>NC_081307.1:0-2681250 GCF_030435805.1 Mustela lutreola
ACTGGATCCTAGTACCCTGGCATCATGACCTAAGCTGAAGGAAGACACTTAACCAACTGAGCCACCCAGGCACTCTTGAGTTTTTTTCTAGGCTCTTGTATACATAGGAATCATCAAAACAACCCAATTCTGTCTCGAAAAGAGAAGGGCACACTTAAGAATCAGTGGAAAGCAGTGAAGAGGGGAAGGAGGCTGTGCCAAGTTAATGCACACACCACACATATGTTCATGTGAGAAGAAAAAAACGTGAATTAGAAAATGAAAAATGTGCAGCTATAAGCTCTAAATACATTTATCATTGCAATTTGTCTTCTTTCATTATCCTTATTTAGCCTATGAGTAAATCAAAGAACAGAAAGCTAAATTATTTGTTCCAGTTCACACAACTAGTAAGTGGTAGAGCCACATACAAACCCAAGCAACAGGATTCCACACCCATAAAATCAAATATGCATTTAAGACTGTCTATACACTTACATTTTTAATTTTTAGAATAACAGTAAGTAAAGTGATGTATCATTTCTTATGTGTCTTAATATTTCACAAACTGTGATTTGTAGGGCACAATCTTCAGGAAGCTTTTTACCCTTGGCCACAGAAACTAAAGAGAAACTGATCATTGCCTTCCTTTCTTTGAGACTGACAGTGTTTATTAACACATTAAGGCTCTCTGTAATAAGGAAACCTGTAATAAAAATAAATGATTTAGCTTTAACACTTAAAGAAATAAACTTATTTATGTATGGAGAGAATAAATATTTATTTTATTCATCTATCAAAAGTCCTCCTCAGTATGGTATTTCTTTAATAGTACCTTGGGGAGTATGACTTGAGGTCATTCTCAAATTAGGACCCAGGGGTGATGCCAGCAAATTTCCTTCTACAGGAAGATTCAGCACACTAATTAGCTTTGTGACACTTTGTAATATCTTCATTCATTTCAGACCTTCCTTGGCACAGTTTCTGACATAGTCCTGATGCAGATGCAATTTTTTGTTTCCTTCTCAAAGTTGGTCAAACTAGGGAACTTTAACTTGAATACTATGTTACAATATTTGCCATTTAACAAATCCCATCCTGAGCATTACTTATCAATAAGAAATCCACAGAAAAGATTTCAAATTCAAGATTTATTATTTGGCATGTGTTAAGATTCCTAGTTGAAATTTTGCAAAAGAAAAGTTGAGGGGCTCCTGGGTGGGTCACTGGTCTCAGGGTCCTGGAAATGAGCCCCTCATTGGGCTCTCTGCTCAGTGGGAGCCTGTTTCACTCTCTCTCTTCCTGCTTCTCTGCCTACTTGTGATCTTTCTCTCTGTCAAATAAATAAATAAAATATTAAATAAAAAGAAAAGTTGAACTCAAGTCAACCCGTTTTCTTTCTCTCTTTCTTTTTTTTCTTTTTTTAAAGATTTTATCTATTTACCTGATAGAGAGAGGGAGAGATCACAAGTAAGCAGAGCAGCAGGCAGAGAGAGGGGGTAAGCAGGTTCCCTGCCGAGCAAAGAGCCCAATGTGGGCTCGATCCCAGCACCCCGAGATCATGACCCAAACTGAAGGCAGAGGCTGTAACCCACTGAGTCACCCAGGTGCCCGTCAACCCGTTTTCTAAGTGGGAACACACTGGGTGTCTGGGGGCACAGTCTAATCTAAGTCAACGGTCTTTTTCTTTACCTTTTTAGGTTCTGTTGCAAATGGGGCAGAGGGCACAGCTGAGGACAGAGTGGAAACCAGTGAGGGATGAAACTATGCAAGTTTGTGTGCGCTCATCACATGTCCCTGTGAGAAGAGGAAAACAAATGGGACTGTGAAGATTCACACAGCTATGGTTTAAAAATCTGTGTTTGTCCTTAGGTCATGTTACACTTCAGTGCCTCAGGTTCTTTATCTGTAAAATGGGTTCCCACATTTTTCCGTTTCTACTTTTAACTTGGTAGCTTGTTCTGGAGAACAATTTGTCTACATGTTTACCCCAGTTCCTTCTAAGGATTTTCAGGCAAATTACCAAAAACATGAATAATTAAAATAAAGCAAATTTTTAAACTCAAAGAAAAATGAAAATGAAGTATTCAACCACAGTGAAAGTGAGCACGTAGAAACATGCATGCAGCAAGGACTTGAACAATTCTTAAAGTTGTGCTATTAGCTCAGATCAGAATTTCCCAGAAGCTAATGCCGATAGAACAACTGGAGGTTACAAGTTTTGTGTTATCAAAAAGCACCACTTTCTGGTGCTTTGAAGCAGAATGCATTTTTTAGTGAGAGTGTATGGAATAAACCAAGTGCATGTTCCCTGCAAAAGGCCGCACACTTTGTTCTGGCTTCAGCAGAAGAGTGGTGCATGACACTGCATTACGTCTGTGTGAACAGCTCTTCAACCTGTATTCTTTTGTAGCTAGCCATTGTAAACATATGTGGCAGATTTGATGACATCTCCACAATTAATATGCTAGAGATAAACTTTCAAAGTGGCTATTTCTAATAGCATTCATCACAATATTCAGCTCTATATTTAGTTGTGACAACTTTCCAAGGTCACTTGTTGAAACCCCTAAGGACAAGCATATTAACTTGGGTCTGTTTCTCAAATAAACACAGGCAGCATGGCCTCTACCAGAAAAACATTTCTAATTTGGAGGAAAATAAACTATTTGATTTTAAATACCATTATGAACATGTAAGAGAATGCTTAAGTGACTTTTATAGTTTAGTATACTCTTTATTACCTGTACTCTGCAGGAAATGTGCTTTCTCCACTCCTTTTAATAAGAAAGCCACAACAGAGAGAACATTCCACTTGCTGGCCTTGTGACTCTGATTTTTCCCACTCCCATCACAGAATGCTCAACAGTATGAAAAAGTCCATGGTGTTTCACTTATGTATGTAGTGATAATTAATATTGAATTTATTTTATTCCTTTAAGAAATATTTGCCAGGAGGCTACTATTCCAGGTACCAACCTAGGCATCAAAAAAGAAATGGAAAGGACATGGTTATTATCTAATGATGATGTACCTTAAACCTGTAAAATAGTCTTTAAATGCTAGTTACTATTGTTAAGTAATAACTGACAATGAGTAAAGGTTATGGTGATTATTATCTTCCAAACTCTTCTCATTGCCTCACTGGCATTTGTAAAAGTAGGTGGCAAAGTTGCTGCAGCTACAATTTGCTTGAAATGTAGGAATCTGTCTTGATATCCCTGAGATTTTGTTTCATGTCAGATATATCTGAATTGTGCATATATGTTCATAAACCATTCATGTGGCATTGTGCTAGGTGATCTAATGTATACAAAAAATTACAGAAACACTCCATATCCTAATTTGATGGAACAGATATAATCCCTTTAAAATGTTAATTATGAGGAGCCATGAAATTACTTATTTATCTGAACATCCTGTGGCTTATATAAGGATGCAGTCTCTGGACAGACTATAATTGCAACATGACTTCCTCTATGGATGGAATCTTTTTATAAAAATAGTCTTTCTTTGCTCTGGGCAGATGCAGCTTTATACTAAGACACACAGCTTGAGTAGCCAGCATGCATGCACTGGATAGCTTTCCCCACTCACCCTGTTAGCTGGGCAGCTTCGAACATGTCCCAAAATGCAACGAGTTTATGCAATCCTGAGTTAATGCCACTAAAATGGATGCCAGAGTAGTAAAATATTAATTAGAAAATTAGTAAAGTAATATTGGCATTAAGATATTCAAAGAACTCCCTTTTGTTTTGTTTTGTTTTGTTTCCCTTCCCCCCAGGAAGACTTTATAAAAGATGAAGAAAGAGTAATTGCATTTTGAAGAATAGGTAGGATTCACATAGGCAGAAAAAAAAAGATAGAGATATTTTCAGTTGGGTAGATGAAACAGAGTGCACAAAAAGTATGAAGATTGGAGAGAGAAATTTGTGAGAAAACCTGGTAAAAGCATTTGGTTGGAATTGTTGTATTGAGTGTGAGAATTAGGATAAGAGAAGAAATACAGTTTGCTGCCAAGTGACAGAGGACTTTGAATATTAGAATAAAGAATTTAAACTCTACCCTTTGGGAACAGCAAATCACTGAAGCATTTTGAGAAAATGATTGATATAATTAAAAGGAATCATTTTGGAAAATGTCAGTACAATATAAAAGAAAATTTTCCACTTAAAATGAAAATCAGTAATGGTTGCTCCTGAGAAATGCTAAACTGCAGATTAAGTAAATAAAATAATCTCCAATTCACCTACAGTGAGGTAAGGAGTACTAATGTTTTAGTGTCCTTAAATCTAGATTTGTTCCATGCATGTAGTGCATTTTACAATTATATAAGCATATATGTTATAAAAATATTGTTTCACTGTGCATAATATTTTAAAGATACTTTGTCATTGCACCAGGTAATATGGATTTATAGTTAATAAGGAACACATCTCCTATTGAACTACATAAAAGTTTTACACACACACGTGTGTGTGAGTTCAATTTAATTACAAACAACACAAACACAGACTGTCATTTGTACACAGATATACGTATGAAACCTGGAAGAAGACTGAAGACCTAGACACAGGCAAATGCTGGGAATGGCCAGCAATCCCTATCCCAACAAATGAAAGGTCACTCCAGACTTGGCTGTGAAAGAGAGTAGAAGGCAAGGGGGTCAATGCCCAGAGCAAAGACCCTTTGCTCTTCTTTGCTCCTCCTTTTATTGATCCTTCACAATAATCACAAATCCTTATCACTGTTTCTGAGGCCTGTGATGTTGACAAGGGGTCTTTCTGAAACTAGGAGGATCTGTTTACAGGAAAGATAAGATATGCTAATCTGCCTGTCCTCCTAGACATAGCTTAAGGGACAATGCATATATCTCTTAGATCACAGGGTGGCTGTTTGGGTTAAGAGAGCCTTGGGGAAAGCAAGTCTCTGCAGCATTCCAAAGGCAGAGAGGTCCATCAGGCCTAGGCATTCCAAAGGCCTATCCTTTCTCTGAAAACTTCTTCCCCCCAGCAGCCTTCGTGTTACATTTTAGCAAGCCCAGTATTATGGCTGATTTCATGCTGAACATTAACCTCAAAAGGCAAACTTCTATCGCAACTGACTAAAGATAAATAAATAAATCCCCAAACAATATTGGGTTTGAAAAATTGAAAATAATTCTGGATATATAAATGAAATTTAAAAATCAGAATTGGAGTGCCTGGATGGCTCAGTGGGTTAGCCTCTGCCTTCAGCTCAGGCCATGATCTCAGGGTTCTGGGATCCAGCCCCACATTGGTCTCTCTGCTCAGTGGGGAGTCTGATTCCCCCTCTCTCTCTGCCTGACTCTCTGCCTACTTGTGATCTCTCTCTCTCTCTCTCTGTCAAATAAATAAAATCTTTAAAAATAAAAATCAGAAGAAATTACACACAATTTCAAATGATATATAAGAAAAAAGGTAAAAATGACATTTCTATCAATATATCTTTATAAATTTTCTACACACACACACACACACACACACACACACAATTAAAATCTAAATATATCCAAAGCCATAAAAGTGATTAAATCAGCAAGTAAAAGTTACCAAAAATATTATTTGTTAGTTCGAAAATGTTTTATAAGCTAATGCCAGGGAACCTTTAATAAAGTAGCAATTCCCTTATTGTACTATTGGGTCCATGGAAGAGGGGGCAAGACTAATCCAAAGAGAAGGTCAAGCAAAGCTTTATTTTGTGCCAAGCATCGAGAATCAAACTGACCAGCCAGGACCATCTCATGCAAAGAGGTGACCTCTCTCTGCCTTACAGACTAGCTTTTAAGGGCAAAGGCCATGTGGTTGGGCCTGACCATGCACAGGTGGCCAGTGAGATTGTAACACAAAGAAAGCTGTATAGTCCTGCTAGGTCACACATAAGTAACCATTTGAATTACAATTTACCCTGTAGTAGATATTTGAACTAGCCTTTCACCTTGGTCAGAATTAGTGCCCAAAAGGCACCCAAAGGCGGGGCCCATACTCCTTGGTAGCTAGGGAGACAATATGAACCCCTACTGATTGAATACCTCCACCTGGCCTGACCCACCCTTGTATTTGGGCTTTGTTACCTGGGACTAGTTTCCAGGACTTGTTTTAAGTAAGTCCCCTGTGGGAAGTGGCGGGGGGGGGGGGCGGGGGGGCAGGGACAGTTTAAGTTTTACTATGTAAACAACAAGGTCATTGTTTAACCAGGTGGAATTGCTCTGGCTAAATAGGCCCTTACAGTACTTTTTTTTTTTTTAAAGAAAAACACAGCATGAATATTTCTTCAATAAATAAGAAGAAATGGCTAACAAACTTTATAAGGATAGAATAAGATTTAAATCAAACAAAGTAAAAAGAGATAAAAAATATAAAAGTTAGACCAACTCTCTTACAGAAAAAAATGCAGTAGTAATAATTATAAAAATAGAAAAAAGAACATAAAATTTGATCCATATTAGTTTATTTAATCCTTAAATATACATGTGATTTAAATGATATTTTAGTTTTTATAAAGACGTGATTTGGGTGACAAAGAGAGTAAATGCTTTTGCTCATGTTTCAGCTACTTTTGATAGCACTAGGTAGTCTAGGAAAAATATATGTTTCTACTGATTTCATTATAATTCACCTTCATATTAAATAAAGTATGCTAAATCAAACACAACAGTATATTTTGAAAAAAAAAAATCTAAGTTCAAATTGTCTTTATCCCAAGCATAAGATGTATTTCAAGAAAAGATTTATGTATTTATGCAATACATATTATTAAGAGAGTAGGGGAGAAAAGGTAATTGTATCAATCCATGATGATAAACTACTTGATAAAACCCACAGCTAACATCACACTTAATGATGAAAGACCAAAAATTTCTCCATAAATTCAAAACAACACTAGGATGGCCACTCTCATTATTTCTATTTAATATTTTAAAAGATTGTAGCCAAAGCAATAATGCAAGAACAGATAAAAAGATATTAAGATTAGAAAGGAAGGAATAAAACTATCTGTATTTTCATGACATGATCTTGTGTATATAGAAACATATGAAATGTTTCTACAGAAACATATGAAAATATACAAGGAAATTTAGAGCAAAAAATTCAGTAAGGTTTCAGGATACAATATCAATATACAAATTTAGTGGTGATTTTATACACTAGAAATGAACAATCTGGAAATGAAATTAAGAAAGCAATTTAATTTTCAATAGAAAAAATAATAAATTAAGTGGAAATAAACTTAAAAGAACTACAAAACTTGTACAGTAAAAAATATAAAAATCACTGAAAGAAATTTTATAAAATACTAAATGCATTAAAAGATATACCATGTTTATGAGCTGGAACATTTAATACTATTAAAATGGCAATCCTATTCAAATTGATCTATAGATATAATACAATTTATATCAAAACCAGCAGGGCTCCAAATAGCAAAAAAAAAAAAAAAAAAAATTAAAAGAACAAAATTAGAAGACTCATACCTCCTGAATTCACAACTCATCACAAAGTTAAAAATTTAATTATGTGTGTTATTGGATTAAGAGTAGATGAATGAATTAATGGGATAAAAATTAATGTTCCAAAATAACACCATATATCTTTGAGAAACTGACTTTTGATGAGGGTCCCAAGACAACTCAGTAGGTGAAAGAATAGTCTTTTCAACAATTAGTGCTGAAGGACAGCTAGTAATCTTATGCAAAGGAATGAAGTTGGACTCCTACCTTATACCATATATAAAAATTAACTATCTAATTTTAAAAAATAACTATCTAAATAAATAAATAAACTATAAGAGCTAAAACTATAAAACTCTTAGAATAAAACATATGTGTAAATATTTTTAATCTTGAATTAGGTAATAGTTTCTGAGAAATAATTCATAAAGTCCAACATATAAAGAAAAAACAGATAAATAAGATTTCACCAAAATTATTTTTTTCTCCATCTCCAAGGACATGATCAAGAAAATGAAAGACTATCCACAGAATGGGTGAAGATATTTGCAATTCATATATCTTGTGACTTTCACATCCAGAGTATATCAAGAACTCTTACAACATGACCAAGAGACAACCACCCAATTAGAAAATAAGGAAATAACTTGAATAGACATTTCTCCAAGAATACAAATAGCCAATAAGGGCATGTGAACAGGCACATCACAAGCCATTAGGTAAGTGATGAGGGAGCGGGAGGCTGGCTGAGGACAAAGCAAAAGCTGGTGCCTTGCACCCCCTCTCCACCTGCCCCCCTCCATATGTGTAGCATCCCTCAGGCAGCCCTCACTGCCATGAACAATAAGCAAATAGTTAACTTGCAGAGCTCACAATCCTGCTAGACAGGATTCTCCCTTGGCTTACAAATGTCCTAAATCTCACTATTGTGACACCCCACCAAAAAGTCTCCCAACTATCTTAATGTTAATGGCTGGTCTAAAGACAACATTGATCCAGCCGCTAGGGCAAGGCCTCCGGCAGGCCTGGAACATCCTGGCACCTTGTAGGCCCTCTTTAGCATATGAAAACTCCACTGAAACCTCCCTTCCCCTCACCTTCCCCCAACCGCAGGGTATATAACATGCCTACCCTCACAACCCGGGGCAGCAGCTGCATCTCTGCCTGCCCATGGGCCCTGTCCCTGTGCCCTAATAAATCACCTTTTGCACCAATGACGTCTTAAGAATTCTTTCTTTAGTCGTCGGCTCCGAACCTCCTCACCCCACCGAACCTGACTTAGGTTCTGGGACTTCATCATTTTGGCGAGCCAGCCACAATGAAATGTTACTTCATACCAATCAAGATGACAATAATCAGTAGAGTCAGAAAATAAAAAGTGTTGCCATATATGTTGAGAAATTAGAATCCTCACCTATTCCTTGTTGAAACATAAAATGGGGGTGATGGACATTGAGGAGGGTATGTGCTATAATGAAGATGTGAATTGTATAAGACTGATGGATCACAGATCTATACCCCTGAAACAAATAATACATTATATGTTAACTTAAAAAAAAAAAAGAAGGAAAAGAAAACAAAGAAAAAATAAAAAATCAAATGCATTTAAGATTTAAATAATTCCATACCTAGGAATTTATGCTAAAGATATAATCAAGTATCTGTACAAAAATTAATCTATAAGAATGTCAACCATAGTATTATTCATCATAAAATAATTTAAAAACTAAATATTCTATACAAATGGAGTAATTAAAAGAAAAAGAAACATAAAATGATGGATTTCCTCTGTCAAACAATTTGACAGTTCCTTAAAAAGTCAAATTTAGAGTTATCATATAAACCAAGAATTCTACTACTAGGTATATATTTCCAACAGAACTGAAAACATATGTTTACATAAAGAAAACCATGTATATGAATGTTCATAACAACATTATTCTTAACAGCTCCAAATGGAAACAACACAGATGTCCAACAACTAAAAATGGGTAAACAAATTGTGATATATCCATACAATGGAATAGTATTTGACTATTAAAAGAAATAAAATATTGTATGTGCTACAATACAGATTAATTTTTAAACCTTATGCTAAGTGAAAGAAGATTGACACAAAAGGATGCAAATGGTATAATTTCATAAAAATGAATTGTCCAGAAAAAGTATATCTAAGAGACTGAAATCAGACTAGTGGCAGCCAGGGCTGGGGGAGGGGAGAATAAAGTATAACTGCTAGTATATATGCAGTTTTTCTTTTGAAGTAATAAAAATATTCCAAGCATTAAATAGTGGTGATTTTTATACAACCTTGTGAATATACTAAAAACCAAATAAGTGCAAAAAAAAAAAAAAACCAACAACACTCTAATAGGGTAAATGTCATGATATGTGAATTACATAGCAATAAAAAAGATGGCAGAGAAAGAGGAAAAAGATGGTAGAGAAGTAGGGGACCCTATTTCAACTGGTCCCCTGAATTGAGCAGGATATCTACCAGACTAGTCAGAACACCACAAAATCAGCCTGAGATATAAGAAGATATATCTGGATCTCCACAAACAGAATATCTCTGGTGGTTGTTATTGAGGTATGAAGCAGGGATCCATGATTCTGTGAACAAATATTGTAAGATAAACAGAAGGAGAAGAGACCTGCTTCTCTCTTCAGCCTGGAAGGTGAAATAACACAAGAGCACTCAAAAGCTGCCCACACTATGGACCAGGCACAGACGAAGATCCATAGCAGTAAGGAAGGACTTTAGGACAGTCCACCAGACTTATACCTAGAGCTTTAGGACCACACAAGCAACCCAAGGGTGCCTTGCTTCTGCACAAAGGGTAGAGACATGCCTGGACCTAGAAGCAAGGGCTGGGAGTGCTGCTGTGGGGTGCACAACCCAGAACACTGTGGTTTTTAGCAGCACATACAAAAGCAGAGACAGTGTGGCCTGGAGAGTTCCATGAAGATCAGACTTCATTCTCTCTATTCTGAGACAAAGGTTTGGATACAATCACTTCTGCTCTGACTCTCAGAAGAGATGCACAAAGCTGCCAGGGAAAGATGCCAGACAACAACAACAACAAAAATCAAAACTAAAAAGGTTTCAATGAATATATCCCCTCCCTACAGGGGGCAGGGTAATTTCACCCAAACAAGGTTGCCTGAGTAATAGCACCACAGGCCTATCCACCATCCACCAGAAAATAGGCTGGAAGAACAAGAGGCCAACATCCCTAAGGTCCCTATAAAACAGGTGCATCTTGCTTGAGTTGTGGTCAATAATTTGGATTCTGTACATCCCTTCAACCACCCCTCAACAGAATGACTAGGAGAAGGAACCCTAGAAGAAAGAACCAAAAAAGTGGTCTCTGCCATAGAACTACTGGATATGGATACAATCAAGATGTCAAAAATTGATTTTAGAGTAACAGTTATCAAGGCAATATCTAGGCCTAAGAAAATATTAACAACAGTGTAGAATCTCTAAGGACAGAGATGGGATCTAATCAGGCTGAACTAAAAAATGTGGTGAATGAAATGCAGTCTAAGCAGGATACATTGACTGTCAGAGTAAACGAGGCAGAAGAACAAATTAGTGAGATAGAAGATAAGATGATAGAAGAGTTGGAAATTGAGGCGGCATGGGAAAAACAAATTAAAAACCAAGAAATCAAACTGGAAGAGATTAGTGACAGAATGAAATGTTCAATTTAAGAATTATTGGGATCCTTGAAGGGGTAGAGAGAGGGGGGGGTTCTAGACGATATATTTGAGTAAATTGTAGCTGAGAACTTCCCTAATCTGGGGGGAAAATATAAGCATTCATGTCCAAGAGTCAGAGAGGACCCTTCACAAGATCAACAAAAACAGACCAATGCCACAGCATATAATAGCACAATCTGCAAATTTAGATCTAAGGAAACAATCTTGAAAGCAGGAAGAGGGAAGAGTTTCTTATTTATAAAGGGATGAAAATTAGAATAATGTCAGACCTGTCCCCAGATACTTGGCAAGCCAGAAAGGGCTATAAGACATATTCAGGGTAATAAGTGAAAAAACATGCAGCCCAGGATAATTTATCCAGCAAGATAACAGAATGGATGGAGAGACAAGGAGCTTCCAAGACCAGCAGAAATGGAAAGAACTTCGTACCATCAAGCTAACCCTACAAGAAATATTAAAGGGGGGTCTATAAAAGGAGAAAGACCCCAAGAGTGATATAGAACAGAAATTTACAATCTATAGAAACAAGGACTTCACATGCAACATGATGAAAATAAAATCATATCTTTCAATAATCACTCTCAACATGAATGGCCTAAATGCTCCCATGAAACAGCACAAGGTTGCAGATTATAAAAAGATAGGACCCATCCATATGCTCTCTACACGATACTCATTTTCAACCTCAAGATGCATCCAGACTGAAAGTGAAGGGATGGAGGGCCATCTTTCATGCCAGTTGACCTCAAAGTAAGCTGGGGTAGCAATTCTTATATCAGACAAATTGGGTTTTGAGTTAAAGACTATAGTCTTTACAGAAGGACACAATATAAATACTAAAGGGTTTATCCAACAAGAGTATCTAACAATTGTAAATATGGTATGCTACCAACATGGTAGCAGCCAATTACATAACCAACTATTAACCAAAATAAAGAGACATACTGATAATAACATGCTAACAGGAGGAGACCTCAGCCCTCAACTCAGCAATAGACAGGTCATTGATGCAGAAAATCAATAAAGAAACAAGAACTCTAAATGAGATACCACACCAGATGGACCTCATAGATATATACAGAATCCACCCTAAAATAACAGAATATTAATTTTTCTTGAATGCACTTGGATATTTCTCCAGAATAGATTGCATACTGAGTCACAAATCAAGACTCAGCTGATACCAAAAGACTGAGATTATTTCCTGTATATTCTAAGACCATAACGCTTTGAAACTAGAACTCAATCACAAGAAAAATTTGGAAGAAATTCAAACACTTGGAATCTAAAGACCATCCTGCTAAGGAATGTTTGGGTCAACCAGGGAATCAAGAAAGAACTTAAACAATTCATGGAAACCAATGAGAATAAAAACACATTGGAGAAGACCTATGGGATCCTGCAAAGGCAGTCCTAAGAGGGAAATACATATCCATCCAAGTCTTAATCAAAATAAAATAAAATAAAATAAAAATAATTGGATATATATGTAATTATTTTTATATTTATAGTTTATATATATAATTATATTTATATTATATATATATATATATATATATATATATATATATATATATATCCTGAATACACAAATTAACTATACACCTTAAAGAACTGGAGAAAAAACAACAAATAAAGCTTAAATCATGAATTGGAAGAGAAGTTATTAAGATTAGATCAGAGATCAATGAATTAGAAGCCAGAAATATGGTATAGGGAATCAACAAAACTAGAAGTTGGCTCTTTGAAAGAATTAATAAGATCGATAAACCACTAGCCAGATTTATTCAAAAGAAAAGAGAAAGGACCCAAATTAATAAAATTCTGAATGAAAGGGGAGATATCACAACTAACACCAAAGAAACAGAAAGAATTATTAGAAATTACTATCAACCACTATATGCCAATAAATTAAGCAACCTGGAAGAAATGGATGTCTTCCTGAAAACCTATGAACTACCAAGACTGAAACAGGAGAAACTGACAGCTTCAGTTTCCACAAACAATAACCATAAACAAGATTGAAACAGTGATTAAAAACCTCCCAAAGAACAAGAGTCCAGGGCCTGATGGATTCCCTGGGGGATTCAACCAAACATTTAAAGAAATAATACCTATTCTCCTGAAGCTTTTTTAAAAAATAAAAGCAGAAGGAAATCTTTCAGACTCGTTCTATGAGGCCAGCATTACCTTGATCCCAAAACCAGGCAAAGACCCCATCAAGAAGAGTTTCAGACCAATATCCCTGATGAATATGGATTCCAAAATTATCAACAAGATCCTAGCTAATAGGATCCAACAATACACTAAAAGGATTATCCATCATGAGCAGGTGGGATTTATCCCAGAGATACAAGGGTGGTTGAACATTTGCAAATCAATCAATGTGGTAGAACACATTAATAAGAGGAGAGAGAAGAACCATATAGTCCTCTCAACTGGTGCAGTAAAAGCATTTGACAAAATAAGCATCCTTTCCTGATTTAAACTTATCAAACTGTAGAGATAGAGGGAAAATTCCTCAATTTCATAAAAACTGTCTATGAAAGCCCACAACAAATATCATTCTCTTCCCTTAAGATCAGGAGCATGACAAGGATACTCACTCTCACCACTATTGTTCAACTTAGTACTAGAAATCCCAGCAACAGCAAACAGACAACAAAAAAAAAAATAAAAGATATTCAAACTGGCAAAGGAGAAGTCAAACTCTCTCTCTCTGCAGATGACATGATACTTTTCTGTGGAAAACCCCAAAGACTCCACCCCTAAATAACTAGAACTCATACAACAATTCAGTAATGTGGCAAGATACAGAATTAATACACAGCAATCAGTTGCTTTTCTATACACTAACAATGTAACTGTAGAAAGAGAAATTAGAGAATTGATTCCATTTACAACAGCACCAAAAACCACAAGATAACTTGGAATAAACTTAACCAAAGAGGTGAAGGATCTATACTCTAGATAAACTACAGAAGACTTATGAAGGAAATTATAGAAGACACAAAAAAGATGGAAAAACATTCCATGTTCATGGGTCAGAAGAATAAACTTTGTTAAAAAGTCTATATTGCCCAGAGCAATCTATACTTTCAACGCCATCCCAATCAAGATACCAATGGCATTTTTCAAAGTGCTAGAATAAATAATCCTAAAATTTGTATGAGACCAGAAAAAAACGTGAATTGCCAAGGAAATGTTGAAAAAGAAAAACAAAGCTGGGGCATTATGTTTTCTGATTTCAAGATACATTACCAAGTTGTGATAATCAAGACAGCATGGTACTAGCACAAAAACAGATACAAAGATCAATGGAACAGAATAGAGAGCCCAGATATGGACTCTCAACTCTATGGACAAAGCAAAAAAATATATCCAATGGAAAAAGACAGTCTCTTCAATTAATGGTGCTGGGAAAATTGGACAGCCACATCCAGAAGAATGAAACTTGACCATTCTCTTACACCATACACAAGATACACTCCAAATGGATGAAAGACTTCAACATGAGGTAGGAATCTATCAAAATCCTAGAGAACATAGAAAGTAACCTCTTTGACATCAGCCACAGCAACTTCTATCAAGACATGTCTCCAAAGGCAAGGGAAACAAAAGCAAAAATGAACTCTTGGGACTTCATCAAGATCAAAAGTCTGCACAGCAAAGAAAACAGTCAACAAAACAAAGCAACAACCACGGAATGGGAGAAGATATTCACAAATGCCACTACAGACAAAGGAATGATATCCAAGATCTATAAAGAACGCCTCAAACTCAACACACACAAAACAGATAATCACGTCAAAAAATGGGCGGAAGACATGAACAGACACTTCTCCAAAGAAGACATACAAATGGCTAACAGACACATGAAAAAATGATCATTATCATTAACCATCACGGAAATTCAAATCAGAACCACACTGAGATACTATCTTACACCAACCAGCTCGGCAAAAATTAACAAGACAAGAAAAAACAAATGTTGCAGAGGTTGTGGAGAAAGGGGATCCTTTCCCCAGTGTAACCTGTTACACTGCTGGTGGGAATACAAGGTGGTAAAACACTTTGTTTTGTTTTGTTTTAAAGATTTTATTTGTTTATTTGACAGACAGAGATCACAAGTAGGCAGAGAGGCAGACAGAAAGAGAGAGAGGGAAGCAGGCTCCCCGCTGAGCAGAGAGCCTGATGCGGGACTCGATCCCAGGACCCTGAGATCATGACCCGAGCCAAAGGCAGCGGTCTAACCCACTGGGCCACCCAGGCGCCCCACTTTGGAAAACAGTGTGGAGGTTCCTCAAAAAGTTAAAAATAGAGCTGTCCTACGAACCAGCAATTGAACTACTGGGTATTTAACCCAAAGATACAGATATAGTGACAAGATGGGCCATATGCACCTTGATGCTCATAGCATCAATGTCCACAGTAGCCAATCCGTGGAAGGTGCTGAGATGCCCTTGAACAGATGAATGGATAAAGAAGATGAGGTCCACATATACAATGGAATATTACTCAGCCATCAGGAAGGATGGATGCCTAATATTTGCATCAACCCAGATGTAAGCAGAGGAGATTATGCTAAGTGAAATAAGTCAAACAGAGAAAGGCAATTATCATACTTCACTTATTTGTGGAACATAAGGAATAGCATGGAGAATATTAGGAGAAGGAAGGGAAAAATGAAGGGGGAGAGGGATTCAGAGGGTTGGATGAACCATGAGAGACTGTGGACTCTGGGAATCAAATGAGGGTTGGGGGGTGTAGAGGGGATGGGTAAGCCCAGTAATGGGTATTATGGAGGGCACATATTGCATAGAGGACTGGGTGTTGTACACAAACAATGGATCATGGAACACTACCTCAAAAACTGATGAGGTTTTTTAACATTAAAAAAATATAAATAAATAAATAAAATACCAATGCAAAAACATTACACAAATGCCTGACGCTTAGTAAATACTCATTAAATATTAGTTTTTATTAATAAAAAAGATGCCAAATCTAAATGTGAAATGTGATTCAAGATTGTATCATAGAGCAGAAATATAATTTTTGCCGTAACAAACATTATTGAGACAATCTACAAAGCTTGAAATCTAATGGGAACAGAAGGAGACAAACCATAAGAGACTCTGAATCTCATGAAACAAACTGAGGGCTGCTGGAGGGTGGAGGGGTAGGGATAGGATCGCTGGGTATGGACAATGGGGAAGGTATGTGTTATGGTGAGTGCTGGGACATGTGTAAGCATGATAATTCACAGACCTGTATCCCTGGGGCAAATAATAAATTAAGTGTTAAATAAAAAAAAAAAAAAACTTGAAATCTTTACTTAGTATTATTTTATTAATATTAAGTTTCCTATTTGTGGATAATTTGGGGATCTGAACTGACATACTTAATAGGAAAGGAGTCCTGTGATTGCTGCCTACTCTCTAATGAATCATAAAGATAGTAATAAAATTGAATATGACAAAATGTCAGCAATTGCAGAATCCAGGTGAAGGGCAAAAAGAAATTATTGGTACTTTTCTTGTCATTTTTATGTTAGTTTAAAGTTGTTTAAAGATAAAAATGCTTGCCATAAAGTGAAAAAAAAGAAAGAAAGGAAAACTTAATTTATCTAGCAGCATTTGAATATGGTCCTTTCTAGAAATAAGTGATATTGAATTCAATGATTCTTAAAGGTTGGTGGAAGTTTTCTCAGCCTCCTGTTACCAGTAAACTCATAAAATGTTAGATTAACTGTTGAAAAAAAAATGTCCACTATCTTGTTAGGGAAAAAAAAAAGATATTTATCTGATGGTCTTATAAAATTAATTTTACTGTTAATATTTAACTTTATTTACATTAGTGAAGTTTATAAAAGATGGATGATTATTTTATGATTCAAATGAACTTCACTCAGAATTCTAGAGAAATGAGAAGATTTATGGATTGATAAAATATTATGATTAAATATTGATGCAGTGATTATGTTTATATTTCCTGACTTTTCTTTATTTTACTTATTAGGAGTATTTCTAAATCACCAAATATTAATATTTTATTTTCAACTCTCAGGTATTTTTCCCCTACCTCTATGAATTATTGCATGATTGTTGACATAGCTTTAAATTTGTGTTTTTCATGACTAGATTATAGTAGATATTCTAAATGTGAGTTTGTAGTAAAGCCAAGAAAAAAAGTACAGATGATTAAAATAATTCATTTTTATCTACCCTCAGATGAAAATAAAATTTATCTTCACTTTCTCTCCATTAGCCATATCAGTATTTCTCTGACATTGAGAAATATCTGCTATCAGGCAAGTGGATTGGCACTGAAAGACAGGAGAGAGGATGGCCCAGTCCCGCCCAGTGCTTTTAGGTCACCAGATGTGTGCTTGCACTGAGTATCTGTCACCTAAGTCCTTCAGAGTTTTAACCTGTACTTCATACTCTGGCCTTTTTTACTTTCCATTTTTCTCATTTCTTCCCCACCCTTCCTGCTTCTGAACTTATTTCTCATCAAAGTCATTAGAAGACCCTTAATAGCTCAAAGTATATACTTTTAATATTCCAGGCTTTGAGTTAATCATCACATCATGTAATTCTCACAAACATTATCTCAAATTTTATTTTATTCTAAAAAAATAGGGCAACGTAGATGGATTTCCAATTCTGGCAGTGTGGAATAGTCCCATTCCTCATGGGTCTTCTCACACATAACAAAAAACCCCTGCACATAAAGCATGGGAACTCTCTGAAAGATGGGAATAAGAAAACATGGTGCTTGGAGAATGGAGGACTTGAAGAATAGCATGTCAGGGGGTTCCCTGGATTTCTTAATGTCCTAGAGAAGCATCCAATCCTGAATCACCAATACAAACAAACCAAAAAATCTCCAATAAAGACTGCAACTATAACCAAATGGCCCCAAACTGGACAACCCAACATTAGATGTTGTCTGGTAATCTATTTTCTACTCCAGCTAAATACTAACAGAAAAACCAGGATGCTTCCCTCCCTCCCCACTATGGTTTCATTGGCACTGAGCAAGAAGTTGATGATTTTTCTTCCACCACATCTCTTCTTACCCTTTTCCTACCCTTCCAAGCAGGAGTATGCATTTCTCAGAGTACTTCCAATTAAAATAAAGTTACTGAAAAAGAAATCTTTGGGCCTAGATTGCTTCTCTAGAGAATTTTACCAAATATTTAAAGAAAAATTAATACCTATTTTATAGAATTACCTCCAGAAAACAGAAGAGGAGGAAACACTTCTCAAGTAATTTTCATGAGGCTAGTATTATTTTGTTACCAAAACCAGACTAAGACAATATAAAAAGAAAAAAATACTCTACAGATACTGTCTCTCATGAACTTAGATACAGAAGTTGTCAACAAAGTATAGCAAATCCAATCCAGCAATGTCTACAAAGAATATATATACCATTGTCAAGCAGGATTTATTCTGGTTATGCTAAAGTGTTTTAACATTCAAATACCAATCTTTATAATCTACCATCTATATGAACAGACTAAGGAAATCATATTTTGATATCAATTGATAAAGTAGTATTTTACAAAATCCAAAACCCCTTCACATGAAAACTTTTACCAAACAAGATACATATGGGAACTTCTTCAGTTTAATAAACAGCATCTACAAAAACTTCCTATAACCCACATTATATTTAGTAATGAAAGACTGATAACTTTCCATCTAAGATTGGCAAGAGGGCAAAGATCCACTCCCTCATTCTTATTTAAACAAAATATGAAGGTTCTAACCACTACAATGAGATAAGAAAGAAAGAAATATATAGACTGGAAATAAGTAAATAAAACTGCTCCTATCTGCTGATGGTATGACTGTCTATTAAAAATCCATAGGAAGCTAACAACAACAATAATAAAACCCTAGAACTAATTAGTAGTTCAGCAAGGTCATAGGATACAAGACCAACACACAAAAAGTCACCACATTTCTGTATACTAACAATGAATATGAAAACTAAAACTAAAAACACAATATCCAAGAAAGCGTTTTTGCAAAGATAAACTCATAATAAAATTTAAACAAAAAGGCACACATCCTGCAATAGCAAAAACAAACTTGACAAAGGAAAATATGGTTGGAGGAATCACTGTACCTAATATAAAGCCTGATAAGCACCTACAGATATATATTAAGGCGGTATGATGTTGGAAAAATGGAAAACACATAGATCAATGAAACAAAACAAGATAACCCAGAAGCAGGCCCATAGAAATGTACCTAAATAATTTGCTATCAAAAATGCAAAGAAAAACAAACAAACAAGCAAAACACAATTCAGTTGAGGAGAGCCTTCTTAGCAAATGGTACTGAAGCAGCTGGGTACCCATAAGCAAAATTTTTTATTTTTATTTTATCTCTATTTTATTTTTATTTATTTAGAAAAGGAGGGGGAAGGGCAGATAGAGAGAGAGAATCTTAAGCAGGCTTTATGCCCAGCTTGGAGCCCAATGTGGGACTCGATCTTACAACCTTGACGTCATGACCTAAGCCAAAATCAAGAGTCAGACAGAATCAACTGAGCTACCCAGTTTCTCCCCATAAGGAAGTTTGTAAAAGAACCTCAGCCTAAGCCTCACATTGTACAAAAAATTAATGCAAAATATATCCCAAATTTAAATGTAAAACATAAAACTATAAAAGTCTTAGACAAAACTAAATAACAAATAATAAAAGAAAAATATCTTAGGATCCAAGATCTAGGCAATATTTCTTTGACTTGACATTAAAAGCATGATACATAAATTAAAGAACTGAGCAACTGTACTTCATCACACTTAAAAACATTTGTTCAACAAAAGACCCTGTTAACGGGGGAAGGGAAAGTGAAGGTACAAAATGGGATAAAATATTTGCAAATCACATATCTGACAAAGAACTTTTGTCTAAAATACAAAAAAAAAAAAATCAAAACTCAACAATATGGAAACAATTCATTTAAAAAATGAACAAAAGATATGAATAGACGTTTCACCAAAGAATACATATAAATATAAGCAAATAAAAATATTCAACACCATCATCAATCATGGAAATGTAAATTAAAATCACAATAAATTTTCACTTTGTACTTATCACAAAGACTGAAATTAAAAATAATAGTCTCAACATCAAATATGCATGAGGATATAGGAAAACTAGATCATTCATAGGTTGTTGATGGGATTATACAACGGTACAGTGATTCTGAAAAACAGGGTGTTAATTTCTTTTTTTATGATATTCCATGTATTTTATTTATTTTTTTAAGATTTATTTATTTATTTGACAGAGAGAAACACAATGAGAGAAGGAACATAAGCAGGGGGAGTGGGAGAGGGAGAAGCAGGCTTCCCACTGAGTAGGGAGCCTGTTGCAGGGTTTGATCCCAGGACCCTGGGACCATGACCTGAGCCGAAGGCAGATGCCCAATGACCGAGCCACCCAGGTGCCCCCAGGTTGTTAATTTCTTATAAAACAAATTATGTAACTATCAAATGACTCAATTGCATATTTGGTCATTTATCTCCAGGAAATGAACATTTATGTTCACCCAGAAACCTGTACACAATTATTCCAAGAAGATCCATTCAT
Source organism: Mustela lutreola (assembly GCF_030435805.1). Classification (NCBI taxonomy): domain Eukaryota; kingdom Metazoa; phylum Chordata; class Mammalia; order Carnivora; family Mustelidae; genus Mustela; species Mustela lutreola. The sequence continues at coordinate 20,797 of NC_081307.1, forward strand.
CATTGCCAAGAACTAGAGATACTAAACACATTCTTTAAGGGGTTAAATATCCTGGGTTCATCCATATCAAGGAATATTACTCAGTAACAGACTCCTGATGTACACAACTACTTGGATAAATGTCTATGTAATTTTCTGAGGGGGGGGGAGCCAATCCCAAAAGTTTATATACCCCATGATTCATTTATATGACATTCTTACAAATTAGCTGTCACTGGCATTCAGGAACCAGAAGAGGGAGGTGGGAAGAAGATGGATGTAGTGTTAAAAAAGCAACAGGAAAAATCCTAGTAGTAATGGATCTGATCTGTATCTTGACTCTATCAATGTCAGTATCCCAGTTGCGATATTTTACTCTACTGTTGCACAATGCTACCATTATGGGAAACTAGGCATGTTAGTTTTCTAGGGCTGCCATAACAAAATACCATACACTTGATGACTTAAGCAAAAGAAATTTATTTCCTTGCAGTTCTAATGGCTGGAGGTCTGTGATTAAGGTGTCAGCAGGTGTGGCTTTACGAGAGAAGGTTCTTTTCTTTGTTTTGTTCTTTCGTTCTTTCTTTCTTTTTAATGTTCAGTTAGCTGTTCTAGACCTCTCTTCTTGGCTTGTCAGTTGCTGTCTTCTCCCTATGTCTCTTCATATCATCTTCCCTCTACGTGTCTCTCTCTGTCTACATGTCCCATTTTTATCAGGATAACAGTTCTTTTGGATTAGGGGCCACCCAAATGGCCTCGGTTTAACTTAACTCTATAAAGATCCCATTTCCAAAACAGAATCACCTTCTGAGGTGCTGGAGATTATGATTCTAACATATTTTTTGTAGAGGATAGGGGGCAGAATTCAGTTAGAACAAAGAATATGAAGTAATTTAAATGGATAGCCTCATCTATATTCACATAGTTTATAATTACTGTGATAGAAATGGATACTACTTTTGAGTCAGATGGGTCAGTCATTTATCTCATCCCCAAATTGGGGATTGAATATGTGTTAAAATGTACAGATAGAATAAGAAGTATTTTCCTGATTGGCAGTCATAAAAATAGAAAAAAAAATATATATATATATATTGGCAATGATGAATGGATCTTCTTGGAATAATTGTGTACAGGTTTCTGGGTGAACATAAATGTTCATTTCCTGGAGATAAATGACTCTCTCTCTCTCTCTCTCTCTCTCTATATATATATATATATATATATATATATATATATATAATCAGTAATGTTATTTGACCTTGTGTACCAGATGTTTTACTGCATAATATTCTAGGGTAATAGTTGAGACCTTCTGCCAATAGAAGGGTAGAAGATATTCTCAGTTAGGATTATTTCTCTACCCTTTTACTGAAAAGCTTTGCTACTGTATGATTCTGATGTTACAACTACTATTTCTAGGGCTGGGTCTCTCTCTCTGTCTATATACTGAAGGAATAGAGTCTAGAGCCTTTAACAGCAGAAATATATATGTATAGAGAGGTTAAAATATAGCCAGGGGCCTGTACTATTTTTACTTCTTGTGTTACCCTGATTGCTTGATATTTTAATAAAGATAGAGTTAGAAATTAAATTTGAACTAGAAATTATACTAAAATCAGGGTTCCTGGGTGGCACAGTGGGTTAACCTTTGCCTTCAGCTCAGGTCATGATCTCAGGGTCCTGGGATCAAGCCCTGCATCGGGCTCTCTGCTCAGAGGGAGCCTGCTTCCCCCTCTATCTCTGCCTGCCTCTCTGCCTACTTGTGATCTCTGTCAAATAAATAAATAAAACCTTTAATAAAAAAAGAATCACTGCTCAATATACTGATTGTAACATCTCATATGGGTATAAATATGTACATAATGACATAAATATGCATATTTATGTATATATAGAAATATAACTATTTTCTCATTGATGGAAGCATGAGAGTCAAAGTTGTTCTTCTGTTTATCCTTCTTGTGCCATAAATGTGTGATTATTTTTACCCCACCTGATCCGAAAAATGATTTGAGATAACCTATACAATGAAATCAGTCCAACAGTGTCAAAGTAATCCAAAAACTTGTAATAAAGGAAAAGGTCAGTAAAATAATATAAATTCAATAGTATGTTTACTATGTAAAATATGGTAACACATTACATTACATTACATTACATTAAAGAAAGAATCTAATCCAAATATTCAAGGATGATTTATCATTTGAGTATCAGGCAATGTGTCACTGTGCAAAAAAATATGTATCTTGGTAGATGTCATAACATTTTAAAGAAGATTTTATTTGAGAGAGAGAAAGAAAGCACAAGTGAGGAGAGGGGCAGAAGAGAACGAGAAGCCGACTCCTTGAGCAGGCAGCCCTACATGGGGCTCCATCCCAAGACTCCCAAATCATGACCTGAGCCAAAGGCAGATAGATACTTAACCTACCAAGGCACCCATAGGCCCCATAACAACATTTTATAAAGTTCAGTATTTTCAATGATTACAATATTTTAAAACACTAGGCATAAAAGGGAACTTTTTTTTAGCACAACAAAACCTGCATATTTAAAGACATCATATATGCAATGAACAAATTTTAAGACATACCATCCCTTGCCAGTTGCTCTTTTGTTGAACTTATTTCTCTGACTTTTCAGGAATTCCACATTTGGAGCTCTCTAGTTTACTTTCCAACCTTGGAACTCAGAACTTGTTAATACCATTCAACTAATAATATTTCCTGTTTTGGCCCTGTCTGTCACCTTTGGAGGCTAGAAGATATATACTTCCTAAGGAGATAACTGGCCATTCAAAAAAACCTCCAATTTGCTAATAGGCCAACTAGAAATTTATGAAAACTTGTACAATTTTAATTGATATGAACCATTCCTTCTTTATAAACTATTTTCCTGGTTTATTTCTCAATTTGTGTATGCATTTTAATTCTTGTTTTTGTAAGAATATGAGTATATAGTGTATATGTATGTGCACATATTATGTAAACAGAGAAATGTCATAAATTTATGATTCTCAAATGATGTTTATGAGTACATTGGTTTTAATTTTATTTTTAGAACATTATTAGAAATATTAAGAATACAGATTCTATTAGGATATTTCTGACCTAGAGTGTTGATCTCTGATCAATAGATCAGACAGATCTCTATAAAATAATTTGGGGAAAGGAAGATACAAATGGAAGAAAAAAAACAGAATTTGGAGTCCTTGAGATTACAAATAATAATGTCAGCTCTTAATATATTTCTTATTTAGGGGATTTAACCACATCCTAGCCTTCTGGTCCTTTGACAGAGCCTAAGTGACCTAAGAGGAGCAAAATACTCAATTCCATTCCGTTGGAGCCATACTGTCCCACCTAATAGTGTAAGTTTTTGACCCTCCATAAGATTGAACAAGTACAGACAGACATTTACTGTGCTTTTTTTTATTTGCTCATTCATCTAACAAATCTTTATTGTACATCTGATGTGTGCTAGGTACTGTATTCAATGAGGATATAGCAGCAAAGAAATACAGTTCCTGCCCTCCTAAACTTGATATTCTAGTGTAGAAGAGAGATGGCAAGTAAGTAAAGAAACAAAGGCACTATGTCATTTTATGTGTTAAAATTTTCCATAAGGAAAATCAATTAGGTTAAAAACAGTAATGCATGAAATGAATTATCATAAAGTTTTTGCCTTTGTAAGTGAACTGTGTTCATAATGTTTGATATGCCTACTATGGAAATGGAGGTACATAAAAGCAAAATTCCATGTGGACAGTACAAATATAAAGCAATTAAGAAAAAAATAAAACCCTGAAATGAATAAGTTATTGAGTTATATTGGGTTAACTATGTGATTTTGCTGTTTAGATATATTGTGATATGGTGTTGAAGTGAAATTACTGTGTTTGCATTGGAAGCAAGTTCTATAGTGCTTTCAAAGGCCAGGTCCTCAGACCCCATGATAGAAAGCAACTTTGAAATATAAGAAGAGATCATGCTAAAGTTGAGCACATTGGCAAAGTGACAAAAATCGAAGTTCTCCTATTCCTCAGCATACACAGAAGCAAAATTTTAATGACTCACACGTATGAAATTACCAGTAAGAACTTCCCAATGATGAGATTCATTAAAAAGGTTTTTTTTTGTTCTAGAGATTTAGAAAGGTCTGCAGATAATAAACAGGATGTCTGCTGTTTGACTGTATTGATTAAAATTTCTTAATTGTATCTTTTCAAGGTGTAAAGGGAAAAATGAATGAAACAAAACAATTAAAAGACCACAATGAACACATTATTGGATAACTAATTTATTTCAGGTACCAGGTAAAGCACTTTTGTATAGATTATCTCAATGCAAAGAGGAGAAAAAAAGAAAATAATGACCTACGTGGCAGTGGATTTTAGTGACTCTAAACCTTCCTTCCATCTATCATTAATAAGGGGTTAAATGAAGGCAAACTCTGGATGTTTGTAAGCAATGTTGATTTCTGTAAGTGTGTCCTACTGGGAGAATGGAGCCATAGGGTCTAATTCTTAGTCCCAAGGATTGTGGTTGCTTTGAAGTTCTCACAAACTTTTTCTTTTGACTGAATCATCTATTTTACTGCATAAAAACTGATTTTTACCTTGAAAAACCTGAGGCTAAAAAAAAGGATGACTGTCAGTATCAATTGAAATGGTGGGGAACAGAAATATTCAGTGAATCTTTGCTGTTCATTGGGACATATCTTTATAAGCATGTAAACCCCCTAAGACAGACCATGGAGATTAGATCAGATCTGGCTATGATGTCCTGAATTTTGGTGCAGAAAAGAAGGGTAATATGTTTGTCCCCATGGGGACAGATCCATGACTGCATTTTTCAAAATGTCAAGGTTACATTTGAAAAGTAGTTGCAATTTTCTCCCATTTCCTAAAGATAATTCTCTGCTTGTCCTTCACACATAAAAATCCATGACTTAATGAAAATTTTCTTCACAGTATTAGGATAATAATTCCAACCTAACATGGCTTAGAGTAGAGTGTATTTTTTCCTTAATCTCCAGATTCCAGCGAATAAAAACATAGTATTGTTGTCTATTTAGTAATATTTTGTATTTTCAACCACTTAAGTTTTGTAGGAGGTCATAGTTTGTTTCAGAAACTTTGTCAAATAAGCTATCTCTTTTTGGAAGTATTAATCTATAAAAGAAGAAAACATATTCCTATTTGTTCGAGATACTTCTATATAAAACAGTCTACCTCAGGTAAATTGAAACTTACTGGATAAAAAATGTACATTTGTTTATATTTGGTATGCTTTACCAAGTCCTGATTTTATATGCAATAGCAGTATAGCTAAACATTGCAGTATACTTTGACAACTATTAAACCATCAAAGTTTTTCGTGGTATAAATGTTAAAAATGCTAGTAGCTATTTGGAGGTAGATATCAGATAGTGATGTTTAATACGATGGAATAAATGGCAAATGCAAAATAAAATTCTCAAATAATTTTAAGGAAAATTAATTTCAATTTATTAGAAATCTTTTTTTTAGATTTTATTTATTTATTTGACAGGCAGAGATTACAAGGCCGAGCAGTGAGCCTGATGTGGGGCTCGATCCCAGGACTCTGGGACCATGACCTGAGCCGAAGGCAGAGGCTTTAACCCACTGAGCCACCCAGGCGCCCCTAGAAATCTTAATATAAGAATTATTTTTAAAAGTCTATGTAAGAAAATTTTGGAGAATGGTCAGTTGTAGAAAATCAACTAGAAGCATTAATTAAAAATTCTGTCACCCTGCTGGGAAGTGAGAGGACAAATGGACAAGATTTTAAAGATTTAAGTCATTTTGAAGATGTCAACAGGTAATTTGCCTTTATATTGGACAATTATTTTTAGTCCATAAACCACTGATACAGAAAATGGTACCAAAATTATGGCCTTTCTGCAGAAATTAAACAGTGTATCTTTGTAAGAAATACTCAAACATGAAACATCATTTGGATTCAACTAAATATCATAAATATTATAATTTGTATATGTTAAAAACAGACATTTTCACATGGATCATCTTTTTTTTCAAGATTTCATTTGTTTATTTGAGAGGGAAAGAGAGGGAGAGAGTGTGGGCACACAAGTGGGATGGAGCATGGGTAGGGGCAGAGGGAGAAGCACAAGTAAACTCCCCACTGAGCAGGGATCCAAATTCTGGGCTTGGTCCCAGGACCCTGAAATCCCACCTGAGCTGAATGCAGCCACTTTAACAGAGTGAGCCACCTAGGCACCTCTTCATGTGGATTGTCTTAGGTCATCTTCACAAGGACCTTGTGGAGCAATTATTTCAATTTTAAAGATAAGCAGATTAGACTTAGAGAGTTAGAGAGTCTAAGGAACTTGTTCAGAATCTCAGCTACTTGATGGTCAATGTGAACCTTAACTGAGCTCTTCTACCCCCAAATATTGTGATTTTCCCACTACCTACACCAACTGAAGTAATTAATAGCCTCATTTGGACATCTCAATAAATCTCTTATTTCTTCAGTAAATATCTACAAGATTTCTACTATTTCTGACATCTCTTCGTTACATCGTGGAGATTGAAGAGTTACCTTGACCGATCTCAAGTAAAATTTGTTCTTCTGTATGTTGTTTAATATATTGTTTTTCTATGGCTGCTTTCAAAACTTTCAACTGAAACATACATTTGACTGTATGTGTGTAGATGTTATTTTCCTTACATTTACTATGTTCTAATGAGCTTGAATTTGTACATTTATGTTTTTCACCACATTTGAGAAACAAGCTACATTTCTTCATCCATTTATTCTGTCCCTTTGTTTTTTTTTTTTCCTCTCCTGGTACAATCACTGCATATATGTTAGGCCATCTTCAATTGTTGCACCTTTTCTGAGTCTGTTCATTTTTTGCATTTAATTCTCTCTTATCTAATTTATTATTTATCTGTCTTAAAGTTCATTTACTTTATCCTTGATATGTTGTTAATCCTTTCAGGTGAAATTTTTATTTCAGATTGTATTTTCCACTTTTTAATTTCTTTTTTATTCTTATAGCTTCTATTCCTTTGCTGAGATTTGTCTTTTTATTCATCATCAATGTATTTCCATATCCATGAATATAATTACAGTAGCTTATTTAAAATCTGTTCTGATGTCAACATCTTGATTCATCTCTACTTTTGTCTTTGCTGATTGTTTTTTTCTTTGAGTGTGGCATTTTTCCATTTCATTGGAGTTTGTGTAATTTGGATTTGTGTTCTGGGTATGAATTATACATTGTAGAGATTCTGGATTAGGTTATATACTTTCAAAGAATGTTGTTGTTGTTGTTTTTGAGTGTGCAGTTTGACAGAACTCAAACTACATTTTTTTTCCCATGTGATGCATGGCAAGTTCGCCAAATATTTAGGCATAATGTGATGTTTCTACCTTATCTCTCTTTTTAGAAATCCTGCCCTCACTCTACTCTGCACCCTCTTAATTTTTCAGCTGTGTAGTTGTCCCATACTCTGCTCTTCTTGGTTCATCAGTCTATTAAAAAAGTTTTATCACATCCGTATTGTAGTTGCACAACATTGCACTAATGTTGGTGCTGTCTGTCCTCAGGCTCTGAGTGGTGAAACTAGGAAGCTTACCTAGGATTTTTCTCTTCTAGAAAGTGTTGACTTACCTGTGACATATGTCTGCTTTGCTCAGTCTTCAGTGACCTTAGATAATTGCTTTTCTTTACACATTACACTGTAGTTTATGGAATCATATAACATCTGGTGTTTGTACCTGGCTTCTTTTACTTAGCATAATGCTTTAAAATTAATTTGCAATGTTGTATATATGAGATTATTCCCTTATGTTCATATTCTTTTACTATTGAGTAGTATTTTGTTGTGTGAATATGCCACAATGTGTTAATCCATTAACTATTTAATGAACACTTGGGTTGTTTAGTTTGGGCTATTCTGAATAAAGTTCTTTAAAAATTCAAATAGAAGATGTTGGGTGGAAATATATATATGTTTTTTTGGAAATACTTGGTCATGTGTAGGTGTTACATGTAACTTGGTATTATCAGTCTTTAAAACCGTAATCATTCTAGGGGTGCCTGAGTGGCTATATTCTCAGAACCTATTCATCTTTTACCTGAAAGTTTGTACCCTTTGACCAACATCTCTCCATATTCCTCAGCACCTAACTCTTTGCAACCACCATTCTACTTTCTAAGTAGAAAGCCTTTTTAAGATTCCAAATATAAGAGAGAACACATGATATTTTTCTTTTCTGACTAATTTCACTTGGCATGATGCCCTCAGTTTCCACCCGTGTTGTTACAAAAGGAAGGACAGGAAAATACCAGGGACTGACACTGACAGAGTCACCACGATCTGGAGCAATGCTGATCAATGTTTCTGGGGGAAGACAATATAGCACTGCCTCTTGAAGTTTTCTGGCATCAAAGCAACACATGTTGCTTCTGCTCTTATTTTATTGGCCAAAACAAATCACATGGCCCGACCTATCTTCAAAGCACATTCTTACCATGAATCTGGAAGGTTATTGTTTATTAGTCTTCATGTCAACCATCACTCATTAGAAATAACATTAGATAAGGATTCTAATTCAAAATGTGTAGCCTGCATAATCATTTTAGTCTTGTGGTTTTAAAGTCAAAGGTCAAAAGATTACGCATAATATTGGAATATTTAAGAGAACTTGATGTCCATCATATCTATAAGTTTAATTTATTATGTATAGAGGAGTTAAATATATGAAAGATTTTAAATATGTTTGTAAAATGGACAATTAATTATCCAAATAGATATAGATGCAATTAAAAATATTTAAAGAAATCTAAACTAACATTTAAAATTTTTAAAAAAGATTTTATATATTTATTTGAGAGGGAAAGAGACGGTGTGTGTGCGTGCATGGTCCTGAGAGCAAGGGGGAGGAGCAGAGGCAAAGGGAGAGGTACAGGCAGACATGATGGGTGAAGAGCCCACCTTGGGGCTTTCTCACAGCCCTGAGATCACCACCTGAGCCAAAACCAGAGTCAGATGCTTAACTGACTGAGCCACTCAGGTTACCTAAACTAACTTTTTAATGTGTTTATAAAGTAATCTCAGTCTCCTGAGAAGTGATTGTTAATATTTTTTGAGTTGTAAATGGAGTAATAAATTTTGCCTGTTGAGCTTAAAAATATAAGAATGAATTAGGTTTATGAATTTATTACTCAAATAAATAAATATTAATTTTTAAAACCAAAGTAAACTTGAACAAATGCTATCCTTTTTGGGTATCAAATTCTCACATTTAATACTACTCAATGCTATTATAATCTCAAGGTCTCCTTTATTTTCCTTTCTGAGCACAAAAGCCTGTGAAATGAATACTATTAGAGATTTAGTATGAAGGACATACTAAAAATATATAACAGAGGAAGACCTGAAGATGCAGTGGGCTAAGTTTCTAACAGAATGATTATCTTTTCTTTTTAGCTTACATTAAAAAAGAGACAAAATTTTAGAAGGAAAAAATACCATGTTTTCAAGACTCTTTAACATTTCTTTTTTACAAGAATAACCAGTACAGGTTAAGTTGACGGGATTTAGTGTAAGTAAAGTACTTACTGGAATTGGATGAGGGTACAAAGAGAAGAAAAATATTATATTTGATGAAACCCACTGTGCACACTTCCTTTAAGTATGGGCCTATGCAGTGATTTACCTCTGATGAGTAAGAGCAAGTAAGATACTCAAAAACATATGAGACAATTTATGTAATATGTGTATATTTATAAATATACTTATTTATAAGTATAAATAAAGTATAAAGTATATATAAATATACTTATTTATAAATAAATATAAATATATTTATTTATGGCTTCATCTGTACCACAAGAGAAATTGTAATGACTCTGCAAAGACCACAAATCTTTTGCATATAAGTCAAAGTGTCTATTCCATATGGCTTAGGAATATGTGTAAAGCTTCCATATGGGAAAAAGATTTTCTGATACCCAAATAAAGAATCAGGCATCAAAGAACCTACTGAAAAGTTTGGCAAATGTTGACAATTGTCACAAAACTTTGAATTCCAATTTGAAAGTCTATATATTATATTTTGCAATATTCTCTATCTTTTTTTTTTTTTAATTTTTTTATTTTTTTTTATTTTTTTTTTAATTTTTTATAAACATATATTTTTATCCCCAGGGGTACAGGTCTGTGAATCACCAGGTATTAGAGCTGTTCAGAACTTTCTTCCAAAGCCATGGAATTTAATATATGATTATACCATATAAACAATGCTTACATGTATATGGATGTATATATTAGCATTCATTTCAGTTTGCTTCCAGTTTACATATCCTACTAGATACCCCAGTGACTGGTTATTGCTCTCACAGTGAAACTAAAGAGATGCCAACTCTCTTGAAGCAAAGTCCAAAGCTTTAGACTAATGCTTATATATTTGATTTATATAGTTTATTTCTCCCAGAGTGTTCATTTTAAATTAACTCCACATTGAAATAAGTGATTATGCTTATAGCTGACAGGGCTAGGTTAGGCTGACTTTGTCTTCATGTCATTGACAGTAACAAGAAAAAAAAAGAAAGTCATAGATCCCTTTTTTAAAATATATTTTTTCTTTTAAAGTATCTATTTAAGTTTTTTTCAATTTTTCTGTTTTTTTTTTAATTTTTATTTTCAGCATAACAGTATTCCTTGTTTTTACACCTCACCCAGTGCTTCATGCAATATGTGCCCTCTCTAATACCCACCACCTGGTTCCCCCAACCTCCCACCCCTCACCCCTCAAATCCCTCAGATTGATTTTCAGAGTCCTTAGTCTCTCATGTTTCACGTCCCCTTCCAATGAATTTAATTTACATTTTAAATTTTAATTTGTTTTTTAAATTTTAAATTTAAATATATTTAATTTAAATTAATTTAAATTAAATTTCATTTTTTTCTTTTAAATGCTGATAAATGCTGTCAGCCCCCAAAACTGTGGTCACATAAAGCACATGCAAAATGAGAAAATGGGATGCAGACTCACAAAAAAGAACCATTTCGCTTTTCTAGGTCCTTGTTTTTAAAGAGTATAAAATTTACTTTCCCAAAAAGGAACAAATTCAGAAGGAAAGAGTAGGACAAAAGTCACCTTCATCAGCCTATAAACATATACTCAAACGAAAAACACTGTAAACTGCAAAAAGATGCCAACTGTTTTTAAAAATAAATGGCAGACGAATTTAGGTAAGAATAACTTTCATGGAAATTGAGGAGGTAGAGGTGTTCAAATTGTTCAGGAGGCAGCAAAAGCATGCGAATCATATTTTTTTTAAAGATTTTATTTATTTATTTGACAGGCAGAGATCACAAGTAGGCAAAGAGGCAGGCAGAGAGAGAGAGGAGGAAGCAGGCTCCCCACTGAGCAGAGAGTCCGATGCGGGGCTCGATCCCAGGACCCTGGGATCATGACCTGAGCCAAAGGCAGAGGCTTTAACCCACTGAGCCACCCAGGTGCCCCACGAATCATATTCTATTGAAAGGAAGGAAGACTGAGATTCTGAACAAAAATGTTTTATTAGGCAAAAAAAAAAATCAAAAAGTATATGTACATATAAATATAAATGTAAATATAAATATATATAGAGAGAGACATACACACACACACGTGTGTGTGTGTTTGTGTGTGTATGCATATATACTATCCCAATCCTAAACCCCAGCACCTGGGTTTGTGACCTTATTTGGAAATAGGGTCCCTGGAGATGTAACTAGCGTGGATGAGATCATATTTGAATAGCCTGGGCCCCTAATTCAGGAGGACTTGTGTGCTTCTAAGGGAGACTGTGGATACACAGATATGCACTGAGGGAGAGGGCCATGTGAAGAAGTCCAAAGTCCAAATACATCAACCTGGGAAAGGGGCCTGGAACAGATTCTCCCATAATACCTCCAAAAGGAGCATGGTCTACGAGCACTGTAGGCTCTAGAACTGTGATACTGTCCACTTCTGTTGTTTCAGCCTCTAGGCTTGTGGTATCTTGTAATAGCACCCCTAGAAAACTAATACAACCCTGTTAGAGGAAAAGTAACCAATCAGAAGCCCATGAGGAATTGGAAAAGAGAAAAAAAATCTATCTATCTATATAGATATGTCTATATCTATATCTACATAAATTACTCTTTAAAACATTGAAAACGAATGGACATTTGAAAACCGTGTGAAAAGGAAAGCAAGCAAACAAACAAACAAACAAAAACTGAGCCCCAGGATTCACTCGAATTTTCACCTGGAATAGTTCTGGATGGTGCGTGTAGGGAGGAGATTCCAAGGAAAAGATGGAAGTCTCCCTGCTGTGAGGAAAGAGAGATTGGGATTCAGGAAGCCTGGAGTGATGAAAAGGCCATGGGTTCAAGAGAATAAGTCAAGTAGAAATCAAACTCTTGGAAAAATACACACTGGTGTCCTCTTCAGTTCTTGCTCCATAGGAAGCAGTGTGTGTCTAAGAAAATACTTCAGGTACTAACAAAGAGTCAAGGCAATGGAACCAGATGGTTGCCAAAACTCCTACAAGGCTAGAGGTCATTGGAGTAACAACCAGCCAGAGGGAAGAGTTCCTCTGGCTAAGTCAGAATATTCTGTAGAGACCGGGTAAGGAGCCTGAGTTAGTTGTAAAAAGGGTCAGAATTACCTACTAATCTCTCACTGCCCATGTGACAGCCAATAAAAGAAGGCAGACAGTAGCCTCCAAAGGACTCAGGTTATAAAAAGGAAGGCAGTTCAAAAGGGAAAGGGAAGAAGGAATAGACAGGAAAAAAATATGCCTAGCGAGTTAGTAGACTTCAAATTTAATATTTCAGCAATGACCTTCAGAGTGAACGACTCAAATTCTGTCCACTTTGTTGTTCAGCCTCTAGGCTTGTGGTATCTTATAATAGCACCCCTAGAAAACTAATACAAAACCTGCGAGAGGAAAAGTAACCAACCAGAAGCCCATGGGGAATTGAAAAGAAAAAAAGTACCTATCTATCTATATAGATATAGATATGTCTATATCTATCTATCTATCTATCTATATATATCTATATATCTAACTCTTTAAAACATTGAAACTGAACGCACATTTGTGAACCCTGTGAAACTGAGCCCCAGGATTCACTCGGCTTTCACCTGGAGTAATTCTGGATGGTGAGGGTAAGGAGGAGATTCCAAGGAAAAGATGGGAGTCTCCCTGGTATGAGGAAAGAGAGATTGGAATTCAGGAAGGCTGGAGTGATGAAAACGCCATGGGTTCCAGAGAGACAGAATTCAAGTAGAAAACAAGCTCTTGAAAATACACACTGGAGTCCTCTTGAGTCCTTGGTCCATAGGAAGCAGTGTGTGTCTTAGAAAATGCTCCAGGTTCTGACAAAGAGTCAAGGCAATGGAACCAGATGGTTGCCAAGACTCCTACAAGGCTAGAGGTCAGTGGAGTTCCTACCAGCCAGAGGGAAGTGTTCTTCTGGCCAAGTCACAATATTCAGTAGAGAGCCGGTAAGGAGCATGAGTTAGGAGCGGGATGAAATGATCCCTCCGAGAAAGCTGACTCTAGAGCTTCCCTAAAGAAGGGGAGAACAACTGTAAAAAGGGTCAGAAATACCTACTAATCTCTGACTGCCCCTGTGACAGCCAATCAAAGAAGGCAGAGATTAGCCTCCAAAGGACTCAGGTCATCGAAAGGAAGGCAGTTCTAAAGGGAAAGGGAAGAAGGAATAGACAGGAAAAAGAAAATACACCTAGCGAGGTAGTAGACTTCAAATTCAACATTTCAACAATGACCTTCAGAGTGAACGACTCAAATTCTACTGAAAGAAAAGACCTCAATAGGGCAGTGAAAAATAAACTCTACTTAGAACGATTCAGAGGCTACTATAGATTTTGTGGAAAGAAAAATGATGAAAAGGACTAGACCATACCCAAATGAATCCTCAAAGGCTGCTTTTCCTAGGTCTTGAGAAGAGACAATGGAAAGACACCTGATAAATGAACAGAGAAAGAAGACATTTCAGAACACAAAAGGACCCTTTTAGAAACACATGGCTATCCTCAAGTTGTCTGCATCCAATGAGAAAACTCATTGAGATCAAACATATAGAAGCCCATAAAACAAGGCTAAAGACATTTTTTGGAAAGCTTTTCTTTCTTTCTTTGTGAGAGAATGAGTGAGAGAGAGCATGAGAGAGGAGAAGGTCAGTGGGAGAAGCCGACTCCCCAAGGAGCTGGGAACCTGAGGCGGGAGGAGATCCTGCAAGACCGGGGTCATGACCTGAGCCCAAGGCAGTCGCTGAACTAACAGAGCCACGCAGGCACCCCTCTCCAGAAATTGGTCCACAACAGCTGAGGGGCACCTGGGCGGCACCCTCAGTGAAGCGCCCAACTCTTTGGTTCTGGCTCAGGTGGTGATCTCAGGCTCTTGAGATTGAGCCCTGAGGCAAGCTCTGGGCTCAGGGCAGAGTCCACTGGGTCTCTCTTTTGGTCCTGCCCTTTCCCCCTCACAATCAATTGTGCTCTTGCCCTAAAACCAAGTATGAAAACCCTTCACAGAAGAAAACAATGGTTGAGAGTGGGAGGGGTGGGGACAGAAGTGACAGGCCCCAGGGCAAGTGGGAGGTGCCTTCGGTGCTGCCCGCCCTGCCAGGGCCGGGCTCCCTCAGCGGATGCCACCTTCGCCCCCGCCACCCTCGGTGCTGCCCTGGCAGGGAGCAGCAGGGAGCAGCTGAGCCCAGGGAGCCTTGGGGCAAGCCTCCTTGAGCGCCTCCAGCGCCCTCTGAGCGTGCTCCTTGCGGGGGTGGGGGTGGGGCCACAGGTTGGTCCAGGGAGGAGGCGAGGGCGGCGCCCAGGTGCCCCCGGCGGGGGAGGGGCAGGCAAGACCTGCAGAGAGATCCCCTTGGGACTGCTGGAGCTGCTGCAGGGCTTCATGTTGGACTTGGCGAGGCAGCAGCCTGTGCACCCTGCCCTGCATCTGGCTCTTTCCTTAGCTGGGAGCCTGTTTACCCCTCCCTCTCTGCCGGTCTCTCTCCCTCCTTCTCCTCTCTGTCAAAGGAAGAAAGAAAATCTTAAAAAAATCATCAAACAACCCTCCATATTCTTGTCGTTCTTTAGGGCCCCATGCGTCAACATTTGATTTTTACTTCTTGAATTGAAGGAATTGGTTGATTGATTGACAAATTGGACAGAAAGACCGAGACAGCGAGAGAGGAAGCCCAATTTGAGAAGGAGTAGAAGCCATGGAAGTGGGAGAGGGAGAAGCAGGCTTCCTGCTGAGCACAGAGCCCCAGGAAGGTCTGGAGCCCAAGACACTGGCATCAGGACCCCAGCAGAAAGCAGCCACCCAGGTGCCCCACTCCATGATTAAATCCTTTTTTCACGATTTAATCCATTGGATTAAGCAACACTCTTTGGGGTCTGCCTCCTTGGGTTAACACTAACACATTGTGTTTTCCTTTGCTCTTTTGTGATCACTGAGGATTTCAGGAATCTTTTCATGTTTCTTGGCCGATGGCTTTCTCCTTGGGATATTTCTGCTCTAGGATTTTCATTGTTTTGAAGTTACCTATCTATCCTTCTTGATTCCTAGTTCTCCTATGTAGAGTTGTATACAGTTCCTTATCTGGTATCTCCATAGAGCCTTTCATAGTTTTAGTCTTGTCATTTGTTGGGCAAGATTTTTTTGTTTGGAACCTTGGAATGAGTAGAGTCCAACTTCCCAACTGCTGCTGCCCCTCGGAACAATTTGTTACTTCAACTGTAACTCCTGGAGGATTTTACTAGTTACCAAGCACATTTACATATGACCTCTAGAAATACATATACTGGCAACAGGTCTTTGGGGAAAAGGATGATATAGGACTGTGAAGCTGGGTAGCTGGGGATGCCCAGCTCGCTCAGGGCGGAACGCCGCCCCTTCCCAGAAGCTGCGCTGGCTGGAAGCCCGGCCGGCCCAGGGCGGAATGCCGCCCGCTTCAGGAAAGCGGAGCACCCAGGAACGCCAGGTTAGCTCAGGGTGGAATGAAAACCGCCTGCCTCCCTTACCCGCCATCGAGCCTTTCTCTTCCCAGAAGTGCCCGTTGTTAGTTAGAAGAGTTCTTTCAATGTGCTTGTTTAACTATAAATATCTGCCTTCTTGCTTGTCAGCAAGATGGGATTAACATTTGACCTTCCTCAATCCTTCTATTGGCTATTGTTTTCTATCCAATAAAAGTGAGACTGCCGAGTTGCTCCTGGCAGCCGTCCTTTTCGACTGTTGTCCCCTGCTCCCAGTCTTTTGCAGCTGACTGGTTCATGCCTAATTCTTCTCTCAAAGTCGCCAACTGGAAGCGGCACCCATGCTTTCTTGGGCTTCCTGTTTTTAGTGTTCTGTTCCACTCATCTCTGCCACCGCCCCCAGGTCCTCAAAATGGCTTTCTATTGTATCTTCCAGAAAACTTCTGATGTCCTTTTTAGTATGTAGGCTACATCAGTAGGGAATAGCGTTAAAACCTCTTCTGTTCCATGTGGATATTCACGTTGTTGAGCACCGCTTGGTCAAAGTCTGCCCTTTTCTGTTGGTCTGTTTTCTCTGATCATTTCAGGAGTCCTTTTGTAAGAAATCCTATCCCATCAGATGCTCCTCTCACTCTCTTTCTCCCTTACTCTTGCTCTCGCTTCTTTCTTCAGATTTGCCGGGGAATGACAAGTCCTTTTCATTCCTATGAAAATAGAAGAATTGGCTGATCCACAGATACCATTTTTAGTGATATACAAGTGTATATATAATAACTGATATGGAGATGTACATGTGCACCTACATATATATTCTTTAATCTATAAAGTATGGAGGTTGGATTAAGTCTGAAGTCTCTCATACAGCTTGATAACCTGTGACTCTTTGATCAATAACTTCCATTTTCCCACAGGTCAGAGAAACGGGAAAAAATGCACATATGAACATATGTAGCACGTTAAAAAACGATCACAAATCCTATAACTCCCCATTCCCTTTGATTCACATGGGCTATGTGACTGTGTTAAACAGTGGAATAGAGTGGAAGAAACATGTCAGTTTCAGGCCCAAGTCCAAAAGGAACCCCTCTCTTGGAACATTTGCAATTGGAGCTCTGAGTGGACAGGAAAGAAGTCCAACAACCTTGTTACAAAGACTGCACGGAAGTGGAGGGCCATCTGAGCCTCATCTCCCAACTGTACCCATCAAAGTAATAGGCATGTGCATAAAGTCATCCTGAATCCTCTAGACCAAGCAGCCGCCTGCTGAAGGCCACCACCCACTGACCTCAGTTAATGCTGTATTAAGCATAAAAATTGCCCCATGAGATCCTGCCCTAATTTCTGACCCCCAAAACATATGTAATATGACAAAAGGGTTGTTTTAAGCCCCCAAATTTTGAGATCATTACATAACTAATTGGGTAACATGGCAAATACGTATCCAAAATAATGTAAATCAAGGAATATGTTTAAAGGCACCAAGTTATCTTAAAAAGTTCTCTGAACACACAGAAAAACAGAAAGAGACCCATAACTACAGAGAACAAATTGATCGTTTCCAAAGAGGAGGCAGCGGGTGGACAGGCAAAATGCGTGAAATACAGTGGGAGATAACAGGCTTCCAGTTACAAAATTAATAAGTTGCAGGACGAAAGGCACAGCATAGGGAATATGGTTGGTGGTACAGTACGGCGAGCGCAGCATAACATACAGACTTGTCAAATCTTGTTGTTTGATATCTGAAACTAATGCAACATTGTGGGTCAGCTATACTTCAATTAACAAATCAAAGAAAGTTTAAAAAAATTAAAAGTGAGCTCTATTATCCAAATAGGACATACTCCGGTAGGTTTTGCAGGCCGACAGGCACGAGGAGAGCGTCCAGGCCAGCCGGTAGCTCCCCTTGGGGCTGAGCGGGATGGCGAGTGTCGCGAGTCCAGGCGCATTAACGAACCACACCAGACTCGGGGGATCTGTCGAAGCAGGATCTCGCTTTATTGAGCAGGGCAGCGGCTTATATGGGGTGAGGGAAGGGAAGTGAGGTCAGCAAAGTGGGGGCCAATGGGGATGTGCCATGTCGGCGGGAGTTGGGAGAGACACGCCCTGCAGGGGGTGGAGGCTCGCAGGAAACGAAACTGATGGGAAACCGAAACCGCCACTTTGGCGCCTTTGTGGTCGGCCATGTGGGTTCCTGATCCGGAAGAGAAGGCCACCCGGCGCCATCTTAGCCTCTTGGGGCCCAACATCTCCCCCTTTTGTTTTTGTATGCATGACTTCTGTCTTAGGTCGCCGGCGGCGGGCCTTCAGGCTTACCCGTCATTGGGGAATCACACTGCTTTGGTGTACCCCCTGTCTTAGGTTGCTCTGCGTCCCCCGCCGGTCTTACCCGTCATTGAATATCATGCCTGTATGGGGGTTTGGTCCCTGACCTGGCGTGGGTTGTTCCTGCAAGGAATCCCATCCGCCATAGGTCGTGAGACTATTGATGGGGCCCCTCGTAGGACTCGTCGTCACGGGTGGCCAGTCTCTGGTATTGAACATGGACGTTCATGAGTTGAATGGCCTCCACTCTTTTTTGGACGAATTGGGCAATCTTATTGATAATACAGGAGTCAAAGGTAAGCCATTAAAGCTTGTCCAGAAGGGGTAGGTCATCAGGGCGTGGCGGCGCTTCTAGAGCCATTGTCCGCCAACGGGGGCGCCCAAAGACAGGTGACATTAGAAGAGAGGGGGGATATGTACACATGGTCTCTGGGAGGCCAAAGAGGGCAGTTCGTGGTGGGAAGGAGCAGGGAGACATTGGCGAGGAAAGCCTGGGCCAGTAGGGGCCCATTATATTTAGGGTAAATAATGCCTTCTTAAGCTGGTTGTGTGGGGGGAGTGATTCCCCCTTTTGTTTTTGTAAATGGTACCAAAAGGTGGAGTTGCTGCAATTTGTGAGAAGGGAGAGGCCACTGCTCTACCCAAATGGGAGGACCCTATTTCCAATTAATTTTGGGGACCTGAGGCAGGGCAGTGGCCTTTAGGATTGGGGGGACTGGTGTCTTTGCCTTATACTCTCCAGGTAGGGGTCATCTCGGTAGTTGGAGTGGGCAATCCTTCCCTCCCGGAATTGTTGCTGGTATTCCTCCTCATCCAGTATATCATCAAAAAAGGCCTTATGATCAGTAGTAATGAAAGCCTCTGTGGCTCCTAGAATGTCTTGACCAAGGAGGTTGGCGGTGAGCCCAGAGGCTACCAAGGGACGAATTTGTCCTCTGTTGCCGTCTGGATCGACCCAGCACATTAAGTTGGCAGTCTCATGGGAGCCAGCTTGGCCTCCAACCCCCACTAAGGGGGGGCCAGGAACAAGTTTCCATGAAGGGGGGACCTCCTCCTGTCGGAGGACGGTACGTTCAGCTCCGGTGTCAATGAGGCACTTAAAAGATTTGTCTCCGATTGTGAGGCGCATCTTGGGGCGGAGGCCCGGGACCAGCGGGACTGTCCAATGCGCTCGAACAGGTGCCTTCCCCTTATTTAACGGGGCTGGGGATTGCCCCGACTGGAGTTTAAAGGCTTGCCCTGGATATCGAATCTGGATTTGCAGTCCTTTGCCCAGTGGAACCCCTTTTTACATTTAGGGCATGGGGTCCGTGGCATGACAGAAGATTGAGGCTGGACGGGCTTACGGCCCTGTGGGCAGTTTCTCTTGAAATGCCCCTCTTGTCCACAACCAAAGCATAAAGGGGTTAGTGGAGGGGGGTCACACAGGGGGGCTCTTACTTCGAGGTTTGGGTTGGAGATCTGGGGGCCAAGGGGCTTTTTTGGGTCTAGCAGAGGGGCCGTCAGGAATGTTTGAGGCGGGAGTGGGAGACTTCTCTTGTGGCTTGTCTGATATAGTCGGAGTGGGCGTCCCAGAAGGGAGTTTGGTTGCCTCGGATTGGGAAGGGGGAGGGGTGCAAGATTTCGGGGGGCAAGGTGACTCCTTAAGCCCCTTTGGGGGTCTGGGTGGAAAGCAACTCTTTAGTGCCGCCAGAGTAGGATATGTACCCAAAGGGGGTATCTCCCCCCTGTTTACGTGGGCTTTATGGATTAGCTGTTCAATACGATCCCACGATCCCACGAGTCCCAATCAAAAAGGTTACCTTCTGGAAGCCAAGGAGCCACCTTAACAAAGGCCTCCCATGTCTTAAGGGCTTGGGAATCGGTGAGGGAAAGGCCGCGGCTTCTCAAAAGGAAACGCAGGGATTCGAGGGCAGGGTCACTTTTGGAAGATGACTGCCCCATAATTTATGGGGGTACACTCACCCGAAGACCGATTGGCCCGTCAGCGAGAAGAACGAGGAGAGGGTCCTCACACGGGGCACCAGTTGTCGGACTCCGGTAGGTTTTGCGGGCCGACAGGCACGAGGAGAGTGTCCGGGCCAGCCGGTAGCTCCCCTTGGGGCTGAGCGGGATGGCGAGTGTCGCGAGTCCAGGCGCATTAACGAACCACACCAGACTCGGGGGATCTGTCGAAGCAGGATCTCGCTTTATTGAGCAGGGCAGCGGCTTATATGGGGTGAGGGAAGGGAAGTGAGGTCAGCAAAGTGGGGGCCAATGGGGATGTGCCATGTCAGAGGGAGTTGGGAGAGACATGCCCTGCAGGGGGTGGAGGCTCGCGGGAAACGAAACTGATGGGAAACCGAAACCGCCACTTTGGCGCCTTTGTGGTCGGCCATGTGGGTTCCTGATCCAGAAGAGAAGGCCACCCGGCGCCATCTTAGCCTCTTGGGGCCCAACACATACGAGATGGATTTCCCATCATACCATAAATTGAAAACGACTTCTCTTGATAGAACAATGCTTTCCTTAGTCTTAGTCCCTACTCCCTCCACAAAAAAAAAAAAAAAAAAAAAAAAAAAAAACTACTTTTGAAAAACATCTTGGTATTTTGAAAATTATAACTGCAGTGAGTGATGAGAGTGAAAACAAACTGATAATCCACGTTTCCTCATTTCTTATCCCTTTTATGAAGATGAACAGTAAAATCATATGTAAGAATTAACCAGAGAGAGGTCCATTTTCCACTCACTATAATCAAGCTGGAATTCTCAACTATTATTTAGTATTAGTTGATTCTGGTGGCAAATGCAAATATGGTTTCACTTCTTGGGCACATGAGGAAGATTTGGTCGGTGAAACAGACATACCAGGTTGGCCCAGGCCTGCACTGCCAGGGTTCAGAAAATTGCAAGATACAACCTGACACTTAAAACTTCCCATCAACAACTACCGCTGCCCCCCAACATCTTGTTTCTTCCCACAGACAGCTCATACTGAGACCTGTCCACTGTCAGGGTCAAGCTAAAGGGGGATGCCCACAAACTAGGTGGGAAATGAGAAGATGCAACTGCAGCTCTGTGGGGATGCCTAAGGCCACTGAATGCCCCGTCATGATTCTCCAGCACAGATGGGGGCAGCCTGCACCACGTGGGTAGAGCTCTAGGACACAGAAAGTACTGGAGTGGCAGTCAACAAACAAATGAGTTTGTGTAATATATAAACCCCCATAGGGTTGTCAATTTTTGGGATTCACTTTTTCTAACTGTTCACCCCATGACATACAACTTCAGGAAACCCAGAGCCCATGGATTATTGTTGAAGGGCACATTCGGTCTCCATAAGGAGACAGGAGGATCAGAATCAGAAGGCAATGTGAAATTGGAAACAGAGGGATAAAAGGTGGTGCAATGAAGGGCCACAAGTCAGGGAATGCAGGCAGCTTTAGAAGCAGGACAAGGCAAGAAAGTGGATTCTCCTCTAGAGCCTCCAGAAGGAACACAGGCTGCTAACACCCTGATTTTACCACACTGAGACTGATTTTTGAACTTCTGACCTCCAGAACTGCAAGATAATCAATTTGTGTTGTTTCAAGCCACTGAGAATTTGTCATTTGCTACAGTGGCACTAAAAAACTACTAGAAGAACTCACTGAGACATATTGAGTCTGTACAATGGCAGGGACCATTTCTAGGTAGGACTATCTTCAGGGTGTGGTAGTACTGGGTCTGGAGAGTTGACTACCAGCATCCTTCCTCCCACCCCCTTCCTGAACCCCAGTGCACTGTGTGCCTCCTCCACTGCAGCCCAGGTGACTCACAGGAAGCTGGCTCCATCTACACTACAGGGAAGGGTTCTGTCATGGAAGCTAGTCATGTTCCTCCTGGGCCATTCACACAGCCAGCTGCACGACAGTCAGTGCCTTGTTACTGTTCTACGAGAGACAGTAACCTAGGATGTCCCACACACACAAACAGGAAGGGCTTTACAGAAATATCTGGGTTGTCTCTGAATGTGAACAAGGAAAGCAGTGCCCCCACTGCGGGCAGCCATCACACAGTCAGCAGGGGTTGGAAGACAAACTGGCCAGAGGGAAAGGGCAGAGTAGGGAAAAATGGAGAAAATCATGGAGACAGTGTGAATAAAACACATTCTCTGCAAGTCCTGCCATTAGCTGCTTCTTCATGAGATTGAAGGTTTTTTTTTGTTTTGTTTTGTTTTGTTTTTAATCTTTAAGACAGTTTGAGTTAGGATGAGACAACCATCCAAACTGATTCAGGAGGTCAGACTTTACGGAAACTAAGAAAGCCAGATAATAAAAGTAGATGACTCACATGTGTGAAAAGTTTCCTTTCCCACTAAGGGCGGGGGGAAATCTAGAACCTTGAATTTGTGGTTATTCCATTATGCTTGCTATTTTTCATCACTCAAATGTATTTTTCAAGAATGAGGAACTTATTCTCAATAAATACAGTGATGGTTCCCTGAAAATTTGTAACCAAGTAGGGAACAGTCAGAGTCTCTAAACAGATTGTTTTGAATTGACTTAACAATCACACAGGACACTGGGATCATGACCTGAGCTGAAAGCAGCTGCTCAACCAACTGAGCCACCCAGGCGTCCCTACTCTTTTTTGATATACAAATCTTTTTCAAATTTTTAAAATAAAGTGGCATGTCATTTCTTCTATGGTCTGTGGGTCTTATCTCTACCTAAGGTAGTCTACCACTTCCCAAATTTTTACATGCCCCTAGATTGTCTCCAAATTCTTTATCATTCTGTTTGTAGAGCTAGAACTTAAACCAATTTACAAGGTTAATCAATCTGACATCTGCTTACATATATGATAGGAAGCAAGAGTTCTAAGAAAGAGAGTTCTTTCAGCTCTGAGGGATAGAGCTTAAAGTCAATATTCAATGATACTCTGTCTCATTTTCTAGAAGGAACTGGTGGTTTCTGTTTGGAACTCTGACAATTTTTTCTTACTCCCTGAAAGTCAAATAGGTTTATGTCTGTTTTGGTTTGAGTCTGTTCAGCTAATTCTCCCTTGGACTTGAAGGCTTTATGAACTGAAGGCATGACTGTTTTTTAGCTCAAGTAAATGCTGCATTAGTTCAGTTATAACTTCTGTTATTTTCTCCTTTTGTCCTCAGGATACTTGCAAGGTAGATTTGGACCTGACCTCAGATCTTACTTATTCGCTTCTCATTTTCATCTCTTTGAAATTTTCCTCAGTGTTCTGGGATATTCCAATTTTGTGGGGCACCTGGGAGGCTCAGTGGGTTAAGCCACTGCCTTCAGCTCAGGTCATGATCTCAGGGTCCTGGGATCGAGTCCTGCATTGGGCTCACTGCTCGGTGGGGAGCCTGCTTCCTCCTCTCCCTCTGCTTGCCTTTCTGCCTACTTGGGATCTCTCTCTGCCAAATAAATAAAATATTTAAAAAAATCAATTTTGTTCTCAGCAGTGATCATTACTATTTACAGGGTTCCTATTACATGTTACAACTAGTGAATTTAAGTTTCAAATCTTTCTTGTATTTTTATGTTTTAAAAGATTTATAAAATTTATTTGACACAGAGAGACAGAGAGAAAGTGAGCACAGAGAGAGTGGCTGAGGGAAAGGGAGAGGGAGAAGCAGACTCCTCACTTAGCAGGGACTCCCCACCCCCCACCACAGGGTTTGATCTCTGGCAGACATTTAACCAACTGAGCCATCCACACACCCCAAAGCTCCCTTTCAAAATCTTCAGTAAGTATTTTGCTGCTCTTTACTGTAACTGTATCCCCCTCAGACTTCTTGACAATAAGTTTGTCTAGCTCTGTAGTCAGTTCTTAATCAATGAGGACATGTGCTCTGGACCTCAGTTTGGTGCTCCTCTACCAAGATGCTACCTGCCACTCAGGTGTGTGAACTCTTGCAGCTTAGGCCTAGTCACACTTTTGGGAACTCTGGGGCATCAGCGAACCTGCTCTAAGGGGACCATGCTTTGTGCATAAAAGCAGGCCCCTGCCATGAAGCAGCCCCTCTCAAACCTCCCCAAGTTGTCCTTCCCTACACAGCACAAAGTCTCTAAGCAACTCAACCTGCTGGGAAAGCCCATTTCTCTATGACCAAGGACCACAAGAGAGGGAAGTTATACCATGGGCCCCACACAGAAAGAGGTCTTCACTGAAAGCCTTCGAAAGAGAGTCTGCCTTTTCTTCCAGGCATTCCATCATGGCACCTCAAAATCCTGAGATGCTTTTCCACTGCTCCCCCTGAGATGCCAAGAGGCACTTGGCAGTCGAATAGGTCCTTCCCACAGCCCACCTACATGATTCTTGAGGGCCTGCCTGGTGCTGGGGATGGGTGAAGGCAACACAGGCCCCTGGTCTTATGCTCTGATGTCACTGGCTCTTGAGCAAATGAAGGAAAATGAGAGGGTCCAGGAGACTGCACACAACACCATGTTCTCAGAACATCTCCCTGGCCCCCAAGATCACCTTGTCATGGCAATGTCAGCAGAGCATGGCAAGTGCTACCTGAGAAGTCCCTCTGACACCTCAGCAACAGAGAGAGAGCCCACCCATAAACATAATCCCTAGAACCAGCATCCTTTAGGAACCAAAACCCCTATGAGTCAATTACTTTGGTATGTGTTAGTGTACTTTTACCTATGTAAAATATAAGAAAAAGATGAATGACATACCTGTATTATTTGGGCAGTACAGCAACTCGATTTTGAGTGCTTTGGATTATAGCTAGATACTTTTTTTCCAAAAAGAAATTTATAATCCATTTAATAAAAACAATGTGAGTTGCCATGTATGGAATTTTTATACTATAAATGTTTTCATTGTCTTGAGTTGTAGTAACGTACATACACTGGCGCTGGTCTCAAATGGGGGATGTCTGGAAGGAAATAGAATACATGATTAGGGGAGTGAGTGTAAGCCACCACCCTAAACAGATCAATTTCTCACAAACATATACCTCAGCTATATATTTGATTGGATGAATATCAACTAAAACTTTAAAATTAAAGTACCAGAAATTATTAGGGATGACATTTTTTGGTAGACTTGTTTCTGATTCTGCCTTGTGACCTGACAAAGGTGGGATGGTGACTCCTGTTACTGCTTGCTTTTTATAGCTATGGCATACAGCGGTGGAAGTACTAAGTACTAAGCCACTAGAAAATTTGAGAAAGGATAAGCAATTCTAATAGTAAGCATATTTTCACATACTTTATAACTAATTCAATATTTTAGGACTGAAACAAATCTAGAAGAATGTACAGACATTCTTCATCATTTCAGGTACTTTAACATCCAATACTAACCTAATCAAATCCATGGGACTTTAGTTTTATAGCTTTTTCCTTGTAGATGAATCTGAAGAATAGAATCAGTATAAACTACTTTATGTCTGAAAGAATTCATCTTTGAGTATCAGACTTGACCAGCTCCACAGAATTAATAACAAGTCCCTTTCTTGGTGCAGCCACATTGGGAAACAGTGTGGAAATTCCTCAAAAAAATTAAAATGGAGCTGCCCTATGACCCTGCAACTGCACTCGGTATATACCAAGAAGATACAGATGTAGTGAAAAGAAGGGCCATCTGTACACCAATGTTCATAGCAGCAATGGCCAAAGTCACTAAAGTGTGGAAATAACCAAGATGCACCTTCAATGGATGAATGGATAAAGATGTGGTCCATATACAATATGGATTATTATGCCTCCATCAGAAAGAATGAATACCCAACTTTTGTATCAACATGAACTAGACTGGAAGAGATTATGCTGAGTGAAATAAGTCAAGCAGAGTCAATTATCATATGGTTTCTTACTTCTGGAGCATAAGGACTAACACAGAGGACATTGGGAGATGGAGGGGAGAAGTGAGTTGAGGGAAATTGGTGGGGGAGACAAGCCATGAGAGACTGTGGACTCTGAGAAGCAAACTGAGGGCTTTAGAAGGGAGGCAGGTAGGGGGTTGGGTGAGCCTGGTGATGGGTATTATGGAGGGCACCTATTGCATGAAGCACTAGGTGTGGTGCATAAACAATGAATTCTGGAACACTGAAAAGAAATAGAATAATTTAAAAAGTCCCTTTCTCCTTTAAATTTCATAATCAATACAAAAAGTTACATGGTATTGGACTTGAGCTACTACTTGCTGTATGTCCAGCTCTCTTACTTTCTTTTTTTATGTTCAGCATAACAGTATTCATTGTTTTTGTACCACACCCAGTGCTCCATGCAATCAATGCCCTCTATATTACCCACCACCTGGTACCCCGACCTCCCACCTTTTATATACCTGGAGGCACTTGCATGAGGCAGACAAGTTCTCAATAAAGAACTTTAATTTCAATATATTAAAGTATACTATGTTTTCCACAGTGAATATAGACTATTTATCAAATCAGAAACAAGTTCTAAAAAAAAATACCCATATACAGATAGCTAACAAATACACAGCCCGGTACCTCTAAAGGTTAGTACTTCTACATATTTCAAAAGGCATCAAGTTTTTGCTGTTTTCCCCTGATCCAAGCATGCACATTTGTGTGTATGTAAGTAAACACCCAAAGACAACTGAATTAGTAGTCCACATTCACCACATGGATTAATGCCTGTTGTGATCTCTTTCCCTCCCAAATTGTTTCTGATTATTCACTTTAACTAATTTTGCCTGCTTTCCAATAATAGGGAGAAGAAAATTTGCTTCCCCACCCCAGCACCAATCAAAGGGATACTTCTGTCCTGTGAGCCTTCATTTTTCATAGGGGAAAACAAACAAACAAACAAACAAACAAAAACCCAAAAAACCCTGAGCAGTGAAACTAGAAATTCCCTCATGTTTCCTTCCTTTCTGGAGCTTACTGCCCTTAGGTTGCACAGTTGCCCAAATATTGGCCCCTCCATAAGAAGCTGTAAGTAGCACGTAGTGGATGAAACATCCAGGATATAAGGAAGGGCTACTCTGGGCAGTTGCATGGCCTGGGATGGTCTGCCTCACCACTGGGCAAGGGCTGGGGTCTGGGGTCACCATACCTCAACACCGTTAAGAGAAGACTTCAACAAGAATGTTTATTTCAACATCTTTGCATGAGAAAATAAACACTGCCTTCAATAAGCAGTTTCAATTAAAAACTAAAATTTTAAAACATAATTTTAAATATAATTATACCAAGAAGAATCATGACACATGTTGAATTATTTTAGGAGCCACAGTCTTCCTGAGGTACAAATAAATAGCTTGTACAAATAGGTAAAATCATTTATTAGGAAACTTTAAACCTCTTACAATAAAGTTACCATTAAATATAAGAATAAAGTGACTATTTTGCTTAAAAATAAACAAAGGTCACTTTGAAAGAGAATGGCAGCTTCCCTGTGGACATCCTCTATACCCAGCCCAATCAGTACTTACCAAGTACAAGTTTGTAGATTTTGCTAACATGGTAAATGATGGAAATAAATGAGGAAGACAATATTTTCAAAACAGTGTAAAAAGAACTTTAAAACAAGTATCTCGATTCTCCTTATTCTTCCACTCTAATTTGTAGCCTTTGGATAATATGTGGGAAAGGACATATATACATTTAAATTTTAACTTAAATGTCTACTGAAATAAAATGCTATCTTATTAAAATTCCTATCCAAAATTTAAAAAAAGTCATGGTGACAAATAATGTTGACAATCATGTAATGTAATCCTATCTTAAAACTCAAATTATGCTAAGAATGAATATTTCAAAACTAAATGGTTCACTTTGTTAAAAATCTTCTTACTGAGTATTAAAAAAATCACCCAATGGTATCATGTTTTTAAACTCATTCTACTCATCATGCCTGTATTTTATCCCACCAGTTCTCTCTAATGACTTAGCATTCTTTCTTGTCTGCTCTCTTCTCTCATTTCCTTTCACCAGCACCAAAAACACAAAGACTCCAAAGTCCTGAGAGCAGACTGGAGTATCCCTTTGCCTTCTAGAAGCTGTGCATTTTGACCCTACTGGTCCATTCCACCTGCCCAATAGGCAAGATTGCCCAGTAGGACAGTGCAGTCAGGAAGGGAGGCAAGGACAGAATCTTGAGGGATAGCAGAGAGAAAGAATCACATTAAGAAAACTGGCAAGAATTCCTATCTTACATTGAGGTCTTCCATTCATTTTGAGTTTAATATTTTGTTCTAATAACACAACTCTGGGTGGGCTCCGAGATAGCTCCTCAGTGGGGACACATCACCAGGAAGACCACACCATGATTAGAATTTAGAATCTTCGGCACCCACACCCCAACCCCTACATTCCCCTAGAGAGGGGAGGGGGCTAAAAGCAGAGCACATCTATGTAAGGAAGCCTCCATAAAAATCCTCATAGCAGGGACGCCTGGGTGGCTCAGTTGGTTAAGCAGCTGCCTTCAGCTCAGGTCATGATCCCAGCGTCCTGGGATAGAGTCCCACATTGGGCTCCTTGCTCAGCAGGGAGCCTGCTTCTCCCTCTGCCTCTGCCTGCCATTCTGTCTGCCTGTGCTTGCTCTCTCCCCCTCTCTCTCTTTGATAAATAAATAAAATCATTAAAAAAAAATCCTCATAGCAGCGTTTCAGGAAACTTCCAGGTAAGTAAACATATCCAGGTACCAGGAGGGGGATGAAACCCAGCTCCACAGGAATAGACATTCCTGTGCTTGGGACCCTCCCAGACTGTGCCCTTTGTGTCTCTGCATCTGACTGTTCATCTGTATCCTTTATCATATCTTTCATAAATTGCAAATGAAAACAAATGTTTCCCAGAGTTCTGTGAGCCACTCAGTTGAACCAGAGGAGGAGTTGAAGGAACCTCTGATTTGTAGCCAAGTTGTAGAGAAGTTGTGGGTAACCTGGGCTCCTCGTACTTGTGACTGGCACCTGAATGTGATGGAACAGTCTCATGGGACTGAGACCTTAACCTGTGGGTACAGATGCCATATCAAGGCAGACAGTGTCAAAGTTGAGTGAAACTACAGGACACCCAGCTGGTGTTGTAGAGTTGCCTGGTGAGGGAAAAATCCACAGCCTCAGCCACAGTGTTAGAAGTGAAGTGTTCTGTGTGAATATGGTAATATGAAAGCAGATGGGAGAACTGAAATGTTTCCTTGACATACACTCTCACACAAAATATTATGTATGCCAGGTCTTTGCTGATGTGATATAGCACATATTCAAGTTCTAGTGAAATATCATAAAGAGTCAACTCAAAAAACAAACAAACAAGCAAACATACAAAATATGGATAAGGTGGGAGAAAATAAGCAATGTTTCCTCTTTCCTATCAAGAGAAAGACCATTCCTGAATTATCCAAGATTTTGCTTTTACCTGAATAACCATAGAGTTCAATAGTACTTGAAGGAAAAAGCATGTCTGGTCCTCAGTGATCCTTTCCCCTGATATGGCCGGCAAGAGTGGAGTGATTCTTGTGGATATATCTTTGCTCCAGAGTGGGGAAAAAAAGGAGTTCTTTCGCCAACGTTCAAAGGGTTTTTAAAAAATGGCCTTCATTAAAATACATCTGCCCCTCCTTTGGAACCTACTCACACTACACTCCAGGCCAGCGAGCATCAAGGGGTTGGAAATATGGTACAAAGTCCCATGAAGCCACCTCTCCCTCTAAACTATTCTTCTCTCTGCCAAATTCTGCTTCGGTCAGCCTAAGGATCAAATACCTGTCTTTGGGCAATAAAGTGATGTGCATTAATCAATCATTGGCCCTAACTGGCAAGTTCCTTAAAAACTCACGGGACACAGATGGTTGCCATGACTTTCCCAGGAAGCAGCTACTGTCTTTCCATGAATGAGGCATGAAAATACACAGCTGGGTGAGCAGATGAATGTCCACTCGTGAAACAATCATGCTAAGGACAATAAACAGTAGTTTTGGATGGCAGATTTAAATTTCATTCACAGCCAAGAAAACACTCCAGATACATGATGTGTCTCCACTTCCTGCTGTTTCCAACATCTGAGTCCTCCCTTCCATTCCTGTTTCCACCACTTCAGTAAATGTCTCCCGTCCTCATTGCATATAAAAAAGGCTCTGATTCTTTCTATTCTAATGTCTGTAAGACATTACTGTGAACAAGAGCAGGGGATAATTCCTCCTCCAAACCCATCTACGAAATAAAGGGTTCTATTCCGGATCATGACAAGCTGAGGAATCCCTCAAGAGAACTTCCAGAGTCATTTCAACCTGTAAGGCTGGCTAAAATGTTCCTCACCATCCGCCACACCAGGGCTAGGACTGATGAGTGTCTCCACCATGCAGGTCCCTCTGGATGACATAATCGCTGGGAAACCAGGCACGAGGCAAGCAAAAATCAGCACCTGCTCTTCTGCAAAGTTTGTCTGAAGTGCTTGAAGCTACAGAAGAAACACATTGACTCCTTCAGATCTTACCTAAAAACAAAATTAAAGGTGACAAAATTAAACACATGTTTATGCAGAGATGCACTGCAATGCAGATTCAGTTCTGAGAAAGAAAAACTAGAAGTTAAAGGTACCGTTAAACTCCTACACCAAGTTCTTAGTGACAAGAAATCAGGCGTGCTGCAAGAAGCCCAAGGGTAAAGAGTTGGGGTCTGGAGCCACAGTGCCTGGTTCCAATGCAGGCTCTGCTTTTTGCTTTTTGCTAGCTTAGCTGTGGCCAGTGGAGAACCACCAAACTTCTCCCTTTGCATCAGTCTCTACCTCTGAAAAATAAGGATGATAAAAGAATTTACCACAAAGTGCTGGCACAGGGATACGTGACTTACAACAGTGCCTGTATCATCAACTGTCATTTAATCACAAAAATAATGCAAAGACAATCGTCCTCCAAATTTACAGTGTGCTTTGAATAGGGTTTTTTTCTATAATATGCATATGTATCATGGAAAGTTGTTGAAAAATCTCAGAGCTAAATAAGACCTTAAAGACCTGGCTCAGTTATTTGACCTTGAAGCCCATTCATCAGGCATTTCTACACCAGCCCTCCTTTTTTTTTTTTTGCCTGTGCAGGTAGCTACCTCGAGGGCTGCCACCAAATCATCACTTCCACAAAGAACCATTCAGAAATTTCTCGAACTCATATCATTGCTGGACTTCTGGCATAAGTCCATTGTTACTGTTGGATGCTTCCAGTAGTAGGAAATGGAACATGCTCAATGAGGGCAGGGGGTTGTGTTTGACTTGCCCACTGCCATATCTCCAGCACCTAGAAAGGTGCCTGAAACACATAGCTGGCATCCAGTAAATGTGTGCAATAAATGAGTGAACTAGACAAAAATAGATATGCACTGGTAGACGTGGCCTGTGGAGTACAGCTTCAAAAGCAGGAGAGTATTGAGACTCCTACATGGTAGGTTGCATGGCACTGAGTTAAAGAAAATGGGTCCTACAATCAGACCAAAGGTTAAACCTCGAAAGTTGTGCGATCTTGGACAAGTCAGCTACAAGAACAAAGACCCCTGTCTTCTATTGATAACAGCTGGGAAGAGAGAATCCATTTCAGAAGGAAAGGGGACACAGGACGGCTGTGTACGACACTTATATTGTCAAGATGGCAGTGTAAATTCACTTCATGGGGTCCCACACCATCATCCCCCACTACCATTTGAAATACATGGTAATGATAGATGAAATATATATATATATATTTTTCAGTGTAACAGTATTCGTTGTTTTTGCACCACACCCAGTGCTCCATGCAATCCGTGCCCTCTCTAATACCCACCACCTGGTTCCCCCAACCTCCCACCCCCTACCCATTCAAAACCCTCAGATTATTTTTCAGAGTCCATAGTCTGTCATGGTTCACCTCCCCTTCCAGTTTCCCTCAACTCCCTTCTCTCCATCTCCCCTTGTCCACCATGCTATTTGTAATGCTCCACAAATAAGTGAAACCATATGATAATTGACTCTCTCTGCTTGACTTTTTTCACTCAGCATAATCTCTTCCTGGAAGAGATTATATATAAATTTTTAAAAGATTTATTTACTTACTTATTTATTTGACAGAGAGAGATCACAAGTAGGCAGAGAGGCAGAGAGAGAGAGAGAGAGAGAGAGAGAGGAGGAGGAAGAGGGCTCCCTGCTGATGCAGGACTCAATCCCAGGACCCTGAGATCATAACCTGAGCTGAAGAGACAGGCTTAACCCACCCACTTAGCCACCCAGGTGCCCCTAGATTAAACACATATATTTTTAAAAGATTTTATTTATTTATTTGGCAGACAGAGATCACAAATAGGCAGAGAGGCAGGCAGAGAGAGAGGAAGGGAAGCAGGCTCCCTGCTGAGCAGAGAGCCTGATGTGGGGCTCAATCCCAGGACCCTGGGATCATGTCTTCGAGCCGAGCCGAAGGCAGAGGCTTTAACCCACTGAGCCACCCAGGCACCCCTAGATTA
Organism: Mustela lutreola; assembly: GCF_030435805.1. Lineage (NCBI taxonomy): Eukaryota > Metazoa > Chordata > Mammalia > Carnivora > Mustelidae > Mustela > Mustela lutreola. Next base: position 53,525 of record NC_081307.1, read on the forward strand.
AATATTTTTTTTTAAGAGAAGAGAAAAGTTAGCAAGTGAACCTCGGTAAAAAACAAAACAAAACAAACAAAACCCAAAACTGACAAACATCTCCATGAAGCAGCAACCGCAGAAATTCTCAGTGATGCACAGATGTGTAGCGACAGGAAAAGATGTCTGGAGGCTGACTTCAAGGAGGACAAGTCGCTCCCACTGGAGATAAAGGCAGACAGAAAGGCCTGCTCGCTTGCTGCCTGAAGCCACAACTTCAACTGGGCTGCGGACTTGATTGCACACCACTTGCTTCACCAGAACACTGTGAGGTTTCCAGTAGCTCATTACATCTAAACACTACTGCCTCCTTTAACAAGGTTTCCCTTCTGGATTGCCCCTGACTTACAGGGATAGGCAGTAGGTGTCCCTACACGTGCTCCTTCCAAATTCTCTCCTCTCTCTGCTTTCTTCTGATCCACTTTTTATTTATGGGCTAGCTTTACAGGATATCCCTTCTGTGATTAAACAGGTCTTAATAATTCTACCTTTTGTAAAGGAAGCCTTCCCCAATTATTTAGATGTTGATAAATATTTACCTCTGAATGTCCATAAATCATCACTTTATATGGCACCAACATGTAGAAAATAAGAATGAAGTTACCCAATTTTCAGAATGAACCATACAAATTACAACCTACCATCTAAAGCCAGAGACAGAAAGAGAACATCTGCATAAACTAAAGTAATGTGGGTTCCTTATTCATTCATATTTATTATGCAAAATGGAAGTTTTAGGAAGATTAGAATAATGCATACTTGTTCTATTATATAGGCAACTAATCCTCTGTAGATGGTAATGTATCCATAACTCCATCTCCAATCTAGAATTTCTGAACACGAGGAGAGGGTATTAAAATCTCCTCTGTGGGAGGCAGAGCATTACAGTGTCTGGCTCTGGCCTTCCTGCTGCAGGATGAGACTTGCAATTAGTGATGGCAAATGGAATTCACAAAACATTTCTGGGCTTTAGAAGACATCGGAAAACTAACAAAGGACTTAGAAAATGGTAGGAAAGGAAGCGGGAAGAGGGAGGTGGCAGAAACAAGTGAGCCAAAACCTGATCTGTAAGCAACAAGCTCAAGAGAAACAAATCAGGGTGCCAGAGAACAAATGCCATTTTCACTGCAGGATCTCTACAGGCCTGTGCCCTCCAGACCCCGTTCCCACCACATGGTAAGTTGGGGGAACTGAACCTGAGATTTCCTTAATAAACAAGGACCCTCAAATGGAACCAAAGTGATCCCAACCAAGAACACTCCCAGCCTCCTGGCAAAGGAAAGACAAACCCTCCAGGAAAAAACAAACAGACAAACAAACAAAAAAACAACACCAAAAAACAGAATTAAAAGAGATTACATCTATGTTCCAATAAATCTGGTCTCAAAATCCCTTCACAGAGCATGCAAGAAATGAGGCCACTGTGAGAGACAGAAGACTGAGGGAAAATGAAGACTTCAGACACTGGAATGATCATATACAGAATAGAAAATATTACATGTTAATTGTTTAAGAACACAAAAGAGGTTTAAAAATGAAGAAGGATCAAGAGCCTATCAAAAGCAACAGGCCAAGTGTGAACATGGAACTGAAGGAAGTGAAACAGGGACCAAAAATCACTGAGACGTAAAACACAACAGAAGACACACCAGAATGGTGGGGCAGTAGATGAGCCCCGAATGAGGGACTTCACAACACCGCACCAAGAAGTGAAGACACTCCCCAGAATGCAACACAAGGAGGCAGGAGAAGAGGAGGAACGCCAGCTTGAGAGACACGGGCAACAGACGGGAGGTTTAAATAAGAATCCTGGGAAGTACAGCAGAAGGACAGAGTCAACATTTCAGAAGAAAACAGCTGAGGATATTACAGAAGTGATAAATCCAGAAATACAGGAAATGCACAGATACCAAGCAAGATGAGAAATCTTCAATGAAACATTTTGTGGTAAAGCTATAGAACACCAAAAACTAAGAAAAGGTTTTAAGGAAAGCCAGAGAGAAAAGGCATTGAAAGGAATGAACAGGGTGGAAACAGGGTTTAAAGCTGCTACAGTGGTAAGGAGATGCTAGTAAAATGGTACCTGTAAAGGGTGACAGGAGTATTTTTACTGCCACTACTGCTAATACTGTGTCTAATGCACATAACAACTGAAGACTGCGAAGGTTAAGATGGAGCAGAAAAAAAATTAAACGAATTATGACCCTCAAAAGAAGGATCATATCGGGGTGCCTGGGTGGCTCAGTGGGTTAAGCCTCTGCCCTCAGCTCAGGTCATGATCTCAGGATCCTGGGATCGAGCCCCGCATCGGGCTTTCTGCTCTGCAGGGAGCCTTCTTTCTCCTCTCTCTGCCTGCCTCTCTGCCTACTTGTGATCTCTGTCTGTCAAATAAATAAATAAAATCTTTGAAAAAAAAAAAAAAAGAAGGATCATGCCAATGAATTTCACAACTATGGTGATCACTTTAAAAGCATCTCTTCTTTTTATCATAGCATTTGTATCATGTCCAGGATGAGATATTACAGCACACATGATAGAATATTTTAAAACAATAGTCCATTTTGCTCAAACTCCATGTTGAAAGCAAACGACTCTGTTAAACACTTTGAAGAAGGTAAAGTAGTGGAACCATGTTTTGTCAAGAAAGCCCAGGGAGAAAAGCAGGTAGTAAAACCAAGTAGCAGTACGGAGGAAGGGCAGCCTCAGGAAGAAAATGAACACCGTTTTCTTCTGCTTTGTTCTATTTTTTGTTTTCCTGTTGTTGGTATTTTTTTTTTTTTTTTGGTCTTTCCCAGAAATCACTTCATATATATACATTTATCTGTTCAACTTCAGTGAAAGTTGGGAGGAAAAGGTGCCAGAACTTTTGAATGGTTGTCTTCAGCCGAGTGCTTATTTTCTTCCTTCAGTTTCTCTGGGGTTTCCCACTATTCTTCAATAAACATGTGTTGCTTTCTGGGAGGGTAAAGCCAAATGCATTTTTAAAAGAAGTAATGGCAGGTCATCCATCCATCCAGATAAGGAGAGAGCCCATACCAGGGAAGGCAGAGAGGGTAGTAGACTCCCCTCTGTGAGTTCCTGCCCTCTTGGTCTTTCCTCAGCCCTTGCTCTCTGCTCTGTGTCTCCAGTCACACCCCAAACCCAGAGCAACAAAAGGACTGTTCAAAACTTAAACCCTGTGAGAAGGGCCACGCAGAGGCAAGGAGAGCCCTGTAAGACTCTGAGCCATGTGGTCTGTATCTGAGACTGCACATCTCCTTGAGCCACGTTCCATTCCCTCCATGCCTAATGTTGGCCTAACGTTCTACAGAAGCAGTCAGGGCATCCATACACTCCTCTCTGTGTGCTTTTCTGTATACCTGATCCCATCTCAACCCACAACACCCAGCAGCATGCACCATCTGTCATCTCCCTTCAGTCAACCTGCAAATAGGTAAACACAGCCTGTAAAACCCACCTTTGTCCAAGCTATGTCTGGAGTTATGATCGTCTGTGTCTTTACCATCAAACTTTCTAAAAGGCTATTCTTGTATGTGACCTCCATGGTCTCACACCCAGTAACTCTATCTCTCTGTCTGGCTTAGGACTCCACTACTCACCTCCCATTTTCTTTCAGTACTCAGTGACAACCTCCTCGATCTACCCCCACCCCCTAATCAAGCTGCTTTGCAACTTTTCACATCATCGAACATTGCTGACATTTCATTCCTTCAAATCTCTCTTCTCTAGACATCTGTGCAAAAATGCCTTCCTGGCATCAAAGCCACGTCCCTCCCCTTCCATCCACTACTCCTTTATTCTTCCCCTTTATCTGCCCAAGAAAAGAAAGAATTACCCTAAATCCTTAACTGTCACTCTCTCTACAAGGAATATATCCCTTGGCAACAGCATGACTGCATCTCTCTTCCCCCAAGCACCCATCCCTACATTTTGACTGTCCAACCAGAACCTACACCTGCACGTCCCACAGACACCTCAACTCAGATTGCCTAAAGCTGCACTCCTCCTCTTACCTCCTGCACCTGGCTCCCTTCCTGAGTTGCCACGACTGTTGTGGCAGTTGACACATCAGACTCAACATTCTGAAAGCACAGAGGCACCCCTAAGCCTACTGCAGCATTTTTTTTTCCATAGCCGAGGTATGGAAGCAGCCCAAGTGTCCGGCAACAGAAGATGAAGTGGTACATACACACAATGGTATATTACTCAGCCATCAAAAAGGATGAGATCCTGATATTTACAACAGTATGGATGTACCTAGAGGGTGTTGTGCTAAGCAAAATAAGTCAGACAGAGAAAAACAAATACTGTATCTCCAGGGATGAATCCTTGAAAAATGCCCTACATATTCAAGTTTTAATGCAGGACCAGAAGCAACAGTTTTAGCATATATCACCACAATATAAAATACAATCTTTAAAAAAAAGGGAAATAATAGGACAACAGCAATTAGGGTAAAAAGACTTAACAATTGTCTTGCTCATCATCACCAGCACCACACCAGTTACACGTCTGACCCCCAGGCCAGCATAGCAGGTGTGAGGACAGGTCCAGGCAGAGAAAGTGTTACTTGTCACATTTTTTGAAAAATGATAAACAGAAGGGATGCCTGGGTGACTAGGCTGGTTGAGCGGCCAACTCTTGATCTCAGCTCGGATCTTGATCTCATGGTGGTGAGTTTGAGTTCCACACTGGGCTCTGCACTGGGTGTGGAGCCTGCTTTAAACTAAACTAAACTAAACTAAACTAAACTAAACTAAAATAACACCTCTGTCAAAAGTACGTGAATTCACAACTTACATGTAAGTCAAGTTCTTCTTGTTCTAAGACAGCATGAAAACCAAGATGTCGTTATCAAGACAGGAAGCAAGATAAATTGTGTATTCCATGTGCCGTGAGATGACTCCAAATGCATCCAAGTCAGCTATGGCCCTCCACACATCTGCAAGAGAGGGTATATTATCCACATTAGCACAGAGGAAACCAAGGCTCAGAGAGGTTAAAAAAATAAAAAGAATCCAAGATCATAGCATCATTTAGCAGCATAACCAGAATGTATAGGAATTACCTCAAAACAGGCCACACTAGTGGAAGAATACCTTAGTGTGGAGTTATGAAAACCCAGGTAGAACGCTGCCTCAGAAAGGCAGATAATCAATAAAGGAAAAATAAAGAGGCGCCTGGGTGGCTCAGTCGGTTAAGCATCTGCATTGGGCTCAGGTCATAAATAATCCTGGGATCTTGCCCTATGTCCGACTTCCTGCTCAGCAGGGAGTCTGCTTCTCCCTCTGCCTCTGCTCACCATTCATTCTCATAAACAAACAAATCAATAAAATCTTACCCAAAAAAAAGAAAAAAATAAAGATTATAAGCTTACAATAAAGATATGAATGATGAGTCAAAGCTTTCAGTGACACACCCACACCTGCCTACAGTTCTCTGGCTAAAACATGGGTGGAATTGATGGGGTTAGAAGAACAGGAGGCACATAGGCCTGGACAGCACAGCCCCAGCAGATGCAGAATCCTGGTGTAGGTTTAGCTAGCTTTCATTGTCCTTTAAAATGTCAAAGCTAAAGAAATCTGGTAGGGTTATTGAAGTCTGATCCTGGGGATGCCTGGTTGGCTCAGTCTGTTAGGCAGCAGCCTAACATGACTCAGGTCATGATCACAGGGTCCTGGGATCAAGTCCAGCATCAGACTCCTTACCCAACCAGAAGCCTGCCTCTCCCTCTGCCTGTTGCTCCCCCTGATTGTGCTCTCTCACTGACAAATAAATAATCTTTAAAAAGAAAGAAGAAAGAAAAAAAGAAAAGAAAAATAAAATCTGATCCACAGTATAGAACAACACAAAGGATGGTACTTTCTTGGGCTGATTTCTGTTTGTTTGATTTTAAGTAGGCTCCACAGCCAGCATGGACACTAGTGCAGGGTTTGATCTCAGGACCCTAAGACCATGAACTGAGCCAAAGGCAGACAATCGATTAAGCCACCCAGGCACCCCACTTTCTTGGGTTCTAATGGGACTTTTCCTAGGTTCTAATCCTAGCTGTACTGGCTGCCAGGGGGAATGAAGTCCAGCACCACAAGAAAAGCATCCCAAGGCAGCAGTCCTCTGCAGAAGATTTGCTGGTGGCTGCCATCATCAAAGAGTCAGTGGGTGAAGTTGTTGAAGCACAGTGGGAACAATGATAGCCACTGCCTTTTGGGTGTCACTGAATCATCCTACTCATCTTCAGGAAGCCTGGCCCTTCTCCAGTCAACGCAGCAAAAACAAACTTGTTAGAAGAACAGGGGAGGGCGTCATCTCCCTCCCTCCCAGAAACTGAAGCAACCAGCCAAGCAGTGCAGCACTGGAGTAAAAATAAAAATATGAAGGAATGTGGCGGCACCTGGGTAGCTCAGTCTGTTAAGCATCTGCCTTTGGGTCAGGTCCTGATCTCAGAGACCTGGGATCTGAGCCCCACATCAGGCTCCCTGCTCAGTGAGGAGTCTCCCTTTCCTTCTCCCTCTGCCCCTGCTCCTAGCTCATTCTCTCTCTCTCTCTCTCAAATAAATAAAATCTTTAAAATAAGAAATTTAAAAATGAAGGAATGAATCAAAATGCAGAATTCAGAAACAGAACTACAGATATAAAAACTACATATAAAAACCTGAAATATGACCCGGTGAGTGAGGAAGGATTATTAAATCATGATACTGTATGAATTGATTGCCAATTTTTTTTTTTAGAACATAGAGCACACTGCACTACACGAAAACGAAAACACAAAATTAGGATTGAATACAAAAACAAAATTATCAGTGTTATTCCATCAAGTGTTTCTCTAACCTACTGATCAAAACCTCAGTTCATCCTCCAAAAGAATCTGGGCACCACCTCAGCACACACGAACACATTTTCAGGCCACAGTTCACACTGCTCCAGTCCCCACTCTACGTCCTGAGCCATGGGCTCCTCCAGGCAAAGCCACCACCAACTAGGCCCCTGCCCTAGAAATCCCCAAACCCAACCACTTCACAACATGGAGACTCAGGGAGATTCAAATGGGCAAAAACGTGGGACTTCGGCTTTTTTTTTTTTTTAATTAAAAGAAAAATACAGCAAGAAACATTTCTAGCACAAAGTGAAGAGCTAATCTCTCACAATGTCGAGAGTATTAGAATTATCAATACACCATCAATAGTTTGATAGGTCAAACAGGCCAAAAGCTGGAAACACAAGAGGAAATGCTCACAGCAAACAGACCTGAAAGCCAGGGCCTGGACCGGCTGACATGGCTCTGCCGCTTACCACAGCGAGAAAGTGTAACTTTCCTGGGCCTCAACTTCCCTCCTGGCCAGCAGGAAAGTGGCAACACCACAAAACTCATGTCTGGTCGGGGATTACGTGAAAGGAGAATGCTCACTGAGAGCCCCGCCACACCACCCGTCCAGCCACAGTCTGTGCCCAGTGAATGGGAATTTCCTCTACTGCAGCCACACGAAGAGCTGAAGGATCTGCACAGGATGCCTGTTTATTTACCAGTCACAAATCCACGTTCTGCCATAAACAGAGAGGGCAAGAGACCGCAAGAGATGGGAATATCCCTCACTCTTGCCTGGACCAGGCTTTTAAGACAAGTTGGAAAGCCCACAGCAGCTCTGCCACTGACTCTGAATGAGCCTTTGGAAGACAACACCATCCCAAACAACAGTTTAATTTACTTCTCTTTAAAAAGCAGTGAGACAAGGTCTTGGCCACATCTTCATAAATTAACAGCTTAGGAGGATAAACCCCAATGATTTACTTATGTCCCGAGCAGGCACACCTCCACTCGTGGGCAGCTTCAGGGAGAAAGGGTGCCTCCCCATTCATGAGGACACCCTCTGACATTAATCTGCCTGAAGATGCTTCCTACCCATGGGCATTTACTCCCTGGAACCCTCCCCATCTAAGTTCCCCTCTGGATGCTGCACGAGGCAACTTCCTCACACCCCCATCACCACTGGCGACACCGCAGCTACCCCCGAGCCTTCAAGCAGGGTGCACCTGTCTTTGCTGCCAAGTGTCCCATCAGCCCAGCTCCATCACTGATTTCTGTACCCATAATTAATTAACTTATGCATGTATGTATTTATTTATTTTTACAGATTCATTTATTTTAGGGAGAGAGAGACAGAGACAGAGATACAGAGAGAGCACACACACACAAATACAGGGAGATAGAACCTCCAGCAGATTCTACACTGAAAGCAGAGCACACCTCAGGGCTCAATCCCACCACCCTGAGTTCATGACCTTAGCTGAAACCAAGAGTTGGATGCTTCAACGACTGAGCCACCAGGCACCCCTCTGTACCCTTAATCTTAAGAAAAGACAGACACCGCTTCTTTCTGTCAGCCATGGCCTCATAAGCCATCTGTCACACAACCAAAGTTTCCAGAGGGTAGGACCAGGTCTGCAACACCAGTGATGCCAGAGTATCCCCATAAAACTACAATCTAGTGAGTACCAGGCTCTGCTCTAAGCTCCTAATATGGCCTTCTATTTTGTACCCCTCACAGACCTACATGCTAGGTATTATCCACAGTGCACAGAGGAGGACACTGAGGTCCATGGCTTAGCCAAGCGATCTACTTTTATGTGGCAGCAGCAGGGGCCTGAACCCAAGTCTGTGACTCCAAGGCCCCTCCGTCAACTCTGTTACTCATGCAGCCCCAACACAGTCATCAAATACCTCCCTAAACCCTCATCCCTCCTGTGAAAAAGCATGGTCTTCTGCCATTTCCCCGATGGGAAGAAAGCCGGCGTGAGCCAGATATAGTGACCTGCCCATGATGGTACAGGCGATGTCCCCCCTGTTCTCCCTCCAACACCCATGTCCTTCTGCACGAGGCCCCATGGGGTCCTTCATGCTTCCAGTGGAAAACTCTGGCGAGACCACCAGGCTCCTGGCAGGCCTTCATCTTGACCCTGGAGGACAGGACCAGTTAGGAGAAACCGGCTAGTTAAGCCTCTGAAATGGGGTCCTACCACCCAGGAAAACCCCCTTATCTCCAGGGCATCGCCCGTGTGAATTAGCTGGCCTTGTAGAGGGCTCCACAAGCACCAGCCTTGCTGAGTCACTTTCTCTAAGGTGGTGGCTGAGACAAAAAGGACCCAGGAAAGAAAGGCATAGGCTGTTTTGGAACTCCAGTGCCTTGGCATCAACAATTAATGTGAGCAGCTGCCTCTGCTCACCAGATCTGCATTTTATGTGGGGCACACTGTTCAAAGTTTACACCCCCCATCTCTGTAACCTTCACGACAACCCCTGGAGCTCCCTGCACCATCATTACCACCTCACAGACAAGGAGACAAGGCATGAGGGGTGTGTAGAATGATGCCGCTCTGTGCTGGTGCCAACCTGGGGAGGACTCCCACAGGCTTGCTCTTCCCACTGCTGCAGAAGCAGCTGAAAACAAGGAGTTTTTCAGTTTGCATTATGTAGAGTGGAAAAGTCAACCATAAAGGTCATTCAATTTTTAAATGGGTTATTCCTCAGGATAAAAACAGTTCCAAAAAATAATTTCCGAGAAGTTCAACATATTCCTCCTTCCAGGTGCCTGGAATGTGATGGAATGTTGTTAAAATAAGTTCTGGCCCATCAGCATGCCAGACAGAAACTGGAAGTAAGCTGTTGCAGGTCCCCAAAGGCTCCGTCACAACCCTAAGGAGAAGACATATAACTTTCACTGTCCCAAAGTGGTTATGTTTAAAAAAAAAAAAGGCACAGGTGGAACATTTTAAATTACAGACTTTCAATGCAGGGGCAGTGGGGGCAGGGGGGGTGTCCCCCAACTACCCCCAAATGTTTCAGCTATATATAGTGACTTACCAAAGTGACTCATCACAAGTACCTACAAGGCGACTGACAGGCAACTGACCGATGAGGAAGGTATTCGGACTGCTTAACAAAACCAACACAACTTAGAATCTTCATTATTAAGAAGAGAAAACCATTTATTAAACACTCGCCAGGCACCAAACCCGCTAGGCACTGTCACACGATCTACTCATCACAAGGCTGCCAAACTCAGTGCAGAAACTGAGGCTGAGTAAGTCACCTAAGGCCATGCAGCACCAGAAACTGGATTCCAACAAGGTCTGACATCAAAGCCCACCCCAGCTTGCTGCAATGCTTCAGAACCTAAGCTTTGTGATGATCAATAAACTACATGCTTAACAATGTTTACACATCTCTGTTAGAATTCAGGGAAAGGTTTTTAAAAATGACATACACAAGGGGAAAAAATAATACAGGTTCTGGAGGCAGGCTGCCCAGGGTTCAAATCTTGGCTCCTCCACTTGCAAGCTGTGTGACCTTGGACTCCTTCAGCTCCCCTGTGCCCATATTTCCATGCATTAAAATGGTAGCCATAACAGACCCTATCTCCTAAGGCAAATAAAGCATTTTGGTGTTGTTGTTCTTGTTTTAAGATTTTATTATTTATTTGACAGAGAGAGAGAGACAGGGTGAGAGGGAACACACACAGGGGGAGTGTGAAAGGGAGAAGCAGGCTTCCCACTGAGCAGGAAGCCTGGTGAGGATTAGATCCCAGCACCCTGGGAGCATAACCTCAGCTGAACAACTGAGCCACCCAGGTGCCCACAAATAAAACATTGAGAATCATTCCTGGCATGAGTTAAACCTCAGAAGGTATGGGCTGGTGTTACTTCTTGCTGGGCACTAAATAGGGTCAGCAGCCTCATTTGCATAAACAAAGCCGAGGCTCAGCCACTTTGTGCTTACCCTATGGTTTCTTCCTGTCATTAACATCTCTCCTCACTCCTGCTCTGTGGCACTAAGCTCTGGGCCTCAACTTCCCATCTGTCAAATGAGGTGAGGAGCCCAGCTGATCTATCTGAGGTCCTTCCAGCTGGGCAACCTAGGATTCTTGGTAACTCAGGGCCCAGAAATTTCAGAACCATCCTAACACAAACATTACCAGATGACACCCACTCAATTTCCTCAAATCTTCTCTTCCGTGTTATGTATAAATGCTTATTTTCATGGCAAATCTTCTCCAAGATCCCAGAGCTCCACGAGCACCTAGAATAGGCTGGGCAGGCATCCCCAGTGCTGAGGCTGGGGACATGATGGTCAGAAGCTCTGACCTCCAGGGGAGACGGATTCCAAATCAAGCTGCTCTGATAAGCAGGTCTTCCCTGCTAGAGAGGATTTCAACAGAGCACAGTTAAGAGGAAGTGCAGGCAAGAAACTCAGAACTTGGCCCACTGGACAGAGGGCAGTAGGACAGTGGGCCGGAGGGGTGACAGAGGGATGGAGAGGAACGGCACGATCAACAGAGACCAGCCAAGGCAGCACTGATGCTCAATATGAGAGGGTGGGCTGGGGACACACTGTGAAAATGGCTTCACAGGCAGGAAGCAAGCCCAGCTCAGCACAAAGCAAAGTCCTGAGCAGGAACCTTCTGGGACCAGGTTGGACACTAAGGTGAGCTGAAAATGGCTGTGGGACCCAGTGCAGTCTGAATCTCACCCATGCCTCTCACAGGCTGGGTGACACCGGACCAGTTATGCTACGTCCTTTAATGTTTCCTAAAGGGTATATTCACTCCATAACCCTGAGCCATGTTCTCATTTCGGTGAGTGTGGGAGGCCGCAATAAGGCTTGAGACGAGAACCAAACCAGACCCTGACTTGTGCCTCCTTTAAAGTCCAAATAACCTAACAAAAGGTTTAGGATGGGAAAAGTTGAGTAGCACTGGGAAAGAGTCTGTGCTATGTGTTGTGCGCTCGCCTACGTGACTTCCCTCACGCTTACTAAACAAATGAGAACAATTCGGTTGGGCTAAAAAGTTCGTTGCTGGTCCTTGCTGCCTTAGTACAGCCCATAAATTACTTTCAGGTTTGCTGTATTTGTACTGGCATCAGCCATTTGGCGTCATGAGGAACCGTAGTTGCTTAACTAAACACAGATGTAATGTCACTATATATATGGCCTTAATGCTTTGAATAAACTTAGCACTGCTGGACATCCTCCTCAGTGCTCCTCCTGCCCCCCATCTCTTTGCTTCTCGAGTTCTTTTCTTCATCCTCTTACCCTCATGTTCCCGGTTGATTTGTTGCGCCGGCCACGACAGGTGAGGATCTTATGGTGCCCACTATCTACAGAGATCCAATATATACAACTAGGACAGCCTGGAGGGGGGTGGGCAACCCAGGCTGGACAGGGAGTTAAGAAGGAGTCAGGAAGGGTGCCTGGGTGGCTCAGTGGGTTAAGCCGCTGCCTTCGGCTAAGGTCATGATCTCAGGGTCCTGGGATCGAGTCCCGCATTGGGCTCTCTGCTCAGCAGGGAGCCTGCTTCCTCCTCTCTCTCTCTCCGCCTGCCTCTCTGCCTACTTGTGATCTCTCTCTGTCAAATAAATAAAATAAAATAAAAAATCTTAAAAGGAGTCAGGAAGAAGTCATTCCCACACTTGAGGCATGGGTTGGTACTGACCAGAGACACTGGGCAAGAGACAGTGTCCTAGGAGTGCTGTAAGACTAGCCGGGTCCAGGCAAAGCACCTAACAGTGTGTAGATGTAACCCATCTGTAAAAGGTGGACGGGGGGTGGTGGTTGCAGCTGGTTGAGCATCTGACTCTTTGTTTTGGCACAGGTCCATTCACCTGGCCCATTCACCTGTGCCTGCATGTGTTCTGTGGTGTGCTCTTTATCTCTCTCTCTCTCTCAAATAAATAAATCTAAAAAAAAAAAAAAAAAAAAAAAAAGGAAGTCAGGAAGGATCAGGAGACCTGCTGTTAAGGTCCCAAAGACTCCACCCTCCTCAACTAGCCTCCGGAAATAAAGTAAGTGGATGCCCAGGAGCCTCCTGGACACAAAACTTTCCAAAGCAAAGCTTTCAATTTCATACTGGAGAAAAGGTTGCTGTGCAAATTCAAGACAAAAAAGCCGGCCAGGGTGGGGTGGGTTTGGACGGGGTTGGCCCTGTAGGGCTCTGGCCACTAAATGCCCACTGCCCAAGCCAGGAGCCTGGAGTCTGTGCAGCCAGTGCTTCCTGAGGCTTCCACATCATGGCCTCGCCCTGAAGTTTCCTCCTGGAAGCTCCTTACCCAGGGAGGCCACCTGTGAGCACCCCCTCACACACACCCCAGCTTCTGCCCCTCCATCCAGCTGGAGTGAAGGATCCCCAAGCCTGCTCTCTCTGGTCTCTCCTGCACAGAGAGGAGTATGTGCCCCGGAAAGGAGGGTCCCTGAGGATACCTGAGTCCCTGGCCCGAAGACAGCTGGCTTGAGAATGTGGGGTTTCGGTGCTCTAGGCACAGCAGTTCCTAGAGGAAACAGGGTAGGGAGCTCCAAGGTGGAGGGGAGTCCCGGGAGTCTGGGATCGCAGATTCCAGTGGCCCCCAAGTGGAAGGGTTTCAGTGACTCCTGAGGTGAGAGGGGCCAGGGGTCAGGCCTGGAGGTGGACAAGGACCTGTGGGGTAGGGGGCCGGAGATGGAAGTGATCCCAGGGTGGTCGCAGGCCCAAAGTAGAGGTGTGGGGGTGGGGGTGGGGGGAAGGGGTCCATGGGCCGGAAAGGAATGGTATCCTGGGGCTCCTGGGTAAAAAGCAGTTGAGGTGGAGGGGGCCCAGTGGGGCCCAGGCTGTGCGGGCAGAGCCAGCTCCTCTCGGGTTGGGGAGCCCAGCGATTCTGAGGGACAAAATTTTCCATCAAGTTCTGGAAAAGAAGCCTGTCAGCACAGGCGTCTCTCCGGGGGTCAGACGAGCCCAGTAGTGCTGGGCCCCTTGATGTCAGTAGGGCCCCACGGGTTCCCTGGATACCGAGAAGTGGAGCGAGGGCTGTGGGGCAAGGGCTGTGGGGCGTAGGAGCACCAGTCCGCCAGGAACCTGTCCGCCAGGCCCCCCTCCCGCTCCCACAGACGAAGCAGCAGGTGGCAGCGGGCAGGAGGGCCCCAGTCTCCCTCTCTGCCTAGCGCCCCTACCCCTCCCCAGCCCCTCAGTACCTGAGTCAGCGGGGCACCAATGCACTCCCCCGCGCCCTGCCCTGCCAGCCCAGAACCCCTGCCTCCCCGGGAGGCGCTAATTGCACAGTGAGTTCGCTGGGACCTCAGAAGGCGGTGGGCCGGGGGCAGGCAGGTGCGGGCGCGATGCGGTGGGTGGGGGGCGGCAAACAGCGGTGCAGGCCTCTGCAGACCCGCCCGCCATCGCCCAGCCTCCTGTCTGTCCTGTCCGGTGAGGGGCCTGGCTGCGCCCCCTGCCGGTTCCCGCTGCTCTTCTGCTGACTCCAGGACCCCAGTCCCCCGCCCAATCCTGGCCTCCCTGCTGCTGCTTGAGCTCCAGGCTAGGCCCGCTGCCGCTCCTGGGCGGCCGAGCTGCGGCCCCGGTGCGGTGTGGCTGGCCCTTTTCTCTCCCCAGGGCACAGTGGAGCCGAGAGGGAAGGCCTGAGGGGATCTTCCGTCTGCTCAGCGCCAGTGGACACTCTCCAGGGGCCTCTCTACCTGGTGGGCTCCACCCATGGCCATCTTGGAACCCCTGGAATCCCCTTCAGAGACCAGGTGAAGCCCTCCTTGGGGAATCCAGGCTCCTGGGACCAAGGCGAGTTGATCTTGTGTACTGCTGTGTTTGTTCCCTGGCCTGGCATGGATTGACAGTTGCTGAATTGATCTATTCTGGAGTCATCAAGGGCAGAGGAAAGAGTTCAGGGCTGGGATCCCCAGGCCTGGGGTCCACACAGGCTTGGAGCCCTCTTGGCTGTCCCTGACAGAATGACCAAAGAGGAACCCTCAGAAACATGGATCTGCCTTGAACTGGCAGAGCATTCAGGGACAGGAAGGGGAATGTCTCCTTCGCAGAGTATCTGGAAGCCTGCAGTGGAAGATGGATTTATCTGAGCCATGGTCATTAGTGTTGGGCCAAGGAACCCCTGGCTTGCATCTCCTACCTACATCCTAGGTCTAAAAGGGTGTCTGGGTGGCTCCCTCAGTGCAGCATCTGTCCAGGGTCCTGGGATCCAGCCCTGCATCTGGCTCCCTGCTCAGTGCAGATCCTGCTTCTCTTTCATCCTCTCCCTCTACTTGTGCTGTCAAATAAAATTAAAAAAAAAGTTAAGAGGGGGGACAAAATGGCACGGAAGTAGGAGGAGGCGTCTTTTCAACTTGTACCCCAAAATGAGCTGATTACCTACCAATCACCCATGAACTCCAATCACCCATGAAATCAGCCTGAGATCAGAATTATACACGTCTGGATCTCTACAGGGGAAGAAGAAGCCAGTGGGCAGGTAAAGCGGAGTGGGAACTGTGAACTGATATCAGAAGATAAACAAAAGGGGGAGGGAGCTACCAGAGGCAACCAGTTGGAAAGTAATATCCCAATACGAGCGAGAGTGCCCTGCGTCTGGGGACCAGCATTAACTTGGAGACTGGTTGAAAGCACTCCAAAAGAGCAAAGGATCTCGGGGGAAATTGTGGGAATCGGGGCAGCTAGGGACAGGGGCTTAAGTCCCAGGTCCCAGGACAGCCTCCCTTGGCGCTGAGGCAGAGAGAGTGCGGCAGAGAAACCAGCTCTTGGTCCCTAAGCTGCCAGTGCACTGGAGAATGCATGGGGTCCTTTTCCTGTGAGGGGATGGGAGCCACACCAGGCGGCAGAATGCGAAAGTCCTGCTATAGAGCCTGAGATACTCCCCTGAGAGAGGTATAAAGGCCCCGCCGGTGCCCTTTGATACACACCCTTGTTTCAGAGCCTGCACCAAACTCCTGCCCCAGAGAGGTGCGCGAAGGCCCAGCCTGGTGCTCTCGGACCTGTGCCCCGTTCTCAGAGCCTGAGACCCGCGTGTGAACCTCTGTCTTCCCTGAAATTGGTGCATGTAAGGTGGGCGCTCTTAGACCCAGAAAGACCAGGCACTCCCAGCCCGGGCCAGCGGGAAAATCTCAGTGTGCGATTGCTGCTTGGAACCTCTCTAGCAGTCTAGAGGTGCCCAAAGCTGCTGCTGCCGTGCTTTTGGGTACAAGCAAAAGATCCTCCATCCCCAGGGACAGCGACTTGGAACCTGCTCTGCCAGCGGCCAAGGGGGAACTTATTTGGGCTCTGCAGCCAGACTGAGGCTTCTCTCTGAGAGGGAGATCAGGGTGCGGTTTGTTTTCCTCTAAAACTACAAAAACCATCAAAAGTGGTCAAAGTGAGAAAAAAAAGTGAACAAACAAGAAACCGCCAGAGAACAAAAGCCTGAAAAAAAAAAAAGTTTCCTCAGAGCCCACCCCCTTGAGGGGGGCGGGAGGACTTAAGTCAGGGAACATCATTGACTGAAAACCCACATGGCAGGCCCCTTCCCCAGAAAACAAACCAAGAAAGAAAAAAAAAAAAGAGAGAGAGAGAGAAAGTACTACAAGAGAACTACCACTACTACATAGGAAAACTTTTATCTTTCATTCATTACCACTATTCTGGTTCTTTTTTTATATATATCTATAGGTAATTTTTTTAACCCCAGCAGGATGGTGGAAGGGGTACATGGCTGAGTGCCTCCCGGGTCTGACCCTGTGTGATGCCACCCGGTGCCTTCAGCTGCCCTCTGGAAGGTGTTGCTTTAGTGGCAGAGCCGGAGGGCACCAAGCGTGTGTCTGTCTCCAAAGTCCTGGGCACCACATCACAATGCCTTCCTGAGAAGCAGAATCAAGGACAGTTGCTGATCTTCATTCCTTCCCACCAAAGGTATCTCATACACCATCTTTGGAAGTTGGAGCCAGGGGGCGCCTGGGTGGCTCAGTTGGTTAAGTGTCTGCCTTCAGCTCAGGTCATGATCCCAGGGTCCTGGGATCGAGTCCCACACATTTGCCTCCCTGCTCAGCGGGGAGCCTGCTTCTCCTTCTCCCTCTGCCATTCCCCCAACTTGTGCTTTCTGGCTCTCTGTGTGTCAAATAAGTGAATAAAATCTTTTTAAAACGTTTGGGCCAGGGGGCGCCTGGGTGGCTCAGTGGGTTAAGCCACTGCCTTCGGCTCAGGTCATGATCTCAGGGTCCTGGGATCGAGTCCCGCATCGGGCTCTCTGCTCGGCAGGGAGCCTGCTTCCCTCTCTCTCTCTCTCTCTCTGACTGCCTCTCCATCTACTTGTGATTTTTCTCTGTCAAATAAATAAATAAAATCTTAAAAAAAAAAAAAGTTTCGGCCAGGGACGCCTGGGTGGCTCAGTTGGTTAAGCCGCTGCCTTCGGCTTGGGTCATGATTCCAAGTTCCTGGGATCGAGTTCCACATCGGGCTCCTTGCTCGGCGGGGAACCTGCTTCTCTCGTTGCCTCTGCCTGCCTCTCTGCCTGCTTGTGTGTACTCTCTCTCTCTATCTCTGGCAAATAAATAAAATCTTTAAAAAAAAAAAAAGTGTGGGCCATAATCTTTAGCCATTCTACTTTCCCTGGGGTAATTTGCCACCTCCCTGAATTTACCTGCATCTTTCCCAAAATCTACTTATCTTCCTGCCTTCTTGACCATAATGAGTCTATAAATTTTCAATAGACAGTGTGAACTTACACTTGCTAATATTTGCATAACATGCACCTCTTTCGATCTCAAAGAAAAGCTTCACACCGCAAAGGTCTCTAATCTCCAATTAGGTTCTGTTCTGGGATCCCACTGGAATTCTACGCGCCTGTCCCCTAAGATGCCATAAATTGTGGTCCAGTTTCCCAGCCAGCCAAGGAAAGCACATGGGAAATCTTGCTGAAGTATGAGTAAGAGCCAATGAAAGGGAACATATTTATCTGCCTCGAATGCTGGGACCTGAGGAAAGCAAGTTTCATTACAGACAAATCAGGAAGGAGGTGCAGATTGCTTTTTATGTCACTCTGGAGTGGAGGTCTGCTCACTCACAGAAGCTCAAAATCTTCACAAAGGACAATGCCCCCCACCCCCAAAGTCAGCTGGGGATTCTCAGGAAAACTTTAAGTGAAAGTATTACGGATTCTCCAACTTCCCAAAATGCAGGAGGAACATCTACAAGCAAGACTGTCACCACTTTTAGACAATTACACTTATTTACCTTTTTTCTTCCTAGAAAATCATCCTCTCTCCCAATCCATGATCTTCTTTTTGTAACAGTTTCCTAAAGAAGGAAACAGGTGTCCTCCCATTCCAGTTCCATCCAAAATAATAAAATAAAAATCTTTAAAATTAAAAAAAAAAATTGTGATTTGTTGAGACAGAGCACATAAGCAGAGGGACAAGCAGACTCTCCCACTGAGCAGGAAGCCCGATTTGGGGCTCGATCCCAGGACCCTGAGACCATGACCTGAACCGAAGGCAGATGCTTAACCAACTGAGGAACCCTGGAAGCCCCAAAATAATTAAATTTTTAATCACTTTGCCATAGACACTTTTGGGTGGCTTTGAAACACCAGAATCTCATTGACTTATCAGTGTCCTCTTCACCATCTCAGAAAAGGACTGGGTACCTCTCAGAGGCCTCTCTCCCCTCCTGACCCAGGTCCCAGCCAAAGGTCCTTCACATTAGAGTATGAGGAACTGAGCGGGATGGGGTGTGGAAGCATCCTCGGGTGGGGTGGGGGGCTCTGGGGCCCTCCCACTCCCAACTTCAAAGACAGCGCCTGCTTTCCCCTGCCTCATATTGGTACCCTGGGTTTGCCCTCTTTAAGGTTCCTGGTTGCTGCAAACGTCTGAAAATCTCCTAAGTAGCACAAAAGCCATCATATGCACTTTGGCCACAAGCTCCCCAGAATGAGCCAGCAGCTCTGGGCTTCCCCGCACATCTTTCCTGACCCTCAGAACCCTGGGAAGGAGCCCCTTGGTGCAAAGTCACAGGGGGAGCCCACGCACAGCCCAGGCCTCCTGCCCCAGGTCCTCTCCAGCCATAAACTGACCCCCTAGCCCCTTCCAAACCGTCTACAGCCTCAAACCACCGACGTGCGGTTCAGCACCCATCTCCAGAGCGCAGGATGCTCGTGGCTTCCCGGCACCCTTCCCTGGCCGCTCCCAAAATCACCGTGGGAATGTCGCAGCAAGGAGACAGGGAATCGATTTTTATCCTCTGGGCTGTCTTCCCTCGTAGCCCCTCAGGAGTCCCCACGCAGCAATGCCGCGTGGGCCCTACTGCTCTGAATCCACTTCCCCCGAGGAATCCGCTTTTCTTCAGCGTCTGTGTCTGCAAACACGGCTCATCTAACACCCCCCACCAAACGTACCAAGAACCAACTGGGGAAGAAGTTCATTTCTGGCCGACAAGCCTTTAATCCCCAAGAGCTGTGGCTGATGCGGGAGCAGCTTTTCTCCAAATGGTGATTTTGATACAAGGTCGTTTTGCCTGCCGGCCCCCAACATCCCTGACGTGTTGCTCCCAGGGGCCTCCCCGCGGCCAGGCCTGAGAGTGGAGCCCACCCTTGGGCTCATTTTCCACCGCGCTGAATCCAGGCAGCGGCCCCGTCTCACTACAAAGGGTGCTGAGTAATGAGGTGCCGCCACTAGGAAGAGAGGCAGCAGGTCAGACAGATCTGGAGAATGACACTGGCCTTCAAGGGCCCCTCACAAGGGAAATACCATTAAGTAGCAGATCTGACCAGATATATTGTGTTCCACATTCACGCCGTAAGGATGGGGTTTCCTCGAGCCCTAGTCAAAGGAACTCTTTCACCCGAGATCACTTGACCAATCGGTGACTCAGTTTCCTTATACTAAAAATGAGGATAATAATACCTCACAAGATTGTTTTGAGGAGCACACACGTTACAAAGTGTTTAGAGGCACCTGGGTGGCTCAGTGGGTAAGCATCTGACTTCAGCTCAGGTCACGATCTCAGGGTCCTGGGATAGGGCCGTGTCAGGCTCCTTGCTCAGCGAGGAGTCTGCATGTCCCTCTCCCTCCCTCTTCACTTCCTGCCCTCTCTCTCTCTCTCAAATATATAAATAAAATCTTAAAAAAACCCGAAGTTCTTAGAACACTATATGCACATACTACAGGACACACAAGCACTTGTTAAACAGATAAAAGGGTACAAGAGGCTGGCTTCCCTTCAGATTTCTAATAGGCTCCTGTCTGGGGGTCTCTAGCTCTTAGGAAGTGGGCAGGCCGCACAAGCCCAAGATTATAGAGTTCCTCCGAGGCCAAGTTCAATTTTCTATGCAGGACAGAAAACCTGTAAAACACATTCCAGACTTGCTTCGCTGCCTTCCTAGTAGGGAATCCGTTCCCTCAAGAGTGGTCCAACCTCTCTTCTGCTATTTGGGATGTAGAAAACGTTTAGACATTTCTCCATTGGTGCTGATTCCATCCTCATTTTTAACAACCTAGCTGTGTGTTCATCTGGTCTTCTGTTAGTTCCTTTATTCAACAAACACAGAGGACTCACCGTGTCCTAACTGTGACCAAGACATCCAGCATCTCATCCCACAAGGGAAACATATTAGCAAATGTGGCAGCAAAGAGGGATGGGGTAAGGCAGTAACATCTGAATCAAGACCAAACTAACAAGCAGAGCCTGCCATGAAGAACATTCCAGGTATGGGCCCCATAGGCATGAAGGTGGAAATGAATAGATTATGTGCAGACAGCAGGACAGGGGACTAAGGGGACACTGGAAAGGAAGGCTGCGGAGCAGCTGTCGGCATTGGAGGCCTTGCGAAGGACTCTGGAATTCCCTTTGGTTTCAGCCGGAAGCTACATGAAGGTTTAAGCGGGGTATCATCAGATTAGCCTATATTTGTAAAAGATCACTCCTCTTCCACAGAAGAAATGGGGATGGGGTGGGGGTGTCCACGAGCCTAGAAGCTGGAAATGGAAGCAGATGAAGTTTCCAATATCCTGGCCAAGGAGTGAGTCTGTCGCAGTGAGAGTGTCAAGATTTGCAGTTCTAAACTTTTTAGTAAAGTGGCTTATTAGACACACAGCTAACTATTGCCCGGGGTTCCTACTTTTGAAATAAGTTTTTTCTGAAACTCAAAAAGGGGAGAGGGGCTCTCTGCACCACGTGCCAGTCGGGGCGGAACATCATCATCACATTACAGGGTGTTTTCAGAGCCTGTTATCCTTTCAGTACGACATCCCTCCCACCCCGAGACAACACCGTGCCTCTTTCCGCCAACAGAAGTTGAGTTTTTCCCTTTCCCTCTTCCTTCTTTCGAGGGCAGAGCTCAGGGCTTCTCCAGAGATTCCATCCTAAGTTCATAGATCTCACCGAGCCGACCACATTCCCCTCCCTGTGGGCGCCAGAAAACGCCGGAAACATCTGTATCTGCACCTGAACATGGGACCTTGGATCCCAGCTACAGTTACTTGTGCTGTGGTAACAAGGACATCATGTCGCGTTTCAGGACATTTTCATAAATAAGGCCTCAGGTCGGGATGCTCAGGGTAGGAAAAGGGTGGGTCCGCCCCTGGGCAGAGTGGAATACCTTCTCTCTCCTCCTGGCCTTTGACCAAGTTGGAGATGCCCTGTTCCTTCCTCTTCACCTGAGTAATCATTATCTCTGCTTCCAGAAGCAGCTCAGGGGGCCACCTCCATCACAGGGGCCACCTCCTCCCTAACCCCGCTGGACCAGGTGGCCCTCCCCAGAATTCCATATAAATACCTGTTAACGTTGATCCCACTGCTTCCCAGAGGCTCTTTCTCCTTGTCTTTACTTTGTCTCTCCTGCTGGACTCCAGGAGACAGGTCTCACTCATCATTTTATCCCAGCAGGGTTCAATATGTTGCTGAATTAACACATGGCATGTCCCGCACATCGCTGGCGGCTGGATGAACTGGAACACAGTGTGGCAGCATGCAGTGAAGCAGGGGTTCTCAGAGCACCAGGGGGTTCAGTCGGTGAAGCATCTGCCTTTGGCTCAGGTCATGATCCTAAGGTCCTGGGATCCAGGCCTGCACCGGGATCCCTACTCAACAGGGAGTTGGCTTCTCCCTCTCCCTCTGCTTCTCCCCTCCCTCTCAAATAAATAAATAAAATCTTTTCAAAAAATAAATTTTAAATAAATTTTAAAAAAATTAAGCAGTTGTTCTCAGCTGCAGGTGATTTGGCTCCCCAGGGGACATATGGCAATGCCTGGAGAAACATTTGGTTGATGTAATTGGAGGAAAGGGCGCCACTGGGCATTTGGTGGGGAGAGGCCAAATGGAGGTGGCCAACATCTGGCCATGCACAAGACAGGCCTCAGCAAAACATCACCCAATCCACGAGGTTGACAGGGGAGACCCGCATCTAATCTAGGACCTGGCAAACCTTTTCCTAGGTTTACATGCTCAAGGGAAATGTATCTGTCCATCAAAACCACAAGAATGTCTGAAGCAGCTTATCCTCAGAAGCCCCAAACTGGATGCCATGTAAAAGACCATTAACAGGAGAACGGATAACCGACTACAGTACCTACGTGATGGAAGACAACAGACGATAACGAAATTTAAGATGCCACATACGCGACAACAAGAAGGAATCCATAGATGTCCTGAGGAACGGAACCACCAGAGCAAGGTAACAGGCAAACTTGATCGCTGGTGATGGAAGAGAAGCAGGGGGCAGGGAGTGACTGACTGGGAAGGAGCAGGAGGGAACCTCTGGTGTGCTCAGAACGTTCCTGATCCTCATCTGGGTAGTAGTTACACACAGCGTGCCGCATGCTAGGACTCACGTGCTGTGTGTGTGTATTACACCTCAGCAAGCTTTACCAAAGGCAACAGTCCTCTAAGAGCCCCAGCGGGCAGGAATCACACACTGGAGCAGGTCCTCCGAGCATGACATTCTAAGGATTTCGGTGCACAGCCAGCAGGAGCATTGTAGATATGTTTATGGAGACCTATTTCACCACAGACACCAAAAACCTTACAGTGGGTCCTTGATTCAATTCTGCTTCGGTCATTTTCTGCTAAGGATTGTGCTACAGATGTGCACACAGACTTAGGTTTCAAGAATTTTTATCACAGCAGAACAAATACAAGAGGGAGGCAGTAACAACACCGACCCAGAGGAAACTGTGTGATACCGCGGACTCATTAAAATCGACATTTAAAAATGTAAATGGAAAATGACTACAATATATTAATTACAATTAAAGAGCAGGTCACCCAACAAGCTGAAACCTAAGATATATGAAGAATATACTCAATATGATTAACTATGATTAGCTAAGGTCATGAGGGGTTATGGGATTTCTTAAAATTTTATCATTTTATTCCCTAAAATGTACATATATTACTTATTAATAAGAAAAAATACACAATCACACTTCTTAAAAATAAAGGTGAGTTTTCAACTCTAAAACTGAGTACCAGGGGCGCCTGGGTGGTTCAGTGGGTTAAAGCCTCTGCCTTCAGCTCAGGTCATGATCTCAGGGTCCTGGGATCGAGCCCCGCATCGGGCTCTCTGCTCAGCAGGGAGTCTGCTTCCTCGTCCCTCTCTCTGCCTGCCTCTCTGCCTACCTGTGATCTCTATCTGTCAAATAAAATAAATAAAATCTTTTAAAAAATAAAATAAATAAAATAAAACTGAGTACCAGACCCCACACAACCCCCAGATTCCCCATGGATTCAGAGCCCTGCTGCCTGCAGAAGCGCTCTATCCACGCTCATCACAGTGGCTGAGACAGATTAAATAAGGAGATAACATTCCAGATTTCCTGTCTCTTATCCGACTGTGCAGATTGGTTACACAAATCCAAATCCATACATGCATTAGACCTCACTGAACTGCGTACGCCCTGAGAAAAAGTTACAAGCAATTCCCTGTAAAAATACGAAAGTATTTCTGACAGCAAAAGTTTTCAGATGCTGTAAAGAAAAAAAAAACTAAAAAGGCACGACCTTCCCTGATTAATCAAGTCTCCCTCGAGAGAAGGCTACCACTTCCCCAGGTAATCTCATCGCCTCAGACGAAACCATGTT
Source organism: Mustela lutreola (assembly GCF_030435805.1). Lineage (NCBI taxonomy): Eukaryota > Metazoa > Chordata > Mammalia > Carnivora > Mustelidae > Mustela > Mustela lutreola. The sequence goes on from NC_081307.1 coordinate 77,419, forward strand.
TCTCTGTGAAGTGGAGGTGATCGCGGCTCTCTCGGAGTACTCGCAAAGGTTTGGCGTGATTATGAAATGGAACACTATGACCGGGGCCCACTGGTTGTGGTCACCGTCATGCCCACAGCCTGAACACCACCTCCCTCCAGGAAGCTCCCTTCTCTTAATTCTGTGTGGTAGGGGCACGTGGCTGACTATTAGGGAGCACTGCATAAGGCGTACCCTGTCGCTCGCCCAGACGCCCAGCTCCTCCCGGAGCCACCGAATGCCAAAGCTGGGAGCAGGGGCTCACCGTGGACACCAATGCCGAGGGCCCAGGTACCTCAGCTCACAAACCCATTACGAGCGTATACATTTAACTCTAGCTTTAAGATGTTTCTCCTCTTACTTCTCAGTCAAAAAAGACTTTAAGCCGAGTAAACCAACAACAAACCCTAAGATAAAACATTTAACCATGTTAATTTCCAAAGCCCTACGGTGGTCTTCAGCTTCTCAAGGTCACACCTCCCTGCTGAATGATTACCGAGGGTTGCTGACATGGTACACAGAAAAAAAAAAAAAAAAACTCTTAGGATGTCCAGCCTCTAAGAGAAAAAGCAAACAGCTCAGAATGCAGCCAGCCATGGCAAAGGAACCACCGACAAAGCCAAACACAGAGGGGCCCCTGAGCATCTGGGAATCTGCCTGTTCCTTTGCCTCCTCAGAGGGAACAAGTCACAAGACTGCTCGGAATGGGAAATGAGAAGGGCAGAAGCCTGGAAACCAGAGCGTCCTGAATTTCGTGCTGCTTCCAAGGAGTGAGCCCGCCTGCTGTGTCACTTATTTACACAGTGGGCAGGTGAGGCTGACAGCTTGAAGGGGTTATTTTAGAGGGAGAGCTGTAAGTCTGATCAGGAGAAGGTTCTGGACCCTGGGGTCCCAGCACGCATCTCCAGCTTCCAAGCTGACCCTCCCTTCAGACAGGGTTTAAGAGGCAGCAGGGCAAGCATGGTCTTTGTATTTAAATCACCTCAAGGGGGCCCATATCTCCAGGCACAACCAGAAGCCAGGGAGTAGAGGGAAAGGGGAGAGGGAGAGGCTACCTCCACTCCTATCTGCTGGCTGCACTTCTGGAGCGCCTGATCCATGAAGCTAAATGCGTGGACAGAACAGAAGGAAGAATCTGGGAAGACTGGAAGACTAGAAGAGCTGCTCGCTGACTAGTCTCAACCTGAACCACAGAAACACCTCTGCCTCCCTGCCCTCCTCCCCTCGGCTGGGCACCAGGTGCCTCCCTACTGCACTCCAGATGCAGATCCAAGCTCAGGGGTGCCCAGTGCTCTCTCCGGCGCAGGGACTCTAGGGCATCAGCGGGACTCCTAGACAGCACCTGTGATCTCTAATTTAAAACCAAAACCAAAATCCCCAACCAGCCCAAGCCAGCACAAGCAATACATATTTATGTGTAAGACACCTATGCACACATACACATTCACTTATCTACACACACACACACACACACACACACACGATTTTGAAGCAGAAGGCAGGCATGAAACCTGTTCCCTAAGTCCTTTGCTTTCCTCCTCTGCTTCTAGCAGCAACAGCCATTTCTGCTACGGATTTTCCTATTCGAGGGTTGATCAAATGCCACCGTCCTGTTTTCCACCCTTTCCTACCCCACCGGCCTGCTCACATCTGTCAGTGAACCAGGGAACAAAGATGGAAGACAGGCCCAAGCTGCCTTCCTAAAGTGGGGTTATATTTGACACTTTAATAAACCTCAGAGCCTGAGCCTCTCTGCTCTCAGACTGGCCAGGGTGCAGCTCTCACTCTTACCAAACCCGTCCATCTCCCCCCCTCCCCCACCGCGGGGCACAAGGGTTTTCTCTGCCTGGCATCTATTTCCAGGCCCCATAAATCATATCCCATTGTTCCAGGCCATCTGAACTCATGCTTAATAAACCATCCACCTCACCCTTCCGCCACCACCCCGAATTTCCCACAGGGAAAGACTGTTTCAAGAAGAAAAGGAAATTCTTCATTAGGGCTGGATTTTAAAAGCAAGCTTCCACAAAAAACCGGAAAACAAAATTGGGTATAAATACCATCCAATAACCACTAAATGTCTTTGGTTAAAGCACCTGCCTGCCTGTGATTCTCGGGTCCAGATGTGAGCTCAGTGCACATCCAAAGGAAGCAGAATTTGAACCTGATGCTAAATGACAAATGATCCTGAACTTCATGACCATTTAAGTGCCACAGTGGCTAGACTAAATTGCTCTGATGCAGAATTTCTCCCAAGTATAGGTTACTGAGAAACATAATATTGCTTGAAAATGTATTTAGGTGCGCTCATCCTTCTCAGACCAACACTCATGGCTCTTAGTCATAACCAGGCTTAAGCTAACACGATTCCCCTATTTTCCCCAGAGAGGGAGGGAAACAAGAGAACATGTCTCTCATGGTCCAAGATCAAAAACTGGATCACAGCACTCACAGCATCAAGTCTGCCAAACCAGAGCTCTGGGTACGTACAATTCTTAAAGAGCTAATTGAATGGAAAACAGCCATCTGGGGCTGGAAACCCTTATGACATTCTGGGAAATGTATGGGGTTTAAAAGGATTATGCAGGGTGATGTGACTTTCAAAATTCCCAAACTCTGAACTGAAGCCTAAATGAGAATATGTTAAATTCACCCATTCCAAAACACAGCACAGTTGACTCAGACCCTAGAGCCCAGCTGTAGCTCAGGGTGTCCACACTGCAGCCTGTCCGTGGGAGGTCTGCAGACCACTCCCTGCTGAGAGAATCCAGCCAACCCAATCAGCCTACCAGCAGGCTGTGGCACAAGGTCCAGATCCAAGCCCAGGCACCAGCCAGGGTTCCCTTTGGCCTGCCCTCCTATGGTTGAACAACAATCATGGAGAGCCACAGGGAGAGCAGCATTGGGTCCAGTATGGCCACTCCCTGGTCCTCCACAACACTGGTTGCACACTCTTCAACACAAGAAAATGGTGTGCAGAAACAAGGGCCTGCCACAGTAGGCTGTCGAGCAAGGAACAGAAAGCATCAGGGGACAGGTGGGACTGCTGGCTGGTCTCCACCTCTCCCAGAGGGCAGAGGCCGCAGAGCTTCTGCAGGCTAAGCAGAGACGTGTCAGAATTACCTTCCCAAAAAGAAGGCAGTAAAGGAGGATTTCAAGCAGCCACAACCGCCAGCAGGCCTGCAACCCCCAGATATCAGGGGCTTGACCATTACCATGTCGGTAAAAAGAACACACAAGTGCGTTCTGGAGCGAGAGCAGACAGCTTAACGCTGCTAACTGGTCCTCTCACTCTTCTCTGCTCTGAGCAAGTGATCCTGAAAGGCATGCACAAAGTTGGTCAGATTCACTGGAGAAAACACGAGCCAGTGAAGACGTCCCGGCTCACACTAGGCCTCCCTCCAAAGGCTGGCTGCCCCACCCCTGGCACTTGGGTAACGCTGCTCTGGGGCCATCCACACAAAACGATTTACGCACCCCCCACCCGCAACACACACACACACACACACACACACACACACACACACACACATACACACATCGGGCCTTAGGAACCTAACTCAAATGCACCCCTAACGAGCAACCCCACAGGTGTGACTGGGTTGGACACTCCCAGCAAGGGAGGGAAGCCCCGCCCCTTGGGTCCTTGCCAGCGGCAGGGTGCCACCTGGGCCTCCGCCTCATCCTCTCCATCCGCGGGGAAGTCGGAGCGGCCCCCACCAACCACCACCACGAAACCAGATTGATTCTCGCAAATCCCCGCTGCCGGGGCCCCATCTGTGTGCTGACGCGAAAAGTCGCCCTCGAGCAGCCGGCCCGCGGAGCGTCTGGAGTTCTCCCAGCCCCGAGCTCACGCCTCCCCAGGCCGCCCCCGCCCCCGCGGGCCGCGCCTTACCGCCAGTGTCCACGAAGCGCGGGGGCGGGCGGTCCCGCAGCGTGGCACTCCAACCCGCGCTGGCCTCGTCCTCGTCGGACTCCTGCGCTTCGGGGGCGTCGGGAGGCAGCGGGGGGCCGGGGCGCTCGTGTTCGTCGTCCGAGGAGGCGGCCGAGGAGGAGCGCGAGGCGGCGGATGTGCTGTAGAAGGGGTTCCCGCCGCTGTCCAGGCCTGACTCGCCGAACACGTCGTCCCAGATGTGCAGGCTCTCGTAGAGCGCGCAGGCCGCCTGGAGCAGCGCCGGCGCCCTCCTCCGCGCGCTCCCGCCGACCTAGGCCATGGCCCCGGCCGTCGCCCGCGCGCCCATCCCCCACAGCGCCTCCCAGCCGCAAGCGCCGGGCCGGGCCCGCGCCGCCGCCCGCCGCCCCCAACCAGCGCAGCCCGCAGCACAGCGCCCGCCGCCCCGCGCCCGGCCGGCCGGAAGTCTTGGCCGTCTGGGGCTCAGCGCCCGAAGAAGCGCCCTCGGAGCTCGGGCGCCTCAGGCTGCAGGCCACGGCGGTACGCAGAGAGCGCGGGCGGGAGGCAGGGGCTGCGCCGGGTCCAGGCGCCGCCGCTACCGCCGCCGCTCCTGTCGCCGCTACCGCCACTGCTGCGTCTCCTCGGCGCCCGCTGCGTCCCCTCGGCGCCCGCTGCGTCCCCTCGGCGCCCGCTGCGTCCCCGTGCGCCCTCCCGCGGCACCCCGCGCTCCCTGGCGGACCTTCCCGGGCGGGAGCTGCCAGAGACGGACCCCGCCTCCTCGCCCCTCCGGCCCGCCGGCCAATGGGGAGCAGGCCGGGGCGGGGCCCGCGGGGGGCACGCCCCACACCCCTTGCCCAGCGGGGCCAGGAGAACAGAGGCGGCGGCGGCGGCAAGGGGGAGGGCGGCCGGTGGCTTCCTCGCCTTCGGGACGTGTGGCCCCGCGCTGCCCCGCAGGGGGAAGGGAGGAACCGAGTGGGTGTCGGGGGTTGGGGGGAACGCAGCCGGTCTTCCCGCCACCCGAGCCGGCTCACGGAGAGTGAAGCCCGCCGCTCTTGGTCCCCTTCCATAGTAGGCGCCCGCGGTGGCGGGGAGCTGTCCGCCCCGGTGGTTCTGAACCAGGCGCTGCTGAAATTCCAGGTAGGCGCCGCCGGGCCCGGGGGTCACGATTCCCGCGGCTGCTGTGGCTGCTGCTGCTTCCGTGCTCCACAGCCTGCTGTGCCTTGAGCTTCATTCCTGGGGTCAGGTGGTGACTCAATCTCGCTTCAATACCCCTGTAATTTGAGGGGGTCAACATCCGATCTTAGTCATTCCTCCCGTCTTTGACCTTTGACATCTTTAAACTCAAAATATTCATTACCTTCCAAATATTAATTACTCTAACACCACCATTGCAACATCTCCACCCATACATTTGACACACTCGTCTGTTAAAATACGGCACAATCACCCAGGCTTCAGTGTTCTGATAAACAATAGATCAGAAAGGTTTCATCCATCCTTCTGCCTTGTCCAGGAGTGCGTGGCACTCATTCCGTTGATGGCGATACACATGATCAGGCGTTTCTTGCTCCTCTCTCCCTCCCACAATAATGCAATAAGTCACAATGATGGTAATTGGGCCATAAAGTCACTTGCACTCTGAAATAAAATAAATCCACAGAGATGTGAAGGGCTTGCAAATCCTACTGGGTATTAACTAAATAAGGATTACACGAAAGGGAAAGGCATATTGCTATTTCATGCATAAAGGATGCAGATGCATAAAGGGTGAAGATGTTGGGACCACCAGCTAAGGTCAGTTCTAACAGCAGGTGAGCAGCTTCTGCTCTCGCCCTTCCCTCGCAAGCCCCTGTTTCCTCCTCCCAAACCAGAGTCTCTGTACCAGCATGAATTCCTGATCATCACTGAAAGATGATATATAAAAAGGAAAGGATTCACATGACATTGCTTTGTATATGAATTGGCTGATATACGTGAAATTGTTTGCAAAGCATTTCAACTCCGTTGGAAGAATTGTGTCACAGAAAAAGAACTGGTTTCCAGCACTTCTCTATACTGTGTTAACCAGGGAAAGATTCTGAAGAGAGTTCATACAGGTAATCAGACTTAAAAAGGTCAATGACACATAGACTGAAGACGAAAAGTAAGACTGCGTAGCTCAAGTTCAAATTCTGCAATTAGGAATTCTGTAATACTCCTGTAAAATTTAATGATATATATTTTAAAAAATAATTGAAAGGGACCAAAACACTGAAATACATAGGCAAGAACTCCTCTTCTCCAGGCAGCCAATGAAAAAGTCAGCAGCTAAAGTGAGTGTGTATTTTAAAAACAGTGGCTTGCTCTGCTACCCAGAGGAAGCAGGAAGTAGAGCAGTAACAGTTACAAGGATGGACACAGTCTTCCATTGTCCCAAATATGCATTTGTATGGTGCTAATCCCAAAGAAACCTTAGAGTCTTTGTGCTTATGAGCTCTCAAGTGCTGGTAGCTCACAGAGCATGCAACACTGGGAGAGGATTATATGGTCACAAAAGAAACAGACTGGGAAATAAAATTGTTATCCAAACCCTGGCCCAACAAAAATGAGATGGCTATGTCCATTTAGAATCAAGGGTTTAGCAACCAAGTGCTACTTTGTTTAAACAAATGTTTCCGACCAAGAACAGTAAAAATACTTCAGCCTTTAAAAACAGGTGGCTGATTCTCCTTGTGAAAGGAGGGGAGGAAAGGGAAGAAAACAACTGGAAAACAAAAACCAAAATCTTTCCCATCTGCTTGGCAACTTCCTACTCGATACTATGATTATGGTTCTACATCATTAAGTTTTACAAGTAATGTTTTCTGGGAGTGATAGACCCTCCCCCCCCCCCCCCGTCGGTAACTAATTAACTGCTCTTTTGTTGTGTAAAAGTACCCCTCCTCCTCTTGCAATGAAAAGACCCTTCCCCCAGGGTTGAATTCAATGTAACTGCTCTTTTGCCTTTCTGTAACCGCTTGGCTTTTAGGGCATGACACTTGACTCCTGTTTGAACAAGATACCCTCTCCTAATAGCCGGGGCATGGTCACGTAGGCAAGTGGGCTGCATGGTCATGTAGGTCACGTAGACAGGGGGCTGCATAGTCAGGTAGGCAGGATGTCTTTCTGCTGAGTAATACGGTCAAACTTCCCCTCTTTGTTTCCCCTTCCCGCTTTCTCTTAGCGGGTGGGGGTCTTCCAGGGCCAATCCGCTAACACCAAGTATGCCTTTTTTCAAATGTTCAAATTGTCAGCCAATCGGCCCTGTCCCATCCGGGACTTGTTTGTACCTGTCTATAAAAATCCTGCACCACCCCAGCCAGGTGTGCTCAGCTAGCAGGAGCTGCTGACCACCCGCAGGCACGCGCTGACCACCCGCAGGCGCCTGCGTAACAATAAAGAACCTCTTGCTGTTTGCATCCTGTGGCAGTGTTGAATTCTTCCATAAGGGGATCCGCGGGTCTTTCAGGAGGATAATTATAGAACCAGCATTATACTGAGATCTTTTAACTTTGAGTCATTTAAACACATCTTCCAAATAATACAACTTTGTAATATAATTAATTTTAAGATTAATATTGAGCTTTTGGTTCATAGTCTGCACAAAAGGCTCCAGGGTAGTAAGAACAATCCATTTCTGTAGTAGATTCCTTAGGCTTTGTTAAGCCAGAGAAGTTCATGCTCTTGTGAAACTGGGGATAATAGCCATATTTCATTGAGTCTTGGCCTCCCTTCCTGGTATAGTTTAATAAAAAACAAAAAATGCTACCATTCAAACTATGATACAATGTTTTCTTTTCAGTAATATTTTAATTTAATTGTATTCAAAAAGCTCTTTGGTAAGTATTTAGACAGATTTTTATCACGTATGGCCTTAATGCATACATAAAAATAAAAGTTAAAATTTTTGGTTAACGTTTCTCCAAACCTCACATTAAGAATCTCACTACTTTTATTTACTTTCTAACTGAGAGATTTCAGCGCCCAGATTTTTCTCACAATATGTTCCTCGGAGCCATCCAGAGCTTCTGTCATGCTGCACTTAAAAAATTATTATTAGACATATAGCTGACATTCAATGTTAAATTAGTTTCAGGTGTACAACATAGTAATTTGACAATTCTATACATTACTCAGTGATCACCACAGTAAGTATATCATCACGTCACCATATAAACTTATTATAATATCATTGGCTGTATTCCAAATGCTGTACTTTTCATCTCCAGATGAGAACAGGAAATTATTTTATTTATTTTATAACAGGAAATTTGTACCTCTTAATCCCCTTCACCTATTTCACCCATCCCCCATCCACCTTCCCTCCCATAACCACCAGTTTGTTCTTTGTATTTAAGAGTCTATTTCTGCGGGGCGCCTGGGTGGCTCAGTGGGTTAAGCCACTGCCTTCGGCTCAGGTCATGATCTCGAGGTCCTGGGATCAAGTCCCGCATGGGGCTCTCTGCTCAGCAGGGGGCCTGCTTCCCTTCATCTCTCTCTGCCTGCCTCTCTGCCTGCTTGTGATCTCTCTCTCTGTCAAATAAATAAATAAAATCTTAAAAAGAAAAGATTCTATTTCTGTTTTTTTTTTTTTTTGTCTGTTCACTTGTTTCTTTTTTTAGATTCCATATAGACGTGAAATTACAGGGGCCCCTGGGTGGCTTAGTGGATTAAAGCCTCTGCCTTTGGCTCAGGTCATGATACCAGGTTCCTGGAATCGAGCCCCGAGTTGGGCTCTCTGCTTGGTGGGGACCCTGCTTCACCTGCCTCTCTGCCTATCTCTCTGCCTACTTGTGATCTCTCTCTCTCTCTTTCAAATAAATAAATAAAATCTTAAAAAGAAAAACAAAGGAAGTGAATCATATGGTATTTGCCTTTCTCGGTCTGACTTATTTCTCTTAACCTAATACCTTCTAGATCCAGCCATATTGTCACAAATGGCAAGATCTCATTCTTTTTTATAGCTGGATAATAATCCATTATATATCTATATACACCGTATCTTTACCCATTCATCTACTGATAAACACCTGGACTGCTTCCATATCCTGGCTATTATAAATAGTGCTGCAGAAAACCTAGGAGGGCATATATCTTTTTGAATCAAGTGTTTTTATTTCCTTTGGGTAAATGTCAAGTACTAGAATTACTAAAGCATATGGTAAATCTATTTTTAATTTTTTGAGGAACCTCCATACTGTTTTCCACAGTTGTTGCACCAATTTACATTCCCACTAAAAATGTACAGAGGTTCCTTTTTCTCCACACCCTGGCCAACACTTGTTCTTTCTTGTCTTTTTAATACTAGCCATTCTGACAAGTATAAGGTGATAGATCTCCCTGTGGTTTTGATTTTATTTTCCTGATGATGAGTGATATTGAGCATCTTTTCACATGTCTATTGGATGTCTGTATGTATTTTTTGGAAAAATGTCTATTAAGTCCTCTGCCCATTTTTTAATTGGATTATATGTTGGGGTTTGGGTTTTTTGGGGTTTTTTTTTTTTGTGTGTGTGTTCTTTACATATTTTGGTTATTAATCCTTTATTATATTTATCATTCACCACTATCTTCTCCCATTCTGTAGGTTCCCTTTTGGTTTTGTTGCGGGTTTCCCTTACTGTGCAAAAGCTTTTTATTTTGTTGTAGTCTTAATAATTTATTTTTGTTCTTGTTTCCCTTGCCTAAGCAGACATACCCACAAATAATGTTGCTAAAACCAATCTCCAAGTGATTACTGCTTATTGTCTTTTAGGAGTTTTATGGTTTCAGGTCTCTCATTTATTCATTTAATTTTTTTTTTAAGTAAGCTTTACACTGAATGTGGGACCTAAACTCACAGCCTCAAGAATAAGAGTCACATGCTGTACAGGCTGAGCAAGACAGGGACACCTCAGACTTCACATTTAGATCTTTGATCCGTTTTGAGTTTCTTTATGTGTATGGTAAAAGAATGTGGTCTAGTTTCATTCTTTTGCATATGGCTCTCTAGTTTTCCCAACACTGTTTTTGAGGAGACTTTCTTCTGTTACATATTCTTGCCTCCTTTGTCAAAGTTTAATTGACCATATAATTGTGGACTTATTTCTGGGCTCTCTATCCTGTTTCCATTGATTTATGCATATATTTTCTACAGTACCCTACTGTTTTGATTACTATAACTTTGTAGTATATCTTGAAATCCAAGAAACTGATACCTCCAGCTTTGTTCTCCTTTCTCAAGATTGTTTTGCATGCTGCACTTCTTATAAAAGTATTCTGAGGTCATCCAAATTGCCACCCCTCCATTCTGCTTGGTTTGATGCTGGTGGGGTTTCTCTTTTTCTTTTTTCTTTTTTTTTCCTTATCTGAGATTTTCATATAATAACCAGTTTATTTTCTTTCTTTAAATTGTACTCAAAAGGCCTGTGGCTTGGCATGCCAAGGGATGTAGATGATCAGTTGTGCCCTAGGAGCAGTAACCACATGGCACAGGGTCAAGCTGTGGTAACTTTATAGGGACTTCCACCTGCTCAGCCCCAACTATAAGACAATTCCTGACATTGGAGATGTGAAAGAAAATGGGAGGGGAGGGGCATCTTAAAATCTATAAAATATGGCATATTGTATCCTGTTTGTACTTTTACAATTTCTGATTTTGCAAATGGCCAAGCTGCCGCAGGGAACAAAAATGAGGTCCTAAGGTGGCAGAGACTGACCTGGCCAGCCCTGTACTGCACAGGCTATGCGTTACTGGATCAGTATGAATGGAGAAAGCAGGGGTGAGTCAGGGAAGCTGCTGCCTCTCCCTACATTGCCTTCATCACCCACAAGGAGGGGGCCCAAAGCCAAGGAGGACCTCCTGGAACTGAGACAGGGGAGGGGAAAAGAAAGCTGAACGATGCCACAGCTGCTGAACCATGACCAAAATATGGGGGAGAAGGCTGGAGGCAAATGTGCATGGTACACCGTGACATTTGGAGTCCTAGGTGACATAGAAGCTTAAGGATCCAACCTTGCTCAAACTGATTTTACATGATGATTTTATCTACTAATCAACCCAGAGATGCAGAGAATGAAATAGGGCAATACTATAGAAAATGCTTGAGAGAAATCTGTCTTATGATTGAGAGATAACCTGATATTTCCATTCATTCATTCATTCGTTCATTCAACAATTATGTACTGAGTATTATGTATCAAATCCTCTTCTGAACACAGAATAAATCAGGGGAAAAAAACCCACAAATACCATTTTTATAGCACATGCATTCAAATAGAAGAGAGAGAACAGACAGTAAATAAATAAATATATAATATGTCAGCTGTTGATAATAAGTCAAAAGTAGAGAGGGACAGAAATTATGTTGATTGTGATGGTGCTGGTGCTGGCTGTGTGTGCAGTTAGGGGAGATTACTCTGATAAGAAGACATTGGCAGATCCTTGAGTGGATTCAGAGAACAAGACGGGTACATTTAAGAAGAGGAAACAAGTGCAACCCCCCAAGGGAGGCACGCACTTGCTGGACTCTGTTAGACACTAAGGAGGCTGGTGAGCGGAGGCAGAGACAGCTGAGTGAAGAGGTAGGAGATGAATTGAGAAGGAAGTTGAGTGTTAAATTTTGTAAGACTGAATTTTGTATTGAGTGAAGTGGGGAGCCATTGGAGATCTTAGAGCAGAGAAATAACAAGGTCTGACTTTTGTCTTAAACGGATCGCTTTAACTGCTGAGTGGAAAATAAACTAGAACAGAGCAAAAAAGGAATCCAGAAGACCAGATAGGAGACTATTACAATATCTCAGGCTATAGAAGACGGTGTTTTGGACCACAGTGGGAGTACTGAAGTGTGGAGAACTGGTCAGATTTAGAATATATTTTGAAGATAGAATCCACAGCTTCTACCAAAGAATTAAACGTGGGCAGTGAAAGAAAGAGATGAATCAAGAATGACTCTACAGTTTCCTGTTTGAGCTATTGCAAGACCAGCAGAGCTCGAGAAGAATAAGAGCTTGGTTTTGAACATGTTGGGTTTAACTCATCTAGGTAGATCTGGAAAGCAGGCAGTGGGAGAAAGCTCAAAATCCAGGTCTGGACTGGAGGTGGAGATGTGGAGTCATCAGGAGATAGATGGTAGAAGAGGGACAGTCACCAAGGACTCAGTGTAGACAGAGGAGAAGTCTGAGGTTGGGTCCTGGAGCACATTCATACTCAGAGATCAGGGAAATGAGAAGAAACCCCAAGTGGAGGGGCTTGTCCTCACTCAGAAGGGATTGGAGTAAGGGTTCCACCCAGGTAAACTTAGTGGGATTCTGTGGGTCTTCTTTCCTTACCGATTTTTCTATTCAAGATTTATTTGTCAGAGAGAGAGAGAGAGAGAGAGAGAGCAGGAGCATACACATGCAGGGGGAAGAGACAGAAGGAGAGGGAGAGAATCTCAATCAGATTCCCCGCTGAGCATGGAGCCTGATGTGAGGCTCGATTTCATAACCCTGAGCTCATGACCTGAGCCAAGATTCACACGCTTAACCACTTAGCCACCTACACACCCACCCAGTTTGTTTTTCTTTCTTTTTTAAAAATATTTTATTCATTTATTTATTTGACACAGAGAGAAAGAGAGAGAGAGAGAGATCACAAGTAGGCAGAAAGGCAGGCAGAGGGAGCGGGAGAAGCAGGTTTCCTGCTGAGCAGAGAGCCTGATGTGAGAGCCCGAGACCCTGAGACCATGATCTGAGCTGAAGCCACCCAGGTGCCCTCAATTTACTTTTCTCAGTGAAGTCATCAGAATGGTCGGTCATCAGCTGTATCTGATGGAAGGTGTTCAGTTCTCACTCTGAACAAAATGGCTGTACATTAGAATCACTGGGAGAATTTTAAAAGCACACTTATATCCAGACTCTAATTGGATATTAATCTAATTGTCTACACTAATTAGATCAGATCCTCTGGAGGTGGGCACTCCTGTGTTTTAAAGTCTTCCAGGTGATTCAAAAGTGTGGCCAGTGTTGAGAAGCCCTGGCTTAAGGTTGGAGGAAAGAAGATGTGAAATAGTCAAAATATTTCACAAGAAGAGCGGAGATTCTGTCAGTCCGAGAAACATACTTGGATTTGTGGCTGAGAATTTAATGTGAAAGGGGCGCCTGGTAGGCTCAGTGGGTTAAGCCGCTGCCTTCGGCTCAGGTCATGATCTCAGGGTCCTGGAATTGAGTCCCACATCGGGCTCTCTGCTCAGCAGGGGGCCTGCTTCCCTTCCTCTCTCTGTGATCTCTTCCATTCCTCTCTCCTACTGTGATCTCTCTCTGTCAAATAAATAAATAAAATCTTAAAAAAAAAAAACTTAATGTGAAAGCTTCCAGCATCGTTGCTTTTCTCACAAACCACCTTCAGCTGCCAGGGGCAGATGTAGGGTGGACAGAGGGTTGGGTTTTTACCAGGGTGGGGTTGTATCAGGTATGTATGATGTATGATGGAGGTGAGAGTATGGGACAGGGATTATAGTTATGGGAGCGGACTCTGTGCCAGCTGCGGAGGCCTGTGAGAATTTGGGGGAAGGATCAAGAACCACAGAAAATGAAATAGGGGGACGCCTGGGTGGCTCAGTTGGTTAAGCAGCTGCCTTCGGCTCAGGCCATGATCCCAGCGTCCTGGGATCAAGTCCCACATCGGGCTCCTTGCTCGGCAGGGAGCCTGCTTCTCCCTCTGTCTCTGCCTGCCACTCTGTCTGCCTGTGCTCGCTCTCGCTCCCTCTCTCTCTCTGACAAATAAATAAAATCTTTAAAAAAAAAAAAGATTCTCTACAAAAAAAGAAAATAAAATAGGTAAATGGCTTCTTCTGAGTGACTTAGATAATTAATACTTCTTGAAATAATTTAGTGCAGCCAGACCCCTGCAAAGCAGCACATACAACTCTGATGAGTGCTTCAATCTACCACTTCTTCCAAGGGCTTCAATCAATTGCTTTCAACAAGCGAACATTGAGATATTTAGAGCAAAGGAAAAAAAATAAATATTGGAAGCTCGCATTTTTTTTTTAGATTTTATTTATTTATTTGACAGAGACACAATGAGATAGGGAATACAAGCAGGGAGAGTGGGAGAGGGAGAAGCAGGTTTTTCCTCTGAGAAGGGAGTCCGACGTGGGGCTGGATTCTCAGGCCCCAGGGATCATGACCTGAGCCAAAGGGCAGATGCTTAGCAATTGAGCTACCCAGGCTCCCCTGGAAGTTAGCTTTTTACATTCTTGGAAAATGGGATTTTGTACATTTATGTCCTTTTTCTGTCCCCTTGTGGATATTTTCCCTCTTGAAACACACCCAACCCCTGCTCCACAGTTGTCCAGTAAAAGAAAGGGATCTGAGTGCCATCCCCAAAGTTCACTTGCGTTTAAAGGAGAAACAATCCTGGGAAGCTGTTTGACACAAAAGAGTAGATTGCTCAGTTGTAGAAACTCAGGTATTATAAGAAAATTGGAGAGATATTCCTTACTAGAAGAGGGACCTGCTCAGCGTTTCTAAATTCACATTGGTAGATTGTTGAACTGTTGTAGGCTGAGTGTTAAAATCACATCTTTCCCTCCGTTTTTTTACAGAGACAATGATGGTTCTTCCAAGATTGTCTGTGAAAGGCTAGGCACCTGCAAAACCACACATTTGACCTGAGCCATCACCCAAGTAGAATGTAATCCGCTCTCAGATCATAGGAGAAAAAAGAGAGAGAGGGAGAATCCCAAGGAGAAACACTCACGTCAGGATTTTCATCAAATTTAGTGCACGTCTCACCATTTATCTTCATTTGCGGTAATTTTTAAAATAAACACTAATGTCGAATTGCCCTGCGTTACAACGAGCAACTCAATTATCAGAAAACCACGAGTCTCCAACGTTTGTTCTAATTACTAAAGCAGAAGAGCGGACAGAGTTTAGAAAATTTTCAACAAGTCTTAAATGAGAGAGATTTTCCACTTTTTTCTAATCAGGTCAACATAGATACCACTTTCCCTACAACCTTGTAGGCAGTTGGTATTTTTCAGAGATATCATTTGGTCTTTATAGAAGGCTTAAAGTTGGAGGTCCATAATAACGATAATCAACTTTTATGTGTGCCTTCTATAGGCCAGAAACTGTGCTAAATGAACAGTATCTAATTTAATCCTCCTAATAAGCCCTGTGAAGTCAATACTACTGACTATTCTCACTCCAAGGGGGGGGCAAAGCAGATGCTTCGAGAGTTGAACTCAGTTTTCCAAGTTTATACAGCTCGTATATGATGGAATCAGGACTTGAGCTCAGTCTAATGCCAGGTTGGACCCTCAGTGGCAGCTACTGTAGTTTTTTTGACCGTCACCTGCTTCCCTCCCCCACCCCCGCCCCCATCTCATTCCAATTTAGGGATAATCAGCCATACCTAAATGACAGTGGCCAGGCAGGAAGGGTGGCTACTGGGTTTAATTATTTATATCCAGGGGGAAGAGTCGCCTGGCCCCATACATTCTGCTTCAGCTCTTGCCCTGCCAGGGGAGTAGCCATACTTCAAACCATCAGTGTTAATTGCTGGTGAGGGATGAATTAGGCGGCAGGGGTCACACACAGTTTACTAGTCATGCATATTTCTTTCAGAATACCTAAGTACCATTCCCTTGGAGATGAGAAGAAATGATGGGAGGGATGTTAAAAGGGACTCCCAGAAATATTTCTGGACCAGTCATGATCACTAGCCCTTATGATACTCTTGGAGTCATTTTACTGGTTCTTGAAATGAGTGCACTTGCCCTAGGATGGCTTGGCCCCTCCCAGTAATCAGAAGCTCCCAGGATGGGTCAAAGATTACTTTATTTGCTATAATTCTGCAAGTTGAATGTATCTCTCAGCCATTTCCTGTGAATGCTATTATGGGGCAGGCACAGGGGGATGACTATGGGACAGAAACATATCAGGTGAGAGGGATCCTAGGCTTTTGTATGAAGGAGAAGCCCATTCTCCTTGGTGATGGGAGTTTCCCTTCTGCTCTGACTCCTGCCCAGCCGGGATCAGTGGGGAGCCTCCTCCTTTGGGCGACAGGTCTCTTTCTTTCTAAATCCTCTTTTTTTGGGCCAAAAAGCAAGACTACCCTTCTTTTCATCTTTCAGCTTTTTCATCCTGGCCAACGACACTCAAACACCCTCACCCCCAATTTGGGCTGCTAGACTATGCCAAGAGGCCACATACTGGGTATATTACCTCAGGCCCAGTGTTCGGACTTCACTGAACCTTAATTGTAACATCTGAGAAGGGTTGGGGAGGCGGATGTTGTGAGGATTCATTAAGACAATGTTAAATTTTTATCACGGAGTCAAGGAAGATCTCTTATTAGGAATGTGTTCAATCTTACCAGGATAGAGGGCAAAATAGCATTTTACTTATTTTTTTTAATAAAGTATTTCTTTTTTAAAAATTACTTATTTGACAGAGAGACAGAGCAGGAATACAAGCAGGGGGAGTGGGCGAGGGAGAAGAAGGCTTCCTGCTGAGCAGGGAGCCCAATGTGGGCCTCCATCCCAAGACCCTAAGATCATGATCTGAGTGGAAAAAAGACACTTTAAGGACTGAGCCACCCAGGTTCCCCGCAAAACAGCATTTTTTAAAAAGATTTTATTTATTAATTTGACAGACAGAGATCAAAAGTAGGCAGAGAAACAGGCAGAGAGAGAGGGAGAAGCAGGCTCCCCGCTGAGCAGAGAGCCCGATGCGGGGCTCCATCCCAGGACCCTGGGATCATGACCTGAGCCGAAGGCAGAGGCTTTAACCCACCGAGCCACCCAGGCGCCCCGGAAAACAGCCTTTTAAACAATATTTTTATTTTTATTTTATACATATATATGTAAACATAGAATTGAATGTATACATATAAATATAATTTGTAAACACATTTGATATATATTTATGTTTATCCTAGGACACAACAAGGCCCTCCTGAGCAGCGCAAGAGGGTGGGTTTTTACAGAGAATCACCAAACAGCTTTGATGAAGTCCCAGAACCTAAGTCAGGTTCTGTGGGGTGAGGTTCGGAGCTGATGACTAAAGAAAGAATTCTTAAGACATCTTTGGTGCAAAATGGTGGTTTATTAAAGCAGGGGAACAGGACCTGTGGGCAGACGGAGATGCTGCTGCCCAGGGCCTGTGAGGAGTGGCTGGTTATATACACAGGAGTTGGGTAGGTGAGGACAAAGGGGTGTTCAGAAGGGCTATTGGGGTAAAGAAGACTGTCAGGATATTGAAGGCCTGGTTACTATCAAGCCAAGGCCACTTTCCCTCTAATGAGGCACTAACATAAAGACAATTGGGAGTCTCCTGGTGGAATGTTACATTCCTGCTATCAAACGTCCTTGTTAGTGAGATTTAGGTCTTAAAAGAAATTTAACTTTATTTACTTTTCCTTCTACCTCCATCTCCTTCGGTTTTTTATGGAAGGGAGGGTGACGTTAGGGCTTGAGGAACTGAGTTATATATCTTTGGAAATTGGGCTATTGATAAGGCAATTTCTTTGTTGTAAATCTCAAGGACATTTGTAAACCAAGAGAGACTCCTGCCTTGCAGGACTGTGATCTCTGCAAGATAACCATTTGCTCTTCTTTTAGGGCAGTCAGGGGTGCCTGTGAAATGTCACACATATTACCAAGGGGAGTGGGTAGAGAGGGGGTGCAAGGCACCAGCCCTTGCTCCATCCTCAGCCAGCCTCCTGCTCCCTCATCATTCCCCCCTGAACAATTTTGACCCTTAAATCTTTAAGGTGGTTGAAGGTGGAAGGTCTCATCTTCTGTAACTTCTTCCTGCTGAATAGGGGCGTAGAGCTGTCCCTACCTACTCAGGTCAACATTGATTAGTGGAGGAATGTATAGGGGATTAGGAAAGGTGGAGGCAGCTGAATCCAGCGATGACAGTGAAGAAGTGACTTTGTGCATGGTAAGGATCATCTGTCGTGGTGAAGTCATTGCAGCAATGGAGTCTCGGCACCAAGTAGAGAAACATGGAATAAAGCAACATATTAAAGTTAATAAGGTGATAAGAATGAGAAGCCCGAGAATGAGATTCCTAATTGTTGGTCATAGTCCTCCTTCAAACCAGGAACTTAACCATTCACTGAGAGAGAGAGAAGGATCTTGTAGGGCCTTAATCTAGATATTCATGTCTTTTATTAGTCCTGTGACATTTTTGTGATAGTCTGGAATGTGCACACAACATTCTGTCTTGATAATTGCACATATGCCACCCTGTGCTGCTGTCAGGACATCTAAGGCCATCCTATTCTGTAGGACTGCCTTGCATATTTGTGACACTTCGGTATTAAGTTGGGAGATGCTGTTCAGTGAGTCATTGAGTGCCTTTGTAGTATATTTATTAAGGGCTTCTACATGCCACATGACATCCTCTAGTCCCGCAGATGGAACAAAAATGGATGCTAAGTGATCATACCATTTAAAAACAGATCGTGTCCATCTTTGTTTCAAGTTGCGGAGATTAGCTGGGGTTGTAATGGTTTTCGTAATGCGCCCATGAATCCAGGAAAATCCTAAAGTACAGCGACCTATCCACCCTGGAGGAAGCCAGGGCCACAGGTTGGTTCCACATATCCACTGGGTTCCATTTGGAGCTGGCCATCTAATGCCAGGTCGCCTTGCCCAGTCAGTAGCAAACCAGTCAGTAGCTTGGAGTACTATTACTTGGGAACACATTTCTAGTGCATTCTTTGCCCAAGTATCACTCATATGGTTTCTTTGTTCCCAGCATAAAACTGCCTTCTGACTGAGCCGTCCAATCGTGGGTGTAAGACACAGATATGTATCCCAGATTTGATATATGACATCCTTAGTATAGCGATAAGGAGGGTTTTGTAACTTAGGCCCATATTTGATTGGGGAGTTATGGCTTGATAGCATCCCCTTTCCTTCCAAATAGCTACATGGGCATGTAGTACCAGGAAGGCATATTTGGAGTCAGTATAAATGTTAATTCTTAGGCTTTGGCAATTGCAAAGTGCTAGTGAGCACTATGGCATACCTAGCTTATCTTATTTTTTCTATTAAAACTACTGTTATCAGAAATCCAACTGTCATTCGTATTTTTAACAGGGGCATCTTAAATCTGGACCAATAGAGTAAGCAAGATCAATAACCTCTGAACATTTTTGCTCTATAGAGAAAGAAGTAGAGTGGTCAGGTTCAGGCATACAGGTAACTAGGTTTAAAGTTTGACAAGTTTTAAGTATTATTTCTGGCATATCTGTTAGTGTAGCCCAGTATTTAATAAGTCGGCCTCCAGGGGCGCCTGGGTGGCTCAGTGGGTTAAGCCGCTGCCTTCAGCTCAGGTCATGATCTCAGGGTCCTGGAATCGAGCCCCGCATCGGGCTCTCTGCTCGGCGGGGAGCCTGCTTCCCCCTCTCTCTCTTTGTCTGCCTCTCTGCCTACTTGTGATCTCTCTGTCAAGTAAATAAACAAAATTAAAAAAAAAAATAAGTCGGCCTCCATCATCCATTGGTGGGCTTTGGCTTCTAAGACAAATCTGGACCTGATGTGACATCATTACAGTCAGGGACTGTCCCATAGTGAACTTTGAGGCTCTTTTATGAGGGAGGCTGTTCTAGGTTTTGCTAAAGCATCTATTTGCAATTGCACCTCAACAGAGGTGGCCTCTAGGATAAATATGACTAAGGGATGAAACCAATAAGACGACATTTGAGTGGTCCAGCCTTAACAATATCCTGATTACAGAGGATCATTGTCAAGTGGGAGAAAACTTGTCAAGAGATAAGGGGAGTCCCCCATGCATCATACAATCCACTCATAAACAAAGTGGGGTCATCCATTGTCTCCACAAGTCCATAATTAATCCTATGGAGTGCAATAGGCTGGCTTTTAGGCAATTTCATTATCCAAGCCACACATAAGGTGTTAGTCAAGTTATACAATTGTAGGGGAATCAATCCCATTTTCCAGTTGTTTAATCATGTGTGAGGGGCTTCTACTAATATCCCCACAAAATAAAAAAGCAAGAAGATCATCTAAATGAGTTATTGTGTAACTTTTCTGAAGTTTACCTCAAATTGTTTAGCTTAGGTAAATAAACATTTAAAGACAATCAAATCTAGAATTTAACATCCATAAAGGTGTGTTACTAAAACATAATTTTTCTCTCTAAAATAACCCTCATTTACAGAGATAGCCAAATCAGGACTAATTCACTTGTGAAACAAGTCCAGTTTTAACAAACTTGGCCTATTATTTACATAAGCTCAGCAAGAACAGTGAGTGTGATCAATAGATCTTTTAGAATCCGCTTTGCTGGAACTTCTTATAAGGAATCTCTAGGTTGAACTTTTAGTAGCCTCTCCGGGCCAGAAGCCAAGCTCTGTACTTGCCATCAGGCATGCCTGTAATACCTGTCGATTTGGGCGAGTTCCTCTTCTGAGACTCTGCAACCTACCAAAGAGTGACATTCTTTACTCACCTGGTGAGGCTGCTGGGAACTCTGTAAGCAAGGTATCAGGCCAACAGTCCCAAGGGGCTTTATGGCTCCAGGCTTCATAAAGTCAACCTTAGTTCCTTTAAACTGTCTGGTCATATCTGAGTCTTTTCAAATATGACATCCCAGTCAATGCCTTGGTAAAATAACCAGTTTCCAATTCTTTCCTGTTACAAGGAGAACAGATTCTTATTGAACTTATGCAAATGACTGATTGCCATGGAAGAATGATTACTGAGACCTTTTGGTTTCAGAGGGTTCATATAGAGAGAAAAGCTTGAATGCTTTGAGCACTTTTACAAATGAGCACTTATAAAACTCTATAAGTTACAGATAACTAGGAGGAAGTATCCCTAGTCTGGAAGATTGAACATTATAGAGAACCAGCAATGTTTAAAGTAAGACAAAACATTAAGAGACACAACATTATAATCTTTTAGTTCATTTAGTCCCATGTTACTAAATCTGGTGAATGCGGCTTTAGTCAGTTTTGGAAATTCTTACCCATTTCAGTTTTAGGATTTTCAAGTATATCAAATATCTGTATTTGTCCTGAAAGTCCTTTATAGGAATCTCCTTGAAGATAAAACTCATTTTACAAGAAAATTAAAACAATTATAAATGACAAAACTCAGAATGGATATGGTTAGAAACTGGTTTTTCTGGGAAGGCAAAGAGAAAACCATTTACATTTTCTTAACAGCAGATCAATTGATCTTTGAAAACATTGTCCTTTTGAACAGAGACAATTTCAGTCTTGTACCAATGTACCTTTAAAACCCATTCATTTCGATCTTAGTCCATTCTGGACCATAGCTAAAATTCCTTTTCTGAAGATTTCCCTTCACAAACCTTCTACAACTTTCCTTTGCATTCAGGTTTTGTCCCAAGCCATTTCCTTCCAAACAACCATCTCATTTAGGACAAAAATTACCTTTTATCTTTAATAAAATGCATTTCCCTTCTTTAAATCTTTCTTACATATCATCTACTTTCCTGCAGAGTTTCCCTTATTTCCATCAGTCTTAGTTACACTAAGCAGAACTTTGTATTCTTAGAAACACCTTTAGTTATTAACCAATTGTGAACTGTTACAACAGAATTCTTCAGGTGGCAATTTATGAATCAGTTAACTGGAAAACAAATTTACCAACAGATTTAAATACTCTTAGTTTCTTTGCAGTAAGAAGTCAAAAGCACAAACCTACATCCAGTAATTAACGACTTAGCATTTTATCCTGTTTGGTTAAGATCTAGATGTCCACAATTTAATTCCATTTGTCATCCAAGCAAAACTTTAAAACTTTCAGGTTACCAAAGACTTTGAAAGTTACTTCAGCAATTACCCACTAGAACTTTGAGACAGACAATTAACCATCAGTTTAGTCATTTCTCTGTTAACAAATTTTAACAAATAACACGAGCTTATTTGACCTTCAGTAAATTTTGAAGTTTCACATTTACTGCTGATAACTTAAAAGACATGTCTATCTTAATTAAACCAACAAACTTAACTTAACTGATTTACTTTCCACCTGGGCCATTCCACTTTGAATGTTTACCTGAGACATGCGTGGGAAGATCTGGAGTGGGGGTGTTAGGTCCAGGGGATGCTCTTCTTGCTCCTTGAGAGTGAAGAGAGGAGCTGTGGTGCATGATCTAGAGGCTAGTCATGCAGGCTGCACGCACGTTGGTGCACGGAAACAGGAGAAGGTGGAAACAGAAGAAACAAAGTGCTGCCAGGAGGCAGAGAAAGGATTCCCGGTTTTGGAGCTCATAAGCCCCAACAGAGGAGCAGACGCCATGCTTTCCCACCAGCAAGGGGGGAGGGGTTAAGCAGTCCAAGTCGGCCAGAGAACACAGGGAAACTTCCCCGAAACAGAGTTTTGGCAGCTGCTTGGGAATATTCCTTATGGTCTCTGTCTCGAGTTAGACTAACCCCAGTTGGCTCCAGTTATAGCCATTAACACGGGAAGTGAGTGAGGGAGAAGCCCCCACATCTATTAGGATAAACAGAGAGAAATAAAGCCAGAGTCCCCTTTGCTAGGGATGGCCCAGCAACCTGGGTTTACTAGAAGAAGGCTTATTTACGTAATTACCATCCAATATGTCAGGAGAAAGTTTACTAGCTGACTCATTTGGGCAAACACATTCCGCAAAAGCCCCTTACTTGGGGTCCTGGTGCAGAGCAATGAAGGCCTAGGTAGGAGCGGTGAAGGTATCCTAGGTCCATTTGCCCTGTTTCCTGCAGAGATCTAACTGATAGATCCCACTGAGGCCATGCAGTGTTACAGGAGCTCAGTCCTTTCCTAAGTTTTGCAATCCAAATTATTTCCAGTGGGTTAAAAGGCACCCCAAGGTAGAGTCCTTGGGAACTGAGGAAGCCTACTGAGGCCATGCTTCCAGAAAAGTAAAGAAGGTCCATTACCAAATCCCCCCTGACTCCTGGGTAGCGTCCCACGCAGGATATGTCAGAGGTTCCTGTGTGTCAAAAGCTACCAGAGGCGTCTCTCAAGATATCGCTATTGATCACCATCCTGCCTTCCCTGGGAAGACATTCCTGCCATAAAAGGCCCTGGAGGGGTGCCGGCGTCCCTCCACTTCCCCATCGCATCCTAGGCTGCTGATGGGTGCCTGGTGAATGGACCAAAATGCTGTGCCATGCCATGCTCATTGTCTGTCCTGAAGACTGGATAGTGTTTTGCCATTTTAACCCATGGAAATACTAGAAAAGTTTGGCAAGGGGAAATTACCCAATTTCATAGATTTAAGCGGTTTGCAGATGACACTGACGAGAAACAGTAAAGACTGAAATCCATCATGGTCTAAGCGACATTCCAGCACATGTGGTCCTTACAGCCAACTTCCCTAGGAAACGGTCCCCGGTTGCGTTTTAATTCAATCGGGTACTGGTTTCGGCCGGCTCCCAGTGGAGGTCTCGCGGCCAGAAGTGGCTAGACCAGGATGTGGAGGGGATCACATTAGATCAATCAGGAGGAAACCTCACACGGGAGTCTTGAGATTGGCAGCCGTCCTGGTGACTTAGGTGGCTGTACCGTGCCCAAGAGAGACAACTTTCTATAAGAACAGGAACAAAGAGAGGCCATCAAGTTTCTGGGTCTTATTGCCATTCCGGCCAGGGTACTAGCTTACAGCCAAAAGGCAGACATTCTCCTCCCCGTAGAGTAGCCACGGGCTAGAGGATTACAGCCTGAGCAATTGACATGCAAGTGTTCCAATAAGACCATACTCCTTGAAAAGCCCTGGAATGAGCGTAAAGGAAAAGGAGAGAAAGTACTCACCAATTTTGCACCGAAGCTCAGAGTCCAAATGTAAAGACTCATGAATCTCCTGGCTGGCTCGCCAAAAATGATGAAGTCTCAGAACCTAAGTCAGGTTCGGTGGGGTGAGGTTCGGAGCTGACGACTAAAGAAAGAATTCTTAAGACGTCATTGGTGCAAAATGGTGGCTTATTAAAGCACGGGAACAGGACCCGTGGGCAGACAGAGATGCTGCTGCCCAGGGCCTGTGAGGAGTGGCTGGTTATATACACAGGAGTTGGGTAGGTGAGGACAAAGGGGTGTTCAGAAGGGCTATTGGGGTAAAGAAGACTGTCAGGATATTGAAGGCCTGGTTACTATCAAGCCAAGGCCACTTTCCCTCTAATGAGGCACTAACATAAAGACAATTGGGAGTCTCCTGGTGGAATGTTACATTCCTGCTATCAAACGTCCTTGTTAGTGAGATTTAGGTCTTAAAAGAAATTTAACTTTATTTACTTTTCCTTCTACCTCCGTCTCCTTCGTTTTTTTATGGAGGGGAGGGTGACGTTAGGGCTTGAGGAACTGAGTTATATATCTTTGGAAATTGGGCTATTGATAAGGCAACTTCTTTGTTGTAAATCTCAAGGACATTTGTAAACCAAGAGAGACTCCTGCCTTGCAGGACTGTGATCTCTGCAAGATAACCATTTGCTCTTCTTTTAGGGCAGTCAGGGGTGCCTGTGAAATGTCACACATATTACCAA
The DNA here is from genome assembly GCF_030435805.1 of Mustela lutreola. Lineage (NCBI taxonomy): Eukaryota > Metazoa > Chordata > Mammalia > Carnivora > Mustelidae > Mustela > Mustela lutreola. Next base: position 101,847 of record NC_081307.1, read on the forward strand.
GGGGAGTGGGTAGAGAGGGGGTGCAAGGCACCAGCCCTTGCTCCATCCTCAGCCAGCCTCCTGCTCCCTCATCAGCTTGACCCAACTGAAGGGCCAGCCTTGCACTGCTGCTTAAGAGAAAGCCTTGAGTTGGGAAACGTTTGACAAATACTGAGAAAAACCAGTCAATTAATATGTTAGAAACACTACCCAACCACAGTATGAACCATTTAGACATATGGCTTTAATTTTGACTTTAGTCTCCAAAGCCTAGGGGTCCCTGGGGAAAGGGGGCAGAGGGAGAGACAGGACCAGCTTCTCTGTGGGCCAGGTTTCTGGGGTTGCTCCCAGCCCTGCCCCCAGAGGGAATGCCCCCACCCAGGGCTTTGCTCCCAGAAGGGCCCCTCCCCCAGAAAGCCCCTTCACAAAGGGCCCTGCCTTTGGCCACACCCTCAGAGGTCCCATTATCCACCCCCAACACCCTCACACCCCCCTATCCCCGCCAAGCACCGCTCTCAAAAGGGTTCTAAGGTGAAGTCAGTGTGCTTCTCTCTCAATGTCTAGGAATTACTCAGTTTTATTTTTGACTTTGTGTTTTTTGAGCGAAGTAGGTGGTGTAAGGACCTATTTTATATTTTTATATTTTAGCCAGAGGCTTCCATTGAGGTTACACAATAACCTTGTTGTTTAAGCCTTAAGCTGTCCCTGCTCCCCTTCTCCCAGGGGACTTACTTAAAAACAAGTCCCGGAAATCAACCTCAGGTAACAAAGCCCAAATACAAGGGTGGGTCAGGCCAGGTAAGACATCTGATCAGTGGAGGGTTGCATACTGTCTCCCTAGCTACCAAGGAGTATGGGTCCCGCCCTTTGTGAGTCTTTTGGGCGCCAATCCTAACAAGGTGATAGGCTAGGTCAAATATCTACTAAAAGTTAAGTTGTAATTCAATTGGTCACCTAGCATCACTGTGCAGCTTTCTCCGTGTGTTACAATTTCATTGGCCACCTGTGCATGACCAGGCCCAACCGCATGGCCTATGTCCTTAAAAGCTAGTCCGTAAAGGAGAGAGGGGTCGACCTCTCTGTAAGAAAATCGGCCCTGGCTGGTCAGTTTGATTCTTGATGCTTGGTGCGAAATAAAGCTTTGTTTGACCTTTGCTTTGTATCAGTCTCGCTCTTTTAATCATGGACCCATTATTGGGGCATAACAGGTGGGACAGTAGAGCACGTACATAGCGGAGGGGACAGCCCACTGTGGGTATCCACCATTCCTTGCCTCCTCATTTGCATGTACTGCTCGCCCTGCCTGGTGAGCACAGCATGGAAATGGACACCTCGTGAGTGGTGGTCAATGAGACTCTGACCACGTGACGTCTATGACCGAGTCAACTGGAGTTCGCCTTCCCTACAGACCAGAGCTTGCTCTGAGCACTGGCAGGAGGCAGTGGCCTCTTGTGAGCAGCCCAGAACCCTGTCTTGTCCTTTCTCACTCATGTCAACTCCCTGTGTTAGCCAAGCCTTGGAAGTGGTGACTTAGGAGGGAAGGGAAAGAAAGGCAGCCCCCGGCTCCTGATCCTGTCAAGTTCCTTACTCATCAGGAAGCCGGGGGAGGCAGGGTCGGTGGAACATGTGTGAGTCCCCAGGTGAGGTAAAGATGGCAGAGCTGGTCTTGTTCAGGATTTCCACGGTTCTGATAAGAAGAGGGCACGTGGGTGTGCCCCAGCTGTGGAATCCCTGCGTGAATTATTTAACACTGACATTGCACCCTGCGAAGATGAATGGCAAAAATCATGCCCATAATCACATTTTAAAATTTTTATTTGCTTGGAATGACATTAAATGCAAATAGAAAACAGCAGCCATGCCCCTTCAGAAGACAGACAATGGAGGAAATGAGCTTTCTATTTTAGTACCTTTAACAAACACTTCCTCCCTGTTTTTGCCCAAAGGGCCCTATATCTTCATTTTGCATGGGGCTTGTAAATTATGTAGCCAGCCCTGGGGACAGCTGTGCAGTGTCTCAATGACCCAGTGCAGGGAATGGCAGGAGCCTCCCTCCTTGATACAGTAGTATTACACAAGCCCCTGAAGCTGAAACAGAACTTCAGGATAAAATCTGGGGGGGAGGTCCTCAAATTTCTGAGTCATGGGCTGTTGTAAACAAAATATCAATAGCCGGGTGACTTAGGCAACATACAATTTATTTTCTCATGGTTCTGGGCGCGGGAAGTCCAAGATCAAGGTGGCAGTAGGGTTCGATTCTTCAAACGTCTCTCCTTGGCTTGCAGATAGCTGTGTTCTCCACTCTGTCTTCAAACGATTGTCCTTCAGTCTGTACTGTCTGTGTCCTAATCTCTTCTTCCTGTAAGCACACCAGTCCTGTTGGCTTGATGCCCACTCCCAGTGAGCTCGTTTTCCCTTTATCACCTCTTTAAAAATCCTGTCTCTGAATACTGCCACATTCTGAGATGCTGGGTGTTAGGACATCAATGTAGGAATCTGGGGGCATCCAACTAAGCCCATAACAATAGTCAAAACTGGATCCGAAACTGAAATTTAGACACATTTTAAAATGCTAAAAGTGTATATATATATATATAATTTTTGTGGTAGGCCTGAGATGGTTGGTAGGCTGAGATGTATTTGTAACCTTTGAGGGAAACATCCTTTGGAATGATCAAAGAGAGCTTCTATGTAATTCCATACACCCACAATTAAACCCCAGAGCTTTCTAATTTGGAATTTGGCTGTTTTGTGCGTGGTGGCAACCAAAACCAGCCTAGGGCTTTTCTTTTGTTTTGACATAAAAGTAGGAGGCAGAGGACTTGAGCATTTAGACATCTTGCTGCTCTTTGGTTTAATCATACTCTACTGAGTTGCCCGAAACTAATTAAGCTCTTTGCTCTGCAAAGGAGAGATGATGTTCATTACATGTCATTGGCCACATTGTTCCTTTTTTTAATTGTTGTTAACATTTGTGTTATTTTTCAGTATAAGAGGCAAGCTTTATCTTAGTTTGGGCTGATGTAACAAGAGCACCATAAACTAGGTGTTTTAAAGACATACTTAGGGACGCCTGGGTGGCTCAGTTGGTTAAGCAGCTGCTTCGGCTCAGGTCATGATCCCAGCGTCCTGGGATCGAGTCCCACATCGGGCTCCTTGCTCAGCAGGGAGCCTGCTTCTCCCTCTGCCTCTGCCTGCCATTCTGTCTGCCTATGCTCGCTCTCTCCCCCCCACTCTCTCTGATAAATAAATAAAATATTAAAAAAAAAAGAAAGTTCTTTAAAAAAAAAAAAGACATACTTATTTCTCTCAGTTCTGGAAGCTGGGAAGTCTACGATCAAGACCCTGGAAGATTCCGTGTCTGTTCAAGTGCCCACTTTCTGGGTCACAGATGACCATCTTCTCCCTATAACCTCCAAGGTGGAGGAGGCGAGGGGTCTCTGTGGGGTCTCTCTTATGGAGACACTAATCTCGCCCATGAGGACTCCACCCTCATGACCTAAACATCTCCCAAGGACCCCATCTCCTAGTTATGTCCCTTTGGACATTGAGTTTTCAACTTATGAATCCTGGAGGGATACACTGTCTACAGTGAGCTTTGTCAAACATCTTTTATGTTCAAGGCACGGTTTTTTGGCAAAATTAATCATTTCCTACACATCCTTTGAAGCAAGAGTATTTCTGCACTTTGCCTTCCTTTAGAACCTTTCTCTAGAGAGGATCCTAAAAAGTTCAGAAAAGACGCAGAAGAAACCTGCTGGTTAGCTCGTTTTTCACAGTAGAGCAGAATTCATTTTGAAGTAGGTTAATCTTAGAAATCCAGGCGAAGACACTTCGCTTGAAAATCATCTCAAATGATCAGTTTTGTTAGTATGAGTAATAGTAACTATAAGATCAACAGAACAACTTTTTGTTCTACTGTGGGCCTACTGTGTGCTGGGTACCTCGGAGCACCTGAGTCGAACCATCTCATGATCCTTTCAACAGCCCACTGAGGGTCACACTGTCTTCTCCTCCACGTTATGGATGAGCCTTAAGTCTGGGCCAGAAATGACACAACTTTCCCAAAGCCATATTGCTACTGAGGGGCCAGCTGGGCTCTACGCCCACTCTAGTGCCAGAGCCTGTGATTGCAAACGTGGGCTGCACTAGCTGTTCAGAACAAAGGACTGTTCATGGAGGTGACACAGCTAACCCGTGAGACCCACCACCCTTTTCCCTAAGGTCATCCCGGTACAGCCTGCAGTGATGGCCCGAGTTAAGCATTTGAACTTGGTGCTGCAGAGGGCGTGTTTTAGGGACAAGATTGGTGTTAAGGGGGTCTAATGAAGTCCAGAGGGAATGGAAGGAAACAGGACTTGGGGAAATATCTGGGTCCCTGGAGCAGTGATCTCCTTTTATTACTGTGCACCTCTCTTTCACAAAAATAAATAAATACATAAATACATATATACATACATACAAAAAATATTTGTGGACATACCACCAATTTAAGCAAATTTTTGATAAATTATAAACTCTACTACTCTACTAAATTATTATGCACATTATAAATGACATGCAAAAGCTAAACAGTTAAATGGATGACATGAAATATGAATAAAACTTATAATATTTTCTTCCAGCCCCTTACTGGACTATTTCTCAAACTCCCTTTGGAGAAGACTTTTTAAAGATTTGTTTATTTATTTATTGAGAGAGAGAGAGAGACAACACGTGTGTGCACATGTGAGTAGGGGGGTGGGGCAAAGGGAAAAGGAGAGAAGCAGACTCCCCATTGAGCACAGAGGCCTCACTAAGGGCTCAATCCCATGACCCTGAGATCATGACTTGAGCCAAAATCTTGAGTCAGACATTTAATCAACTGAGACACCCAGGTGCCCTGGAGAAGACTTTTTAAGAAAGAGATAGGACACTGGATTTATAGCAATAATTCCTAGAATTAATCTTTAAAAGTGGGAAGATAGAAATGGTTTTTTTAAATTTTTTAAAAGATTTTCTTTATTTATTCATAAGAGATGGGAGGCAGAGGCAGAAGCAGGCTTCCCGCAGAGCAGGAAGTCCAGAGTGGGACTTGATCCCAGGACCTGGGATCGTGACCCTAGCTGGAGATAGACGCTGGAGATACTGATAAACCAAACTTTAGGGAAAAATACTGAACTTTACTGGGAAGATGAAGCAGAACAACAGCCTATGGCAGCAACATGAGTTTTAGATAGCTGTTGGTCACCCAGAAGGCTTAAGGTGGAGAGAAAAACAAAAGGCTGTAGTGACCCAAAATTGTCCGAGTTGTGTAATTTGACCAAGGAACTTCCGGGTGACATAAAGATTTGTTTATTTATTACACAGACAGCGCCATGTGGGGACAGAGCAAGGGGGAATGAGAATTCCATACAAACGTGTGAGTGGCTCTTCTCCCATCTCCAGGGGGGAAGGAAGAGATTGGGTTTACTCCAGTAAGCATGGTGATGAGTTGGTGAGGTAGGTTGACTAGATGTCTGGACACCTGAAAAAGCCAGCTAAGGGGGCTTCCTGGCCATCTTGTCAGTGTCTTATTGAAAACTTGTCATGTGCAAGACTTTCTTTTAACAGGTTGCCCGGTGAATTGATGTACAAATCAGACTACCGGCCGCCATGTGTCATTGCTCAGGTGATCCATGACACAATGCCCTGCAACTAAGGGGATGCACTTAGCATTACAGACATCGTTCTGTCTTTGTTATTTTGAAATTTAGAAAATATATTATTAATTTGTTCACTCCAAAGAGGCAATTTATTGCTTACTATGACAGTCTTTTGGTAGAGGACACAAAACTGCTTTCTTTGTTTTGAAAATCAATGTGTTACACCAATTTTCTGAAAGATGGAAATGAAGTGCCTCCTTCCAGCTGGGTCAGGACATAACTGTACCCTATGTATTGGTTTTTCAATAGAGTCCATTTACATAATGTACATGTCTCTCAATACAGAAGACATTTGCTCACATTTATGTGTAGAACATTCCCGAACCTGGCCCAGGTTGCGGATGAAACTGTCACTCTGACTGGCAAGGCATAACGAACAAGAGTTTTCCTGTAAACAATATGTGGTCATGGAAGGAATCAGCACTGCAATTCGTGGCTGATTCCAAAGGCTCTAAGAGGTGGTAGATGCACAGGCAAAGTGGTGACTTTTGCAGAGGAAGCAGGCTGGGGAGAGATGACAAAACAGAAATTTGAGAGGGCCCTAAAATCTCCCCCTGTGGGATTATTGGCCATTGAGCTTGAGAAAGGCTATGGTGAAAACTTGAAACGAGCATCAGATCAAACCCTTGGCCACTGGAGGTTGAAACTGACATGAGCAGCACTATCTCTATTCTTGACCCAAGGCCACAGGATGACAAGCTTTGCTTTTTCAATGTGGTCTCATGTCTCTATACTGCCCTATAAAGAAATTAATACAAATAAATGCTGAGAGTGTAAAGTGTAAGCAGAGCTCCCCTTGGCCATTTCCTAAGTTTTGTCTACTCCGAAGCGAGTATCACTTTGGTGAGTGCATTGCAGGAAATGGCCTTAATGATCAATGGCAGACCTCCACTCCAGAGTGACATAAAAAGCAATCTTCACCTCCTTCCTGATTTGTCTGTAATGAAACTTGCTTTCCTCAGGTCCCAGCATTCGAGGCAGATAAATATGTTCCCTTTCGTTGGCTCTTACTCATACTTCAGCAAGATTTCCCATGTGCTTTCCTTGGCTGGCTGGGAAACTGGACCACAATTTATGGGATCTTAGGGGACAGGCGCGTAGAACTCCAGTGGGATCCCGGAACAGAACCTAATTGGAGATTAGAGACCATTGCGGTGCGAAGCTTTTCTTTGAGATCGAAAGAGGTGCATGTTATGCAAATATTAGCAAGTGTAAGTTCACACTGTCTATTGAAAATTTATAGACTCATTATTGTCAAGAAGGATGGAAGATAAGTAGATTTTGGGAAAGATGCAGGTAAATTCAGGGAGGTGGCAAATTACCCCAGGGAAAGTAGAATGGCTAAAGACTATGGCCCAAACTTTTAAAAAAGATTTTATTCACTTATTTGACACACAGAGAGCCAGAAAGCACAAGTGGGGGGAATGGCAGAGGGAGAAGGAGAAGCAGGCTCCCCGCTGAGCAGGGAGGCAAAGGTGTGGGACTCGATCCCAGGACCCTGGGATCATGACCTGAGCTGAAGGCAGACACTTAACCGACTAAGCCACCCAGGCACCCCCTGGCTCCAACTTCCAAAGATGGTGTATGAGATACCTTTGGTGGGAAGGAATGAAGATCAGCAACTGTCCTTGATTCTGCTTCTCAGGAAGGCATTGTGATGTGGTGCCCAGGACTTTGGAGACAGACACACGCTTGGTGCCCTCTGGCTCTGCTGCTAAAGCAACACCTTCTAGAGTGCAGCTGCAGGCACCGGGTGGCGTCACACAGGGTCAGACCTGGGAGGCACTTCAGCCATGTACCCATTCCACCATCCTGCTGGGTTTGGAAGAGTGCTATCAAAGTCCCTGCTGCCGAAGGACCATCCAGAGTGACATGTCCCATGGGGCACGCTGGCATTCCTTTACCCCTTCAGGTTATTGGCAGCAAGGCTGGAAGTTTTTTAAATTTCCTGGGAAAATGATAGCAAACGGCTCCAAAAAGGAGTTTCAAAACGCAGACTTTATACTATGTTTTGAGTACATTTCATTCATTTGGCAGGTACTGACAGGGTGCTTAAGTGCCAGGTGCTGCTGCATTAGAAACGGACTTGAGAAGTTAACAGGAGGGGGCTCCAGCCCTCAACCAGCACAAAGTCAATCAATGGATGCATGTGACAGATAGAGCACTGTGACGGGGAGTACTAGGTGCTCTCATAAGAAGGGTGTGCTAGGAGTTAAGGGAACACTCGGGGGGAGCCAGCACCAACACTCGGGGAGAGCTGTGGGAAATATAATGGATGCAGATGGCTCCAGGGGAAACCAGAGAACTGCTCAGATCCCTGCTTCTTAACAGCTCCAAGTGCCCGCCGCTTCAGAGTGGGGTGCCTGAGTTCCGACCTCCAGCCCCTGCGCTGTTTCACCTGTACCTTTAGGAGTACAATGACATAGGATGTCACCAACGGAGGATCTACCCCTGCATCCTGGTACTGGGAAAGCACGCGAGGGCTGCGGAGCTGAAAGCAAGAGTTGGTAGTTCCAGTAATGTGTGCAGGGTTTTAAAAAACTATATACGGGAAAATATCCGGTCTTATTTGCATGTGTATGTATCATGCACAATTTTTAACTGCAATCCTCCTTTTACCTTCTTCCCTGTTGTTAAGACTCTCCTCTCCTCACCGCTGCCTTTGTCCCTATAATACCTGTTGACAGCCTGGTGCTCATCCATGAGCTCATTCGCCTCTATCCACACACGCATGGGGCTCTATCACTGTTTGACAAATATGGGCTCATTTTATCTACCTCTTGATCTAGTGCTTCCCGGTTAATAATCCCTCCTGCATAACGTCCTTCTGTTTTTATCTTCATTTTTATAAAGAATGGCTGCTCACCTTTTATCAGGTGATTTTTTTTTTTATCAAATGCATTTATTGCTATGGTCTTAAGAGTTTTTTCACAGTTAATTTAGTGATGAGGTAAATCTTGTTGATTTTCTGGTCTTGAGCTCCCTTTATTTTCCTGGAAGGAATCCAAGTTGGTCTCAGGATATAGTCCTTTGATAGATGCCTGACTTCTGTTATTTGCTAACATTAGTTCAGTTTCTGTTAACTAATCTGTCCTAAGCCAGATTTGTTAATAGCTTCCCCGTTACTCCCTCTCAGGTTTGGGTATTAAAATTGTGCTCAGCTTCATCAAGTGAATTGACTTATTATTGTTTAATTGCCTGTTGCCATTTAACAGTAGAATGACAGTTATCCAGCTGCAAACCTGTCTGATCTTGGAACTCATCTTCTGAATTTTCCATTCTTGAATCATTTGGATGATTTTGTTTGCCTAGGAAATCATCGTTTCTTCTAGGTTATCAAATTGATTAGTATAAAGTGCCTTGCAGTTTAGTGATTCTTTTATATTATGCATTTGCTTTTATATCTCTGTTCCCAACCCTTATCTGTTTTGCAACTCTCTCCCTCTCTCTGTCCCCTCCTCCCTGAAACCCCCCTTTCCCCATCCCCCTTCCCTCTCTCCCCACCTCCTCCCGCACCCCATCTTCCCCCTCTCTTATCCTTCATAGGGCCTGTGAAGTTTTTTTTTATTATTATTTCATTAGTCTTTCATAGAAACAATTTTGAGTTTATTTGCCCCTCATATTTTTTATTAGTTTAAAAATTTATCTTTATTATAACTACTTCCTTTCTTTTGATTGAGCTGCCCTTTTCTGATGGGTTTAAATGAGTAGTTTCTTTTATTCAAAAAAATGTTTGAAATTGAAGACATTTGACACTAAAGTCTCCTTAGAGTATAACTTCTGGTGTCTTCTGTAAGTTTTGGTATGAAATAGTCTCCTTTCCATTGCTTTCAAGATTTTCTTCAGTCGTCTTATGATTTCTTCTTTGACTGAAGACTGTATTTCTTAACTTGTATGTAGTTTCAATTTTTTGTTACCAGGTTATCTAATTCTGATTCTACTGGATTGTGATCAAAGAACTGTTCTTTAAATCTTTAATTTGGAAGGCTTGTAAAGGTTTCCTTTGTTGCCTAGTATGCAATTAATCTTTACAAATATGGCTTTTCTTAGGTGTAAGAAAGAAATGTTTTCCGAGGGAAATAAGGATGTCTATTTTCTTTTTTTTTTTAAGATTTTATTTATTTATTTGACAGACAGAGATCACAAGTAGGCAGAGAGGCAGGCAGAGAGTGAGAGAGAGGAGGAAGCAGGCTCCCCGCGGAGCAGAGAGCCCGATGTGGGGCTTGATCCTAGGACCCTGGGATCATGACCTGAGCTGAAGGCAGAGGCTTTAACCCACGGAGCCACCCAGGCGCCCCAGGATGTCTATTTTCTGTGTGTCCTTGTTTTTCCCTCCTTCTAGTAGATACTCCCATTTGAACAGCTAAAATTTTACCTTGTTATTGCATTTTTAGAGTCTTTAGGTATTATGTTGTTAGATGTATACCTGCTTATACCTTTTACATTTTCTTTCCAAACTCTGCCTTTAAAAATGTCCCTCTTCATCTTAGTACCTATAACTTTAGACCCAACTTGTCTGCGATGAATTTTGCCATTCTGGCTTTCTCTTTTGCATGGTATCTCCTCACTTGATACATTCTCAATCCCTTTTGCATTTTATTTTTTTTTATTAATTTTTTATTTTTTATAAACATATATTTTTATCCCCAGGGGTACAGGTCTGTGAATCACCAGGTTTACACACTTCACAGCACTCACCCAAGCACATACCCTCCCCAATGTCCATAATCCCACCCCCTTCTCCCAACCTTTTGCATTTTAAGTATGTTTCTTGAACAGCATGGATCTGTAACCCCCTGATAGGCGCTTTAATAGAAAACGTCAGTCTGTACACATTTAAATTAATGATAAACAGTCATGATTTTATTCCTTCCATCTTATTTTGTTTGTTTTTATTTTCCCCATTTTTGATGTTTTTAATCAAGTTTTCTTTTTCTACTTCATAAATATAGAAGTTCTTTGCATTTTTCGATGACAGCTTAACTGAGATATAATTCACAGGCCATACCACTCACCATCTAATGTGGACAATTTAATGGCTTTCACTATAGTTAACTATAATATACTGAACTACCTACACATTTTCATCATCCTCAAAAGAAAACTTTAGCCATCACCACCAGTCTTAGGCAACCGCTAATCTACTTTCGGTCTCTGTAGATTTAGCTATTCTGGAAATTCCATTTAAATCAAATTATGCAATATGTGGTCTTCTGTGACTGACTTCTCTCAATCAGCAGAATGTTTTCAAGGCTCCTCTGTGTCGTGGCACATATCAAAATTCTATTCCTTTTCAAGGCTGAATAATATTCCACTGGCTGGATGGATCACATTTTATTTATCTGTTCATCAGTTGATGAACATCTGGGTTGTTCTCACCTTTTTGCTATTACGAATAAACCCTAAACCTTCATGCACAAGTTTTGGTGTGGGCATAGTTTTTTTCTTGGCTCTATACACAGGAGTGATATTGGTGTGTCATATGGCAACTCTGTGTTCTGCATTTTGAGGAGCTACTAAACCATTTCTAATGTGGCTGCGCCATTTTCCAAGCCCACCAGCAATTTACAGGTTCCAGCTCTTCACATATTTATTTCAAATAAATAAAATCTTTAAAAAAAAGGCCTTCATATTTTATTAAAAATTTTAGGTGTCCGAATTCAAAAGGTTAACAATATAGAATAATAATAATCATAATAATAATAATATATCATCTAATAATAATACAATAATAATTTCTCCTGCATAGTCACTGCTGCACACTAGTAAAATGAGATGTTTCTTTTCTTTTCTTTTTTAAAGATTTTATTTATTTTATTTATTTGACAGACAGAGATCACAAGTAGGCAGAGAGGCAGGCAGAGAGAAAAGGAGGGAAGTCGGCTCCCCGCTGAGCAAAGAGCCCGACGTGGGGCTCGCTCCCAGCCAAAGGCAGAAGCTTAACCCACCCAGGCGCCCCGAGATGTTTATTTTCATTTGGGATTATGGAGGGGCAAGGTGTTTTTGGCTCTCCTGCTGAAGGAGGGACTCAGTCCGTATTGTCTCCACCTTTTTCCCTAATAGTAGCTCTGGAAGATGAAGACGTCCCTCCATCTCCCAGACATGAGGGTTTGACCAGGACATGGGATGGTATAAGCTCATTGACATAGTCTCATGAACTAAGCCCTGGTTTATTGGTCACAGTCGTTCTCCAAGTATTTTCAGGAATAAACTTCAGGTGTTGCCCTTACTCTAATTTTTCTTTCTGAGACTTCTGACTGCAATCCCTACTTCCTGCAGTCACTCGAGGAGAAACGAGGCATGTGGCAGCGCAACAGTGTGTTTTTCTTTCAAGATGACAGAATCACTCTTGATTTCTGTACGCATCTCAGATTTTCATATACGAACATGGATTTTGGTGTCTACCCTGAGGAGATGATACGTATGGTGTGAGGTACACTTGTATTCTCATGACACGTCACCTGGGTTACCCAGAACTTTCTGGGCCCGGCAGAAAGGCAGAAACCCGGGTGAATTCCTCATTGTTCCAGCAGGCTGTCAGCCCTCAAAGGCCTTCTGGATGTGTTTGTGCATCGCAGTGTCTGCTGTGCAAGATAAAGAAAGAGCACAGTAGTTCAGGGGGAAAATATTTAGGAACACATTTTCCAGGAGGAACCAGGATTCAGTTTGGGTGACTCTTGACCATTTTTCATCTTCTGACGACTGAAAGTGGTAGTTAATCTACAGTCATGGTTTTAACATGCATTTCGAATGTAATGTTAGTTTCCATCAACATAAAACTATAAGAACTGTCTTCCTAAAGGGCATTCGTGTAAGGCCTGTTATTTTCCAGCTTGATTAATGAAAACAAAATTTTTCTGTAATGCTTTCTTCCTACTCTGTATTAGTTTTCAGGACTGGATTGAAAGTGATTTATTGTGGATAGGGTTATACCTGCTCGCGGAATTTTTTTCTGTTCCTGGGTTTTTAAATGTGGCAGAGTTGACTTTCTGATTTTAATTCATCTTCACTAGATGAAGAATTCACAAATAGGACCTTCTCTTGAAATAACCATAGCCTGGGGGCGCTTGGGTGGCTCAGGTCATGATCTCAGGGTCCTGGGATCGAGTCCCACATCGGGCTCCCTGCTCAGTGGGGAGCCTGCTTCACTCTTTGCCTCCCCCTCTGCTTATGCTTTCTCTAATAAGTAAATAAATAAATAACCTAAAAAAAAAAAAGAAGTTGTATTTGACTGGAGCTTCATGTGGAGTGACAGATCAACAGAAAGACAAAGGGATATGAGACAGGAAGCAATGAAGGAAAACACAGAGGCGCACAGTATAGACAGATGTTCCTCGGCTTATGACGGCCTCGGCTTCTAATAAACCCATTGTTCAGCTGGAAATCTCTTTAGTTGAAAATGCATGGAAAACACCTAAGCGACTGAACATCAGAGCTTAGCCCCACCAAACTTAAATGTCTTGAGAACACTTACAGTATTGCACAGTTGGGCAAAATCCTCTAACACAAAGCCTATTTCACAATAAAGTGTCTGGTATCTCATGTAACTTACTGAACACTGCACTGAAAGCCAGAACAGGACGGTTCAATTGTGTTGGTTGCTGACCCTCGTGATCACGTGGTTTGCCTGGGGGCTGTGCTCGCTGCCCCTGCCCAGCATTACAAAAGAGGACCCTACTGTAGATCGCCAGCCTGGGAAAAGATCCAAACTAAATGCATATCACTTCTGCACTATTATAAAAGGTCAAAAAACCATAAACTGAACCAAGGTGAAGTCAGGGATCTTCTGTACCAGGTGTGTTAGGGAAGGTCAAGCGCTCCTGTCTGGCCAGGAACCATAGTGGTATGGGGGAAAGTACCACAGCAGAAAGTTCTACAGAGGAGAACCACTAGGACTCAAGCAACAATGGTCACAGGTTGCGCCAGGAAGACTGGATGCTCTTCTGTGGGTGATGAGAAGCCACGAGTGACTCAGGAAGGCTGCAGAGCTCTGGGCAGGTGGGACAGCTGAGGGCTGCAATGAAGAGGGACAGGTGGAGCTGGGAGACCAGGTGGGGAGAGCCCGCTACCCTCGAACAAACGGCGACAAAGGTCTGGACTGGGATGACGGAGATGGTGGAAGGTAATGGGATATTCATGAAACAGAACTGGAAAGCCATGGAAATGAAATAAGAGAGGGAGGGAAAACCGAACATGACTTTAATTGCCATCAGTATAAAACGTGTTGAATTAAAATGAATTGGTATTTCTAGACCGATGATGACATCACAATAATGGAAGGAAACCAATTTTGATTTTGAACCTGGTTAAGGAGAAAGTATAGACAAGAGAAAAGCAGAGGCTCTGGAGTCACACAAATGTCACCGTTGAGATTCGTCCCCACTCTTCATTCCCTTCCCTGTAAACCCAGGCAAGCGACACCTGCCACACAGCACTGGTAACAAATAGGGAAGAGCACACGTTCCCACGTTCCCGGGTCAGACAGGACAGCCAGGGATCAGCGGCACATGAGGAGGTGACAGGTGGTCACTAAACTGAGCTCAGGTGCATACACAGCAGTTTACGTCACCTTGAGATGGCTCCTCCTGTGACCTCTCGAAGAAGGCGGCAGTGGTGAGGAACGAACTCCAGGAGCTTATTAGCATACATGATCTTCAGGCCGTCCGGATGAGACTCAACGATCTGCTCTACAATCACCTAGCAGAAGGAAGAGCGTTTTATTTTTATTTATTTATTTGTTTGTTTGTGTTTTTGTTTGTTTTTAAAGCACCTAAAAGAGAAGTATGAACTATACACTACAGAGAAAAGAATCGAGTAAACCTTACAAATGCACTTCGTCCTTCCTCCTCCCCACTCAGTATGCTTTCTAAACAGGAGGTAAGTAACAACGGCATGAAAATCTAGGTCCCGGGATTTGGGAATACTGCTCCAACCCTGGGGGACACAGAGGCTGAGGGACAGAGACTGGCCTGAAGCTAAAACATCACACACACTCATCTGCTTCCCTTCTGAGCTTAAAAGCGAAATACTGTATCTGCAGACAACAGCTCTGTACCATCTTCACCCTGGCCTTATCCTCTACCGTCTCCAGAACAGGGAAAGGGCTGAGATGGAAAGTGATGGAAGAAAACACATCTTATTTTGCTTTAGTATTTTATATTTTTTTGGTGAGGCTGAGTTGCAGGAGGTGAATGACAAGCATACAAACTTAAAATACAAACGTGGCCACAGTTCATTTAATGACACGGAAACGTAAAGTACTTCCCTCATTTAGCATATTAGATTCAGTTCAATGAAAAGGGCATAAATTAAATAACTAAAATATTTTCATTTAGTGACAAAGAATAATGTGATCTTTTTCACCCCCACAGAGAGAGCTATGAACTATAATAGGATACATACAAAGAACTGACAGATCATTTACTTTTAGTAGTCTTAATGAAGCTGAGAAGATTACTGAAATTAATCCTTCAATTTCACTTCTATCACTGGGATACTGTCTCGTTTTAAAACTGGAAGCCTTTCATCCTGAAGTCATGGTGGGTAGCTTTATACTTACCGGACAGAAAGAACACTCGCACTGGCAGGTGACTGGAAGAAAGCCCTCAAACACTGAGACAGGCTTCATGACTTCTGTCACCCTGAACTAGATGAAACGACGCTCTCTAAGTTGGAAGCTGCTGATTGCTGGCGGCCTCACATGGTGCAGCCCATACTCCGGCCACTCAGAGGCAGGATACACTGACTCCCTGTATTTAACTGTATCCTTATACGTCAAGAACACTGGGTAACCAAGTTCCGGACTTAAGGTACTACCCCGCTAACTCGCCCTTAAAAGCCCTTTATCTTTGAATATTCCCTCCCTCCCACCTTCCTAGCCTGGCAAACTCCCCATGGTCTTCAAGACTTAGGCCACATCAATTCTGCGAAGACGCCTCCCCTCACAGACTTTCCCTGCGCACAGAGCTGTCTTCCAGCTCCTCCAGTGGGCACGGGTGCCTTGGTGGGGTCACGCTTTTTGGCAACTTCATTAACGTATAACTTATGGAAATGGAAATTGACCTGAAAATGTTCTGATCCGTACCTTCTTCCGAGGCAAGTCCCTCACCCCTACTAAATTAAGATGATCCCTGAGTTATGGCATCACTGAAAGAGACCAGAGCGCATGCCTGATTCCTGCCATGCTGATGGGCACCAAGCGGGACCAACCTTTTCTTACAACCAGAAGAGCAGGAACTAGGAGCATCTTCAAGGAAGAGCCCTGAGCTCTCTCGCACCCAGTCAAGAAACGAAGCCAGATTAGATGCTCTGTGTTTGTGGAATGAGGTGCATGGGGGCACAAACCTCATCCATGTACGGTTTCACCAGTACTTGACCAACTAACGCCTCTGCATCCCGTGTCTTATCAATTGTAGCGTAAGTTTGGAGGCAGTGCCGTATGATGTCCACATTGGAAGTCTGAAGCCCTTCTAGCAGCAGGCCTCCCAGGGACTGCTGCAGCTTGGCCGTAATGTGGGCTATACGCTGCAAGAACAGAGAGACCAGGAAAGAAGGTCCAGGCACCACAGTTTCTAAAAGCTCAAATATATGTGTATAATTTATATACATATGTGTTATATATATAAAGCAAGCCTCTAATTCTACCAGAATATATGTAAGATTAAAATCCCAACATTTCCGGGCGCCTGGGTGGCTCAGTGGGTTGGGCCGCTGCCTTCAGCTCAGGTCATGATCTCAGAGTCCTGAGATTGAGTCCCGCGTCGGGCTCTCTGCTCAGCGGAGAGCCTGCTTCCCTCTCTCTCTCTCTGTCTGCCTCTCCATCTACTTGTGATTTCTCTATGTCAAATAAATAAATAAAATCTTTAAAAAAAAATCCCATCATTTCCTAGAGAATAACAATGAATCTCTTCTCCCCATGATTGCTTTCTTTCTTTTTTTTTTTTAAAGGTTTTTATTTATTTATTTGTCGAGAGAGAGCACAAGCACACAAGGAGGCACAGGCAGAAAGAGAAGCAGGCTTCCTGCCAAGCAAGGAGCCCAAGGTGGGACTCGATCCCAGGACCCTGGGATCATGACCTAAGCCAGAGGCAGTGGCTTAACTGACTGAGCCACTGAGGTGTCCCCTCCCTATGATTTCTTTGAAAGTAAGTCGGCTTCATCAAAGTGAAGTTTAGACAATTACTGAACGACAAAAATTTATTTGCCTCTTAAGCTATGGAGTAAATCAGACAAACGTGCATTTAAACCCAGTCAAGGGCTTTGGATAAATGAACTCTGACTACATCATATGATGTGTCAAGTTACATGAAATTCAGAATTAATTTTACTTGCATAGTTTGGAGACTACGCTTGTGTCTTTACACAAAATCTATCTAGTGTGACATAATGGAAGCAGGGTCCCAAGCAGGAGACACTGAAAAAAAAAAAAAAATTCAAAGATAGCTTCAAAATCCTGTAGAGTAGCAATTATCAGGGGCAATGCTAGGTCAAACCAAAATCATCCAGGAAATTCGCAAACAGCAAATTGAAAATCGAAACCAACACTTACTGGTCTTACTTTGCCCAGAAGAGGCATGCCTTTGCTCTGAACAGCATGAAACTGTAACTGGTTAAACTCTGTGGCAATTCTCTCCAAAATCTGTCTAGTCCAGAGAGGGCTAGTAGAGACAATTAGAGAAGTGTAATTCCCAAAGTTAAAACCTGCCACCCCCATCGCCCCCCATACCTTACAGCGCTCAGGCACCTGCACCTGCACGCCATCAATTTTCAGGACAAACTGTCTGTGCAGCAGGCCCCAGTGTAAGGGGTGAGGAGCGGGGAGGTCGTAGAAGCCACCGACGCAGCCTGGCCTGGGCCACAGGGCCCAGGCAAGGGGGTGGAGCTATTTTAGGTCAGTGTGGGTACAACTGCATGTTTCCACCACGTTCCTCGGGCTCTCCCATTCGTGCCCTTCTTCTCCCTTCTTCTCCCATTCTCTAACCCCCTCCTCTCTCTTGCCCTGTCCTACCGTTCATACCCGAAGCCCCCTCTTCTTCTCCGCCTGCCTCATTCTCCCTCCCAAGTACCTCTCCAGTACCAACTACTGCTGTCTCCTCAATCAGCTAAAACTGACCGCCTAGCAGCAACCTGAGAAATCACTCAGAGCAGCGGACTCCAAGTTTAAATTTACCCAACGGCAGAAAGAGCAAGCTCGGTGCTCCGGGAGCTGGTGAGAAATCACTCACAGTGCATCTGCCATCAAGTGGACTGGATACACTTCCCTCTTGGCCCCCACATTAGAAAGCATCAACCCCATTCAAAAGGAAGTCGAACAGTGAAAGAAAGAAAAAAAACACAACAAATGCCCCAAAGCCCCTGCTGGGCTCTATGAGGCATCCCCCATCTGAGAATGGGCAGTCAGGTAGTGAGGAAACACACTGTAAGGAAACCCAAAATCTCTGGAGACCTGCCACGGTGTGCCCCGTCCCAGAGCATCAGAACAGGTGTGGAGGGAAGGCAAGCCCTCGGCACAACCAAAGTGGAAGCCTAATCCCAACCTCTACTGACTGATCCCATGCACATTTCCTATTTATCCTTTTCTCGGCATTTCTGGGCCTGGCAGAGCATGATGGATTTACCGTGCATTGACACTGCTCTGGCTTTCCTGACTCTAGAGCTCAGAGCTGCTCTTCTGGAGAAAAAAGTCCTCCAAGGTAATTCTGAGCAAGAAAGCGCACAATGTCTGTTTATCAAGGACAGTGTTGCACAGGGACAGGATTGTAGACACAGAGCTCTCTGAGGTGTTTCTATCCGAGGAGCACAGCAGCAACAGCAAAGATGGGAAGAACACTGGAGGGCCAGCTCCCCAGGGGCCGAACGTGGACATGGCTGGAGGGGCTGCAGGTGCTGCCAAGGGCCGC
The DNA here is from genome assembly GCF_030435805.1 of Mustela lutreola. Classification (NCBI taxonomy): domain Eukaryota; kingdom Metazoa; phylum Chordata; class Mammalia; order Carnivora; family Mustelidae; genus Mustela; species Mustela lutreola. The sequence goes on from NC_081307.1 coordinate 120,409, forward strand.
AGCGAAGCAGAGCCGCTGGAGACACACGGGCTGCAGAAGGGCCGCGTGCAGACTGTCTGCTAAGTGTGGACGAACGGGGCAGAAGCACGAGTGCAACGGGCTAGAGACACAAGCACAGTGGAGGCTGACCACTTAGTTGAATGCCTTGATGTGAAAGGGAGCAGAGACCCAGGACCAGAGAATCGCTTCCTTTGGGATGTGTCCATTCTTAATCTCCATCATGAGACATGTGGAGCATATGGTCTCTCAAGTTCCTTCCAAATCTAAAACCTTAATTCCTAAAATTTAGAAACCTAACTCCGCCTGCAAGGGGAGGGACTGTTAGCGTCACACAACAGAGCACTCAGGGCACCAGGCGACCTTGACGCAGGCATCCCAGCTGGTATGTGTAGGACCAGCCCCAGCTACTCCCACTGCACCACTGTGAGTCTCACGGTGCTGACAGGACCTAACTACTCATTTTCTGAGTCACTCATCTACCCTGGCTAATTGAAAATTCACACCAGGAAGGGAACAAGACAATCACAGTATAACAAAGAGAGCCATCATCTTTTTCCTATTTCATAAGTTTTTTCTTTCCTGTTTGTAAATTTCAACTGGATATGTCCTATACTGTTTCATAATAATATAATGCTGGTGCAAAATACATCAATGGTAATACTCTGGGCATGTCTAGGAAAAAAAATGAGATGGACAAAAACCAAGATGAATGGTAAGTATGCCTTAAAGATCAACAGGACTTTGCTAGTCCTCAGGGAAGGTGATTCCAAATATACTTTTCCACTGCAAGCATAATGACGTGTTGGAACTGTGGTCTATAAACAAAGGGTTTATAGGAACGTGTTATAGATTTCACCATTTCATGCTCTCCACTCTCCTGGAGCTACATTCTAGCCACAAACCTGGATTTTCTTCTTGTTCAGAAATGAATTCTAACTAAGCCGTCCCCGCCTAATTAGATTGGATGTGAAGTATTAATTTATGTGCTACTTAGTTAAAAAAAAAATGCTTACCTGCTTACTTCTAGTGCAGAGGTTTCTTTAAAACTTTGTGAATTTAAGATTTTTTCAATCTTTTCAACTGATCAAATAACTTGTATAAGCCTCAACACACACATCTATAAAAATAAAAATTAAGCAAACAAAAAACGTCACCATCTTTACTCTTAATCATGTTTATTTCCCATGCTAAATGCAGGAAAATATAAGACCAAAAGTTAACTTCAAATATATAGGGCATGCTATATTTTGAATATTTCTATGAAACACAGAATTCTCAAGAATGCAAATCTTAGTTCTAGAATAAGCATACTTCCATATTCTATTGCAAGTTTATAGAGGAAAAAAAAAAAACCCTAGACTTTGCTTTCTCATATTCTATACTCTTATTTCTTCTTTTCCCCATCCTTAATCTTTCTATGGGCATTTCTTTCCTATTTTTTTATTTTTTTATGTTTTTTTTTAAAGATTTTATTTATTTATTTGACAGACAGAAATCACAAGTAGGCAGAGAAGCAGGCAGAGAGAGAGAAGGGGAAACAGGCTCCTGCTGAGCAGAGAGCCCCATGTGGGGCTCGATCCCAGGATCCTGAGACCATGACCCGAGCTGAAGGCAGAGACTTAATCCACTGAGCCACCCAGGCGCCCCCTTTCCTATTTTTTTAAAAAGATTTGTTTATTTGAGAGAGAGAGAGAGAGTCTGCATGTGCGCATGCAGGGGAGGGGCAGAGGGAGAGAGAGAATCTTGAGCAGACATCCTGCTGAGCACAGAGCTCAATGCGGGGCTCAATCTCATGATCCTGAGATTATGACCTGAGCCATAATCAAGAGTCGGACATTTAAACAACTGAGCCACCAGGCGCCCCTCCATTTGTTTTCTTATGGCCCTTTATTCATGTTTTAACTTTGGCTTCCGATTGTACTGGCCCTCTCAGTTTACATGTGCATATACCTATATGCCCAAGCACCAAATCATTAAAGACCTTTTACACTACAAATATTATCAAAGAGGTTGAGGGACATTATGAAAACTCTCATCCTTAAAGAACAAAAAAATACAAAGTCATCCATTCAATAAATAGGAGCTCGACATTCATTCCGACGGGGGGTGGGGGGGGGACACGAGAAAATAAAGCAAGAAATACACCCTACTCTCACAAAGCTTACTGTTTTGTCTGGAAGCGCACGACAAGCATTCTTTGGACAAAAGCTGTGAGGAGATCCAGAGGCGAATTAAACAGAAGGTCCCTCAAACAGGCTTCTCCCCACTGAGATTTTAACAAATATGCTAATAATAGACATAGGAAACATTGTACAGAGCAGCAGGTGAGAGTCAGAAGCCCAGACTCCCAATGCCCGCTGTGCCCCTACATCGTTATGATCATGAATGACATCGGGGACACTTGGAACTGGAGATAGCACTAAGGGGCACACTCCCGGGGTAAGTCCTCAGATGTACAGAGCCATTGCCTGTCTCACACACCTGAAACTAAGCCAACACCGCATGCTAACTACTGGGAATCGAAAAAATTAAAGTGAACACGAGAACATAAAGAACACAGGATCAGAAAATAACAACAAACCTACGGCAGAATCCTGAGTTTGCTTTGGAAAGCCCACTTCTCCCCTAGTCTCTAAGATAGGCCTATTTTCTTTACAGGGCCGCTGACAATTTATACAGTCGTTAACTGTCAAGCGCTGCACCGACAACAGTTATCACGGTTTCTTGTTCTGGAAAAAGTGGGTGATCTTGAGATCGTGTGGGTACTTCTGAAATTCTGTCTTCTTATTTCAGGTAGATAACGTGACATAATGCATAAAATGCACATGCGTGAGAGCTTTGAAAAAAAGCTAAATTTAAAAAATAAAGAAAAACAGCTGAATAGTGCTGACAAGTTCACGGAGACAAGAGGAGAGGGCTTCAACTGGCATACAGCATAAGACATCTACTGGAGGGTACCTTTTTCTTCCTTATGTTCTCTTGTTTACACATTCGTTCATCTACTGCCCGAATTCCTTCACTGACTGATGACCTGAGACTCTTTAAAAGAATAATAAATAAAACGTATTACAGACATTGTTTTGTCACATTATCAAGTTCCTACATCTCATTCAATTCCATAGAACTTAATACCTGTGCACCAGTACTATGCAGATATTGACAAAAAAAAAAAAAAAAAAAAAAAACATGATATACCAGACACAGTTACTGTTGAGGGGACTCATGATCTGGGGGCATAATGACACGAAGGCAGGGTCGCATGGCCAGAAGAAGAATGACATATACAGTGAAAGTTATGGGGATGAGGGGGCTTAGAATGGAGAACAGATAATATGAAGCAAAGTACAGGAGAGTCTGGAAATGCGACGGGGCTCAAATCGGACTCTGAAAGCCATGTGTACACAGCTGCCGAGGTGGGGAGGGGATGGGGAGCAGATGTAAGTGCACACACTCAGGGGCAGGGTCAGACAGGCACACAGCCATGTGCACTGCAGGCTTCCTTCTGGAGAGAAGCAGAAATAGGAATGGAGGGCCAACTTCACTGAGATGAGGTCTTTAGATTCTGCATATTTTGGAGAACGAAAGAATGTCAAAGCACTGATGCATGATGATGAAATGTGGGTATGGAAATACCAGGAATCAAGAATGAAGAACAGAAGACCAGAAAAAGGCAGAGCACAGAGGTAGAGAAACATGTCCAGAAGCTAATGAATAAAGAGATAATTAGGAATTAGGGCCAAAACAAAGGTTAACAGAAACAACTAGAATGAAGTAGGCATATCACAAAAATTCCACAGGAAGGTGAATTAATTCACTCCATCAACATTATGAAACACCTCCTGGACGTCAGTATTGTGGCAGCCCACAGGGATGCAATGAAGACAGATATAGTCGTATCCCTCAGTGGTCTGAGAATCTCACAGAACAGCTTCAGAGTTGGGACCAGAAAGGCAGGTCAGGCTTGTGGCTGAGCAGGACCAAAGTGGCCATAAAAACAGGCCATGGAAAAGGGAGGGGATACGGTGATGGCAGGGGGTGAGGCGGGACGGGAGCCTGTGTGAGTAGAGCAAATCTGCCTCCAGGGAGGGGGTTCGAGAGAAGAGTGGGAGGCCAAAGGAAGGCTAGGCTTGGGAAACAACACCACTATGAGGCCCTGAGAGGAAGAGGCACACCAAGGAGGCAGTGGGAGAGCCCCACAGCGGCTGGTGTGGAATCCAACAGCGGACCATGAAAATCCCTTCCATTCCAAGGAAAAGTACCTTTAACAAGATTTTGTAAAATTCAAATGAGACATAAACCATGGAAAGTATTGGCTACCTCAAGGCACAACTCAAGATTTTTACCTGTTTCACAAACTCTTTCCTGCCTGCCCCTCCCCTAGGCTTCTCAGCACTGATATTTTCATTACTCCGCATTTTTCTTGGTTCTAACCATGTACTGTGTCTTCCCTTAAATTATGTTCTCCTTATATTCTCTCTAGGATGCAGGCACTGTCTTAGGGGAGGGACGCACGAGGCCACTCAAGCTAGAGGAGACACACAAGGAAGGATGGTATCGTTTATGACAAGTTTACGACAGGGCATCAGAACGGACAGAGGCTCTAAGTCAGGGCACCAGACACAGACGGGGGGGGGGGGGAGACAGGGCAGCACAGTTTTCTGTTAGAAGTGATGCCACAACTGCCCCTCCACTGTTCACCCAGGTGGAGTTCCTATTCCCAATGGCTTAGAGGTGGGGAGTCCATTCCCACAACAGAGATTTTTCTGAGAGAACATGCAAATGTAACATTTATTAAGTATTACATTTTATTTATATTATCCTTCAGTTCCATTAGGGATTACACAGTTTTTGTAGATCAGCCCAGGAACCTAACCACACGTAGATTACGTGGGGTGGGGTGGGGGGATATTTAGAAGATTACAAACTGTTAAAATACAAGTCATTCATAAGTTAGAAACCACTTACATATGACCAAAGTGGCATTAATAAGTTGAATTTGGAAATATGCTTCCTCTCCCATGACATTTTAAGGTTGTCTACTCTGAGAATATGTCTTCTTCAAATCGAACATGTTTTTAGCATATGCAAAAACAAAATCATTTACAACTCTTCTGAAGGTGAATATTATAATCATGAACCGTTAAAATACAACCACCAGTACCACCAAACTAACAGATGAAAAGAATTCTTAGAGAAAAGCCGACGAGGACAACAGGCGTCACAGCAGACTGTTTTCATTAATTGGGGACTTACCAGAACTTCTCGTAACTGTCCCAAAGGCACAGAAAGTTGACTGAGGGCTTTGTCCATGCCAACCTAAAGGCAAAACCAGGTTGGCACAAACACATCACGATAAGGAGTAATAGTGACGTATCTATTTAATGATCAAAGCAGTACCAGATTTAAGTTATTTTTTTGGCACAACCGTATTTTGCTACCTAACTAGCTAAACAACAGAAGTGTTATTTGGCCATTAATGTTGTTCATAGAATATGAAAAAAATCTGTTGAAATACATGAAACTATAAAAATAAGGGAAGTCATGAGAAACGAAAGTTTCCTTAAGAACAATTTGCCTTTAGATGACATTTTAAATGAATGTGAAAAATTTTCACAGAAGGTGAACAGTTCTCTGTCTGTAATTGATGATACTCAGCCAGCTGATGTGAAAGTCTGACGGGCTACGTCTCTCTTAAACATTATTATAAGCCTTGAGAAAAATAGAAATTAAACAGAAGTAAAATTTTCTAGGTTTTTAATCCTATTGGGATATTTATCTTAGTGGTATATTTCCCAAAAGCAAATGTGCATCATTAATTTTAATGCTTCTTGAAATTCCCACGGAGCTGCAACTTTCTGTGCTTCTCTGGACAGATTTAAAACAAAATGAAGCATCAACAAGGAGACTTTTCTGCCAAGTAACAAAATTCAACATTTCTAAACGGCTTTTACAAACAATTGATAAGCTCACTGCAAATCATTCTTATATTTTTATAAAACCAAACTTTTTAAATATCAATATTGGCCAATGTTCCCTCAACCTAGCTCTGGCTAACAGATATACCTGGGAGTAAATTAAACAATATAAGAGTGGTGGACATTTGCTCCTACAAATTAGTCTAAATCAAGGAAGACTTCAGGGTAATCACTTAGCAACTAATAAAACAACCCCTTGGGTATTATTATCCTTTACTTTTCACTGTTGACTAATGAATTTGAAACATAATCAAACTAGAGCAACCTTAAATGAATAAAAACTAAAACAAACAAAAAAATGTATTCCAAATGTTTAGTTCTTTTATTAATGAAATTGGTAATTTCTTCAAGTTTCTGGTGAGGTTGGTGGGGTAATCAACTGAAAGGTTTCTAAAAACTCTGCCCTTTTAATAAATATGAAGGAGAGAGAAAGTGTGTGTGTGTGTGTGTGTGTGTGTGTGTGTGTAGGACTTGTGAATTTCAGGTTTACCAAGTTTGTGGAAAGGTTGACAAAATCTGCATAATCCTTGTTGATGAGCTCGACCATGGGTATTTTAAGAAGTTTATAGTAGAGTTCCAGATCTCCTCTTAGTTCCTCCAGCTGGACACGCTTCCTACAGTCAGACACAAAGTGATCGACGTCGAAATCTTCCTGAAAATCAAACCAGAAAGAAAAAAATGATTGCACTAATACCACATTTTACATAGAAAAATAAGATCAGAGAAAGAATAAGAGGCCGTATTACTGCAGGGGAACACACACAGGACATCAGGGGGTCTGCTCACTTCCTAAGATTATGGGAAAGGGGGCCCCTCACCAAGACCATTCTCTCCTGTTGCCTAACTCTACAGGCATTTTATTTCTTTTAATTATACATTTCAAAGAGGCTCTTCTCAAAATAGAAACAGCTTTTTCTTCTTAATTTTAAAAGTAACAAATGTTCACTGTCAAACTTTCAACCAACCAAGAAATACTTATGTAAGAGAGAAAAAAAAAATCACCCACTCTCTAATGCTCTGCAGTTAAGCACTGTTAATGTTTATTTTTCTTCGCTATTTAACACAGCGATTCACATCCTTCCAGACTTTGTTTTGGTCTTTCTCTTTACTTTTTTTTTTTTTTTAAAGATTTTATTTATTTGAGGGAGAGAGATGGAGAGAACAAGTGGGAGGAGGGGCAGAGGGAGAAGCCGGCTCTCTGCTGAGCTGGGAGCCTGATGCCAGGGTTCATTCCAAGACCCTGAAATCAAGACCTCAACCGAAGGCAGATGCTTAACTGACTGAGCCACCCAGGTGCCATAGTCTTTCTCTTTAAAATATAAATTACTTTTGGGGTGCCTGGCTGGTTCAGTGGGTTAAGGCCTCTGTCATTAGCTCAGGTCATGTTCCCAGGGTTATGGGTTCAAGCCCCACATTGGGCTTTCTGCTCAGCAGGGAGCCTTCTTCCCTGTCACTCTCTCTGCCTGCCTCTCTGCCTACTTGTGATCTCTGTCTAATAAATAAATAATTTTTTAAAAAATAAAATATCAATTACTTTTTAAAGAAACTGACATATAATGGACACATGTTAGTTTCAGGCGTACAACATAAAAATTCCATAGTTTAATCTGTTGTGAAATGATCACCCTAAAACTAGTTAACATCCATCACCAAACATACACATTTTTTTCTTGTACTAAGAACTCTTAAGCTTTAGCAATTTTAAATATGTAATAATATACGGAGCCTGGGTAGCTCAGTGAGTTAAGGCCTCTGCCTTCGGCTCAGGTCATGATTCCAGGGTCCTGGGATCGAGCCCCACATCAGGCTCTCTCCTCAGCAGGGAGCCTGTTTCCTCCTCTCTCTCTGCCTGCCTCTCTTCCTACTTGTGATCTCTGTCAAATAAATAAATAAAAATATTAAAAAAAATATATATATATATAATATACTACGCAGCCATCAAAAGAAATGAAATCTTGCCATGTGCAATGACGTGGATGGAACTAGAGGGTATGCTGAGTGAAATAATCAGAGAAAGACAATTATCATACAATCTCCCTAATATGAGGAATTTGAGAGGCAAAGTGGGGGGTGTGGGGGTAGGGAAGGAAAAATGAAACAAGATTGGATTCGGAGGGGGGCACCTGGGTGGCTCAGTGGGTTAAAGCCTCTGCTTTCGGCTCAGGTCATGATCACAGGGTCCTGGAATCGAGCCCCACATCGGGCTCTCTGCTCAATGGGGATCCTGCTTCCTCCTCTCTCTCTGCCTACTTGTGATTTCTGTCTGTCCAATAAATAAATAAAATCTTAAAAAAAAAAGATTGGATTGGGAGGGAGACAAACCATAAGAGACTCTTAATCTCACAAAACAAACTGAGGGTTGCTGGGGGGAGGGGTGTAGGGAGAGGGTGGTGGGGTTGTGGACATTGGGGAAGGTATGTACTACAGTGAGTGCTGGGAAGTGTGTAAGCCTAACAATTCACAGACCTGTAACCCTGGGGCTAATAATACATATTTCTAATAGAAAATAATAAAATTAATATACAATAATACACAGTATTATTTACTACAGTCACTATGATGTACATTACATCCCCAAGGCTTATCTTATTAACTGGAAGTTTATACCACTGGACCCTTCATCAATTTCCTCCACAACCTCGCCTCTGGCAACCACCAATCTGTTCTCTATGACTTGATTTTGTTTTGTTTTTTAGATTCCACATGTGAGGGAGATCATACAGTATTTCTCTTTCTCTGTCTGACTTATTTCACTCAGCACAATATTCTCAAGGTCCATCCATGTTGTTGCAAATGGCAAGACTTCCTTCTTTTTATGGTTGAGTAATATTCCATTGTATACACACACATTTTCTTTATCCATTCACCCCGTTGGTGGACACTTTAGTTATTTTCAAGTCTTGGTTGTTGTAAATACTGTGATACTCACTACCGTGAGTGTGAGGCTTGCTGGCCGCTAGAGCCAAGTGATCTAGAGGTATACCCTGGGTAGCAACTGCAAACCTCGGGGCATCATACGAGCATTCAAGCTCCTTTCTAGGAGATACCAGAAAGCAGAAGCGAGGTAGAGGGACAGCCCAAAGATGGTACCCATCAGCTCCATCTTTGGAGAATACCTTACTAGGCTCCCAGATCCACGTTAAATTAGATGCCTGCCCTTCAGGGCTTTAAGATAAGCAAATGAGCCTCTTTCACAGAAATCTGAACCCATTTCAGTCTGCTGCTTCTGTGCTGAGTTCCAGGGTGGGTCAGTCTACTCGCGCGACTGCTTTAAGAACGGTTTCTCAGTTTGCTATAGCCTTGTGGGTCTCATGGGTGCAAGCTCTGATGGCTTTCAAAGCTGGATGTTTTGGGGTCTTGTCTCTTAGATGTACATCTTGGAAGTTGGGGTGCCAGAAGTGGGGCTCAAACCCTTTGCTCCTCAGGGAGAAGCCTGGGGTTTTGAGTACCCTCCCAATCCCAGGTCGCTGTACCAGGGGTGGGGTTTATGGCAAGACTGATTCTTACTTCAACATAGGTTTTTTTCCTTACTCACCTAATGTGTAGGAGTCACTCAGCTAGTTGCAGGGTTTTTTCCACAGGAAAATTTTCCATATGGAGCTATAGATTCAGTGTGTATTTCATAGAAGAGATGAGTTCAAGATCCTCCTATGCCACCATCTTGAATGGAAACCCCAGACCTTCTCTATGTATGTGTGTACACACACATATGTGTACACACACACACACACACACACACACACACACAAATATTCATGCTCTTCTAAACTATTTCCCAGCTAGGGGCACCTGGGTGGCTCAGTGGGTTAAGCCTCTGCCTTCGGCTCAGGTCATATCTCAGGATCCTGAGATCAAGCCTCACATCAGACTCTCTGCTCAGCCGGGAGCCTACTTTCCCCCCTCTCTCTGCCTGTCTCTCTGCCTCCTTGTTACCTCTCTCTCTCTCTGTCAAATAAATAAATAAAATCTAAAAAAAGAATAAAAAAATAAAAAATAAAAACCCATTCTATTAAAAAAAATTTCCCATCAAAAAATATAACTTGAATGTCTTTACGTAAAACACATACATTTCTATTAATATTTTATGTGCATGCTGAGTGTCCCATTGAACAGATGTTCCAAATCTTTCATAACCTATTTCCAAGTATTGGTCTCACAGGATTAGCTATCCTGTGTTTCCCCTTTACAATACTGTGATACCCCGGTAGGCTTATATGCTTAGAGGCAATAAATTACTATCTACTTCCCCTGTGACTCTGCTACTCCATGACCTGTTTAGTCAGCAAGAATCAAATGTGATGATTCCCAAACTAGTTAAGGACACCTACACTTACTTCGTAATTATATAGCTTCATTAAACACTATGTAAACCAACAAAATATGACTGCAAAAAAAATCACTGTTCTTTTGAAAACTAACACAGCTACTTTGGAAAGATTTGATACAAAGAAATCAATAAGACAATTTTTGCTAAGTTAGGTATGGGTGAGATGACCAAGTACCAGGCAGGGAGGGAGTGATCACAGGATTCTCACTCAATTCAGTAAAAGAAACTGAAACTGAATGCAAAAAAAGACAACATAGAAAGCTTTTTTAAAAAAGATTCTTTTTATTTATTTGAGACACAGACAGACAGTATGAGCATGGAAAGGGGCAATGGGAGGTGATTCCCTGCTGAACAGGGAGCCCAATGTGGGACTCCATCCCAGGACCCCGAGGTCATGACCTGAACCAAAGGTAGATGCCTAACCTATTGAGCGACCCAAGTGCTGTGATAACTCAGAAATCTAATCTGCAGGCCAGTTTCCAGAGAAAAGACCTGGCACTGTTTCAATGGAGAATAAATGTACATACATTTTTTCCAAATAAAATGCTAAAAACTGTATGTACCATTCCCTAAGAGTACTTGTTTAAACTGACTTTTTAAGTTAATCATCCAAAGACTGACCCTGCTAGTGTCGGAGAGAAGGACTTCATACCAAACCGTAATTTCACATTCATCTACAGAAAGCCACCTGCTCCTTACACTGGTGACCAAATTAGCCTGGACCTTTCTCTCCTGAGACCATCTCAGACCTTACATCATAGTTATGTAGTACATCACGGGAGGGGGTCTCGGTTCATAATCCTGGCGATCCTACTCACCAACTGTATACCTTTAGGTCGATCACTTTCCCTGCCTCAGTTACACATTGTTGAAGTTCTTGAACTTCATGATGGCATTCTAAATTGTATAACTGGGGTGCCTATGTGGCTCAGTTGGTTAAGCATCTGCCTTTGGCTCAGGTCATGATCCCAGTCTCTTGGGTTTGAGTTCCACATCAGGCGCTCTGCTGAGCAAGGAGACTGCTTCTCCCTCTGTCCCTTCCTCCTGCTCCCGCACTCTCTCACTCTCAAATAAAATCTTAAGTAAATAAATAAATAAATCATATAACTTAGCCTCAGTGAACAAATGCTATTAGGTAATATTAGTACTCAACTTACCATTTATGCATTTGTTCTCAGATAAACAAAAGTTGCATAACACATGACTAAATAACTTGGAACATCTGTGAATACTGGGTTAGGCAGCGTTTGCTGTGAAAAGCAAACCCAAACTCACAGTGCCATAATAGAGACCCATTTCACTTAACCAAGAATGGTTTTACTACTTTAGGAATGGTTTTACTTTATAGTGTAGATTTCCCAAGTATTCAAAAAGAAAGTATTTACAACCCATACATTTATGGTCAACTGATTTTTCACAAGGATGCCAAGACCATTTAATGGGGGGAAAAACAGTCTTTTCGAGTGCCTACTACTGGGACAAGTGAATATCTACATGCAAAAGAATGAACTTGGAACAGCAACGTCACACATACACAAAAATATAACTCAAAATGGATCAAAGATTTAAATGTAAGAGTAAAAACTGTAACACTCAGAGAAAATAGGTGAAAATCTGTATGACTTTGGATCGGGAAAGCTTTCTTAGACATGATACACAAAGCAATAAGAAATATTAAATAAACTGAACTTGATCAAAATAAAAACTTTCGTGTGTCAAAGGACACTACGGAGAACGTGAAAAGACAACCCACAGAATGGGAGAGAGTATCTGCAAATCATTTGTCTGACAAGGACCTAATAACCAGAATATGCAAAGATACTCTTAGAACTCAACAACAAAAAGACAAATAACCTAATTTAAAAACAAGCCAAAGAATTTTGAATAGACATTTCTCCAAAGGTGATACACAGACGGTCAAGAGCACATGTCGGGATGTTCGACATCCTTAGTGATTGGGGAATTGCGAATCAAAAGCACATGCAGATGCCACGTCACACCCACTAGGACAACTATGGTAAAAGAAGAAAAAGAAAAAGAAAAAAAAAAGAAGAAAAGTGCTGGCAAGAAGGCGGAGAAGCTGGAACCCTCCTGTATTGTCGGTGAGAATGTAAAACAGTGTGGCTAAGGCAGCAAACAGCTCAGTAGCTCCTCAAGAAGTTACACACATAAAATTACCCAGCAGTTCTACGTCTAGGGGTATGACACCGACAGAACTGACAACAGATGTTCCTGCCACAACCTGTACATGAATGTGCACAGCAGCGCTGCTCGTAACAGCCAAAAGAGCATATACCCAACGTCCATCAACTGATGAATGGATACATAAAATGTGGAAGAGCCTCTTACACAACCATAAAAAGGAATAAACTGTTACATGCTACAACACGAGTGAAGTCTGAAAACATTCTACTCTCAGGTTAAAGGAAGCCAGACAGAAAAGGTCACATGTTATACAATTCCACTGATATGAGATGTTCCATAAAAGGCAAATCCATAAAAACAGAAAGTAGATTCATGATTACCAGGGAATAAGGGGAGGGGAGAATTGGAACTCTAATAAACTAAGAGGTTTATTTTTCGGATGATGGAAGCATTCTGGAATTAGACAGAAGTGACTTATGTACCATATACACAGTAAATATACTAAAACCCAGAGAAGAGTACACTTTAAAATGGCCACTATTATGCTTTGTGAATTATATTTTGATGAAAAATGAAACAACTTAAATATCAACAAGTTAAATGCTAGGATACATTAAAAAAAATCCAAAGTAACACTAATCACAGGAACAATGGTGTAGCCACATGAATTTCAGACAAAGCAGATTTCAGAGAAGGAAAATTATCAGGCATAAAGAGCAGCATTACATAATGATAAAGAAATCGACTGACCAAGAAGACACAATTATCCTTAACGTATGTGTGCCTGATCAACACAGGTGAGACACAACCTAACAGAACTGCAGGGAGAAATAAACAATTGCATTATCACAGCTGGTGACTTCAACACTTCTCCATCATTAATGGGCCGATCCAGCAGCAGGGCAACAAGTATCTGACAAATGTGGACATTCAGTCCAGACATGGCACACTTAACACCACCATCAATTACCGTACAACAGATGTACACAGACAATTTCGCCCCATAATAGTGCAACACACATTCTTCTTAAGCTCATATGGAACACTCATCAAGACAGAATAATTCTGGGCCACAAAACACAACAAATTTTTAAAAATAAAAATTATACCAAGTATGTTCTCAGACCGCAATGGAATCAAAAATCAGTAACAGAAGATAGCTGAAGAAGTCCAAAATACATGGAGATTAAATGACACACTTCTAAATGACAGGAGACCAGTCTCAACAAAATACAATGTAGCAAAATGTGTGGAATGCTGCTTAAAGGGAAAATACAGTACTGAATGCAAATATTAGAAAAAAAAAGATTAAAGTCAATTATCTAAGCTTCCATTTTAGGCAACAACAACAAAATCAAATCTAAAGTAAGGAGGGGCTCCCGGGTGGTTCAGTTGGTTAATCATCTGCCTTTGGCTCAGGACATGGTCCTAGGGTCCTGGGACAGAGCCCTGCATCAGAGCTTCCTGCTCAGGAAGGCTGCTTCTCCGTCTCCCATTCCTCCTGCCTGTATTCCCTCTCACTAATTCTCTCTGTGTCAAATAAAATCATTAAAAAAAAAAAACCCTAAAGGAAGTAGAAAAAAATAAAAATTAGAGCAGAAATCAATGTAATTAAAACCAGGAATTTTTTTTTTAAATCAATAAACCCCAAGTCTGTTTCTTTGAAAACATCAATAAAACAGATACACCCTTAGCCAGGCAAACAAAGAAAAAAAGGTAGAAGACATAAATTACTAATATCAGATGAAAGAAGGGAGGGCTACTGCTAACAATCCCAATCACTGTAAATTTAACCAAACATTTATGGAATACTACACAATTCTCTAAAATCTCTTCCAGAAAGTAAAACTAGAAGGAATACTTCCTAAATCATTCTAGGAGATCATTATTACCCTGACACCAAAACCAATACTACAAGAAAAGAAACTACAAACTAGTATCTCTCATGAACACAGACACAAAAATCTTCAACAAAAATTAGCAAATAAAAGCAAACACTATATTAAAAAATTATACACCAGGATCATGTAGGATTTATTCCAGGTATGCAACATTAGAAAATCAATGTGATCCATCATATCAACAGAAAAAAAATCACATGATCATATCAATGAAGGGAGGAAAAAACCATTTAACAAAATCCACACCTCTTCATTATTAACCCTCAGAAATCTAGGAATAGGAGGACTTCCTCAACTTGATAAAGAATGTCTCCAAAAATCCACAGCTAACATGATATTAATACTGAGAAAATAGAAGACAGGGAATAAAGGCAAGGATGTCCCTCCTACTACTACTATTCAATACTATACTGGAAGGCCAAACTAATGAAATAAGGTAAGAAAAGGAAACAAAAGGTATACAGCCTGGGAAAGAATAAAACTTTGTTCACAGATGACATGACTGTCTAAAGAAAATACAAAGACTTCACACCCCACACCCTCCTGAAACTAGTCAAGTGATTATAGCAAGTCTGCACAATACACAGTTAAAATACAGAAGTCAATTGCTTTCCAATGATGTATCAGACAAAGGGCCAGTATTCAAAATTTATAAAGAATTTATCAAACTCAACATCCAAAAAACAAAAAAATCCAGTCAAGAAATAGACAGAAGACATGAACAGACCAAAGAAGACATCCAAATGGCCAACAGACACATGAAAAAGGGCTCCACATCACTCAGCATCAGGGAAATACAAATCAAAACCACAATGAGACACCACCTTACATCAGTCAAAATGGCTAAAATTAACAAGTCAGGAAACAACAGATGTTGGCGAGGATGTGGAGAAAGGGGAATCCTCCTACACTGTTGGTGGGAATGCAACTCTAGAAAACAGTATGGAGGCTCCTCAAAAAGTTAAAAATGTAACAACCCAATGACTTAGCAATTGCCCTATTAGATGTTTATCCAAAGTACACAAAGTGATTTGAAGGGGCAAAAGCACCCCAATGTTTATAGTCAAACTATTGAAAGAGCCCAGATGTCCATCAACAGATGAATGGATAAAGATGTGGTATACATACACACACACACACACACACACACACACATTACTCAGCCATCAAAAAGAATAAAATCTTGCCATTTGCAAGGACATGGATGGAACTAGAGGAAGACAAATACCATATAGTTTCAGTCACATGTGGAACTTAAGAAACAACAGATGAATATAGGAGAAGGGAAGGAAAAATAGAAACAGACAGGGATGCAAATCACAAGAGACTTAACATTTACATTAGCATACCAAAAAATATTAATACTTAGGTGCAAATCTAACGAAATATGCACAAGATCTATATGAGAAAAAGTACAAAATTCTGATGAAAGATAACAAGCAAGGTAAGATGTGAAGTGGAAAGAAAGTCCATAATCTTGGGTAAGAACACTCAATACTGTTAAGAGGTCAGTTCTTCCCAAACTGATCGACAGACTCAATGCTATCCCAATCAAAATGCCAGGAAGTTATTCTGTGGATACCACCATGTTGACTCTAAAATTTGGATGGAAAACTGGAAAACCAAGAGTCCCAGAGTAGTCAACAAAATATTAAAGAGTGGGGAAAAAAAGGAAATTGAGGATTGCCACCACCCAATCTCAAGACTTACTATTAAAGCTATAGTGATTAAGACAGAAGGTGCCTGGCAAAAGAGACAGGTGCTTGTAACAGAGTGGAGAGCCCAGAAAAACATCCACACACACAGGCAAAGGCAACTCAATGGCAAGGACAGTCTTCAACAAATGGAACCGAACAATGGGACATTGATAAGAAAAAACAAACAAATGAAAAGAATAAAAACAAACTTTTCACACCTTTCACAAAACCTAAATGTAAAATGCAAAACTTCTTAAAGATGACATAAGAAAAAATGTAGGGATCCTTGGATTTGGCAATGACTTTTCAGATATAAAACCAAAAGCATGATCTACGAAAGAAAAAAATTGATGAGAGAGACTTTGTTAAAATTAAACTTCTCTGTAAAAGACACTGTTAAGAGAATGAAAAGATGGGACGCCTGGGTGGCTCAGTTGGTTAAGCAGCTGCCTTCGGCTCAGGTCATGATCCCAGCGTCCTGGGATCGAGTCCCACATCGGGATCCTTGCTCCACAGGGAGCCTGCTTCACCCTCTGACTCTGCCTTCCACTCTGTCTGCCTGTGCTCACTCTCGCTCGCTCTTTCTCTGACAAATAAATAAATAAAATCTTAAAAAAAAAAAAAGAGAGAGAATGAAAAAACCAGTCAAAGAGTAGAAAAAATATCTTCAAAACACATCCATGGTAAAGGACTTAAAATAAGAAATATAATATAAAGATATCTTAGTAGCAACAAGAAATCAAACCTAATTTAAAAATGTGAAAAGAGCGGTGGCTGGGAAACCTAGTCAGTTAAGCATCTGCCTTTAGCTCAGGTCCTGGGACTGAACCCCACACTGGGCCCCCGGCTCAGCGAGGAGCCTGCTTTTTTCCCTCTCCCGCTGCCTGCTGCTACCTCTCCGTATGCTTGTGCTGTTAATAAATAAATAGAATCTTTAAAAAAGAAAAAAAAAAGGATCTGAAAGGATGCTCAACTTTGTATGTCATTAAGAAATTGCAAATTTAAACAAGGTACTATTACATATCACGTAGAATATAAAAAATCCAAAGCACTAGTAATACCAAATGGTAGCAAGGAAGTGGGACAACCGAACTCTCATTCACTGTTTGGTCAGAATGCAAAATGGGAGACACTGTGTGAGACAGCTTGGCAGTTTCTCACAGAACTAAACACATTCTCACTATAAGATCAGTAATTGTGCTCCTTTGTATTTACCCAAAAGAGCTTAAAACTAGTGTCCACACAAAAACCTGCACACGGATGTTTACAGCAGCTTTATTCTCTGAAGTGCCAAAACTTGGAAGCAATCCAATCTCCTTCAGTAGGTGAACAGGTACACTGTGCCACACCCACACAACGGATTATTCGACAATTAAAAGATGAATTATTAAGCCACAAGACTTTGAAGAACCTTAAATGCATATTGCTAAGTGAAAGACCAGTCTCAAAGGCTAAATACTATATGATTCCAACTCTATGGCATTCTGGAAAAGGTAAAAATTAACCAACATTTTTATTTTTATTTATTTTTTAGGTCATTTCTATACCCAATGTGGTGGCTAGAACTCACAACCCCGAGATCAAGAGTCAGATGCCCTAGCAACTAAGCCAGCCAGGTGCCTCTGAAAAGGTAAAACTCTAGACAGTAAAAAGATCCCGGGCTGAGGGGTGAGCGAGGAGGGTGCAGACAGAGGAGAAGAAACAAATAGATGAGGTACAGGGGTTTTCAAGGCAATGAAACTAGGCTGTAAGATACCAGCAGTAGGTAAATAACATTATACATTTGTCGAAACCCACAGAAGTATAGAAAGAGGAGTGAACCCTAATGTAAACCATGGATTATTAATTAATACTGTATCAATGCTGGTTCATCAGTTGTAACACATGTACCACAACAATGTAATACATTAATAATAGGAGATAGTGAAGTTAGAAGAAAAATATCTTCTCTTTGTACTCAGGGGTATTTCCTATCTAAAACCAGTTAAAGTACAAATCCCCCAAAAGGCCAGAAGTTGGGAGATTACAAGAGGTGTTGGAACACAGGAAAATAAATGAGCAAACCAGACAAGCTGCAGGTAATGAAGAACCATTAACCATGAGAGAAGCAGTGACATCACTCAAAATTAAAACCAAGTAGAGTTTAAAACTTTAGCTACTTTACTAACTAGCTGCAATTAGGGATGGCAAACAAAGACTAATTCAAAGTAACCTGGGAATTAATCATTTAAAACTTACCAATAATCTGAAATTAGTAGCTTTAATGCTATGAAAATTACATGGAATTTGGAAAGATTGAAGTTCTCTAAGCTGCCAAGAAGTAAAACACTCCTTCCCAGATACATGGACTTATAAAATCACTATATACTATCTCCACGAGAAGCAGAATCCCCCAGAACCATCACTCTGTAATGATGAGAAGTACTAAGAGGGCATATGAAATTTATGAGCTCTGCCCTGAAACATGTCCCATTTCATTGAGACAAAAAACGAAAATAGTTAAGCACTAATCTGCACACTACATAGGGGTTGAAAGACATAGAAAGTTTGTCTGAGCTCACGTATGTGTGTGTTTCCAACCATTCTTGAAAACAATGGACAACAGAGATGAATAAATGTCCCTGTATATCCCATAAATATTCCTCAAATATTTATCATGCAACTCCAGCTCTGCTCTAAGACCTGGGGACACAGTCATGAAAAGAAAAGACAAGGTCTCTGCTTTTAAGGAGCAGATATTCTAATGCAGAAATGAGAAAATAAATATGTAAACAAACATTATATTAATGAACAGTGATCAAATAGTGATTAATGAATAGTGATCACAGCTAAAAAGAAAACAGGACACAGTAAAGGTTGAGTGACAAATGGGATGTATTTTAACTTGGATGAACCAGGAAATATAGAACAATGAGTTGAATCCAAATGACACAAAGGAGCTAGCCACAGGAAGTGTGGGAAGAGTGTTCCCGCCCAAGGTATCAGCATGTATACAAAAATGTCCTTGGAGCTCTTCCCTCCAGCCCCTGCTCTCAAATCTCTGACCCAGCTAGGTGGGGACATAATCTAGGACTTGTGTCTCCCAAAACTCATTCTAAATCTTTGTTCGGTGACTAAATTATTCAAGCTTGAGAAATTAAAAACATATGCTAACAAGATCTTCCCACCATCTACAGAGAGATCATCTTAAAAGCATCATGAAATAGTAACACTGAAATTCTAAAAAACTTCTGTTCTAACATTTTCATCAATTTTATATCAAACTCCTTTGTTGAATTTATATACCCATTTGACATATTTATGAAGAGCCAAAAAAAAAAAAAACCCTACATTCCGTAAATGTATTTATCCATCTAACAAATATTTGAGTACCTAATTACGCTCTGTTCCAGCTGATTTCTTCTCTTTATCTCTTTTTTCCCCTCAATTTAACACCAATCATAATCTATGTAGGCTTTTAGTTCGCTTTTCAAAATTAATTTCTTGAGCTATTTAAAGGAATTATCCAGTGCTAGAGTTCTCAACACTGGTCACACATTAGAATCACTTAAGGAACTTTTTTTTTAAGATTTTATTTATTTACTTGACACACAGAGAGAGATCACAAGTAGGCAGAGAGGGAGGGAATCATGCTCCATGCTGAGCAGAGTGTCCCATGCAGGGCTCGATCCCAGGACCCTGAGACCATGACCTGAGCTGAAGGCAGAAGCTTAACCCTCTGAGCCACTAAGGCACCCCCTCACCTGAGGAACTTAAAAACAAAAAGCCCAAAGGGCACCTGGCTCATTCAGTCACTGGAGCGTGCAGGTCTTGATCTCAGGGTTTTGAGTTCAAGTCCCATGTTGGGTATACAGATTACTTAAAAAAAAAAAAAAAAAAGAAAGAAAGAGCCCAAACCCCAGTTTGTGATTAATTTGTTTAAATGTTTCAAGAAATTTGATGCTAAATGTTGTAAGACTAGTTAAATAACAAAAAGATATATTTACATAATACTTCTTGCTCTCAAATTTTGAACAAAGAACTTACTAATAATCAATAACTTAGTAGGCCAACATTTTATTTAAATAAGTTTTATGGTACTACAAAGAGTGAATTAGAAAATCAAAAGCAAGGAGAAATGGGCATGATGTGAACATGGGGAAGCAAGAGAAAGCAAGAAAGTATGTGACCAGGAAGCGAATGCTTAGCTCTGAGATCCTTCTCCGAGAGAAGGACAGATTAAAACCTAAAAAGAAAGAAAAGAAGGATCCCATGCACTCAAGGAAAGAGAAGTCCCCCAACATCCCTCCTGCTTTTTCCAATATAAACACACAGCTGGGCCGACTTACCACATCCTGGTTGGTACCGACTTTATCAACTTTTCTATTTAGGCCAAACTTGACCGGTCAATGATGGACGGGCTGTGTGCCAAGTGTACCAGTTGTACAACTGACCGTGTAATGGCTGAAACTGAGAAACCGGGGGGAAAGTATCAAGAGGCTCTAAGGATTGCAAAAGAGCCAAGATTCAAATGATTACCACATACACAAAAGACAAACTATACATATGACTGCTCAGTATGGAAGTAATTCAGTGTTACACTGTGGCATCAGCTGACCCAGACCCAGAAGATTGCTGGAGTTCCCATCATGGACATCTCTAAACATATAGACGACACTGAGCAAATGCCAGATGATGATGGAGCCCCTCACTCCTATGTCTTAATAGAGTTCCTCAGCTCTCCTTTACCAACTTTTCCTGTTGCCAGTTCATACAAGCAATTCTCCTTACCCAGTTCCTCTGTTCTGAGCTATGGCTAAAGACACTCACATTTTTTATGTTTTGAAACTGATTATCTTGTACCATTTTACTTTTTGTTGCATCTTTTTATAAATCAGATGACTGCTCACAAGACAAAAAAAAAAAAAAAAAAGGAATGGAAAGGAAAGATCAAAAGGGAGGACAACAACAACAAAAAAAGTTCTTTTTTGCCGGGAACCCTTCTTACAAGTGCCAATCAGATAAACTTTATCTGATGTTACATCGTCACAACTCCTCTATCATCAGGGAAAGTAGTTCACATAAGAAAATTTCTCTATAAAATGAGTTCCAGGCTTACATTCCATATTTGGCTAATTAGAATTTCATTACGATGTCTGTCTCAAACTGATGCGGAAGAGAATGGAATCTTGTCATCAAGACATGACATCGAACTAAGAACCCACAGGGTAAGCACTCAGCTCCTTGATACGAAGACGTCTCCTGGGGATGGGCGGCCCTGGGCAACAGTGGCTGACCTGCGGGCCTGCAGCTATCTGCTGTCTGTCACTCTTCCCTCTTCCTCCTCTCTCAGCTGCTATCTCCAGCCGCTGTCAACAAAGTCCACCTCAAACTGCCATCACTTCCCTCTGGTCCCATTTACCGTAGCTAAGCTCCAGGCCAGGCATCCAGATCACCAGCCCTGTGGGAACTTCTTCTAAGGTAAGAGGTGGCCCTATTGGTGAAATGCAGGTGCTAAGGCATGCGGACCTTGTGCCATCTTCTGCGCTATTCTTAATGTTCTGATTGTCCCACTTCCCTCAGTTCCCACCTGTGGCCTCTGGAAAGGAACATATTACAGTAGGATTTCCAAGGACTGATGCGTGGGGGTCAGGAGATCTGGCCTGTGATTGGCTCCAACTAGCTGTGTGGATTTAAAGGAAGTCATCACACCTCAGGCCTCAGTTTCCTTATCTGCAAGCCAGGATGGACTAGAGAGAGTCTTTTCAGAGGAGCTGGCAAAGATCACATAGATAAGCACCACCTCATTATACTAACAAGCAAACAGAAGGCCGGAGGCCAGTGATTTGCCCCAAGTCAGACATAAGCAAGCAGAGAGCAGAGCCGAGGATGGGACCCACATCTGCAGGACACAGCTAATTAGCCAGCACAGTACAAACAGATCTGAGCAGCTGCTCATTCTTCCCCTTTTCCGTTTTGTCCATCAGAATGCATGCTCCCTGCAAACAGGGACACACAGGACCTGCTTCCTGTCTCAAAATTCCCAGTTCACCCAATTAGAACAGGGAGGAGCCTCAAGGACTTACCCCCCCACCCCCACACACGGTTCTTTTACCTATGGAACATGAGGGTACATACATTCACCGTCCAGAGGGCTCCTACCTTCACTTCTCATGGAAAAGGTCATCATGTGCCTACCCAGGGTGCCAACGGAGCCACAGGTTCCAGAGAGGAACTGACACAGAGAAGTTCGAAGGAGGCGGATGGCTCAGTGCAGAAACAAACTGTCTACCAAGGAAAACTACCCCATGGGGGACTGATTCTCTTTGAAATATGTTCGAGTGCGTGGGAAAATGGTTTTTCAAGAGCTGGTGGACTGACCAGTCACCTGGTACATACAAGATCACATCCGCATTCTGACAAGAGTGGCTTTCCTGCAGTGTAGACCAGGGGCCAGGAAGACAAGGAAGGCGCATGGAGACTGGGTGAGAAGCTTCTACGGTGTGACGGCAAGGGCGCACTGCAAAGGTCCGAGAAGAGATGGAAAGAAGTATATGGGCTCAAGAGGTTTAGGAAGCGAAATCCACGGGACTTGATGTGACAGACTAGATTTTGGAAAGGTGACAGAGTAGGAGTTGACTTCTGGTTTCCCGACTCCAGGCTAAACGGATGAAGTGTTTACCGAGAGAGGCAATAGAATAAGAAAGGTGGTTTTCAGTGGAGGAGGTGCTCATGAATTCCGTCTTGAATCTGATGAGTCTGAGGGGCCACAGACACATCCGAGAAGAAAGGTCAGCAAGTCCGATACACAGAACTGGTGCTCAGGAGGCGTGTGAGCCAGAGACAGGAATCTGCCTTACCTGCTGATAGGCGGTCATGAAGCTGCACAAAAGGTCATCTAGGGAAAGAAAGGAACACGGGGCTGAGCCCATAGTCAGCATTCAGTGGCTACCAGGAGCATGACTTTGCACAGGAGACACATCAGAGAGGTAGAAGAAAGACAGGAAGCAATGCAGAGCATTTGGTCTACTGCGATGTCGAGTAAGGAGACAGAGAAAGGTCAGGTGCGCTGACTTAGAAACAGTTTTGGTAAGAACTCTTTAGTGGAACGACAGGGCCTGAAGGGTGGAAGGTGGGAAAGTCAAGTCAACCCCTGAGCACTGGCTGTGATGTGCGACAGTGACAGGGCAATACCTAGAGGTGGGGCAGTCAAGTGGGAGAGGATCAAACAGGAGCACGTGATGGGAAGGAGTGCAGGCGAGAGGATCCTCGCAGGCTCCTGGAAGGGCGGGAGGGCATGGACTCCGAGCCAGAGTGGAGACCGAACCCGAGGAGGAAGGAGAGCCCCTCCCCATACCAGGCGAGGAGGAGAAGGGGACAAATACAAGAATGGGATCATGATCAGCAGGATGGAGGAGGTCCCGTGGGATGGCTGCTAATTTTTCTGTACGAATGGAGATGAAGTCATATGTTGAGATGGAAGAGGAAGGCTACATGTGATGTCAATAGCACACCCATGTAAATGGTCTAATTTATCTGTTATGCCACTTTCTCCCCCTACTACCAATACCTTATGTCCTGCTCATCTATTAGTTGGCTGTTAACCCAAAGGATTTTCGTATTTCTAAGCGGACAAAGTATGATGTTGCCAGTGCCTCTGCCCCAGGTGACCCTTCCCCATCTGCCATTCCTGCACTTTGATCACCTACCTCTTTTGCATACCTTTCCCCTTCTATTTCTTATTAGGTCTCATAAACATGACTTTTTAAGTAGTCTCCTGCCACCAGTCAGCTCGCACTCAACAGATATGACCATGCAATTTCCTGCTGTAAACCTGACTGCAGCTCTACCATGAAGACTGCATCAATATGGACCCCTCAATGTATGCAGTGTCCAAGGTGCAACCCGCAGCCCCACCCCATCTCCCTTTCTACCATCCCAGTCTCATTCCAAAATGTGCCAAACAAGACACCTATGTAGAAATACAACCCCGACAGCAAGCTCTCCACTCATTTCTGCCTCGGAACTGTAACTTAACAAAACATCTCTCTGACGGAAACACAAATTGCAAATAACCTTTATCTCCAGCTCCCACATAGAAGATCAATACCACTTTACACAGAACAGCTATTCCATGTATTTTCCTTCTATGTATGAAGGGGTCATGTTCATTAACACTACAAATTGTACATTACATTCAGAAATTTCAGAGCTTTGAAAGAATATGGAATTGCTGGCATTCTAGCCACTTTCCCAGTTTGCTCTCTCCCTAACTCTAAGTACTACTTTAGAATTGCTATTTTGAGATTTCTATTTTCCGAAGCTGCTTTGACCAAAGGCATTCTGTCAGCTCAGAGTGAGAAAGATGGCGGGGCTAGGAAGTGTGAGAAAATGCTAGTGTTAGGCTCAAAGAAAGCCTGACGAAGTCCAAAGACAGACAAGCTAAAGAGACTTCCGTGCTTTGACATTTTTTAAGTCTGTGTGTGTGCCTTTTCTTCTTCCAATGACCTCTCTCCACATCACGTGCCCTTCGTTAACAAAAGGTTTCTGGATCAGAGAATTCACTCTGTGCTCTCCTTCAGACACTCCATTCACTTTACACCTTTTATTACAGTGGCTTAACATCACCATACAAGAACAAGAGTACAATATACCTTCGTCTAGACATCCCTACATATTAAAAATGATATGGCCACACCGCAGAGGATCCAGACATAAGCACTTTTAAAGCCAGAGTTTGGGAGATGTGATCTGAATGCAAGTATCAAAAAGGAACTAGCTGGTTAACCCAAAAAAGAAAAAAACATATTATGACTTGAAGCCATAAAAAAGTAAGAAATTCAAACTCTTTTCAGAATTTTAGGTACCTACAGAGCCAAAACTTTTTAACACTGAAACCAGCTACTAAATCCCAATCCTTAGAAATTAAACATATACGTTTTGATAGTTTAAGTACAGACCCAGAGGGATACAGAAAACAGATAAAGCTCCTCCTGGCTCTGATTCAAACCTTGGGACATTTTCAAGGCTATGTCTGATGAACCTTTCCTGTCAGTAAAGTCTTTTCAGTTTAAATTTCTATTCTGTAAGTTTATGTCCTACAGTTATCTGCTGCCAGCTTCAGGCTGACCTCACCAAGAGAAGTAGGGCAACTTTAGAAAAGGAGCTTGGTATGCTTTGTAGTACTGGACCAGAACCAGTAAGGACAGTGCAGTCTTTCAGATTTCCCATTCCGGGAGCTTAAGACGAAAGTCAGGCATAAACGTTAGGTTAAGTGCCTTTTTGACCCGATTCCTGGTAAGTACGTGCGTTCAGAGATGTGTTCAACGCACAATCGCTGAGCTTCTAGGCACAAGGCACTGGGAGGCTTCTGTCAGGCCGGGGGAGCGGCGGTCTGACTGTGCCGCACGGTACCAGAGGCGGGTCCTACGGATCCGGGGCTTTTACGTTTAGCTCAAAACCACTTGCCCTGAACTTTCAGGCCTTTTCATTCAATGTGCACGATTTCACAGGAGTGCTTTCTGCAAGCTGCACCTAGCCCTCCCGAGGCCAAAAGACTCACTGCGAAGTGCAGTGAGGTCCCCGCGAGGACCCGTCCGGGGCGGGGATGGCCCAGGAAGCCCGCAGGAGAAGCCCGAGGAGAGGCCCCGGAGGGCCAAGGAGGGCAGGCCACCCAGGGCCCGGCTCCGGGGAGCAGAGCCCAGGCATGCACCTTCATGAACTCGTCCTTTTCGAAGCAGAGCGTGTCCGGCCCCTTGGGCAGGTTCATCCTACTTCTCTCCATCCCGACGGCCGCCGCCTCTCAGCACCGACCCTCGAGCGAGGAGGAAGGTAGGAGGCTGCGCTCCCCGACGCTACCGGTGAAGCCACAGCGTTTCCACCATACAGAAGGCACTGCTTCCTCCAACATGGCAGCGTCCGCCCCGCGGCCAATGAAAGAGGATGCCGCAGGCCCGCCTCCGCCTGCCTCCGCCAAGAGAGGGGTGCGGACCGCTGCCACCGAGCTAGCAGGTGATGCTGCCCCCATGCGGCGAAGGGCGACACTACAACCTCGCGTAAGTTTCTGCGGAGCAGCCCCGCCGCTGGTGATGCGGGGTGATCCGGAGAGGGGAGGGCGGGGAGGGTCAGGGGCGCTCCCTCCCCACCTCGCCGTTTCCCTCGGAAAATCGGCCTGTGAGCCTCTTCCAGGACCTTCTCCCGAGATTGTCCCGCGGGAAGCATAGCCGTGGCGGGATGCTGGCCCTTTACTTCTGCGGCCGGTTGTCCAGAGTGTGGGGCGCATCTCGGTGTCAGGCCTCCGGTCCCCGTGCGCCGCCGCTGCAGCCGCCTGGGCGCGGAGGCCTCTGTGGGAACCCAGCTTCCGCCCTTAGCCCCGGCACCCACCTGCGAGCATGGCTTCTCCCCCGCCGAGCTTGGCTCCAGCGATCAGTAGGGAGGAAGGTGGTCAGCTGGCAGCTTCGGGTCGGCTGGACAGCTCCCAGCTCCACTTCAGCTCAGCTGCGGGGAGGCCTCAAGTTTGGGTTCTCAGAGCTCTTAAAGAATCACCTGGCTACCAGCCGACAAAACGCAGCCGACAAGTAGATGTGGTTGCATGTTTATGTCCAGTCCGCTCTAGAATGGGCGGAATCGTGTGTTTGTGGCTAGCGTTGGTTGGATCGCCACACCTGCCCCCAATTTCCGAGACCCCCCCTCCTCCTGCCATCCACCCCACATTTATTTTGAGATTTTTCCTTCTTCTTCCCTTGCTCTTTCTCCCACTGTCCTCCCCTTTAGTGGGAATGTCATGGTCAAATGATGATTCATTTCTCTTTTTTTTCTCCGTGAGATCTGACAGCTCAAACCACAGATCTCACGTGCGCCCTTCAGGCTGCAGCTTTGCTGTAATAGCCCAGGCCTGGGCTGCCCCTCCAAATGCTGTGATCTCCCAGAGATAGCACAAACAGTCCTTAGAAAGGGATGGGACAAGCAAGACAACGGCTTACAGTGAGTCTTGCATTCGAGTCACTCCAAACGGGAAACTGGTCACTTTTTTTAAAACGTGAGTACAGGGACGCCTGGGTGGCTCAGTTGGTTAAGCAGCTGCCTTCAGCTCAGGTCATGATCCCAGCGTCCTTGGATCGAGTCCCACAAGGGCTCCTTGCTCGGCAGGGAGCCTGCTTCTCCCTCTGCCTCTGCCTGCCATTCTGTCTGCCTGTGCTCGCTCTCCCCTTCCTCTGATAAATAAATAAAACAAAAATCTTTAAAACCTGAGTACAGAATCTGAAACAATACATTCCCTAGCAGTGGGCCTGGCAAGGCCTTGTTGAGGAAAACGTTCCCAGTCAATATCCAGAGACTATGACAGGTAGGATGAGAGCTGGAATCTTATTTGGAGAATCAGAATAAATTGCCAGGGCAATAACTATGAAAGTGCATTCTATGCCCTGTTGTGGTCATTTGGATATAGGGAATGAAAGCCTCATTATTTGGTCTTTGTTTGTTTACTCTTATTATGAAAATTCTCAACCATACACCAAAATGTGTAGAGTACTTATCACTCTGCTTCCCCAACTGTTTCATAGGCCCTCCTCCTTCTACTGCCCCCAAAGTGCCTGTAATTTTGTTTTTGGGGAGGGGGGAGGTCTGGAATATATTTTAAAGTAAATCCCAAACATCACATCATTCCCTGCCCCCCAAATACCTTGCTTTACACATCAAAGAAGGAGGAGGAAGACGTGGAGGAGGGGAAGACTGAGAAGGAGGAGGGATGAAGAAGAGAGATTTCCGCCCAGGCCCACTATGCCAGAATCAATAGGTCTAATAAGCTATTCCGATTGGCTCTGAGAGGCATGACTTTTAGCCTCTCAGACTTTTAGGGCCACAGTGCTAATAAGCGACAAGGGCAAATTCAGGCAGCGCAAACAGCAAGGCCCACACTCATCACCAAGGCACCGAGAGGGGGGGCAAGGGTGCCAGACCGACGGAACAAAGTTGTCTGGGAACCCCACCTGCCCTAGAAGTCCAGATGAGCGAGTAGTTGAACTGTTTTTTTCCTTCATTGTCATTCCTTTCTGAAATTACTGCCGGCCTTTGGTAAAGACATGAACCTGAGCTTGTGCAGCCTGGGGTACTGATCTTGGGGTTGCTGAAGAGAGTAGGTGCCAACAAAGAATGAAAATCCCTGCTGCCTGTTCTTCCGAGAGTCAGGAGGGAACAGTCAAGAGCCCATACAGTTCACTGCCACTTGGAGCCCTGGCTGTGGCAGTGGTGTGGCCCACCAAAGCCAGGAGCAACAGGCAAGACCCCAGACCCCAAATGCTAATGGAACACCCTGGGGAGGACGAAGGAAAGGCAGAGAGTCAGCGTAAACCTTCCCAAAGGACATTTCCCTCAGTTTCATCTTGGAGCTGACATTCACCTGGTACACACCCCTTCAGCCACACAAAGTTTGGTGACTAGCCTCTGGCCAGAACCTGCTGTGTGTCTCCCTACCCTAAACCCTTCCCAAGATCCCTACCATGGCCTCGCGATGCAGGCACTGGGCGTGTAACACTTGACTCTGCAGGGGTCCCCGGGACAGCTTTTGGTTAGTTAGTTGTCCACGCTGTTAAAGATTTGACTACTGTTACATGTTTGACTCTCGTCTTTGGTGATGGTACCTATTTCATAGGAAATAGAAGCTGGAATCCAGGAAACAGGCTCGAAGATTAAATTAAAAAGTGGATACAAAGCTTCTAATCAGAGCCAGACACAATCGGCGATCAACTATATCCCAGTCTCTCCCCTCTTCTCTGATATGTACTTTCCTTAATGAGGAATGAGACTTTAAGTTGACGTTTTTTTATCTTCAAGTCTCTCTCTCTCTCGATTCCCTAACTTCCCTCTCTTGCCTTCATTTCATCCTAGAACTTGTGCCCACGACTTCTTTTCTAAGTAAATATTAACCCCCTTTGACTCAAAATCTCTGGAAGATTCTCAGTTCCCTATTTTCACTGGCACTGTGACAGGTCCTCATTTCTCCTCCCCACTCCTCTCTATTTATAGTTTTCACATTTTTTTGGCAGGTTGGCTACAGAACACTCAAAAATTGCAAAGAGAAATATTGTGTTCTGGAAATTCATCCGAGCATTTTTTTCCAATATCGTCCTTATGCTCTTCTGATCCTCTCTTGAACTGTTGGTCTAAAGCAGCTGACGCTTCCACCAGCAACCAGAGTCATCCTGTCCACTACTGTGGGAACAGAGGGTTTCCATTTGGAACTGCAGACTGAGCCTAAAGTCTGATGGCCCTTTGGTGCCAGGATAGCAGGTATGGGACGGGTGGGACATGGAGGACAAGCATCATGGTAGAGGTCTCCATTCAACCAGGAAAGCTCACAATGAGCCAACAGGTCCATTTCAACATCTTCTGTATTTTCCTTATAACCTGTTTCATTCCAGAGTGGATTTGAGATCATTTAATTTGATTCTTAAATATTTCCCATTCCAACCAGAAACAGACTCATTCTAGGGGCTCCCAAATTCTGCCTCATCTTCCTAATCAGTTAGTACCCCAAATTGGGTATGATAGTGCCAGAACATTCTTCCATGTGTATTTTATAACAGACTAGTATTTTATTAGTTTTTTTTCAAACTAAAAAGAATGATAAGGGTAACTTTTTTTTTCTTTTAAAGCATAGGCAAAATCACAAAAGACATTGAAATGAATCTAAAAGATTATAGTGTCTTCCAAGGGAAAACAGGTGTTGTCTCATGTACCCTTCTGGGCTGACCAATTCTATGGGATATTCTGTGCCTTTCTTGTCTTTGAGCTATTTTGCAACCCTATAGATTGTACATAATTGATGTGGATGCAGATGATCTTGTCTAGCTATCTGTAAATGAATTTTGTCCACTGGAAATACAGTTGACCCCCTTTCCTTTGGTAGAACGCAGTTTTGCATCCATTTGCATTCTATTTGCATATCTATTTGCATCTATCAATGCAAATTCGTTTAAGTATTACTTGTATTGTATATGTGTCTGCCTTGAGATTCTTGCTTGAAGTGGTGGTAACATCTTAGTGGTTCCTGAGCTAATGAATGAATTAAACAAAATCCCTTCAGGCATTCATCTCATATTTGTAAAATGGTCCTTATTTAATCTTTTCGAGAAAATGATACACTAGCAAACCATGACAAGATTCTGGTAAATGAAAAGTGCAATGAAATCAAATAGGAATGAATTTTAGAATTACCTTCAATGTGGCCCACGCTATGCCAGAGGCAGAGAATGAATGAATCTCAAAGACATGGCTTCTGGCCCCCAGGACTTACAATAATCTGTGTCAACATTGGCATGCCTGGGAAATGCATGTGACTTTCCCATCAGGGTTTCCTCGGGGGTTCAGTTAACCTTTCTCTTCCAAGCTACTTTCTCTTGTAGTGATATCAACTGTGCCCTTGGTTTCAGCTCCCAGCCAACATCTCTCCCACTGATACACGACCATCTGTTTCTTTCCTACCCACCAGGCCCATGTAACTGACTACCTACTCATGCTATTTCACTGATGTCCCACCTGTGCCTCAAAACCCAGCATGTTCAAAACTTGATTCATCATCGTTTGTGAAAGAAT
This sequence comes from Mustela lutreola, assembly GCF_030435805.1. Lineage (NCBI taxonomy): Eukaryota > Metazoa > Chordata > Mammalia > Carnivora > Mustelidae > Mustela > Mustela lutreola. Next base: position 151,025 of record NC_081307.1, read on the forward strand.
GGCTTATCCTCTTTTGCTTTGTTTCTTTAGAAATGATTCTACCAATGCCAGCGGCATGCACCAGAAACCAGGAAGGAATCATACAGCTGAGCCAACCTGCTGTACTTTAAAACACTTGACCACAATTCTCCAGTGGATACTCAACCCTGGCTTCAAACTCCCTTGTCTCTCCGGTGAGTTTGCTTTCCCTCTAATGGATGACCGGTTCACACCTTCAAGACTTGCCTCAACAATCCCTACCCCCACCTCTTCTGAACTATGTCACCTCACTCCCAGCTCCTGTCCTAGGGATGAGGGAGCAGAAGGCAAGCTTAGGACAAAGCAGAAACTGGCACCCTACACCTATATGTGTACCATTCCTCATGTACTCCTGGCTGCCCTAAAGGAAAAACGATGCTTAACTGATAGAGATCCCAGTCCTGCAGGACAGGAGTCTCCCTCCATCTACAAATGTCCTAGCGACTTACAAGGAAGGAAGAAGCTTTCTCATCAATAGCCTGACTTCCAGAGACCCATACCTCAGTTTCCGGAAGCCCTAACATCACCCTCCCCTCCATAAAATTGAGGGAGGCTAAGGGGGAGGGAAGTGTAATAAAACTGAATTTCTTCTAAGCCCAAAGCCCACTGACAAGGATGTGTGATAGGAGGAATGTAACATATCTCCAGGAAACTCCCGACTGTCTTCATGCTTTCCCTCATTAGAGGCCAAAACAGCCTTGACTTGACAATAACCAGGTCTCCCTTATCCCGAAATTCTTCTTTAGCATATGACAGTCCTTCTGGACACCCCCTTTGTCCTCAAATTCCTCAGCTCCCAGTCAACCATGCCTCTGTCTGAGCAGCTCTTTCTGCCCCTGGGTCCTGTCCCTGTGTTTTAATAAAACCACCATTTGCACCTAAGACGTCTCAAGAATCCTTTCTTGGTCATTGGCTCTGGACCTAACCCCACCTAACCTCACCTGTGTTCTAAAACTTCATCACTAGTGTCACACTTCAAGAAAATAAAAGCCCCTTGTGCAGGAATTCCCTTATCTTACCACCACTCAATCAAATCTATACCTACATTTGTATCCATTTTTAATTTGTTTTTAAACATTTACTCAACAAATATTTAGTCAGTACCTACTGTGTGCTACACACTGCCCTGAGTGTTTGTAAATCTGTGGCGAACAACACAGAAAAGTCCCTGGCATCATGGAATTTACATGGTAATTGGAGAAATGTACAAGAAACACAGAAAGAGTTGAAGACAGAGCAGGTTTATTGAGAAGAGCAGACATCCCCATCTGGGGTTTGTTCTTCCTTGTGCCTGGGATTTTTTCCCTCCAGCCCTCTCCAGGACTCCACTCCCAGGGTCAATATCAAGTTCTCGTTCCAATGGATCCTTCCAGTCAGAAGACAAATGACCTTTTTCTTAAAAACAAAAGGAAAAAACCCAAAACAAAGACTTCCTTTAACCTTCTATCTTCCTATAACAACCTCCATATTTCTCTCCTCACCTCATTCCCAGAATAGCTTGTAAAATATTTGTCTACACCTGTGGGTGTAGGGTACCATGTCCCCAAGGGTAGTTGAAAAATCTCTATAAAGAATCCTTATGTGCAGATCATTTTAACGGAGTCCATTTCCAGATCCAAACTCCATGTGTGCTCTGTAGGATCAATGATATGCCCATTCTTGGGTCTGATATCAGGATACTCCTCTCCTTCCTGGAAGATCAAGACACTCCTCTCAGATCTTATTAGAGTGTAGGACTTGGGCTGATACCAAAGTTGAAATACCAGTTTTGTTTCAAATAATGCCCTTCTGTGGGCAGTCCTGGGGCTCTGCTTTTAGGGCTTCCTTTCCTTATTAGGGTAAAGGTTAACATCGGAAAGGGGATTTGGGCAGATGTTGGAAGTGCTCTGACATCAGTTTTGGTTAGTGACACTCATTCCTTCATATTTAAATTAAACAACATATTTTTAGAGACATAATAGGGAAAAGCACAAGTAAGGATTTTAATGGTTTCATTCCATTCCAGTGTGGTTTGGGAAATAAAATAACAAAAAATGAGACTGTTCTGCTTTAAAAAAAAAATCAACTTGTAGCAGGCAAATGTTATTCCAATGAAGTCGATCGTTTCCTATCTCATTTTCTTTTTAAGATTTATTTATTTATTTGGTAGAGAGAGAGAGAGACACACACACACACACAGAGAACACAAGTAGGGAGAGCGGGGGAGGGAGAAGCAGGCTTCCTGCTGATCAGGAATGTGGGCCTTCATCCCAGGCCCCTGGGATCATGACCTGAGCCAAAGGCAGCTTCTTAGTGACTGAGCCACCCAGGTGCCCTCTATCTCATTTTTTAAATGTTTAATATTTTCAACACCTAGTTAATAAAATATACATATATTGTGATGAAAAGTTTATGATTAAAAAGTTTCAGATGCCCACTTAAAAATGTGCAAGGTGTGTGAATTCTCATAGGCGGTCCATGCACCGTACACGCCTATCACTAGCAAACGTGGATGTACTCGGTGTCTCTAGGTTCCCGCTTCCGTAGTGCCCTCTTAATCACATGGTTTCTCTTCCTACCATCCTGGACCTGTATTCTCAATTTGCTTCTCTATTTCATCTCCGCCCCTTTGAAGAGCTTGATTCTGGGTCTTCTGTAGCTATGCGTTCGCGCTCTCTCTCTCTCTCTCTCTCGATCAGTCTTTTGCAACCTAGCACTATTGATACCTGGTGGGTGATTCTCTGCTGTGGGGCTGTCCTGTGCCCTGCAGGACAGTTAGCAGCATCTCTGGTCTCTATCCGCTAGATGCCAGCAGCACCCCCCCCCCCAGTGGTGACCACCAAAAATGTCGCCAGATATTGTTCAATCGGCCCTGGGAGCAAAACTCCTTGCCTCCCAGCCCCAGTTTAAAAACCACTGCTTTAGCCGATTCCATTCAGCATCATTGATTTAAGTTCTTTGTAGAAGCTGAAGGCTCTGAAGTTAACGTCTTTAATCCTAACCCGCCCTTGGAGCTGAGAATTACATGGCAAGCTGCCTGCAGCATATTTCTCCATGAATATGTAACAGGAGTCTTATTTTCACCATGATTTCTATCCTGCTCCCTCCTCAAGCTGCTCCTGTCCCAGTCTCCCCATCTTAGTAAACAGCATCCCCACCTCCTACTGGCTAAAGCCTCAGCCCCTGGGATAAATTCCCCCTTTCCCTTTTCTTGTATCTAATCCATCAGCAAAACCAACTGATTTGACCTACAAAACAGAAGTCAGACTTGCTCACTGCTCTTTATATCCACTGCTCCCATTTGAATCCAAACCCTGAAATTTTTTTTGCACTTCAGACACTGTTAACAGTCATTGGTCCCACGACTACACCAACACAGATATTTTACAAGATCGCTAATCACCACCAAGTTGCCAAATCCAGTGATTAACCCTCAGATCCAAATGACTCAACCTGTCAGTCCTATAGACATAGAAGTCCCTCCACTTCTCTGGAGATATTCTATCTTTTTCATCATGATGTTGGCTCTCCCTTCCTCTTCCACACTGGTCAGTGATGATGGCTCCTTTCCTGGCTGGGTTTTTTTGAGCTTCCTGACCTTTAGACATCAGTCCTGTGCTCTGGGACTTGGACCTTCTGCTTGAGTTTTCTGTTGTGTTAAAAAAAAAAAATTCAGCTGAGTACATTTTAAAGAACCTATTGGCTTTATTCAATGATTCACGAAATGGGCAGCATCCTGCTTGCAGACTGAAAGGAGCTCGGAGGAGCAGTACAAAATGAAAGACTTTTATAGGCAGAAGAGAGGAGGAGCAAGGAAGTCATGTCAGGCAAACAAGGCAGGTTGGTTATGGCCAGGTGACTTGGCTTCTGGGGATGGCAGGGGTCCGAGGGAGTGGGGATCAGGTGGTGTCTGCTTGCCTGGGCTCAGATTCCATTTTTGGGACAGCTGAAATCATAATTAAGTCTGGTTTGGGGGACATGGGGCTTAGCATAAGCAACTCCATTTTGGGCCTCTTGTTTTGTTTTTTTTTTTTTTTTTTTTTTTTAAAGATTTTATTTATTTATTTGACAGAGAGAAATCACAAGTAGACAGAGAGGCAGGCAGAGAGAGAGAGAGAGGGAAGCAGGCTCCCTGCTGAGCAGAGAGCCCGACGCGGGACTCGATCCCAAGACCCTGAGATCATGACCCGAGCCGAAGGCAGCGGCCTAATCCACTGAGCCACCCAGGCGCCCCTCTTGTTTTGTTTTTAATAGTTACTTCATAACAAATAATAACAAGTTTAGTAACTTTAAACAGCTCAGTTTACTATCCTACCATCTCTAGCTGTCAGGAGGCCAGACACAGCTTAACCACGGTCCTCGGCTCTGGGTCTCACTCAAAGGAGGAGAGAAGGCGCCCACCAAGCTGTGTTCTCACGTGCAGGTTCCACTAGGGAAGGCTCTGCTTCCAAACTCACTCGGGTTGTTGGCAGAACTCATTTCCTTGTAGCTGTGTGATTTGGGGGGCAGCCCATGCTGGGGCGGGCCAGGGAGATTCTCCAGGCTGTTAACTGGAAACCATCCTCAGCCCCCAGAGGCTGCTTGCGGTCTCCTGCCATATAACTCTCTCCACAGTTGATTCCGAACTTGGCTCTTTGCTTCTTCAAGTCCAGGACAGCCTCTCACTCCAATCAGTAAAACAGTCTGATTTAATATAATGAGACCATAATAGTGACATCTTCTTACCTTGCCAAATTCTACTGGTTAAAAGCAAGTCCTAAGTCCCATACACACTCCCATCCATACTCACAGGACACATACCAGGGGACAGATATCATGAAGCTGCCTTATCATGTTGCCAAACACACCTCTGTCCATACTCACTGCGTAGGTAAGCCCACTTCTTCTCAGAGCTTGAACCCTATGTCCTAACGGTGCTCATATTTGTGCCTCCAGCCCGGACCTCACCCATGAATGCCAGACTCCTGTGTTCAGCTGCTGGTTGGGCATCCCCATGTGGATTCAGCCACCATCTCCAGAACCAAACACCTGTTGCCCATCAAACTTGCTTCTCCCATCATCTTTCCCATCTTAGCAAGTGGTAACGTCACTGTTCCAGGGCCTCGGGCCCCCAAAATTGTAAAATCATCCGAACTCTTGTCTTTTCCGCACACTCCACACTTAATATATTTACAAATCCTGCGTGTTTTGTCTTCAATATACACCCAGAATCTCCCCCCTTCTCCCCACCCCTGCATCTACTGCTCTGGTCTGGGCCAATACCCCCTCTCACCTAGATCAGTGGTCCTCAACCAGGAGAGTTTTGTGCACCTGCTCCCCCCCCCCCCCACGGGATTTTGACAGGGTCTGGACACACTTTTCGTTGTCACAACTTGAGAGTGGGAAAGGGCGCTCCTGCGATCTAGTGGTCAGTGCACAGGACAGCTCCCCATAGCAAAAATTAATGTGGCCCCAAATGCCAGCAGTATAGAAATCTCAGTCTACATTAATGCAAGTAGCATCCCCACCCCACAACTCCACACGTCTGTTCTGCACACAGCAGCCTGAGTGATTCTTTTCTTTTCTCTTTATGATTTTATTTATTTATTTGACAGAGCGAGAGAGAGATCCATGTAGGCAGAGAGGCAGGCAGTGGGAAAGGGAGAATAAGGCTCCCTGATGAGCAGAGAGCCCAATGCGGGGCTCGATGCCAGGACCCCGAGACCATGACCTGAGCTGACGGCAGAGGCTTCACCCACTGAGCCACCCAGGCGCCCCGATCCTTTTCTAATCTAAATCAAGTCAAGCCTCTTCAAAACCATCCAAGCTCTTCTCATCTGGCACAAAGTTAAAGGCAAATCTTTACAATGGCCTTCAAGACTTTATGTGATCTGACCCCACTACCTTCCTTACCTACCTCCTACCACTTGCCGTCTTGCTCATTTTTTGCCCAGCATTATTGGTCGCTGTGTCATTCTTTTAACACACCAGATGTGCTCCCACCTTGGGCTTACTGTTTGCTTTGTGTGGGATGCTCTTCTCCAAACAGCACAACTGCTCGTTCCTTAATTTCCTCCAGGTCTTTCCTCAAATGAGGGAGACTTCCCTGACACAGTCCCATAGAAAATACCAACCTGCTCCCCTAAACCCCACACCCCATGTCCACTCACTCAGCTTAGTTTCCTTCCTACCCCACATCAACCCCTGATATGTATGTATATTTATTTGCTTCATTTCTCACTCAACAACTAAAATGAAAAGTCCAAGAGGACATCAAATTCATTTTGTTTCTTGTTAACTATTCTGTCTTTAGGGTTTAGAACAGTACCTGACACATAGTAGATGTTCCGTAAATATTGGAGAATGATTTGTTTCTATTTTTGCCTTTTCTCTATCCATTCTTTACACAGCAGCCAAAAATGACATTTTAAAAATGCAAAAGTAATCCCACGACCACCCTCTACCCACCAGTGTAAAACCCTTCAACAGCTTTTCGTTGTGCTCAAGCCGCAGCTGACATTCTACAGCCCAGGCCAGATTAAGATTTCAGAGTTCTTAATCACTGGAAAGACGATGGTGTTGTCACCACCAGAGATATTTAAATATTTTTGAAGATTAGATCCCAAAGTAAGTGTGCTAAAAGCCTAGCAATATCCGATTTCACAAACTCAGATTTCATAAAGTCTCATTAGTCTTCTCACCTTGTGTAAGTTTAATCTTTCCTCGGCCCCCTTTTCTCTTCTGTTTCAGGCACTCACCATACTTTGCCAGAATGACCATAATGGCCTTCCAACCTGTCATCTCATCTTCAGGAATATGCCCCTTTCCCTCCCCTCCTCACACCAATTCATCCTCTAAACTTATTCTAAAATGATCACTCTAAAATGTGCATCTCACTGTGTCCTTCCCCTACAGGAACTTACTCAATAGCTCCTACGGACGTGTGAATTTCCTTGGTGTGGTATTTTTACAAGACCCTTTGCTTGCAAGTGGCAGCAATCCAAAGAAAACTGGAGGAACCAAAAGGGAAAAGCAAGCAAACAAACAAAAAACAAAGGAATGTCCAGGTTCCTGTAGGGGTGGATACCACAGAAGTTCATACAAATCCGAAAGAATACGGGGCACCTGGGTGGCTCAGTGGGTTAAGCCTCTGCCTTCAGCTCAGGTCATGATCCCAGGGTCCTGGGATCAAGCCCCACATCGGGCTTTCTGCTCTGCAGGTAGCCTGCTTCCTCCTCTATCTCTGCCTGCCTCTCTGCCTACTTGTGATCTCTGTGAGATAAATAAAGAAAAAATCTTTTTAAAAAATCAAAAGAAGAGCTACAGAACTAAAATTTCAGAATCAAGAACTAGGGACTGGAAACCGGCAAAACACTTTTCTCTTTGTCCATGTCTCATGTTTACTTGTCTCCATATGGCTGCTTTCTTCTCTAGTCAGACTCTTCAAGTGTCCAGGAAGATGGCCATTGCCAGCTCCTGAATCCCATCCAGCAAGGCCAGTCACTCGCCTAAAGAGAGAACCTTGTCTTCCTGTCATTTACATATCAATCCCAGGGAGACTCTGATTGGTCCTATTGGTGTCAGGTGGACCAATCACTATATGGGTTTATATGTGTGCCCATCCTCCCCCAGACTGCATAAAGCACAGGTGAAATTTTTTTTTAATTAACATATAATGTATTATTTGCCCCAAGGGTGCAGGTCTGTGATTCATCTGTGTTACACATTTCACAGAACTCACCATATCACATACCCTCCCCAATGTTCATAACCCAGCCACCCTCTCCATACCCCCTCCATCCCCGCAAACCTCAGTTTGTTTTGTGAGATTAAGTCTGTTATGGTATGTCTCTCTCCCCATCCCATCTTGTTTCATTTTTTTCCTCCCTACCTCCCATGACCCCCTACCCTGCCTTTCAAATTCCTCATATCAGAGAGATCATATGATAATTGCCTTTCTCTGATTGACTTACTTCACTTAGCATAATACCCTCTAGTTCCATCCAAGTCATTTCAAATGGCAAGATTTCATTTTTGATGGCTGCATAGTATTCCTCTGTGTGTGTGTGTGTGTGTGTGTGTGTGTGTGTGTGTGTATTACATCTTCTTTATCCATTCCTCTGTTGATGAACATCTAGGTTCATTCCATAGTTTGGCTATTGTGGACATTGCTGCTGTAAACATTCAGGTTCACATGCCCCTTTGGATCACTACATTTGTATCTTTAGGTAAATACCCAGTAGTGGGATTGCTGGGCCCTAGGGTAACTCTATTTTCCTCTTTGAGGAGCCTTCATACTGTGAAGCACAGGGGAAATTATCCAGAGTGAACGGCGTTGTGTACCCAGAAAGAGGAAGATGAGAAAGTACAGCGGTCAGGCACAACACATAGCCCACAGTTTCCACCATTTACATGATCTCTTCGATTCCACTTTTCCCTGCTCCTTCCACAGGTTCTGTGCTTGAACCACAGTGAGCCCCTGTGAATTCGTGGATGGCTTTGGCTTTCTCTTACCTGCATCTGGCCACACCTGCTGCTCTCTGTGCCTAAAACCCTATTTTCTGGCTTGTTATACAAAGATAATACTTCCAGACATTCTTCACACATCGTACACCTCATACATCATCTCCTCCAGGAAGTCTTTGTTTTTTACTTAGGGGTTTTATTCTCATTTAGGGATAGTAAGGCCAACAGAGCAGGAGATCACTGCCGTTGAAAAGACAATTGGTTACTCACAGATCCCAGAAGGAGGGGGCTGGCGCAGCCACCAGGGAGGGGTGGGGAAGGACAAAGGGGAGCACCGGGTTCCGTCAGGATGGGACTGAGGATAAGAGCCTTTATTGTGGTTTCTGTAGGAAGGAATGGGGGAAGTAGGGATGGTAGGTTGTGACTGGCTGATTTGGACACTTTCAGCAGGAGCTGGGGTATAACGGCTGTCCCTGGTTGTCTGGTACTTGGCCCTGGGGTGATTCGGACCCTGAGTAACAGTTCCACAGAGAAGGTGGTCAGGAATTCAGACTCTAGATTCTTTGCTTTGCATTTAAAAACCTCACTCCCAGCTGAGGGGTAACTCTCTCTAGGAGCTGACCAACCCTGGAGGGGCAGTCCTTCCAGCTTCAGCAGGCACTCATGATGGTCAAAGTATCAAAATATGGAAAATAAAGACGGTTACTCGTCTTCCCTGATTTTTTTTCTTTTTAAACTTCTTTTATTTAAATTCAATTAGTTAACGTAAAGTGTGTCAATAGTTTCTTTTTTTTTTTTTTTTAAAGATTTTATTTATTTATTTGACAGACGGAGATTACAAGTAGGCAGAGAGGCAGGCAGAGAGAGAGGAGGAAGCAGGCTCCCCGCTGAGCAGAGAGCCCGATGTGGGACTCGATCCCAAGACTCTGAGATCATGACCTGAGCCGAAGGCAGCGGCTCAACCCACTGAGCCACCCAGGCGCCCCGTGTCAATAGTTTCTAATGCAGAGGTCAATTATTCTTCCCTGATATTTTTTTCACCCTCTTCCCCTAAATCAGGTTTCTGTGACTCTTCCTTCTGATCCCATAATAACCAGTGCATATTTCTGTCCTTGCAAGGTGACAGCGCCAACAATGGCATCCCAAGTGACAGCATAGCAATGTTCAACCTTCAGATTCCTTTGAGGGAAGAGGGTGAGAACTTGAAGCCATTTTAATTTCGATGTAATGGATGTGTGACCTCATTTGATGTGGGTAGCCTGTAAGACTGCACTTCTAGTCTTTACTCACGTGTCTTAAAAATATTTTTATTCATATTTTTTTATTAAAATGATGACAACAAAACTCGAGGTGTGCTATATATCCTGAATTTCCACCATCACATTCACTTATAGAGCCATTGTTCATTCATCCTCATACTGATTATTGAATACGATTTTTCTCTGCATTATTGTGCCTATCTTTGACCTTCCAAATACACAATTAACCAGGAAATTTTAAACTCTGACTGCTCTTTTAAGAAATTCAGGCTTGTAAATATCCGTGCATAGAAAATCAAAACAATATGCCTGATTACACAAGGACCTCTCCCACTGATGAATGTATGGTGCCTTATTATCTTTGTATGGTGCCTGGGTGTGGATTAGGAAAAGAAGCACCATCCTTTGCACAGTTGCAGCTGTTAGCTGTGGAAACTGCTTGGGGAGCAAAGTACAGGTTGGTTTTTAGCCCAAAGTGTCTCCTTCTGGTAAACCTTAAAACGTCAGGCGAAGATGCTGAATGTGCACTATTTTGCCCCAATGGTTGTAGCTTGATGCATGTTCCTCCCTGGGATTTCCTCCAGGACCTGATAGTGTTATACAATAGCAAGTGAGGGACTAACCCATCACTGTGTAAATTTCTGCTGCCATAATAAAATGTGCATGTTTCTGTTTAGGAATCTGAACACGTATTTGACCTTCTTAGTGATTCAACTTTGAAGCAAAGACTTTTTTCATCTTTTCTTCAAGACTTTGGGTTAAATTAAGGGGTGCTCTGAGATTTTAAGGCAAATTGTCACGAGTCAGCCTTTATCTACAGTTACTTATCTCTGTAATCAGATTTTTCTCAAGACACAAAATACACGTAAACACAAAATAAAACACAGATACAGTTTAGATGCCGACTCAAATTGTCAGCCAGGGCTGTTGAGTCCACATTTTGTAATCATTGCAGGTGATTGATTATATTAAGTGAATATTAGCAGTTACAAAATAAATCTACAGTAATACAATGTACTTTTATCATTTTTTTTACATTAATGGTTTTTGGTTAATTTTTCCTGTTTCTTAAAAAAATAATTTAAAAAAATATAGCTCTTCTGTAGTCCGAAAGTTTGTGTCCCCTCTCAAAAGTCATATGTTGGAGGGATGCCTGGGTGGCTCAGTGGGCTAAGCCTCTGCCTTTGGCTCAGGTCATGATCCCAGGGACCTGGGATCGAGCCCTGCATCGGGCTTTTTGCTCAGCAGGGAGCCTGCTTCCCTCCCTCTCTCTGCCTGCCTCTCTCCCTACTTGTGATCTCTGTCTGTCAAATAAATAAATAAAATCTTTTAAAAAAAAGTCATATGTTGGAACCCTAATCCAAGTGTAATGACATTTACAGATAAGGCCTTTAGGAGATTATTAGGTCATGGTGGTGGGGCCCTAACAATGGGATTAGTGCCCTTATGGGAAGACACAGAAGAGAGCCAATGATATGATATATATTACATATAATATATGAAATATTATTATAATGCTATATTATTATATCAATAAATGAAATGCAATAAATAAATAAATAAATAAATAAAATGGCGATGCAATAAATAAATAAATTACAATGGAAGATTATTCAGCTTAACAAAGGAAGGAGTGTCGGTGATGTCCCTGGTGGGCCATGCTGGCTCTTGGCTGGGACCTAAGCCAGGCCCGGACTGAAAACCTGCATCGTCCCACCAACTTGGGGTTTCCTGCTATCTGTCCCCCAAAGGACAAGTGTCCAGTGTCAGAGCATGGGGACAGAAATAGCCTCAGTTAGTTCCTACACGAAGAGTAGCTTTGGAAACTTCTGAAAACCCAACTCATCATCCATCTGGCTATGAAGGGACGTCTACAACATTAATCCCATGACCCATGTTTTACTTTGTAGAATTCCAAACATTCAACAAGCTTGTGAGTGGTCTATTTATTTGCAAGCTTAGGTTGCTGCTTCTTGCCTTTAAAAGCCAAGCACTGTAGTTGCTACCGTAGATCGATACAGTCTTTTACAGCTTTCAAAGCACTTATGAGTTCTTCCCCTATTCTTTACTTCTGAAAAGCAAAATGTGTATCAGTCAATGATGTAATTAGTTTGAACAGAAAAGAACTTTATTGAACATTATCAAGGGCCTTGAAGAATGCCTGGAGGGCCAATGCCAGGTTCTGGGGCTGTACCACCGCAGGACTGCCCAGGGGAGATAGTGCAGTGATACCCCAACAGTTGACCCTGGATGGAACCGTGGGCATGGCTGCTCAGAGAACTCCAGTCTTTTGCGTCCATCCTTAGAAACAGATCCTACCAACTTGGTGCTTGCTTCTTCTTCTCCCATCAGAGCCTCATGTGGGTGCATCTGATGGGCAGACCTTGTATCATTTGCAAAGTAATTTCTGGCTTCTCTTGGGGTAGAAAGTCAACATGGGAAAATTCCTCAGAGGTAGGAAGAGTATCCAAAGGATGCTGGCTGTTGCAAATTACAACAAACATGACAAACAATACCAATAACCATCAGAAGTGGGGTTTTAATGTCTTGAAACAGTTATTATTGGGTTTTAATGTTACTGGGAATAATTTACTGTAGGTTCACAAGATATCTGATAAGAGAGCACCTTTTAGATTTCTCTAACCAATAATGTCTGCATTCTGATCCTGCAGAAAAAAGTTCTCTGAAAGTGCTGACCAGTTTTGATTGCAATACGATTTCTCAGCTGATTCTTTTCATATCCTATTTGAAGCAGAGCTCAAAGCTCTGTACTCAGTGGGTGGTTGTATAATTGTTTTAATTCATTTGTTAAACATAATTATCTTTCCTCACTTCTGTCCTATTCCTTTAATATATGCTCAGCAACTAGGTCCCTAATGGATGTGATTAGAGCTTCCCACGGTGTGCATCATGTGAGGGAAGGGGTGTTACATCATTAAGGTGGGGACACATCTTCATTTCATGTTTCAGGGACTTAAGCTGTTTCTTTTGACACCTGGGGGCTAAGTTAATGAGAGAGTTCTTTGATAGTTTTATGTGAGCTAATTCTGCTTGTCACATGCTATAGGGGACCTGGAGAAGAGGGAGGAAATCAGAGAGCAGAGGATAGGTGGCGTGCCTTTGTTCAGTGACCATCCCCTCATGTCAACCACCAACCCAATCATTAACTCTGTCCGTTTAAACACAGACATCCTGAGACAGATAAAAGACCGGTTCTTGGCAACAGGTCAGAACATATTCTTGGGAAAAAGAGTTATGCTAGTGGACCCTTGTGAATCTGAGGTGTCTTCCTCCTAGAGACCTGGGTGTTTTGTAGACAACCTCTCATCCACCTTTTTGCAATGTCCCCGCAAGGCACTTATTCCCAAGTCTGGGAAAACTGAAGAATATTAGACTCTGTTCTCTTAGAGATCAGGGAAGGTGTCAATGAATCATCCTTCTGGGTTCTAACCTAGACTGACAACAGATAAGAACCGAGTTCAATCAAATGTGATAGGTATTGAGGGCTAGATGAGTCAGCATGGCTTATATTCAAGACCAAAATAGTCTTGAATCTTCCTGTGCCCTGAATTGAAAAATGGTGCCTAGGGAATAGTGTACCTGGCCCGATCCAGCCATGCTTACCCCAAGAATATGAAGATTTCCCCCTGCATTTTCTTTTGAAAGTTTTATGGTTTTAGCCTTTACATTTAAGTCTACAATCTATTTCCAGTTAATTTTTGGATATAGTGTGAGGCAAGAGTGATGATTTGTTTTCCCATACATACATGCAATGATAGAAATGCTTTCCAGCCTGTCCCCAAGAAGAATGGGCCTGGGTCTTTCCCACTGTTTCCTGGCAATGGTCCAGCACAGCTTTCCTTCAGAGCAGTCAAATAACTGAAAGAAAATCCTCAAATTTAACAATCTTGTCTACTGGGTTTCAATGGAAGTTCATGCATTTTATCCACTCCCCCTTTTCAACCTGCTTTCTATAGAGAACATCAATTCACCTGTTGGAATTAAACCTGAAAAAAAGGGCAACAAATTAAGCCACTTACAAGAGTGTCACAAAGTACTGACCTTTTATTCTTAACACAGTGACTGGACAGAACCCCTATCTTTGCGAGTAAAAAAGAGCAGGAACCCCTTCCCCATCCTATGCGATGGTGTACTTCAAAGCCTTGTCTAAGCAAATCTTAGAATGTAGAAGTTGTAGGGAACAGAATGTTCATCAGTTTGATGAACGTTGGAAACAGTGATCTTTGCAGCTTCAGTTTATAACAGTGAGCTTGTGCATTCTTGGTTAGCTGTCCATTACTGATGTGTGCCGGATTAGTTTTACAGTTTCACCTGAGGAGCAGAAGTCTGTTGTAGTTGTTTTATGAAGAGTCCAGAAATTCTGCTTTTAAAAAACAGGCTAAATGCATACAGAAACATTTATTACACAGAAAGTGCAGCAAGTCTACCAGGCCAGAAGCATAAGTACTGATGAATGGATGGAAGCAGTAGCTAGGACAATCCTATAGCAAGAGAAGACTGTGATGCTTCCAGATGGTCCAGGAAATCTTCTGGAGGCTTCAGTACCTGGTGTGATCATTTAGTTGTGAAGAGGGCACATCGGAAGGGGTGGTGTGGTGAGCAAGGGCACAGGACAGGAGCCGAGCACATCTGGCAGGTGGCAAGTGGACTGTCAAGGTGGGGCCGTGAGAGACTGGGTTCAAGGCAAGCTGCCAGGAGCCAGGAAGCCTCCTGAAAGCCCGACTATCCCAGGATAGCATATTCTCAAATCATGATGATAAGGCTTATGACGATTTAAATGCTGTTAAATGGGAATTTGGCCTTTCCAACCATGCTATACCTTTGATTGTAAGATGTATCCAAATTTCAAAGATGTTAGATTTTGTGGGGGGAAAAGCACAAGTCAGTGTGCTAGCCAGCCTCGGGGAGGACCACGAAGATTTCCACATCCCAGTATCTGCACGTGTGTTGTACCCTCCCACATCTGGTGTGACTAACAGGATATAGCAGAATTGGGGGTAAATCAGTTACAAAATTAGGTTATGAAAGACACTGAGGCTTCTGTTTTGTTCTCTCTCTCTTTTCCTCTCTTTCTTTTCTCTCTCTCTCTCTCTCCTTCCTTCTTCTATTCCCCCTCTGCTTCCCTCTCACTCCCTCCCTTTCTCTCCCTTTCTCATTTATCATTAGCTCTTGTGGAAACGCAGGTCTCCCTGTAGATACCCGGGTGGCAAGGAACTGAAGCCCTCCACACCTGCCACCTGCACAGAATTGAGTTCTATCCATCATCACATGTCCTTCAAACAGCTGCAGCTGGCTGTTTGATGGCAATCTCATGAGATCCCTCAAGGCAGAAACACATAGCTCGACAGCTTCCAGGTGCCTGACCTTCAGAAACGATGTGAGATCATAAGTACTTAAATATATAGTTTGGACTGCTAAGTTTGGGGGTAATTCATTGCACAGCAATAGAGGAACGATTCTACACTCAGACTCAAAATATGCCTTATTCCGTATGTATACTCAGCGTCAGTCTGACGTTCAGAAAGAGATATGCCTGCCTGAAGCTGCTTAGAACCTGCAGTGCCTCAGAGCAGGGGGAGATATTAAAGAGAGGTAAAAAATGGTGAAAGGGAATGTAGATACACAAAGAAGAACCATTTTGCTTTTCTAGGTCTTCTTTTTAAAGAGTAGAAATTATACTTTCCCAGAAAGAAACAAACTCAGAAGGAAAGAGTAGGATAAAAGTTACCTTTATCAGCCTATAAACAGATACTCAAACCAAAAACAGTGGAAACTGCAAAAAGATGCCAACTGTATTTAAAGAAATGGCAAACGACGTTAGGTATGAATGACTTTCATGCAAATAGAAGAGGAAGACGTGGTCGAATTGTTCAGGAGGTGCCAAAAGAATGTGAATAACATTACTATTGAAAGGAAGGAAGACTGAGATTCTGAACAAAAATGTTTTATTAGGTAAAAGAATGAATAAAAAAATATATATATACATATATATACACACACACAAACATATAATATATATACATATGTATATGTATATATATGTTTTCTAGGATTGCTATTACAAGAAACCAGAAGCCTGGAGGCTGAAACCACAGAAGTGGACAGTGTCACATTTCTAGAGGCTACAATGTTGGTAGGACATGCTCCTTTTGTAGGCATTGTGGATGGATCTGTTCCAGGCCCCTTTTCCAGCTTGAAGTATTGCTCTGGCTTTGGACTTCTTCACCGGGCCTTCTCCCTCAGTGCATATCTGTGTATCTGCACTCTCCCTTCTTAGAAGCACACAAGTCCTCCTGAATTAGGGGCCCAGTCTACTCCAATATGACCTCATCCTAGCTAGAGACATTTCCAGGGACCTTATTTCCAAATACGGTCATGCTTCCAGGTGCTGGGGTTTAAGACTTGGATAGTTTAAATGCATAAACACACACATATACACACACACACACACACAAACGCACACGTGTGTGTGTGTATATGTATTCCTATATATATATATGTGTATAGATAGAAAGGGAGGAAGGAATAGACAGGAAAAAGAAAATACGTCTAGCGAGTTAGTAGACTTCACCTTTAACTTTTCAACAATGACCTTCAGAATGAACGACTGAAATTCTATTGAAAGGAAAGACCTGGATAGGTCAGTGAATACTAAACTCTACATAGGAGGATGCAGTGGCTAGTAGAGATTTTGTGGAAAGAGAAAGGATGAAAAGGGCTAGACCGTACCCAAAGAAACCCTCAAAGGCTCCTTTTCCGAGGTCTTGAATGGAGACAATGGAAAGACACCCGATCCGTGAACAGAGAAAGAAACCATTGCAGAACAACAAGGGATCCTCTTAGAAAGACATGGCTATCCTCAAGGTGTCTGCATGCGATGAGAAAACTCCCTGAGATCCACCACATTCAAGCCCATCCAACAAGGCTCCAGACACTTTTTGGAAAGCTTGTCTTTCTTTCGTGGAGAAAGAATGAGTGAGAGAGAGCATGAGAGAGGAGAAGGTCATTGGGAGAAGCCGACTCCCCAAGGAGCTGGAAGCGGGAGGCAGGATGAGGTCCTACCAGTCCAGGGTCATGACCTGAGCCCAAGGCATTCGCTGAACAAACCGAGCCACCCAGGCACCCGTCTCCAGAAATGGGTCAACAACAGCTGAGGAGCACCTGGGCGGCACCCTCAGTGAAGTGCCCAACTCTGGGTTCTGGCTCAGGGGGTGATCTCAGGCTCTTGAGATTGAGCCCTGAAGCTAACTCTGGGCTCAGGGCCGAGTCCACTAGGTCTCTCTTCGGGTCCTGCCTTTCCTCCCTTCCCCATGAAGAGTGCTCTTGCCCTGAAACCAACTAGGAAAAACCTTCACAGAAATAAACAATGGCTGAGAGGGGGAGGGGTGGGGAGAGAAGTGACTGGCCCAGGGTGAGAACACGTACAGAGATTGGATGAACGGTAGTGTACAGTTTCAATGGACCCCAACTGGATGGAGGGATTCAATGCAATCCAGTTTCTGATCTGGCAAGTGCCTGTGTCCGTGGATAAGCCAGTTCTCCTATTGCCCTGGACACGAAAAGGGCTCGTCATTCCCCGGCAAATCTGAAGAAAGAAGCGAGAGCAAGACTGAGGGAGAAAGAGAGTGAGAGGAGAATCTGATGGGATAGGATGTCTTACAAAAGGTCTCTTGAAATGAATGACCCGAGCAAATAGACCAACACGAGAGGGCAGACTTTGACCAAGCGGTGCTAAACGACGTGAATATCCACGTGGAACAGAAGAGGTCCGAACGCTCTTCCAGACTGATGGAGCCTACATACGAAAGAAGACATCAGAAGTTGTCTGGAAGATACAATCGGAAACCCTTTGGAGGATCTGGGGGAGGTGGCAGAGATGAGTGGAGCACACCACCAAAAACGGGAAGCCCAAGAAGGGTTAGTTAGGAAGTTGGACTCTACGAATCCAAGGTTCCAAACACAAAGTCTTGCCCAGCAAAGGACAAGACGAAAAGTATGAAAGCTTGTATGGAGATACCACCTAAGGAACTGTATACAACTCGAGAGAGGATAACTAGGAATCAAGAAGGATAGGTAGGTACCTTCAAAACAATGAAAATCCTGGCACAGAAATATGCCAAGGAGAAAATCATCAGCCAAGAAACCCAGGAAAAGATTCCTTAAATGCTCAGTGATCACAAGAGTGCCAAGGAAAACACAACCTGTGGGTTAGTGTTATCCCAGTGGAGGAGGACCTCGAAGCATGTTGCCTAATGCAACGGACTGAATCGTCAAAAACGGATTTAATCATGGAGTGGGGCACCTGGGTGGCTGCTTTCTGCTCGGGTCCTGATGCCAGGGTCTTGGGAGCAAGCCCTGCCTGGGGCTCTCTGCTCAGCAGGAAGCCTGCTTCTCTCTCTCTCCCACTTGCACTTGTTGTACTCCCTCTCCAATGGGGCTCCTTCTCTCACTGTGTCTGTCTTTCTGTCCAATGCGTCTATCAAACAAGCAATCCCTTCCATTCAAGAAGTACAAATCAAATGTTGACGCATGGGGTCCTCAAGAACGACAAGAATCAGGAGGGTTGTTTGATGATTTCTTGGACGTTTTTCTTCCTTCCTTGGACAGACAGAGAGGAGAAGGAGGGAGAGAGACAGGCCGAGAGAGAGGGCCAAACAGGCTCCCTGCTCAGGAAAGAGCCAGATGCAGGGCAGGGTCCTCAGGCTGGTGCGTCTCCAAGTGCAGCGTGAAGCCCTGCAGCAGCTCCAACAATCCCAAGGGGATCTCCCTGCAGGTCTTGCCTGCCCCTCCCCCGCCGGGGACGCCTGGGCGCCGCCCTCGCCTCCTCCCTGACGGATCTTTGGCCCCGCTGCCCCAAGAGAGCGCGCTCAGAGGGCGCTGCAGGCGCTCCTGGAGGCTGGCGCCAAGGCTCCCTGGGCTCAGCTGTTCCGTGCGGCGGGGGCTGCAGCGGGGGCGGCGGGGGCGGCGGGGGCGGCGGGAGTTGCTGCCGCGGTGGCTGCGACGGCGTCGCGTGGCGGTGGCGGTGGCGGCTGAGGGAGCCCGGCCCTGGCAGGGCGGGCAGCATCTCGGGCACCTCCCGCTCGCCCCGGGCCAGTCGCTTCTCTCCCCACCCCTCCCCCTCTCAGCCATTGTTTATTTCTGTGAAGGCTTTTCCTAGTTGGTTTCAGGGCAAGAGCACTCTTCCTGGGGAAGGGGGGAAGGGCAGGACCCGAAGAGAGACCTAGTGGACTCTGCCCTGAGCCCAGAGCTAGCCTCAGGGCTCAATCTCAAGAGCCTGAGATCACCCCCTGAGCCAGAACCCAGAGTTGGGCACTTCACTGAGGGTGCCGCCCAGGTGCTCCTCAGCTGTTGTTGACCCATTTCCATTTCTGGAGACGGGTGCCTGCGTGGCTCCTCCGTTAGTTCAGGGACTGCCTTGGGCTCAGGTCATGACCCCGGACTGGTAGGATCTCATCCCGCCTGCCGCTCCCAGCTCCTTGGGGAGTCGGCTTCTCCCACTGACCTTCTCCTCTCTCATGCTCTCTCTCACTCATTCTTTCTCCACGAAAGAAAGACAAGCTTTCCAAAAAGTGTCTGGAGCCTTGTTGGATGGGCTTGAATGTGGTGGATCTCAGGGAGTTTTCTCATCGCATGCAGACACCTTGAGGATAGCCATGTCTTTCTAAGAGGATCCCTTGTTGTTCTGCAATGGTTTCTTTTTCTGTTCACGGATCGGGTGTCTTTCCATTGTCTCTTCTCCAGACCTCGGAAAAGCAGCCTTGGCGGATTCCTTTGGGTACGGTCTAGCCCTTTTCATCCTTTCTCTTTCCACAAAATCTCTACTAGTGATGAGGGAGCAAGAGGCTGGCTGAGAACGGAGCAGGGGCTGGCACCTTGCACCCCCTCTCCACCCACTCCCCTTGGTAATATGTGTGACATTTCACAGGCACCCCTGACTGCCCTAAAAGAAGAGCAAATGGTTATCTTGCAGAGATCACAGTCCTGCAAGGCAGGAGTCTCTCTTGGTTTATAAATGTCCTTGAGATTTACAACAAAGAAGTTACCTTATCAATAGCCCAATTTCCAAAGATACATAACTCAGTTCCTCAAGCCCTTACGTCACCCTCCCCTCCATAAAAAAACCGAAGGAGATGGAGTTAGAAGGAAAAGTAAATAAAGTTAAATATCTTTTAAGACCTAAATCTCACTAACAAGGACATTTGTTAGCAGGAATGTAACATTCCACCAGGAGACTCCCAATTGTCTTTATGTTAGTGCCTCATTAGAGGGAAAGTGGCCTTGGCTTGATAGTAACCAGGCCTTCCATATCCTGACAGTCTTCTTTATCCCAATAGCCCTTCTGAACAACCCTTTGTCCTCACCTACCCAACTCCTGTGTATATAACCAGCCACTCCTCACAACCCGGGGCAGCAGCTCTTCCTGCCCACGGGTCCTGTCCCCGTGCTTTAATAAACCACCATTTTGCACCAAAGATGTCTTAAGAATTCTTTCTTTAGTCGTCAGCTCCGAACCTCACCCCACCGAACCTGACTTAGGTTCTGAGACTTCATCATTTTTGGCGAGCCAGCCAGGAGATTCATGAGTCTTTATATTTGGACTCTGAGCTTCGGTGCAAAATTGGTGAGTACTTTCTCTCCTTTTCCTTTACGCTCATTCCAGGGCTTTTCAAGGAGTATGGTCTTATTGGAACACTTGCATGTCAATTGCTCAGGCTGTAATCGTCTAGCCCGTGGCTACTCTACGGGGAGGAGAATGTCTGCCTTTTGGCTGTAAGCTAGTACCCTGGCCGGAATGGCAATAAGACCCAGAAACTTGATGGCCTCTCTTTGTTCCTGTTCTTATAGAAAGTTGTCTCTCTTGGGCACGGGACAGCCACCTAAGTCACCAGGATGGCTTCCAATCTCAAGACTCCCGTGTGAGGTTTCCTCCTGATTGATCTAATGTGATCCCCTCCACATCCTGGTCTAGCCACTTCTGGCCGCGAGACCTCCACTGGGAGCCGGCCGAAACCAGTACCCGATTGAATTAAAATGCAACCAGGGACCGTTTCCTAGGGAAGTTGGCTGTAAGGACCACATGTGCTGGAATGTCGCTTAGACCATGATGGATTTCAGTCTTTAACTGTTTCTCGTCAGTGTCATCAGCAAACCGCTTAAAGCTATGAAATTAGGTAATTTCCCCTTGCCAAACTTTTCTAATATTTCCATGGGTTAAAATGGCAAAACAGTATGCAGTCCTCAGGACAGACGATGGCATGGTATGGCACAGAGTTTTGGTCCATTCACCAGGCACCCATCAGCAGCCTAGGATGCGATGGGGAAGTGGAGGGACGCCGGCACCCCTCCAGGGCCTTTTATGGCAGGAATGTCTTTCCAGGGAAGGCAGGATGGTGATCAATAGCGATATCTTGAGGGACGCCTCTGGTCGCTTTTGACACACAGGAACCTCTGACATATCCTGCGTGGGACGCTACCCAGGAGTCAGGGGGGATTTGGTAATGGACCTTCTTTACTTTTCTGGAAGCATGGCCTCAGTAGGCTTCCTCAGTTCCCAAGGACTCTATCTTGGGGTGCCTTTTAACCCACTGGAAATAATTTGGATTGCAAAACTTAGGAAAGGACTGAGCTCCTGTAACACTGCATGGCCTCAGTGGGATCTATCAGTTAGATCTCCTCTGCAGGAAGCAGGGCAAATGGACCTAAGATACCTTCACCGCTCATACCTAGGCCTTCATTGCTCTGCACCAGGACTCCAAGTAAGGGGCTTTTGTGGAATATGTTTGCCCAAATGAGTCAGCTAGTAAACTTTCTCCTGACATATTGG
The DNA here is from genome assembly GCF_030435805.1 of Mustela lutreola. Lineage (NCBI taxonomy): Eukaryota > Metazoa > Chordata > Mammalia > Carnivora > Mustelidae > Mustela > Mustela lutreola. Next base: position 172,571 of record NC_081307.1, read on the forward strand.
ATGGTAATTACGTAAATAAGCCTTCCTCTAGTAAACCCTGGTTGCTGGGCCATCCCTAGCAAAGGGGACTCTGGCGTTATTCCTGTTTCTCTTAATAGATGAGGGGGCTTCTCCCTCACTCACTTCCCGTGTTAATGGCTATAACTGGAGCCAACTGGGGTTAGTCTAACTCGAGACAGAGACCATAAGGAATATTCCCAAGCAGCTGCAGAAACTCTCTTTGTTTCGGGGAAGTTTCCCTGTGTTCTCTGGCCGACTTGGACTGCTTAACCCCTCCCCCCTTGCTGGTGGGAAAGCATGGCGTCTGCTCCTCTGTTGGGGCTTATGAGCTCCAAAACCGGGAATCCTTTCTCTGCCTCCTGGCAGCACTTTGTTTCTTCTGTTTCCCCCTTCTCCTGTTTCTGTGCACCAACGTGCGTGCAGCCTGCATGACTAGCCTCTAGATCATGCACCATGGCTCCTTCTCTCTTCACTGTCAAGGAGCAAGAAGAACACCCCCACTCCAGATCTTCCCACGCACGTCTCAGGTAAATATTCAAAGTGGAATGGGTCCAGGTGAAAAGTAAATCAATGTTGAAACTAAGTTAAGTTTGTTGGTTTAATTAAGATAAGACCTGTCTTTGAAGTTACAGCAGTAAATATGAAACTTTTATTCTATCAAAGTTTACTAAAGGTCAAATAAGCTTATGCTACTTGTTAAAATTTGTTAGCAAAGAAATGACTGAACTGATGGTTAATTGTCTGTCTCAAAGTTCTAATGGGTAATTGCTGAAGTAACTTTCAAAGTCTTTGGTAACCTGAAAGTTTTAAAGTTTTGCTTGGATGACAAATGGAATTAAATTGTGGACATCTATATCTTAACCAGACAGGATAAAAAGCTAAGTCGTTAATTACTGGATGTAGGTTTGTGCTTTTGACTTCTTACTGCAAAGAAACTAAGAGTATTTAAATCTGCTGGTAAACTTGTTTGCCACTTAACTGATTCATAAATTTGCTACCTGAAGAATTCTGTTGTGTAACAGTTTACAATTGGTTAATAACTAAAGGTGTTTCTAAGAATACAAAGTTCTGCTTAGTGTAACTAAGACTGATGGAAATAAGGGAAACTCTAGGAAAGTAGATGATAAGTAAGAAAGATTTAAGGAATGGGAATACATTTTGTTGAAGGTAAGGGAAGGTAATTTTGTCCTAAATGAGATGGTTGTTTGGAAGGAAATGGCTTGGGACAAAACCTGAATGCAAAGGAAAGTTGTGGAAGGTTTGTGAACGGAAATCTTCACAAAAGAAATTTTAGATATGGTCAGGACAGACTAAAAAAAGAAAGAAAAACAGCCTCCAAGGTGATTTAGCACTCTCCTGTCCTGCCTCCACACAGATTATACTTCCAAGTATAAGGGCCATTTTGCCTTGAGAGATTAAGGAAGCAGCCCAACCTTGAGGGACTGCAAAAACACCCTGTTACCATCCTCCATTGCCTGTAACCATAGAAACTCACTCTAATCTGTAAAGAATGAAAGGGGAGACTGATCACCTCCCATTAGCCAGAGATGCCCAGAAGGGGAGGGTATCCAACCTGTTTGAATCTCAAGAGTGCCTGACTGTGTGAATGTGTCTGTATGGCTCCACCACTTCGGCTACCAAGTCTGAGTGGGCTGCACCTTGAGTCTCGCGGGGCGTCATATGGCATAACGGTCATCTACTCCACGGAGTAGCCTGGTTCGGGGTTTATGAGGACAGGCCTTAGCTAAGACGCTCCTAAATTCCCATGAGGGATGCAAACAGGACAGCAGGGAAAAGATTCCCCCCCCCTTGTCTGCGACATCATTCATGATAGGAGGGAAACCCAGAAAACTCCTATCTTAAGACTGCACACTTAGAAGTAAAATAAAAAAAGGGAAAGACACTGGTATAAAAAGCTGGTTTTCTTTCTGTTTAAAAGGGGCAAAGTTTTCTTAGCTAATTGATCTGTTAAAAAGTGTAAATGGTTTCCTCTTTGCCCGCCTGAAAAATTCAGTTCCTATGTTTTGTTTTATCAGGTGTTTAACATCCCTAATTATATTTAGGCATGTGTTTTTAAACTTTCTAAGGTTTTAGCAATTGTTGACAAGATTTAAACCAATGATAAACCTTGGGTTACATTTGGGAAAATGCTATAACTATTCTAGAGATTCTATGCACTTCCTAAAGTTTTAATGTTTTGAGAGATCATCGCTTGATATTGTAATTATGGGAATGTTATATATCACAGAAATTGTAACCTGATTTTCTTGCAGCTAAATTGTAAACTCCTGTGTCTCTATAGCTCTAACCATATCCATTCTGAGTTTTTGTCATTTATAATTGTTTTAATTCTCTTGTAAAATGAGTTTTATCTTCAAGGAGATTCCTATAAAGGACTTTCAGGACAAATACAGATATTTGATATACTTGAAAGTCCTAAAACTGAAATGGGTAAGAATTTCCAAAACTGACTAAAACCGCATTCACCAGATTTAGTAAGATGGGACTAAATGAACTAAAAGATTATAGTGTTGTGTCTCTTAATGTTTTGTCTTATTTTAACCATTGCCGGTTCTCTCTAATGTTTGCTCTTCCAGACTAGGGATACTTTTTTCTTAAATTATCTGTAACTTATAGAAATATATAAATGCTCATTTGTAAAAGTGCTCAAAGCATTCAAGATTTTCTCTCTATATGAACCCTCTGAAACCAAAAGGTCTCAGTAAGCATTCTTCTATGGCAATCAGTCATTTGCATAAGTTCAATAAGAATCTGTTCTCCTTGTAACAGGACACCATTGGAAACTGGTTATTTTACCAAGGCTTTGACTGGAATGTCATATTTGAGAAAGATATGCATAAACTCAGATATGACCAGACAGCTTTAAGAAACTAAGGTTGACTTTATGAAACCTGGAGCCATAAAGCCTCTTAGGACTGTTGGCCTGATACCTTGCTTACAGAGTTCCCAGCAGCCTCACCAGGTGAGTAAAGAATGTCACTCCTTGGTAGGTGCGGAGACTCAGAAGAGGAACTCGCACAAATCAACAGGTATTGCAGGCATGCCTGATGGCAAGTACAGAGCTTGGCTTCTGTCCCGGAGAGGCTACTAAAAGTTCAACCTAGAGATTCCTTATAAGAAGTTCCAGCAAAGCAGATTCTAAAAGATCTATATGATCACACTCAACTGTTCTTGCTGAGCTTATGTAAATAATGGGCCAAGTTTGTTAAAACTGTACTTGTTTCACAAGTGAATTAGTCCTGATTTCGCTCTCTCTGTAAATGAGGATTATTTTAGAGAGAAAAATTGTTTTAGTAACACACCTTTATGGATGTTAAATTATAGATTTGATTGTCTTTAAATGTTTACCTAAGCTAAACAATTTGAGGTAAACTTCAGAGAAGTTGTACAATAGCTTCTTTAGTTGATCTTACTGTTTTGTGGGGATATTCGTAGACCCCACGGCACATGATTAAACAACTGAAAAATGGGATTGATTCCCCTACAATTGTATAACTTAACTAACACCTTATGTGTGGCTGGGATAATGAAATTGCCTAAAAGCCAGCCTATTGCACTCCATAGGATTAACTATGGACTTGTGGAGACAATGGATGACCCAACTTTCTTTATGATTGGATTGGATGATGCATGGGGAACTCTCCTTATCTCTTGACAAGTTTTCTCCCACTTGACAATGATCCTCTGTAATCAGGATATCGTTAAGGTTGGACCACTCAGAGGTCATCTTATTGGTTTCATCCCTTAGTCATATTTATCCTAGAGGCCACCTCTGTTGAGGTGCGATTGCAAACAGATGCTTTAGCTAAGCATAGAACAGCCTTCATAAAAGGAGCCTCAAAGCTCACTATGGGACAGTCCCTGACTGTAATGATGTCACATCAGGTCCAAATTTGTCTTAGTAGCCAAATTGTCAAAGCCTAAGAATTAACATTTATACTGACTCCAAATATGCCTTCCTGGTACTACATGCCCATGGAGCTATTTGGAAGGAAAGGGGATGCTATCAAGCCATAACTCCCCAATCAAATATGGGCCTAAGTTACAAAACCCTCCTTATCGCTATACTAAGGATGGCCTTAGATGTCCTGACAGCAGCCCAGGGTGGCACATGTGCAATTATCAAGACAGAATGTTGTGTGTACATCCCAGACTATCACAGAAGTATCACAGGATACTTTTATATAAAGGATATGAATGCCCAGATTAAGGCTCTACAAGGTCTCTCTCTCTCTTTTAGTGATTAGTTAAGTTCCTAGCTTGAAGGAGGGCTATGGTCAAATCTCCTTTTCGGGCTTCTCATTCTTATCGCCTCATTAACCTTAATATGTTGCTCTGTTCAGTGTTTCTCTACTTGGCGCCGAGACTCCATTGCTGCAATGACTTCACCACGACAGATGATCCTTACCACGCGCAAAGACACTCCTTCACTGTCAGCGCTGGATTCAGCTGCCTCCGCCTTTCGTAACTCCCCTATACATTCCTCCACTGATCAATGTTGACCTGAATAGGTAGGGACAGCTCTACGCCCCTATTCAGCAGGAAGAAGTTACAGAAGATGAGACCTTCCACCTTCAACCACCTTAAAGATTTAAGGGTCAAAATTGTTCAGGGGGGAATGATGAGGGAGCAAGAGGCAGGCTGAGAACGGAGCAGGGGCTGGCACCTTGCACCCCCTCTCCACCCACTCCCCTTGGTAATATGTGTGACATTTCACAGGCACCCCTGACTGCCCTAAAAGAAGAGCAAATGGTTATCTTGCAGAGATCACAGTCCTGCAAGGCAGGAGTCACTCTTGGTTTATAAATGTCCTTGAGATTTACAACAAAGAAGTTACCTTATCAATAGCCCAATTTCCAAAGATACATAACTCAGTTCCTCAAGCCCTAACGTCACCCTCCCCTCCATAAAAAAAACTGAAGGAGATGGAGGTAGAAGGAAAAGTAAATAAAGTTAAATATCTTTTAAGACCTAAATCTCACTAACAAGGACATTTGATAGCAGGAATGTAACATTCCACCAGGAGACTCCCAATTGTCTTTATGTTAGTGCCTCATTAGAGGGAAAGTGGCCTTGGCTTGATAGTAACCAGGCCTTCCATATCCTGACAATCTTCTTTATCCCAATAGCCCTTCTGAACAACCCTTTGTCCTCACCTACCCAACTCCTGTGTATATAACCAGCCACTCCTCACAACCCGGGGCAGCAGCTCTTCCTGCCCACGGGTCCTGTCCCCGTGCTTTAATAAACCACCATTTTGCACCAAAGATGTCTTAAGAATTCTTTCTTTAGTCGTCAGCTCCGAACCTCACCCCACCGAACCTGACTTAGGTTCTGGGACTACATCACTAGCTACTGCATCCTCCTATGTAGAGTTTAGTATTCACTGACCTATCCAGGTCTTTCCTTTCAATAGAATTTCAGTCGTTCATTCTGAAGGTCATTGTTGAAAAGTTAAAGGTGAAGTCTACTAACTCGCAAAGCGTATTTTCTTTTTCCCGTCTATTCCTTCCTCCCTTTCTCTCTATACACATAGATATATATATAGGAATACATATACACACACACACGTGTGTGTGTGAGTGTGTGTGTGTGTGTGTGTGTATGTGTGTGTGTGTTTATGCATATAAACTATCCGAGTCCTAAACCCCAGCACCTGGGAGCATGACCTTATTTGGAAATAGGGTCCCTGGAGATGTCACTAGCTAGGATGAGGTCATATTGGAGTAGACTGGGCCCCTAATTCAGGAGGACTTGTGTGCTTCTAAGAAGGGAGAGTGCGGATACACACTGGGAAAGAGTGCGGATACTTTCTGGGAAAGTATATTTTCTACTATTTAAAAAGAAGGACCTAGAAAAGCGAAATGGTTCTTCTTTGTACGTCTACATTCCCTTTTCCCATTTTCAGTGTACTTTCTGAGACCGCAGATTTGGGGCTGACCCCATGTAACAGCCTTTAATGAAAATTTTAATGAAACTTAAATGATACTATTGGATGGAATATCCTGTAAATATGTTAGGTTCATTTGACATAGTTCTTTTTTGTTTGTTTGTTTGTTTTGTTTGTTTGAGTGAGAGCAGGGCAGAGAGAATGAGCAAGGGGTAAGGGCAGAGACAGAGTGAGAAGACCCCCTCCTGAGCAGGGAGCACAATGTGGGACTCTATCTCAGGACCCTGGGATCACGACCTGAGCCAAAGGCAAAGGCTTAACTGACTGAGCCATCCAGTTGTCCAGGCATAGTGTTTAAATTCACTATTTATTTATTGATTTTCTGTCTGGATGATCTATCCATAGGTAAGAGTGGGGTATTATTGTCCCCAGATATTATTGTATTGCTATTTATTTCTCCTTTTTGTTTTGTTAGTATTTGTTTTATATATTTATGTGGCTCAATATTAGGTACATGATATTTACAATTACTGTATTGATGAATTGATGACACTTTTCTTATTGTATAATGACCTTCTTTGACTCCTGTGGTGATTTTTAGCTTATATAAACCCTATTTTGTCTGTTATAGTTATTGCCACCCTTGTTTTCTTTTGTTATCATTAGCTTGGAATATCTTTTCCATCCCTTTACTCTCTGCCCATGTGTGTCCTTAAAGCTAAAGTGATTCTTTTATAGGCAACATATTGTCGGATCTTGTGTTTTTTGTTTGTTTTTTTAATCTATTCTAGCCTATGTCTTCCAACTGATGATTCCGTTCACTTACAGTTAAAGTAATTATGGATAGGTAAGGACTTAACTATTGCCTTTCATTCTTTTTATATTTCATGATTTATTTAAATTTTAGTTAATATATAGTGTAATATTAGTTTCAGGAGTAGAATTTAGTAATTCATCATTTACATATAACAGTCAATGCTCATCACAAGTGACCTCCTAATAATTATTACTGACAACCCATTCCCCTGCCCATCTCCCCTCCAGAAACAGTTTGTTACTTATAGTTAAGTGTATTATGGTTTGCCTTCCCCTCCTTTAAAAAATTTTTTTTCTTTCCCCAGTGTTTATCTGTTTTGTTTCTCTTTTGTAGATGCTCTGCTCTTTATTTCCTGTCTTGTTCTCTTTGTTTGTAATCTGATGACTTTTTGTGGCAGTATGTTTTAACTTCTTTATCAAAATCTTTTGTTTATCTACTACATATTTTTTATATTTACCATTAAGCTTATATAAAATACGTTAGTTATAACATTCCATTTTATGTTGAAAACAACTGAACTTCAATAGTGTACAGAAAAATTATACTTCTCTTATAATAGGTTATTGATGTTTTCACATTTTAGATCATTTTTATATTGTACTTTCAATAACAAATGATTGCAGTTATAGTTATTTTTAATAGGCTTGCTTTTTTTAACTTTTAAACTAGACTACTAAATGATTTATATATCACCATTACAATAGTAGAGAATCTGATTTTGACTATACATTTACCTTTTGCAATAAATAAGGAGCCATCCATGCATCCATGTTGCCATCTTGATGACATCACCATCCCCAAATCTCCAGTAAGTGTTACTTTATATTTATCTTTTTTTTTTTAAAGATTTTATTTGTTTATTTGACAGAGAGAGAGAGAGAGAGCTCAAGTTGGCAGAGTGGCAGGCAGAGGAAGATCAAGAGGCAGGCTTATTACCCAGCTGTGAGCCCGATGCAGGTCTTAATCCCAGGACCCTGGGATCATGACCTGAGCCAAAGGCAGCTGCTTAACCGATTGAGTCGCCCAGGGAGCCCTAAATTTTAATATACGACTATTTTTTATTTCTACTAGTAGACATATCAATTTTATTGCTTTTAATATTAAGGTCTTCTCCTTAGCATTATCAATTTTATGTGTTGCTTACATTTGTGGTGGTATGTAATTCATGTATGTGGTGGTATGTAAGTAATTCAAATATTAATTTTAAACTCTAGATCATATGCTCCATTGTGGCAGATATTTGTCTTATTCATCCCACCCACAAAAAATTAGTACTAAATAGGTCTTTGTTGATTGACTGAATGAATTAAGTGTTCTGACACTAGCATAGCTGACCAAACCAGAGATAAAGGAGAAAATATAATGATTGTCAAATGGGTGAACCTGAGATAAAAAGACACCTTTAGCTTAGTTAGTTTGATATACACTCTGGATAACATTCCAATTTTGCATGGATTTTTGGAAAGCAAACAACTCCTCTCCTAAATAATAAATTTATTAATTGTCTTCCTTATGAGTCCTGACAGCAGTCAGCTTTGTGGGTTTCTGATTCCATTCCAAGAGGTTGAATGTCTGTTTGATTTATGTAATAGGCAACAGTGTCATGAGGAAAGACTTGTAGGATAAAATTTCTTCAAGACGGGAACACAGATGGCTGCCTATGGACTGTGAGGTGGGTGTTAATGAAAATGCATTGAGCAGTAAGGGAAGGGCAGCTCACAACCATAGGAAAGGTGCCCTGTGTTTTTGTTTTGTTTTGTTTTACAGATACCATTTCCCCTCCCCATGGAAATTTTCAAATTTACTTTGCTCTAACAACCACAAATACTTAGGACATTATGAACACAATATGGGCATTAAAGGATAAAAACAAACAAAAATTTAAGTAAATGTTAAGTGTTTGTCATTATTTCAGCCATGTTTTTCTATGCTTAACTGCTCAAAGAAATTACACATGTTTCTAAATATTATACCAGGCTGTTAAACTAATGCAAAGGGTTTTATGGAATTTTCTATAACACCATCTCGATTTTCTACATTGGCTGTCACTCCTGAAAATTCTCAGTTTATAAATGTGCATATATTTACTATAATAATATTCACTGGTTATTTACCTGGTTTATTACTGTATTTTGATCATTTCTAATTGGTCACTTTCTTCCATGTTTCCTCCTTATTTCTACAAATGTCAATCCATCACATGTTATGTAGAGTGAAACAAAGAGGAACAGCTGTTAGTAGAAAGGATTAATAGGTGCTTTGATGTTACTCTGTGAGATATTAAGTACTAGGCAAGGTATTTCCATATCATCACTTTAATATATTTTAGGAATACAGCATAGTTGTTATGCTTTAATTAAAACTTCATTAAGTCTTTATATATATATTTTTTCCTAACTCACAAGTCCGCCCTTCATGTCCCATTCAAAACCCACTCATTTTATGGAATAATTGTTTCATCTTCCCAGTACAATCTTCATTTAACTTATTGCTCTGGTGTGCTCCTTTGGCAGCACATATATTAACTTATTGTTCTGGGTATACAAAAGGATAGGAATGGAATATTTTGTAATATGATATTTTGTCCTTTCTACACTACAGCGTCTGTGTAAGCATTCTTTGATCAGAGACCTAAGGAGGAGGTCCAAATTGAAGAAAAACAAATAGAAAAAAAGAAAATGTTCTCAGTCCTTTCTTTTAGTTTCATTTGCAGGAACCACAAAGGCAAAGACATTAAAATGTTTTTTTCTTATTTTTTAAAATTAATTTTAAATTTTTTATTGGATTATGGTCCCTTAAACTCATCTGATACCATGAATAGAAAATCAAAGCAATCCACCAAACCTTCTTTCATGATGTTGCCTTTAAACATATTGCCTTTAAAAATTTTACAGTCTCATCTGTAGAGTAGATGAACCTTGACTCAAAAGTGTTATCATAGACTGCGGTGACACTTGTCTTGCCACCCGCCCGCTGTTCCTGCCATGGCAGGCTCTCCTGCTTCACGACCGTTTCCTGACAACAAGGCCAATGGCTCCTCTTCTCCCAGGGCGGCGTTGCTGCACCTTTCCCAGACATGTTCCTGGGGAGCACAGTGACAGACGTGTGCCTTTCTTTAAGGCTGTTTCCACAGGTGCAACCAGGCTTCTCTCTCAGGCAGAGGGGATGACCAGGCTAAGAGGATTTCGCTCCAAACGGGTTTCTCCCACCATGCTTCGGAGACTATGTTCAGGCAAGCGGCATAAGCATCCCACAGAACTGACACGGATTTCCCAACGAATGCTGTGCTTTCCCAGAGTGGATGCACGTACAAAGAGGTTTTTGCTATATGCGGGTTTCTCCCACCGTGCTGTGAATACTAGGTTAAGGGAAGCAGCGACAGCAGCCCACAGAACCAACTCTGATTTCCCAGCGCCTGCTCTGCTTTTGCAGAGGTTTTGGGCTTGGCGCGAACTGCATTTCGCCTCTGCTTCCTCAGCAAGGCTTTGGGCGTTAGCTCTGTTGCTTAAGAGAAAAAGCTGCAGGAGAGCTGGTGCCTCTTGGGCCTTGTTTTCCTGGGCTCCATGTTCCCGCCCTGGGTTCACACTGCCAGGCCAAACTAGGCAGAGCCACAACCCTGCAGCAGCATGTGTGGCCTAGGATAGCACTCTATGCACACTACCATCTCCTGGTGACTTGGCCTTTTGCTCTGGCGCGCAGGCAGCCTCGGGGACTAGGCCAGTGTCTTCCACCAGGAAAGGAGAGGCAACAGGATCCCTGAACACCGCCCATGCACTGGGATGGGGAGATGTGGGGGACTGTCCCCCCACTCCTTCCCCAAAAACCCTGTGCCTCCGCGAATGCTGCCACATCTTGGAGGAAGAAGGCCTCTGACTGCCTGTTTCTCCAGGGAGCTGTTTCTGGGAGTTCCGGGTATTGCGCCTGGTGGCAAACCCAAGTCTGCCCTAGGGACAGGTGGCCAAGGAGATGCTGTCCTCTTGGGACCAGAGGCACAGGACAGGCCTGCCTTCTGCCCAGACTCCTTCCTCAGAGAGGATCACGTGTGCCTGCCCTAGTCGTCCCCTCGTGTCTCAGCATCCAGGCTTCATTTTATCCGCACGGGGAGCGGGTGACACTTGTCTTGCCACCTGCTTGCTGTTCCTGCCATGGCAGGCTCTTCTGCTTCACCACCGTTACCCGACAGCAAAACCAACGGCTCCTTCTCTTATCCGGGGGCGGCATGCTGCGCCTTATGCAGACATGCTCCTGGGGAGCGCGGTAACAGACGTGTCCCTTTCCTTAAGACTGTTTGGACAGGCGCTCTCTCAGGCAGAGGGGGATGACCGGGCAAAGAGGATTTCGTTCAATGCGGGTTTATTTCAACGAGCTGAGGTGACTAGCCCAGGCAAGCAGCAGCAGCATCCCCAAACCCAACTCTGATTTCCCAAGAAATGCTGTGCTTTCCCAGAAGAGATGCCCAGACAAAGAGGCTTTCACTGTATACGGGTTTCTCCCACTGTGAGACTGGGCTCAGGCAACCAGCAGCAGCCCACAGTACAGACTCTGCTTTCTCAGCGAATGCTGTGCTTTCCCAGTGGAGAGAGGAGGCGACAGGATCCCTGCACACGGACCGTGCACTGGGATGGGGAACTGTGGGGGACTGTCTCCACTCCTTCTCCAGCAAAACACCTGCCACCCACATCGCTGCCACATCTTAGTGGAAGACGGCATATGACTGTCCGTTTCTCCATGGGGTTGTTTCTGCGAGTTCAGGGTATGGCACATGGTGGCAAGCCCAAGTCTGCCCTTGGGACAGGTGGCCAAGGAGATGCTGTACCCTTGGGACCAGAGGCACAGGACAGGCCTGCGTTCGGCCCAGACTCCATCCTCAGAGGGAACACGCGCCCCTGCCCTAGTGGTCCCCTCATGTCTCCTTAGCAGCCAGGCTTCCATCTCTCCGCAGAGGGAGCAGGTGATACTTGTCTTGCCACCGGCCTGCTGTTGGTGCCACGGCAGGCTATCCTGTTTCCCGACCGTTTCCCGACCCCAAGGCCAACGGCTCCTCTTCTCCGGGGGCGGCGTGATGCGCCTTTCCCAAACTTGCTCCTGGGGAGCGCGGTGACAGACGAGTGAAACCACGCTTCTCTCTCAGGCAGAAGAATGCTAGGGAAAAGAGTATTTCGCTCCATGCGGGTATCTTCCACCGAGCTGCGGAGACTAGCTCAGACAAGCAGCAGCAGCATCCCCAAACCCAACTCTGATTTCCCAAGGAACGCTGTGCTTTCCCAGGGTAGATGCCCAGGCAAAGAGGCTTTCGCTGTATGCAGGTTTCTCCCACCGCGAGACTGGGCTCAGGCAAGCAGCAGCAGCCCGCATAACATTTCTCAGCGAATGCTGTGCTTTCGCAGAGGCTTTGGCTTGGAGCGAACAGCACTTCGCCGCTGCTTTCACAGCAAGGCTTCAGTCGCGTCAGGGGAGAAGAGCTGCGGGAGAGCTGGTGCCACTTGGGCCTTGCTTTCCCGGGCTCCATGTTCGCGTCCTGGGTTGAGCCTGCCAGGCCGAACTACGCAGACACAGCCGTATATCTGCAGTAGCGTGCGTAGCCTAGCATGGCACCCTATGCACACTACCATCTCCCAGTGTAGGCATCGCTTGGCCTTTTACTCTGGCGCTCAGGCGGACTCGCGGGCTAGGCCAGTGCATTCGTCACAGGAAAGGAGAGGGGACAGGATCCCTGCACACCGCCCGTACACTGAATAGGGAGCTTTGGGGGACCGTCACCACTCATTCCCTTTAAAACCCGTTCCTCCTCCAAGCTTCCACATCCTGGAGGAAAAGGGCATCTGACTCCCCGTTATTTCAGCGAGCTGTTTCTGCGAGTTCAGCATAGGCGCCTGGTGTCTAGCGCATGTCTGCCCCAGGGACAGGTGGCCAAGGAGCTGCTGTCTCCTTGGGCCCAGAGGCTCAGGACAGGCATGCTTTCTGCCCAGACTCCTTCCTAAGAGGGGAGCACACGCACTGCCCTAAAAATCCCCTCCTGTCCCTTTAGCAGCCAGGGTTCCGTCTCTCTGCACAGGGAGCGGGTGACACTTGTATTGCCACCAGCCGCTGTGCCTGCCAGGGCCAGCTCTCCTGCCACGCAACCATTTCCAGACAAGAAAGCCAACGGCTCCTCCTCTTCTCCCCGGGCAGCGTGCTGCACCTTCCACAGACATGCTCCTGGGGAGCACAGTGAAAGACGTGTCCCTTAAGGCTCTTTCAACAGGCGCAACCGCGCGTCTCTCTCAGGCAGAGGGGATGCCCAGGCAAAGAGGATTTCTCTCAATGTGGATTTTCTCTCCAAAGAGGATTTTCACTCTACACCGTGCTGTGGATACCAGTTCAGGCAAACAGGAGCATCCCACAGACCCGCCTCTGATTTCCCAAAGAATGCTGTGCTTTCCAAGAGGGGATGCCCGAGCAAAGAGGCTTTCGGTCTATGCGGGTTTCTCCCATTGTGCTGCGAATACTAGGCTAAGGCATGCAGCTACAGCAGCCCACAGAACCGACTCTGATTTCCCAGCAACTGCTATGCTTTCGCAGAGGTTTTCAGCTTCGCACAAACCGCAGTTCGCTGCTGTTTCCTCAGCAAGGCTTTGGTCTTTCGCTCTGTCGCGGCAGGGAAGAAGAGACACGGTAGAGCTGGTGCCTCTTGGGCCTTGCTTTCCCAGGCTCCAAGTTGACGCCCGGGGTTCACCTTGCTAAGCCGAACTTAGCAGACACAGTCACAACCCTGCAGCAGTGTGCGTGGCCTAGAATGGAACTCTATGCCTATTACCATCTCCTGGGGTAGGTAAGGCTTTGTCTTTTGCTCCGGCGCACAGGCAGACTCGCGGTCTCAGCCAGTGCCTTAACCACAGGAGAGAGGAGGCGACAGGATCCCTGCACACGGCCCGTGCACTGTGATGGGGAACTGTGGGGGACTGTCTCCACTCCTTCCCCGGCACACCCCCTGCCACCCACATGGCTGCCACATCTTGGTGGAAGACGGCATCTGACTGTCCGTTTCTCCATGGGGTTGTTTCTGCGAGTTCAGGGTATGGCACCTGGTGGCAAGCCCAAGTCTGCCCTTGGGACATGTGGCCAAGGAGATGCTGTCCCCTTGGGACCAGAGGCACAGGACAGGCCAGCCTTCGGTCCAGACTCCTTCCTGAGAGGGGAGCACGCGCCCCAGCCCTAGTGGTCCTCTCATGTCTCCTTAGCAGCCAGGCTTCCATCTCTGCACACAGGGAGCGGGGGACACCTGTCTTGCCACCGGCCTGCTGTTGGTGCCACGGCAGGCTATCCTGTTTCCCGACCGTTTCCCGACCCCAAGGCCAACGGCTCCTCTTCTCAGGGGGCCGTGTTGGCCTTCCCCACACTTGCTCCTGGGGAGCGCGGTGACAGACGAGTGAAACCACGCTTCTCTCTCAGGCAGAAGGGATGCTAGGGCAAAGAGTATTTCGCTCCATGCGGGTAAATTCCACCGAGCTGCGGAGACTAGCTCAGGCAAGCAGCAGCAGCATCCCCAAACCCAACTCTGATTTCCCAAGGAACGCTGTGCTTTCCCAGGGTAGATGCCCAGGCAAAGAGGCTTTCGCTGTATGCAGGTTTCTCTCACCGCGAGACTGGGCTCTGGCAAGCAGCAGCAGTCCGCATAACATTTCTCAGCGAATGCTGTGCTTTCGCAGAGGCTTTGGCTTGGAGCGAACAGCACTTCGCCGTTGCTTCCACAGCAAGGCTTCAGTCGCTTCAGGGAAGAAGAGCTGTGCGAGAGCTGGTGCCACTTGAGCCTTGCTTTCCCGGGCTCCATTTTCGCGCCATGGGTTCACCCTGCCAGCCCGAACTAAGCAGACACAGCGACAAAACTGCAGCAGTGAGCATGGCATAGGATGGCTCTGTATGCACACTACCATCTCTAGGTTTAGGCAACGCTTGACATTTGGCTCAGGCCCTCAGGCAGACTAAGGAACTAAGCCAGTGCCTTCCCCACATGAGAGGAGAGGTGACCCGATCCCTGCACACCGCCCGCGCACTGCAAAGGGGAGCTGTGGGGGGACTGTCCCCACTCCTTGCCTGAACATCCCGTGCCTTCATGATCGCTTCCACCTCCTGGAGGAAGACGGAAACTGGCTGCCAGTTCTTTCAGGGAGCTGTTTCTGCGAGTTGAGCGTAGGCGCCTGGTGGCTAGCACATGTCTCCACCAGAGACAGGTGGCCAAAGCTGCTGTCTCCTTGGGCCCAGAGGCTCAGGACAGGCATGCTTTCTGTCCAGACTCCTTCCTAAGAGTGGAGCACGCACCCTGCCTTACTCATCCCTCCTCTCTCCATAGCAGCCAGGTTTCCGACTCTCTGCACAGGGAGCGGGTGCACTTGTATTGCCACCGGCGGCTGTTTTTGCCAGGGCAGGCTCTCCTGCTTCCCTAGTGTTTACCGACCACAAGGCCAATGGCTCCTTCTCTTCTCCTGGGCGGCGTGCTGCGCCTTCCCCAGACGTGCTCCATGGGAGCGCAGTGACAGACGTGTCCCTTTCCTTAAGGTCCTTTCAGATGTGTAACCACGTTTCTCAGGCAGAGGGGATGCTAGGTCAAAGAGCATTTCGCTCCATGCGGGTATCCTCCACCGTGCTGCGCAGACTAGCTCAGGCAAGAAGCAGCAGCATCCTCCAACCCAATTCTGATTTCCCAAAGAATGCTGTGCTTTCCCAGAAGAGATGCCCGGGCAAAGAGCCTTTCGCTGTATGCGGGTTTCTCCCACTGTGAGACTGGGCTCAGGCAACCAGCAGCATCAGCCCTCAGTACCGACTCTGATTTCTCAGCAAATGTGATTTCAAAGAGGCTTTGGGCTTGGAGCGATCTGCACTTCCTCCTTGCTTCCTCAGCAAGGCTTGGTTCCCGTCAGGGAAGAAAAGCTGCGGGAGAACTGGTGCCTTTTGGGCCTTGCTTTCCCGGGCTCCATGTTCGAGCCGTGGGTTCACACTGCCAGGCCGAACTAAGCAGACACAGCGACAACACTCCAGCAGCGAGGGTGGCATAGGATGGCACTGTATACACACTACCATCTCTCCATGTAGGGGATTGGCCTTTGGCTCAGGCCCTCAGACAGATTCGGGAACTAGGCCAGTGCCTTCCCCACAGGAGAAGAGAGCCGACACGATCCATCACACCGCCCGCGCACTGCAATGGGGAGCTGAGGGGGAATGTCCCCACTCCTTGCCTGGACATACCGTGCATACGAGAACGCTTCCATCTCCTGGAGGAAGACGGAAACTCGCTGCCAGTTCTTTCAGGGAGCTGTTTCTGCGAGTTGAGGGTAGGCGCCTGGTGGCAAGCCCATGTCTCCACCAGAGAAAGGTGGCCAAAGCTGCTGTCTCCTTGGGACCAGAGGCTCAGGACAGGCATGCTTTCTGCCCAGACTCCTTCCTAAGAGTGGAGCACGCTCCCTGCCCTACTCATCCCCTCCTGTCTCCTTAGCAGACAGGCTTCCATCTCTCTGCTCAGGGTGCTGGTGACACTTGTATTGCCACCGGCCGTTGTGCCTGCCAGGGCCGGCTCTCCTGCCACGCAACCGTTTCCAGACAAGAAGGCCAACGGCTCCTCCTCTTCTCCCCGGGCAGCGTGCTGCACCTTCCACAGACATGCTACTGGGGAGCATAGTGAAAGACGTGTCCCTTTCCTTAAGGTTCTTTCAGGAAGCGCAACTGCGCGTCTCTCTCAGGCAGAGGGGATGCCCAGGCAAAGAGGATTTCGCTCCATGTGGATTTTCTCTCCAATGAGGATTTTCACTCTACACCGTGCTGTGGATACCATCTCAGGCAAACAGGAGCATCCCACAGACCGGCAAAGAATGCGGTGCTTTCCCAGAGGGGATGCCCGCGCAAAGAGGCTTTTCCTCTATGCGGGTTTCTCCCATTGTGCTGCATATACTAGGCTAAGGCATGCAGAAACAGCAGCCCACAGAACCGACTCTGATTTCCCAGCGACTGCTATGCTTTCGCAGAGGTATTCAGCTTGTCGCAAACCGCACTTCGCTGCTGCTTCTTCAGCAAGGCTTTGGTCTTTCGCTCTGTCGCGGCAGGGAAGAAGAGCCACGGGAGAGCTGGTGCCTCTTGGGTCCTGTTTTCCTGGGGTCCATGTTCGCTCCCTTGGTTCACCCTGCCAGGCCGAACTACGCAGACACAGCCGGAACCCTGCAGTAGCGTGCATAGCCTAGGATGGCACCCTATGCACACAACCATCTCCCAGTGTAGGCATCGCTTGGCCTTTTGCTCTGGCGCTCAGGCGGACTTGCGGGCTAGGCCAGTGCTTTGCACACAGTAAAGGAGAGGAAGACGGAAACTGGCTGCCTCTTCTTTCACGGAGCTGTTTCTGCGAGTTGAGGGTAGGCGCCTAGTGGCAAGCACATGTCTCCACCAGAGACAGGTGTCCAAAGCTGCTGTCTCCATGGGCCCAGAGGCTCAGGACAGGCATGCTTTCTGCCCAGACTCCTTTCTAAGAGTGGAGCATGTGCCCTGCCCTACTCATCCCCTCCTGTACCCTTAGCAGCCAGGCTTCCGTCTCTCTACACAGGGAGCAGGTGACACTTGTATAGCCACCGGCCCCTGTGCCTGCCAGGGCCGGCTCTCCTGCTTCGCAACCCTTTCCAGACCAGAAGGCCAACGGCTCCTGCTCTTCTCCCCGGGCAGCGTGCTGCACCTTCCACAGACATGCTCCTGGGGAGCGCAGTGAAAGACGTGTCCCTTTCCATAAGGCTCTTTCCACAGGCGCAACCGCGCGTCTCTCTCAGGCAGACGGGATGCCCAGGAAAAGAGGATTTCGCTCCATGTGGGTTTATTACACCGTGCTGTGGAGACCAGCTCACGATAACAGGAGCATCCCACAGACCCACCTCTGAAATCCCAAAGTATGCTGTGCTTTCCCAGAGGGGATGCCCGCGCAAAGAGGCTTTTGCTCTATATGCGTTTCTCCCATTGTGCTGCGAATAATAGGCTAAGGCAAGCAGGAACAGCAGCCCACAGAACCGACTCTGATTTCCCAGCGACTGCTATGCTTTCGCAGAGGTTTTCAGCTTGGCACAAACCGCACTTCACTGCTGCTTCCTCAGCAAGGCTTTGTGTGTTCGCTCTGCCGCGGCAGGGAAGAAGAGCCAGGGGAGAGCTGGTGCCTCTTGGGCCTTGCTTTCCCAGGCTCCAAGTTCACGGCCGGGGTTCACCTTGCTAAGCCGAACTTAGCAGACACAGTCACAACCCTGCAGCAGCGGCGTGGCCTAGCATGGCACTCTATGCCTATTACCATCTCCTGGCGTAGGTAAAGCTTTGTCTTTTACTCCGGCGCTCAGGCAGACTCGCGGTCTCAGCCAGTGCTTTCACCACAGGAGAGAGGAGGCGACAGGATCCCTGCACACGGCCCGTGAACTGGGATGGGGAACGGTGGGGGACTGCCTCCACTCCTTCCCCGGCACACCCCCTGCCACCCACATGGCTGCCACATCTTGGATGAAGAGGGCATCTGACTGCCCGTTTCTCCATGGGGTTGTTTCTGCGAATTCAGGGTATGGCACCTGGTGGCAAGCCCAAGTCTGCCCTTGGGATAGGTGGCCAAGAGATGCTGTGCCCTTGGGCCCAGAGGCACAGGACAGGCCTGACTTCTGCCCAGACACCTTCCTCAGAGTGGAGCACGCGCCCCTGCCCTAGTGGTTCCCTCATGTCTCCTTAGCAGCCAGGCTTCCATCTCTCCGCACAGGGAGAGGGTGACACTTGTATTGCCACCGAGTGCTGTTCCTGCCAGGGCAGGCTCTCCTGCTTCCCTACTGTTTACCGACCACAAGGCCAATGGTTCCTTCTCTTCTCCTGGGGCGGCGTGCTGCCCCTTCCCCAGACGTGCTCCATGGGAGCGTGGTGACAGACGTGTCCCTTTCCTTAAGGTCCTTTAAGATGTGCAACCACGTTTCTCTCTCAGGCAGAGGGGATGCTTGGGCAAAGAGAATTTCGCTCCATGCAGGTATCTTCCACCGTGCTGCGCAGACTAGCTCAGGCAAGAAGCAGCAGCATCCCCAAACCCAGCTGTGATTTCCCAACGACTACTGTGCTTTCCCAGAGGAGATGCCTGGGCAAAGAGCCTTTCGCTGTATGCGGGATTCTCCCACTGTGATACTGGGCTCAGGCAACCAACAGCATAAGCCCTCAGTACCGACTCTGATTTCTCAGCAAATGTTGTGATTTCACAGAGGCTTTGGGCTTGGAGCGAACCGCACTTCGGCCCTGCTTCCTCAGCAAGACTTGGTTGGCGTCAGGGAAGAAGAGCTGCGGGAGAGCTGGTGCCTCTTGGGCCTTGCTTTCCCGGGCTCCATGTTCGCGTCCTGGGTTCACCCTGCCTGGCCGAACAAGGCAGACACAGTCGGATTCCTGCAGTAGCGTGCGTAGCGTAGGATGGCACCCTATGCACACTACCATCTCCCAGTGTAGGCATTGCTTGGCCTTTTACTCTGGCGCTCAGGCGGACTCGCGGGCTAGGCCAGTGCTTTCCCCACAGGAAAGGAGAGGTGACAGGATCCATGCACACGCCGCGTGCACTGAATAGGTAGCTTTGGGGGACTGTCACCATTCCTTCCCCTTAAACCCCGTGCCTCCTCCAAGCTTCCACAAACTGGAGGAAGACGGCATCAGACTCCCCGTTATTTCAGGGGGCTGTTTCTCCGAGTTCATTGTAGGCGCCTGGTGGCTAGCGCATGTCTGCCCCAGCGACAGGTGGCCAAGGAGCTGCTTTCTCCTTGGGCCTAGAGGCTCAGGACAGCCATGCTTTCTGCCCAGACTCCTTCCTAAGAGTGGAGCACGTGTACTACCCTACTCATCCCCTCCTCTCTCCGTAGCTGCCAGACTTCCTTCTCTCGCACTGGGAGCGGGTGCACTTGTATTGCCACCGGCCGCTGTTCCTGCCAGGGCAGGATCTTCTGCTTCCCTACTGTTTACCGACCACAAGGCCAATGGCTCTTTCTGTTCTCCTGGGGCGGCGTGTTGCGCCTTCCCCAGATGTGCTCCATGGGAGTGTGGTGACAGATGTGTCCCTTTCCTTAAGGTCCTTTCAGATGTGCAACCACGTTTCTCTCTCAGGCAGAGGGGATGCTAGGGCAAAGAGAATTTCGCTCCATGCGGGTATCTTCCACCGTGCTGCGCAGACTAGCTCAGGCAAGAAGCAGCAGCATCCCCAAACCCAACTGTGATTTTCCAACGAATGCTGTGCTTTCCCAGAGAAGAGGCCCGGGCAAAGAGCCTTTCGCTGTATGCGGGATTCTCCCACTGTGAGACTGGGCTCAGGCAACCAGCAGCAGCAACCCTCAGTACCAACTCTGATTTCTCAGCAAATGTGTGATTTCACAGAGGCTTTCGGCTTGGAACGAACCGCACTTCGCCCCTGCTTACTCAGCAAGACTTGGTTCGCGTCAGGGAAGAAGAGCTGCGGGAGAGCTGGTGCCACTTGGGCCTTGCTTTCCCGGGCTCCATGTTCGCGTCCTTGGTCACCCTACCAGACCGAACTACGCATACACAGCTGGAACCCTGCAGTAGCGTGCATAGGCTAGGATGGCACCCTATGCACACTACCATCTCCCAGTGTAAGCATCGCTTGGCCTTTTACTCTGGCACTCGCAGACCTGCGGTCTAGGCCAGTGCTTTCCCCACAGGAAAGGAAAGGTGAAAGGATCTCTACACACCGCCCGTGCACTGAATAGGGAGCTTTGGGGGACTGTCACCACTCCTTCTCCTTAAACCCCGTGCCTCCACAAAGCTTCAACATCCTGGAGGAAGACGGCATCTTACTCCACATTATTTCAGCGAGCTTTTCCTGCATGCTCAGCTTAGGCGCCTGGTGGCTTGCTCATGTCTGCCCCAGGGACAGGTGGCCAAGGAGCTGCTGTCTCCTTGGGCCCAGAGGCTCATGAAAGGCTTGCTTTCTGCCCAGACTCCTTCCTAAGAGTGGAAAACGCGGCCTACCCTTCTCATCCCCTCATCTCTCCATAGCGGAAAGGCTCTCTCGGCACAGGGAGCAGGTGCACTTATATTGACACCGGCCGCTGTTCCTGCCAGAGCAGGCTCTCCTGCTTTCCTACTGTTTACCGACCACGAGGCCAATGGCTCCTTCTCTTCTCCTGGGGCGGCGTGCTGCGCCTTCCCCAGACGTGCTCCATGGGAGCATGGTGACAGACGTGTCCCTTTCCTTAAGGTCCTTTCAGATGTGCAACCACATCTCTCTCAGGCAGACGGGATGCCCAGGAAAAGAGGATTTCGCTCCATGTGGGTTTATTACACCGTGCTGTGGAGACCAGCTCAGGATAACAGGAGCATCCCACAGACCCACCTCTGAAATCCCAAAGAATGCTGTGCTTTCCCATAGGGGATGCCCGCGCAAAGAGGCTTTTGATCTATGCGGGTTTCTACCATTGTGCTGCAAATACTAGGCTAAGGCAAGCAGGAACAGCCGCCCACAGAACCACTCTGATTTCCCAGCGACAGCTATGCTTTCGCAGAGGTATTCAGCTTGGCGCAAACCGCACTTCGCTGCTGCTTCCTCAGCAAGGCTTTGGTCGCTCGCTCTGACGCGGCAGGGAAGAAGAGAGCTGGTGCCTCTTGGGCCTTGCTTTCCCAGACTCCAAGTTCACGCCTGGGATTCACCTTGCTAAGCCGAACTTAGCAGACACAGTCACAACCCTGCAGCAGCGTGCGTGGCCTAGCATGGCACTCTATGCCTATTACCATCTCCTGGGGTAGGTAAAGCTTTTTCTTTTGCTCCCGCGCTCAGGCAGACTTGCGGTCTCATCCAGTGCCTTCACCACAGGAGAGAGGAGGCGACAGGATCTCTGCACACGGCCCGTGCACTGGGATGGGGAACTGTTGGGGACTGTCTCCACTCCTTCCCCGGCACACCCCCTGCCACCCACATCGCTGCCACATCTTGGTGGATGAGGGCATCTGACTGCCCGTTTCTCCATGGGGTTGTTTCATCGAGTTAAGCATATGGCACCTGGTGGCAAGCCCAAGTCTGCCGTTGGGACACGTGGCCAAGGAGATGCTTTGCCCTTGGGACCAGAGGCACAGGACAGGCCTGCCTTCTGCCCAGACTCCTTCCTCAGAGTGGAGCACGCGACCATGCCCTAGTCGTCCCCTCATGTCTCCTTAGCAGCCAGGCTTCCAACTCTCTGCACAGAGAGCGGGTGACACTTGTCTTGCCACTGGCCTGCTGTTCGTGCCACGGCAGGCTATCCTGCTTCCCGAGCGTTTCCCGACCCCAAGGCCAACGGCTCCTTCTCTTCTCCGGGGCGGCGTGCTGTGCCTTCCCTACACTTGATTCCCTCTCAGGCAGAGGGGATGCTAGGGCAAAGGGTATTTCGCTCCATGCGGGTATCTTCCACCGAGCTGCGGAGACTAGCCCAGGCAAGCTGCAGCAGGATCCCCAAACCCAACTCTGATTTCCCAAGGAAGGCTGAGCTTTCCCAGAGGATATGCCCAGGCAAAGAGGCTTTCGCTGTATGCGTGTTTCTCCTACCGCGAGGCTGGGCTCAGGCAAGAAGCAGCAGCCCGCAGAACATTTCTCAGCGAATGCTGTGCTTTCGCAGAGGCTTTGGCTTGGAGCGAACAGCGCTTCGCTGCTGCTTCCTCAGCAAGGCTTGGTTCGCGTCAGGGAAGAAGAGCTGCGGGAGAGCTGGTGCCTATTGGGCCTTGCTTTCCCGGGCTCCATGTTCGCGTCCTGGGTTCACCCTGCCTGGCCGAACAAGGCAGACACAGTCGGATTCCTGCAGTAGCGTGCGTAGCGTAGGATGGCACCCTATGCACACTACCATCTCCCAGTGTAGGCATCGCTTTTCCTTTTACTCTGGCTCTCAGGCGGGCTAGGCCAGTGCTTTCCACACAGGAAAGGAGAGATGACAGGATCCATGCACACCCCCCATGCACTGAATAGGGAGCTTTGGGGGACTGTCACCATTCCTTCCCCTTAAACCCAGTGCCTCCTCCAAGCTTCCACAATCTGGAGGAAGACGGCATCTGACTCCCCGTTATTTCAGGGACCTGTTTCTGCGAGTTCATCGTAGGCGCCTGGTGGCTAGCGCATGTCTGCCCCAGCGACAGGTGGCCAAGGAGCTGCTTTCTCCTTGGGCCCAGAGGCTCAGGACAGGCATGCTTTCTGCCCAGACTCCTTCCTAAGAGTG
The DNA here is from genome assembly GCF_030435805.1 of Mustela lutreola. Lineage (NCBI taxonomy): Eukaryota > Metazoa > Chordata > Mammalia > Carnivora > Mustelidae > Mustela > Mustela lutreola. The sequence continues at coordinate 195,492 of NC_081307.1, forward strand.
GAGCACGCACCCTGCCTTACCCATCCCCTCCTGTCTTCGTAGCAGCCAGGCTTCTGTCTCCCTGCACAGTGAGCGGGTGCACTTGTATTGCCCCCGGCCGCTGTTCCTGCCAGGGCAGTCTCTCCTGCTTCCCGACCGTTTCCCGACCACAAGGCCAACGGCTCCTTCTCTTCTCTTGGGGTGGCGTGCTGCGCCTTCCCCAGACTTGCTCGGTGACAGACGTGTCCCTTTCCTTAAGGCCCTTTCAGATGTGCAACCATGCTTCTCTCTTAGGCAAAGGGGTGCTAGGTCAAAGAGGATTTTGCTCCATGTGGGTATCTTCCACCATACTGCAGAGACTAGCTCAGGCATTCAGCTGCAGCATCCCACACATCCGATTCTGATTTCCCAATGAATGCTGTGCTTTCCCAGAGGAGATGCCCGGGCAATAAGGCTTTCACTGTATGCGGGTTTCTCCTACCGTGAGACTGGGCTCAGGCAAGCAGCAGTAGAGCTCGCAGAACCGACTTTGATTTCTCAGCGAATGCTGTGCTTTTGCAGAGGCTTTGGCTTGGAGCGAACAGCACTTCACTGCTGCTTCCTCAGCAAGGCATCAGTCACGTCAGGGAAGAAGAGGTGCGGGAGAGCTGGTGCCTCTAGGGCCTTGCTATCCTGGGCTCCAAGTTCACATCCTGGGTTCATCCTGACAAGCTGAAATAAGCAGACACAGCCTCGACCCTGCATTAGCGGGCGTGGCCTAGGATGGCACTCTGCTCACAATGCCATCTCTCGGCGTAGGCAAGGCCTGCACTTTTGCTCTGGTGTTCAGGTGGACAGGGGACTAGGCCAGTGCCTTCCCCATCCTTGAGGAGACGCGAGAGGATCACTGCACACCGCCTGTGCCCTGGGATGGGGAGTAATGGGTAACTGTCCCTGTTTTCCCGGGACACCCCCTGCCTCTGCCAAGGCTGCCACATCCTGGAGGAAGACGGCATCTGATTGCCTGTTCCTCAAGGAGGTGTTTCTGCGAGTTCAGGGCCGGGAGCTTGGTGGCAAGCCCACGTCTTCCCTCTGGACAGGTGGCCAAGGAGATGCTGTCCCCTTGGGAAAAGAGGCACAGGACAGGCCTGCCTTCTGCCCAGACTCCTTCCTCAGATTGGAGCACACTACCCTGCCCAATCGTCCCCTCATATCTCCTTAGCAGCCAGGCTTCGTCTCTCTGCACAGGGAGCGGGTGACACTTGTCTTGCCACCAGCCCACTGTTCCTGCCAGGGCCGGCTCTCCAGCTTCGTGACCGTTTCCCGACCACAAGGCCAACGGCTCCTTCTCTTCTCCTGGGACAGCGTGCTGCTCTTTCCCCAGACAGGATCCTGGGGAGCCCAGTGACAGACATGTCCCTTTCCTTAAGGCTCTTTCCACAGGCGCAACCACGGTTCACTCTCAGGCAGAGGGGATGCCCAGGCAAAGAGGATTTCGCTCCATGCAGGTTTATTACACCGTGCTGTGGAGTCTTGCTCAGGCAAGCAGCAGCAGCATCCCACACTCCCGACTCTGATTTCCCAAAGAATGCTGTGCTTTCCCAGATGGGATGCCTGGGCAAAGAGGCTTTCACTCTATGAGGGTTTCTCCCGCCGTGCTGCGAATACTAGGATAAGGCGAGCAGCAACAGCAGCCCACAGAACCGACTCTGATTTCCCAGCGACTACTATGCTTTCGCAGAGGTTTTCAGCTTGGCGCGAACGATACTTCGCTGCTGCTCCCTCAGCAAGGCTTTGGGTGTTCGCTCTGTTGCGTAAGGGAAGAAGAGCTGTGGGAGAGCTGGTCCCTCTTGGGCCTTGCTTTCCCGGGCTCCATGTTGGCGCCCTGGGTTCACCCTGCCAGGCCGAACTAAGCAGACACAGTCACAACCCTGCAGCAGCGTGCATGGCCTAGGATGACACTCAATGCACACTACCATCTCCCGGTGTAGGCAACGCTTGGCATTTTGCACTGGCCCTCAGTCGGACTCGCGGACAAGGCCAGTTCCTTCCCCACAGGAGAGGTGAGGCGACAGGATCCCTGAACACCGCCCATTCACTGGAGGGGGAGCTTTGGGGGATTGTCCCCACTCCTTCCCCGGCAAACCCCTGCCACCGAAAACGCTGGCACATCTTGGAGGAAGATGGCATCTGACTGCCCGTTTCTCGAGGGGGCTGTTTCTGCGAGTTCCGGGTATGGCGCCAGGTAGGTAGCCCAAGTCTGCCCTACGGACAGGTGGTCAAGGAGATGCTGTCCCCTTGGGAGCAGAGGCACAGGACAGGCCTGCCTTCTGCCCAGACTCCTTCCTCAGAGTGGAGCACGCGTCCCTACCCTAGTCGTCCCCTCATGTCTCCTTAGGAACCAGTCTTTGTCTCTTCGCACAGGGAGCGGGTGGCACTTGTATTGCCACCGGCCTGCTGTTCCTGCCACAGCAGGCTATCTTGCTTTCCGACCTTTTCCCGACCACAAGGCCAACGGCTCCTTCTCTTCTCCTGGGGCGGCGTGCTGCGCCTTCACAGACTTGCTCCTGGGGAGCGCAGTAACAGACGTGTGCAACCACGCTTCTCTCTCAGATCTCAAATACACAACATAACCCTACACCTAAAGGAGTTGCAGAAAGAACAACAAAGAAAGCCTAAACCCATCAGGAGAAGAGGTATAATAAAGATCACAGCAGAAATCAATGAAATAGAAACAAATAAACAAACAAAGTAAAACCACATAAAACCAACAACAACAAAAAACAATAGAACAAATCAACGAAACTAGGAGCTGGTTCTTTGAAAGAATTAATAAGATTGATAAAGAAAGAGAAAGGACCCAAATAAATAAAATCATGAATGAAAGAGGAGAGATCACAAGCAACACCAAAGAAATACAAAGAATTATAAGATCATACTATGAGCAACTCTACGCCAACAAATTCAACAATCTGGAAGAAATGGATACATTCCTAGAGACATATAAACTACCACAACTGAACCAGGAAGAAATAGGAAACCTGAACAGACACATAACCAGTATGGAGATTGAAACAGTCATCAAAAATCTCCAAACAAACAAAAGGCCCGGGCCAGATGGCTTCCCATTTAATCCTACCAAGCATTTAAAGAAGAATTAATTCCTATTCTCCTGATACTGTTCTAAAAAAATAGAAATGGAAGGAAAATTTCCAAACTCTTTTTTTTTCTGAGGCCAGCCATCACCTTGATCCCAAAACCAGACAAGGATCCCATCAAAAAAGAGAACTACAGACCAGTATCCTTGATGAACACGAATGCAAAAATTCTCACCAAAATACTAGCCAATAGGATTCAACAGTACATTAAAAGGATTATTCACCACGACCAACTGGGATTTATTCCAGGGCTACAAGGTTGGTTCAACATCTGCAAATCAATCAATGTGATACAACACATTAATAAAAGAAAGAACAAGAACCATATGATTCTCTCCATAGATGCTGAAAAAGCATTTTGCAAAGTGCAGTATCCCTTTATGATTAAAACTCTTCAAAGTGTAGGCATAGGGTGCACATATTATCAATATTATCAAAGCCATCTATGAAAACCCACTGCAAATATCATTCTCAATGGCGAAAAACTGAATACTTTTCCGCTGAGGTCAGGAACACGGCAGGGATATCCGTTATCACCACTGCTATTCAACATTGTACTAGAAGTCCTAGCCTCAGCAATCAGACAACAAAAAGAAATTAAGGGCATCCAAATTTTGCCAAATTGGCAGAAGAGAAGTCAAACTATCCCTGTTTGCAGACGATATGATACTGTATATGGAAAACTTAAAGGACTCCACTCCAAATCTGCTATAACTTGTATAGGAATTCCGTAAAGTGTCAGGATATAAATCAATGAACAGAAATTGGTTGCTTTTTTTTATACCAACAAGACTGAAGAAATAGAATTAAGAAGTGAATCCCATTTACAATTGCACCCAAAACCCTAAGATACCTAGGAATAAACCTAACCAAGGAGACACAGAATCTATACTCAGAAAACTCTATAGTACTCATGAAAGAAATTAAAGAAGACACAAAGAAATGGAAAAATGTTCCATGCTCCTGTATTGGAAGAACAAATATTGTGAAAATGTCTATGCTACCTAAAGCAATCTACACATTTAATGCAATCCCTATCAAAATCCCATCCGTTTTTTTTCAAAGAAATGGGACAAATCATCCTAAAATATATATGGAACCAGAAAAGACCTCGAATAGCCAGAGGTATATTGAAAAAGAAAGCCAAAGTTGTTGGCATCACAATTCCAGACTTCAAGCTCTATTACAAAGTTGTCATTATCAAGATAGTAGGGAACTGTCCCCAAAACAGACATAGATCAATGGAACAGAATAGAGAGCCCAGAAATACACCCTCAACTCTATGGTCAACTAATCTTCAACAAAGCAGGAAGGAATGTCCTATGGAAAAGAGACAGCCTCTTCAACAAATGGTGTTGGGAAAATTGAACAGCCACATGCAGAAAAATGAAGTTGGACCATTTCCTTACACCATACATGAAAATAGACTGGAAATGGATGAAGAAGCATAATGTGAGAAAGGAATCCATCAAAATCCTTGAGGAGAGAACAGGTAGCAACCTCTTTGACCTCAGCAGCAGCAACTTCTTCCTAGGAACATCGCTAAAGGCAAGGGAAGCAAGGGCAAGATTGAACTATTGGGATTTCATCAGATCAAAAAGCTTTTGTTTGCACAGCAAAGGAAACAGTTAACAAAGCCAAAAGATGACTGTCAGAAGTTATCTGGGAGAAGATATTTGCAAATGACATACCAGATAAAGGGCCAGTATCTATCCAAAATCTATAAAGAGCTTATCAAACTCAACTCCCTAAGACCAAATAATCCAATAAAGAAATGGGCAGAGGACATGAACAGACTTTTCTGCAAAGAATACATCCAAATGGCCAACAGACACATGAAAAAATGCTCCACATCACTCGGCATCAGGGAAATACAAATCAAAACCAGAATGAGATACCACCTCACCCCTTTCAGAATGGCTAAAATGAACAAGTCAGTCAATGACAGATGCTGGCGAGGATGTGGAGAAAGGGCAACCCTCCTACACTGTACGTGGGAATGCAAGCTGGTGCAACCACTCTGGAAAACAGCGTGGAGGTGCCTCAAAAAGCTGAAAATAGAACTAGCCTATGACCCAGTGATTGTAGTACTGGGTATATACCCTAAAGATACAAACGTGGCATTCTGAAGGGGCATATGCACCCAAATGTTTATAGCAGCAATGTACACAATAGTTAAACTATGGAAAGAACCTAAATGTCCTTCAACAGATGAATCAATAAATAAGATGTGGTATATATGTACAATGGGATACTATGCAGCCATCAAAAGAAATGAAATCCTGCTATTTGTGATGACGTGGATGGAACTAGAGGATATTATGCTTGGCGAAATAAATCAATCTGAGAAAGACAACTATCATATGATCTCCCTGATATGATGAAGTGGAGATGCAACATAGGCGGTTTTGGGCGTACGAAAAGAAAAATAAATGAAGATGGGATTGGGAGGGAGACAAACCATAAAAGACTGAATCTCACAAAACAGACTGAGGGTTGCTGGGGGGGGTGTTTTGGGAGAGGATGGTGGGGGTATGGACATTGGGGAGGGCAGGTGCTATGGTGAGTGATGGTGAGTGCTGTGAAATGTGTAAACCTGGTGATTCACAGACCTGTGCCCCTAGCGATATAAACACATTATATGTTTATAAAAAATTTAAAAAAATAATTTAAAAAATCCATTAAAGAAAAAGCACATATTGCAAGCCCAGAGCTAATCTCATATTCAATCAAAAAAGTTTCAAAGTTTTCCCCATAAAGATCAGAAAAAAGACAAGTGTGTCCACTTTCACTACTCTCATTTGACATAGTACTGGATGTCCTAGCCAGAGAAACAAGGAACACAAAGAAATAAAAGACTCCAAAAAAAAAAAAAAAGGAAGAAGTAAAATTTTCTTTTTTTGGATAACATGAACTTACATGTAAAAGAATCCTAAAAACTTCACAAAAATTTTTGAATAAACAAATTTAATAAAGCTGCCAAATACAAGATCAATATATAAAAGACAAGAATTTTGTTTTGTTTCATTTTTTTAACAGTTTTTCATGTCATCCTTGCTCAATGATCATGCTAATCTTCTATGCATGATTCCAATTTTAGTATATGTGCTGCCAAAGTAAGCACAAGACAGGAGCATTTTAACACTCTAATGATGAACTATCTGAAAAAATAAAGAAAACAATCTAATTCACAATAGCATCAAAAATAATAAGATACTTAGGAAAAGATTTAACTAAGAAGATGAAAGATCTGTACCCCATAATCTATGATATTGATAAAGAAATTGAAGGAGACACAAATGGAAAGATAGCTCATATTTATGAATGGTAAGAATTAACATTGTTAAAATGTCCATACTACCGAAAACCATCTGTAAATTCAATTCCTAACAAAAATCCAATGTTAGGGGTGCCTGGGAGGCTCAGTGGGTTAAGCCACTGCCTTCGGCTCAGGTCATGATCCCAGGGTCCTGGGATCGAGCCCCGCATCAGGCTCTCTGCTCAGCAGGAAGCTGCTACCTCTTCTCTCTCTGCCTGCCTCTCTGCCTGCTTGTCATCTCTCTCTGTCAAATAAATAAATAAAATCTTTTTTTTAAAAAGATTATTTATTTATTTATTTGACAGAAATCACAAGTAGACGGAGAGGCAGGCAGAGAGAGAGAGAGAGGGAAGCAGGCTCCCTGCTGAGCAGAGAGCCCGATACGGGACTCGATCCCAGGACCCTGAGATCATGACCTGAGCCGAAGGCAGCAGCTTAACCCACTGAGCCACCCAGGCTCGCCAATAAATTATCTTTAAAAAAATCCAATATTGTGTTTTTACAGAAGTAAGTAAAGAATCCTAAAATTTATATGAGACCATAAAAGACAACAAATAAAGCAGTTCTGAGAAAGAATGAAGAAGTGAAATTACACTTCTTGATTTGAAACTATACTACAAAGCCCTCATGCTCAAAACAATAAAGTATACTGGCATAAAAACAGACCAATAAACAAGTAGAACAGAATTGAGAGTCCAGAAATAAATTCTTTTATACAGTCACCTAATATTTGTCAGGGGCCAACATATGTAATGGGTAAAGATAGTCTGTTCAGTAAATGATATTTAAAACTGAATAGTCACATAAACCAGCATGAAACTGGAACCTTATATCACTCGTAAATCTTAACTTGAAATAGATTAAAGACTTAAATGTGATGCATGAAACTAAATTTCCTAAAGGAAAACATAGGAAAAATTCTCCTTGACATTGGTCTTGCCAATAGTTTTTTGGATACCAGACCAAAAACACAAGCAAAAAAAGCAAAAATAAATAAATGGTATTACATAAAACTAAAGTTTCTGCATTGCCAAAAAAAAGGGGGGGGGAATGACAACACAATCCACAGAATGGAAGAAAATACTTACAAATCTTATATCTGAAAAGAGGTTAATAACCAAAAGATACAAAGAGAAAAAAATATATAATTAAAAAAACAGCAAAAGGATCTCAATAGACTTTTTTTTCAAAAAAGTTATATAAATGACCAACAGGAGCATTAAAAAGTGCTCAATGTAAAAAACTCAGGGCAAAGTCATTATGTTGTTGTTTTTGTTTACCTCTGAAAAACACAGCAAGATATTACTACCTATTAGAATATATACTACCAAAAAATTAAAACTAACAAATTTTGGTAAATATTGGGTAAAATGGGGAACTTAGGCACTGTGATAGGGATATAAATTTGTATGGAAAACAGTATAGAGACTATTCATATTATTAAAAGTAAAATTACCATATGATTCAGTAATCCCACTTCTAGGTATATATCTAAAGGAAACAAAGTCACTATTCGAAGACATATCTGCACTCTTATGTTCATTATAAAATTATTAACTCTAAGCAAGAGATGGAAATAATTTCAGTATCCATTAATGGATGAATGAATAAAATAAGTATGGTAAATATATACTATGGAATACTACCATGAAAAATTAAGAAATACTGCCATTTACAATACCATGGATGGATCTTGAAGGTATTATACTAAGTGAAATATTTCAAAGATTTTATATATTTTTTAATTTATGTATTATGATATCCCTTACATAAAGAATCTGAAGGAAAAGCAAACTAATGGAAACTTAGAGTTGAGTTGACAAGGGGTGAACCTGGGGTGGAATAAGGTGGTCAAAGGGCACAAACTTGCATTTATAATAGGAAAAAGTTCTGGGGATCTAATGTACAGCATGATGGTCATAGTTAATAATATATACATACTTTTTAAAATTGTGCTTCCCTTTATTAAATTTTGCATATATCACATTCTTACAAGTTGAAAGTTTATAGCAATCTTGTATAAAATAGGTCTGCTGCCACCATTTTTCTAACAACATTTGTTCATTTTGTGTCTCTCTGTCACATGTTGGTAATTCTTGCAATATTTCAAGTTTTTTCATTATTATTGTATTTGTTATGGTGATCTGTGATCAGTAATTATGACCCACTGAAAACTCAGAACTAGTTTACTTAAGGTATATACATTGTTTTTCTTTAAAGACATAATGCTTTTGAACAGTACAGTATGGTGTTTATTTTTTGTATGCACTGGGAAACATAATTTTTTATTTGCACTGGGAAACCAAAAAAAAAAATAATTATGATTTGACTTAGTTTATTGAGATAATCACTTTATTGAGGCGGTCTGGAACAAAACCCACAAGACCTCTAAAGTTTATCTCTACTGTACTATATACATAAAAGTTGCTAAGAGAGTAGATCTTAAAATTCCTTACCATACATGCATAAAAAACAGAGGCAACTATATGAGATAGTAGATGTATTAACATTTTTATGTAGATTATATTGCAATACAGATGTATACCAATTTATCAAATTGTACAAAATTAACACAATGTTAAAAGTTTGCAGTGTTATAAGAAATAATTTCTTAAATTTACAAATTATAATATGTCAATTATTTTTCAATAAAGCTGGAAAAAACTTTTTGTAGAATTAATCTATTTTTCAAAAAAGGAAGTAAGGAAGTAGAAACTGCAACTAACTCTGAAATAATAGAATACAAAATCCATTTTAGTTATATACACTGTGAAAAACACTATTAGTTAGTTTACAATGAAGGAATACTTATGAAGCATGAAGGATGGTCTATAAATAAGGATGAAAGAGCTCAGTTTTTTTTTTAATTTTCAAATTAAGTATTTTATTTTTATTTTATTTTATTTTATTTTTGATCCAGCACTGTCATTTTTTTTTAATTTATTTCAGCATAACAGTATTCATTATGTTTTCACCACACCCAGTGCTCCATGCAATCCATGCCCTCTATAATACCCACCACCTGGTACCCCATACCCCAACCTCCCACCCCCCCGCCACTTAAAATCCCTCAGATTGTTTTTCAGAGTCCATAGTCTCTCATGATTCACCTCCCCTTCCAATTTCCCCCAAGTCCCTTCTCCTCTCTAACTCCCCATGTCCTCCATGCTATTTGTTAGACTCCACAAATAAGTGAAACCATATGATAATTGACTCTCTCTGCTTGACTTATTTCACTCAGCATAATCTCTTCCAGTCCCATCCATGTTGCTACAAAAGTTGGGCATTCCTCCTTTCTGATGGAGGCATAATACTCCATAGTGTATATGGACCACATCTTCCTTATCCATTCCGTCCATTGAAGGGCATATTGGTTCTTTCCACAGTTTGGCGACCGTGGCCATTGCTGCTATAAACATTGGGGTACAGATGGCCCTTCTTTTCACAACATCTGTATCGTTGGGGTAAATACCCAGGAGTGCAATGGCAGGGTCATAGGGAAGTTCTATTTTTAATTTCTTGAGGAATCTCCACACTGTTCTCCAAAGATGCTGCACCAACATGCATTCCCACCAACAGTGTAAGAGGGTTCCCCTTTTTGCACATCCTCTCCAACACACTTGTTTCCTGTCTTGCTAATTTTGGCCATTCTAACTGGTGTAAGGTGATATCTCCATGTAGTTTTAATTTGAATCTCCCTGACGGCTAGTGATGATGAACATTTTTTCATGTGTCTGATAGCCATTTGTATGTCTTCATTGGAGAAGTGTCTGTCCATATCTTTTGCCCATTTTCTTTCTTTTTTTTTAATTTTTTATTTTTTATAAACATATATTTTTATCCCCAGGGGTACAGGTCTGTGAATCACCAGGTTTACACACTTCACAGCACTCACCAAATCACATACCCTCCCCAATGTCCATAATCCCACCCCCTTCTCCCAAACCCCCTCCCCCCAGCAACCCTCAGTTTGTTTTGTGAGATTAAGAGTCACTTATGGTTTGTCTCCCTCCCAATCCCATCTTGTTTCATTTATTCTTCTTCTACCCACTTAAGCCTCCATGTTGTATCACCACTTCCTCATATCAGGGAGATCATATGATAGTTGTCTTTCTCTGCTTGACTTATTTCGCTAAGCATGATATGCTCTAGTTCCATCCATGTTGTTGCAAATGGCAAGATTTCATTTCTTTTGATGGCTGCATAGTATTCCATTGTGTATATATACCACATCTTCTTGATCCATTCATCTGTTGATGGACATCTAGGTTCTTTCCATAGTTTGGCTATTGTAGACATTGCTGCTATAAACATTCGGGTGCATGTGCCCCTTTGGATCACTACATTTGTATCTTTAGGGTAAATACCCAATAGTGCAATTGCTGGCTCATAGGGCAGTTCTATTTTCAACATTTTGAGGAACCTCCATGCTGTTTTCCAGAGTGGCTGCACAAGCTTGCATTCCCACCAACAGTGTAGGAGGGTTCCCCTTTCTCCGCATCCTCGCCAGCATCTGTCATTTCCTGACTTGTTGATTTTAGCCATTCTGACTGGTGTGAGGTGATATCTCATTGTGGTTTTGATTTGTATTTCCCTGATGCCGAGTGATATGGAGCACTTTTTCATGTGTCTGTTCGCCATCTGGATGTCTTCTTTGCAGAAATGTCTGTTCATGTCCTCTGCCCATTTCTTGATTGGATTATTTGTTCTTTGGGTGTTGAGTTTTCTAAGTTCTTCATAGATTCTGGACACTAGTCCTTTATCTGATATGTCATTTGCAAATATCTTCTCCCATTCTGTCAGTTGTCTTTTGATTTTGTTAACTGTTTCCTTTGCTGTGCAAAAGCTTTTGATCTTGATGAAATCCCAGTAGTTCATTTTTTCCCTTGCTTCCCTTGCCTTTTGCGTTGTTCCTAGGAAGATGTTGCTGCGGCAGAGGTCAAAGAGGTTGCTGCCCGTGTTCTCCTCAAGGATTTTGATGGATTCCTTTCGTACATTGAGGTCCTTCATCCATTTTGAGTCTATTTTTGTGTGTGGTGTAAGGGAATGGTCCAATTTCATTTTTATGCATGTGGCTGTCCAATTTTCCCAGCACCATTTATTGAAAAGGCTGTCTTTTTTCCATTGGACATTCTTTCCTGCTTTGTCGAAGATTAGTTGACCATAGATTTGAGGGTCTATTTCTGGGCTCTCTATTCTGCTCCATTGATCTATGTGCCTGTTTTCATGCCAGTACCATGCTGTCTTGATGATGACAGCTTTGTAATAGAGCCTGAAGTCCAGAATTGTGATGCCACCAACGTTGGCTTTCTTTTTCAATATCCCTTTGGCTATTCGAGGTCTTTTCTGGTTCCATATAAATTTTAGCATTATTTGTTCCATTTCTTTGAAAAAGATGGATGGTACTTTGATAGGAATTGCATTAAATGTGTAGATTGCTTTAGGTAGCATAGACATTTTCACTATATTTATTCTTCCAATCCAGGAGCATGGAACATTTTTTCATTTCTTTGTGTCTTCCTCAATTTCTTTCATGAGTACTTTATAGTTTTCTGAGTATAGATTCTGTGTCTCTTTGGTTAGGTTTATTCCTAGGTATCTTATGGTTTTGGATGCAATTGTAAATGGGATTGACTCCTTAATATCTCTTTCTTCTGTCTTGCTGTTGGTGTAGAGAAATGCAACTGATTTCTGTGCATTGATTTTATATCCTGACACGTTACTGAATTCCTGTATAAGTTCTAGCAGTTTTGGAGTGGAGTCTTTTGGGTTTTCCACATATAGTATCATATCATCTGCGAAGAGTGATAATTTGACTTCTTTGCCGATTTGGATGCCTTTAATTTCCTTTTGTTGTCTGATTGCTGAGGTTAGGACCTCTAGTACGATGTTGAATAGCAGTGGTGATAATGGACATCCCTGCCGTGTTCCTGACCTTAGCAGAAAAGCTTTCAGTTTTTCTGCATTGAGAATGATATTTGCGGTGGGTTTTTCATAGATGGCTTTGATGATATTGAGGTATGTGCCCTCTATCCCTACACTTTGAAGAGTTTTGATCAGGAAGGGATGTTGTACTTTGTCAAATGCTTTTTCAGCATCTATTGAGAGTATCATATGGTTCTTGTTCTTTCTTTTATTGATGTGTTGTATCACATTGACTGATTTGCGGATGTTGAACCAACCTTGCAGCCCTGGAATAAATCCCATTTGGTCGTGGTGAATAATCCTTTTAATGTACTGTTGAATCCTATTGGCTAGTATTTTGTTGAGTATTTTTGCATCTGTGTTCATTAAGGATATCGGTCTATAGCTCTCTTTTTTGGTGGGATCCTTGTCTGGTTTTGGGATCAAGGTGATGCTGGCCTCATAAAATGAGTTTGGAAGTTTTCCTTCCATTTCTATTTTTTGGAACAGTTTCAGGAGAATAGGAATTAGTTCTTCTTTAAATGTTTGGTAGAATTCCCCCGGGAAGCCGTCTGGCCCTGGGCTTTTGTTTGTTTGGAGATTTTTAATGACTGTTTCAATCTCCTTACTGGTTATGGGTCTGTTCAGGCTTTCTATTTCTTCCTGGTTCAGTTGTGGTAGTTTATATGTTTCTAGGAATGCATCCATTTCTTCCAGATTGTCAAATTTATTGCCATAGAGTTGCTCATAGTATGTTCTTATAATAGTTTGTATTTCTTTGGTGTTAGTTGTGATCTCTCCTCTTTCATTCATGATTTTATTTATTTGGGTCCTTTCTCTTTTCTTTTTGATAAGTCGGGCCAGGGGTTTATCAATTTTATTAATTCTTGCAAAGAACCAGCTCCTAGTTTTGTTGATTTGTTCTATTGTTTTTTTGGTTTCTGTTTCATTGATTTCTGCTCTGATCTTTATGATTTCTCTTCTCCTGCTGGGCTTAGGGTTTCTTTCTTGTTCTTTCTCCAGCTCCTTTAGGTGTAGGGTTAGGTTGTGTACCTGAGACCTTTCTTGTTTCTTGAGAAAGGCTTGTACCGCTATATATTTTCCTCTCAGGACTGCCTTTGTTGTGTCCCACAGATTTTGAACCGTTGTATTTTCATTATCATTTGTTTCCATGATTTTTTTCAATTCTTCTTTAATTTCCCGGTTGACCCATTCATTCTTTAGAAGGATATTGTTTAGTCTCCATGTATTTGGGTTCTTTCCAAACTTCCTTTTGTGGTTGAGTTCTAGCTTTAGAGCATTGTGGTCTGAAAATATGCAGGGAATGATCCCAATCTTTTGATACCGGTTGAGTCCTGATTTAGGACCGAGGATGTGATCTATTCTGGAGAATGTTCCATGTGCACTAGAGAAGAATGTGTATTCTGTTGCTTTGGGATGAAATATTCTGAATATATCTGAGATGTCCATCTGGTCCAGTGTGTCGTTTAAGGCCTTTATTTCCTTGCTGATCTTTTGCTTGGATGACCTGTCCATTTCAGTGAGGGGAGTGTTAAAGTCCCCTACTATTATTGTATTATTGTTGATGTGTTTCTTTGATTTTGTTATTAATTGGTTTATATAGTTGGCTGCTCCCACGTTGGGGGCATAGATATTTAAAATTGTTAAATCTTCTTGTTGGACAGACCCTTTGAGTATGATATAGTGTCCTTCCTCATCTCTTATTATAGTCTTTGGCTTAAAATCTAATTGATCTGATATAAGGATTGCCACTCCTGCTTTCTTCTGATGACCATTAGCATGGTAAATTCTTTTCCACCCCCTCACTTTAAATCTGGAGGTGTCTTCGGGCTTAAAATGTGTTTCTTGGAGGCAACATATAGATGGGTTTTGTTTTTTTATCCATTCTGATACCCTGTGTCTTTTGACAGGGGCATTTAGCCCATTCACATTCAGGGTGACTATTGAGAGACATGAATTTAGTGCCATTGTATTGCCTGTAAGGTGACTGTTACTGTATATGGTCTCTGTTACTTTCTGATCTACCACTTGTAGGCTCTCTCTTTGCTTAGAGGACCCCTTTCAATATTTCCTGTAGAGCTGGTTTGGTATTTGCAAATTCTTTCAGTTGTTGTTTGTCCTGGAAGCTTTTAATCTCTCCTTCTATTTTCAATGATAGCCTAGCTGGATATAGTATTCTTGGCTGCATGTTTTTCTCGTTTAGTGCTCTGAAAATATCATGCCAGCTCTTTCTGGCCTGCCAGGTCTCTGTGGATAAGTCAGCTGCCAATCTAATATTTTTACCATTGTATGTTACTGACTTCTTTTCCCTGGCTGCTTTCAGGATTTTCTCTTTGTCATTGAGACTTGTAAATTTTACTATTAGGTGACGGGGTGTGGGCCTATTCTTATTGATTTTGAGGGGCGTTCTCTGAACCTCCTGAATTTTGATGCTCGTTCCCTTTGCCATATTGGGGAAATTCTCCCCAATAATTCTCTCCAGTATACCTTCTGCCCCCCTCTCACTTTCTTCTTCTTCTGGAATCCCAATTATTCTAATGTTGTTTCGTCTTATGGTATCACTTATCTCTCGTATTCTCCCCCTCGTGGTCCAGTAGCTGTTTGTCCCTCTTTTGCTCAGCTTCTTTATTCTCTGTCATTTGGTCTTCTATATCACTAATTCTTTCTTCTTCCTCATTTATCCTAGCAGTTAGAGCCTCCATTTTTGATTGCACCTCATTAATAGCTTTTTTGATTTCACCTTGGTTAGATTTTAGTTCTTTTATTTCTCCAGAAAGGGCTTTTATATCTCTCGAGAGGGTTTCTCTAATATCTTCCATGCCTTTTTCGAGCCCGGCTAGAACCTTGAGAATTGTCATTCTGAACTCTAGATCTGACATATTACCGATGTCTGTATTGATTAGGTCCCTAGCCTTCGGTACTGCCTCTTGTTCTTTTTTTTGTGTTGAATTTTTACGTCTTGTCATTTTGTCCAGATAAGAGTAAATGAAGGGGCAAGGAAAATACTAAAAGGGTGGCAACAACCCCAGGAAAATATGCTTTAACCAAATTAGAAGAGATCCAAAATCGTGAGTGGGGAGAAAGGGGATAAAAAGAGGTTCAAAAAGGAAGAAAGAAAAAAAAAAGAATTTTTAAAAAAAGAATACACCTAAGAAAAATGTAAAAAAGAAAAAATATATATATTAGATAAATTAGTATAAAATCGTTAAAAAAGAAAAAGGTAACAGTTAAAAAAAAAATTTTACCCGAAGGCGAGAAAAAAAAAATGAAAAAGAAAAAATTAAATTAACTACAAGACTAAAAAAAATCACAGGAAAAAAGCCATGAGTTCCGTGCTTAGCTTTCTCCTCCTCTGGAATTCTGCTGCTCTCCTTGGTATTGAAACCGCACTCCTTGGTAGGTGAACTTGGTCTTGGCTGGATTTTTTGTTGATCTTCTGGGGGAGGGGCCTGTTATAGTGATTCTCAAGTGTCTTTGCCCCAGGCGGAATTACACCGCCCTTACCCGGGGCCGGGGTGAGTAATCCGCTCGGGTTTGCTTTCAGGAGCTTTTGTTCCCTGAGCGCTTTCCGTAGATTTCCGGAGGACGGGAATACAAATGGCGGCCTCCTGGTCTCCGGCCCGGAGGAGCCAAGAGCCCAGGGCCGCACTCCTCAGTGCGCGCTCAGAGAACCGCGCCCAGTTACTCCCGTCTGCCTGACCTCCGGCCGCGCTCCGAGCTCACCGAGCCTGCGACCGGTTCAAGGTAACACCGAGCTGTGAGCTGACTGTCGTCTCTGTCTCTGTAGCCGGCTTTCCCGTTCCAATACCCGCAAGCTCTGCGACACTCAGACACCCCCGATCATTCTGTGACCCTGCGGGACCTGAGGCCACGCTGACCCCGCGTGGTCTTCGCCCCGGTTTAGCCTCTGGAGCGATGTCCCTCAGCGGAACAGACTTTTAAAAGTCCTGATTTTGTGCACGGTTGCTCCGCCGCTTGCCGGGAGCCGGCCCCTCCCCCCGGGGTCTATCTTCCCGTCGCTTTGGATTCACTTCTCCGCCGGTCCTACCTTTCAGAAAGTGGTTGTTTTTCTGTTTCCAGAATTGCTGTTCTTCTTCTCTTCGATCTGCCGATGGATTTTCAGGTGTTTGCAATCTTTAGATAAGCTATCTAGCTGATCTCCGGCTAGCTGAAGCAGTCTCAGCCTGCTACTTCTCCGCCATCTTGACTCATCCCCCCAGAGCTCAGTTTTAAGGTTTAAATTTAAAATCTTCTTTTGAAATACTAAACTGACCACCCAGTTTTCCAAACATAAATGTCTTAACTGCATGAATTTATTTCATACAACTCTATAATCTAGTTTCATAAGAAAGCAGCATGAAAATTTTGAATAAGACAGACTTGCTTAAGTTTCTTTATGTTCAACAGTAAAGGACACTTCCCTAAAAATAAATAGAAGAAAAATCAGCATATTTATTATGATAATTATTATTCATAATGAGATTCATATTGAATTAGGGAATATATATCCTCAGAGGGAGTAAAGTAAAATGAAATTTATTTTGGTAAATGTGTCTATGAATAGTCAATACAATGCCTCAATATAAATGAATATTATCATTTTGAACAATTTAATTACTATTATTAGAATTATTATAAGTATAAAAGTAGCTATCATTTTAGCATGGAATATGAGACTCTCATGCTCCATGCTTCATTACATCCACACAACAACTCTGCATAATAAGTATTATCATCACCATTTCATGGGTGAAAAAACTGAGGCTAACACATTTAGATAACTGGTTTATGATTACATGGTTGGTAAAGATGCATCACACTAATTTAGGCTTTATGATTTCAGAATTGTACTCTTTCCACTGCACATTCTAATTACTCTGTAAATACTTGGCTTGTTTTCATTTAGTTCTTTAATTTTATTCATGTGGCGATGGCTTAAAGCTTAATTTAAAGGAAGCTTAAAAAATTCATTTAGCCAAAGGCTCCCAAGAATTAAAAATGTCATGGATCTAATGTAGACATGGATATCATTAGTTAATGGGTAACTATATATTTTCCACTCTAGTGAGATAACAATCAGAGTATTTTTCTAAGTTTTAGTCTCTGAGTGTTCAAAAGGACTTTGTTAAAATAGAAATATTTAGACAAAGGTGATCAAAAGTCTGGATCAGGTCACCTTAAGATAAATATTAGGAAACTGAGGAAACAAATGGAGATTCGAACACTGAGCTATGATATAATGAATGGTTTAAAGTTTTTAGTAGAGCATAGAAAAGCCCTTTAAAGCCTGGTCTTAGCCTAGCATTGCAGCTTCTGGGATATCTATCTATCATCTACCTACCTATCTATCTATCTATCTAGATATAAATTTGAAAACTTTTTTAACTTAAAGATTTTGAGAAGTAGAACATAATTAGCACCATAGAAGATCTGTTTATGATAACAACCTAGCCCCACCTCCCAGTTTGTTAATATTCTCTCTTCTTTAATGTAACATTGTGCAAATATACCACTACTGATCTGCCGTTATGAATGAAATAACTATAATCATCTGTTTGCATATCCTGGTGAAAATATTCCTTTAGTTCCATGTTGTATTTCTAGGAATGGACCAAATTTTTTTTTTAATTTTTAAGTTTTCTAAATATTGTCCAAGTTACCTCATATGTTTTTATTATGTGCACTGTCATTCCTTCACATTCTTGCAAGACATTTTCACTGTCGCCCAAGATGGTAAGTGTGTAATAGTATGTCATTCTAGGTTTTAATTTATTTTTAATTTAATTTAATTTAATTCCAGATTCATAATAAAGATAAACAGTTTTTATGTATGAGTGGCCATTTGGATTATCCTTTCTGTAAAGTACATGCTCCAATCTTTTGATATCTTAACATTGTGTCATACTGACTTCTTAATAGTAGATTTTCTGAATGAACTTTTAGCTGTGTAGGTCTTCTCTATTTTATTTTGAACTTGCTTTCATTTCAAAAACTTTATATTTATTTTCATAATCTGCTTTTATTTTGCTTTGTCTATTATCTATATATCTATCTATTTATTTATTTGCAAGCAAGAGAGAGCGAGCGAGTGAGAGTGCAGGGAGGGATAGAAAAAGAAGGGAAAAGAATCTTAAGCAGGCTCCAGGCTCAGCACAGAGCCCAACTCTGGGCTCTATTTCACAACCCTGACATCATGACCTGAGCAAAAATGAAAGATATAAAATAAAATTAAGGTGTTTAAAAAAAATGAAAAAGAATTGGAGGTTTAATTAAGTGAGCCACCCAGGCACCCCTGTGGTATCTTAAATTAGCTGTCGTATCTTTAAAGTTCTAGAGTATCCATTTGGTTCATTTATAAAATCTTTCTCAATATCATTTTTAGTTTCAGTTTTTTGTTCAATTTGCTTCCCCTCTCATTTCTTTGATTAGAGTAATCAAGCCATTTTACAATCTTTATCGATCATTTTAACATCATACTTAATCCCATTTTGTCTATCAAATCTTGTTAATGGTTTTTCTTGGTGTGCTTTGTTCCATTTTGCTATGTTCAAGACATTATATTTGAAACTCTTATTGAGTAGGGATAATTAAGAGCTATAATAATGGTATGGTCCTCCTTGGCAGGATTTTCTCTTATATCTGAGACTCTACAAGACAATCATACTCCAAATTCAGTGGTTGACTTTCTCAGTTTACACAGAAGGCAAGGTAGGCTCTAGTCTTATTTCTGCTTCTCCTTGTGCTTTGGGGATCTCAACTTAAATTTGGGTTGTACCAAAGTCCTCAAATTTGATTGCTGCTGGATTTTGAATTTTGTTTCTCTAGTATCAAGTGTCTATTAAAAACACAGCTCAGTGTGTTTTAGCAGTTTCTAATGCTCTCATAGCTAAAATGACTTCAGGGCATATATCTCTAGACTCTCATTGTGTTTTGTATTTTGGCCCAGTAATCCCTCACTTATTTTTATAATCATTCTGATATTTTTAACTTTAAAAGCTATTTTGTCTGGATTTTTAAGTTGTCTTAAGTAGGAGTTTTTAGATCACCATTACTAGAAGCAACAACAAATATACATGAAAATATCTGCAGTAGTTCATCACATCTTTATGGCTTTGAACTTCCATAAGCTGAGGCATCCTTCTCTAATCACTTAGGCAAACTCCAATTTACCCTTTAAAACAACACAAGAATTGCTTCATTTAAAAACATGTTCAGGGATGACTCTTCCCCACTTTTCTTACCAACATTCCCACACACTCTTTGCTACCCACACCTTGTTTATGAACTTTCATTAGGTATATCAGCATAACCAGAATTTTGCTCTAGTGTATTTTTGTCCTTTAGAGCTTTTTTTTTTTTTTTTAAAGATTTTATTTATTCATTTGACAGAGAGAGATTACAAGTAGGCAGAGAGGCAGGCAGAGATAGAGAGGAGGAAGCAGGCTCCCTGCTGAGCAGAGAGCCCGATGCGGGACTCGATCCCAGGACCCTGAGATCATGACCTGAGCCGAAGGCAGCGGCTTAACCCACTGAGCCACCCAGGCGCCCTCCTTTAGAGCTTTAATTAAATATTAATTCCATAGAAAGTCTGTCCCTTTTCCTTCAAACCTGGGTTAGTTATTTCTTCTCATTCTTTGTCAGAAGTTACTTTATTAGAGAAACTTACAGCTGTATTGTGACTTTGGAGCCTTTAGAGTTTTTTGACTGGAAAAATCACCCATTCCTGAGATTTTTACGCAGCTTCCTAGCTGATATTATTCAGAAATCTGTTCAAAACAGACTTTTTCAGGGAGGCCCTTTTGGACCACTCAGTTACAAAACCTCTTCTCAATCACTGCTCTTTTTAAAATGTGCTTATTTAGTTCAAATATGCATCACTATTAAAGAAAAACCAGTACGAGTTTTTTCTTTTTAAAGTTGGCTTACCTATTATCTATCTCTCCCATTAAAATGATTCCTCTGGGCTGGGGTTTTGTTGTGCTCATCTTAGGCCAGGCACTCAATAAATTGTCTCTGAATGATTGAATTGTTTGACTCCCTTGCTAGATTCTCAACTTCATGAGGCCAAGGATTGTTCTATTCAGTCCTTCTTTATCCTCAATGTCTGTTATATTGCAGTCACTTACGTGAGTAATGGGGAAAATCACAGAAAGAAAGAGTTAAAACTACAGAAAAACCCCGTAGGTTCAATAACACAAAGCTTTCTAAAAGTATTTAGCCCAGGAATTGAATACTGGCTGCACTTTTGATTTTTTTTAAATGGTATTGAATTTAATTTAAATGGAAATACTTGAATGGTAGAATAATAAAAAAATTATAAAAGCAAATTGCTCTTTAAAGTAAGAATTATATAGGGCATATCTTCTAGAAGCAAAATTTTCAAATATCAAACATCTGAAAGCATAGAAGGAGAAGCAAGCGTGTGAATGGTACTTCAATGCTCTTTTCTTTATATTCAGCAAACAGCTTCATTCACACCTTTCCAATTTTTTCAACTCTTTTGACAAATCCTTCAGAGGAGTTACTGCTGATGACAACCATCACAGCCTAACAGGAGAAATTTTATGAAGAAAAATAATAGCGTGTTTTTACCAAATTGTTAAGGATATGGTGAAGCTCTGTTGGATTCAAAGGAGGAATGTGCAATTCCATGCTATATATAATAATAACTTATTTTAATAGTGGCTTTGCAATTTTTCAGATATATCCATTTACTGAAACCACTATCAAATAAACAAAAACAAACAAATTAACAAAGGTTCAAGACAGGAATTATCTAATCTAAAAATAGCACATGTTCACAGAACACACAACACATATCCCAAGTACTACTATAGGTTTCAAGTAATAGTCAAAACAATAGTAAACATGATTCAGACCCTACCAGTCAAATCATAAATGGAACCTTAACTGTAAATCCTTATCTTTAGATCAAAGCAGGTAATTGGGTGCTGAAGATACATTATAGAACTAATATGTTATAGAACTCCTCTGAAATGAGTCATTTATTCCATCACTTTTCCTGCACAGCTGCTGACCCATGTTTTGGCTCCTGGAAATAGCTGCTACCCTGTCATACTTCTTTAAAGCACATATATTGATAACTCTACTCATTCCTCCATTCCTCTGTGACTGTCACTGTGTTAAAATGTGGAGTCAGCTGACTCACTTGTGGTGGTAATAAAGTAGATGAGTTTGCAAAGTATTTTGTTATTTCTAAAAATGCAAAAACCAAATTACATTGAAATCATAAGGGGTGTTTCAGGGAGAGCTGTAGGATGTGGTTTCTTGTGTAATCCACAGATATTAGCTCCAACACATATTTAAACTCTCCTCTAGGAGCAACCTTAGTGGTAAAGCAAGAAGATAAACAGATGTATACACACCCTGGCACAAAATTATCACTTATGTTTGGCTTCCTAGTCTCCTCGTGTTACTTATTTATCTTAACTTCTCTCTGAAATCAGGGAACACAGAATCTCAATCAGTTGACATTTTTCTACTGAATTACCCAATAGTCTCATCATACCCCTAAGACTTTTTTAAATTATTTCACTCATAATCCCAAATCTGCTTTGCTTCCTCATCTTAGTACACTGTAATTTGATTTCAAAATGAGGACAGTTGTCAGTAATGCCACATTCATTCATCTATTTTACAATTCCATGTACTTAGAACTATGAAAATATGTTAATAACATCCATTCCAATAAGCCATCCTAAATTTATTATCATGAAACAAGACCTCAAGAAAGAGAATTCAAAATCATCCATGTATTTGCAATTTATTGCAATAAAGCCTTTATCAATAGACTTCCCTGTGCACATGGTGGTCAAATTGCTGGTCAAAACCAGCCAGATCTATTACAAGCTTTCTCATGGCTTCTAGGTAACCCAATTGAGCCTTTATTGATACTGGGAAGGGATAAAGCAGGGAAGGGATAAACAGTGATGTAAGAATTGGCTAGAAAAAAGTAATGACTCTCATTACAGAGTGAGTATTTTAAAGCAAAAGAGCCTGTTTTGAATATTGTTTTATAAAATAGTGTTTTTTTAATTAACTTTTTAAAATTCAATTAGTTAACATATAGTGTACCATTAGTTTCAAATGTAGATTTCAGTTATTCATCCATAGCATATAATAGCTAATGCTCAGTACTGACAGTTATAGCTTCTTGAAAGCAGAATTTTAACCCACTGAGCCACCCAGGCGCCCTTGAAAGCAGAATTTTAGATCATATTTTCTGATTACTTCCATGTGGTACAACACTTTCCTGCTAGCAACCTTCAAAACATACTGTTTGTTAGAGGAATTTCTTTAATAATAAATAAATAGGAATTTATTTAAATTTATTTAAATATTGCACACTGTTTCATTGTTCATAAATAAGGTGATGATATTATAGCCATTAGTTGGTAGCACTGATATATCACTTTCTTGTTACTTCTCTGTGCATTCTCTTTACACAAAATAGATATATATTTTAAAAGAATCTGAATCTGTGGCAAACTTTTAAAAAACCCTATACAGTAAAGTTTATCATTTTAAGTAATCTCAATTATCTTCCTCAATTGTGATAGTATATCCTTCTATCTAGGCCAGATATTGTATGAGGGATTTGAAGAGACATACTTTTCTAAATTTCACTTTTCTCATCTGCAAAATGCTGATCATGATCCTACAATAAAATACACTTAAAATTTTTGATGAAAATTTATTTATTTATTTTAAGATTTTATTTATTTATCAGAGAGAATGGGCGAGAGAGCAAGCACAGGCAGACAGAATGGCAGGCAGAGGCAGAGGGAGAAGCAGGCACCCAGCCGAGCAAGGAGCCCGATGCGGGACTCGATCCCAGGACGCTGGGATCATGACCTGAGCCAAAGGCAGCTGCTTAACCAACTGAGCCACCCAGGCGTCCCTTTTGATGAAAATTTAATCTGTATAAACAATATATTTGCTGTAATGCATGGTTCATGGAAAACATCTTATTTAATTATAAGCAACAACAGTATTAGAAATTAAGTAAATGTGTCTATAATATTTAAAGTTTTAACACATAATTCCAGTGCTTTGCCTTATTTTCTCAAATCGCTTTACCACTTTCACTGACAGAGTCAAATGTACTTTTTCTACTAGTAGCCGGCTCCTTGTCTTTTGTCAGAAAGATGCCCTTTTGAATTATTTATAATAGAGATATTATCAATAATAATAATAATAATAATAAATAGCAATGAAAATGTTAAAAAAAACTTTTCTTAACTAATTAGGGTTCTTAGACATCAATTAGAGGAACCACCTCTGGCAAGCAAATTAATCTGCAAGACATTCCCAGAATTAACAAGTCAGTCAGATACAGGGTTGTCCGTAGAGTGAAAGGTGAAGCAAAAGGACTAGGTTTGGAAAATAGGTAAGGACAGTGAAAAAAATGATCAAATTTTTGGGCAAACTAAATTCTTAGGTGTCCTTTCAATGGAGTCCTGGGCATTATGTAGCAGAAACTCTGGAGATTATCTCAATCCATTGGGGTCACCCCGTTTATTAGCTTGCTATTGACAAAGGTATTTACAAACTGTAGAGCAAGAGGTTATAATGTAGAAAACTGATGGTAATGCACAAGATTCTTGTTAACAATAATGCAAGTAAGTGATATTTCATTAGAAAACATAAATTCTATAACCCAAATTATGGGCCCAGAGCACTTCTGCTGTACAACTCTGCTTATATCCCAAATAACCATGTGAATTAGTTTTAATATCTGCTTTTCTTATTAATTTTTGAATAAAAATTCTTGACACAAGTATTTTATAATTGTGTGATAATCATGCATTTAATTTCTTGGAGAACAAAACACACTTTAGCATAACTATGTTCGTTCACAGAACCAGCCTTGATAACACACTTCTATATGTTAGAAATGATGTAATAAATGTAGAATATTGGGCACTTGTTTGGTATTCTTTGCCATGTTTTGCACTATCTAAAAAGAGATCAGTGAACTTGGACTGGAGTTAGTAGACATGGAAGAAAATAAAATATTACAGAGAAGAATACTCTGTGGTCCACAACCTAAACGGGCTGGGATTCCCATCATTTGGATCCCTGTAGCTTTACAAAATTCAATTAAATTTTTGTATCTCCAATTAAAGTTGATTCCCCAGTACTTTTTCAAACATCTCTTGTAAAGTATTGTTTCCCAGAAAAAAAGGGATTTTGCACAAGTATCTGCCTTTGTCTCTGGTCATGATCTCAGTCAGGATCCTGGGATCGAGCTCCATATCGGGCTTCCTGTTCATTAGGGAGTATACTTCTCAGTCTCTCTCTGCAGCTATCTCCCCCTGCCCCACTGATGCTCTCTCTCTCAAATAAATAAATACAATCTTTAATTTTTTAATTAAAAATAAGATAAATAATATAAAATAAAAAGTCTGGTCTTACTGCCCCATTTAGCTCCTTTTTTTTTTTGAGTTGTATTTAAAGCAGCATGAGACAACATGAGGCTCTCAAACTTAAAAAAAAAAAAAAAGGAAAAAATTGAGTTTTGTTAGGATTTAAGATCTTGTCTGCTAGACAAAAACGTTGCCTTTTTAAGATGTGAAAATTAACAAAAGAGAATAAGGTATAATTCTAATAGTTTTTGTAGAAATTAAAAATTTCCTCCAACCCAATTACATACAGACCCATTAAGTAAATTCATTCCAATGTCCCAAACCAACCTTTTCTAATACTAATGCATCTGTGTAAACAGGGTCAACCCAAGGAATAAATAAATATTACTATTTTTTTTTCTGTCACTTCCACAGTCACATCTGGGTATATTGGTAGCAAGCCAATTATCTATCTTATAAGACATGATATCATAAGGAAGGGTATTCTGTCCATTTGGAACAACTGAAAATCATTGTAATTTTATCTTTGGGCAGTAACTTGAGATGTCACAGTGTGGGTTATGAATATATTTTATCTTTTTTTGCTGGGAAGAAGAGATTATAGAAATATTGGTTATCCAAGAGAGACTGACAGGTGTTGATAGTTGCCAGGTCAATATCCATCTACTTTTTCCTTTAATATCAGAAAGCACTGAGGGATTGACAACAAGGAAACTTAAAACAACATCAAATATTTTATTGTCTCTTTTCTAGTTATATTGTAACCATATGGCAAAGTATCAGTCATACAATATATCATTCTCTTTTACCTCTATCTTTCTGCCAGAAATGTGGGCTTAATAGTGAGAATTCCAACAGCAATTTTTGCAACTGTGAATAAAAAGCCATGAAAACCTCTAAGATAGTTCAATTGACTTTCTTAAGACGCTGAACCAACACCAGAAAACTCTCTCTGTAGTCTTCTTGTTAAATGAAAAAATATGGTTAAACCACTTTTGAAAGTCTACTACATACAGCAAAATGTAAATCTTAATTGAAATATGTCCTCTCAGCTGTGCTTAAGCAACTGAGTCCTGAGCTTTTCAGGTTTTCAGTCTGAAAGAGTACACCTCTGGTGCTCTGAAAGGGAAGAGAAAGGACACCCTGTTCTCCATATAAGTTAAAGAAGAGAAATCTGTGCATTTAAGTGGGCCATATAAAATTTATCAAGCAATTATCTCCTAACTCCTTCCTATCCAAATTACCTGATATGCTCTCCCTACTCCTTTATTCCACGTTACTGCCTTTTCCAGGATTCTGTATCACATCACAACATGTCTTCTGTTATTTCCTTCTTGCAAGCTAGTTTTGTTTTCTCCATCTAAAAAAATCAACAATCATTGTGTATTTCAATACCGATTTTCCTCAAATGCATTGATTCTTCTTATCTGTTACTCTTTTCTCATACTCAGTGTCTTTGTCTTTATGGGGTTTGTACTTTGATTTTCCCCATCCTTTACTGCAATTATATAATCAAATCTAATAACTTCTTAGAGAAAGTTCAAAATTCCTGCGTAGCCACACGTGAACACAAAGTCACTGATTTTTAGCAAACCTATAAGATAGTCAGACATCCATTCAATTTCTTTCTTTAAGATTTTATTTATTTATATGACAGAGAGAGATGACAAGCAGGCAGAGAGGCAGGCAGAGAGATAGAAGGAAGCAGGCTCCCTGCTGAGCAGAGAGCCCGATTTGGGGCTCGGTCCCAGGACCCTGGGATCATGACCTGAGCCGAAGACAGTGGCTTAACCCACTGAGCCACCCAGGCTCCATTCAATTTCTTAACTGAGTCTCAAATGCATCCTGAGTTCTAACCTAAACCTAAGTTCTACTTCTTACACGTTGTTAAATGACCAAATCCTTTCAGTTCAGTATTTTGTAACATTTAAATATTAATCAATTGATGGTTTGTCTGTGTATTTCTATGAAAATACTTTGAATACTGTAGATTTATTGTTATATTTATAGATTTATAATCAACGTTTCATCAGTTGAAGTTTTTGGAAATTTCAGATATAATGATTAACCTAAAATGATACTGCCTCAAATCCCTCTGATATCAAGGCCCAACACCTGATTATAGCCAAACCTGTGGTGGATAATTCCATGGGAAATCACAGTTACTTAACACTGATAGCATCTCATGTTCTCTCTCTCATTTTAGAATGTCTCCAACACAACCCAAAAGTATAGGAGAGTTAATGTCCTCTGAGGACAGCTCTCAGTGAAGTGGAAATAAGAACCATAGATAAAATTGTCAGTTTTCAGCTCTTCATGAGGACAACTTAAAGAAGTTTCTCAGGACCTTCATTTTCTATCCACAACAATTATATCAACAATGTACCACTTTGACAAAGTTCCTTCTTCACTGTATCACTTTCCCATTCTTTTCTACCTTGGATAATCTCCCAGATAAATTAACAGTACTCAAATCCTTTGTCCTACTCTTTGCTCTCAGGATAAATGGAACCAAAAGACTTAGATTAATATCAAGTTCTGAATGGGATCTTAGAGCTATTTCTGTCCAGATTTTCATAAACATAGGGGCCTTTGAATTATCAGGCTATAAATAAGTTCTAAATGGAGGGGGCAAAAGCAAAAAGTAGATATTTTTATGTTTGATTTTTAATCATGATTAATTGACTTTATTGATTATTAAAAATACTAACACTATAAAAGTGTGGATCTTTGTAAAACAATGTCATAATGTAAAAAATAAGTTGCATAGTCCTTTTGAGAATATTAAACCAAGTGTTCAGGTGCCATCTAATTTCTTGTTTAATCCAGAACTTTGGTGTGCATTATCTTGAGGAATAGGATTTTGAAGTCCAGACAGACGAACAGAAAACTGATCCAAATGTGTGTGTTTATATTTCTGCTTTTGTTGTAAAAATCAAAGTGTGATTGCTGGTTTAACATGGTAAAACTAATAATGTTCATGGACTCTATTATAAATTTTCTAATTGTATGGGAATAATCCAATAAGCATAGAATTAATTGATTTGCAAATCCTCAAAGAGCTACAGGATCAGGTAGTGGTATGTTCTGATTCAGCAGCATCATAATGCAGCATTTTATATGTGTGGCTAATGGATATTTTCATGAATGTTTGCTAGCTAGTCAGCCAATACAGAGAAGTATTAGGTAGGGTAATTACTCACAGTTGTGTTTAATAAAATGAAAGAAAATTATCAAATGACACTAATAATAATAATCCTATAGCTGGCTAAATAATTCAATGATAATTACAAGTATTAATCTAGCTTTCTTCCCTATTATTACTCTTCTCTCCTTTATCATAATGGGAGTAGCAGATTGTCTGCAATGAATTGTGAAAATCCAGCAGTGACTTTGGCAGTGAAGGCCTCCCATCAATTTTGATAGGTTAAAATGATTCTGGTTGGTCTTGAGTAAATGTGTCAATTTTTTTTTCTGTGTGTGTCATAAAAGAAAGAAGCATTAGTAAATTCTTGCTGTTATTCCATGGTGCCCATGACATCATACTGCCAACAAGAGGCTGTTGACACCGTAAGTGTAGTTAACTGTCTTGAAATACTAGGCCTCGAAATAAAATTCCAATATTTCACATAACCTCTTTTTTTTTTAAAGAAAAAAACAAAACAAAACAAAACAACTATACTGCTTACATTTAGGGCCCTGCTGTTGTGTAACTATTTTGAACATATCTACTGTAAGTGTATATATATATTTATTTATTTTCTGTGCAATAAATTCAATTAGAGATAAATTTGGATTGCAAATTATTTTGGGGGATGCATGGTATTTGTGGCTAGTCTTTCAAGTAAAAAGGACTAAAAGAAAGAAGAAAACATTTTTTATTACAGCATATTTACATCTGTCCAAAGTACTTATTTACTCTAATACTGACTAATGTATAATACTGTACACAAAGAAAGAAGTTAAATGAGTTATAATTCACTCGAAGTATAGCTAGCCATTTTAAAACTTACCACTGAATCTTTCTGGTATGAAATTTGATATCTGGCAATCTGGTCCAGTTCATTACATTAGGTCATTTGTATGTTCTTATTACCATTTTGATAGCATAGCACATTTTATAACCCAGACATTTTACAATGGACCTATGATGCATGTATTTTCAAAAGTATAGACATACATGAAGCTATGAGGTCAAAAAAGATGAATGTCCATAGTACCATATAGACTCAACAAATAAAAGTGTCCAAAGCTCTGAGTGAGATTTATGAATATTGTATAAGATTAGGCCAACATGTGGTTTTGATATAAATAATCTGTTCTTAAATTAGAATTACAATCGTTGAGTACAGTGTTGAAAATGGCAGATAGATTTTAGCTATCGTTGCTCACTAGGGAAAATGGAAAAATGTTTAGTTTGGTCAGATTTTCACTTAACTTCTGAAAAATCTTACGTTTGAGAGAAGCCTTCTGAAATAAGAATCCTTAAAGACATAACCCCTTTGGCACAATTTTTCAAGAAACTTGTTTGATGTTGTAGACAATTATATGGCACACATACTGTTCTAGATGTTTCATGCCAATAATATGTTAGCCATACCAAGGCTACATATACATATAGAGATGTTCCTCAGCTTACAAGGGGGCTATGTACAGAGAAACACATAAAAAATTGAAAATGCGGGGGGAGGAGTCAAGATGGCGGAGAAGTAGCAGGCTGAGACTACTTCAGCTAGCCGGAGATCAGCTAGATAGCTTATCTAAAGATTGCAAACACCTGAAAATCCATCTGCAGATCGAAGAGAAGAAGAACCGCAATTCTGGAAACAGAAAAACAACCACTTTCTGAAAGGTAGGACCGGCGGAGAAGTGAATCCAAAGCGACAGGAAGATAGACCCCGGGGGGAGGGCCCGGCTCCCGGCAAGCGGCGGAGCAACGGCGCACAAAATCAGGACTTTTAAAAGTCTGTTCCGCTGAGGGACATTGCTCCAGAGGCTAAACCGGGGCGAAGCCCACGTTGGGTCAGCGTGGCCTCAGGACCTGCAGGGTCACAGAATGATCGGGGGTGTCTGAGTGTCGCAGAGCTTGCGGGTATTGGAACAGGAAATCCAGCTACAGAGACGGAGCCGACAGTCAGCTCACAGCTCACAGTGTTACCTTGAACCGGTCGCAGGCTCGGTGAGCTCGGAGCGCAGCCGGAGGTCAGGAAGACGGGAGTAACTGGCGCTGTTCTCTGAGGGCGCACTGAGGAGTGGGGCCCTGGGCTCTTGGCTCCTCCTGGCCGGATATCAGGAGGCCGCCATTTGTATTCCCGTCCTCCGGAATTCTACGGAAAGCGCTCAGGGAACAAAAGCTCCTGAAAGCAAACCCGAGCGGATTTCTCACCCCGGCCCCTGATAAGGGCGGTGCAATTCCGCCTGGGGAAAGACACTTGAGAATCACTACAACAGGCCCCTCCCCCAGAAGATCAACAAGAAATCCAGCTGAGACCAAGTTCACATACCAAGGAGTGCGATTTCAATACCAAGGAGAGCAGCAGAATTCCAGAGGAGGAGAAAGCAAAGGATGGAACTCATGGCTTTTTCCCTGTGATTTTTTTTAGTCTTGCAGTTAATTTAATTTTTTTCTTTTTCATTTTTTGTTTTTTTTTTCCTCACCTTCTGGTTAAATATATATATTTTTAATTTTTACCGTTTTCTTTTTTAACGTTTTTAAACTAGTTTATCTAATATATATATTTTTTCTTTTTTATATTTTTCTTATTTGTTTTCTTTTTTTTAAAATTCTTTTCTTTTCTTTTTTTTTCTTTTTTGTTTTTTTTTCTTTCTTCCTTTTTGAACCTCTTTTTATCCCCTTTCTCCGCCCTTACGATTTGGGATCTCTTCTAATTTGGCTAAAGCATATTTTCCTGGGGTTGTTGCCACCCTTTTAGTATTTTCCTTGCTCCTTCATATACTCTTATCTGGACAAAATGACAAGACGGAAGAATTCAACACAAAAAAAAGAACAAGAGGCAGTACCAAAGGCTAGGGACCTAATCAATACAGACATTGGTAATATGTCAGATCTAGAGTTCAGAATGACAATTCTCAAGGTTCTAGCCGGGCTCGAAAAAGGCATGGAAGATATTAGAGAAACCCTCTCAAGAGATATAAAAGCCCTTTCTGGAGAAATAAAAGAACTAAAATCTAACCAAGTTGAAATTAAAAAAGCTATTAATGAGGTACAATAAAAAATGGAGGCTCTCACAGCTAGGATAAATGAGGCAGAAGAAAGAATTAGTGATATAGAAGACCAAATGACAGAGAATAAAGAAGCTGAGCAAAAGAGGGACAAACAGCTACTGGACCACGAGGGGAGAATTTGAGAGATAAGTGACACCATAAGACGAAACAACATTAGAATAATTGGGATTCCAGAAGAAGAAGAAAGAGAGAGGGGAGCAGAAGGTATACTGGAGAGAATTATTGGGGAGAATTTCCCCAATATGGCAAAGGGAACGAGCATCAAAATTCAGGAGGTTCAGAGAACGCCCCTCAAAATCAATAAGAATAGGCCCACACCCCGTCACCTAATAGTAAAATTTACAAGTCTCAGTGACAAAGAGAAAATCCTGAAAGCAGCCTGGGAAAAGAAGTCTGTAACATACAATGGTAAAAATATTAGATTGGCAGCTGACTTATCCACAGAGACCTGGCAGGCCAGAAAGAGCTGGCATGATATTTTCAGAGCACTAAACGAGAAAAACATGCAGCCAAGAATACTCTATCCAGCTAGGCTATCACTAAAAATAGAAGGAGAGATTAAAAGCTGCCAGGACAAACAAAAACTGAAAGAATTTGCAAATACCAAACCAGCTCTACAGGAAATATTGAAAGGGGTCCTCTAAGCAAAGAGAGAGCCTACAAGTGGTAGATCAGAAAGGAACAGAGACCATATACAGTAACAGTCACCTTACAGGCAATTAAATGGCACTAAATTTATATCTCTCAATAGTCACCCTGAATGTGAATGGGCTAAATGCCCCTGTCAAAAGACACAGGGTATCAGAATGGATAAAAAACGAAATCCATCTATATGTTGCCTCCAAGAAACCCATTTTAAGCCTGAAGACACCTCCAGATTTAAAGTGAGGGGGTGGAAAAGAATTTACCATGCTAATGGTCATCAGAAGAAAGCAGGAGTGGCAATCCTTATATCAGATCAATTAGATTTTAAGCCAAAGACTATAATAAGAGATGAGGAAGGACACTATATCATACTCAAAGGGTCTGTCCAACAAGAAGATTTAACAATTTTAAATATCTATGCCCCCAACGTGGGAGCAGCCAACTATATAAACCAATTAATAACAAAATCAAAGAAACACATCAACAATAATACAATAATAGTAGGGGACTTTAAAACTACCCTCACTGAAATGGACAGATCATCCAAGCAAAAGATCAGCAAGGAAATAAAGGCCTTAAAGGACACACTGGACCAGATGGACATCACAGATATATTCAGAATATTTCATCCCAAAGCAACAGAATACACATTCTTCTCTAGTGCACATGGAACATTCTCCAGAATAGATCACATCCTCGGTCCTAAATCAGGACTCAACCGGTATCAAAAGATTGGGATCATTCCCTGCATATTTTCAGACCACAATGCTCTAAAGCTAGAACTCAACCAAAAAAGGAAGTTTGGAAAGAACCCAAATACATGGAGACTAAACAGCATCCTTCTAAAGAATGAATGGGTCAACCGGGAAATTAAAGAAGAATTGAAAAAAATCATGGAAACAAATGATAATGAAAATACAACGGTTCAAAATCTGTGGGACACAACAAAGGCAGTCCTGAGAGGAAAATATATAGCAGTACAAGCCTTTCTCAAGAAACACAACCTAACCCTACACCTAAAGGAGCTGGAGAAAGAACAAGAAAGAAACCCTAAGCCCAGCAGGAGAAGAGAAATCATAAAGATCAGAGCAGAAATCAATGAAACAGAAACCAAAAAAACAATAGAACAAATCAACAAAACTAGGAGCTGGTTCTTTGCAAGAATTAATAAAATTGATAAACCCCTGGCCCGACTTATCAAAAAGAAAAGAGAAAGGACTCAAATAAATAAAATCATGAATGAAAGAGGAGAGATCACAACTAACACCAAAGAAATACAAACTATTATAAGAAGATACTATGAGCAACTCTACGGCAATAAATTTGACAATCTGGAAGAAATGGATGCATTCCTAGAAACATATAAACTACCACAACTGAACCAGGAAGAAATAGAAAGCCTGAACAGACCCATAACCAGTAAGGAGATTGAAACAGTCATTAAAAATCTCCAAACAAACAAAAGCCCAGGGCCAGACGGCTTCCCGGGGGAATTCTACCAAACATTTAAAGAAGAACTAATTCCTATTCTCCTGAAACTGTTCCAAAAAATAGAAATGGAAGGAAAACTTCCAAACTCATTTTATGAGGCCAGCATCACCTTGATCCCAAAACCAGACAAGGATCCCACCAAAAAAGAGAGCTATAGACCGATATCCTTAATGAACACAGATGCAAAAATACTCAACAAAATACTAGCCAATAGGATTCAACAGTACATTAAAAGGATTATTCACCACGACCAAATGGGATTTATTCCAGGGCTGCAAGGTTGGTTCAACATCCGCAAATCAGTCAATGTGATACAACACATCAATAAAAGAAAGAACAAGAACCATATGATACTCTCAATAGATGCTGAAAAAGCATTTGACAAAGTACAGCATCCCTTCCTGATCAAAACTCTTCAAAGTGTAGGGATAGAGGGCACATACCTCAATATCATCACAGCCATCTATGAAAAACCCACCGCAAATATCATTCTCAATGCAGAAAAACTGAAAGCTTTTCCGCTAAGGTCAGGAACATGGCAGGGATGTCCATTATCACCACTGCTATTCAACATAGTACTAGAGGTCCTAGCCTCAGCAATCAGACAACAAAAGGAAATTAAAGGCATCCAAATAGGCAAAGAAGAAGTCAAATTATCACTCTTCGCAGATGATATGATACTATATGTGGAAAACCCAAAAGACTCCACTCCAAAACTGCTAGAATTTATACAGGATTTCAGTAAAGTGTCAGGATATAAAATCAATGCACAGAAATCAGTTGCATTTCTCTACACCAACAGCAAGACAGAAGAAAGAGAAATTCAAGAGTCAATCCCATTTACAATTGCACCCAAAACCATAAGATACCTAGGAATAAACCTAACCAAAAAGGCACAGAATCTATACTCAGAAAATTATAAAGTGCTCATGAAAGAAATTGAGGAAGACACAAAGAAATGGAAAAATGTTCCATGCTCCTGGATTGGAAGAATAAATATAGTGAAAATGTCTATGCTACCTAAAGCAATCTACACATTTAATGCAATTCCTATCAAAGTACCATCCATCTTTTTCAAGGAAATGGAACAAATAATTCTAAAATTTATATGGAACCGGAAAAGACCTCGAATAGCCAAAGGGATATTGAAAAAGAAAGCCAACGTTGGTGGCATCACAATTCCGGACTTCAAGCTCTATTACAAAGCTGTCATCATCAAGACAGCATGGTACTGGCATGAAAACAGGCACATAGATCAATGGAACAGAATAGAGAGCCCAGAAATAGACCCTCAACTCTATGGTCAACTCATCTTCGACAAAGCAGGAAAGAATGTCCAATGGAAAAAAGACAGCCTCTTCAATAAATGGTGTTGGGAAAATTGGACAGCCACATGCAGAAAAATGAAATTGGACCATTTCCTTACACCACACACAAAAATAGACTCAAAATAGATCAAGGACCTCAATGTACGAAAGGAATCCATCAAAATCCTTGAGGAGAACACAGGCAGCAACCTCTTCGACCTCAGCCGCAGCAACATCTTCCTAGGAACAACGCCAAAGGCAAGGGAAGCAAGGGCAAAAATGAACTATTGGGATTTCATCAAGATCAAAAGCTTTTGCACAGCAAAGGAAACAGTTAACAAAATCAAAAGACAACTGACAGAATGGGAGAAGATATTTGCAAACGACGTATCAGATAAAGGACTAGTGTCCAGAATCTATAAAGAACTTAGAAAACTCAACACCCAAAGAACAAATAATCCAATCAAGAAATGGGCAAAGGACATGAACAGACATTTCTGCAAAGAAGACATCCAGATGGCGAACAGACACATGAAAAAGTGCTCCATATCACTCGGCATCAGGGAAATACAAATCAAAACCACAATGAGATATCACCATACACCAGTCAGAATGGCTAAAATCAACAAGTCAGGAAATGACAGATGCTGGCGAGGATGCGGAGAAAGGGGAACCCTCCTACACTGTTGGTGGGAATGCAAGCTGGTGCAACCACCATGGGAACAGCATGGAGGTTCCTCAAAATGTTGAAAATAGAACTGCCCTATGACCCAGCAATTGCACTATTGGGTATTTACCCTAAAGATACAAACGTAGTGTTCCAAAGGGGCACGTGCACCCGAATGTTTATAGCAGCAATGTCCACAATAGCCATACTATGGAAAGAACCTAGATGTCCATCAACAGATGAATGGATCAAGAAGATGTGGTATATATACACAATGGAATACTATGCAGCCATCAAAAGAAATGAAATCTTGCCATTTGCGACAACATGGATGGAACTAGAGCATATCATGCTTAGCGAAATAAGTCAAGCAGAGAAAGACAACTATCATATGATCTCCCTGATATGAGGAAGTGGTGATGCAACATGGGGGCTTAAGTGGGTAGGAGAAGAATAAATGAAACAAGATGGGATGGGAGGGAGACAAAGCATAAGTGACTCTTAATCTCACAAAACAGACTGCGGGTTGATGGGGGAGGGGGTTTGGAGGAAGGGGGTGGGATTATGGACATTGGGGAGGGTATGTGTTTTGGTGAGTATTGTGAAGTGTGTAAACCTGGTGATTCACAGACCTGTACCCCTGTGGATAAAAATATATGTTTATAAAAAAGAAAATTGAAAATGCATTTAATACCCCTAAACTATCAAATATCATAGCTTAACTTAAGCTTATTTAAACATGCTCAGAACACTTACATTTGCCTGCATTTGGGCAAAATCATCTTAAGCAAAGCCTATTTTATAACAAAGTATCAAATATCACCTGCAATTTATTAAATATTACACTAAAAAAAAGAAGAATGGTTATGTATAGAATGGTTGTAAGAATATCAGGTGTTCACCCCTGTAAACTTCTAGCTGACTGGGAGCTGTGGCTCACTGCCCCTGCCCAGCATCACAAGACGGCACCATACCACATGTCACTGGCCCTTTTTATAAAGACCCAAATTCAAAATTCAAAGTACAGTTTCTACTGAATCACTTTCACTTTCACATCATTGCCAAATATATCGTAAGTTGAATCATTGTAAATCAGGAGCCATCTTATTTGAAAGTTAAATCACAGTCACCCATATACACACAAAAAAAGGCCTTCATGTAGGGCCATCTATGTATCTCTAAACAACATAGCATGACCTATCAATAGCAAAAAATATATGTTTATAAAAAATAAAAAATTTAAAAAAAATGGATGTGAAGGGGACAATTGCTTTGCGTCAGTACTCTGAGCAGTAACATACATGGCCTTACTCACCTAGCAGAACTCCAGAGCTAGCTGATGGCAAGGAATTTTACAAATGTTTGCTGAACAGCTTAAGCACTATTATTTTTAACTTAGTGTGCATATCTGTTTTCTAAAGATATGTTAATTTATTTTATTGACTTATTACAAAACCAAATAATTTCCTCTTATTTAAGTGGCAGGTAAATAGAATTCTTTTTAATTTAAATCAAATGGCTTTTTAGGGAAAATATACTAAAAATTCTGAAACTTGTATTCCTTATGAATCTTTTATTTGAATCCTTATCAAGTTGTATTTTTCAAGTTTTTCCTAAATAATCTTCAATGAATTGAAAATATTTTTTGGATTTTATTCAAGGCTATTAACACACAATTTCACTTTGTTAAATATAGTGCTAAACGTTCAACCAAAACGTTGTGTCTTTTTTTTTCCACTACCACATCCTCCATCTACTGACTGGATTCTCTCCCCAACTAGGCCATATTTACCATTGTCTATCTTTAGGATAAGTAAGGGTCATCTTTTGTCTTTATTCTATTCCTCGCATGCTTCTGAACTTGTTGAATTTTAATACAGTCACACCATAAGCATGACATATTTGATTCCCCTTTAAATAGTAAACAGTGCACAACCAGAGCATACCTTCAAAGCTATCAATAGACTTACTCTGATATATAATTTTTGTATTTTTGTAAATTAAAATAATTAAATTATAGAACAAGAGTTTCATGTGGTAGGTGTTGTAAGTTTTACCCAAACTGACTTTTGTCAATCTCGTTTTTGTCATCATATATGTCAAGTAGTTTGATCACGTTTATTTTTAGAATATCCTTGTATAATGAATATTTACACTGATATCTAGTATAAAAATCTTGCAATTTATTTTAGAAACATTAAGATATTGAAAATCAATCTATTTCTTTAATTCATTAAAGACATTTTTAGGCTTGTTTTCAGTACTTTCTTACTGGTTAAAAAAATGAATTTGAAGTAGTCTGAATTTCATTATTATGTGGCACTTTCCCTTTGATGAATACAAAGACGATATTCTATATTAGCTATCTGAGAAGAATTTATTTTTTTAATTTTATTTATTTGTGACTCAGAGAGATCACAAGCAGGGGGAGCAGCGGGAGGAGGGAGAAGCAAACTCTCGGCTAAGCAGGGAATCTGTTGCAGAACTGAGTCTTAGGACCCTAAGACCATGACCTGAGCTAAAGGCTCAGGCGTTTAACTGACTGAGCAACCCACGTGTCCCAATCTGAGAAGAGTTCTGTATGTTATTCCTATTAATATGATGTTTAAAGTCTAGGTGATTAACTTAATATTTTAGTGGCTATTACATAGATAGCACTATGTTCCAGGCAGAGAGTAAGAAAGAAATATTAAATCAACCATATTCTATGCATTCTAAATGAAAATAATTACTCAATCATAATAAATCCTTCTATTTATGGAATATCAACTTATAAGCTTTCCTCCATATGAACAATGCCAAATACCAGAATAAAGGGTCATCTAATACAAATAAAGTATAGAAATAAAGAATTCTGGTAAGTCATTTAATTTTGAAAAATGGTGCTATATTGTTGCTTAGTTGTGGTTTTCAGTTACATAATATCTGATAAGTGTTGAAGTTACATGAGTGTTACATGAGATGAGAAATGGTATATAATTAAGATATTTTTAAAAGTACCGATAAATACAAATTTGTAAACATAGCGTTATGGAGGAATAAAAATAAATGATAGCTACACATTCTAAAGTGAATAAATCTTGGAAAGTTAATAGAGAAGGAAAACAAGGGCAGTGCAAAAAGTATGGTACATTTTTTATGAAGTTCAAACAAATTCTGTGAAACCGTAGATGGACTTAAAGATACTATTATGTATCAAATATTGTAAAAATTAAGCAAGGAAATAGCAAACATAAAATAACCAAAGCATACAAACTTGGGTAGATACAATAGGTGTGATCATGTTCTACTTCATAAAGAGATGAGTTAATAGATAAATAGAAGTAACTAGACTTTTTAGAAGTTAATAAAACTTTGCCTGTTATTTCTTAGTAATATAAAATATACGGTTTTCTAACAAAAAAGCTTATCTTAAAAATATTTTAAAATAAATTTCAGGCTACTCATAAGGTTATATTTACTTTTCCACTGAAGGAAAAGCTGGTTGTTGTAGTTGTAGTTGTTTGTTTGTTTTAGTCTCCTCCTAGTTTTTATTATTATAATGTGGAATAAACATAACTGATGCTTTCCTTTTGATGGTCCCTCTCTTGGTCATACTGTATATGAGCCATGACAATTAGTTTTACAAAATTTATTCATGTTTGTTGATATGTTGATATGTTTTATCATAACTAATTGTCCCTCCCTTATCTAGATTCCCCAGCTTTCAGACAGGTGGACACTTCAATAAACCATACCCAAGGGATGTATCAAGTACTTCTTAGACATTCTCTCGGATCATTGAGGTCTCATTTTCCTACGGATTTTCAAAAGGTTCTGCCAGAGGCACCACTGTGACAACTGATGTCCATGGTCTATCTCCTGTTAAGCTCAAGAGGTCACTGGTTTCCAAGTTTTTCTATACAATTAATGCATTCCAGCAAGTTCTTCTATTTAATATTAACAAACTTATTTTAAAGTTTATATGGAGAGGCAAAGACTCACAATAGTCAACATAGTGTTTAAGGAGAACCAAGACTGAGGACTGACTTCAAAGTTTACCATAATGATGGGGCGCCTGGGTGGCTCAGTGGTTTGTCGGAACACTGACAACAGAACACGAAATGTTGGTGAGGATGTGGAGCAACAGGAATGCTCTTCCATGTCTATTGAGAATAAGGAATGGAAAACAACTTGGCAGTTTCTTATAAAACAAACATATTCTTCCCAGATGATTCAGCAGTAGCAGTTCTTGGTATTTATCCAAAGAAGATGAAATCTATACCCACAAAAATGTCTATAGTAGTTTTATTCATAACTGACAAAAGCTTGGAAGCAACCAAGATATCCTTCCATAGGTGAAAGGTCAAATAAAGTGTAGTACATGCAAACAATGGAATATTATTTAATGCTAGAGAAATGAATTACCATGCCATGAAAAGATATGGATATGAATATTTAATAAATATTTGATTTTAGGCTTCTACCAGTCTACGAATAGTATTAGTATATTTTAACAGTGAATGCTCAGCCTTCATGAAGTTACCTAATAAAATATTTTGGGTTCAATATTTTAAATACTTCAACCTCTATGATTATATTCCTAATAATTTTGAATTGGGGTAAATAAACCTTAATTTTTTGTAACTTGTTTCTTATTGCAAAAGAGCTCAATGAAATTTTAGAAAATAAAAATTTACAAAAAAAAAGTTTAGTTTACTATTGCCAAATAATTTAAAACTTTATCTTATATTCCAATACATATATTTTTCTAAATTGATTTATATGCTACTAAAACCAAAAACTGTTAGTTATACTAGATTTCATATCATGCAATCAATGGCAGAAAGCCATCTGGTGATGACTTGTCTTATAGTTAAGATGGGTGTTATTACAATGCAAGATGGAAACAAAGATAGTATAGCAATTGAGTGTTACATAACTTTTCTGTTTTGATCAAGTTACTAATCTACAAAAGGCTTTTATCGGTGACAGACTTGGGAATTTAACAAAACTTTTAAACTAGCATGTGCGACTCATTCCTAGAAAACACAATCAATAATACTTTATTTAGATGAAATCATGACTATTTCTCCATTTGAATAAAAAAGGTAGCAACCCCAATAAGTTTATTGAACATGAAAAGTTGAAATGCTATAATGCTCCTAAGGAATTAAATGATCCAGTCATGAATTACAAAAAAAGGATATAAATTACCAAAGTGTTTGTATAATTGTAATGTACAACTGCCCATTATCATTCAATAGTGTAGGCTTGTACAAGAACTCTATGAAAGAACTCCACTTCTAAACAGGGGAAAATATGTTCCCTTTCCCCCTATATACAACTATTAAGCCATTCATTTAGCTTTTAAAATATCCACTGAATACAGGCTTTTTACTCATTTGAACAGGCAGTAGGGCTCTATTGTTATTGCTTACATCTGAAGGATAGACTTCTAGCGTAAGATGTAAAGCCCATAAAGGAGCCCAATAATAGCAACAAAATACAGTTTAGTGAGCCCTTACAATCTTCCAGCTACCTTTCTGAGAATACTTCAATTTAAAAAACATATAAAATACCTGACCACAAAGAGCTTACATTCTTTTGAAATATAATAGTGAAATAAAGCAATAATAGAGGGGCACCTCGGTGGCTCAGTCCATTGAGTGACTGCCTCTGGCTGCCTCATGATCTCAGCGTCCTGGGATGTAACTCCCCAGCAGGCTTTCTAGGCAGTGGGGTGTTTTCTTCTTCCTCTGCGCCCCCTCCCAATTCTCTCTCTCTTTGTCTCAAATAAGGAAATAAACCAGTAATAGAATAATGATTGATAGTTGATGGTGATAAGTGTTACAAAGAAATACAAGAAAGGTAAAAGCCATTGGAGAATGCTGGGATGAAAGTTAATTTTATTTTGTGTTGGGTGGTTATATCTCATTTATGAGATGTTATTTGCACAAAGACCCAGGAAGTGAAGGAGGGTGTTATACAAATATCAGTTATACTTACTAGGCAGAGCAAGTAAGTATATAGACTTTGTGTGAACAGCTGGTCTGTTACTTTTGAGGAAAAGCAAGGAGGCCAATGAGGAGTTGATAGTGGTGGAGAGAGGAAGAACGTATTGATGTATGACCTTCTAGTACATTGAAACGCATTCAGTTTTTATTTAATATGAAAGGGGAAGATACCAAAAGACTTTCAACAGCAGAATAAAATCATCTGACTTGATTTTTAGGTTAAGTTGCTGTACCAAAATAAATTTGCAGGGAGAAAGGAGTGCAGTATGTGTGGAAGTGGGGCTATCAATCAAGTCAATAATTCAGGAACATATGATGGTGTTTTTAGCATGCTGGGTGGTAATAGAACGGTGAGATATGGTTTTTATTTTGTATATATTTTGATGGTGAATATTCTGGTGAACAGGATGGAATATGTGCAGGACAGACAATATCAACATTTATTTTACCTGCACAAACAGAAGGGTGGAGTCTTCATTTCCTGATATGGAGAGAACTCTGAGTTCAAATGTTCTTTCTGATTAAATGGCATAGTGATGATGAGGATTTAGTCAGACAGTGAAAGAGAACAATAAGCATAGTGTTAAGCGGTAAGACATTATAATACATTTGAACAACAAAAAACATTGTGTTGGATCATCTGTTTATGTGAGTAAATAAATAAATAAAGCTTGCTGGGGTTCTGATAGAGGTAAAGAAGACTAGTATATGATCC
This sequence comes from Mustela lutreola, assembly GCF_030435805.1. Taxonomy (NCBI): domain Eukaryota; kingdom Metazoa; phylum Chordata; class Mammalia; order Carnivora; family Mustelidae; genus Mustela; species Mustela lutreola. The sequence continues at coordinate 237,308 of NC_081307.1, forward strand.
AAAGGGGCACATGCACCAAATGTTTATAGCAGCAATATTCACAATAGCCAAACTATGGAAAGAACCTAGATGTCCATCAACAAATGAATGGTATATATATATACGATGGAATACTATGCAGCCATCAAAAGAAATGAAATCTTGCCATTTGCGATGACATGGATGGAACTAGAGGGTATTATGCTTAGCAAAATAAGTCAACCAGAGAAAGACACTATTATATGATCTCCCTGATATGAGGAAATGGACGTGCAATGTGGGGAGTTTGGGGGACAGGAAAAGAGTAAATGAAACAAGATGGGATCAGGTGGGAGACAAACCATAAGAGACTCTTAATCTCACAAAATAAACTTAGAGTTGCCAGGGGGTGGGGAGGGTAGGCAGAGGGTGGTGCGGTTATGAACATTGGGGAGGGTATGTGCTGTGGTGAGTGCTGTGAAGTGTGTAAACCTGGCGATTCACAGACCTGTACCCCTGGGGCTAATAATACATTATATGTTAATTAAAAAAAGAAGAAGCAGAAGAAGACTACTATAAATCAAATGCTATGGTTTTCAGCAAAGAGTGTGTAATCAGGCATATTTTATTAAAGTAACCATGTAAAATGATGGTTGAAAATTGGAATAACAGGAAACATAAAAATCAGAGATTTTTAAAAGAGATCTGGGACAGTGTAGAGAATATAGTCAATGATAATATAATAGTATTATATGGTGACAGATGGTGGCTATATTTGTAGTTATCATAGAATAATGTATGGAGATATTGAAAACCTGAAACCAATGTAACACGGAATATCAACTATACTCAAATAAAAAAATAGGAAAAATATAACATTTTATTTTAAAAAGATAAAAATAGGGAAAAGAATTTGAAAAGTGAATTTCAAAAAGAGTAAAGATGAGGCTAAGGCATACTCTGAACCTTGAGGAAAACACCATTTTGAAAATTCTTCCCATTTTGAGAAAACTCAAATGAATCAATACCATAAATAAACCCATTTTAACTGAGAAATGTAATGAATGCTCAAGAAATAATTTTATGACAGGATAATTCTTCCCTCTGAAAAAGCATACAGAAACCAGGGGAAACACCTGGAAGCAAAATAAACTATACTGAAAATAAGAATTAGGAAAAAGATAAATGATGAAAGATAAGAAAATTAGACCTGCGACAGAGACCTAGTGAAGAGAATTTTTAGCTTGTGGTTTAATGTTTTTGAGGATAATCTAGAGTTCATAACTGCCTTGAGACAGGATGGTTGTAGGCAGTTTAGGCAGACCCCTAAGACAGGCCTAATTTGGGCAGGTGGTGTTGGAGGAGCCCATTGGGCTGGACAAAGACAAATCCAACCATTTGACTAAAGTGTCTGTGAAGATGTTGAAGTCAGATGCAACAGAGAAAGGCCTGTCAAATCTAATCTCAGAAATGGAGATGATGAAGATGATTGGACAGCACAAGGACACCATCAACCTGCTGGGTCCTGCACACAGGACGGTCCTTTGTACACTCTCATGGAATATGCCTCCAAAGACAACATACAGGAGTACCTGCAGGCCCAGAGGCCTCCTGACCTGGAGTACTGTTACAATATCAGCCACAATGCAGCAGAGCAACTCTCCTCCAAGGACCTGGTATCCTGTGCCTATCAGATAGCCTGAGGCATGGAGTACCTTGCCTCCAAGAAGTGCATACACCAAGACCTGGCCCCCAGGGAAGTGCTGGTGACAAAGGACAACATGATGAAGATCTCAGACTTCAGCCTTGCCAGAAATATCACCACATCAGTTACTATAAAAAGACAACCAACAGTGGACTGCCTGTGAAGCGGATGGTCCCTAAGGCCATGTTTGACCAGATCTACATCCACCAGATTGACTTCTGGTCTTTTGGGGTGATCCTGTGCAAAATCTTCACTCTGGAAGCCTCCCATATCCTGGAGTGCCTGTGGAGGTGGTTTTCAAGCTGCTGAAGGAGTCATTTGATGGATAAGCCAATAAGTGCACCAGAGAGTTCTACACAATAATGAGGGGTGGCTGGCATGTGGTACCTTCAAGCTGCTGGTAGAAGACTGGGATCATACTGTGGCCTTGACCTCCAACCAGGAGTACCCCGACCTGTCCTTGGCCCTGGAACAATACTGTCTATACTTTCCCAACACCCAAAGCTCCACCTGCTCCTCAGAGAAGAATTCCACCTTCTCTCATGTGCCATTGTCCAGGGAGGCCTATCTGCCCTGACACCCAGCCCAGCTTGCCAATGGTGGACTCAAATGACTAGTATCCCTACTACTCCTTTCCAGATTCCATCATAAGCTGTAACCCTTACCCCCCACCCTCCCTGCAAGACTCACTGCCTTCTCCTTTGTCCCTTTCCTACTGGCAGGAGCCAGCTGCCTACCTGAGGCCTTCACCCCTTGAAGTTCACCTCTCTTCCCCTTCCTCTTCCTCCTCCTTACAACCTGCTCATGAAAGAAAGGCACAGAGAGGCAGGTACTTGCTCGTGGCTACTTCCTTCCCTCCCATATGTTGGACCAAGACCTCTCCCTGGCATCTGGTACTGCCTGGACTTCGAGGGAGTGGGAGATGAGGCATGCCAGTGAAAGCTGTCAGAGCTTTCCTGTTTTGGTTTTGTCTGCTTAGCATAACATGTAAGACTGAGTTCTGGTGGCAGGGACCTAGTCCTTGGGGCTATAGCACTAGCGAGGGCAGGTCAACTGCTCTGGGTCTTGGCTAAGAGCAACCCCTGCTCCAGAGATATGGTGCCAAGGGCTTATTAATTTTGATACTAATTTGCTTTGCTGACCAAATACCTGGTATCAAAAGATGGGAAGGCAAAGGCTGGAAGCAGTGTTGTGACCATGGGGTCCAGCCCCAAACTATGAAGAAAACACAAAGTGTATAAATCTGAGTAAGTATATATTTACACACCTTTTTAAATAGGTTGTTATCAAAGATTTAATCAATGGGTAATATGCTCCTCATGGGTGAGAAGCATCAGTTGCCATATATTAAAAAAAAGAAAAGAGGTGTCTGGGTGGCTTCCTCCATAAATGTCCCTTCTTTTCAGGTCATGATGCCAGCGTCCTGGGATGGAGACCCACATCAGGCTCTCCGCTCAGTGGGAAACCTGCTTCTCTTTTTCCCTCTGCCCTGATTATAGTTCCTCTTCCTGTCTCTCTGTCTGTTCAAATAAATAAAATATTAAAAAAAAAACAAGAAAGAAACAAAATGTTTTTAAAAGTTTTTTTTTTTAATTTTCTAGGGGTGCCTGGATGACTCAGTTGTTTAAGCAGATGTTTGCCTTTGGCTGAGGTCATGATTCCAGTGTATAGGGATCCAGCCCTGCATGGAACTACTTGCACCCCAAGGAGCTTGCTTCTTCCTCTCCCTTTGCACGTGATTACCCCTGCTTGTGCGCTTCCTCTCTCTCTCTCTCTTTCTCTCATGCTGTGAATAAACAAAATAAAATCTTTTACTAAATAAATAAATAAATAAATAAATTTCTACACCTTCTTTCAGTTTAGGTCCCTTAACAAAAATTGCTACTCCTTCATTTAAAAAAAAAAAAAGATAATTTAGAAAGATGCTTCCCTAACTAAAAAGCTGTTTTTGTGTGTGTGTGTGTGTGTGTGTTTTTTTTTTTTTTTTTTTGGTCAGGATTAAGTATAGCAGTGCTTTAAAAAGTAAAAGAAAAAATATGCTATATTAACACTAATCACACTATAACTTTGGTGGTTATATCAAGATAATGAAAAGTGATTTTAAAGCAAATTTCATTATCAGACATAAAGATCAAGTCAAAATTACAGAAGAGTAAAAGGATGAATTCATCAGGGAGTATAATAATTCTGGACTTTTAATACTTAATAACAGATTTGGGGATATATAGGGAAAAACTAAGAACAAAAATCATAACTTCTAACTTAGAAGAGAAATGGAAAAAAATTTCAACACCTTTATTTCAAGGTTATATAGACAAATGGTCATCAAATTGGTAAAATATGTAAGACTTGAACAAAATTATCCACTAACTAGATATGCTTGATATTACGGAACACTCCCAACAACCGCAGATTACATATATCTTAAGCCATGATTTTCTTTGCAAAGGTCAACATTGATAATGTTCTAGTCATACCTCCGTGTACCAGGAAAGAAGTAGCATATTTCTTGAGAGACACAGCTATCAAAGCTCCATTGAGAAACAATAAAGATGGAGAAGGGATTTGCAAATTATATATCTGATAATTGACAACTACTCTGATTATTAAAAATGAATAAAAATAAAAAACCTTACTAATAACCAAACAGAGTATCCAATTTTACATGTGAAGAAAATTATTGAAGAGACATGTCACCAAAAGGATATGGATGGCTTATAAGCACATGACAAATTTCTCAACATTTAGACATTAAAGAAATACAAATTAAAATCATAATGAGACATGCTTACATATCTATTAGAATGGCTAAAATTATAAAGGCTAATTGTACTTCGTCTGAGCTAGATTGAGAAGCAACAAAAAATCTAAACTGTTGTTGGCATATATCATGATACCACCACTTTGGAAAATAGTTTGAAAAATTTTTAAATGCAAAATATGTTCCAGTTACACAAATAGCCATTTTACTTCTAGGCATTTAACCAAGAGAAACAAACCCTATGTTCATACAAGGACTTGTATATGGATTTCATAGCAGCTTTATTTTTAAGAATTCAAAACAGTGGAAATGTTCATCAATGTCCATCAATAGAGCAAAGATAAATTATGATCTATTCATTAAGGAGATTACTATTCAACATCAAAATGAACTATTTACAATTGGAGATCCTCAAAATAATGATGCTGAGAAAAGAAAAGCCAGGCAATGAATAGTATATACTGTGTGATTCCATGACTATAAAAAATTTAGAAAATACAAATTTATATATAGTCACAGTCATCAAATATATTGGTGTGATTTTAGTGCCTTCTTCTGTGCTCCAATAGCTTCCTACACTTGGATCTCCGAGCATTTGTTACACCATGTGAAAATATGAACTCTTTTTCTTTATTCTGTCTTACAAGAAAAAGAATCCTTGAAATTTTATGGACATTTGAACTCTCAGTTATTAGCAGAAATTCTATCACACAGTAAGTTTCCAAATATAAAAGCCAGAGTTTTACAATGACTTCTAAGCTTTTACATGATCTAGCCACTCATTTAACCTCTGTGACCTCTTTCCCTGCTACTCTTCAGTCCCTCACAGTGGCCTCCTTGCTATTCCTCAGATATGCCAGGCAGGATCCAACCTTTTGGCCTTCAAGATAGCCAATTCCTTTGTCTGGAGTGACCTTATTGGTGATAGTTCTGGGCAAATTCATCATCGTTCCATACCTTTGTTCAATTGTCAGCTTCATTGTAACTACCCTGATCATCCTATTAACATTTTTAACTCCCCATCCCCTGCCTAGCAACCTTGATTTTTCTCACCCTGATCTAATTTTTCTTTTTCCCCATTGTACTCATCATTTTTGAATGCACTATGCAATTTTTATTAAGGTTTATAGCTTTTAATTGTCTCACCCATTAAAATAAAAGTTCTACAAAGCCAAGTATTTCATTTACCAGTGTAGTCTGAAGTAATATCTGCCATATAATAGGTTCAGTAGACAATTGGTAAATTTCATAATAAATTAATGTTGAGCGTATATTGAATTTCATAAGTCATTTCAATATTTTTTTCCAAAAAATAAACTATGTAAAACATACCTTAAATTTACCTTCAAAATATTTTATAGCATATAAGGGACAAAATAAGACAAAATAAGACAAAAAAAAAAAGACAAAAGCCTTAAAGAAACAATCATATAAATAACCATTTCATACCTACTTAAAAATTGCATAATACCACACTCCTAGATCCTCTCTCAATGCTCTAAAATAACCCTTCAAAGGAAATACATTTTTAAAAATAACAGATTTTTTGGCAAATAATTTAATAAAATAAAAGTTTCCTTCATCTATGTAGATCATAATAAATGTTTTTAATAGGCATGAAATTATAATTCTGAAGTGTGCTAAAATGAAACCACCTGCTAAGGGTGAGAGAACAAAAATAAGCATCATTTTTCCAAATAAGAGGAATTTATTACCTTCGAATTAAAGCATGTGGATTTGTTCAAACTGGAAATAAAGGAATATGGAAACACAAACCATAGAAAGTCATATTTTAGATTTCTACAAGTCTTCAAAGTGAAGAGTATACATTTTTTAAATGCTACATAATGACAAGATGAAAGGTTGTGACAAATAGCATTTTAAAAGCTCTACTCATAATTGAACAAAAGGTGTCATTTCCCTGTCGCTCTCGGCCCGCAAGAATGACTCGGAGACTCACGTAGCGGCGAACCTTCTTCTTTAATCGCTTTTTTCTTTCTCCCTCTCTACCCTCGGCGCATGCGTTTTTATACAGGCAGTGTTAACCAATCAAAATGCAGTGCTCATGCACCTCCCGCGAGAGTGGACCTAAATGAACAGCCAATTATATTCAGTCCCTTACAGCTCTTAGAGTAGGCCTCCTGTACTGGCTCCCGACATCTCCCCCTTTTTTATTTATTTATAATGGCTGAGATCGTGCCTGTCTTAGGTTGCCAATCCTCAGCACACATGCTTACCCGTCATCGGGTACTCTCCCTGGTCGAAGAGCCCCTGTCTTAGGTTGCTATGGTGTGGGATCAGTCTTACCCATCTTTGACTACCGATCTAGCATACTTAGCCATATCTGGGGGGAGGTACCAGCCTCAAGAGCCATCATGGCTTGAACCATGAGGTGTTATTGTCGTTGATTGTGACTGACACGGCCACACACCCAACGTAACATTAGTATGTTAGCTGTGATTAAGAGAACAGCCATGGCACCAAGTCCGGCCCACTGTTTGAGGAACGAAACAGATTGCTGTAACATTTTTTTCCACTCACTAACAGGTGCAATAGTTACTTTGGTATGGATATAATTTGAGCTCGTAATTGCCTAGTTAAATTTTGACATTGACGGTTCCAGGTACCATTAAGCATATTTCCTAACTGTCTAGAGAGGTTAGCTGCTAAGGATAAGTTGTTATGAGCTATAGGGGTGATACAAAGTCCGGCCATATTATGTATGCATCCTATCGACACAATTGACTCTAGGATATCAAGTTGTTCCTGTACAAGATCAACCCTTTGATTTACAATAAGGATCCCAGCATGCAAATGTCCGTTAATTTGTTCTTGCGTAGCCAATGCTTCAGCGACCATTCCTGTGACGTTGTTGAGCGCAGCTGCTGTCTGTACCGAGGTTGTCAACGCTACCGCGGCAGCAGTAGCAGCGGCGGCGGATTCTGCGATAGCTGCAATAATGGCTGCTGTTATTCCAAAGTCTTGTTTATGTCGAAGCAGCACCGGCAGGTTGTCGGAGTTCACCTGTACTGGCATCGGGATATACGTCGGTATCTTGGCTATTACTGCCTAGTCTCCCACCGTGACGTTCCAACATTCTGATAGCAGACAATTCTGGGACTCACAAGAGAGACTAGATGACTTGTTAATAGTAAAAGCATTAAAAACTATGAAGAGAAAGGGAGCTCTAACACAGACGGGCGTTGGTGAGTAACTTATGTGCTTAGCTGAGGTGCAATTGCAAGTAACATTTGTTTCAAATCGAGAGCCTACATGATAGTTGTATGTACAGTTACGCCATGTAGACCCATTAAAAAAGTGAAGGCTTTACAAGCCTGTACATGCCTGTGCAGCGTTGCAGAGTAGCCACCTATCTAGAAGGTGAGCTGACGCGTCTTACGCCGGGTCTTGGTAGGTATAATTATAGCCAAAAAAGGTGGAGTTAGAGTAAGTGGGGATTTTAGGACTGAATGAGAATCCTGTTCCCACCCAAACTCCTGAGAGGCTACTATGGCAGCCACTCGTGCGGTGCAGCTCGCACAATAGCAGGCCTTGGTGCAGCAAGGTTTATACGGAGGAGGCCCCTCGTAAGGTGGTGCTGTTGGGGCTGGGCGCGTGGGCACAGGATCTAAGTTATCTACCACTTCCGTCTTTGTTTGTAACTGCGCCATAGCTCCTTCTTTCGCTTTTAATTTCAGCTGCGCCATAACTTCCCCCTGCATTTTGAGCTGCGCCATAGCCTTCTTTAGATTTTCCCCCTTTTTTGCAAGCTCCTTTTGCATCTTGCTCACCTTTTGGCTTTTGGGAGATTTCCCTCCTCTGCTCCTTTCCAAAAACCAGGGAACCATTTGTCCCACTTCTCTCAAAAACAAACGAGCTGTTTTATTTTTTAAAGGAGTACCAATTGCTTTAAGGATATCAGAAAGCGGCCCCAGCATTTTATATGTGACCATCTCGTTTCCCATACCAGAAAGCTTTACTCTCGTCCTTATCCTAGGAACTTTGCAGCCATCTCGTTTCCCATCCCGGAAAGCTTTCTACGCTCGTCCTTGACTTGAGGAACTTTCCCTGTCACTAGACAGAAATAGGTGCACTCTTTACCTGATCGTCGCCGACTCCGTGCGTCTCTCACGATGAGATTCCCAGGTCTCAGCACCACTTGTCGCTCTCGGCCCGCAAGAACGACTCGGAGACTCACGTAGCGGCGAACCTTCTTCTTTAATCGCTTTTTTCTTTCTCCCTCAAAATGCAGTGCTCATGCACCTCCCGCGAGAGTGGACCTAAATGAACAGCCAATCATATCCAGTCCCTTACAGCTCTTAGAGTAGGCCTCCTGTACTGGCTCCCGACATTTCCCTATAATTTTATATATGTCATTAATTTACAATATCTGGATACAACATATTACCAAACAGATGTTCATCAAAGACTAAATCATTTTTAATGGAACATAATAATTTGAACCTACATCTATTAATCATTTTTTTCGATCTAACATTTATAGTCTCGCTAAACATTTTATCAGTTTTCGACAAAATTAAAAAAAATAGGATAAAAAGTCGTGTTTGGAAAAGTAGATTTTCTTTGAAATTTGCATTTAAATGAAAATATTTGCTGATATTTTTAAAACTTTAAATGTAATTTTGTATATATCTTACCTATCAGATGATATAAAATTTTTGGAGACTTAATATAGTTTGGGGCACATGGTAAGCAATAATCACTTTTTTTGTTGATCGAAGCGTTCTTGTATTATTTTTCTTAATTATTCTAGTACCACAATTTATTGTTCAGTGATCTGTCCACCCCCGCCCCCATTTTAATATCTCTTAAGGTGGCACTCACCTTGCACTTGATGAAATATCCTAGTTTAACTGACAGCATTTCCCTTTCTTAGTCGAACATAAACTATAGTGCATCTTACCCTTGATGAAAGCTAGGATGCAATTAAATACTCTATTCTGGTTACGATTCTGATATTTGAAAAATCCTCCGGTAGCTCCCTGTGCCCCCACAGTGTAGTACCTCACCTCCTCGGCATAGTATACAAACCATCTCACCCCCAGTGTTAACCCCGGGGCTCAGCCTCCATCCCCAGGTGATGCTTCCAGATCAGCTGTCGGTTGTCAGGAACTTGCTGTCGTTTCCCGAATGCACTGTGCTGCCTCCTGGCACTTTGAAACTTGACACACTCATCCTCATCCTTCGCTTTGCCCTTGTCTATCACCTCCCCTGAAAATCTGTTCCTAATTGGCTTTTCCCAGCTCCAACCTACCCTTGGCAGTCTTTAACCTCCCTGTGGTAAAGCCTGTCACACTGCACCATGGACATGCCCGTTGTCCCCCTAAGAAGAGAAAAGGGACAGTGAGGGCCCCCCAGCATTTGCAGCTCTAGTGCAGAGCCCATGCCTGGCTTGCAGGAAATGCCGGATCATGAAGACAAACGGAGATCATCCACTGGCTAAAACCAGCTCTTCTTTGCCTACCGCAGGATCTGGATCAATAAAGACCAGCCAGTTATTACTGCTGTTTTTCTAGGGATTTTTTCCCCATATATTTTCCAGGTCTTTACTCTTTTTATAGCACTTTAATTCAGGCTTCAACCACTTCCTAGTCAGATCAGGTGAAATCATTTTCCTTCCCATACCCTCCATGTATTTCACACCTAGTAATTCTTTTTTTTAAAGATCTTATTTACCCATTTGACAGACAGATCACAAGTAGGTAGAGAAGCAATCAGAGAGAGAGGTGGGAAGCAGGCTCCCCGCTGAGCAGAGAGCCTGATGTGGGGCTCCATCCCAGGACCCTGAAATCATGACCTGAGCCGAAGGCAGAGGCCTAAACCACTGAGCCACCCAGGAGCCCCCATATCTGGTAATTTTTAAACAACGTGGATTTGCTGCATCAAATAGTTCCTTATTCAAATATAAATATATAAATATATTGATCAAGTCACTCGCATGTCTTAGGAGAATGTCATGTCTTTAGTAGCAAATTTGAAATCTTGGCCATTGTTTTGATTTTGATTTTTGTTTTGGTTTGATTTCGTTCGGTTTTTGTAATTTTAAAAATTTTAAAAATCCCTCCAGCCCTTGGCTCTGTCTGACCTGATTGCTTTCACCTGTTTCCCTGTTTCTGCAACAAAATTGTCCAGGCAGAGAAAACTCTCATTGTTTACAGTGGCGCCCCTTTCTGAACACTTTGTTAATAAAAGGCTTTTTTTTTTTTGCTATGGTAAATGTGGAACAAATGAGGTATTTCAAAGAGGTGAACCACAGATAAATTTCTTAAGGGTGGGGTGAGGGTTACTCAAAAAGGAACTTGACAAGGCTTTTAAAGATATCGACAATCATTATAATATAACGTGAGTGATTGTTACCCTGCTCTTAACTGGGCAAACACTTGTTGGCTTCCAAGAAAGACTAACATAGTTGAGATGGTTCTAGTGGCCTTCTAGCACAGGGTCTCATGAGGCAGGGATTCTAGCCACTGGCTGTGCAAGGCATGAGGCCTGTTAGTGATTCTATTTTTCCTCTGCAGATTGGGTCTTTCTACATTCCAGATCCTTTCTACCCCAATAAATAATGTGGCGATTCTCTCAGAGAGTTGTACTTTTGGTTTAAACAGCCAACTGTCTCTTAAAAAGGACTTTTGTTTAAATTCCTTTAAAAAAAAAAGTCCTTTTGTTTAAATTCCTTAAAAAAAAAGTTCTTTTAAAAAAATCTTTTTTTTTTTTTAATTTTTTAATCCCATATGTTTACACTGATCGTGGAACTTTGTCATTATGACCTTCTCGGCTGATTAAAGTATTCTTCATCATCAGCACCTACTGCTCTCCTCTCCTAGTGGTCTCTCCAGAACGGATCTTCTCTAGCTCTTCTAGCAGGAGATGGGCACTTCCCCTCTACCCCTGTTGCCGGACCAACCTTACCTATCCTGCAGGGTCAGGTCGGCCTGGCCTTTTATCAGTTGTTCTCTTCTGAGTGGTTAGTTTTTCATAGATACCGTGCTTTCCTTTTGTCAGGATTAACCCTGGACTATCAAAACCCTTTTCTTGTGCCAGTGAAGCCTAAGAAACAGTCCTGATGAGAGAACCAGGAACTCGAACAGATCATATTTATCCTGAAAGTTCCATCCAAAATGGAAAATACATTTCTGAGGAGCCTCAAGATCTCTGAGAAGGGAAGTTTCACCAACTCTGTCATGTAGGGGCATGAATTCCGATTCTGTGCGAATTTATCTACTTTCCCAGCTAATAATTCTCTACCTCATAAAGCCCAATCTCAACCATTTCCTCTCTCAAAGGCAGTTGCTCTTAGAGTCAGCACATGGCACTTGGGGCCTGCTGGTCGTTGGCTATTGCCCTCTGTACTTTGGGTCTAACAGCTGCGGGGCATCAAGATGAGAACGTCTCTTGTTCTAAGACTTAATATAGTTTGGGGAACATGGTAAGCAATAATCACTTTTTTAGTTGATCCAAGTGTTCGAACTTTCTTAATTATTCTAGTACCACAATTGACTTGTTCTAAGATTTGTCCTCCCCCCCCCATTTTAATATCTCTTAAGGTGGCACTCACCTTGCACTTGATGAAATATCCTAGTTTAACTGACAGCATTTCTCTTTCTTAGCCGAACATAAACTATAGTGCATCTTACCCTTGATGAAAGCTAGGATGCAATTAAATACTCTATTCTGGTTACAATTCTGATATTTGAAATCCTCCGGTAGCTCCCTGTGCACCCACAGTGTAGTACTTCACCTCCTCGGCATAGTATACAAACCATCTCACCCCCAGTGTTAACCCCGCGGCTGAGCCTCCATCCCCAGGTGATGCTGCCAGATCAGCTGTCGGTTGTCAGGAACTTGCTGTAGTTTCCTGAATGCACTGTGCTGCCTCCTGGCACTTTGAAACTTGAAACACTCATCTCATTCTTCGCTTTGCCCTTGTCTATCACCTCCCCTGAAAATCTGTTCCTAAGTGGCTTTTCCCAGCTCCAACCTACCATGGCAGTTTTTATCTCAATGTGGTAAAGCCTGTCACACTGCTACCTGTTGTCCCGCTGAGAAGAGAAAAGGGACAGTGAGGGCCCCCCAGCATTTACAGCTCTAGTGCAGAGCCCCATGCCGGGCTTGCAGGAAATGCCAGATCATGAAGACATACGTAGATCATCCTCTGACTAAAACCAGCTCTTCTTTGCCTACCGCAGGATATGGATCAATAAAAAGCAGCCAGTTATTATTGATGTTTTTCTAGGGATTTTTCCCCATATATTTCAGGGGATTCTGGTTAGACCCAGAGGGCAATGTTTTTACTTCTGGAGGGCAGTCAGAGGGCTGCATTGTAGTTCTGGAATTGCCAAACTGGAGGGCTTGTGGGCCAGGAGTTGAGGACAGAAGTCTGAGAACACAAGCAGCCTTAGGTTTCTGGGCGAGGGCATGGCAGGTACGCTCTGCAGAGCTGAATCGAGATCTCGTGCATCTGAAATCAGGTGAGGATCTGACGAACGCTCAGGTTTGAGTTTCTGTCCCTTATGGCCCTCTTCATGAAGAGGTGGTGGATAACGAGGCCATGGAATTTTTTCCCACGATGGGTGTTGTGAGATGCTCCAAACTGTAAAGATTCTTCTGCAGGATGATTGAGACCTGTTGGTTGGCTCCAGGACTTCCCATACGGATCGATTCCGAGTAGGGTTCTAAGGATGGATGGCTGGGAAGCCCCACTCTCATTCCCCTTGTGTCCTAGTGACAAGACAGGTTAGATCTGCTGGAACTGGGGGTTAAACTGAGAGGGTTGAGTTGAAATGGACTCTCTTGTGCATGGGTCCTTATGTGGGTTTGTGTCCATGGAGAACTTGGAATGAGGCAGTGGCACAGGATCCCTGAAGGGTTCTCCTAACCAGAGGCTTTGACACAGCTCCACCGTGCAAGATTCCCACGTGGAGACGAGATTTGTTCTGATGGGTGCCTCAAGAAAGAGCCATATGCTGCTATTGGAATCCAGGCATCTGAGGAGAGATGCCTGGACAACAAAGCAATGGATCCGATTAGGATCTAGGGGCCTGCTCATTCCAATTTACCTCTGGGGACATCTGTCCACGGGTCTAAGTGCAGGTAGATGCTCAGCAGGTGTCAGACCGCCCTTGTTTTTCCTGGGCAGTCAACACTATTGGGATGGCCCGGGGCACGTTGGAGGTTTACCATCCTATTTCTTCGTTTGTGGCCAATGGAATGGGCAGAATTCCCAGGTACAGTCCTCAGGTTTGGCTCCAAGCACCTGTGCCTGTAGGTTTTGTGGGCCAGGGCTATGGGGACAGTTGTCTGAAAACACAAACTCGGCTTAAGTTTCGGGTCGTAGGTATTGCAGGACTGATCTACAGACTGTGAGGAGAACTCTTCAGGATATGAACACGGGGGCGAGTGTGAGACGCTTGCTCGAGATTTATCTCTGGACATAGTGTCACTGATGGCCGTGGAATGTCCAGGTGGCCTCATGGGCCATGGACGAGTCTTCCTCTCTGGGCATTTGGCCCAATCCCAAGAGTTTGGGGTTATTCTTTGAGATGGGAGGAGTCCATTTTGTTTTGTTTTTACCTCAGGTGTCATACAAAAAGAGATTTTCCAGAGCAGAGCCCTGAGGAGGGGCAAGTGGACCACCAGAAAGCTGGTTGAAACTTGGGGCCTAGGGGCATGGCAAGCCCATAATGACGTCTAATGGTCCGGCCACTGAGAGGACTTACTAGAGGACCGGACTCAGCCTGAGGGTCACAATGCGTGTTTGTGCCCTCTTCGTACTCAAGCATGGGAGGGGCCTCATGGGGAAAAGTGGTTTCTCCTACACTGAACGTAGGACAACATGCCAACCACATGCTCGTATTTGAAAACTTGCCTCTGAGGAGAGATGCCTGGAAACCAAAGCAATGGATCCGATTATGGCCTAGGGACCTGTAAGGTTCAATCTACTACCCTGGTGACATCCAACTACGGTATGAGGGGAGGTAGACGCTTAGCTGTTGTCAGACGCCCGTGTTTGTCCCGGGCGGCCTACACTATTGGTATGGCTTCAGGGACTGTGAATGTTTCTCCTAATTTGGAGGCGTCTGGTCAAGTGAATGGGCAGAATTCCAGTGGAGTGGGCAGGCACAGACCTGATGTGTGGCTCCAGGGTCCCCAGCCTGGAGGGTGTGTGGGCCAGGACTGTTGGGATAGAAGTCTGGAAACACTAACTCGGCTTACGTTTGGGGACATAAGTATGGCAGGCCCGATCTACAGACCGTGAGGAGAACTCTTCGGGATATGAAGAAAGAGTGAGTGTGAGGCATTTATTCAGACTTCTGTCTCTGGATTTTGTGTCAACAATGGACGTGGAATGTCAAGGAGGCCTTATGGGCCATTGACGAGTCTTCCTCTCTGTGGATTTGGCACGAACCCAATTGTTTTGGGTCCATCTTGGGGATAGGAGCAGTCCTTTCAGTTTGGTTACCTCAGGTGTCCCAGCAAAAGAGTGATTTCAAAGCAGAGGCCTGGGGAGGGGCGAATGGACAAACCGAACTATGGTTAGTTCCAGCCACTGAGAGGCCTTCCTTGAGGACAGAACTCTCGCTGAGGGTCACAATGTGTGTTTATGCCTTCTAGGCGCTCAAGCATGGGCGGGAATCATGGTCCACACTGTTGCTCCTACACTGAACGTTGGGCTCCATGCCAACCACATGTATTCTTGCCATGGGGAAGTAGTAGTTCTGATTTTTTCATCTCTTTCACCGCTGGGCCGTGATTGGAGTTAAGGTCTAGGTTTTGTAGTCTTTATACCGTGCTTGGGAAGAGATGAGGACTTAAGTCCATGCCTGGTCCGACGTGCTCAGTGTGGAGCCAGCTCGCTGAGTGTTGGTCGGGAGGTTCAGGCCTAGGCTGCGTCAGACCAGGCATTAGTTTTCAGGGTATATTGCATAATTAATGGGGGGAGAGTCGAGTGCCGTGCAGCTTGATCCTCATTTAGCGTTTCTGGGTAGCCCCAAGGGCAACGTTTTTTTCTTGAGGGCAGGCAGAGTGCTGCTTTGTGGCTCCGGAGTTCCCAAACTGGATGCCCTTTGGGCAAGGAGTGTGAGTACGGAAGAATAAGAACACATGTTAGGCGTAGGTTTCGGGACGAGGGTACGGCAGGCACTCTCTGCAGATATGAATCGGGACTTCGTGCATCTGAAGTCAGGGATAGGTTCAGACGTAGGCTCAGGTTGGAGTTTCTGTCCATTATGGCCCTTTCTTTCAGGGGGCTGCATCTCGAGGCCATGGAAGTTTACCCAGGAGGGGAGTTGGGATATGCTCCAAGCCACAAGGATTTTTTCTGTTCAACAATTGAGATCTGTTGGATCGCTCTAGGATGTTTCATACGGAAGGACAGCAAAGCAGGGAGCGAAGGATGGAACCCTGGGCAGACTGCCTCGATTCTAACAGTCTCCTGGTTAATAGACATTTTTGATATGCTAGCTCTGGGGAGCAATGGAGGGGGCTGAGTTGAAATGGACTCTCCTGCGGATGGGTCCTAATGTGGTTTTGTGTGCATGGAGACCTTGGTACGGGGCGGTGGCACACGGACCCTGAATGCTTCTCGAACCAGAGATTTTGCGTCATCACCAAAAGACAAGTTTCCCATGTGGAGACTAGATTTGATCTGATTGGTGCCTCAGGAAAGCCCCACATGCTGATATTGGAAACCAGGCCTCAGATGAGAGATAGCAGGAAACCAAAACAATGGACCCCATTAGGGCCTAGGGCCCTGTCCCGTTCAATGTCCTTCTCTGGGGACATCCATCTACAGTATGTGTGGAGATGGATGCTCAGCTGGTTCCAGGCAGCCCTTGTTTGTCATGGGCGTTCTATACTATTGGGATGGGCTTGTGGACTTTGGAGGTTTCTCCTAGTTTGTATGATTGTGGTCAATGGAAGAGGCAGAATTCCCATAGAGTTGATAGGCACAGATATGATGTGTGGCTCCAGGGTCCTCAGGATGAAGGGTATGGAAGCCAGAAATGTGGGGATAGAATTCTGAAAACAAACACTCGGCCTGTTTTGGGGACATAGGTTTGGCAGTCCCGATCTACAGACCGTGAGGGGAACTCTTCGGGATATGAAGAAAGAGCGAGTGTGAGGCGCTTATTCAGGCTTTTGTCTCTGGATTTTGTGTCAACGATGGGCGTGGAATGTCGGGGAGGCCTCATGGCCCATGGATGAGTCTTCCTCTCTGTGGATTTGGCCCGATCCCAATTTGGGGGTCAATCTGTGGGATGGGAGGAGTCCTTTCAGTTTGGTTACCTCATTCTAAAGCAGAGCCCTGGGGAGGGGCGAATGGACAACACGAACTATGGTTAAAAATTGGGGCCTAGGGGCATGGCAAGCCCAATATGCCGTCTCTTGGTCCAGCCACTGAGAGACCTTACTTGGGCACTGGGCTCACGCTGAGGGTCACAATGCATATTTGTGACCAAAGCGGCCGTCAAGCACTGCGGGGTCAAAGGGCCACACTGCTATCAATGCACTGAACGTTGGGCAACACGCCCACCACAAGGTTTCTTGCCATGGGGAAGGATTTCTGATTTCTGCCTCATTTTCAACCCTGGGCAGTGATCGGAGAAAACGTCTAGGTTCTGAAGCCTGAAAACCGAAGTTGGGAAGAGATGACGACCTAAGGCTTTGGCAGGTCTGATGTGTTCAGTGTGAGTCAGCTGGCTGGGTGTGGGTCTGGAGGTCCAGGCTCAGGCTGTGACAGAAAGGGCATGAGTGCCCAGGGCATCCTGTAGAATTGGGGTACAGTCAAGTGGCGAAAAGGTTGATCCTCATTTGGGGTTTCTGGTTAGCCCCAGAGGGCAATGTTTTTTCTTCTGGAGGGCAGGCAGAGGGCTGCATTGTAGTTCTGGAATTGCCAAACTGGAGGGATTGTGGGCCAGGAGTTGAGGACAGAAGTCTGTGAAAACAAGCAGCCTTAGGTTTCTGGGCGACGGCATGGCAGGTACGCTCTGCAGAGCTGAAACGAGATCTCGTTCATCTGAAATGAGGTGAGGATCTGACGAACGCTCAGGTTGGAGTTTCTGTCCCTTACGGCCCTCTCATGAAGAGGTGGTGGATCACGAGGCCATGGAATTTTTTCCCACAATGGGAGTTTTGAGATGCTCCATACCAAAAAGATTCTTCTGCAGGACGATTGAGACCTGTTGGTTGGCTCCGGGACTTCCCATACGGATCGATTCCGAGTAGGGTTCTAAAGATGGATGGCTGGGAAGCCCGACTCTCATTCCTCTTGTGTCCTAGTGACAAGACAGGTTAGATCTTCTGGATTGGGGGAGAAACTGAGAGGTTTGAGTTGAAATGGACTCTCTTGTGGATGGGTCCTAATGTGGGTTTATGTCCATGGAGAACTTGGAATGAGGCAGTGGCACAGGGTCCCTGAAGGGTTCTCCTAACCAGAGGCTTTGACACAGCTCCACCGTGCAAGATTCCCACGTGGAAACGGGATTTGTTCTGATGGGTGCCTCAAGAAACAGCCATATGCTGCTATTGGAATCCAGGCCTCTGAGGAGAGATGCCTGGACAACAAAGCAATGGATCCGATTAGGATCTAGGGGCCTGCTCATTCCAATTTACCTCTGGGGACATCTGTCCACGGTTCTAAGTGCAGGTAGATGCTCAGCTGGTTTCAGACCTCCCTTGTTTTTCCTGGGCAGTCAACACTATTGGGGTGGCCCCGGGCACTTTGGAGGTTTATCATTCTAATTCTAGGTTTGTGGCCAATGGAATGGGCAGAATTTCCAGGTACAGTCCTCAGGTTTGGCTCCAAGCACCTGTGCCTGTAGATTTTGTGGGCCAGGGCTGTGGGGACAGTTGTCTGAAAACACAAACTCGGTTTAGGTTTCGGGTCGTAGGTATTGCAGGACTGATCTACCGACCGTGAGGAGAACTCTTCAGGATATGAACAAGGGGGCGAGTGTGAGTCGATTGCTCGAGAATTTGTCTCTGGATATTGTGTCACTGATGGCCGTGGAATGTCCTGGTAGCCTCATGGGCCATGGACGAGTCTTCCGCTCTGGGCATTTGGCCCGATCCCAAGATTATGGGATTATTCTTTGGGATGGGAGAAATCCGTTTTTTTTGTTTGTTTGTTTTTACCTCAGGTGTCCCACCAAAAGAGAGTTTCCAGAGCAGAGCCCTGGGGAGGGGCGACTGGACCACCAGAAAGCTGGTTAAAACTTGGGGCCTAGGGGCGTGGCAAGCCCATTATGACGTCTAATGATCCAGCCACTGAGAGGACTTACTAGAGGACAGGACTCACGCTGAGGGTCACAATGCGTGTTTGTGCCCTCTTCGTACTCAAGCATGGGCGGGGCCTCATGGTGAACGCTGGTTTCAACTACACTGAACGTGGGACAACATGCCAACCACAAGGTTTCTTGCCATAGGGAAGGAGGTGTTCTGATTTCTGCATCACATTCACCCCTGGCAGGGTGTGGAGTTAAGGTCTATGTTCTGAAGCCTGAGAGGCTAGGTTGGGAATCGATGACGTGCTAAGGCCATGGCGGGTCTGTTGTGCTCAGTGTGCGGTCAGCTGTCTGGGTGTTGGTCAGGAAGTCCAGGCTCAGGCTGTGTCAGACAGTGTATTAGTGCCCAGATTTGTCGATATAATTTGTTTACAGAAGGGTGCCGTGTAGGTCTATCCTCATTTCGGGTGTCTGGGAAGCTCCATAGGGCAACATTTTGTTTTTTATCTGGAGGGCAGGCAGAGTGCTGCCTTGTGGGTCCAGAATTGCCAAACGTGAGGTCTTGGGGGCCAGGAGTGTGGGGACGGACGTTGGAGAACAGAAGTTTCACATAGGTTTAAGGGCGAGGGCAAGGCCGGCACACTCTGCAGAGCTGAATCGAGATGTCGTGCATCTGAATTCAGGGCGAGGATCAGACTTTGGCTCAGGTTGGAGTTCCTGTCCATGATTTCCCCTTCAGAAAGGGGGTGGGGGCTTCAGAAAGCCATCACGGTTTTCCCACGTTGGGAGTTGTGAGATGCTCCAAAACGCAAGGATTCCTTCTGCAGGACATTTGAGACCTTTTGAATGGGTCCAGGACGTTCCATATGGAACGACGCCAGAGCAGGGTTCTAAGGGCGGAGCCCTGGGCAACCCGCCTCGCATCTCAATTGTCTCCTAGCGACAGGACAGGTTCTATCTGCTGGCTCGGGGGGAGAAAACCGAGAAGCCAGAGTTGAAATGGACTCTCCTGCGGATGGATCCTAATGTGGGTTTGTGTCCATGGAGATTTTGGAAAGGGGTGGTGGCACCTGGCCCTGAAGGATTCTCCTATCCGGCAGTTTTGACACAGTTCCAGCCTGCTATTTTCCCATGTCGAGACAAGAGTTGCCTCCGGAAACCCCAGCATGCTGGTATTTGAAAACATGCCTCTGAGAAGAGATGCCTGGAACATGCCAACCACATGCTCGTATTTGAAAACTTGCCTCTGAGGAGAGATGCCTGGAAACCAAAGCAATGGATCCGATTATGGCCTAGGGACCTGTAAGGTTCAATCTACTACCCTGGTGACATCCAACTACGGTATGAGGGGAGGTAGACGCTTAGCTGTTGTCAGACGCCCGTGTTTGTCCCGGGCGGCCTACACTATTGGTATGGCTTCAGGGACTGTGAATGTTTCTCCTAATTTGGAGGCGTCTGGTCAAGTGAATGGGCAGAATTCCAGTGGAGTGGGCAGGCAAAGACCTGATGTGTGGCTCCAGGGTCCCCAGCCTGGAGGGTGTGTGGGCCAGGACTGTTGGGATAGAAGTCTGGAAACACTAACTCGGCTTACGTTTGGGGACATAAGTATGGCAGGCCCGATCTACAGACCGTGAGGAGAACTCTTCGGGATATGAAGAAAGAGTGAGTGTGAGGCATTTATTCAGACTTCTGTCTCTGGATTTTGTGTCAACAATGGACGTGGAATGTCAAGGAGGCCTTATGGGCCATTGACGAGTCTTCCTCTCTGTGGATTTGGCACGAACCCAATTGTTTTGGGTCCATCTTGGGGATAGGAGCAGTCCTTTCAGTTTGGTTACCTCAGGTGTCCCAGCAAAAGAGTGATTTCAAAGCAGAGGCCTGGGGAGGGGCGAATGGACAAACCGAACTATGGTTAGTTCCAGCCACTGAGAGGCCTTCCTTGAGGACAGAACTCTCGCTGAGGGTCACAATGTGTGTTTATGCCTTCTAGGCGCTCAAGCATGGGCGGGAATCATGGTCCACACTGTTGCTCCTACACTGAACGTTGGGCTCCATGCCAACCACATGTATTCTTGCCATGGGGAAGTAGTAGTTCTGATTTTTTCATCTCTTTCACCGCTGGGCCGTGATTGGAGTTAAGGTCTAGGTTTTGTAGTCTTTATACCGTGCTTGGGAAGAGATGAGGACTTAAGTCCATGCCTGGTCCGACGTGCTCAGTGTGGAGCCAGCTCGCTGAGTGTTGGTCGGGAGGTTCAGGCCTAGGCTGCGTCAGACCAGGCATTAGTTTTCAGGGTATATTGCATAATTAATGGGGGGAGAGTCGAGTGCCGTGCAGCTTGATCCTCATTTAGCGTTTCTGGGTAGCCCCAAGGGCAACGTTTTTTTCTTGAGGGCAGGCAGAGTGCTGCTTTGTGGCTCCGGAGTTCCCAAACTGGATGCCCTTTGGGCAAGGAGTGTGAGTACGGAAGAATAAGAACACATGTTAGGCGTAGGTTTCGGGACGAGGGTACGGCAGGCACTCTCTGCAGATATGAATCGGGACTTCGTGCATCTGAAGTCAGGGATAGGTTCAGACGTAGGCTC
Source organism: Mustela lutreola (assembly GCF_030435805.1). Classification (NCBI taxonomy): domain Eukaryota; kingdom Metazoa; phylum Chordata; class Mammalia; order Carnivora; family Mustelidae; genus Mustela; species Mustela lutreola. Next base: position 258,558 of record NC_081307.1, read on the forward strand.
AGGTTGGAGTTTCTGTCCATTATGGCCCTTTCTTTCAGGGGGCTGCATCTCGAGGCCATGGAAGTTTACCCAGGAGGGGAGTTGGGATATGCTCCAAGCCACAAGGATTTTTTCTGTTCAACAATTGAGATCTGTTGGATCGCTCTAGGATGTTTCATACGGAAGGACAGCAAAGCAGGGAGCGAAGGATGGAACCCTGGGCAGACTGCCTCGATTCTAACAGTCTCCTGGTTAATAGACATTTTTGATATGCTAGCTCTGGGGAGCAATGGAGGGGGCTGAGTTGAAATGGACTCTCCTGCGGATGGGTCCTAATGTGGTTTTGTGTGCATGGAGACCTTGGTACGGGGCGGTGGCACACGGACCCTGAATGCTTCTCGAACCAGAGATTTTGCGTCATCACCAAAAGACAAGTTTCCCATGTGGAGACTAGATTTGATCTGATTGGTGCCTCAGGAAAGCCCCACATGCTGATATTGGAAACCAGGCCTCAGATGAGAGATAGCAGGAAACCAAAACAATGGACCCCATTAGGGCCTAGGGCCCTGTCCCGTTCAATGTCCTTCTCTGGGGACATCCATCTACAGTATGTGTGGAGATGGATGCTCAGCTGGTTCCAGGCAGCCCTTGTTTGTCATGGGCGTTCTATACTATTGGGATGGGCTTGTGGACTTTGGAGGTTTCTCCTAGTTTGTATGATTGTGGTCAATGGAAGAGGCAGAATTCCCATAGAGTTGATAGGCACAGATATGATGTGTGGCTCCAGGGTCCTCAGGATGAAGGGTATGGAAGCCAGAAATGTGGGGATAGAATTCTGAAAACAAACACTCGGCCTGTTTTGGGGACATAGGTTTGGCAGTCCCGATCTACAGACCGTGAGGGGAACTCTTCGGGATATGAAGAAAGAGCGAGTGTGAGGCGCTTATTCAGGCTTTTGTCTCTGGATTTTGTGTCAACGATGGGCGTGGAATGTCGGGGAGGCCTCATGGCCCATGGATGAGTCTTCCTCTCTGTGGATTTGGCCCGATCCCAATTTGGGGGTCAATCTGTGGGATGGGAGGAGTCCTTTCAGTTTGGTTACCTCATTCTAAAGCAGAGCCCTGGGGAGGGGCGAATGGACAACACGAACTATGGTTAAAAATTGGGGCCTAGGGGCATGGCAAGCCCAATATGCCGTCTCTTGGTCCAGCCACTGAGAGACCTTACTTGGGCACTGGGCTCACGCTGAGGGTCACAATGCATATTTGTGACCAAAGCGGCCGTCAAGCACTGCGGGGTCAAAGGGCCACACTGCTATCAATGCACTGAACGTTGGGCAACACGCCCACCACAAGGTTTCTTGCCATGGGGAAGGATTTCTGATTTCTGCCTCATTTTCAACCCTGGGCAGTGATCGGAGAAAACGTCTAGGTTCTGAAGCCTGAAAACCGAAGTTGGGAAGAGATGACGACCTAAGGCTTTGGCAGGTCTGATGTGTTCAGTGTGAGTCAGCTGGCTGGGTGTGGGTCTGGAGGTCCAGGCTCAGGCTGTGACAGAAAGGGCATGAGTGCCCAGGGCATCCTGTAGAATTGGGGTACAGTCAAGTGGCGAAAAGGTTGATCCTCATTTGGGGTTTCTGGTTAGCCCCAGAGGGCAATGTTTTTTCTTCTGGAGGGCAGGCAGAGGGCTGCATTGTAGTTCTGGAATTGCCAAACTGGAGGGATTGTGGGCCAGGAGTTGAGGACAGAAGTCTGTGAAAACAAGCAGCCTTAGGTTTCTGGGCGACGGCATGGCAGGTACGCTCTGCAGAGCTGAAACGAGATCTCGTTCATCTGAAATGAGGTGAGGATCTGACGAACGCTCAGGTTGGAGTTTCTGTCCCTTACGGCCCTCTCATGAAGAGGTGGTGGATCACGAGGCCATGGAATTTTTTCCCACAATGGGAGTTTTGAGATGCTCCATACCAAAAAGATTCTTCTGCAGGACGATTGAGACCTGTTGGTTGGCTCCGGGACTTCCCATACGGATCGATTCCGAGTAGGGTTCTAAAGATGGATGGCTGGGAAGCCCGACTCTCATTCCTCTTGTGTCCTAGTGACAAGACAGGTTAGATCTTCTGGATTGGGGGAGAAACTGAGAGGTTTGAGTTGAAATGGACTCTCTTGTGGATGGGTCCTAATGTGGGTTTATGTCCATGGAGAACTTGGAATGAGGCAGTGGCACAGGGTCCCTGAAGGGTTCTCCTAACCAGAGGCTTTGACACAGCTCCACCGTGCAAGATTCCCACGTGGAAACGGGATTTGTTCTGATGGGTGCCTCAAGAAACAGCCATATGCTGCTATTGGAATCCAGGCCTCTGAGGAGAGATGCCTGGACAACAAAGCAATGGATCCGATTAGGATCTAGGGGCCTGCTCATTCCAATTTACCTCTGGGGACATCTGTCCACGGTTCTAAGTGCAGGTAGATGCTCAGCTGGTTTCAGACCTCCCTTGTTTTTCCTGGGCAGTCAACACTATTGGGATGGCCCCGGGCACTTTGGAGGTTTATCATTCTAATTCTAGGTTTGTGGCCAATGGAATGGGCAGAATTTCCAGGTACAGTCCTCAGGTTTGGCTCCAAGCACCTGTGCCTGTAGATTTTGTGGGCCAGGGCTGTGGGGACAGTTGTCTGAAAACACAAACTCGGTTTAGGTTTCGGGTCGTAGGTATTGCAGGACTGATCTACCGACCGTGAGGAGAACTCTTCAGGATATGAACAAGGGGGCGAGTGTGAGTCGATTGCTCGAGAATTTGTCTCTGGATATTGTGTCACTGATGGCCGTGGAATGTCCTGGTAGCCTCATGGGCCATGGACGAGTCTTCCGCTCTGGGCATTTGGCCCGATCCCAAGATTATGGGATTATTCTTTGGGATGGGAGAAATCCGTTTTTTTGTTTGTTTGTTTTTACCTCAGGTGTCCCACCAAAAGAGAGTTTCCAGAGCAGAGCCCTGGGGAGGGGCGACTGGACCACCAGAAAGCTGGTTAAAACTTGGGGCCTAGGGGCGTGGCAAGCCCATTATGACGTCTAATGATCCAGCCACTGAGAGGACTTACTAGAGGACAGGACTCACGCTGAGGGTCACAATGCGTGTTTGTGCCCTCTTCGTACTCAAGCATGGGCGGGGCCTCATGGTGAACGCTGGTTTCAACTACACTGAACGTGGGACAACATGCCAACCACAAGGTTTCTTGCCATAGGGAAGGAGGTGTTCTGATTTCTGCATCACATTCACCCCTGGCAGGGTGTGGAGTTAAGGTCTATGTTCTGAAGCCTGAGAGGCTAGGTTGGGAATCGATGACGTGCTAAGGCCATGGCGGGTCTGTTGTGCTCAGTGTGCGGTCAGCTGTCTGGGTGTTGGTCAGGAAGTCCAGGCTCAGGCTGTGTCAGACAGTGTATTAGTGCCCAGATTTGTCGATATAATTTGTTTACAGAAGGGTGCCGTGTAGGTCTATCCTCATTTCGGGTGTCTGGGAAGCTCCATAGGGCAACATTTTGTTTTTTATCTGGAGGGCAGGCAGAGTGCTGCCTTGTGGGTCCAGAATTGCCAAACGTGAGGTCTTGGGGGCCAGGAGTGTGGGGACGGACGTTGGAGAACAGAAGTTTCACATAGGTTTAAGGGCGAGGGCAAGGCCGGCACACTCTGCAGAGCTGAATCGAGATGTCGTGCATCTGAATTCAGGGCGAGGATCAGACTTTGGCTCAGGTTGGAGTTCCTGTCCATGATTTCCCCTTCAGAAAGGGGGTGGGGGCTTCAGAAAGCCATCACGGTTTTCCCACGTTGGGAGTTGTGAGATGCTCCAAAACGCAAGGATTCCTTCTGCAGGACATTTGAGACCTTTTGAATGGGTCCAGGACGTTCCATATGGAACGACGCCAGAGCAGGGTTCTAAGGGCGGAGCCCTGGGCAACCCGCCTCGCATCTCAATTGTCTCCTAGCGACAGGACAGGTTCTATCTGCTGGCTCGGGGGGAGAAAACCGAGAAGCCAGAGTTGAAATGGACTCTCCTGCGGATGGATCCTAATGTGGGTTTGTGTCCATGGAGATTTTGGAAAGGGGTGGTGGCACCTGGCCCTGAAGGATTCTCCTATCCGGCAGTTTTGACACAGTTCCAGCCTGCTATTTTCCCATGTCGAGACAAGAGTTGCCTCCGGAAACCCCAGCATGCTGGTATTTGAAAACATGCCTCTGAGAAGAGATGCCTGGAAACCAAAGCAATGGATCCGATTACGGCCTAGGGACCTGTGAGGTTCAATCTACTACCCTGGTGACATCCAACTATGGTATGAGTGGAGTTAGATGCTCAGCTGTTGTCAGTAGCCCTTGTTTGTCCCGGGCGGCCTACACAATTGGGATGGCTTCAGCGACTGTGGACGTTTCTCCTAATTTGGAGGCGTGTGGTCAAGTGAATGGGCAGAATTCCAGTGGAGTGGGCAGGCACAGACCTGATGTGTGGCTCCAGAGGCCCCAGCCTGGAGGGTGTGTGGGCCAAGACTGTGGGGATAGAAGTCTGAAAACACTAACTCAGCTTACGTTTGGGGACATAAGTATGGCAGGCCCGATCTACAGACCGTGAGGAGAACTCTTCGGGATATGAAGAAAGAGGGAGTGTGAGGCATTTATTCAGGGTTTTGTCTCTGGATTTCGTATCAACAATGGCCGTGGAATGTAGAGGAGGCCTCATGGGCCATGGACAATTCTTCCTCTCTGTGGATTTGCAACGAACCCAATTCTTTTTGGGTCCATCTTGGGGATGGGAGGAGTCTTTTCAGTTTGGTTACCTCAGGTGTCCCACCAAAAGAGGGATTTCAAAGCAGAGCCCTGGGGAGGGACGAACGGACAAACCGAACTATGGTTAGTTCCAGCCACTGAGAGGCCTTCCTTGAGGACAGAACTCACGCTGAGGGTCACAATGTGTGTTTATGCATTCTAGGTGCTCAAGCATGGGCGGGAATCATGGTCCACACTGATGCTCCTACACTGAACGTTGGGCTCCATGCCAACCACATGTATTCTTGCCATGGGGAAGTAGTAGTTCTGATTTTTTCATCTCTTTCACCGCTGGGCCGTGATTGGAGTTAAGGTCTAGGTTTTGTAGTCTTTATACCGTGCTTGGGAAGAGATGAGGACTTAAGTCCATGCCTGGTCCGACGTGCTCAGTGTGGAGCCAGCTCGCTGAGTGTTGGTCGGGAGGTTCAGGCCTAGGCTGCGTCAGACCAGGCATTAGTTTTCAGGGTATATTGCATAATTAATGGGGGGAGAGTCGAGTGCCGTGCAGCTTGATCCTCATTTAGCGTTTCTGGGTAGCCCCAAGGGCAACGTTTTTTTCTTGAGGGCAGGCAGAGTGCTGCTTTGTGGCTCCGGAGTTCCCAAACTGGATGCCCTTTGGGCAAGGAGTGTGAGTACGGAAGAATAAGAACACATGTTAGGCGTAGGTTTCGGGACGAGGGTACGGCAGGCACTCTCTGCAGATATGAATCGGGACTTCGTGCATCTGAAGTCAGGGATAGGTTCAGACGTAGGCTCAGGTTGGAGTTTCTGTCCATTATGGCCCTTTCTTTCAGGGGGCTGCATCTCGAGGCCATGGAAGTTTACCCAGGAGGGGAGTTGGGATATGCTCCAAGCCACAAGGATTTTTTCTGTTCAACAATTGAGATCTGTTGGATCGCTCTAGGATGTTTCATACGGAAGGACAGCAAAGCAGGGAGCGAAGGATGGAACCCTGGGCAGACTGCCTCGATTCTAACAGTCTCCTGGTTAATAGACATTTTTGATATGCTAGCTCTGGGGAGCAATGGAGGGGGCTGAGTTGAAATGGACTCTCCTGCGGATGGGTCCTAATGTGGTTTTGTGTGCATGGAGACCTTGGTACGGGGCGGTGGCACACGGACCCTGAATGCTTCTCGAACCAGAGATTTTGCGTCATCACCAAAAGACAAGTTTCCCATGTGGAGACTAGATTTGATCTGATTGGTGCCTCAGGAAAGCCCCACATGCTGATATTGGAAACCAGGCCTCAGATGAGAGATAGCAGGAAACCAAAACAATGGACCCCATTAGGGCCTAGGGCCCTGTCCCGTTCAATGTCCTTCTCTGGGGACATCCATCTACAGTATGTGTGGAGATGGATGCTCAGCTGGTTCCAGGCAGCCCTTGTTTGTCATGGGCGTTCTATACTATTGGGATGGGCTTGTGGACTTTGGAGGTTTCTCCTAGTTTGTATGATTGTGGTCAATGGAAGGGGCAGAATTCCCATAGAGTTGATAGGCACAGATATGATGTGTGGCTCCAGGGTCCTCAGGATGAAGGGTATGGAAGCCAGAAATGTGGGGATAGAATTCTGAAAACAAACACTCGGCCTGTTTTGGGGACATAGGTTTGGCAGTCCCGATCTACAGACCGTGAGGGGAACTCTTCGGGATATGAAGAAAGAGCGAGTGTGAGGCGCTTATTCAGGCTTTTGTCTCTGGATTTTGTGTCAACGATGGGCGTGGAATGTCGGGGAGGCCTCATGGCCCATGGATGAGTCTTCCTCTCTGTGGATTTGGCCCGATCCCAATTTGGGGGTCAATCTGTGGGATGGGAGGAGTCCTTTCAGTTTGGTTACCTCATTCTAAAGCAGAGCCCTGGGGAGGGGCGAATGGACAACACGAACTATGGTTAAAAATTGGGGCCTAGGGGCATGGCAAGCCCAATATGCCGTCTCTTGGTCCAGCCACTGAGAGACCTTACTTGGGCACTGGGCTCACGCTGAGGGTCACAATGCATATTTGTGACCAAAGCGGCCGTCAAGCACTGCGGGGTCAAAGGGCCACACTGCTATCAATGCACTGAACGTTGGGCAACACGCCCACCACAAGGTTTCTTGCCATGGGGAAGGATTTCTGATTTCTGCCTCATTTTCAACCCTGGGCAGTGATCGGAGAAAACGTCTAGGTTCTGAAGCCTGAAAACCGAAGTTGGGAAGAGATGACGACCTAAGGCTTTGGCAGGTCTGATGTGTTCAGTGTGAGTCAGCTGGCTGGGTGTGGGTCTGGAGGTCCAGGCTCAGGCTGTGACAGAAAGGGCATGAGTGCCCAGGGCATCCTGTAGAATTGGGGTACAGTCAAGTGGCGAAAAGGTTGATCCTCATTTGGGGTTTCTGGTTAGCCCCAGAGGGCAATGTTTTTTCTTCTGGAGGGCAGGCAGAGGGCTGCATTGTAGTTCTGGAATTGCCAAACTGGAGGGATTGTGGGCCAGGAGTTGAGGACAGAAGTCTGTGAAAACAAGCAGCCTTAGGTTTCTGGGCGACGGCATGGCAGGTACGCTCTGCAGAGCTGAAACGAGATCTCGTTCATCTGAAATGAGGTGAGGATCTGACGAACGCTCAGGTTGGAGTTTCTGTCCCTTACGGCCCTCTCATGAAGAGGTGGTGGATCACGAGGCCATGGAATTTTTTCCCACAATGGGAGTTTTGAGATGCTCCATACCAAAAAGATTCTTCTGCAGGACGATTGAGACCTGTTGGTTGGCTCCGGGACTTCCCATACGGATCGATTCCGAGTAGGGTTCTAAAGATGGATGGCTGGGAAGCCCGACTCTCATTCCTCTTGTGTCCTAGTGACAAGACAGGTTAGATCTTCTGGATTGGGGGAGAAACTGAGAGGTTTGAGTTGAAATGGACTCTCTTGTGGATGGGTCCTAATGTGGGTTTATGTCCATGGAGAACTTGGAATGAGGCAGTGGCACAGGGTCCCTGAAGGGTTCTCCTAACCAGAGGCTTTGACACAGCTCCACCGTGCAAGATTCCCACGTGGAAACGGGATTTGTTCTGATGGGTGCCTCAAGAAACAGCCATATGCTGCTATTGGAATCCAGGCCTCTGAGGAGAGATGCCTGGACAACAAAGCAATGGATCCGATTAGGATCTAGGGGCCTGCTCATTCCAATTTACCTCTGGGGACATCTGTCCACGGTTCTAAGTGCAGGTAGATGCTCAGCTGGTTTCAGACCTCCCTTGTTTTTCCTGGGCAGTCAACACTATTGGGATGGCCCCGGGCACTTTGGAGGTTTATCATTCTAATTCTAGGTTTGTGGCCAATGGAATGGGCAGAATTTCCAGGTACAGTCCTCAGGTTTGGCTCCAAGCACCTGTGCCTGTAGATTTTGTGGGCCAGGGCTGTGGGGACAGTTGTCTGAAAACACAAACTCGGTTTAGGTTTCGGGTCGTAGGTATTGCAGGACTGATCTACCGACCGTGAGGAGAACTCTTCAGGATATGAACAAGGGGGCGAGTGTGAGTCGATTGCTCGAGAATTTGTCTCTGGATATTGTGTCACTGATGGCCGTGGAATGTCCTGGTAGCCTCATGGGCCATGGACGAGTCTTCCGCTCTGGGCATTTGGCCCGATCCCAAGATTATGGGATTATTCTTTGGGATGGGAGAAATCCGTTTTTTTTGTTTGTTTGTTTTTACCTCAGGTGTCCCACCAAAAGAGAGTTTCCAGAGCAGAGCCCTGGGGAGGGGCGACTGGACCACCAGAAAGCTGGTTAAAACTTGGGGCCTAGGGGCGTGGCAAGCCCATTATGACGTCTAATGATCCAGCCACTGAGAGGACTTACTAGAGGACAGGACTCACGCTGAGGGTCACAATGCGTGTTTGTGCCCTCTTCGTACTCAAGCATGGGCGGGGCCTCATGGTGAACGCTGGTTTCAACTACACTGAACGTGGGACAACATGCCAACCACAAGGTTTCTTGCCATAGGGAAGGAGGTGTTCTGATTTCTGCATCACATTCACCCCTGGCAGGGTGTGGAGTTAAGGTCTATGTTCTGAAGCCTGAGAGGCTAGGTTGGGAATCGATGACGTGCTAAGGCCATGGCGGGTCTGTTGTGCTCAGTGTGCGGTCAGCTGTCTGGGTGTTGGTCAGGAAGTCCAGGCTCAGGCTGTGTCAGACAGTGTATTAGTGCCCAGATTTGTCGATATAATTTGTTTACAGAAGGGTGCCGTGTAGGTCTATCCTCATTTCGGGTGTCTGGGAAGCTCCATAGGGCAACATTTTGTTTTTTATCTGGAGGGCAGGCAGAGTGCTGCCTTGTGGGTCCAGAATTGCCAAACGTGAGGTCTTGGGGGCCAGGAGTGTGGGGACGGACGTTGGAGAACAGAAGTTTCACATAGGTTTAAGGGCGAGGGCAAGGCCGGCACACTCTGCAGAGCTGAATCGAGATGTCGTGCATCTGAATTCAGGGCGAGGATCAGACTTTGGCTCAGGTTGGAGTTCCTGTCCATGATTTCCCCTTCAGAAAGGGGGTGGGGGCTTCAGAAAGCCATCACGGTTTTCCCACGTTGGGAGTTGTGAGATGCTCCAAAACGCAAGGATTCCTTCTGCAGGACATTTGAGACCTTTTGAATGGGTCCAGGACGTTCCATATGGAACGACGCCAGAGCAGGGTTCTAAGGGCGGAGCCCTGGGCAACCCGCCTCGCATCTCAATTGTCTCCTAGCGACAGGACAGGTTCTATCTGCTGGCTCGGGGGGAGAAAACCGAGAAGCCAGAGTTGAAATGGACTCTCCTGCGGATGGATCCTAATGTGGGTTTGTGTCCATGGAGATTTTGGAAAGGGGTGGTGGCACCTGGCCCTGAAGGATTCTCCTATCCGGCAGTTTTGACACAGTTCCAGCCTGCTATTTTCCCATGTCGAGACAAGAGTTGCCTCCGGAAACCCCAGCATGCTGGTATTTGAAAACATGCCTCTGAGAAGAGATGCCTGGAAACCAAAGCAATGGATCCGATTACGGCCTAGGGACCTGTGAGGTTCAATCTACTACCCTGGTGACATCCAACTATGGTATGAGTGGAGTTAGATGCTCAGCTGTTGTCAGTAGCCCTTGTTTGTCCCGGGCGGCCTACACAATTGGGATGGCTTCAGCGACTGTGGACGTTTCTCCTAATTTGGAGGCGTGTGGTCAAGTGAATGGGCAGAATTCCAGTGGAGTGGGCAGGCACAGACCTGATGTGTGGCTCCAGAGGCCCCAGCCTGGAGGGTGTGTGGGCCAAGACTGTGGGGATAGAAGTCTGAAAACACTAACTCAGCTTACGTTTGGGGACATAAGTATGGCAGGCCCGATCTACAGACCGTGAGGAGAACTCTTCGGGATATGAAGAAAGAGGGAGTGTGAGGCATTTATTCAGGGTTTTGTCTCTGGATTTCGTATCAACAATGGCCGTGGAATGTAGAGGAGGCCTCATGGGCCATGGACAATTCTTCCTCTCTGTGGATTTGCAACGAACCCAATTCTTTTTGGGTCCATCTTGGGGATGGGAGGAGTCTTTTCAGTTTGGTTACCTCAGGTGTCCCACCAAAAGAGGAATTTCAAAGCAGAGCCCTGGGGAGGGACGAACGGACAAACCGAACTATGGTTAGTTCCAGCCACTGAGAGGCCTTCCTTGAGGACAGAACTCACGCTGAGGGTCACAATGTGTGTTTATGCATTCTAGGTGCTCAAGCATGGGCGGGAATCATGGTCCACACTGATGCTCCTACACTGAACGTTGGGCTCCATGCCAACCACATGTATTCTTGCCATGGGGAAGTAGTAGTTCTGATTTTTTCATCTCTTTCACCGCTGGGCCGTGATTGGAGTTAAGGTCTAGGTTTTGTAGTCTTTATACCGTGCTTGGGAAGAGATGAGGACTTAAGTCCATGCCTGGTCCGACGTGCTCAGTGTGGAGCCAGCTCGCTGAGTGTTGGTCGGGAGGTTCAGGCCTAGGCTGCGTCAGACCAGGCATTAGTTTTCAGGGTATATTGCATAATTAATGGGGGGAGAGTCGAGTGCCGTGCAGCTTGATCCTCATTTAGCGTTTCTGGGTAGCCCCAAGGGCAACGTTTTTTTCTTGAGGGCAGGCAGAGTGCTGCTTTGTGGCTCCGGAGTTCCCAAACTGGATGCCCTTTGGGCAAGGAGTGTGAGTACGGAAGAATAAGAACACATGTTAGGCGTAGGTTTCGGGACGAGGGTACGGCAGGCACTCTCTGCAGATATGAATCGGGACTTCGTGCATCTGAAGTCAGGGATAGGTTCAGACGTAGGCTCAGGTTGGAGTTTCTGTCCATTATGGCCCTTTCTTTCAGGGGGCTGCATCTCGAGGCCATGGAAGTTTACCCAGGAGGGGAGTTGGGATATGCTCCAAGCCACAAGGATTTTTTCTGTTCAACAATTGAGATCTGTTGGATCGCTCTAGGATGTTTCATACGGAAGGACAGCAAAGCAGGGAGCGAAGGATGGAACCCTGGGCAGACTGCCTCGATTCTAACAGTCTCCTGGTTAATAGACATTTTTGATATGCTAGCTCTGGGGAGCAATGGAGGGGGCTGAGTTGAAATGGACTCTCCTGCGGATGGGTCCTAATGTGGTTTTGTGTGCATGGAGACCTTGGTACGGGGCGGTGGCACACGGACCCTGAATGCTTCTCGAACCAGAGATTTTGCGTCATCACCAAAAGACAAGTTTCCCATGTGGAGACTAGATTTGATCTGATTGGTGCCTCAGGAAAGCCCCACATGCTGATATTGGAAACCAGGCCTCAGATGAGAGATAGCAGGAAACCAAAACAATGGACCCCATTAGGGCCTAGGGCCCTGTCCCGTTCAATGTCCTTCTCTGGGGACATCCATCTACAGTATGTGTGGAGATGGATGCTCAGCTGGTTCCAGGCAGCCCTTGTTTGTCATGGGCGTTCTATACTATTGGGATGGGCTTGTGGACTTTGGAGGTTTCTCCTAGTTTGTATGATTGTGGTCAATGGAAGGGGCAGAATTCCCATAGAGTTGATAGGCACAGATATGATGTGTGGCTCCAGGGTCCTCAGGATGAAGGGTATGGAAGCCAGAAATGTGGGGATAGAATTCTGAAAACAAACACTCGGCCTGTTTTGGGGACATAGGTTTGGCAGTCCCGATCTACAGACCGTGAGGGGAACTCTTCGGGATATGAAGAAAGAGCGAGTGTGAGGCGCTTATTCAGGCTTTTGTCTCTGGATTTTGTGTCAACGATGGGCGTGGAATGTCGGGGAGGCCTCATGGCCCATGGATGAGTCTTCCTCTCTGTGGATTTGGCCCGATCCCAATTTGGGGGTCAATCTGTGGGATGGGAGGAGTCCTTTCAGTTTGGTTACCTCATTCTAAAGCAGAGCCCTGGGGAGGGGCGAATGGACAACACGAACTATGGTTAAAAATTGGGGCCTAGGGGCATGGCAAGCCCAATATGCCGTCTCTTGGTCCAGCCACTGAGAGACCTTACTTGGGCACTGGGCTCACGCTGAGGGTCACAATGCATATTTGTGACCAAAGCGGCCGTCAAGCACTGCGGGGTCAAAGGGCCACACTGCTATCAATGCACTGAACGTTGGGCAACACGCCCACCACAAGGTTTCTTGCCATGGGGAAGGATTTCTGATTTCTGCCTCATTTTCAACCCTGGGCAGTGATCGGAGAAAACGTCTAGGTTCTGAAGCCTGAAAACCGAAGTTGGGAAGAGATGACGACCTAAGGCTTTGGCAGGTCTGATGTGTTCAGTGTGAGTCAGCTGGCTGGGTGTGGGTCTGGAGGTCCAGGCTCAGGCTGTGACAGAAAGGGCATGAGTGCCCAGGGCATCCTGTAGAATTGGGGTACAGTCAAGTGGCGAAAAGGTTGATCCTCATTTGGGGTTTCTGGTTAGCCCCAGAGGGCAATGTTTTTTCTTCTGGAGGGCAGGCAGAGGGCTGCATTGTAGTTCTGGAATTGCCAAACTGGAGGGATTGTGGGCCAGGAGTTGAGGACAGAAGTCTGTGAAAACAAGCAGCCTTAGGTTTCTGGGCGACGGCATGGCAGGTACGCTCTGCAGAGCTGAAACGAGATCTCGTTCATCTGAAATGAGGTGAGGATCTGACGAACGCTCAGGTTGGAGTTTCTGTCCCTTACGGCCCTCTCATGAAGAGGTGGTGGATCACGAGGCCATGGAATTTTTTCCCACAATGGGAGTTTTGAGATGCTCCATACCAAAAAGATTCTTCTGCAGGACGATTGAGACCTGTTGGTTGGCTCCGGGACTTCCCATACGGATCGATTCCGAGTAGGGTTCTAAAGATGGATGGCTGGGAAGCCCGACTCTCATTCCTCTTGTGTCCTAGTGACAAGACAGGTTAGATCTTCTGGATTGGGGGAGAAACTGAGAGGTTTGAGTTGAAATGGACTCTCTTGTGGATGGGTCCTAATGTGGGTTTATGTCCATGGAGAACTTGGAATGAGGCAGTGGCACAGGGTCCCTGAAGGGTTCTCCTAACCAGAGGCTTTGACACAGCTCCACCGTGCAAGATTCCCACGTGGAAACGGGATTTGTTCTGATGGGTGCCTCAAGAAACAGCCATATGCTGCTATTGGAATCCAGGCCTCTGAGGAGAGATGCCTGGACAACAAAGCAATGGATCCGATTAGGATCTAGGGGCCTGCTCATTCCAATTTACCTCTGGGGACATCTGTCCACGGTTCTAAGTGCAGGTAGATGCTCAGCTGGTTTCAGACCTCCCTTGTTTTTCCTGGGCAGTCAACACTATTGGGGTGGCCCCGGGCACTTTGGAGGTTTATCATTCTAATTCTAGGTTTGTGGCCAATGGAATGGGCAGAATTTCCAGGTACAGTCCTCAGGTTTGGCTCCAAGCACCTGTGCCTGTAGATTTTGTGGGCCAGGGCTGTGGGGACAGTTGTCTGAAAACACAAACTCGGTTTAGGTTTCGGGTCGTAGGTATTGCAGGACTGATCTACCGACCGTGAGGAGAACTCTTCAGGATATGAACAAGGGGGCGAGTGTGAGTCGATTGCTCGAGAATTTGTCTCTGGATATTGTGTCACTGATGGCCGTGGAATGTCCTGGTAGCCTCATGGGCCATGGACGAGTCTTCCGCTCTGGGCATTTGGCCCGATCCCAAGATTATGGGATTATTCTTTGGGATGGGAGAAATCCGTTTTTTTTGTTTGTTTGTTTTTACCTCAGGTGTCCCACCAAAAGAGAGTTTCCAGAGCAGAGCCCTGGGGAGGGGCGACTGGACCACCAGAAAGCTGGTTAAAACTTGGGGCCTAGGGGCGTGGCAAGCCCATTATGACGTCTAATGATCCAGCCACTGAGAGGACTTACTAGAGGACAGGACTCACGCTGAGGGTCACAATGCGTGTTTGTGCCCTCTTCGTACTCAAGCATGGGCGGGGCCTCATGGTGAACGCTGGTTTCAACTACACTGAACGTGGGACAACATGCCAACCACAAGGTTTCTTGCCATAGGGAAGGAGGTGTTCTGATTTCTGCATCACATTCACCCCTGGCAGGGTGTGGAGTTAAGGTCTATGTTCTGAAGCCTGAGAGGCTAGGTTGGGAATCGATGACGTGCTAAGGCCATGGCGGGTCTGTTGTGCTCAGTGTGCGGTCAGCTGTCTGGGTGTTGGTCAGGAAGTCCAGGCTCAGGCTGTGTCAGACAGTGTATTAGTGCCCAGATTTGTCGATATAATTTGTTTACAGAAGGGTGCCGTGTAGGTCTATCCTCATTTCGGGTGTCTGGGAAGCTCCATAGGGCAACATTTTGTTTTTTATCTGGAGGGCAGGCAGAGTGCTGCCTTGTGGGTCCAGAATTGCCAAACGTGAGGTCTTGGGGGCCAGGAGTGTGGGGACGGACGTTGGAGAACAGAAGTTTCACATAGGTTTAAGGGCGAGGGCAAGGCCGGCACACTCTGCAGAGCTGAATCGAGATGTCGTGCATCTGAATTCAGGGCGAGGATCAGACTTTGGCTCAGGTTGGAGTTCCTGTCCATGATTTCCCCTTCAGAAAGGGGGTGGGGGCTTCAGAAAGCCATCACGGTTTTCCCACGTTGGGAGTTGTGAGATGCTCCAAAACGCAAGGATTCCTTCTGCAGGACATTTGAGACCTTTTGAATGGGTCCAGGACGTTCCATATGGAACGACGCCAGAGCAGGGTTCTAAGGGCGGAGCCCTGGGCAACCCGCCTCGCATCTCAATTGTCTCCTAGCGACAAGACAGGTTCTATCTGCTGGCTCGGGGGGAGAAAACCGAGAAGCCAGAGTTGAAATGGACTCTCCTGCGGATGGATCCTAATGTGGGTTTGTGTCCATGGAGATTTTGGAAAGGGGTGGTGGCACCTGGCCCTGAAGGATTCTCCTATCCGGCAGTTTTGACACAGTTCCAGCCTGCTATTTTCCCATGTCGAGACAAGAGTTGCCTCCGGAAACCCCAGCATGCTGGTATTTGAAAACATGCCTCTGAGAAGAGATGCCTGGAAACCAAAGCAATGGATCCGATTACGGCCTAGGGACCTGTGAGGTTCAATCTACTACCCTGGTGACATCCAACTATGGTATGAGTGGAGTTAGATGCTCAGCTGTTGTCAGTAGCCCTTGTTTGTCCCGGGCGGCCTACACAATTGGGATGGCTTCAGCGACTGTGGACGTTTCTCCTAATTTGGAGGCGTGTGGTCAAGTGAATGGGCAGAATTCCAGTGGAGTGGGCAGGCACAGACCTGATGTGTGGCTCCAGAGGCCCCAGCCTGGAGGGTGTGTGGGCCAAGACTGTGGGGATAGAAGTCCGAAAACACTAACTCAGCTTACGTTTGGGGACATAAGTATGGCAGGCCCGATCTACAGACCGTGAGGAGAACTCTTCGGGATATGAAGAAAGAGGGAGTGTGAGGCATTTATTCAGGGTTTTGTCTCTGGATTTCGTATCAACAATGGCCGTGGAATGTAGAGGAGGCCTCATGGGCCATGGACAATTCTTCCTCTCTGTGGATTTGCAACGAACCCAATTCTTTTTGGGTCCATCTTGGGGATGGGAGGAGTCTTTTCAGTTTGGTTACCTCAGGTGTCCCACCAAAAGAGGGATTTCAAAGCAGAGCCCTGGGGAGGGACGAACGGACAAACCGAACTATGGTTAGTTCCAGCCACTGAGAGGCCTTCCTTGAGGACAGAACTCACGCTGAGGGTCACAATGTGTGTTTATGCATTCTAGGCGCTCAAGCATGGGCGGGAATCATGGTCCACACTGATGCTCCTACACTGAACGTTGGGCTCCATGCCAACCACATGTATTCTTGCCATGGGGAAGTAGTAGTTCTGATTTTTTCATCTCTTACACCGCTGCGCCGTGATTGGAGTTAAGGTCTAGGTTGTGTAGTCTGAAAACTGAACTTGGGAAGAGATGAGGACTTAAGTCCATGTCTGGTCCGACGTGCTCAGTGTGGAGCCAGCTCGCTGAGTGTTGGTCGGGAGGTTCAGTCCTAGGCTGCGTCAGACCAGGCATTAGTTTTCAGGGTATATTGTATAATTGGGGGACAGTCGAGTGCCGTGCAGCTTGATCCTCATTTACTGTTTCTGGGTAGCCCAAAGGGCAATGTTTTACTTCTGGAGGGCAGGCAGAGTGCTGCTTTGTGGCTCCGGAATTCCCAAACTGGATGCCCTTTGGGCAAGGAGTGTGAGGACGAAAGAATAAGAACACAAGTTAGGCGTATGTTTCGGAACGAGGGCACGGCAGGCACTCTCTGCAGATCTGAATCGGGACTTCGTGCATCTGAAGTCAGGGAGAGGTTCAGACCTAGGCTCAGGTTGGAGTTTCTGTCCATAATGGCCCTTTCTTGAAGGGGGCAGCATCTCGAGGCCATGGAGGTTTACCCAGGAGGGTAGTTGGGATATGCTCCAAGCCACAAGGATTTTTTCTGATCAACAACTGAGATCTGTTGGATCACTCCAGGATGTTTCATACGGAACGACAGCAAAGCAGGGATCGAAGGATGGAACCCTGGGCAGACTGCCTCGATACTGTCTCCAAGTTAATAGACAGTTTTGATATGCTAGCTCTAGTGGAGCAATGGATGGGGCTGAGTTGAAATGGACTCTCCTGCGGGGATAGACGTCTGAAAACACACACTCGGCTTGTTTTGAGTACGTAGGTATGGCAGTCCCGATATACAGACCGTGAGGTGAACTCTTTGGGATATGAAGAAAGATAGAGTGAGGCGCTTATTCAGGCTTTTGTCTCTGGATTTTGTGTCAACGATGGGCGTGGAATGTCGGGGAGGCCTCATGGGCCATGGATGTGTCTTCCTCTCTGTGGATTTGGCCCGTTCCCAATTTGGGTGTCAATCTGTGGGATGGGAGGACTCCTTTCAGTTTGGTTACCTCATTCTAAAGCAGAGCACTGGGGAGGGGCGAATGGACAACACGATCTATGGTTAAAAATTGGGGCCTAGGGGCATGGCAAGCCCAATATGCCGTCTCTTGGTCCAGCCACTGAGAGACCTTACTTGGGGACTGGGCTCACGCTGAGGGTCGCAATGCGTATTTGTGACCAACGCGGCCCTCAAGCATGGCGGAGTCAAAGGGCGACACTGCTATGAAATACACTGAACGTGGGAAACACGCCAACAACAAGATTTCTTGCCATGGGGAAGGATTTCTGATTTCTGCCTCATGTTCAACCCTGGGCAGTGATCGGAGAAAACGTCTAGGTTCTGAAGCTTGAAAACCGAAGTTGGGAAGAGATGACGACCTAAGGCTTTGGCAGGTCCGATGTGTTCAGTGTGAGTCCAGCTGGCTGGGTGTGGGTCTGGAGGTCCAGGCTCAGGCTGTGACAGAAAGGGCATGAGTGCCCAGGGCATCCTGTAGAATTGGGGTACAGTCAAGTGGCGAAAAGGTTGATCCTCCTTTGGGTCTTCTGGTTAGCCCCAGAAGGCATGGTTTTTTCTTCTGGAGGGCAGGCAGAGGGCTGCATTGTAGTTCTGGAATTGCCAAACTGGAGGGATTGTGGGCCAGGAGTTGAGGACAGAAGTCTGAGAACACAGCAACCTTAGGTTTCTGGGCGAGGGCATGGAATTCGCTCTGCAGAGCTGAAACGCGATATCGTACATCTGAAATCAGGTGAGGATCTGACGAACGCTCAGGTTGGAGTTTCTGTCCCTTATGGCCCTCTTCATGAAGAGGTGCTGGATCACAAGGCCAAGGAATTTTTCCCACAATGGGAGTTGAGAGATGCCAAAGCCTTAGTCGTCATCTCTTCCAAACTTCGCTTTTCAGGCTTCAGAACCTAGACGTTTTCTCCAATCACTGCCCAGGGTTGAACATGAGGCAGAAATCAGAAATCCTTCCCCATGGCAAGAAATCTTGTGGTGGGCGTGTTGCCCAACGTTCGGTGTAGTTGATAGCAGTGTGGCACTTTGACCCCGCCATGCTTGAGGGCCGCGTTGGTCACAAATACGCATTGTGACCCTCAGCGTGAGCCCAGTCCCCAAGTAAGGTCTCTCAGTGGCTGGACCAAGAGACGGCATATTGGGCTTGCCATGCCCCTAGGCCCCAATTTTTAACCATAGTTCGTGTTGTCCATTCGCCCCTCCCCAGTGCTCTGCTTTAGAATGAGGTAACCAAACTGAAAGGACTCCTCCCATCCCACAGATTGACCCCCAAATTGGGATCGGGCCAAATCCACAGAGAGGAAGACTCATCCATGGCCCATGAGGCCTCCCCGACATTCCACGCCCATCGTTGACACAAAATCCAGAGACAAAAGCCTGAATAAGCGCCTCACACTCGCTCTTTCTTCATATCCCAAAGAGTTCCCCTCACGGTCTGTAGATCGGAACGCCATACCTTCGTCCCCAAAACAAGCCAAGTGTGTGTTTTCAGACTTCTCTCCCCACATTCCTGGCTTCCATACCCTCCAGCCTGGGGACCCTGGAGCCACAATCAGGTCTTTGCCTCTCAACTCCACGGGAATTCTGCCCCTTCCATTGACCACAATCATACAAACTAGGAGAAACCTCCAAAGTCCCCAAGGCCATCCCAATAGTATAGAACGCCCAGGACAAACAAGGGCTGCCTGGAACCAGCTGAGCATCCATCTCCACACATACTGTAGATGGATGTCGTCACAGAACGAGATTGAACGGGACAAAGCGCTAGGCCCTAATGGGGTCCATTGTTTTGGTTTCCTGCTATCTCTCATCAGAGGCCTGGTTTCCAATATCAGCATGTGGGGCTTTCCTGAGGCACCAATCAGATCAAATCTAATCTCCACATGGGAAACTTGTCTTTTGGAGATGACGCAAAACCTCTGGTTAGGAGAAGCATTCAGGGTCCGTGTGCCACCGCCCCATGCCAAGGTCTCCATGCACACAAACCCACAATAGGACCCATCTTCAGGAGAGTCCATTTCAACTCAGCGCCCTCCGTTGCTTCCCTAGCGCTAGCATATCAAAACTGTCTATTAACTAGGAGACAGTTAGAATCGAGGCAGTCTGCCCAGGGCTCCATCCTTCGATTCCTGCTTTGCTGTCGTTCCGTATGAAACATCCTGGAGCGATCCAACAGATCTCAATGGTTGATCAGAAAAAATCATTGTGGCTTGGAGCATATCCCAACTCCCCTCCTGGGTAAACCTCCTTGGCCTCGAGATGCTGCTCCCTTCAAGAAAGGGCCATAATGGACAGAAACTCCAACCTGAGCCTAGGTCTGAACCTCTCTCTGACTTCAGATGCACGAAGTCCCGATTCAGATCTGCATAGAGTGCCTGCCGTGCCCTCGTCCCGAAACCTATGCCTAACTTGTGTTCTTATTCTTCCGTCCTCACACTCCTTGCCCAAAGGGCATCCAGTTTGGGAATTCCGGAGCCACAAAGCAGCACTCTGCCTGCCCTCCAGAAGAAAAACGTTGTCCTTGGGGCTACCCAGAAACGCTAAATGAGGATCAAGCTGCACGGCACTCGAATCTCCGCCAATTATACAATATACCCTGAAAACTAAAGCTCTTCAAGCTGCACGGCACTCGACTCTCCCCCAATTATACAATATACCCTGAAAACTAATGCCTGGTCTGATGCAGCCTAGGCCTGAACCTCCCGACCAACACTCAGCGAGCTGGCACCACACTGAGCACATCGGACCTGACATGGACTTAAGTCATCATCTCTTCCCAAGCTCGGTTTTCAGACTACACAACCTAGACCTTAACTCCAATCATGGCCCAGCGGTGAAAGAGATGAAAAAATCAGAACTACTACTTCCCCATGGCAAGAATACATGTGGTTTGCATGGAGCCCAACGTTCAGTGTAGGAGCATCAGTGTGGACCATGATTCCCGCCCATGCTTGAGCGCCTAGAAGGCATAAATACACATTGTGACGCTCAGCGTGAGTTCTGTCCTCAAGGAAGGCCTTTCAGTGGCTGGAACTAACCAGAGTTCGGTTTGTCCATTCGCCCCTCCCCAGGGCTCTGCTTTGAAATCCCTCTTTTGGTGGGACACCTGAGGTAACCAAACTGAAAGGACTCCTCCCATCGCCAAGATGGACCGAAAACAATTGGGTTCGTGCCAAATCCACAGAGAGGAAGACTCATCTATGGCCCATGAGGCCTCCTCGACATTCCACGGCCATTGTTGAGACAAAATCCAGAGACAAAACCCTGAATAAATGCTTCACACTCACTCTTTCTTCATATCCCGAAGAGTTCTCCTCACGGTCTGTAGTTTGGGCCTGCCATACTTATGTCCCCAAACGTAAGCCGAGTTAGTGTTTTCAGACTTCTATCCCCACAGTCTTGGCCCACACACCCTCCAGGCTGGGGCCTCTGGAGCCACACATCAGGTCTGTGCCTGCCCACTCCACTGGAATTCTGCCCATTCACTTGACCACACGCCTCCAAATTAGGAGAAACGTCCACAGTCGCTGAAGCCATCCCAATTGTGTAGGCCGCCCGGGACAAACAAGGGCTACTGACAACAGCTGAGCATCTACCTCCACTCATACCGTAGTTGGATTTCACCAGGGTAGTAGATTGAACCTCACAGCTCCCTAGGCCGTAATCGGATCCATTGCTTTGGTTTCCAGGCATCTCTTCTCAGAGGCATGTTTTCAAATACCAGCATGCTGGGGTTTCCGGAGGCAACTCTTGTCTCGACATGGGAAAATAGCAAGCTGGAACTGTGTCAAAACTTCCGGATAGGAGAATCCTTCAGGGCCAGGTGCCACCACCACTTTCCAAGATCTCCATGGACACAAACCCACATTAGGATCCATCCGCAGGAGAGTCCATTTCAACTCTGGCTTCTCGGTTTTCTCCCCCCGAGCCAGCAGATAGAACCTGTCTTGTGGCTAAGAGACAATTGAGATGCGAGGCGGGTTGCCCAGGGCTCCGCCCTTAGAACCCTGCTCTGGCGTCGTTCCATATGGAACGTCCTGGACCCATTCAAAAGGTCTCAAATGTCCTGCAGAAGGAATCCTTGCGTTTTGGAGCATCTCACAACTCCCAACGTGGGAAAACCGTGATGGCTTTCTGAAGCCCCCACCCCCTTTCTGAAGGGGAAATCATGGACAGGAACTCCAACCTGAGCCAAAGTCTGATCCTCACCCTGAATTCAGATGCACGACATCTCGATTCAGCTCTGCAGAGTGTGCCGGCCTTGCCCTCGCCCTTAAACCTATGTGAAACTTCTGTTCTCCAACGTCCGTCCTCACACTCCTGGCCCCCAAGACCTCACGTTTGGCAATTCTGGACCCACAAGGCAGCACTCTGCCTGCCCTCCAGATAAAAAACAAAATGTTGCCCTATGGAGCTTCCCAGACACCCGAAATGAGGATAGACCTACACGGCACCCTTCTGTAAACAAATTATATCGACAAATCTGGGCACTTATACACTGTCTGACACAGCCTGAGCCTGGACTTCCTGACCAACACCCAGACAGCTGACCGCACACTGAGCACAACAGACCCGCCATGGCCTTAGCACGTCATCGATTCCCAACCTAGCCTCTCAGGCTTCAGAACATAGACCTTAACTCCACACCCTGCCAGGGGTGAATGTGATGCAGAAATCAGAACACCTCCTTCCCTATGGCAAGAAACCTTGTGGTTGGCATGTTGTCCCACGTTCAGTGTAGTTGAAACCAGTGTTCACCATGAGGCCCCGCCCATGCTTGAGTACGAAGAGGGCACAAACACGCATTGTGACCCTCAGCGTGAGTCCTGTCCTCTAGTAAGTCCTCTCAGTGGCTGGATCATTAGACGTCATAATGGGCTTGCCACGCCCCTAGGCCCCAAGTTTTAACCAGCTTTCTGGTGGTCCAGTCGCCCCTCCCCAGGGCTCTGCTCTGGAAACTCTCTTTTGGTGGGACACCTGAGGTAAAAACAAACAAACAAAAAAACGGATTTCTCCCATCCCAAAGAATAATCCCATAATCTTGGGATCGGGCCAAATGCCCAGAGCGGAAGACTCGTCCATGGCCCATGAGGCTACCAGGACATTCCACGGCCATCAGTGACACAATATCCAGAGACAAATTCTCGAGCAATCGACTCACACTCGCCCCCTTGTTCATATCCTGAAGAGTTCTCCTCACGGTCGGTAGATCAGTCCTGCAATACCTACGACCCGAAACCTAAACCGAGTTTGTGTTTTCAGACAACTGTCCCCACAGCCCTGGCCCACAAAATCTACAGGCACAGGTGCTTGGAGCCAAACCTGAGGACTGTACCTGGAAATTCTGCCCATTCCATTGGCCACAAACCTAGAATTAGAATGATAAACCTCCAAAGTGCCCGGGGCCATCCCAATAGTGTTGACTGCCCAGGAAAAACAAGGGAGGTCTGAAACCAGCTGAGCATCTACCTGCACTTAGACCCGAGGACAGATGTACCCAGAGGTAAATTGGAATGAGCAGGCCCCTAGATCCTGATGGGATCCATTGCTTTGTTGTCCAGGCATCTCTCCTCAGAGGCCTGGATTCCAATAGCAGCATATGGCTGTTTCTTGAGGCACCCATCAGAACAAATCTCGTCTCCACGTGGGAATCTTGCACTTTGGAGCTGTGTCACAGCCTCTGGTTAGGAGAACCCTTCAGGGACCCTGTGCCACTGCCTCATTCCAAGTTCTCTATGGACACAAACCCACATTAGGACCCATCCACAAGAGAGTCCATTTCAACTCAACCCTCTCAGTTTCTCTCCCAGATCCAGCAGATCTAACCTGTCTTGTCACTAGGACACAAGAGGAATGAGAGTCGGGCTTCCCAGCCATCCATCTTTAGAACCCTACTCAGAATCGATCCGTATGGGAAGTCCTGGAGCCAACCAACAGGTCTCAATCGCCCTGCAAAAGAATCTTTACGGTTTGGAGCATCTCACAACTCCCATCGTGGGAAAATATCCTTGGCCTCGTGATCCACCACCTCTTCATGAAGAGGGCCATAAGGGACAGAAACTCAAACCTGAGCGTTCGTCAGATCCTCACCTGATTTCAGATGCACGAGATCTCGTTTCAGCTCTGCAGAGCGTAGCTGCCATGCCGTCGCCCAGAAACCTAAGGCTGCTTGTGTTCTCAGACTTCTGTCCTCAACTCCTGGCCCACAAGACCTCCAGTTTGACAATTCCAGAACTACAATGCAGCCCTCTGCCTGCACTCCAGAAGAAAAAACATATCCTCTGGGGCTGACCAGAATCCCCTGAAATTATGGGGAAAAAATCCCTAGAAATACAGCAATAATCACTGGCTGCTCTTTATTTATCCAGATCCTGCGGTAGGCAAAGAAGAGCTGGTTTTAGTCAGAGGATGATCTCCGTTTGTCTTCATGATCTGGCATTTCCTGCAAGCCAGGCATGGGGCTCTGCACTAGAGCTGCAAATGCTGGGGGGCCCTCACTGTCCCTTTTCTCTTCTCAGGGGGACAACAGGCATGTCCATGGTGCAGTGTGACAGGCTTTACCACAGGGAGAAAAAAGCCTGCCAAGGGTAGGTTGGAGCTGGGAAAAGCCACTTAGGAACAGATTTTCAGGGGAGGTGATAGACAAGGGCAAAGCGAAGAATGAGGATGAGTGTGTCAAGTTTCAAAGTGCCAGGAGGCAGCACAGTGCATTCGGGAAACTACAGCAAGTTCCTGACATCCGACAGCTGATCTGGCAGCATCACCTGGGGATGGAGGCTGAGCCGCGGGGTTAACACTGGGGGTGAGATGGTTTGTATACTATGCCGAGGAGGTGAAGTACTACACTGTGGGTGCACAGGGAGCTACCGCAGGATTTCAAATATCAGAATCGTAACCATAATAGAGTATTTAATTGCATCCTAGCTTTCATCAAGGGTAAGATGCACTATAGTTTATGTTTGACTAAGAAAGGGAAATGCTGTCAGTTAAACTAGGATATGTCATCAAGTGCAAAATGAGTGCCACCTTAAGAGATATTAAAATGGGGGGGGGGAGGACAAATCTTAGACCAAGTAAATTGTGGTACTATAATAATTAAGAAAGGTCGAACACTTGGATCAACTTAAAAAGTGATTATTGCTTACCATGTGCCCCAAACTATATTAAGTCTTAGAACAAGAGACGTTCTCATCTTGATGCCCCGCAGCTGTTAGACCCAAAGTACAGAGCGCAATAGCCAATGACCAGCAGGCCCCAAGTGCCATGTGCAGACTCTAAGAGCAACTGCCTTTGAGAGAGGAAATGGTTGAGAGTGGGCTTTCTGAGGTAGAGAATTACTAGCTGGGAAAGTAGGAGAATTGACACAGAATCGGAATTGATGCCCCTACATGACAGAGTTGGTGAAACTTCCCTTCTCAGAGATCTTGAGGCTCCTCAGAAATGTATTTTTCATTTTTGACGGAACATTCAGGATAAATATGATCTGTTCGAGTCCCTGTTCTCTTATCAGGACTGTTTCTTAGGCTTCACTGGCACAAGAAAAGGGTTTTGATAGTCCAGGGTAAATCCTGACAAAAGGAAAGCACGGTATCTATGAAAAACTAACCACTCAGAAGAGAACAACTGATAAAAGGCGGGGCCGACCTGACCCTGCAGGATAGGTAAGGTTGGTCCGGCAACAGGGGTAGAGGGGAAGTGCCCATCTCCTGCTAGAAGAACTAGAGAAGACCCCTTCCGGAGAGACCACAAGGAGAGGAGAGCAGTAGGTGTGATGATGAATATTTTAATCAGCCGAGAAGGTCATAATGACAAAGTTCCAGGATCAGAGTAAACATATGGGATTAAAAAATAAAAAATAAAAAAAAGATTTTTTTAAAAGGACTTTTTTTTTTAAGGAATTTAAACAAAATTCCTTCTTAAGAGACAGTTGGCTGTTTAAACCAAAAGTACAACTCACTGAGAGAATCACCACATTATTTATTGGGGTAGAAAGGACCTGGAATGTAGAAAGACCCATTCTGCAGAGGATAAAATAGAATCACTAACAGGCCTCATGCCTTGCACAGCCAGTGGCTAGAATCCCTGCCTCATGAGACCCTGTGCTAGAAGGCCGCTAGAACCATCTCAACTATGTTAGTCTATCTTGGAAGCCAACAAGTGTTTGCCCAATTGAGAGCACGGTAACAATCAGTCACGTTATGTTATAATGATTGTCGATATCTTTAAAAGCCTTGTCAAGTTCCTTTTAGAGTAACCCTCACCCCACCCTTAAGAAATTTATCTGTGGTTCACCTCTTTGAAATACCTCATTGTTGTTCCACATTTACCATAGCCAAAAAAAACCAAAAAAAAAACAAAAAAACACTTTTTATTAACAAAGTGTTCAGAAGGGGGCGCCACTGTAAACAATGAGAGTTTTCTCTGCCTGGACAATTTTGTTGCAGAAACAGCTGAAAGCAATCAGGTCAGACAGATCCAAGTGGTGGAGGGATTTTTAAAATTACAAAAACCGAACCAAATCAAACCAAAACAAAAATCAAAAATCAAAACCAATGGCCAAGATTTCAAGTTTGCTACTAAAGGCATGACATTCTCCTAAGACATGCGAGTGACTTGATCAATATATTTATATATTTATATTTGAAGAAGGACCTATTTGATGCAGCAAATCCACGTTGATTAAAAATTACCAGATATGGGGTCTCCTGCGTGGCTCAGTGGTTTAGGCCTCTGCCTTCGGCTCAGGTCATGATTTCAGGGTCCTGGGATGGAGGGCCACATCGGGCTCTCTGCTCAGCGGGGAGCCTGCTTCCCCCCTCTCTCTCTCCCTGCCTCTCTACCTACTTGTGATGTGTCTGTCAAATGCGTAAATAAGATCTTAATAAAAGAATTACTAGGTGTGAAATACGTCGAGGGTATGGGAAGGAAAATGATTTCACCTGATCTGACTAGGAAGTGGTTGAAGCCTGAATTAAAGTGCTATAAAAAGAGTAAAGACCTGGGAAATATATGGGGAAAAAATCCCTAGAAAAACAGCAATAATAACTGGCTGCCCTTTATTGATCCAGACCCTGCGGTAGGCAAAGAAGAGCTGGTTTTAGTCAGAGGATGATCTCCGTTTGTCTTCATGATCTGGCATTTCCTGCAAGCCAGGCATGGGGCTCTGCACTAGAGCTGCAAATGCTGGGGGGCCCTCACTGTCCCTTTTCTCTTCTCAGGGGGACAACAGGCATGTCCATGGTGCAGTGTGACAGGCTTTACCACAGGGAGAAAAAAGCCTGCCAAGGGTAGGTTGGAGCTGGGAAAAGCCACTTAGGAACAGATTTTCAGGGGAGGTGATAGACAAGGGCAAAGCGAAGAATGAGGATGAGTGTGTCAAGTTTCAAAGTGCCAGGAGGCAGCACAGTGCATTCGGGAAACTACAGCAAGTTCCTGACATCCGACAGCTGATCTGGCAGCATCACCTGGGGATGGAGGCTGAGCCGCGGGGTTAACACTGGGGGTGAGATGGTTTGTATACTATGCCGAGGAGGTGAAGTACTACACTGTGGGTGCACAGGGAGCTACCGCAGGATTTCAAATATCAGAATCGTAACCATAATAGAGTATTTAATTGCATCCTAGCTTTCATCAAGGGTAAGATGCACTATAGTTTATGTTCGACTAAGAAAGGGAAATGCTGTCAGTTAAACTAGGATATGTCATCAAGTGCAAAATGAGTGCCACCTTAAGAGATATTAAAATGGGGGGGGGTGGAAAAATCTTAGAACTATAAATTGTGGAACTAGAATAATTAAGAAAAATAATACAAGAACACTTGGATCAACAAAAAAATTGATTATTGCTTACCATGTGCCCCAAACTATATTAAGTCTCCAAAACTTTTATATCATTTGATAGGTCAGATATATATAAAATTACATTTAAAGTTTTAAAAATATCCGCAAGATTTGTATTTAAATGCAAATTTCAAAGAAAATCTACTTTTCCAAACACGACTTTTTATCCTACTGTTTTTTAATTTTGTCGACAACTGATATAATGTTTAGCGAGACTATAAATATTTGATCGAAAAAAATGATTAATAGTTGTAGGTTCAAATTATTATGTTCCATTAAAAATGATTTAGTCTTTGATGAACATCTGTTTGGTAATATGTTGTATCCAGATATAGTAAATTAATGACATATATAAAATTATAGGGAAATGACACCTTCCGTTCCATTATGAGTAGAGCTTTTAAAATGCTATTTGTCACAACCTGTCATCTTGTCATTATGTAGCATTATGTAACATTTAAAAAATGTATACTCTTCACTTTGAAGTTTTGGAAATCTAAAATATGACTTTCTATGGTTTGTGTTTCCATATTCCTTTAATGCCAGTATGAAAAAATCCACATGCTTTAATTCGAAGGTAATAAATTCCTCTTATTTGGAAAAATGATGTTTATTTTTGTTCTCTCACCCATAGCAGGTGGTTTCATTTTAGCACACTTCAGAGTTATAATTTCATGCTTATTAAAAACATTTATTATGATCTACATAGATGAATGAAACTTTTATTTTATTAAATTATTTGCCAAAAAATCTGTTATTTTTAAAAATGTATTTCCTTTAAGGGTTATTTTAGAGCATTCAGAGAGGATCTAGGAGTGTGGTATTATGCAATTTTTAAGTAGGTATGAAATGGTTATTTATATGATTGTTTCTTTAAGGCTTATGTATATTGTCCATTATATGCTATAAAATATTTTGAAGGTAAATTTAAGTTGTGTTTTACATAGTTTATTTTTTGGAAAAAATTATTGAAATGACTTATGAAATTCAGTATACTCTCAACATTAATTTTTTCTGAAATTTACAAATTGTCTACTGAACCTATTATATGGCAGATATTTTCCAAAGTGGTGGTATCATGATATATGACAACAACAGTTTAGATTTTTTGTTTCTTCTCAATCTAGCTCAGATGAAGTACAATTAGCCTTTATAATTTTAGCCATTCTAATAGATATGTAAGCATCTCTCATTTTGAAATTAATTTGTATTTCTTTAATGTCTAAATGTTGAGTAATTTGTCATGTGCTTATAAGTCATCCACATACTTTTGGTGACATGTCTCTGCAATAATTTTCTTCACATGTACAATTGGATACTCTGTTTGGTTATTAGTAAGGGTTTTTTATTTTTATTCATTTTTTAATAATCAGAGTAGATGTCCATTATCAGATATATAATTTGCAAATCCCTTCTCCATCTTTACGGTTTCTCAATGGAGCTTTGATAGCTGTGTCCTTCAATAAATGTGCTACTTCGTTCCTGGTACACGGAGGTATGACTAGAACATTATCAATGTTGACCTTTGCAAAGAAAATCATGGCTTAAGATATATGTAGTCTGCGGTTGTTGGGAGTGTTGTGTAATATCAAGCATATCTAGTTAGTTGATAATTTTGTTCAAGTCCTACATATCTTACCAATTTGATGACCATTTGTCTATATAATCTTAAAATAAAGGTGTTGAAATTTTTTTCCATTTCTCTTCTTAGGTAGAAGTTATGATTTTTGTTCTTAGTTTTTCCCTATATATCCCCAAATCTGTTATTAAGTATTAAAAGTCAATAATTATTATACTCCCTGAGGAATTCATCCTTTTACTCTTCTGAAATTTTGACTTGATCTTTATGTCTGATAATGAAATTTGCTTTAAAATCGCTTTTCATTATCTTGATATAACCACCAAAGTTAAGGTGATTAGTGTTAATATAGCATATTTTTTCTTTTACTTTTTAAAGCACTTCTATATAATCCTGACAAAAAAAACCCAAAACAGCTTTTTAGCTCTGGAAGCATCTTTCTAAATTATCTTTTTTTTTTTTTTAAATGAAGCAGTAGCAATTTTTGTTAAGGGACCTAAACTGAAAGTAGGTTTAGAAATTTATTTATTTATTTAGGAAAAGATTTTATTTTGTTTATTGACAGCAAGAGAGAGAGAGAGAGAGGAAGCGCACAAGCGGGGGGAATCACGTGCAAAGGGAGAGGAAGAAGCAAGCTCCTTGGGGTGCAAGCAGTCCCATGCAGGGCTGGATCCCTGTACACTGGAATCATGACCTCAGCCAAAGGCAAACATCTGCTTAAACAACTGAGTCATCCAGGAACCCCTAGACAATTAAAAAGAAAAAAAGACCTTTTAAAAACATTTTGTTTCTTTTTTTAAAAATATTTTATTTATTTGACAGACAGAGAGATAGGAAGAGGAACTATAAGCAGGGCAGAGGGAAAAGGAGAAGCAGGTTTGCCACTGAGCAGAGAGCCTGATGTGGGGCTACATCCCAGGACCCTGGGATCATGACCTGAAAAGAAGGGACACTTATGGAGGAAGCCACCCAGACACCTCTTTTCTTTGTTTTTAATATATGGCAACTGATGCTTCCCAGCCACGAGGAGCATATTACCCATTGATTAAATCTTTGATAACAACCTATTTACAAAGGTGTGTAAATATATACTTACTCAGATTTATACACTCTCTGTATTCTTCATAGTTTGGGGCTGGGCCCCATGGTCACAACACTGCTTTCAGCCTTTGCCTTCCAATCTTTGATACCAGGTATTTGGTTAGCAAAGCAAATTAGTATCAAAATTAATAAGCCCTTGACATCATATCTCTGGAGCAGGGGTTGCTCTTAGCCAAGGCCCAGAGCAGTTGACCTCCCCTCGCTAGTGCTATAGCCCCAAGGACTAGGTCCCTGCCACCAGAACTCAGTCTTACATGTTATGCTAAGCAGACAAAACCAAAACAGGAAAGCTCCCACACCTTTCACTGGCAGGCCTCATCTCCCACTCCCTCGACGTCCAGGCAGTACCAGATGCCAGGGAGGGGTCTTGGTCCAACATATGGGAGGGAAGGAAGTAGCCACGAGCAAGTACCTGCCTCTCTGTGCCTTTCTTTCATGAGCAGGTTGTAAGGATGAGGAAGAGGAAGGGGAAGAGAGGTGAACTTCAAGGGCTGAAGGCCTCAGGTAGGCAGCTGGAACCTGCCAGTAGGAAAGGGACAAAGGAGAAGGCAGTGAGTCTTGCAGGGAGGGTGTGGGGTAAGGGTTACAGCTTATGAAGGAATCTGGACAGGAGTAATAGGGATACTAGTCATTTGAGTCCATCATTGGCAAGCTGGGCTGGGTGTCAGGGCAGATAGGCCTCCCTGGGCAACGGCAAATCAGAGAAGGTGGAATTCTTCTCTGAGGAGCAAGTGGAGCTTCAGGTGTTGCGAAAGCATAGACAGTATTGTTCCAGGGCCAAGGACAGGTCCGGGTACTCCTGGTTGGAGGTCAAGGCCACAGTATGATCCAGGTCTTCTACCAGCAGCTTGAAGGAACCACATGCCAGCCACCCCTCATTATTGTGCATAACTCTCTGGTACACTTATTGGCTTATTGATCAAATGACTCCTTCAGCAGCTTGAAAACCACCTCCACAGGCACTCCAGGATATGGGAGGCTTCCAGAGTGAAGATTTTGCACAGGATCACCCCAAAGGATCAGAAGTCACTCTGGTGGATGTAGATCTGGTCAAACATGGCCTTAGGGATCATCCACTTCACAGGAAGTCCACTGTTGGTTGTCTTTTTATAGTAACTGATATGGTGATATCTCTGGCAAGGCTGAAGTCTGAGATCTTCATCATGTTGTCCTTTGTCACCAGCACTTCTCTGGTAGCCAGGTCTTGGTGTATGCACTTCTTGGAGGCAAGGTACTCCATGCCTCAGGCTACCTGATAGGCACAGGATACCAGGTCCTTGGAGGAGAGTTGCTCTGCTGCATTGTGGCTGATATTGTAACAGTACTCCAGGTCAGGAGGCCTCTGGGCCTGCAGGTAATCCTGTATGTTGTCTTTGGAGGCATATTCCATGAGAGTGTACGAAGGACCGTCCTGTGTGCAGGACCCAGCAGGTTGATGGTGTCCTTGTGCTGTCCAATCATCTTCATCATCTCCATTTCTGAGATTAGGTTTGACAGGCCTTTCTCTGTTGCATCTGACTTCAACATCTTCACAGATACTTTAGTCAAATGGTTGGATTTGTCTTTGTCCAGCCCAATGGCCTCCTCCAACACCACCTGCCCAAAGTAGGCCTGTCTTAGGGGTCTGCCTAAACTGCCTACAACCAACCTGTCTCAAGGCAGTTATGAACTCTAGATTATCCTCAAAAACATTAAACCACAAGCTAAAAATTCTCTTCACTAGGTCTCTGTTACAGGTCTAATTTTCTTATCTTTCATCATTTATCTTTTTCCTAATTCTTATTTTCAGTATAGTTTATTTTGCTTCCAGGTGGTTCCCCTGGTTTCTGTATGCTGTTTCATAGGGAAGAATTATCCTGTCATAAAATTATTTCTTGAGCATTCATTACATCTCTCAGTTAAAATGGGATCTTTTATGGTATTGATTCATTTGAGTTTTCTCAAAATGGGAAGAATTTTCAAAATGGTGTTTTCCTCAAGGTTCAGAGTATGTCTTAGCCTCATCTTTACGCTTTTAGAAATTCACTTTACAAATTCTTGTCCCTCTTTTATCTTTTTAAATTAAAATGTTTTATTTTTACTATTTTTTTATTTGAGTATAGTGATATTCAGTGTTACATTGGTTTCAGGTTTTCAATATCTCCAGACATTATTCTATGATCACTACAAATATAGCCACCATCTGTCACCATATAACACTATTATAAAATCATTGACTATATTCTCTACACTGTCCCATATCTATTTTTAAAATCTCTAATTTTTATGTTTTCTGTTATTCCAATTTTCGACCATCATTTTACATGGTTACTTTAATAAAATATGCCTGATTACACACTCTTTGCTGAAAACCATAGCATTTGATTTATAGTAGTCTTCTTCTTCTTTTTTTTAAATTAACATATAATGTATTATTAGCCCCAGGGGTAAAGGTCTGTGAATCGCCAGGTTTACACACTTCACAGCACTCACCACAGCACATACCCTCCCCAATGTTCATAACACCACCACCTTCACCCTACCCTCCCCACCCCCCGGCAACTCTCAGTTTGTTTTGTGAGATTAAGAGTCTCTTATGGTTTGTCTGCCTCCCGATCCCATCTTGTTTCATTTATTCTTTTCCTGTCTCCCAAACCCCCACATTGCACCTCCATTTCCTCATATCAGGGAGATCATATGAAAGTGTCTTTTTCTGGTTGACTTATTTTGCTAAGCATACTAACCTCTAGTTCCATCCATGTCATCGCAAATGGCAAGATTTCATTTCTTTTGATGGCTGCATAGTATTCCATCATATATATATATATTTCATTTGTTGATGGACATCTAGGTTCTTTCCATAGTTTGGCTATTGTGGATATTGCTGCTATAAACATTTGGTGCACGTGCCCCTTTGGATCATATACTAGTCTTCTTTACCTCTATCAGAACCCCAGGAAGCTTTATTTATTTATTTACTCACATAAACACATGATCCAACAAAACGTTTTTTGTTGTTCAAATGTATTATAATGTCTTACCGCTTAACACTATGCTTACTGTTCTCTTTCACTGTCTGACTAAATCCTCATCATCACTATGCCATTTAATCAAAAAGAACAATTGAACTCAGAGTTCTCTCCATATCAGGGAATGAAGACTCCTCCCTTCTGTTTGTGCAGGTAAAATAAATGTTGATATTGTCTGCCCTGCACATACCCCATCTTGTTCACCGGAATATTCACCATCAAAATATATACAAAATAAAAACCATACCTCACCACTTCTATTACCACCCAGCATGCTAAAAACACCATCATATGTTCCTGAATTATTGACTTGATTGATAGCCCCACTTCCACACATACTGCACTCCTTTCTCCTTGCAAATTTATTTTGGTACAGCAACTTAACCTAAAAATCAAGTCAGATGATTTTATTCTGCTGTTGAAAGTCTTTTGGTATCTTCCCCTTTCATATTAAATAAAAACTGAAGGCGTTTCAATGTACTGGAAGGTCATACATCAATACGTTCTTCCTCTCTCCACCACTATGACCTCCTCATTGGCCTCCTTGCTTTTCCTCAAAAGTAACAGACCAGCTGTTCACACAAAGTCTATATACTTACTTGCTCTGCCTAGAGCAATCTTTTCCTTTAATATTTGTATAACACCCTCCTTCACTTCCTGGGTCTTTGTGCAAATAACATCTCATAAATGAGATATAACCACCCAACACAAAATAAAATTAACTTTCATCCCAGCATTCTCCAATGGCTTTTACCTTTCTTGTATTTCTTTGTAACACTTATCACCATCAACCATCAATCATTTTTCTATTACTGGTTTATTTCCTTATTTGAGACAGAGAGAGAGAGAATTGGGAGGGGGTGCAGAGGAAGAAGAAAACACCCCACTGCCTAGAAAGCCTGCTGGGGATTTACATCCCAGGAACCTGAGATCATGAACCAAGCCAGAGGCAGTCACTCAATGGACTGAGCCACCGAGGTGCCCCTCTATTATTGGCTTATTTCACTATTGTATTTCAAAAGAATGTAAGCTCTTTGTGGTCAGGTATTTTATATGTTTTATTAATTGAAGTATTCTCAGAAAGGTAGCTGGCAGATTGTAAGGGATCACTAAACTGTATTTTGTTGTTATTATTGGGCTCCTTTATGGGCTTTACCTCTTACGCTAGAAGTCTATCCTTCAGATGTAAGCAATAAGAATAGAGCCCTGCTGCCTGTTCAAATGAGTAAAAAGCCTGTATTAAGTGGATATTTTAAAAGCTAAATGAATGGCTTAATAGTTGTATATAGGGGGAAAGGGAACATATTTTCCCCTGTTTAGAAGTGGAGTTCTTTCATAGAGTTCTTGTACAAGCCTACACTGTTGAACGATAATGGGCAGTTGTACAATCCAATTATACAAACACTTTGGTAATTTATATCCTTTTTTTGTAATTCATGACTGGATTATTTGATTCCTTAGGAGCATTACAGCATTTCAATTTTTCATGTTCAATAAACTTATTGGGGTTGCTACCTTTTTTATTCAAATGGAGAAATAGTCATGATTTAATCTAAATAAAGTGTTATTGATTGTGTTGTTTTCTAGGAATGAGTCGCACACGCTAGTTTAAAAGTTTTGTTAAATTCCCAAGTCTGTCACCGATAAAAGCCTTTTGTTTTGATCAAAACAGAAAAGTTATGTAACACTCAATTGTTATACTATCTTTTTTTCAATCTTGCATTGTAATAACGCCCATCTTAACTCTATTTAAGACAAGTCATCGCCAGATGGCTTTCTGACATTGGTTGCATGATATGAAATCTAGTATAACGAAAAGTTTTTGGTTTTGGTAGCATATAAATCAATTTAGAAAAATATATGTATTGGAATATAAGATAAAGTTTTAAATTATTTGGCAATAGTAAACTAAATTTTTTTGTAAATTTTTATTTTCTAAAATTTCATTGAGCTCTTTTGCAATAAGAAACAAGTTACAAAAAATTAAGTTTTATTTACCCCATTTCAAAATTATTAGGAATATAATCATAGAGGTTGAGTATTTAAAATATTGAACCCCAAATATTTTATTAGGTAACTTCATGAATGCTGAGCATTCACTGTTAAAATATACTAATACTATTGATAGACTGGTAGAAGCCTAAAATCAAATATTTATTAAATATTTATATCCATATCTTTTCATGGCTTGGTAATTCATTTCTCTAGCATTAAATAATATTCCATTGTTTGCATGTACTCCACTTTATTTGACCTTTCACCTATGGAAGGACATCTTGGTTGCTTCCAAGCTTTTGTCAGTTATGAATAAAACTACTATAGACATCTTTGTGGGTATAGATTTCATCTTCTTTGGATAAATACCAAGAACTGCTACTGCTGAATCATCTGGCAAGAATATGTTTAGTTTTGTAAGAAACTGCCAAGTTGTTTTCCATTCTTTATTCTCAATAGACATGGAAGAACATTCCTGTTGCTCCACATCCTCACCAACATTTCGTGTTCTGTTGTCAGTGTTCTGGATTCTGGGTATATACTGGTGTCTCTTTTTTGTTTTAATTTGAATTTTCCTGATGACATATGATGTGAAGCATCTTTTTATATGCTTATTTGCCATCTGTAATATTTTCTTTTGTGAGGTATCTGCTAAGGTCTTTGGCTCATTTTTTATCAGGTATTTCCCCCATTGTTGAGTTTTAAGGGGTCTTTGTGTATTTTTGATTAACAGTCCTTTGCCAGATGTGTATTTTGCAAATTTTTTCTCATAGTCTGTGCTTTGCCTTTTCATTCTCTTGGCATTGTGTTTCACAGAGTAGACATTTTTAAATTCAGTGCTTGTGCTTTTGTAGCTAAAGTTATTGCCAAAATCAAGGTCATTTATATTTTCTTCTATATTACCTTCTTCATGTTTCATGTTTAGGTTTATAATCCAATATAATTTTTGTGAAGAGTGTATGATGATATCTGCCTGGATTTACTTTATTTTATTATTTTATTGTATTTTTATTTTATATTTTTACATTTACTTTCACCATTACTCCAGAACCATTTGTTTAAGAGATTGTATTTTGCTTTCTTGTATTGCTTTTGCTTTTATATTAAATATAAAATATAATTGATAATATATATTCTGTTCCTTTAATCTAGTCTTTCTGTGGTATTACAATATCTTGCTTACAATTATCGTTATGGTAAATTTTTTAAAAAGATTTTATTTATTTATTTGACAGAGAGGGATTACAAATAGGCAGAGAGACAGACAGAGAGAGAGATGAGGAGAATCAGGCTCCCTGCTGAGCAGAGAGCCCAATGCGGGACTCGATCCCAGGCCCCTGGGATCATGACCTGAGCCAAAGGTAGAGGCTTAACCTACTGAGCCACCCAGGGGCCCCATCATTATGGTAAACTTTGAAGTCAGTCCTCAGTCTTTGTTCTCCTTCAACACTATGTTGACTATTGTGAGTCTTTGCCTCTCCATATAAACTTTAAAGTAAGTTTGTTAATATTAAAAAAAAAAGAACTTTCTGGAATGCATTAATTGTATAGATAAACTTGGAAACCAGTGACCTCTTGAGCTTAGCAGGGGATAGACCATGGACATCAGTTGTCACAGTGGTGCCTCTGGCAGAACCTATTGCAAATCCCTAGGCAAAATGAGACCTCAAGGATCTGAGAGATGTCTAAGAAGTACTTGATACATCCCTTGGGTATGGTTTATTGAAGTGTCCACCTGTCTGAAAGCTGGGGAATCTAGATAAGGGAGGGAAAATTAGTTATGATAAAACATATCAACAAACATCAATAAATTTTGTAAAACTCATTGTCATGGCTCATATACAGTATGACCAACAGAGGGACCATAAAAAGGAAAGCATCAGTTATGTTTATTGTGAATTTTTTTTATTCAAAATAAAGCAATGTGAGGGGAGCACACTATGAGAAAATTACCATTTTTTAAATGGTAAACATCTTACCAAATGGAATAGGTTTTATATTCTAAGTAGTATATTGAAAAGTAAAACATTGGGGCGCCTGGGAGGCTCAGTGGTTTGGGCTGCTGCCTTTGGCTCGGGTCATGATCTCAGGGTCCTGGAATCGAGCCCCACTTCGGGCTCCCTGCTCCGCAGGAAGCCTGCTTCCCTCTCTCTCTCTCTCTGCCTGCCTATCTGCGTACTTGTGATCTCTGTCTTTCAAAAATATAAATAAAATCTTTTTAAAAAAAGAAAAGAAAAGTAAAACATTAAAAAATAAAATTTTAATTTAAAAAAATTATGTAATTTTTAAAAAAGGTTAAAAATAGCAGAACCATTTTTCTTATAACTGGAAAATACATTGTATATATATCTATCAAAAATAACTTGTCATGGGGGTGCCTGGGTGGCTCAGTGGGTTAAAGCCTCTGCCTTCGGCTCAGGTCATGATCCCAGGATCCTTGGATTGAGTCCCACATTGGGCTCTCAGCTCAGCAGGGAGCCTGCTTCCTCCTCTCTCTCTGCCTGACTCTGCCTACTTGTGATCTCTGTCAAATAAATAAATAAAATCTTTTATAAAAAAAATTAAAAAAAATAACTTGTCATGTCTGGAATCAGGAGCATATGGAAAAAAATAATATCTGAGGACAATACTTCTGCCATGTTTTGTGCCTTGTTAATATTTTTAAACAGTCAGGCAACTTTTAGCTTTATTGAAATACCTGCTAAGATACCAGCAGTGCCTATGACTATAAAAATTAATTGCAAATATTCAAAATGTTTACTATGGTGTCACTATTTAGAGCCACCACCGAGTATGTTTCAGAAGTAAGCATAACTGTTACTCTTCCGTAAGGCAAAAGGGCATAATTTCAGGAGTTCCATCTGCTGTACCAGGAGGTGAATCAAGTAATGATTTTTGTCTATAAAATAATTCACTTTTCAATCTAACATTCCACATTCCACATTATAAAAATAAAAACTAGGAGACTAAAACAAACAAACAACTACAACTACAACAGCCAGCTTTTCCTTCAGTGGAAAAGTAAATATAACCTTATGAGTAGCCTGAAATTTATTTTTAAATATTTTTAAGATAAGCGTGTTTGTTAGAAAACCATATATTTTATATTACTAAGAAATAACAGGCAAAGTTATATTAACTTCTAAAAAGTCTAGTTACTTCTATTTATCTATTAACTCATCTCTTTATGAAGTAGAACATGATCACACCTATTGTATCTACCCAAGTTTGTATGCTTTGGTTATTTTATGTTTGCTATTTCCTTTCTTAATTTTTACAATATTTGATACATAATAGTATCTTAAAGTCCTTCTATGGTTTCACAGAATTTGTTTGAACTTCATAAAAATGTACCATACTTTTTGCACTGTCCTTGTTTTACTTCTCTATTAACTTTCCAAGATTTATTCACTTTAGAGTGTGTAGCTATCATTTATTTTTATTCCTCCATAATGCTATGTTTACAAATTTGTATTTATCTGTACTTTTAAAAATATCTTAATTATATACCATTTCTCATCTCACGTAACACTCATATTACTTCTACACTTATCAGATATTATGTAACTGATAACCACAACTCAGCAACAATATAACACCATTTTTCAAAATTAAATGGCTTACCAGAATTCTTTAATTCTATCCTTTATTTGTATTAGATGACCCTTTATTCTGGTATTTGGCATTGTTCATATGGAGGAAAGCTTATAAGTTGATATTCCATAAATAGAAGGATTTATTATGATTAATTATTTTCATTTAGAATGCATAGAATATGGTTGATTTAATATTTCTTTCTTACTCTCTGCCTGGAACATAGTGCTATCTATGTAATAGCCACTAAAATATTAAATTAATCACCTAGACTTTAAACTGCATATTAATAGGAATAACATACAGAAATCTTCTCAGATTGGAACACCTGGATGGCTCAGTCAGTTAAACGCCTGAGCCTTTAGCTCAGGTCATGATCTTAGGGTCCTGGGACTCAGTTCTGCAACAGATTCCCTGCTTAGCCAGGAGTTTGCTTCTCCCTCACCCTGCTGCTCCCCCTGCTTGTGCTCTCTCTCACTCTCTCTCTTACAAATAAATAAAATTAAAAAAATAAATTCTTCTCAGATAGCTAATATAGAATATCACCTTTGTATTCATCAAAGGGAAAGTGCCATATAATAATGAATTCAGACTACTTCAAATTCATATTTTAACCAACAAGAAAGTACTGGAAACAAGCCAAAAATGTCTTCAATGAATCAAAGAAATAAATTGATTTTCAATATCTTAATGTTTCTAAGATATGCAAGATTTTTATACTAGATATCAGTGTAAATATTCATTATACAGGGATATTCTAAAAATAAACTTGAGAAAACTACTTGACATATATGATGACAAAAACGAGTTTGATAAAAGTCAGTTTGGGTAAAACTTACAACACCTACCACCTGAAACTCTTATTCTATAATTTAATTATTTTAATTTACAAAAATACAAAAATAATATATCAGAGTAAGTCTATTGATAGCTTTGAAGGTATGCTCTGTTTGTGCACTGTTTACTATTTAAAGGGAAATCAAATATGTGATGC
This sequence comes from Mustela lutreola, assembly GCF_030435805.1. Taxonomy (NCBI): domain Eukaryota; kingdom Metazoa; phylum Chordata; class Mammalia; order Carnivora; family Mustelidae; genus Mustela; species Mustela lutreola. Next base: position 297,886 of record NC_081307.1, read on the forward strand.
TTATGGTGTGACTATATTAAAATTCAAAAAGTTCAGAAGCATGCGAGGAATAGAATAAAGACAAAAGATGACCCTTACTTATCCTAAAGATAGACAATGGTATATATGTGCTAGTTGGGGAGAGAATCCAGTCAGTAGATGGAGGATGTGGTAGTGGAAAAAAAAAGACACAACGTTTTGGTTGAACGTTTAGCACTATATTTAACAAAGTGAAATTGTGTGTTAATAGCCTTGAATAAAATCCAAAAAATATTTTCAATTCATTGAAGATTATTTAGGAAAAACTTGAAAAATACAACTTGATAAGGATTCCAATAAAAGATTAATAAGCAATACAAGTTTCAGAATTTTTAGTATATTTTCCCTAAAAAGCCATTTGATTTAAATTAAAAAGAATTCTATTTACCTGCCACTTAAATAAGAGGAAATTATTTGGTTTTGTAATAAGTCAATAAAATAAATTAACATATCTTTAGAAAACAGATATGCACATTAATTTAAAAATAATAGTGCTTAGGCTGTTCAGCAAACATTTGTAAAATTCCTTGCCATCAGCTAGCTCTGGAGTTCTGCTAGGTGAGTAAGGCCATGTATGTTACTGCTCAGAGTACTGACGCAAAGCAATTGTCCCCTTCACATCCATTTTTTGCTGTTGATATGTCATGCTATGTTGTTTAGAGATACATAGATGGCCCTACATGAAAGCCTTTTTTGTGTGTGTATACGGGTGACTGTGATTTAACTTTCAAATCAGATGGCTCCTGATTTACAATGATTCAACTTACGATATATTTGGCAATGATGTGAAAGTGAAAGTGATTCAGTAGAAACTGTACTTTGAATTTTGAATTTGGGTCTTTATAAAAAGGGCCAGTGACATGTGGTATGGTGCCGTCTTGTGATGCTGGGCAGGGGCAGTGAGCCACAGCTCCCAGTCAGCTAGAAGATTACAGGAGTGAACACCTGATATTCTTACAACCATTCTATATATAACCATTCTTCTTTTTTTTAGTGTAATATATAATAAATTGCATGTGATATTTGATACTTTGTTATAAAATAGGCTTTGCTTAAGATGATTTTGCCCAAATGCAGGCAAATGTAAGTGTTCTGAGTATGTTTAAATAAGCTTAAGGTAAGCTATGATATTTGATAGTTTAGGGGTATTAAATGCATTTTCAATTTTTTATGTGTTTCTCTGTACATAGCCCCGTTGTAATCTGAGGAACATCTCTATATGTATATGTAGCCTTGGTATGGCTTACAAATTATTGGCATGAAACATCTAGAACAGTATGTGTGCCCTATAATTGTCTAGAACATCAAACAAGTTTCTTGAAAACTTGTGCCAAAGGGGTTATGTCTTTAAGGATTCTTATTTCAGAAGGCTTCTCTCAAACGTAAGATTTTTCAGAAGTTAAGTGAAAATCTGACCAAACTAAACATTTTCCATTTTCCCTAGTGAGCAAAGATAGCTAAAATCTATCTGCCATTTTCAACACTGTACTCAATGATTGTAATTCTAATTTAAGAACAGATTATTTATATCAAAACCACATGTTGGCCTAATCTTCTACAATATTCGTAAATCTCACTCAGAGCCTTGGACACTTTTATTTGTTGAGTCTATATGGTACTACGGACATTCATCTTTTTTGACCTTATAGCTTCATGTATGTCTATACTTTTGAAAATACATGCATCATAGTTCCATTGTAAAATGTCTGGGTTATAAAATGTGCTATGCTATTAAAATAGTAATAAGAACATACAAATGACCTGATGTAATGAACTGGACCAGATTGCCAGATATCACATTTCATGCCGGAAAGATTCAGTGGTAAGTTTTAAAATGGCCAGCTATACTTCGACTGAATTATAACTCATTTAACTTCTTTCTTTGTGTCCAGTATTATACATTAGTCAGTATTATAGTAAATAAGTACTTTGGACAGATGTAAATATGCTGTAATAAAAAATGTTTTTCTTCTTTCTTTTAGTCCTTTTTACTTGTAAGACTAGCCACAAATACCATGCCTCCCCCAAAATAATTTGCAATCCAAATTTATCTCTAAATTAATTTATTGCACAGAAAAAAAATATATATATACACTTACAGTAGATATGTTCAAAAATAATTACACAACAGCAGGGCCCTAAATGTAAGCAGTATAGTTGTTTTGTTTTGTTTTGATTTTTTCTTAAAAAAAAAAAAAGGTTGTGTGAAATATTGGAATTTTATTTCGAGGCCTAGTATTTCAAGACAGTTAACCACACTTACGGTGTCAACAGCCTCTTGTTGGCAGTATGATTTTATTGGCTCCATGGAATAACAGCAAGGATTTACTATTGCTTCTTTCTTTTATGACACACACAGAAAAAAAAAAAATTGACACATTTGCTCAAGACCATCCAGAATCATTTTAACCTATCAAAATTGATGGGAGGCCTTCACTGCCAAAGTCACTGCTGGGTTTTCACAATTCATTGCAGACAATCTGCTACTCCCATTATGATAAAGGAGAGAAGGGTCATAATCAAGGAAGAAAGCAAGATTAATACTTGTAATTATCATTGAATTATTTAGCCTGCTATAGGATTATTATTATTAGTGTCATTTGATAATTTTCTCTCATTTTATTAAACACAACTGTGAGTAATTACCCTACCTAATATTTCTCTGTATTGGCTGACTAGCTAGCAAACATTCATGAAAATATCCATTAGCCACACATATAAAATGCTGCATTATGATGCTGTTGAATCAGAACATACCACTACCTGATCCTGTAGCTCTTTGAGGATTTGCAAATCAATTAATTCTATGTTTATTGGATTCTTCCCATACAATTAGAAAATTTATAATAGAGTCAATGAACATTATTAGTTTTACCATTTTAAACCAGCAATCACACTTTGATTTTTACAACAAAAGCAGAAATATAAACACACACATTTGGATCAGTTTTCTGTTAGTCTGTCTGGACTTCAAAATCCTATTCCTCAAGATAATGCACACCAAAGTTCTGGATTAAACAAGAAATTAGATGGCACCTGAACACTTGGTTTAATATTCTCCAAAGGACTATGCAACTTATTTCTTACATTATGACATTGTTTTACAAAGATCCATACTTTTATAATGTTAGTATTTTTAATAATCAATAAAGTCAATTAATCATGATTAAAAATCAAACATAAAAATTTCTACCTTTTGCTTTTGTCCCCTCCATTTAGAACTTATTTATAGCCTGATAATTCAAAGGTCCCTATGTTTATGAAAATCTGGACAGAAATAGCTCTAAGATCCCATTCAGAACTTGATATTAATCTAAGTCTTTTGGCTCCATTTATCCTGAGAGAAAAGAGTAGGACAAAGGATTTGAGTACTGTTAGTTTATCTGGGAGATTATCCAAGGTAGAAAAGAATGGGAAAGTGAGACAGTGAAGAAGCAACTTTGTCAAAGAGGTACATTGTTGATATAACTGTTGTAGATAGAAAATGAAGGCTTGCTTTTACTGAAAGGTCCTGAGTAACTTCTTTAAGTTGTCCTCATGAAGACCAGAAAACTGACAATTTTATCTATGGTTCTTATTTCCACTTCACTGAGAGCTGTCCTCAGAGGACATTAACTCTCCTACACTTTGGGGTTGTGTTGGAAACATTCTAAAATGAGAGAGAGAACATGAGATGCTATCAGTGTTAAGTAACTGCAATTTCCCATGGAACTATCCACCACAGGTTTGGCTATAATCAGGTGTTGGGCCTTGATATCAGAGGGATTTGAGGCAGTATCATTTTAGGTTAATCATCATATCTGAAATTTCGAAAAACTTCAACTGATGAAACTTTGATTATAAATCTATAAATATAACAATAAATCTACAGTATTCAAATTATTTTCATAGAAATACACAGACAAAGCATCAATTGATTAATATTTAAATGTTACAAAATACTGAACTGAAAGAATTTGGTCATATAACAACGTGTAAGAAGTAGAACTTAGGTTTAGGTTAGAACTCAGGATGCATTTGAGACTCAGTTAAGAAATTGAATGGAGGGACGCCTGGGTGGCTCCGTGGGTTAAGCCACTGTCTTTGGCTCAGTTCATGATCCCAGGGTCCTGGGACCGAGCCCCAAATCGGGCTCTCTGCTCAGCAGGGAGCCTGCTTCTTCCTCTCTCTCTGCCTGCCTCTCTGCCTGCTTGTTATCTCTCTCTGTCAAATAAATAAATAAAATCTTAACAAAAAAAGAAATTGAATGGATGTCTGACTATCTTATAGGTTTGCTAAAAATCAGTGACTTTGTGTTCACGTGTGCCTATGCAGGAATTTTTAACTTTCTCTAAGAAGTTATTAGATTTGATTATATAATGGCAGTAAAGGATGGGGAAAAGCAAAGTACAAACCCCATAAAGACAAAGACACTGAGTATGAGAAAAGAGTAATAGATAAGAAGAATCAATGCATTTGAGGAAAATGGGAATTGAAATACACAATGATTGTTGATTTTTTGAGATGGAGAATACAAAACTAGCTTGCAAGAAGGAAATAACAGAAGACATGTTGTGATGTGAGACAGAATCCTGGAAAAGGCAGTAAATAAAGGAGTAGGGAGAGCATATCAGATAATTTGGATAGGTAGGATTTAGGAGATAATTGCTTGATAAATTTTATATGGCCCCCTTAAAAGCACAGATTTCTCTTCTTTAGTTTATATGGAGAACAGGGTGTCCTTTCTCTTCCCTTTCAGAGCACCAGAGGTGTACTCTTTCAGACTGAAAACCTGAAAAGCTCAGGACTCAGTTGCTTAAGCACAGCTGAGAGGACATATTTCAATTAAGATTTACATTTTGTTGTATGTAGTAGACTGTCAAAAGTGTTTTAACCATATTTTTTCATTTAACAAGAAGACTACAGAGAGTGTTTTCTGCTGTTGGCTCAGAGTCTCCATCCCTCTGAACAGATTTTTCTCTCAAAGTCCGGGGCAAGAAATCAACTGTTACATATGTATTCACTAAAAAAGCAGCTGGAAGATGCTGAGCACTGTGGCCCATGAGATCAAGGCACCAGCACACACTTGTGAGTGGTGTGCTCCCAAGGCTGTAGGAAAATTCTAGAATAAAGTGCTCATTAGAGAGCTATACCTTTTCTCCTGTTTCCTTACCTCTCTGCACTACCCTCTTGTATCCACAGCATTGGAAATGCTTTTAGCAACACACCACACTGAATCACCACAAATTATGTGATTCTCTTGGTGGAAATCCAAACACTGTGTAAAAACTGTGGTTTTCAGGTTCATGCGTCTGGATGGAAAATAATTCAGAATAAGCTGGTAGGAGTAGCCAAGAGAGATTTAATCTTCTGTTTGGAAAAGGGCTTCTATATAAGTGAGTAGAGGAACCTTTAAGAATTATTCATGTTTAGGGGCACCTGGTGGCTCAGCGGGTTAAGCCTCTGCCTTTAGCTCAGGTCATGATCTTAGGGTCCTGGGATCGAGCCTCGCATCAGTCTCTCTGCTCAGCCGGGAGCCTGCATCTCTCTCTCTCTTTCTGCCTGCCTCTCTGCCTGCTTGTGATCTCTCTCTGTGTCATATAAATAAATACAATCTTAAAAAAAAAAAGGCAACCAAAAAAACATTTACAGTTTTGGACAGGAGTTTCCCTTACGTTTGGATAAGGATGCAAATTCAACTTCATAATAAATTACACTGCATCATAAAGATTAAATGCACTCAGGGATTGCGTTCTCTCCTCCCTCCACCCTATCGTACACACAGCTGCCCGACTAATCTTCCAAAAACACAAATTTTCATGTGCTGCTTTTCAAAACTAGCTTCCGGGCTTCCTGTTGCCTGAAAAAATAGTCTCAAATGCTTTTGTCTGGCATTTGGGGCTCTCTAGGATGGGCACTCTGGCCAACACATCACTGCTCGTTTGTTCCACCACACACAAGTGGATCTCGGGCTAGTTATTCAGAGACCCACCTCCTCACCGACCCAGCAAAGGTCTCGTGCATCTACTAAACTCACGGCTCACTCAGTGATGTTCTCAAAGGCCTTTAGTGGGTGACATGCCACTGCTAGAGTCAGGAGCCAGTGTGAAGTTGTCGCTGCCTAAGTGCATGGACTGAATGCGGGAACGTTGTTTTTCCAGGAGAAAACTGGGGCATTGTTATGAGAAGGCAGATGGCAAAACCACCCAGGTCCCCTATGACTGCTTTAACACACTCTGGACAAAATTTAAGGAGACAAGTGAACGTATTAACTCCCACTTAGGCTGTAGAAGGCAAATGCAATGGAGGGAAGGCGTTATCTTCTTCTGGAACAAACCACTTAGCTCCAGCTACTTTTATAAATAGATCAGACCCTGTCCAGGAACCCACTTAGCTGGGTTCATTTGTATACAATGTCCATACCCTCAGGAATATTAATATTTTATCTCAGATTGCATTAATTTAAATAATACTTAACAAAAATGGTGTGAAATGAACAAAAACATCATATTCTGTGATGAATCAAATGAAATACATTTTCAGTTGCTGTTTTCCACATTTAAAGATAAAATTTCTGATAACTCATTATTTGTGAAAAGACACAAGACCAACAGTTTGTGTGTATGTGTGTTTTGGTTTTTGGTTTTTGGTTTTTTTCTTCCCCTTAAGGCTATAGCCATATTGTCACTAATAAAGATCTCAAATTTGCCTGGAAGCTTTCATGGCAAATTGTCAGTCTGAGGGTAGTCACCATCCAGCCAAATGGCTTTATACATCATCAGTGCCTTTCTTCCACACACATTCTCTTCCTGGTTTAAACATTAGTTACCCTGGTTCTACACTGACACAGTATTTGCATCTCTCTCCTGTCCATAACTCCTAAAAGTTGGGGACCTCTCACTTTGGTTTCCCCAGAGCATGACATTTTATTTGGTGCTTGGGGGGCAATGGGCAGTTCAAGAAGTATGTTAATACTATCACTCAATGTATTGATCCATGCTATGCACCAACAGTGTAGTAAATATCGTTCATTTCTTGTAACAAAGGCAGTAGGAACTTCTCCCAAGGGACGGAATTCCAAGGACAGAATGAAGGCAGGAAGGGAGCTGGTCTATTTGGACCTACTTTGTGAGAGACACTGGTTTAGGTATTTTTACGTATACATTATACCACTGAACTGTCACAATCCTGCAAATTCTTACATGCTTGGGTTTCTATGTAGCAAGTTTAGCAAGCCACCCAAATTCACAGTGACAGGCCCGTGAGTCAAATCCAGCATGCTTGACTCCATGATTGTCAAGTCCACTACCCCATATATCATGAATCTGAGATTCATGAGTGTGTAGGTGCTATCAGGAAATGTCAAAAATGCCCATTTCAGGGACACATGGATGGCTCAGTTGGTTGATTGTCTACCTCCAGCTCAGGTCATAATCCCAGCATCCTGGGATCGAGTCCCCCATCAGGCTTCTTGCTTACCAGGAGCCTGCTTCCCACTCTGCCTGCCTCTCCCTCTGCTTGTGCTATCTCTCTGACAAATGAATAAATTAAATCTTTTGTAAAAATCTTGTTAAAAAGGCCCATTTTAAAGAATGTTTTAAAACATTGTTTGGACTGCAATAGAAGCGAAAGCAGAATGACATAATGTAACGACAGATAGTTTATGTGGGAGCCCTTTGGGTACTCTGGTGGATGAATGTTTTTAAATTAGTTTTTTGTGGACATGGGGAGTTAGAGAGGAGAAGGGAGGTGGGAGAAATTGGAAGGGGAGCTGAACCATGAGAGACTATGGACTCTGAAAAACAATCTGAGGGTTTTGAAGGGGCGGGGGGTTGGGTGGTTGGGATACCAGGTGGTGGGTATTATAAAGGGCACTGCTTGCATGGAGCACTGGGTGTGGTGCAAAAAGAATGAATACGGTTATGCGGAAAATCAGTAAAAAATAAATTTAAAAAACTTAGTTTTTTGTAAACTGCAAAAAAAGTAAAGCACTCCCATTTATAGCGTACACTTTATGGTTCACAAAGCACGTGCCAACAATAAAAATAATGATGGGTTACCGTTACAATTCATAGAAAAGGAGGTACAGGGAAATTGAATGAAAGGGAATAACAAAGTAGGTTCATAAGTCCATCTTCCTTGTAAAAAAAATTAACCTGAAAGTGCGTTTCTGCCACCTCTCTCCTGTTTGATCTGATAAAGAATGACCATGATACATGAATTATAGTTCGGGGTTTTGAAAAGCATAATAGCTTTATGCCAACACTTGAGCTTTTATTTATTTATTTATTTATTTATTTTTTGCTAGCAAGATAGCTTGATTTGATATGCGGTTCCTGACAACCAACCTCAGAAGTAATTCCATCTTCATGAGAAGTCAGAAAGAACCACAAACCAAACCTCAAAATAGATTCAAAGAGAAAATGCTCTTAAAAAAATTTCCCTTCCTGGGGCACCCGAGTGGCTCAGTGAGTTAAAGCCTCTGCGTTCGGCTCAGGTCATGATCCTAGGGTCCTGGGATTGAGCCCAATGTCTGGCTATCTGCTCAGCGGGGAGCCTGCGTCCACTTCTCTCTGCCTGCTCTCTGCCTATTGGTGATCTATGTCTGTCAAATAAATAAATAAAATCTTTAAAAAAAATTTCCCTTCCTATCAGAAGCAGACCAAACCACTAACAATTTCCCCAGAAAGCTTCATCTAAAAGGTTGTACTTTCTTCAGACACCCAGCAGGACCTTCTTCTCTGGGCCTGGTTTTTCTTCAATGGCCTATTCCAGAGAATAAGACACTAAACTACAGAGAGCCATGGACCTCAGAACCACGAAAGAGATGATGAGGGGCACAAAGCACGCCTCTGGTCACCAAGAGGGTACGTAAACGTTTGCTGCTTTTCTGCATTTTTCAAAGCTGAGTTTTTAGCTGGAGGCCGTTCCTCTATGATAAATTGCTGATACCGTATAGTAAAAGCCATTATATGATCTTTTACAAACCATTTCCTATCTTTGCATTCTCATGTGCCAAGACAGACACGGATTATTTAAAACCCTGAAGAGAGTGCTATTGCATTTAAATTGCCTGGAACCTTCGTGTAATAGATTTATGATTGATGATAGATTTAGTTAAAATATAACTGTCTTAAATATTTATTCTCAGTAAACGGTTTCAACCTATGCTCATTTAAGTAAGTTGGTGCATAATCCCTTTTCTATTAAACCATAGTGCAAGGACCAATGCCACGCTTCTGCGAGAACCCCAAGCTCTTTTTCTGGAATGGCCATATGCGTATGTATCAGGCGTCCTATTTTCACTCCCTTTGTTGAGCACCTACCATGGAGGTCATGTAATAACCAATGACCAAAAAACAAACAAAAAACCCAAACATCCAGGTCGAAGTTATTCACGCCTGCCATCATGCAAAGGCAGACCCTGCCTGGAGACCAGGAGACTGCTCAAATAGCAGGCAGGCATCTCAGCCCAGGCCTGTGCTGGGGAAGTTGGTTCGGGGCTTCTGGCGCAATCAGGAAACCAGCGAAGTGACCCGAGAGTGCAGCCTGGTTTAGGGCTGATGATCTTTTCGCAGCCAGGCTGCGCCCGGACACCTGCTCGGGAGCCAGGCTAGGAAGCCTGGCGCTGGCCACGCTCGCAGGCCCCTGGGGCTTCACCCCGTGCCCAGGCCCGGGCCTCCGCCTCAGGAAGGAGGGGGGCCGGGGCAGGGGCAGCCCAGAGAAGGGGCTTTGCTAATTGCCTAAGCGGGAAGTGAGCTCACGGAAGACTTGGCAGAGAGTCTGGGAGGAGGTGGAGGGGCTGGCGGAGGAGGGGCGTGCAGCTCCGCGGTGCTGTGCTGTGGCCCAGTGGGGACTGGAGGACCCACAGGACTCGCCGCCCATGTGCTCCTCCGCTCGAGCCCAGCCCTGGAGTCCGTGCTGCCCCTCCCAGCCCCAAGGCTTCTCCAGACGACCCTCTGCGCGCCGCGCCCTCACCTGGAGCAGAAAGCGGGGCAGGGGTGTGGGGACCCAGCCTCCCGCGACCCCCGGGGCACCGGGACCACGCCGGACGCCACACCGCACCCGGGTCCGCACGGGGTCGGGCCAGGGATGGCGCCACCCGAGGTGCCCCCCGCCAGCGGGCACGCTAGCCCCCATTGTTCGGCACCCCCATGCCTGCGTGCCAAGGTCCCCCTTCCCTCGTCTCCCGCCATGGCCCCACCGCTTTTGTTCTGGACTTGGGATCCTAGGTGGAAACTAGTCCCTCAGACCTCCCTGGCAGCAAGGAGCTCAGGGAGGGATTCTCGGGTTTTCCACCCTGGCTCTTCCTCTCTCCACATTCACATGCCTTCTCGCGTCCTTTCCTCTCCTCATTGTCACTTTTATTAAATGGTTTTGTTCTGTATGTTGACCCGCAGAGCGATTTCATGAATGAATATACAGGAAACTGAGTCGGAGCCCACCTGTAAGAGCCCACCTGTGGAGGCCTTTCATTAGAATGGTCTCTGGTTCTAGCCTCAGTTCAGAATACTGCGTGTACCTGAGGACCGAGTCCAGATGTTTCTTTCATCTCTGACTTGAATTTGAAATCCTCCTCAGACTTCAGCTTCCAGGATTGCTCCCGTCCTTGCTCTCCCACTGTCTCGGTGGGGATCCGCCATGAGTGTTGAACACAGGAATGAATGAATGATATATACCCCCAGGTCGCTGGGGCTTTTTCTTGTTTTGCTGAGGTTGGAAAGGCTTGGGAGAGACCCCCTGTATGCAGATACAGAGCTGCATGCAATTGCTTAGATAAACGTGTTCCCCACTTAATTGCTTGGGCATTGAACATTTCGCCCTTAACCTGTGGCTTGAGCAGTTAGGAGGAGACAATCTGGAGGTGAATCAGAAGATGGCTGAATCCACATGGTGGTGGGCTGGGTTTGGGAGATTTTCCTGGAGATTCTAAAGAAAGATCTAAATTCTTCCAATGGGGAGTGGTAAACATTTTATCAATGGGAGATGGAAAATAAATTGTCAGGTTAACCTTTCCCTCCCCCTCAAAACCCATTATTTGAAAAAACAAGAAAGGAAGTGAAGGGAGAAATCCTCCCACTCCCATCCCCACTCACCTCCATAGCCACCTCCTCTTCCAAGAACTAACAGACAAGGTGCCAAGAAGTGTTAGGTACCAGCAGTGGTCTCAGAGCTCATTCAAGGATCATGGTGAAAGGCATTCAAAGAGATTGTGGGGGCACAGGGATCCAGTTAAGGGGGACAAGTTTAAGGTTTGCCTGGTCCCCTAAAAATTAATGGCACTAGAGAAGATGAGCTTTGGGAACTATAGCTTAATGGATACAACGTGTAAAAAGCTTCAGTGAGTCATGGTGGGAAGAGGCCATGAGGGCAGCAAAGACAGTCTTAGATGATGTGATTAATAGCACTACAGGCTCTAGATTTCCTGTGGTGGTGTTCTTGGCAAGACCAGCCCGGCCAAAGTGGATCCTCACAACCTGGAACAGAGGGTCTTGGAGATCCCAGCAAGTGTGGTATGATGAGAGCGTAAAATGATAGGAGGTGTCCTTTGGAAGGACTGTCTTCTTGACTTTAAAAGGGAGAACCCAACTCTGTAGGTGAAATCTTCTTGGCTACAAAGAAGGCCGAGGCCTCCTAAGGTCAAGGTCTCCTCGTCACTTGCAAAGATGTCGAAGAACATATTCAGACATTTCAAAGATGTCCTCGTGTCCATCTGTTCCCACTCTGGAATTCTATCAATAAGGTGAGAGTTCCTCTAGTTGGAAAAAAAATCTAAAAAGACTTCCCTTTCTCATGTAATTTCTGTAACCTCCAGGACACACCCACCTACCCCTTCCAGCGCTGTAATGAAGCTACAGCTGGTGCCAATTTGTGGAACTCATTAAAGGCTACTTTCCCTTATATACCCCCGGACCAAGTTCCCATGCTCCCTCACCTGATTTCCTACACTCACCTCCCACCTGGTGTGTTCACACCTTACCAACACCTTTGGCAAAAGGCAGCCAGAGTGACCTTTCAAAGACCTATCAGTTCCTGGCATTTGTCTCCATAGAAAACTGCACTGATCTTCTAACAAATTCTCATTCCTCCAAAGGCATCCATAATCCTCCCATCAGTCTCTTCTTACCCTTCCAATTGACTGATGCCTGTTCTGCCCTGTCTTTCTGCCCTTCAACCACGCTGCCTCCCTCTTCCTGTGGAGACCCCTCATGGTGCCTGCCTCCAAGCACAGGTGATTCCCATTGATGGGAAGACCCTCTTCCTCTCCCCCGTCTCCCCACTCCAGTTACTCCCACTTATTCGTGAGCTCACAAGCCCCATGGTACACACTCTCCATGCAGCCTGCTCTCTCTTTTCTAGCACTGGCCTCCGTTTCTAGCTGTTGTTGTGTCACGGATGTCCCTCCCCAGCCTGCCTCAAAGCTCTCCGTCCCTTTAGCTCCAACACCTGACACAGTGCCTGGCAGGTAGTAAGCCCTGGCTAGCTTCTAAGAGCCTCACTGAGGGACTGAAAGCGTTTTTAAAATGTCACCTTGTAGGCTCCAAACTGTAGGCAGAAAAAGCTTTGCCTGGATTGACAGTTTAGAGATGTATTCGTCAAGTTAGATGTGTTCACTGACTTTACCTTGTAAAATTAAAAAAAAAAAAAGGACCTCTGTATCGCTTCGTATCTAACGAAGGCACATGTATACTATTAGACCACGTTATGAGCTAAATGGAAGGAGACAAGATTTTTTCGCTAAGAAAATGTATAAGACTGTTGAGGTCACGTGGGAGGAAATAGTCCGTTTGTTGGAGCATTGCTATCTTACTCTATCACAGCCACTAATGAAAATCTGACACGGGGTGAGTCAGAATTTTCTGTTAGAGATGAGTTAGATCTGGCTAATGTTCGTACAGACATGAAAGCCAGGAACGAAGAAGCAGGCTTTGAAAGCGTGGGTTGAGGAGGCGGTGTGGTTCACTGCGATGAGCTAAGTGCCCAGGGCCAGGGCCACCGGCAGACATGCGGGCCTGTGTCCTTTGTTCTGGGTTCCCTCTTGCAACATGTGGTGAGGCTAGCAGCTGGGAGCAGCTCAGGACAGAATCAGGTGGCATCTTAACTCTCCCACCCACCTGTGGGCTCCAGTGGGCTCCAGTGGGCTCCAGTGGGTCCCAGGGGACAGCCTGCCTTCCTTGCAAAGCCCAGTAGCACTGGGAGCAGAAAATGGGACCAAAGAGTGAGCACCCTGTTTGACAAGCTGGACCAGCCACCTCTTGCTCAGATGCAGGGGGAGCCCTGGCATGCTGACTCCTCCCTTCTTCCTTTCCCCTTTCCTCCCTCCCTCCCTCTTCCCTTCCCCTCTCTCCTTCCCTGGTGGTGCCCTTTCCCGATGCCCACTTCATCCCTTTTCCTTTCTTACATGCCTGTCTTCTAGAGTTTCTTCTCTCCTCCCAATTACTTCCCTTCGTCTGAATCTCCTCTTTGGTCCCTTTGTCCCCACTCTCTGCTCCTCCTCCCCTTCCCTGGCCCCTGTTCAGCTCCATCCAGACTGCAGGCAGAGCTGGACTAACACGCTCACTCGCTAGCTGAGCCAACCTCCAGAGAAGTCACTCTTCGGTGGCCAACTTCCTGACCCCCTGGTCCTTTCTCCACTTATTCAGCTATTGCTCTGAAGTCTGAGGAGGACAGAGCGGGGCTGCCGCAGAATCAGGCCAGAGGAGAAACCAAACCATGTGTCCACACTGTCCCCCAGTACTGCTGCTCTGAGAGCTTTCGGAGTCCTCAACAGGGTTAGGATTTAGGGGCTTCTTCAGAACCGGGAGTGAAAACAGCCATAGGTCAAAAGAAAAGCTATGTCCCCCACACAAAAATAATAATCACAAATGAAAACTAAGTTATCTCTGAAGTCCCAAAGTCGAAGAATTGCCTTGAATCTGTCACTAGAAAGCACCCAATGCCTCACTCTCTGGGTTCTGGGTGCCCTGGGAATGGCAGGAGGCTCTGACCCCCTTCCCTCTTCATTCACTCCCAAAGAAAGTCCTCTGAGGTGCTCTTCAAACTTCCTCTGAGAAACTGTCTCTGGGAACTGTAGGCCTTCAGCTGCTGGGACGAATGAGGGTGATGTCAGCACCTGATGGGCAGCTTTACCAGGAGACTGTGGCTTCTGGATGCAGTCCTCAGGTCCCATGGTCTGGGTGAGATCTGGGTCTTTCAGTGGAGGCGGACAGATGAGATTTCAGATTTTGAGTTGATTCTGGGATGATTAGTGCTTTGGAGGGCATTGGGTGAAGGTATTTTGCACACAGGAAGGACACGAATTTGGGGAGCCAGAGAGTGGACTGTTAAGAGCTGACCTGCATTTCCCCCAGAAACCTTGCTGCTGTCCTTATCTCTGGTACCACAGAACGTGACCTTATTTGGAACTTGAGTCCTTACAAATGCAATCACATTACAGTGAGGTCGTTAGAGTGGGCCCTAATCTCCTGTAACTGACCTCCTTATGTAAAGGGAAAATCTGGACAGAGAGATGCCCCTACTGTCAGTGGTGGGCAGTGCATGAACTTCTAGAACCCTGACAGTAGTGGAAAACAGACTCAGGCTGGGCACTAGGTAAATGGGAGCTCTAGTGGTATTTCAGATGAAGATGCTGTGGACCTCGGCTTCCCAGGTCATAGTGACATTAGGATTTCAAATTCAAGTCAGAGATGAAAGAAACATCTGGACTCGGTCCTCAGGTACACGCAGTATTCTGAACTGAGGCTAGATCCAGAGACCATTCAAATGCAAGGCCTCCACAGGTGGGTTCTCACAGGTGGGCTCCGACTCAGTTTCCTGTATATTCATTCATGAAATCGCTCTGCGGGTCAACATGCAGAACAAAACCATTTAATAAAAGTGACAATGAGGAGAGGAAAGGGACTCGAGAAGGCATGTGAATGTGGAGAGAGGAAGAGCCAGTGCGGGGCGGAAAACCCGAGAATCCCTCCCTGAGCTCCTTGCTGCCAGGGAGGTCTGAGGGACTAGTTTCCACCTGGGATCCCAAGTCCAGAACAAAAGTGGCGGGGCCACAGCTCGGGATGAGGGAAGGGGGTCCTCGGCGCGTGGAGGTGCCAAAAGATGGGGGCTATTGCACTCGCTACGAGGGGCACCTCGCCTGGCTCCGTCCCCGGCCCGACCCCTTGGGGACCCGAGGGCGGCGCGTGGTCCGGGGTGGTCCCGCTGCCCCGGGGGTCGCGGGAGACTGGGTCCCGACAACCCCGCGAGCTCGCGGTCCGTGCTTTCTGCTCCAGGTGAGGGCGCGGGGCGGTGTCACTTTACCTGCTCACAGAAGGTCGTCGGGAGAAGCCATGGGGCGGGGCGGGGCAGCGGGCCGCGGGAGCTGGACAGCTCGGCCTCAGGGGCTGGGCTGGAGCGCGGGAGTGCGAGGGTCCTGCAGTGCCGACTGGGCTGCAGCACAGCACCGCGGCGCTGCGCGCCCCTCCTCCGCCAGCCCCTCCACCTCCTCTCAGACTCTCCGCCGCGTCCTCTGCGAGCTCACTTCCAGATTCCGCAATTAGCAAAGCCCCTTCTCCCGGCCGCCCCCGCCCTCGGCCCCCTCCCCCTCCGTCCTGAGGCGAAGCCCTGGGGGCCTGCGAGCGTGGACAGCGCCGGTGCCGAGCGGCCTCCTAGCCTGGCTCCCCAGCAGGTGTCTGCCCGCTGCCTGGCTGCAAAAAGATCATCAGCCCTAAACCCGGCTGCACTCTCAGGTCACTTCGCTGGCTTCCTGATTGTGCCCAAAGCCGGGAACCAGCTTCCCCAGCACAGGCCTGGGCTGAGATGCCTGCCTGTTATTTGTTCTAGCAGTCTCCTAGTCGCAGGGTCCACCATTGCATGATGGCACGCAGGAATCACTTCGACCTGGATGTTTGGTTTTTTTGTTTGTTTTTTGGTTATTTGTTATTACATGACCTCCATGGTAGGTGCTCCACAAAGCGAGTGAAAAGAGGACGCCTGATACATACGCATATGGCCATTCCAGAAAAAGAGCTTGGGGTTCTCTCGGAAGCGCGGCATTGGTCCTTGCACTATGGTTTAATAGAAATGGGATTATGCACCAACTTACTTAAATGAGGATAGGTTGAAATCGTTTACTGAGAATAAATATTTAAAACAGTTATATTTTAACTAAATCTATCATCAATCATAAATCTATTACACGAAGGTTCCAGGCAATTTAAATGCAATAGCACTCTCTTCAGGGTTTTAAATAATCCGTGTCTGTCTTGGCACATGAGAATGCAAAGATAGGAAATGGTTTGTAAAAGATCATATAATGGCTTTTACTATATGTTATCAGCAATTTATTCTAAAGGAGCGGCCTCCAGCTAAAAACTCAGCTTTGAAAAATACAGAAAAGCAGCAAATGTTTACATACCCTCTTGGTGACCAGAGGCGTGCTTTGTGCCCCTCATCATCTCTTTCGTGGTTCTGAGGCCCTTGGCGCTCAGTAGTTTAGTGTCTTATTCTCTGGAATAGGCCATTGAAGAAATACCAGGCCCAGAGAAGAAGGTCCTGCTGGGCGTCTGAAGAAAGTACAACCTTTTAGATGAAGCTTTCTGGGGAATTTGTTAGTGGATTGGTCTGCTTCTGATAGGAAGGGAATTTTATTTTTAAAGATTTGATTTATTTATTTGACAGACAGAGATCACAAGTAGGCAGAGAGCAGGCAGAGAGAGAAGTGGAAGCAGGCTCCCTGCTGATCAGAGAGCTAGACATGGGGCTCAATTCCAGTACCCTAGGATCATAACCTGAGCCGAACGCAAAGGCCCAGTGAGCCAAACTCACTGAGCCACTTGGGTGCCCCAGGAAGGGAAATTTTTTAAAGAGTATTTTCTCTTTGAATCTATTTTGAGGTTTGGTTTGTGGTTCTTTCTGACTTCTCATGAAGATGGAATTACTTCTGAGGTTGGTTGTCAGGAACCGCATATCAAATCGAGCTATCTTGTTAGCAATAAATAAATAAATAAATAAATAAATAAATGCTCAAGTGTTGGCATAAAGCTATTATGCTTTTCAAAACCCTGAACTATAATTCATGTATCGTGGTCATTCTTTATCATATCAAACAGGAGAGAGGTGGCAGAAACACACTTTCAGGTTAATATTTGTACAAAGAAGATTGACTTATGAACCTACTTTGTTATTCCCTTTCATTCAATTTCCCTGTACCTCCTTTTCTATGAATTGTAACAGTAAACCATCATTATTTCTATTGTTGGCATGTGAGAATTAGAGATAAATGCCCAAAGTGAAAGCAGAAGGCAGGTTTATTAAAGCAACAGCACTCTCTAAGGGTGAGCAGGTGTTATTCCAAGAGTTGGAGCTGGCCCTTACTTTGTTTTGGGATTGGATGAAGAATATTTTAAGCATCAGAGAAGGACAAAATGACAAAGTTCCAGGATCAGAGTAAACATATGGGATTAAAAAATAAAAAGTAAAAAAAAGATTTTTTTGAAAGGACTTTTTTTTTTTTAAAGGAATTTAAACAAAAGTCCTTTTTAAGAGACAGTTGGCTATTTAAACCAAAAGTACAACTCACTGAGAGAATCGCCGCATTATTTATTGGGGTAGAAAGGACCTGCAATGTAGAAAGACCCTCTGCAGAGGAAAAAATAGAATCACTAACAGGCCTCATGCCTTGCACAGCCAGTGGCTAGAATCCCTGCCTCATGATACCATTTTATAGCTCTACTCATAATGGAACGGAAGGTGTCATTTCCCTATAATTTTATATATGTCATTAATTTACTAAATCTGGATACAACATGTTACCAAACAGATGTTCATCAAAGACTAAATCATTTTTAATGGAAAATAATATTTTGAACCTACATCTATCAATCATTTTTTCGATCTAACATTTATAGCCTCGCTAAACAATTTATCAGTTGTCGACAAAATTAAAAAAAATTAGGATAAAAAGTCATGTTTGGAAAGTAGATTTTCTTTGAACTTTGCATTTAAATGAAATTATTTGCTGATATTTTAAAAACTTTAAATGTAATTTTATATATATCTGACCTATCAGATGATATAAAATTTTTGGAGAAAATATGACATATATTTTTTTGATCTTGGTTGACGGTATTAATAAAGAGCAACTGTTTGTATTATTTGTATTGTAATATCTTAGTTAATAAACATGAATAACTGGTATAAAATATGTTATTTTAAAAATTTTATTTCCTTGACAGAGATCACAGGAAGGCAGAGAGGCAGTCAGAGAGAGAGGAATGGAAGCAGGCTCCCTGCTGAGAAGAGAGCCCACTGTGGGACTCAATCCCAGGAACCTGGAATCATGACCTGAGCCGAAGGCAGAGATTTTAACCCACTGAGCCACCCAGGCGCTCTAAAATATGTTTTTTTTTTAATATATAGAATTATAGTTCTTGCCAAAATATGGAACTACCTGGAACTGAATGCCTCCTTCAAAGTCAGCTCTGGAGAAATTATGCAAGTGTAATATGGAACTATTTCAGATATGAACCAAAAACAAAGAAATGATGATAAATTCCTTAAAAGACTCAAAGTTGCTCTTGACTGGTATGTTTCAAGCTCTATTCCTGGTTTGAGGACAGGTTTTAATAGGCCTGCCACTGTAGAAATCAGCTGGATGTTTAGAGGCTATCAGAACTGTGCAAAAACCTTGAAGGGGTAAAGACTTGAAAATTCTTTAGAGAGATTAGCTCCCTAAGGCATTATTCATCCACACATTTTCCTCCAAACAATTAAGGCTGATGGATGAGGGGCACCTGGGGGGCTCTCTCATCACATGAGTGGTGGGTTAAGCCTCTGCCTTCATCTCAAGTCATGGTCTCTGGGTCCTGGGTTCCAGCCCCACATCGGGCTCTGCTCAAAAGGAAGACTGATTCCCTCCCTGCTTGCCTGCCTCTCTACTTACTTGTGATCTCTCTCTCTCTGTGTCCAATAAATAAATAAAATCTTTAAAAAAAGGCTGATGGATGCTAAATTATGAAAATTGCTCCCTCCAAATTATGCTTCTTCATAAGGATTTAAGAATTTAAAATTGTAAGAATTTAAAATTGAAACTTGATCGTAGGATTTATCTTATAGAATAACATCAAGTGAAGGCAGTAATTATTAGATCTGAAGTATTTGTGATTCTGAATTCTTGGCCACATTAGTAAATTTATTTTTAATAAATTATTATTTAATATATAATAATATATATAACATATATAATATATATAATAAATTCATTCATTCATTTATTATTTATTTATTTATTTATTTATTATTTTTTATTATTATTTATTCATTTATTAACTCAAACACAAGAAAATGAATGACCTGATTGAAAAATTGGCAAGGACTGGAACAGACACCTCACTGAAGAAGATATTGAGATGGCAATAATGATATGAAATGATGCTGTGATGATCCACAGCATGTTTAATTAAGGAATTGTAAATTAAAAGAACAATGAGGGGCGCCTGGATGGCTCAGTGGGTTAAGCCGCTGCCTTTGGCTCAGGTCATGATCTCAGGGTCCTGGGATCGAGTTCCACGTTGGGCTCTCTGCTCAGCAGGAGCCTGCTTCCCTTTCTCTCTCTCTCTGACTGCCTCTCTGTCTTCTTGTGATCTCTCTCTGTCAAATAAATAAATAAAATATTTTTAAAAATATAAATAAATAAAACAATGATATATCACTACATATCTATTAGAATGGCTAAAATCCAAAATACTGACAACATAAAATGCTTTTGACAATGAGGAACAAGAGAAACTCTCATTCATTCTGGTGAGAACACCAAAATGGTGCTACCACTTTGGAAGACAGTTGGGCAGTTTCTTACAAAACTAAACATATTCTTACCATATGATCCAGCAATCGTGCTCTTTGGTACTCGCCCAAAAGAGCGAAAACTTTGTGTACACAGAATCGTGCATATAAACCTGTGTTTGTAACAGCTTTACCCATAAGTGCCAAGAGTTGGAAGTAACCAAGATGTCCTTCAGGAGGAGAATGGATAGATAAACTGTGGTCCATTGAAACAATGGGATATGATTCAGCGAAAAAGAGAAATGGCTATCAAGCAATGAAAAGACATGGAACAAACTTAAAATCCGTCATAGTAAATGAAAGAAGTCAATTTGAAAAAGCTTCATGTTGCAAGGTTCCAACTATATGACCTTCTAGAAAAGGCAGAACTATGCAAATGGTATAAAGGTCAGCGGTTTGTAGCAGTTAGGAGAGGAGCAGGATGAGCAGGCAGAGCACAGAGGATTTTTAGGCCAGTGAAAATGTTCTGTATGACATGTATGATATTTTAGATATATATCGCTGCACAGTTGTCAAAATGCATAAGATACTATACCAAGAGTGAATTCTATGAGAAAAGGATTTTTTAAGATTTTATTTATTTATTTGACAGGCATCAAAGCAGGCAGAGAGGCAGGCGGGGAAAGCAGGGGTTGGGGGAAAGCAGGCTCCCTGCCAAGCAGAGAGTCTGGTCTGGGGCTCGATCCCAGGACCGTGAGATTATGACCTGAGGCGAAGGCAGAAGCCTTAACCCACAGAGCCACCCTGGTGCCCCACCAAGAGTGAACTCTAATGTAAACTGTGGACTTTGGGGTGATAATGATGTGTCAGTGTAGGGTCAGTGAGCGTGAAAAATTATCACCGTGGTACAGGATGTTGATAATGGGGAAGGCTGTGTGTATGTGGGGAAAGGGAATTTTACTTTGATCCCCAAACTACTTTAAAAAATGCAGTCTGTTAAAAAAAACCTTTATAATGCAATAAAATACAAAACAAGAATGCATATCAAGAGAGAAATAATGTTTAAAGGGAATGAAGAACTTCAGTAATGTGTACCTAGGGATTTTGATTGCACATTTGTAGGAAGTTCACATTGTGATTAGCAATTGTTTATCTGTGAAGTAGAAGTAACATAAAGAGTGATGAAAACTCAAAAACGCAACATTAAAAAAATGCCATCTATGGGCTCTTAAAAAATGGAACAAAATTTGCTTGGCTTTTTAAGCTTTGTGGGGAATGAAGGGACAGAATTTAAATTCAGCTTTATAAAAGATTGGATAATATGTTTCTACAAAGAAGGCTCCTCTGAGTAACATAGAAATAAACATGGTAGCAGAAAGTGGCAAAAAGGTTACATCTCTTGTGAGCTCACGTTCTCTGAAACCCTGTCACTTAGTGGAGACAGTAACTGTTCGATGAATAGCAAATGGTAGTCTTTCAGATTCCCGGGATTTTCACTAAGAATCGTGAATGGATTTTTTAAAAAATATGTAAAGAATGTCTACAGTGCAAGTACCTGCAAATAACTGACATTTTGGAGCGAATATTTTAATCAGCAGAGAAGGTCAAAATGATAAAGTTCCAGGATCAGAGTAAACATATGGGATTAAAAAATAAAAAATAAAAATAAAGATTTTTTTGGGCGCCTGGGAGGCTCAGTGGGTTAAGCCGCTGCCTTCGGTTCAGGTCATGATCCCAGGGTCCTGGGATCGAGTCCCGCATCGGGCTCTCTGCTCAGCAGGGAGCCTGCTTCCCTCTCTTTCTCTCTGCCTGCCTCTCTGCCTACTTGTGATCTCCCTCTGTCAAATAAATAAATAAAATCTTTAAAAAAAAAAAAAGATTTTTTTGAAAGGACTTTTTCTTTTTAAAGGACTTTAAACAAAAGACCTTTTTAAGAGACAGTTGGCTGTTTAAACCAAAAGTACAACTCACTGAGAGAATCGCCGCATTATTTATTCTGGTAGAAAGGACCTGGAATGTAGAAAGACCCATTCTGCAGAGGAAAAAATAGAATCACTAACAGGCCTCATGCCTTGCACAGCCAGTGGCTAGAATCCCTGCCTCATGAGACCCTGTGCTAGAAGTCCTCTAGAACCATCTCAACTATGTTAGTCTATCTTGGAAGCCAGCAAATGTTTGCCCAGTTAAGAGCACGGTAACAATCAGTCACGTTATGTTATAATGATTGTCGATATCTTTAAAAGCCTTGTCAAGTTCCTTTTTGAGTAACCCTCACCCCACCCTTAGAGAAATTTATCTGTGGTTCACCTCTTTGAAATACATCATTGTTGTTCCACATTTACCATAGCCAAAAAAAAAAAAAAAAAAAAAGCTTTTTATTAACAAAGTGTTCAAAAGGGGGCGCCTCTGTAAACAATGAGAGTTTTTGCTGCAGGGACAACTTTGTTGCAGAAACAGCTGAAAGCAATCAGGTCAGACAGAGCCAAGTGCTGGAGGGATTTTCAAAATTACAAAACCCGAACCAAATCAAACCAAAACAAAAATCAAAACCAATGGCCAAGATTTCAAGTTTGCTACTAAAGGTATGACATTCTTCTAAGACATGCGCGTGACTTGATCAATATATTTATATATTTATATTTGAAGAAGAAGGAACTATTTGATGCAGCAAATCCACATTGATTAAAAATTACCAGATATGGGGGCTCCTGGGTGGCTCAGTGGTTTAGGCCTCTGCCTTCGGCTCAAGTCATGATTTCAGGGTCCTGGGATGGAGCCCAACATCGGGCTCTCTGCTCAGTGGGGAGCCTGCTTCCCTCTCTCTCTCTGCCTGCCTCTCTACCTACTTGTGATCTGTCAAATGGGTAAATAAGATCTTTAAAAAAAGAATTACTAGGTGTGAAATACATCGAGGCTATGGGAAGGAAAATGATTTCACTTGATCAGACTAGGAAGTGGTTGAAGCCTGAATTAAAGTGCTATAAAAAGAGTAAAGGGGATGCCTGGGTGGCTCAGTTGGTTAAGCAGCTGTCTTCGGCTCAGGTCATGATCCCAGCGTCCTGGGATCGAGTCCCACATTGGGCTCCTTGCTCAGCAGGGAGCCTGCTACTCCCTCTGCCTCTGCCTGCCTCTCTGTCTGCCTGTGCTCGCTATCTTCCCCCCTCTCTCTCTAATAAATAAATAAAATTAAAAAAAAAAAAGAGTAAAGACCTGGGAAATATATGGGGAAAATATCCGTAGAAAAACAGCAATAATAACTGGCTGCTCTTTATTGATCCAGATCCTGCGGTAGGCAAAGAAGAGCTGGTTTTAGCCAGAGGATGATCTCCGTTTGTCTTCATGATCTGGCATTTCCTGCAAGCCAGGCATGGGGCTCTGCACTAGAGCTGCAAATGCTGGGGGGCCCTCACTGTCCCTTTTCTCTTCTTAGGGGGACAACAGGCATGTCCATGGTGCAGTGTGACAGGCTTTACCACAGGGAGGTTAAAGACTGCCAAGGGTAGGTTGGAGCTGGGAAAAGCCACTTAGGAACAGATTTTCAGGGGAGGTGATAGACAAGGGCAAAGCGAAGAATGAGGATGAGTGTGTCAAGTTTCAAAGTGCCAGGAGGCAGCACAGTGCATTCGGGAAACTACAGCAAGTTCCTGACAACCGACAGCTGATCTCACAGCATCACCTGGGGATGGAGGCTGAGCCCCGGGGTTAAAACTGGGGATGAGATGGTTTGTATACTATGCCGAGGAGGTGAGGTACTACACTGTGGGGGCACAGGGAGCCAACAGAGGATTTCAAATATCAGAATCATAACCATAATAGTGTATTTAATTGCATCCTAGCTTTCATCAAGAGTAAGATGCACTATAGTTTATGTTCAACTAAGAAAGAGAAATGCTGTCAGTTAAACTAGGATATGTCATCAAGTGCAAGGTGAGTGCCACCTTAAGAGGTATTAAAATGGGGGGGGGAGGACAAATCTTAGAACAAGTAAACTGTGGTACTAGAATAATTAAGAAAGGTCGAACACTTTGATCAACAAAATACGTGATTATTGCTTACCATGTGCACCAAACTATATTAAGTCTTAGAACAAGAGACATTCTCATCTTGATGCCCCGCAGCTGTTAGTCCCAAAGTACAGAGGGCAGTAGCCAACGACCAGCAGGCCCCAAGTGCCATGTGCAGACTCTAAGAGCAACTGCCTTTGATAGAGGAAACGGTTGAGAGTGGGCTTTCTGAGGTAGAGAATTATTAGCTGGGAAAGTAGGAAAATTGACACAGAATCAGAATTGATGCCCCTACATGACAGAGTTGCTGAAACTTCCCTTCTCAGAGATCTTGAGGCTCCTCAGAAATGTATTTTCATTTTGGACGGAACATTCAGGATAAATATGATCTTTTCAGGACTGTTTCTTAGGCTTCACTGGCACAAGAAAAGGGTTTTGGTAGTCCAGGATAAATCCTGACAAAAGCAAAGCATGGTATCTATGAAAAACTAACCACTCAGAAGAGAACAACAGATAAAAGGCCAAGCTGACCTGACCCTGCAGGATAGGTAAGGTTGGTCCGGCAACAGGGGTAGAGGGGTAGTGCCCATCTCCTGCTAGAAGAGCTAGAGAAGACCCCTTCCGGAGAGACCACCAGGAGAGGAGAGCAGTAGGTGCTGATGATGAAGAATATTTTAATCAGCAGAGAAGGTCAAAATGTCAAAGTTCCAGGATTAGAGTAAACCTATGGGATTAAAAAATAAAAAATAAAAATAAAGATTTTTTTGAAAGGTCTTTTTTTTTTAAAGGACTTTAAACAAAAGTCCTTTTTAAGAGACAGTTGGCTGTTTAAACCAAAAGTACAACTCTCTGAGAGAATCGCCGCATTGTTTATTGGGGTAGAAAGGACCTGGAATGTAGAAAGACCCATTCTGCAGAGGAAAAAATAGAATCACTAACATGCCTCATGCCTTGTACAGCCAATGGCTAGAATCCCTGCCTCATGAGACCATTTTAAAAGATGTACTCATAATGGAATGGAAGGTGTCATTTCCCTATAATTTTATATATGTCATTAATTTTCTGCAAAGCCCAGTAGCACTGGGAGCAGAAACTGGGACCAAAGAGTGAGCACCCTGTTTGACAAGCTGGACCAGCCACCTCTTGTTCAGATGCAGGGGGAGCCCTGGCATGCTGACTCCTCCCTTCTTCCTTTCCCCTTTCCTCCCTCCCTCCCTCTTCCCTTCCCCTCTCTCCTTCCCTGGTGGTGCCCTTTCCCGATGCCCACTTCATCCCTTTTCCTTTCTTACATGCCTGTCTTCTAGAGTTCCTTCTCTCCTCCCAATTACTTCCTTTCGTCTGAATCTCCTCTTTGGTCCCTTTGTCCCCACTCTCTGCTCCTCCTCCCCTTCCCTGGCCCCTGTTCAGCTCCATCCAGACTGCAGGCAGAGCTGGACTAACACGCTCACTCGCTAGCTGAGCCAACCTCCAGAAAAGTCACTCTTCGGTGGCCAACTTCCTGACCCCCTGGTCCTTTCTCCACTTATTCAGCTATTGCTCTGAAGTCTGAGGAGGACAGAGCGGGGCTGCCGCAGAATCAGGCCAGAGGAGAAACCAAACCATGTGTCCACACTGTCCCCCAGTACTGCTGCTCTGAGAGCTTTCGGAGTCCTCAACAGGGTTAGGATTTAGGGGCTTCTTCAGAACCGGGAGTGAAAACAGCCATAGGTCAAAAGAAAAGCTATGGCCCCTACACAAAAATAATAATCACAAATGAAAACTAAGTTATCTCTGAAGTCCCAAAGTCGAAGAATTGCCTTGAATC
Organism: Mustela lutreola; assembly: GCF_030435805.1. Lineage (NCBI taxonomy): Eukaryota > Metazoa > Chordata > Mammalia > Carnivora > Mustelidae > Mustela > Mustela lutreola. The sequence goes on from NC_081307.1 coordinate 323,455, forward strand.
TGTCACTAGAAAGCACCCAAGGCCTCACTCTCTGGGTTCTGGGTGCCCTGGGAATGGCAGGAGGCTCTGACCTCCTTCCCTCTTCATTCACTCCCAAAGAACGTCCTCTGAGGTGCTCTTCAAACTTCCTCTGAGAAACTGTCTCTGGGAACTGTAGGCCCTCGGCTGCTGGGATGAATGAGGGTGATGTCAGCACCTGATGGGCAGCTTTACCAGGAGACTGTGGCTTCTGGATGCAGTCCTCAGGTCCCATGGTCTGGGTGAGATCTAGGACTTTGAGTGGAGGAAGACAGATAAGATTTCAGATTTTGAGTTGATTCTGGGATGATTAGTGCTTTGGAGGGCATTGGGTGAAGGTATTTTGCACACAGGAAGGACACGAATTTGGGGAGCCAGAGAGTGGACTGTTAAGAGCTGACCTGCATTTCCCCCAGAAACCTTGCTGCTGTCCTTATCTCTGGTACCACAGAACGTGACCTTATTTGGAACTTGAGTCCTTACAAATGCAATCACATTACAGTGAGGTCGTTAGAGTGGGCCCTAATCTCCTGTAACTGACCTCCTTATGTAAAGGGAAAATCTGGACAGAGAGATGCCCCTACTGTCAGTGGTGGGCAGTGCATGAACTTCTAGAACCCTGACAGTAGTGGAAAACAGACTCAGGCTGGGCACTAGGTAAATGGGAGCTCTAGTGGAATTTCAGATGAAGATGCTGTGGACCTCGGCTTCCCAGGTCATAGTGACGTTAGGATTTCAAATTCAAGTCAGAGATGAAAGAAACATCTGGACTCGATCCTCAGGTACACGCAGTATTCTGAACTTAGGCTAGAACCAGAGACCATTCTAATGAAAGGCCTCCACAGGTGGGCTCTCACAGGTGGGCTCCGACTTAGTTTCCTGTATATTCATTCATGAAATCGCTCTGCGGGTCAACATGCAGAACAAAACCATTTAATAAAAGTGACAATGAGGTGAGGAAAGGGAGGCCAGAAGACATGTGAATGTGGAGAGAGGAAGAGCCAGGATGGGGCGGAAAAACCGAGAATCCCTCCCTGCGCTCCTTGCTGCCAGGGAGGTCTGAGGGACTAGTTTCCACCTGGGATCCCAAGTCCAGAACAAAAGTGGCGGGTCCAAGGCTCCGGATGAGGGAAGGGGGTCCTCGGCACCGGCGCGTCGGGGTGCCAAATGATGGGGGCTATTGCGCTCGCTGCGGGGGGGCACCTCGCCAGGCTCCGTCCCTGGCCCGACCCCATGGGGTCCCGGGCGTGTCATCCTAGGTGGTCCCGCTGCCCCGGGGTTCGCGGGAGGCTGCGTCCCGACACCCCCGCGAGCTACCGGCCTGTGCTTTCTGCTCCAGGTGAGGGCGCGGCGCGGTGTCACTTTACCTGCTTGCAGAGGGTCATCCGGAGAAGCCATGGGGCGGGGGGGTTGGGCAGCGGGCCGCGGGAGCAGGACAGCGAGGCCACAGGGGCTGGGCGGGAGCGCGGGATTGCGGGGGTCCTGCAGTGCTGACTGGGCCGCAGCAGAGCACCGCGGCGCTGCGCGCCCCTGCTCCGCCAGCCCCTCCACCTCCTCTCAGACTCTCCACCACATCCTCCTCGAGCTCACTTCCAGATTCCGCAATTAGCAAAGCCCCTTCTCTGGGCCGCCCCAGCCCCCCAACCCTCCCACTCCGTCCTGAGGCGCGGGCCCAGGGCACGGGCGCCGGCGAAGCCCCGGGGGCCTGCGAGCGTGGCCAGCGCCGGCACTGAACGGCCTCCTAGCCTGGCTCCCCGAGCGGGTGTCCGCGCGCTGCCTGGCTGCAAAAAGATCATCAGCCCTAAACCCTGGCTGCACTCTCGGGTCACTTCGCTGCCTTCCTGATTGTGCGCAAAGCCGGGAACCAGCTTCCCCAGCACAGGCCTGCCCGCGATCTGTTTGAGCAGTCTCATAGTCTCCAGGCAGGGTCCGCCATTGCATGATGGCACCCGCGAATCACTTCGACCTGGATGTTTGGGTTTTTTGTTTGTTTTTTGGTTATTGGTTATTACATGACCTCCATGGTAGGTGCTCCACAAAGGGAGTGACAAGAGGACGCCTGATACATACGCATATGGCCTTTCTAGAAAAAGAGCTTGGGGTTCTCGCGGAAGCGCGGCATTGGTCCTTGCACTATGGTTTAATAGAAAAGGGATTATGCACCAACTTACTTAAATGAGCATAGTTTGAAATCGTTTACTGAGAATAAATATTTAAAACAGTAATATTTTAACTAAATCTATCATCAATCATAAATCTATTGCACGAAGGTTACAGGCAATTTAAATGCAATAGCACTCTCTTCAGGGTTTTAAATAATCCGTGTCTGTCTTGGCACATGAGATTGCAAAGATAGGAAATGGTTTGTAAAAGATCATATAATAGCTTTTACTATACGGTATCAGCAATTTATCCTAAAGAGCTGCCACCAGCTAAAAACTCAGCTTTGAAAAATGCAGAAAAGCAGCAAACGTTTACGTACCCTCTTGGTGACCAGAGGCGTGCTTTGTGCCCCTCATCATGTCTTTCGTGGTTCTGAGGCCCTTGGCGCTCAGTAGTTTAGTGTCTTATTCTCTGGAATAGGCCATTGAAGAAATACCAGGCCCAGAGAAGAAGGTCCTGCTGGGTGTCTGAAGAAAGTACAACATTTTAGATGAAGCTTTCTGGGGAATTTGTTAGTGGTTTGGTCTGCTTCTGATAGGAAGAGAACTTTTATTTTTAAAGATTTTATTTATTTATTTGATAGAGATCACAAGTAGGAAGAGAGGCAGGTAGAGAGAGAGGAAGAAACAGACTCCCTGCTGAGGAGTGAGCCTGATGTGGGGCTCGATCTCAGGACCCTGGAACCATGACCTGAGCCAAAGGCAGAGGCTTTAACTCACTCTGCCACACAGGTGCCCAAGGGAAATTTTTTAAAAATATTTTATTTATTTATTTGACAGACAGAGATCACAAGTAGGCAGAGAGCAGGCAGAGAGAGAAGTGGAAGCAGGCTCCCTGCTGAGCAGAGATCCAGACATGGGGCTCAATCCCAGGACCCTAGGTTCATGACCTGAGCTGAACGCAAAGGCCCAGTGAGCCAAACTCACTGAGCAACTCGGGAGCCCCAGGAAGGGACATTTTTTTAAGAGTATTTTCTCTTTGAATCTATTTTGAGGTTTGGTTTGTGGTTCTTTCTGACTTCTCATGAAGATGGAATTTCTTCTGAGGTTGGTCGTCAGGAACCGCATATCAAATCGACCTATCTTGTTAGCAATAAATAAATAAATAAATAAATAAATAAATAAATGCATGCTCAAGTGTTGGTATAAAGCTATTATGCTTTTCAAAATCCCGAACTATAATTCATGTATCGTGGTCATTCTTTATCATATCAAACAGGAGAGAGGTGGCAGAAACGCACTTTCAGGTTAATTTTTTTACAAGGAAGATTGACTAATGAACCTACTTTGTTATTTCTTTCATTCAATTTCCCTGTACCTCCTTTTCTATGAATTGTAACGGTAAACCATCATTATTTTTATTGTTGGCCCGTGAGAATTAGAGATCAATGCCCAAGTGAAAGCAGAAGGCAGGTTTATTAAAGCAACAGCACACTATCTAAGGGAGAGCAGGTGGTATTCCATGAGGTGGAGCTGGCCCTTACTTTGTTTTGGGATTGGATATTTCTTGGTCTTTTTGAAGTGGGAGGACCTTCAACATGCAGTGGATTGATCTCTATTGGAGGCTGCTTCCAATCATTTGGGGGACTCCTACCACATGTTGGGAAAAGGAGTTGTTGTCATTTTTATTTTATTTTTTTCAGGGTTCCAAAATTCACTGTTTATGCACCACACCCAGTGCTCCATGCAATATGTGCCCTCCATAACTCCCATTAACAGGCTTACCCAACCCTCTGCCCCTTCCCCTTAAAACTCTCAGTTTGTTTCTCAGACTCTCTCATGGTTTGTCTCCCCCTCCAATTTCCCCCCACTCACTTCTCCTCTTGATCACCCAGTGTCTTCTGTGTTATTCTTTATGCTCCACAATTAATTGAAACCATATGAAAATTGACAATCTCTGCTTGAATTATTCCACTCAGGATTATCTCCTCCAGTCCCGTCCATGTTGATACAAAAGTTGGGTATCCTTCCTTTCAGAAGGAAGCATAATACTCCATTGTAAAAATGGATCATATCTTCTTTATCCGTTCATCCATTGAAGGTCATCTTGGTTCTTTCCAAAGTTTAATGACTGTGGCCATTGCTGCTATAAACATTAGGGTACAGATGTCCATTCTTTTCACTGCATCTGTATCTTAGGGGTAAATACTCAGTAGTGCAATTGCAGGGTCATAGGGTAGCTCTAATTTTAATTTCTTAAGGAGTCTCCACACTGTATCCCAAAGTAGCTGCACCAACTGGCATTCTCACCAATAGTGTAAGAGGGTTCCCCATTCTCCACATCCTCTCCAACACTTGTTGTTTATTGCCTTCTTAATTTTGGCCCTTCTAACTGTGTAAGGTGGTATCCCAATGTGCTTTTGATTTGAATCTCCCTGGTGGCTAATGATGATGAACATTTTCTCATGCATCTGTTTGCCATTTGTATGTCTTCTTTGGAGAAGTGTCTGTTCATGACTTCTGCCCATTTTTTGACATGATTATCTGTTTTTTGTGTGTTGAGTTTGAGGAGTTCTTTATAGATCTTGGATATCAGCCCTTTATCTGTAATGTCATTTGTAAAAAATATTCTCCCATTCCGTGGGTTGTCTCTTCATTTTGTTAACTGTTTCCTTTGATGTGCAGAAACTTTTGATCTTGATGAAGTCCCAAAAGTTCATTGTTGCTTTTGTTTCCTTTGTCTTTGGGGACATGTCTTGAAAGAATTTGCTGTGGCCAGTGTCCAAGAGGTTACTGCCTATGTTCTCCTCTAGGATTTTGATAGATTCCTGCCTCACGTTGAGGTCGTTTGTCCATTTCGAATTTATCTTTATATATGGTATAAGAGAATGGTTGAGTGTCATTCTTCCATACATAGCTGTCCAATTTTTCCAGCACCATTGATTGAAGAGGCTGTCTTTTTTCCACTGTATAATTTTCTCTGCTTTGTCAAAGATTTTTTGACCATAGAGTTGATGGTCCATATCTGGGCACTCTACTCTAATCCACTGGTCTACATGTCTTTTTAACCCACTGAGCCACCCAGGTGCCCCTTTTAAGCTATTATTTAAAAGTAGAGTCATTCTTTTTTTTTAAGGATTTATTTATTATTTATTTGACAGAGAGAGATCACAAGTGGACGGAGGACAGGCAGAGGGTTAGGGTTAGACGTCGTTGGGGTCAGGGTTAGCGTAAGGCTTAGGGTAGGGGTCAGGGTTAGGGTTAGGTTCATGGTTAGGTTTAGGGTCAGGCTCTTAGTAGGGTCATGGTTAGCGTTCCGCTCAGAGTCAGGGTCAGGGTCAGTGTTAGGGTGACGGTTAGGTTTAGGGTCAGGTTCAGGGTCATGGTCAGGTTTAGTTCAAGTTTTGGTTTTGGGGCAAGGTTCATGTCAGGGTCAGGGTTAGGTTTGGGACAGGTTTAGTGTCAGGGTTAGGGTTAGGTCAGCTTTATGTTTAGGTTCTGTTTTATGAGTAGGTTCAAGATCAGGGTTAGATTTAGGGTTACGATTCTGTTCAGAATCACGGATTGGGACAGAGTTAGGTTGACAGACAGGGTTAGGGTCAGTGTTAAGGTCAAGGCCAGGGTCAGGTTTAAGGTTAAGGTCTGACATAGGCAAAGTTCACAGTTAGGGTTATGATCAGGGTCAAGGACAGGGTGAGGTTTATTGTTAAAGTGGGGTTATGGTTAGGGTTAGAGGTAGGTTGAGGGTTAGGGTTAGACCGGGTTAGGGTCAGTGTCAGGGATAATGTTAGGGGTTAGTTTTAGGGTTAGGTTCAGCATTAGGTTTCGGGTCAGGGCCCGTGTTAGTGTCAGGGTCAGGGTTACGTTTAGGGTTAGAGTTAGGGTCAGGCTCCCATTCAGTGTCAGGGTCAGTGTTAGGTTCAGGGTCAGCGTCACTGTTAGGGTCAGGGTAAGGTTTATGGTCTTTGTCAGGGTCATTGTTAGGGTGAAGACTAGGGCCAGTGACAGCTTTACTGTCAAGATCAGATATTGGTTTAAAGTGACATTCGGGTCAGGGACAGGGTTATGAGTGGTAAGTGTTAGAATCATGGTTAGGTTTAGGGTCAGGGCCAGAGTCAGGTTTAGGGTCAGGGTCTGGTATAGGCAAAGTCAGGGGTAGGGTTATGATCATAGTCAGGTAGGGGTCAGGGTTATTGTTAAAGTTTAAAGTTAGTGTTAGGGTTAGCGTTAGGTTAACGGTTAGGGTTAGAACTTGTTAGGGTCAGGGTCCGTGATAAGGTTATGGGATAGGGTTAGGGTTAGGTTCAGCAATAGGATTCGGTGTACAGCCCGTGTTAATGTCAGGGTCTGGGTTACATTAGGGTTAGATTTAGGGTCAGGCTCACAGTCAGGGTCAGGTTTAGTGTTCAGGTCAGGGTCGGGGTCACTGTTAGGGTCAGCGTTAGGTTAATGACATGGTCTGGGTCAGGGTCAGGGTGAAGTTTAGCACAAGTGTCTTTTAAGGGTCTGGTTCAGGTATTGGTTTAAAGTCCACATTAGGGGCAGGGACAGGTTTATGTAGAGGTCAGTGTTAGTGTCATGATTAGGTTTAGGGTCAGGGTCAGGGTCCGGGTCTGCTGAAGGTCAGGGCCAGGGTGAGGTTTAGGGTCAGGCTTTGGTTTACGGTCAATGTTTGGTTGAGTGTCACAGTTAGGTTTTGGCGGTAGGTTTTGGGATTCGGGTTAGGGTTAGAGTTAGTAGTAGGGTTATGGTTAGGGTTAGGGATAGCGTAAGGTCACAGTTAGGGTTTGGTTTAGGGTAGGGGTTAGTGTTAGGGTCACGGTCAGCGTTAGGTTTAGGTTCAGGGTCCATAGAGGGTCATGGTTAGAGTTACCTTTAGGTTTAGGATTAGCATCATGCTCACAGTCACGGTCAGGGATAGGGTTAGGGTCAGGGTTAGGTCAGCGTCAGGGTTAGGATTAGGGTCAGGGCCATGGTCATGGTTAGGTATGAGTCATGGTTACGGTAATGTCAGAGTTAAGTTTAGGTTCAGGGTCCACATCAGGGTCAGTGTCAGGCTTAGGTTTAGGTTTAGGGTTCAGGTTAGGAACACAGTCAGGTTCAGGGTAAGGGTCATGGTCAGGGCTTGGGTTAGGGTTTGGGGCAGGCTCAAGTCAGTGTCAGGGTCAGTGTTAGTGGTTACTCTTAGTGTTAGCCCCGCTCCTGTGTCATGGACCCATCCCTTCAGGGTCTCAGGATAAACCCTGGGCAGAAGGGTGTAGACCCTACACCCGATTCTACTTAACCAGCCTTAAACTGGGGTGTGATCATTACTTGCCCACCAGATCTCTAAACCCTCATCAGCCTGATCCTGCTTGGGGCATCTCCACCCACGATGGCATGGCCAGGTGCTCTTTACACACAGACACACAGACACCCAGAGGCACACACATGCACACACACACACACACTCACAGAGAGAGAGACGGGGAGGAGACCTAGGGCTACACCGGTTGATCAGAAGGTGTGGACTCTCAGACTCTGAGCCCCCTGGTGTCCCCTTTGATTTTATTAGGCAAAGGGCCTGAGGTGTTGGGGAAACCTGATATGACCTGCCAGGGTTTGGACATGTCTGGCGGGCGAGCTCTCTTCTCCCTGCATCCTCTGGGCTTCCTGACAGCAGAACATGTTGCTTCCTTTAGGATGTGCCTAGAAATGAGCTGGGCACGGCGGTTTTCTCTGTAATGGGGTGCCTGGATACGTGGGTTCCAATTCCTTTGGGCTCTGTCTTCAGGGAAGTGAGGTCACTACTGCCTGGGGGTTCCTTACCGAACTTCCTGCTTCAACAGAGCTCCCTGAGCCGCCGGTCCCCAAGCTGCTCAAGGCTCACACTCCACTCAATGCAGTGCCCATCCAGTGACCCCCATACAGCCTCCCCACGCCCCTGGAGGGCTGGGTGCAGCTGTTGTCCCTGCTGGAGGGAACAGAGCTGGGTTTAGACCAATTTAGTGTTAGGGTTAGGGATAAGAAAGACTTAGGGTCAGGGTTAGAGTTAGACGTCGTTGGGGTCAGGGTTAGCGTAAGGCTTAGGGTAGGGGTCAGGGTTTTGGTTAGGTTCATGGTTAGGTTTAGGGTCAGGATCACAGTAGGGTCAGGGATAGCGTTACGCTCAGAGTCAGGGTCAGGGTCAGAGTTAGGTTGACGGTTAGGTTTAGGGTCAGGTTCAGGGTCATGGTCAGGTTTAGGGTCAGGTTCAAGTTTTGGTTTGGCGGCAAGGTTCATGTCAGTGTCAGGGTTAGGTTTGGGACAGGTTTAGTGTAGGGTTACGGTTAGGTCAGCTTTATGTTTAGGTTCTGTTTTATGAGTAGGTTCAGGATCAGGGTTAGCTTTAGGGTTATGATTCTGTTCAGAATCACGGATTCGGTCAGATTTAGGTTTACAGTCAGCGTTAGGTTCAGTGTTAAGGTCAAGGCCAGGGTCAGGTTTAAGGTTAAGGTCTGACATAGGCAAAGTTCAGATTTAGAGTTATCATCAGGGTCAGGGAGAGGGTCAAGTTTATTGTTAAAGTGGGGTTAGGGTTAGGGTTAGAGGTAGGTGGAGGGTTAGGGTTAGACCGGGTTAGGGTCAGTGTCAGGGATAATGTTAGGGGTTAGTTTTAGGGTTAGGTTCAGCGTTAGGTTTCGGGTCAGGGCCCGTGTTAGTGTCAGGGTCAGGGTTATGGTTAGGGTTAGAGTTAGGGTCAGGCTCCCATTCATTGTCAGCGTTATTGTTAGGGTCAGGGTCAGCGTCTTGTTAGGGTCAGCGTTAGGTTTATGGTCTTTACCTGGGTCAGGGTCAGGGTGAAGTCTAGGGCCAGTGGCAGGATTACAGTCAAGATCAGGTATTGGTTTAAAGTCCACATTCGGGTCAGGGACAGGGTTATGTAGTGGCAAGTGTTAGAATCACGGTTAGGTTTAGGGTCAGGGCCAGAGTCAGGTTTAGGGTCAGGGTCTTGTATAGGCCAAGTTCAGGGTTAGGGTTATGATCATAGTCAGGTATAGGTTCAGTGTTATTGTTAAACTTTAGAGTTAGTGTTAGGGTTAGCATTAGTTTGAATGTTAGGGTTAGAACTTGTTAGGGTTAGGGTCCGTGGTAGGGTTAGGGGTTAGTGTTAGGGTTAGGTTCAGCGATAGGATTCGTAGTATGGCCCGTGTTAGTGTCAGGGTCTGGGTTACATTTAGGGTTAGAGTTAGGGTCAGGCTCACAGTCAGGGTCAGGTTTAGTGTTCAGGTCAGGTTCGGGGTCACTGTTAGGGTCAGGATTAAGTTTATATTTATGGTCTCGGTCAGGGTCAGGGTGAAGTTTAGCGCCAGTGTCCGGTTTAGGGTCATGTTCAGGTATTGGATTAAAGTCCACATTCGTGTCATGGACACAGTTATGTAGTGGTCAGTGTTAGTGTCATGGTTAGGATTTGGGTCAGGGTCAGGCTCAGGTGAAGGACAGGGCCAGGGTCAGGTTTAGTGTCAGGTTTTGGTTTAGGGTCAATGTTTGGTTCAGTGTAACAGTTAGGTTTTGGCGGTAGGGTTTGGGATTGGGGTTAGGGTAAGAGTTAGAAGTATGGTTATGGTTAGGGTTAGGGTTAGACAGCGTAAGGTCAGGGTTAGGGTTTGGTTTAGGGTAGGGATTAGTGTTAGGGTCAGGGTCAGCGTTAGATTTAGGTTCAGGGTCTGTAGAGGGTCATGGTTAGAGTTACGTTTAGGTTTAGGGTTAGCGTCAGCCTCACAGTCACGGTCAGGCGTAGGGTTAGGGTCAGGGTTAGGTCAGCGTCAGGGTTAGGATTAGGGTTAGGGTCAGGGTCATGGTTAGGTATGAGTCATGGTTACGGTAATGTCAGAGGTAGGTTTAGGTTCAGGGTCCACATCAGGGTCATTGTCAGGTTTGGGTTTAGGTTTACGGTTCAGTTCATGTTCACAGTCAGGTTCAGGGTCAGGGTCATGGTCAGGGCTTTGGTTAGGGTTTGGGGCAGGCTCAAATTCAGTGTCAGGGTCAGTGTTAGTGGTTACTTTTAGTGTTACTGTTACTGTTAGTTTTCATTGACCCATCCCTTCAGGGTCTCAAGATAAACCCTGGGCAGAAGGATGTAACCTTACACCCCATCCCACTTAACCAGCCTTCAACTGGGGTGTGAACATGACTTGCCCACCAGACATCTAACCCCTCAACAGCCTGATCCTGCTCGGGGCATCTCCACCCACGATGGCATGGCCAGGTCCTCTTTACACACAGACACACAGACACCCAGAGCTACACACACACACACACACACACACACACACACACACACACTCACAGAGAGAGGTTCAGGATCATGGTTAGCTTTAAGGTTACGATTCTGTTTAGAATCACGGAGTGGGTCAGAGTTAGGTTTACAGTCAGGGTTAGGGTCAGTGACAAGTCAAGGCCAGGGTCAGGTTTAAGGTTAAGGTCTGACATAGGCAAAGTTCACAGTTAGGGTTATGATCAGGGTCAGGGAGAGGGTCAGGTTTATTGTTAAAGTGGGTTTAGGGTTAGGGTTAAAGGTAGTTTGAGGGTTAGGGTTAGACCGGGTTAGGGTCAGTGTCAGGGATAATGTTAGGGGTTAGTTTTGGGGTTAGGTTCAGCGTTAGGTTCGGGTCAGGGCCCATGTTAGTGTCAGGGTCAGGGTTTCCGTTAGGGTTAAATTGAGGGTCAGGCTCCCATTCAGTGTCAGGGTTATTGTTAGGGTCAGGGTCATTGTCTCTGTTAGGGTCAGCGTTAGGTTTATGGTCTTTACCTGGGTCAGGGTCAGGGTGAAATCTAGGGCCAGTGTCAGGGTTAGTGTTAGGGTTAGCGTTAGGTTGACTGTTAGGGTTAGAACTTGTTAGGGTCAGGGTCCGTGGTAGGGTTAGGGGTTAGTGTTAGGGTTAGGTTCAGCGATAGGATTCGGGGTACGGCCCGTGTTAGTATTTGGTTAGGGTTACATTTAGGGTTAGAGATAGGGTCAGGCTCACAGTCAGGGACAGGTTTAGTGTTCAGGTCAGGTTCGAAGTCACTGTTAGGGTCAGGGTTAGGTTTATGGTCATGGTCTGGGTCAAGGTCAGGGTGAAGTTCAGTGCCAGTGTCAGGTTTAGTGTCATGTTCAGGTATTGGTTTAAAGTCCACATTCGGGTCAGGGAAAGGATTGTGTAGTGGTCAGTGTTAGTGTCATGGTTATGATAAGGGTCAGGGTCAGGGTCAGGTGACTCTGTCAAGGTGTGGGACTCTCTGACTCTGAAACCACTGGTGTCACTTTTGATTTTATTATCCAAAGGGCCTGCGGCGTTGGGGAAACATGATATGACCTGCCATGGTGGGGACGTGTCTGGCGAGCGAGCTCACTTCTCCCTGCATTTTCTGGGATTCAGTACAGTAGAAGAACATGTCCCTTCCTTTAGGATGTGCATAGAAATGAGCTGCACAGGGGTTTTTCTCTGTTACGGGTTGCCGTGATACGTGCCTTCCAATTGCATTGGGCTCTGTCGTCAGGGAAGTGAGGTCACCACTGCCTGGGGGCTCCTTACCGAACTTCCTGCTCCACCAGAGCTCCCTGAGCCGCCGGTCCCCAAGCTGCTCAAGGCACACACTCCACTCAATGCAGTGCACGTCCAGTGACCCCCATACAGCCTCCTCCCAGACCCTGGGAGGCCTGGGTGCAGCTGTTGTCCCCGCTGGAGGGAACAGAGCTGGGTTTAGACCAGCTTAGTGTTAGGGTTAGGGCTAAGAAAGACGTAGGGTCAGGGTTAGGGTTAGACATCTTTGGGGTCAGGGTTAGTGTAAGGCTTATGGTAGGGGTCAGGGTAAGGGTTAGCTTCATGGTTAGGTTTAGGATCAGGATCACAGTAGGGTCAGGGTTAGTGTTACTGTCATATTCAGGGTCAGGGTCAGTGTTAGGCTGACGATTAGGTTTAGGGTTAGGCAGGTTCATGGTCAGATTTAGGGTCAGGTTCAAGTTTTGGTGGGGGGCAAGATTCATGTCAGGGTCAGGGTTAGGTTTGGGACAGGTTTAGTGTCAGGGTCAGGGTCAGGGTCAGGATTATGGTAAGGTCAGCTTTATGTTTAGGTTCTGTTTCATGAGTAGGTTCAGGATCAGGGTTAGATTTACGGTTATGATTCTGTTCAGGATCACAGATTGGGTCAGAGTTAGGTTTAAAGTCAAGGTTAGGGTCAGTATTAAGGTTAAGGCCAGGGTCTGGTTTAAGGTTAAAGTCTGACATAGGGAAAGTTCAGACTTAAGGTTATGATCAGGGTCAGGGAGAGGGTCAGGATTATTTTTAAAGTGGGGTTAGGTTTAGGGTTAGAGGTAGGTTGCAGGTGAGGGTTAGACCGGGTTAGGGTCAGTGTCAGGGATAATGTTAGGGGTTAGTTTTAGGGTTAGGTTCAGCGTTAGGTTTCGGGTCAGGGCCCGGGTTAGTGTCAGGGTCAGGGTTACGTTTAGGATTAGAGATAGGGTCAGGCTCCCATTCATTGTCAGGGTTAGTGTTAGGTTCATGGTCAGAGTCACTGTTAGGGTCAGGCTTAGGGTTTTGGTCCTTGCCTGGGTCGGGATCAGGGTGAAGACTAGGGCCAGTGTCAGGTTTATGGTCAGGATCAGATATTGGTTTAAATTCCACATTCGGGTCAGGGACAGGGTTATGTAGTGGTCATTGTTAGGGTCATGGTTAGGTTTAGGGTCAGGGCCAGGGTCAGGTTTAGGGTCAGGGTCTGGTATAGGCAAAGTTCAGTGTTAGGGTTATGATCATAGTCAGGTATAGGGTCAGGGTTATTGTTAATGTTTAGGGTTAGTTCTACGTTTAGCGTTAGGTTGACGGTTAGGGTTAGAACTTGTTAGGGTCAGGGTCCGTGGTAAGGTTAGGGGTTAGTGTTAGGGTTAGGTTCAGAGATAGGATTCGGGGGAGGGCCCATGTTAGTGTCAGGGTCAGGGTTACATTTAGGGTCACAGTTAGGTTCAGTCTCAAAGTCAGGGTCACGTTAGTGTTCAGTTGATTGTCAGGGTCACTGTAAGGGTCAGGGTTAGGTTATCGTCATGGTCTGGGTCAGGGTCAGGGTGAAGATTAGTACCAGTGTCCTGTTTAGGGTCAGGTTCAGGTATTGGTTTAAAGTCCACATTCGGGTCAGGAACAGGGCTATGCAGTGGTCAGAGTTAGTGTCAAGGTTAGGATTAGGTTCAGAGTCAGGGTCAGGTAAAGGTCAGGGCCAGGGTCAGGTTGAGGGTCAGGCTTTGGTATAGGGTCAATGTTCGGTTCAGTGTCACAGTTAGGTTTTGGCAGTAGGGTTGGGGATTGTGGATTGGGTTAGAGTTAGAAGTAGGGTTATGGTTAGGGTTAGGGTTAGGTTTAGACAGCGTAAGGTCAGGGTTAGGGTTTGGTTTAGGGTAGGGGTTAGTGTTAGGTTCAGGGTTAGCATGAGGTGTAGGTTCAGGGTCCTTATTAGTGTCATGGTTAGAGTTACCATTAGGTTTAGGGTTAGGGTCAAGCACACTGTCACGGTCAAGGGTAGGGTTTAAGTCCGGGTTAGGTCTGCGTCAGGGTTAGGAAGAGGGACTGGGTCAAGGTCCTGGTTAGGTTTGAGTCATGGTTACGGTAATGTCAGAGTTAGGTTTAGGTTCAGGGTCCACATCAGGGTCAGTGTCAGGCTTAGGTTTAGGTTTAGGGTTCAGGTCAGGATCACAGTCAGGGTCAGGTTTGGGATCAGCTTAAGGGCTTGGGTCAGGTTTTGGGGAAGGCTCACAGTCAGTGTCAGGGTCAGGGTCAGGGTTAGTGGTTACTGTTAGGGTTAGCCCCGCTCCTGGCTCATGGACCCATCTGTTCAGGGTCTCAGGATAAACCCTGGGCAGAAGGGTGTAGACCCTCCCCCCGATCCCACCAACCAGCCTTAAACTGGGGTGTGAACATGAGTTGCCCACCAGATATCTAAACCCTCATCAGCCTGAACCTGCTTGGGGCATCTCCACCCACGATGGCATGGCAAGGTCCTCTTTACACACAGACACACAGTCACCCAGAGGCACTCGCACACACACACACACACACACACAAAGAGACAGGGAGGATACCTAGGGCTACACAATTGGATAAGATGCGTTGGACTCTCTGACTCTGAGCCCCCTGGTGTCACCTTTTAATTTTATTAGCCAAAGGGCCTGCGGCGTTGGGGAAACCTGATATGACTTGCCAGGGAGGGGACGTGTCTGGCGGGCGAGCTCTCTTTTCCCTGCATCCTCTCGGCTTTAGTACAGCAGAGAACATGTCGCTTCCTTTAGGTTGTGCGGAGAAATGAGCTGGGCATGGCGGTTGTCTCTGTAATGGGGTGCCTGGATACGTGGGTTCCAATTCAGTTGGGCTTTGTCGTCAAGGAAGTGAGGTCACCACTGCCTTGGGGCTCCTTACCGAACTTCCTGCTCCACCAGAGCTCCCTGAGCCGCCGGTCCCCAAGCTTCTCAAGTCTCACACTCCACTCAATGCAGTGCCCATCCAAGACCCCCACACAGCCTCCCCCCAGCCCTTGGGAGGCCTGGGTGCAGCTGTTGTCCCCGCTGGAGGGAACAGAGCTGGGTTTAGACCAGGTTAGTGTTAGGGTTAGGGTTAAGAATGACTTAGGGTCAGGGTTAGGGTTAGACGTCTTTGGGGTCAGGGTTAGCATAAGGTTTAGGGTGGGTTCAGGGTTAGGGTTAGGTCATGGTTAGGTTTAGGGTCAGATTCACAGTAGGTTCAGGGTTAGCGTTACGGTCAGAGTCAGGCTCAGGGTCAGTGTTAGGCTGCTGGTTAGGTTTAGGGTCAGGGTCAGGGTCATGGTCAGTTTTAGGGTCAGGTTCAAGTTTTGGTTTGGGGGCAAGGTCATGTCAGGTCAGGGTTCGGTTTGGGACAGGTTTAGTGTCAGGGTTAGTGTCAGGGTCAGGGTTAGGTTCATGGTTATGGTAAGGTCAGCTTTATGTTTAGGTTCTGTTTTATGAGTAGGTTCAAGATCAGGGTTAGCTTTAGGGTTACTAATGTGTTCAGGATCACGGATTGGGTCAGAGTTAGGTTTACAGTCAGGGTTAGCGTCAGTGTTAAGGTCAAGGTCAGGGTCAGGTTTAAGGTTAAGTTCTGACATAGGCAAAGTTCAGAGTTAGGGTTATGGTCAGGTTCAGGGAGAGGGTCAGGATTATTGTTAAAGTGGGGTTAGGTTTAGGGTTAGAGGTAGGTTGCGGGTTAGGGTTAGACCGGGGTATTGTCAGTGTCACGGATAATGTTAGGGGTTAGTTTTAGGGTTAGGTTCAGCATTAGGTTTCGGGTCAGGGCCCGTGTTAGTATCAGGGTCAGGGTTACGTTTAGGGTTAGAGATAGGTTCAGGCTCCCATTCAGTGTCAGGGTTAGTGTTATGTTCAGGGTCAGGGTCACTGTTAGGGTCAGGGTTAGGTTTCTGGTCTTTGCCTGGGTCGGGGTCAGCGTGAAGTCTAGGGCCAGTGTCAGGTTTACGGTCAGGATCAGGTATTGGTTTAAAGTCCACATTCGGGTCAGGGACAAGGTTATTTAGTGGTCATTGTTAGGGTCATGTTTAGGTTTAGGGTCAGGGCCAGGGTCAGGTGTAGGGTCAGGGTCTGGTATAGGCAAAGTTCAGGGTTAGGGTTATGATCATAGTCAGGTATAGGGTCAGGGTTATTGTTAAAGTTTAGGGTTAGTTCTACGTTTAGCGTTAGGTTGACGGTTAGGGTTAGAACTTGTTAGGGTCAGGGTCCGTGGTAGGGTTAGAGGATAGTGTTAGGATTAGGTTCAGAGATAGGATTCGGGGGAGGGCCCATGTTAGTGTCAGGGTCAGGGTTACATTTAGGGTCACAGTTAGGTTCAGTCTCAAAGTCAGGGTCACGTTAGTGTTCAGTTGATTGTCAGGGTCACTGTAAGGGTCAGGGTTAGGTTATCGTCATGGTCTGGGTCAGGGTCAGGGTGAAGATTAGTACCAGTGTCCTGTTTAGGGTCAGGTTCAGGTATTGGTTTAAAGTCCACATTCGGGTCAGGGACAAGGTTATTTAGTGGTCATTGTTAGGGTCATGGGTAGGTTAAGGGTCAGGGCCAGGGTCAGGTTTAGGGTCAGGTTCAGGTATTGGTTTAAAGTCCACATTCGGGTCAGGGACAGGGCTATGTAGTGGTCAGAGTTAATGTCAAGGTTAGGATAAGGTTAGAGTCAGGGTCAGGTAAAGGTCAGGGCCAGGGTCAGGTTGTGGGTCAGGCTTTGGTATAGGGTCAATGTTCGGTTCAGTGTCACAGTTAGGTTTTGGCGGTATGGTTTGGATTTGGGGTTTGGGTTAGAGTTAGAAGTAGGGTTATGGTTATGGTTAGGGTTAGGGTTAGACAGCGTAAGCTCAGGGTTAGGGTTTGGTTTAGGGTAGGGGTTAGTGTTAGGTTCAGGGTCAGCATGAGGTGTAGGTTCAGGGTCCTTATTAGGGTCATGGTTAGAGTTACCATTAGGTTTAGGGTTAGGGTCAAGCACACTGTCACGGTCAGGGGTAGGGTTAGGGTCCGGGATAGGTCAGCATCAGGGTTAGGATTAGGGTCAGGGTCAGGGTCCTGGTTAGGTTTGAGTCATGGTTACGGTAATGTCAGAGTTAGGTTTAGGTTCAGGGTCCACATCAGGGTCAGTGTCAGGCTTAGGTTTAGGTTTAGGGTTCAGGTCAGGATCACAGTCAGGGTCAGGTTTGGGATCAGCGTCAGGGCTTGGGTCAGGTTTTGGGGCAGGCTCACAGTCAGTGTCAGGGTCAGGGTCAGGGTTAGTTTTTACTGTTAGGGTTAGCCCCGCTCCTGGCTCATGGACCCATCCGTTCAGGGTCTCAGGATAAACCCTGGGCAGAAGGGTGTAGACCCTACACCCGATCCCACTTAACCAGCCGTAAACTGGGGTGTGAACATGACTTGCCCACCAGATCTCTAAACCCTCATCAGCCTGATCCTGCTTGGGGCATCTCCACCCACGATGGCATGGCAAGGTCCTCTTTACATACAGACACACAGACACCCAGAGGCACTCGCACACACACACACACACACACACACACACACACACAGACAGGGAGGAGACCTAGGGCTACACAATTGGATAAGATGCGTGGGACTCTCTGACTCTGAGCCCCCTGGTGTCACCTTTAATTTTATTAGCCAAAGGGCCTGTGGCGTTGGGGAAACGTGATATGACTTGCCAGGGAGGGTCGTGTCTGCCGGGCGAGCTCTCTTTTCCCTGCATCCTCTTGGCTTTAGTACAGCAGAGAACATGTCGCTTCCTTTAAGATGTGCCTAGAAATGAGCTGGGCACGGCGGTTTTCTCTGTAATGGGGTGCATGGATACGTGGGTTCCCATTCAGTTGGGCTCTGTCGTCAAGGAAGTGAGGTCACCACTGCCTGGGGGCTCCTTACCGAACTTCCTGCTCCACCGGAGCTCCCTGAGCCGCCGGTCCCCAAGCTGCTCAAGGCTCACACTCCACTCAATGCAGAGCCCATCCAGTGACCCCCATACAGCCTCCCCCCAGGCCCTGGGAGGCCTGGGTGCAGCTGTTGTCCCCGCTGGAGGGAACAGAGCTGGGTTTAGACCAGGTTACTGTTAGGGTTAGGGTTAAGAATGTCTTAGGGTCAGGGTTAGGGTTAGACGTCTTTGGGGTCAGGGTTAGCATAAGGTTTAGGGTGGGGTCAGGGTTAGGGTTAGGTTCATGGTTAGGTTTAGGGTCAGGATCACAGTAGGTTCAGGGTTAGCGTTACGGTCAGAGTCACGCTCAGGGTCAGTGTTAGGCTGATGGTTAGGTTTAGGGTCAGGGTCAGGGTCATGGTCAGTTTTAGGGTCAGGTTCAAGTTTTGGTTTGGGGGCAAGGTCATGTCAGGTCAGGGTTAGGTTTGGGACAGGTTTAGTGTCAGGGTTAGGGTCAGGGTCAGGGTTATTTTCATGGTTATGGTAAGGTCAGCTTTATGTTTAGGTTCTATTTTATGAGTAGGTTCAGGATCAGGGTTAGCTTTAGGGTTACTAATGTGTTCAGGATCACGGATTGGGTCAGAGTTAGGTTTACAGTCAGGGTTAGGGTCAGTGTTAAGGTCAAGGCCAGGGTCAGGTTTAAGGTTAAGTTCTGACCTAGGCAAAGTTCAGAGTTAGGGTTATGATCAGGGTCAGGGAGAGGGTCAGGATTATTGTTAAAGTGGGGTTAGGTTTAGGGTTAGAGGTAGGTTGCGGGTTAGGGTTAGACCGGGGTATTGTCAGTGTCAGGGATAATGTTAGGGGTTAGTTTTAGGGTTAGGTTCAGCATTAGGTTTCGGGTCAGGGCCCGTGTTAGTGTCAGGGTCAGGGTTACATTTAGGGTTAGAGATAGGTTCAGGCTCCCATTCAGTGTCAGGGTTAGTGTTATGTTCAGGGTCAGGGTCACTGTTAGGGTCAGGGTTAGGTTTCTGGTCTTTGCCTGGGTCGGGGTCAGCGTGAAGTCTAGGGCCAGTGTCAGGTTTACGGTCAGGATCAGGTATTGGTTTAAAGTCCACATTCGGGTCAGGGACAAGGTTATTTAGTGGTCATTGTTAGGGTCATGGGTAGGTTTAGGGTCAGGGCCAGAGTCAGGTTTAGGGTCAGGGTCTGGTATAGGCAAAGTTCAGGGTTAGGGTTATGATCATAGTCAGGTATAGGGTCAGGGTTATTGTTAAAGTTTAGGGTTAGTTCTACGTTTAGCGTTAGGTTGACGGTTAGGGTTAGAACTTGTTAGGGTCAGGGTCCGTGGTAGGGTTAGGGGTTAGTGTTAGGATTAGGTTCAGAGATAGGATTCGGGGGAGGGCCCATGTTAGTGTCAGGGTCAGGGTTACATTTAGGGTCACAGTTAGGTTCAGTCTCACAGTCAGGGTCAGGTTTACTGTTCAGTTGATTGTCGGGGTCACTGTAAGGGTCAGGGTTAGGTTATCGTCATGGTCTGGGTCAGGGTCAGGGTGAAGTTTAGCACCAGTGTCCTTTTAGGGTCAGGTTCAGGTATTGGTTTAAAGTCCACATTCGGGTCAGGGACAGGGCTATGTAGTGGTCAGAGTTAGTGTCAAGGTTAGGATAAGGTTAGAGTCAGGGTCAGGTAAAGGTCAGGGCCAGGGTCAGGTTGTGGGTCAGGCTTTGGTATAGGGTCAATGTTCGGTTCAGTGTCACAGTTAGGTTTTGGCGGTAGGGTTTGCGATTGGGGTTTGGGTTAGAGTTAGAAGTAGGGTTATGGTTATGGTTAGGGTTAGGGTTAGACAGCGTAAGCTCAGGGTTAGGGTTTGGTTTAGGGTAGGGGTTAGTGTTAGTTTCAGGGTCAGCATGAGGTGTAGTTTCAGGGTCCTTATTAGGGTCATGGTTAGAGTTACCATTAGGTTTAGGGTTAGGGTCAAGCACACTGTCACGGTCAGGGGTAGGGTTAGGGTCCGGGATAGGTCAGCATCAGGGTTAGGATTAGGGTCAGGGTCAGGGTCCTGGTTAGGTTTGAGTCATGGTTACGGTCATGTCAGAGTTAGGTTTAGGTTCAGGGTCCACATCAGGGTCAGTGTCAGGCTTAGGTTTAGGTTTAGGGTTCAGGTCAGGATCACAGTCCCGGTCAGGTCGGTGTCAGGGTCAGGGCTTGGGTCAGGTTTTGGGGCAGGCTTACAGTCAGTGTCAGGGTCAGGGTCAGGGTTAGTGGTTACTGTTAGGGTTAGCCCCGCTCCTGGCTCATGGACCCATCCGTTCAGGGTCTCAGGATAAACCCTGGGCAGAAGGGTGTAGACCATACACCCGATCCCACTTAACCAGCCTTAAACTGGGGTGTGAACATGACTTGCCCACCAGATCTCTAAACCCTCATCAGCCTGATCCTGCTTGGGGCATCTCCACCCACGATGGCATGGCAAGGTCCTCTTTACACACAGACACACAGTCACCCAGAGGCACTCGCACACACACACACACACACACACACACACACACACACACACAGAGACAGGGAGGAGACCTAGGGCTACACAATTGGATAAGATGTGTGGGACTCTCTGACTCTGAGCCCCCTGGTGTCACCTTTTAATTTTATTAGCCAAAGGGCCTGCGGCGTGGGGAAACTTGATATGACTTGCCAGGGAGGGGTCGTGTCTGGCGGGCGAGCTCTCTTTTCCCTGCATCCTCTCGGCTTTAGTACAGCAGAGAACATGTCGCTTCCTTTATGTTGTGCCTTGAAATGCGTTGGGCATGGCGGTTTTCTCTGTAATGGGGTGCCTGGATACGTGGGTTCCAATTCAGTTGGGCTCTGTCGTTAATGAAGTGAGGTCACCACTGCCTGGGGGCTCCTTACCGAACTTCCTGCTCCACCGGAGCTCCCTGAGCCGCCGGTCCCCAAGCTGCTCAAGGCTCACCCTCCACTCAATGCAGTGCCCATCCAGTGACCCCCATACAGCCTCCCTCCAGCCCCTGGGAGGCCTGGCTGCAGCTGTTGTCCCCGCTGGAGGGAACAGAGCTGGGTTTAGACCAGGTTAGTGTTAGGGTTAGGCTTAAGAATGTCTTAGGGTCAGGGTTAGGGTTAGACGTCTTTGGGGTCAGGGTTAGCATAAGGTTTAGGGTGGGGTCAGGGTTAGCGTTAGGTTCATGGTTAGGTTTAGGGTCAGGATCACAGTAGGTTCAGGGTTAGCGTTACGGTCAGAGTCACGCTCAGGGTCAGTGTTAGGCTGATGGTTAGGTTTAGGGTCAGGGTCAGGGTCATGGTCAGTTTTAGGGTCAGGTTCAAGTTTTGGTTTGGGGCAAGGTCATGTCAGTTCAGGGTTCGGTTTGGGACAGGTTTAGTGTCAGGGTTAGTGTCAGGGTCAGGGTTAGGTTCATGGTTATGGTAAGGTCAGCTTTATGTTTAGGTTCTGTTTTATGAGTAGGTTCAAGATCAGGGTTAGCTTTAGGGTTACTAATGTGTTCAGGATCACGGATTGGGTCAGAGTTAGGTTTACAGTCAGGGTTAGGGTCAGTGTTAAGGTCAAGGCCAGGGTCAGTTTTATGGTTAAGTTCTGACGTAGGCAAAGTTCAGAGTTTGGGTTATGATCAGGGTCAGGGAGAGGGTCAGGATAATTGTTAAAGTGGGGTTAGGGTTAGGGTTAGAAGTAGGTTGAGGGTTAGGATTAGACCTGGTTAGGGTCAGTGTCAGGGATAATGTTAGGGGTTAGTTTTAGGGTTAGGTTCAGCGTTAGGTTTCGGGTCAGGGCCCGTGTTAGTGTCAGGTTCTGGGTTACGTTTAGGGTTAGAGTTAGGTTCTGGCTCACATTCAGTGTCAGTGTTAGTGTTAGGGTCAGTGTTAGAACAGCATCAGGGTTAGGATTAGGGTCAGGGTCTGGGTCATGGTTAGGTATTAGTCATATTTACGGCAATGTCAGAGTTAAGTTTAGGTTCAGGGTCCACATCAGGGTCCTTGCCAGGCTTAGGTTTTGTTTTGGGTTCAGGTAAGGATCACAGTCAGGGTCAGGGTCAGAGTCAGGGTCAGGGCTTGTGTTAGGGTTTGGGGCGCCAATCCTATCCAAGGTGATAGGCTAGGTCAAATATCTACTAAAAGATAAGTTGTAATTCAATTGTTCACCTAGCATCACTGTGCAGCTTTCTCTGTGTGTTACAATTTCATTGGCCACCTGTGCATGACCAGGCCCAACCACATGGCCTATGTCCTTAAATGCTAGTCCATAAAGGAGAGTGGGGTTGACTTCTCTGTAAGAAAAGCGGCCCTGGCTGGTCAGTTTGATTCTTGATGCTTGGTGTGAAATAAAGCTTTGTTTGACCTTTGCTTTATATCAGTCTCGCTCTTTTAATCATGGACCCATTATTGGGGCATAACAGGTGGGACAGTGGAGCACGTACATAGCGGAGGGGCAGCCCACTGTGGGTATCCACCATTCCTTGCCTCCTCATTTGCATGTACTGCTCGCCCTGCCCAGTGAGCACAGCATGGAAATGGACACCTCGTGAGTGGTGGTCAACGAGACTCACTGACCACGTGACGTCTATGACCGAGTCAACCGGAGCTCGCCTTCCCTACAGACCAGAGCTTGCTCTGAGCACCGGCAGGAGGCGGTGGCCTCTTGTGAGCAGCCCAGAACCCTGTCTTGTCCTTTCTCACTCATGTCAACTCCCTGTGTTATCCAAGCCTTGGAAGTGGTGACTTAGGAGGGAAGGGAAAGAAAGGCAGCCCCCAGCTCCTGATCCTGTCAAGTTCCTTACTCATCAGGAAGCCGAGGGAGGCAGGGTCGGTGGAACATGTGTGAGTCCCCAGGTGAGGTAAAGATGGCAGAGCTGGTCTTGTTCAGGATTTCCACGGTTCTGATAAGAGGGCACGTGGGTGTGCCCCAGCTGTGGAATCCCTGCGTGAATTATTTAACACTGACATTGCACCCTGCGAAGATGAATGGCAAGAATCATGCCCATAATCACATTTTAAAAATTTTATTTGCTTGGAATGACATTAAATGCAAATAGAAAACAGCATCCATGCCCCTTCAGAAGACAGACCATGGAGGAAATGAGCTTTCTATTTTAGTACCTTTAACAAACACTTCCTCCCTGTTTTTGCCCAAAGGGCCCTATATCTTCATTTTGCATGGGGCTTGTAAATTATGTAGCCAGCCCTGGGGACAGCTGTGCAGTGTCTCAATGACCCAGTGCAGGGAATGGCAGGAGCCTCCCTCCTTGATACAGTAGTATTACACAAGCCCCTGAAGCTGAAACAGAACTTCAGGATAAAGTCTGGGGGGGGGGAGGTCCTCAAATTTCTGAGTCATGGGCTGTCATAAACAAAATATCAACAGCCGGGTGGCTTAGGCAACATGCAATTTATTTTCTCATGGTTCTGGGCGCTGGAAGTCCAAGATCAAGGTGGCAGTAGGGTTCGATTCCTCAAACGTCTCTCCTTGGCTTGCAGATAGCTGTGTTCTCCACTCTGTCTTCAAATGATTGTCCTTCAGTCTGTACTGTCTGTGTCCTAATCGCTTCTTCCTGTAAGCACAACAGTCCTGTTGGCTTGATGCCCACCCCCAGTGAGCTCATTTTCCCTTTACCACCTCTTTAAAAATCCTGTCTCTGAATACTGCCACATTCTGAGATGCTGGGTGTTAGGACATCAATGTAGGAATCTGGGGGCATCCAACTAAGCCCATAACAATAGTCAAAACTGGATCCGAAACTGAAATTTAGACACATTTTAAAATGCTAAAAGTGTATATATATATATAATTCTTGTGGTAGGCCTGAGATGGTTGGTAGGCTGAGATGTATTTGTAACCTTTGAGGGTAACATCCTTTGGAATGATCAAAGAGAGCTTCTATGTAATTCCATACACCCACAATTAAACCCCAGAGCTTTCTAATTTGGAATTTGGCTGTTTTGTGCTTGGTGGCAACCAAAACCAGCCTAGGGCTTTTCTTTTGTTTTGACAGAAAAGTAGGAGGCAGAGGACTTGAGCATTTAGACATCTTGCTGCTCTTTGGTTTAATCATACTCTACTGAGTTGCCTGAAACTAATTAAGCTCTTGGCTCTGTAGAGGAGAGATGATGTTCATTACATGTCATTGGCCACATTGTTCCTTTTTTTAATTGTTGTTAACATTTGTGTTATTTTTCAGTATAAGAGGCAAGCTTTATCTTAGTTTGGGCTGATGTAACAAGAGCACCATAAACTAGGTGCTTTAAAGACATACTTATTTCTCTCAGTTCTGGAAGCTGGGAAGTCTACGATCAAGACCCTGGAAGATTCCGTGTCTGTTCAAGTGCCCACTTCCTGGGTCACAGATGACCATCTTCTCCCTATAACCTCCAAGGTGGAGGAGGCGAGGGATCTCTGTGGGGTCTCTCTTATGGAGACACTAATCTCGCCCATGAGGACTCCACCCTCATGACCTAAACATCTCCCAAGGACCCCATCTCCTAGTTATGTCCCTTTGGACATTGAGTTTTCAACTTATGAATCCTGGAGGGATACACTGTCTACAGTGAGCTTCGTCAAACATCTTTTATGTTCAAGGCACTGTTTTTTGGCAAAATTAATCATTTCCTACACATCCTTTGAAGCAAGAGTATTCCTGCACTTTGCCTTCCTTTAGAACCTTTCTCTAGAGAGGATCCTAAAAAGTTCAGAAAAGATGCAGAAGAAACCTGCTGGTTAGCTCGTTTTTCACAGTAGAGCAGAATTCATTTTGAAGTAGGTTAATCTTAGAAATCCAGGCAAAGACACTTCACTTGAAAATCATCTCAAATGATCAGTTTTGTTAGTATGAGTAATAGTAACTATAAGATCAATAGAACAACTTTTTGTTCTACTATGGGCCTACTGTGTGCTGGGTACCTCGGAGCATCTGAGTCGAACCATCTCGTGATCCTTTCAACAGCCCACTGAGGGTCACACTGTCTTCTCCTCCACGTTATGGATGAGCCTTAAGTCTGGGCCAGAAATGACACAACTTTCCCAAAGCCATATTGCTACTGAGGGGCCAGATGGGATCTACGCCCACTCTGTTGCCAGAGCCTGTGATTGCAAACGTGGGCTGCACTAGCTGTTCAGAACAAAGGACTGTTCATGGAGGTGACACAGCTAACCCATGAGACCCACCACCCTTTTCCCTAGGGTCATCCAGGTACAGCCTGCAGTGATGGCCCGAGTTAAGCATTCGAACTTGGTGCTGCAGAGGACGTGTTTAGGGACAAGATTGGTGTTAAGGGGGTCTAATGAAGCCCAGAGGGAATGGGAGGAAACAGGACATGGGGAAATATCTGGGTCCCTGGAGCAGTGATCTCCTTTTATTACTGTGCACCTCTCTTTCACAAAAATAAATACGTAAATACATACATACATACAAAAATATTTGCGTACATACCACCAATTTAAGCAAATTTTTGATAAATTATAGACTCTACTAAATTATTATGCACATTATAAATGACATGCAAAAGCTAAACAGTTAAATGGATGACATGAAATATGAATAAAACATAATATTTTCTTCCAGCCCCTTACTGGACTATTTCTCAAACTCCCTTTGGAGAAGACTTTTTAAAGATTTGTTTGTTTATTTATTGAGAGAGAGAGAGACAGCACGTGTGTGCACATGTGAGTAGGGGGGTGGGGCAAAGGGAAAAGGAGAGAAGCAGACTCCCCATTGAGCACAGAGGCCTCACTAGGGCTCAATCCCATGACCCTGAGATCATGACTTGAGCCAAAATTTTGAGTCAGACATTTAATCAACTGAGACACCCAGGTACCCTGGAGTAGACTTTTTAAGAAAGAAATAGGACACTTGGAATTATAGCAATAATTCCTAGAATTAATCTTTAAAAGTGGGAAGATAGAAATGTTTTTTTAAAATTTTTTAAAAGATTTTCTTTTTTTATTCATAAGAGATGGGAGGCAGAGGCAGAAGCAGGCTTCCCGCAGAGCAGGAAGTCCAGAGTGGGACTTGATCCCAGGACCTGGGATCGTGACCCTAGCTGGAGATAGACGCTGGAGATACTGATAAACCAAACTTTAGGGAAAAATACTGAACTTTACTGGGAAGATGAAGCAGAACAACAGCATATGGCAGCAACATGAGTTTTAGATAGCTGTTGGTCACCCAGAAGGCTTAAGGTGGAGAGAAAAACAAAAGGCTGTAGTGACCCAAAATTGTCCGAGTTGTGTAATTTGACCCAGGAACTTCCGGGTGACATAAAGATTTGTTTATTTATTTCGCGGACAGCGCCATGTGGGGAAAGAGCGAGGGGGAATGAGAATTCCATACAAACGTGTGAGTGGCTCTTCTCCCATCTCCAGGGGGGAAGGAAGAGATTGGGTTTACTCCAGTAAGCATGGTGATGAGTTGGTGAGGTAGGTTGACTAGATGTCTGGACACCTGAAAAAGCCAGCTAAGGCTGGCTTCCTGGCCATCTTGTCAGTGTCTTATTGAAAGCTTGTCATGTGCAAGACTTTCTTTTAACAGGTTGCCAGGTGAATCAGACTACCAGCCGCCATGTGTCATTGCTCAGGTGGTCCATGACACAATGTCCTGCAACTAAGGGGATGCACTTAGCATTACAGACATCGTTCTGTCTTTGTTATTTTGAAATTTAGAAAATATCTTATTAATTTGTTCACTCCAAAGAGGCAATTTATTGCTTACTATGACAGTCTTTTGGTAGAAGACACAAAACTGCTTTCTTTGTTATGAAAATCAATGTGTTACACCAATTTTCTGAAAGATGGAAATGAAGTGCCTCCTTCCAGCTGGGTCAGGACATAACTGTACCCTATGTATTGGTTTTTCTATAGAGTGCATTTACAGAATGTACATGTCTCTCAATACAGAAGACATTTGCTCACATTTATGTGTAGAACATTCCCGAACCTGGTCCAGGTTGCGGATGAAACCGTCACTCTGACTGGCAAGGCATAACGAAGAAGAGTTTTCCTGTAAACAATATGTGGTCATGGAAGGAATCAGCACTGCAATTCGTGGCTGATTCCAAAAGCTCTAAGAGGTGGTAGATGCACAGGCAAAGTGGTGACTTTTGCAGAGGAAGCAGGCTGGGGAGAGATAGCAAAACAGAAGTTTGAGAGGGCCCTAAAATCTCCTCCTGTGGGATTATTGGCCATTGAGCTTGAGAAAGGCTATGGGCAAAACTTGAAAGAGCATCAGATCAAACCCTTGGCCACTGGAGGTTGAAACTGACATGAGCAGCACTATCTCTATTCTTGACCCAAGGCCACAGGATGACAAGCTTTGCTTTTTCAATGTGATCTCATGTCTCTATACTGCCCTCTAAAGAAATTAATACAAATAAATGCTGAGAGTGTAAAGTGTAAGCAGAGCTCCCCTTGGCCATTTCCTAAGTTTTGTCCACTCCGAAGTGAGTATCACTTTGGTGAGTGCATTGCAGGAAATGGCCTTAATGATAAATGGCAGACCTCCACTCCAGAGTGACATAAAAAGCAATCTGCACCTCCTTCCTGATTTGTCTGTAATGAAACTTGCTTTCCTCAGGTCCCAGCATTCGAGGCAGATAAATATGTTCCCTTTTGTTGGCTCTTACTCATACTTCAGCAAGATTTCCCATGTGCTTTCCTTGGCTGGCTGGGAAACTGGACCACAATTTATGGCATCTTAGGGGACAGGCGCATAGAATTCCAGTGGGATCCCGGAACAGAACCTAATTGGAGATTAGAGACCATTGCGGTGCGAAGCTTTTCTTTGAGATCGAAAGAGGTGCATGTTATGCAAATATTAGCAAGTGTAAGTTCACACTGTCTATTGAAAATTTATAGACTCATTATGGTCAAGAAGGCTGGAAGATAAGTAGATTTTGGGAAAGATGCAGGTAAATTCAGGGAGGTGGCAAATTACCCCAGGGAAAGTAGAATGGCTAAAGAATATGGCCCAAGCTTTTTAAAAAGATTTTATTCACTTATTTGACACACAGAGAGCCAGAAAGCACAAGTGGGGGGAATGGCAGAGGGAGAAGGAGAAGCAGGCTCCCCGCTGAGCAGGGAGGCAAATGTGTGGGACTCCATCCCAGAACCCTGGGATCATGACCTGAGCTGAAGGCAGACACTTAACCGACTGAGCCACCTAGGCGCCCCCTGGCTCCAACTTCCAAAGATGGTGTATGAGATACCTTTGGTAGGAAGGAATGAAGATCAGCAACTGTCCTTGATTCTGCTTCTCAGGAAGGCATTGTGATGTGGTGCCCAGGACTTTGGAGACAGACACATGCTTGGTGTCCTCCGGCTCTGCCGCAAAAGCAACATCTTCCAGAGGGCAGCTGCAGGCACCGGGTGGCGTCACACAGGGTCAGACCCAGGAGGCACTCAGCCACGTACCCATTCCACCATCCTGCTGGGTTTGGAAGAGCGCGATCAAAGTCCCTGCTGCCGAAGGACCATCCAGAGTGACATGTCCCATGGGGCACGCCGGCATTCCTTTACTCCTTCAGGTTATTGGCAGCAAGGCTGGAAATTTTTTAAATTGCCTGGGAAAATGATAGCAAATGGCTCCAAAAAGGAGTTTCAAAACGCAGACTTCATACTATGTTTTGAGTACATTTTATTCATTTGGCATGTACTGACAGGGTGCTTAAGTGCCAGGTGCTGCTGCATTAGAAACGGACTTGAGGAGTTAACAGGAGGGGGCTCCAGCCCTCAACCAGCACAAAGTCGATCAATGGATGCATGTGACAGACAGAGCACTGTGACGGGGAGTACTAGGTGCTCTCATAAGAAGGGTGTGCTAGGAGTTAAGGGAACACTCGGGGGGAGCCAGAACCAACACTCGGGGAGAGCTGTGGGAAATATGATGGATGCAGATGGCTCCAGAGGAAACCAGAGAACTGCTCAGATCCCTGCTTCTTAACAGCTCCAAGTGCCCGCTGCTTCAGAGTGGGGGCTGGGCGAGCAGGGAGCTGGGGTGGGCGCAGCGATGCCTGATTTCCGACCTCCAGCCCCTGCGCTGTTTCACCTGTCCCTTTAGGAGTACAATGACATAGGATGTCACCAACGGAGGATCTACCCCTGCATCCTGGTACTGGAAAAGCACGCAAGGGCTGCGGAGCTGAAAGCAAGAGTTGGTAGTTCCAGTAATGTGTGCAGGGTTTTAAAAAACTATATACGGGAAAATATCCGGTCTTATTTGCATGTGTTTGTATCATGCACAATTTTTAACTGCAATCCTCCTTTTACCTTCTTCCCTGTTTTTAAGACTCTCCTCTCCTCACCGCTGCCTTTGTCCCTGGTGCTCATCCATGAGCTCATTCGCCTCTATCCACACACGCATGGGGCTCTATCACTGTTTGACAAATATGGGCTCATTTTATCTACCTCTTGATCTAGTGCTTCCCGTTTAATAATCCCTCCTGCATAACGTCCTTCTGTTTTTATCTTCATTTTTATAAAGAATGGCTGCTCACCTTTTATCAGGTGATTTTTTTTTTTTATCAAATGCATTTATTGCTATGGTCTTAAGAGTTTTTTCACAGTTAATTTAGTGATGAGGTAAATCTTATTGATTTTCTGGTCTTGAGCTCCCTTTATTTTCCTGGAATGAATCCAAGTTGGTCTCAGGATATAGTCCTTTGATAGATGCCTGACTTCTGTTATTTGCTAACATTAGTTCAGTTTCTGTTAACTAATCTGTCCTAAGCCAGATTTGTTAATAGCTTCCCCGTTCCTCCCTCTCAGGTTTGGGTATTAAAATTGTGCTCAGCTTCATCAAGTGAATTGGCTTATTATTGTTTAATTGCCTGTTGCCATTTAACAGTAGAATGACAGTTATCCAGCTGCAAACCTGTCTGATCTTGGAACTCATCTTCTGAATTTTCCATTCTTGAATCATTTGGATGATTTTGTTTGCCTAGGAAATCATCGTTTCTTCTAGGTTATCAAATTGATTAGTATAAAGTGCCTTGCAGTTTAGTGATTCTTTTATATTATGCATTTGCTTTTATATCTCTGTTCCCAACCCTTATCTGTTTTGCAACTCTCTCCCTCTCTCTGTCCCCTCCTCCCTGAAACCCCCCTTTCCCCATCCCCCTTCCCTCTCTCCCCACCTCCTCCCGCACCCCATCTTCCCCCTCTCTTATCCTTCATAGGGCCTGTGAAGTTTTTTTTTATTATTATTTCATTAGTCTTTCATAGAAACAATTTTGAGTTTATTTGCCCCTCATATTTTTTATTAGTTTAAAAATTTATCTTTATTATAACTACTTCCTTTCTTTTGATTGAGCTGCCCTTTTCTGATGGGTTTAAATGAGTAGTTTCTTTTATTCAAAAAAATGTTTGAAATTGAAGACATTTGACACTAAAGTCTCCTTAGAGTATAACTTCTGGTGTCTTCTGTAAGTTTTGGTATGAAATAGTCTCCTTTCCATTGCTTTCAAGATTTTCTTCAGTTGTCTTATGATTTCTTCTTTGACTGAAGACTGTATTTCTTAACTTGTATGTAGTTTCAATTTTTTGTTACCAGGTTATCTAATTCTGATTCTACTGGATTGTGATCAAAGAACTGTTCTTTAAATCTTTAATTTGGAAGGCTTATAAAGGTTTCCTTTGTTGCCTAGTATGCAATTAATCTTTACAAATATGGCTTTCCTTAGGTGTAAGAAAGAAATGTTTTCCGAGGGAAATAAGGATGTCTATTTTCTTTTTTTTTTTTAAGATTTTATTTATTTATTTGACAGACAGAGATCACAAGTAGGCAGAGAGGCAGGCAGAGAGTGAGCGAGAGGAGGAAGCAGGCTCCCCGCGGAGCAGAGAGCCTGATGTGGGGCTCGATCCTAGGACCCTGGGATTATGACCTGAGCTGAAGGCAGAGGCTTTAACCCACTGAGCCACCCAGGCGCCCCAGGATGTCTATTTTCTGTGTGTCCTTGTTTTTCCCTCCTTCTAGTAGATACTCCCATTTGAAAAGCTAAAATTTTACCTTGTTATTGCATTTTTAGAGTCTTTAGGTATTATGATGTTAGATGTATACCTGCTTATACCTTTTACATCTTCTTTCCAAACTCTGCCTTTAAAAATGTCCCTCTTCATCTTAGTACCTATAACTTTAGACCCAACTTGTCTGCGATGAATTTTGCCATTCCGGCTTTCTCTTTTGCATGGTATCTCCTCACCTGATACATTCTCAATCCCTTTTGCATTTTAAGTATGTTTCTTGAACAGCGTGGATCTGTAACCCCCTGATAGGTGCTTTAATAGAAAAAGTCAGTCTGTACACATTTAAATTAATGATAAACAGTCATGATTTTATTCCTTCCATCTTACTTTGTTTGTTTTTATTTTCCCCATTTTTGATGTTTTTAATCAAGTTCATTCTTTTTCTACTTGATAAATATAGAAGTTCTTTGCATTTTTCGATGACAGCTTAATTGAGATATAATTCACAGGCCATACCACTCACCATCTAATGTGGACAATTTAATGGCTTTCACTATAGTTAACTATACTATACTGAACTACCTACACATTTTCATCATCCTCAAAAGAAAACTTTAGCCATCACCACCAGTCTTAGGCAACTGCTAATCTACTTTCGGTCTCTGTAGATTTAGCTATTCTGGAAATTCCATATAAATCAAATTATGCAGTATATGGTCTTCTGTGACTGACTTCTCTCAATCAGCAGAATGTTTTCAAGGCTCCTCTGTGTCGTGGCACATAGAAAAATTCTATTCCTTTTCAAGGCTGAATAATATTCCACTGGCTGGGTGGATCACATTTTATTTATCTCTTCATCAGTTGATGAACATCTGGGTTGTTCTCACCTTTTCGCTATTATGAATAAACCCTAAACCTTCATGCACAAGTTTTTGTGTGGGCATAGTTTTTTTCTTGGCTCTATACACAGGAGTGATATTGGTGTGTCATATGGCAACTCTGTGTTCTGCATTTTGAGGAGCTACTAAACCATTTCTAATGTGGCTGCGCTATTTTCCAAGCCCACCAGCAATTTACAGGTTCCAGCTCTTCACATCCTTCCAACAGCTGCTTTTGGGTTTTTTGATAGTAGCCATCCACGAGGGTGGGAGGTGGTATCTCACCATGGTTTTGATTTGCATTTCCCGAATGATTAGTGATGTTGAGCATATTTTCACGTGCTTATTGTCCCATATATTTTATATATACCTTATATGTATCTTTAAATACATATATTTCATATTTTATTTATATTTAAATACATATTTAAGAATGTAAATATATTTACATAAATATGTTTATATAAATATATGATAAT
Organism: Mustela lutreola; assembly: GCF_030435805.1. Classification (NCBI taxonomy): domain Eukaryota; kingdom Metazoa; phylum Chordata; class Mammalia; order Carnivora; family Mustelidae; genus Mustela; species Mustela lutreola. The sequence continues at coordinate 355,284 of NC_081307.1, forward strand.
GTAAAATATATTTATATATACATTTATATATTAATGTATACATTTGAATATTGGAGAAATGTATATTCAAGTTCTTTGCTCATTTTTTAAAAAGATTTTATTTATTTATTTGAGAGAGATTTATTGAGAGAGATCACAAGCAGGCAGAGAGGCAGGCAGAGAGAAAGAAGCAGGCTCCCTGCTGAGCAGAGAGCCTGATACGCGGATTGATCCCAGGACTCCGAGTTCATGACCTGAGCCGAAGGCAGCAGCTTAACCCTCTGAGCCACCCAGGCGCCCCTCTATGCTCATTTCTTAACTTGGTTATCTTTTTATTTGAGTTGTAAGAATTCTTCACACAGTCTGAATGCATGTTCCTTATATATGACCTGTAAATATTTTCTCCCATTTAGTGGCTTGTCTTTTGACTTTGTCAATGGGGTCCTTGGAAGCACAAAACTGGGATATTTTGGTTGAGTCCCATTTATTTGTTTATTATTTTTTTTAAGTTGCTTGACTTTGGTGTTTGGCTGAGGAGCCGTTGTTAGATTCAAGACCACTAACATTTACCTTTGTGTTTTCTTCTGAAAACGTTATCATTTTACTTTATTTTTATTTTTTAAAAGATTTTATTTATTTGAGAAAGAGACAATGAGAGAGAGCATGAGCGAGGAGAAGGTCAGAGGGAGAAGCAGACTCCCTGTGGAGCTTGGAGCCTGATGCAGGACTCGATCCGGGAACTCCGGGATCATGACCTGAGCAGAAGGCAGCCGTCCAACCAACTGAGCTACCCAGGCATCCCGAACTTTATCATTTTAATGCTTACATTTATGTCTTTGATGCATTTTGGGTTATTTTCTCTGTATGGTATGAGGCAGGACTCCTGTTTCATTATTTGCATGTGGCTGCTTGGGAGTAAAATACTGTTCTTACCCCCATTGAATTGTTTGGCACCCTTGTCAAACATTAGTTGACTGTAATTTATTTTCCTTTTTTTTCACGTGCCATGTATATTATATTTCTAGGAAAAAGGAATCCCAGGATTTTCCCTCCTGCCTGGATTCTTCCTTCTTCATGGTGCATGATGCCAGAAGAATTTTTCCATGCAGTGAAACCAAACTGAGGTGATGGAAATATTCTGCCACTTTTCTAGATCTTTCAGTTATACAAGTCTAGGGCTGGTCATGCCACACTTGTTTAACTTGCCCGAGAGGTTCACAGCAGTTTTCCCAGCTCTATGGTCATCAATAATTTCAAATTTGCCAATGTACTCATGCTTCGTCATCACAGTGAGGAAACGGGACGATGACTTTGGTGCATGGCCTCCTAAGAACCTGGCCTTCGCCCCCCCTTTCAGCAGTGTTAATGTTCTTGAGGGCATCTGTGGGACATTTGTTCACACTGTTACTGCGGCACGGAAAGATGGCAGAAAAACCTTTTTTCCCTTTTATTAATATTTGGTCTTGTTCTCCTTCCCTTTCTCATAACTGAATGCGTATTTCCCCTCCGTCATTTGAAAACTGCATACTGTTCTCCAGCTGTTTTCCCCAGACGAGACCTTGTGTATCAAGAATCCTTATTTCACGGTTATTATACACAATCTTAAAGATTTATGACTGTCCTCTTATTTTACACATGCATACACACGAAGCACTAAATACGGACTTTATCTGAATGGCTAAATGTTGGCCAACACAGAAGCCAGTTGTAGTGGGAACTTATAGGATAAAGATATAGTCTGAAGTTTTTGTTCTTTAAAAAAAGCCTTCATGGGGCGCCTGGGTGGCTCAGTGTGTTAAGCCGCTGCCTTAGGCTCAGGTCATGATCTCAGGGTCCTGGGATCGAGTCCCACGTCGGGCTCTCTGCTCAGCGGGGAGCCTGTTTCCTCCTCTCTCTCTCTCTGCCTGCCTCTCTGCCTACTTGTGATCTCTCTGTCAAATAAATAGGTAAAATCTTAAAAAAAAAAAAAAAAAAGCCTTCATGGGGTGCCTGGGTGGCTCAGTGTGCTAAAGCCTCTTGCCTTCAGCCCAGGTCATGATCCCAGGGTCCTGGGATCAAGCCCCGCATCAGATTCTCTGATCAGTGGGAAGCCTGCTTCCCCCTCTCTCTGCCTGCCTCTCTGCATACTTGTGATCTCTGTCTTTCAAATAAATAAAATCTTAAAAAAAAAAAACGCCTTCATATTTTATTAAAAATTTTAGGTGTCCGAATTCAAAAGGTTAACAATATAGTACAATAATAATAATAATAATAATAATATATCATCTAATAATAAAATAATAATAATTTCTCCTGCATAGTCATTGCTGCACACTAGTAAAATGAGATGTTTCTTTTCTTTTCTTTTTTAAAGATTTTATTTATTTTATTTATTTGACAGACAGAGATCACAAGTAGGCAGAGAGGCAGGCAGAGAGAGAAGGAGGGAAGTGGGCTCCCTGCTGAGCAAAGAGCCTGACGTGGGGCTCGATCCCAGCCAAAGGCAGAAGCTTAACCCACCCAGGCGCCCCGAGATGTTTATTTTCATTTGGGATTATGGAGGGGCAAGGTGTTTTTGGCTCTCCTTCTGAAGGAGGGACTCAGTCAGTATTGTCTCCACCTTTTTCCCCTAATAGTAGCTCTGGAAGATGAAGACGTCCCTCCTTCTCCCAGACATGAGGGTTTGACCAGGACATGGGATGGTATAAGCTCATTGACATACTCTCATGAACTAAGCCCTGGTTTATTGGTCACAGTCGTTCTCCAAGTATTTTCAGGAATAAACTTCAGGTGTTGCCCTTACTCTAATTTTTCTTTCTGAGATTTCTGACTGCAATCACTACTTCCTGCAGTCAATTGAAGAGAAACGAGGCATGTGGCAGCGCAACAGTGTGTTTTTCTTTCAAGATGACAGAATCACTCTTGATTTCTGTACGCATCTTGGATTTTCATATACGAACATGAATTTTGGTGTCTACCCTGAGGAGATAATACGTATGGTGTGAGCTACACTTGTATTCTCATGACACGTCACCTGGGTTACCCAGAACTTTCTGGGCTCGGCAGAAAGGCAGAAACCCGGGTGAATTCCTCATTGTTCCAGCAGGCTGTCAGCCCTCAAAGGCCTTCTGGATGTGTTTGTGCATCGCAGTGTCTGCTGTGTAAGATACAGAAAGAGCACAGTAGTTCAGGGGGAAAATATTTAGGAACACATTTTCCAGGAGGAACCAGGATTCAGTTTGGGTGACTCTTGACCATTTTTCATCTTCTGATGACTGAAAGTGGTAGTTAATATACAGTCATGGTTTTAACATGCATTTCGAATGTAATGTTAGTTTCCATCAACATAAAACTATAAGAACTGTCTTCCTAAAGGGCATTCGTGTAAGGCCCATTATTTTCCAGCTTGATTAATGAAAACAAAATTTTTCTGTAATGCTTTCTTCCTACTCTGTATTAGTTTTCAGGACTGGATTGAAAGTGATTTATTGTGGATAGGGTTATACCTGCTCGTGGAATTTTTTTCTGTTCCTGGGTTTTTAAAGGTGGCAGAGTTGACTTTCTGATTTTAATTCATCTTCACTAGATGAAGAATTCACAAATAGGACTTTTTCTTGAAATAACCATAGCCTGGGGGCGCTTGAGTGGCTCAGGGTCCTGGGATTGAGTCCCACATCGGACTCCCTGCTCAGTGGGGAACCTGCTTCACTCTTTGTCTCCCCCTCTGCTTATGCTTTCTCTAATAAGTAAATAAATAAATAACCTTAAAAAAAAGTTGTATTTGACTGGAGCTTCATGTGGAGTGACAGATCAACAGAAAGACAAAGGGATATGAGACAGGAAGCAATGAAGGAAAACACAGAGGCGCACAGTATAGACAGATGTTCCTCGGCTTATGACGGCCTCGGCTTCTAATAAACCCATTGTTCAGCTGGAAATCTCTTTAGTTGAAAATGCATGGAAAACACCTAAGCGACTGAACATCAGAGCTTAGCCCCGCCAAACTTAAATGTCTTGAGAACACTTACAGTATTGCACAGTTGGGCAAAATTCTCTAACACAAAGCCTATTTCACAATAAAGTGTCTGGTATCTCATGTAACTTACTGAACACTGCACTGAAAGCTAGAACAGGATGGTTCAAGTGTGTTGGTTGCTGACCCTCATGATCACGTGGTTTGCCTGGGGGCTGTGCTTGCTGCCCCTGCCCAGCATTACAAAAGAGGACCCTACTGTAGATTGCCAGCCTGGGAAAAGATCCAAACTAAATGCATATCACTTCTGCACTATTATAAAAAGTCAAAAAACCATAAACTGAACCAAGGTGAAGTCAGGGATCTTCTGTACCAGGTGTGTTAGAGAAGGTCAAGCAGTCCTGTCTGGCCAGGAACCATAGTGGTATGGGGGAAAGTTCCACAGTAAAAAGTTCTACAGCGGAGAACCACTAGGACTCAAGCACCAACGGTCACAGGTTGCGCCAGGAAGACTGGATGCTCTTCTGTGGGCGATGAGAAGCCACGAGCGACTCAGGAAGGCTGCAGAGCTCTGGGCAGGTGGGACAGCTGAGGGCTGCAATGAAGAGGGACAGGTGGAGCTGGGAGACCAGGTGGGGAGAGCCCGCTACCCTCAAACAAACGGCGACAAAGGTCTGGACTGGGATGACGGAGATGGTGGAAGGTAATGGGATATTCATGAAACAGAACTGGAAAGCCATGGAAATGAAATAAGAGAGGGAGGGAAAACCGAACATGACTTTAATTGCCATCAGTATAAAACATGTTGAATTAAAATGAATTGGTATTTCTAGACCGATGATGACATCACAATAATGGAAGGAAACCAATTTTGATTTTGAACCTGGTTAAGGAGAAAGTATAGACAAGAGAAAAGCAGAGGCTCTGGAGTCACACAAATGTCACTGTTGAGATTCGTCCCCACTCTTCATTCCCTTCCCTGTAAACCCAGGCAAGTGACACCTGCCACACAGCACTGGTAACAAATAGGGAAGAGCACACGTTCCCACGTTCCCGGGTCAGACAGGACAGCCAGGGATCAGCGGCACATGAGGAGGTGACAGGTGGTCACTAAACTGAGCTCAGGTGCATACACAGCATTTTATGTCACCTTGAGATGGCTCCTCCTGTGACCCCTCAAAGAAGGCGGCAGTGGTGAGGAAGGAACTCCAGGAGCTTATTAGCATACATGATCTTCAGGCCGTCCGGATGAGACTCAACAATCTGCTCTACAATCACCTAGCAGAAGGAAGAGCATTTTATTTTTATTTATTTGTTTGTTTGTTTGTTTGTGTTTTTGTTTGTTTTTAAAGCACCTAAAAGGGAAGTATGAACTATACACTACAGAGAAAAAATCGAGTAAACCTTACAAATGCACTTCGTCCTTCCTCCTCCCCACTCAGTATGCTTTCTAAACAGGAGGTAAGTAACAACGGCATGAAAATCTAGGTCCCAGGATTTGGGAATACTGCTCCAACCCTGGGGGACACAGAGGCTGAGGGACAGAGATTGGCCTGAAGCTAAAACATACACACTCATCTGCTTCCCTTCTGAGCTTAAAAGCGAAATACTGTATCTGCAGACAACAGCTCTGTACCATCTTCACCCTGGCCTTATCCTCTACCGTCTCCAGAACAGGGAAAGGGCTGAGATGGAAAGTGATGGAAGAAAACACATCTTATTTTGCTTTAGTATTTTATTTTTTTTTTTTTGGTGAGGCTGAGTTGCAGGAGGTGAATGATAAGCATACAAACTTAAAATACAAACGTGGCCACAGTTCATTTAACGACACGGAAACATAAAGTACTTCCTTAATTTAGCATATTAGATTCAGTTCAATGAGAAGGGCGTAAATTAAATAACTAAAATGTTTTCATTTAGTGACAAAGAATAATGTGATCTTTTTCACCCCCACAGAGAGAGCTATGAACTATAATAGGATACATACAAAGAACTGACAGATCATTTACTTTTAGTAGTCTTAATGAAGCTGAGAAGATTACTGAAATTAATCCTTCAATTTCACTTCTATCACTGGGATACTGTCTCGTTTTAAAACTGGAAGCCTTTCATCCTGAAGTCATGGTGGGTAGCTTTATACTTACCGGACAGAAAGAACACTCGCACTGGCAGGTGACTGGAAGAAAGCCCTCAAACGCTGAGACTGGCTTCATGACTTCTGTCAGCCTTAACTAGATGAAACCGATGCTCTCTAAGTTGGAAGCTGCTGATTGCTGGTGGCCTCACATGGTGCAGCCCATACTCCGGCCGCTCAGAGGCAGGATACACTGACTCCCTGTATTTAACTGTATCCTTATAGGTCAAGAACACTGGGTAACCAAGTTCCGGACTTAAGGTACTACCCTGCTAACTCGCCCTTCAAAGCCCTTTATCTTTGAATATTCCCTCCCTCCCACCTTCCTAGCCTGGCAACCTCCCCTATGGTCTTCAAGACTTAGGCCACATAAATTCTGCAAAGACGCCTCCCCTCACAGACTTTCCCTGCGCACAGAGCTGTCTTCCAGCTCCTCCAGTGGGCACGGGCGCCTTGGTGGGATTACGCTTTTTGGCAACTTCATTAACGTATAACTTATGGAAATGGAAATTGACCTGAAAATGTTCTGATCCGTACCTTCTTCCTAGGCAAGTCCCTCACCCCTACTAAATTAAGATGATCCCTGAGTTATGGCATCACTGGAAGAGACTAGAGCGCATGCCTGATTCCTGCCATGCTGATGGGCACCAAGCGGGACCAACCTTTTCTTACAACCAGAAGAGCAGGAACTAGGAGCATCTTCAAGGAAGAGCCCTGAGCTCTCTCGCACCCAGTCAAGAAACGAAGCCAGATTAGATGCTCTGTGTTTGTGGAATGAGGTACATGGGGGCACAAACCTCATTCATGTATGGTTTCACCAGTACTTGACCAACTAACGCCTCTGCATCCCATGTCTTGTCAATTGTAGCGTAAGTCTGGAGGCAGTGCCGTATGATATCCACGTTGGAAGTCTGAAGCCCTTCTAGCAGCAGGCCTCCCAGGGCCTGCTGCAGCATGGCCGTAATGTGGGCTATATGCTGCAAGAACAGAGAGACCAGGAAAGAAGGTCCAGGCACCACAGTTTCTAAAAGCTCAAATATATGTGTATAATTTATATACATATGTGTTATATATATAAAGCGAGCCTCTAATTCTACCAGAATATATGTAAGATTAAAATCCCAACATTTCCTAGAGAAAAACAATGAATCTCTTCTCCCCATGATTGCTTTCTTTCTTTCTTTTTTTTTTTAAGGTTTTTATTTATTTATTTGTCGAGAGAGAGCACAAGCACACAAGTAGGCACAGGCAGAAAGAGAAGCAGGCTTCCTGCCAAGCAAGGAGCCCAAGGTGGGACTCAATCCCAGGACCCTGGGATCATGACCTAAGCCAGAGGCAGTGGCTTAACTGACTGAGCCACTGAGGCGTCCCCTCCCTATGATTTCTTTGAAAGTAAGTCGGCTTCATCAAAGTGAAGTTCAGATAATTACTGAACGACAAAAAGTTATTTGCCTCTTAAGCTACGGAGTAAATCTGACAAATGTGCATTTAAACCCAGTCAAGGGCTTTGGATAAATGAACTCTGACTACATCATATGATGTGTCAAGTTACATGAAATTCAGAATTAATTTTACTTGCATAGTTTGGAGACTATGCTTGTGTCTTTACACAAAATCTATCTAGTGTGACATAATGGAAGCAGGGTCCCAAGCAGGAGACACTGAAAAAAAAAGAATTCAAAGCTAGCTTCAAAATCCTGTAGAGTAGCAACTATCAGGGACAAAGCTAGGTCAAACCAAAATCATCCAGGAAATTCGCAAACAGCAAATTGAAAATCGAAACCAACACTTGCTGGTCTTACTTTGTCCCAAAGAGGCATGCCTTTGCTCTGAACAGCATGAAACTGTAACTGGTTAAATTCTGTGGCAATTCTCTCCAAAATCTGTCTAGTCCAGAGAGGGCTAGTAGAGACAATTAGAGAAATGTAATTCCCAAAGTTAAAACCTGCCACCCCCACCGCCCCCCATGCCTTACAGTGCTCAGGCACCTGCACCTGCACGCCATCAATTTTTATGACAAACTGTCTGTGCAGCAGGCCCCAGTGTGAGGGGTGAGGAGCGGGGAGGTCATAGAACCCACCGACGCAGCCTGGCCTGGGCCACAGGGCCCAGGCAAGGGGATGGAGCTATTTTAGGTCAGTGTGGGTACAACTGCATGTTTCCACCACGTTCCTCGGGCTCTCCCATTTGTGCCCTTCTTCTACCTTCTTCTCCCATTCTCTAACCCCCTCCTCTCTCTTCCCTGTCCTACCGTTCATACCCGAAGCCCCCTCTTCTTCTCCGCCTGCCTCATTCTCCCTCCCAAGTACCTCCCCAGTACCAACTACTGCTGTCTCCTCAATCAGCTAAAACTGACCGCCTAGCAGCAACCTGGTAAATCGCTCAGAGCAGCGGACTCCAAGTTTACATTTACCCAACGGCAGAAAGAGCAAGCTCGGTGCTCCGGGAGCTGGTGAGAAATCACTCACAGTGCATCTTCCATCAAGTGGACTGGATACACTTCCCTCTTGCCCCCCACATTAGAAAGCGTCAACCCCATTCAAAAGGAAGTCGAACAGTGAAAGAAAAAAAAAAAAAAAACCACAACAAAGGCCCCAAAGCCCCTGCTGGGCTCTATGAGGCATCCCACATCTGAGGATGGGCAGTCAGGTAGTGAGGAAACACACTGTAAGGAAACCCAAAATCTCTGGAGACCTGCCACGGTGTGCCCCGTCCCAGAGCATCAGAACTGGTGTGGAGGGAAGGCAAGCGCTTGGCACTAACAGTGCCAAAGCCTAATCCCAACCTCTACTGACTGATCCCATGCGCATTTCCTATTTATCCTTTTCTCAGCATTTCTGGGCCTGGCAGAGCATGATGGATTTACCATGCGCTGACGCTACTCTGGCTTTCCTGACTCTAGAGCTCAGAGCTGCTCTTCGGGAGAAAAAAGTCCTCCAAGGTAATTCTGAGCAAGAAAGCGCACAATGTCTGTTTATCAAGGACAGTGTTGCACAGGGACAGGATTGTAGACACAGAGCTCTCTGAGGTGTTTCTATCCGAGGAGCACAGCAGCAACAGCAAAGATGGGAAGAACACTGGAGGGCCAGCTCCCCAGGGGCCGAATGTGGACATGGCTGGAGGGGCTGCAGGCGCTGCCAAGGGCCGCAGCGAAGCAGAGCCGCTGGAGACACACGGGCTGCAGAAGGGCCGCGTGCAGAATGTCTGCTAAGTGTGGACGAACGGGGCAGAAGCACGAGTGCAACGGGCTAGAGATACAAGCATAGTGGAGGCTGACCACTTAGTTGAATGCCTTGATGTGAAAGGGGGCAGAGACCTAGGACCAGAGAATCGCTTCCTTTGGGATGTGTCCATTCTTAATCTCCATCATGAGACATGTGGAGCATATGGTCTCTCAAGTTCCTTCCAAATCTAAAACCTTAATTCCTAAAATTTAGAAACCTAACTCCGCCTGCAAGGGGAGGGACTGTTAGCGTCACACAACAGAGCACTCAGGGCACCAGGCGACCTTGACGCAGGCAGCCCAGCTGGTATGTGTAGGACCAGCCCCAGCTACTCCCACTGCACCACTGTGAGTCTCACGGTGCTGACAGGACCTAACTACTCATTTTCTGAGTCACTCATCTACCCTGGCTAATTGAAAATTCACACCAGGAAGGGAACAAGACAATCACAGTATAACAAAGAGAGCCATCATCTTTTTCCTATTTCATAAGTTTTTTCTTTCCTGTTTGTAAATTTCAACTGGATATGTCCTATACTGTTTCATAATAATATAATGCTGGTGCAAAATACATCAATGGTAATACTCTGGGCATGTCTAGGAAAAAAAATGAGATGGAGAAAAACCAAGATGAATGGTAGGTATAGCTTAAAGTTCAACAGGACTTTGCTAGTCCTCAGGGAAGGTGATTCCAAATATACTTTTCCACTGCAAGCATAATGACGTGTTGGAACTGTGGTCTATAACCAAAGGGTTTATAGGAACGTGTTATAGATTTCACCATTTCATGCTCTCCACTCTCCTGGAGCTACATTATAGCCACAAACCTGGATTTTCTTCTTGTTTAGAAATGAATTCTAACTAAGCCGTCCACGCCTAATTAGACTGGATGTGAAGTATTAATTTATGTGCTACTTAGTTAAAAAAAAAAAAAAGCTTACCTGCTTGCTTCTAGTGCAGAGGTTTCTTTAGAACTTTGTGAATTTAAGATTTTTTCAATCTTTTCAACTGATCAAATAACTTGTATAAGCCTCAACACACACACACATCTATAAAAATAAAAATTAAGCAAACAAAAAACGTCACCATCTTTACTCTTAATCATCTTTATTTCCCATGCTAAATGCAGGAAAATATAAGACCAAAAGTTAACTTCAAATATATAGGGCATGCTATATTTTGAATATTTCTATGAAACACAGAATTCTCAAGAATGCCAATCTTAGTTCTAGAATAAGCATACTTCCATATTCTATTGCAAGTTTATAGAGGAAAAAAAAAACCCTAGACTTTGCTTTCTCATATTCAATACTCTTATTTCTTCTTTTCCCCATCCTGAATCTTTCTATGGGCATTTCTTTCCTATTTTTTTAAAAAGATTTGTTTATTTGAGAGAGAGAGAGAGAGAGACTGCATGTGCGCGTGCAGGGGAGGGGCAGAGGGAGAGAGAGAATCTCGAGCAGACATCCTGCTGAGCACAGAGCTCAATGCGGGGCTCAATCTCATGATCCTGAGATCATGACCTGAGCCAAAATCAAGATTCAGACGTTTAACCAACTGAGCCACCAGGCACCCCTCCATTTGTTTTCTTATGGCCCTTTATTCATGTTTTAACTTTGGCTTCCGATCGTACTGGCCCTCTCAGTTTACATGTGCATATACCTATATGCCCAAGCACCAAATCATTAAAGACCTTTTACACTACAAATATTATCAAAGAGGTTGAGGGACATTATGAAAACTCTCATCCTTAAAGAACAAAAAAATACAAAGTCATCCATTCAATAAATAATAATGAACACCCCTGGGAGCTCGACATTCATTCCGACGGGGGGGGGCATGAGAAAATAAAGCAAGAAATACACCCTGCTCTCACAAAGCTTACTGTTTTGTCTGGAAGGGCACGACAAGCATTCTTTGGACAAAAGCTGTGAGGAGATCCAGAGGCGAATTAAACAGAAGGTCCCTCAAACAGGCTTCTCCCCACTGAGATTTTAACAAATATGCTAATAATACACATAGAAAACATTGTACAGAGCAGCAGGCGAGAGTCAGAAGCCCAGACTCCCAATGCCCGCTGTGCCCCTACATCGTTATGATCATGAATGATATCGGGGACACTTGGAACTGGAGATAGCACTAAGGGGGCACACTCCCGGGGTGAGCCCTCAGATGTACAGAGCCGTTGCCTGTCTCACACACCTGAAACTAAGCCAACACCGCATGCTAACTACTGGGAATCAAAAAAATTAAAGTGAACACCAGAACATAAAGAACACAGGATCAGAAAATGACAACAAACCTACGGCAGAATCCTGAGTTTGCTTTGGAAAGCCCACTTCTCCCCTAGTCTCTAATATAGGCCTATTTTCTTTACAGGGCCGCTGACAATTTATACAGTCGTTAACTGTCAAGCGCTGCACCGACAACAGTTATCACTGTTTCTTGTTCTGGAAAAAGTGGGTGATCTTGAGATCGTGTTGGTACCTCTGAAATTCTGTCTTCTTATTTCAGGTAGATAACGTGACATAATACATAAAATGCACATGCGTGAGAGCTTTGAAAAAAAGCTAAATTAGAAAAAAAGAAAAAAAGCTGAATAGTGCTCACAAGTTCGCGGAGACAAGAGGAGAGGGCTTCAACTGGCATGCAGCATAAGACATCTACTGGAGGGTACCTTTTTCTACCTTATGTCCTCTTGTTTACACATTCGTTTATCTACTGCCCGAATTCCTTCACTGACTGGTGACCTGAGACTCTTTAAAAGAATAATAAAGAAAACGTATTACAGACATTGTTTTGTCACATTATCAAGTTCCTACATCTCATTCAATTCCACAGAACTTAATACATGTGCACCAGTACTATGCAGATATTGACAAAAAAAAAATACCATGATATACCAGACACAGTTACTGTTGAGGGGACTCATGATCTGGGGGCATAATGACACGAAGGCAGGGTCACATGGCCAGAAGAAGAATGACACATATACAGTGAAAGTTATGGGGATGAGGAGGCTTAGAATGGAGAACAGATAATATGAAGCAAAGTACAGGAGAGTCTGGAAATGTGATGGGGCTCGAATCAGACTCTGAAAGCCATGTGTACACAGCTGCCGAGGTGGGGAGGGGATGGGGAGCAGATGTAAGTGCACACACTCAGGGGCAGGGTCAGACAGGCACACAGCCATGTGCACTGCAGGCTTCCTTCTGGAGAGAAGCAGAAATAGGAATGGAGGGCCAACTTCACTGAGATGAGGTCTTTAGATTCTGCATATTTTGGAGAACGAAAGAATGTCAAAACACTGATGCATGATGATGAAATGTGGGTATGGAAATACCAGGAATCAAGAATGAAGAACAGAAGACCAGAAAAAGGCAGAGCACAGAGGTAGAGAAACATGTCCAGAAGCTAATGAATAAAGAGATAATTAGGAATTAGGGCCAAAACAAAGGTTAACAGAAACAACTAGAATGAAGTAGGCATATCACAAAAATTCCACAGGAAGGTGAATTAATTCACACCATCAACATTATGAAACACCTCCTGGACGTCAGTATTGTGGCAGCCCACAGGGATGCAATGAAGACAGATATAGTCATATCCCTCAGTGGTCTGAGAATCTCACAGAACAGCTTCAGAGTTGGGACCAGAAAGGCAGGTCAGGCCTGTGGCTGAGCAGGACCAAAGTGGCCATAAAAACAGGCCATGGAAAAGGGAGGGGATACAGCGATGGCAGGGGGTGAGGCGGGACGGGAGCCTGTGTGAGTAGAGCAAATCTGCCTCCAGGGAGGGGGTTCGAGAGAAGAGTGGGAGGCCAAAGGAAGGCTAGGCTTGGGAAACAACACCACTATGAGGCCCCGGAAGGAAGAGGCACACCAAGGAGGCAGTGGGAGAGCCCCACAGCGGCTGGTGTGGAATCCAACAGCGGACCATGAAAATCCCTTCCATTCCAAGGAAAAGTACCTTTAACAAGATTTTGTAAAATTCAAGTGAGACATAAACCATGGAAAGTATTGGCTACCTCAAGGCACAACTCAAGATATTTACCTGTTTCACGAACTCTTTCCTGCCTGCCCCTCCCCTAAGCTTCTCAGCACTGATATTTCCATTACTCCGTATTTTTCTTGGTTCTAACCATGTACTGTGTCTTCCCTTAAATTATGTTCTCCTTATATTCTCTCTAGGATGCAGGCACTGTCTTAGGGGAGGGACACATGAGACCACTCAAGCTAGAGGAGACACACAAGGAAGGATGGTGTCGTTTATGACAAGTTTACGACAGGGCATCAGAATGGACAGAGGCCGTAAGTCAGGGCACCAGACACAGACGGGGGGTGGGGCGGGGGGGGGGAGACAGGGCAGCAGAGTTTTCTGTTAGAAGTGATGCCACAACAGCCCCTCCACTGTTCACCCAGGTGGAGTTCCTATTCCCAATGGCTTAGAGGTGGGGAGTCCCATTCCCACAACAGAGATTTTTCTGAGAGAACATGCAAATGTAACATTTATTAAGTATTACATTTTATTTATATTATCCTTCAGTTCCATTAGGGATTACAGAGTTTTTGTAGATCAGCCCAGGAACCTAACCACATGTAGATTACGTGGGGTGGGGGGGATATTTACAAGATTACAAACTGTTAAAATACAAGTCATTCGTAAGTTAGAAACCACTTACATATGACCAAAGTGGCATTAATAAGTTGAATTTGGAAATATGCTTCCTCTCCCCTGACATTTTAAGGTTGACTACTCTGAGAATATGTCTTCTTCAAATCGAACATGTTTTTTTAGGTTTTTAGCATATGCAAAAACAAAATCATTTACAAATCTTCTGAAGGTGAATATTATAATCATGAACCGTTAAAATACAACCACCAGTACCACCAAACTAACAGATGAAAAGAGTTCTTAGAGAAAAGCTGACGAGGACAACAGGCGTCACAGCAGACTGTTTTCATTAATTGGGGACTTACCAGAACTTCTTGTAACTGTCCCAAAGGCACAGAAAGTTCATTGAGGGCTTTGTTCATGCCAACCTAAAGGCAAAACCAGGTTGGCACAAACACATCACGATAAGGAGTAATAGTGACGTATCTATTTAACGATCAAAGCAGTACCAGATTTAAGTTATTTTTTTGGCACAACCGTATTTTGCTACATAACTAGCTAAACAACAGAAGTGTTATTTGGCCATTAATGTTCATAGAATATGAAAAAAAATCTGTTGAAATACATGGAACTATAAAAATAAGGGAAGTCATGAGAAACGAAAGTTTCCTTAAGAACAATTTGCCTTTAGATGACATTTTAAATGAATGTGAAAAATTTTCACAGAAGGTGAACAGTTCTCTGTCTGTAATTGATGATACTCAGCCAGCTGATGTGAAAGTCTGATGGGCTACGTCTCTCTTAAACATTATTATAAGCCTTGAGAAAAATAGAAATTAAACAGAAGTAAAATTTTCTAGGTTTTTAATCCTATTGGGATATTTATCTTAGTGGTATATTTCCCAAAAGCAAAAGTGCATCATTAATTTTAATGCTTCTTCAAATTCCCACGGAGCTGCAACTTTCTGTGCTTCTCTGGACAAACAGATTTAAAACAAAATGAAGCATCAACAAGGAGACTTTTCTGCCAAGTAACAAAATTCAACATTTCTAAATGGCTTTTACAAACAATTGATAAGCTCACTGCAAATCATTCTTATATTTTTTTAAAACCAAATTTTTAAATATCAATATTGGCCAATGTTCCCTCAACCTAGCTCTGGCTAACAGATATACCTGGGATTAAATTAAACATTGTAAGAGTGGTGGACATTTGCTCCTACAAATTAGTCTAAATCAAGGAAGACTTCAGGGTAATCACTTAGCAACTAATAAAACAACCCCTTGGGGATTATTATCCTTTACTTTTCACTGTTGACTAATGAATTTGAAACATAATCAAACTAGAGCAACCTTAAATGAATAAAAACTAAAACAAAAAAATGTATTCCAAAAAGTTTAGTTCTTTTATTAATGAAATTGGTAATTTCTTCAAGTTTCTGGTGGGGTTGGGACTCTGCCCAGACATCTAAAAACTCTGCCCTTTTAATAAATATGAAGGAGAGAGAAAGTGTGTGTGTGTGTGTGTGTGTGTGTAGGACTTGTGAATTTCAGGTTTACCAAGTTTGTGGAAAGGTTGACAAAATCTGCATAATCCTTGTTGATGAGCTCGACCATGGCTATTTTAAGAAGTTTATAGTAGAGTTCCAGATATCCTCTTAGTTCCTCCAGCTGGACACACTTCCTACAGTCAGACACAAAGTGATCGACATCGAAATCTTCCTGAAAATCAAACCAGAAAGAAAAAATGATTGCACTGATACCACATTTTACATAGAAAAATAAGATCAGAGAAAGAATAAGAGGCCGTATTACTGCAGGGGAACACACACAGGACATCAGGGGGTCTGCTCACTTCCTAAGATTATGGGAAAGGGGACCCCTCACCAAGACTATTCTCTCCTGTTGCCTAACTCTACAGGCATTTTATTTCTTTTAATTATACATTTCAAAGAGGATCTTCTCAAAATAGAAACAGCTTTTTCTTCTTAATTTTAAAGGTAACAAATGTTCACTGTCAAACTTTCAACCAACCAAGAAATACTTATGTAAGAGAGAAAAAAAAAAAATCACCCACTCTTGAATGCTCTGCAGTTAAGCATTGTTAATGTTTATTTTTCTTCGCTATTTAACACAGCAATTCACATCCTTCTAGACTTTCTTTTGGTCTTTCTCTTTACTTTTTTTTTTTAAGATTTTATTTATTTGAGAGAGAGAGACGGAGAGAACAAGTGGGAGGAGGGGCAGAAGGAGAAGCCGGCTCTCTGCTGAGCTGGGAGCCTGATGCCAGGGTTCATTCCAAGACCCTGAAATCAAGATCTCAACCGAAGGCAGACGCTTAACTGACTGAGCCACCCAGGTGCCATAGTCTTTCTCTTTAAAATATAAATTACTTTTGGGGTGCCTGGCTGGTTCAGTGGGTTAAGGCCTCTGTCATTAGCTCAGGTCATGATCCCAGGGTTATGGGTTCAAGCCCACATTGGGCTTTCTGCTCAGCAGGGAGCCTGCTTCCCTGTCTCTCTCTCTGCCTGCCTCTCTGCCTACTTGTGATCTCTGTCTAATAAATAAATAATTTTTAAAAAAATAAAATATCAATTACTTTTTAAAGAAACTGACATATAATGGACACATGCTAGTTTCAGGCATACAACATAAAAATTCCATATTTTTATCTGTTGTGAAATGATCACCCTAAGACTAGTTAACATCCATCACCAAACATACACATTTTTTTTCTTGTGCTAAGAACTCTTAAGCTTTAGCAACTTTAAATATATAATAATATACGGCACCTGGGTAGCTCAGTGAGTTAAGGCCTCTGCCTTCGGCTCAGGTCATGATTCCAGGGTCCTTGGATCGAGCCCCACATCAGACTCTTGAAAGACCCGCGGATCCCCTTACCCAAGAATTCAACACTGTCACAGGATGCAAACAGCAAGAGGTTCTTTATTGTAACGCGGGTGCCTGCGGGTGGTCAGCAGCTCCTGCTAGCTGAGCACACCAGGCTGGGGTGGTGCAGGATTTTTATAGACAGGTACATACAAGTCCCGGATGGGACGGGGCCAATTGGCTGACAATTTGAACATTTGAAAAAGGGCATACTTGGTGTTAGTGGATTGGCTTTTGAAGAACCCCTGCTTGCGAAGAAAAAGGCGGGAAGGGGAAACAAAGAGGGGAAGTTAGACCTTATTACTCAGCAGAAAGATATCCTGTCTACGTGACTATGCAGCCCCCTGCCTACGTGACTAACGTGACTATGAGGCCCCCTGCCTATGTGGTCAGGTATTAGGCCATATTTTATGAGAAGGCTATTTGCAGGGAATGCCATATCTTGCTAAGAAACAGTTATTATGAAACTACCAGCTATCATTGTGTTGGGGGAGCCAAGCGGTTACAGAAAGGCAAAAGAGCAGTTAATTAATTATATCCTAAAAGCCAAGCAGTTACAGAAAAGCAAAAGAGCGGTTAATTCATTGACACTTTGGGGAAAGGGTCTTTCACTCTCTCCTCAGCAGGGAGCCTGTTTCCTCCTCTCTCTCTGCCTGCCTCTCTTCCTACTTGTGATCTCTGTCAAATAAATAAATAAAATCTTAAAAAAAAATATATATATATATATAATATAATATGCAGCCATCAAAAGAAATGAAATCTTGCCATGTGCAATGACGTGGATGGAACTAGAGGGTATGCTGAGTGAAATAATCAGAGAAAGACAATTATCATACAATCTCCCTGATATGAGGAATTTGAGAGGCAAAGTGGGGGGTGTGGGGGTAGGGAAGGAAAAATGAAACAAGATTGGATTCGGAGGGGGGCACCTGGGTGGCTCAGTGGGTTAAAGCCTCTGCCTTCAGCTCAGGTCATGATCACAGGGTCCTGGAATTGAGCCCCACATCTGCTCAACAGGGATCCTGCTTCCTCCTCTCTCTCTGCCTGCCTCTCTGCCTACTTGTGATTTCTGTCTGTCCAATAAATAAATAAAATCTTAAAAAAAAAAAAAAAGATTGGATTGGGAGGGAGACAAACCATAAGAGACTCTTAATCTCACAAAACAAACTGAGGGTTGCTGCGGGGAGGGGTGTAGGGAGAGGGTGGTGGGGTTGTGGACATTGGGGAAGGTATGTACTACGGTGAGTGCTGGGAAGTGTGTAAGCCTGACAATTCACAGACCTGTAACCCTGGGGCTGAAGGACCCCAGGTCAGAATTATACTATAGCCTATAAGTTTTTAACATTCTTTTTATAACCAGCTTATGCTAACTGAGAAACTGTAGCTAGCTGACGATAGGTAAGGGAGTCAGCAAGCAGCATAACAGGATAACAAATAGCGAAAATCTATGTTTAACCCAGCTGTTTCTGGCTTCTGTATAATAATGCTTCTAACGCTTTGCTAAGAAATGAAAAATTGCTTAAACCCTCAACTCTAAGGAGCAAGAGGCTGGCTGAGGACAAAGCAAAAGCTGGCGCCTTGCACCCCTCCTTCACCCGCTCCCCTCCATATGTGTAGCATTATAAATAGTTAACTTGCAGAAATCACAGTCCTGCAGGGTAGGAGTCTCCCTTGGTTTGCAAATGTCCTTGAGATTTACAACAAAGAAGTCACCTTACGTTTGATAGCAGGAATGTAACATTTCACCAGGAGAGACTCCCAATTGTCTTTATGTTAGGACCTCATTAAAGGGAAAATGGCCTTGGCTTGATAGTAACCAGGCCTTCAATATCCTGATAGTGCTTTCATTCGCATGCGTGGGCTAACCGGCCAGTTCTGCTTCTGTAAGATTGCTTTGTCTGCTTCCGCACGTGGGACCCCTGATCCACTCCACTGACGCCAAGTATGCCTGTTCAAACTATCAATCAGTCAGCTCAGCCCCTCCTGAAACTTGTTTGTCCATAAAAATCCTGCACTACCCCAGCCTGGTGTGCTCAGCTAGCAGGAGCTGCTGACCATCCGCAGGCACGCGCTGACCACCCGCAGGCGCCTGCGT
Organism: Mustela lutreola; assembly: GCF_030435805.1. NCBI lineage: Eukaryota > Metazoa > Chordata > Mammalia > Carnivora > Mustelidae > Mustela > Mustela lutreola. The sequence continues at coordinate 374,170 of NC_081307.1, forward strand.
AACAATAAAGAACCTCTTGCTGATTGCATCCAGTGGCAGTGTTGGATTCTTGGGTAAGGGGATCCGCGGGTCTTTCAGGGCTAATAATACATATTTCTAATAAAAAATAATAAAATAAATATACAATAATACACAGTATTATTTACTACAGTCACTATGATGTACATTACATCCCCAAGGCTTATCTTATTAACTGGAAGTCTATACCACTGGACCCCTTCATCTATTTCCTCCACAACCTCGCCTCTGGCAACCACCAATCTGTTCTCTATGACTTCATTTTGTTTTGTTTTTTAGATTCCACATGTGAGGGAGATCATACAGTATTTCTCTTTCTCTGTCTGACTTATTTCACTCAGCACAATATCCTCAAGGTCCATCCATGTTGTTGCAAATGGCAAGACTTCCTTCTTTTTATGGTTGAGCAATATTCCATCGTATACACACACATTTTCTTTATCCATTCACCCCGTTGGTGGACACTTTAGTTATTTCCAAGTCTTGGTTGTTGTAAATACTGTGATACTCACTACCGTGAGTGTGAGTCTTGCTGGCCGCTAGAGCCAGGTGATCTAGAGGTATACCCTGGGTAGCAACTGCAAACCTCAGGGCATCATATGAGCATTCAAGCTCCTTTCCAGGAGATACCAGAAAGCAGAAGCGAGGTAGAGGGACAGCGCAAAGATGGTACCCATCAGCTCCATCTTTGGAGAATACCTTACTAGGCTCCAAGATCCATGTTAAATTAGATGCCTGCCCCTCAGGGCTTTAAGATAAGCAAATGAACCTCTTTCACAGAAATCTGAACCCATTTCAGTCTGCTGCTTCTGTGCTGAGTTCCAGGGTGGGTCAGTCTACTCGCGCGACTGCTTTAAGAACGGTTTCTCCGTTTGCTATAGCCTTGTGGGTCTCATGGGTGCAAGCTCTGATGGCTTTCAAAGCTGGATGTTTTGGGGTCTTGTCTCTTAGATGTACGTCTTGGAAGTTGGGGTGCCAGAAGTGGGGCTCAAACCCTTTGCCCCTCAAGGAGAAGCCTGGGGTTTTGAGTACCCTCCCAATCCCAGGTCGCTGTACCAGGGGTGGGGTTTATGGCAAGACTGATTCTTACTTCAACATAGGTTTTTTTCCTTACTCACCTAATGTGTAGGAGTCACTCAGCTAGTTGTAGGGTTTTTTCCATCTTGAATGGAAACCCCAGACCTTCTCTATGTATGTGTGTACACACACACACAAATATTCATGCTCTTCTAAACTATTTCCCATCTAGGGGCACCTGGGTGGCTCAGTGGGTTAAGCCTCTGCCTTCAGCTCAGGTCATATCTCAGGATCCTGAGATCAAGCCTCACATCAGACTCTCTGCTCAGCCGGGAGCCTACTTTCCCCCCTCTCTCTGCCTGTCTCTCTGCCTCCTTGTGACCTCTCTCTCTCTCTGTCAAATAAATAAATAAAATCTTAAAAAAAGAATAAAAAATAAAAACCCATTCTATTAAAAAAAATTTCCCATCTAAAAATATAACTTGAATGTCTTTACATAAAACACATACATTTCTATTAATATTTTATGTGCATGCTGAGTGTCCCATTGAACAGATGTTCCAAATCTTTCATAACCTATTTCCAAGTATTGGTCTCACAGGATTAGCTATCCTGTGTTTCCCCTTTACAATACTGTGATACCCCAGTAGGCTTATATGCTTAGAGGCAATAAATTACTATCTAATTCCCCTGTGACTCTGCTACACCATGACCTGTTTAGTCAGCAAGAATCAAATGTGATGATTCCCAAACTAGTTAAGGACACCTACACTTACTTTTCATTAAACACTATGTAAACCAACAAAATATGACTGCAAAAAAAAAAAAAATCACTGTTCTTTTGAAAACTAACACAGCTACTTTGGAAAGATTGTATACAAAGAAATCAATAAGAAAATTTTTGCTAAGTTAGGTATGGGTGAGATGACCAAGTACCAGGCAGGGAGGGAGGGATCACAGGATTCTCACTCAATTCAGTTAAAGAAACTGAAACTGAATGCAAAAAAAGACAACATAGAAAGCTTTTTTTAAAGATTCTTTTTATTTATTTGAGACACAGACAGACAGTATGAGCAGGGAAAGGGGCAATGGGAGGAGATTCCCTGCTGAACAGGGAGTCCAATGCGGGACTCCATCCCAGGACCCCGAGGTCATGACCTGAACCGAAGGTAGATGCCTAACCTATTGAGCGACCCAAGTGCTGTGATAACTCAGAAATCTAATCTGCAGGCCAGTTTCCAGAGAAAAGACCTGGCACTGTTTCAATGGAGAATAAATGTACATATATTTTTTCCAATTAAATGCTAAAAACTGTATGTACCATTCCCTAAGAGTACTTGTTTAAACTGACTTTTTTAGTTAATCAACCAAAGACTGACCCTGCTAGTGTCAGAGAGAAGGACTTCATACCAAACCGTAATTTCACAGTCATCTACAGAGAGCCACCTGCACCTTACACTGGTGACCAAATTAGCCTGGACCTTTCTCTCCTGAGACCATTTCAGACCTTACATCATAGTTATGTAGTACATCACGGGAGGGGGTCTCGGTTCATAATCCTGGCCATCCTACTCACCAACTGTATACCTTTAGGTCGATCACTTTCCCTGCCTCAGTTACACATTGTTGAAGTTCTTGAACTTCATTATGGCATTCTAAATTGTATAACTGGGGTGCCTATGTGGTTAAGCATCTGCCTTTGGCTCAGGTCATGATCCCAGTCTCTTGGGTTTGAGTTCCACATCAGGCGCTCTGCTGAGCAAGGAGACTGCTTCTCCCTCTGTCCCTTCCTGCTGCTCCCGCACTCTCTCACTCTCAAATAAAATCTTAAATAAATAAATAAATAAATGAATCATATAACTTAGCCTCAGTGAACAAATGCTATTAGGTAATATTAATACTCAATTTACCATTTATGCATTTGTTCTCAGATAAACAAAAGTTGCATAACACATGACTAAATAACTCAGAACATCTGTGAATACTGGGTTAGGCAGCGTTTGCTGTGAAAAGCAAACCCAAACTCACAGTGCCATAATAGAGACCCATTTCACTTAACCCAGAATGGTTTTACTACTTTAGGAATGGTTTTACTTTATAGTGTAGATTTCCCAAGTATTCAAAAGAAAGTATTTACAACCCATACATTTATGGTCAACTGATTTTTCACGAGGATGCCAAGACCATTTAATGGGGGGAAAAACAGTCTTTTCGAGTGCCTACTACTGGGACAAGTGAATATCTACATGCAAAAGAATAAACTTGGAACAGCAACATCACACATACACAAAAATATAACTCAAAATGGATCAAAGATTTAAATGTAAGAGTAAAAACTGTAACACTCAGAGAAAACAGGTGAAAATCTGTATGACTTTGGATCGGGAAAAGCTTTCTTAGACATGATACACAAAGCAATAAGAAATATTAGATAAGCTGAACTTGATCAAAATAAAAACATTCATGTGTCAAAGGACACTACGGAGAACATGAAAAGACAACCCACAGAATGGGAGAGAGTATCTGCAAATCATTTGTCTGACAAGGACCTAATAACCAGAATATGCAAATATACTCTTAGAACTCAACAACAAAAAGACAAATAACCTAATTTAAAAACAAGCCAAAGACTTTTGAATAGACATTTCTCCAAAGATGATACACAGACGGTCAAGAGCACATGTCGGGATGTTCGACATCCTTAGTCATTGGGGAAATGCGAATCAAAAGCACATGCAGATGCCACGTCACACCCACTAGGACAACTATGGTAAAATAAGAAAAAGAAAAAGAGAAAAAAAAAAGAAGAAAAGTGCTGGCAAGAAGGCGGAGAAGCTGGAACCCTCCTGTATTGTCGGTGAGAATGTAAAACAGTGTGGCTAAGGCAGCAACCAGCTCGGTAGCTCCTCAAGAAGTTACACACGTACAATTACCCAGCAGTTCTACGTCTAGGGGTATGACACCGACAGAACTGACAACAGATGTTTCTGCCACAACCTGTACATGAATGTGCACAGCAGCGCTGCTCGTAACAGCCAAAAGAGTATATACCCAACGTCCATCAACTGATGAATGGATACATAAAATGTGGAAGAGCCTCTTACACAACCATAAAAAGGAATAAACTGTTACATGCTACAACACGAATGAAGTCTGAAAACATTCTACTCTCAGGTTAAAGGAAGCCAGACACAAAAGGTCACGTGTTATACAATTCCACCGATATGAGATGTTCCAGAAAAGGCAAATCCATAAAAACAGAAAGTAGATTCATGATTGCCAGGGAATAAGGGGAGGGGAGAATTGGAACTAAGAGGTTTATTTTTCGGGTGATGGAAGCATTCTGGAATTAGACAGAAGTGACGTATGTACCATATACACAGTAAATATACTAAAAACCAGAGAAGAGTACACTTTAAAATGGCAACTATTATGCTTTGTGAATTATATTTTGATGAAAAATGAAACAACTTAAATATCAACAAGTTAAATGCTAGGATACATTAAAAAAAATCCAAAGTAACACTAATCACAGGAACAATGGCATAGCTACATGAATTTCAGACAAAGCAGATTTCAGAGAAGGAAAATTATCAGGCATAAAGAGCAGCATTACATAATGATAAAGAAATCGACTGACCAAGAAGACACAATTACCCTTAACGTATGTGTGCCTGATCAACACAGGTGAGACCCAACCTAACAGAACTGCAGGGAGAAATAAACAATTCCATTATCACAGCTGGTGACTTCAACACTTCTCCATCATTAATGGGCCGATCCAGCAGCAGGGCAACAAGTATCTGACAAATGTGGACATTCAGTCCAGACATGGCACACTTAACACCACCATCAATTACTGTACAACAGATGTACACAGACAATTTCACCCAGTAATAGTGCAACACACATTCTTCTTAAGCTCACATGGAACACTCATCAAGACAGAATAATTCTGGGCCACAAAACACAACAAATTTTTAAAAATAAAAATTATACCAAGTATGTTCTCAGACCGCAATGGAATTAAAAATCAGTAACAGAAGATAGCTGAAGAAGTCCAAAATACATGGAGATTAAATGACACACTTCTAAATGACAGGAGACCAGTCTCAACAAAATACAATGTAGCAAAATGTGTGGAATGCTGCTTAAAGGGAAAATACAGTACTGAATGCAAATATTAGAAAAAAAAAGATTAAAGTCAATAATCTAAGCTTCCATTTTAGGCAACAACAACAAAATCAAATATAAAGTAAGGAGGAGCTCCTGGGTGGTTCAGTTGGTTAATCATCTGCCTTTGGCTCAGGACATGGTCCTAGGGCCCTGGGACAGCGCCCTGCATCAGAGCTTCCTGCTCAGGGAGGCTGCTTCTCTGACTCCTATTCCTCCTGCCTGTATTCCCTCTCTCACTGACTCTCTCTGTGTCAAATAAAATCATTTAAAAAAAACCCTAAAGGAAGTAGAAAAAAATAAAAATTAGAGCAGAAATTAATGTAATTAAAACCAGGATTTTTTTTTTTTTAATCAATAAACCCCAAGTCTGTTTCTTTGAAAACATCAATAAAACAGATACACCCTTAGCCAGGCAAACAAAGAAAAAAAGGTAGAAGACATAAATTACTAATATCAGATGAAAGAAGGGAGGGCTACTGCTAACAATCCCAATCACTGTAAATTCAACCAAACATTTATGGAATACTACACAATTCTCTAAAATCTCTTCCAGAAAGTAAACCTAGAAGGAATACTTCCTAAATCATTCTAGAAGATCATTATTACCCTGACACCAAAACCAATACTACAAGAAAAGAAACTACAAACTAGTATCTCTCATGAACACAGACACAAAAATCTTCAACAAAAATTAGCAAATAAAAGCAAACACTATATTAAAAAATTATACACCAGGTTCATGTAGGATTTATTCCAGGTATGCAACATTAGAAGATGTTCAACATTAGAAAATCAATGTGATCATATCAACAGAAAAATAATCACATGATCATATCAATGAAGGGAGGAAAAAAAACATTTAACAAAATCCACACCTCTTCATTATTAACCCTCAGGAAACTAGGAATAGGAGGACTTCCTCAACTTGATAAAGAATGTCTCCAAAAATCCACAGCTAACATGATATTAATACTGAGAAAATAGAAGACAGGGAATCAAGGCAAGGATGTCCCTACTACTACTACTATTCAATACTATACTGGAAGGCCAAACTAATGAAATAAGGTAAGAAAAGGAAACAAAAGGTATACAACCTGGGAAAGAATAAAACTTTGTTCACAGATGACATGACTGTCTACAGGAAATACAAAGACTTCACACCCCACACCCTCCTGAAACTAGTCAAGTGATTATAGCAAGTCTGCACAATACACAGTTAAAATACAGAAGTCAATTGCTTTCCAATGATGTATCAGACAAAGGGCCAGTATTCAAAATTTATAAAGAATTTATCAAACTCAACATCCAAAAAACAAAAAAAAAAAAAAAATCCAGTCAAGAAATGGACAGAAGACATGAACAGACCAAAGAAGACATCCAAATGGCCAACAGACACATGAAAAAGGGCTCCACATCACTCAGCATCAGGGAAATACAAATCAAAACCACAATGAGACACCACCTTACATCAGTCAAAATGGCTAAAATTAACAAGTCAGGAAACAACAGATGTTGGCGAGGATGTGGAGAAAGGGGAATCCTCCTACACTGTTGGTGGGAATGCAACTCTGGAAAACAGTATGGAGGCTCCTCAAAAAGTTAAAAATGTAACAACCCAACGACTTAGCAATTGCCCTATTAGATGTTTATCCAAAGTACACAAAGTGATTTGAAGGGGCAAAAGCACCCCGATGTTTATAGTCAAACTATTGAAAGAGCCCAGATGTCCATCAACAGATGAATGGATAAAGAAGATGTGGTATACATACACACACACACACACACACACACACACACACACACACACATTACTCAGCCATCAAAAAGAACAAAATCTTGCCATTTTCAAGGACATGGATGGAACTAGAGGAAGACAAATACCATATAGTTTCAGTCACATGTGGAACTTAAGAAACAACAGATGAATATAGGAGAAGGGAAGGAAAAATAGAAACAGACAGGGAGGCAAATCACAAGAGACTTAACTACAGGAAACAAACTGAGGGTTACTGGAGAGGGGAAAGTTGGGGTAACTGGGTGAGGGGTGTTAAGGAGGGCACTTGTTGGGATGAGCTCTGGGTGTTGTATGCAACCAATGAATCACAAAATTCTAACCATGAAACTAAAAGTACACTATATGTTAACGAGATTGAATTTTAATTAAAAAATTTAAAAAGTCAATTGCTTTCGTATATACCAGCAATGTACAAGTGGAATTTGAAGTTAAAAACACAAGACCATTTACATTAGCATACCAAAAAAAATTAATACTTAGGTGCAAATCTAACGAAATATGCATAAGATCTATATGAGAAAAAGTATAAAATTCTGATGAAAGATAACAAGCAAGGTAAGATGTGAAGTGGAAAGAAAGTCCATAATCTTGGGTAAGAACACTCAATACTGTTAAGAGGTCAGTTCTTCCCAAACTGATCGACAGACTCAATGCAATCCCAATCAAAATGCCAGGAAGTTATTCTGTGGATACCAACATGTTGACTCTAAAATTTGGATGGAAAACTGGAAAACCAAGAGTCCCAGAGTAGTCAACAAAATATTAAAGAGCGGGGAAAAAAAGGAAATTGAGGATTGCCACCACCCAATCTCAAGACTTACTATTAAAGCTATAGTGATTAAGACAGAAGGTGCCTGGCAAAAGAGACAGGTGCTTGGAACAGAGTGGAGAGCCCAGAAAAACATCCACACACACAGGCAAAGGCAACTCAATGGGAAGGACAGTCTTCAACAAATGGAACCGAACAATGGGACATTGATAAGACAAATCAAACAAATGAAAAGAATAAAAACAAACTTTTCACACCTTTCACAAAACCTAAACGTAAAATGCAAAACTTCTTAAAGATGACATAAGAAAAAATGTAGGGATCCTTGGATTTGGCAATGACTTTTCAGATATAAAACCAAAAGCATGATCTACGAAAGAAAAAAATTGATGAGAGGGACTTTGTTAAAATTAAACTTCTCTGTAAAAGACACTGTTAAGAGAATGAAAAGACGGGATGCCTGGGTGGCTCAGTTGGTTAAGCAGCTGCCTTCGGCTCAGGTCATGATGCCAGCGTCCTGGGATCGAGTCCCACTTCGGGATCCTTGCTCCGCAGGGAGCCAGCTTCACCTGCTGACTCTGCCTTCCACTGTCTGCCTGTGCTCACTCTCGCTCGCTCTCTCTCTGACAAATAAATAAATAAAATCTTAAAAAAAAAAAGAGAGAGAGAGAGAATGAAAAGACCAGTCACAGAGTAGAGAAAATATTTGCAAAACACACCCATGGTAAAGGACTTAAAATAAGAAATATAATATAAAGATGTCTTAGTAGCAACAAGAAATCAAACCTAATTTAAAAATGTGAAAAGAGCGGTGGCTAGGAAACCCAGTCAGTTAAGCATCTGCCTTTAGCTCAGGTCCTGGGACTGAACCCCACACTGGGCCCCCGGCAGAGCGGAGCCTGCTTTTTTCCCTCTCCCGCTGCCTGCTGCTACCTCTCCGTGTGCTTGTGCTGTTAATAAATAAATAGAATCTTTAAAAAAGAAAAAAAAAGGATCTGAAAAGATGCTCAACTTTGTATGTCATTAAGAAATTGCAAATTTAAACAAGGTACTATTACATATCACGTAGAATATAAAAAATCCAAAGCACTAGTAATACCAAATGCTAGCAAGGATGTGGGACAACCGAACTCTCATTCACTGTTTGGTCAGAATACAAAATCGGAGGCACTATGTGAGACAGCTTGGCAGTTTCTCACAGAACTAAACACATTCTCACTATAAGATCAGTAATTGTGCTCCTTTGTATTTACCCAAAAGAGCCTAAAACTAGTGTCCACACAAAAACCTGCACACGGATGTTTACAGCAGCTTTATTCTCTGAAGTGCCAAAACTTGGAAGCAATCCAATCTCCTTCAGTAGGTGAACAGGTACACTGTGCCACACCCACACAACGGATTATTCGACAATTAAAAGATGAATTATTAAGCCACAAGACTTCGAAGAACCTTAAATGCATATTGCTAAGTGAAAGACCAGTCTCAAAGGCTAAATACTATATGATTCCAACTCTATGGCATTCTGGAAAAGGTAAAAATTAACCAACATTTTTATTTTTATTTATTTTTTATGTCATCTCTATGCCCAATGTGGTGGCTAGAACTCACAACCCCGAGATCAAGAGTCAGATGCCCTAGCAACTAAGCCAGCCAGGTGCCTCTGAAAAGGTAAAACTCTAGACAGTCAAAAGATCCCAGGCTGAGGGGTGAGCGAGGAGGGTGCAGAGAGAGGAGAAGAAACAAATAGATGAGGTACAGGGGTTTTCAAGGCAATTAAACTAGGCTGTAAGATACCAACAGTAGGTAAATAACATTATACATTTGTCAAAACCCACAGAACTATAGAAAGAGGAGTGAACCCTAATGTAAACCATGGATTTTAATTAATACTGTATCAATGCTGGTTCATCAGTTGTAACACATGTACCACAACAATGTAATACATTAATAATAGGAGATAGTGAAGTTAGAAGAAAAATATCTTCTCTTTGTACTCAGGGGTATTTCCTATCTGAACCCAGTTCAAGTACAAATCCCCCAAAAGGCCAGAAGTTGGGAGATCACAAGAGGTGTTGGAACACAGGAAAATAAATGAGCAAACCAGACAAGCTGCAGGTAATTAAGAACCATTAACCATCAGAGAAGCAGTGACATCACTCAAAATTAAAACCAAGTAGAGTTTAAAAGTTTAGCTACTTTACTAACTAGCTGCAATCAGGGATGGCAAACAAAGACTAATTCAAAGTAACCTGGGAATTAATCATTTAAAACTTACCAATAATCTGAAATTAGTAGCTTTAATGCTATGAAAATTACATGGAATTTGGAAAGATTGAAGTTCTCTAAGCTGCCAAGAAGTAAAACACTCCTTCCCAGATACATGGACTTATAAAATCACTATATACTATCTCCACGAGAAGCAGAATCCCCAGAACCATCACTCTGTAAAGATGAGAAGTACTAAGAGGGCATATGAAATTTATGAGCTCTGCCCTGAAACATGTCCCATTTCATCGAGACAAAAAACCAAAATAGTTAAGCACTAATCTGCACACTACAGAGGGGTTGAAAGACATAGATTGTGTGAGCTCACGTATGTGTGTGTTTCCAACCATTCTTGAAAACAATGGACAACAGAGATGAATAAATGTCCCTGTATATCCCATAAATATTCCTCAAATATTTATCATGCAACTCCAGCTCTGCTCTAAGACCTGGGGACACAGTCATGAAAAGAAAAGACAAGGTCTCTGCTTTTAAGGAGCAGATATTCTAATGCAGAAATGAGAAAATAAATATGTAAACAAACATTATATTAATGAACAGTGATCAAATAGTGATTAATGAATAGTGATCACAGCTAAAAAGAAAACAGGACACAGTAAAGGTTGAGTGACAAATGGGATGTATTTTAACTTGGATGAACCAGGAAATATAGAACAATGAGTTGAATCCAAATGACACAAAGGAGCTAGCCACAGGAAGTGTGGGAAGAGTGTTCCCGCCCAAGGTATCAGCATGTATACAAAAATGTCCTTGGAGCTCTTCCCTCCAGCCCCTGCTCTCAAATCTCTGACCCAGCTAGGTGGGGACATAATCTAGGACTTGTGTCTCCCAAAACTCATTCTAAATCTTTGTTCGGTGACTAAATTATTCAAGCTTGAGAAATTAAAAACATATGCTAACAAGATCTTCCCACCATCTACAGAGAGATCATCTTAAAAGCATCATGAAATAGTAACACTGAAATTCTAAAAAACTTCTGTTCTAACATTTTCATCAATTTTATATCAAACTCCTTTCTTGAATTTATATACCCATTTGACATATTTATGAAGAGACAAAAAAAAAAAACCCTACATTCCGTAAATGTATTTATCCATCTAACAAATATTTGAGTACCTAATTACGCTCTGTTCCAGCTGATTTCTTCTCTTTATCTCTTTTTTCCCCTCAATTTAACACCAATCATAATCTATGTAGGCTTTTAGTTCGCTTTTCAAAATTAATTTCTTGAGCTATTTAAAGGAATTATCCAGTGCTAGAGTTCTCAACACTGGTCACACATTAGAATCACTTAAGGAACTTTTTTTTTAAGATTTTATTTATTTACTTGACACAGAGAGAGAGATCACAAGTAGGCAGAGAGGGAGGGAATCATGCTCCATGCTGAGCAGAGTGTCCCATGCAGGGCTCGATCCCAGGACCCTGAGACCATGACCTGAGCTGAAGGCAGAAGCTTAACCCTCTGAGCCACTAAGGCACCCCCTCACCTGAGGAACTTAAAAACAAAAAGCCCAAAGGGCACCTGGCTCATTCAGTCACTGGAGCGTGCAGGTCTTGATCTCAGGGTTTTGAGTTCAAGTCCCATGTTGGGTATACAGATTACTTAAAAAAAAAAAAAAAAAAGAAAGAAAGAGCCCAAACCCCAGTTTGTGATTAATTTGTTTAAATGTTTCAAGAAATTTGATGCTAAATGTTGTAAGACTAGTTAAATAACAAAAAGATATATTTACATAATACTTCTTGCTCTCAAATTTTGAACAAAGAACTTACTAATAATCAATAACTTAGTAGGCCAACATTTTATTTAAATAAGTTTTATGGTACTACAAAGAGTGAATTAGAAAATCAAAAGCAAGGAGAAATGGGCATGATGTGAACATGGGGAAGCAAGAGAAAGCAAGAAAGTATGTGACCAGGAAGCGAATGCTTAGCTCTGAGATCCTTCTCCGAGAGAAGGACAGATTAAAACCTAAAAAGAAAGAAAAGAAGGATCCCATGCACTCAAGGAAAGAGAAGTCCCCCAACATCCCTCCTGCTTTTTCCAATATAAACACACAGCTGGGCCGACTTACCACATCCTGGTTGGTACCGACTTTATCAACTTTTCTATTTAGGCCAAACTTGACCGGTCAATGATGGACGGGCTGTGTGCCAAGTGTACCAGTTGTACAACTGACTGTGTAATGGCTGAAACTGAGAAACCGGGGTGAAAGTATCAAGAGGCTCTAAGGATTGCGAAAGAGCCAAGACTCAAACGATTACCACGTACACACAAGACAAACTATGCAGATGACTGCTCAGTACGGAAGTAATTCAGAGTGTTACACTGTGGCATCAGCTGACCCAGACCCAGAAGATTGCTGGAGTTCCCATCATGGACATCTCTAACCATATAGACGACACTGAGCAAATGCCAGATGATGATGGAGCCCCTCACTCCTATGTCTTAATAGAGTTCCTCAGCTCTCCTTTACCAACTTTTCCTGTTGCCAGTTCATACAAGCAATTCTCCTTACCCAGTTCCTCTGTTCTGAGCTATGGCTAAAGACACTCATTTTTTTATGTTTTGAAACTGATTATCTTGTACCATTTTACTTTTTGTTGCATCTTTTTATAAATCAGATGACTGCTCACAAGACAAAAAAAAAAAAAAAAAGGAATGGAAAAGATCAAAAGGGAGGACAACAACAACAAAAAAACAGTTCTTTTTTGCCGGGAACCCTTCTTACAAGTGCCAATCAGATAAACTATATCTGATGTTACATCGTCACAACTCCTCTATCATCAGGGAAAGTAGTTCACATAAGAAAATATCTCTATAAAATGAGTTCCAGGCTTACATTCCATATTTGGCTAATTAGAATTTCATTACGATGTCTGTCTCAAACTGATGCAGAAGAGAATGGAATCTTGTCATCAAGACGTGACATCGAACTAAGAACCCACAGGGTAAGCACTCAGCTCCTGTGATACGAAGACGGCTCCTGGGGATGGGTGACCCTGGGCAACAGTGGCTGACCTGCGGGCCTGCGGTTATCTGCCGTCTTTCACTCTTCCCTCTTCCTCCTCTGTCAGCTTCTATCTCCAGCCGCCGTCAACAAAGTCCACCTCAAACAGCCATCACTTCCCTCTGGTCCCATTTACCGTAGCTAAGCTCCAGGCCAGGCATCCAGATCACCAGCCCTGTGGGAACTTCTTCTAAGGTAAGAGGTGGCCCTATTGGTGAAATGCAGGTGCCAAGGCATGCAGACATTGTGCCATCTTCTGGGCTATTCTTAATGTTCTGATTGTCCCACTTCCCTCAGTTCCCACCTGTGGCCTCTGGAAAGGAACATATTACAGTAGGATTTCCAAGGACTGATGCGTGGGGGTCAGGAGATCTGGCCTGTGATTGGCCCCAACTAGCTGTGTGGCTTTAAAGGAAGTCATCACACCTCAGGCCTCAGTTTCCTTATCTGCAATCCAGGATGGACTGGAGTCTTTTCAGAGGAGCCGGCAAAGATCACATAGATAAGCACCACCTCATTATACTAACAAGCAAACAGAAGGCCGGAGGCCAGTGATTTGCCCCAAGTCAGACATAAGCAGGCAGAGAGCAGAGCCGAGGATGGGACCCACATCTGCAGGTCACAGCTAATCAGCCAGCACAGTACAAACAGATCTGAGCAGCTGCTCATTCTTCCCCTTTTCCGTTTTGTCCATCAGAATGCATGCTCCCTGCAAACAAGGACACACAGGACCTGCTGCCTGTCTCAAAATTCCCAGTTCACCCAATTAGAACAGGGAGGAGCCTCAAGGACTTACCCCCCCACCCCCACACACAGTTCTTTTACCTATGGAACATGAGGGTACATACATTCACCGTCCAGAGGGCTCCTGCCTTCACTTCTCATGGAAAAGGTCATCATGTGCCTACCCGGGGTGCCAACGAAGCCACAAGTTCCAGAGAGGAACTGACACAGAGAAGTTCGAAGGAGGCAGACTGGCTCAGCACAGAAACAAACTGTCTACCAAGGAAAACTACCCCATGGGGAACTGATTCTCTTTGAAATATGTTCGAGTGCGTGGGAAAATGGTTTTTCAAGAGCTGGTGGACTGACCAGTCACCTGGTACATACAAGATCACATCCGCATTCTGACAAGAGTGGCTTGCCTGCAGTGTAGACCAGGGGCCAGAAAGACAAGGAAGGCGCATGGAGACTGGGTGAGAAGCTTCTACGGTGTGATGGCAAGGGCGCACTGCAAAGGTACGAGAAGTGATGGAAATATGTATATGGACTCAAGAGGTTTAGGAAGCGAAATCCACAGGACTTGGTGTGACAGACTAGATTTTGGAAAGGTGACAGAGTAGGAGTTGACTTCTGGTTTCCCGACTCCAGGCTAAACGGATGAAGTGTTTACCGAGAGAGGCAATAGAATAAGAAAGGTGGTTTTCAGTGGAGGAGGTGCTCATGAATTCCGTCTTGAACCTGATGAGTCTGAGGGGCCACAGACACATCCGAGAAGAAAGGTCAGCAAGTCCGATACACAGAACTGGTGCTCAGGAGGTGTGTGGGCCAGAGACAGGAATCTGCCTGACCTGCTGATAGGTGGTCATGAAGCTGCACAAAAGGTCATCTAGGGAAAGAAAGGAACACGGGGCTGAGCCCATAATTAGCATTCAGTGGCTACCAGGAGCATGACTTTGCACAGGAGACACATCAGAGAGGTAGAAGAAAGACAGGAAGCAATGCAGAGCATTTGGTCTACTGCGATGTCGAGTAAGGAGACAGAGAAAGGTCAGGTGCGCTGACTTAGAAACAGTTTTGGTAAGAACTCTTTAGTGGAACGACAGGGCCTGAAGGGTGGAAGGTGGGAAAGTCAAGTCAACCCCTGAGCACTGGCTGTGATGTGCGACAGTGACAGGGCAATACCTAGAGGTGGAGCAGTCAAGTGGGAGAGAATCAAACAGGAGCGCATGATGGGAAGGAGTGCAGGGGAGAGGATCCTCGCAGGCTCCTGGAAGGGCGGGAGGGCATGGACTCCAAGCCAGAGTGGAGACTGAACCCGAGGAGGAAGGAGAGCCCCTCCCCGTACCAGGCGAGGAGGAGAAGGGGACAAATACAAGAATGGGCTCATGATCAGCAGGATGGAGGAGGTCCCGTGGGATGGCTGCTAATTTTTCTGTAAAACTGGAGATGAAGTCATATGTTGAGATGGAAGAGGAAGGCTACATGTGATGTCAATAGCACACCCATGTAAATGGTCTAATTTATCTGTTATGCCACTTTCTCCCCTACTACCAATACCTTATGTCCTGCTTATCTCTTAGTTGGCTGTCAACCCAAAGGATTTTCATATTTCTAAGCCGAAAAAGTATGATGTTGCCAGTGCCTCTGCCCCAGGTGACCCTTCCCCATCTGCCATTCCTGCACTTTGATCACCTACCTCTTTTGCATACCTTTCCCCTTCTATTTCTCATTAGATCTCATAAACATGACTTTTTAAGTAGTCTCCTGCCACCAGTCAGCTCAAACTCAACAGATATGACCATGCAACTTCCTGCTGTAAACCTGACTGCAGCTCTACCGTGAAGACTGCATCAACGTGGACCCCTCAATGTATGCAGTGTCCAAGGTGCAACCGCAGCCCCACCCCATCTCCCTTTCTACTATCTCAGTCTCATTCCAAAATGTGCCAAACAAGACACCTATGTAGAAATACAACCGCGACAGCAAGCTCTCCACTCATTTCTGCCTCAGAACTGTAACTTAACAAAACATCTCTCTGACGGAAACACAAATTGCATATAACCTTTATCTCCAGCTCCCACATAGAAGATCAATACCACTTTACACAGAACAGCTGTTCCATGTATTTTCCTTCTATGTATGAAGGGGTCACATTCATTAACACTACAAATTGTACATTATATTCAGAAATGTCAGAGCCTTGAAAGAATATGGAATTGCTGGCATTCTAGCCACTTTCCCAGTTTGCTCTCTTCCTACCTCTAAGTCCTACTTTAGAACTGCTATTTTGAGATTTCTATTTTCCGAAGCTGCTTTGACCAAAGGCATTCTGTCAGCTCAGAGTGAGAAAGATGGCGGGGCGAGGAAGTGCGAGAAAATGCTAGTGTTAGGCCCAAAGAAAGCCTGACGAAGTCCAAAGACAGACAAGCTAAAGAGACTTCCGTGCTTTGAGATTCTTTAAGTCTGTGTGTGTGCCTTTTCTTCTTCCAATGACCTCTCTCCTCATCACGTGTCCTTCGTTAACAAAAGGTTTCTGGATCAGAGAATTCACGCTGTGCTCTCCTTCAGACACTCCATTCAATTTACACCTTTTATTACAGTGGCTTAACATCACCATACAAGAACAAGAGTACAATATACCTTCGTCTAGGCATCCCTACATATTAAAAATGATATGGCCACACCGCAGAGGATCCAGACATAAGCACTTTTAAAGCCAGAGTTTGGGAGATGTGATCTGAATGCAAGTATCAAAAAGGAACTAGCTGGTTAACCCAAAAAAGAAAAAAACATATTATGACTTGAAGCCATAAAAAAGTAAGAAATTCAAACTCTTTTCAGAATTTTAGGTACCTACAGAGCCAAAACTTTTTAACACTGAAACCAGCTACTAAATCCCAATCCTTAGAAATTAAACATATACGTTTTGATAGTTTAAGTACAGACCCAGAGGGATACAGAAAACAGATAAAGCTCCTCCTGGCTCTGATTCAAACCTTGGGACATTTTCAAGGCTATGTCTGACGAACCTTTCCTGTCAGTAAAGTCTTTTCAGTTTAAATTTCTATTCTGTAAGTTTATGTCCTACAGTTATCTGCTGCCAGCTTCAGGCTGACCTCACCAAGAGAAGTAGGGCAACTTTAGAAAAGGAGCTTGGTATGCTTTGTAGTACTGGACCAGAACCAGTAAGGACAGTGCAGTCTTTCAGATTTCCCATTCCGGGAGCTTAAGACGAAAGTCAGGCATAAACGTTAGGTTAAGTGCCTTTTTGACCCGATTCCTGGTAAGTACGTGTGTTCAGAGATGTGTTCAACGCACAGTCGCTCAGCTTCTAGGCACAAGGCACTGGGAGGCTTCTGTCAGGCCGGGGGAGCGGCGGTCTGACTGTGCCGCACGGTACCAGAGGCGGGTCCTACGGGTCCGGGGCTTTTACGTTTAGCTCAAAACCACTTGCCCTGAACTTTCAGGCCTTTTCATTCAATGTGCACGATTTCACAGGAGTGCTTTCTCCAGGATGCACCTAGCCCACCCGAGGCCAAGAGACTCACTGCGAAGTGCAGTGAGGTCCCCGCCGAGGACCCGTCCGGGGCGGGGACAGCCCAGGAAGCCCGCAGGAGAAGCCCGAGGAGAGGCCCCGGAGGGCCAAGGAGGGCAGGCCACCCACGGCCTGGCTCCAGGGAGCAGAGCCCAGGCGTGCACATTCATGAACTCGTCCTTGTCGAATCAGAGCGAGTCCGGCCCCCTGGGCAGGTTCATCCTACTTCTCTCCATCCCGCCGGCTGCCGCCTCTCAGCACCGACCCTCGAGGGAGGAGGAAAGGTAGGAGTCTGCGCTCCCCGACGCTACCGGTGAAGCCACGGCGTTTCCACCGCACAGAAGGCACCGCTTCCTCCAACATGGCAGCGCCCCTGCCCGGCCAATGAAAGAGGACGCCACAGGCCCGCCTCCGCCTGCCTCCGCCTGCCTCCGCCAAGAGAGGCGCGCAGGCCCTACCGTCGAGCCAGCAGGTGATGCTGCCCCCGAGCTGCAGAGGGCGACACTACAACCTCGCCTACGTTTCTGCAGGGCAGCCCCAACGCTGTTGATGCCCGGTGAGCGGGAGAAGGGAGGGCGGGGAGGGTCAGGGGCGCTCCCTCCCCACCTCGCCCTTTCCCTCGGAAAATCGGCCTGCGAACCTCTTCCAGGACCTTCTCCCGAGATTGTCCCGCGGGAAGCATAGCCGTGGCGGGATGCTGGCCCTTTACTTCTGCGGCGGTTGTCCAGAGAGGGGGGCGCGTCCGGGTGTCAGGCCTCCAGTCCCGGGCGCCGCCGCTGCAGCCGCCTGGGCGCGGAGGCGTCTGTGGGAACCCGGCTTCCGCCCTTAGCCCCGGCACCCACCCTCGAGCGTGGCTTCTCCCCCGCCGAGCTTGGCTCCAGCGATCTGTAGGGAGGGAGGTGGTCAGCTGGCAGCCTCGGGTCGTCTGGGCAGCTCCCAGCTCCACTTCAGCTCAGCTGCGGGTCGGCCACAAGTTTGGGTTCTCAGAGCTCTTAAAGAATCACCTCGCTACCTGCCCGCCGACAAAACGCAGCCGACAAGTAGATGTGCGAGCATGTTTATGTCCAGTCCGCTCTAGAATGGGCGGAATCGTGTGTTTGTGGCTAGCGTTGGTTGGATCGCCACACCTGCCCCCAATTTCCGAGACCCCCTCCTCCTCCTGCCATCCACCCCACATTTATTTTGAGATTTTTCTTTCCTCTTCCCTTGCTCTTTCTCCCACTGTCCTCCCCTTTAGTGGGAATGTCATGGTCAAATGATGATTCATTTCTCTTTTTTTAACTCGTGAGACTCTGACAGCTCAAACCACAGATCTCACGCGCGCCCTTCAGGCTGCAGCTTTGCTGTAATAGCCCAGGCCTGGGCTGCCCCTCCCAATGCTGTGATCTCCCAGAGATAGCAGGATCAGTCCTTAGAAAGGGATGGGACACAGCAAGACAACGGCTTACAGTGAGTCTTACATTCCAGTCACTCCAAACGGGTAACTGGTCACTTTTTTTTTAAAACGTGAGTACAGGGACGCCTGGGTGGCTCACTTGCTTAAGCAGCTGCCTTCCGCTCAGGTCATGATACCAGCATCCTCAGATCGAGTCCCACATGGGGCACCTTGCTCAGCAGGGAGCCTGTTTCTCCCTCTGCCTCTGCCTGCCATTCTGTCTGCCTGTGCTCGCTCTCTCCCCCTCTCTCTCTGATAAATAAATAAAAAAAAATCTTTAAAACCTGAGTACAGAATCTGAAACAATACATTCCCTAGCAGTGGGCCTGGCAAGGCCTTGTTGAGGAAAATGTTCCCAGTCAATATCCAGAGACTGTGACAGGTAGGATGAGAGCTGGAATCTTATTTGGAGAATCAGAATAAATTGCCAGGGGAGCAACTATGAAAGTGCATTCTATGCCCTGTTGTGGTCATTTGGATATAGGGAATGAAAGCCTCATTATTTGGTCTTTGTTTGTTTACACTTATTATGAAAATTCTCAAGCATACACCAAAGTGTATGGATCCCGGCCCTTCCGAGTACTTATCACTCTGCTTCCCCAACTGTTTCATAGGCCCTCCTCCTTCTACTGCCCCCAAAGTGCCTGTATTTTTGTTTTTGGGGGAGAGGGGAGGTCTGGAATATATTTTAAAATAAATCCCAAACATCACATCATTCCCTGCTCCCCAAATACCTTGCTTTACACATCAAAGAAGGAGGAGGAAGAGGTGGAGGAGGGGAAGACTGAGAAGGAGGAGGAATGAAGAAGAGAGATTTCCCCACAGGCCCACTATGCCAGAATCAATAGGTCTAATAAGCTATTCCGATTGGCTCTGAGAGGCATGACTTTTAGCCTCTCAGAATTTTAGGGCCACAGTGCTAATAAGCGACAAGGGCAAATTCAGGCAGCGCAAACAGCAAGGCCCACACTCATCACCAAGGCACGGGGGGGGGGGGGGGCAAGGGTGCCAGACCGACGGAACAAAGTTGCCTGGGAACCCCACCTGCCCTAGAAGTCCAGATGAGCGAGTAGTTGAACTGTTTTTTTCCTTCATTGTCATTCCTTTCTGAAATTACTGCCGGCCTTTGGTAAAGACATGAACCTGAGCTTGTGCAGCCTGGGGTACTGATCTTGGGGTTGCTGAAGAGAGTAGGTGCCAACAAAGAATGAAAATCCCTGCTGCCTGTTCTCCTTCCGAGAGTCAGGAGGTGACAGTCAAGACCCCATACAGTTCACTGCCACTGGAGCCCTGGCTGTGGCAGTGGCGTGGCCCACCAAAGCCAGGAGCAACAGGCAAGACCCCAGACCCCAAATGCTAATGGAACACCCTGGGGAGGACGAAGGAAAGGCAGAGAGTCAGCGGAAACCTTCCCAAAGGACATTTCCCTCAGTTTCATCTGGGAGCTGACATTCAGCTGGTAAACACCCCTTCAGCCACACAAAGTTTGGTGACTAGCCTCTGGCCAGAACCTGCTGTGTGTCTCCCTACCCTGAACCCTTCCCAAGATCCCTACCATGGCCTCGCGATCCAGGCACTGGGTGTGTAACACTTGACTCTGCAGGGGTCCCCGGGACAGCTTTTGGTTAGTTAGTTGTCCACGCTGTTAAAGATTTGACTACTGTTACATGTTTGACTCTCGTCTTTGGTGATGGTACCTACTTCATAGGAAATAGAAGCTGGAATCCAGGAAACAGGCTGGAAGATTAAATTAAAAAGTGGATACAAAGCTTCTAATCAGAGCCAGACACAATCAGCGATCAGCTATATCCCAGTCTCTCCCCTCTTCTCTGATCTGTACTTTCCTTAATGAGGAATGAGACTTTAAGTTGACTTTTTTTTATCTTCAAGTCTCTCTCTCTCTCGATTCCCTAACTTCCCTCTCTTGCCTTCATTTCATCCTAGAACTTGTGCCCACGACTTCTTTTCTAAGTAAATATTAACCCCCTTTGACTCTGAATCTCTGGAAGATTCTCAGTTCCCTATTTTTGCTGGCACTGTGACAGGTCCTCATTTCTCCTTCCCACTCCTCTCTATTTATAGTTTTCACATTTTTTTTGGCAGGTTGGCTACAGAACACTCAAAAATTGCAAAGAGAAATATTGTGTTCTGGAAATTCGCCCGAGCATTTTTTTCCAATATCGTCCTTATGCTCTTCTGATCCTCTCTTGAACTGTTGGACTAAAGCAGCTGACGCTTCCACCAGCAACCAGAGTCATCCTGTCCACTACTGTGGGAACAGAGGGTTTCCATTTGGAACTGCAGACTGAGCCTAAAGTCTGGTGGCCCTTTGGTGCCAGGATAGCAGGTATGGGACGGGTGGGACATGGAGGACAAGCATCATGGTAGAGGTCTCCATTCGACCAGGAAAGCTCACAATGAGCCAACAGGTCCATTTCAACATCTTCTGTATTTTCCTTATAACCTGTTTCATTCCAGAGTGGATTTGAGATCATTTAGTTTGATTCTTAAATGTTTCCCATTCCAACCGGAAACAGACTCATCCTACGGGCTCCCAAATTCTGCCTCATCTTCCTAATCAGTTAGTACCCCAAATTGGGTATGATAGTGCCAGAACATTCTTCCATGTGTATTTTATAACAGACTAGTATTTTATTAGTTTTTTTTCAAACTAATAAGAATGATAAGGGTAACTTTTTTTTTCTTTTAAAGCATAGGCAAAATCACGAAAGACATTGAAATGAACCTAAAAGATTATAGTGTCTTCCAAGGGAAAACAGGTGTTGTCTCATGTACCCTTCTGGGCTGACCAATTCTATGGGATATTCTATGCCTTTCTTGTCTTTGAGCTATTTTGCAACTCTATAGATTGTACATAATTGATGTGGATGCAGATGATCTTGTCTAGCTATCTGTAAATGAATTTTGTCCACTGGAAGTACAGTTGACCCCCTTTCCTTTGGTAGAAGGCAGTTTTGCATCCATTTGCATTCTATTTGCATATCTATTTGCATCTATCAAAGAAAATTCGTTTAAGTATTACTGATTGTATATGTGTCTGCCTTGAGATTCTTGCTTGAAGTGGTGGTAACATCTTAGTGGTTCCCGAGCTAATGAATGAATTAAACAAAATCCCTTCAGGCATTCATCCCATATTTGTAAAATGGTCCCTATTTAATCTTTTCGAGAAAATGATACACTAGCAAACCATGACAAGATTCTGGTAAATGAAAAGTGCAATGAAATCAAATCGGAATGAATTTTAGAATTACCTTCAATGTGGCCCACGCTATGCCAGAGGCAGAGAATGAATGAATCTCAAAGACATGGCTTCTGGCCCCCAGGAGTTACAGTAATCTGTTTCAACATTGGCATGCCTGAGAAATGCATGTGACATTCCCATCAGGGTTTCCCCGGGGGTTCAGTTAACCTTTCTCTTCCAAGCTACCCTCTCTTGTAGTGATATCAACTGTGCCCTTGGTTTCAGCTCCCATTCCCTAGCCAACATCTCTCCCACTGATACACGACCATCTGTTTCTTTCCTACCCACCAGGCCCATGTAACTGACTACCTACTCATGCTATTTCACTGATGTCCCACCTGTGCCTCAAAACCCAGCATGTTCAAAACTTGATTCATCATCGTTTCTGAAAGAATGGCTTATCCTCTTTTGCTTTGTTTCTTTAGAAATGATTCTACCAATGCCAGCGGCATACACCAGAAACCAGGAAGGAATCATACAGCTGAGCCAACCTGCTGTACTTTAAAACACTTGACCACAATTCTCCAGTGGATACTCAACCCTGGCTTCAAACTCCCTTGTCTCTCCGGTGAGTTTGCTTTCCCTCTAATGGATGACCGTTTCACACCTTCAAGACTTGCCTCAACAATCCCTACCCCCACCTCTTCTGAACTATGTCACCTCACTCCCAGCTCCTGTCCTAGGGATGAGGGAGCAGAAGGCAAGCTTAGGACAAAGCAGAAGCTGGCGCCCTACACCCTCTCCCCATGCCCTATGTGTAACATTCTTCATGCACTCCTGGCTGCCCTAAAGGAAAAACGATGCTTAACTGATAGAGATCCCAGTCCTGCAGGACAGGAGTCTCCCTCCATCTACGAATGTCCTAGTGACTTACAAGGAAGGAAGAAGCTTTCTCATCAATAGCCTGACTTCCAGAGACCCACACCTCAGTTTCCGGAAGCCCTAACATCACCCTCCCCTCTATAAAATTGAGGGAGGCTAAGGGGGAGGAAAGTGTAATAAAACTGAATTTCTTCTAAGCCCAAAGCCCACTGACAAGGATGTGTGATAGGAGGAATGTAACATATCTCCAGGAAACTCCCGACTGTCTTCATGCTTTCCCTCATTAGAGGCAAAAACAGCCTTGACTTGACAATAACCAGGTCTCTCTTATCCTGAAATTCTTCTTTAGCATATGACAGTCCTTCTGGACACCCCCTTTGTCTTCACCTTCCTCAGCTCCCAGTCAACCATGCCTCTGTATGAGCAGCTCTTTCAGCCCTTGGGTCCTGTCCCTGTGTTTTATAAAACCACCATTTGCACCTAAGACGTCTCAAGAATCCTTTCTTGGTCATCGGCTCTGGACCTCACCCCACCAAACCTCACCTGTGTTCCAAAACTTCATCACTAGTATCACACTTCAAGAAAATAAAAGCCCTTTGTGCAGGAATTCCCTTATCTTACCACCACCCAATCAAATCTATACCTACATTTGTATCCATTTTTAATTTGTTTTTAGACATTTACTCAACAAATATTTAGTCAGTACCTACTGTGTGCTACACACTGCCCTGAGTGTTTGTAAATCTGTGGCGAACGACACAGAAAAGTCCCTGGCATCATGGAATTTACATGGTAATTGGAGAAATGTACAAGAAACACAGAAAGAGTTGAAGACAGAGCAGGTTTATTGAGAAGAGCAGACATCCCCAGCTGGGGTTTGTTCTTCCTTGTGCCTGGGATTTGTTCCCTCCAGCCCTCTCCAGGACTCCACTCCCAGGGTCAATATCAAGTTCTTGTTCCAATGGATCCTTCCAGTCAGAATACAAATGACCTTTTTCTTAAAAACAAAAGGAAAAAAACCAAAACAAAGACTTCCTCTAACCTTCTACCTTCCTATAACAACCTCCATATTTCTCTCCCCACCTCATTCCCAGCATAGCTTGTAAAATATTTGTCTACACCTGTGGGTGTAGGGTACCATGTCCCCAAGGGTAGTTGAAAATCTCTATAAAGAATCCTTATGTGCAGATCATTTTAAGGGAGTCCATTTCCAGATCCAAACTCCATGTGTGCTCTGTAGGATAGGTGATATGCCCATTCTTGGGTCTGATATCAGGATACACCTCTCCTTCCTGGAAGATCAAGACACTCCTCTCAGATCTTATTAGAGTGTAGGACTTGGGCTGATACCAAAGTTGAAATACCAGTTTTGTTTCAAATAATGCCCTTCTGTGGGCAGTCCTGGGGCTCCACCTTTAGAGCTTACTCTCCTTATTAAGGGTAAAGGTTAACATCAGAAAGGTGATTAGGGCAGATGTTGGAAGTGCTCAGAATATCAATCAGTTTTGGTTCGTGACACTCATTCCTTCATATTTAAATTAAACTACATATTTTAGGGACATAATAGGGAAAAGCACAAGTAAGGATTTTAATGGTTTCATTCCATTCTAGTGTGGTTTGGGAAAAAAAATAACAGAAAATGAGACTCTTCTGCTTTAAAAAAAATCAACTTGTAACAGGCAAATGTTATTCCAATGAAGTCGATCCTTTCCTATCTCATTTTCTTTTTAAAGATTTATTTATTTATTTGGTAGAGAGAGAGACACACACACACACACACACACAGAGAGAACACAAGTAGGGAGAGTGGGGGAGGGAGAAGCAGGCTTCCTGCTGATCAGGAATGTGGGCCTCCATCCCAGGCCCCTGGGATCATGACCTGAGCCAAAGGCAGCTGCTTAGTGACTGAGCCACCCAGGTGCCCTCTATCTCATTTTTTAAATGTTTAATATTTTCAACACCTAGTTAATAAAATATACATATATTGTGATGAAAAGTTTATGATTAAAAAGTTTCAGATGTCCACTTAAAAATGTGCAAGGTGTGTGAATTCTCATAGGCGGTCCATGCACCGTACACGCCTATCACTAGCAAACGTGGATGTACTCGGTGTCTCTAGGTTCCCGGTTCCTTAGTGCCCTCTTAATCATTTGGTTTCTCTTCCTACCATCCTGGACCTGTATTCTCAATTTGCTTCTCTATTTCATCTCTGCCCCTTTGAAGAGCTTGATTCTGGGTCTTCTGTAGCTATGCGTTCGCTCTCTCTCTCTCTCTCTCTCCCTCGATCAGGCTTTCGCAACCTAGCACTATTGATAACTGGTGGGTGATTCTCTGCTGTGGGGCTGTCCTGTGCCCTGCAGGACAGTTAGCAGCATCTCTGGTCTCTAGCCACTAGATGCCAGCAGCACCCCCCCCAAGTGGTGACCACCAAAAATGTCGCCAGATATTGTTCAATCGGCCCTGGGAGCAAAACACCTTGCCTCCCAGCCCCAGTTTTAAAACCACTGCTTTGGCCGATTCCATTCAGCATCATTGATTTCAGTTCTTTGTAGAAGCTGAAGGCTCTGAAGTTAACGTCTTTAATCCTAACCCGCCCTTGGAGCTGATAATCACATGGCCAGCTGCCTGCAGCATATTTCTCCATGAGTATGTAACAGGAGTCTTATTTTCACCATGATTTCTATCCTGCTCCCTCCTCACGTGCTCCTGTCCCAGTCTCCCCATCTTAGTAAACAGCACCCTCACCTCCTACTGGCTAAAGCCTCAGCCCCTGGGATAAATTCCCCCTTTCCCTTTTCTTGTATCTAATCCATCAGCAAAACCAACTGATTTGACCTCCAAAACAGAAGTCAGACTTGCTCACTGCTCTTTATATCCATTGCTCCCATTTGAATCAAAACCCTGAAATTTTTTTTGCACTTCAGACACTGTTAACAGTCATTGGTCCCACGACTACACCTACACAGATATTTTACAAGATCGCTAATCACCACCAAGTTGCCAAATCCAATGATTAACTTTCAAATCCAAATAAATCAACCTGTCAGTCCTATAGACATAGAAGTCCCTCCACTTCTCTGGAAATATTCTTCTTTTTCATCGTGATGTTTGCTCTCCCTTCCTCTTCCGCACTGGTCAGTGATGATGGCTCCTTTCCTGGCTGGGTTTTGTTGAGCTTCCTGACCTTTAGACATAAGTCCTGTGCTCTGGGACTCAGACCTTCTGCTTGAGTTTTCTGTTGTGTTAAAGAAAAAATTCAGCTGAGTACATTTTAAAGAACCTATTGGCTTTATTCAATGATTCACGAAATGGGCAGCAATCTGCTTGCAGACTGAAAGGAGCTCGGAGGAGCAGTACAAAATGAAAGACTTTTATAGGCAGAAGAGAGGAGGAGCAAGGAAGTCACGTCAGGCAAACAAGGCAGGTTGGTTATGGCCAGGTGACTTGGCTTCTGGGAATGGCAGGGGTCCGAGGGAGTGGGGATCAGGTGGTGTCTGCTTGCCTGGGCTCAGATTCCATTTCTGGGACAGCTGAAATCATAATTAAGTCTGGTTTGGGGGACATGGGGCTTAGCATAAGCAACTCCATTTTGGGCCTCTTGTTTTGTTTTTAATAGTTACTTCATAACAATAACAAGTTTAGTAACTTTAAACAGCTCAGTTTACTATCCTACCATCTCTAGCTGTCAGGAGGCCAGAAACAGCTGAACCAGGGTCCTCGGCTCTGGGTCTCACTCAAAGGAGGAGAGAAGGTGCCCACCAAGCTGTGTTCTCACCTGCAGGTTCCACTAGGGAAGGCTCTGCTTCCAAACTCACTCGGGTTGTTGGAAGAACTCATTTCCTTGTAGCTGTGTGATTTGGGGGGCAGCCCATGCTGGGGTGGTCCAGAGAGATTCTCCAGGCTATTAACTGGAAACCATCCTCAGCCCCCAGAGGCTGCTTGTGGTTTCCTGCCATATAACTCTCTCCACAGGTGATTCTGAATTTGGCTCTTTGCTTCTTCAAGTCCAGGACAGCCTCTCACTCCAATCAGTAAAACAGTCTGATTTAATATAATGAGATCATAATAGTGACATCTTCTTACCTTGCCAAATTCTACTGGTTAAAAGCAAGTCCTAAGTCCCATACACACTCCCATCCATACTCACAGGACAAATACCAAGCTGCCTTATCATGTTGCCAAACACACCTCTGTCCATACTCACTGCATAGGTAAGCCCACTTCTTCTCAGGGCTTGAACCTTATGTCCTAACAGTGCTCATATTTGTGCCTCCAGCCTGGACCTCACCCATGAATGCCAGACTCGTGTGTTCAGCTGCTGGTTGGGCATCCCCATGTGGATTCAACCACCATCTCCAGAACCAAACACCTGTTGCCCATCAAACTTGCTTCTCCCGTCGTCTTTCCCATCTTAGCAAGTGGTAACGTCACTGTTCCAGGGCCTCAGGCCCCCAAAATTGTAAAATCATCCCAACTATTGTCTTTTCCGCACACTCCACACTCAATATATTTACAAATCCTGCGTGTTTTGTCTTCAATATACACCCAGAATCTCCCCCCTTCTCCCCACCCCTGCATCTACTGCTCTGGTCTGGGACAATACCCCTTCTCACCCAGATCAGTGGTCCTCAACCAGGAGAGTTTTGTGTATCTGCTCCTCCACAGGGGATTTTGACAGGGTCTGGACACACTTTTCTTTGTCACAACTTGAGAGTAGGAAAGGGCGCTCCTGCGATCTAGTGGTCAGTGCACAGGACAGCTCCCCATAACAAAAATTAATGTGGCCCCAAATGTCAGCAGTATAGAAATTTCAGTCTACATTAATGCAAGAAGCATCCCCACCCCACAACCCCGCAAGTCCGTTCTGCACACAGCAGCCTGAGTGATTCTTTTCTTTTCTCTTTAAGATTTTATTTATTTATTTGACAGAGCGAGAGAGAGATCCATGTAGGCAGAGAGGCAGGCAGTGGGAAAGGGAGAATCAGGCTCCCTGATGAGCAGAGAGCCCAATGCGGGGCTCGATGCCAGGACCCCGAGACCATGACCTGAGCTGAAGGCAGAGGCTTAACCCACTGAGCCACCCAGGCGCCCCGATCCTTTTCTAATCTAAATCAAGTCAAGCCTCTTCAAAACCATCCAAGCTCTTCTCATCTGGCACAAAGTTAAAGGCAAATCTTTACAATGGCCTTCAAGACTTTATGTGATCTGACCCCACTACCTTCCTTACCTACCTCCTACCACTTGCCGTCTTGCTCATTTTTTGCCCAGCATTATTGGTCGCTGTGTCATTCTTTAAACACACCAGATGTGCTCCCACCTTGGGCTTACTGTTTGCTTTGTGTGGGATGCTCTTTTCCAAACAGCACAACTGCTTGTTCCTTAATTTCCTCCAGGTCTTTCCTCAAATGAGGGAGACTTCCCTGACACAGTCCCATAGAAAATACCAACCTGCTCCCCTAAACCCCACACCCCATGTCCACTCACTCAGCTTAGTTTCCTTCCTACCCCACATCAACCCCTGATATGTATGTGTATTTATTTGCTTCATTTCTCACTCAACAACTAAAATGAAAACTCCAAGAGGACATCAAATTTATTTTGTCTCTTGTTAACTGTTCTGTCTTTAGGGTTTAGAACAGTACCTGACACATAGTAGATGTTCCGTAAATATTGGAGAATGATTTGTTACTATCTTAGACTTTTCTCTATCCATTCTTTACACAGCAGCCAAAAATGACATTTTAAAAATGCAAAAGGAATACCATGACCACCCTCCACCCACCAGTGTAAAACCCTTCAACGGCTTTTCGTTGTGCTCAAGCCGCAGCTGACATTCTACAGCCCAGGCCAGATTAAGATTTCAGAGTTCTTAATCACTGGAAAGACGATGGTGTTGTCACCACCAGAGATATTTAAATATTTTTGAAGATTAGATCCCAAAGTAAGTGTGCTAAAAGCCTAGCAATATCCGATTTCACAAACTCAGATTTCATAAAGTCTCATTAGTCTTCTCACCTTGTGTAAGTTTAATCTTTCCTCGGCCCCCTTTTCTCTTCTGTTTCAGGCACTCACCATACTTTGCCAGAATGACCATAACGGCCTTCCAACCTGTTATCTCATCTTCAGGAATATGCCCCTTTCCCTCCCCTCCTCACACCAATTCATCCTCTAAACTTATTCTAAGATGATCACTCTAAAATGTGCATCTCACTGTGTCCTTCCCCTACAGGAACTTACTCAATAGCTCCTAAGGACGTGTGAATTTCCTTGGTGTGTTATTTTTACAAGACCCTTTGCTTGCAAGTGGCAGCAATCCAAAGAAAACTGGAGGAACCAAAAGGGAAAAGCAAGCAAACAAAAAACAAAGGAATGTCCAGGTTCCTGTAGGGGTGGATACCGCAGAAGTTCATAAAAATCCAAAAGAAGATGGGGTACCTGGGTGGCTCAGTGGGTTAAGCCTCTGCCTTCGGCTCAGGTCATGATCCCAGGGTCCTGGGATCGAGCCCCACATCAGGCTCTCTGCTCTGCAGGGAGCCTGCTTCCTCCTCTCTCTCTGCTTGCCTCTCTGCCTACTTGTGATCTCTGTCAGATAAATAAAAAAAATCTTTTTAAAAAATCAAAAGAAGAGCTGCAGAACTAAAATTTCAGAATCAAGAACTAGGGACTGGAAAACGGCAAAACACTTTTCTCTTTGTCCATGTCTCATGGTCAGACTCTTCAAGTGTCCAGGAAGATGGCCATGGCCAGCTCCTGAATCCCATCCAGCAAGACCAGTCACTCACCTAAAGAGAGAACTTTGTCTTCCTGTCATTTACATATCAATCCCAGGGAGACTGTGATTGGTCCTATTGGTCTCAGGTGGACCAATCACTATTTGGGTTTATATGTGTGCCCATCCTCCCCCAGAATGCATAAAGCACAGGTAAAATGTTTTTAAATTAATATATAATGTATTATTTGCCCCAAGGGTGCAGGTCTGTGATTCATCTGTGTTACACATTTCACAGAACTAACCATATCACATACCCTCCCCAATGTTCATAACCCGGCCACCCTCTCCATCCCTGCAAACCTCAGTTTGTTTTGTGAGATTAAGTCTGTTATGGTTTGTCTCTCTCCCCAACCCATCTTGTTTCATTTTTTCCCTCCCTACCTCCCATGACCCGTTACCCTGCCTTTCAAATTCCTCATATCAGAGAGATCATATGATAATTGCCTTTCTCTGATTGACTTACTTCACTTAGATAATACCCTCTAGTTCCATCCAAGTCATTGCAAATGGAAAGATTTCATTTTGATGGCTGCATAGTATACCTCTGTGTGTGTGTGTGTGTGTGTGTGTGTGTGTGCCTCTGGGTGTCTGTGTTTCTGTGTGTAAAGAGGACCTGGCCATGCCATCATGGGTGGAGATGCCCCAAGCAGGATCAGGCTGATGAGGGGTAAGACGTCTGGTAGGCAAGTCATGTTCAAACACCAGTTTAAGGCTGGTTAACCATGAACTTAACCCTGACCCTGACCCTACCCCTGACACTAAACCTGTCCCAAACCTAACCCTGACCCTGACATGAACCTTACCCCAATCCAAAACTTGAACCTACCCTAAATCAAATCATGACCCTGAACCTGACCCTAAACCTAACTGTCAGCCTAACACTGACCCTGACCCAGACTCTGACCGTAACGCTAACCCTGACCCTACTGTGAGCCTGACCCTAAACCTAACCATGAACCTAACCCTAACACTGACCCCTACTCTAAGCCTTGCGCTAACCCTGACCCCAATGACGTCTAACACTAACCTTGACCCTATGTCTTTCTTAACCCTAACCCTAACACTAACCTAGTCTAAACCGAGCTCTGTTCCCTCCAGCGGGGACAACAGCTGCACCCAGGCTTCCCACGGGCTGGGTGGAGGCTGTATGGGGGTCACTGGATGGGCCCTGCATGGAGTGGTGTGTGAGCCTTGAACAGCTTGGGGACAGGCGGCTCAGGGAGCTATGGTGCAGCAGGAAGTTCGGTAAGGAGCCCCCAGGCAGTGGTGACCTCACTACCGTGATGACAGAGCCCAACGGAATTGGAACCCACGTATCCAGGCACCCCATTACAGAGAAAACCCCCCTGCCCAGATCATTTCAAGGCACATCCTAAAGGAAGCGACATGTTCTTCTGCTGTACTGAAGCCCAGAGAATGCAGGGAGAAGAGAGCTCGCCCTCCAGACCTGTCCCCTACATGGCAGGTCATATCAGCTTTCCCCAACACCTCAGGCCCTTTGGCTAATAAAATCAAAAGGTGACACGAGGGGGCTCAGAGTCAGAGAGTCCCACACCTTCTGATCCACCGGTGTAGCCCTTGGTCTCCTCACCGTCTGTGTGTGTGTGTGTGTGTGTGTGTGTGTGTGTGCCTCTGGGTGTATGTGTGTCTGTGTGTAAAGAAGACCTGGACATGCCATCGTGGGTGGAGATGCTCCAAGCAGGATCAGGCTGATGAGGGGTGAGATGTCTGGTGGGCAAGTCATGTTCACACCCCAGTTTAATGCTGGTTAACTTGGATCGGGTGTAGGGTCTACACCCTTCTGTCCAGGGTTTATCCTGAGACCCTGAAGGGATGGGTCCATGAACCCGGAGCGGGGCTAACCCTAACAGTAACCACTAACCCTGACCCTGACACTAACTGTGAGCCCGCCCCAAACCCTAACTCAAGCCAAGACCCTGACCCTGACCCTGACTGTGATCCTGACCTGAACCCTAAACGTAAACATAAGACTGACACTGACCCTGATGTGGACCATGAACCTAAACCTAACTCTGATATTACCGTAACCATGACTCATACCTAACCATGACCCTGAACCTGACCCTAATCCTAACCCTGACGCTGACCTAATACTGACCCTAAACCTGACCGTAACTGTGAACCTGACCCTAACCGTAAACCTAAAGGTAACTCTAACCATGATCCTAATACAGACCTTGAACCTAAACCTAACGCTGACCCTGACCCTAACAATAAACCCTACCCTAACCCAAACTTTTACCCTGACCTTACGCTGTCTAACCCTAACCCTAACCATATCCCTACTTCTAACTCTAACCCTAACCCCAATCCCAAACCCTATCGCCAAAGCCTAACAGTGACACTGAACCGAACATTGACACTAAACCAAAGCCAGACCCTAAGCGTGACCTTGGCCATGACCTTCACCTAATCCTGACCCTGAGCCTAATCCTAACCATGGCCCTAAACTGACCACTACATAAACCTGTCCCTGACCCGAATGTGGACTTTAAACCAATACCTGAACCTAACCTGAAACTAACTCTAACACTAACCCCTAACCTACCATGGACCCTGACCCTAACACATTCTAATCCTAACCATCAACCTAACGCTAACTCTAACACTAACCCTAAACTTTAACAATAACCCTGACCCTATACCTGACTATGATCATAACCCTAACTCTGAACTTTGCTTCTACCAACCCTGACCCTAAACCTGACCCCAGCCTTGACCCTAAACATAACCATGACCCTAACAATGACAACTACATAACCCTGTCCCTGCCCCGATTGTGGACTTTAACCCAATACCTGAACCTGACCGTAAACCTGACACTGGCCCTAGACTTCACCCTGACCCTGACCCAGGCAAAGACCAGAAACCTAACCCTGACCCTAACACTGACACTGACCCTGACTCTGACACTAACCCTGGCACTAAATGGGAGCCTGACCCTAACTCTAACCCTAAACATAACTCTGACCCTGACACTAACACTGGCCCTGACCCGAAACATAACGCTGAACCTAACCGTAAAAATAACCCCTAACATTATCCCTGACACTGACCCTAACCCGGTCTAACCCTAACCCTCAAACTACCTCTAATCCTAACTCTAACCCCACTTTAACAATAATCCTGACCTTCTCCCTGACCCTGATCATAACTCTAACTCTGAACTTTGCCTATGTCAGACCTTAACCTTAAACCTGACCCTGGCCTTGACCTTAACACTGACCCTAACCCTGATTGTAAACCTAACTCTGACCCAATCCGTGATCCTGAACAGAATCATAACCCTAAAGCTAACCCTGATCCTGAACCTACTCATGAAAGAGAACCTAAACATAAAGCTGACCATACCATAACCATGAACCTAACCCTGACCCTGACCCTAACCCTGACACTAAACCTGTCCCAAACCTAACCCTGACCCTGACATGAACCTTGCCCCCAAACAAAAACTTGAACCTGACCCTAAATCTGACCATGACCCTGAACCTGACCCTTAACCTAACCGTCACCCTAACACTGACCCTGAACCTGACTCTGACTGTAACGGTAACCCTGACCCTATTGTGAGCCTGAACCTAAACTTAACCATGAACCTAACCCTAACCCTGACCCCTACCCTAACCCTAATGCTAACCCTGACCCCAACGATGTCTCACCCTAACCCTGACCCTAAGTCTCTCACTAACACTAACCCTAACCCTAACCCTAACCCTAACCCTAACCCTAACTCAGTCTGAACCTATCTCTGTTCCCAGAAGCGGGGACAACAGTTGCATCCAGGACTCCCAGGGGCTGGGATTGGCTGTGTGGGGGGTCACTGGATGAACAGGGCATGGGGTGGTGGGTGAGCCTTGAGCAGCTTGTGGATGGGCGTGCTCAGGGTGCTCTGGTGGGAGCAGAAAGTTTGGTAAGGAGCCCCCATTCTATGGTGACCTCACTTCACGGACGACAGAGCCCAACGGAATTAGAATCCACTTATCCAGGCACCCCATTACAGAGAAAACCCCCCTGCCCAGCTCATTTCTAGGCACATCCTAAAGGAAGCGACATGTTCTTCTGCTGTACTGAAGCCCTGAGGATGCAGGGAGAAGAGAGCTCACCCGCCATACACATCCCCTCACTGGCAAATCATATCAGGCTTCCTCAACGCCTCAGGCCCGTTGGCAAATAAAATCAAAAGGTGACACCAGGGGGCTCAGAGTCAGAGAGTCCCACACCTTTTGATCCAGCGGTATAGCTCTAAGTCTCCTCCCCATGTGTGTGTGTGTATGTGTGTGTGCCTCTGGGTGTCTGTGTCTCTGTGTGTAAAGAGGACCTAACACTAACCGCTAACCCTATCTCGGATCCTGACCCAAACCAAGTCTACCCCTAAACCTCAAACTAACTCTACCCTAACACTAACCCTAAACTTTAACAATAACCCTTACCCTATACCTGAATATGGTCATAACCCTAACCCAGAACTTTGCCTATACCAGACCCTGACCCTAAACCTGACCCTGGCCCTGACCCTAAACCTAACCATGACCCTAACAATGACCACTATATAACCCTGTCCCTGACCCGAATGTGGACTTTAAACCAATACCTGATCTTGACCGTAAACCTGACACTGGCCCTAGACTTCACCCTGACCCTGACCCAGGCAAAGACCATAAACCTAAGCCTGACCCTAACAGTGACGCTGACCCTGACCCTAACACTAACCCTGACTCTGAATGAGAGCCTGACCCTAACTCTACCCCTAAACGTAACCCTGACCCTGACACTAACACGAGCCCTCCGCCGAATCCTATCGCTGAACCTAATCCTAACACTAAACCCAAACCCTACCACGGACCCTGACTCTACGAGGTCTAACCCTAACCCTCAACCTAACTCTAACCCTAAACCTAACCCTAAACTTTAACAATAACCCGGACACTATGCCTGATTATGATCATTACCCTTACCCGGAACTTTGCCTATAGCAGAAACTGACCCTAAATCTGACCCTGGCCTGACCCTAAACCTAACCATGACCTTAACAATGACCAAAATAATCCTGTCCCTGAACCGAATGTGGACTTTAAACCAATACCTGATCTTGACCGTAAACCTGACACTGGCCCTGGACTTCACGCTGACCATGACCCAGGCAAAGACTATAAACGTAACCCTGACTCTAACAGTGACCCTGACCCTACCCTAACACTAACCCTGACACTGAATGGGAGCCTGACCCTAACCCTAACCCTAAACGTAACCCTGACCCTGACACTAACACGGGCCCTGACCCGAAACCTAACGCTGAACCTAACCCTAAAACTAACCCCTAACATTATCTCTTACACTGACCCTAACCAGGTCTAACCCTAACCCTCAACCTAGCTCTAACCCTAACCCTAACCCCACTTTAACAATAATCCTGACACTCTCTCTGACGCTGATCATAACCCTAACTCTGAACTTTGCCTATGTCAGAACTTAACCTTAAACCTGACCCTGGCCTTGACCTTAACACTGACCCTAACCCTGACTGTAAACGTAACTTTGACCCAATCCGTGATCCTGAACAGAATCGTCACCCTAAATGTCACCCTGATCCTGAACCTACTCATAAAACAGAACCTAAACATAAAGCTGACCTTACCATAACCATGAACCTAACCCTGACCCTGACCCTAACCCTGACACTAAACCTGTCCCAAACCTAACCCTGACCCTGACATGAACCTTGCCCCCACACGAAAACTTGAACCTGACCCTGAATCTGACCATGACCCTGAACCTGACCCTAAACCTAACCGTGAGCCTAACACTTACCCTGTCCCTGACTGTGACCGTAACGCTAACCGTGACCCTACTGTGAGCCTGACCCTAAACCTAACCATGAACCTAACCCTAACCCTGACCCCTACCCTAAGCATTACACTAACCCTGACCTCAACGACGTCTAACCCTAACCCTGACCCTAAGTCTTTCTTAACCCTAACCCTAACACTAACCGAGTCTAAACCCAGCTCTGTTCCCTCCAGCGGGGACAACAGCTGCACCCAGGCCTCCCAGGGGCTGGGAGGAGGCTGTATGGGGGTCACTGGATGGGCACTGCATTGAGTGGAGTGTGAGCCTTGAGCAGCTTGGGGACCGGGGGCTCAGGGAGTTCTGGTGGAGCAGGAAGTTCGGTAAGGGGGCCCCCAGGCAGTGGTGACCTCACTTCCCTGATGACAGAGCCCAAGGTAATTGGAACCCACGTATCCAGGCACCCCATTACAGAGAAACCACACATGCCAAGCTCATTTCTAGGCACATCCTAAATGAAGCGACATGTTCTTCCACTGTAATTAAGCTGAGAGGATGCAGGGAGAAGAGAGCTCGCCCGCCAGACACGTCCACTCCATGGCAGGTCATGTCAGGTTTCTCCAACGCCTCAGCGCCTTTGGCTAATAAAATCAAAAGGTGACACCAGGGGGCTCAGATCAGAGAGTCCCACACATCTTATCGACCAGTGAAGCCCTAGGTCTCCTCCCCGTCTCTGTGTGTGTCTGTGTCTGTGTGTGTGTGCCACTGGGTTTCTGTGTCTGTGTGTAAAGAGGACCTGGCTATGCCATCGTGGGTGGAGATGCCCCAAGCAGGATCAGGCTGATGAGGGTTTAGAGATCTGGTGGGCAAGTCATGTTCACACCCCAGTTGAAGGCTGGTTAAGTGGGATCTGGTGTAGGGTCTACACCCTTCTGTCCAGGGTTTATCCTGAGACCAAGAAGGGATGGGTCCATGACCCAAAAGAGGGGCTAACCCTAACAGAAACCACTAACCCTGACCCTGACACTGACTGTGAGCCTGCCCCAAAACCTAACCCAAGCCCTGACCCTGACCCTGACCCTGACTGTGATCCTGACCTGAAAACTAAACCTAAACCTAAGCCTGACACTGACCCTGATGTGGACCCTGAACCTAAACCTAACTCTGACATTACCATAACCATGACTCAAACCTAACCAGGACCCTGACCCTGACCCTAATCTTAACCCTGACGCTGACCTAACCCGGACCCTAACCATAACCTGACCGTGACTGTGAGATTGACCCTAACCCTAAACCTAATGGTAACTCTAACCATGACCCTAATAAAAACCCTTACCTACCCCTCATGCTGAACCTGACCCTAACACTAACCCCTACCCTAAACCAAACCCTAACCCTGACCTTACGCTGTCTAACCCACCCTAACCATTACCCTACTTCTAACTCTAACCCAAACCCCAATCCCAAACCCTACCGCCAAAACCTAACTGGGACACTAAACCGAACATTGACCCTATACCAAAGCCTGACCCTCAACCTGACCCTGGCCCTGAACTTCATATGACCGTGACCCTGACCCTAATCCAAACCATGACACTAACACTGACCACTACATAACCCTGTCCCTGACCCGAATGTGGACTTTAAACCGACCTGAACATGACCCTCCACCTGACACTGGTGCTAAACTTCACCCTGACTCTGACCCAGACCATGACCATAAACCTAACCTTGACACTAACAGTGACCCCGACCCTGACCTGAAAACTAAACCTGACCGTGACTGTGTGCCTGACCTTAACTCCAACCATAAATGTAACCCTGACCCTAACGCTGACACGCGCCCTCCCCGAATTCTATCGCTGATCCTAACCCTAACACTAACCCCTAAACCTACCACGGACACTGACCCTAACAAGTTCTAACCCTAACCGTCAACCTAACGCTAACCCTAACACTAACCCTAAACTTAAACAATAACCATGACCCTATACCTGAATATGATCATAACCCTAACCCGGAACTTATCCTATACCAGACCCTGACCCTAAATCACTCTCGCCCTGACCCTAAACCTAACCATGACCCTTACAATGACCACAACATAACCCTGTCCCTGACCCGAATGTGGACTTTAAACCAATCCCTGATCCTACCGTAAACCTGACACTGGCCCTAGACTTCACCCTGACCCCGACCCAGGCAAAGACCATAAACTTAACTCCGTCCCAAACAGTGACCCTGACCCTGAACCTAACACTAAACTTGACACTGAATGGGAGCCTGACCCTAACTCTAACCCTAAACGTAACCCTGACCATGACACTAACACGGGCCCTGACCCGAAACCTAACGCTGAACCTAACCGTAAAAATAACCCCTAACATTATCCCTGACACTGACCCTAACCCGGTCTAACCCTAACCCTCAAACTACCTCTAATCCTAACTCTAACCCCACTTTAACAATAATCCTGACCTTCTCCCTGACCCTGATCATAACTCTAACTCTGAACTTTGCCTATTTCAGACCTTAACCTTAAACCTGACTCTGGCCTTGACCTTAACACTGACCCTAACCCTGATTGTAAACGCTGAACCTAACCCTAAAACTAACCCCTAACATTATCCCTGACACTGACCTTACCCTGGTCTAACCCTAACCCGCAACCTACCTCTAACCGTAAACCTAACCCCACTTTAACAATAATCCTGACCCTCTCCCTGACACTGAATATAACCCTAACTCTGAACTTTGCCTATGTCAGAATTTAACCTTAAACCTGACCCTGGCCTTGACCTTAATACTGACCCTAACCCTGACTGTAAACCTAACTCTGACCCAATCCGTGATCCTGAACAGAATCGTAACCGTAAAGATAACCCTGATCCTGAACCTACTCATGAAAGAGAACCTAAACATAAAGCTGACCTTACCATAACCATGAACCTAACCCTGACCCAGACCATAACCCTGACACTAAACCTGTCCCAAACCTAACCCTGACCCTAACATGAACCTTGCCCCCACACCAAAACTTGAACCTGAGCCTAAATCTGATCATGACCCTGCCTGGACCTAAACCTAACCGTCAGCCTAACACTGAACTTGACCCTGACTCTGAGCGTAACGCTAACCGTGACCCTACTGTGATCCTGACCCTAAACCTAACAATGAACCTAACCCTAACCCTGACCCCTACCCTTATGCTAACCCTGACCCCAAAGACGTCTAACCCTAACCCTGACCCTACGTCTTTCCTAGCCCGAACCCTAACAGTAAGCTGGTCTAAACCCAGCTCTGTTCCCTCCAGCGGGGACAACAGCTGCACCCAGGCCTCCCAGGGGCTGGGGGGAGGCTGTATGGGGGTCACTGGATGGGCACTGCATTGAGTGGAGTGTGAGCCTTGAGCAGCTTGGGGACCGGCGGCTCAGGGAGCTCTGGTGGAGCAGGAAGTTCGGTAAGGGGCCCCCAGGCAGTGGTGACCTCACTTCCCTGACGACAGAGCCCAACGCAATTGGAACCCACGTATCACGGCACCCCATAACAGAGAAACCCCCCTGTGAAGATAACCTCTAGGCACATCCTAAAGGAAGCGACATATTCTTCTACTGTACTGAAGCCCAGAGGATGCAGAGGGAAGAGAGCTCGCCCTCCAGACACGTCTCCTCCCTGGCAGGTCATATCAGGTTTCCCCAACGCCGCAGGCCCTTTGACTAATAAAATCAAAAGGTGACACCAGGGGGCTCAGAGTCAGAGAGTCCCACAACTTCTGATCTATGGGTGTAACCCTAGGTCTCCTCCATGTCTCTGCATGTGTGTGTGTGTGTGTGTGTGTGTGTGTGTGTGTGCGCGCCTCTGGGTGTCAGTGTGTCTGTGTGTAAAGAGGACCTGGCCATGCCATCGTGGTTGGAGATGCCCCAAGCAGGATGAGCTGATGAGGGGTTAGATGTCTGGTGGGTAAGTCATGTTCACACGCCAGTTTAAGGCTGCTTAAGTGGTATAGGTTGTAGGGTCTACACCCTTCTGCCCAGGGTTTATCCTGAGACTCTGAATGGATGGGTCCATGGCCAGGAGCAGGGCTAACCTTAACAGTAACCACTAACCCTGACCCTGACACTGAATGTGAGCCTGCCCCAAACCCTAACCCAAGCACTGACCCTGACTCTGACCCTGACCCTGACTGTGATTCTTACCTGAACCCAAAACAAAACCTAAGCCTGGCAAGGTCCCTGATGTGGACCCTGAACCTAAACCTAACTCATATAATACCGTAAATATGACTAATACATAACCATGACCCAGACCCTGACCCTAATCCTAACCCTGACGCTGATCTAACCCTGACCCTAACACTAACCCTGACACTGAATGTGAGCCTGAACCTAACTCTAACCCTAAACGTAACCCTGACCCTGACATTAACACGGGCCCTGACCCGAAACCTAACGCTGAACCTAACCCTAAAACTAACCCCTAACATTATCCCTGACACTGACCCTACCCCGGTCTAACCCTAACCCGCAACCTACCTCTAACCCTAAACCTAACCCCACATTAACAATAATCCTGACCCTCTCCCTGACGCTGATCATAACTCTAACTCTGAACTTTGCCTATGTCAGAACTTAACCTTAAACCTGACCCTGGCCTTGACCTTAATACGGACCCTAACCCTGACTGTAAACCTAACTCTGACCCAATCCATTATCCTGAACAGATTAGTAACCCTAAAGCTAACCCTGATCCTGAACCTACTCATAAAACAGAACCTAAACATAAAGCTGACCATACCATAACCATGAACCTAACCCTGACCCTGACCCTAACCCTGACACTAAACCTGTCCCAAACCTAACCCTGACCTGACATGACCTTCCCCCCAAACCAAAACTTGAACCAGACCCTAAAACTGACCATGACCCTGAACCTGACCCTAAACCTAACCATCAGCCTAACACTGACCCTGAGCCTGACTCTGACCGTAACGCTAACCCTGAACCAAAGGTGATCTTGACCCCAAACCTAACCATTAACCTAACCCAAACCCTCACCCCTACCCAAAACCTTACACTAACCCTGACCCCAAAGAGGTCTAACTCTAACCATGACCCTAAGTCATTCTTAACCCTAACCCTAACACTAACCTGGTCTAAACCCAGCTCTGTTCCCTCCAGCGGGGACAACAGCTGCACCCAGGCCTCCCAGGGGCTGGGGGGAGGCTGTATGGGGGTCACTGGATGGTCACTGCATTGAGTGGAGGGTGAGCCTTGAGCAGCTTGGGGACCGGCGGCTCAGGGAGCTCTGGTGGAGCAGTAAGTTCGGAAAGGAGCCCCCAGGCAGTGGTGACCTCAATTCCTTGACGACAGAGCCCAACGGAATTGAAATCCACGTATCCAGGCACTCCATTAGAGAGAAAACCGCAATGCCCAGCTCATTTCTGGGCACATCCTAAAGGAAGCGACATGTTCTCTGCTTTACTAAAACCGAGAGGATGCAGGGAAAAGAGAGCTCACCCGCCAGACACGTCCCCTCCCTGGCATGTCATATAAGGTTTCCCCAACGCCTCAGGCCCTGTGGCTAATAAAATTAAAAGGTGACACCAAGGGCCTCAGAGTCAGAGAGCCCCACACATCTTATCCCATTGTGTAGCCCTAGGCCTCCTCCCTGTCTGTGTGTGTGTGTGTGTGTGTGTGCGAGTGCCTCTGGGTATCTGCGTGTCTGTGTGTAAAGAGGACCTTGCTATGCCATCGTGGGTGGAGATGTCCCAAGCAAGATCAGGCTGATGAGGGGGTAGATGTCTGGTGGGCAAGTCATGTTCACACCCCAGTTTAAGGCTGGTTAAGTGGGATCTGGTGTAAGGTGTACACCCTTCTGCCCAGGGTTTATCCTGAGACCCTGAAGGGATGGGTCCATGACCCAGGAGCGGGGCTAACCCTAACAGTAACCAGTAACCCTGACCCTGACACTGACTGTGTGCATGCCCCAAAACCTAACCCAAGCCCTGACCCTTGACCCTGACCCTGAGCCTGACTGTGATCCTGACCTGAACCCTAAACCTAAACATAAGCATGACACTGACCCTGATGTGGACCCTGAACCTAAACCTGACTCTGACATTACCGTAACCATGACTCAAACCTAACCAGGACCCTGACCCTGACCCTATATCTAACCCTGACGCTGACCTACCCGGACACTAACCCTATCCCTGACCGTGACAGTGTGCTTGACCCTACCCCTAAAACTAATGGTAACTGCAACCATGACCCTAATAAGGACCCTGAACATACATATCATGCTGACCCTGAACTTAACACTAACCCCTAACCTAAACCAAACCCTAACTCTGACCTTACTCTGTCTACCACAAACCCTAACCATAACCCTACTTCTAACTCTAACCCTAACCCCAATCCCAAACCCTACTGCCAAAACCTAACTGTGACACTGAACCGAACATTGACCCTATACCAAAGCCTGACCCACAACCTGACCCTGGCCCTGACCTTTACCTGACCCTGACTCTAACCTTATCCTAACCTTGACACTAACTCTGACCACTACATAGCCCTGTCCCTGACCCGAATGTGGACTTTAAACCAATACCTGAACCTGACCCTAAAAGGACACTGGTGCTAAACTTCACCCTGACCCTGACCCAGACCATGACGATAACCTAACCCTGACCCTTACAGTGACCCCGACAATCAATTGAACACTAAACCTGACCCTGATTGTGAGACTGAACCCTACTCAAACCCTAAATGTAACCCTGACCCAGACACTAACATTGGCCCTCCCCCGAATCCTATCTCTGAACTTAACCCTAACACTAACCCCTAACCCTACCAAGGACCCTGACCCTAACAAGTTCTAACCCTAACCGTCAACCTAACGCTAAACGTAAAAGTAACCCTAAACATTAACAATAACCCTGATCCTATACCTGACTAAGATCATAACCCTAACCCTGAACTTTGCCTATACCAGACCCTGACCCTAAACTGGACACTGGCCCTGACCCTTAACCTAACCATGACCCTAACAATGACCACTACATTACCCTGTTCCTGACCCGAATGTGGACTTTAAACCAATACCTGATCCTGACTGTAAACCTGACACTGGCCCTAGTCTTCACCCTGACCTCGACCCAGGCAAAGACCAAAAACCTAGCCTGACCCTAACAGTGACCCTGACCCAGAACCTAACACTAACCATGACACTGAATGGGAGCCTGAACCTATCTCTAACCCTAAACGTAAGCCTGACCTTGACACTAATACGGGCCCGACCCGAAACCTAACGCTGAACCTAACCCTAAAACTAACCCCTAACATTATCCCTGACACTGACCCTAACCCGGTCTATCCCTCACCTGCAACCTACCTCTAACCCTAAACGTAACCACAATTTAACAATAATCCTGACCCTCTCCCTGACCCTGATCATAACCCTAAGTCTAAACTTTGCCTATGTCAGAACTTAACCTTAAACCAGACACTGGCCTTGACCTTAACACTGACCCTAACCCTGACTGTAAACCTAACTCTGACCCAATCCGTGATCCTGAACAGATAGTAACCCTAAAGCTAACCCTAATCCTAAACCTACTCATGAAACAGAACGTAAACATAAAGCTGA
Source organism: Mustela lutreola (assembly GCF_030435805.1). Taxonomy (NCBI): domain Eukaryota; kingdom Metazoa; phylum Chordata; class Mammalia; order Carnivora; family Mustelidae; genus Mustela; species Mustela lutreola. The sequence continues at coordinate 417,243 of NC_081307.1, forward strand.
CCTTACCATAACCATGAACCTAACCCTGACCCTGACCCTAACCCTGACACTAAACCTGTCCCAAACCTAACCCTGACCCTGACATGAACCCTGCCCCCACACCAAAACTTGAACCTGACCATAAATCTGACCATGACCCTGCCTGACCCTAAACCTGTCAGCCTAACACTGACCCTAACCCTGACTATGACCGTAACGCTAACCCTGACCCTACTGTGATCCTGATCCTAAACCTAACCATGAACCTAACCCTTACCCTGACCCCTACCCTAAGCATTACACTAACCCTGACCACAAAGACGTCTAACCCTAACCCTGACCTACGTCATTCTTAGCCCTAACCCTAACACTAAACTTGTCTAAACGCAGCTCTGTTCCCTCCAGCGGAGACAACAGCTGCACCCAGGCCTCCCAGGGTCTGGTAGGAGGCTGTATGGGGGACACTGGATGGGCACTGCATTGAGTGGAGTGTGAGCCTTGAGCAGCTTGGGGACCGGGGGCTCAGGGAGCTCTGGTGGAGCAGGAAGTTCAGTAAGGTGCACCGAGGCATTGGTGACCTCACTTCCCTATTGACATAGCCCAATGGAATTGGAACCCACATATCACGGCACCCCATAACAGAGAAAAACCCCTGTGCAGCTCATTTCTAGGCACATCCTAAAGGAAGCGACATGTTCTTCTCCTGTACTGAAGCCAAGAGGATGCAGGGAGAAGTGAGCTCGCCCGCCAGAAACGACCCCACCCTGGCAGGTCATATCATGTTTCCCCAATGCCTCAGGCCCTTTGGCTAATAAAATCAAAAGTGACACCAGGGGGCTCGGATTCAGAGCGTCCCACACCTTCTGATCTATGGGTGCAGCCTTAGGTCTCCTCCCTGTCTGTGTGTATGTGTGTGTGTGTGTGCCTCTGGGTGTCTGTGTGTCTGTGTGTAAAGAGGACCTGGCCACGCCATTGTGGGTGGAGATGCCCCAAGCAGGAGGAGGCTGATGAGGGTTTAGATGTCTGGTGGGTAAGTCATGTTCACACCCCAGTTTCAGGCTGTTTAAGTGGGATCGGTTGTAGGGTCTACATCCTTCTGCCCAGGGTTTATCCTGAGACCCTGAATGGATGGGTCCATGACGCAGGAGCGGGGCTAACCCTAACAGTAACCACTAACCCTGACCCTGACACTGACTGTGAGCCTGCCGCAAACCCTCACCCAAGCCCTGATCATGACTCTGACCCTGAACCTGACTGTGATCCTGACCTGAACCCTAAACCTAAACCTAAACCTGACACGGACCCTGATGTGGACCCTTAACCTAAACCTAACTCTGACATTACCGTAACCATGACTCAAACCTAACCAGGACCCTGACCCTGTCCCTATATCTAACCCTGACGCTGACCTACCCGGACACTAACCCTATCCCTGACCGTGACAGTGTGCTTGACCCTACCCTTAAAACTAATGGTAACTGCAACCATGACCCTAATAAGGACCCTGAACATACATATCATGCTGACCCTGAACTTAACACTAACCCCTACCCTAAACCAAACCCTAACCCTGACCTTACGCTGTCAATCCCTAACCCTAACCATAATCGTATTTCTAACTCTAACCCTAACCCCTATCCCAAACCCTACCACCAAAACCTAACTGTGACACTGAACCGAACATTGACCCTAAACCAAAGCCTCACCCTAAACCTGACCCTGGCCCTTACATTCATCTAACCCTGACCCTGACCCTAATCCTAACCATGACACTAACACTGACCACTACATAACCCTGTCCCTGACTCGAATTTGCACTTTAAACCAATACCTGAACCTGACCCTAACCCGGACACTGGCGCTAAACTTCACCCTGACCCTGACCCCGACCATGACCATAAACATAACCCTGATCCTAACAGCGACCCCGACCATCAATTGAACAATAAACCTGACCCTGACTGTGAGCCTGACCCTAACTCTAACCCTAAATGTAACCCAGACCCTGACACTAACACGGGCCATACCCCGAATCCTATCGCTTAACATAACCCCAACACTAACCCCTAACCCTACCACGGACTCTGACCCTAACAAGTTCTAACTCTAACAGTCACCCTAACGCTAACCCTAACACTAACTCTAAACTTTAACAATAACCCTGACCCTATACCTGACTAAGATCATAACCCTAACCCTGATCTTTGCCTATACCAGACGCTGACCCTAATCCGGGCCCTGAGCTTTTCCTATACCAGACCGAGACCCTAAACCTGACCCTGGCCCTGACCCTAAACCTAACCATGACCCTAACAATGACCACTATATAACCCTGTCCCTGACCGGAATGTGGACTTTAAACCAATACCTGATCTTGACCGTAAACCTGACACTGGCCCTAGTCTTCACCCTGACCCTGACCCAGGCAAAGACCATAAACCTAAGCCTGACGCTAACGGTGAGGCTGACCCTGACCCTAACACTAACCCTGACAATGAATGGGAACCTGACCCTAACTCTAACCCTAAACGTAACCCTGATCTTGACACTAACACGGGGCCTGACCTGAAACCTAACGCTGAACCTAACCCTAAAACTAACCCCTAACATTATCCCTGACACTGACCCTAACACAGTCTAACCCTAACCCTCAACCTACCTCTAACCCTAACCCTAACCCCACTTTAACAATAAACATGACCCTCTCCCTGACCCTGATCATAACTCTAACTCTGAACTTTGCCTATGTCAGACCTTAACCTTAAACCTGACTCTGGCCTTGACCTTAACACTGACCCTAACCCTGACTGTAAACGTAACTCTGACCCAATCCGTGATTCTGAACAGAATCGTAACCCTAAAGCTAACCCTGATCCTGAACCTACTCATAAAACAGAACCTAACATAAAGCTGACCTAACCCTAACCCTGACACTAAAACTGTCTCAAACCTAACCCTGACCCTGACATGAACGTTGCCCCCAAACCAAAACTTGAACCTGACCCTAAACCTGACCATGACCCTGAACCTGACCCTAAACCTAACCGTCAACCTAACACTGACCCTGACCCTGACTCTGAGCGGAACGCTAACCCTGACCCTACTGTGAGCCTGACCCTAAACCTAACCATGAACCTAACCCTAACCCTGACCCCACCCTAAACCTTATGCTAACCCTGACCCCAAAGACGTCTAACCCTAACCCTGCCCCTAAGTCATTCTTAACCCTAACACTAACAGTAAGCTGGTCTAAACCCAGCTCTGTTCCCTCCAGCGGGGACAACAGCTGCACCCAGGCCTCCCAGGGGCTGGGGGGAGTCTGTATGTGGGTCACTGGATGGGCACTGCATTGAGTGGAGTGTGAGCCTTGAGCAGCTTGGGGACGGGCGGCTCAGGGAGCTCTGGTGCAGCAGGATGTTCGGTAAGGAGCCTTCAGGCTGTGGTGACCTCACTTCCCTGACGACAGAGCCCAACAGAATTGGAACTCACGTATCCAGGCACCCCATTACAGAGAAAACCGCCGTGCCCAGCTCATTTCTAGGCACATCCTAAAGGAAGCGACACGTTCTTCTGCTGTACTGAAGCTCAGAGGATGCAGGGAGAAGAGAGCTCGCCCGCCATACACGTCCCCACCCTGGCAGGTCATATCAGGTTTCCCCAACGCCTCAGGGCCTTTGGCTAATTAAATCAAAAGGTCACACCAGGGGGCTCAGAGTCAGACAGTCCCACACCTTTGGATCGACTGGTGTAGCCCTAGGTCTCCTCCCCGTCTCTCTGTGTGTGTGTCTGTGTGTCGCTGGGTGTCTGTGTGTCTGTGTGTAAAGAGGACATGGCCATGCCATCGAGGGTGGAGATGCCCCAAGCAAGATCAGGCTGATGAGGGGTTAGATGTCTGGTGGGCAAGTCATGTTCACACCCCATTTTAAGGCTGGTTAAGTGGGATCTGGTGTAGGGTCTACACCCTTCTGCCCAGGGTTTATCCTGAGACCCTGAAGGGATGGGTCCATGTCCCAGGAGCGGGCCTAACACTAACAGTAACCACTAACCCTGACTCTGACACTGACTGTGAGCCTTCCCCAAGCCCTCACCCAAGCCCTGACCATGACCCTGACCCAGAACCTGAATGTGATCCTGACCTGAACCCTAAACCTAAACCAAAGCCTGAAACCGACCCTGATGTGGACCCTGAACCTACACCTAAATCTGACATTACCATAAACATGACTCATACCTAACCATGACCCTGACCCTGACCCTAATCCTAACCCTGACGCTGACCTAACCCTGGCCCTAACCCTACCCCTGACCGTGACTGTGAGCCTGACGCTAATGTAAACCTAAAGGTAACTCTAACCATAACCCTCTACGGACCCTGAACCTAAACCTAACGCTGACCGTGACCCTAACACTAACCCTACCCTAAACCAAACCCTAACCCTGACCTTACGCTGTCAATCCTAACCCTTACCGTAACCCTATTTCTAACTCTAACCCTAATCTCAATCCCAAACCCTACCGCCAAAACCTAACTGTGACAGTGAAACGAACATTGACCCTAAACCAAAGCCTCACCCTAAACCTGACCCTGGCCCTGTCCTTCACCTGACCCTGACCCTGACTCTAATCCTAACCATGACACTAACACTGACCACTACATAACCCTGTCCCTGACCCGAATGTGCACTTTAAACCAATACCTGAACCTGACCCTAAACCTGATACTGGCACTAAATTTCACCCTGACCCTGACCCAGACCATGACCATAAACCTAACCCTGACTCTAACAGTGACCCCGACCCTGACCTGAACACTAAACCTGACCATTACTGTGAGCCTGACCCTAACTCTAACCCTAAATGTAACCCAGACCCTGACACTAACACGGGCCGTACCCCGAATCCTATAGTTTAACCTAACCCTAACACTAACCCGTAACGCTACCACAGACCCTGACCCTAACAAGTTCTAACCCTAACAGTCAACCTAACGCTAACCCTAACACTAACTCTAAACTTTAACAATAACCCTGACCCTATACCTGACTATGATCATAACCCTAACCCTGAACGTTGCCTATACCAGACCCTGACCCTAAACCTGACCCTGGCCCTGACCCTAAACCTAACCATGACCCTAACAATAACCACTATATAACCCTGTACCTGACCCGATTGTGGACTTTAAACCAATACCTGATATTGACCGTAAACCTGACACTGGCCCTAGACTTCACCCTGACCCTGACCCAGGCAAAGACCATAAACCTAAGCCTGACCCTAACAGTGAGGCTGACCCTGACCCTAACACTAACCCTGACACTGAATGGGAGCCTGACCCTAATCTAACCCTAAACGTAACCCAGACCCTGACACTAACACGGGCCGTACCCCGAATCCTGAACATTGCCTATACCAGACCCTGACCCTAAACCTGACGCTGGCCCTGACCCTAAACCTAACCATGACCCTAACAATGACCACTATATAACCCTGTCCCTGACCCGAATGTGGACTTTAAACCAATACCTGATCTTGACCATAAACCTGACACTGGCCCTAGTCTTCACCCTGACCCTGACCCAGGCAAAGACCATATACCTAACCCTGACACTAACAGTGACGCTGACCCTGACCCTAACAGTAACCTGACACTGAATGGGAGCCTGACCCTAACACTAACCCTAAACGTATCCCTGACCCTGACACTAACACAGGCCCTGACCCGAAACCTAACGCTGAACCTAACCCTAAAACTAATCCCCAACATTATCCCTGACACTGACCCTAACCCGGTCTAACCCTAACGCTGAACCTACCTCAAACACTACCCTAACCCCACTTAAACAATAAACCTGACCCGCTCCCTGACCCTGATCATAAGCCTAACTCTGAAATTTGCCTATGTCAGACCTTAACCTTAAACCTGACCCTGGCCATGACCTTAACACCCACCCTAACCCTGAATGTAAACCTAACTCTGACCCAATACGTGATTCTGAACAGAATCTTAAACCTAAAGCTAAGCCTGATCCTGAACCTACTCATAAAACAGAACCTAAACCTAAAGCTGACCTAACCCTAACACTGACACTAAACCTGTCCCAAACCTAACCATGACCATGACATGAACCGTGCCCCCAAACCAAAACTTGAACCTGACCCTAAACCTGACCATGACCCTGAACCTGACCCTAATCCTAACCCTGACGCCGGCCTAACCCTGACCCTAACCCTACCCCTGACCGTGACTGTGAGCCTGACGCTAACCCTAAACCTAAAGGTAACTCTAACCATGACCCTTTACGGACCCTGAACCTAAACCTAAAGCTGACCCTGACCCTAACACTAACCCCTACCCTAAACCAAACCCTAACCCTGACCTTACGCTGTCTATCCCTAACCCTAACCATAACCCTATTTCTAACTCTAACCTTAACCCCAATCCCAAACCCTACCGCCAAAACTTAACTGTGACACTGAACCGAACATTGACCCTAAACCAAAGCCTGACCCTAAACCTGACCCTGGCCCTGTCCTTCACCTGACCCTGACCATGACCCTAATCCTAACCATGACACTAACACTGACCACTACATAACCCTGTCCCTGACCCGAATGTGGACTTTAAACCAATACCTAAACCTGACCATAAACCTGACACTGGTGCTAAACTTCACCCTGACCCTGACCCAGACCATGACCATAAACCTAACCCTGACCCTAACAGCAACCCCGACCCTGACCTGAACACTAAACCTGACCCTGACTGTGAGCCTGACCCTAACTGTAACCCTAAATGTAACCCAGACCCTGACACTAACACAGGCCGTACCCCGAATCCTATCGCTGAACGTAACCCTAACACTAACCCCTAACCCTACCACGGACTCTGACCCTAACAAATTCTAACCCTAACAGTCAACCTAATGCTAACCCTAACACTAACTCTAAATTTTAACAATAACCCTGACCTGATACCTGACTCTGATCATAACCCTACCCCTGAACGTTGCCTATACCAGACCCTGACCCTAAACCTGACTCTGGCCCTGACCCTAAACCTAACCATCATTTTAACACTTACCACTACATAACCCTGTCCCTGACCCGAATGTGGACTTTAAACCAATACCTGATCTTGACCGTAAACCTGGCCCTAGACTTCACCCTGACCCTAACAAAGGCAAAGACCATAAACCTAAACCTGACCATAACAGTGACCTTGACCCTAACCCTAACACTAACCTTGACACTGAATGGGAGCCTGACCCTAACTCTTTCCCTAAAGTAACCATGACCCTGACACTAACACGGGGCCTGACCCGAAACCTAACCCTAAAACTAACCCCTAACATTATCCCTGACACTGACCATACCCCGGTCTAACCCTAACCCGCAACCTACCTCTATCCCTAACCCTAACCCCACTTTAACAATAAACCTGACCCTCTCCCTGACCCTGATCATAACTCTAACTCTGAACTTTGCCTATGTCAGACCTTAACCTTAAGCCTGACCCTGGCCTTGATCTTAACCCTGACCATAAAACCCTGACTGTAAACCTAACTCTGACCCAATACGTGATTCTGAACTGAATCGTAACCCTAAAGCTAACCCTGATCCTGAACCTACTCATAAAACAGAACCTAAACATAAAGCTGACCTAACCCTAACCCTGACACTAAACCTGTCCCAAACCTAACCCTGACCCTGACATGAACCTTGCCCCCAAACCAAAACTTGAATCTGACCCTAAACCTGACCATGACCCTGAACCTGACCCTAAACCTAACCGTCACACTAGCAGTGATCCTGACCCTGACTCTCAGCGTAATGCCAACCCTGACCCTACTGTGAGCCTGACCCTAAACCTAACCATGAACCTAACCCTAACCCTGACGCCTACCCTAAGCCTTACGGTAACCCTTACCCCAACGACGTCTAACCCTAACCCTGACCCTAAGTTTTTCTTAGCCCTAACCCTAACACTAACCTAGTCTAAACCCAGATCTACTCCCGCCAGCAGGGACAACAGCTGCACCCAGGCCTCCCAAGGGCTGGGGGGAGGCTGTACAGGGGTCAGTGGATGGGCACTGCATTGAGTAGAGAGTGCGCCTTGAGCAGTGTTGGGACCGGCGTCTCAGGGAGCTCTGGTGCAGCAGGAAGTTCGGTATGGAGCCCCCATGCAGTGGTGACCTCACTTCCATGACGACAGAGCCCAACGGAATTAGGAACCCACGTATCCAGGCACCCCATTACAGAGAAAACCGCCGTTCCCAGCTCATTTCTAGGCACATCCTAAGGAAGCAACATGTTCTTCTGCTGTACTGAAGCCGAGAGGATGCAGGGGGAAGAGAGCTCGCCCGCCAGACACGTCCCCTCCCTGGCAGGTCATATCAGGTTTCCCCAATGCCTCAGGCCCTTTGGCTAATAAAATCAAAAGGGGACACCCGGGTCTCAGAGTAGACTAACCCACATCTTCTGATCGACAGGTGTAGACCTAGATCTCCTCCCCGTCTCTCTCTCTGTGAGTGTATGTGTGTGTGTGTTTGTGTGTGTGTGCGTGAACCTCTGGGTGTCTGTGTGTCTGTGTGTAAAGAGGACCTGCCATGCCATCGTGGGTGGAGATGCCCCAAGCAGGATCAGGCTGATCAGGGGATAGATGTCTGGTTGGCAAGTCATGTTCACACCCCAGTTGAAGGCTGGTTAAGTGGGATCGGGTGTAGGGTCTACACCCTTCTGCCCAGGGTTTATCCTGAGACCCTGAAAGGATGGGTCCATGAGCCAGGAGTGGGGCTAACACTAACAGTAACCACTAACACTGACCCTGAAACTGACTGTGAGCCTGCCCCAAACCCTAACCCAAGCCCTGACCATGACCCTGACCCTGAACCTGACTGTGATCCTGACCTGAACCCTAAACCTAAACCTAAGCCTGACACTGACCCTGATGTGGACCCTGAACCTAAACCTAACTCTGACATAACAGTAACCATGACTCATACCTAACCATGACCCTGACGCTGACCCTAATACTCAACCCTGACGCTGGCCTAACCCTGACCCTAACCCTACCACTGACCGTGACTGTGAGCCTGACGCTAACCCTAAACCTAAAGGTAATTCTAATCATGACCCTCTACGGACCCTGAACCTAAACCTAACACTGACCCTGACCCTAACACTAACCCCTACCCTAAACCAAACCCTAACCCTGACCTTACGCTGTCTATCCCTAACCCTAACCATAACCCTACTTCTAACTCTAATCCTAACCCCTATCCCAAACCCTACTGCGAATACGTAACTGTGACACTTAACCGAACACTGACCTAAACCAAAGCCTGACCCTAAACCTGACCCTGGCCCTGTCCTTCACCTGACCCTGACCCTGATCCTACCCTAATCCTAACCATGACACTAACACTGACCACTACATAACCCTGTCCCTGACCCGAATGTGCACTTTAAACCAATACCTGAACCTGACCCTAAACCTGACACTGTCGCTAAACTTCACCCTGACCCTGACCCAGACCATGACCATAAACCTAACCCTGACCCTAACAGTGACCCGAACCTTACCTGAACACTAATCCTGACCCTGACTGTGAGCCTGACCCTAACTCTAACCCTAAATGTAACCCTGACCCTGACACTAACACGGGCCCTGACCCTAAACCTAACGCTGAACCTAACCCTAAATCTAACCCCTAACATTATCCCTGACACAGACCCTAACCCGGTCTAACCCTAACCCTCAACCTACCTCTAACCCTAACCCTCTCCCTGACCCTGATCATAACTCTAACTCTGAACTTTGCCTATCTCAGACCTTAACCTTAAACCTCACCCTGGCCTTGACCTTAAGACTGACCCTAACAGTGTCTGCAAACCCAACTCTGACCCAATTCGTGATTCTGAACAGAATCGTAACCCTAAATCTAACCCTGATCCTCAACCTACTCACAAAACAGAACCTAAACATAAAGCTGACCTAACCCTAACCTTGACACTAAACCTGTCCCAAACCTAACCCTGACTCTGACATGAACCTTGCCCCCAAACCAAAACTTGAACCTGACCCTAAACCTGACCATGACCCTGAACCTCACCCTAAACCTAACCGTCACCCTAACACTGACCCTGACCCTGACTCTGAGCGTAATGCTAACCCTGACCCTACTGTGAGCCTGACCCTAAACCTAACCATGAACCTAACCCTATCCCTGACCCCTACCCTAAGCCTTACGCTAACCCTGACCCCAACGACGTCTAACCCTAACCCTCTGCCTGTCCTCCGTCCACTTGTGATCTCTCTCTGTCAAATAAATAATAAAATCTTAAAAAAAAAGAATGACTCTACTTTTAAATAATAGCTTAAAAGGGGCACCTGGGTGGCTCAGTGGGTTAAGAAGACATGTAGACCAGTGGATTAGAGTAGAGTGCCCAGATATGGACCATCAACTCTATGTTCAAAAAATCTTTGACAAAGCAGAACAAATTACACAGTGGAAAAAAGACAGCCTCTTCAATCAATGGTGCTGGAAAAATTTGACAGCTATGTATGGAAGAATGACACTCAACCATTCTCTTATACCATACATAAAGATAAGTTCGAAATGGACAAACGACCTCAACGTGAGGCAGGAATCTATCAAAATCCTAGAGGAGAACATAGGCAGTAACCTCTTGGACACTGGCCACAGCAAATTCTTTCAAGACATGTCCCCAAAGACAAAGGAAACAAAAGCAAAAATGAACTTTTGGGACTTCATCAAGATCAAAAGTTTCTGCACAGCAAAGGAAACCGTCAACAAAATGAAGAGACAACCCACGGAATGGGAGAAGATTTTCACAAATGACATTACAGATAAAGGGCTGATATCCAAGATTTATAAAGAACTCCTCAAACTCAACACACAAAAAACAGATAATCATGTCAAAAAATGGTCAGAAGACATGAACAGACACTTCTCCAAAGAAGACATACAAATGGCAAACAGATGCATGAGAAAATGTTCATCATCATTAGCCACCAGGGAGATTCAAATCAAAAGCACATTGGGATACCAACTTACACAGTTAGAAGGGCCAAAATTAACAAGGCAATAAACAACAAGTGTTGGAGAGCATGTGGAGAATGGGGAACCCTCTTACACTATTGGTGAGAATTGCAGTTGGTGCAGCTACTTTGGGATACAGTGTGGAGACTCCTTAAGAAATTAAAATTAGAGCTACCCTATGACCCTGCAATTGCACTACTGAGTATTTACCTCTAAGATACAGATGCAGTGAAAAGAAGGGACACCTGTACCCTAATGTTTATAGCAGCAATGGCCACAGTCATTAAACTTTGGAAAGAACCAAGATGACCTTCAATGGATGAACGTATAAAGAAGATATGATCTATTTTTACAATGGAGTATTATGCTTCCTTCTTAAAGGAAAGATACCCAAGTTTTGTATCAACATGGACGGGACTGGAGGAGATAATCCTGAGTGATATAATTCAAGCAGAGATTGTCAATTTTTATATGGTTTCACTTAATTGTGGAGCATAAAGAATAACACAGAAGACACTGGGTGATCAAGAGGAGAAGTGAGTGGGGGGAAATTAGAGGGGGAGACAAACCATGAGAGAGTCTGAGAAACAAACTGAGAGTTTTGAGGGGAGGGGGCAGAGGGTTGGGTAAGCCTGTTAATGGGAGTTATGGAGGGCACATATTGCATGGAGCACTGGGTGTGGTGCATAAACAGTGAATTTTGGAACCCTGAAAAAAATAAAATAAAAATGACAACAACTCCTTTTCCCAACATGTGGCAGGAGTCCCCCAAATGATTGGAAGCAGCCTCCATTAGAGAACAATCCACTGCATGTTGAAGGTCCTCCCACTTCAAAAAGACCAAGAAATATCCAATCCCAAAACAAAGTAAGGGCCAGCTCCACCTCATGGAATACCACCTGCTCTCCCTTAGAGAGTGTGCTGTTGCTTTAATAAACCTGCCTTCTGCTTTCACTTGGGCATTGATCTCTAATTCTCACGGGCCAACAATAAAAATAATGATGGTTTACCGTTACAATTCATAGAAAAGGAGGTACAGGGAAATTTAATGAAAGGGAATAACAAAGTAGGTTCATAAGTCAATCTTCCTTTTAAAAAAATTAACCTGAAAGTGCGTTTCTGCCACCTCTCTCCTGTTTGATATGATAAAGAATGACCACGATACATGAATTATAGTTCGGGATTTTGAAAATCATAACAGCTTTTTACCAACACTTGAGCTTTTATTTATTTATTTATTTATTGCTAACAAGATAGGTCGATTTGATATGCGGTTCCTGACAACCAACCTCAGAAGCAATTCCATCTTCATGAGAAGTCAGAAAGAACCACAAACCAAACCTCAAAATAGATTCAAAGAGAAAATACTCTTAAAAAAATTTCCCTTCCTGGGGCACCCGAGTAGTTCAGTGAGTTTGGCTCACTGGGCCTTGCGTTCGGCTCAGGTCATGATCCTAGGGTCCTGGGATTGAGCCCCATGTCTGGCTCTCTGCTCAGCAGGGAGCCTGCTTCCACTTCTCTCTCTGCCTGCTCTCTGCCTACTTGTGATCTCTGTCTGTCAAATAAATAAATAAAATCTTAAAAAAAAAATTTCCCTTGGGCACCTGGGTGGCAGAGTGAGTTAAAGCCTCTGCCTTTGGCTCAGGTCATGATTCCAGGGTCCTGGGATCGAGCCCCACATCAGGCTCACTCCTCAGCAGGGAGCCTGTTTCTTCCTCTCTCTCTGCCTGCCTCTCTTCCTACTTGTGATCTCTATCAAATAAATAAATAAAATCTTTAAAAATAAAAGTTCCCTTCCTATCAGAAGCAGCCCAAACCACTAACAAATTCCCCAGAAAGCTTCATCTAAAAGGTTGTACTTTCTTCAGACACCCAGCAGGACCTTCTTCTCTGGGCCTGGTATTTCTTCAATGGCCTATTCCAGAGAATAAGACACTAAACTACTGAGCGCCAAGGGCCTCAGAACCACGAAAGACATGATGAGGGGCACAAAGCACGCCTCTGGTCACCAAGAGGGTACGTAAACGTTTGCTGCTTTTCTGCATTTTTCAAAGCTGAGTTTTTAGCTGGAGGCCGCTCCTTTAGGATAAATTGCTGATACCGTATAGTAAAAGCTATTATATGATTTTTTACAAACCATTTCCTATCTTTGCAATATCATGTGCCAAGACAGACACGGATTATTTAAAACCCTGAAGAGAGTGCTATTGCATTTAAATTGCCTGTAACCTTCGTGTAATAGATTTATGATTGATGATAGATTTAGTTAAAATATAACTGTTTTAAATATTTATTCTTAGTAAACGATTTCAAACTATGCTCATTTAAGTAAGTTGGTGCATAATCCCATTTCTATTAAACCATAGTGCAAGGACAAATGCCGCGCTTCCGAGAGAACACCAAGCTCTTTTTCTAGAATGGCCATATGCGTATGTATCAGGCGTCCTCTTTTCACTCCGTTTGTGGAGCACCTACCATGGAGGTCCTGTAATAACCAATAACCAAAAAACAAACAAAAAACCCAAACATCCTGGTTGAAGTGATTCGCGCGTGCCATCATGCAATGTCGGACCCTGCCTGGAGACCAGGAGACTGCTCAAACAGATCGCGAGCAGGCATCTCAGCCCAGGCCTGTGCTGGGGAAGCTGGTTCCCGGCTTTGGGCACAATCAGGAAGCCAGCGAAGTGACCTGAGAGTGCAGCCACGGTTTCGGGCTGATGATCTTTTCGCAGCCAGGCAGCACTCGGACACCCGCTTGGGGAGCCAGGCTAGGAGGCTGCCCAGCGCTGGCACTGGCCACGCTGGCAGGCCCCCGGTGCTTCGCTGGCGCCCGTGCCCCGGGCCCGCGCCTCAGGACGGAGGGGGAAGGGGCAGGGGCGGCCCGGAGAAGGGGCTTTGCTAATTGCAGAAGCGGGAAGTGAGCTCGCAGAGGTCGCGGCAGAGAGTCTGAGAGGAGGTGGAGGGGCTGGCGGAGGAGGGGCGCGCAGGGCCATGGTGCTGTGCTGTGGCCAAGTCGAGACTCAGGACCGCCTGGCTTGCCGCCCCTGCACTCCCGCGCTCCAGCGCAGCCCCTGAGGCTGCGCTGTCCCGCCCCGCCCCATGGCTTCTCCAGAGGACCCTCTGCGTGCAGGTAAAGTGACACCCTGCCGCGCAGTCATCTGGAGCAGAAAGCGCGGGCCGCAAGCTCGCGGGGGTGTCGGGACCCAGCCTCCAGCGACCCCCGGGGCAGCGGGACAAACCCGGACGACACGCTGCACCCGGGACCCCACGGGGTCAGGCTGGGGACGGAGCCATGCGAGGTGCCCCCCGCCAGCGAGCGCAATAGCCCCCATCATTTGGCACCCTCACGCGTGGGTGCTGAGGACCCCCTTCCCTCATCCCATGTCGTGGCCCCGCCACTTTTGTTCTGGACTTGGGATCCCAGGTGGAAACTAGTCCCTCAGACCTCCCTGGCAGCAAGGAGCGCAGGGAGGGATTCTCGGTTTTTCCGCCCCTCCCTGGCTCTTCCTGTCTCCACATTCACATGCCTTCTGGCCTCCCTTTTCTCTCCTCATTGTCACTTTTATTAAAAGGTTTTGTTCTGCATGTTGACCCGCAGAGCGATTTCATGAATGAATATACAGGAAACTGAGTCGGAGCCCACCTGTGAGAGCCCACCTCGGGGGCCTTTCATTAGAATGGTCTCTGGTTCTAGCCTCAGTTCAGAATACTGCGTGTACCTGAGGACCGAGTCCAGATGTTTCTTTCATCTCTGACTTGAATTTGAAATCCTAACGTCACTATGACCTGGGAAGCCAAGGTCCACAGCATCTTCATCTGAAATTCCACTAGAGCTCCCATTTACCTAGTGCCCAGCCTGAGTCTGTTTTCCACTACTGTCAGGGTTCTAGAAGTTCATGCACTGCCCACCACTGACAGTAGGGGCATCTCTCTGTCCAGATTTTCCCTTTACATAAGGAGGTCAATTACAGGAGATTAGGGCCCACTCTAAGGACCTCACTGTAATGTGATTGCATCTGTAAGGACTCTAGTTCCAAATAAGGTCACGTTCTGTGGTACCAGAGATAAGGACAGCAGCAAGGTTTCTGGGGGAAATGCAGGTCAGCTCTTAACAGTCCACTCTCTGGCTCCCCAAATTTGTGTCCTTCCCGTGTGCAAAATACCTTCACCCAATGCCCTCCAAAGCACTAATCATCCCAGAATAAACTCAAAATCTGAAATCTCATCTGTCCTCCTACACTCAAAGACCTAGATCTCACCCAGACCATGGGACCTGAGGACTGCATCCAGAAGCCACCATCTCCTGGTAAAGCTTCCCATCAGGTCCTGACATCACCCTCATTTGTCCCAGCAGCCAAGGGCCTACAGTTCCCAGAGACAGTTTTCTCAGACGAAGTTTGAAGACCACCTCAGAGGACGTTCTTTGGGAGTGAATGAAGAGGGAAGGGGGTCAGAGATTCCTGCCATTCCCAGGGCACCCAGAACCCAGAGAGTGAGGCCTTGGGTGCTTTCTAGTGACAGATTCAAGGCAATTCTTTGACTTTGGGACTTCAGATTTAACTTAGTTTTCATTTGTGATTATTATTTTTGTGTGGGGGTCATAGCTTTTCTTTTGAACTATGGCTATTTTCACTTCCAGTTCTGAAGAAGCCCCTAAAATCCTAACCCTGTTGAGGACTCCGAAAGCTCTCAGAGCAGCAGTACTGGGGGACAGTGTGGACACATGGTTTGGTTTCTCCTCTGGCCTGATTCTGTAGCAGCCCCGCTCTGTCCTCCTCAGACTTCAGAGCAATAGCTGAATAAGTGGAGAAAGGACCAGGGGATCAGGAAGGTGGGCACCGAAGAGTGACTTCTCTGGAGGATGGCTGAGCTAGTGAGGGAGCATGTTAGTCCAGCTCTGCCTGCAGTCTGGATGGAGCTGAACAGGGGCCAGGGAAGGGGAGGAGGAGCCTAGAGCAGGGAGAAAGGGACCAAAGAGGAGATTCAGACGAAGGGAAGTAATTGGGAGGAGAGAAGAAACTCTAGAAGACAGGCATGTAAGAAAGGAAAAGGGATGAAGTGGGCATCGGGAAAGGGCACCACCAGGGAAGGAGAGAGGGGAAGGGAAGAGGGAGGGAGGGAGGAAAGGGGAAAGGAAGAAGGGAGGAGTCAGCACGCCAGGGCTCCCCCTGCATCTGAAGAAGCGGTGGCTGGTCCCTCTTGTCAAACAGGGTGCTTACTCTTTGGCCCCGGTTTCTGCTCCCAGTGCTACTGGGATTTGCAGCAAATTAATGACATATATATAATTATAGGGAAAGGACACCTTCCGTTCCATTATGAGTACAGCTTTTAAAATGGTCTCATGAGGTAGGGATTCTAGCCACTGGCTGTGCAAGGCATGAGGCCTGTTAGTGATTCTATTTTTTCCTCTGCAGAATGGGTCTTTCTACATTCCAGGTCCTTTCTACCCCAATAAATAATGCGGCGATTCTCTCAGTGAGTTGTACTTTTGGTTTAAACAGCCAACTGGCTATTAAAAAGGACTTTTGTTTAAAGTCGTTTAAAAAAAAAAGTCCTTTCAAAAAAACCTTTTTTTTTATTTTTTATTTTTTAATCCCATAGGTTTACTCTGATCCTGGAACTTTGTCATTTTGACCTTCTCTGCTGATTAAAATATTCTTCATCATCAGCACCTACTGCTCTCCTCTCCTGGTGGTCTCTCGGGAAGGGGTCTTCTCTAGCTCTTCTAGTAGGAGATGGGTACTTCCCCTCTACCCCTGTTGCCAGACCAACCTTACCTATCCTGCAGGGTCAGGTCGGCCTGGCCTTTTATCTGTTGTTCTCTTCTGAGTGGTTAGTTTTTCATAGATACCGTGCTTTGCTTTTGTCAGGATTTACTCTGGACTATCAAAACCCTTTCTTTTGCCACTGAAGCCTAAGAAACAGTCCTGATGAGAGAACCAGGAACTCGAACAGATCATATTTATCCTGAATGTTCCGTCCAAAATGAAAAATACATTTCTGAGGAGCCTCAAGATCTCTGAGAAGGGAAGTTTCACCAACTCTGTCATGTAGGGGCATCAATTCCGATTCTGTGTCAATTTTCCAACTTTCCCAGCTAATAATTCTCTACCTCAGAAAGCCCACTCTCAACCGTTTCCTCTCTCAAAGGCAGTTGCTCTTAGAGTCTGCACATGGCACTTGGGGCCTGCTGGTCGTTGGCTACTGCCCTCTGTACCTTGGGTCTAACAGCTGCGGGGCATCAAGATGAGAATGTCTCTTGTTCTAAGACTTAATATAGTTTGGTGCACATGGTAAGCAATAATCAAGTATTTTGTTGATCCAAATGTTCGACCTTTCTTAATTATTCTAGTACTACAGTTTACTTATTCTAAAATTTGTCCTCCCCCCCATTTTAATATCTCTTAAGGTGGCACTCACCTTGCACTTAAGGACATATCCTAGTTTAACTGACAGCATTTCTCTTTCTTAGTCGAACATAAACTATAGTGCATCTTACCCTTGATGAAAGCTAGGATGCAATTAAATACTCTATTCTGGTTACGATTCTGATATTTGAAATCCTCCGGTAGCTCCCTGTGCCCCCACAGTGTAGTACCTCACCTCCTCGGCATAGTATACAAACCATCTCAGCCCCAGTGTTAACCCCGGGGCTCAGCCTCCATCCCCAGGTGATGCTGTGAGATCAGCTGTCGGTTGTCATGAAGTTGCTGTAGTTTCCCGAATGCACTGTGCTGCCTCCTGGCACTTTGAAACTTGACACACTCATCCTCATTCTTCGCTTTGCCCTTGTCTATCATCTCCCCTGAAAATCTGTTCCTAAGTGGCTTTTCCCAGCTCCAACCTACCCTTGGCAGTCTTTAATCTCCCTGTGGTAAAGCCTGTCACACTGCACCATGGACATGCCCGTTGTCCCCCTGAGAAGAGAAAAGGGACAGTGAGGGCCCTCCAGCATTTGCAGCTCTAGTGCAGAGCCCCATGCGTGGCTTTCAGGAAATGCCAGATCATGAAGACAAATGGAGATCATCCTCTGGTTAAAACCAGCTCTTCCTGGCCTACCGCAGGATCTGGATCAATAAAGAGCAGCCTGTTATTATTGCTGTTTTTCTAGGGATTTTTTCTCCATATATTTCCCAGGTCTTTACTCTTTTTATAGCACTTTAATTGAGGCTTCAACCACTTCCTTGTCTGATCAGGTGAAATCATTTTCCTTCCCATACCCTCGATGTATTTCACACCTAGTAATTCTTTTTTTAAAGATCTTATTTACCCAATTGACAGAACACAAGTAGGTAGAGAGGCAGGCAGAGAGAGAGGGGGAAGCAGGCTCCCCGCTGAGCAGAGAGCCTGATGTGGGGCTCCATCACAGGACCCTGAAATCATGACCTGAGCCGAAGGCAGAGGCCTAAAGCACTGAGCCACCCAGGAGCCCCCCTATCTGGTAATTTTTAATCAACGTGGATTTGCTGCATCAAATAATTCCTTCTTCTTCAAATATAAATATATAAATATATTGATCAAGTCACACGCATGTCTTAGGAGAATGTCATACCTTTAGTAGCAAACTTGAAATCCCTCCAGCCCTTGGCACTGTCTGACCTGATTGCTTTCAGCTGTTTCTGCATCAAAGTTGTCCCAGCAGCGAAAACTCTCATTGTTTACAGTGGCGCCCCCTTCTGAACACTTTGTTAATAAAAAGCTTTTTTTTTTTTTTTTTTGGCTATGGTAAATGTGGAACAACAATGAGGTATTTCAAAGAGGTGAACCACAGATAAATTTCTCTAAGGGTGAGGTGAGGGTTACTCAAAAAGGAACTTGACAAGGCTTTTAAAGATATCGACAGTCATTATAACATAACGTGACTGACTGTTACCGTGCTCTTAACTGGGCAAACACTTGCTGGCTTCCAAGATAGACTATCATAGTTGAGATGGTTCTAGCGGCCTGGTAGCACAGGGTCTCATGAGGCAGGGATTCTAGCCACTGGCTGTGCAAGGCATGAGGCCTGTCAGGGATTCTATTTTTTCCTCTGCAGAATGGGTCTTTCTACATTCAGGTCCTTTCTACCCCAATAAATAATGCAGCGATTCTCTCAGTGAGTTGTACTTTTGGTTTAAACAGCCAACTGTCTCTTAAAAAGGACTTTTGTTTAAAGTCCTTTAAAAAAAAAAGTCCTCTCAAAAAAATCTTTTTTTAAATTTTTTATTTTTTATTTTTTAATCCCATAGGTTTACTCTGACCCTGGAACTTTGTCATTTTGACCTTCTCTGCTGATTAAAGTATTATCTCCAATATGTCAGTTATTTGCAGGTACTTGCACTGTAGACATTCTTTACATATTTTTTAAAAAAATCCATTCACGATTCTTAGTGAAAATCCCGGGAATCTGAAAGACTATCATTTGCTATTCATCGAACAGTTACTGTCTCCACTAAGTGACAGGGTTTCAGAGAACGGGAGCTCACAAGAGATGTAACTTTTTTCCACTTTCTGCTACCATGTTTATTTCTATGTTACTCAGAGGATCCTTCTTTGTAGAAACATATTATCCAATCTTTTATAAAGCTGTATTTAAATTCTGTCCCTTCATTCCCCACAATGCTTAAAAAGCCAAGCAAATTTTGTTCCATTTTTTAGGAGCCCATAGATGGCATTTTTTAAATTTTGCGTTTTTGAGTTTTCATCACTCTTTATGTTACTTCTACTTCACAGATAAAGAATTGCTAATGACAATGTGAACTTCCTACTAATGTGCATCAAAATCCGTAGGTACACATTACTGAAGTTCTTCGTTCCCTTTAAACATTATATCTCTCTTGATATTCATTCTTGTTCTGTATTATATTGCATTATAAAGTTTTTTTTTTTAACAGACTGCATTTTTTAGAGTAGTTTTGGGATCAAAATAAAATTCCCTTTCCCCACATACACACAGCCTTCCCCATTATCCACATCCTGTACCACGGTGATAATTTTTCACGCTCACTGACCCTACACTGACACATCATTATCACCCCAAAGTCCACAGTTTACATTAGAGTTTACTCTTGGTGGGGCACCAGGGTGGCTCAGTGTGTTAAGGCTTCTGCCTTCAGCTCAGGTCATAATCTCATGGTCCTGGGATCGAGCCCCAGACCACACTCTCTGCTTGGCAGGGAGCCTGCTTTCCCCCAACCCCTGCTTTCCCCGCCTGCCTCTCTGCCTGCTTTGATGCCTGTCAAATAAATAAATAAAATCTTAAGAAAAACTTTTCTCATAGAGTTCTCTCTTGGTATAGTATCTTATGCATTTTGACAACTGTGTAGCGATATATATCTAAAATATCATACATGTCATACAGAACATTTTCACTGGCCTAAAAATCCTCTGTGCTCTGCCTGCTCATCCTGCTCCTCTCCTAAGTGCTACAAACCGCTGACCTTTATACCATTTGCATAGTTCTGCCTTTTCTAGAAGGTCATATAATTGGAACCTTGCAACATTAAACTTTTTCAAATTGACTTCTTTCACTTATTATGACGGATTTTAAGTTTGTTCCATGTCTTTTCATTGCTTGATAGCCATTTCTCTTTATCACTGAATCATATCCCATTGTTTCAATGGACCACAGTTTATCTATCCATTCTCCTCCTGAAGGACATCTTGGTTACTTCCAACTCTTGGCACTTATGGGTAAAGCTGTTACAAGCACAGGTTTATATGCAGGATTCTGTGTACACAAAGTTTTCGCTCTTTTGGGTGAGTACCAAGGAGCACGATTGTTGGATCATATGGTAAGAATATGTTTAGTTTTGTAAGAAACTGCCCAACTGTCTTCCAAAGTGGTAGCACCATTTTGGTGTTCTCACCAGAATGAATGAGAGTTTCTCTTGTTCCTGATCGTCAAAAGCATTTTATGTTGGCAGTATTTTGGATTTTAGCCATTCTAATAGATGTGTAGTGATATATCATTGTTTTATTTATTTTTTTTTAAAAAAAGATTTTATTTATTTATTTGACAGAGAGAGATCACAAGAAGACGGAGAGGCAGTCAGAGAGAGAGAGAAAGGGAAGCAGGCTCCTGGTGAGCAGAGAGCCCAACGTGGAACTCGATCCCAGGACCCTGAGATCATGACCTGAGCCAAAGGCAGTGGCTTAACCCACTGAGCCATCCAGGCGCCCCTCATTGTTCTTTTAAGTTATAATTCCTTAATTAGACATGCTGTGGATCATCACAGCATCTTTTCATATCATTATTGCCATCTCAATATCTTCTTCAGTGAGGTGTCTGTTCCAGTCCTTGACAATTTTTCAATTAGGTCATTCATATTCTTCTGTTTGAGTTAATAAATGAATAAATAATAATATTAAATAATAAATAAATAAATAAATAATAAACAAATGAATGAATTTATTATATATATTATATATTATTATATATTAAATAATAATTTATTAAAAATAAATTTACTAATGAAGCCAAGAATTCAGAATCACAAATACTTCAGAACTAATAATAACTGCCTTCACTTGATGTTATTCTATAAGTTAAATCCTACGAACAAGTTTCAATTTCAAATTCTTACAATTTTAAATTCTTAAATCCTTATGAAGAAGCATCATTTGGAGGGAGCAGTTTTCATAATTTAGCATCCATCAGCCTTTTTTTAAAGATTTTATTTATTTATTGGACACAGAGAGAGAGAGAGAGAGAGAGAGAGAGAGATCACAAGTAAGCAGAGAGGCAGGCAAGCATGGAGGGAAACAGTCTTCCTTTTGAGCAGAGCCCGTTGTGATGCTGGATCCCAGGACCAGAGACCATGACTTGAGGTGAAGGCAGAGGCTTAACCCACCACCCATGTGATGAGAGAGCCCCTCAGGTGCCCCTCATCCATCAGCCTTAATTGTTTGGAGGAAAATGTGTGGATGAATAATGCCTTAGGGAGCTAATCTCTCTAAAGAATTTTCAAGTCTTTACCCCTTCAAGGTTTTTGTAGAGTTCTGATAGCCTCTAAACATCCAGCTGATTTCTACAGTGACAGGCCTGTTAAAAACTGTCCTCACACCAGGAATAGAGCTTGAAACATACCAGTGAAGAGCAACTTTGAGTCTTTTAAGGAATTTATCATCATTTCTTTGTTTTTGGTTAATATCCGAAATAGTTCCATATTACACTTGCATAATTTCTCCAGAGCTGACTTTGAAGGAGGCGTTCAGTTCCAGCTAGTTCCATATATTGGCAAGAACTATAATTCTATATAAAAAAAAAAACATATTTTAGGGCGCCTGGGTGGCTCAGTGGGTTAAAATCTCTGCCTTCGGCTCAGGTTATGATTCCAGGTTCCAGGGATGAAGACCCACAGTGGGCTCTCTTCTCAGCAGGGATCCTGCTTCCATTCCTCTCTCTCTGCCTGCCTCTTTGCCTTTCTGTGATCTCTGTCAAGTAAATAAATAAAATGTAAAAAAAACCATATTTTATACCAGTTATTCATGTTTATTAACTAAGATATTACAATACAAATAATACAAACAGTTGCTCTTTATTAATACCTTCAACCAAGATAAAAAAATATGTCATATTTTCTCCAAAAATTTTATATCATCTGATAGGTCAGATATATATAAAATTACATTTAAAGTTTTAAAAATATCAGCAAATATTTTCATTTAAATGCAAATTTCAAAGAAAATCTACTTTTCCAAACACGACTTTTTATCCTATTTTTTTAAAATTTTGTCTACAACTGATAAAATGTTTAGCGAGACTATAAATGTTAGATCGAAAAAAATGATTAATAGATGTAGGTTCAAAATATTATGTTCCATTAAAAATGATTTAGTCTTTGATGAACATCTGTTTGGTAATGTGTTGTATCCAGATATAGTAAATTAATGACATATATAAAATTATAGGGAAATGACACCTTCCGTTCCATTATGAGTAGAGCTTTTAAAATGCGATTTGTCATAACCTGTCATCTTGTCATTATGTAGCATTATGTAGCATTTAAAAAATGTATACTCTTTACTATGAAATCTTTTAGAAATCTAAAATATGACTTTCTATGGTTTGTGTTTCCATATTCCTTTATTGCCAGTTTGAACAAATCCACATGCTTTGATTCAAAGGTAATAAATTCCTCTTATTTGGAAAAATGATGTTTATTTTTGTTCTCTCACCCTTAGCAGGTGGTTTCATTTTAGTACACTTCAAAGTTATAATTTCATGCTTATTAAAAACATTTATTATGATCTACATAGATGAATGAAACTTTTATTTTATTAAATTATTTGCCAAAAAATCTGTTATTTTTAAAAATGTATTTCTTTTGAAGGGCTATTTTAGAGCATTCAGAGAGGATCTAGGAGTGTGGTATTATGCAATTTTTAAGTAGGTATGAAATGGTTATTTATATGATTGTTTCTTTAAGGCTTATGTATATTGTCAATTATATGCTATAAAATATTTTGAAAGTAAATTTAAGGTATGTTTTACATAGTTTATTTTTTGGAAAAAAATATTGAAATGACTTATGAAATTCAGTATACTCTCAACATTAATTTTTTCTGAAATTTACCAATTGTTTACTGAACCTATTATATGGCAGATATTACTTCAGACTACACTGGTAAATGAAATACTTGGCTTTGTAGAACTTTTATTTTAATGGGTGAGACAATTAAAAGCTATAAACCTTAATAAAAATTGCATAGTGCATTCAAAAATGATGAGTACAATAGGGAAAAAGAAAAATTAGATCAGGGTGAGAAAAATCAAGGTTGCTAGGCAGGGGATGGGGAGTTATGAATTTTAATAGGAAGATCAGGGTAGTTACAATGAAGCTGACAATTGAACAAAGGTATGGAAAGGTGATGAATTTGCCCAGAACTATCACCAATAAGGTCACTCCAGACAAAGGAATTGGCTATCTTGAAGGCCGTAAGGTTGGATCGTGCCTGGCATATCTGAGGAATAGCAAGGAGGCCACTGTGAGGGACTGAAGAGTAGCAGGGAAAGAGGTCACAGATGTTAAATGAGTGGCTAGATCATGTAAAAGCTTAGAAGTCATTGTAAAACTCTAGCTTTTATATTTGGAAACTTACTGTGTGATAGAATTTCTGCTAATAACTGAGAGTTCAAATGTCCATAAAATTTCAAGGATTCTTATTCTAGTAAGACAGAATAAAGAAAAAGAGTTCATATTTTCACATGGTGTAACAAATGCTCAGAGATCCAAGTGTAGGAATCTATGGGAGCACAGAAGGAGGCACTAAAATCACACCAATATATTTGATGACTGTGACTATATATAAATTTGTATTTTCTAGATTTTTTTATAGTCATGGAATCACACAGTATATACTATTAATTGCCTGGCTTTTCTTTTCTCAGCACCATTACTTTGAGAATCTCCAATTGTAAATAGTTCATTTTTATGTTGAATAGTAATCTCTTTAATGAATAGATCATAATTTGTCTTTGCTCTATTGATGGACATTGATGAACATTACCACTGTTTTCAATTCTTAAAAATAAAGCTGCTATGAAATTCATATACAAGTACTTGTACAAACATAGGGTTTGTTTCTCTTGGTTAAATGCCTAGAATTAAAATGGCTATTTGTGTAACTGCAACATAGTTTGCATTTAAAAAAATTTTCAAACTATTTTCCAAAGTGGTGGTATCATGATATATGCCAACAACAGTTTAGATTTTTTGTTGCTTCTCAATCTAGCTCAGACGAAGTACAATTAGCCTTTATAATTTTAGCCATTCTAATAGATATGTAAGCATGTCTCATGATTATAATTTGTATTTCTTTAATGTCTAAATGTTGAGAAATTTGTCATGTGCTCATAAGCCATCCATATCCTTTTGGTGACATGTGTCTTCAATAATTTTCTTCACATGTAAAATTGGATACTCTATTTGGTTATTAGTAAGGTTTTTTATTTTTATTCATTTTTTAATAATCAGAGTTGATGTCCATTATCAGATATATAATTTGCAAAGCCCTTCTCCATCTTACGGTTTCTCAATGGAGCTTTGATAGCTGTGTCTTTCAAGAAATATGCTACTTCTTTCCTGGTACACGGAGGTATGACTAGAACATTATCAATGTTGACCTTTGCAAAGAAAATCATGGCTTAAGATATATGTCGTCTGTGGTTGTTGGGAGTGTTCTGTAATATCAAGCATATCTAGTTAGTTGATAATTTTGTTCAAGTCTTACATATCTTACCAATTTGATGACCATTTGTCTATATAATCTTAAAATAAAGGTGTTGAAACTTTTTTCCATTTCTCTTCTAAGGTAGAAGTTATGATTTTTGTTCTTAGTTTTTCCCTATATATCCCCAAATCTGTAATTAAGTATTAAAAGTCAAGAATTATTATACTCCCTGATGAATTCATCCTTTTACTCTTCTGGAATTTTGACTTGATCTTTATGTCTGATAATGAAATTGGCTTTAAAATCACTTTTCATTATCTTGATATAACCAACAAGGTTATAGTATGATTAGTGTTAATATAGCATATTTTTTCTTTTACTTTATAAAGCACTTCTATATTTAATCCTGAAAAAAAACAGCTTTTTCGCTCTGGAAGCATCTTTCTAAATTATCTTTCTTTTTTTTTTTTTTTAATGAATCAGTAGCAATTTTTGTTAAGGGTCCTAAACTGAAAGTAGGTTTAGAACTTTATTTATTTATTTATTTATTTGGTAAAAGATTTTATTTTGTTTATTGAAAGCAAGAGAGAGAGAGAGAGAGAGAGAGGAAGCACACAAGCGGGAGGAATCACGTGCAAAGGGAGAGGAAGAAGCAAGCTCCTTGGGGTGCAAGTAGTCCCATGCCGGGCTGGATTCCTGTACACTGGAATCATGACCTCAGCCAAAGGCAAACATCTGCTTAAACAACTGAATCATCCAGGCACCCCTAGAAAATTTTTTTTAAAAAGACCTTTTAAAAACATTTTGTTTCTTTCTTTTTTTTAATATTTTATTTATTTGACAGACAGAGAGACAGGAAGAGGAATTATAAGCAGGGCAGAGGGAAAAGGAGAAGCAGGTTTCCCACTGAGCAGAGAGCCTGATGTGGGGCTCCATCCCAAGACCCTGGGGCCATGACCTGAAAAGAAGGGACACTTATGGAGGAAGCCACCCAGACACCTCTTTTCTTTGTTTTTAATATATGGCAACTGATGCTTCCCAGCCACGAGGAGCATATTACCCATTGATTAAATCTTTGATAACAACCTATTTACAAAGGTGTGTAAATACACACTCAGATTTATACACTTTGTGTTTTCTTCATAGTTTGGGGCTGGACCCCATGGTCACAACACTGCTTCCAGTCTTTGCCTTCCCATATTTTGATACCAGGTATTTGGTCAGCAAAGCAAATTAGTATCAAAATTAATAAGCCCTTGGCACCATATCTCTGGAGCAGGGGTTGCTCTTAGCCAAGGCCCAGAGCAGTTGACCTCCCCTCGCTAGTGCTATAGCCCCAAGGACTAGGTCCCTGCCACCAGAACTCAGTCTTACATGTTCTGCTAAGCAGACAAAACCAAAACAGGAAAGCTCCCACACCTTTCACTGGCATGCCTCATCTCCCATTCCCTCGACGTCCAGGCAGTAGCAGATACCAGGGAGGGGTCTTGGTCCAACATATGGGAGGGAAGGAAGTATCCACGAGCAAGTACCTGCCTCTCTGTGCCTTTCTTTCATGAGCAGGTTGTAAGGAGGAGGAAGAGGAAGGGGAAGAGAGGTGAACTTCAAGGGGTGAAGGCCTCAGGCAGGCAGCTGGCTCCTGCCAGTAGGAAATGGACAAAGGAGAAGGCAGTGAGTCTTGCAGGGAGGGTGGGGGGGAAAGGGTTACAGCTTATGACGGAATCTGGACAGGAGTAATGGGGATACTAGTCATTTGAGTCCACCATTGGCAAGCTGGGCTGGGTGTCAGGGCAGATAGGCCTCCCTGGGCAACGGCTCATGAGAGAAGGTGGAATTATTCTCTGAGGAGCAAGTGGAGCTTTGGGTGTTGGGAAAGCATAGACAGTATTGTTCCAGGGCCAAGGACAGGTCCGGGTACTCATGGTTGGAGGTCAAGGTCACAGTATGATCCAGGTCTTCTACCAGCAGCTTGAAGGTACCACATGCCAGCCACCCCTCATTATTGTGTAGAACTCTCTGGTGCACTTATTGGCTTATCCATCAAATGACTCCTTCAGCAGCTTGAAAACCACCTCTACAGG
Source organism: Mustela lutreola (assembly GCF_030435805.1). Classification (NCBI taxonomy): domain Eukaryota; kingdom Metazoa; phylum Chordata; class Mammalia; order Carnivora; family Mustelidae; genus Mustela; species Mustela lutreola. The sequence goes on from NC_081307.1 coordinate 444,523, forward strand.
CACTCCAGGATATGGAGGCTTCCAGAGTGAAGATTTTGCACAGGATCACCCCAGAAGACCAGAAGTCACTCTGGTGGATGTAGATCTGGTGAAACATGGCCTTAGGGACCATCCACTTCACAGGCAGTCCACTGTTGGTTGTCTTTTTATAGTAACTGATGTGGTGATATCTCTGGCAAGGCTGAAGTCTGAGATCTTCATCATGTTGTCCTTTGTCACCAGCACTTCCCTGGTGGCCAGGTCTTGGTGTATGCACTTCTTGGAGGCAAGGTACTCCATGCCTCAGGCTACCTGATAGGCACAGGATAGCAGGTCCTTGGAGGAGAGTTGCTCTGCTGCATTGTGGCTGATATTGTAACAGTACTCCAGGTCAGGAGGCCTCTTCCTGCAGGTACTCCTGTATGTTGTCTTTGGAGGCATATTCCATGAGAGTGTTCAAAGGACCATCATGAGTGCAGGACCCAGCAGGTTGATGGTGTCCTTGTGCTGTCCAATCATCATCATCTCCATTTCTGAGATTAGGTTTGACAGGTTTTTCTCTGTTGCATCTGACTTCAACATCTTCACAGACACTTTAGTCGAATGGTTGGATTTGTCTTTGTCCAGCCTAATGGCCTCCTCCAACACCACCTGCCCAAAGTAGGCATGTCCTAGGGGCCTGCCTAAACTACCTACAACCAGCCTGTCTAAAGGCAGTTATGAACTCTAGATTATCCTCAAAAACATTAATCTACAAGCTAAAAGTTCTCTTCACTAGATCTCTGTCGCAGGTCTAATTTTCTTAACTTTCATCATTTATCTTTTTCCTAATTCTTATTTTCAGTATAGTTTAATTTGCATCCAGGTGTTTCCCCTGGTTTCTGTATGCTGTTTCATAGGGAAGAATAATCCTGTCATAAAAATATTTCTTGAGCATTTATTACATCTCTCAGTTAAAATAGGTACTTTTATTGTATTGATTCATTTGAGTTTTCTCAAAATGGAAAGAATTTTCAAAATGGTGTTTTCCTCAAGGTTCAGAGTATGTCTTAGCCTCATCTTTACTCTTTTTGAAATTCACTTTTCAAATTCTTGTCCCTCTTTTTATCTTTTTAAATTAAAATGTTTTATTTTTACTATTCTTTTATTTGAGTATAGTTGATATTCAGTGTTCCATTGGTCTCAGGTTTTCAATATCTCCATACATTTTTCTATGATCACTACAAATATAGCCACCATCTGTCACCATATAACACTATTATAATATCATTGACTATATTCTCTACACTGTCCCATATCTCTTTTTAAAATTTCTGATTATTATGTTTTCTGTTATTCCAATTTTCGACCATCATTTTACTTGGTTACTTTAATAAAATATGCCTGATTACACACTCTTTGCTGAAAGCCATAGCATTTGATTTATAGTAGTCTTCTTCTTCTTCTTTTTTTTTAAATTAACATATAATGTATTATTAGCCCCAGGGGTACAGGTCTGTGAGTCGCCAGGTTTACACACTTAACAGCACTCACCACAGCACATACCCTCCCCAATGTTCATAACCCCACCACCCTCTCCCTACCCTCCCACCCCCCCTGGAAACTCTCAGTTTGTTTTGTGAGATTAAGAGTCTCTTATTGTTTGTCTCCCTCCTGATCCCATCTTGTTTCATTTATTCTTTTCCTGTCTCCCAAACCCCCACATTGCACCTCCATTTCCTCATATCAGGGAGATCATATGATAGTATCTTTCTCTGGTTGACTTATTTTGCTAAGCATACTAACCTCTAGTTCCATCCATGTCATCGCAAATGGCAAGATTTCATTTCTTTTGATGACTGCATAGTATTCCATCATATATATATATATATATATATATATATATATATATATATATATGATGGAATATATACCATTCTTTTGTTGATGGACATCTAGGTTCTTTCCATAGTTTGGCTATTGTGGATATTGCTGCTATAAACATTTGGTGCACGTGCACCTTTGGATCATATACTAGTCTTCTTTACCTCTATCAGAACCCCAGGAAGCTTTATTTATTTACTCACATAAACAGATGATCCAACACAACGTTTTTTGATGTTCAAATGTATTATAATGTCTTACTGCTTAACACTATGCTTACTGCTCTCTTTCACTCTCTGACTAAATCCTCATCATCACTATGCCATTTAATCAGAAAGAACATTTGAACTCAGAGTTCTCTCCATATCAGGGAATGAAGACTCCACCCTTCTGTTTGTGCAGGTAAAATAAATGTTGATATTGTCTGTCCTGCACATACTCCATCCTGTTCACCAGAATATTCACCATCAAAATATATACAAAATAAAAACCATACCTCACCACTTCTATTACCACCCAGCATGCTAAAAACACCATCATATGTTCCTGAATTATTGACTTGATTGATAACCCCACTTCCACACATACTGCACTCCTTTCTCCCTTCAAATTTATTTTGGTACAGCAACTTAACCTAAAAATCAAATCAGCTGATTTTATTCTGCTGTCGAAAGTCTTTTGGTATCTTCCCATTTCATATTAAATAAAAACTGAAGGCGTTTCAATGTACTAGAAGGTCATGCATCAATACGTTCTTCCTCTCTCCACCACTATGAACTCATTGGCCACCTTGCTTTTCCTCAAAAGTAACAGACCAGCTGTTCACAAAAAGTCTATATACTTACTTGCTCTGCCTAGAGCAATCTTTTCCTTTAATATGTGTATAACACCCTCCTTCACTTCCTGTGTCTTTGTGCAAATAACATCTCATAAATGAGATATAACCACCCAACACAAAATAAAATTAACTTTCCTCCCAGCATTCTCCAATGGCTTTTACCTTTCTTGTATTTCTTTGTAACACTTATCACCATCAACCATCAATCATTATTCTATTACTGGTTTATTTTGTTATTGGAGACAGAGAGAGAGAGAATTGGGAGGGGGCGCACAGGAAGAAGAAAACACCCCACTGCCTAGAAAGCCTGCTGGGGATTTACATCCCAGGAACCTGAGATCATGAACCAAGCCAGAGGCAGTCACTCAATGGACTGAGCCACCGAGGTGCCCCTCTATTATTGGCTTATTTCACTATTGTATTTCAAAAGAATGTAAGCTCTTTGTGGTCAGGTATTTTATATGTTTTATTAATTGAAGTATTCTCAGAAAGGTAGCTGCAAGATTGTAAGGAATCACTATACTGTATTTTGTTGTTATTATTGGGCTCCTTTATGGGCTTTACCTCTTACGCTAGACGTCTATCCTTCAGATGTAAGCAATAAGAATAGAGCCCTGCTGCCTGTTCAAATGAGTAAAAAGCCTGTATTAAGTGTATATTTTAAAAGCTAAATGAATGGCTTAATAGTTGAATATAGGGGGAAAGGGAACATATTTTCCACGGTTTAGAAGTGGAGTTCTTTTATAGAGTTCTTGTACAAGCCTACACTATTGAACAATAATGGGCAGTTGTACATTCCAGTTATACAAACACTTTGGTAATTTATATCCTTTTTTTGTAATTCATGACTGGATCATTTAATTCCTTAGGAGCATTATAGCATTTCAACTTTTCATGTTCAATAAACTTATTGGGGTTGCTACCTTTTTAATTCAAATGGAGAAATAGTCATGATTTCATCTAAATAAAGTGTTATTGATTGTGTTGTTTTCTAGGAATGAGTCGCACATGCTAGTTTAAAAGTTTTGTTAAATTCCCAAGTCTGTCACCAGAAAAAGCCTTTTGTAGATTAGTAACTTGATCAAAACAGAAAAGTTATGTAACACTCAATTGTTATACTATCTTTGTTTCCATCTTGCATTGTAATAACTCCCATCTTAACTCTATTTAAGACAAGTCATCGCCAGATGGCTTTCTGGCATTGATTGCATGATATGAAATCTAGTATAACTAAAAGCTTCTAGTTTTAGTAGCATATAAATCAATTTAGAAAAATATATGTATTTGAATAGAAGGTAAAGTTTTAAATTATTTGGCAATAGTAAATTAAACTTTTTTTCTGTAAATTTTTATTTTCTAAAATTTCACTGAGCTCTTTTGCAATAAGAAATAAGTTACAAAACATTAAGTTTTATTTCCCCCAATTCAAAATTATTAGGAATATAATCATAGAGGTTGAAGTATTTAAAATATTGAACCCAAAATATTTTATTAGGTAAATTCGTGAATGCTGAGCATTCACTGTTAAAATATACTAATAGTATTGATAGACTGGTAGAAGCCGAAAATCAAATATTTATTAAATATTTATATCCATATCTTTTCATGGCGTGGTAAATCATTTCTCTAGCATTAAATAATATTCCATTGTTTGCATATAATACACATTATTTGACCTTTCTCCTATAGAAGGATATCTTGGTTGCTTCCAAGATTTTGTCAGTAATGAATAAAATTACTAGAGACACCTTTGTGGGTATAGATTTCAACGTCTACTGCTGAATCATCTGGAAGAATATGTGACCAAGGAGCTGTTATCTCTTTGGGCCAAGAGGCTCAGGACAGGCATGCTTTCTGCCCAGACTCTTCCTAAGAGTGGAGCAGGCATCCTGCCGTAATCACCCCCTCCTTTCTCCTTAGCAGCCAGGCTTCTATCTCTCTGCACTGGGATCGGGTGACACTTGTATTGCCACTGGCCGCCTTGCCTGCCAGGGCCGGCTCTCCTGCTTCGCAACCGTTTTAGGACCAGAAGGCCAACGGCTGTTGTTCTTCTCCCTGGGCAGCTTGCTGCACCTTCCACAAATATGCTCCTGGGGAGCGCAGTGAACAACGTGTCATTTCCTTAAGGCTCTTCCCACAGGCGCAATCGCGCTTCTCTCTCAGGCAGAGGGGATGCCCAGGCAAAGAGGATTTTGCTCCATGTGGGTTTATTCCACCCTGCTGAGGAGACCAGCTCAGGCCAACAGGAGCATCCCTCAGACCCGACTCTGATTTCCCAAAGAATGCTGTGCTTTCCCAGAGAGGATGCCCGAGCAAAGAGGCTTTCATTCTTACGGGGTTCTCCAATCCTACTACGAAAACTAGGCTAATGCAAGCAGCAACTGCAGCCCACAAAACCGACTCTGAATTCCCAGCGACTGCTATGTATTCGCAGAGGTTTTCAGCTTGGCACGAACCGCAATTCACTGTTGCTTCCTCAGCAAGTCTTTGGTCATTCTCTCTGTTGCGTCAAGGAAGAAGAGCTGCGGAAGAGCGGGTGTCTCTTGGGCCTTGCTTTCCCGGGCTCCATGTTCGCGTCCTAGGTTCACCCTGCCAGGCCGAACTAAGCAGACACAGCCACAACCCTGCAGTGGTGTGCGTAGCCTAGGATGGCACTCTATGCACACTACCATCTCCCAGTGTAGGCATCGCTTGGCCTTTTGCTCTGGCGCTCAGGCGGACTCGCGGTCTAGGCCAGTGCTTTCCCCACAGGAAAGGAGAGGTGACAGGATCCCTGCACACGGCGCGTGCACTGAATAGGGAGCTTTGGGGGACTGTCGCCATTCCTTCCCCTTCAACCCCGCGCCTCATCCACGCTTCCACATCCTGGAGGAAGACGGCATCTGACTCCCCGTTATTTCAGGGAGCTGTTTCTGCGAGTTCAGGGTAGGCGCCTGGTGGCTAGCGCATGTCTGCCCCAGGGACAGGTGACCAAGGAGCTGCTATCTCTTTGGGCCCAGAGGCTCAGGACAGGCATGCTTTCTGCCCAGACTATTTCCTAAGAGTGGAGCACGCACCCTGCCGTAATCATCCCCTCCTGTCTCCTTAGCAGCCAGGCTTCTGACTCTCTGCACTGGGAGCGGGTGACACTTGTATTGCCACTGGCCGCTGTGCCTGCCAGGGCCGGCTCTCCTGCTTCGCAACCGTTTCCAGACCAGAAGGCCAACGGCTCCTGTTCTTCTCCCCGGGCAGCGTGCTGCACCTTCCACAGACATGCTCCTGGGGAGCGCAGTGTCCCTTTCCTTAAGGGTCTTTCCGCAGGCGCAACCGCGCATCTCTCTCAGGCAGAGGGGATGCCCAGGCAAAGAGGATTTCGATCCATGCGGGTTTATTACACCGTGCTTTGGAGACCAGCTCAGGCCAACAGGAGCATCCCACAGACCCGACTCTGATTTCCCAAAGAATGCTGTGCTTTCCCAGAGGGGATGCCGGACAAAGAGGCTTTCGCTCTGTGCGGGTTTCTCCCACAGTTCTGCGAATACTAGGCTAAGACAAGCAGCCAGAGCAGCCCACAGAACCCACTCTGATGTCCCAGCGACTGCTATACTTTCACAGAGGTTTTCAGCTTGGCACAAACAGCACTTCACTGCTGCTTCCTCAGCAAGGCTTTGTGTGTTCGCTCTGCCGCGGCAGGGAAGAAGAGCCGCGGGAGAGCTGGTGCCTCTTGGACCTTGCTTTCCAGGGCTCCATGTTCACGCCCAGGGTTCACCTTGCTATGCCGAAGTAAGCAGACACAGTCACAACCCTGCTGCAGCGTGCGTGTTCTAGCATGGCACTCTATGCCCAATACCATCTGCTGGGTTACGTAAGGCTTTGCCTTTTGCTCTGGCGCTCAGGCAGACTCGGGGTCTAGGCCAGTGCATTCACCACAGGAGAGAGGAGGCGACAGAATCCTTGCACACAGCCCGTGCCCTGGGATGGGGTACTGTGGGGGACTGTCTCCACTCTTTCCCCGGCACACCACCTGCCACCCACATCGCTGCCACATCGTGGTGGAAGACAGCATCTGACTGTACGTTTCTCCATGGGGTTGTTACTGCGAGTTCCGGGTATGGCACCTGGTGGCAAGTCCAAGTCTGCCCTTGGGACAGGTGGCCAAGGAGATGCTGTCCCCTTGGGACCAGAGGCACAGGACAGGCCTGCCTTCTGCCCATACTCCCTCGTCTGAGTGGAGCACGCGACCCTGCCCTAGTCGTCCCCTCATGTCTCCTTAGCAGCCAGGCTTCCATCTCTCTGCACAGAGAGCGGGTGACACTTGTCTTGCCACTGGCCTGCTGTTCGTGCCACGGCAGGCTATCCTGCTTCCCGAGCGTTTCCCGACCCCAAGGCCAACGGCTCCTTCTCTTCTCCGGGGGCGGCGTGCTGCGCCTTCCCCACACTTGGCTTCTCTCTCAGGCAGAGGGGATGCTAGGGCAAAGGGTATTTCGCTCCATGCGGGTATCTTCCACCGAGCTGCGGAGACTAGCCCAGGCAAGCAGCAGCAGCATCCCCAAACCCAACTCTGATTTCCCAAGGAACGCTGTGCTTTCCCAGGGGAGATGCCCAGGCAAAGAGGCTTTCGCTGTATGCGTGTTTCTCCTACCGCGAGGCTGGGCTCAGGCAAGAAGCAGCAGCCCGCAGAACATTTCTCAGCGAATGCTGTGCTTTCGCAGAGGCTTTGGCTTGGAGCGAACAGCACTTCGCTGCTGCTTCCTCAGCAAGGCTTCAGTCGCATCAGGGAAGAAGAGCTTTGGGAGAGATGGTGCCTTTGGGCCTTGCTTTCCCGGACTCCATGTTCGATTCCTGGGTTCACGCTGCCAGGCCGAACTAAGCAGACACAGCCACAACCCTTCAGAAGCGTGCGTAGCCTAGGATGGCACTCTATGCACACTCCCATCTCCCAGTGTAGGCATCGCTTGGCCTTTTACTCTGGCTCTCAGGCGGAAACGCGGACTAGGCCAGTGCTTTCCCCACACGAAAGGAGCGGGGACAGGTTCCCTGCACACGGCCCGTGCACTGAATAGAGAGCTTTGGGGGACTGTCCCCACTCCTTTCCTTTAAACCCCGTGCCTCCTCCAAGCTTGCACATCCTGGAGGAAGACGTCATCTGACTCTCCGTTATTTCAGGGAGCTGTTTCTGCGAGTTCAGCGTAGGCGCCTGGTGGCTAGTGCATGTCGGCCCCAGGGACAGGTGACCAAGGAGCTGCTATCTCTTTGGGCCCAGAGGCTCAGGACAGGCATGCTTTCTACCCAGACTCCTTCCTAACAGTGGAGCACGCGCCCTGCCCACCACATCCCCTCCGGTCTCCTTAGCAGCCAGGCTTCCTTCTCTCTGCACAGGGAGCCGGTGACACTTGTATTGCCACCGGCCGCTGTGCCTGCCGTGGCCGGCTCTCCTGCTTCGCAACCGTTTTCAGACCAGAAGGCCAACGGTTCTTGTTCTTTTCCCTGGGCAGCTTGCTGCACCTTACACAGATGATCCTGGGGAGCGCAGTGAACAACGTGTCATTTCCTTAAGGCTCTTCCCACAGGCGCAATCACGCTTCCCTCAGGCAGAGGGGATGCCCAGGCAAAGAGGATTTTGCTCCATATGGGTTTATTACATCCTGCTGAGGAGACCAGCTCATGCCAACAGGATCATGTCTCAGACCCGACTCTGATTTCCCAAAGAATGCTGTGCATTCCCAGAGTGGATGCCCGAGCAAAGAGGCTTTCATCTATACGGGTTTCTCCAATCCTACTACAAATACTAGGCTAAGGCAAGCAGCAACTGCAGCCCACAGAACGGACTCTGAATTCCCAGCGACTGCTATGCTTTCGCAGAGGTTTTCAGCTTGGCACGAACCGCACTTCACTGTTGCTTCCTCAGCAAGTCTTTGGTCATTCTCTCTGTCGCGTCAAGGAAGAAGAGCTGCGGGAGAGCGGGTGTCTCTTGGGCCTTGCTTTCCCGGGCTCCATGTTCGCGTCCTAGGTTCACCCTGCCAGGCCGAACTAAGCAGACACAGCCACAACCCTGCAGTGGCGTGCGTAGCCAGGGATGGCACTCTATGCACACTCCCATCTCCCAGTGTAGGCATCGCTTGGCCTTTTACTCTGGCGCTCAGGCGGACACGCGGACTAGGCCAGTGCTTTCCCCACACGAAAGGAGAGGGGACAGGTTCCCTGCACACGGCCCGTGCACTGAATAGAGAGCTTTGGGGGACTGTCCCCACTCCTTTCCCTTAAACCCCGTGCCTCCTCCAAGCTTGCACATCCTGGAGGAAGACGGCATCTGACTCCCCGTTATTTCAGGGAGCTGTTTCTGCGAGTTGAGCGTAGGCGCCTGGTGGCTAGTGCATGTCTGCCCCAGGGACAGGTGGCCAAGGAGCTGCTATCTCTTTGGGCCCAGAGGCTCAGGACAGGCATGCTTTCTACCCAGACTCCTTCCTAACAGTGGAGCACGCGCCCTGCCCACCACATCCCCTCCTGTCTCCTTAGCAGCCAGGCTTCCTTCTCTCTGCACAGGGAGCCGGTGACACTTGTATTGCCACTGGCCGCTGTGCCTGCCAGGGCCGGCTCTCCTGCTTCGCAACCGTTTTCAGACCAGAAGGCCAACGGCTCCTGTTCTTCTCCCCGGGGAGCGTGCTGCACCTTCCACAGACATGCTCCTGGGGCGCGCAGTGAACAACGTGTCATTTCCTTAAGGCTCTTCCCACAGGCGCAATCGCGCTTCTCTCTCAGGCAGAGGGGATGCCCAGGGAAAGAGGATTTTGCTCCATGCGGGATGATTCGACCCTGCTGAGTAGACCCGCTCAGGCAAACAGGAGTATCCCTCAGACCGGACTCTGATTTCCCAAAGAATGCTGTGCTTTCCCAGAGTGGATGCTCAAACAAAGAGGCTTTCATCTATACGGGTTTCTCCAAACCTACTACGAATAGTAGGCTAATGCAAGCAGCAACAGCAGCCCACAAAACCGACTCTGATTTCCCAGCGACTGCTATGCTTTCGCAGAGGTTTTCATCTTGGCACGAACCGCAATTCACTGTTCCTTCCTCAGCAAGTTTTTGGTCATTCTCTCTGTCGCGTCAAGGAAGAAGAGCTGCGGGAGAGCTGGTATCTCTTGGGCCTTGCTTTCCCGGGCTCCATGTTCGCGTCCTAGGTTCACCCTGCCAGGCCGAACTAAGCAGACACAGCCACAACCCTGCAGTGGCGTGCGTAGCCTAGGATGGCACTCTATGCACACTACCATCTCCCCGTGTAGGCATCGCTTGGCCTTTTGCTCTGGCGCTCAGGCGGACTCGCGACCTAGGCCAGTGCTTTCCCCACAGGAAAGGAGAGGTGACAGGATCCCTGCACACGGCCAGTGCACTGAATAGGGAGTTTTGGGGGACTGTCGCCACTCCTTCCCCTTCAACCCCGCGCCTCATCCACGCTTCCACATCCTGGAGGAAGACGGCATCTGACTCCCCGTTATTTCAGGGAGCTGTTTCTGCGAGTTCAGGGTAGGCGCCTGGTGGCTAGCGCATGTCTGCCCCAGGGACAGGTGACCAAGGAGCTGCTATCTCTTTGGGCCCAGAGGCTCAGGACAGGCATGCTTTCTGCCCAGACTCTTTCCTAAGAGTGGAGCACGCATCCTGCCGTAATCATCCCCTCCTTTCTCCTTAGCAGCCAGGCTTCTGTCTCTCTGCACTGGGAGCGGGTGACACTTGTATTGCCACTGGCCGCTGTGCCTGCCAGGGCCTGCTCTCCTGCTTCGCAACCGTTTCCAGACCAGAAGGCCAACGGCTCCTGTTCTTCTCCCCGGGCAGCGTGCTGCACCTTCCACAGACATGCTCCTGGGGAGCGCAGTGTCCCTTTCCTTAAGGGTCTTTCCGCAGGCGCAACCGCGCGTCTCTCTCAGGCAGAGGGGATGCCCAGGCAAAGAGGATTTCGATCCATGCGGGTTTATTACACCGTGCTTTGGAGACCAGCTCAGGCCAACAGGAGCATCCCACAGACCCGACTCTGATTTCCCAAAGAATGCTGTGCTTTCCCAGAGGGGATGCCGGACAAAGAGGCTTTCGCTCTGTGCGGGTTTCTCCCACAGTTCTGCGAATACTAGGCTAAGACAAGCAGCCAGAGCAGCCCACAGAACCCACTCTGATGTCCCAGCGACTGCTATACTTTCACAGAGGTTTTCAGCTTGGCACAAACAGCACTTCACTGCTGCTTCCTCAGCAAGGCTTTGTGTGTTCGCTCTGCCGCGGCAGGGAAGAAGAGCCGCGGGAGAGCTGGTGCCTCTTGGACCTTGCTTTCCAGGGCTCCATGTTCACGCCCAGGGTTCACCTTGCTATGCCGAAGTAAGCAGACACAGTCACAACCCTGCTGCAGCGTGCGTGTTCTAGCATGGCACTCTATGCCCAATACCATCTGCTGGGGTAGGTAAGGCTTTGCCTTTTGCTCTGGCGCTCAGGCAGACTCGGGGTCTAGGCCAGTGCCTTCACCACAGGAGAGAGGAGGCGACAGAATCCTTGCACACGGCCCGTGCCCTGGGATGGGGTACTGTGGGGGACTGTCTCCACTCTTTCCCCGGCACACCACCTGCCACCCACATCGCTGCCACATCGTGGTGGAAGACAGCATCTGACTGTACGTTTCTCCATGGGGTTGTTACTGCGAGTTCCGGGTATGGCACCTGGTGGCAAGTCCAAGTCTGCCCTTGGGACAGGTGGCCAAGGAGATGCTGTCCCCTTGGGACCAGAGGCACAGGACAGGCCTGCCTTCTGCCCATACTCCCTCGTCTGAGTGGAGCACGCGACCCTGCCCTAGTCGTCCCCTCATGTCTCCTTAGCAGCCAGGCTTCCATCTCTCTGCACAGAGAGCGGGTGACACTTGTCTTGCCACTGGCCTGCTGTTCGTGCCACGGCAGGCTATCCTGCTTCCCGAGCGTTTCCCGACCCCAAGGCCAACGGCTCCTTCTCTTCTCCGGGGGCGGCGTGCTGCGCCTTCCCCACACTTGGCTTCTCTCTCAGGCAGAGGGGATGCTAGGGCAAAGGGTATTTCGCTCCATGCGAGTATCTTCCACCGAGCTGCGGAGACTAGCCCAGGCAAGCAGCAGCAGCATCCCCAAACCCAACTCTGATTTCCCAAGGAACGCTGTGCTTTCCCAGGGGAGATGCCCAGGCAAAGAGGCTTTCGCTGTATGCGTGTTTCTCCTACCGCGAGGCTGGGCTCAGGCAAGAAGCAGCAGCCCGCAGAACATTTCTCAGCGAATGCTGTGCTTTCGCAGAGGCTTTGGCTTGGAGCGAACAGCACTTCGCTGCTGCTTCCTCAGCAAGGCTTCAGTCGCATCAGGGAAGAAGAGCTTTGGGAGAGATGGTGCCTTTGGGCCTTGCTTTCCCGGACTCCATGTTCGATTCCTGGGTTCACGCTGCCAGGCCGAACTAAGCAGACACAGCCACAACCCTTCAGAAGCGTGCGTAGCCTAGGATGGCACTCTATGCACACTCCCATCTCCCAGTGTAGGCATCGCTTGGCCTTTTACTCTGGCTCTCAGGCGGAAACGCGGACTAGGCCAGTGCTTTCCCCACACGAAAGGAGCGGGGACAGGTTCCCTGCACACGGCCCGTGCACTGAATAGAGAGCTTTGGGGGACTGTCCCCACTCCTTTCCTTTAAACCCCGTGCCTCCTCCAAGCTTGCACATCCTGGAGGAAGACGTCATCTGACTCTCCGTTATTTCAGGGAGCTGTTTCTGCGAGTTCAGCGTAGGCGCCTGGTGGCTAGTGCATGTCGGCCCCAGGGACAGGTGACCAAGGAGCTGCTATCTCTTTGGGCCCAGAGGCTCAGGACAGGCATGCTTTCTACCCAGACTCCTTCCTAACAGTGGAGCACGCGCCCTGCCCACCACATCCCCTCCGGTCTCCTTAGCAGCCAGGCTTCCTTCTCTCTGCACAGGGAGCCGGTGACACTTGTATTGCCACCGGCCGCTGTGCCTGCCGTGGCCGGCTCTCCTGCTTCGCAACCGTTTTCAGACCAGAAGGCCAACGGTTCTTGTTCTTTTCCCTGGGCAGCTTGCTGCACCTTACACAGATGATCCTGGGGAGCGCAGTGAACAACGTGTCATTTCCTTAAGGCTCTTCCCACAGGCGCAATCACGCTTCCCTCAGGCAGAGGGGATGCCCAGGCAAAGAGGATTTTGCTCCATATGGGTTTATTACATCCTGCTGAGGAGACCAGCTCATGCCAACAGGATCATGTCTCAGACCCGACTCTGATTTCCCAAAGAATGCTGTGCATTCCCAGAGTGGATGCCCGAGCAAAGAGGCTTTCATCTATACGGGTTTCTCCAATCCTACTACAAATACTAGGCTAAGGCAAGCAGCAACTGCAGCCCACAGAACGGACTCTGAATTCCCAGCGACTGCTATGCTTTCGCAGAGGTTTTCAGCTTGGCACGAACCGCACTTCACTGTTGCTTCCTCAGCAAGTCTTTGGTCATTCTCTCTGTCGCGTCAAGGAAGAAGAGCTGCGGGAGAGCGGGTGTCTCTTGGGCCTTGCTTTCCCGGGCTCCATGTTCGCGTCCTAGGTTCACCCTGCCAGGCCGAACTAAGCAGACACAGCCACAACCCTGCAGTGGCGTGCGTAGCCAGGGATGGCACTCTATGCACACTACCATCTCCCAGTGTAGGCATCGCTTGGCCTTTTACTCTGGCGCTCAGGCGGACACGCGGACTAGGCCAGTGCTTTCCCCACACGAAAGGAGAGGGGACAGGTTCCCTGCACACGGCCCGTGCACTGAATAGAGAGCTTTGGGGGACTGTCCCCACTCCTTTCCCTTAAACCCCGTGCCTCCTCCAAGCTTGCACATCCTGGAGGAAGACGGCATCTGACTCCCCGTTATTTCAGGGAGCTGTTTCTGCGAGTTGAGCGTAGGCGCCTGGTGGCTAGTGCATGTCTGCCCCAGGGACAGGTGGCCAAGGAGCTGCTATCTCTTTGGGCCCAGAGGCTCAGGACAGGCATGCTTTCTACCCAGACTCCTTCCTAACAGTGGAGCACGCGCCCTGCCCACCACATCCCCTCCTGTCTCCTTAGCAGCCAGGCTTCCTTCTCTCTGCACAGGGAGCCGGTGACACTTGTATTGCCACTGGCCGCTGTGCCTGCCAGGGCCGGCTCTCCTGCTTCGCAACCGTTTTCAGACCAGAAGGCCAACGGCTCCTGTTCTTCTCCCCGGGGAGCGTGCTGCACCTTCCACAGACATGCTCCTGGGGCGCGCAGTGAACAACGTGTCATTTCCTTAAGGCTCTTCCCACAGGCGCAATCGCGCTTCTCTCTCAGGCAGAGGGGATGCCCAGGGAAAGAGGATTTTGCTCCATGCGGGGTGATTCGACCCTGCTGAGTAGACCAGATCAGGCAAACAGGAGTATCCCTCAGACCGGACTCTGATTTCCCAAAGAATGCTGTGCTTTCCCAGAGTGGATGCACAAACAAAGAGGCTTTCATCTATACGGGTTTCTCCAAACCTACTACGAATAGTAGGCTAATGCAAGCAGCAACAGCAGCCCACAAAACCGACTCTGATTTCCCAGCGACTGCTATGCTTTCGCAGAGGTTTTCATCTTGGCACGAACCGCAATTCACTGTTCCTTCCACAGCAAGTTTTTGGTCATTCTCTCTGTCGCGTCAAGGAAGAAGAGCTGCGGGAGAGCTGGTATCTCTTGGGCCTTGCTTTCCCGGGCTCCATGTTCGCGTCCTAGGTTCACCCTGCCAGGCCGAACTAAGCAGACACAGCCACAACCCTGCAGTGGCGTGCGTAGTCTAGGATGGCACTCTATGCACACTACCATCTCCCCGTGTAGGCATCGCTTGGCCTTTTGCTCTGGCGCTCAGGCGGACTCGCGACCTAGGCCAGTGCTTTCCCCACAGGAAAGGAGAGGTGACAGGATCCCTGCACACGGCCAGTGCACTGAATAGGGAGTTTTGGGGGACTGTCGCCACTCCTTCCCCTTCAACCCCGCGCCTCATCCACGCTTCCACATCCTGGAGGAAGACGGCATCTGACTCCCCGTTATTTCAGGGAGCTGTTTCTGCGAGTTCAGGGTAGGCGCCTGGTGGCTAGCGCATGTCTGCCCCAGGGACAGGTGACCAAGGAGCTGCTATCTCTTTGGGCCCAGAGGCTCAGGACAGGCATGCTTTCTGCCCAGACTCTTTCCTAAGAGTGTAGCACGCATCCTGCCGTAATCATCCCCTCCTTTCTCCTTAGCAGCCAGGCTTCTGTCTCTCTGCACTGGGTACGGGTGACACTTGTATTGCCACTGGCCGCTGTGCCTGCCAGGGCCTGCTCTCCTGCTTCGCAACCGTTTCCAGACCAGAAGGCCAACGGCTCCTGTTCTTCTCCCCGGGCAGCGTGCTGCACCTTCCACAGACATGCTCCTGGGGAGCGCAGTGTCCCTTTCCTTAAGGGTCTTTCCGCAGGCGCAACCGCGCGTCTCTCTCAGGCAGAGGGGATGCCCAGGCAAAGAGGATTTCGATCCATGCGGGTTTATTACACCGTGCTTTGGAGACCAGCTCAGGCCAACAGGAGCATCCCACAGACCCGACTCTGATTTCCCAAAGAATGCTGTGCTTTCCCAGAGGGGATGCCGGACAAAGAGGCTTTCGCTCTGTGCGGGTTTCTCCCACAGTTCTGCGAATACTAGGCTAAGACAAGCAGCCAGAGCAGCCCACAGAACCCACTCTGATGTCCCAGCGACTGCTATACTTTCACAGATGTTTTCAGCTTGGCACAAACCGCACTTCACTGCTGCTTCCTCAGCAAGGCTTTGTGTGTTCGCTCTGCCGCGGCAGGGAAGAAGAGCCGCGGGAGAGCTGGTGCCTCTTGGACCTTGCTTTCCAGGGCTCCATGTTCACGCCCAGGGTTCACCTTGCTATGCCGAAGTAAGCAGACACAGTCACAACCCTGCTGCAGCGTGCGTGTTCTAGCATGGCACTCTATGCCTAATACCATCTGCTGGGGTAGGTAAGGCTTTGCCTTTTGCTCTGGCGCTCAGGCAGACTCGGGGTCTAGGCCAGTGCCTTCACCACAGGAGAGAGGAGGCGACAGAATCCCTGCACACGGCCCGTGCCCTGGGATGGGGTACTGTGGGGGACTGTCTCCACTCTTTCCCCGGCACACCCCCTGCCACCCACATCGCTGCCACATCGTGGTGGAAGACAGCATCTGACTGTACGTTTCTCCATGGGGTTGTTACTGCGAGTTCCGGGTATGGCACCTGGTGGCAAGTCCAAGTCTGCCCTTGGGACAGGTGGCCAAGGAGATGCTGTCCCCTTGGGACCAGAGGCTCAGGACAGGCCTGCCTTCTGCCCAGACTCCCTCGTCTGAGTGGAGCACGCGACCCTGCCCTAGTCATCCCCTCATGTCTCCTTAGCAGCCAGGCTTCCATCTCTCTGCACAGAGAGCGGGTGAGACTTGTCTTGCCACGGGCCTGCTGTTCGTGCCACGGCAGGCTATCCTGCTTCCCGAGCGTTTCCCGACCCCAAGGCCAACGGCTCCTTCTCTTCTCCGGGGGCGGCGTGCTGCGCCTTCCCCACACTTGGCTTCTCTCTCAGGCAGAGGGGATGCTAGGGCAAAGGGTATTTCGCTCCATGCGGGTATCTTCCACCGAGCTGCGGAGACTAGCCCAGGCAAGCAGCAGCAGCATCCCCAAACCCAACTCTGATTTCCCAAGGAACGCTGTGCTTTCCCAGGGGAGATGCCCAGGCAAAGAGGCTTTCGCTGTATGCGTGTTTCTCCTACCGCGAGGCTGGGCTCAGGCAAGAAGCAGCAGCCCGCAGAACATTTCTCAGCGAATGCTGTGCTTTCGCAGAGGCTTTGGCTTGGAGCGAACAGCACTTCGCTGCTGCTTCCTCAGCAAGGCTTCAGTCGCATCAGGGAAGAAGAGCTTTGGGAGAGATGGTGCCTTTGGGCCTTGCGTTCCCGGACTCCATGTTCGATTCCTGGGTTCACGCTGCCAGGCCGAACTAAGCAGACACAGCCACAACCCTTCAGAAGCGTGCGTAGCCTAGGATGGCACTCTATGCACACTCCCATCTCCCAGTGTAGGCATCGCTTGGCCTTTTACTCTGGCGCTCAGGCGGACACGCGGACTAGGCCAGTGCTTTCCCCACACGAAAGGAGCGGGGACAGGTTCCCTGCACACGGCCCGTGCACTGAGTAGAGAGCTATGGGGGACTGTCCCCACTCCTTTCCTTTAAACCCCGTGCCACCTCCAAGCTTGCACATCCTGGAGGAAGACGTCATCTGACTCTCCGTTATTTCAGGGAGCTGTTTCTGTGAGTTCAGGGTAGGCGCCTGGTGGCTAATGCATTTCGGCCCCAGGGACAGGTGGCCAAGGAGCTGCTATCTCTTTGGGCCCAGAGGCTCAGGACAGGCATGCTTTCTACCCAGACTCCTTCCTAACAGTGGAGCACGCGCCCTGCCCACCACATCCCCTCCGGTCTCCTTAGCAGCCAGGCTTCCTTCTCTCTGCACAGGGAGCCGGTGACACTTGTATTGCCACCGGCCGCTGTGCCTGCCGTGGCCGGCTCTCCTGCTTCGCAACCGTTTTCAGACCAGAAGGCCAACGGTTCTTGTTCTTTTCCCTGGGCAGCTTGCTGCACCTTACACAGATGATCCTGGGGAGCGCAGTGAACAACGTGTCATTTCCTTAAGGCTCTTCCCACAGGCGCAATCACGCTTCCCTCTCAGGCAGAGGGGATGCCCAGGCAAAGAGGATTTTGCTCCATATGTGTTTATTATATCCTGCTGAGGAGAACAGCTCATGCCAACAGGATCATCTCTCAGACCGGACTCTGATTTCCCAAAGAATGCTGTGCATTCCCAGAGTGGATGCCCGAACAAAGAGGCTTTCATCTATACGGGTTTCTCCAATCCTACTACAAATACTAGGCTAAGGCAAGCAGCAACTGCAGCCCACAGAACGGACTCTGAATTCCCAGCGACTGCTATGCTTTCGCAGAGGTTTTCAGCTTGGCACGAACCGCACTTCACTGTTGCTTCCTCAGCAAGTCTTTGGTCATTCTCTCTGTCGCGTCAAGGAAGAAGAGCTGCGGGAGAGCGGGTGTCTCTTGGGCCTTGCTTTCCCGGGCTCCATGTTCGCGTCCTAGGTTCACCCTGCCAGGCCGAACTAAGCAGACACAGCCACAACCCTGCAGTGGCGTGCGTAGCCAGGGATGGCACTCTATGCACACTCCCATCTCCCAGTGTAGGCATCGCTTGGCCTTTTACTCTGGCGCTCAGGCGGACACGCGGACTAGGCCAGTGCTTTCCCCACACGAAAGGAGAGGGGACAGGTTCCCTGCACACGGCCCGTGCACTGAATAGAGAGCTTTGGGGGACTGTCCCCACTCCTTTCCCTTAAACCCCGTGCCTCCTCCAAGCTTGCACATCCTGGAGGAAGACGGCATCTGACTCCCCGTTATTTCAGGGAGCTGTTTCTGCGAGTTGAGCGTAGGCGCCTGGTGGCTAGTGCATGTCTGCCCCAGGGACAGGTGGCCAAGGAGCTGCTATCTCTTTGGGCCCAGAGGCTCAGGACAGGCATGCTTTCTACCCAGACTCCTTCCTAACAGTGGAGCACGCGCCCTGCCCACCACATCCCCTCCTGTCTCCTTAGCAGCCAGGCTTCCTTCTCTCTGCACAGGGAGCCGGTGACACTTGTATTGCCACTGGCCGCTGTGCCTGCCAGGGCCGGCTTAACTGCTTCGCAACCGTTTTCAGACCAGAAGGCCAACGGCTCCTGTTCTTCTCCCCGGGGAGCGTGCTGCACCTTCCACAGACATGCTCCTGGGGCGCGCAGTGAACAACGTGTCATTTCCTTAAGGCTCTTCCCACAGGCGCAATCGCGCTTCTCTCTCAGGCAGAGGGGATGCCCAGGGAAAGAGGATTTTGCTCCATGCGGGGTGATTCGACCCTGCTGAGGAGACCAGCTCAGGCAAACAGGAGTATCCCTCAGACCGGACTCTGATTTCCCAAAGAATGCTGTGCTTTCCCAGAGTGGATGCACAAACAAAGAGGCTTTCATCTATACGGGTTTCTCCAAACCTACTACGAATAGTAGGCTAATGCAAGCAGCAACAGCAGCCCACAAAACCGACTCTGATTTCCCAGCGACTGCTATGCTTTCGCAGAGGTTTTCATCTTGGCACGAACCGCAATTCACTGTTCCTTCCACAGCAAGTTTTTGGTCATTCTCTCTGTCGCGTCAAGGAAGAAGAGCTGCGGGAGAGCTGGTATCTCTTGGGCCTTGCTTTCCCGGGCTCCATGTTCGCGTCCTAGGTTCACCCTGCCAGGCCGAACTAAGCAGACACAGCCACAACCCTGCAGTGGCGTGCGTAGCCTAGGATGGCACTCTATGCACACTACCATCTCCCCGTGTAGGCATCGCTTGGCCTTTTGCTCTGGCGCTCAGGCGGACTCGCGACCTAGGCCAGTGCTTTCCCCACAGGAAAGGAGAGGTGACAGGATCCCTGCACACGGCCAGTGCACTGAATAGGGAGCTTTGGGGGACTGTCGCCACTCCTTCCCCTTCAACCCCGCGCCTCATCCACGCTTCCACATCCTGGAGGAAGACGGCATCTGACTCCCCGTTATTTCAGGGTGCTGTTTCTGCGAGTTCAGGGTAGGCGCCTGGTGGCTAGCGCATGTCTGCCCCAGGGACAGGTGACCAAGGAGCTGCTATCTCTTTGGGCCCAGAGGCTCAGGACAGGCATGCTTTCTGCCCAGACTCTTTCCTAAGAGTGGAGCACGCATCCTGCCGTAATCATCCCCTCCTTTCTCCTTAGCAGCCAGGCTTCTGTCTCTCTGCACTGGGAGCGGGTGACACTTGTATTGCCACTGGCCGCTGTGCCTGCCAGGGCCGGCTCTCCTGCTTCGCAACCGTTTCCAGACCAGAAGGCCAACGGCTCCTGTTCTTCTCCCCGAGCAGCGTGCTGCACCTTCCACAGACATGCTCCTGGGGAGCGCAGTGTCCCTTTCCTTAAGGGTCTTTCCGCAGGCGCAACCGCGCGTCTCTCTCAGGCAGAGGGGATGCCCAGGCAAAGAGGATTTCGATCCATGCGGGTTTATTACACCGTGCTTTGGAGACCAGCTCAGGCCAACAGGAGCATCCCACAGACCCGACTCTGATTTCCCAAAGAATGCTGTGCTTTCCCAGAGGGGATGCCGGACAAAGAGGCTTTCGCTCTGTGCGGGTTTCTCCCACAGTTCTGCGAATACTAGGCTAAGACAAGCAGCCAGAGCAGCCCACAGAACCCACTCTGATGTCCCAGCGACTGCTATACTTTCACAGAGGTTTTCAGCTTGGCACAAACCGCACTTCACTGCTGCTTCCTCAGCAAGGCTTTGTGTGTTCGCTCTGCCGCGGCAGGGAAGAAGAGCCGCGGGAGAGCTGGTGCCTCTTGGACCTTGCTTTCCAGGGCTCCATGTTCACGCCCAGGGTTCAGCTTGCTATGCCGAAGTAAGCAGACACAGTCACAACCCTGCTGCAGCGTGCGTGTTCTAGCATGGCACTCTATGCCCAATACCATCTGCTGGGGTACGTAAGGCTTTGCCTTTTGCTCTGGCGCTCAGGCACACTCGGGGTCTAGGCCAGTGCCTTCACCACAGGAGAGAGGAGGCGACAGAATCCCTGCACACGGCCCGTGCCCTGGGATGGGGTACTGTGGGGGACTGTCTCCACTCTTTCCCCGGCACACCCCCTGCCACCCACATCGCTGCCACATCGTGGTGGAAGACAGCATCTGACTGTACGTTTCTCCATGGGGTTGTTACTGCGAGTTCCGGGTATGGCACCTGGTGGCAAGTCCAAGTCTGCCCTTGGGACAGGTGGCCAAGGAGATGCTGTCCCCTTGGGACCAGAGGCTCAGGACAGGCCTGCCTTCTGCCCAGACTCCCTCCTCTGAGTGGAGCACGCGACCCTGCCCTAGTCGTCCCCTCATGTCTCCTTAGCAGCCAGGCTTCCATCTCTCTGCACAGAGAGCGGGTGAGACTTGTCTTGCCACGGGCCTGCTGTTCGTGCCACGGCAGGCTATCCTGCTTCCCGAGCGTTTCCCGACCCCAAAGCCAACGGCTCCTTCTCCTCTCCGGGGGCGGCGTGCTGCGCCTTCCCCACACTTGGCTTCTCTCTCAGGCAGAGGGGATGCTAGGGCAAAGGGTATTTCGCTCCATGCGGGTATCTTCCACCGAGCTGCGGAGACTAGCCCAGGCAAGCAGCAGCAGCATCCCCAAACCCAACTCTGATTTCCCAAGGAACGCTGTGCTTTCCCAGGGGAGATGCCCAGGCAAAGAGGCTTTCGCTGTATGCGTGTTTCTCCTACCGCGAGGCTGGGCTCAGGCAAGAAGCAGCAGCCCGCAGAACATTTCTCAGCGAATGCTGTGCTTTCGCAGAGGCTTTGGCTTGGAGCGAACAGCACTTCGCTGCTGCTTCCTCAGCAAGGCTTCAGTCGCATCAGGGAAGAAGAGCTGTGGGAGAGATGGTGCCTTTGGGCCTTGCTTTCCCGGACTCCATGTTCGATTCCTGGGTTCACGCTGCCAGGCCGAACTAAGCAGACACAGCCACAACCCTTCAGAAGCGTGCGTAGCCTAGGATGGCACTCTATGCACACTCCCATCTCCCAGTGTAGGCATCGCTTGGCCTTCTACTCTGGCGCTCAGGCGGACACGCGGACTAGGCCAGTGCTTTCCCCACACGAAAGGAGCGGGGACAGGTTCCCTGCACACGGCCCGTGCACTGAATAGAGAGCTTTGGGGGACTGTCCCCACTCCTTTCCTTTAAACCCCGTGCCTCCTCCAAGCTTGCACATGCTGGAGGAAGACGTCATCTGACTCTCCGTTATTTCAGGGAGCTGTTTCTGCGAGTTCAGCGTAGGCGCCTGGTGGCTAGTGCATGTCGGCCCCAGGGACAGGTGGCCAAGGAGCTGCTATCTCTTTGGGCCCAGAGGCTCAGGACAGGCATGCTTTCTTCCCAGACTCCTTCCTAACAGTGGAGCATGCGCCCTGCCCACCACATCCCCTCCGGTCTCCTTAGCAGCCAGGCTTCCTTCTCTCTGCACAGGGAGCCGGTGACACTTGTATTGCCACCGGCCGCTGTGCCTGCCATGGCCGGCTCTCCTGCTTCGCAACCGTTTTCAGACCAGAAGGCCAACGGTTCTTGTTCTTTTCCCTGGGCAGCTTGCTGCACCTTACACAGATGATCCTGGGGAGCGCAGTGAACAACGTGTCATTTCCTTAAGGCTCTTCCCACAGGCGCAATCACGCTTCCCTCTCAGGCAGAGGGGATGCCCAGGCAAAGAGGATTTTGCTCCATATGGGTTTATTATATCCTGCTGAGGAGAACAGCTCATGCCAACAGGATCATCTCTCAGACCGGACTCTGATTTCCCAAAGAATGCTGTGCATTCCCAGAGTGGATGCCCGAACAAAGAGGCTTTCATCTATACGGGTTTCTCCAATCCTACTACAAATACTAGGCTAAGGCAAGCAGCAACTGCAGCCCACAGAACGGACTCTGAATTCCCAGTGACTGCTATGCTTTCGCAGAGGTTTTCAGCTTGGAACGAACCGCACTTCACTGTTGCTTCCTCAGCAAGTCTTTGGTCATTCTCTCTGTCGCGTCAAAGAAGAAGAGCTGCGGGAGAGCGGGTGTCTCTTGGGCCTTGCTTTCCCGGGCTCCATGTTCGCGTCCTAGGTTCACCCTGCCAGGCCGAACTAAGCAGACACAGCCACAACCCTGCAGTGGCGTGCGTAGCCAGGGATGGCACTCTATGCACACTCCCATCTCCCAGTGTAGGCATCGCTTGGCCTTTTACTCTGGCGCTCAGGCGGACACGCGGACTAGGCCAGTGCTTTCCCCACACGAAAGGAGAGGGGACAGGTTCCCTGCACACGGCCCGTGCACTGAATAGAGAGCTTGGGGGGACTGTCCCCACTCCTTTCCCTTAAACCCCGTGCCTCCTCCAAGCTTGCACATCCTGGAGGAAGACGGCATCTGACTCCCCGTTATTTCAGGGAGCTGTTTCTGCGAGTTGAGCGTAGGCGCCTGGTGGCTAGTGCATGTCTGCCCCAGGGACAGGTGGCCAAGGAGCTGCTATCTCTTTGGGCCCAGATGCTCAGGACAGGCATGCTTTCTACCCAGACTCCTTCCTAACAGTGGAGCACGCGCCCTGCCCACCACATCCCCTCCTGTCTCCTTAGCAGCCAGGCTTCCTTCTCTCTGCACAGGGAGCCGGTGACACTTGTATTGCCACTGGCCGCTGTGCCTGCCAGGGCCGGCTCTCCTGCTTCGCAACTGTTTTCAGACCAGAAGGCCAACGGCTCCTGTTCTTCTCCCCGGGGAGCGTGCTGCACCTTCCACAGACATGCTCCTGGGGCGCGCAGTGAACAACGTGTCATTTCCTTAAGGCTCTTCCCACAGGCGCAATCGCGCTTCTCTCTCAGGCAGAGGGGATGCCCAGGGAAACAGGATTTTGCTCCATGCGGGGTGATTCGACCCTGCTGAGGACACCAGCTCAGGCAAACAGGAGTATCCCTCAGACCGGACTCTGATTTCCCAAAGAATGCTGTGCTTTCCCAGAGTGGATGCACAAACAAAGAGGCTTTCATCTATACGGGTTTCTCCAAACCTACTACGAATAGTAGGCTAATGCAAGCAGCAACAGCAGCCCACAAAACCGACTCTGATTTCCCAGCGACTGCTATGCTTTCGCAGAGGTTTTCATCTTGGCACGAACCGCAATTCACTGTTCCTTCCACAGCAAGTTTTTGGTCATTCTCTCTGTCGCGTCAAGGAAGAAGAGCTGCGGGAGAGCTGGTATCTCTTGGGCCTTGCTTTCCCGGGCTCCATGTTCGCGTCCTAGGTTCACCCTGCCAGGCTGAACTAAGCAGACACAGCCACAACCCTGCAGTGGCGTGCGTAGCCTAGGATGGCACTCTATGCACACTACCATCTCCCAGTGTAGGCATCGCTTGGCCTTTTGCTCTGGCGCTCAGGCGGACTCGCGACCTAGGCCAGTGCTTTCCCCACAGGAAAGGAGAGGTGACAGGATCCCTGCACACGGCCAGTGCACTGAATAGGGAGTTTTGGGGGACTGTCGCCACTCCTTCCCCTTCAACCCCGCGCCTTATCCACGCTTCCACATCCTGGAGGAAGACGGCATCTGACTCCCCGTTATTTCAGGGAGCTGTTTCTGCGAGTTCAGGGTAGGCGCCTGGTGGCTAGCGCATGTCTGCCCCAGGGACAGGTGACCAAGGAGCTGCTATCTCTTTGGGCCCAGAGGCTCAGGACAGGCATGCTTTCTGCCCAGACTCTTTCCTAAGAGTGGAGCACGCATCCTGCCGTAATCATCCCCTCCTTTCTCCTTAGCAACCAGGCTTCTGTCTCTCTGCACTGGGAGCGGGTGACACTTGTATTGCCACTGGCCGCTGTGCCTGCCAGGGCCGGCTCTCCTGCTTCGCAACCGTTTCCAGACCAGAAGGCCAACGGCTCCTGTTCTTCTCCCCGAGCAGCGTGCTGCACCTTCCACAGACATGCTCCTGGGGAGCGCAGTGTCCCTTTCCTTAAGGGTCTTTCCGCAGGCGCAACCGCGCGTCTCTCTCAGGCAGAGGGGATGCCCAGGCAAAGAGGATTTCGATCCATGCGGGTTTATTACACCGTGCTTTGGAGACCAGCTCAGGCCAACAGGAGCATCCCACAGACCCGACTCTGATTTCCCAAAGAATGCTGTGCTTTCCCAGAGGGGATGCCGGACAAAGAGGCTTTCGCTCTGTGCGGGTTTCTCCCACAGTTCTGCGAATACTAGGCTAAGACAAGCAGCCAGAGGAGCCCACAGAACCCACTCTGATGTCCCAGCGACTGCTATACTTTCACAGAGGTTTTCAGCTTGGCACAAACCGCACTTCACTGCAGCTTCCTCAGCAAGGCTTTGTGTGTTCGCTCTGCCGCGGCAGGGAAGAAGAGCCGCGGGAGAGCTGGTGCCTCTTGGACCTTGCTTTCCAGGGCTCCATGTTCACGCCCAGGGTTCACCTTGCTATGCCGAAGTAAGCAGACACAGTCACAACCCTGCTGCAGCGTGCGTGTTCTAGCATGGCACTCTATGCCCAATACCATCTGCTGGGGTAGGTAAGGCTTTGCCTTTTGCTCTGGCGCTCAGGCAGACTAGGGGTCTAGGCCAGTGCCTTCACCACAGGAGAGAGGAGGCGACAGAATCCCTGCACACGGCCCGTGCCCTGGGATGGGGTACTGTGGGGGACTGTCTCCACTCTTTCCCCGGCACACCCCCTGCCACCCACATCGCTGCCACATCGTGGTGGAAGACAGCATCTGACTGTACGTTTCTCCATGGGGTTGTTACTGCGAGTTCCGGGTATGGCACCTGGTGGCAAGTCCAAGTCTGCCCTTGGGACAGGTGGCCAAGGAGATGCTGTCCCCTTGGGACCAGAGGCTCAGGACAGGCCTGCCTTCTGCCCAGACTCCCTCCTCTGAGTGGAGCACGCGACCCTGCCCTAGTCGTCCCCTCATGTCTCCTTAGCAGCCAGGCTTCCATCTCTCTGCACAGAGAGCGGGTGAGACTTGTCTTGCCACTGGCCTGCTGTTCGTGCCACGGCAGGCTATCCTGCTTCCCGAGCGTTTCCCGACCCCAAGGCCAACGGCTCCTTCTCTTCTCCGGGGGCGGCGTGCTGCGCCTTCCCCACACTTGGCTTCTCTCGCAGGCAGAGGGGATGCTAGGGCAAAGGGTATTTCGCTCCATGCGGGTATCTTCCACCGAGCTGCGGAGACTAGCCCAGGCAAGCAGCAGCAGCATCCCCAAACCCAACTCTGATTTCCCAAGGAACGCTGTGCTTTCCCAGGGGAGATGCCCAGGCAAAGAGGCTTTCGCTGTATGCGTGTTTCTCCTACCGCGAGGCTGGGCTCAGGCAAGAAGCAGCAGCCCGCAGAACATTTCTCAGCGAATGCTGTGCTTTCGCAGAGGCTTTGGCTTGGAGCGAACAGCACTTCGCTGCTGCTTCCTCAGCAAGGCTTCAGTCGCATCAGGGAAGAAGAGCTTTGGGAGAGATGGTGCCTTTGGGCCTTGCGTTCCCGGACTCCATGTTCGATTCCTGGGTTCACGCTGCCAGGCCGAACTAAGCAGACACAGCCACAACCCTTCAGAAGCGTGCGTAGCCTAGGATGGCACTCTATGCACACTCCCATCTCCCAGTGTAGGCATCGCTTGGCCTTTTACTCTGGCGCTCAGGCGGACACGCGGACTAGGCCAGTGCTTTCCCCACACGAAAGGAGCGGGGACAGGTTCCCTGCACACGGCCCGTGCACTGAGTAGAGAGCTTTGGGGGACTGTCCCCACTCCTTTCCTTTAAACCCCGTGCCTCCTCCAAGCTTGCACATCCTGGAGGAAGACGTCATCTGACTCTCCGTTATTTCAGGGAGCTGTTTCTGCGAGTTCAGCGTAGGCGCCTGGTGGCTAGTGCATGTCGGCCCCAGGGACAGGTGGCCAAGGAGCTGCTATCTCTTTGGGCCCAGAGGCTCAGGACAGGCATGCTTTCTACCCAGACTCCTTCCTAACAGTGGAGCACGCGCCCTGCCCACCACATCCCCTCCGGTCTCCTTAGCATGCAGGCTTCCTTCTCTCTGCACAGGGAGCCGGTGACACTTGTATTGCCACCGGCCGCTGTGCCTGCCGTGGCCGGCTCTCCTGCTTCGCAACCGTTTTCAGACCAGAAGGCCAACGGTTCTTGTTCTTTTCCCTGGGCAGCTTGCTGCACCTTACACAGATGATCCTGGGGAGCGCAGTGAACAACGTGTCATTTCCTTAAGGCTCTTCCCACAGGCGCAATCACGCTTCCCTCTCAGGCAGAGGGGATGCCCAGGCAAAGAGGATTTTGCTCCATATGTGTTTATTATATCCTGCTGAGGAGAACAGCTCATGCCAACAGGATCATCTCTCAAACCGGACTCTGATTTCCCAAAGAATGCTGTGCTTTCCCAGAGTGGATGCCCGAACAAAGAGGCTTTCATCTATACGGGTTTCTCCAATCCTACTACAAATACTAGGCTAAGGCAAGCAGCAACTGCAGCCCACAGAACGGACTCTGAATTCCCAGCGACTGCTATGCTTTCGCAGAGGTTTTCAGCTTGGCACGAACCGCACTTCACTGTTGCTTCCTCAGCAAGTCTTTGGTCATTCTCTCTGTCGCGTCAAGGAAGAAGAGCTGCGGGAGAGCGGGTGTCTCTTGGGCCTTGCTTTCCCGGGCTCCATGTTCGCGTCCTAGGTTCACCCTGCCAGGCCGAACTAAGCAGACACAGCCACAACCCTGCAGTGGCGTGCGTAGCCAGGGATGGCACTCTATGCACACTCCCATCTCCCAGTGTAGGCATCGCTTGGCCTTTTACTCTGGCGCTCAGGCGGACACGCGGACTAGGCCAGTGCTTTCCCCACACGAAAGGAGAGGGGACAAGTTCCCTGCACACGGACCGTGCACTGAATAGAGAGCTTTGGGGGACTGTCCCCACTCCTTTCCCTTAAACCCCGTGCCTCCTCCAAGCTTGCACATCCTGGAGGAAGACGGCATCTGACTCCCCGTTATTTCAGGGAGCTGTTTCTGCGAGTTGAGCGTAGGTGCCTGGTGGCTAGTGCATGTCTGCCCCAGGGACAGGTGGCCAAGGAGCTGCTATCTCTTTGGGCCCAGAGGCTCAGGACAGGCATGCTTTCTACCCAGACTCCTTCCTAACAGTGGAGCACGCGCCCTGCCCACCACATCCCCTCCTGTCTCCTTAGCAGCCAGGCTTCCTTCTCTCTGCACAGGGAGCCGGTGACACTTGTATTGCCACTGGCCGCTGTGCCTGCCAGGGCCGGCTTAACTGCTTCGCAACCGTTTTCAGACCAGAAGGCCAACGGCTCCTGTTCTTCTCCCCGGGGAGCGTGCTGCACCTTCCACAGACATGCTCCTGGGGCGCGCAGTGAACAACGTGTCATTTCCTTAAGGCTCTTCCCACAGGCGCAATCGCGCTTCTCTCTCAGGCAGAGGGGATGCCCAGGGAAAGAGGATTTTGCTCCATGCGGGGTGATTCGACCCTGCTGAGGAGACCAGCTCAGGCAAACAGGAGTATCCCTCAATCCGGACTCTGATTTCCCAAAGAATGCTGTGCTTTCCCAGAGTGGATGCACAAACAAAGAGGCTTTCATCTATACGGGTTTCTCCAAACCTACTACGAATAGTAGGCTAATGCAAGCAGCAACAGCAGCCCACAAAACCGACTCTGATTTCCCAGCGACTGCTATGCTTTCGCAGAGGTTTTCATCTTGGCACGAACCGCAATTCACTGTTCCTTCCACAGCAAGTTTTTGGTCATTCTCTCTGTCGCGTCAAGGAAGAAGAGCTGCGGGAGAGCTGGTATCTCTTGGGCCTTGCTTTCCCGGGCTCCATGTTCGCGTCCTAGGTTCACCCTGCCAGGCTGAACTAAGCAGACACAGCCACAACCCTGCAGTGGCGTGCGTAGCCTAGGATGGCACTCTATGCACACTACCATCTCCCAGTGTAGGCATCGCTTGGCCTTTTGCTCTGGCGCTCAGGCGGACTCGCGACCTAGGCCAGTGCTTTCCCCACAGGAAAGGAGAGGTGACAGGATCCCTGCACACGGCCAGTGCACTGAATAGGGAGCTTTGGGGGACTGTCGCCACTCCTTCCCCTTCAACCCCGCGCCTCATCCACGCTTCCACATCCTGGAGGAAGACGGCATCTGACTCCCCGTTATTTCAGGGAGCTGTTTCTGCGAGTTCAGGGTAGGCGCCTGGTGGCTAGCGCATGTCTGCCCCAGGGACAGGTGACCAAGGAGCTGCTATCTCTTTGGGCCCAGAGGCTCAGGACAGGCATGCTTTCTGCCCAGACTCTTTCCTAAGAGTGGAGCACGCATCCTGCCGTAATCATCCCCTCCTTTCTCCTTAGCAGCCAGGCTTCTGTCTCTCTGCACTGGGAGCGGGTGACACTTGTATTGCCACTGGCCGCTGTGCCTGCCAGGGCCGGCTCTCCTGCTTCGCAACCGTTTCCAGACCAGAAGGCCAACGGCTCCTGTTCTTCTCCCCGAGCAGCGTGCTGCACCTTCCACAGACATGCTCCTGGGGAGCGCAGTGTCCCTTTCCTTAAGGGTCTTTCCGCAGGCGCAACCGCGCGTCTCTCTCAGGCAGAGGTGATGCCCAGGCAAAGAGGATTTCGATCCATGCGGGTTTATTACACCGTGCTTTGGAGACCAGCTCAGGCCAACAGGAGCATCCCACAGACCCGACTCTGATTTCCCAAAGAATGCTGTGCTTTTCCAGAGGGGATGCCGGACAAAGAGGCTTTCGCTCTGTGCGGGTTTCTCCCACAGTTCTGCGAATACTAGGCTAAGACAAGCAGCCAGAGGAGCCCACAGAACCCACTCTGATGTCCCAGCGACTGCTATACTTTCACAGAGGTTTTCAGCTTGGCACAAACCGCACTTCACTGCTGCTTCCTCAGCAAGGCTTTGTGTGTTCGCTCTGCCGCGGCAGGGAAGAAGAGCCGCGGGAGAGCTGGTGCCTCTTGGACCTTGCTTTCCAGGGCTCCATGTTCACGCCCAGGGTTCACCTTGCTATGCCGAAGTAAGCAGACACAGTCACAACCCTGCTGCAGCGTGCGTGTTCTAGCATGGCACTCTAAGCCCAATACCATCTGCTGGGTTACGTAAGGCTTTGCCTTTTGCTCTGGCGCTCAGGCAGACTCTGGGTCTAGGCCAGTGCCTTCACCACAGGAGAGAGGAGGCGACAGAATCCCTGCACACGGCCCGTGCCCTGGGATGGGGTACTGTGGGGGACTGTCTCCACTCTTTCCCCGGCACACCCCCTGCCACCCACATCGCTGCCACATCGTGGTGGAAGACAGCATCTGACTGTACGTTTCTCCATGGGGTTGTTACTGCGAGTTCCGGGTATGGCACCTGGTGGCAAGTCCAAGTCTGCCCTTGGGACAGGTGGCCAAGGAGATGCTGTCCCCTTGGGACCAGAGGCTCAGGACAGGCCTGCCTTCTGCCCAGACTCCCTCCTCTGAGTGGAGCACGCGACCCTGCCCTAGTCGTCCCCTCATGTCTCCTTAGCAGCCAGGCTTCCATCTCTCTGCACAGAGAGCGGGTGAGACTTGTCTTGCCACTGGCCTGCTGTTCGTGCCACGGCAGGCTATCCTGCTTCCCGAGCGTTTCCCGACCCCAAGGCCAACGGCTCCTTCTCTTCTCCTGGGGCGGCGTGCTGCGCCTTCCCCACACTTGGCTTCTCTCTCAGGCAGAGGGGATGCTAGGGCAAAGGGTATTTGGCTCCATGCGGGTATCTTCCAACGAGCTGCGGAGACTAGCCCAGGCAAGCAGCAGCAGCATCCCCAGACCCAACTCTGATTTCCCAAGGAACGCTGTGCTTTCCCAGGGGAGATGCCCAGGCAAAGAGGCTTTCGCTGTATGCGTGTTTCTCCTACCGCGAGGCTGGGCTCAGGCAAGAAGCAGCAGCCCGCAGAACATTTCTCAGCGAATGCTGTGCTTTCGCAGAGGCTTTGGCTTGGAGCGAACAGCACTTCGCTGCTGCTTCCTCAGCAAGCCTTCAGTCGCACCAGAGAAGAAGAGCTTTGGGAGAGAAGGTGCCTCTTGGGCCTTGCTTTCCCGGACTCCATGTTCACTTCCTGGATTCACCCTGCCAGGCCGAAGTAAGCAGACACAGCCACAACCCTTCAGGAGCATGCGTAGCCTAGGAAGGCACACTATGCACACTACATTCTCCCATTGTAGGCATCGTTTGGCCATTTACTCTGGCGCTCAGACGGACTCGCCGACTAGGCCAGTGCTTTCCCCACAGGAAAGGAGAGGTGACAGGATCCCTGCACACGGCCCGTGCACTGAATTGGGAGCTTTGGGGGACTGTCCCCACTCCTTTCCCTTAAACGCCGTGCCTTCTCCAAGCTTGCACATCCTGGAGGAAGACGGCATCTGACTCCCTGTTATTTCAGGGAACTGTTTCTGCGAGTTCAATGTAGGCGCGTGGTGGCTAGTGCATGTCTGCCCCAGGGACAGGTGGCCAGGTAGCTGCTATCTCTTTGGGCCCAGAGGCTCAGGACAGGCATGCTTTCTACCCAGACTCCTTCCTAACAGTGGAGCACGCGCCCTGCCCACCACATCCCCTCCTGACTCCTTAGCAGCCAGGCTTCCTTCTCTCTGCACAGGGAGCCGGTGACACTTGTATTGCCTCTGGCCGCTGTGCCTGCCAGGGCCGGCTCTCCTGCTTCGCAACCGTTTTCACACCAGAAGGCCAACGGCTCTTGTTCTTCTCCCTGGGCAGCTTGCTGCACCTTCCACAAATATGCTCCTGGGGAGCGCAGTGAACAACGTGTCATTTCCTTAAGGCTCTTCCCACAGGCGCAATCGCGCTTCTCTCTCAGGTAGAGGGGATGCCCAGGAAAAGAGGATTTAGCTCTATGCCGGTTGATTCCACCCTGCTGAGGAGACCAGCTCAGGCCCACAGGAGCATCCCTCAGACGCGACTCTGATTTCCCAAAGAATGCTGTGCTTTCCCAGAGTGGATGCCCGAGCAAAGAGGCTTTCATCTATACGGGTTTCTCCAATCCTACTACGAATACTAGGCTAAGGCAAGCAGCAACTGCAGCCCACAGAAAGGACTCTGATTTCCCAGCGACTGCTATGCTTTCGCAGAGGTTTTCAGCTTGGCACGAACCGCACTTCACTGTTGCTTCCTCAGCAAGTCTTTGGTCATTCTCTCTGTCGCGTCAAGGAAGAAGAGCTGCGGGAGAGATGGTGCCTCTTGGGCCTTGCTTTCCCGGGCTCCATGTTCGCGTCCTAGTTTCACTCTGCCAGGCCGAACTAAGCAGACACAGCCACAACCCTGCAGTGGCGTGCGTAGCCTAGGATGGCACTCTATGCACACTACCATCTCCCTGTGTAGGCATCGCTTGGCTTTAGCTCTGGAGCTCAGGCAGACTCGCCGACTAGGCCAGTGCTTTCGCCACAGGAAAGCAGAGGTGACAGGATCCCTGCACAAGGCCCGTGCACTGAACAGGGAGCTTTGGGGGACTGTCGCCACTCCTTCCCCTTCCACCCCGCGCCAAATCCACGCTTCCACATCCTGGAGGAAGACGGCATCTGACTCCCCGTTATTTCAGGGAGCTGTTTCTGCGAGTTCAGGGTAGGCGCCTGGTGGCTAGCGCATGTCTGCCCCAGGGACAGGTGACCAAGGAGCTGCTATCTCTTTGGGCCCAGAGGCTCAGGACAGGCATGCTTTTTGCCCAGACTCTTTCCTAAGAGTGGAGCACGCATCCTGCCGTAATCATCCCCTCCTTTCTCCTTAGCAGCCAGGCTTCTGTCTCTCTGCACTGGGAGCGGGTGACACTTGTATTGCCACTGGCCGCTGTGCCTGCCAGGGCCGGCTCTCCTGCTTCGCAACCGTTTCCAGACCAGAAGGCCAACGGCTCCTGTTCTTCTCCCCGGGGAGCGTGCTGCACCTTCCACAGACATGCTCCTGGGGAGCGCAGTGTCCCTTTCCTTAAGGGTCTTTCCGCAGGCGCAACCGCGCGTCTCTCTCAGGCAGAGGGGATGCCCAGGCAAAGAAGATTTCGCTCCATGCGGGTTTATTACACCGTGCTTTGGAGACCAGATCAGGCTAACAGGAGCATCCCACAGACCCGACTCTGATTTCCCAAAGAATGCTGTGCTTTCCCAGAGGGGATGCCGGACAAAGAGTCTTTCGCTCCTCGCGGGTTTCTCCCATATTTCTGCGAATACTAGGCTAAGGCAAGCAGCCACAGCAGCCCACAGAACCGACTCTGATTTCCCAGTGACTGCTATACTTTCACAGAGGTTTTCAGCTTGGCACAAACCGCACTTCACTGCTGCTTCCTCAGCAAGGCTTTGTGTGTTCGCTCTGCCGCGGCAGGGAAGAAGAGCCGCGGGAGAGCTGGTGCCTCTTGGACCTTGCTTTCCAGGGCTCCATGTTCACGCCCAGGGTTCACCTTGCTATGCCGAAGTAAGCAGACACAGACACAACCCTGCTGCAGCGTGCATGTTCTAGCAAGGCACTCTATGCCTAATACCATCTGCTGGGGTAGGTAAGGCTTTGCTTTAGCTCTGGCGCTCAGGCAGACTAGGGGTCTAGGCCAGTGCCTTCACCACAGGAGAGAGGAGGCGACAGAATCCCTGCACACGGCCGTGCACTGGGATGCGGTACTGTGGGGGACTGTCTCCACTCTTTCCCCGGCACACCCACTGCCACCCACATCGCTGCCACATCGTGGTGGAAGACAGCATCTGACTGCACGTTTCTCCATGGGGTTGTTACTGCGAGTTCGGCGTATGGCACCTGGTGGCAAGTCCAAGTCTGCCCTTGGGACAGGTGGCCAAGGAGATGCTGTCCACTTGGGACCAGAGGCACAGGAGAGGCCTGCCTTCTGCCCAGACTCCTTCCTCACAGAGGAGCATGTGACCATGCCCTAATCGTCCCCTCATGTCTCCTTAGCAGCCAGGCTTCCAACTCTGCACAGAGAGCGGGTGACACTTGTCTTGCCACTGGCCTGCTGTTCGTGCCACGGCAGGCTATCCTGCTTCCCGACCGTTTCCCGACCCCAAGGCCAACGGCTCCTTCTCTTCTCCGGGGCGGCGTGCTGCGCCTTCCCTACACTTGATTCCCTCTCAGGCAGAGGGGATGCTAGGGCAAAGGGTATTTCGCTCCATGCGGGTATCTTCCACCGAGCTGCGGGGACTAGCCCAGGCAAGCTGCAGCAGCATCCCCAAACCCAACTCTGATTTCCCAAGGAACGCTGTGCTTTCCCAGAGGAGATGCCCAGGCAAAGAGGCTTTCGCTGTATGCGTGTTTCTCCTACCGCGAGGCTGGGCTCAGGCAAGAAACAGCAGCCCGCAGAACATTTCTCAGCGAATGCTGTGCTTTCGCAGAGGCTTTGGCTTGGAGCGAACAGCACTTCGCTTCTGCTTCCTCAGCAAGCCTTCAGTCGCACCAGAGAAGAAGAGCTTTGGGAGAGAAGGTGCCTCTTGGGCCTTGCTTTCCCGGACTCCATGTTCACTTCCTGGATTCACCCTGCCAGGCCGAAGTAAGCAGACACAGCCACAACCCTTCAGGAGCATGCGTAGCCTAGGAAGGCACACTATGCACACTACATTCTCCCATTGTAGGCATCGTTTGGCCATTTACTCTGGCGCTCAGACGGACTCGCCGACTAGGCCAGTGCTTTCCCCACAGGAAAGGAGAGGTGACAGGATCCCTGCACACGGCCCGTGCACTGAATTGGGAGCTTTGGGGGACTGTCCCCACTCCTTTCCCTTAAACGCCGTGCCTTCTCCAAGCTTGCACATCCTGGAGGAAGACGGCATCTGACTCCCTGTTATTTCAGGGAGCTGTTTCTGCGAGTTCAACGTAGGCGCGTGGTGGCTAGTGCATGTCTGCCCCAGGGACAGGTGGCCAGGTAGCTGCTATCTCTTTGGGCCCAGAGGCTCAGGACAGGCATGCTTTCTACCCAGACTCCTTCCTAACAGTGGAGCACGCGCCCTGCCCACCACATCCCCTCCTGACTCCTTAGCAGCCAGGCTTCCTTCTCTCTGCACAGGGAGCCGGTGACACTTGTATTGCCTCTGGCCGCTGTGCCTGCCAGGGCCGGCTCTCCTGCTTCGCAACCGTTTTCACACCAGAAGGCCAACGGCTCTTGTTCTTCTCCCTGGGCAGCTTGCTGCACCTTCCACAAATATGCTCCTGGGGAGCGCAGTGAACAACGTGTCATTTCCTTAAGGCTCTTCCCACAGGCGCAATCGCGCTTCTCTCTCAGGTAGAGGGGATGCCCAGGAAAAGAGGATTTAGCTCTATGCCGGTTGATTCCACCCTGCTGAGGAGACCAGCTCAGGCCCACAGGAGCATCCCTCAGACGCGACTCTGATTTCCCAAAGAATGCTGTGCTTTCCCAGAGTGGATGCCCGAGCAAAGAGGCTTTCATCTAAACGGGTTTCTCCAATCCTACTACGAATACTAGGCTAAGGCAAGCAGCAACTGCAGCCCACAGAAAGGACTCTGATTTCCCAGCGACTGCTATGCTTTCGCAGAGGTTTTCAGCTTGGCACGAACCGCACTTCACTGTTGCTTCCTCAGCAAGTCTTTGGTCATTCTCTGTGTCGCGTCAAGGAAGAAGAGCTGCGGGAGAGATGGTGCCTCTTGGGCCTTGCTTTCCCGGGCTCCATGTTCGCGTCCTAGTTTCACTCTGCCAGGCCGAACTAAGCAGACACAGCCACAACCCTGCAGTGGCGTGCGTAGCCTAGGATGGCACTCTATGCACACTACCATCTCCCTGTGTAGGCATCGCTTGGCTTTAGCTCTGGCGCTCAGGCAGACTCGCCGACTAGGCCAGTGCTTTCGCCACAGGAAAGCAGAGGTGACAGGATCCCTGCACAAGGCCCGTGCACTGAACAGGGAGCTTTGGGGGACTGTCGCCACTCCTTCCCCTTCTACCCCGCGCCAAATCCACGCTTCCACATCCTGGAGGAAGACGGCATCTGACTCCCCGTTATTTCAGGGAGCTGTTTCTGCGAGTTCAGGGTAGGCGCCTGGTGGCTAGCGCATGTCTGCCCCAGGGACAGGTGACCAAGGAGCTGCTATCTCTTTGGGCCCAGAGGCTCAGGACAGGCATGCTTTTTGCCCAGACTCTTTCCTAAGAGTGGAGCACGCATCCTGCCGTAATCATACCCTCCTTTCTCCTTAGCAGCCAGGCTTCTGTCTCTCTGCAATGGGAGCGGGTGACACTTGTATTGCCACTGGCCGCTGTGCCTGCCAGGGCCGGCTCTCCTGCTTCGCAACCGTTTCCAGACCAGAAGGCCAACGGCTCCTGTTCTTCTCCCCGGGGAGCGTGCTGCACCTTCCACAGACATGCTCCTGGGGAGCGCAGTGTCCCTTTCCTTAAGGGTCTTTCCGCAGGCGCAACCGCGCGTCTCTCTCAGGCAGAGGGGATGCCCAGGCAAAGAAGATTTCGCTCCATGCGGGTTTATTACACCGTGCTTTGGAGACCAGATCAGGCTAACAGGAGCATCCCACAGACCCGACTCTGATTTCCCAAAGAATGCTGTGCTTTCCCAGAGGGGATGCCGGACAAAGAGTCTTTCGCTCCTCGCGGGTTTCTCCCATATTTCTGCGAATACTAGGCTAAGGCAAGCAGCCACAGCAGCCCACAGAACCGACTCTGATTTCCCAGTGACTGCTATACTTTCACAGAGGTTTTCAGCTTGGCACAAACCGCACTTCACTGCTGCTTCCTCAGCAAGGCTTTGTGTGTTCGCTCTGCCGCGGCAGGGAAGAAGAGCCGCGGGAGAGCTGGTGCCTCTTGGACCTTGCTTTCCAGGGCTCCATGTTCACGCCCAGGGTTCACCTTGCTATGCCGAAGTAAGCAGACACAGACACAACCCTGCTGCAGCGTGCATGTTCTAGCAAGGCACTCTATGCCTAATACCATCTGCTGGGGTAGGTAAGGCTTTGCTTTAGCTCTGGCGCTCAGGCAGACTCTGGGTCTAGGCCAGTGCCTTCACCACAGGAGAGAGGAGGCGACAGAATCAATGCACACGGCCGTGCACTGGGATGCGGTACTGTGGGGGACTGTCTCCACTCTTTCCCCGGCACACCCACTGCCACCCACATCGCTGCCACATCGTGGTGGAAGACAGCATCTGACTGCACGTTTCTCCATGGGGTTGTTACTGCGAGTTCGGCGTATGGCACCTGGTGGCAAGTCCAAGTCTGCCCTTGGGACAGGTGGCCAAGGAGATGCTGTCCACTTGGGACCAGAGGCACAGGAGAGGCCTGCCTTCTGCCCAGACTCCTTCCTCACAGAGGAGCATGTGACCATGCCCTAATCGTCCCCTCATGTCTCCTTAGCAGCCAGGCTTCCAACTCTGCACAGAGAGCGGGTGACACTTGTCTTGCCACTGGCCTGCTGTTCGTGCCACGGCAGGCTATCCTGCTTCCCGACCGTTTCCCGACCCCAAGGCCAACGGCTCCTTCTCTTCTCCGGGGCGGCGTGCTGCGCCTTCCCTACACTTGATTCCCTCTCAGGCAGAGGGGATGCTAGGGCAAAGGGTATTTCGCTCCATGCGGGTATCTTCCACCGAGCTGCGGAGACTAGCCCAGGCAAGCTGCAGCAGCATCCCCAAACCCAACTCTGATTTCCCAAGGAACGCTGTGCTTTCCCAGAGGAGATGCCCAGGCAAAGAGGCTTTCGCTGTATGCGTGTTTCTCCTACCGCGAGGCTGGGCTCAGGCAAGAAGCAGCAGCCCGCAGAACATTTCTCAGCGAATGCTGTGCTTTCGCAGAGGCTTTGGCTTGGAGCGAACAGCACTTCGCTTCTGCTTCCTCAGCAAGCCTTCAGTCGCACCAGAGAAGAAGAGCTTTGGGAGAGATGGTGCCTCTTGGGCCTTGCTTTCCCGGACTCCATGTTCGCTTCCTGGATTCACCCTGCCAGGCCGAACTAAGCAGACACAGCCACAACCCTTCAGGAGCATGCGTAGCCTAGGAAGGCACACTATGCACACTACATTCTCCCATTGTAGGCATCGTTTGGCCATTTACTCTGGCGCTCAGACGGACTCGCCGACTAGGCCAGTGCTTTCCCCACAGGAAAGGAGAGGTGACAGGATCCCTGCACACGGCCCGTGCACTGAATTGGGCGCTTTGGGGGATGTCCCCACTCCTTTCCCTTAAACGCCGTGCCTTCTCCAAGCTTGCACATCCTGGAGGAAGACGGCATCTGACTCCCTGTTATTTCAGGGAGCTGTTTCTGCGAGTTCAACGTAGGCGCGTGGTGGCTAGTGCATGTCTGCCCCAGGGACAGGTGGCCAGGTAGCTGCTATCTCTTTGGGCCCAGAGGCTCAGGACAGGCATGCTTTCTACCCAGACTCCTTCCTAACAGTGGAGCACGCGCCCAGCCCACCACATCCCCTCCTGACTCCTTAGCAGCCAGGCTTCCTTCTCTCTGCACAGGGAGCCGGTGACACTTGTATTGCCTCTGGCCGCTGTGCCTGCCAGGGCCGGCTCTCCTGCTTCGCAACCATTTTCACACCAGAAGGCCAACGGCTCTTGTTCTTCTCCCTGGGCAGCTTGCTGCACCTTCCACAAATATGCTCCTGGGGAGCGCAGTGAACAACGTATCATTTCCTTAAGGCTCTTCCCACAGGCGCAATCGCGCTTCTCTCTCAGGTAGAGGGGATGCCCAGGAAAAGAGGATTTAGCTCTATGCCGGTTGATTCCACCCTGCTGAGGAGACCAGCTCAGGCCCACAGGAGCATCCCTCAGACGCGACTCTGATTTCCCAAAGAATGCTGTGCTTTCCCAGAGTGGATGCCCGAGCAAAGAGGCTTTCATCTAAACGGGTTTCTCCAATCCTACTACGAATACTAGGCTAAGGCAAGCAGCAACTGCAGCCCACAGAAAGGACTCTGATTTCCCAGCGACTGCTATGCTTTCGCAGAGGTTTTCAGCTTGGCACGAACCGCACTTCACTGTTGCTTCCTCAGCAAGTCTTTGGTCATTCTCTCTGTCGCGTCAAGGAAGAAGAGCTGCGGGAGAGATGGTGCCTCTTGGGCCTTGCTTTCCCGGGCTCCATGTTCGCGTCCTAGTTTCACTCTGCCAGGCCGAACTAAGCAGACACAGCCACAACCCTGCAGTGGCGTGCGTAGCCTAGGATGGCACTCTATGCACACTACCATCTCCCTGTGTAGGCATCGCTTGGCTTTAGCTCTGGCGTTCAGGCAGAC
Source organism: Mustela lutreola (assembly GCF_030435805.1). Taxonomy (NCBI): domain Eukaryota; kingdom Metazoa; phylum Chordata; class Mammalia; order Carnivora; family Mustelidae; genus Mustela; species Mustela lutreola. Next base: position 483,025 of record NC_081307.1, read on the forward strand.
TCGCCGACTAGGCCAGTGCTTTCGCCACAGGAAAGCAGAGGTGACAGGATCCCTGCACAAGGCCCGTGCACTGAACAGGGAGCTTTGGGGGACTGTCGCCACTCCTTCCCCTTCTACCCCGCGCCAAATCCACGCTTCCACATCCTGGAGGAAGACGGCATCTGACTCCCCGTTATTTCAGGGAGCTGTTTCTGCGAGTTCAGGGTAGGCGCCTGGTGGCTAGCGCATGTCTGCCCCAGGGACAGGTGACCAAGGAGCTGCTATCTCTTTGGGCCCAGAGGCTCAGGACAGGCATGCTTTTTGCCCAGACTCTTTCCTAAGAGTGGAGCACGCATCCTGCCGTAATCATCCCCTCCTTTCTCCTTAGCAGCCAGGCTTCTGTCTCTCTGCAATGGGAGCGGGTGACACTTGTATTGCCACTGGCCGCTGTGCCTGCCAGGGCCGGCTCTCCTGCTTCGCAACAGTTTCCAGACCAGAAGGCCAACGGCTCCTGTTCTTCTCTCCGGGGAGCGTGCTGCACCTTCCAAAGACATGCTCCTGGGGAGCGCAGTGTCCCTTTCCTTAAGGGTCTTTCCGCAGGCGCAACCGCGCGTCTCTCTCAGGCAGAGGGGATGCCCAGGCAAAGAAGATTTCGCTCCATGCGGGTTTATTACACCGTGCTTTGGAGACCAGATCAGGCTAACAGGAGCATCCCACAGACCCGACTCTGATTTCCCAAAGAATGCTGTGCTTTCCCAGAGGGGATGCCGGACAAAGAGTCTTTCGCTCCTCGCGGGTTTCTCCCATATTTCTGCGAATACTAGGCTAAGGCAAGCAGCCACAGCAGCCCACAGAACCGACTCTGATTTCCCAGTGACTGCTATACTTTCACAGAGGTTTTCAGCTTGGCACAAACCGCACTTCACTGCTGCTTCCTCAGCAAGGCTTTGTGTGTTCGCTCTGCCGCGGCAGGGAAGAAGAGCCGCGGGAGAGCTGGTGCCTCTTGGACCTTGCTTTCCAGGGCTCCATGTTCACGCCCAGGGTTCACCTTGCTATGCCGAAGTAAGCAGACACAGACACAACCCTGCTGCAGCGTGCATGTTCTAGCAAGGCACTCTATGCCTAATACCATCTGCTGGGGTAGGTAAGGCTTTGCTTTAGCTCTGGCGCTCAGGCAGACTAGGGGTCTAGGCCAGTGCCTTCACCACAGGAGAGAGGAGGCGACAGAATCCCTGCACACGGCCGTGCACTGGGATGCGGTACTGTGGGGGACTGTCTCCACTCTTTCCCCGGCACACCCACTGCCACCCACATCGCTGCCACATCGTGGTGGAAGACAGCATCTGACTGCACGTTTCTCCATGGGGTTGTTACTGCGAGTTCGGCGTATGGCACCTGGTGGCAAGTCCAAGTCTGCCCTTGGGACAGGTGGCCAAGGAGATGCTGTCCACTTGGGACCAGAGGCACAGGAGAGGCCTGCCTTCTGCCCAGACTCCTTCCTCACAGAGGAGCATGTGACCATGCCCTAATCGTCCCCTCATGTCTCCTTAGCAGCCAGGCTTCCAACTCTGCACAGAGAGCGGGTGACACTTGTCTTGCCACTGGCCTGCTGTTCGTGCCACGGCAGGCTATCCTGCTTCCCGAGCGTTTCCCGACCCCAAGGCCAACGGCTCCTTCTCTTCTCCGGGGCGGCGTGCTGCGCCTTCCCTACACTTGATTCCCTCTCAGGCAGAGGGGATGCTAGGGCAAAGGGTATTTCGCTCCATGCGGGTATCTTCCACCGAGCTGCGGAGACTAGCCCAGGCAAGCAGCAGCAGCATCCGCAAACCCAACTCTGATTTCCCAAGGAACGCTGTGCTTTCCCAGAGGAGATGCCCAGGCAAAGAGGCTTTCGCTGTATGCGTGTTTCTCCTACCGCGAGGCTGGGCTCAGGCAAGAAGCAGCAGCCCGCAGAACATTTCTCAGCGAATGCTGTGCTTTCGCAGAGGCTTTGGCTTGGAGCGAACAGCACTTCGCTGCTGCTTCCTCAACAAGCCTTCAGTCGCACCAGGGAAGAAGAGCTTTGGGAGAGATGGTGCCTCTTGGGCCTTGCTTTCCCGGACTCCATGTTCGCTTCCTGGGTTCACCCTGCCAGGCCGAACTAAGCAGACACAGCCACAACCCTTCAGGAGCGTGCGTAGCCTAGGATGGCACACTATGCACACTACCATCTCCCAGGTTAGGCATCGTTTGGCCTTTTACTCTGGCGCTCAGGCGGACTCGCCGACTAGGCCAGTGCTTTCCCCACAGGAAAGGAGAGGTGACAGGATCCCAGCACACGGCCCGTGCACTGAATTGGGAGCTTTGGGGTACTGTCCCCACTCCTTTCCCTTAAACGCCGTGCCTCCTCCAAGCTTGCACATCCTGGAGGAAGACGGCATCTGACTCCCTGTTATTTCAGGGAGCTGTTTCTGCGAGTTCAACGTAGGCGCGTGGTGGCTAGTGCATGTCTGCCCCAGGGACAGGTGGCCAAGTAGCTGCTATCTCTTTGGGCCCAGAGGCTCAGGACAGGCATGCTTTCTACCCAGACTCCTTCCTAACAGTGGAGCACGCGCCCTGCCCACCACATCCCCTCCTGACTCCTTAGCAGCCAGGCTTCCTTCTCTCTGCACTGGGAGCCGGTGACACTTGTATTGCCTCTGGCCGCTGTGCCTGCCAGGGCCGGCTCTCCTGCTTCGCAACCGTTTTCACACCAGAAGGCCAACGGCTCTTGTTCTTCTCCCTGGGCAGCTTGCTGCACCTTCCACAAATATGCTCCTGGGGAGCGCAGTGAACAACGTGTCATTTCCTTAAGGCTCTTCCCACAGGCGCAATCGCGCTTCTCTCTCAGGTAGAGGGGATGCCCAGGAAAAGAGGATTTAGCTCTATGCCGGTTGATTCCACCCTGCTGAGGAGACCAGCTCAGGCCCACAGGAGCATCCCTCAGACGCGACTCTGATTTCCCAAAGAATGCTGTGCTTTCCCAGAGTGGATGCCCGAGCAAAGAGGCTTTCATCTATACGGGTTTCTCCAATCCTACTACGAATACTAGGCTAAGGCAAGCAGCAACTGCAGCCCACAGAAAGGACTCTGATTTCCCAGCGACTGCTATGCTTTCGCAGAGGTTTTCAGCTTGGCACGAACCGCACTTCACTGTTGCTTCCTCAGCAAGTCTTTGGTCATTCTCTCTGTCGCGTCAAGGAAGAAGAGCTGCGGGAGAGATGGTGCCTCTTGGGCCTTGCTTTCCCGGGCTCCATGTTCGCGTCCTAGTTTCACTCTGCCAGGCCGAACTAAGCAGACACAGCCACAACCCTGCAGTGGCGTGCGTAGCCTAGGATGGCACTCTATGCACACTACCATCTCCCTGTGTAGGCATCGCTTGGCTTTAGCTCTGGCGCTCAGGCAGACTCGCCGACTAGGCCAGTGCTTTCGCCACAGGAAAGCAGAGGTGACAGGATCCCTGCACAAGGCCCGTGCACTGAACAGGGAGCTTTGGGGGACTGTCGCCACTCCTTCCCCTTCTACCCCGCGCCAAATCCACGCTTCCACATCCTGGAGGAAGACGGCATCTGACTCCCCGTTATTTCAGGGAGCTGTTTCTGCGAGTTCAGGGTAGGCGCCTGGTGGCTAGCGCATGTCTGCCCCAGGGACAGGTGACCAAGGAGCTGCTATCTCTTTGGGCCCAGAGGCTCAGGACAGGCATGCTTTTTGCCCAGACTCTTTCCTAAGAGTGGAGCACGCATCCTGCCGTAATCATCCCCTCCTTTCTCCTTAGCAGCCAGGCTTCTGTCTCTCTGCACTGGGAGCGGGTGACACTTGTATTGCCACTGGCCGCTGTGCCTGCCAGGGCCGGCTCTCCTGCTTCGCAACCGTTTCCAGACCAGAATGCCAACGGCTCCGGTTCTTCTCCCGGGGAGCGTGCTGCACCTTCCACAGACATGCTCCTGGGGAGCGCAGTGTCCCTTTCCTTAAGGGTCTTTCCGCAGGCGCAACCGCGCGTCTCTCTCAGGCAGAGGGGATGCCCAGGCAAAGAAGATTTCGCTCCATGCGGGTTTATTACACCGTGCTTTGGAGACCAGATCAGGCTAACAGGAGCATCCCACAGACCCGACTCTGATTTCCCAAAGAATGCTGTGCTTTCCCAGAGGGGATGCCGGACAAAGAGTCTTTCGCTCCTCTTGGGTTTCTCCCATATTTCTGCGAATACTAGGCTAAGGCAAGCAGCCACAGCAGCCCACAGAACCGACTCTGATTTCCCAGTGACTGCTATACTTTCACAGAGGTTTTCAGCTTGGCACAAACCGCACTTCACTGCTGCTTCCTCAGCAAGGCTTTGTGTGTTCGCTCTGCCGCGGCAGGGAAGAAGAGCCGCGGGAGAGCTGGTGCCTCTTGGACCTTGCTTTCCAGGGCTCCATGTTCACGCCCAGGGTTCACCTTGCTATGCCGAAGTAAGCAGACACAGACACAACCCTGCTGCAGCGTGCATGTTCTAGCAAGGCACTCTATGCCTAATACCATCTGCTGGGGTAGGTAAGGCTTTGCTTTAGCTCTGGCGCTCAGGCAGACTAGGGGTCTAGGCCAGTGCCTTCACCACAGGAGAGAGGAGGCGACAGAATCCCTGCACACGGCCGTGCACTGGGATGCGGTACTGTGGGGGACTGTCTCCACTCTTTCCCCGGCACACCCACTGCCACCCACATCGCTGCCACATCGTGGTGGAAGACAGCATCTGACTGCACGTTTCTCCATGGGGTTGTTACTGCGAGTTCGGCGTATGGCACCTGGTGGCAAGTCCAAGTCTGCCCTTGGGACAGGTGGCCAAGGAGATGCTGTCCACTTGGGACCAGAGGCACAGGAGAGGCCTGCCTTCTGCCCAGACTCCTTCCTCACAGAGGAGCATGTGACCATGCCCTAATCGTCCCCTCATGTCTCCTTAGCAGCCAGGCTTCCAACTCTGCACAGAGAGCGGGTGACACTTGTCTTGCCACTGGCCTGCTGTTCGTGCCACGGCAGGCTATCCTGCTTCCCGACCGTTTCCCGACCCCAAGGCCAACGGCTCCTTCTCTTCTCCGGGGCGGCGTGCTGCGCCTTCCCTACACTTGATTCCCTCTCAGGCAGAGGGGATGCTAGGGCAAAGGGTATTTCGCTCCATGCGGGTATCTTCCACCGAGCTGCGGAGACTAGCCCAGGCAAGCTGCAGCAGCATCCCCAAACCCAACTCTGATTTCCCAAGGAACGCTGTGCTTTCCCAGAGGAGATGCCCAGGCAAAGAGGCTTTCGCTGTATGCGTGTTTCTCCTACCGCGAGGCTGGGCTCAGGCAAGAAGCAGCAGCCCGCAGAACATTTCTCAGCGAATGCTGTGCTTTCGCAGAGGCTTTGGCTTGGAGCGAACAGCACTTCGCTTCTGCTTCCTCAGCAAGCCTTCAGTCGCACCAGAGAAGAAGAGCTTTGGGAGAGATGGTGCCTCTTGGGCCTTGCTTTCCCGGACTCCATGTTCGCTTCCTGGATTCACCCTGCCAGGCCGAACTAAGCAGACACAGCCACAACCCTGCAGGAGCATGCGTAGCCTAGGAAGGCACACTATGCACACTACATTCTCCCATTGTAGGCATCGTTTGGCCATTTACTCTGGCGCTCAGACGGACTCGCCGACTAGGCCAGTGCTTTCCCCACAGGAAAGGAGAGGTGACAGGATCCCTGCACACGGCCCGTGCACTGAATTGGGAGCTTTGGGGGACTGTCCCCACTCCTTTCCCTTAAACGCCGTGCCTTCTCCAAGCTTGCACATCCTGGAGGAAGACGGCATCTGACTCCCTGTTATTTCAGGGAGCTGTTTCTGCGAGTTCAACTTAGGCGCGTGGTGGCTAGTGCATGTCTGCCCCAGGGACAGGTGGCCAAGTAGCTGCTATCTCTTTGGGCCCAGAGGCTCAGGACAGGCATGCTTTCTACCCAGACTCCTTCCTAACAGTGGAGCACGCGCCCTGCCCACCACATCCCCTCCTGACTCCTTAGCAGCCAGGCTTCCTTCTCTCTGCACAGGGAGCCGGTGACACTTGTATTGCCTCTGGCCGCTGTGCCTGCCAGGGACGGCTCTCCTGCTTCGCAACCGTTTTCACACCAGAAGGCCAACGGCTCTTGTTCTTCTCCCTGGGCAGCTTGCTGCACCTTCCACAAATATGCTCCTGGGGAGCGCAGTGAACAACGTGTCATTTCCTTAAGGCTCTTCCCACAGGCGCAATCGCGCTTCTCTCTCAGGCAGAGGGGATGCCCAGGCAAAGAGGATTTCGCTCCATGCAGTTGATTCCACCCTGCTGAGGAGACCAGCTCAGGCCCACAAGAGCATCCCTCAGACCCGACTCTGATTTCCCAAAGAATGCTGTGCTTTCCCAGAGTGGATGCCCGAGCAAAGAGGCTTTCATCTATACGGGTTTCTCCAATCCTACTACGAATACTAGGCTAAGGCAAGCAGCAACTGCAGCCCACAGAACGGACTCTGATTTCCCAGCGACTGCTATGCTTTCGCAGAGGTTTTCAGCTTGGCACGAACCGCACTTCGCTGCTGCTTCCTCAGAAAGGCATTGGGTGTTCAATCTGCGGGGCAGGGAAGAAGTGCTGCGGGAAAGGTGGTGCCTCTTGGCATTTGATTTCCCTGGCTCCGAGTTTAGCCCGGGATTTACCTTGCTATGCAGAAATAAGCAGACAAAGTCACAACCCTGCAGCAGTGAGCTTGGCCTAGCATGGCACTCTATGCCTATTACCATCTCCTGGGGTAGATTAGATTTGCTTTTTGCTCTGGCTCTAAGGCAGACTCGGGGTCTAGGCCAGTGCCTTCACCACAGGAGAGAGGAGGCGACAGTATCCCTGCACACGGCCCGTGTACTGGGATGGGGTACTGTGGGGGACTGTCTCCACTCTTTCCCCGGCACACCCCCTGCCACCCACATCGCTGCCACATTGTGGTTGAAGACAGCATCTGACTGCACGTTTCTCCATGGGGTTGTTACTGCGAGTTCGGCGTATGGCACCTGGTGGCAAGTCCAAGTCTGCCCTTGGGACAGGTGGCCAAGGAGATGCTGTACCCTTGGGACCAGAGGCACAAGAGAGGCCTGCCTTCTGCCCAGACTCCTTCCTCAGAGTGGAGCACGCGAACATGCCCTAGTCGTCCCCTCATGTCTCCTTCGCAGCCAGGCTTCCAACTCTCTGCACAGAGGGCCGGTGACACTAGTCTTGCCACTGGCCTGCTGTTCGTGCCACGGCAGGCTATCCTGCTTCCCGAGCGTTTCCCGACCCCAAGGCCAACGGCTCTTTCTCTTCTCCGGGCGGCGTGCTGCGCCTTCCCTACACTTGATTCCCTCTCAGGCAGAGGGGATGCTAGGGCAAAGGGTATTTCGCTCCATGCGGGTATCTTCCACCGAGCTGCGGAGACTAGCCCAGGCAAGCAGCAGCAGCATCCGCAAACCCAACTCTGATTTCCCAAGGAACGCTGTGCTTTCCCAGAGGAGATGCCCAGGCAAAGAGGCTTTCGCTGTATGCGTGTTTCTCCTACCGCGAGGCTGGGCTCAGGCAAGAAGCAGCAGCCCGCAGAACATTTCTCAGCGAATGCTGTGCTTTCGCAGAGGCTTTGGCTTGGAGCGAACAGCACTTCGCTGCTGCTTCCTCAACAAGCCTTCAGTCGCACCAGGGAAGAAGAGCTTTGGGAGAGATGGTGCCTCTTGGGCCTTGCTTTCCCGGACTCCATGTTCGCTTCCTGGGTTCACCCTGCCAGGCCGAACTAAGCAGACACAGCCACAACCCTTCAGGAGCGTGCGTAGCCTAGGATGGCACACTATGCACACTACCATCTCCCAGGTTAGGCATCGTTTGGCCTTTTACTCTGGCGCTCAGGCGGACTCGCCGACTAGGCCAGTGCTTTCCCCACAGGAAAGGAGAGGTGACAGGATCCCAGCACACGGCCCGTGCACTGAATTGGGAGCTTTGGGGGACTGTCCCCACTCCTTTCCCTTAAACGCCGTGCCTCCTCCAAGCTTGCACATCCTGGAGGAAGACGGCATCTGACTCCCTGTTATTTCAGGGAGCTGTTTCTGCGAGTTCAACGTAGGCGCGTGGTGTCTAGTGCATGTCTGCCCCAGGGACAGGTGGCCAAGGAGCTGCTATCTCTTTGGGCCCAGAGGCTCAGGACAGGCATGCTTTCTACCCAGACTCCTTCCTAACAGTGGAGCACGCGCCCTGCCCACCACATCCCCTCCTGACTCCTTAGCAGCCAGGCTTCCTTCTCTCTGCACTGGGAGCCGGTGACACTTGTATTGCCTCTGGCCGCTGTGCCTGCCAGGGCCGGCTCTCCTGCTTCGCAACCGTTTTCACACCAGAAGGCCAACGGCTCTTGTTCTTCTCCCTGGGCAGCTTGCTGCACCTTCCACAAATATGCTCCTGGGGAGCGCAGTGAACAACGTGTCATTTCCTTAAGGCTCTTCCCACAGGCGCAATCGCGCTTCTCTCTCAGGTAGAGGGGATGCCCAGGAAAAGAGGATTTAGCTCTATGCCGGTTGATTCCACCCTGCTGAGGAGACCAGCTCAGGCCCACAGGAGCATCCCTCAGACGCGACTCTGATTTCCCAAAGAATGCTGTGCTTTCCCAGAGTGGATGCCCGAGCAAAGAGGCTTTCATCTATACGGGTTTCTCCAATCCTACTACGAATACTAGGCTAAGGCAAGCAGCAACTGCAGCCCACAGAAAGGACTCTGATTTCCCAGCGACTGCTATGCTTTCGCAGAGGTTTTCAGCTTGGCACGAACCGCACTTCACTGTTGCTTCCTCAGCAAGTCTTTGGTCATTCTCTCTGTCGCGTCAAGGAAGAAGAGCTGCGGGAGAGATGGTGCCTCTTGGGCCTTGCTTTCCCGGGCTCCATGTTCGCGTCCTAGTTTCACTCTGCCAGGCCGAACTAAGCAGACACAGCCACAACCCTGCAGTGGCGTGCGTAGCCTAGGATGGCACTCTATGCACACTACCATCTCCCTGTGTAGGCATCGCTTGGCTTTAGCTCTGGCGCTCAGGCAGACTCGCCGACTAGGCCAGTGCTTTCGCCACAGGAAAGCAGAGGTGACAGGATCCCTGCACAAGGCCCGTGCACTGAACAGGGAGCTTTGGGGGACTGTCGCCACTCCTTCCCCTTCTACCCCGCGCCAAATCCACGCTTCCACATCCTGGAGGAAGACGGCATCTGACTCCCCGTTATTTCAGGGAGCTGTTTCTGCGAGTTCAGGGTAGGCGCCTGGTGGCTAGCGCATGTCTGCCCCAGGGACAGGTGACCAAGGAGCTGCTATCTCTTTGGGCCCAGAGGCTCAGGACAGGCATGCTTTTTGCCCAGACTCTTTCCTAAGAGTGGAGCACGCATCCTGCCGTAATCATCCCCTCCTTTCTCCTTAGCAGCCAGGCTTCTGTCTCTCTGCACTTTGAGCGGGTGACACTTGTATTGCCACTGGCCGCTGTGCCTGCCAGGGCCGGCTCTCCTGCTTCGCAACCGTTTCCAGACCAGAAGGCCAACGGCTCCTGTTCTTCTCCCCGGGGAGCGTGCTGCACCTTCCACAGACATGCTCCTGGGGAGCGCAGTGTCCCTTTCCTTAAGGGTCTTTCCGCAGGCCCAACCGCGCGTCTCTCTCAGGCAGAGGGGATGCCCAGGCAAAGAAGATTTCGCTCCATGCGGGTTTATTACACCGTGCTTTGGAGACCAGATCAGGCTAACAGGAGCATCCCACAGACCCGACTCTGATTTCCCAAAGAATGCTGTGCTCTCCCAGAGGGGATGCCGGACAAAGAGTCTTTCGCTCCTCGCGGGTTTCTCCCATATTTCTGCGAATACTAGGCTAAGGCAAGCAGCCACAGCAGCCCACAGAACCGACTCTGATTTCCCAGTGACTGCTATACTTTCACAGAGGTTTTCAGCTTGGCACAAACCGCACTTCACTGCTGCTTCCTCAGCAAGGCTTTGTGTGTTCGCTCTGCCGCGGCAGGGAAGAAGAGCCGCGGGAGAGCTGGTGCCTCTTGGACCTTGCTTTCCAGGGCTCCATGTTCACGCCCAGGGTTCACCTTGCTATGCCGAAGTAAGCAGACACAGACACAACCCTGCTGCAGCGTGCATGTTCTAGCAAGGCACTCTATGCCTAATACCATCTGCTGGGGTAGGTAAGGCTTTGCTTTAGCTCTGGCGCTCAGGCAGACTCTGGGTCTAGGCCAGTGCCTTCACCACAGGAGAGAGGAGGCGACAGAATCCCTGCACACGGCCCGTGCACTGGGATGGGGTACTGTGGGGGACTGTCTCCACTCTTTCCCCGGCACACCCCCTGCCACCCACATCGCTGCCACATTGTGGTTGAAGACAGCATCTGACTGCACGTTTCTCCATGGGGTTGTTACTGCGAGTTCGGCGTATGGCACCTGGTGGCAAGTCCAAGTCTGCCCTTGGGACAGGTGGCCAAGGAGATGCTGTACCCTTGGGACCAGAGGCACAAGAGAGGCCTGCCTTCTGCCCAGACTCCTTCCTCAGAGTGGAGCACGCGAACATGCCCTAGTCGTCCCCTCATGTCTCCTTCGCAGCCAGGCTTCCAACTCTCTGCACAGAGGGCCGGTGACACTAGTCTTGCCACTGGCCTGCTGTTCGTGCCACGGCAGGCTATCCTGCTTCCCGAGCGTTTCCCGACCCCAAGGCCAACGGCTCTTTCTCTTCTCCGGGCGGCGTGCTGCGCCTTCCCTACACTTGATTCCCTCTCAGGTGAGGGGATGCTAGGGCAAAGGGTATTTCGCTCCATGCGGGTATCTTCCACCGAGCTGCGGAGACTAGCCCAGGCAAGCAGCAGCAGCATCCGCAAACCCAACTCTGATTTCCCAAGGAACGCTGTGCTTTCCCAGAGGAGATGCCCAGGCAAAGAGGCTTTCGCTGTATGCGTGTTTCTCCTACCGCGAGGCTGGGCTCAGGCAAGAAGCAGCAGCCCGCAGAACATTTCTCAGCGAATGCTGTGCTTTCGCAGAGGCTTTGGCTTGGAGCGAACAGCACTTCGCTGCTGCTTCCTCAACAAGCCTTCAGTCGCACCAGGGAAGAAGAGCTTTGGGAGAGATGGTGCCTCTTGGGCCTTGCTTTCCCGGACTCCATGTTCGCTTCCTGGGTTCACCCTGCCAGGCCGAACTAAGCAGACACAGCCACAACCCTTCAGGAGCGTGCGTAGCCTAGGATGGCACACTATGCACACTACCATCTCCCAGGTTAGGCATCGTTTGGCCTTTTACTCTGGCGCTCAGGCGGACTCGCCGACTAGGCCAGTGCTTTCCCCACAGGAAAGGAGAGGTGACAGGATCCCAGCACACGGCCCGTGCACTGAATTGGGAGCTTTGGGGGACTGTCCCCACTCCTTTCCCTTAAACGCCGTGCCTCCTCCAAGCTTGCACATCATGGAGGAAGACGGCATCTGACTCCCTGTTATTTCAGGGAGCTGTTTCTGCGAGTTCAACGTAGGCGCGTGGTGGCTAGTGCATGTCTGCCCCAGGGACAGGTGGCCAAGTAGCTGCTATCTCTTTGGGCCCAGAGGCTCAGGACAGGCATGCTTTCTACCCAGACTCCTTCCTAACAGTGGAGCACGCGCCCTGCCCACCACATCCCCTCCTGACTCCTTAGCAGCCAGGCTTCCTTCTCTCTGCACTGGGAGCCGGTGACACTTGTATTGCCTCTGGCCGCTGTGCCTGCCAGGGCCGGCTCTCCTGCTTCGCAACCGTTTTCACACCAGAAGGCCAACGGCTCTTGTTCTTCTCCCTGGGCAGCTTGCTGCACCTTCCACAAATATGCTCCTGGGGAGCGCAGTGAACAACGTGTCATTTCCTTAAGGCTCTTCCCACAGGCGCAATCGCGCTTCTCTCTCAGGTAGAGGGGATGCCCAGGAAAAGAGGATTTAGCTCTATGCCGGTTGATTCCACCCTGCTGAGGAGACCAGCTCAGGCCCACAGGAGCATCCCTCAGACGCGACTCTGATTTCCCAAAGAATGCTGTGCTTTCCCAGAGTGGATGCCCGAGCAAAGAGGCTTTCATCTATACGGGTTTCTCCAATCCTACTACGAATACTAGGCTAAGGCAAGCAGCAACTGCAGCCCACAGAAAGGACTCTGATTTCCCAGCGACTGCTATGCTTTCGCAGAGGTTTTCAGCTTGGCACGAACCGCACTTCACTGTTGCTTCCTCAGCAAGTCTTTGGTCATTCTCTCTGTCGCGTCAAGGAAGAAGAGCTGCGGGAGAGATGGTGCCTCTTGGGCCTTGCTTTCCCGGGCTCCATGTTCGCGTCCTAGTTTCACTCTGCCAGGCCGAACTAAGCAGACACAGCCACAACCCTGCAGTGGCGTGCGTAGCCTAGGATGGCACTCTATGCACACTACCATCTCCCTGTGTAGGCATCGCTTGGCTTTAGCTCTGGCGCTCAGGCAGACTCGCCGACTAGGCCAGTGCTTTCGCCACAGGAAAGCAGAGGTGACAGGATCCCTGCACAAGGCCCGTGCACTGAACAGGGAGCTTTGGGGGACTGTCGCCACTCCTTCCCCTTCTACCCCGCGCCAAATCCACGCTTCCACATCCTGGAGGAAGACGGCATCTGACTCCCCGTTATTTCAGGGAGCTGTTTCTGCGAGTTCAGGGTAGGCGCCTGGTGGCTAGCGCATGTCTGCCCCAGGGACAGGTGACCAAGGAGCTGCTATCTCTTTGGGCCCAGAGGCTCAGGACAGGCATGCTTTTTGCCCAGACTCTTTCCTAAGAGTGGAGCACGCATCCTGCCGTAATCATCCCCTCCTTTCTCCTTAGCAGCCAGGCTTCTGTCTCTCTGCACTGGGAGCGGGTGACACTTGTATTGCCACTGGCCGCTGTGCCTGCCAGGGCCGGCTCTCCTGCTTCGCAACCGTTTCCAGACCAGAAGGCCAACGGCTCCTGTTCTTCTCCCCGGGGAGCGTGCTGCACCTTCCACAGACATGCTCCTGGGGAGCGCAGTGTCCCTTTCCTTAAGGGTCTTTCCGCAGGCCCAACCGCGCGTCTCTCTCAGGCAGAGGGGATGCCCAGGCAAAGAAGATTTCGCTCCATGCGGGTTTATTACACCGTGCTTTGGAGACCAGATCAGGCTAACAGGAGCATCCCACAGACCCGACTCTGATTTCCCAAAGAATGCTGTGCTCTCCCAGAGGGGATGCCGGACAAAGAGTCTTTCGCTCCTCGCGGGTTTCTCCCATATTTCTGCGAATACTAGGCTAAGGCAAGCAGCCACAGCAGCCCACAGAACCGACTCTGATTTCCCAGTGACTGCTATACTTTCACAGAGGTTTTCAGCTTGGCACAAACCGCACTTCACTGCTGCTTCCTCAGCAAGGCTTTGTGTGTTCGCTCTGCCGCGGCAGGGAAGAAGAGCCGCGGGAGAGCTGGTGCCTCTTGGACCTTGCTTTCCAGGGCTCCATGTTCACGCCCAGGGTTCACCTTGCTATGCCGAAGTAAGCAGACACAGACACAACCCTGCTGCAGCGTGCATGTTCTAGCAAGGCACTCTATGCCTAATACCATCTGCTGGGGTAGGTAAGGCTTTGCTTTAGCTCTGGCGCTCAGGCAGACTAGGGGTCTAGGCCAGTGCCTTCACCACAGGAGAGAGGAGGCGACAGAATCCCTGCACACGGCCGTGCACTGGGATGCGGTACTGTGGGGGACTGTCTCCACTCTTTCCCCGGCACACCCACTGCCACCCACATCGCTGCCACATCGTGGTGGAAGACAGCATCTGACTGCACGTTTCTCCATGGGGTTGTTACTGCGAGTTCGGCATATGGCACCTGGTGGCAAGTCCAAGTCTGCCCTTGGGACAGGTGGCCAAGGAGATGCTGTCCACTTGGGACCAGAGGCACAGGAGAGGCCTGCCTTCTGCCCAGACTCCTTCCTCACAGAGGAGCATGTGACCATGCCCTAATCGTCCCCTCATGTCTCCTTAGCAGCCAGGCTTCCAACTCTGCACAGAGAGCGGGTGACACTTGTCTTGCCACTGGCCTGCTGTTCGTGCCACGGCAGGCTATCCTGCTTCCCGAGCGTTTCCCGACCCCAAGGCCAACGGCTCCTTCTCTTCTCCGGGGCGGCGTGCTGCGCCTTCCCTACACTTGATTCCCTCTCAGGCAGAGGGGATGCTAGGGCAAAGGGTATTTCGCTCCATGCGGGTATCTTCCACCGAGCTGCGGAGACTAGCCCAGGCAAGCTGCAGCAGCATCCCCAAACCCAACTCTGATTTCCCAAGGAACGCTGTGCTTTCCCAGAGGAGATGCCCAGGCAAAGAGGCTTTCGCTGTATGCGTGTTTCTCCTACCGCGAGGCTGGGCTCAGGCAAGAAGCAGCAGCCCGCAGAACATTTCTCAGCGAATGCTGTGCTTTCGCAGAGGCTTTGGCTTGGAGCGAACAGCACTTCGCTTCTGCTTCCTCAGCAAGCCTTCAGTCGCACCAGAGAAGAAGAGCTTTGGGAGAGATGGTGCCTCTTGGGCCTTGCTTTCCCGGACTCCATGTTCGCTTCCTGGATTCACCCTGCCAGGCCGAACTAAGCAGACACAGCCACAACCCTTCAGGAGCATGCGTAGCCTAGGAAGGCACACTATGCACACTACATTCTCCCATTGTAGGCATCGTTTGGCCATTTACTCTGGCGCTCAGACGGACTCGCCGACTAGGCCAGTGCTTTCCCCACAGGAAAGGAGAGGTGACAGGATCCCTGCACACGGCCCGTGCACTGAATTGGGAGCTTTGGGGGACTGTCCCCACTCCTTTCCCTTAAACGCCGTGCCTTCTCCAAGCTTGCACATCCTGGAGGAAGACGGCATCTGACTCCCTGTTATTTCAGGGAGCTGTTTCTGCGAGTTCAACGTAGGCGCGTGGTGGCTAGTGCATGTCTGCCCCAGGGACAGGTGGCCAGGTAGCTGCTATCTCTTTGGGCCCAGAGGCTCAGGACAGGCATGCTTTCTACCCAGACTCCTTCCTAACAGTGGAGCACGCGCCCTGCCCACCACATCCCCTCCTGACTCCTTAGCAGCCAGGCTTCCTTCTCTCTGCACAGGGAGCCGGTGACACTTGTATTGCCTCTGGCCGCTGTGCCTGCCAGGGCCGGCTCTCCTGCTTCGCAACCGTTTTCACACCAGAAGGCCAACGGCTCTTGTTCTTCTCCCTGGGCAGCTTGCTGCACCTTCCACAAATATGCTCCTGGGGAGCGCAGTGAACAACGTGTCATTTCCTTAAGGCTCTTCCCACAGGCGCAATCGCGCTTCTCTCTCAGGTAGAGGGGATGCCCAGGAAAAGAGGATTTAGCTCTATGCCGGTTGATTCCACCCTGCTGAGGAGACCAGCTCAGGCCCACAGGAGCATCCCTCAGACGCGACTCTGATTTCCCAAAGAATGCTGTGCTTTCCCAGAGTGGATGCCCGAGCAAAGAGGCTTTCATCTAAACGGGTTTCTCCAATCCTACTACGAATACTAGGCTAAGGCAAGCAGCAACTGCAGCCCACAGAAAGGACTCTGATTTCCCAGCGACTGCTATGCTTTCGCAGAGGTTTTCAGCTTGGCACGAACCGCACTTCACTGTTGCTTCCTCAGCAAGTCTTTGGTCATTCTCTCTGTCGCGTCAAGGAAGAAGAGCTGCGGGAGAGATGGTGCCTCTTGGGCCTTGCTTTCCCGGGCTCCATGTTCGCGTCCTAGTTTCACTCTGCCAGGCCGAACTAAGCAGACACAGCCACAACCCTGCAGTGGCGTGCGTAGCCTAGGATGGCACTCTATGCACACTACCATCTCCCTGTGTAGGCATCGCTTGGCTTTAGCTCTGGCGCTCAGGCAGACTCGCCGACTAGGCCAGTGCTTTCGCCACAGGAAAGCAGAGGTGACAGGATCCCTGCACAAGGCCCGTGCACTGAACAGGGAGCTTTGGGGGACTGTCGCCACTCCTTCCCCTTCTACCCCGCGCCAAATCCACGCTTCCACATCCTGGAGGAAGACGGCATCTGACTCCCCGTTATTTCAGGGAGCTGTTTCTGCGAGTTCAGGGTAGGCGCCTGGTGGCTAGCGCATGTCTGCCCCAGGGACAGGTGACCAAGGAGCTGCTATCTCTTTGGGCCCAGAGGCTCAGGACAGGCATGCTTTTTGCCCAGACTCTTTCCTAAGAGTGGAGCACGCATCCTGCCGTAATCATCCCCTCCTTTCTCCTTAGCAGCCAGGCTTCTGTCTCTCTGCACTGGGAGCGGGTGACACTTGTATTGCCACTGGCCGCTGTGCCTGCCAGGGCCGGCTCTCCTGCTTCGCAACCGTTTCCAGACCAGAAGGCCAACGGCTCCGGTTCTTCTCCCCGGGGAGCGTGCTGCACCTTCCACAGACATGCTCCTGGGGAGCGCAGTGTCCCTTTCCTTAAGGGTCTTTCCGCAGGCGCAACCGCGCGTCTCTCTCAGGCAGAGGGGATGCCCAGGCAAAGAAGTTTTCGCTCCATGCGGGTTTATTACACCGTGCTTTGGAGACCAGATCAGGCTAACAGGAGCATCCCACAGACCCGACTCTGATTTCCCAAAGAATGCTGTGCTTTCCCAGAGGGGATGCCGGACAAAGAGTCTTTCGCTCCTCGCGGGTTTCTCCCATATTTCTGCGAATACTAGGCTAAGGCAAGCAGCCACAGCAGCCCACAGAACCGACTCTGATTTCCCAGTGACTGCTATACTTTCACAGAGGTTTTCAGCTTGGCACAAACCGCACTTCACTGCTGCTTCCTCAGCAAGGCTTTGTGTGTTCGCTCTGCCGCGGCAGGGAAGAAGAGCCGCGGGAGAGCTGGTGCCTCTTGGACCTTGCTTTCCAGGGCTCCATGTTCACGCCCAGGGTTCACCTTGCTATGCCGAAGTAAGCAGACACAGACACAACCCTGCTGCAGCGTGCATGTTCTAGCAAGGCACTCTATGCCTAATACCATCTGCTGGGGTAGGTAAGGCTTTGCTTTAGCTCTGGCGCTCAGGCAGACTAGGGGTCTAGGCCAGTGCCTTCACCACAGGAGAGAGGAGGCGACAGAATCCCTGCACACGGCCGTGCACTGGGATGCGGTACTGTGGGGGACTGTCTCCACTCTTTCCCCGGCACACCCACTGCCACCCACATCGCTGCCACATCGTGGTGGAAGACAGCATCTGACTGCACGTTTCTCCATGGGGTTGTTACTGCGAGTTCGGCGTATGGCACCTGGTGGCAAGTCCAAGTCTGCCCTTGGGACAGGTGGCCAAGGAGATGCTGTCCACTTGGGACCAGAGGCACAGGAGAGGCCTGCCTTCTGCCCAGACTCCTTCCTCACAGAGGAGCATGTGACCATGCCCTAATCGTCCCCTCATGTCTCCTTAGCAGCCAGGCTTCCAACTCTGCACAGAGAGCGGGTGACACTTGTCTTGCCACTGGCCTGCTGTTCGTGCCACGGCAGGCTATCCTGCTTCCCGACCGTTTCCCGACCCCAAGGCCAACGGCTCCTTCTCTTCTCCGGGGCGGCGTGCTGCGCCTTCCCTACACTTGATTCCCTCTCAGGCAGAGGGGATGCTAGGGCAAAGGGTATTTCGCTCCATGCGGGTATCTTCCACCGAGCTGCGGAGACTAGCCCAGGCAAGCTGCAGCAGCATCCCCAAACCCAACTCTGATTTCCCAAGGAACGCTGTGCTTTCCCAGAGGAGATGCCCAGGCAAAGAGGCTTTCGCTGTATGCGTGTTTCTCCTACCGCGAGGCTGGGCTCAGGCAAGAAGCAGCAGCCCGCAGAACATTTCTCAGCGAATGCTGTGCTTTCGCAGAGGCTTTGGCTTGGAGCGAACAGCACTTCGCTTCTGCTTCCTCAGCAAGCCTTCAGTCGCACCAGAGAAGAAGAGCTTTGGGAGAGATGGTGCCTCTTGGGCCTTGCTTTCCCGGACTCCATGTTCGCTTCCTGGATTCACCCTGCCAGGCCGAACTAAGCAGACACAGCCACAACCCTGCAGGAGCATGCGTAGCCTAGGAAGGCACACTATGCACACTACATTCTCCCATTGTAGGCATCGTTTGGCCATTTACTCTGGCGCTCAGACGGACTCGCCGACTAGGCCAGTGCTTTCCCCACAGGAAAGGAGAGGTGACAGGATCCCTGCACACGGCCCGTGCACTGAATTGGGAGCTTTGGGGGACTGTCCCCACTCCTTTCCCTTAAACGCCGTGCCTTCTCCAAGCTTGCACATCCTGGAGGAAGACGGCATCTGACTCCCTGTTATTTCAGGGAGCTGTTTCTGCGAGTTCAACGTAGGCGCGTGGTGGCTAGTGCATGTCTGCCCCAGGGACAGGTGGCCAAGTAGCTGCTATCTCTTTGGGCCCAGAGGCTCAGGACAGGCATGCTTTCTACCCAGACTCCTTCCTAACAGTGGAGCACGCGCCCTGCCCACCACATCCCCTCCTGACTCCTTAGCAGCCAGGCTTCCTTCTCTCTGCACAGGGAGCCGGTGACACTTGTATTGCCTCTGGCCGCTGTGCCTGCCAGGGCCGGCTCTCCTGCTTCGCAACCGTTTTCACACCAGAAGGCCAACGGCTCTTGTTCTTCTCCCTGGGCAGCTTGCTGCACCTTCCACAAATATGCTCCTGGGGAGCGCAGTGAACAACGTGTCATTTCCTTAAGGCTCTTCCCACAGGCGCAATCGCGCTTCTCTCTCAGGCAGAGGGGATGCCCAGGCAAAGAGGATTTCGCTCCATGCCGGTTGATTCCACCCTGCTGAGGAGACCAGCTCAGGCCCACAAGAGCATCCCTCAGACCCGACTCTGATTTCCCAAAGAATGCTGTGCTTTCCCAGAGTGGATGCCCGAGCAAAGAGGCTTTCATCTATACGGGTTTCTCCAATCCTACTACGAATACTAGGCTAAGGCAAGCAGCAACTGCTGCCCACAGAACGGACTCTGATTTCCCAGCGACTGCTATGCTTTCGCAGAGGTTTTCAGCTTGGCACGAACCGCACTTCGCTGCTGCTTCCTCAGAAAGGCATTGGGTGTTCACTCTGCGGGGCAGGGAAGAAGTGCTGCGGGAAAGGTGGTGCCTCTTGGCATTTGATTTCCCTGGCTCCGAGTTTAGCCCGGGATTTACCTTGCTATGCTGAAATAAGCAGACAAAGTCACAACCCTGCAGCAGTGAGCTTGGCCTAGCATGGCACTCTATGCCTATTACCATCTCCTGGGGTAGATTAGATTTGCTTTTTGCTCTGGCTCTAAGGCAGACTCGGGGTCTAGGCCAGTGCCTTCACCACAGGAGAGAGGAGGCGACAGAATCCCTGCACACGGCCCGTGCACTGGGATGGGGTACTGTGGGGGACTGTCTCCACTCTTTCCCCGGCACACCCCCTGCCACCCACATCGCTGCCACATTGTGGTTGAAGACAGCATCTGACTGCACGTTTCTCCATGGGGTTGTTACTGCGAGTTCGGCGTATGGCACCTGGTGGCAAGTCCAAGTCTGCCCTTGGGACAGGTGGCCAAGGAGATGCTGTACCCTTGGGACCAGAGGCACAAGAGAGGCCTGCCTTCTGCCCAGACTCCTTCCTCAGAGTGGAGCACGCGAACATGCCCTAGTCGTCCCCTCATGTCTCCTTCGCAGCCAGGCTTCCAACTCTCTGCACAGAGGGCCGGTGACACTAGTCTTGCCACTGGCCTGCTGTTCGTGCCACGGCAGGCTATCCTGCTTCCCGAGCGTTTCCCGACCCCAAGGCCAACGGCTCTTTCTCTTCTCCGGGCGGCGTGCTGCGCCTTCCCTACACTTGATTCCCTCTCAGGCAGAGGGGATGCTAGGGCAAAGGGTATTTCGCTCCATGCGGGTATCTTCCACCGAGCTGCGGAGACTAGCCCAGGCAAGCAGCAGCAGCATCCGCAAACCCAACTCTGATTTCCCAAGGAACGCTGTGCTTTCCCAGAGGAGATGCCCAGGCAAAGAGGCTTTCGCTGTATGCGTGTTTCTCCTACCGCGAGGCTGGGCTCAGGCAAGAAGCAGCAGCCCGCAGAACATTTCTCAGCGAATGCTGTGCTTTCGCAGAGGCTTTGGCTTGGAGCGAACAGCACTTCGCTGCTGCTTCCTCAACAAGCCTTCAGTCGCACCAGGGAAGAAGAGCTTTGGGAGAGATGGTGCCTCTTGGGCCTTGCTTTCCCGGACTCCATGTTCGCTTCCTGGGTTCACCCTGCCAGGCCGAACTAAGCAGACACAGCCACAACCCTTCAGGAGCGTGCGTAGCCTAGGATGGCACACTATGCACACTACCATCTCCCAGGTTAGGCATCGTTTGGCCTTTTACTCTGGCGCTCAGGCGGACTCGCCGACTAGGCCAGTGCTTTCCCCACAGGAAAGGAGAGGTGACAGGATCCCAGCACACGGCCCGTGCACTGAATTGGGAGCTTTGGGGTACTGTCCCCACTCCTTTCCCTTAAACGCCGTGCCTCCTCCAAGCTTGCACATCATGGAGGAAGACGGCATCTGACTCCCTGTTATTTCAGGGAGCTGTTTCTGCGAGTTCAACGTAGGCGCGTGGTGGCTAGTGCATGTCTGCCCCAGGGACAGGTGGCCAAGTAGCTGCTATCTCTTTGGGCCCAGAGGCTCAGGACAGGCATGCTTTCTACCCAGACTCCTTCCTAACAGTGGAGCACGCGCCCTGCCCACCACATCCCCTCCTGACTCCTTAGCAGCCAGGCTTCCTTCTCTCTGCACTGGGAGCCGGTGACACTTGTATTGCCTCTGGCCGCTGTGCCTGCCAGGGCCGGCTCTCCTGCTTCGCAACCGTTTTCACACCAGAAGGCCAACGGCTCTTGTTCTTCTCCCTGGGCAGCTTGCTGCACCTTCCACAAATATGCTCCTGGGGAGCGCAGTGAACAACGTGTCATTTCCTTAAGGCTCTTCCCACAGGCGCAATCGCGCTTCTCTCTCAGGTAGAGGGGATGCCCAGGAAAAGAGGATTTAGCTCTATGCCGGTTGATTCCACCCTGCTGAGGAGACCAGCTCAGGCCCACAGGAGCATCCCTCAGACGCGACTCTGATTTCCCAAAGAATGCTGTGCTTTCCCAGAGTGGATGCCCGAGCAAAGAGGCTTTCATCTAAACGGGTTTCTCCAATCCTACTACGAATACTAGGCTAAGGCAAGCAGCAACTGCAGCCCACAGAAAGGACTCTGATTTCCCAGCGACTGCTATGCTTTCGCAGAGGTTTTCAGCTTGGCACGAACCGCACTTCACTGTTGCTTCCTCAGCAAGTCTTTGGTCATTCTCTCTGTCGCGTCAAGGAAGAAGAGCTGCGGGAGAGATGGTGCCTCTTGGGCCTTGCTTTCCCGGGCTCCATGTTCGCGTCCTAGTTTCACTCTGCCAGGCCGAACTAAGCAGACACAGCCACAACCCTGCAGTGGCGTGCGTAGCCTAGGATGGCACTCTATGCACACTACCATCTCCCTGTGTAGGCATCGCTTGGCTTTAGCTCTGGCGCTCAGGCAGACTCGCCGACTAGGCCAGTGCTTTCGCCACAGGAAAGCAGAGGTGACAGGATCCCTGCACAAGGCCCGTGCACTGAACAGGGAGCTTTGGGGGACTGTCGCCACTCCTTCCCCTTCTACCCCGCGCCAAATCCACGCTTCCACATCCTGGAGGAAGACGGCATCTGACTCCCCGTTATTTCAGGGAGCTGTTTCTGCGAGTTCAGGGTAGGCGCCTGGTGGCTAGCGCATGTCTGCCCCAGGGACAGGTGACCAAGGAGCTGCTATCTCTTTGGGCCCAGAGGCTCAGGACAGGCATGCTTTTTGCCCAGACTCTTTCCTAAGAGTGGAGCACGCATCCTGCCGTAATCATCCCCTCCTTTCTCCTTAGCAGCCAGGCTTCTGTCTCTCTGCACTGGGAGCGGGTGACACTTGTATTGCCACTGGCCGCTGTGCCTGCCAGGGCCGGCTCTCCTGCTTCGCAACCGTTTCCAGACCAGAAGGCCAACGGCTCCTGTTCTTCTCCCCGGGGAGCGTGCTGCACCTTCCACAGACATGCTCCTGGGGAGCGCAGTGTCCCTTTCCTTAAGGGTCTTTCCGCAGGCGCAACCGCGCGTCTCTCTCAGGCAGAGGGGATGCCCAGGCAAAGAAGATTTCGCTCCATGCGGGTTTATTACACCGTGCTTTGGAGACCAGATCAGGCTAACAGGAGCATCCCACAGACCCGACTCTGATTTCCCAAAGAATGCTGTGCTCTCCCAGAGGGGATGCCGGACAAAGAGTCTTTCGCTCCTCGCGGGTTTCTCCCATATTTCTGCGAATACTAGGCTAAGGCAAGCAGCCACAGCAGCCCACAGAACCGACTCTGATTTCCCAGTGACTGCTATACTTTCACAGAGGTTTTCAGCTTGGCACAAACCGCACTTCACTGCTGCTTCCTCAGCAAGGCTTTGTGTGTTCGCCTTGCCGCGGCAGGGAAGAAGAGCCGCGGGAGAGCTGGTGCCTCTTGGACCTTGCTTTCCAGGGCTCCATGTTCACGCCCAGGGTTCACCTTGCTATGCCGAAGTAAGCAGACACAGACACAACCCTGCTGCAGCGTGCATGTTCTAGCAAGGCACTCTATGCCTAATACCATCTGCTGGGGTAGGTAAGGCTTTGCTTTAGCTCTGGCGCTCAGGCAGACTCTGGGTCTAGGCCAGTGCCTTCACCACAGGAGAGAGGAGGCGACAGAATCCCTGCACACGGCCCGTGCACTGGGATGGGGTACTGTGGGGGACTGTCTCCACTCTTTCCCCGGCACACCCCCTGCCACCCACATCGCTGCCACATTGTGGTTGAAGACAGCATCTGACTGCACGTTTCTCCATGGGGTTGTTACTGCGAGTTCGGCGTATGGCACCTGGTGGCAAGTCCAAGTCTGCCCTTGGGACAGGTGGCCAAGGAGATGCTGTACCCTTGGGACCAGAGGCACAAGAGAGGCCTGCCTTCTGCCCAGACTCCTTCCTCAGAGTGGAGCACGCGAACATGCCCTAGTCGTCCCCTCATGTCTCCTTCGCAGCCAGGCTTCCAACTCTCTGCACAGAGGGCCGGTGACACTAGTCTTGCCACTGGCCTGCTGTTCGTGCCACGGCAGGCTATCCTGCTTCCCGAGCGTTTCCCGACCCCAAGGCCAACGGCTCTTTCTCTTCTCCGGGCGGCGTGCTGCGCCTTCCCTACACTTGATTCCCTCTCAGGTGAGGGGTCGCTAGGGCAAAGGGTATTTCGCTCCATGCGGGTATCTTCCACCGAGCTGCGGAGACTAGCCCAGGCAAGCAGCAGCAGCATCCGCAAACCCAACTCTGATTTCCCAAGGAACGCTGTGCTTTCCCAGAGGAGATGCCCAGGCAAAGAGGCTTTCGCTGTATGCGTGTTTCTCCTACCGCGAGGCTGGGCTCAGGCAAGAAGCAGCAGCCCGCAGAACATTTCTCAGCGAATGCTGTGCTTTCGCAGAGGCTTTGGCTTGGAGCGAACAGCACTTCGCTGCTGCTTCCTCAACAAGCCTTCAGTCGCACCAGGGAAGAAGAGCTTTGGGAGAGATGGTGCCTCTTGGGCCTTGCTTTCCCGGACTCCATGTTCGCTTCCTGGGTTCACCCTGCCAGGCCGAACTAAGCAGACACAGCCACAACCCTTCAGGAGCGTGCGTAGCCTAGGATGGCACACTATGCACACTACCATCTCCCAGGTTAGGCATCGTTTGGCCTTTTACTCTGGCGCTCAGGCGGACTCGCCGACTAGGCCAGTGCTTTCCCCACAGGAAAGGAGAGGTGACAGGATCCCAGCACACGGCCCGTGCACTGAATTGGGAGCTTTGGGGTACTGTCCCCACTCCTTTCCCTTAAACGCCGTGCCTCCTCCAAGCTTGCACATCATGGAGGAAGACGGCATCTGACTCCCTGTTATTTCAGGGAGCTGTTTCTGCGAGTTCAACGTAGGCGCGTGGTGTCTAGTGCATGTCTGCCCCAGGGACAGGTGGCCAAGGAGCTGCTATCTCTTTGGGCCCAGAGGCTCAGGACAGGCATGCTTTCTACCCAGACTCCTTCCTAACAGTGGAGCACGCGCCCTGCCCACCACATCCCCTCCTGACTCCTTAGCAGCCAGGCTTCCTTCTCTCTGCACTGGGAGCCGGTGACACTTGTATTGCCTCTGGCCGCTGTGCCTGCCAGGGCCGGCTCTCCTGCTTCGCAACCGTTTTCACACCAGAAGGCCAACGGCTCTTGTTCTTCTCCCTGGGCAGCTTGCTGCACCTTACACAGATGATCCTGGGGAGCGCAGTGAACAACGTGTCATTTCCTTAAGGCTCTTCCCACAGGCGCAATCGCGCTTCTCTCTCAGGTAGAGGGGATGCCCAGGAAAAGAGGATTTAGCTCTATGCCGGTTGATTCCACCCTGCTGAGGAGACCAGCTCAGGCCCACAGGAGCATCCCTCAGACGCGACTCTGATTTCCCAAAGAATGCTGTGCTTTCCCAGAGTGGATGCCCGAGCAAAGAGGCTTTCATCTATACGGGTTTCTCCAATCCTACTACGAATACTAGGCTAAGGCAAGCAGCAACTGCAGCCCACAGAAAGGACTCTGATTTCCCAGCGACTGCTATGCTTTCGCAGAGGTTTTCAGCTTGGCACGAACCGCACTTCACTGTTGCTTCCTCAGCAAGTCTTTGGTCATTCTCTCTGTCGCGTCAAGGAAGAAGAGCTGCGGGAGAGATGGTGCCTCTTGGGCCTTGCTTTCCCGGGCTCCATGTTCGCGTCCTAGTTTCACTCTGCCAGGCCGAACTAAGCAGACACAGCCACAACCCTGCAGTGGCGTGCGTAGCCTAGGATGGCACTCTATGCACACTACCATCTCCCTGTGTAGGCATCGCTTGGCTTTAGCTCTGGCGCTCAGGCAGACTCGCCGACTAGGCCAGTGCTTTCGCCACAGGAAAGCAGAGGTGACAGGATCCCTGCACAAGGCCCGTGCACTGAACAGGGAGCTTTGGGGGACTGTCGCCACTCCTTCCCCTTCTACCCCGCGCCAAATCCACGCTTCCACATCCTGGAGGAAGACGGCATCTGACTCCCCGTTATTTCAGGGAGCTGTTTCTGCGAGTTCAGGGTAGGCGCCTGGTGGCTAGCGCATGTCTGCCCCAGGGACAGGTGACCAAGGAGCTGCTATCTCTTTGGGCCCAGAGGCTCAGGACAGGCATGCTTTTTGCCCAGACTCTTTCCTAAGAGTGGAGCACGCATCCTGCCGTAATCATCCCCTCCTTTCTCCTTAGCAGCCAGGCTTCTGTCTCTCTGCACTGGGAGCGGGTGACACTTGTATTGCCACTGGCCGCTGTGCCTGCCAGGGCCGGCTCTCCTGCTTCGCAACCGTTTCCAGACCAGAAGGCCAACGGCTCCTGTTCTTCTCCCCGGGGAGCGTGCTGCACCTTCCACAGACATGCTCCTGGGGAGCGCAGTGTCCCTTTCCTTAAGGGTCTTTCCGCAGGCGCAACCGCGCGTCTCTCTCAGGCAGAGGGGATGCCCAGGCAAAGAAGATTTCGCTCCATGCGGGTTTATTACACCGTGCTTTGGAGACCAGATCAGGCTAACAGGAGCATCCCACAGACCCGACTCTGATTTCCCAAAGAATGCTGTGCTCTCCCAGAGGGGATGCCGGACAAAGAGTCTTTCGCTCCTCGCGGGTTTCTCCCATAGTTCTGCGAATACTAGGCTAAGGCAAGCAGCCACAGCAGCCCACAGAACCGACTCTGATTTCCCAGTGAC
Organism: Mustela lutreola; assembly: GCF_030435805.1. NCBI lineage: Eukaryota > Metazoa > Chordata > Mammalia > Carnivora > Mustelidae > Mustela > Mustela lutreola. The sequence goes on from NC_081307.1 coordinate 508,802, forward strand.
TGCTATACTTTCACAGAGGTTTTCAGCTTGGCACAAACCGCACTTCACTGCTGCTTCCTCAGCAAGGCTTTGTGTGTTCGCTCTGCCGCGGCAGGGAAGAAGAGCCGCGGGAGAGCTGGTGCCTCTTGGACCTTGCTTTCCAGGGCTCCATGTTCACGCCCAGGGTTCACCTTGCTATGCCGAAGTAAGCAGACACAGACACAACCCTGCTGCAGCGTGCATGTTCTAGCAAGGCACTCTATGCCTAATACCATCTGCTGGGGTAGGTAAGGCTTTGCTTTAGCTCTGGCGCTCAGGCAGACTAGGGGTCTAGGCCAGTGCCTTCACCACAGGAGAGAGGAGGCGACAGAATCCCTGCACACGGCCGTGCACTGGGATGCGGTACTGTGGGGGACTGTCTCCACTCTTTCCCCGGCACACCCACTGCCACCCACATCGCTGCCACATCGTGGTGGAAGACAGCATCTGACTGCACGTTTCTCCATGGGGTTGTTACTGCGAGTTCGGCGTATGGCACCTGGTGGCAAGTCCAAGTCTGCCCTTGGGACAGGTGGCCAAGGAGATGCTGTCCACTTGGGACCAGAGGCACAGGAGAGGCCTGCCTTCTGCCCAGACTCCTTCCTCACAGAGGAGCATGTGACCATGCCCTAATCGTCCCCTCATGTCTCCTTAGCAGCCAGGCTTCCAACTCTGCACAGAGAGCGGGTGACACTTGTCTTGCCACTGGCCTGCTGTTCGTGCCACGGCAGGCTATCCTGCTTCCCGACCGTTTCCCGACCCCAAGGCCAACGGCTCCTTCTCTTCTCCGGGGCGGCGTGCTGCGCCTTCCCTACACTTGATTCCCTCTCAGGCAGAGGGGATGCTAGGGCAAAGGGTATTTCGCTCCATGCGGGTATCTTCCACCGAGCTGCGGAGACTAGCCCAGGCAAGCTGCAGCAGCATCCCCAAACCCAACTCTGATTTCCCAAGGAACGCTGTGCTTTCCCAGAGGAGATGCCCAGGCAAAGAGGCTTTCGCTGTATGCGTGTTTCTCCTACCGCGAGGCTGGGCTCAGGCAAGAAGCAGCAGCCCGCAGAACATTTCTCAGCGAATGCTGTGCTTTCGCAGAGGCTTTGGCTTGGAGCGAACAGCACTTCGCTTCTGCTTCCTCAGCAAGCCTTCAGTCGCACCAGAGAAGAAGAGCTTTGGGAGAGATGGTGCCTCTTGGGCCTTGCTTTCCCGGACTCCATGTTCGCTTCCTGGATTCACCCTGCCAGGCCGAACTAAGCAGACACAGCCACAACCCTGCAGGAGCATGCGTAGCCTAGGAAGGCACACTATGCACACTACATTCTCCCATTGTAGGCATCGTTTGGCCATTTACTCTGGCGCTCAGACGGACTCGCCGACTAGGCCAGTGCTTTCCCCACAGGAAAGGAGAGGTGACAGGATCCCTGCACACGGCCCGTGCACTGAATTGGGAGCTTTGGGGGACTGTCCCCACTCCTTTCCCTTAAACGCCGTGCCTTCTCCAAGCTTGCACATCCTGGAGGAAGACGGCATCTGACTCCCTGTTATTTCAGGGAGCTGTTTCTGCGAGTTCAACGTAGGCGCGTGGTGGCTAGTGCATGTCTGCCCCAGGGACAGGTGGCCAAGTAGCTGCTATCTCTTTGGGCCCAGAGGCTCAGGACAGGCATGCTTTCTACCCAGACTCCTTCCTAACAGTGGAGCACGCGCCCTGCCCACCACATCCCCTCCTGACTCCTTAGCAGCCAGGCTTCCTTCTCTCTGCACAGGGAGCCGGTGACACTTGTATTGCCTCTGGCCGCTGTGCCTGCCAGGGCCGGCTCTCCTGCTTCGCAACCGTTTTCACACCAGAAGGCCAACGGCTCTTGTTCTTCTCCCTGGGCAGCTTGCTGCACCTTCCACAAATATGCTCCTGGGGAGCGCAGTGAACAACGTGTCATTTCCTTAAGGCTCTTCCCACAGGCGCAATCGCGCTTCTCTCTCAGGCAGAGGGGATGCCCAGGCAAAGAGGATTTTGCTCCATGCCGGTTGATTCCACCCTGCTGAGGAGACCAGCTCAGGCCCACAAGAGCATCCCTCAGACGCGACTCTGATTTCCCAAAGAATGCTGTGCTTTCCCAGAGTGGATGCCCGAGCAAAGAGGCTTTCATCTATACGGGTTTCTCCAATCCTACTACGAATACTAGGCTAAGGCAAGCAGCAACTGCTGCCCACAGAACGGACTCTGATTTCCCAGCGACTGCTATGCTTTCGCAGAGGTTTTCAGCTTGGCACGAACCGCACTTCGCTGCTGCTTCCTCAGAAAGGCATTGGGTGTTCACTCTGCGGGGCAGGGAAGAAGTGCTGCGGGAAAGGTGGTGCCTCTTGGCATTTGATTTCCCTGGCTCCGAGTTTAGCCCGGGATTTACCTTGCTATGCTGAAATAAGCAGACAAAGTCACAACCCTGCAGCAGTGAGCTTGGCCTAGCATGGCACTCTATGCCTATTACCATCTCCTGGGGTAGATTAGATTTGCTTTTTGCTCTGGCTCTAAGGCAGACTCGGGGTCTAGGCCAGTGCCTTCACCACAGGAGAGAGGAGGCGACAGAATCCCTGCACACGGCCCGTGCACTGGGATGGGGTACTGTGGGGGACTGTCTCCACTCTTTCCCCGGCACACCCCCTGCCACCCACATCGCTGCCACATTGTGGTTGAAGACAGCATCTGACTGCACGTTTCTCCATGGGGTTGTTACTGCGAGTTCGGCGTATGGCACCTGGTGGCAAGTCCAAGTCTGCCCTTGGGACAGGTGGCCAAGGAGATGCTGTACCCTTGGGACCAGAGGCACAAGAGAGGCCTGCCTTCTGCCCAGACTCCTTCCTCAGAGTGGAGCACGCGAACATGCCCTAGTCGTCCCCTCATGTCTCCTTCGCAGCCAGGCTTCCAACTCTCTGCACAGAGGGCCGGTGACACTAGTCTTGCCACTGGCCTGCTGTTCGTGCCACGGCAGGCTATCCTGCTTCCCGAGCGTTTCCCGACCCCAAGGCCAACGGCTCTTTCTCTTCTCCGGGCGGCGTGCTGCGCCTTCCCTACACTTGATTCCCTCTCAGGCAGAGGGGATGCTAGGGCAAAGGGTATTTCGCTCCATGCGGGTATCTTCCACCGAGCTGCGGAGACTAGCCCAGGCAAGCAGCAGCAGCATCCGCAAACCCAACTCTGATTTCCCAAGGAACGCTGTGCTTTCCCAGAGGAGATGCCCAGGCAAAGAGGCTTTCGCTGTATGCGTGTTTCTCCTACCGCGAGGCTGGGCTCAGGCAAGAAGCAGCAGCCCGCAGAACATTTCTCAGCGAATGCTGTGCTTTCGCAGAGGCTTTGGCTTGGAGCGAACAGCACTTCGCTGCTGCTTCCTCAACAAGCCTTCAGTCGCACCAGGGAAGAAGAGCTTTGGGAGAGATGGTGCCTCTTGGGCCTTGCTTTCCCGGACTCCATGTTCGCTTCCTGGGTTCACCCTGCCAGGCCGAACTAAGCAGACACAGCCACAACCCTTCAGGAGCGTGCGTAGCCTAGGATGGCACACTATGCACACTACCATCTCCCAGGTTAGGCATCGTTTGGCCTTTTACTCTGGCGCTCAGGCGGACTCGCCGACTAGGCCAGTGCTTTCCCCACAGGAAAGGAGAGGTGACAGGATCCCAGCACACGGCCCGTGCACTGAATTGGGAGCTTTGGGGTACTGTCCCCACTCCTTTCCCTTAAACGCCGTGCCTCCTCCAAGCTTGCACATCATGGAGGAAGACGGCATCTGACTCCCTGTTATTTCAGGGAGCTGTTTCTGCGAGTTCAACGTAGGCGCGTGGTGGCTAGTGCATGTCTGCCCCAGGGACAGGTGGCCAAGTAGCTGCTATCTCTTTGGGCCCAGAGGCTCAGGACAGGCATGCTTTCTACCCAGACTCCTTCCTAACAGTGGAGCACGCGCCCTGCCCACCACATCCCCTCCTGACTCCTTAGCAGCCAGGCTTCCTTCTCTCTGCACTGGGAGCCGGTGACACTTGTATTGCCTCTGGCCGCTGTGCCTGCCAGGGCCGGCTCTCCTGCTTCGCAACCGTTTTCACACCAGAAGGCCAACGGCTCTTGTTCTTCTCCCTGGGCAGCTTGCTGCACCTTCCACAAATATGCTCCTGGGGAGCGCAGTGAACAACGTGTCATTTCCTTAAGGCTCTTCCCACAGGCGCAATCGCGCTTCTCTCTCAGGTAGAGGGGATGCCCAGGAAAAGAGGATTTAGCTCTATGCCGGTTGATTCCACCCTGCTGAGGAGACCAGCTCAGGCCCACAGGAGCATCCCTCAGACGCGACTCTGATTTCCCAAAGAATGCTGTGCTTTCCCAGAGTGGATGCCCGAGCAAAGAGGCTTTCATCTATACGGGTTTCTCCAATCCTACTACGAATACTAGGCTAAGGCAAGCAGCAACTGCAGCCCACAGAAAGGACTCTGATTTCCCAGCGACTGCTATGCTTTCGCAGAGGTTTTCAGCTTGGCACGAACCGCACTTCACTGTTGCTTCCTCAGCAAGTCTTTGGTCATTCTCTCTGTCGCGTCAAGGAAGAAGAGCTGCGGGAGAGATGGTGCCTCTTGGGCCTTGCTTTCCCGGGCTCCATGTTCGCGTCCTAGTTTCACTCTGCCAGGCCGAACTAAGCAGACACAGCCACAACCCTGCAGTGGCGTGCGTAGCCTAGGATGGCACTCTATGCACACTACCATCTCCCTGTGTAGGCATCGCTTGGCTTTAGCTCTGGCGCTCAGGCAGACTCGCCGACTAGGCCAGTGCTTTCGCCACAGGAAAGCAGAGGTGACAGGATCCCTGCACAAGGCCCGTGCACTGAACAGGGAGCTTTGGGGGACTGTCGCCACTCCTTCCCCTTCTACCCCGCGCCAAATCCACGCTTCCACATCCTGGAGGAAGACGGCATCTGACTCCCCGTTATTTCAGGGAGCTGTTTCTGCGAGTTCAGGGTAGGCGCCTGGTGGCTAGCGCATGTCTGCCCCAGGGACAGGTGACCAAGGAGCTGCTATCTCTTTGGGCCCAGAGGCTCAGGACAGGCATGCTTTTTGCCCAGACTCTTTCCTAAGAGTGGAGCACGCATCCTGCCGTAATCATCCCCTCCTTTCTCCTTAGCAGCCAGGCTTCTGTCTCTCTGCACTGGGAGCGGGTGACACTTGTATTGCCACTGGCCGCTGTGCCTGCCAGGGCCGGCTCTCCTGCTTCGCAACCGTTTCCAGACCAGAAGGCCAACGGCTCCTGTTCTTCTCCCCGGGGAGCGTGCTGCACCTTCCACAGACATGCTCCTGGGGAGCGCAGTGTCCCTTTCCTTAAGGGTCTTTCCGCAGGCGCAACCGCGCGTCTCTCTCAGGCAGAGGGGATGCCCAGGCAAAGAAGATTTCGCTCCATGCGGGTTTATTACACCGTGCTTTGGAGACCAGATCAGGCTAACAGGAGCATCCCACAGACCCGACTCTGATTTCCCAAAGAATGCTGTGCTCTCCCAGAGGGGATGCCGGACAAAGAGTCTTTCGCTCCTCGCGGGTTTCTCCCATAGTTCTGCGAATACTAGGCTAAGGCAAGCAGCCACAGCAGCCCACAGAACCGACTCTGATTTCCCAGTGACTGCTATACTTTCACAGAGGTTTTCAGCTTGGCACAAACCGCACTTCACTGCTGCTTCCTCAGCAAGGCTTTGTGTGTTCGCTCTGCCGCGGCAGGGAAGAAGAGCCGCGGGAGAGCTGGTGCCTCTTGGACCTTGCTTTCCAGGGCTCCATGTTCACGCCCAGGGTTCACCTTGCTATGCCGAAGTAAGCAGACACAGACACAACCCTGCTGCAGCGTGCATGTTCTAGCAAGGCACTCTATGCCTAATACCATCTGCTGGGGTAGGTAAGGCTTTGCTTTAGCTCTGGCGCTCAGGCAGACTAGGGGTCTAGGCCAGTGCCTTCACCACAGGAGAGAGGAGGCGACAGAATCCCTGCACACGGCCGTGCACTGGGATGCGGTACTGTGGGGGACTGTCTCCACTCTTTCCCCGGCACACCCACTGCCACCCACATCGCTGCCACATCGTGGTGGAAGACAGCATCTGACTGCACGTTTCTCCATGGGGTTGTTACTGCGAGTTCGGCGTATGGCACCTGGTGGCAAGTCCAAGTCTGCCCTTGGGACAGGTGGCCAAGGAGATGCTGTCCACTTGGGACCAGAGGCACAGGAGAGGCCTGCCTTCTGCCCAGACTCCTTCCTCACAGAGGAGCATGTGACCATGCCCTAATCGTCCCCTCATGTCTCCTTAGCAGCCAGGCTTCCAACTCTGCACAGAGAGCGGGTGACACTTGTCTTGCCACTGGCCTGCTGTTCGTGCCACGGCAGGCTATCCTGCTTCCCGACCGTTTCCCGACCCCAAGGCCAACGGCTCCTTCTCTTCTCCGGGGCGGCGTGCTGCGCCTTCCCTACACTTGATTCCCTCTCAGGCAGAGGGGATGCTAGGGCAAAGGGTATTTCGCTCCATGCGGGTATCTTCCACCGAGCTGCGGAGACTAGCCCAGGCAAGCTGCAGCAGCATCCCCAAACCCAACTCTGATTTCCCAAGGAACGCTGTGCTTTCCCAGAGGAGATGCCCAGGCAAAGAGGCTTTCGCTGTATGCGTGTTTCTCCTACCGCGAGGCTGGGCTCAGGCAAGAAGCAGCAGCCCGCAGAACATTTCTCAGCGAATGCTGTGCTTTCGCAGAGGCTTTGGCTTGGAGCGAACAGCACTTCGCTTCTGCTTCCTCAGCAAGCCTTCAGTCGCACCAGAGAAGAAGAGCTTTGGGAGAGATGGTGCCTCTTGGGCCTTGCTTTCCCGGACTCCATGTTCGCTTCCTGGATTCACCCTGCCAGGCCGAACTAAGCAGACACAGCCACAACCCTGCAGGAGCATGCGTAGCCTAGGAAGGCACACTATGCACACTACATTCTCCCATTGTAGGCATCGTTTGGCCATTTACTCTGGCGCTCAGACGGACTCGCCGACTAGGCCAGTGCTTTCCCCACAGGAAAGGAGAGGTGACAGGATCCCTGCACACGGCCCGTGCACTGAATTGGGAGCTTTGGGGGACTGTCCCCACTCCTTTCCCTTAAACGCCGTGCCTTCTCCAAGCTTGCACATCCTGGAGGAAGACGGCATCTGACTCCCTGTTATTTCAGGGAGCTGTTTCTGCGAGTTCAACGTAGGCGCGTGGTGGCTAGTGCATGTCTGCCCCAGGGACAGGTGGCCAAGTAGCTGCTATCTCTTTGGGCCCAGAGGCTCAGGACAGGCATGCTTTCTACCCAGACTCCTTCCTAACAGTGGAGCACGCGCCCTGCCCACCACATCCCCTCCTGACTCCTTAGCAGCCAGGCTTCCTTCTCTCTGCACAGGGAGCCGGTGACACTTGTATTGCCTCTGGCCGCTGTGCCTGCCAGGGCCGGCTCTCCTGCTTCGCAACCGTTTTCACACCAGAAGGCCAACGGCTCTTGTTCTTCTCCCTGGGCAGCTTGCTGCACCTTCCACAAATATGCTCCTGGGGAGCGCAGTGAACAACGTGTCATTTCCTTAAGGCTCTTCCCACAGGCGCAATCGCGCTTCTCTCTCAGGCAGAGGGGATGCCCAGGCAAAGAGGATTTCGCTCCATGCCGGTTGATTCCACCCTGCTGAGGAGACCAGCTCAGGCCCACAAGAGCATCCCTCAGACCCGACTCTGATTTCCCAAAGAATGCTGTGCTTTCCCAGAGTGGATGCCCGAGCAAAGAGGCTTTCATCTATACGGGTTTCTCCAATCCTACTACGAATACTAGGCTAAGGCAAGCAGCAACTGCTGCCCACAGAACGGACTCTGATTTCCCAGCGACTGCTATGCTTTCGCAGAGGTTTTCAGCTTGGCACGAACCGCACTTCGCTGCTGCTTCCTCAGAAAGGCATTGGGTGTTCACTCTGCGGGGCAGGGAAGAAGTGCTGCGGGAAAGGTGGTGCCTCTTGGCATTTGATTTCCCTGGCTCCGAGTTTAGCCCGGGATTTACCTTGCTATGCTGAAATAAGCAGACAAAGTCACAACCCTGCAGCAGTGAGCTTGGCCTAGCATGGCACTCTATGCCTATTACCATCTCCTGGGGTAGATTAGATTTGCTTTTTGCTCTGGCTCTAAGGCAGACTCGGGGTCTAGGCCAGTGCCTTCACCACAGGAGAGAGGAGGCGACAGAATCCCTGCACACGGCCCGTGCACTGGGATGGGGTACTGTGGGGGACTGTCTCCACTCTTTCCCCGGCACACCCCCTGCCACCCACATCGCTGCCACATTGTGGTTGAAGACAGCATCTGACTGCACGTTTCTCCATGGGGTTGTTACTGCGAGTTCGGCGTATGGCACCTGGTGGCAAGTCCAAGTCTGCCCTTGGGACAGGTGGCCAAGGAGATGCTGTACCCTTGGGACCAGAGGCACAAGAGAGGCCTGCCTTCTGCCCAGACTCCTTCCTCAGAGTGGAGCACGCGAACATGCCCTAGTCGTCCCCTCATGTCTCCTTCGCAGCCAGGCTTCCAACTCTCTGCACAGAGGGCCGGTGACACTAGTCTTGCCACTGGCCTGCTGTTCGTGCCACGGCAGGCTATCCTGCTTCCCGAGCGTTTCCCGACCCCAAGGCCAACGGCTCTTTCTCTTCTCCGGGCGGCGTGCTGCGCCTTCCCTACACTTGATTCCCTCTCAGGCAGAGGGGATGCTAGGGCAAAGGGTATTTCGCTCCATGCGGGTATCTTCCACCGAGCTGCGGAGACTAGCCCAGGCAAGCAGCAGCAGCATCCGCAAACCCAACTCTGATTTCCCAAGGAACGCTGTGCTTTCCCAGAGGAGATGCCCAGGCAAAGAGGCTTTCGCTGTATGCGTGTTTCTCCTACCGCGAGGCTGGGCTCAGGCAAGAAGCAGCAGCCCGCAGAACATTTCTCAGCGAATGCTGTGCTTTCGCAGAGGCTTTGGCTTGGAGCGAACAGCACTTCGCTGCTGCTTCCTCAACAAGCCTTCAGTCGCACCAGGGAAGAAGAGCTTTGGGAGAGATGGTGCCTCTTGGGCCTTGCTTTCCCGGACTCCATGTTCGCTTCCTGGGTTCACCCTGCCAGGCCGAACTAAGCAGACACAGCCACAACCCTTCAGGAGCGTGCGTAGCCTAGGATGGCACACTATGCACACTACCATCTCCCAGGTTAGGCATCGTTTGGCCTTTTACTCTGGCGCTCAGGCGGACTCGCCGACTAGGCCAGTGCTTTCCCCACAGGAAAGGAGAGGTGACAGGATCCCAGCACACGGCCCGTGCACTGAATTGGGAGCTTTGGGGTACTGTCCCCACTCCTTTCCCTTAAACGCCGTGCCTCCTCCAAGCTTGCACATCATGGAGGAAGACGGCATCTGACTCCCTGTTATTTCAGGGAGCTGTTTCTGCGAGTTCAACGTAGGCGCGTGGTGGCTAGTGCATGTCTGCCCCAGGGACAGGTGGCCAAGTAGCTGCTATCTCTTTGGGCCCAGAGGCTCAGGACAGGCATGCTTTCTACCCAGACTCCTTCCTAACAGTGGAGCACGCGCCCTGCCCACCACATCCCCTCCTGACTCCTTAGCAGCCAGGCTTCCTTCTCTCTGCACTGGGAGCCGGTGACACTTGTATTGCCTCTGGCCGCTGTGCCTGCCAGGGCCGGCTCTCCTGCTTCGCAACCGTTTTCACACCAGAAGGCCAACGGCTCTTGTTCTTCTCCCTGGGCAGCTTGCTGCACCTTCCACAAATATGCTCCTGGGGAGCGCAGTGAACAACGTGTCATTTCCTTAAGGCTCTTCCCACAGGCGCAATCGCGCTTCTCTCTCAGGTAGAGGGGATGCCCAGGAAAAGAGGATTTAGCTCTATGCCGGTTGATTCCACCCTGCTGAGGAGACCAGCTCAGGCCCACAGGAGCATCCCTCAGACGCGACTCTGATTTCCCAAAGAATGCTGTGCTTTCCCAGAGTGGATGCCCGAGCAAAGAGGCTTTCATCTATACGGGTTTCTCCAATCCTACTACGAATACTAGGCTAAGGCAAGCAGCAACTGCAGCCCACAGAAAGGACTCTGATTTCCCAGCGACTGCTATGCTTTCGCAGAGGTTTTCAGCTTGGCACGAACCGCACTTCACTGTTGCTTCCTCAGCAAGTCTTTGGTCATTCTCTCTGTCGCGTCAAGGAAGAAGAGCTGCGGGAGAGATGGTGCCTCTTGGGCCTTGCTTTCCCGGGCTCCATGTTCGCGTCCTAGTTTCACTCTGCCAGGCCGAACTAAGCAGACACAGCCACAACCCTGCAGTGGCGTGCGTAGCCTAGGATGGCACTCTATGCACACTACCATCTCCCTGTGTAGGCATCGCTTGGCTTTAGCTCTGGCGCTCAGGCAGACTCGCCGACTAGGCCAGTGCTTTCGCCACAGGAAAGCAGAGGTGACAGGATCCCTGCACAAGGCCCGTGCACTGAACAGGGAGCTTTGGGGGACTGTCGCCACTCCTTCCCCTTCTACCCCGCGCCAAATCCACGCTTCCACATCCTGGAGGAAGACGGCATCTGACTCCCCGTTATTTCAGGGAGCTGTTTCTGCGAGTTCAGGGTAGGCGCCTGGTGGCTAGCGCATGTCTGCCCCAGGGACAGGTGACCAAGGAGCTGCTATCTCTTTGGGCCCAGAGGCTCAGGACAGGCATGCTTTTTGCCCAGACTCTTTCCTAAGAGTGGAGCACGCATCCTGCCGTAATCATCCCCTCCTTTCTCCTTAGCAGCCAGGCTTCTGTCTCTCTGCACTGGGAGCGGGTGACACTTGTATTGCCACTGGCCGCTGTGCCTGCCAGGGCCGGCTCTCCTGCTTCGCAACCGTTTCCAGACCAGAAGGCCAACGGCTCCTGTTCTTCTCCCCGGGGAGCGTGCTGCACCTTCCACAGACATGCTCCTGGGGAGCGCAGTGTCCCTTTCCTTAAGGGTCTTTCCGCAGGCGCAACCGCGCGTCTCTCTCAGGCAGAGGGGATGCCCAGGCAAAGAAGATTTCGCTCCATGCGGGTTTATTACACCGTGCTTTGGAGACCAGATCAGGCTAACAGGAGCATCCCACAGACCCGACTCTGATTTCCCAAAGAATGCTGTGCTCTCCCAGAGGGGATGCCGGACAAAGAGTCTTTCGCTCCTCGCGGGTTTCTCCCATATTTCTGCGAATACTAGGCTAAGGCAAGCAGCCACAGCAGCCCACAGAACCGACTCTGATTTCCCAGTGACTGCTATACTTTCACAGAGGTTTTCAGCTTGGCACAAACCGCACTTCACTGCTGCTTCCTCAGCAAGGCTTTGTGTGTTCGCTCTGCCGCGGCAGGGAAGAAGAGCCGCGGGAGAGCTGGTGCCTCTTGGACCTTGCTTTCCAGGGCTCCATGTTCACGCCCAGGGTTCACCTTGCTATGCCGAAGTAAGCAGACACAGACACAACCCTGCTGCAGCGTGCATGTTCTAGCAAGGCACTCTATGCCTAATACCATCTGCTGGGGTAGGTAAGGCTTTGCTTTAGCTCTGGCGCTCAGGCAGACTCTGGGTCTAGGCCAGTGCCTTCACCACAGGAGAGAGGAGGCGACAGAATCCCTGCACACGGCCCGTGCACTGGGATGGGGTACTGTGGGGGACTGTCTCCACTCTTTCCCCGGCACACCCCCTGCCACCCACATCGCTGCCACATTGTGGTTGAAGACAGCATCTGACTGCACGTTTCTCCATGGGGTTGTTACTGCGAGTTCGGCGTATGGCACCTGGTGGCAAGTCCAAGTCTGCCCTTGGGACAGGTGGCCAAGGAGATGCTGTACCCTTGGGACCAGAGGCACAAGAGAGGCCTGCCCTCTGCCCAGACTCCTTCCTCAGAGTGGAGCACGCGAACATGCCCTAGTCGTCCCCTCATGTCTCCTTCGCAGCCAGGCTTCCAACTCTCTGCACAGAGGGCCGGTGACACTAGTATTGCCACTGGCCTGCTGTTCGTGCCACGGCAGGCTATCCTGCTTCCCGAGCGTTTCCCGACCCCAAGGCCAACGGCTCTTTCTCTTCTCCGGGCGGCGTGCTGCGCCTTCCCTACACTTGATTCCCTCTCAGGTGAGGGGATGCTAGGGCAAAGGGTATTTCGCTCCATGCGGGTATCTTCCACCGAGCTGCGGAGACTAGCCCAGGCAAGCAGCAGCAGCATCCGCAAACCCAACTCTGATTTCCCAAGGAACGCTGTGCTTTCCCAGAGGAGATGCCCAGGCAAAGAGGCTTTCGCTGTATGCGTGTTTCTCCTACCGCGAGGCTGGGCTCAGGCAAGAAGCAGCAGCCCGCAGAACATTTCTCAGCGAATGCTGTGCTTTCGCAGAGGCTTTGGCTTGGAGCGAACAGCACTTCGCTGCTGCTTCCTCAACAAGCCTTCAGTCGCACCAGGGAAGAAGAGCTTTGGGAGAGATGGTGCCTCTTGGGCCTTGCTTTCCCGGACTCCATGTTCGCTTCCTGGGTTCACCCTGCCAGGCCGAACTAAGCAGACACAGCCACAACCCTTCAGGAGCGTGCGTAGCCTAGGATGGCACACTATGCACACTACCATCTCCCAGGTTAGGCATCGTTTGGCCTTTTACTCTGGCGCTCAGGCGGACTCGCCGACTAGGCCAGTGCTTTCCCCACAGGAAAGGAGAGGTGACAGGATCCCAGCACACGGCCCGTGCACTGAATTGGGAGCTTTGGGGTACTGTCCCCACTCCTTTCCCTTAAACGCCGTGCCTCCTCCAAGCTTGCACATCATGGAGGAAGACGGCATCTGACTCCCTGTTATTTCAGGGAGCTGTTTCTGCGAGTTCAACGTAGGCGCGTGGTGGCTAGTGCATGTCTGCCCCAGGGACAGGTGGCCAAGTAGCTGCTATCTCTTTGGGCCCAGAGGCTCAGGACAGGCATGCTTTCTACCCAGACTCCTTCCTAACAGTGGAGCACGCGCCCTGCCCACCACATCCCCTCCTGACTCCTTAGCAGCCAGGCTTCCTTCTCTCTGCACTGGGAGCCGGTGACACTTGTATTGCCTCTGGCCGCTGTGCCTGCCAGGGCCGGCTCTCCTGCTTCGCAACCGTTTTCACACCAGAAGGCCAACGGCTCTTGTTCTTCTCCCTGGGCAGCTTGCTGCACCTTCCACAAATATGCTCCTGGGGAGCGCAGTGAACAACGTGTCATTTCCTTAAGGCTCTTCCCACAGGCGCAATCGCGCTTCTCTCTCAGGTAGAGGGGATGCCCAGGAAAAGAGGATTTAGCTCTATGCCGGTTGATTCCACCCTGCTGAGGAGACCAGCTCAGGCCCACAGGAGCATCCCTCAGACGCGACTCTGATTTCCCAAAGAATGCTGTGCTTTCCCAGAGTGGATGCCCGAGCAAAGAGGCTTTCATCTATACGGGTTTCTCCAATCCTACTACGAATACTAGGCTAAGGCAAGCAGCAACTGCAGCCCACAGAAAGGACTCTGATTTCCCAGCGACTGCTATGCTTTCGCAGAGGTTTTCAGCTTGGCACGAACCGCACTTCACTGTTGCTTCCTCAGCAAGTCTTTGGTCATTCTCTCTGTCGCGTCAAGGAAGAAGAGCTGCGGGAGAGATGGTGCCTCTTGGGCCTTGCTTTCCCGGGCTCCATGTTCGCGTCCTAGTTTCACTCTGCCAGGCCGAACTAAGCAGACACAGCCACAACCCTGCAGTGGCGTGCGTAGCCTAGGATGGCACTCTATGCACACTACCATCTCCCTGTGTAGGCATCGCTTGGCTTTAGCTCTGGCGCTCAGGCAGACTCGCCGACTAGGCCAGTGCTTTCGCCACAGGAAAGCAGAGGTGACAGGATCCCTGCACAAGGCCCGTGCACTGAACAGGGAGCTTTGGGGGACTGTCGCCACTCCTTCCCCTTCTACCCCGCGCCAAATCCACGCTTCCACATCCTGGAGGAAGACGGCATCTGACTCCCCGTTATTTCAGGGAGCTGTTTCTGCGAGTTCAGGGTAGGCGCCTGGTGGCTAGCGCATGTCTGCCCCAGGGACAGGTGACCAAGGAGCTGCTATCTCTTTGGGCCCAGAGGCTCAGGACAGGCATGCTTTTTGCCCAGACTCTTTCCTAAGAGTGGAGCACGCATCCTGCCGTAATCATCCCCTCCTTTCTCCTTAGCAGCCAGGCTTCTGTCTCTCTGCACTGGGAGCGGGTGACACTTGTATTGCCACTGGCCGCTGTGCCTGCCAGGGCCGGCTCTCCTGCTTCGCAACCGTTTCCAGACCAGAAGGCCAACGGCTCCTGTTCTTCTCCCCGGGGAGCGTGCTGCACCTTCCACAGACATGCTCCTGGGGAGCGCAGTGTCCCTTTCCTTAAGGGTCTTTCCGCAGGCGCAACCGCGCGTCTCTCTCAGGCAGAGGGGATGCCCAGGCAAAGAAGATTTCGCTCCATGCGGGTTTATTACACCGTGCTTTGGAGACCAGATCAGGCTAACAGGAGCATCCCACAGACCCGACTCTGATTTCCCAAAGAATGCTGTGCTCTCCCAGAGGGGATGCCGGACAAAGAGTCTTTCGCTCCTCGCGGGTTACTCCCATATTTCTGCGAATACTAGGCTAAGGCAAGCAGCCACAGCAGCCCACAGAACCGACTCTGATTTCCCAGTGACTGCTATACTTTCACAGAGGTTTTCAGCTTGGCACAAACCGCACTTCACTGCTGCTTCCTCAGCAAGGCTTTGTGTGTTCGCTCTGCCGCGGCAGGGAAGAAGAGCCGCGGGAGAGCTGGTGCCTCTTGGACCTTGCTTTCCAGGGCTCCATGTTCACGCCCAGGGTTCACCTTGCTATGCCGAAGTAAGCAGACACAGACACAACCCTGCTGCAGCGTGCATGTTCTAGCAAGGCACTCTATGCCTAATACCATCTGCTGGGGTAGGTAAGGCTTTGCTTTAGCTCTGGCGCTCAGGCAGACTCTGGGTCTAGGCCAGTGCCTTCACCACAGGAGAGAGGAGGCGACAGAATCCCTGCACACGGCCCGTGCACTGGGATGGGGTACTGTGGGGGACTGTCTCCACTCTTTCCCCGGCACACCCCCTGCCACCCACATCGCTGCCACATTGTGGTTGAAGACAGCATCTGACTGCACGTTTCTCCATGGGGTTGTTACTGCGAGTTCGGCGTATGGCACCTGGTGGCAAGTCCAAGTCTGCCCTTGGGACAGGTGGCCAAGGAGATGCTGTACCCTTGGGACCAGAGGCACAAGAGAGGCCTGCCCTCTGACCAGACTCCTTCCTCAGAGTGGAGCACGCGAACATGCCCTAGTCGTCCCCTCATGTCTCCTTCGCAGCCAGGCTTCCAACTCTCTGCACAGAGGGCCGGTGACACTAGTCTTGCCACTGGCCTGCTGTTCGTGCCACGGCAGGCTATCCTGCTTCCCGAGCGTTTCCCGACCCCAAGGCCAACGGCTCTTTCTCTTCTCCGGGCGGCGTGCTGCGCCTTCCCTACACTTGATTCCCTCTCAGGTGAGGGGATGCTAGGGCAAAGGGTATTTCGCTCCATGCGGGTATCTTCCACCGAGCTGCGGAGACTAGCCCAGGCAAGCAGCAGCAGCATCCGCAAACCCAACTCTGATTTCCCAAGGAACGCTGTGCTTTCCCAGAGGAGATGCCCAGGCAAAGAGGCTTTCGCTGTATGCGTGTTTCTCCTACCGCGAGGCTGGGCTCAGGCAAGAAGCAGCAGCCCGCAGAACATTTCTCAGCGAATGCTGTGCTTTCGCAGAGGCTTTGGCTTGGAGCGAACAGCACTTCGCTGCTGCTTCCTCAACAAGCCTTCAGTCGCACCAGGGAAGAAGAGCTTTGGGAGAGATGGTGCCTCTTGGGCCTTGCTTTCCCGGACTCCATGTTCGCTTCCTGGGTTCACCCTGCCAGGCCGAACTAAGCAGACACAGCCACAACCCTTCAGGAGCGTGCGTAGCCTAGGATGGCACACTATGCACACTACCATCTCCCAGGTTAGGCATCGTTTGGCCTTTTACTCTGGCGCTCAGGCGGACTCGCCGACTAGGCCAGTGCTTTCCCCACAGGAAAGGAGAGGTGACAGGATCCCAGCACACGGCCCGTGCACTGAATTGGGAGCTTTGGGGTACTGTCCCCACTCCTTTCCCTTAAACGCCGTGCCTCCTCCAAGCTTGCACATCATGGAGGAAGACGGCATCTGACTCCCTGTTATTTCAGGGAGCTGTTTCTGCGAGTTCAACGTAGGCGCGTGGTGGCTAGTGCATGTCTGCCCCAGGGACAGGTGGCCAAGTAGCTGCTATCTCTTTGGGCCCAGAGGCTCAGGACAGGCATGCTTTCTACCCAGACTCCTTCCTAACAGTGGAGCACGCGCCCTGCCCACCACATCCCCTCCTGACTCCTTAGCAGCCAGGCTTCCTTCTCTCTGCACTGGGAGCCGGTGACACTTGTATTGCCTCTGGCCGCTGTGCCTGCCAGGGCCGGCTCTCCTGCTTCGCAACCGTTTTCACACCAGAAGGCCAACGGCTCTTGTTCTTCTCCCTGGGCAGCTTGCTGCACCTTCCACAAATATGCTCCTGGGGAGCGCAGTGAACAACGTGTCATTTCCTTAAGGCTCTTCCCACAGGCGCAATCGCGCTTCTCTCTCAGGTAGAGGGGATGCCCAGGAAAAGAGGATTTAGCTCTATGCCGGTTGATTCCACCCTGCTGAGGAGACCAGCTCAGGCCCACAGGAGCATCCCTCAGACGCGACTCTGATTTCCCAAAGAATGCTGTGCTTTCCCAGAGTGGATGCCCGAGCAAAGAGGCTTTCATCTATACGGGTTTCTCCAATCCTACTACGAATACTAGGCTAAGGCAAGCAGCAACTGCAGCCCACAGAAAGGACTCTGATTTCCCAGCGACTGCTATGCTTTCGCAGAGGTTTTCAGCTTGGCACGAACCGCACTTCACTGTTGCTTCCTCAGCAAGTCTTTGGTCATTGTCTCTGTCGCGTCAAGGAAGAAGAGCCGCGGGAGAGCTGGTGCCTCTTGGACCTTGCTTTCCAGGGCTCCATGTTCACGCCCAGGGTTCACCTTGCTATGCCGAAGTAAGCAGACACAGACACAACCCTGCTGCAGCGTGCATGTTCTAGCAAGGCACTCTATGCCTAATACCATCTGCTGGGGTAGGTAAGGCTTTGCTTTAGCTCTGGCGCTCAGGCAGACTAGGGGTCTAGGCCAGTGCCTTCACCACAGGAGAGAGGAGGCGACAGAATCCCTGCACACGGCCGTGCACTGGGATGCGGTACTGTGGGGGACTGTCTCCACTCTTTCCCCGGCACACCCACTGCCACCCACATCGCTGCCACATCGTGGTGGAAGACAGCATCTGACTGCACGTTTCTCCATGGGGTTGTTACTGCGAGTTCGGCGTATGGCACCTGGTGGCAAGTCCAAGTCTGCCCTTGGGACAGGTGGCCAAGGAGATGCTGTCCACTTGGGACCAGAGGCACAGGAGAGGCCTGCCTTCTGCCCAGACTCCTTCCTCACAGAGGAGCATGTGACCATGCCCTAATCGTCCCCTCATGTCTCCTTAGCAGCCAGGCTTCCAACTCTGCACAGAGAGCGGGTGACACTTGTCTTGCCACTGGCCTGCTGTTCGTGCCACGGCAGGCTATCCTGCTTCCCGACCGTTTCCCGACCCCAAGGCCAACGGCTCCTTCTCTTCTCCGGGGCGGCGTGCTGCGCCTTCCCTACACTTGATTCCCTCTCAGGCAGAGGGGATGCTAGGGCAAAGGGTATTTCGCTCCATGCGGGTATCTTCCACCGAGCTGCGGAGACTAGCCCAGGCAAGCTGCAGCAGCATCCCCAAACCCAACTCTGATTTCCCAAGGAACGCTGTGCTTTCCCAGAGGAGATGCCCAGGCAAAGAGGCTTTCGCTGTATGCGTGTTTCTCCTACCGCGAGGCTGGGCTCAGGCAAGAAGCAGCAGCCCGCAGAACATTTCTCAGCGAATGCTGTGCTTTCGCAGAGGCTTTGGCTTGGAGCGAACAGCACTTCGCTGCTGCTTCCTCAACAAGCCTTCAGTCGCACCAGGGAAGAAGAGCTTTGGGAGAGATGGTGCCTCTTGGGCCTTGCTTTCCCGGACTCCATGTTCGCTTCCTGGGTTCACCCTGCCAGGCCGAACTAAGCAGACACAGCCACAACCCTTCAGGAGCGTGCGTAGCCTAGGATGGCACACTATGCACACTACCATCTCCCAGGTTAGGCATCGTTTGGCCTTTTACTCTGGCGCTCAGGCGGACTCGCGGACTAGGCCAGTGCTTTCCCCACAGGAAAGGAGAGGTGACAGGATCCCAGCACACGGCCCGTGCACTGAATTGGGAGCTTTGGGGTACTGTCCCCACGCCTTTCCCTTAAACGCCGTGCCTCCTCCAAGCTTGCACATCATGGAGGAAGACCGCATCTGACTCCCTGTTATTTCAGGGAGCTGTTTCTGCGAGTTCAACGTAGGCGCGTGGTGGCTAGTGCATGTCTGCCCCAGGGACAGGTGGCCAAGTAGCTGCTATCTCTTTGGGCCCAGAGGCTCAGGACAGGCATGCTTTCTACCCAGACTCCTTCCTAACAGTGGAGCACGCGCCCTGCCCACCACATCCCCTCCTGACTCCTTAGCAGCCAGGCTTCCTTCTCTCTGCACTGGGAGCCGGTGACACTTGTATTGCCTCTGGCCGCTGTGCCTGCCAGGGCCGGCTCTCCTGCTTCGCAACCGTTTTCACACCAGAAGGCCAACGGCTCTTGTTCTTCTCCCTGGGCAGCTTGCTGCACCTTCCACAAATATGCTCCTGGGGAGCGCAGTGAACAACGTGTCATTTCCTTAAGGCTCTTCCCACAGGCGCAATCGCGCTTCTCTCTCAGGTAGAGGGGATGCCCAGGAAAAGAGGATTTAGCTCTATGCCGGTTGATTCCACCCTGCTGAGGAGACCAGCTCAGGCCCACAGGAGCATCCCTCAGACGCGACTCTGATTTCCCAAAGAATGCTGTGCTTTCCCAGAGTGGATGCCCGAGCAAAGAGGCTTTCATCTATACGGGTTTCTCCAATCCTACTACGAATACTAGGCTAAGGCAAGCAGCAACTGCAGCCCACAGAAAGGACTCTGATTTCCCAGCGACTGCTATGCTTTCGCAGAGGTTTTCAGCTTGGCACGAACCGCACTTCACTGTTGCTTCCTCAGCAAGTCTTTGGTCATTCTCTCTGTCGCGTCAAGGAAGAAGAGCTGCGGGAGAGATGGTGCCTCTTGGGCCTTGCTTTCCCGGGCTCCATGTTCGCGTCCTAGTTTCACTCTGCCAGGCCGAACTAAGCAGACACAGCCACAACCCTGCAGTGGCGTGCGTAGCCTAGGATGGCACTCTATGCACACTACCATCTCCCTGTGTAGGCATCGCTTGGCTTTAGCTCTGGCGCTCAGGCAGACTCGCCGACTAGGCCAGTGCTTTCGCCACAGGAAAGCAGAGGTGACAGGATACCTGCACAAGGCCCGTGCACTGAACAGGGAGCTTTGGGGGACTGTCGCCACTCCTTCCCCTTCTACCCCGCGCCAAATCCACGCTTCCACATCCTGGAGGAAGACGGCATCTGACTCCCCGTTATTTCAGGGAGCTGTTTCTGCGAGTTCAGGGTAGGCGCCTGGTGGCTAGCGCATGTCTGCCCCAGGGACAGGTGACCAAGGAGCTGCTATCTCTTTGGGCCCAGAGGCTCAGGACAGGCATGCTTTTTGCCCAGACTCTTTCCTAAGAGTGGAGCACGCATCCTGCCGTAATCATCCCCTCCTTTCTCCTTAGCAGCCAGGCTTCTGTCTCTCTGCACTGGGAGCGGGTGACACTTGTATTGCCACTGGCCGCTGTGCCTGCCAGGGCCGGCTCTCCTGCTTCGCAACCGTTTCCAGACCAGAAGGCCAACGGCTCCTGTTCTTCTCCCCGGGGAGCGTGCTGCACCTTCCACAGACATGCTCCTGGGGAGCGCAGTGTCCCTTTCCTTAAGGGTCTTTCCGCAGGCGCAACCGCGCGTCTCTCTCAGGCAGAGGGGATGCCCAGGCAAAGAAGATTTCGCTCCATGCGGGTTTATTACACCGTGCTTTGGAGACCAGATCAGGCTAACAGGAGCATCCCACAGACCCGACTCTGATTTCCCAAAGAATGCTGTGCTCTCCCAGAGGGGATGCCGGACAAAGAGTCTTTCGCTCCTCGCGGGTTTCTCCCATATTTCTGCGAATACTAGGCTAAGGCAAGCAGCCACAGCAGCCCACAGAACCGACTCTGATTTCCCAGTGACTGCTATACTTTCACAGAGGTTTTCAGCTTGGCACAAACCGCACTTCACTGCTGCTTCCTCAGCAAGGCTTTGTGTGTTCGCTCTGCCGCGGCAGGGAAGAAGAGCCGCGGGAGAGCTGGTGCCTCTTGGACCTTGCTTTCCAGGGCTCCATGTTCACGCCCAGGGTTCACCTTGCTATGCCGAAGTAAGCAGACACAGACACAACCCTGCTGCAGCGTGCATGTTCTAGCAAGGCACTCTATGCCTAATACCATCTGCTGGGGTAGGTAAGGCTTTGCTTTAGCTCTGGCGCTCAGGCAGACTAGGGGTCTAGGCCAGTGCCTTCACCACAGGAGAGAGGAGGCGACAGAATCCCTGCACACGGCCGTGCACTGGGATGCGGTACTGTGGGGGACTGTCTCCACTCTTTCCCCGGCACACCCACTGCCACCCACATCGCTGCCACATCGTGGTGGAAGACAGCATCTGACTGCACGTTTCTCCATGGGGTTGTTACTGCGAGTTCGGCGTATGGCACCTGGTGGCAAGTCCAAGTCTGCCCTTGGGACAGGTGGCCAAGGAGATGCTGTCCACTTGGGACCAGAGGCACAGGAGAGGCCTGCCTTCTGCCCAGACTCCTTCCTCACAGAGGAGCATGTGACCATGCCCTAATCGTCCCCTCATGTCTCCTTAGCAGCCAGGCTTCCAACTCTGCACAGAGAGCGGGTGACACTTGTCTTGCCACTGGCCTGCTGTTCGTGCCACGGCAGGCTATCCTGCTTCCCGACCGTTTCCCGACCCCAAGGCCAACGGCTCCTTCTCTTCTCCGGGGCGGCGTGCTGCGCCTTCCCTACACTTGATTCCCTCTCAGGCAGAGGGGATGCTAGGGCAAAGGGTATTTCGCTCCATGCGGGTATCTTCCACCGAGCTGCGGAGACTAGCCCAGGCAAGCTGCAGCAGCATCCCCAAACCCAACTCTGATTTCCCAAGGAACGCTGTGCTTTCCCAGAGGAGTTGCCCAGGCAAAGAGGCTTTCGCTGTATGCGTGTTTCTCCTACCGCGAGGCTGGGCTCAGGCAAGAAGCAGCAGCCCGCAGAACATTTCTCAGCGAATGCTGTGCTTTCGCAGAGGCTTTGGCTTGGAGCGAACAGCACTTCGCTTCTGCTTCCTCAGCAAGCCTTCAGTCGCACCAGAGAAGAAGAGCTTTGGGAGAGATGGTGCCTCTTGGGCCTTGCTTTCCCGGACTCCATGTTCGCTTCCTGGATTCACCCTGCCAGGCCGAACTAAGCAGACACAGCCACAACCCTTCAGGAGCATGCGTAGCCTAGGATGGCACACTATGCACACTACATTCTCCCATTGTAGGCATCGTTTGGCCATTTACTCTGGCGCTCTGACGGACTCGCCGACTAGGCCAGTGCTTTCCCCACAGGAAAGGAGAGGTGACAGGATCCCTGCACACGGCCCGTGCACTGAATTGGGAGCTTTGGGGGACTGTCCCCACTCCTTTCCCTTAAACGCGGTGCCTTCTCCAAGCTTGCACATCCTGGAGGAAGACGGCATCTGACTCCCTGTTATTTCAGGGAGCTGTTTCTGCGAGATCAACGTAGGCGCGTGGTGGCTAGTGCATGTCTGCCCCAGGGACAGGTGGCCAAGTAGCTGCTATCTCTTTGGGCCCAGAGGCTCAGGACAGGCATGCTTTCTACCCAGACTCCTTCCTAACAGTGGAGCACGCGCCCTGCCCACCACATCCCCTCCTGACTCCTTAGCAGCCAGGCTTCCTTCTCTCTGCACTGGGAGCCGGTGACACTTTTATTGCCTCTGGCCGCTGTGCCTGCCAGGGCCGGCTCTCCTGCTTCGCAACCGTTTTCACACCAGAAGGCCAACGGCTCTTGTTCTTCTCCCTGGGCAGCTTGCTGCACCTTCCACAAATATGCTCCTGGGGAGCGCAGTGAACAACGTGTCATTTCCTTAAGGCTCTTCCCACAGGCGCAATCGCGCTTCTCTCTCAGGTAGAGGGGATGCCCAGGAAAAGAGGATTTAGCTCTATGCCGGTTGATTCCACCCTGCTGAGGAGACCAGCTCAGGCCCACAGGAGCATCCCTCAGACGCGACTCTGATTTCCCAAAGAATGCTGTGCTTTCCCAGAGTGGATGCCCGAGCAAAGAGGCTTTCATCTATACGGGTTTCTCCAATCCTACTACGAATACTAGGCTAAGGCAAGCAGCAACTGCAGCCCACAGAAAGGACTCTGATTTCCCAGCGACTGCTATGCTTTCGCAGAGGTTTTCAGCTTGGCACGAACCGCACTTCACTGTTGCTTCCTCAGCAAGTCTTTGGTCATTCTCTCTGTCGCGTCAAGGAAGAAGAGCTGCGGGAGAGATGGTGCCTCTTGGGCCTTGCTTTCCCGGGCTCCATGTTCGCGTCCTAGTTTCACTCTGCCAGGCCGAACTAAGCAGACACAGCCACAACCCTGCAGTGGCGTGCGTAGCCTAGGATGGCACTCTATGCACACTACCATCTCCCTGTGTAGGCATCGCTTGGCTTTAGCTCTGGCGCTCAGGCAGACTCGCCGACTAGGCCAGTGCTTTCGCCACAGGAAAGCAGAGGTGACAGGATCCCTGCACAAGGCCCGTGCACTGAACAGGGAGCTTTGGGGGACTGTCGCCACTCCTTCCCCTTCTACCCCGCGCCAAATCCACGCTTCCACATCCTGGAGGAAGACGGCATCTGACTCCCCGTTATTTCAGGGAGCTGTTTCTGCGAGTTCAGGGTAGGCGCCTGGTGGCTAGCGCATGTCTGCCCCAGGGACAGGTGACCAAGGAGCTGCTATCTCTTTGGGCCCAGAGGCTCAGGACAGGCATGCTTTTTGCCCAGACTCTTTCCTAAGAGTGGAGCACGCATCCTGCCGTAATCATCCCCTCCTTTCTCCTTAGCAGCCAGGCTTCTGTCTCTCTGCACTGGGAGCGGGTGACACTTGTATTGCCACTGGCCGCTGTGCCTGCCAGGGCCGGCTCTCCTGCTTCGCAACCGTTTCCAGACCAGAAGGCCAACGGCTCCTGTTCTTCTCCCCGGGGAGCGTGCTGCACCTTCCACAGACATGCTCCTGGGGAGCGCAGTGTCCCTTTCCTTAAGGGTCTTTCCGCAGGCGCAACCGCGCGTCTCTCTCAGGCAGAGGGGATGCCCAGGCAAAGAAGATTTCGCTCCATGCGGGTTTATTACACCGTGCTTTGGAGACCAGATCAGGCTAACAGGAGCATCCCACAGACCCGACTCTGATTTCCCAAAGAATGCTGTGCTCTCCCAGAGGGGATGCCGGACAAAGAGTCTTTCGCTCCTCGCGGGTTTCTCCCATATTTCTGCGAATACTAGGCTAAGGCAAGCAGCCACAGCAGCCCACAGAACCGACTCTGATTTCCCAGTGACTGCTATACTTTCACAGAGGTTTTCAGCTTGGCACAAACCGCACTTCACTGCTGCTTCCTCAGCAAGGCTTTGTGTGTTCGCTCTGCCGCGGCAGGGAAGAAGAGCCGCGGGAGAGCTGGTGCCTCTTGGACCTTGCTTTCCAGGGCTCCATGTTCACGCCCAGGGTTCACCTTGCTATGCCGAAGTAAGCAGACACAGACACAACCCTGCTGCAGCGTGCATGTTCTAGCAAGGCACTCTATGCCTAATACCATCTGCTGGGGTAGGTAAGGCTTTGCTTTAGCTCTGGCGCTCAGGCAGACTAGGGGTCTAGGCCAGTGCCTTCACCACAGGAGAGAGGAGGCGACAGAATCCCTGCACACGGCCGTGCACTGGGATGCGGTACTGTGGGGGACTGTCTCCACTCTTTCCCCGGCACACCCACTGCCACCCACATCGCTGCCACATCGTGGTGGAAGACAGCATCTGACTGCACGTTTCTCCATGGGGTTGTTACTGCGAGTTCGGCGTATGGCACCTGGTGGCAAGTCCAAGTCTGCCCTTGGGACAGGTGGCCAAGGAGATGCTGTCCACTTGGGACCAGAGGCACAGGAGAGGCCTGCCTTCTGCCCAGACTCCTTCCTCACAGAGGAGCATGTGACCATGCCCTAATCGTCCCCTCATGTCTCCTTAGCAGCCAGGCTTCCAACTCTGCACAGAGAGCGGGTGACACTTGTCTTGCCACTGGCCTGCTGTTCGTGCCACGGCAGGCTATCCTGCTTCCCGACCGTTTCCCGACCCCAAGGCCAACGGCTCCTTCTCTTCTCCGGGGCGGCGTGCTGCGCCTTCCCTACACTTGATTCCCTCTCAGGCAGAGGGGATGCTAGGGCAAAGGGTATTTCGCTCCATGCGGGTATCTTCCACCGAGCTGCGGAGACTAGCCCAGGCAAGCTGCAGCAGCATCCCCAAACCCAACTCTGATTTCCCAAGGAACGCTGTGCTTTCCCAGAGGAGATGCCCAGGCAAAGAGGCTTTCGCTGTATGCGTGTTTCTCCTACCGCGAGGCTGGGCTCAGGCAAGAAGCAGCAGCCCGCAGAACATTTCTCAGCGAATGCTGTGCTTTCGCAGAGGCTTTGGCTTGGAGCGAACAGCACTTCGCTGCTGCTTCCTCAACAAGCCTTCAGTCGCACCAGGGAAGAAGAGCTTTGGGAGAGATGGTGCCTCTTGGGCCTTGCTTTCCCGGACTCCATGTTCGCTTCCTGGGTTCACCCTGCCAGGCCGAACTAAGCAGACACAGCCACAACCCTTCAGGAGCGTGCGTAGCCTAGGATGGCACACTATGCACACTACCATCTCCCAGGTTAGGCATCGTTTGGCCTTTTACTCTGGCGCTCAGGCGGACTCGCGGACTAGGCCAGTGCTTTCCCCACAGGAAAGGAGAGGTGACAGGATCCCAGCACACGGCCCGTGCACTGAATTGGGAGCTTTGGGGTACTGTCCCCACGCCTTTCCCTTAAACGCCGTGCCTCCTCCAAGCTTGCACATCATGGAGGAAGACCGCATCTGACTCCCTGTTATTTCAGGGAGCTGTTTCTGCGAGTTCAACGTAGGCGCGTGGTGGCTAGTGCATGTCTGCCCCAGGGACAGGTGGCCAAGTAGCTGCTATCTCTTTGGGCCCAGAGGCTCAGGACAGGCATGCTTTCTACCCAGACTCCTTCCTAACAGTGGAGCACGCGCCCTGCCCACCACATCCCCTCCTGACTCCTTAGCAGCCAGGCTTCCTTCTCTCTGCACTGGGAGCCGGTGACACTTGTATTGCCTCTGGCCGCTGTGCCTGCCAGGGCCGGCTCTCCTGCTTCGCAACCGTTTTCACACCAGAAGGCCAACGGCTCTTGTTCTTCTCCCTGGGCAGCTTGCTGCACCTTCCACAAATATGCTCCTGGGGAGCGCAGTGAACAACGTGTCATTTCCTTAAGGCTCTTCCCACAGGCGCAATCGCGCTTCTCTCTCAGGTAGAGGGGATGCCCAGGAAAAGAGGATTTAGCTCTATGCCGGTTGATTCCACCCTGCTGAGGAGACCAGCTCAGGCCCACAGGAGCATCCCTCAGACGCGACTCTGATTTCCCAAAGAATGCTGTGCTTTCCCAGAGTGGATGCCCGAGCAAAGAGGCTTTCATCTATACGGGTTTCTCCAATCCTACTACGAATACTAGGCTAAGGCAAGCAGCAACTGCAGCCCACAGAAAGGACTCTGATTTCCCAGCGACTGCTATGCTTTCGCAGAGGTTTTCAGCTTGGCACGAACCGCACTTCACTGTTGCTTCCTCAGCAAGTCTTTGGTCATTCTCTCTGTCGCGTCAAGGAAGAAGAGCTGCGGGAGAGATGGTGCCTCTTGGGCCTTGCTTTCCCGGGCTCCATGTTCGCGTCCTAGTTTCACTCTGCCAGGCCGAACTAAGCAGACACAGCCACAACCCTGCAGTGGCGTGCGTAGCCTAGGATGGCACTCTATGCACACTACCATCTCCCTGTGTAGGCATCGCTTGGCTTTAGCTCTGGCGCTCAGGCAGACTCGCCGACTAGGCCAGTGCTTTCGCCACAGGAAAGCAGAGGTGACAGGATCCCTGCACAAGGCCCGTGCACTGAACAGGGAGCTTTGGGGGACTGTCGCCACTCCTTCCCCTTCTACCCCGCGCCAAATCCACGCTTCCACATCCTGGAGGAAGACGGCATCTGACTCCCCGTTATTTCAGGGAGCTGTTTCTGCGAGTTCAGGGTAGGCGCCTGGTGGCTAGCGCATGTCTGCCCCAGGGACAGGTGACCAAGGAGCTGCTATCTCTTTGGGCCCAGAGGCTCAGGACAGGCATGCTTTTTGCCCAGACTCTTTCCTAAGAGTGGAGCACGCATCCTGCCGTAATCATCCCCTCCTTTCTCCTTAGCAGCCAGGCTTCTGTCTCTCTGCACTGGGAGCGGGTGACACTTGTATTGCCACTGGCCGCTGTGCCTGCCAGGGCCGGCTCTCCTGCTTCGCAACCGTTTCCAGACCAGAAGGCCAACGGCTCCTGTTCTTCTCCCCGGGGAGCGTGCTGCACCTTCCACAGACATGCTCCTGGGGAGCGCAGTGTCCCTTTCCTTAAGGGTCTTTCCGCAGGCGCAACCGCGCGTCTCTCTCAGGCAGAGGGGATGCCCAGGCAAAGAAGATTTCGCTCCATGCGGGTTTATTACACCGTGCTTTGGAGACCAGATCAGGCTAACAGGAGCATCCCACAGACCCGACTCTGATTTCCCAAAGAATGCTGTGCTCTCCCAGAGGGGATGCCGGACAAAGAGTCTTTCGCTCCTCGCGGGTTTCTCCCATATTTCTGCGAATACTAGGCTAAGGCAAGCAGCCACAGCAGCCCACAGAACCGACTCTGATTTCCCAGTGACTGCTATACTTTCACAGAGGTTTTCAGCTTGGCACAAACCGCACTTCACTGCTGCTTCCTCAGCAAGGCTTTGTGTGTTCGCTCTGCCGCGGCAGGGAAGAAGAGCCGCGGGAGAGCTGGTGCCTCTTGGACCTTGCTTTCCAGGGCTCCATGTTCACGCCCAGGGTTCACCTTGCTATGCCGAAGTAAGCAGACACAGACACAACCCTGCTGCAGCGTGCATGTTCTAGCAAGGCACTCTATGCCTAATACCATCTGCTGGGGTAGGTAAGGCTTTGCTTTAGCTCTGGCGCTCAGGCAGACTAGGGGTCTAGGCCAGTGCCTTCACCACAGGAGAGAGGAGGCGACAGAATCCCTGCACACGGCCGTGCACTGGGATGCGGTACTGTGGGGGACTGTCTCCACTCTTTCCCCGGCACACCCACTGCCACCCACATCGCTGCCACATCGTGGTGGAAGACAGCATCTGACTGCACGTTTCTCCATGGGGTTGTTACTGCGAGTTCGGCGTATGGCACCTGGTGGCAAGTCCAAGTCTGCCCTTGGGACAGGTGGCCAAGGAGATGCTGTCCACTTGGGACCAGAGGCACAGGAGAGGCCTGCCTTCTGCCCAGACTCCTTCCTCACAGAGGAGCATGTGACCATGCCCTAATCGTCCCCTCATGTCTCCTTAGCAGCCAGGCTTCCAACTCTGCACAGAGAGCGGGTGACACTTGTCTTGCCACTGGCCTGCTGTTCGTGCCACGGCAGGCTATCCTGCTTCCCGACCGTTTCCCGACCCCAAGGCCAACGGCTCCTTCTCTTCTCCGGGGCGGCGTGCTGCGCCTTCCCTACACTTGATTCCCTCTCAGGCAGAGGGGATGCTAGGGCAAAGGGTATTTCGCTCCATGCGGGTATCTTCCACCGAGCTGCGGAGACTAGCCCAGGCAAGCTGCAGCAGCATCCCCAAACCCAACTCTGATTTCCCAAGGAACGCTGTGCTTTCCCAGAGGAGTTGCCCAGGCAAAGAGGCTTTCGCTGTATGCGTGTTTCTCCTACCGCGAGGCTGGGCTCAGGCAAGAAGCAGCAGCCCGCAGAACATTTCTCAGCGAATGCTGTGCTTTCGCAGAGGCTTTGGCTTGGAGCGAACAGCACTTCGCTTCTGCTTCCTCAGCAAGCCTTCAGTCGCACCAGAGAAGAAGAGCTTTGGGAGAGATGGTGCCTCTTGGGCCTTGCTTTCCCGGACTCCATGTTCGCTTCCTGGATTCACCCTGCCAGGCCGAACTAAGCAGACACAGCCACAACCCTTCAGGAGCATGCGTAGCCTAGGATGGCACACTATGCACACTACATTCTCCCATTGTAGGCATCGTTTGGCCATTTACTCTGGCGCTCTGACGGACTCGCCGACTAGGCCAGTGCTTTCCCCACAGGAAAGGAGAGGTGACAGGATCCCTGCACACGGCCCGTGCACTGAATTGGGAGCTTTGGGGGACTGTCCCCACTCCTTTCCCTTAAACGCGGTGCCTTCTCCAAGCTTGCACATCCTGGAGGAAGACGGCATCTGACTCCCTGTTATTTCAGGGAGCTGTTTCTGCGAGATCAACGTAGGCGCGTGGTGGCTAGTGCATGTCTGCCCCAGGGACAGGTGGCCAAGTAGCTGCTATCTCTTTGGGCCCAGAGGCTCAGGACAGGCATGCTTTCTACCCAGACTCCTTCCTAACAGTGGAGCACGCGCCCTGCCCACCACATCCCCTCCTGACTCCTTAGCAGCCAGGCTTCCTTCTCTCTGCACTGGGAGCCGGTGACACTTTTATTGCCTCTGGCCGCTGTGCCTGCCAGGGCCGGCTCTCCTGCTTCGCAACCGTTTTCACACCAGAAGGCCAACGGCTCTTGTTCTTCTCCCTGGGCAGCTTGCTGCACCTTCCACAAATATGCTCCTGGGGAGCGCAGTGAACAACGTGTCATTTCCTTAAGGCTCTTCCCACAGGCGCAATCGCGCTTCTCTCTCAGGTAGAGGGGATGCCCAGGAAAAGAGGATTTAGCTCTATGCCGGTTGATTCCACCCTGCTGAGGAGACCAGCTCAGGCCCACAGGAGCATCCCTCAGACGCGACTCTGATTTCCCAAAGAATGCTGTGCTTTCCCAGAGTGGATGCCCGAGCAAAGAGGCTTTCATCTATACGGGTTTCTCCAATCCTACTACGAATACTAGGCTAAGGCAAGCAGCAACTGCAGCCCACAGAAAGGACTCTGATTTCCCAGCGACTGCTATGCTTTCGCAGAGGTTTTCAGCTTGGCACGAACCGCACTTCACTGTTGCTTCCTCAGCAAGTCTTTGGTCATTCTCTCTGTCGCGTCAAGGAAGAAGAGCTGCGGGAGAGATGGTGCCTCTTGGGCCTTGCTTTCCCGGGCTCCATGTTCGCGTCCTAGTTTCACTCTGCCAGGCCGAACTAAGCAGACACAGCCACAACCCTGCAGTGGCGTGCGTAGCCTAGGATGGCACTCTATGCACACTACCATCTCCCTGTGTAGGCATCGCTTGGCTTTAGCTCTGGCGCTCAGGCAGACTCGCCGACTAGGCCAGTGCTTTCGCCACAGGAAAGCAGAGGTGACAGGATCCCTGCACAAGGCCCGTGCACTGAACAGGGAGCTTTGGGGGACTGTCGCCACTCCTTCCCCTTCTACCCCGCGCCAAATCCACGCTTCCACATCCTGGAGGAAGACGGCATCTGACTCCCCGTTATTTCAGGGAGCTGTTTCTGCGAGTTCAGGGTAGGCGCCTGGTGGCTAGCGCATGTCTGCCCCAGGGACAGGTGACCAAGGAGCTGCTATCTCTTTGGGCCCAGAGGCTCAGGACAGGCATGCTTTTTGCCCAGACTCTTTCCTAAGAGTGGAGCACGCATCCTGCCGTAATCATCCCCTCCTTTCTCCTTAGCAGCCAGGCTTCTGTCTCTCTGCACTGGGAGCGGGTGACACTTGTATTGCCACTGGCCGCTGTGCCTGCCAGGGCCGGCTCTCCTGCTTCGCAACCGTTTCCAGACCAGAAGGCCAACGGCTCCTGTTCTTCTCCCCGGGGAGCGTGCTGCACCTTCCACAGACATGCTCCTGGGGAGCGCAGTGTCCCTTTCCTTAAGGGTCTTTCCGCAGGCGCAACCGCGCGTCTCTCTCAGGCAGAGGGGATGCCCAGGCAAAGAAGATTTCGCTCCATGCGGGTTTATTACACCGTGCTTTGGAGACCAGATCAGGCTAACAGGAGCATCCCACAGACCCGACTCTGATTTCCCAAAGAATGCTGTGCTCTCCCAGAGGGGATGCCGGACAAAGAGTCTTTCGCTCCTCGCGGGTTTCTCCCATATTTCTGCGAATACTAGGCTAAGGCAAGCAGCCACAGCAGCCCACAGAACCGACTCTGATTTCCCAGTGACTGCTATACTTTCACAGAGGTTTTCAGCTTGGCACAAACCGCACTTCACTGCTGCTTCCTCAGCAAGGCTTTGTGTGTTCGCTCTGCCGCGGCAGGGAAGAAGAGCCGCGGGAGAGCTGGTGCCTCTTGGACCTTGCTTTCCAGGGCTCCATGTTCACGCCCAGGGTTCACCTTGCTATGCCGAAGTAAGCAGACACAGACACAACCCTGCTGCAGCGTGCATGTTCTAGCAAGGCACTCTATGCCTAATACCATCTGCTGGGGTAGGTAAGGCTTTGCTTTAGCTCTGGCGCTCAGGCAGACTAGGGGTCTAGGCCAGTGCCTTCACCACAGGAGAGAGGAGGCGACAGAATCCCTGCACACGGCCGTGCACTGGGATGCGGTACTGTGGGGGACTGTCTCCACTCTTTCCCCGGCACACCCACTGCCACCCACATCGCTGCCACATCGTGGTGGAAGACAGCATCTGACTGCACGTTTCTCCATGGGGTTGTTACTGCGAGTTCGGCGTATGGCACCTGGTGGCAAGTCCAAGTCTGCCCTTGGGACAGGTGGCCAAGGAGATGCTGTCCACTTGGGACCAGAGGCACAGGAGAGGCCTGCCTTCTGCCCAGACTCCTTCCTCACAGAGGAGCATGTGACCATGCCCTAATCGTCCCCTCATGTCTCCTTAGCAGCCAGGCTTCCAACTCTGCACAGAGAGCGGGTGACACTTGTCTTGCCACTGGCCTGCTGTTCGTGCCACGGCAGGCTATCCTGCTTCCCGACCGTTTCCCGACCCCAAGGCCAACGGCTCCTTCTCTTCTCCGGGGCGGCGTGCTGCGCCTTCCCTACACTTGATTCCCTCTCAGGCAGAGGGGATGCTAGGGCAAAGGGTATTTCGCTCCATGCGGGTATCTTCCACCGAGCTGCGGAGACTAGCCCAGGCAAGCTGCAGCAGCATCCCCAAACCCAACTCTGATTTCCCAAGGAACGCTGTGCTTTCCCAGAGGAGTTGCCCAGGCAAAGAGGCTTTCGCTGTATGCGTGTTTCTCCTACCGCGAGGCTGGGCTCAGGCAAGAAGCAGCAGCCCGCAGAACATTTCTCAGCGAATGCTGTGCTTTCGCAGAGGCTTTGGCTTGGAGCGAACAGCACTTCGCTTCTGCTTCCTCAGCAAGCCTTCAGTCGCACCAGAGAAGAAGAGCTTTGGGAGAGATGGTGCCTCTTGGGCCTTGCTTTCCCGGACTCCATGTTCGCTTCCTGGATTCACCCTGCCAGGCCGAACTAAGCAGACACAGCCACAACCCTTCAGGAGCATGCGTAGCCTAGGATGGCACACTATGCACACTACATTCTCCCATTGTAGGCATCGTTTGGCCATTTACTCTGGCGCTCTGACGGACTCGCCGACTAGGCCAGTGCTTTCCCCACAGGAAAGGAGAGGTGACAGGATCCCTGCACACGGCCCGTGCACTGAATTGGGAGCTTTGGGGGACTGTCCCCACTCCTTTCCCTTAAACGCGGTGCCTTCTCCAAGCTTGCACATCCTGGAGGAAGACGGCATCTGACTCCCTGTTATTTCAGGGAGCTGTTTCTGCGAGATCAACGTAGGCGCGTGGTGGCTAGTGCATGTCTGCCCCAGGGACAGGTGGCCAAGTAGCTGCTATCTCTTTGGGCCCAGAGGCTCAGGACAGGCATGCTTTCTACCCAGACTCCTTCCTAACAGTGGAGCACGCGCCCTGCCCACCACATCCCCTCCTGACTCCTTAGCAGCCAGGCTTCCTTCTCTCTGCACTGGGAGCCGGTGACACTTGTATTGCCTCTGGCCGCTGTGCCTGCCAGGGCCGGCTCTCCTGCTTCGCAACCGTTTTCACACCAGAAGGCCAACGGCTCTTGTTCTTCTCCCTGGGCAGCTTGCTGCACCTTCCACAAATATGCTCCTGGGGAGCGCAGTGAACAACGTGTCATTTCCTTAAGGCTCTTCCCACAGGCGCAATCGCGCTTCTCTCTCAGGTAGAGGGGATGCCCAGGAAAAGAGGATTTAGCTCTATGCCGGTTGATTCCACCCTGCTGAGGAGACCAGCTCAGGCCCACAGGAGCATCCCTCAGACGCGACTCTGATTTCCCAAAGAATGCTGTGCTTTCCCAGAGTGGATGCCCGAGCAAAGAGGCTTTCATCTATACGGGTTTCTCCAATCCTACTACGAATACTAGGCTAAGGCAAGCAGCAACTGCAGCCCACAGAAAGGACTCTGATTTCCCAGCGACTGCTATGCTTTCGCAGAGGTTTTCAGCTTGGCACGAACCGCACTTCACTGTTGCTTCCTCAGCAAGTCTTTGGTCATTCTCTCTGTCGCGTCAAGGAAGAAGAGCTGCGGGAGAGATGGTGCCTCTTGGGCCTTGCTTTCCCGGGCTCCATGTTCGCGTCCTAGTTTCACTCTGCCAGGCCGAACTAAGCAGACACAGCCACAACCCTGCAGTGGCGTGCGTAGCCTAGGATGGCACTCTATGCACACTACCATCTCCCTGTGTAGGCATCGCTTGGCTTTAGCTCTGGCGCTCAGGCAGACTCGCCGACTAGGCCAGTGCTTTCGCCACAGGAAAGCAGAGGTGACAGGATCCCTGCACAAGGCCCGTGCACTGAACAGGGAGCTTTGGGGGACTGTCGCCACTCCTTCCCCTTCTACCCCGCGCCAAATCCACGCTTCCACATCCTGGAGGAAGACGGCATCTGACTCCCCGTTATTTCAGGGAGCTGTTTCTGCGAGTTCAGGGTAGGCGCCTGGTGGCTAGCGCATGTCTGCCCCAGGGACAGGTGACCAAGGAGCTGCTATCTCTTTGGGCCCAGAGGCTCAGGACAGGCATGCTTTTTGCCCAGACTCTTTCCTAAGAGTGGAGCACGCATCCTGCCGTAATCATCCCCTCCTTTCTCCTTAGCAGCCAGGCTTCTGTCTCTCTGCACTGGGAGCGGGTGACACTTGTATTGCCACTGGCCGCTGTGCCTGCCAGGGCCGGCTCTCCTGCTTCGCAACCGTTTCCAGACCAGAAGGCCAACGGCTCCTGTTCTTCTCCCCGGGGAGCGTGCTGCACCTTCCACAGACATGCTCCTGGGGAGCGCAGTGTCCCTTTCCTTAAGGGTCTTTCCGCAGGCGCAACCGCGCGTCTCTCTCAGGCAGAGGGGATGCCCAGGCAAAGAAGATTTCGCTCCATGCGGGTTTATTACACCGTGCTTTGGAGACCAGATCAGGCTAACAGGAGCATCCCACAGACCCGACTCTGATTTCCCAAAGAATGCTGTGCTCTCCCAGAGGGGATGCCGGACAAAGAGTCTTTCGCTCCTCGCGGGTTTCTCCCATATTTCTGCGAATACTAGGCTAAGGCAAGCAGCCACAGCAGCCCACAGAACCGACTCTGATTTCCCAGTGACTGCTATACTTTCACAGAGGTTTTCAGCTTGGCACAAACCGCACTTCACTGCTGCTTCCTCAGCAAGGCTTTGTGTGTTCGCTCTGCCGCGGCAGGGAAGAAGAGGCGCGGGAGAGCTGGTGCCTCTTGGACCTTGCTTTCCAGGGCTCCATGTTCACGCCCAGGGTTCACCTTGCTATGCCGAAGTAAGCAGACACAGACACAACCCTGCTGCAGCGTGCATGTTCTAGCAAGGCACTCTATGCCTAATACCATCTGCTGGGGTAGGTAAGGCTTTGCTTTAGCTCTGGCGCTCAGGCAGACTAGGGGTCTAGGCCAGTGCCTTCACCACAGGAGAGAGGAGGCGACAGAATCCCTGCACACGGCCGTGCACTGGGATGCGGTACTGTGGGGGACTGTCTCCACTCTTTCCCCGGCACACCCACTGCCACCCACATCGCTGCCACATCGTGGTGGAAGACAGCATCTGACTGCACGTTTCTCCATGGGGTTGTTACTGCGAGTTCGGCGTATGGCACCTGGTGGCAAGTCCAAGTCTGCCCTTGGGACAGGTGGCCAAGGAGATGCTGTCCACTTGGGACCAGAGGCACAGGAGAGGCCTGCCTTCTGCCCAGACTCCTTCCTCACAGAGGAGCATGTGACCATGCCCTAATCGTCCCCTCATGTCTCCTTAGCAGCCAGGCTTCCAACTCTGCACAGAGAGCGGGTGACACTTGTCTTGCCACTGGCCTGCTGTTCGTGCCACGGCAGGGTATCCTGCTTCCCGACCGTTTCCCGACCCCAAGGCCAACGGCTCCTTCTCTTCTCCGGGGCGGCGTGCTGCGCCTTCCCTACACTTGATTCCCTCTCAGGCAGAGGGGATGCTAGGGCAAAGGGTATTTCGCTCCATGCGGGTATCTTCCACCGAGCTGCGGAGACTAGCCCAGGCAAGCTGCAGCAGCATCCCCAAACCCAACTCTGATTTCCCAAGGAACGCTGTGCTTTCCCAGAGGAGATGCCCAGGCAAAGAGGCTTTCGCTGTATGCGTGTTTCTCCTACCGCGAGGCTGGGCTCAGGCAAGAAGCAGCAGCCCGCAGAACATTTCTCAGCGAATGCTGTGCTTTCGCAGAGGCTTTGGCTTGGAGCGAACAGCACTTCGCTTCTGCTTCCTCAGCAAGCCTTCAGTCGCACCAGAGAAGAAGAGCTTTGGGAGAGATGGTGCCTCTTGGGCCTTGCTTTCCCGGACTCCATGTTCGCTTCCTGGATTCACCCTGCCAGGCCGAACTAAGCAGACACAGCCACAACCCTTCAGGAGCATGCGTAGCCTAGGATGGCACACTATGCACACTACATTCTCCCATTGTAGGCATCGTTTGGCCATTTACTCTGGCGCTCAGACGGACTCGCCGACTAGGCCAGTGCTTTCCCCACACGAAAGGAGAGGTGACAGGATCCCTGCACACGGCCCGTGCACTGAATTGGGAGCTTTGGGGGACTGTCCCCACTCCTTTCCCTTAAACGCGGTGCCTTCTCCAAGCTTGCACATCCTGGAGGAAGACGGCATCTGACTCCCTGTTATTTCAGGGAGCTGTTTCTGCGAGATCAACGTAGGCGCGTGGTGGCTAGTGCATGTCTGCCCCAGGGACAGGTGGCCAAGTAGCTGCTATCTCTTTGGGCCCAGAGGCTCAGGACAGGCATGCTTTCTACCCAGACTCCTTCCTAACAGTGGAGCACGCGCCCTGCCCACCACATCCCCTCCTGACTCCTTAGCAGCCAGGCTTCCTTCTCTCTGCACTGGGAGCCGGTGACACTTGTATTGCCTCTGGCCGCTGTGCCTGCCAGGGCCGGCTCTCCTGCTTCGCAACCGTTTTCACACCAGAAGGCCAACGGCTCTTGTTCTTCTCCCTGGGCAGCTTGCTGCACCTTCCACAAATATGCTCCTGGGGAGCGCAGTGAACAACGTGTCATTTCCTTAAGGCTCTTCCCACAGGCGCAATCGCGCTTCTCTCTCAGGTAGAGGGGATGCCCAGGAAAAGAGGATTTAGCTCTATGCCGGTTGATTCCACCCTGCTGAGGAGACCAGCTCAGGCCCACAGGAGCATCCCTCAGACGCGACTCTGATTTCCCAAAGAATGCTGTGCTTTCCCAGAGTGGATGCCCGAGCAAAGAGGCTTTCATCTATACGGGTTTCTCCAATCCTACTACGAATACTAGGCTAAGGCAAGCAGCAACTGCAGCCCACAGAAAGGACTCTGATTTCCCAGCGACTGCTATGCTTTCGCAGAGGTTTTCAGCTTGGCACGAACCGCACTTCACTGTTGCTTCCTCAGCAAGTCTTTGGTCATTCTCTCTGTCGCGTCAAGGAAGAAGAGCTGCGGGAGAGATGGTGCCTCTTGGGCCTTGCTTTCCCGGGCTCCATGTTCGCGTCCTAGTTTCACTCTGCCAGGCCGAACTAAGCAGACACAGCCACAACCCTGCAGTGGCGTGCGTAGCCTAGGATGGCACTCTATGCACACTACCATCTCCCTGTGTAGGCATCGCTTGGCTTTAGCTCTGGCGCTCAGGCAGACTCGCCAACTAGGCCAGTGCTTTCGCCACAGGAAAGCAGTGGTGACAGGATCCCTGCACAAGGCCCGTGCACTGAACAGGGAGCTTTGGGGGACTGTCGCCACTCCTTCCCGTTCTACCCCGCGCCAAATCCACGCTTCCACATCCTGGAGGAAGACGGCATCTGACTCCCCGTTATTTCAGGGAGCTGTTTCTGCGAGTTCAGGGTAGGCGCCTGGTGGCTAGCGCATGTCTGCCCCAGGGACAGGTGACCAAGGAGCTGCTATCTCTTTGGGCCCAGAGGCTCAGGACAGGCATGCTTTTTGCCCAGACTCTTTCCTAAGAGTGGAGCACGCATCCTGCCGTAATCATCCCCTCCTTTCTCCTTAGCAGCCAGGCTTCTGTCTCTCTGCACTGGGAGCGGGTGACACTTGTATTGCCACTGGCCGCTGTGCCTGCCAGGGCCGGCTCTCCTGCTTCGCAACCGTTTCCAGACCAGAAGGCCAACGGCTCCTGTTCTTCTCCCCGGGGAGCGTGCTGCACCTTCCACAGACATGCTCCTGGGGAGCGCAGTGTCCCTTTCCTTAAGGGTCTTTCCGCAGGCGCAACCGCGCGTCTCTCTCAGGCAGAGGGGATGCCCAGGCAAAGAAGATTTCGCTCCATGCGGGTTTATTACACCGTGCTTTGGAGACCAGATCAGGCTAACAGGAGCATCCCACAGACCCGACTCTGATTTCCCAAAGAATGCTGTGCTTTCCCAGAGGGGATGCCGGACAAAGAGTCTTTCGCTCCTCGCGGGTTTCTCCCATATTTCTGCGAATACTAGGCTAAGGCAAGCAGCCACAGCAGCCCACAGAACCGACTCTGATTTCCCAGTGACTGCTATACTTTCACAGAGGTTTTCAGCTTGGCACAAACCGCACTTCACTGCTGCTTCCTCAGCAAGGCTTTGTGTGTTCGCTCTGCCGCGGCAGGGAAGAAGAGGCGCGGGAGAGCTGGTGCCTCTTGGACCTTGCTTTCCAGGGCTCCATGTTCACGCCCAGGGTTCACCTTGCTATGCCGAAGTAAGCAGACACAGACACAACCCTGCTGCAGCGTGCATGTTCTAGCAAGGCACTCTATGCCTAATACCATCTGCTGGGGTAGGTAAGGCTTTGCTTTAGCTCTGGCGCTCAGGCAGACTAGGGGTTTAGGCCAGTGCCTTCACCACAGGAGAGAGGAGGCGACAGAATCCCTGCACACGGCCGTGCACTGGGATGCGGTACTGTGGGGGACTGTCTCCACTCTTTCCCCGGCACACCCACTGCCACCCACATCGCTGCCACATCGTGGTGGAAGACAGCATCTGACTGCACGTTTCTCCATGGGGTTGTTACTGCGAGTTCGGCGTATGGCACCTGGTGGCAAGTCCAAGTCTGCCCTTGGGACAGGTGGCCAAGGAGATGCTGTCCACTTGGGACCAGAGGCACAGGAGAGGCCTGCCTTCTGCCCAGACTCCTTCCTCACAGAGGAGCATGTGACCATGCCCTAATCGTCCCCTCATGTCTCCTTAGCAGCCAGGCTTCCAACTCTGCACAGAGAGCGGGTGACACTTGTCTTGCCACTGGCCTGCTGTTCGTGCCACGGCAGGCTATCCTGCTTCCCGACCGTTTCCCGACCCCAAGGCCAACGGCTCCTTCTCTTCTCCGGGGCGGCGTGCTGCGCCTTCCCTACACTTGATTCCCTCTCAGGCAGAGGGGATGCTAGGGCAAAGGGTATTTCGCTCCATGCGGGTATCTTCCACCGAGCTGCGGAGACTAGCCCAGGCAAGCTGCAGCAGCATCCCCAAACCCAACTCTGATTTCCCAAGGAACGCTGTGCTTTCCCAGAGGAGTTGCCCAGGCAAAGAGGCTTTCGCTGTATGCGTGTTTCTCCTACCGCGAGGCTGGGCTCAGGCAAGAAGCAGCAGCCCGCAGAACATTTCTCAGCGAATGCTGTGCTTTCGCAGAGGCTTTGGCTTGGAGCGAACAGCACTTCGCTTCTGCTTCCTCAGCAAGCCTTCAGTCGCACCAGAGAAGAAGAGCTTTGGGAGAGATGGTGCCTCTTGGGCCTTGCTTTCCCGGACTCCATGTTCGCTTCCTGGATTCACCCTGCCAGGCCGAACTAAGCAGACACAGCCACAACCCTTCAGGAGCATGCGTAGCCTAGGATGGCACACTATGCACACTACATTCTCCCATTGTAGGCATCGTTTGGCCATTTACTCTGGCGCTCTGACGGACTCGCCGACTAGGCCAGTGCTTTCCCCACAGGAAAGGAGAGGTGACAGGATCCCTGCACACGGCCCGTGCACTGAATTGGGAGCTTTGGGGGACTGTCCCCACTCCTTTCCCTTAAACGCGGTGCCTTCTCCAAGCTTGCACATCCTGGAGGAAGACGGCATCTGACTCCCTGTTATTTCAGGGAGCTGTTTCTGCGAGATCAACGTAGGCGCGTGGTGGCTAGTGCATGTCTGCCCCAGGGACAGGTGGCCAAGTAGCTGCTATCTCTTTGGGCCCAGAGGCTCAGGACAGGCATGCTTTCTACCCAGACTCCTTCCTAACAGTGGAGCACGCGCCCTGCCCACCACATCCCCTCCTGACTCCTTAGCAGCCAGGCTTCCTTCTCTCTGCACTGGGAGCCGGTGACACTTTTATTGCCTCTGGCCGCTGTGCCTGCCAGGGCCGGCTCTCCTGCTTCGCAACCGTTTTCACACCAGAAGGCCAACGGCTCTTGTTCTTCTCCCTGGGCAGCTTGCTGCACCTTCCACAAATATGCTCCTGGGGAGCGCAGTGAACAACGTGTCATTTCCTTAAGGCTCTTCCCACAGGCGCAATCGCGCTTCTCTCTCAGGTAGAGGGGATGCCCAGGAAAAGAGGATTTAGCTCTATGCCGGTTGATTCCACCCTGCTGAGGAGACCAGCTCAGGCCCACAGGAGCATCCCTCAGACGCGACTCTGATTTCCCAAAGAATGCTGTGCTTTCCCAGAGTGGATGCCCGAGCAAAGAGGCTTTCATCTATACGGGTTTCTCCAATCCTACTACGAATACTAGGCTAAGGCAAGCAGCAACTGCAGCCCACAGAAAGGACTCTGATTTCCCAGCGACTGCTATGCTTTCGCAGAGGTTTTCAGCTTGGCACGAACCGCACTTCACTGTTGCTTCCTCAGCAAGTCTTTGGTCATTCTCTCTGTCGCGTCAAGGAAGAAGAGCTGCGGGAGAGATGGTGCCTCTTGGGCCTTGCTTTCCCGGGCTCCATGTTCGCGTCCTAGTTTCACTCTGCCAGGCCGAACTAAGCAGACACAGCCACAACCCTGCAGTGGCGTGCGTAGCCTAGGATGGCACTCTATGCACACTACCATCTCCCTGTGTAGGCATCGCTTGGCTTTAGCTCTGGCGCTCAGGCAGACTCGCCGACTAGGCCAGTGCTTTCGCCACAGGAAAGCAGAGGTGACAGGATCCCTGCACAAGGCCCGTGCACTGAACAGGGAGCTTTGGGGGACTGTCACCACTCCTTCCCCTTCTACCCCGCGCCAAATCCACGCTTCCACATCCTGGAGGAAGACGGCATCTGACTCCCCGTTATTTCAGGGAGCTTTTTCTGCGAGTTCAGGGTAGGCGCCTGGTGGCTAGCGCATGTCTGCCCCAGGGACAGGTGACCAAGGAGCTGCTATCTCTTTGGGCCCAGAGGCTCAGGACAGGCATGCTTTTTGCCCAGACTCTTTCCTAAGAGTGGAGCACGCATCCTGCCGTAATCATCCCCTCCTTTCTCCTTAGCAGCCAGGCTTCTGTCTCTCTGCACTGGGAGCGGGTGACACTTGTATTGCCACTGGCCGCTGTGCCTGCCAGGGCCGGCTCTCCTGCTTCGCAACCGTTTCCAGACCAGAAGGCCAACGGCTCCTGTTCTTCTCCCCGGGGAGCGTGCTGCACCTTCCACAGACATGCTCCTGGGGAGCGCAGTGTCCCTTTCCTTAAGGGTCTTTCCGCAGGCGCAACCGCGCGTCTCTCTCAGGCAGAGGGGATGCCCAGGCAAAGAAGATTTCGCTCCATGCGGGTTTATTACACCGTGCTTTGGAGACCAGATCAGGCTAACAGGAGCATCCCACAGACCCGACTCTGATTTCCCAAAGAATGCTGTGCTCTCCCAGAGGGGATGCCGGACAAAGAGTCTTTCGCTCCTCGCGGGTTTCTCCCATATTTCTGCGAATACTAGGCTAAGGCAAGCAGCCACAGCAGCCCACAGAACCGACTCTGATTTCCCAGTGACTGCTATACTTTCACAGAGGTTTTCAGCTTGGCACAAACCGCACTTCACTGCTGCTTCCTCAGCAAGGCTTTGTGTGTTCGCTCTGCCGCGGCAGGGAAGAAGAGGCGCGGGAGAGCTGGTGCCTCTTGGACCTTGCTTTCCAGGGCTCCATGTTCACGCCCAGGGTTCACCTTGCTATGCCGAAGTAAGCAGACACAGACACAACCCTGCTGCAGCGTGCATGTTCTAGCAAGGCACTCTATGCCTAATACCATCTGCTGGGGTAGGTAAGGCTTTGCTTTAGCTCTGGCGCTCAGGCAGACTAGGGGTCTAGGCCAGTGCCTTCACCACAGGAGAGAGGAGGCGACAGAATCCCTGCACACGGCCGTGCACTGGGATGCGGTACTGTGGGGGACTGTCTCCACTCTTTCCCCGGCACACCCACTGCCACCCACATCGCTGCCACATCGTGGTGGAAGACAGCATCTGACTGCACGTTTCTCCATGGGGTTGTTACTGCGAGTTCGGCGTATGGCACCTGGTGGCAAGTCCAAGTCTGCCCTTGGGACAGGTGGCCAAGGAGATGCTGTCCACTTGGGACCAGAGGCACAGGAGAGGCCTGCCTTCTGCCCAGACTCCTTCCTCACAGAGGAGCATGTGACCATGCCCTAATCGTCCCCTCATGTCTCCTTAGCAGCCAGGCTTCCAACTCTGCACAGAGAGCGGGTGACACTTGTCTTGCCACTGGCCTGCTGTTCGTGCCACGGCAGGGTATCCTGCTTCCCGACCGTTTCCCGACCCCAAGGCCAACGGCTCCTTCTCTTCTCCGGGGCGGCGTGCTGCGCCTTCCCTACACTTGATTCCCTCTCAGGCAGAGGGGATGCTAGGGCAAAGGGTATTTCGCTCCATGCGGGTATCTTCCACCGAGCTGCGGAGACTAGCCCAGGCAAGCTGCAGCAGCATCCCCAAACCCAACTCTGATTTCCCAAGGAACGCTGTGCTTTCCCAGAGGAGATGCCCAGGCAAAGAGGCTTTCGCTGTATGCGTGTTTCTCCTACCGCGAGGCTGGGCTCAGGCAAGAAGCAGCAGCCCGCAGAACATTTCTCAGCGAATGCTGTGCTTTCGCAGAGGCTTTGGCTTGGAGCGAACAGCACTTCGCTTCTGCTTCCTCAGCAAGCCTTCAGTCGCACCAGAGAAGAAGAGCTTTGGGAGAGATGGTGCCTCTTGGGCCTTGCTTTCCCGGACTCCATGTTCGCTTCCTGGATTCACCCTGCCAGGCCGAACTAAGCAGACACAGCCACAACCCTTCAGGAGCATGCGTAGCCTAGGATGGCACACTATGCACACTACATTCTCCCATTGTAGGCATCGTTTGGCCATTTACTCTGGCGCTCAGACGGACTCGCCGACTAGGCCAGTGCTTTCCCCACACGAAAGGAGAGGTGACAGGATCCCTGCACACGGCCCGTGCACTGAATTGGGAGCTTTGGGGGACTGTCCCCACTCCTTTCCCTTAAACGCGGTGCCTTCTC
Source organism: Mustela lutreola (assembly GCF_030435805.1). Classification (NCBI taxonomy): domain Eukaryota; kingdom Metazoa; phylum Chordata; class Mammalia; order Carnivora; family Mustelidae; genus Mustela; species Mustela lutreola. The sequence goes on from NC_081307.1 coordinate 551,103, forward strand.
CAAGCTTGCACATCCTGGAGGAAGACGGCATCTGACTCCCTGTTATTTCAGGGAGCTGTTTCTGCGAGATCAACGTAGGCGCGTGGTGGCTAGTGCATGTCTGCCCCAGGGACAGGTGGCCAAGTAGCTGCTATCTCTTTGGGCCCAGAGGCTCAGGACAGGCATGCTTTCTACCCAGACTCCTTCCTAACAGTGGAGCACGCGCCCTGCCCACCACATCCCCTCCTGACTCCTTAGCAGCCAGGCTTCCTTCTCTCTGCACTGGGAGCCGGTGACACTTGTATTGCCTCTGGCCGCTGTGCCTGCCAGGGCCGGCTCTCCTGCTTCGCAACCGTTTTCACACCAGAAGGCCAACGGCTCTTGTTCTTCTCCCTGGGCAGCTTGCTGCACCTTCCACAAATATGCTCCTGGGGAGCGCAGTGAACAACGTGTCATTTCCTTAAGGCTCTTCCCACAGGCGCAATCGCGCTTCTCTCTCAGGTAGAGGGGATGCCCAGGAAAAGAGGATTTAGCTCTATGCCGGTTGATTCCACCCTGCTGAGGAGACCAGCTCAGGCCCACAGGAGCATCCCTCAGACGCGACTCTGATTTCCCAAAGAATGCTGTGCTTTCCCAGAGTGGATGCCCGAGCAAAGAGGCTTTCATCTATACGGGTTTCTCCAATCCTACTACGAATACTAGGCTAAGGCAAGCAGCAACTGCAGCCCACAGAAAGGACTCTGATTTCCCAGCGACTGCTATGCTTTCGCAGAGGTTTTCAGCTTGGCACGAACCGCACTTCACTGTTGCTTCCTCAGCAAGTCTTTGGTCATTCTCTCTGTCGCGTCAAGGAAGAAGAGCTGCGGGAGAGATGGTGCCTCTTGGGCCTTGCTTTCCCGGGCTCCATGTTCGCGTCCTAGTTTCACTCTGCCAGGCCGAACTAAGCAGACACAGCCACAACCCTGCAGTGGCGTGCGTAGCCTAGGATGGCACTCTATGCACACTACCATCTCCCTGTGTAGGCATCGCTTGGCTTTAGCTCTGGCGCTCAGGCAGACTCGCCAACTAGGCCAGTGCTTTCGCCACAGGAAAGCAGTGGTGACAGGATCCCTGCACAAGGCCCGTGCACTGAACAGGGAGCTTTGGGGGACTGTCGCCACTCCTTCCCGTTCTACCCCGCGCCAAATCCACGCTTCCACATCCTGGAGGAAGACGGCATCTGACTCCCCGTTATTTCAGGGAGCTGTTTCTGCGAGTTCAGGGTAGGCGCCTGGTGGCTAGCGCATGTCTGCCCCAGGGACAGGTGACCAAGGAGCTGCTATCTCTTTGGGCCCAGAGGCTCAGGACAGGCATGCTTTTTGCCCAGACTCTTTCCTAAGAGTGGAGCACGCATCCTGCCGTAATCATCCCCTCCTTTCTCCTTAGCAGCCAGGCTTCTGTCTCTCTGCACTGGGAGCGGGTGACACTTGTATTGCCACTGGCCGCTGTGCCTGCCAGGGCCGGCTCTCCTGCTTCGCAACCGTTTCCAGACCAGAAGGCCAACGGCTCCTGTTCTTCTCCCCGGGGAGCGTGCTGCACCTTCCACAGACATGCTCCTGGGGAGCGCAGTGTCCCTTTCCTTAAGGGTCTTTCCGCAGGCGCAACCGCGCGTCTCTCTCAGGCAGAGGGGATGCCCAGGCAAAGAAGATTTCGCTCCATGCGGGTTTATTACACCGTGCTTTGGAGACCAGATCAGGCTAACAGGAGCATCCCACAGACCCGACTCTGATTTCCCAAAGAATGCTGTGCTTTCCCAGAGGGGATGCCGGACAAAGAGTCTTTCGCTCCTCGCGGGTTTCTCCCATATTTCTGCGAATACTAGGCTAAGGCAAGCAGCCACAGCAGCCCACAGAACCGACTCTGATTTCCCAGTGACTGCTATACTTTCACAGAGGTTTTCAGCTTGGCACAAACCGCACTTCACTGCTGCTTCCTCAGCAAGGCTTTGTGTGTTCGCTCTGCCGCGGCAGGGAAGAAGAGGCGCGGGAGAGCTGGTGCCTCTTGGACCTTGCTTTCCAGGGCTCCATGTTCACGCCCAGGGTTCACCTTGCTATGCCGAAGTAAGCAGACACAGACACAACCCTGCTGCAGCGTGCATGTTCTAGCAAGGCACTCTATGCCTAATACCATCTGCTGGGGTAGGTAAGGCTTTGCTTTAGCTCTGGCGCTCAGGCAGACTAGGGGTTTAGGCCAGTGCCTTCACCACAGGAGAGAGGAGGCGACAGAATCCCTGCACACGGCCGTGCACTGGGATGCGGTACTGTGGGGGACTGTCTCCACTCTTTCCCCGGCACACCCACTGCCACCCACATCGCTGCCACATCGTGGTGGAAGACAGCATCTGACTGCACGTTTCTCCATGGGGTTGTTACTGCGAGTTCGGCGTATGGCACCTGGTGGCAAGTCCAAGTCTGCCCTTGGGACAGGTGGCCAAGGAGATGCTGTCCACTTGGGACCAGAGGCACAGGAGAGGCCTGCCTTCTGCCCAGACTCCTTCCTCACAGAGGAGCATGTGACCATGCCCTAATCGTCCCCTCATGTCTCCTTAGCAGCCAGGCTTCCAACTCTGCACAGAGAGCGGGTGACACTTGTCTTGCCACTGGCCTGCTGTTCGTGCCACGGCAGGCTATCCTGCTTCCCGACCGTTTCCCGACCCCAAGGCCAACGGCTCCTTCTCTTCTCCGGGGCGGCGTGCTGCGCCTTCCCTACACTTGATTCCCTCTCAGGCAGAGGGGATGCTAGGGCAAAGGGTATTTCGCTCCATGCGGGTATCTTCCACCGAGCTGCGGAGACTAGCCCAGGCAAGCTGCAGCAGCATCCCCAAACCCAACTCTGATTTCCCAAGGAACGCTGTGCTTTCCCAGAGGAGATGCCCAGGCAAAGAGGCTTTCGCTGTATGCGTGTTTCTCCTACCGCGAGGCTGGGCTCAGGCAAGAAGCAGCAGCCCGCAGAACATTTCTCAGCGAATGCTGTGCTTTCGCAGAGGCTTTGGCTTGGAGCGAACAGCACTTCGCTTCTGCTTCCTCAGCAAGCCTTCAGTCGCACCAGAGAAGAAGAGCTTTGGGAGAGATGGTGCCTCTTGGGCCTTGCTTTCCCGGACTCCATGTTCGCTTCCTGGATTCACCCTGCCAGGCCGAACTAAGCAGACACAGCCACAACCCTTCAGGAGCATGCGTAGCCTAGGATGGCACACTATGCACACTACATTCTCCCATTGTAGGCATCGTTTGGCCATTTACTCTGGCGCTCAGACGGACTCGCCGACTAGGCCAGTGCTTTCCCCACACGAAAGGAGAGGTGACAGGATCCCTGCACACGGCCCGTGCACTGAATTGGGAGCTTTGGGGGACTGTCCCCACTCCTTTCCCTTAAACGCCGTGCCTTCTCCAAGCTTGCACATCCTGGAGGAAGACGGCATCTGACTCCCTGTTATTTCAGGGAGCTGTTTCTGCGAGTTCAACGTAGGCGCGTGGTGGCTAGTGCATGTCTGCCCCAGGGACAGGTGGCCAAGTAGCTGCTATCTCTTTGGGCCCAGAGGCTCAGGACAGGCATGCTTTCTACCCAGACTCCTTCCTAACAGTGGAGCACGCGCCCTGCCCACCACATCCCCTCCTGACTCCTTAGCAGCCAGGCTTCCTTCTCTCTGCACAGGGAGCCGGTGACACTTGTATTGCCTCTGGCCGCTGTGCCTGCCAGGGCCGGCTCTCCTGCTTTCCAACCGTTTTCACACCAGAAGGCCAACGGCTCTTGTTCTTCTCCCTGGGCAGCTTGCTGCACCTTCCACAAATATGCTCCTGGGGAGCGCAGTGAACAACGTGTCATTTCCTTAAGGCTCTTCCCACAGGCGCAATCGCGCCTCTCTCTCAGGCAGAGGGGATGCCCAGGCAAAGAGGATTTCGCTCCATGCCGGTTGATTCCACCCTGCTGAGGAGACCAGCTCAGGCCCACAAGAGCATCCCTCAGACCCGACTCTGATTTCCCAAAGAATGCTGTGCTTTCCCAGAGTGGATGCCCGAGCAAAGAGGCTTTCATCTATACGGGTTTCTCCAATCCTACTACGAATACTAGGCTAAGGCAAGCAGCAACTGCTGCCCACAGAACGGACTCTGATTTCCCAGCGACTGCTATGCTTTCGCAGAGGTTTTCAGCTTGGCACGAACCGCACTTCGCTGCTGCTTCCTCAGAAAGGCATTGGGTGTTCACTCTGCGGGGCAGGGAAGAAGTGCTGCGGGAAAGGTGGTGCCTCTTGGCATTTGATTTCCCTGGCTCCGAGTTTAGCCCGGGATTTACCTTGCTATGCTGAAATAAGCAGACAAAGACACAACCCTGCAGCAGTGAGCTTGGCCTAGCATGGCACTCTATGCCTATTACCATCTCCTGGGGTAGATTAGGCTTTGCTTTTTGCTCTGGCTCTACGGCAGACTCGGGGTCTAGGCCAGTTACTTCACCTCAGGAGAGAGGAGGCGACAGAATCCCTGCACACGGCCCGTGCACTGGGATGGGGTACTGTGGGGGACTGTCTCCACTCTTTCCCTGGCACACCCCCTGCCACCCACATCGCTGCCACATTGTGGTTGAAGACAGCATCTGACTGCACGTTTCTCCATGGGGTTGTTACTGCGAGTTCGGCGTATGGCACCTGGTGGCAAGTCCAAGTCTGCCCTTGGGACAGGTGGCCAAGGAGATGCTGTACCCTTGGGACCAGAGGCACAAGAGAGGCCTGCCTTCTGCCCAGACTCCTTCCTCAGAGTGGAGCACGCGAACATGCCCTAGTCGTCCCCTCATGTCTCCTTCGCAGCCAGGCTTCCAACTCTCTGCACAGAGAGCCGGTGACACTTGTCTTGCCACTGGCCTGCTGTTCGTGCCACGGCAGGCTATCCTGCTTCCCGAGCGTTTCCCGACCCCAAGGCCAACGGCTCCTTCTCTTCTCCGGGCGGCGTGCTGCGCCTTCCCTACACTTGATTCCCTCTCAGGCAGAGGGGATGCTAGGGCAAAGGGTATTTCGCTCCATGCGGGTATCTTCCACCGAGCTGCGGAGACTAGCCCAGGCAAGCAGCAGCAGCATCCGCAAACCCAACTCTGATTTCCCAAGGAACGCTGTGCTTTCCCAGAGGAGATGCCCAGGCAAAGAGGCTTTCGCTGTATGCGTGTTTCTCCTACCGCGAGGCTGGGCTCAGGCAAGAAGCAGCAGCCCGCAGAACATTTCTCAGCGAATGCTGTGCTTTCGCAGAGGCTTTGGCTTGGAGCGAACAGCACTTCGCTGCTGCTTCCTCAACAAGCCTTCAGTCGCACCAGGGAAGAAGAGCTTTGGGAGAGATGGTGCCTCTTGGGCCTTGCTTTCCCGGACTCCATGTTCGCTTCCTGGGTTCACCCTGCCAGGCCAAACTAAGCAGACACAGCCACAACCCTTCAGGAGCGTGCGTAGCCTAGGATGGCACACTATGCACACTACCATCTCCCAGGTTAGGCATCGTTTGGCCTTTTACTCTGGCGCTCAGGCGGACTCGCGGACTAGGCCAGTGCTTTCCCCACAGGAAAGGAGAGGTGACAGGATCCCAGCACACGGCCCGTGCACTGAATTGGGAGCTTTGGGGTACTGTCCCCACTCCTTTCCCTTAAACGCCGTGCCTCCTCCAAATTGCACATCATGGAGGAAGACGGCATCTGACTCCCTGTTATTTCAGGGAGCTGTTTCTGCGAGTTCAACGTAGGCGCGTGGTGGCTAGTGCATGTCTGCCCCAGGGACAGGTGGCCAAGTAGCTGCTATCTCTTTGGGCCCAGAGGCTCAGGACAGGCATGCTTTCTACCCAGACTCCTTCCTAACAGTGGAGCACGCGCCCTGCCCACCACATCCCCTCCTGACTCCTTAGCAGCCAGGCTTCCTTCTCTCTGCACTGGGAGCCGGTGAAACTTGTATTGCCTCTGGCCGCTGTGCCTGCCAGGGCCGGCTCTCCTGCTTCGCAACCGTTTTCACACCAGAAGGCCAACGGCTCTTGTTCTTCTCCCTGGGCAGCTTGCTGCACCTTCCACAAATATGCTCCTGGGGAGCGCAGTGAACAACGTGTCATTTCCTTAAGGCTCTTCCCACAGGCGCAATCGCGCTTCTCTCTCAGGTAGAGGGGATGCCCAGGAAAAGAGGATTTAGCTCTATGCCGGTTGATTCCACCCTGCTGAGGAGACCAGCTCAGGCCCACAGGAGCATCCCTCAGACGCGACTCTGATTTCCCAAAGAATGCTGTGCTTTTCCAGAGTGGATGCCCGAGCAAAGAGGCTTTCATCTATACGGGTTTCTCCAATCCTACTACGAATACTAGGCTAAGGCAAGCAGCAACTGCAGCCCACAGAAAGGACTCTGATTTCCCAGCGACTGCTATGCTTTTGCAGAGGTTTTCAGCTTGGCACGAACCGCACTTCACTGTTGCTTCCTCAGCAAGTCTTTGGTCATTCTCTCTGTCGCGTCAAGGAAGAAGAGCTGCGGGAGAGATGGTGCCTCTTGGGCCTTGCTTTCCCGGGCTCCATATTCGCGTCCTAGTTTCACTCTGCCAGGCCGAACTAAGCAGACACAGCCACAACCCTGCAGTGGCGTGCGTAGCCTAGGATGGCACTCTATGCACACTACCATCTCCCTGTGTAGGCATCGCTTGGCTTTAGCTCTGGCGCTCAGGCAGACTCGCCGACTAGGCCAGTGCTTTCGCCACAGGAAAGCAGAGGTGACAGGATCCCTGCACAAGGCCCGTGCACTGAACAGGGAGCTTTGGGGGACTGTCGCCACTCCTTCCCCTTCTACCCTGCGCCAAATCCACGCTTCCACATCCTGGAGGAAGACGGCATCTGACTCCCCGTTATTTCAGGGAGCTGTTTCTGCGAGTTCAGGGTAGGCGCCTGGTGGCTAGTGCATGTCTGCCCCAGGGACAGGTGACCAAGGAGCTGCTATCTCTTTGGGCCCAGAGGCTCAGGACAAGCATGCTTTTTGCCCAGACTCTTTCCTAAGAGTGGAGCACGCATCCTGCCGTAATCATCCCCTCCTTTCTCCTTAGCAGCCAGGCTTCTGTCTCTCTGCACTGGGAGCGGGTGACACTTGTATTGCCACTGGCCGCTGTGCCTGCCAGGGCCGGCTCTCCTGCTTCGCAACCGTTTCCAGACCAGAAGGCCAACGGCTCCTGTTCTTCTCCCCGGGGAGCGTGCTGCACCTTCCACAGACATGCTCCTGGGGAGCGCAGTGTCCCTTTCCTTAAGGGTCTTTCCGCAGGCGCAACCGCGCGTCTCTCTCAGGCAGAGGGGATGCCCAGGCAAAGAAGATTTCGCTCCATGCGGGTTTATTACACCGTGCTTTGGAGACCACATCAGGCTAACAGGAGCATCCCACAGACCCGACTCTGATTTCCCAAAGAATGCTGTGCTTTCCCAGAGGGGATGCCGGACAAAGAGTCTTTCGCTCCTCGCGGGTTTCTCCCATATTTCTGCGAATACTAGGCTAAGGCAAGCAGCCACAGCAGCCCACAGAACCGACTCTGATTTCCCAGTGACTGCTATACTTTCACAGAGGTTTTCAGCTTGGCACAAACCGCACTTCACTGCTGCTTCCTCAGCAAGGCTTTGTGTGTTCGCTCTGCCGCGGCAGGGAAGAAGAGGCGCGGGAGAGCTGGTGCCTCTTGGACCTTGCTTTCCAGGGCTCCATGTTCACGCCCAGGGTACCTTGCTATGCCGAAGTAAGCAGACACAGACACAACCCTGCTGCAGCGTGCATGTTCTAGCAAGGCACTCTATGCCTAATACCATCTGCTGGGGTAGGTAAGGCTTTGCTTTAGCTCTGGCGCTCAGGCAGACTAGGGGTCTAGGCCAGTGCCTTCACCACGGGAGAGAGGAGGCGACAGAATCCCTGCACACGGCCGTGCACTGGGATGCGGTACTGTGGGGGACTGTCTCCACTCTTTCCCCGGCACACCCACTGCCACCCACATCGCTGCCACATCGTGGTGGAAGACAGCATCTGACTGCACGTTTCTCCATGGGGTTGTTACTGCGAGTTCGGCATATGGCACCTGGTGGCAAGTCCAAGTCTGCCCTTGGGACAGGTGGCCAAGGAGATGCTGTCCACTTGGGACCAGAGGCACAGGAGAGGCCTGCCTTCTGCCCAGACTCCTTCCTCACAGAGGAGCATGTGACCATGCCCTAATCGTCCCCTCATGTCTCCTTAGCAGCCAGGCTTCCAACTCTGCACAGAGAGCGGGTGACACTTGTCTTGCCACTGGCCTGCTGTTCGTGCCACGGCAGGCTATCCTGCTTCCCGACCGTTTCCCGACCCCAAGGCCAACGGCTCCTTCTCTTCTCCGGGGCGGCGTGCTGCGCCTTCCCTACACTTGATTCCCTCTCAGGCAGAGGGGATGCTAGGGCAAAGGGTATTTCGCTCCATGCGGGTATCTTCCACCGAGCTGCGGAGACTAGCCCAGGCAAGCTGCAGCAGCATCCCCAAACCCAACTCTGATTTCCCAAGGAACGCTGTGCTTTCCCAGAGGAGTTGCCCAGGCAAAGAGGCTTTCGCTGTATGCGTGTTTCTCCTACCGCGAGGCTGGGCTCAGGCAAGAAGCAGCAGCCCGCAGAACATTTCTCAGCGAATGCTGTGCTTTCGCAGAGGCTTTGGCTTGGAGCGAACAGCACTTCGCTTCTGCTTCCTCAGCAAGCCTTCAGTCGCACCAGAGAAGAAGAGCTTTGGGAGAGATGGTGCCTCTTGGGCCTTGCTTTCCCGGACTCCATGTTCGCTTCCTGAATTCACCCTGCCAGGCCGAACTAAGCAGACACAGCCACAACCCTTCAGGAGCATGCGTAGCCTAGGATGGCACACTATGCACACTACATTCTCACATTGTAGGCATCGTTTGGCCATTTACTCTGGCGCTCAGACGGACTCGCCGACTAGGCCAGTGCTTTCCCCACACGAAAGGAGAGGTGACAGGATCCCTGCACACGGCCCGTGCACTGAATTGGGAGCTTTGGGGGACTGTCCCCACTCCTTTCCCTTAAACGCCGTGCCTTCTCCAAGCTTGCACATCATGGAGGAAGACGGCATCTGACTCCCTGTTATTTCAGGGAGCTGTTTCTGCGAGTTCAACGTAGGCGCGTGGTGGCTAGTGCATGTCTGCCCCAGGGACAGGTGGCCAAGGAGCTGCTATCTCTTTGGGCCCAGAGGCTCAGGACAGCCATGCTTTCTACCCAGACTCCTTCCTAACAGTGGAGCACGCGCCCTGCCCACCACATCCCCTCCTGACTCCTTAGCAGCCAGGCTTCCTTCTCTCTGCACAGGGAGCCGGTGACACTTGTATTGCCTCTGGCCGCTGTGCCTGCCAGGGCCGGCTCTCCTGCTTCGCAACCGTTTTCACACCAGAAGGCCAACGGCTCTTGTTCTTCTCCCTGGGCAGCTTGCTGCACCTTCCACAAATATGCTCCTGGGGAGCGCAGTGAACAACGTGTCATTTCCTTAAGGCTCTTCCCACAGGCGCAATCGCGCTTCTCTCTCAGGCAGAGGGGATGCCCAGGCAAAGAGGATTTCGCTCCATGCCGGTTGATTCCACCCTGCTGAGGAGACCAGCTCAGGCCCACAAGAGCATCCCTCAGACCCGACTCTGATTTCCCAAAGAATGCTGTGCTTTCCCAGAGTGGATGCCCGAGCAAAGAGGCTTTCATCTATACGGGTTTCTCCAATCCTACTACGAATACTAGGCTAAGGCAAGCAGCAACTGCTGCCCACAGAACGGACTCTGATTTCCCAGCGACTGCTATGCTTTCGCAGAGGTTTTCAGCTTGGCACGAACCGCACTTCGCTGCTGCTTCCTCAGAAAGGCATTGGGTGTTCACTCTGCGGGGCAGGGAAGAAGTGCTGCGGGAAAGGTGGTGCCTTTGGCATTTGATTTCCCTGGCTCCGAGTTTAGCCCGGGATTTACCTTGCTATGCTGAAATAAGCAGACAAACTCACAACCCTGCAGCAGTGAGCTTGGCCTAGCATGGCACTCTATGCCTATTACCATCTCCTGGGGTAGATTAGGCTTTGCTTTTTGCTCTGGCTCTACGGCAGACTCGGGGTCTAGGCCAGTGCCTTCACCACAGGAGAGAGGAGGCGACAGAATCCCTGCACACGGCCCGTGCACTGGGATGGGGTACTGTGGGGGACTGTCTCCACTCTTTCCCTGGCACACCCCCTGCCACCCACATCGCTGCCACATTGTGGTTGAAGACAGCATCTGACTGCACGTTTCTCCATGGGGTTGTTACTGCGAGTTCGGCGTATGGCACCTGGTGGCAAGTCCAAGTCTGCCCTTGGGACAGGTGGCCAAGGAGATGCTGTACCCTTGGGACCAGAGGCACAAGAGAGGCCTGCCTTCTGCCCAGACTCCTTCCTCAGAGTGGAGCACGCGAACATGCCCTAGTCGTCCCCTCATGTCTCCTTCGCAGCCAGGCTTCCAACTCTGCACAGAGAGCCGGTGACACTTGTCTTGCCACTGGCCTGCTGTTCGTGCCACGGCAGGCTATCCTGCTTCCCGAGCGTTTCCCGACCCCAAGGCCAACGGCTCCTTCTCTTCTCCGGGCGGCGTGCTGCGCCTTCCCTACACTTGATTCCCTCTCAGGCAGAGGGGATGCTAGGGCAAAGGGTATTTCGCTCCATGCGGGTATCTTCCACCGAGCTACGGAGACTAGCCCAGGCAAGCTGCAGCAGCATCCCCAAACCCAACTCTGATTTCCCAAGGAACGCTGTGCTTTCCCAGAGGAGATGCCCAGGCAAAGAGGCTTTCGCTGTATGCGTGTTTCTCCTACCGCGAGGCTGGGCTCAGGCAAGAAGCAGCAGCCCGCAGAACATTTCTCAGCGAATGCTGTGCTTTCGCAGAGGCTTTGGCATGGAGCGAACAGCACTTCGCTGCTGCTTCCTCAACAAGCCTTCAGTCGCACCAGGGAAGAAGAGCTTTGGGAGAGATGGTGCCTCTTGGGCCTTGCTTTCCCGGACTCCATGTTCGCTTCCTGGGTTCACCCTGCCAGGCCAAACTAAGCAGACACAGCCACAACCCTTCAGGAGCGTGCGTAGCCTAGGATGGCACACTATGCACACTACCATCTCCCAGGTTAGGCATCGTTTGGCCTTTTACTCTGGCGCTCAGGCGGACTCGCGGACTAGGCCAGTGCTTTCCCCACAGGAAAGGAGAGGTGACAGGATCCCAGCACACGGCCCGTGCACTGAATTGGGAGCTTTGGGGTACTGTCCCCACTCCTTTCCCTTAAACGCCGTGCCTCCTCCAAGCTTGCACATCATGGAGGAAGACGGCATCTGACTCCCTGTTATTTCAGGGAGCTGTTTCTGCGAGTTCAACGTAGGCGCGTGGTGGCTAGTGCATGTCTGCCCCAGGGACAGGTGGCCAAGTAGCTGCTATCTCTTTGGGCCCAGAGGCTCAGGACAGGCATGCTTTCTACCCAGACTCCTTCCTAACAGTGGAGCACGCGCCCTGCCCACCACATCCCCTCCTGACTCCTTAGCAGCCAGGCTTCCTTCTCTCTGCACTGGGAGCCGGTGACACTTGTATTGCCTCTGGCCGCTGTGCCTGCCAGGGCCGGCTCTCCTGCTTCGCAACCGTTTTCACACCAGAAGGCCAACGGCTCTTGTTCTTCTCCCTGGGCAGCTTGCTGCACCTTCCACAAATATGCTCCTGGGGAGCGCAGTGAACAACGTGTCATTTCCTTAAGGCTCTTCCCACAGGCGCAATCGCGCTTCTCTCTCAGGTAGAGGGGATGCCCAGGAAAAGAGGATTTAGCTCTATGCCGGTTGATTCCACCCTGCTGAGGAGACCAGCTCAGGCCCACAGGAGCATCCCTCAGACGCGACTCTGATTTCCCAAAGAATGCTGTGCTTTCCCAGAGTGGATGCCCGAGCAAAGAGGCTTTCATCTATACGGGTTTCTCCAATCCTACTACGAATACTAGGCTAAGGCAAGCAGCAACTGCAGCCCACAGAAAGGACTCTGATTTCCCAGCGACTGCTATGCTTTCGCAGAGGTTTTCAGCTTGGCACGAACCGCACTTCACTGTTGCTTCCTCAGCAAGTCTTTGGTCATTCTCTCTGTCGCGTCAAGGAAGAAGAGCTGCGGGAGAGATGGTGCCTCTTGGGCCTTGCTTTCCCGGGCTCCATGTTCGCGTCCTAGTTTCACTCTGCCAGGCCGAACTAAGCAGACACAGCCACAACCCTGCAGTGGCGTGCGTAGCCTAGGATGGCACTCTATGCACACTACCATCTCCCTGTGTAGGCATCGCTTGGCTTTAGCTCTGGCGCTCAGGCAGACTCGCCGACTAGGCCAGTGCTTTCGCCACAGGAAAGCAGAGGTGACAGGATCCCTGCACAAGGCCCGTGCACTGAACAGGGAGCTTTGGGGGACTGTTGCCACTCCTTCCCCTTCTACCCCGCGCCAAATCCACGCTTCCACATCCTGGAGGAAGACGGCATCTGACTCCCCGTTATTTCAGGGAGCTGTTTCTGCGAGTTCAGGGTAGGCGCCTGGTGGCTAGCGCATGTCTGCCCCAGGGACAGGTGACCAAGGAGCTGCTATCTCTTTGGGCCCAGAGGCTCAGGACAAGCATGCTTTTTGCCCAGACTCTTTCCTAAGAGTGGAGCACGCATCCTGCCGTAATCATCCCCTCCTTTCTCCTTAGCAGCCAGGCTTCTGTCTCTCTGCACTGGGAGCGGGTGACACTTGTATTGCCACTGGCCGCTGTGCCTGCCAGGGCCGGCTCTCCTGCTTCGCAACCGTTTCCAGACCAGAAGGCCAACGGCTCCTGTTCTTCTCCCCGGGGAGCGTGCTGCACCTTCCACAGACATGCTCCTGGGGAGCGCAGTGTCCCTTTCCTTAAGGGTCTTTCCGCAGGCGCAACCGCGCGTCTCTCTCAGGCAGAGGGGATGCCCAGGCAAAGAAGATTTCGCTCCATGCGGGTTTATTACACCGTGCTTTGGAGACCAGATCAGGCTAACAGGAGCATCCCACAGACCCGACTCTGATTTCCCAAAGAATGCTGTGCTCTCCCAGAGGGGATGCCGGACAAAGAGTCTTTCGCTCCTCGCGGGTTTCTCCCATATTTCTGCGAATACTAGGCTAAGGCAAGCAGCCACAGCAGCCCACAGAACCGACTCTGATTTCCCAGTGACTGCTATACTTTCACAGAGGTTTTCAGCTTGGCACAAACCGCACTTCACTGCTGCTTCCTCAGCAAGGCTTTGTGTGTTCGCTCTGCCGCGGCAGGGAAGAAGAGCCGCGGGAGAGCTGGTGCCTCTTGGACCTTGCTTTCCAGGGCTCCATGTTCACGCCCAGGGTTCACCTTGCTATGCCGAAGTAAGCAGACACAGACACAACCCTGCTGCAGCGTGCATGTTCTAGCAAGGCACTCTATGCCTAATACCATCTGCTGGGGTAGGTAAGGCTTTGCTTTAGCTCTGGCGCTCAGGCAGACTAGGGGTCTAGGCCAGTGCCTTCACCACGGGAGAGAGGAGGCGACAGAATCCCTGCACACGGCCGTGCACTGGGATGCGGTACTGTGGGGGACTGTCTCCACTCTTTCCCCGGCACACCCACTGCCACCCACATCGCTGCCACATCGTGGTGGAAGACAGCATCTGACTGCACGTTTCTCCATGGGGTTGTTACTGCGAGTTCGGCGTATGGCACCTGGTGGCAAGTCCAAGTCTGCCCTTGGGACAGGTGGCCAAGGAGATGCTGTCCACTTGGGACCAGAGGCACAGGAGAGGCCTGCCTTCTGCCCAGACTCCTTCCTCACAGAGGAGCATGTGACCATGCCCTAATCGTCCCCTCATGTCTCCTTAGCAGCCAGGCTTCCAACTCTGCACAGAGAGCGGGTGACACTTGTCTTGCCACTGGCCTGCTGTTCGTGCCACGGCAGGCTATCCTGCTTCCCGACCGTTTCCCGACCCCAAGGCCAACGGCTCCTTCTCTTCTCCGGGGCGGCGTGCTGCGCCTTCCCTACACTTGATTCCCTCTCAGGCAGAGGGGATGCTAGGGCAAAGGGTATTTCGCTCCATGCGGGTATCTTCCACCGAGCTGCGGAGACTAGCCCAGGCAAGCTGCAGCAGCATCCCCAAACCCAACTCTGATTTCCCAAGGAACGCTGTGCTTTCCCAGAGGAGATGCCCAGGCAAAGAGGCTTTCGCTGTATGCGTGTTTCTCCTACCGCGAGGCTGGGCTCAGGCAAGAAGCAGCAGCCCGCAGAACATTTCTCAGCGAATGCTGTGCTTTCGCAGAGGCTTTGGCTTGGAGCGAACAGCACTTCGCTTCTGCTTCCTCAGCAAGCCTTCAGTCGCACCAGAGAAGAAGAGCTTTGGGAGAGATGGTGCCTCTTGGGCCTTGCTTTCCCGGACTCCATGTTCGCTTCCTGGATTCACCCTGCCAGGCCGAACTAAGCAGACACAGCCACAACCCTTCAGGAGCATGCGTAGCCTAGGATGGCACACTATGCACACTACATTCTCCCATTGTAGGCATCGTTTGGCCATTTACTCTGGCGCTCAGACGGACTCGCCGACTAGGCCAGTGCTTTCCCCACACGAAAGGAGAGGTGACAGGATCCCTGCACACGGCCCGTGCACTGAATTGGGAGCTTTGGGGGACTGTCCCCACTCCTTTCCCTTAAACGCCGTGCCTTCTCCAAGCTTGCACATCATGGAGGAAGACGGCATCTGACTCCCTGTTATTTCAGGGAGCTGTTTCTGCGAGTTCAACGTAGGCGCGTGGTGGCTAGTGCATGTCTGCCCCAGGGACAGGTGGCCAAGGAGCTGCTATCTCTTTGGGCCCAGAGGCTCAGGACAGCCATGCTTTCTACCCATACTCCTTCCTAACAGTGGAGCACGCGCCCTGCCCACCACATCCCCTCCTGACTCCTTAGCAGCCAGGCTTCCTTCTCTCTGCACAGGGAGCCGGTGACACTTGTATTGCCTCTGGCCGCTGTGCCTGCCAGGGACGGCTCTCCTGCTTCGCAACCGTTTTCACACCAGAAGGCCAACGGCTCTTGTTCTTCTCCCTGGGCAGCTTGCTGCACCTTCCACAAATATGCTCCTGGGGAGCGCAGTGAACAACGTGTCATTTCCTTAAGGCTCTTCCCACAGGCGCAATCGCGCTTCTCTCTCAGGTAGAGGGGATGCCCAGGAAAAGAGATTTAGCTCTATGAAGATTGATTCCACCCTGCTGAGGAGACCAGCTCAGGCCCACAGGAGCATCCCTCAGACGCGACTCTGATTTCCCAAAGAATGCTGTGCTTTCCCAGAGTGGATGCCCGAGCAAAGAGGCTTTCATCTATACGGGTTTCTCCAATCCTACTACGAATACTAGGCTAAGGCAAGCAGCAACTGCAGCCCACAGAAAGGACTCTGATTTCCCAGCGACTGCTATGCTTTCGCAGAGGTTTTCAGCTTGGCACGAACCGCACTTCACTGTTGCTTCCTCAGCAAGTCTTTGGTCATTCTCTCTGTCGCGTCAAGGAAGAAGAGCTGCGGGAGAGATGGTGCCTCTTGGGCCTTGCTTTCCCGGGCTCCATGTTCGCGTCCTAGTTTCACTCTGCCAGGCCGAACTAAGCAGACACAGCCACAACCCTGCAGTGGCGTGCGTAGCCTAGGATGGCACTCTATGCACACTACCATCTCCCTGTGTAGGCATCGCTTGGCTTTAGCTCTGGCGCTCAGGCAGACTCGCCGACTAAGCCAGTGCTTTCGCCACAGGAAAGCAGAGGTGACAGGATCCCTGCACAAGGCCCGTGCACTGAACAGGGAGCTTTGGGGGACTGTCGCCACTCCTTCCCCTTCTACCCCGCGCCAAATCCACGCTTCCACATCCTGGAGGAAGACGGCATCTGACTCCCCGTTATTTCAGGGAGCTGTTTCTGCGAGTTCAGGGTAGGCGCCTGGTGGCTAGCGCATGTCTGCCCCAGGGACAGGTGACCAAGGAGCTGCTATCTCTTTGGGCCCAGAGGCTCAGGACAGGCATGCTTTTTGCCCAGACTCTTTCCTAAGAGTGGAGCACGCATCCTGCCGTAATCATCCCCTCCTTTCTCCTTAGCAGCCAGGCTTCTGTCTCTCTGCACTGGGAGCGGGTGACACTTGTATTGCCACTGGCCGCTGTGCCTGCCAGGGCCGGCTCTCCTGCTTCGCAACCGTTTCCAGACCAGAAGGCCAACGGCTCCTGTTCTTCTCCCCGGGGAGCGTGCTGCACCTTCCACAGACATGCTCCTGGGGAGCGCAGTGTCCCTTTCCTTAAGGGTCTTTCCACAGGCGCAACCGCGCGTCTCTCTCAGGCAGAGGGGATGCCCAGGCAAAGAAGATTAAGCTCCATGCGGGTTTATTACACCGTGCTTTGGAGACCAGATCAGGCTAACAGGAGCATCCCACAGACCCGACTCTGATTTCCCAAAGAATGCTGTGCTTTCCCAGAGGGGATGCCGGACAAAGAGTCTTTCGCTCCTCGCGGGTTTCTCCCATATTTCTGCGAATACTAGGCTAAGGCAAGCAGCCACAGCAGCCCACAGAACCGACTCTGATTTCCCAGTGACTGCTATACTTTCACAGAGGTTTTCAGCTTGGCACAAACCGCACTTCACTGCTGCTTCCTCAGCAAGGCTTTGTGTGTTCGCTCTGCCGCAGCAGGGAAGAAGAGGCGCGGGAGAGCTGGTGCCTCTTGGACCTTGCTTTCCAGGGCTCCATGTTCACGCCCAGGGTTCACCTTGCTATGCCGAAGTAAGCAGACACAGACACAAACCTGCTGCAGCGTGCATGTTCTAGCAAGGCACTCTATGCCTAATACCATCTGCTGGGGTAGGTAAGGCTTTGCTTTAGCTCTGGCGCTCAGGCAGACTAGGGGTCTAGGCCAGTGCCTTCACCACAGGAGAGAGGAGGCGACAGAATCCCTGCACACGGCCGTGCACTGGGATGCGGTACTGTGGGGGACTGTCTCCACTCTTTCCCCGGCACACCCACTGCCACCCACATCGCTGCCACATCGTGGTGGAAGACAGCATCTGACTGCACGTTTCTCCATGGGGTTGTTACTGCGAGTTCGGCGTATGGCACCTGGTGGCAAGTCCAAGTCTGCCCTTGGGACAGGTGGCCAAGGAGATGCTGTCCACTTGGGACCAGAGGCACAGGAGAGGCCTGCCTTCTGCCCAGACTCCTTCCTCACAGAGGAGCATGTGACCATGCCCTAATCGTCCCCTCATGTCTCCTTAGCAGCCAGGCTTCCAACTCTGCACAGAGAGCGGGTGACACTTGTCTTGCCACTGGCCTGCTGTTCGTGCCACGGCAGGCTATCCTGCTTCCCGACCGTTTCCCGACCCCAAGGCCAACGGCTCCTTCTCTTCTCCGGGGCGGCGTGCTGCGCCTTCCCTACACTTGATTCCCTCTCAGGCAGAGGGGATGCTAGGGCAAAGGGTATTTCGCTCCATGCGGGTATCTTCCACCGAGCTGCGGAGACTAGCCCAGGCAAGCTGCAGCAGCATCCCCAAACCCAACTCTGATTTCCCAAGGAACGCTGTGCTTTCCCAGAGGAGATGCTCAGGCAAAGAGGCTTTCGCTGTATGCGTGTTTCTCCTACCGCGAGGCTGGGCTCACGCAAGAAGCAGCAGCCCGCAGAACATTTCTCAGCGAATGCTGTGCTTTCGCAGAGGCTTTGGCTTGGAGCGAACAGCACTTCGCATCTGCTTCCTCAGCAAGCCTTCAGTCGCACCAGAGAAGAAGAGCTTTGGGAGAGATGGTGCCTCTTGGGCCTTGCTTTCCCGGACTCCATGTTCGCTTCCTGGATTCACCCTGCCAGGCCGAACTAAGCAGACACAGCCACAACCCTTCAAGAGCGTGCGTAGCCTAGGATGGCACACTATGCACACTACATTCTCCCATTGTAGGCATCGTTTGGCCATTTACTCTGGCGCTCAGACGGACTCGCCGACTAGGCCAGTGCTTTCCCCACACGAAAGGAGAGGTGACAGGATCCCTGCACACGGCCCGTGCACTGAATTGGGAGCTTTGGGGGACTGTCCCCACTCCTTTCCCTTAAACGCCGTGCCTTCTCCAAGCTTGCACATCCTGGAGGAAGACGGCATCTGACTCCCTGTTATTTCAGGGAGCTGTTTCTGCGAGTTCAACGTAGGCGCGTGGTGGCTAGTGCATGTCTGCCCCAGGGACAGGTGGCCAAGTAGCTGCTATCTCTTTGGGCCCAGAGGCTCAGGACAGGCATGCTTTCTACCCAGACTCCTTCCTAACAGTGGAGCACGCGCCCTGCCCACCACATCCCCTCCTGACTCCTTAGCAGCCAGGCTTCCTTCTCTCTGCACAGGGAGCCGGTGACACTTGTATTGCCTCCGGCCGCTGTGCCTGCCAGGGCCGGCTCTCCTGCTTCGCAACCGTTTTCACACCAGAAGGCCAACGGCTCTTGTTCTTCTCCCTGGGCAGCTTGCTGCACCTTCCACAAATATGCTCCTGGGGAGCGCAGTGAACAACGTGTCATTTCCTTAAGGCTCTTCCCACAGGCGCAATCGCGCTTCTCTCTCAGGCAGAGGGGATGCCCAGGCAAAGAGGATTTCGCTCCATGCCGGTTGATTCCACCCTGCTGAGGAGACCAGCTCAGGCCCACAAGAGCATCCCTCAGACCCGACTCTGATTTCCCAAAGAATGCTGTGCTTTCCCAGAGTGGATGCCCGAGCAAAGAGGCTTTCATCTATACGGGTTTCTCCAATCCTACTACGAATACTAGGCTAAGGCAAGCAGCAACTGCTGCCCACAGAACGGACTCTGATTTCCCAGCGACTGCTATGCTTTCGCAGAGGTTTTCAGCTTGGCACGAACCGCACTTCGCTGCTGCTTCCTCAGAAAGGCATTGGGTGTTCACTCTGCGGGGCAGGGAAGAAGTGCTGCGGGAAAGGTGGTGCCTCTTGGCATTTGATTTCCCTGGCTCCGAGTTTAGCCCGGGATTTACCTTGCTATGCTGAAATAAGCAGACAAAGTCACAACCCTGCAGCAGTGAGCTTGGCCTAGCATGGCACTCTATGCCTATTACCATCTCCTGGGGTAGATTAGGCTTTGCTTTTTGCTCTGGCTCTACGGCAGACTCGGGGTCTAGGCCAGTGCCTTCACCACAGGAGAGAGGAGGCGACAGAATCCCTGCACACGGCCCGTGCACTGGGATGGGGTACTGTGGGGGACTGTCTCCACTCTTTCCCTGGCACACCCCCTGCCACCCACATAGCTACCACATTGTGGTTGAAGACAGCATCTGACTGCACGTTTCTCCATGGGGTTGTTACTGCGAGTTCGGCGTATGGCACCTGGTGGCAAGTCCAAGTCTGCCCTTGGGACAGGTGGCCAAGGAGATGCTGTACCCTTGGGACCAGAGGCACAAGAGAGGCCTGCCTTCTGCCCAGACTCCTTCCTCAGAGTGGAGCACGCGAACATGCCCTAGTCGTCCCCTCATGTCTCCTTCGCAGCCAGGCTTCCAACTCTCTGCACAGAGAGCCGGTGACACTTGTCTTGCCACTGGCCTGCTGTTCGTGCCACGGCAGGCTATCCTGCTTCCCGAGCGTTTCCCGACCCCAAGGCCAACGGCTCCTTCTCTTCTCCGGGCGGCGTGCTGCGCCTTCCCTACACTTGATTCCCTCTCAGGCAGAGGGGATGCTAGGGCAAAGGGTATTTCGCTCCATGCGGGTATCTTCCACCGAGCTGCGGAGACTAGCCCAGGCAAGCAGCAGCAGCATCCGCAAACCCAACTCTGATTTCCCAAGGAACGCTGTGCTTTCCCAGAGGAGATGCCCAGGCAAAGAGGCTTTCGCTGTATGCGTGTTTCTCCTACCGCGAGGCTGGGCTCAGGCAAGAAGCAGCAGCCCGCAGAACATTTCTCAGCGAATGCTGTGCTTTCGCAGAGGCTTTGGCTTGGAGCGAACAGCACTTCGCTGCTGCTTCCTCAACAAGCCTTCAGTCGCACGAGGGAAGAAGAGCTTTGGGAGAGATGGTGCCTCTTGGGCCTTGCTTTCCCGGACTCCATGTTCGCTTCCTGGGTTCACCCTGCCAGGCCAAACTAAGCAGACACAGCCACAAACCTTCAGGAGCGTGCGTAGCCTAGGATGGCACACTATGCACACTACCATCTCCCAGGTTAGGCATCGTTTGGCCTTTTACTCTGGCGCTCAGGCGGACTCGCGGACTAGGCCAGTGCTTTCCCCACAGGAAAGGAGAGGTGACAGGATCCCAGCACACGGCCCGTGCACTGAATTGGGAGCTTTGGGGTACTGTCCCCACTCCTTTCCCTTAAACGCCGTGCCTCCTCCAAGCTTGCACATCATGGAGGAAGACAGCATCTGACTCCCTGTTATTTCAGGGAGCTGTTTCTGCGAGTTCAACGTAGGCGCGTGGTGGCTAGTGCATGTCTGCCCCAGGGACAGGTGGCCAAGTAGCTGCTATCTCTTTGGGCCCAGAGGCTCAGGACAGGCATGCTTTCTACCCAGACTCCTTCCTAACAGTGGAGCACGCGCCCTGCCCACCACATCCCCTCCTGACTCCTTAGCAGCCAGGCTTCCTTCTCTCTGCACTGGGAGCCGGTGACACTTGTATTGCCTCTGGCCGCTGTGCCTGCCAGGGCCGGCTCTCCTGCTTCGCAACCGTTTTCACACCAGAAGGCCAACGGCTCTTGTTCTTCTCCCTGGGCAGCTTGCTGCACCTTCCACAAATATGCTCCTGGGGAGCGCAGTGAACAACGTGTCATTTCCTTAAGGCTCTTCCCACAGGCGCAATCGCGCTTCTCTCTCAGGTAGAGGGGATGCCCAGGAAAAGAGGATTTAGCTCTATGCCGGTTGATTCCACCCTGCTGAGGAGACCAGCTCAGGCCCACAGGAGCATCCCTCAGACGCGACTCTGATTTCCCAAAGAATGCTGTGCTTTCCCAGAGTGGATGCCCGAGCAAAGAGGCTTTCATCTATACGGGTTTCTCCAATCCTACTACGAATACTAGGCTAAGGCAAGCAGCAACTGCAGCCCACAGAAAGGACTCTGATTTCCCAGCGACTGCTATGCTTTCGCAGAGGTTTTCAGCTTGGCACGAACCGCACTTCACTGTTGCTTCCTCAGCAAGTCTTTGGTCATTCTCTCTGTCGCGTCAAGGAAGAAGAGCTGCGGGAGAGATGGTGCCTCTTGGGCCTTGCTTTCCCGGGCTCCATGTTCGCGTCCTAGTTTCACTCGGCCAGGCCGAACTAAGCAGACACAGCCACAACCCTGCAGTGGCGTGCGTAGCCTAGGATGGCACTCTATGCACACTACCATCTCCCTGTGTAGGCATCGCTTGGCTTTAGCTCTGGCGCTCAGGCAGACTCGCCGACTAGGCCAGTGCTTTCGCCACAGGAAAGCAGAGGTGACAGGATCCCTGCACAAGGCCCGTGCACTGAACAGGGAGCTTTGGGGGACTGTCGCCACTCCTTCCCCTTCTACCCCGCGCCAAATCCACGCTTCCACATCCTGGAGGAAGACGGCATCTGACTCCCCGTTATTTCAGGGAGCTGTTTCTGCGAGTTCAGGGTAGGCGCCTGGTGGCTAGCGCATGTCTGCCCCAGGGACAGGTGACCAAGGAGCTGCTATCTCTTTGGGCCCAGAGGCTCAGGACAGGCATGCTTTTTGCCCAGACTCTTTAGTGGAGCACGCATCCTGCCGTAATCATCCCCTCCTTTCTCCTTAGCAGCCAGGCTTCTGTCTCTCTGCACTGGGAGCGGGTGACACTTGTATTGCCACTGGCCGCTGTGCCTGCCAGGGCCGGCTCTCCTGCTTCGCAACCGTTTCCAGACCAGAAGGCC
The DNA here is from genome assembly GCF_030435805.1 of Mustela lutreola. Lineage (NCBI taxonomy): Eukaryota > Metazoa > Chordata > Mammalia > Carnivora > Mustelidae > Mustela > Mustela lutreola. The sequence continues at coordinate 572,970 of NC_081307.1, forward strand.
AACGGCTCCTGTTCTTCTCCCCGGGGAGCGTGCTGCACCTTCCACAGACATGCTCCTGGGGAGCGCAGTGTCCCTTTCCTTAAGGGTCTTTCCGCAGGCGCAACCGCGCGTCTCTCTCAGGCAGAGGGGATGCCCAGGCAAAGAAGATTTCGCTCCATGCGGGTTTATTACACCGTGCTTTGGAGACCAGATCAGGCTAACAGGAGCATCCCACAGACCCGACTCTGATTTCCCAAAGAATGCTGTGCTCTCCCAGAGGGGATGCCGGACAAAGAGTCTTTCGCTCCTCGCGGGTTTCTCCCATATTTCTGCGAATACTAGGCTAAGGCAAGCAGCCACAGCAGCCCACAGAACCGACTCTGATTTCCCAGTGACTGCTATACTTTCACAGAGGTTTTCAGCTTGGCACAAACCGCACTTCACTGCTGCTTCCTCAGCAAGGCTTTGTGTGTTCGCTCTGCCGCGGCAGGGAAGAAGAGCCGCGGGAGAGCTGGTGCCTCTTGGACCTTGCTTTCCAGGGCTCCATGTTCACGCCCAGGGTTCACCTTGCTATGCCGAAGTAAGCAGACACAGACACAACCCTGCTGCAGCGTGCATGTTCTAGCAAGGCACTCTATGCCTAATACCATCTGCTGGGGTAGGTAAGGCTTTGCTTTAGCTCTGGCGCTCAGGCAGACTAGGGGTCTAGGCCAGTGCCTTCACCACAGGAGAGAGGAGGCGACAGAATCCCTGCACACGGCCGTGCACTGGGATGCGGTACTGTGGGGGACTGTCTCCACTCTATCCCCGGCACACCCACTGCCACCCACATCGCTGCCACATCGTGGTGGAAGACAGCATCTGACTGCACGTTTCTCCATGGGGTTGTTACTGCGAGTTCGGCGTATGGCACCTGGTGGCAAGTCCAAGTCTGCCCTTGGGACAGGTGGCCAAGGAGATGCTGTCCACTTGGGACCAGAGGCACAGGAGAGGCCTGCCTTCTGCCCAGACTCCTTCCTCACAGAGGAGCATGTGACCATGCCCTAATCGTCCCCTCATGTCTCCTTAGCAGCCAGGCTTCCAACTCTGCACAGAGAGCGGGTGACACTTGTCTTGCCACTGGCCTGCTGTTCGTGCCACGGCAGGCTATCCTGCTTCCCGACCGTTTCCCGACCCCAAGGCCAACGGCTCCTTCTCTTCTCCGGGGCGGCGTGCTGCGCCTTCCCTACACTTGATTCCCTCTCAGGCAGAGGGGATGCTAGGGCAAAGGGTATTTCGCTCCATGCGGGTATCTTCCACCGAGCTGCGGAGACTAGCCCAGGCAAGCTGCAGCAGCATCCCCAAACCCAACTCTGATTTCCCAAGGAACGCTGTGCTTTCCCAGAGGAGATGCCCAGGCAAAGAGGCTTTCGCTGTATGCGTGTTTCTCCTACCGCGAGGCTGGGCTCAGGCAAGAAGCAGCAGCCCGCAGAACATTTCTCAGCGAATGCTGTGCTTTCGCAGAGGCTTTGGCTTGGAGCGAACAGCACTTCGCTGCTGCTTCCTCAACAAGCCTTCAGTCGCACCAGGGAAGAAGAGCTTTGGGAGAGATGGTGCCTCTTGGGCCTTGCTTTCCCGGACTCCATGTTCGCTTCCTGGGTTCACCCTGCCAGGCCGAACTAAGCAGACACAGCCACAACCCTTCAGGAGCGTGCGTAGCCTAGGATGGCACACTATGCACACTACCATCTCCCAGGTTAGGCATCGTTTGGCCTTTTACTCTGGCGCTCAGGCGGACTCGCGGACTAGGCCAGTGCTTTCCCCACAGGAAAGGAGAGGTGACAGGATCCCAGCACACGGCCCGTGCACTGAATTGGGAGCTTTGGGGTACTGTCCCCACGCCTTTCCCTTAAACGCCGTGCCTCCTCCAAGCTTGCACATCATGGAGGAAGACCGCATCTGACTCCCTGTTATTTCAGGGAGCTGTTTCTGCGAGTTCAACGTAGGCGCGTGGTGGCTAGTGCATGTCTGCCCCAGGGACAGGTGGCCAAGTAGCTGCTATCTCTTTGGGCCCAGAGGCTCAGGACAGGCATGCTTTCTACCCAGACTCCTTCCTAACAGTGGAGCACGCGCCCTGCCCACCACATCCCCTCCTGACTCCTTAGCAGCCAGGCTTCCTTCTCTCTGCACTGGGAGCCGGTGACACTTGTATTGCCTCTGGCCGCTGTGCCTGCCAGGGCCGGCTCTCCTGCTTCGCAACCGTTTCACACCAGAAGGCCAACGGCTCTTGTTCTTCTCCCTGGGCAGCTTGCTGCACCTTCCACAAATATGCTCCTGGGGAGCGCAGTGAACAACGTGTCATTTCCTTAAGGCTCTTCCCACAGGCGCAATCGCGCTTCTCTCTCAGGTAGAGGGGATGCCCAGGAAAAGAGGATTTAGCTCTATGCCGGTTGATTCCACCCTGCTGAGGAGACCAGCTCAGGCCCACAGGAGCATCCCTCAGACGCGACTCTGATTTCCCAAAGAATGCTGTGCTTTCCCAGAGTGGATGCCCGAGCAAAGAGGCTTTCATCTATACGGGTTTCTCCAATCCTACTACGAATACTAGGCTAAGGCAAGCAGCAACTGCAGCCCACAGAAAGGACTCTGATTTCCCAGCGACTGCTATGCTTTCGCAGAGGTTTTCAGCTTGGCACGAACCGCACTTCACTGTTGCTTCCTCAGCAAGTCTTTGGTCATTCTCTCTGTCGCGTCAAGGAAGAAGAGCTGCGGGAGAGATGGTGCCTCTTGGGCCTTGCTTTCCCGGGCTCCATGTTCGCGTCCTAGTTTCACTCTGCCAGGCCGAACTAAGCAGACACAGCCACAACCCTGCAGTGGCGTGCGTAGCCTAGGATGGCACTCTATGCACACTACCATCTCCCTGTGTAGGCATCGCTTGGCTTTAGCTCTGGCGCTCAGGCAGACTCGCCCACTAGGCCAGTGCTTTCGCCACAGGAAAGCAGAGGTGACAGGATCCCTGCACAAGGCCCGTGCACTGAACAGGGAGCTTTGGGGGACTGTTGCCACTCCTTCCCCTTCTACCCCGCGCCAAATCCACGCTTCCACATCCTGGAGGAAGACGGCATCTGACTCCCCGTTATTTCAGGGAGCTGTTTCTGCGAGTTCAGGGTAGGCGCCTGGTGGCTAGCGCATGTCTGCCCCAGGGACAGGTGACCAAGGAGCTGCTATCTCTTTGGGCCCAGAGGCTCAGGACAGGCATGCTTTTTGCCCAGACTCTTTCCTAAGAGTGGAGCACGCATCCTGCCGTAATCATCCCCTCCTTTCTCCTTAGCAGCCAGGCTTCTGTCTCTCTGCACTGGGAGCGGGTGACACTTGTATTGCCACTGGCCGCTGTGCCTGCCAGGGCCGGCTCTCCTGCTTCGCAACCGTTTCCAGACCAGAAGGCCAACGGCTCCGGTTCTTCTCCCCGGGGAGCGTGCTGCACCTTCCACAGACATGCTCCTGGGGAGCGCAGTGTCCCTTTCCTTAAGGGTCTTTCCGCAGGCGCAACCGCGCGTCTCTCTCAGGCAGAGGGGATGCCCAGGCAAAGAAGTTTTCGCTCCATGCGGGTTTATTACACCGTGCTTTGGAGACCAGATCAGGCTAACAGGAGCATCCCACAGACCCGACTCTGATTTCCCAAAGAATGCTGTGCTTTCCCAGAGGGGATGCCGGACAAAGAGTCTTTCGCTCCTCGCGGGTTTCTCCCATATTTCTGCGAATACTAGGCTAAGGCAAGCAGCCACAGCAGCCCACAGAACCGACTCTGATTTCCCAGTGACTGCTATACTTTCACAGAGGTTTTCAGCTTGGCACAAACCGCACTTCACTGCTGCTTCCTCAGCAAGGCTTTGTGTGTTCGCTCTGCCGCGGCAGGGAAGAAGAGCCGCGGGAGAGCTGGTGCCTCTTGGACCTTGCTTTCCAGGGCTCCATGTTCACGCCCAGGGTTCACCTTGCTATGCCGAAGTAAGCAGACACAGACACAACCCTGCTGCAGCGTGCATGTTCTAGCAAGGCACTCTATGCCTAATACCATCTGCTGGGGTAGGTAAGGCTTTGCTTTAGCTCTGGCGCTCAGGCAGACTAGGGGTCTAGGCCAGTGCCTTCACCACAGGAGAGAGGAGGCGACAGAATCCCTGCACACGGCCGTGCACTGGGATGCGGTACTGTGGGGGACTGTCTCCACTCTTTCCCCGGCACACCCACTGCCACCCACATCGCTGCCACATCGTGGTGGAAGACAGCATCTGACTGCACGTTTCTCCATGGGGTTGTTACTGCGAGTTCGGCGTATGGCACCTGGTGGCAAGTCCAAGTCTGCACTTGGGACAGGTGGCCAAGGAGATGCTGTCCACTTGGGACCAGAGGCACAGGAGAGGCCTGCCTTCTGCCCAGACTCCTTCCTCACAGAGGAGCATGTGACCATGCCCTAATCGTCCCCTCATGTCTCCTTAGCAGCCAGGCTTCCAACTCTGCACAGAGAGCGGGTGACACTTGTCTTGCCACTGGCCTGCTGTTCGTGCCACGGCAGGCTATCCTGCTTCCCGACCGTTCCCGACCCCAAGGCCAACGGCTCCTTCTCTTCTCCGGGGCGGCGTGCTGCGCCTTCCACAAATATGCTCCTGGGGAGCGCAGTGAACAACGTGTCATTTCCTTAAGGCTCTTCCCACAGGCGCAATCGCGCTTCTCTCTCAGGCAGAGGGGATGCCCAGGCAAAGAGGATTTCGCTCCATGCCGGTTGATTCCACCCTGCTGAGGAGACCAGCTCAGGCCCACAAGAGCATCCCTCAGACCCGACTCTGATTTCCCAAAGAATGCTGTGCTTTCCCAGAGTGGATGCCCGAGCAAAGAGGCTTTCATCTATACGGGTTTCTCCAATCCTACTACGAATACTAGGCTAAGGCAAGCAGCAACTGCTGCCCACAGAACGGACTCTGATTTCCCAGCGACTGCTATGCTTTCGCAGAGGTTTTCAGCTTGGCACGAACCGCACTTCGCTGCTGCTTCCTCAGAAAGGCATTGGGTGTTCACTCTGCGGGGCAGGGAAGAAGTGCTGCGGGAAAGGTGGTGCCTCTTGGCATTTGATTTCCCTGGCTCCGAGTTTAGCCCGGGATTTACCTTGCTATGCTGAAATAAGCAGACAAAGTCACAACCCTGCAGCAGTGAGCTTGGCCTAGCATGGCACTCTATGCCTATTACCATCTCCTGGGGTAGATTAGGCTTTGCTTTTTGCTCTGGCTCTACGGCAGACTCGGGGTCTAGGCCAGTGCCTTCACCACAGGAGAGAGGAGGCGACAGAATCCCTGCACACGGCCCGTGCACTGGGATGGGGTACTGTGGGGGACTGTCTCCACTCTTTCCCTGGCACACCCCCTGCCACCCACATCGCTACCACATTGTGGTTGAAGACAGCATCTGACTGCACGTTTCTCCATGGGGTTGTTACTGCGAGTTCGGCGTATGGCACCTGGTGGCAAGTCCAAGTCTGCCCTTGGGACAGGTGGCCAAGGAGATGCTGTACCCTTGGGACCAGAGGCACAAGAGAGGCCTGCCTTCTGCCCAGACTCCTTCCTCAGAGTGGAGCACGCGAACATGCCCTAGTCGTCCCCTCATGTCTCCTTCGCAGCCAGGCTTCCAACTCTCTGCACAGAGAGCCGGTGACACTTGTCTTGCCACTGGCCTGCTGTTCGTGCCACGGCAGGCTATCCTGCTTCCCGAGCGTTTCCCGACCCCAAGGCCAACGGCTCCTTCTCTTCTCCGGGCGGCGTGCTGCGCCTTCCCTACACTTGATTCCCTCTCAGGCAGAGGGGATGCTAAGGCAAAGGGTATTTCGCTCCATGCGGGTATCTTCCACCGAGCTGCGGAGACTAGCCCAGGCAAGCAGCAGCAGCATCCGCAAACCCAACTCTGATTTCCCAAGGAACGCTGTGCTTTCCCAGAGGAGATGCCCAGGCAAAGAGGCTTTCGCTGTATGCGTGTTTCTCCTACCGCGAGGCTGGGCTCAGGCAAGAAGCAGCAGCCCGCAGAACATTTCTCAGCGAATGCTGTGCTTTCGCAGAGGCTTTGGCTTGGAGCGAACAGCACTTCGCTGCTGCTTCCTCAACAAGCCTTCAGTCGCACGAGGGAAGAAGAGCTTTGGGAGAGATGGTGCCTCTTGGGCCTTGCTTTCCCGGACTCCATGTTCGCTTCCTGGGTTCACCCTGCCAGGCCAAACTAAGCAGACACAGCCACAAACCTTCAGGAGCGTGCGTAGCCTAGGATGGCACACTATGCACACTACCATCTCCCAGGTTAGGCATCGTTTGGCCTTTTACTCTGGCGCTCAGGCGGACTCGCGGACTAGGCCAGTGCTTTCCCCACAGGAAAGGAGAGGTGACAGGATCCCAGCACACGGCCCGTGCACTGAATTGGGAGCTTTGGGGTACTGTCCCCACTCCTTTCCCTTAAACGCCGTGCCTCCTCCAAGCTTGCACATCATGGAGGAAGACAGCATCTGACTCCCTGTTATTTCAGGGAGCTGTTTCTGCGAGTTCAACGTAGGCGCGTGGTGGCTAGTGCATGTCTGCCCCAGGGACAGGTGGCCAAGTAGCTGCTATCTCTTTGGGCCCAGAGGCTCAGGACAGGCATGCTTTCTACCCAGACTCCTTCCTAACAGTGGAGCACGCGCCCTGCCCACCACATCCCCTCCTGACTCCTTAGCAGCCAGGCTTCCTTCTCTCTGCACTGGGAGCCGGTGACACTTGTATTGCCTCTGGCCGCTGTGCCTGCCAGGGCCGGCTCTCCTGCTTCGCAACCGTTTTCACACCAGAAGGCCAACGGCTCTTGTTCTTCTCCCTGGGCAGCTTGCTGCACCTTCCACAAATATGCTCCTGGGGAGCGCAGTGAACAACGTGTCATTTCCTTAAGGCTCTTCCCACAGGCGCAATCGCGCTTCTCTCTCAGGTAGAGGGGATGCCCAGGAAAAGAGGATTTAGCTCTATGCCGGTTGATTCCACCCTGCTGAGGAGACCAGCTCAGGCCCACAGGAGCATCCCTCAGACGCGACTCTGATTTCCCAAAGAATGCTGTGCTTTCCCAGAGTGGATGCCCGAGCAAAGAGGCTTTCATCTATACGGGTTTCTCCAATCCTACTACGAATACTAGGCTAAGGCAAGCAGCAACTGCAGCCCACAGAAAGGACTCTGATTTCCCAGCGACTGCTATGCTTTCGCAGAGGTTTTCAGCTTGGCACGAACCGCACTTCACTGTTGCTTCCTCAGCAAGTCTTTGGTCATTCTCTCTGTCGCGTCAAGGAAGAAGAGCTGCGGGAGAGATGGTGCCTCTTGGGCCTTGCTTTCCCGGGCTCCATGTTCGCGTCCTAGTTTCACTCTGCCAGGCCGAACTAAGCAGACACAGCCACAACCCTGCAGTGGCGTGCGTAGCCTAGGATGGCACTCTATGCACACTACCATCTCCCTGTGTAGGCATCGCTTGGCTTTAGCTCTGGCGCTCAGGCAGACTCGCCGACTAGGCCAGTGCTTTCGCCACAGGAAAGCAGTGGTGACAGGATCCCTGCACAAGGCCCGTGCACTGAACAGGGAGCTTTGGGGGACTGTCGCCACTCCTTCCCGTTCTACACCGCGCCAAATCCACGCTTCCACATCCTGGAGGAAGACGGCATCTGACTCCCCGTTATTTCAGGGAGCTGTTTCTGCGAGTTCAGGGTAGGCGCCTGGTGGCTAGCGCATGTCTGCCCCAGGGACAGGTGACCAAGGAGCTGCTATCTCTTTGGGCCCAGAGGCTCAGGACAGGCATGCTTTTTGCCCAGACTCTTTCCTAAGAGTGGAGCACGCATCCTGCCGTAATCATCCCCTCCTTTCTCCTTAGCAGCCAGGCTTCTGTCTCTCTGCACTGGGAGCGGGTGACACTTGTATTGCCACTGGCCGCTGTGCCTGCCAGGGCCGGCTCTCCTGCTTCGCAACCGTTTCCAGACCAGAAGGCCAACGGCTCCTGTTCTTCTCCCCGGGGAGCGTGCTGCACCTTCCACAGACATGCTCCTGGGGAGCGCAGTGTCCCTTTCCTTAAGGGTCTTTCCGCAGGCGCAACCGCGCGTCTCTCTCAGGCAGAGGGGATGCCCAGGCAAAGAAGATTTCGCTCCATGCGGGTTTATTACACCGTGCTTTGGAGACCAGATCAGGCTAACAGGAGCATCCCACAGACCCGACTCTGATTTCCCAAAGAATGCTGTGCTCTCCCAGAGGGGATGCCGGACAAAGAGTCTTTCGCTCCTCGCGGGTTTCTCCCATATTTCTGCGAATACTAGGCTAAGGCAAGCAGCCACAGCAGCCCACAGAACCGACTCTGATTTCCCAGTGACTGCTATACTTTCACAGAGGTTTTCAGCTTGGCACAAACCGCACTTCACTGCTGCTTCCTCAGCAAGGCTTTGTGTGTTCGCTCTGCCGCGGCAGGGAAGAAGAGGCGCGGGAGAGCTGGTGCCTCTTGGACCTTGCTTTCCAGGGCTCCATGTTCACGCCCAGGGTTCACCTTGCTATGCCGAAGTAAGCAGACACAGACACAACCCTGCTGCAGCGTGCATGTTCTAGCAAGGCACTCTATGCCTAATACCATCTGCTGGGGTAGGTAAGGCTTTGCTTTAGCTCTGGCGCTCAGGCAGACTAGGGGTCTAGGCCAGTGCCTTCACCACAGGAGAGAGGAGGCGACAGAATCCCTGCACACGGCCGTGCACTGGGATGCGGTACTGTGGGGGACTGTCTCCACTCTTTCCCCGGCACACCCACTGCCACCCACATCGCTGCCACATCGTGGTGGAAGACAGCATCTGACTGCACGTTTCTCCATGGGGTTGTTACTGCGAGTTCGGCGTATGGCACCTGGTGGCAAGTCCAAGTCTGCCCTTGGGACAGGTGGCCAAGGAGATGCTGTCCACTTGGGACCAGAGGCACAGGAGAGGCCTGCCTTCTGCCCAGACTCCTTCCTCACAGAGGAGCATGTGACCATGCCCTAATCGTCCCCTCATGTCTCCTTAGCAGCCAGGCTTCCAACTCTGCACAGAGAGCGGGTGACACTTGTCTTGCCACTGGCCTGCTGTTCGTGCCACGGCAGGCTATCCTGCTTCCCGACCGTTTCCCGACCCCAAGGCCAACGGCTCCTTCTCTTCTCCGGGGCGGCGTGCTGCGCCTTCCCTACACTTGATTCCCTCTCAGGCAGAGGGGATGCTAGGGCAAAGGGTATTTCGCTCCATGCGGGTATCTTCCACCGAGCTGCGGAGACTAGCCCAGGCAAGCTGCAGCAGCATCCCCAAACCCAACTCTGATTTCCCAAGGAACGCTGTGCTTTCCCAGAGGAGATGCCCAGGCAAAGAGGCTTTCGCTGTATGCGTGTTTCTCCTACCGCGAGGCTGGGCTCAGGCAAGAAGCAGCAGCCCGCAGAACATTTCTCAGCGAATGCTGTGCTTTCGCAGAGGCTTTGGCTTGGAGCGAACAGCACTTCGCTTCTGCTTCCTCAGCAAGCCTTCAGTCGCACCAGAGAAGAAGAGCTTTGGGAGAGATGGTGCCTCTTGGGCCTTGCTTTCCCGGACTCCATGTTCGCTTCCTGGATTCACCCTGCCAGGCCGAACTAAGCAGACACAGCCACAACCCTTCAGGAGCATGCGTAGCCTAGGATGGCACACTATGCACACTACATTCTCCCATTGTAGGCATCGTTTGGCCATTTACTCTGGCGCTCAGACGGACTCGCCGACTAGGCCAGTGCTTTCCCCACACGAAAGGAGAGGTGACAGGATCCCTGCACACGGCCCGTGCACTGAATTGGGAGCTTTGGGGGACTGTCCCCACTCCTTTCCCTTAAACGCCGTGCCTTCTCCAAGCTTGCACATCCTGGAGGAAGACGGCATCTGACTCCCTGTTATTTCAGGGAGCTGTTTCTGCGAGTTCAACGTAGGCGCGTGGTGGCTAGTGCATGTCTGCCCCAGGGACAGGTGGCCAAGTAGCTGCTATCTCTTTGGGCCCAGAGGCTCAGGACAGGCATGCTTTCTACCCAGACTCCTTCCTAACAGTGGAGCACGCGCCCTGCCCACCACATCCCCTCCTGACTCCTTAGCAGCCAGGCTTCCTTCTCTCTGCACAGGGAGCCGGTGACACTTGTATTGCCTCTGGCCGCTGTGCCTGCTAGGGCCGGCTCTCCTGCTTTCCAACCGTTTTCACACCAGAAGGCCAACGGCTCTTGTTCTTCTCCCTGGGCAGCTTGCTGCACCTTCCACAAATATGCTCCTGGGGAGCGCAGTGAACAACGTGTCATTTCCTTAAGGCTCTTCCCACAGGCGCAATCGCGCCTCTCTCTCAGGCAGAGGGGATGCCCAGGCAAAGAGGATTTCGCTCCATGCCGGTTGATTCCACCCTGCTGAGGAGACCAGCTCAGGCCCACAAGAGCATCCCTCAGACCCGACTCTGATTTCCCAAAGAATGCTGTGCTTTCCCAGAGTGGATGCCCGAGCAAAGAGGCTTTCATCTATACGGGTTTCTCCAATCCTACTACGAATACTGGGCTAAGGCAAGCAGCAACTGCTGCCCACAGAACGGACTCTGATTTCCCAGCGACTGCTATGCTTTCGCAGAGGTTTTCAGCTTGGCACGAACCGCACTTCGCTGCTGCTTCCTCAGAAAGGCATTGGGTGTTCACTCTGCGGGGCAGGGAAGAAGTGCTGGGGGAAAGGTGGTGCCTCTTGGCATTTGATTTCCCTGGCTCCGAGTTTAGCCCGGGATTTACCTTGCTATGCTGAAATAAGCAGACAAAGACACAACCCTGCAGCAGTGAGCTTGGCCTAGCATGGCACTCTATGCCTATTACCATCTCCTGGGGTAGATTAGGCTTTGCTTTTTGCTCTGGCTCTAAGGCAGACTCGGGGTCTAGGCCAGTTACTTCACCTCAGGAGAGAGGAGGCGACAGAATCCCTGCACACGGCCCGTGCACTGGGATGGGGTACTGTGGGGGACTGTCTCCACTCTTTCCCTGGCACACCCCCTGCCACCCACATCGCTGCCACATTGTGGTTGAAGACAGCATCTGACTGCACGTTTCTCCATGGGGTTGTTACTGCGAGTTCGGCGTATGGCACCTGGTGGCAAGTCCAAGTCTGCCCTTGGGACAGGTGGCCAAGGAGATGCTGTACCCTTGGGACCAGAGGCACAAGAGAGGCCTGCCTTCTGCCCAGACTCCTTCCTCAGAGTGGAGCACGCGAACATGCCCTAGTCGTCCCCTCATGTCTCCTTCGCAGCCAGGCTTCCAACTCTCTGCACAGAGAGCCGGTGACACTTGTCTTGCCACTGGCCTGCTGTTCGTGCCACGGCAGGCTATCCTGCTTCCCGAGCGTTTCCCGACCCCAAGGCCAACGGCTCCTTCTCTTCTCCGGGCGGCGTGCTGCGCCTTCCCTACACTTGATTCCCTCTCAGGCAGAGGGGATGCTAGGGCAAAGGGTATTTCGCTCCATGCGGGTATCTTCCACCGAGCTGCGGAGACTAGCCCAGGCAAGCAGCAGCAGCATCCGCAAACCCAACTCTGATTTCCCAAGGAACGCTGTGCTTTCCCAGAGGAGATGCCCAGGCAAAGAGGCTTTCGCTGTATGCGTGTTTCTCCTACCGCGAGGCTGGGCTCAGGCAAGAAGCAGCAGCCCGCAGAACATTTCTCAGCGAATGCTGTGCTTTCGCAGAGGCTTTGGCTTGGAGCGAACAGCACTTCGCTGCTGCTTCCTCAACAAGCCTTCAGTCGCACCAGGGAAGAAGAGCTTTGGGAGAGATGGTGCCTCTTGGGCCTTGCTTTCCCGGACTCCATGTTCGCTTCCTGGGTTCACCCTGCCAGGCCAAACTAAGCAGACACAGCCACAACCCTTCAGGAGCGTGCGTAGCCTAGGATGGCACACTATGCACACTACCATCTCCCAGGTTAGGCATCGTTTGGCCTTTTACTCTGGCGCTCAGGCGGACTCGCGGACTAGGCCAGTGCTTTCCCCACAGGAAAGGAGAGGTGACAGGATCCCAGCACACGGCCCGTGCACTGAATTGGGAGCTTTGGGGTACTGTCCCCACTCCTTTCCCTTAAACGCCGTGCCTCCTCCAAATTGCACATCATGGAGGAAGACGGCATCTGACTCCCTGTTATTTCAGGGAGCTGTTTCTGCGAGTTCAACGTAGGCGCGTGGTGGCTAGTGCATGTCTGCCCCAGGGACAGGTGGCCAAGTAGCTGCTATCTCTTTGGGCCCAGAGGCTCAGGACAGGCATGCTTTCTACCCAGACTCCTTCCTAACAGTGGAGCACGCGCCCTGCCCACCACATCCCCTCCTGACTCCTTAGCAGCCAGGCTTCCTTCTCTCTGCACTGGGAGCCGGTGACACTTGTATTGCCTCTGGCCGCTGTGCCTGCCAGGGCCGGCTCTCCTGCTTCGCAACCGTTTTCACACCAGAAGGCCAACGGCTCTTGTTCTTCTCCCTGGGCAGCTTGCTGCACCTTCCACAAATATGCTCCTGGGGAGCGCAGTGAACAACGTGTCATTTCCTTAAGGCTCTTCCCACAGGCGCAATCGCGCTTCTCTCTCAGGTAGAGGGGATGCCCAGGAAAAGAGGATTTAGCTCTATGCCGGTTGATTCCACCCTGCTGAGGAGACCAGCTCAGGCCCACAGGAGCATCCCTCAGACGCGACTCTGATTTCCCAAAGAATGCTGTGCTTTTCCAGAGTGGATGCCCGAGCAAAGAGGCTTTCATCTATACGGGTTTCTCCAATCCTACTACGAATACTAGGCTAAGGCAAGCAGCAACTGCAGCCCACAGAAAGGACTCTGATTTCCCAGCGACTGCTATGCTTTCGCAGAGGTTTTCAGCTTGGCACGAACCGCACTTCACTGTTGCTTCCTCAGCAAGTCTTTGGTCATTCTCTCTGTCGCGTCAAGGAAGAAGAGCTGCGGGAGAGATGGTGCCTCTTGGGCCTTGCTTTCCCGGGCTCCATATTCGCGTCCTAGTTTCACTCTGCCAGGCCGAACTAAGCAGACACAGCCACAACCCTGCAGTGGCGTGCGTAGCCTAGGATGGCACTCTATGCACACTACCATCTCCCTGTGTAGGCATCGCTTGGCTTTAGCTCTGGCGCTCAGGCAGACTCGCCGACTAGGCCAGTGCTTTCGCCACAGGAAAGCAGAGGTGACAGGATCCCTGCACAAGGCCCGTGCACTGAACAGGGAGCTTTGGGGGACTGTCGCCACTCCTTCCCCTTCTACCCTGCGCCAAATCCACGCTTCCACATCCTGGAGGAAGACGGCATCTGACTCCCCGTTATTTCAGGGAGCTGTTTCTGCGAGTTCAGGGTAGGCGCCTGGTGGCTAGTGCATGTCTGCCCCAGGGACAGGTGACCAAGGAGCTGCTATCTCTTTGGGCCCAGAGGCTCAGGACAAGCATGCTTTTTGCCCAGACTCTTTCCTAAGAGTGGAGCACGCATCCTGCCGTAATCATCCCCTCCTTTCTCCTTAGCAGCCAGGCTTCTGTCTCTCTGCACTGGGAGCGGGTGACACTTGTATTGCCACTGGCCGCTGTGCCTGCCAGGGCCGGCTCTCCTGCTTCGCAACCGTTTCCAGACCAGAAGGCCAACGGCTCCTGTTCTTCTCCCCGGGGAGCGTGCTGCACCTTCCACAGACATGCTCCTGGGGAGCGCAGTGTCCCTTTCCTTAAGGGTCTTTCCGCAGGCGCAACCGCGCGTCTCTCTCAGGCAGAGGGGATGCCCAGGCAAAGAAGATTTCGCTCCATGCGGGTTTATTACACCGTGCTTTGGAGACCAGATCAGGCTAACAGGAGCATCCCACAGACCCGACTCTGATTTCCCAAAGAATGCTGTGCTTTCCCAGAGGGGATGCCGGACAAAGTGTCTTTCGTTCCTCGCGGGTTTCTCCCATATTTCTGCGAATACTAGGCTAAGGCAAGCAGCCACAGCAGCCCACAGAACCGACTCTGATTTCCCAGTGACTGCTATACTTTCACAGAGGTTTTCAGCTTGGCACAAACCGCACTTCACTGCTGCTTCCTCAGCAAGGCTTTGTGTGTTCGCTCTGCCGCGGCAGGGAAGAAGAGGCGCGGGAGAGCTGGTGCCTCTTGGACCTTGCTTTCCAGGGCTCCATGTTCACGCCCAGGGTACCTTGCTATGCCGAAGTAAGCAGACACAGACACAACCCTGCTGCAGCGTGCATGTTCTAGCAAGGCACTCTATGCCTAATACCATCTGCTGGGGTAGGTAAGGCTTTGCTTTAGCTCTGGCGCTCAGGCAGACTAGGGGTCTAGGCCAGTGCCTTCACCACGGGAGAGAGGAGGCGACAGAATCCCTGCACACGGCCGTGCACTGGGATGCGGTACTGTGGGGGACTGTCTCCACTCTTTCCCCGGCACACCCACTGCCACCCACATCGCTGCCACATCGTGGTGGAAGACAGCATCTGACTGCACGTTTCTCCATGGGGTTGTTACTGCGAGTTCGGCATATGGCACCTGGTGGCAAGTCCAAGTCTGCCCTTGGGACAGGTGGCCAAGGAGATGCTGTCCACTTGGGACCAGAGGCACAGGAGAGGCCTGCCTTCTGCCCAGACTCCTTCCTCACAGAGGAGCATGTGACCATGCCCTAATCGTCCCCTCATGTCTCCTTAGCAGCCAGGCTTCCAACTCTGCACAGAGAGCGGGTGACACTTGTCTTGCCACTGGCCTGCTGTTCGTGCCACGGCAGGCTATCCTGCTTCCCGACCGTTTCCCGACCCCAAGGCCAACGGCTCCTTCTCTTCTCCGGGGCGGCGTGCTGCGCCTTCCCTACACTTGATTCCCTCTCAGGCAGAGGGGATGCTAGGGCAAAGGGTATTTCGCTCCATGCGGGTATCTTCCACCGAGCTGCGGAGACTAGCCCAGGCAAGCTGCAGCAGCATCCCCAAACCCAACTCTGATTTCCCAAGGAACGCTGTGCTTTCCCAGAGGAGATGCCCAGGCAAAGAGGCTTTCGCTGTATGCGTGTTTCTCCTACCGCGAGGCTGGGCTCAGGCAAGAAGCAGCAGCCCGCAGAACATTTCTCAGCGAATGCTGTGCTTTCGCAGAGGCTTTGGCTTGGAGCGAACAGCACTTCGCTTCTGCTTCCTCAGCAAGCCTTCAGTCGCACCAGAGAAGAAGAGCTTTGGGAGAGATGGTGCCTCTTGGGCCTTGCTTTCCCGGACTCCATGTTCGCTTCCTGGATTCACCCTGCCAGGCCGAACTAAGCAGACACAGCCACAACCCTTCAGGAGCATGCGTAGCCTAGGATGGCACACTATGCACACTACATTCTCCCATTGTAGGCATCGTTTGGCCATTTACTCTGGCGCTCAGACGGACTCGCCGACTAGGCCAGTGCTTTCCCCACACGAAAGGAGAGGTGAACAGGATCCCTGCACACGGCCCGTGCACTGAATTGGGAGCTTTGGGGGACTGTCCCCACTCCTTTCCCTTAAACGCCGTGCCTTCTCCAAGCTTGCACATCATGGAGGAAGACGGCATCTGACTCCCTGTTATTTCAGGGAGCTGTTTCTGCGAGTTCAACGTAGGCGCGTGGTGGCTAGTGCATGTCTGCCCCAGGGACAGGTGGCCAAGGAGCTGCTATCTCTTTGGGCCCAGAGGCTCAGGACAGCCATGCTTTCTACCCAGACTCCTTCCTAACAGTGGAGCACGCGCCCTGCCCACCACATCCCCTCCTGACTCCTTAGCAGCCAGGCTTCCTTCTCTCTGCACAGGGAGCCGGTGACACTTGTATTGCCTCTGGCCGCTGTGCCTGCCAGGGCCGGCTCTCCTGCTTCGCAACCGTTTTCACACCAGAAGGCCAACGGCTCTTGTTCTTCTCCCTGGGCAGCTTGCTGCACCTTCCACAAATATGCTCCTGGGGAGCGCAGTGAACAACGTGTCATTTCCTTAAGGCTCTTCCCACAGGCGCAATCGCGCTTCTCTCTCAGGCAGAGGGGATGCCCAGGCAAAGAGGATTTCGCTCCATGCCGGTTGATTCCACCCTGCTGAGGAGACCAGCTCAGGCCCACAAGAGCATCCCTCAGACCCGACTCTGATTTCCCAAAGAATGCTGTGCTTTCCCAGAGTGGATGCCCGAGCAAAGAGGCTTTCATCTATACGGGTTTCTCCAATCCTACTACGAATACTAGGCTAAGGCAAGCAGCAACTGCTGCCCACAGAACGGACTCTGATTTCCCAGCGACTGCTATGCTTTCGCAGAGGTTTTCAGCTTGGCACGAACCGCACTTCGCTGCTGCTTCCTCAGAAAGGCATTGGGTGTTCACTCTGCGGGGCAGGGAAGAAGTGCTGCGGGAAAGGTGGTGCCTTTGGCATTTGATTTCCCTGGCTCCGAGTTTAGCCCGGGATTTACCTTGCTATGCTGAAATAAGCAGACAAACTCACAACCCTGCAGCAGTGAGCTTGGCCTAGCATGGCACTCTATGCCTATTACCATCTCCTGGGGTAGATTAGGCTTTGCTTTTTGCTCTGGCTCTACGGCAGACTCGGGGTCTAGGCCAGTGCCTTCACCACAGGAGAGAGGAGGCGACAGAATCCCTGCACACGGCCCGTGCACTGGGATGGGGTACTGTGGGGGACTGTCTCCACTCTTTCCCTGGCACACCCCCTGCCACCCACATCGCTGCCACATTGTGGTTGAAGACAGCATCTGACTGCACGTTTCTCCATGGGGTTGTTACTGCGAGTTCGGCGTATGGCACCTGGTGGCAAGTCCAAGTCTGCCCTTGGGACAGGTGGCCAAGGAGATGCTGTACCCTTGGGACCAGAGGCACAAGAGAGGCCTGCCTTCTGCCCAGACTCCTTCCTCAGAGTGGAGCACGCGAACATGCCCTAGTCGTCCCCTCATGTCTCCTTCGCAGCCAGGCTTCCAACTCTCTGCACAGAGAGCCGGTGACACTTGTCTTGCCACTGGCCTGCTGTTCGTGCCACGGCAGGCTATCCTGCTTCCCGAGCGTTTCCCGACCCCAAGGCCAACGGCTCCTTCTCTTCTCCGGGCGGCGTGCTGCGCCTTCCCTACACTTGATTCCCTCTCAGGCAGAGGGGATGCTAGGGCAAAGGGTATTTCGCTCCATGCGGGTATCTTCCACCGAGCTACGGAGACTAGCCCAGGCAAGCTGCAGCAGCATCCCCAAACCCAACTCTGATTTCCCAAGGAACGCTGTGCTTTCCCAGAGGAGATGCCCAGGCAAAGAGGCTTTCGCTGTATGCGTGTTTCTCCTACCGCGAGGCTGGGCTCAGGCAAGAAGCAGCAGCCCGCAGAACATTTCTCAGCGAATGCTGTGCTTTCGCAGAGGCTTTGGCATGGAGCGAACAGCACTTCGCTGCTGCTTCCTCAACAAGCCTTCAGTCGCACGAGGGAAGAAGAGCTTTGGGAGAGATGGTGCCTCTTGGGCCTTGCTTTCCCGGACTCCATGTTCGCTTCCTGGGTTCACCCTGCCAGGCCAAACTAAGCAGACACAGCCACAACCCTTCAGGAGCGTGCGTAGCCTAGGATGGCACACTATGCACACTACCATCTCCCAGGTTAGGCATCGTTTGGCCTTTTACTCTGGCGCTCAGGCGGACTCGCGGACTAGGCCAGTGCTTTCCCCACAGGAAAGGAGAGGTGACAGGATCCCAGCACACGGCCCGTGCACTGAATTGGGAGCTTTGGGGTACTGTCCCCACTCCTTTCCCTTAAACGCCGTGCCTCCTTCAAGCTTGCACATCATGGAGGAAGACGGCATCTGACTCCCTGTTATTTCAGGGAGCTGTTTCTGCGAGTTCAACGTAGGCGCGTGGTGGCTAGTGCATGTCTGCCCCAGGGACAGGTGGCCAAGTAGCTGCTATCTCTTTGGGCCCAGAGGCTCAGGACAGGCATGCTTTCTACCCAGACTCCTTCCTAACAGTGGAGCACGCGCCCTGCCCACCACATCCCCTCCTGACTCCTTAGCAGCCAGGCTTCCTTCTCTCTGCACTGGGAGCCGGTGACACTTGTATTGCCTCTGGCCGCTGTGCCTGCCAGGGCCGGCTCTCCTGCTTCGCAACCGTTTTCACACCAGAAGGCCAACGGCTCTTGTTCTTCTCCCTGGGCAGCTTGCTGCACCTTCCACAAATATGCTCCTGGGGAGCGCAGTGAACAACGTGTCATTTCCTTAAGGCTCTTCCCACAGGCGCAATCGCGCTTCTCTCTCAGGTAGAGGGGATGCCCAGGAAAAGAGGATTTAGCTCTATGCCGGTTGATTCCACCCTGCTGAGGAGACCAGCTCAGGCCCACAGGAGCATCCCTCAGACGCGACTCTGATTTCCCAAAGAATGCTGTGCTTTCCCAGAGTGGATGCCCGAGCAAAGAGGCTTTCATCTATACGGGTTTCTCCAATCCTACTACGAATACTAGGCTAAGGCAAGCAGCAACTGCAGCCCACAGAAAGGACTCTGATTTCCCAGCGACTGCTATGCTTTCGCAGTGGTTTTCAGCTTGGCACGAACCGCACTTCACTGTTGCTTCCTCAGCAAGTCTTTGGTCATTCTCTCTGTCGCGTCAAGGAAGAAGAGCTGCGGGAGAGATGGTGCCTCTTGGGCCTTGCTTTCCCGGGCTCCATGTTCGCGTCCTAGTTTCACTCTGCCAGGCCGAACTAAGCAGACACAGCCACAACCCTGCAGTGGCGTGCGTAGCCTAGGATGGCACTCTATGCACACTACCATCTCCCTGTGTAGGCATCGCTTGGCTTTAGCTCTGGCGCTCAGGCAGACTCGCCGACTAGGCCAGTGCTTTCGCCACAGGAAAGCAGAGGTGACAGGATCCCTGCACAAGGCCCGTGCACTGAACAGGGAGCTTTGGGGGACTGTTGCCACTCCTTCCCCTTCTACCCCGCGCCAAATCCACGCTTCCACATCCTGGAGGAAGACGGCATCTGACTCCCCGTTATTTCAGGGAGCTGTTTCTGCGAGTTCAGGGTAGGCGCCTGGTGGCTAGCGCATGTCTGCCCCAGGGACAGGTGACCAAGGAGCTGCTATCTCTTTGGGCCCAGAGGCTCAGGACAAGCATGCTTTTTGCCCAGACTCTTTCCTAAGAGTGGAGCACGCATCCTGCCGTAATCATCCCCTCCTTTCTCCTTAGCAGCCAGGCTTCTGTCTCTCTGCACTGGGAGCGGGTGACACTTGTATTGCCACTGGCCGCTGTGCCTGCCAGGGCCGGCTCTCCTGCTTCGCAACCGTTTCCAGACCAGAAGGCCAACGGCTCCTGTTCTTCTCCCCGGGGAGCGTGCTGCACCTTCCACAGACATGCTCCTGGGGAGCGCAGTGTCCCTTTCCTTAAGGGTCTTTCCGCAGGCGCAACCGCGCGTCTCTCTCAGGCAGAGGGGATGCCCAGGCAAAGAAGATTTCGCTCCATGCGGGTTTATTACACCGTGCTTTGGAGACCAGATCAGGCTAACAGGAGCATCCCACAGACCCGACTCTGATTTCCCAAAGAATGCTGTGCTCTCCCAGAGGGGATGCCGGACAAAGAGTCTTTCGCTCCTCGCGGGTTTCTCCCATATTTCTGCGAATACTAGGCTAAGGCAAGCAGCCACAGCAGCCCACAGAACCGACTCTGATTTCCCAGTGACTGCTATACTTTCACAGAGGTTTTCAGCTTGGCACAAACCGCACTTCACTGCTGCTTCCTCAGCAAGGCTTTGTGTGTTCGCTCTGCCGCGGCAGGGAAGAAGAGCCGCGGGAGAGCTGGTGCCTCTTGGACCTTGCTTTCCAGGGCTCCATGTTCACGCCCAGGGTTCACCTTGCTATGCCGAAGTAAGCAGACACAGACACAACCCTGCTGCAGCGTGCATGTTCTAGCAAGGCACTCTATGCCTAATACCATCTGCTGGGGTAGGTAAGGCTTTGCTTTAGCTCTGGCGCTCAGGCAGACTAGGGGTCTAGGCCAGTGCCTTCACCACGGGAGAGAGGAGGCGACAGAATCCCTGCACACGGCCGTGCACTGGGATGCGGTACTGTGGGGGACTGTCTCCACTCTTTCCCCGGCACACCCACTGCCACCCACATCGCTGCCACATCGTGGTGGAAGACAGCATCTGACTGCACGTTTCTCCATGGGGTTGTTACTGCGAGTTCGGCGTATGGCACCTGGTGGCAAGTCCAAGTCTGCCCTTGGGACAGGTGGCCAAGGAGATGCTGTCCACTTGGGACCAGAGGCACAGGAGAGGCCTGCCTTCTGCCCAGACTCCTTCCTCACAGAGGAGCATGTGACCATGCCCTAATCGTCCCCTCATGTCTCCTTAGCAGCCAGGCTTCCAACTCTGCACAGAGAGCGGGTGACACTTGTCTTGCCACTGGCCTGCTGTTCGTGCCACGGCAGGCTATCCTGCTTCCCGACCGTTTCCCGACCCCAAGGCCAACGGCTCCTTCTCTTCTCCGGGGCGGCGTGCTGCGCCTTCCCTACACTTGATTCCCTCTCAGGCAGAGGGGATGCTAGGGCAAAGGGTATTTCGCTCCATGCGGGTATCTTCCACCGAGCTGCGGAGACTAGCCCAGGCAAGCTGCAGCAGCATCCCCAAACCCAACTCTGATTTCCCAAGGAACGCTGTGCTTTCCCAGAGGAGATGCCCAGGCAAAGAGGCTTTCGCTGTATGCGTGTTTCTCCTACCGCGAGGCTGGGCTCAGGCAAGAAGCAGCAGCCCGCAGAACATTTCTCAGCGAATGCTGTGCTTTCGCAGAGGCTTTGGCTTGGAGCGAACAGCACTTCGCTTCTGCTTCCTCAGCAAGCCTTCAGTCGCACCAGAGAAGAAGAGCTTTGGGAGAGATGGTGCCTCTTGGGCCTTGCTTTCCCGGACTCCATGTTCGCTTCCTGGATTCACCCTGCCAGGCCGAACTAAGCAGACACAGCCACAACCCTTCAGGAGCATGCGTAGCCTAGGATGGCACACTATGCACACTACATTCTCCCATTGTAGGCATCGTTTGGCCATTTACTCTGGCGCTCAGACGGACTCGCCGACTAGGCCAGTGCTTTCCCCACACGAAAGGAGAGGTGAACAGGATCCCTGCACACGGCCCGTGCACTGAATTGGGAGCTTTGGGGGACTGTCCCCACTCCTTTCCCTTAAACGCCGTGCCTTCTCCAAGCTTGCACATCATGGAGGAAGACGGCATCTGACTCCCTGTTATTTCAGGGAGCTGTTTCTGCGAGTTCAACGTAGGCGCGTGGTGGCTAGTGCATGTCTGCCCCAGGGACAGGTGGCCAAGGAGCTGCTATCTCTTTGGGCCCAGAGGCTCAGGACAGCCATGCTTTCTACCCAGACTCCTTCCTAACAGTGGAGCACGCGCCCTGCCCACCACATCCCCTCCTGACTCCTTAGCAGCCAGGCTTCCTTCTCTCTGCACAGGGAGCCGGTGACACTTGTATTGCCTCTGGCCGCTGTGCCTGCCAGGGCCGGCTCTCCTGCTTCGCAACCGTTTTCACACCAGAAGGCCAACGGCTCTTGTTCTTCTCCCTGGGCAGCTTGCTGCACCTTCCACAAATATGCTCCTGGGGAGCGCAGTGAACAACGTGTCATTTCCTTAAGGGTCTTCCCACAGGCGCAATCGCGCTTCTCTCTCAGGCAGAGGGGATGCCCAGGAAAGAGGATTTCGCTCCATGCCGGTTGATTCCACCCTGCTGAGGAGACCAGCTCAGGCCCACAAGAGCATCCCTCAGACCCGACTCTGATTTCCCAAAGAATGCTGTGCTTTCCCAGAGTGGATGCCCGAGCAAAGAGGCTTTCATCTATACGGGTTTCTCCAATCCTACTACGAATACTAGGCTAAGGCAAGCAGCAACTGCTGCCCACAGAACGGACTCTGATTTCCCAGCGACTGCTATGCTTTCGCAGAGGTTTTCAGCTTGGCACGAACCGCACTTCGCTGCTGCTTCCTCAGAAAGGCATTGGGTGTTCACTCTGCGGGGCAGGGAAGAAGTGCTGCGGGAAAGGTGGTGCCTTTGGCATTTGATTTCCCTGGCTCCGAGTTTAGCCCGGGATTTACCTTGCTATGCTGAAATAAGCAGACAAACTCACAACCCTGCAGCAGTGAGCTTGGCCTAGCATGGCACTCTATGCCTATTACCATCTCCTGGGGTAGATTAGGCTTTGCTTTTTGCTCTGGCTCTACGGCAGACTCGGGGTCTAGGCCAGTGCCTTCACCACAGGAGAGAGGAGGCGACAGAATCCCTGCACACGGCCCGTGCACTGGGATGGGGTACTGTGGGGGACTGTCTCCACTCTTTCCCTGGCACACCCCCTGCCACCCACATCGCTGCCACATTGTGGTTGAAGACAGCATCTGACTGCACGTTTCTCCATGGGGTTGTTACTGCGAGTTCGGCGTATGGCACCTGGTGGCAAGTCCAAGTCTGCCCTTGGGACAGGTGGCCAAGGAGATGCTGTACCCTTGGGACCAGAGGCACAAGAGAGGCCTGCCTTCTGCCCAGACTCCTTCCTCAGAGTGGAGCACGCGAACATGCCCTAGTCGTCCCCTCATGTCTCCTTCGCAGCCAGGCTTCCAACTCTCTGCACAGAGAGCCGGTGACACTTGTCTTGCCACTGGCCTGCTGTTCGTGCCACGGCAGGCTATCCTGCTTCCCGAGCGTTTCCCGACCCCAAGGCCAACGGCTCCTTCTCTTCTCCGGGCGGCGTGCTGCGCCTTCCCTACACTTGATTCCCTCTCAGGCAGAGGGGATGCTAGGGCAAAGGGTATTTCGCTCCATGCGGGTATCTTCCACCGAGCTACGGAGACTAGCCCAGGCAAGCTGCAGCAGCATCCCCAAACCCAACTCTGATTTCCCAAGGAACGCTGTGCTTTCCCAGAGGAGATGCCCAGGCAAAGAGGCTTTCGCTGTATGCGTGTTTCTCCTACCGCGAGGCTGGGCTCAGGCAAGAAGCAGCAGCCCGCAGAACATTTCTCAGCGAATGCTGTGCTTTCGCAGAGGCTTTGGCATGGAGCGAACAGCACTTCGCTGCTGCTTCCTCAACAAGCCTTCAGTCGCACCAGGGAAGAAGAGCTTTGGGAGAGATGGTGCCTCTTGGGCCTTGCTTTCCCGGACTCCATGTTCGCTTCCTGGGTTCACCCTGCCAGGCCAAACTAAGCAGACACAGCCACAACCCTTCAGGAGCGTGCGTAGCCTAGGATGGCACACTATGCACACTACCATCTCCCAGGTTAGGCATCGTTTGGCCTTTTACTCTGGCGCTCAGGCGGACTCGCGGACTAGGCCAGTGCTTTCCCCACAGGAAAGGAGAGGTGACAGGATCCCAGCACACGGCCCGTGCACTGAATTGGGAGCTTTGGGGTACTGTCCCCACTCCTTTCCCTTAAACGCCGTGCCTCCTCCAAGCTTGCACATCATGGAGGAAGACGGCATCTGACTCCCTGTTATTTCAGGGAGCTGTTTCTGCGAGTTCAACGTAGGCGCGTGGTGGCTAGTGCATGTCTGCCCCAGGGACAGGTGGCCAAGTAGCTGCTATCTCTTTGGGCCCAGAGGCTCAGGACAGGCATGCTTTCTACCCAGACTCCTTCCTAACAGTGGAGCACGCGCCCTGCCCACCACATCCCCTCCTGACTCCTTAGCAGCCAGGCTTCCTTCTCTCTGCACTGGGAGCCGGTGACACTTGTATTGCCTCTGGCCGCTGTGCCTGCCAGGGCCGGCTCTCCTGCTTCGCAACCGTTTTCACACCAGAAGGCCAACGGCTCTTGTTCTTCTCCCTGGGCAGCTTGCTGCACCTTCCACAAATATGCTCCTGGGGAGCGCAGTGAACAACGTGTCATTTCCTTAAGGCTCTTCCCACAGGCGCAATCGCGCTTCTCTCTCAGGTAGAGGGGATGCCCAGGAAAAGAGGATTTAGCTCTATGCCGGTTGATTCCACCCTGCTGAGGAGACCAGCTCAGGCCCACAGGAGCATCCCTCAGACGCGACTCTGATTTCCCAAAGAATGCTGTGCTTTCCCAGAGTGGATGCCCGAGCAAAGAGGCTTTCATCTATACGGGTTTCTCCAATCCTACTACGAATACTAGGCTAAGGCAAGCAGCAACTGCAGCCCACAGAAAGGACTCTGATTTCCCAGCGACTGCTATGCTTTCGCAGAGGTTTTCAGCTTGGCACGAACCGCACTTCACTGTTGCTTCCTCAGCAAGTCTTTGGTCATTCTCTCTGTCGCGTCAAGGAAGAAGAGCTGCGGGAGAGATGGTGCCTCTTGGGCCTTGCTTTCCCGGGCTCCATGTTCGCGTCCTAGTTTCACTCTGCCAGGCCGAACTAAGCAGACACAGCCACAACCCTGCAGTGGCGTGCGTAGCCTAGGATGGCACTCTATGCACACTACCATCTCCCTGTGTAGGCATCGCTTGGCTTTAGCTCTGGTGCTCAGGCAGACTCGCCCACTAGGCCAGTGCTTTCGCCACAGGAAAGCAGAGGTGACAGGATCCCTGCACAAGGCCCGTGCACTGAACAGGGAGCTTTGGGGGACTGTTGCCACTCCTTCCCCTTCTACCCCGCGCCAAATCCACGCTTCCACATCCTGGAGGAAGACGGCATCTGACTCCCCGTTATTTCAGGGAGCTGTTTCTGCGAGTTCAGGGTAGGCGCCTGGTGGCTAGCGCATGTCTGCCCCAGGGACAGGTGACCAAGGAGCTGCTATCTCTTTGGGCCCAGAGGCTCAGGACAAGCATGCTTTTTGCCCAGACTCTTTCCTAAGAGTGGAGCACGCATCCTGCCGTAATCATCCCCTCCTTTCTCCTTAGCAGCCAGGCTTCTGTCTCTCTGCACTGGGAGCGGGTGACACTTGTATTGCCACTGGCCGCTGTGCCTGCCAGGGCCGGCTCTCCTGCTTCGCAACCGTTTCCAGACCAGAAGGCCAACGGCTCCTGTTCTTCTCCCCGGGGAGCGTGCTGCACCTTCCACAGACATGCTCCTGGGGAGCGCAGTGTCCCTTTCCTTAAGGGTCTTTCCGCAGGCGCAACCGCGCGTCTCTCTCAGGCAGAGGGGATGCCCAGGCAAAGAAGATTTCGCTCCATGCGGGTTTATTACACCGTGCTTTGGAGACCAGATCAGGCTAACAGGAGCATCCCACAGACCCGACTCTGATTTCCCAAAGAATGCTGTGCTCTCCCAGAGGGGATGCCGGACAAAGAGTCTTTCGCTCCTCGCGGGTTTCTCCCATATTTCTGCGAATACTAGGCTAAGGCAAGCAGCCACAGCAGCCCACAGAACCGACTCTGATTTCCCAGTGACTGCTATACTTTCACAGAGGTTTTCAGCTTGGCACAAACCGCACTTCACTGCTGCTTCCTCAGCAAGGCTTTGTGTGTTCGCTCTGCCGCGGCAGGGAAGAAGAGCCGCGGGAGAGCTGGTGCCTCTTGGACCTTGCTTTCCAGGGCTCCATGTTCACGCCCAGGGTTCACCTTGCTATGCCGAAGTAAGCAGACACAGACACAACCCTGCTGCAGCGTGCATGTTCTAGCAAGGCACTCTATGCCTAATACCATCTGCTGGGGTAGGTAAGGCTTTGCTTTAGCTCTGGCGCTCAGGCAGACTAGGGGTCTAGGCCAGTGCCTTCACCACGGGAGAGAGGAGGCGACAGAATCCCTGCACACGGCCGTGCACTGGGATGCGGTACTGTGGGGGACTGTCTCCACTCTTTCCCCGGCACACCCACTGCCACCCACATCGCTGCCACATCGTGGTGGAAGACAGCATCTGACTGCACGTTTCTCCATGGGGTTGTTACTGCGAGTTCGGCGTATGGCACCTGGTGGCAAGTCCAAGTCTGCCCTTGGGACAGGTGGCCAAGGAGATGCTGTCCACTTGGGACCAGAGGCACAGGAGAGGCCTGCCTTCTGCCCAGACTCCTTCCTCACAGAGGAGCATGTGACCATGCCCTAATCGTCCCCTCATGTCTCCTTAGCAGCCAGGCTTCCAACTCTGCACAGAGAGCGGGTGACACTTGTCTTGCCACTGGCCTGCTGTTCGTGCCACGGCAGGCTATCCTGCTTCCCGACCGTTTCCCGACCCCAAGGCCAACGGCTCCTTCTCTTCTCCGGGGCGGCGTGCTGCGCCTTCCCTACACTTGATTCCCTCTCAGGCAGAGGGGATGCTAGGGCAAAGGGTATTTCGCTCCATGCGGGTATCTTCCACCGAGCTGCGGAGACTAGCCCAGGCAAGCTGCAGCAGCATCCCCAAACCCAACTCTGATTTCCCAAGGAACGCTGTGCTTTCCCAGAGGAGATGCCCAGGCAAAGAGGCTTTCGCTGTATGCGTGTTTCTCCTACCGCGAGGCTGGGCTCAGGCAAGAAGCAGCAGCCCGCAGAACATTTCTCAGTGAATGCTGTGCTTTCGCAGAGGCTTTGGCTTGGAGCGAACAGCACTTCGCTTCTGCTTCCTCAGCAAGCCTTCAGTCGCACCAGAGAAGAAGAGCTTTGGGAGAGATGGTGCCTCTTGGGCCTTGCTTTCCCGGACTCCATGTTCGCTTCCTGGATTCACCCTGCCAGGCCGAACTAAGCAGACACAGCCACAACCCTTCAGGAGCGTGCGTAGCCTAGGATGGCACACTATGCACACTACCATCTCCCAGGTTAGGCATCGTTTGGCCTTTTACTCTGGCGCTCAGGCGGACTCGCGGACTAGGCCAGTGCTTTCCCCACAGGAAAGGAGAGGTGACAGGATCCCAGCACACGGCCCGTGCACTGAATTGGGAGCTTTGGGGTACTGTCCCCACTCCTTTCCCTTAAACGCCGTGCCTCCTCCAAATTGCACATCATGGAGGAAGACGGCATCTGACTCCCTGTTATTTCAGGGAGCTGTTTCTGCGAGTTCAACGTAGGCGCGTGGTGGCTAGTGCATGTCTGCCCCAGGGACAGGTGGCCAAGTAGCTGCTATCTCTTTGGGCCCAGAGGCTCAGGACAGGCATGCTTTCTACCCAGACTCCTTCCTAACAGTGGAGCACGCGCCCTGCCCACCACATCCCCTCCTGACTCCTTAGCAGCCAGGCTTCCTTCTCTCTGCACTGGGAGCCGGTGACACTTGTATTGCCTCTGGCCGCTGTGCCTGCCAGGGCCGGCTCTCCTGCTTCGCAACCGTTTTCACACCAGAAGGCCAACGGCTCTTGTTCTTCTCCCTGGGCAGCTTGCTGCACCTTCCACAAATATGCTCCTGGGGAGCGCAGTGAACAACGTGTCATTTCCTTAAGGGTCTTCCCACAGGCGCAATCGCGCTTCTCTCTCAGGCAGAGGGGATGCCCAGGAAAGAGGATTTCGCTCCATGCCGGTTGATTCCACCCTGCTGAGGAGACCAGCTCAGGCCCACAAGAGCATCCCTCAGACCCGACTCTGATTTCCCAAAGAATGCTGTGCTTTCCCAGAGTGGATGCCCGAGCAAAGAGGCTTTCATCTATACGGGTTTCTCCAATCCTACTACGAATACTAGGCTAAGGCAAGCAGCAACTGCTGCCCACAGAACGGACTCTGATTTCCCAGCGACTGCTATGCTTTCGCAGAGGTTTTCAGCTTGGCACGAACCGCACTTCGCTGCTGCTTCCTCAGAAAGGCATTGGGTGTTCACTCTGCGGGGCAGGGAAGAAGTGCTGCGGGAAAGGTGGTGCCTTTGGCATTTGATTTCCCTGGCTCCGAGTTTAGCCCGGGATTTACCTTGCTATGCTGAAATAAGCAGACAAACTCACAACCCTGCAGCAGTGAGCTTGGCCTAGCATGGCACTCTATGCCTATTACCATCTCCTGGGGTAGATTAGGCTTTGCTTTTTGCTCTGGCTCTACGGCAGACTCGGGGTCTAGGCCAGTGCCTTCACCACAGGAGAGAGGAGGCGACAGAATCCCTGCACACGGCCCGTGCACTGGGATGGGGTACTGTGGGGGACTGTCTCCACTCTTTCCCTGGCACACCCCCTGCCACCCACATCGCTGCCACATTGTGGTTGAAGACAGCATCTGACTGCACGTTTCTCCATGGGGTTGTTACTGCGAGTTCGGCGTATGGCACCTGGTGGCAAGTCCAAGTCTGCCCTTGGGACAGGTGGCCAAGGAGATGCTGTACCCTTGGGACCAGAGGCACAAGAGAGGCCTGCCTTCTGCCCAGACTCCTTCCTCAGAGTGGAGCACGCGAACATGCCCTAGTCGTCCCCTCATGTCTCCTTCGCAGCCAGGCTTCCAACTCTCTGCACAGAGAGCCGGTGACACTTGTCTTGCCACTGGCCTGCTGTTCGTGCCACGGCAGGCTATCCTGCTTCCCGAGCGTTTCCCGACCCCAAGGCCAACGGCTCCTTCTCTTCTCCGGGCGGCGTGCTGCGCCTTCCCTACACTTGATTCCCTCTCAGGCAGAGGGGATGCTAGGGCAAAGGGTATTTCGCTCCATGCGGGTATCTTCCACCGAGCTACGGAGACTAGCCCAGGCAAGCTGCAGCAGCATCCCCAAACCCAACTCTGATTTCCCAAGGAACGCTGTGCTTTCCCAGAGGAGATGCCCAGGCAAAGAGGCTTTCGCTGTATGCGTGTTTCTCCTACCGCGAGGCTGGGCTCAGGCAAGAAGCAGCAGCCCGCAGAACATTTCTCAGCGAATGCTGTGCTTTCGCAGAGGCTTTGGCATGGAGCGAACAGCACTTCGCTGCTGCTTCCTCAACAAGCCTTCAGTCGCACCAGGGAAGAAGAGCTTTGGGAGAGATGGTGCCTCTTGGGCCTTGCTTTCCCGGACTCCATGTTCGCTTCCTGGGTTCACCCTGCCAGGCCAAACTAAGCAGACACAGCCACAACCCTTCAGGAGCGTGCGTAGCCTAGGATGGCACACTATGCACACTACCATCTCCCAGGTTAGGCATCGTTTGGCCTTTTACTCTGGCGCTCAGGCGGACTCGCGGACTAGGCCAGTGCTTTCCCCACAGGAAAGGAGAGGTGACAGGATCCCAGCACACGGCCCGTGCACTGAATTGGGAGCTTTGGGGTACTGTCCCCACTCCTTTCCCTTAAACGCCGTGCCTCCTCCAAGCTTGCACATCATGGAGGAAGACGGCATCTGACTCCCTGTTATTTCAGGGAGCTGTTTCTGCGAGTTCAACGTAGGCGCGTGGTGGCTAGTGCATGTCTGCCCCAGGGACAGGTGGCCAAGTAGCTGCTATCTCTTTGGGCCCAGAGGCTCAGGACAGGCATGCTTTCTACCCAGACTCCTTCCTAACAGTGGAGCACGCGCCCTGCCCACCACATCCCCTCCTGACTCCTTAGCAGCCAGGCTTCCTTCTCTCTGCACTGGGAGCCGGTGACACTTGTATTGCCTCTGGCCGCTGTGCCTGCCAGGGCCGGCTCTCCTGCTTCGCAACCGTTTTCACACCAGAAGGCCAACGGCTCTTGTTCTTCTCCCTGGGCAGCTTGCTGCACCTTCCACAAATATGCTCCTGGGGAGCGCAGTGAACAACGTGTCATTTCCTTAAGGCTCTTCCCACAGGCGCAATCGCGCTTCTCTCTCAGGTAGAGGGGATGCCCAGGAAAAGAGGATTTAGCTCTATGCCGGTTGATTCCACCCTGCTGAGGAGACCAGCTCAGGCCCACAGGAGCATCCCTCAGACGCGACTCTGATTTCCCAAAGAATGCTGTGCTTTCCCAGAGTGGATGCCCGAGCAAAGAGGCTTTCATCTATACGGGTTTCTCCAATCCTACTACGAATACTAGGCTAAGGCAAGCAGCAACTGCAGCCCACAGAAAGGACTCTGATTTCCCAGCGACTGCTATGCTTTCGCAGAGGTTTTCAGCTTGGCACGAACCGCACTTCACTGTTGCTTCCTCAGCAAGTCTTTGGTCATTCTCTCTGTCGCGTCAAGGAAGAAGAGCTGCGGGAGAGATGGTGCCTCTTGGGCCTTGCTTTCCCGGGCTCCATGTTCGCGTCCTAGTTTCACTCTGCCAGGCCGAACTAAGCAGACACAGCCACAACCCTGCAGTGGCGTGCGTAGCCTAGGATGGCACTCTATGCACACTACCATCTCCCTGTGTAGGCATCGCTTGGCTTTAGCTCTGGTGCTCAGGCAGACTCGCCCACTAGGCCAGTGCTTTCGCCACAGGAAAGCAGAGGTGACAGGATCCCTGCACAAGGCCCGTGCACTGAACAGGGAGCTTTGGGGGACTGTCGCCACTCCTTCCCCTTCTACCCCGCGCCAAATCCACGCTTCCACATCCTGGAGGAAGACGGCATCTGACTCCCCGTTATTTCAGGGAGCTGTTTCTGCGAGTTCAGGGTAGGCGCCTGGTGGCTAGCGCATGTCTGCCCCAGGGACAGGTGACCAAGGAGCTGCTATCTCTTTGGGCCCAGAGGCTCAGGACAAGCATGCTTTTTGCCCAGACTCTTTCCTAAGAGTGGAGCACGCATCCTGCCGTAATCATCCCCTCCTTTCTCCTTAGCAGCCAGGCTTCTGTCTCTCTGCACTGGGAGCGGGTGACACTTGTATTGCCACTGGCCGCTGTGCCTGCCAGGGCCGGCTCTCCTGCTTCGCAACCGTTTCCAGACCAGAAGGCCAACGGCTCCTGTTCTTCTCCCCGGGGAGCGTGCTGCACCTTCCACAGACATGCTCCTGGGGAGCGCAGTGTCCCTTTCCTTAAGGGTCTTTCCGCAGGCGCAACCGCGCGTCTCTCTCAGGCAGAGGGGATGCCCAGGCAAAGAAGATTTCGCTCCATGCGGGTTTATTACACCGTGCTTTGGAGACCAGATCAGGCTAACAGGAGCATCCCACAGACCCGACTCTGATTTCCCAAAGAATGCTGTGCTCTCCCAGAGGGGATGCCGGACAAAGAGTCTTTCGCTCCTCGCGGGTTTCTCCCATATTTCTGCGAATACTAGGCTAAGGCAAGCAGCCACAGCAGCCCACAGAACCGACTCTGATTTCCCAGTGACTGCTATACTTTCACAGAGGTTTTCAGCTTGGCACAAACCGCACTTCACTGCTGCTTCCTCAGCAAGGCTTTGTGTGTTCGCTCTGCCGCGGCAGGGAAGAAGAGCCGCGGGAGAGCTGGTGCCTCTTGGACCTTGCTTTCCAGGGCTCCATGTTCACGCCCAGGGTTCACCTTGCTATGCCGAAGTAAGCAGACACAGACACAACCCTGCTGCAGCGTGCATGTTCTAGCAAGGCACTCTATGCCTAATACCATCTGCTGGGGTAGGTAAGGCTTTGCTTTAGCTCTGGCGCTCAGGCAGACTAGGGGTCTAGGCCAGTGCCTTCACCACGGGAGAGAGGAGGCGACAGAATCCCTGCACACGGCCGTGCACTGGGATGCGGTACTGTGGGGGACTGTCTCCACTCTTTCCCCGGCACACCCACTGCCACCCACATCGCTGCCACATCGTGGTGGAAGACAGCATCTGACTGCACGTTTCTCCATGGGGTTGTTACTGCGAGTTCGGCGTATGGCACCTGGTGGCAAGTCCAAGTCTGCCCTTGGGACAGGTGGCCAAGGAGATGCTGTCCACTTGGGACCAGAGGCACAGGAGAGGCCTGCCTTCTGCCCAGACTCCTTCCTCACAGAGGAGCATGTGACCATGCCCTAATCGTCCCCTCATGTCTCCTTAGCAGCCAGGCTTCCAACTCTGCACAGAGAGCGGGTGACACTTGTCTTGCCACTGGCCTGCTGTTCGTGCCACGGCAGGCTATCCTGCTTCCCGACCGTTTCCCGACCCCAAGGCCAACGGCTCCTTCTCTTCTCCGGGGCGGCGTGCTGCGCCTTCCCTACACTTGATTCCCTCTCAGGCAGAGGGGATGCTAGGGCAAAGGGTATTTCGCTCCATGCGGGTATCTTCCACCGAGCTGCGGAGACTAGCCCAGGCAAGCTGCAGCAGCATCCCCAAACCCAACTCTGATTTCCCAAGGAACGCTGTGCTTTCCCAGAGGAGATGCCCAGGCAAAGAGGCTTTCGCTGTATGCGTGTTTCTCCTACCGCGAGGCTGGGCTCAGGCAAGAAGCAGCAGCCCGCAGAACATTTCTCAGTGAATGCTGTGCTTTCGCAGAGGCTTTGGCTTGGAGCGAACAGCACTTCGCTTCTGCTTCCTCAGCAAGCCTTCAGTCGCACCAGAGAAGAAGAGCTTTGGGAGAGATGGTGCCTCTTGGGCCTTGCTTTCCCGGACTCCATGTTCGCTTCCTGGATTCACCCTGCCAGGCCGAACTAAGCAGACACAGCCACAACCCTTCAGGAGCGTGCGTAGCCTAGGATGGCACACTATGCACACTACCATCTCCCAGGTTAGGCATCGTTTGGCCTTTTACTCTGGCGCTCAGGCGGACTCGCGGACTAGGCCAGTGCTTTCCCCACAGGAAAGGAGAGGTGACAGGATCCCAGCACACGGCCCGTGCACTGAATTGGGAGCTTTGGGGTACTGTCCCCACTCCTTTCCCTTAAACGCCGTGCCTCCTCCAAATTGCACATCATGGAGGAAGACGGCATCTGACTCCCTGTTATTTCAGGGAGCTGTTTCTGCGAGTTCAACGTAGGCGCGTGGTGGCTAGTGCATGTCTGCCCCAGGGACAGGTGGCCAAGTAGCTGCTATCTCTTTGGGCCCAGAGGCTCAGGACAGGCATGCTTTCTACCCAGACTCCTTCCTAACAGTGGAGCACGCGCCCTGCCCACCACATCCCCTCCTGACTCCTTAGCAGCCAGGCTTCCTTCTCTCTGCACTGGGAGCCGGTGACACTTGTATTGCCTCTGGCCGCTGTGCCTGCCAGGGCCGGCTCTCCTGCTTCGCAACCGTTTTCACACCAGAAGGCCAACGGCTCTTGTTCTTCTCCCTGGGCAGCTTGCTGCACCTTCCACAAATATGCTCCTGGGGAGCGCAGTGAACAACGTGTCATTTCCTTAAGGCTCTTCCCACAGGCGCAATCGCGCTTCTCTCTCAGGTAGAGGGGATGCCCAGGAAAAGAGGATTTAGCTCTATGCCGGTTGATTCCACCCTGCTGAGGAGACCAGCTCAGGCCCACAGGAGCATCCCTCAGACGCGACTCTGATTTCCCAAAGAATGCTGTGCTTTTCCAGAGTGGATGCCCGAGCAAAGAGGCTTTCATCTATACGGGTTTCTCCAATCCTACTACGAATACTAGGCTAAGGCAAGCAGCAACTGCAGCCCACAGAAAGGACTCTGATTTCCCAGCGACTGCTATGCTTTTGCTGAGGTTTTCAGCTTGGCACGAACCGCACTTCACTGTTGCTTCCTCAGCAAGTCTTTGGTCATTCTCTCTGTCGCGTCAAGGAAGAAGAGCTGCGGGAGAGATGGTGCCTCTTGGGCCTTGCTTTCCCGGGCTCCATATTCGCGTCCTAGTTTCACTCTGCCAGGCCGAACTAAGCAGACACAGCCACAACCCTGCAGTGGCGTGCGTAGCCTAGGATGGCACTCTATGCACACTACCATCTCCCTGTGTAGGCATCGCTTGGCTTTAGCTCTGGCGCTCAGGCAGACTCGCCGACTAGGCCAGTGCTTTCGCCACAGGAAAGCAGAGGTGACAGGATCCCTGCACAAGGCCCGTGCACTGAACAGGGAGCTTTGGGGGACTGTCGCCACTCCTTCCCCTTCTACCCTGCGCCAAATCCACGCTTCCACATCCTGGAGGAAGACGGCATCTGACTCCCCGTTATTTCAGGGAGCTGTTTCTGCGAGTTCAGGGTAGGCGCCTGGTGGCTAGTGCATGTCTGCCCCAGGGACAGGTGACCAAGGAGCTGCTATCTCTTTGGGCCCAGAGGCTCAGGACAAGCATGCTTTTTGCCCAGACTCTTTCCTAAGAGTGGAGCACGCATCCTGCCGTAATCATCCCCTCCTTTCTCCTTAGCAGCCAGGCTTCTGTCTCTCTGCACTGGGAGCGGGTGACACTTGTATTGCCACTGGCCGCTGTGCCTGCCAGGGCCGGCTCTCCTGCTTCGCAACCGTTTCCAGACCAGAAGGCCAACGGCTCCTGTTCTTCTCCCCGGGGAGCGTGCTGCACCTTCCACAGACATGCTCCTGGGGAGCGCAGTGTCCCTTTCCTTAAGGGTCTTTCCGCAGGCGCAACCGCGCGTCTCTCTCAGGCAGAGGGGATGCCCAGGCAAAGAAGATTTCGCTCCATGCGGGTTTATTACACCGTGCTTTGGAGACCAGATCAGGCTAACAGGAGCATCCCACAGACCCGACTCTGATTTCCCAAAGAATGCTGTGCTTTCCCAGAGGGGATGCCGGACAAAGAGTCTTTCGCTCCTCGCGGGTTTCTCCCATATTTCTGCGAATACTAGGCTAAGGCAAGCAGCCACAGCAGCCCACAGAACCGACTCTGATTTCCCAGTGACTGCTATACTTTCACAGAGGTTTTCAGCTTGGCACAAACCGCACTTCACTGCTGCTTCCTCAGCAAGGCTTTGTGTGTTCGCTCTGCCGCGGCAGGGAAGAAGAGGCGCGGGAGAGCTGGTGCCTCTTGGACCTTGCTTTCCAGGGCTCCATGTTCACGCCCAGGGTACCTTGCTATGCCGAAGTAAGCAGACACAGACACAACCCTGCTGCAGCGTGCATGTTCTAGCAAGGCACTCTATGCCTAATACCATCTGCTGGGGTAGGTAAGGCTTTGCTTTAGCTCTGGCGCTCAGGCAGACTAGGGGTCTAGGCCAGTGCCTTCACCACGGGAGAGAGGAGGCGACAGAATCCCTGCACACGGCCGTGCACTGGGATGCGGTACT
Organism: Mustela lutreola; assembly: GCF_030435805.1. Taxonomy (NCBI): domain Eukaryota; kingdom Metazoa; phylum Chordata; class Mammalia; order Carnivora; family Mustelidae; genus Mustela; species Mustela lutreola. The sequence goes on from NC_081307.1 coordinate 607,712, forward strand.
GTGGGGGACTGTCTCCACTCTTTCCCCGGCACACCCACTGCCACCCACATCGCTGCCACATCGTGGTGGAAGACAGCATCTGACTGCACGTTTCTCCATGGGGTTGTTACTGCGAGTTCGGCGTATGGCACCTGGTGGCAAGTCCAAGTCTGCCCTTGGGACAGGTGGCCAAGGAGATGCTGTCCACTTGGGACCAGAGGCACAGGAGAGGCCTGCCTTCTGCCCAGACTCCTTCCTCACAGAGGAGCATGTGACCATGCCCTAATCGTCCCCTCATGTCTCCTTAGCAGCCAGGCTTCCAACTCTGCACAGAGAGCGGGTGACACTTGTCTTGCCACTGGCCTGCTGTTCGTGCCACGGCAGGCTATCCTGCTTCCCGACCGTTTCCCGACCCCAAGGCCAACGGCTCCTTCTCTTCTCCGGGGCGGCGTGCTGCGCCTTCCCTACACTTGATTCCCTCTCAGGCAGAGGGGATGCTAGGGCAAAGGGTATTTCGCTCCATGCGGGTATCTTCCACCGAGCTGCGGAGACTAGCCCAGGCAAGCTGCAGCAGCATCCCCAAACCCAACTCTGATTTCCCAAGGAACGCTGTGCTTTCCCAGAGGAGATGCCCAGGCAAAGAGGCTTTCGCTGTATGCGTGTTTCTCCTACCGCGAGGCTGGGCTCAGGCAAGAAGCAGCAGCCCGCAGAACATTTCTCAGTGAATGCTGTGCTTTCGCAGAGGCTTTGGCTTGGAGCGAACAGCACTTCGCTTCTGCTTCCTCAGCAAGCCTTCAGTCGCACCAGAGAAGAAGAGCTTTGGGAGAGATGGTGCCTCTTGGGCCTTGCTTTCCCGGACTCCATGTTCGCTTCCTGGATTCACCCTGCCAGGCCGAACTAAGCAGACACAGCCACAACCCTTCAGGAGCGTGCGTAGCCTAGGATGGCACACTATGCACACTACCATCTCCCAGGTTAGGCATCGTTTGGCCTTTTACTCTGGCGCTCAGGCGGACTCGCGGACTAGGCCAGTGCTTTCCCCACAGGAAAGGAGAGGTGACAGGATCCCAGCACACGGCCCGTGCACTGAATTGGGAGCTTTGGGGTACTGTCCCCACTCCTTTCCCTTAAACGCCGTGCCTCCTCCAAATTGCACATCATGGAGGAAGACGGCATCTGACTCCCTGTTATTTCAGGGAGCTGTTTCTGCGAGTTCAACGTAGGCGCGTGGTGGCTAGTGCATGTCTGCCCCAGGGACAGGTGGCCAAGTAGCTGCTATCTCTTTGGGCCCAGAGGCTCAGGACAGGCATGCTTTCTACCCAGACTCCTTCCTAACAGTGGAGCACGCGCCCTGCCCACCACATCCCCTCCTGACTCCTTAGCAGCCAGGCTTCCTTCTCTCTGCACTGGGAGCCGGTGACACTTGTATTGCCTCTGGCCGCTGTGCCTGCCAGGGCCGGCTCTCCTGCTTCGCAACCGTTTTCACACCAGAAGGCCAACGGCTCTTGTTCTTCTCCCTGGGCAGCTTGCTGCACCTTCCACAAATATGCTCCTGGGGAGCGCAGTGAACAACGTGTCATTTCCTTAAGGCTCTTCCCACAGGCGCAATCGCGCTTCTCTCTCAGGTAGAGGGGATGCCCAGGAAAAGAGGATTTAGCTCTATGCCGGTTGATTCCACCCTGCTGAGGAGACCAGCTCAGGCCCACAGGAGCATCCCTCAGACGCGACTCTGATTTCCCAAAGAATGCTGTGCTTTTCCAGAGTGGATGCCCGAGCAAAGAGGCTTTCATCTATACGGGTTTCTCCAATCCTACTACGAATACTAGGCTAAGGCAAGCAGCAACTGCAGCCCACAGAAAGGACTCTGATTTCCCAGCGACTGCTATGCTTTTGCTGAGGTTTTCAGCTTGGCACGAACCGCACTTCACTGTTGCTTCCTCAGCAAGTCTTTGGTCATTCTCTCTGTCGCGTCAAGGAAGAAGAGCTGCGGGAGAGATGGTGCCTCTTGGGCCTTGCTTTCCCGGGCTCCATATTCGCGTCCTAGTTTCACTCTGCCAGGCCGAACTAAGCAGACACAGCCACAACCCTGCAGTGGCGTGCGTAGCCTAGGATGGCACTCTATGCACACTACCATCTCCCTGTGTAGGCATCGCTTGGCTTTAGCTCTGGCGCTCAGGCAGACTCGCCGACTAGGCCAGTGCTTTCGCCACAGGAAAGCAGAGGTGACAGGATCCCTGCACAAGGCCCGTGCACTGAACAGGGAGCTTTGGGGGACTGTCGCCACTCCTTCCCCTTCTACCCTGCGCCAAATCCACGCTTCCACATCCTGGAGGAAGACGGCATCTGACTCCCCGTTATTTCAGGGAGCTGTTTCTGCGAGTTCAGGGTAGGCGCCTGGTGGCTAGTGCATGTCTGCCCCAGGGACAGGTGACCAAGGAGCTGCTATCTCTTTGGGCCCAGAGGCTCAGGACAAGCATGCTTTTTGCCCAGACTCTTTCCTAAGAGTGGAGCACGCATCCTGCCGTAATCATCCCCTCCTTTCTCCTTAGCAGCCAGGCTTCTGTCTCTCTGCACTGGGAGCGGGTGACACTTGTATTGCCACTGGCCGCTGTGCCTGCCAGGGCCGGCTCTCCTGCTTCGCAACCGTTTCCAGACCAGAAGGCCAACGGCTCCTGTTCTTCTCCCCGGGGAGCGTGCTGCACCTTCCACAGACATGCTCCTGGGGAGCGCAGTGTCCCTTTCCTTAAGGGTCTTTCCGCAGGCGCAACCGCGCGTCTCTCTCAGGCAGAGGGGATGCCCAGGCAAAGAAGATTTCGCTCCATGCGGGTTTATTACACCGTGCTTTGGAGACCAGATCAGGCTAACAGGAGCATCCCACAGACCCGACTCTGATTTCCCAAAGAATGCTGTGCTTTCCCAGAGGGGATGCCGGACAAAGAGTCTTTCGCTCCTCGCGGGTTTCTCCCATATTTCTGCGAATACTAGGCTAAGGCAAGCAGCCACAGCAGCCCACAGAACCGACTCTGATTTCCCAGTGACTGCTATACTTTCACAGAGGTTTTCAGCTTGGCACAAACCGCACTTCACTGCTGCTTCCTCAGCAAGGCTTTGTGTGTTCGCTCTGCCGCGGCAGGGAAGAAGAGGCGCGGGAGAGCTGGTGCCTCTTGGACCTTGCTTTCCAGGGCTCCATGTTCACGCCCAGGGTACCTTGCTATGCCGAAGTAAGCAGACACAGACACAACCCTGCTGCAGCGTGCATGTTCTAGCAAGGCACTCTATGCCTAATACCATCTGCTGGGGTAGGTAAGGCTTTGCTTTAGCTCTGGCGCTCAGGCAGACTAGGGGTCTAGGCCAGTGCCTTCACCACGGGAGAGAGGAGGCGACAGAATCCCTGCACACGGCCGTGCACTGGGATGCGGTACTGTGGGGGACTGTCTCCACTCTTTCCCCGGCACACCCACTGCCACCCACATCGCTGCCACATCGTGGTGGAAGACAGCATCTGACTGCACGTTTCTCCATGGGGTTGTTACTGCGAGTTCGGCATATGGCACCTGGTGGCAAGTCCAAGTCTGCCCTTGGGACAGGTGGCCAAGGAGATGCTGTCCACTTGGGACCAGAGGCACAGGAGAGGCCTGCCTTCTGCCCAGACTCCTTCCTCACAGAGGAGCATGTGACCATGCCCTAATCGTCCCCTCATGTCTCCTTAGCAGCCAGGCTTCCAACTCTGCACAGAGAGCGGGTGACACTTGTCTTGCCACTGGCCTGCTGTTCGTGCCACGGCAGGCTATCCTGCTTCCCGACCGTTTCCCGACCCCAAGGCCAACGGCTCCTTCTCTTCTCCGGGGCGGCGTGCTGCGCCTTCCCTACACTTGATTCCCTCTCAGGCAGAGGGGATGCTAGGGCAAAGGGTATTTCGCTCCATGCGGGTATCTTCCACCGAGCTGCGGAGACTAGCCCAGGCAAGCTGCAGCAGCATCCCCAAACCCAACTCTGATTTCCCAAGGAACGCTGTGCTTTCCCAGAGGAGTTGCCCAGGCAAAGAGTCTTTCGCTGTATGCGTGTTTCTCCTACCGCGAGGCTGGGCTCAGGCAAGAAGCAGCAGCCCGCAGAACATTTCTCAGCGAATGCTGTGCTTTCGCAGAGGCTTTGGCTTGGAGCGAACAGCACTTCGCTTCTGCTTCCTCAGCAAGCCTTCAGTCGCACCAGAGAAGAAGAGCTTTGGGAGAGATGGTGCCTCTTGGGCCTTGCTTTCCCGGACTCCATGTTCGCTTCCTGGATTCACCCTGCCAGGCCGAACTAAGCAGACACAGCCACAACCCTTCAGGAGCATGCGTAGCCTAGGATGGCACACTATGCACACTACATTCTCCCATTGTAGGCATCGTTTGGCCATTTACTCTGGCGCTCAGACGGACTCGCCGACTAGGCCAGTGCTTTCCCCACACGAAAGGAGAGGTGAACAGGATCCCTGCACACGGCCCGTGCACTGAATTGGGAGCTTTGGGGGACTGTCCCCACTCCTTTCCCTTAAACGCCGTGCCTTCTCCAAGCTTGCACATCATGGAGGAAGACGGCATCTGACTCCCTGTTATTTCAGGGAGCTGTTTCTGCGAGTTCAACGTAGGCGCGTGGTGGCTAGTGCATGTCTGCCCCAGGGACAGGTGGCCAAGGAGCTGCTATCTCTTTGGGCCCAGAGGCTCAGGACAGCCATGCTTTCTACCCAGACTCCTTCCTAACAGTGGAGCACGCGCCCTGCCCACCACATCCCCTCCTGACTCCTTAGCAGCCAGGCTTCCTTCTCTCTGCACAGGGAGCCGGTGACACTTGTATTGCCTCTGGCCGCTGTGCCTGCCAGGGCCGGCTCTCCTGCTTCGCAACCGTTTTCACACCAGAAGGCCAACGGCTCTTGTTCTTCTCCCTGGGCAGCTTGCTGCACCTTCCACAAATATGCTCCTGGGGAGCGCAGTGAACAACGTGTCATTTCCTTAAGGCTCTTCCCACAGGCGCAATCGCGCTTCTCTCTCAGGCAGAGGGGATGCCCAGGCAAAGAGGATTTCGCTCCATGCCGGTTGATTCCACCCTGCTGAGGAGACCAGCTCAGGCCCACAAGAGCATCCCTCAGACCCGACTCTGATTTCCCAAAGAATGCTGTGCTTTCCCAGAGTGGATGCCCGAGCAAAGAGGCTTTCATCTATACGGGTTTCTCCAATCCTACTACGAATACTAGGCTAAGGCAAGCAGCAACTGCTGCCCACAGAACGGACTCTGATTTCCCAGCGACTGCTATGCTTTCGCAGAGGTTTTCAGCTTGGCACGAACCGCACTTCGCTGCTGCTTCCTCAGAAAGGCATTGGGTGTTCACTCTGCGGGGCAGGGAAGAAGTGCTGCGGGAAAGGTGGTGCCTTTGGCATTTGATTTCCCTGGCTCCGAGTTTAGCCCGGGATTTACCTTGCTATGCTGAAATAAGCAGACAAACTCACAACCCTGCAGCAGTGAGCTTGGCCTAGCATGGCACTCTATGCCTATTACCATCTCCTGGGGTAGATTAGGCTTTGCTTTTTGCTCTGGCTCTACGGCAGACTCGGGGTCTAGGCCAGTGCCTTCACCACAGGAGAGAGGAGGCGACAGAATCCCTGCACACGGCCCGTGCACTGGGATGGGGTACTGTGGGGGACTGTCTCCACTCTTTCCCTGGCACACCCCCTGCCACCCACATCGCTGCCACATTGTGGTTGAAGACAGCATCTGACTGCACGTTTCTCCATGGGGTTGTTACTGCGAGTTCGGCGTATGGCACCTGGTGGCAAGTCCAAGTCTGCCCTTGGGACAGGTGGCCAAGGAGATGCTGTACCCTTGGGACCAGAGGCACAAGAGAGGCCTGCCTTCTGCCCAGACTCCTTCCTCAGAGTGGAGCACACGAACATGCCCTAGTCGTCCCCTCATGTCTCCTTCGCAGCCAGGCTTCCAACTCTCTGCACAGAGAGCCGGTGACACTTGTCTTGCCACTGGCCTGCTGTTCGTGCCACGGCAGGCTATCCTGCTTCCCGAGCGTTTCCCGACCCCAAGGCCAACGGCTCCTTCTCTTCTCCGGGCGGCGTGCTGCGCCTTCCCTACACTTGATTCCCTCTCAGGCAGAGGGGATGCTAGGGCAAAGGGTATTTCGCTCCATGCGGGTATCTTCCACCGAGCTACGGAGACTAGCCCAGGCAAGCTGCAGCAGCATCCCCAAACCCAACTCTGATTTCCCAAGGAACGCTGTGCTTTCCCAGAGGAGATGCCCAGGCAAAGAGGCTTTCGCTGTATGCGTGTTTCTCCTACCGCGAGGCTGGGCTCAGGCAAGAAGCAGCAGCCCGCAGAACATTTCTCAGCGAATGCTGTGCTTTCGCAGAGGCTTTGGCATGGAGCGAACAGCACTTCGCTGCTGCTTCCTCAACAAGCCTTCAGTCGCACCAGGGAAGAAGAGCTTTGGGAGAGATGGTGCCTCTTGGGCCTTGCTTTCCCGGACTCCATGTTCGCTTCCTGGGTTCACCCTGCCAGGCCAAACTAAGCAGACACAGCCACAACCCTTCAGGAGCGTGCGTAGCCTAGGATGGCACACTATGCACACTACCATCTCCCAGGTTAGGCATCGTTTGGCCTTTTACTCTGGCGCTCAGGCGGACTCGCGGACTAGGCCAGTGCTTTCCCCACAGGAAAGGAGAGGTGACAGGATCCCAGCACACGGCCCGTGCACTGAATTGGGAGCTTTGGGGTACTGTCCCCACTCCTTTCCCTTAAACGCCGTGCCTCCTCCAAGCTTGCACATCATGGAGGAAGACGGCATCTGACTCCCTGTTATTTCAGGGAGCTGTTTCTGCGAGTTCAACGTAGGCGCGTGGTGGCTAGTGCATGTCTGCCCCAGGGACAGGTGGCCAAGTAGCTGCTATCTCTTTGGGCCCAGAGGCTCAGGACAGGCATGCTTTCTACCCAGACTCCTTCCTAACAGTGGAGCACGCGCCCTGCCCACCACATCCCCTCCTGACTCCTTAGCAGCCAGGCTTCCTTCTCTCTGCACTGGGAGCCGGTGACACTTGTATTGCCTCTGGCCGCTGTGCCTGCCAGGGCCGGCTCTCCTGCTTCGCAACCGTTTTCACACCAGAAGGCCAACGGCTCTTGTTCTTCTCCCTGGGCAGCTTGCTGCACCTTCCACAAATATGCTCCTGGGGAGCGCAGTGAACAACGTGTCATTTCCTTAAGGCTCTTCCCACAGGCGCAATCGCGCTTCTCTCTCAGGTAGAGGGGATGCCCAGGAAAAGAGGATTTAGCTCTATGCCGGTTGATTCCACCCTGCTGAGGAGACCAGCTCAGGCCCACAGGAGCATCCCTCAGACGCGACTCTGATTTCCCAAAGAATGCTGTGCTTTCCCAGAGTGGATGCCCGAGCAAAGAGGCTTTCATCTATACGGGTTTCTCCAATCCTACTACGAATACTAGGCTAAGGCAAGCAGCAACTGCAGCCCACAGAAAGGACTCTGATTTCCCAGCGACTGCTATGCTTTCGCAGAGGTTTTCAGCTTGGCACGAACCGCACTTCACTGTTGCTTCCTCAGCAAGTCTTTGGTCATTCTCTCTGTCGCGTCAAGGAAGAAGAGCTGCGGGAGAGATGGTGCCTCTTGGGCCTTGCTTTCCCGGGCTCCATGTTCGCGTCCTAGTTTCACTCTGCCAGGCCGAACTAAGCAGACACAGCCACAACCCTGCAGTGGCGTGCGTAGCCTAGGATGGCACTCTATGCACACTACCATCTCCCTGTGTAGGCATCGCTTGGCTTTAGCTCTGGCGCTCAGGCAGACTCGCCGACTAGGCCAGTGCTTTCGCCACAGGAAAGCAGAGGTGACAGGATCCCTGCACAAGGCCCGTGCACTGAACAGGGAGCTTTGGGGGACTGTTGCCACTCCTTCCCCTTCTACCCCGCGCCAAATCCACGCTTCCACATCCTGGAGGAAGACGGCATCTGACTCCCCGTTATTTCAGGGAGCTGTTTCTGCGAGTTCAGGGTAGGCGCCTGGTGGCTAGCGCATGTCTGCCCCAGGGACAGGTGACCAAGGAGCTGCTATCTCTTTGGGCCCAGAGGCTCAGGACAAGCATGCTTTTTGCCCAGACTCTTTCCTAAGAGTGGAGCACGCATCCTGCCGTAATCATCCCCTCCTTTCTCCTTAGCAGCCAGGCTTCTGTCTCTCTGCACTGGGAGCGGGTGACACTTGTATTGCCACTGGCCGCTGTGCCTGCCAGGGCCGGCTCTCCTGCTTCGCAACCGTTTCCAGACCAGAAGGCCAACGGCTCCTGTTCTTCTCCCCGGGGAGCGTGCTGCACCTTCCACAGACATGCTCCTGGGGAGCGCAGTGTCCCTTTCCTTAAGGGTCTTTCCGCAGGCGCAACCGCGCGTCTCTCTCAGGCAGAGGGGATGCCCAGGCAAAGAAGATTTCGCTCCATGCGGGTTTATTACACCGTGCTTTGGAGACCAGATCAGGCTAACAGGAGCATCCCACAGACCCGACTCTGATTTCCCAAAGAATGCTGTGCTCTCCCAGAGGGGATGCCGGACAAAGAGTCTTTCGCTCCTCGCGGGTTTCTCCCATATTTCTGCGAATACTAGGCTAAGGCAAGCAGCCACAGCAGCCCACAGAACCGACTCTGATTTCCCAGTGACTGCTATACTTTCACAGAGGTTTTCAGCTTGGCACAAACCGCACTTCACTGCTGCTTCCTCAGCAAGGCTTTGTGTGTTCGCTCTGCCGCGGCAGGGAAGAAGAGCCGCGGGAGAGCTGGTGCCTCTTGGACCTTGCTTTCCAGGGCTCCATGTTCACGCCCAGGGTTCACCTTGCTATGCCGAAGTAAGCAGACACAGACACAACCCTGCTGCAGCGTGCATGTTCTAGCAAGGCACTCTATGCCTAATACCATCTGCTGGGGTAGGTAAGGCTTTGCTTTAGCTCTGGCGCTCAGGCAGACTAGGGGTCTAGGCCAGTGCCTTCACCACGGGAGAGAGGAGGCGACAGAATCCCTGCACACGGCCGTGCACTGGGATGCGGTACTGTGGGGGACTGTCTCCACTCTTTCCCCGGCACACCCACTGCCACCCACATCGCTGCCACATCGTGGTGGAAGACAGCATCTGACTGCACGTTTCTCCATGGGGTTGTTACTGCGAGTTCGGCGTATGGCACCTGGTGGCAAGTCCAAGTCTGCCCTTGGGACAGGTGGCCAAGGAGATGCTGTCCACTTGGGACCAGAGGCACAGGAGAGGCCTGCCTTCTGCCCAGACTCCTTCCTCACAGAGGAGCATGTGACCATGCCCTAATCGTCCCCTCATGTCTCCTTAGCAGCCAGGCTTCCAACTCTGCACAGAGAGCGGGTGACACTTGTCTTGCCACTGGCCTGCTGTTCGTGCCACGGCAGGCTATCCTGCTTCCCGACCGTTTCCCGACCCCAAGGCCAACGGCTCCTTCTCTTCTCCGGGGCGGCGTGCTGCGCCTTCCCTACACTTGATTCCCTCTCAGGCAGAGGGGATGCTAGGGCAAAGGGTATTTCGCTCCATGCGGGTATCTTCCACCGAGCTGCGGAGACTAGCCCAGGCAAGCTGCAGCAGCATCCCCAAACCCAACTCTGATTTCCCAAGGAACGCTGTGCTTTCCCAGAGGAGATGCCCAGGCAAAGAGGCTTTCGCTGTATGCGTGTTTCTCCTACCGCGAGGCTGGGCTCAGGCAAGAAGCAGCAGCCCGCAGAACATTTCTCAGCGAATGCTGTGCTTTCGCAGAGGCTTTGGCTTGGAGCGAACAGCACTTCGCTTCTGCTTCCTCAGCAAGCCTTCAGTCGCACCAGAGAAGAAGAGCTTTGGGAGAGATGGTGCCTCTTGGGCCTTGCTTTCCCGGACTCCATGTTCGCTTCCTGGATTCACCCTGCCAGGCCGAACTAAGCAGACACAGCCACAACCCTTCAGGAGCATGCGTAGCCTAGGATGGCACACTATGCACACTACATTCTCCCATTGTAGGCATCGTTTGGCCATTTACTCTGGCGCTCAGACGGACTCGCCGACTAGGCCAGTGCTTTCCCCACACGAAAGGAGAGGTGAACAGGATCCCTGCACACGGCCCGTGCACTGAATTGGGAGCTTTGGGGGACTGTCCCCACTCCTTTCCCTTAAACGCCGTGCCTTCTCCAAGCTTGCACATCATGGAGGAAGACGGCATCTGACTCCCTGTTATTTCAGGGAGCTGTTTCTGCGAGTTCAACGTAGGCGCGTGGTGGCTAGTGCATGTCTGCCCCAGGGACAGGTGGCCAAGGAGCTGCTATCTCTTTGGGCCCAGAGGCTCAGGACAGCCATGCTTTCTACCCAGACTCCTTCCTAACAGTGGAGCACGCGCCCTGCCCACCACATCCCCTCCTGACTCCTTAGCAGCCAGGCTTCCTTCTCTCTGCACAGGGAGCCGGTGACACTTGTATTGCCTCTGGCCGCTGTGCCTGCCAGGGCCGGCTCTCCTGCTTCGCAACCGTTTTCACACCAGAAGGCCAACGGCTCTTGTTCTTCTCCCTGGGCAGCTTGCTGCACCTTCCACAAATATGCTCCTGGGGAGCGCAGTGAACAACGTGTCATTTCCTTAAGGGTCTTCCCACAGGCGCAATCGCGCTTCTCTCTCAGGCAGAGGGGATGCCCAGGAAAGAGGATTTCGCTCCATGCCGGTTGATTCCACCCTGCTGAGGAGACCAGCTCAGGCCCACAAGAGCATCCCTCAGACCCGACTCTGATTTCCCAAAGAATGCTGTGCTTTCCCAGAGTGGATGCCCGAGCAAAGAGGCTTTCATCTATACGGGTTTCTCCAATCCTACTACGAATACTAGGCTAAGGCAAGCAGCAACTGCTGCCCACAGAACGGACTCTGATTTCCCAGCGACTGCTATGCTTTCGCAGAGGTTTTCAGCTTGGCACGAACCGCACTTCGCTGCTGCTTCCTCAGAAAGGCATTGGGTGTTCACTCTGCGGGGCAGGGAAGAAGTGCTGCGGGAAAGGTGGTGCCTTTGGCATTTGATTTCCCTGGCTCCGAGTTTAGCCCGGGATTTACCTTGCTATGCTGAAATAAGCAGACAAACTCACAACCCTGCAGCAGTGAGCTTGGCCTAGCATGGCACTCTATGCCTATTACCATCTCCTGGGGTAGATTAGGCTTTGCTTTTTGCTCTGGCTCTACGGCAGACTCGGGGTCTAGGCCAGTGCCTTCACCACAGGAGAGAGGAGGCGACAGAATCCCTGCACACGGCCCGTGCACTGGGATGGGGTACTGTGGGGGACTGTCTCCACTCTTTCCCTGGCACACCCCCTGCCACCCACATCGCTGCCACATTGTGGTTGAAGACAGCATCTGACTGCACGTTTCTCCATGGGGTTGTTACTGCGAGTTCGGCGTATGGCACCTGGTGGCAAGTCCAAGTCTGCCCTTGGGACAGGTGGCCAAGGAGATGCTGTACCCTTGGGACCAGAGGCACAAGAGAGGCCTGCCTTCTGCCCAGACTCCTTCCTCAGAGTGGAGCACGCGAACATGCCCTAGTCGTCCCCTCATGTCTCCTTCGCAGCCAGGCTTCCAACTCTCTGCACAGAGAGCCGGTGACACTTGTCTTGCCACTGGCCTGCTGTTCGTGCCACGGCAGGCTATCCTGCTTCCCGAGCGTTTCCCGACCCCAAGGCCAACGGCTCCTTCTCTTCTCCGGGCGGCGTGCTGCGCCTTCCCTACACTTGATTCCCTCTCAGGCAGAGGGGATGCTAGGGCAAAGGGTATTTCGCTCCATGCGGGTATCTTCCACCGAGCTACGGAGACTAGCCCAGGCAAGCTGCAGCAGCATCCCCAAACCCAACTCTGATTTCCCAAGGAACGCTGTGCTTTCCCAGAGGAGATGCCCAGGCAAAGAGGCTTTCGCTGTATGCGTGTTTCTCCTACCGCGAGGCTGGGCTCAGGCAAGAAGCAGCAGCCCGCAGAACATTTCTCAGCGAATGCTGTGCTTTCGCAGAGGCTTTGGCATGGAGCGAACAGCACTTCGCTGCTGCTTCCTCAACAAGCCTTCAGTCGCACCAGGGAAGAAGAGCTTTGGGAGAGATGGTGCCTCTTGGGCCTTGCTTTCCCGGACTCCATGTTCGCTTCCTGGGTTCACCCTGCCAGGCCAAACTAAGCAGACACAGCCACAACCCTTCAGGAGCGTGCGTAGCCTAGGATGGCACACTATGCACACTACCATCTCCCAGGTTAGGCATCGTTTGGCCTTTTACTCTGGCGCTCAGGCGGACTCGCGGACTAGGCCAGTGCTTTCCCCACAGGAAAGGAGAGGTGACAGGATCCCAGCACACGGCCCGTGCACTGAATTGGGAGCTTTGGGGTACTGTCCCCACTCCTTTCCCTTAAACGCCGTGCCTCCTCCAAATTGCACATCCTGGAGGAAGACGGCATCTGACTCCCTGTTATTTCAGGGAGCTGTTTCTGCGAGTTCAACGTAGGCGCGTGGTGGCTAGTGCATGTCTGCCCCAGGGACAGGTGGCCAAGTAGCTGCTATCTCTTTGGGCCCAGAGGCTCAGGACAGGCATGCTTTCTACCCAGACTCCTTCCTAACAGTGGAGCACGCGCCCTGCCCACCACATCCCCTCCTGACTCCTTAGCAGCCAGGCTTCCTTCTCTCTGCACTGGGAGCCGGTGACACTTGTATTGCCTCTGGCCGCTGTGCCTGCCAGGGCCGGCTCTCCTGCTTCGCAACCGTTTTCACACCAGAAGGCCAACGGCTCTTGTTCTTCTCCCTGGGCAGCTTGCTGCACCTTCCACAAATATGCTCCTGGGGAGCGCAGTGAACAACGTGTCATTTCCTTAAGGCTCTTCCCACAGGCGCAATCGCGCTTCTCTCTCAGGTAGAGGGGATGCCCAGGAAAAGAGGATTTAGCTCTATGCCGGTTGATTCCACCCTGCTGAGGAGACCAGCTCAGGCCCACAGGAGCATCCCTCAGACGCGACTCTGATTTCCCAAAGAATGCTGTGCTTTCCCAGAGTGGATGCCCGAGCAAAGAGGCTTTCATCTATACGGGTTTCTCCAATCCTACTACGAATACTAGGCTAAGGCAAGCAGCAACTGCAGCCCACAGAAAGGACTCTGATTTCCCAGCGACTGCTATGCTTTCGCAGAGGTTTTCAGCTTGGCACGAACCGCACTTCACTGTTGCTTCCTCAGCAAGTCTTTGGTCATTCTCTCTGTCGCGTCAAGGAAGAAGAGCTGCGGGAGAGATGGTGCCTCTTGGGCCTTGCTTTCCCGGGCTCCATGTTCGCGTCCTAGTTTCACTCTGCCAGGCCGAACTAAGCAGACACAGCCACAACCCTGCAGTGGCGTGCGTAGCCTAGGATGGCACTCTATGCACACTACCATCTCCCTGTGTAGGCATCGCTTGGCTTTAGCTCTGGCGCTCAGGCAGACTCGCCGACTAGGCCAGTGCTTTCGCCACAGGAAAGCAGAGGTGACAGGATCCCTGCACAAGGCCCGTGCACTGAACAGGGAGCTTTGGGGGACTGTTGCCACTCCTTCCCCTTCTACCCCGCGCCAAATCCACGCTTCCACATCCTGGAGGAAGACGGCATCTGACTCCCCGTTATTTCAGGGAGCTGTTTCTGCGAGTTCAGGGTAGGCGCCTGGTGGCTAGCGCATGTCTGCCCCAGGGACAGGTGACCAAGGAGCTGCTATCTCTTTGGGCCCAGAGGCTCAGGACAAGCATGCTTTTTGCCCAGACTCTTTCCTAAGAGTGGAGCACGCATCCTGCCGTAATCATCCCCTCCTTTCTCCTTAGCAGCCAGGCTTCTGTCTCTCTGCACTGGGAGCGGGTGACACTTGTATTGCCACTGGCCGCTGTGCCTGCCAGGGCCGGCTCTCCTGCTTCGCAACCGTTTCCAGACCAGAAGGCCAACGGCTCCTGTTCTTCTCCCCGGGGAGCGTGCTGCACCTTCCACAGACATGCTCCTGGGGAGCGCAGTGTCCCTTTCCTTAAGGGTCTTTCCGCAGGCGCAACCGCGCGTCTCTCTCAGGCAGAGGGGATGCCCAGGCAAAGAAGATTTCGCTCCATGCGGGTTTATTACACCGTGCTTTGGAGACCAGATCAGGCTAACAGGAGCATCCCACAGACCCGACTCTGATTTCCCAAAGAATGCTGTGCTCTCCCAGAGGGGATGCCGGACAAAGAGTCTTTCGCTCCTCGCGGGTTTCTCCCATATTTCTGCGAATACTAGGCTAAGGCAAGCAGCCACAGCAGCCCACAGAACCGACTCTGATTTCCCAGTGACTGCTATACTTTCACAGAGGTTTTCAGCTTGGCACAAACCGCACTTCACTGCTGCTTCCTCAGCAAGGCTTTGTGTGTTCGCTCTGCCGCGGCAGGGAAGAAGAGCCGCGGGAGAGCTGGTGCCTCTTGGACCTTGCTTTCCAGGGCTCCATGTTCACGCCCAGGGTTCACCTTGCTATGCCGAAGTAAGCAGACACAGACACAACCCTGCTGCAGCGTGCATGTTCTAGCAAGGCACTCTATGCCTAATACCATCTGCTGGGGTAGGTAAGGCTTTGCTTTAGCTCTGGCGCTCAGGCAGACTAGGGGTCTAGGCCAGTGCCTTCACCACGGGAGAGAGGAGGCGACAGAATCCCTGCACACGGCCGTGCACTGGGATGCGGTACTGTGGGGGACTGTCTCCACTCTTTCCCCGGCACACCCACTGCCACCCACATCGCTGCCACATCGTGGTGGAAGACAGCATCTGACTGCACGTTTCTCCATGGGGTTGTTACTGCGAGTTCGGCGTATGGCACCTGGTGGCAAGTCCAAGTCTGCCCTTGGGACAGGTGGCCAAGGAGATGCTGTCCACTTGGGACCAGAGGCACAGGAGAGGCCTGCCTTCTGCCCAGACTCCTTCCTCACAGAGGAGCATGTGACCATGCCCTAATCGTCCCCTCATGTCTCCTTAGCAGCGAGGCTTCCAACTCTGCACAGAGAGCGGGTGACACTTGTCTTGCCACTGGCCTGCTGTTCGTGCCACGGCAGGCTATCCTGCTTCCCGACCGTTTCCCGACCCCAAGGCCAACGGCTCCTTCTCTTCTCCGGGGCGGCGTGCTGCGCCTTCCCTACACTTGATTCCCTCTCAGGCAGAGGGGATGCTAGGGCAAAGGGTATTTCGCTCCATGCGGGTATCTTCCACCGAGCTGCGGAGACTAGCCCAGGCAAGCTGCAGCAGCATCCCCAAACCCAACTCTGATTTCCCAAGGAACGCTGTGCTTTCCCAGAGGAGATGCCCAGGCAAAGAGGCTTTCGCTGTATGCGTGTTTCTCCTACCGCGAGGCTGGGCTCAGGCAAGAAGCAGCAGCCCGCAGAACATTTCTCAGCGAATGCTGTGCTTTCGCAGAGGCTTTGGCTTGGAGCGAACAGCACTTCGCTTCTGCTTCCTCAGCAAGCCTTCAGTCGCACCAGAGAAGAAGAGCTTTGGGAGAGATGGTGCCTCTTGGGCCTTGCTTTCCCGGACTCCATGTTCGCTTCCTGGATTCACCCTGCCAGGCCGAACTAAGCAGACACAGCCACAACCCTTCAGGAGCATGCGTAGCCTAGGATGGCACACTATGCACACTACATTCTCCCATTGTAGGCATCGTTTGGCCATTTACTCTGGCGCTCAGACGGACTCGCCGACTAGGCCAGTGCTTTCCCCACACGAAAGGAGAGGTGACAGGATCCCTGCACACGGCCCGTGCACTGAATTGGGAGCTTTGGGGGACTGTCCCCACTCCTTTCCCTTAAACGCCGTGCCTTCTCCAAGCTTGCACATCATGGAGGAAGACGGCATCTGACTCCCTGTTATTTCAGGGAGCTGTTTCTGCGAGTTCAACGTAGGCGCGTGGTGGCTAGTGCATGTCTGCCCCAGGGACAGGTGGCCAAGG
This sequence comes from Mustela lutreola, assembly GCF_030435805.1. Taxonomy (NCBI): domain Eukaryota; kingdom Metazoa; phylum Chordata; class Mammalia; order Carnivora; family Mustelidae; genus Mustela; species Mustela lutreola. The sequence continues at coordinate 623,666 of NC_081307.1, forward strand.
AGCTGCTATCTCTTTGGGCCCAGAGGCTCAGGACAGCCATGCTTTCTACCCAGACTCCTTCCTAACAGTGGAGCACGCGCCCTGCCCACCACATCCCCTCCTGACTCCTTAGCAGCCAGGCTTCCTTCTCTCTGCACAGGGAGCCGGTGACACTTGTATTGCCTCTGGCCGCTGTGCCTGCCAGGGCCGGCTCTCCTGCTTCGCAACCGTTTTCACACCAGAAGGCCAACGGCTCTTGTTCTTCTCCCTGGGCAGCTTGCTGCACCTTCCACAAATATGCTCCTGGGGAGCGCAGTGAACAACGTGTCATTTCCTTAAGGCTCTTCCCACAGGCGCAATCGCGCTTCTCTCTCAGGTAGAGGGGATGCCCAGGAAAAGAGATTTAGCTCTATGCAGATTGATTCCACCCTGCTGAGGAGACCAGCTCAGGCCCACAGGAGCATCCCTCAGACGCGACTCTGATTTCCCAAAGAATGCTGTGCTTTCCCAGAGTGGATGCCCGAGCAAAGAGGCTTTCATCTATACGGGTTTCTCCAATCCTACTACGAATACTAGGCTAAGGCAAGCAGCAACTGCAGCCCACAGAAAGGACTCTGATTTCCCAGCGACTGCTATGCTTTCGCAGAGGTTTTCAGCTTGGCACGAACCGCACTTCACTGTTGCTTCCTCAGCAAGTCTTTGGTCATTCTCTCTGTCGCGTCAAGGAAGAAGAGCTGCGGGAGAGATGGTGCCTCTTGGGCCTTGCTTTCCCGGGCTCCATGTTCGCGTCCTAGTTTCACTCTGCCAGGCCGAACTAAGCAGACACAGCCACAACCCTGCAGTGGCGTGCGTAGCCTAGGATGGCACTCTATGCACACTACCATCTCCCTGTGTAGGCATCGCTTGGCTTTAGCTCTGGCGCTCAGGCAGACTCGCCGACTAAGCCAGTGCTTTCGCCACAGGAAAGCAGAGGTGACAGGATCCCTGCACAAGGCCCGTGCACTGAACAGGGAGCTTTGGGGGACTGTCGCCACTCCTTCCCCTTCTACCCCGCGCCAAATCCACGCTTCCACATCCTGGAGGAAGACGGCATCTGACTCCCCGTTATTTCAGGGAGCTGTTTCTGCGAGTTCAGGGTAGGCGCCTGGTGGCTAGCGCATGTCTGCCCCAGGGACAGGTGACCAAGGAGCTGCTATCTCTTTGGGCCCAGAGGCTCAGGACAGGCATGCTTTTTGCCCAGACTCTTTCCTAAGAGTGGAGCACGCATCCTGCCGTAATCATCCCCTCCTTTCTCCTTAGCAGCCAGGCTTCTGTCTCTCTGCACTGGGAGCGGGTGACACTTGTATTGCCACTGGCCGCTGTGCCTGCCAGGGCCGGCTCTCCTGCTTCGCAACCGTTTCCAGACCAGAAGGCCAACGGCTCCTGTTCTTCTCCCCGGGGAGCGTGCTGCACCTTCCACAGACATGCTCCTGGGGAGCGCAGTGTCCCTTTCCTTAAGGGTCTTTCCGCAGGCGCAACCGCGCGTCTCTCTCAGGCAGAGGGGATGCCCAGGCAAAGAAGATTAAGCTCCATGCGGGTTTATTACACCGAGCTTTGGAGACCAGATCAGGCTAACAGGAGCATCCCACAGACCCGACTCTGATTTCCCAAAGAATGCTGTGCTTTCCCAGAGGGGATGCCGGACAAAGAGTCTTTCGCTCCTCGCGGGTTTCTCCCATATTTCTGCGAATACTAGGCTAAGGCAAGCAGCCACAGCAGCCCACAGAACCGACTCTGATTTCCCAGTGACTGCTATACTTTCACAGAGGTTTTCAGCTTGGCACAAACCGCACTTCACTGCTGCTTCCTCAGCAAGGCTTTGTGTGTTCGCTCTGCCGCGGCAGGGAAGAAGAGCCGCGGGAGAGCTGGTGCCTCTTGGACCTTGCTTTCCAGGGCTCCATGTTCACGCCCAGGGTTCACCTTGCTATGCCGAAGTAAGCAGACACAGACACAAACCTGCTGCAGCGTGCATGTTCTAGCAAGGCACTCTATGCCTAATACCATCTGCTGGGGTAGGTAAGGCTTTGCTTTAGCTCTGGCGTTCAGGCAGACTAGGGGTCTAGGCCAGTGCCTTCACCACAGGAGAGAGGAGGCGACAGAATCCCTGCACACGGCCGTGCACTGGGATGCGGTACTGTGGGGGACTGTCTCCACTCTTTCCCCGGCACACCCACTGCCACCCACATCGCTGCCACATCGTGGTGGAAGACAGCATCTGACTGCACGTTTCTCCATGGGGTTGTTACTGCGAGTTCGGCGTATGGCACCTGGTGGCAAGTCCAAGTCTGCCCTTGGGACAGGTGGCCAAGGAGATGCTGTCCACTTGGGACCAGAGGCACAGGAGAGGCCTGCCTTCTGCCCAGACTCCTTCCTCACAGAGGAGCATGTGACCATGCCCTAATCGTCCCCTCATGTCTCCTTAGCAGCCAGGCTTCCAACTCTGCACAGAGAGCGGGTGACACTTGTCTTGCCACTGGCCTGCTGTTCGTGCCACGGCAGGCTATCCTGCTTCCCGACCGTTTCCCGACCCCAAGGCCAACGGCTCCTTCTCTTCTCCGGGGCGGCGTGCTGCGCCTTCCCTACACTTGATTCCCTCTCAGGCAGAGGGGATGCTAGGGCAAAGGGTATTTCGCTCCATGCGGGTATCTTCCACCGAGCTGCGGAGACTAGCCCAGGCAAGCTGCAGCAGCATCCCCAAACCCAACTCTGATTTCCCAAGGAACGCTGTGCTTTCCCAGAGGAGATGCTCAGGCAAAGAGGCTTTCGCTGTATGCGTGTTTCTCCTACCGCGAGGCTGGGCTCAGGCAAGAAGCAGCAGCCCGCAGAACATTTCTCAGCGAATGCTGTGCTTTCGCAGAGGCTTTGGCTTGGAACGAACAGCACTTCGCATCTGCTTCCTCCGCAAGCCTTCAGTCGCACCAGAGAAGAAGAGCTTTGGGAGAGATGGTGCCTCTTGGGCCTTGCTTTCCCGGACTCCATGTTCGCTTCCTGGATTCACCCTGCCAGGCCGAACTAAGCAGACACAGCCACAACCCTTCAAGAGCGTGCGTAGCCTAGGATGGCACACTATGCACACTACATTCTCCCATTGTAGGCATCGTTTGGCCATTTACTCTGGCGCTCAGACGGACTCGCCGACTAGGCCAGTGCTTTCCCCACACGAAAGGAGAGGTGACAGGATCCCTGCACACGGCCCGTGCACTGAATTGGGAGCTTTGGGGGACTGTCCCCACTCCTTTCCCTTAAACGCCGTGCCTTCTCCAAGCTTGCACATCCTGGAGGAAGACGGCATCTGACTCCCTGTTATTTCAGGGAGCTGTTTCTGCGAGTTCAACGTAGGCGCGTGGTGGCTAGTGCATGTCTGCCCCAGGGACAGGTGGCCAAGTAGCTGCTATCTCTTTGGGCCCAGAGGCTCAGGACAGGCATGCTTTCTACCCAGACTCCTTCCTAACAGTGGAGCACGCGCCCTGCCCACCACATCCCCTCCTGACTCCTTAGCAGCCAGGCTTCCTTCTCTCTGCACAGGGAGCCGGTGACACTTGTATTGCCTCCGGCCGCTGTGCCTGCCAGGGCCGGCTCTCCTGCTTCGCAACCGTTTTCACACCAGAAGGCCAACGGCTCTTGTTCTTCTCCCTGGGCAGCTTGCTGCACCTTCCACAAATATGCTCCTGGGGAGCGCAGTGAACAACGTGTCATTTCCTTAAGGCTCTTCCCACAGGCGCAATCGCGCTTCTCTCTCAGGCAGAGGGGATGCCCAGGCAAAGAGGATTTCGCTCCATGCCGGTTGATTCCACCCTGCTGAGGAGACCAGCTCAGGCCCACAAGAGCATCCCTCAGACCCGACTCTGATTTCCCAAAGAATGCTGTGCTTTCCCAGAGTGGATGCCCGAGCAAAGAGGCTTTCATCTATACGGGTTTCTCCAATCCTACTACGAATACTAGGCTAAGGCAAGCAGCAACTGCTGCCCACAGAACGGACTCTGATTTCCCAGCGACTGCTATGCTTTCGCAGAGGTTTTCAGCTTGGCACGAACCGCACTTCGCTGCTGCTTCCTCAGAAAGGCATTGGGTGTTCACTCTGCGGGGCAGGGAAGAAGTGCTGCGGGAAAGGTGGTGCCTCTTGGCATTTGATTTCCCTGGCTCCGAGTTTAGCCCGGGATTTACCTTGCTATGCTGAAATAAGCAGACAAAGTCACAACCCTGCAGCAGTGAGCTTGGCCTAGCATGGCACTCTATGCCTATTACCATCTCCTGGGGTAGATTAGGCTTTGCTTTTTGCTCTGGCTCTACGGCAGACTCGGGGTCTAGGCCAGTGCCTTCACCACAGGAGAGAGGAGGCGACAGAATCCCTGCACACGGCCCGTGCACTGGGATGGGGTACTGTGGGGGACTGTCTCCACTCTTTCCCTGGCACACCCCCTGCCACCCACATCGCTACCACATTGTGGTTGAAGACAGCATCTGACTGCACGTTTCTCCATGGGGTTGTTACTGCGAGTTCGGCGTATGGCACCTGGTGGCAAGTCCAAGTCTGCCCTTGGGACAGGTGGCCAAGGAGATGCTGTACCCTTGGGACCAGAGGCACAAGAGAGGCCTGCCTTCTGCCCAGACTCCTTCCTCAGAGTGGAGCACGCGAACATGCCCTAGTCGTCCCCTCATGTCTCCTTCGCAGCCAGGCTTCCAACTCTCTGCACAGAGAGCCGGTGACACTTGTCTTGCCACTGGCCTGCTGTTCGTGCCACGGCAGGCTATCCTGCTTCCCGAGCGTTTCCCGACCCCAAGGCCAACGGCTCCTTCTCTTCTCCGGGCGGCGTGCTGCGCCTTCCCTACACTTGATTCCCTCTCAGGCAGAGGGGATGCTAGGGCAAAGGGTATTTCGCTCCATGCGGGTATCTTCCACCGAGCTGCGGAGACTAGCCCAGGCAAGCAGCAGCAGCATCCGCAAACCCAACTCTGATTTCCCAAGGAACGCTGTGCTTTCCCAGAGGAGATGCCCAGGCAAAGAGGCTTTCGCTGTATGCGTGTTTCTCCTACCGCGAGGCTGGGCTCAGGCAAGAAGCAGCAGCCCGCAGAACATTTCTCAGCGAATGCTGTGCTTTCGCAGAGGCTTTGGCTTGGAGCGAACAGCACTTCGCTGCTGCTTCCTCAACAAGCCTTCAGTCGCACGAGGGAAGAAGAGCTTTGGGAGAGATGGTGCCTCTTGGGCCTTGCTTTCCCGGACTCCATGTTCGCTTCCTGGGTTCACCCTGCCAGGCCAAACTAAGCAGACACAGCCACAACCCTTCAGGAGCGTGCGTAGCCTAGGATGGCACACTATGCACACTACCATCTCCCAGGTTAGGCATCGTTTGGCCTTTTACTCTGGCGCTCAGGCGGACTCGCGGACTAGGCCAGTGCTTTCCCCACAGGAAAGGAGAGGTGACAGGATCCCAGCACACGGCCCGTGCACTGAATTGGGAGCTTTGGGGTACTGTCCCCACTCCTTTCCCTTAAACGCCGTGCCTCCTCCAAGCTTGCACATCATGGAGGAAGACAGCATCTGACTCCCTGTTATTTCAGGGAGCTGTTTCTGCGAGTTCAACGTAGGCGCGTGGTGGCTAGTGCATGTCTGCCCCAGGGACAGGTGGCCAAGTAGCTGCTATCTCTTTGGGCCCAGAGGCTCAGGACAGGCATGCTTTCTACCCAGACTCCTTCCTAACAGTGGAGCACGCGCCCTGCCCACCACATCCCCTCCTGACTCCTTAGCAGCCAGGCTTCCTTCTCTCTGCACTGGGAGCCGGTGACACTTGTATTGCCTCTGGCCGCTGTGCCTGCCAGGGCCGGCTCTCCTGCTTCGCAACCGTTTTCACACCAGAAGGCCAACGGCTCTTGTTCTTCTCCCTGGGCAGCTTGCTGCACCTTCCACAAATATGCTCCTGGGGAGCGCAGTGAACAACGTGTCATTTCCTTAAGGCTCTTCCCACAGGCGCAATCGCGCTTCTCTCTCAGGTAGAGGGGATGCCCAGGAAAAGAGGATTTAGCTCTATGCCGGTTGATTCCACCCTGCTGAGGAGACCAGCTCAGGCCCACAGGAGCATCCCTCAGACGCGACTCTGATTTCCCAAAGAATGCTGTGCTTTCCCAGAGTGGATGCCCGAGCAAAGAGGCTTTCATCTATACGGGTTTCTCCAATCCTACTACGAATACTAGGCTAAGGCAAGCAGCAACTGCAGCCCACAGAAAGGACTCTGATTTCCCAGCGACTGCTATGCTTTCGCAGAGGTTTTCAGCTTGGCACGAACCGCACTTCACTGTTGCTTCCTCAGCAAGTCTTTGGTCATTCTCTCTGTCGCGTCAAGGAAGAAGAGCTGCGGGAGAGATGGTGCCTCTTGGGCCTTGCTTTCCCGGGCTCCATGTTCGCGTCCTAGTTTCACTCTGCCAGGCCGAACTAAGCAGACACAGCCACAACCCTGCAGTGGCGTGCGTAGCCTAGGATGGCACTCTATGCACACTACCATCTCCCTGTGTAGGCATCGCTTGGCTTTAGCTCTGGCGCTCAGGCAGACTCGCCGACTAGGCCAGTGCTTTCGCCACAGGAAAGCAGAGGTGACAGGATCCCTGCACAAGGCCCGTGCACTGAACAGGGAGCTTTGGGGGACTGTCGCCACTCCTTCCCCTTCTACCCCGCGCCAAATCCACGCTTCCACATCCTGGAGGAAGACGGCATCTGACTCCCCGTTATTTCAGGGAGCTGTTTCTGCGAGTTCAGGGTAGGCGCCTGGTGGCTAGCGCATGTCTGCCCCAGGGACAGGTGACCAAGGAGCTGCTATCTCTTTGGGCCCAGAGGCTCAGGACAGGCATGCTTTTTGCCCAGACTCTTTCCTAAGAGTGGAGCACGCATCCTGCCGTAATCATCCCCTCCTTTCTCCTTAGCAGCCAGGCTTCTGTCTCTCTGCACTGGGAGCGGGTGACACTTGTATTGCCACTGGCCGCTGTGCCTGCCAGGGCCGGCTCTCCTGCTTCGCAACCGTTTCCAGACCAGAAGGCCAACGGCTCCTGTTCTTCTCCCCGGGGAGCGTGCTGCACCTTCCACAGACATGCTCCTGGGGAGCGCAGTGTCCCTTTCCTTAAGGGTCTTTCCGCAGGCGCAACCGCGCGTCTCTCTCAGGCAGAGGGGATGCCCAGGCAAAGAAGATTTCGCTCCATGCGGGTTTATTACACCGTGCTTTGGAGACCAGATCAGGCTAACAGGAGCATCCCACAGACCCGACTCTGATTTCCCAAAGAATGCTGTGCTTTCCCAGAGGGGATGCCGGACAAAGAGTCTTTCGCTCCTCGCGGGTTTCTCCCATATTTCTGCGAATACTAGGCTAAGGCAAGCAGCCACAGCAGCCCACAGAACCGACTCTGATTTCCCAGTGACTGCTATACTTTCACAGAGGTTTTCAGCTTGGCACAAACCGCACTTCACTGCTGCTTCCTCAGCAAGGCTTTGTGTGTTCGCTCTGCCGCGGCAGGGAAGAAGAGCCGCGGGAGAGCTGCTGCCTCTTGGACCTTGCTTTCCAGGGCTCCATGTTCACGCCCAGGGTTCACCTTGCTATGCCGAAGTAAGCAGACACAGACACAACCCTGCTGCAGCGTGCATGTTCTAGCAAGGCACTCTATGCCTAATACCATCTGCTGGGGTAGGTAAGGCTTTGCTTTAGCTCTGGCGCTCAGGCAGACTAGGGGTCTAGGCCAGTGCCTTCACCACAGGAGAGAGGAGGCGACAGAATCCCTGCACACGGCCGTGCACTGGGATGCGGTACTGTGGGGGACTGTCTCCACTCTTTCCCCGGCACACCCACTGCCACCCACATCGCTGCCACATCGTGGTGGAAGACAGCATCTGACTGCACGTTTCTCCATGGGGTTGTTACTGCGAGTTCGGCGTATGGCACCTGGTGGCAAGTCCAAGTCTGCCCTTGGGACAGGTGGCCAAGGAGATGCTGTCCACTTGGGACCAGAGGCACAGGAGAGGCCTGCCTTCTGCCCAGACTCCTTCCTCACAGAGGAGCATGTGACCATGCCCTAATCGTCCCCTCATGTCTCCTTAGCAGCCAGGCTTCCAACTCTGCACAGAGAGCGGGTGACACTTGTCTTGCCACTGGCCTGCTGTTCGTGCCACGGCAGGCTATCCTGCTTCCCGACCGTTTCCCGACCCCAAGGCCAACGGCTCCTTCTCTTCTCCGGGGCGGCGTGCTGCGCCTTCCCTACACTTGATTCCCTCTCAGGCAGAGGGGATGCTAGGGCAAAGGGTATTTCGCTCCATGCGGGTAACTTCCACCGAGCTGCGGAGACTAGCCCAGGCAAGCTGCAGCAGCATCCCCAAACCCAACTCTGATTTCCCAAGGAACGCTGTGCTTTCCCAGAGGAGATGCCCAGGCAAAGAGGCTTTCGCTGTATGCGTGTTTCTCCTACCGCGAGGCTGGGCTCAGGCAAGAAGCAGCAGCCCGCAGAACATTTCTCAGCGAATGCTGTGCTTTCGCAGAGGCTTTGGCTTGGAGCGAACAGCACTTCGCTTCTGCTTCCTCAGCAAGCCTTCAGTCGCACCAGAGAAGAAGAGCTTTGGGAGAGATGGTGCCTCTTGGGCCTTGCTTTCCCGGACTCCATGTTCGCTTCCTGGATTCACCCTGCCAGGCCGAACTAAGCAGACACAGCCACAACCCTTCAGGAGCATGCGTAGCCTAGGATGGCACACTATGCACACTACATTCTCCCATTGTAGGCATCGTTTGGCCATTTACTCTGGCGCTCAGACGGACTCGCCGACTAGGCCAGTGCTTTCCCCACACGAAAGGAGAGGTGACAGGATCCCTGCACACGGCCCGTGCACTGAATTGGGAGCTTTGGGGGACTGTCCCCACTCCTTTCCCTTAAACGCGGTGCCTTCTCCAAGCTTGCACATCCTGGAGGAAGACGGCATCTGACTCCCTGTTATTTCAGGGAGCTGTTTCTGCGAGTTCAACGTAGGCGCGTGGTGGCTAGTGCATGTCTGCCCCAGGGTCAGGTGGCCAAGTAGCTGCTATCTCTTTGGGCCCAGAGGCTCAGGACAGGCATGCTTTCTACCCAGACTCCTTCCTAACAGTGGAGCACGCGCCCTGCCCACCACATCCCCTCCTGACTCCTTAGCAGCCAGGCTTCCTTCTCTCTGCACTGGGAGCCGGTGACACTTGTATTGCCTCTGGCCGCTGTGCCTGCCAGGGCCGGCTCTCCTGCTTCGCAACCGTTTTCACACCAGAAGGCCATCGGCTCTTGTTCTTCTCCCTGGGCAGCTTGCTGCACCTTCCACAAATATGCTCCTGGGGAGCGCAGTGAACAACGTGTCATTTCCTTAAGGCTCTTCCCACAGGCGCAATCGCGCTTCTCTCTCAGGCAGAGGGGATGCCCAGGCAAAGAGGATTTCGCTCCATGCCGGTTGATTCCACCCTGCTGAGGAGACCAGCTCAGGCCCACAAGAGCATCCCTCAGACCCGACTCTGATTTCCCAAAGAATGCTGTGCTTTCCCAGAGTGGATGCCCGAGCAAAGAGGCTTTCATCTATACGGGTTTCTCCAATCCTACTACGAATACTAGGCTAAGGCAAGCAGCAACTGCTGCCCACAGAACGGACTCTGATTTCCCAGCGACTGCTATGCTTTCGCAGAGGTTTTCAGCTTGGCACGAACCGCACTTCGCTGCTGCTTCCTCAGAAAGGCATTGGGTGTTCACTCTGCGGGGCAGGGAAGAAGTGCTGCGGGAAAGGTGGTGCCTCTTGGCATTTGATTTCCCTGGCTCCGAGTTTAGCCCGGGATTTACCTTGCTATGCTGAAATAAGCAGACAAAGTCACAACCCTGCAGCAGTGAGCTTGGCCTAGCATGGCACTCTATGCCTATTACCATCTCCTGGGGTAGATTAGGCTTTGCTTTTTGCTCTGGCTCTACGGCAGACTCGGGGTCTAGGCCAGTTACTTCACCTCAGGAGAGAGGAGGCGACAGAATCCCTGCACACGGCCCGTGCACTGGGATGGGGTACTGTGGGGGACTGTCTCCACTCTTTCCCTGGCACACCCCCTGCCACCCACATCGCTGCCACATTGTGGTTGAAGACAGCATCTGACTGCACGTTTCTCCATGGGGTTGTTACTGCGAGTTCGGCGTATGGCACCTGGTGGCAAGTCCAAGTCTGCCCTTGGGACAGGTGGCCAAGGAGATGCTGTACCCTTGGGACCAGAGGCACAAGAGAGGCCTGCCTTCTGCCCAGACTCCTTCCTCAGAGTGGAGCACGCGAACATGCCCTAGTCGTCCCCTCATGTCTCCTTCGCAGCCAGGCTTCCAACTCTCTGCACAGAGAGCCGGTGACACTTGTCTTGCCACTGGCCTGCTGTTCGTGCCACGGCAGGCTATCCTGCTTCCCGAGCGTTTCCCGACCCCAAGGCCAACGGCTCCTTCTCTTCTCCGGGCGGCGTGCTGCGCCGTCCCTACACTTGATTCCCTCTCAGGCAGAGGGGATGCTAGGGCAAAGGGTATTTCGCTCCATGCGGGTATCTTCCACCGAGCTGCGGAGACTAGCCCAGGCAAGCAGCAGCAGCATCCGCAAACCCAACTCTGATTTCCCAAGGAACGCTGTGCTTTCCCAGAGGAGATGCCCAGGCAAAGAGGCTTTCGCTGTATGCGTGTTTCTCCTACCGCGAGGCTGGGCTCAGGCAAGAAGCAGCAGCCCGCAGAACATTTCTCAGCGAATGCTGTGCTTTCGCAGAGGCTTTGGCTTGGAGCGAACAGCACTTCGCTGCTGCTTCCTCAACAAGCCTTCAGTCGCACCAGGGAAGAAGAGCTTTGGGAGAGATGGTGCCTCTTGGGCCTTGCTTTCCCGGACTCCATATTCGCTTCCTGGGTTCACCCTGCCAGACCGAACTAAGCAGACACAGCCACAACCCTTCAGGAGCGTGCCTAGCCTAGGATGGCACACTATGCACACTACCATCTCCCAGGTTAGGCATCGTTTGGCCTTTTACTCTGGCGCTCAGGCGGACTCGCGGACTAGGCCAGTGCTTTCCCCACAGGAAAGGAGAGGTGACAGGATCCCAGCACACGGCCCGTGCACTGAATTGGGAGCTTTGGGGTACTGTCCCCACTCCTTTCCCTTAAACGCCGTGCCTCCTCCAAGCTTGCACATCATGGAGGAAGACGGCATCTGACTCCCTGTTATTTCAGGGAGCTGTTTCTGCGAGTTCAACGTAGGCGCGTGGTGGCTAGTGCATGTCTGCCCCAGGGACAGGTGGCCAAGTAGCTGCTATCTCTTTGGGCCCAGAGGCTCAGGACAGGCATGCTTTATACCCAGACTCCTTCCTAACAGTGGAGCACGCGCCCTGCCCACCACATCCCCTCCCGTCTCCTTAGCGGCCGGGCTTCCTTCTCTCTGCACAGGGAGCCGGTGACACTTGTATTGCCACCGGCCGCTGTGCCTGCCGTGGCCGGCTCTCCTGCTTCGCAACCGTTTTCACACCAGAAGGCCAACGGCTCTTGTTCTTCTCCCTGGGCAGCTTGCTGCACCTTCCACAAATATGCTCCTGGGGAGCGCAGTGAACAACGTGTCATTTCCTTAAGGCTCTTCCCACAGGCGCAATCGCGCTTCTCTCTCAGGTAGAGGGGATGCCCAGGAAAAGAGGATTTAGCTCTATGCCGGTTGATTCCACCCTGCTGAGGAGACCAGCTCAGGCCCACAGGAGCATCCCTCAGACGCGACTCTGATTTCCCAAAGAATGCTGTGCTTTCCCAGAGTGGATGCCCGAGCAAAGAGGCTTTCATCTATACGGGTTTCTCCAATCCTACTACGAATACTAGGCTAAGGCAAGCAGCAACTGCAGCCCACAGAAAGGACTCTGATTTCCCAGCGACTGCTATGCTTTCGCAGAGGTTTTCAGCTTGGCACGAACCGCACTTCACTGTTGCTTCCTCAGCAAGTCTTTGGTCATTCTCTCTGTCGCGTCAAGGAAGAAGAGCTGTGGGAGAGATGGTGCCTCTTGGGCCTTGCTTTCCCGGGCTCCATGTTCGCGTCCTAGTTTCACTCTGCCAGGCCGAACTAAGCAGACACAGCCACAACCCTGCAGTGGCGTGCGTAGCCTAGGATGGCACTCTATGCACACTACCATCTCCCTGTGTAGGCATCGCTTGGCTTTAGCTCTGGCGCTCAGGCAGACTCGCCGACTAGGCCAGTGCTTTCGCCACAGGAAAGCAGAGGTGACAGGATCCCTGCACAAGGCCCGTGCACTGAACAGGGAGCTTTGGGGGACTGTCGCCACTCCTTCCCCTTCTACCCCGCGCCAAATCCACGCTTCCACATCCTGGAGGAATACGGCATCTGACTCCCCGTTATTTCAGGGAGCTGTTTCTGCGAGTTCAGGGTAGGCGCCTGGTGGCTAGCGCATGTCTGCCCCAGGGACAGGTGACCAAGGAGCTGCTATCTCTTTGGGCCCAGAGGCTCAGGACAGGCATGCTTTTTGCCCAGACTCTTTCCTAAGAGTGGAGCACGCATCCTGCCGTAATCATCCCCTCCTTTCTCCTTAGCAGCCAGGCTTCTGTCTCTCTGCACTGGGAGCGGGTGACACTTGTATTGCCACTGGCCGCTGTGCCTGCCAGGGCCGGCTCTCCTGCTTCGCAACCGTTTCCAGACCAGAAGGCCAACGGCTCCTGTTCTTCTCCCCGGGGAGCGTGCTGCACCTTCCACAGACATGCTCCTGGGGAGCGCAGTGTCCCTTTCCTTAAGGGTCTTTCCGCAGGCGCAACCGCGCGTCTCTCTCAGGCAGAGGGGATGCCCAGGCAAAGAAGATTTCGCTCCATGCGGGTTTATTACACCGTGCTTTGGAGACCAGATCAGGCTAACAGGAGCATCCCACAGACCCGACTCTGATTTCCCAACGAATGCTGTGCTTTCCCAGAGGGGATGCCGGACAAAGAGTCTTTCGCTCCTCGCGGGTTTCTCCCATATTTCTGCGAATACTAGGCTAAGGCAAGCAGCCACAGCAGCCCACAGAACCGACTCTGATTTCCCAGTGACTGCTATACTTTCACAGAGGTTTTCAGCTTGGCACAAACCGCACTTCAATGCTGCTTCCTCAGCAAGGCTTTGTGTGTTCGCTCTGCCGCGGCAGGGAAGAAGAGCAGCGGGAGAGCTGGTGCCTCTTGGACCTTGCTTTCCAGGGCTCCATGTTCACGCCCAGGGTTCACCTTGCTATGCCGAAGTAAGCAGACACAGACACAACCCTGCTGCAGCGTGCATGTTCTAGCAAGGCACTCTATGCCTAATACCATCTGCTGGGGTAGGTAAGGCTTTGCTTTAGCTCTGGCGCTCAGGCAGACTAGGGGTCTAGGCCAGTGCCTTCACCACGGGAGAGAGGAGGCGACAGAATCCCTGCACACGCCGTGCACTGGGATGCGGTACTGTGGGGGACTGTCTCCACTCTTTCCCCGGCACACCCACTGCCACCCACATCGCTGCCACATCGTGGTGGAAGACAGAATCTGACTACACGTTTCTCCATGGGGTTGTTACTGCGAGTTCGGCATATGGCACCTGGTGGCAAGTCCAAGTCTGCCCTTGGGACAGGTGGCCAAGGAGATGCTGTCCACTTGGGACCAGAGGCACAGGAGAGGCCTGCCTTCTGCCCAGACTCCTTCCTCACAGAGGAGCATGTGACCATGACCTAATCGTCCCCTCATGTCTCCTTAGCAGCCAGGCTTCCAACTCTGCACAGAGAGCGGGTGACACTTGTCTTGCCACTGGCCTGCTGTTCGTGCCACGGCAGGCTATCCTGCTTCCCGACCGTTTCCCGACCCCAAGGCCAACGGCTCCTTCTCTTCTCCGGGGCGGCGTGCTGCGCCTTCCCTACACTTGATTCCCTCTCAGGCAGAGGGGATGCTAGGGCAAAGGGTATTTCGCTCCATGCGGGTATCTTCCACCGAGCTGCGGAGACTAGCCCAGGCAAGCTGCAGCAGCATCCCCAAACCCAACTCTGATTTCCCAAGGAACGCTGTGCTTTCCCAGAGGAGTTGCCCAGGCAAAGAGGCTTTCGCTGTATGCGTGTTTCTCCTACCGCGAGGCTGGGCTCAGGCAAGAAGCAGCAGCCCGCAGAACATTTCTCAGCGAATGCTGTGCTTTCGCAGAGGCTTTGGCTTGGAGCGAACAGCACTTCGCTTCTGCTTCCTCAGCAAGCCTTCAGTCGCACCAGAGAAGAAGAGCTTTGGGAGAGATGGTGCCTCTTGGGCCTTGCTTTCCCGGACTCCATGTTCGCTTCCTGGATTCACCCTGCCAGGCCGAACTAAGCAGACACAGCCACAACCCTTCAGGAGCATGCGTAGCCTAGGATAGCACACTATGCACACTACATTCTCCCATTGTAGGCATCGTTTGGCCATTTACTCTGGCGCTCAGACGGACTCGCCGACTAGGCCAGTGCTTTCCCCACACGAAAGGAGAGGTGACAGGATCCCTGCACACGGCCCGTGCACTGAATTGGGAGCTTTGGGGGACTGTCCCCACTCCTTTCCCTTAAACGCCGTGCCTTCTCCAAGCTTGCACATCCTGGAGGAAGACGGCATCTGACTCCCTGTTATTTCAGGGAGCTGTTTCTGCGAGTTCAACGTAGGCGCGTGGTGGCTAGTGCATGTCTGCCCCAGGGACAGGTGGCCAAGGAGCTGCTATCTCTTTGGGCCCAGAGGCTCAGGACAGGCATGCTTTCTACCCAGACTCCTTCCTAACAGTGGAGCACGCGCCCTGCCCACCACATCCCCTCCTGACTCCTTAGCAGCCAGGCTTCCTTCTCTCTGCACAGGGAGCCGGTGACACTTGTATTGCCTCTGGCCGCTGTGCCTGCCAGGGCCGGCTCTCCTGCTTCGCAACCGTTTTCACACCAGAAGGCCAACGGCTCTTGTTCTTCTCCCTGGGCAGCTTGCTGCACCTTCCACAAATATGCTCCTGGGGAGCGCAGTGAACAACGTGTCATTTCCTTAAGGCTCTTCCCACAGGCGCAATCGTGCTTCTCTCTCAGGCAGAGGGGATGCCCAGGCAAAGAGGATTTCGCTCCATGCCGGTTGATTCCACCCTGCTGAGGAGACCTGCTCAGGCCCACAAGAGCATCCCTCAGACCCGACTCTGATTTCCCAAAGAATGCTGTGCTTTCCCAGAGTGGATGCCCGAGCAAAGAGGCTTTCATCTATATGGGTTTCTCCAATCCTACTACGAATACTAGGCTAAGGCAAGCAGCAACTGCTGCCCACAGAACGGACTCTGATTTCCCAGCGACTGCTATGCTTTCGCAGAGGTTTTCAGCTTGGCACGAACCGCACTTCGCTGCTGCTTCCTCAGAAAGGCATTGGGTGTTCACTCTGCGGGGCAGGGAAGAAGTGCTGCGGGAAAGGTGGTGCCTCTTGGCATTTGATTTCCCTGGCTCCGAGTTTAGCCCGGGATTTACCTTGCTATGCTGAAATAAGCAGACAAAGTCACAACCCTGCAGCAGTGAGCTTGGCCTAGCATGGCACTCTATGCCTATTACCATCTCCGGGGGTAGATTAGGCTTTGCTTTTTGCTCTGGCTCTACGGCAGACTCGGGGTCTAGGCCAGTGCCTTCACCACAGGAGAGAGGAGGCGACAGAATCCCTGCACACGGCCCGTGCACTGGGATGGGGTACTGTGGGGGACAGTCTCCACTCTTTCCCTGGCACACCCCCTGCCACCCACATCGCTGCCACATTGTGGTTGAAGACAGCATCTGACTGCACGTTTCTCCATGGGGTTGTTACTGCGAGTTCGGCGTATGGCACCTGGTGGCAAGTCCAAGTCTGCCCTTGGGACAGGTGGCCAAGGAGATGCTGTACCCTTGGGACCAGAGGCACAAGAGAGGCCTGCCTTCTGCCCAGACTCCTTCCTCAGAGTGGAGCACGCGAACATGCCCTAGTCGTCCCCTCATATCTCCTTCGCAGCCAGGCTTCCAACTCTCTGCACAGAGAGCCGGTGACACTTGTCTTGCCACTGGCCTGCTGTTCGTGCCACGGCAGGCTATCCTGCTTCCCGAGCGTTTCCCGACCCCAAGGCCAACGGCTCCTTCTCTTCTCCGGGCGGCGTGCTGCGCCTTCCCTACACTTGATTCCCTCTCAGGCAGAGGGGATGCTAGGGCAAAGGGTATTTCGCTCCATGCGGGTATCTTCCACCGAGCTGCGGAGACTAGCCCAGGCAAGCTGCAGCAGCATCCCCAAACCCAACTCTGATTTCCCAAGGAACGCTGTGCTTTCCCAGAGGAGATGCCCAGGCAAAGAGGCTTTCGCTGTATGCGTGTTTCTCCTACCGCGAGGCTGGGCTCAGGCAAGAAGCAGCACCCCACAGAACATTTCTCAGCGAATGCTGTGCTTTCGCAGAGGCTTTGGCTTGGAGCGAACAGCACTTCGCTGCTGCTTCCTCAACAAGCCTTCAGTCGCACCAGGGAAGAAGAGCTTTGGGAGAGATGGTGCCTCTTGGGCCTTGCTTTCCCGGACTCCATGTTCGCTTCCTGGGTTCACCCTGCCAGGCCGAACTAAGCAGACACAGCCACAACCCTTCAGGAGCGTGCGTAGCCTAGGATGGCACACTATGCACACTACCATCTCCCAGGTTAGGCATCGTTTGGCCTTTTACTCTGGCGCTCAGGCGGACTGGCGGACTAGGCCAGTGCTTTCCCCACAGGAAAGGAGAGGTGACAGGATCCCAGCACACGGCCCGTGCACTGAATTGGGAGCTTTGGGGGACTGTCCCCACTCCTTTCCCTTAAACGCCGTGCCTCCCCCAAGCTTGCACATCATGGAGGAAGACGGCATCTGACTCCCTGTTATTTCAGGGAGCTGTTTCTGCGAGTTCAACGTAGGCGCGTGGTGGCTAGTGCATGTCTGCCCCAGGGACAGGTGGCCAAGTAGCTGCTATCTCTTTGGGCCCAGAGGCTCAGGACAGGCATGCTTTCTACCCAGACTCCTTCCTAACAGTGGAGCACGCGCCCTGCCCACCACATCCCCTCCTGACTCCTTAGCAGCCAGGCTTCCTTCTCTCTGCACTGGGAGCCGGTGACACTTGTATTGCCTCTGGCCGCTGTGCCTACCAGGGCCGGCTCTCCTGCTTCGCAACCGTTTTCACACCAGAAGGCCAACGGCTCTTGTTCTTCTCCCTGGGCAGCTTGCTGCACCTTCCACAAATATGCTCCTGGGGAGCGCAGTGAACAACGTGTCATTTCCTTAAGGCTCTTCCCACAGGCGCAATCGCGCTTCTCTCTCAGGTAGAGGGGATGCCCAGGAAAAGAGGATTTAGCTCTATGCCGGTTGATTCCACCCTGCTGAGGAGACCAGCTCAGGCCCACAGGAGCATCCCTCAGACGCGACTCTGATTTCCCAAAGAATGCTGTGCTTTCCCAGAGTGGATGCCCGAGCAAAGAGGCTTTCATCTATACGGGTTTCTCCAATCCTACTACGAATACTAGGCTAAGGCAAGCAGCAACTGCAGCCCACAGAAAGGACTCTGATTTCCCAGCGACTGCTATGCTTTCGCAGAGGTTTTCAGCTTGGCACGAACCGCACTTCACTGTTGCTTCCTCAGCAAGTCTTTGGTCATTCTCTCTGTCGCGTCAAGGAAGAAGAGCTGCGGGAGAGATGGTGCCTCTTGGGCCTTGCTTTCCCGGGCTCCATGTTCGCGTCCTAGTTTCACTCTGCCAGGCCGAACTAAGCAGACACAGCCACAACCCTGCAGTGGCGTGCGTAGCCTAGGATGGCACTCTATGCACACTACCATCTCCCTGTGTAGGCATCGCTTGGCTTTAGCTCTGGCGCTCAGGCAGACTCGCCGACTAGGCCAGTGCTTTCGCCACAGGAAAGCAGAGGTGACAGGATCCCTGCACAAGGCCCGTGCACTGAACAGGGAGCTTTGGGGGACTTTCGCCACTCCTTCCCCTTCTACCCCGCGCCAAATCCACGCTTCCACATCCTGGAGGAAGACGGCATCTGACTCCCCGTTATTTCAGGGAGCTGTTTCTGCGAGTTCAGGGTAGGCGCCTGGTGGCTAGCGCATGTCTGCCCCAGGGACAGGTGACCAAGGAGCTGCTATCTCTTTGGGCCCAGAGGCTCAGGACAGGCATGCTTTTTGCCCAGACTCTTTCCTAAGAGTGGAGCACGCATCCTGCCGTAATCATCCCCTCCTTTCTCCTTAGCAGCCAGGCTTCTGTCTCTCTGCACTGGGAGCGGGTGACACTTGTATTGCCACTGGCCGCTGTGCCTGCCAGGGCCGGCTCTCCTGCTTCGCAACCGTTTCCAGACCAGAAGGCCAACGGCTCCTGTTCTTCTCCCCGGGGAGCGTGCTGCACCTTCCACAGACATGCTCCTGGGGAGCGCAGTGTCCCTTTCCTTAAGGGTCTTTCCGCAGGCGCAACCGCGCGTCTCTCTCAGGCAGAGGGGATGCCCAGGCAAAGAAGATTTCGCTCCATGCGGGTTTATTACACCGTGCTTTGGAGACCAGATCAGGCTAACAGGAGCATCCCACAGACCCGACTCTGATTTCCCAAAGAATGCTGTGCTTTCCCAGAGGGGATGCCGGACAAAGAGTCTTTCGCTCCTCGCGGGTTTCTCCCATATTTCTGCGAATACTAGGCTAAGGCAAGCAGCCACAGCAGCCCACAGAACCGACTCTGATTTCCCAGTGACTGCTATACTTTCACAGAGGTTTTCAGCTTGGCACAAACCGCACTTCACTGCTGCTTCCTCAGCAAGGCTTTGTGTGTTCGCTCTGCCGCGGCAGGGAAGAAGAGCCGCGGGAGAGCTGGTGCCTCTTGGACCTTGCTTTCCAGGGCTCCATGTTCACGCCCAGGGTTCACCTTGCTATGCCGAAGTAAGCAGACACAGACACAACCCTGCTGCAGCGTGCATGTTCTAGCAAGGCACTCTATGCCTAATACCATCTGCTGGGGTAGGTAAGGCTTTGCTTTAGCTCTGGCGCTCAGGCAGACTAGGGGTCTAGGCCAGTGCCTTCACCACAGGAGAGAGGAGGCGACAGAATCCCTGCACACGGCCGTGCACTGGGATGCGGTACTGTGGGGGACTGTCTCCACTCTTTCCCCGGCACACCCACTGCCACCCACATCGCTGCCACATCGTGGTGGAAGACAGCATCTGACTGCACGTTTCTCCATGGGGTTGTTACTGCGAGTTCGGCGTATGGCACCTGGTGGCAAGTCCAAGTCTGCCCTTGGGACAGGTGGCCAAGGAGATGCTGTCCACTTGGGACCAGAGGCACAGGAGAGGCCTGCCTTCTGCCCAGACTCCTTCCTCACAGAGGAGCATGTGACCATGCCCTAATCGTCCCCTCATGTCTCCTTAGCAGCCAGGCTTCCAACTCTGCACAGAGAGCGGGTGACACTTGTCTTGCCACTGGCCTGCTGTTCGTGCCACGGCAGGCTATCCTGCTTCCCGACCGTTTCCCGACCCCAAGGCCAACGGCTCCTTCTCTTCTCCGGGGCGGCGTGCTGCGCCTTCCCTACACTTGATTCCCTCTCAGGCAGAGGGGATGCTAGGGCAAAGGGTATTTCGCTCCATGCGGGTAACTTCCACCGAGCTGCGGAGACTAGCCCAGGCAAGCTGCAGCAGCATCCCCAAACCCAACTCTGATTTCCCAAGGAACGCTGTGCTTTCCCAGAGGAGATGCCCAGGCAAAGAGGCTTTCGCTGTATGCGTGTTTCTCCTACCGCGAGGCTGGGCTCAGGCAAGAAGCAGCAGCCCGCAGAACATTTCTCAGCGAATGCTGTGCTTTCGCAGAGGCTTTGGCTTGGAGCGAACAGCACTTCGCTTCTGCTTCCTCAGCAAGCCTTCAGTCGCACCAGAGAAGAAGAGCTTTGGGAGAGATGGTGCCTCTTGGGCCTTGCTTTCCCGGACTCCATGTTCGCTTCCTGGATTCACCCTGCCAGGCCGAACTAAGCAGACACAGCCACAACCCTTCAGGAGCGTGCGTAGCCTAGGATGGCACACTATGCACACTACATTCTCCCATTGTAGGCATCGTTTGGCCATTTACTCTGGCGCTCAGACGGACTCGCCGACTAGGCCAGTGCTTTCCCCACACGAAAGGAGAGGTGACAGGATCCCTGCACACGGCCCGTGCACTGAATTGGGAGCTTTGGGGGACTGTCCCCACTCCTTTCCCTTAAACGCCGTGCCTCCCCCAAGCTTGCACATCATGGAGGAAGACGGCATCTGACTCCCTGTTATTTCAGGGAGCTGTTTCTGCGAGTTCAACGTAGGCGCGTGGTGGCTAGTGCATGTCTGCCCCAGGGACAGGTGGCCAAGTAGCTGCTATCTCTTTGGGCCCAGAGGCTCAGGACAGGCATGCTTTCTACCCAGACTCCTTCCTAACAGTGGAGCACGCGCCCTGCCCACCACATCCCCTCCTGACTCCTTAGCAGCCAGGCTTCCTTCTCTCTGCACTGGGAGCCGGTGACACTTGTATTGCCTCTGGCCGCTGTGCCTACCAGGGCCGGCTCTCCTGCTTCGCAACCGTTTTCACACCAGAAGGCCAACGGCTCTTGTTCTTCTCCCTGGGCAGCTTGCTGCACCTTCCACAAATATGCTCCTGGGGAGCGCAGTGAACAACGTGTCATTTCCTTAAGGCTCTTCCCACAGGCGCAATCGCGCTTCTCTCTCAGGTAGAGGGGATGCCCAGGAAAAGAGGATTTAGCTCTATGCCGGTTGATTCCACCCTGCTGAGGAGACCAGCTCAGGCCCACAGGAGCATCCCTCAGACGCGACTCTGATTTCCCAAAGAATGCTGTGCTTTCCCAGAGTGGATGCCCGAGCAAAGAGGCTTTCATCTATACGGGTTTCTCCAATCCTACTACGAATACTAGGCTAAGGCAAGCAGCAACTGCAGCCCACAGAACGGACTCTGATTTCCCAGCGACTGCTATGCTTTCGCAGAGGTTTTCAGCTTGGCACGAACCGCACTTCACTGTTGCTTCCTCAGCAAGTCTTTGGTCATTCTCTCTGTCGCGTCAAGGAAGAAGAGCTGCGGGAGAGATGGTGCCTCTTGGGCCTTGCTTTCCCGGGCTCCATGTTCGCGTCCTAGTTTCACTCTGCCAGGCCGAACTAAGCAGACACAGCCACAACCCTGCAGTGGCGTGCGTAGCCTAGGATGGCACTCTATGCACACTACCATCTCCCTGTGTAGGCATCGCTTGGCTTTAGCTCTGGCGCTCAGGCAGACTCGCCGACTAGGCCAGTGCTTTCGCCACAGGAAAGCAGAGGTGACAGGATCCCTGCACAAGGCCCGTGCACTGAACAGGGAGCTTTGGGGGACTTTCGCCACTCCTTCCCCTTCTACCCCGCGCCAAATCCACGCTTCCACATCCTGGAGGAAGACGGCATCTGACTCCCCGTTATTTCAGGGAGCTGTTTCTGCGAGTTCAGGGTAGGCGCCTGGTGGCTAGCGCATGTCTGCCCCAGGGACAGGTGACCAAGGAGCTGCTATCTCTTTGGGCCCAGAGGCTCAGGACAGGCATGCTTTTTGCCCAGACTCTTTCCTAAGAGTGGAGCACGCATCCTGCCGTAATCATCCCCTCCTTTCTCCTTAGCAGCCAGGCTTCTGTCTCTCTGCACTGGGAGCGGGTGACACTTGTATTGCCACTGGCCGCTGTGCCTGCCAGGGCCGGCTCTCCTGCTTCGCAACCGTTTCCAGACCAGAAGGCCAACGGCTCCTGTTCTTCTCCCCGGGGAGCGTGCTGCACCTTCCACAGACATGCTCCTGGGGAGCGCAGTGTCCCTTTCCTTAAGGGTCTTTCCGCAGGCGCAACCGCGCGTCTCTCTCAGGCAGAGGGGATGCCCAGGCAAAGAAGATTTCGCTCCATGCGGGTTTATTACACCGTGCTTTGGAGACCAGATCAGGCTAACAGGAGCATCCCACAGACCCGACTCTGATTTCCCAAAGAATGCTGTGCTTTCCCAGAGGGGATGCCGGACAAAGAGTCTTTCGCTCCTCGCGGGTTTCTCCCATATTTCTGCGAATACTAGGCTAAGGCAAGCAGCCACAGCAGCCCACAGAACCGACTCTGATTTCCCAGTGACTGCTATACTTTCACAGAGGTTTTCAGCTTGGCACAAACCGCACTTCACTGCTGCTTCCTCAGCAAGGCTTTGTGTGTTCGCTCTGCCGCGGCAGGGAAGAAGAGCCGCGGGAGAGCTGGTGCCTCTTGGACCTTGCTTTCCAGGGCTCCATGTTCACGCCCAGGGTTCACCTTGCTATGCCGAAGTAAGCAGACACAGACACAACCCTGCTGCAGCGTGCATGTTCTAGCAAGGCACTCTATGCCTAATACCATCTGCTGGGGTAGGTAAGGCTTTGCTTTAGCTCTGGCGCTCAGGCAGACTAGGGGTCTAGGCCAGTGCCTTCACCACAGGAGAGAGGAGGCGACAGAATCCCTGCACACGGCCGTGCACTGGGATGCGGTACTGTGGGGGACTGTCTCCACTCTTTCCCCGGCACACCCACTGCCACCCACATCGCTGCCACATCGTGGTGGAAGACAGCATCTGACTGCACGTTTCTCCATGGGGTTGTTACTGCGAGTTCGGCGTATGGCACCTGGTGGCAAGTCCAAGTCTGCCCTTGGGACAGGTGGCCAAGGAGATGCTGTCCACTTGGGACCAGAGGCACAGGAGAGGCCTGCCTTCTGCCCAGACTCCTTCCTCACAGAGGAGCATGTGACCATGCCCTAATCGTCCCCTCATGTCTCCTTAGCAGCCAGGCTTCCAACTCTGCACAGAGAGCGGGTGACACTTGTCTTGCCACTGGCCTGCTGTTCGTGCCACGGCAGGCTATCCTGCTTCCCGACCGTTTCCCGACCCCAAGGCCAACGGCTCCTTCTCTTCTCCGGGGCGGCGTGCTGCGCCTTCCCTACACTTGATTCCCTCTCAGGCAGAGGGGATGCTAGGGCAAAGGGTATTTCGCTCCATGCGGGTAACTTCCACCGAGCTGCGGAGACTAGCCCAGGCAAGCTGCAGCAGCATCCCCAAACCCAACTCTGATTTCCCAAGGAACGCTGTGCTTTCCCAGAGGAGATGCCCAGGCAAAGAGGCTTTCGCTGTATGCGTGTTTCTCCTACCGCGAGGCTGGGCTCAGGCAAGAAGCAGCAGCCCGCAGAACATTTCTCAGCGAATGCTGTGCTTTCGCAGAGGCTTTGGCTTGGAGCGAACAGCACTTCGCTTCTGCTTCCTCAGCAAGCCTTCAGTCGCACCAGAGAAGAAGAGCTTTGGGAGAGATGGTGCCTCTTGGGCCTTGCTTTCCCGGACTCCATGTTCGCTTCCTGGATTCACCCTGCCAGGCCGAACTAAGCAGACACAGCCACAACCCTTCAGGAGCATGCGTAGCCTAGGATGGCACACTATGCACACTACATTCTCCCATTGTAGGCATCGTTTGGCCATTTACTCTGGCGCTCAGACGGACTCGCCGACTAGGCCAGTGCTTTCCCCACACGAAAGGAGAGGTGACAGGATCCCTGCACACGGCCCGTGCACTGAATTGGGAGCTTTGGGGGACTGTCCCCACTCCTTTCCCTTAAACGCCGTGCCTTCTCCAAGCTTGCACATCCTGGAAGAAGACGGCATCTGACTCCCTGTTATTTCAGGGAGCTGTTTCTGCGAGTTCAACGTAGGCGCGTGGTGGCTAGTGCATGTCTGCCCCAGGGACAGGTGGCCAAGGAGCTGCTATCTCTTTGGGCCCAGAGGCTCAGGACAGGCATGCTTTCTACCCAGACTCCTTCCTAACAGTGGAGCAAGCGCCCTGCCCACCACATCCCCTCCTGACTCCTTAGCAGCCAGGCTTCCTTCTCTCTGCACAGGGAGCCGGTGACACTTGTATTGCCTCTGGCCGCTGTGCCTGCCAGGGCCGGCTCTCCTGCTTCGCAACCGTTTTCACACCAGAAGGCCAACGGCTCTTGTTCTTCTCCCTGGGCAGCTTGCTGCACCTTCCACAAATATGCTCCTGGGGAGCGCAGTGAACAACGTGTCATTTCCTTAAGGCTCTTCCCACAGGCGCAATCGCGCTTCTCTCTCAGGTAGAGGGGATGCCCAGGAAAAGAGGATTTAGCTCTATGCCGGTTGATTCCACCCTGCTGAGGAGACCAGCTCAGGCCCACAGGAGCATCCCTCAGACGCGACTCTGATTTCCCAAAGAATGCTGTGCTTTCCCAGAGTGGATGCCCGAGCAAAGAGGCTTTCATCTATACGGGTTTCTCCAATCCTACTACGAATACTAGGCTAAGGCAAGCAGCAACTGCAGCCCACAGAAAGGACTCTGATTTCCCAGCGACTGCTATGCTTTCGCAGAGGTTTTCAGCTTGGCACGAACCGCACTTCACTGTTGCTTCCTCAGCAAGTCTTTGGTCATTCTCTCTGTCGCGTCAAGGAAGAAGAGCTGCGGGAGAGATGGTGCCTCTTGGGCCTTGCTTTCCCGGGCTCCATGTTCGCGTCCTAGTTTCACTCTGCCAGGCCGAACTAAGCAGACACAGCCACAACCCTGCAGTGGCGTGCGTAGCCTAGGATGGCACTCTATGCACACTACCATCTCCCTGTGTAGGCATCGCTTGGCTTTAGCTCTGGCGCTCAGGCAGACTCGCCGACTAGGCCAGTGCTTTCGCCACAGGAAAGCAGAGGTGACAGGATCCCTGCACAAGGCCCGTGCACTGAACAGGGAGCTTTGGGGGACTGTCGCCACTCCTTCCCCTTCTACCCCGCGCCAAATCCACGCTTCCACATCCTGGAGGAAGACGGCATCTGACTCCCCGTTATTTCAGGGAGCTGTTTCTGCGAGTTCAGGGTAGGCGCCTGGTGGCTAGCGCATGTCTGCCCCAGGGACAGGTGACCAAGGAGCTGCTATCTCTTTGGGCCCAGAGGCTCAGGACAGGCATGCTTTTTGCCCAGACTCTTTCCTAAGAGTGGAGCACGCATCCTGCCGTAATCATCCCCTCCTTTCTCCTTAGCAGCCAGGCTTCTGTCTCTCTGCACTGGGAGCGGGTGACACTTGTATTGCCACTGGCCGCTGTGCCTGCCAGGGCCGGCTCTCCTGCTTCGCAACCGTTTCCAGACCAGAAGGCCAACGGCTCCTGTTCTTCTCCCCGGGGAGCGTGCTGCACCTTCCACAGACATGCTCCTGGGGAGCGCAGTGTCCCTTTCCTTAAGGGTCTTTCCGCAGGCGCAACCGCGCGTCTCTCTCAGGCAGAGGGGATGCCCAGGCAAAGAAGATTTCGCTCCATGCGGGTTTATTACACCGTGCTTTGGAGACCAGATCAGGCTAACAGGAGCATCCCACAGACCCGACTCTGATTTCCCAAAGAATGCTGTGCTTTCCCAGAGGGGATGCCGGACAAAGAGTCTTTCGCTCCTCGCGGGTTTCTCCCATATTTCTGCGAATACTAGGCTAAGGCAAGCAGCCACAGCAGCCCACAGAACCGACTCTGATTTCCCAGTGACTGCTATACTTTCACAGAGGTTTTCAGCTTGGCACAAACCGCACTTCACTGCTGCTTCCTCAGCAAGGCTTTGTGTGTTCGCTCTGCCGCGGCAGGGAAGAAGAGCCGCGGGAGAGCTGGTGCCTCTTGGACCTTGCTTTCCAGGGCTCCATGTTCACGCCCAGGGTTCACCTTGCTATGCCGAAGTAAGCAGACACAGACACAACCCTGCTGCAGCGTGCATGTTCTAGCAAGGCACTCTATGCCTAATACCATCTGCTGGGGTAGGTAAGGCTTTGCTTTAGCTCTGGAGCTCAGGCAGACTAGGGGTCTAGGCCAGTGCCTTCACCACAGGAGAGAGGAGGCGACAGAATCCCTGCACACGGCCGTGCACTGGGATGCGGTACTGTGGGGGACTGTCTCCACTCTTTCCCCGGCACACCCACTGCCACCCACATCGCTGCCACATCGTGGTGGAAGACAGCATCTGACTGCACGTTTCTCCATGGGGTTGTTACTGCGAGTTCGGCGTATGGCACCTGGTGGCAAGTCCAAGTCTGCCCTTGGGACAGGTGGCCAAGGAGATGCTGTCCACTTGGGACCAGAGGCACAGGAGAGGCCTGCCTTCTGCCCAGACTCCTTCCTCACAGAGGAGCATGTGACCATGCCCTAATCATCCCCTCATGTCTCCTTAGCAGCCAGGCTTCCAACTCTGCACAGAGAGCGGGTGACACTTGTCTTGCCACTGGCCTGCTGTTCGTGCCACGGCAGGCTATCCTGCTTCCCGACCGTTTCCCGACCCCAAGGCCAACGGCTCCTTCTCTTCTCCGGGGCGGCGTGCTGCGCCTTCCCTACACTTGATTCCCTCTCAGGCAGAGGGGATGCTAGGGCAAAGGGTATTTCGCTCCATGCGGGTAACTTCCACCGAGCTGCGGAGACTAGCCCAGGCAAGCTGCAGCAGCATCCCCAAACCCAACTCTGATTTCCCAAGGAACGCTGTGCTTTCCCAGAGGAGATGCCCAGGCAAAGAGGCTTTCGCTGTATGCGTGTTTCTCCTACCGCGAGGCTGGGCTCAGGCAAGAAGCAGCAGCCCGCAGAACATTTCTCAGCGAATGCTGTGCTTTCGCAGAGGCTTTGGCTTGGAGCGAACAGCACTTCGCTTCTGCTTCCTCAGCAAGCCTTCAGTCGCACCAGAGAAGAAGAGCTTTGGGAGAGATGGTGCCTCTTGGGCCTTGCTTTCCCGGACTCCATGTTCGCTTCCTGGATTCACCCTGCCAGGCCGAACTAAGCAGACACAGCCACAACCCTTCAGGAGCATGCGTAGCCTAGGATGGCACACTATGCACACTACATTCTCCCATTGTAGGCATCGTTTGGCCATTTACTCTGGCGCTCAGACGGACTCGCCGACTAGGCCAGTGCTTTCCCCACACGAAAGGAGAGGTGACAGGATCCCTGCACACGGCCCGTGCACTGAATTGGGAGCTTTGGGGGACTGTCCCCACTCCTTTCCCTTAAACGCCGTGCCTTCTCCAAGCTTGCACATCATGGAGGAAGACGGCATCTGACTCCCTGTTATTTCAGGGAGCTGTTTCTGCGAGTTCAACGTAGGCGCGTGGTGGCTAGTGCATGTCTGCCCCAGGGACAGGTGGCCAAGGAGCTGCTATCTCTTTGGGCCCAGAGGCTCAGGACAGGCATGCTTTCTACCCAGACTCCTTCCTAACAGTGGAGCACGCGCCCTGCCCACCACATCCCCTCCTGACTCCTTAGCAGCCAGGCTTCCTTCTCTCTGCACAGGGAGCCGGTGACACTTGTATTGCCTCTGGCCGCTGTGCCTGCCAGGGCCGGCTCTCCTGCTTCGCAACCGTTTTCACACCAGAAGGCCAACGGCTCTTGTTCTTCTCCCTGGGCAGCTTGCTGCACCTTCCACAAATATGCTCCTGGGGAGCGCAGTGAACAACGTGTCATTTCCTTAAGGCTCTTCCCACAGGCGCAATCGCGTTTCTCTCTCAGGCAGAGGGGATGCCCAGGCAAAGAGGATTTCGCTCCATGCCGGTTGATTCCACCCTGCTGAGGAGACCAGCTCAGGCCCACAAGAGCATCCCTCAGACCCGACTCTGATTTCCCAAAGAATGCTGTGCTTTCCCAGAGTGGATGCCCGAGCAAAGAGGCTTTCATCTATACGGGTTTCTCCAATCCTACTACGAATACTAGGCTAAGGCAAGCAGCAACTGCTGCCCACAGAACGGACTCTGATTTCCCAGCGACTGCTATGCTTTCGCAGAGGTTTTCAGCTTGGCACGAACCGCACTTCGCTGCTGCTTCCTCAGAAAGGCATTGGGTGTTCACTCTGCGGGGCAGGGAAGAAGTGCTGCGGGAAAGGTGGTGCCCCTTGGCATTTGATTTCCCTGGCTCCGAGTTTAGCCCGGGATTTACCTTGCTATGCTGAAATAAGCAGACAAAGTCACAACCCTGCAGCAGTGAGCTTGGCCTAGCATGGCACTCTATGCCTATTACCATCTCCTGGGGTAGATTAGGCTTTGCTTTTTGCTCTGGCTCTACGGCAGACTCGGGGTCTAGGCCAGTGCCTTCACCACAGGAGAGAGGAGGCGACAGAATCCCTGCACACGGCCCGTGCACTGGGATGGGGTACTGTGGGGGACTGTCTCCACTCTTTCCCTGGCACACCCCCTGCCACCCACATCGCTGCCACATTGTGGTTGAAGACAGCATCTGACTGCACGTTTCTCCATGGGGTTGTTACTGCGAGTTCGGCGTATGGCACCTGGTGGCAAGTCCAAGTCTGCCCTTGGGACAGGTGGCCAAGGAGATGCTGTACCCTTGGGACCAGAGGCACAAGAGAGGCCTGCCTTCTGCCCAGACTCCTTCCTCAGAGTGGAGCACGCGAACATGCCCTAGTCGTCCCCTCATGTCTCCTTCGCAGCCAGGCTTCCAACTCTCTGCACAGAGAGCCGGTGACACTTGTCTTGTCACTGGCCTGCTGTTCGTGCCACGGCAGGCTATCCTGCTTCCCGACCGTTTCCCGACCCCAAGGCCAACGGCTCCTTCTCTTCTCCGGGCGGCGAGCTGCGCCTTCCCTACACTTGATTCCCTCTCAGGCAGAGGGGATGCTAGGGCAAAGGGTATTTCGCTCCATGCGGGTATCTTCCACCGAGCTGCGGAGACTAGCCCAGGCAAGCAGCAGCAGCATCCGCAAACCCAACTCTGATTTCCCAAGGAACGCTGTGCTTTCCCAGAGGAGATGCCCAGGCAAAGAGGCTTTCGCTGTATGCGTGTTTCTCCTACCGCGAGGCTGGGCTCAGGCAAGAAGCAGCAGCCCGCAGAACATTTCTCAGCGAATGCTGTGCTTTCGCAGAGGCTTTGGCTTGGAGCGAACAGCACTTCGCTGCTGCTTCCTCAACAAGCCTTCAGTCGCACCAGGGAAGAAGAGCTTTGGGAGAGATGGTGCCTCTTGGGCCTTGCTTTCCCGGACTCCATGTTCGCTTCCTGGGTTCACCCTGCCAGGCCGAACTAAGCAGACACAGCCACAACCCTTCAGGAGCGTGCGTAGCCTAGGATGGCACACTATGCACACTACGATCTCCCAGGTTAGGCATCGTTTGGCCTTTTACTCTGGCGCTCAGGCGGACTCGCGGACTAGGCCAGTGCTTTCCCCACAGGAAAGGAGAGGTGACAGGATCCCAGCACACGGCCCGTGCACTGAATTGGGAGCTTTGGGGTACTGTCCCCACTCCTTTCCCTTAAACGCCGTGCCTCCTCCAAGCTTGCACATCATGGAGGAAGACGGCATCTGACTCCCTGTTATTTCAGGGAGCTGTTTCTGCGAGTTCAACGTAGGCGCGTGGTGGCTAGTGCATGTCTGCCCCAGGGACAGGTGGCCAAGTAGCTGCTATCTCTTTGGGCCCAGAGGCTCAGGACAGGCATGCTTTCTACCCAGACTCCTTCCTAACAGTGGAGCACGCGCCCTGCCCACCACATCACCTCCCGTCTCCTTAGCGGCCGGGCTTCCTTCTCTCTGCACAGGGAGCCGGTGACACTTGTATTGCCACCGGCCGCTGTGCCTGCCGTGGCCGGCTCTCCTGCTTCGCAACCGTTTTCACACCAGAAGGCCAACGGCTCTTGTTCTTCTCCCTGGGCAGCTTGCTGCACCTTCCACAAATATGCTCCTGGGGAGCGCAGTGAACAACGTGTCATTTCCTTAAGGCTCTTCCCACAGGCGCAATCGCGCTTCTCTCTCAGGTAGAGGGGATGCCCAGGAAAAGAGGATTTAGCTCTATGCCGGTTGATTCCACCCTGCTGAGGAGACCAGCTCAGGCCCACAGGAGCATCCCTCAGACGCGACTCTGATTTCCCAAAGAATGCTGTGCTTTCCCAGAGTGGATGCCCGAGCAAAGAGGCTTTCATCTATACGGGTTTCTCCAATCCTACTACGAATACTAGGCTAAGGCAAGCAGCAACTGCAGCCCACAGAAAGGACTCTGATTTCCCAGCGACTGCTATGCTTTCGCAGAGGTTTTCAGCTTGGCACGAACCGCACTTCACTGTTGCTTCCTCAGCAAGTCTTTGGTCATTCTCTCTGTCGCGTCAAGGAAGAAGAGCTGCGGGAGAGATGGTGCCTCTTGGGCCTTGCTTTCCCGGGCTCCATGTTCGCGTCCTAGTTTCACTCTGCCAGGCCGAACTAAGCAGACACAGCCACAACCCTGCAGTGGCGTGCGTAGCCTAGGATGGCACTCTATGCACACTACCATCTCCCTGTGTAGGCATCGCTTGGCTTTAGCTCTGGCGCTCAGGCAGACTCGCCGACTAGGCCAGTGCTTTCGCCACAGGAAAGCAGAGGTGACAGGATCCCTGCACAAGGCCCGTGCACTGAACAGGGAGCTTTGGGGGACTGTCGCCACTCCTTCCCCTTCTACCCCGCGCCAAATCCACGCTTCCACATCCTGGAGGAAGACGGCATCTGACTCCCCGTTATTTCAGGGAGCTGTTTCTGCGAGTTCAGGGTAGGCGCCTGGTGGCTAGCGCATGTCTGCCCCAGGGACAGGTGACCAAGGAGCTGCTATCTCTTTGGGCCCAGAGGCTCAGGACAGGCATGCTTTTTGCCCAGACTCTTTCCTAAGAGTGGAGCACGCATCATGCCGTAATCATCCCCTCCTTTCTCCTTAGCAGCCAGGCTTCTGTCTCTCTGCACTGGGAGCGGGTGACACTTGTATTGCCACTGGCCGCTGTGCCTGCCAGGGCCGGCTCTCCTGCTTCGCAACCGTTTCCAGACCAGAAGGCCAACGGCTCCTGTTCTTCTCCCCGGGGAGCGAGCTGCACCTTCCACAGACATGCTCCTGGGGAGCGCAGTGTCCCTTTCCTTAAGGGTCTTTCCGCAGGCGCAACCGCGCGTCTCTCTCAGGCAGAGGGGATGCCCAGGCAAAGAAGATTTCGCTCCATGCGGGTTTATTACACCGTGCTTTGGAGACCAGATCAGGCTAACAGGAGCATCCCACAGACCCGACTCTGATTTCCCAAAGAATGCTGTGCTTTCCCAGAGGGGATGCCGGACAAAGAGTCTTTCGCTCCTCGCAGGTTTCTCCCATATTTCTGCGAATACTAGGCTAAGGCAAGCAGCCACAGCAGCCCACAGAACCGACTCTGATTTCCCAGTGACTGCTATACTTTCACAGAGGTTTTCAGCTTGGCACAAACCGCACTTCACTGCTGCTTCCTCAGCAAGGCTTTGTGTGTTCGCTCTGCCGCGGCAGGGAAGAAGAGCCGCGGGAGAGCTGGTGCCTCTTGGACCTTGCTTTCCAGGGCTCCATGTTCACGCCCAGGGTTCACCTTGCTATGCCGAAGTAAGCAGACACAGACACAACCCTGCTGCAGCGTGCATGTTCTAGCAAGGCACTCTATGCCTAATACCATCTGCTGGGGTAGGTAAGGCTTGCTTTAGCTCTGGCGCTCAGGCAGACTAGGGGTCTAGGCCAGTGCCTTCACCACAGGAGAGAGGAGGCGACAGAATCCCTGCACACGGCCGTGCACTGGGTTGCGGTACTGTGGGGGACTGTCTCCACTCTTTCCCCGGCACACCCACTGCCACCCACATCGCTGCCACATCGTGGTGGAAGACAGCATCTGACTGCACGTTTCTCCATGGGGTTGTTACTGCGAGTTCGGCGTATGGCACCTGGTGGCAAGTCCAAGTCTGCCCTTGGGACAGGTGGCCAAGGAGATGCTGTCCACTTGGGACCAGAGGCACAGGAGAGGCCTGCCTTCTGCCCAGACTCCTTCCTCACAGAGGAGCATGTGACCATGCCCTAATCGTCCCCTCATGTCTCCTTAGCAGCCAGGCTTCCAACTCTGCACAGAGAGCGGGTGACACTTGTCTTGCCACTGGCCTGCTGTTCGTGCCACGGCAGGCTATCCTGCTTCCCGACCGTTTCCCGACCCCAAGGCCAACGGCTCCTTCTCTTCTCCGGGGCGGCGTGCTGCGCCTTCCCTACACTTGATTCCCTCTCAGGCAGAGGGGATGCTAGGGCAAAGGGTATTTCGCTCCCTGCGGGTATCTTCCACCGAGCTGCGGAGACTAGCCCAGGCAAGCTGCAGCAGCATCCCCAAACCCAACTCTGATTTCCCAAGGAACGCTGTGCTTTCCCAGAGGAGATGCCCAGGCAAAGAGGCTTTCGCTGTATGCGTGTTTCTCCTACCGCGAGGCTGGGCTCAGGCAAGAAGCAGCAGCCCGCAGAACATTTCTCAGCGAATGCTGTGCTTTCGCAGAGGCTTTGGCTTGGAGCGAACAGCACTTCGCTTCTGCTTCCTCAGCAAGCCTTCAGTCGCACCAGAGAAGAAGAGCTTTGGGAGAGATGGTGCCTCTTGGGCCTTGCTTTCCCGGACTCCATGTTCGCTTCCTGGATTCACCCTGCCAGGCCGAACTAAGCAGACACAGCCACAACCCTTCAGGAGCATGCGTAGCCTAGGATGGCACACTATGCACACTACATTCTCCCATTGTAGGCATCGTTTGGCCATTTACTCTGGCGCTCAGACGGACTCGCCGACTAGGCCAGTGCTTTCCCCACACGAAAGGAGAGGTGACAGGATCCCTGCACACGGCCCGTGCACTGAATTGGGAGCTTTGGGGGACTGTCCCCACTCCTTTCCCTTAAACGCCGTGCCTTCTCCAAGCTTGCACATCATGGAGGAAGACGGCATCTGATTCCCTGTTATTTCAGGGAGCTGTTTCTGCGAGTTCAACGTAGGCGCGTGGTGGCTAGTGCATGTCTGCCCCAGGGACAGGTGGCCAAGGAGCTGCTATCTCTTTGGGCCCAGAGGCTCAGGACAGGCATGCTTTCTACCCAGACTCCTTCCTAACAGTGGAGCACGCGCCCTGCCCACCACATCCCCTCCTGACTCCTTAGCAGCCAGGCTTCCTTCTCTCTGCACAGGGAGCCGGTGACACTTGTATTGCCTCTGGCAGCTGTGCCTGCCAGGGCCGGCTCTCCTGCTTCGCAACCGTTTTCACACCAGAAGGCCAACGGCTCTTGTTCTTCTCCCTGGGCAGCTTGCTGCACCTTCCACAAATATGCTCCTGGGGAGCGCAGTGAACAACGTGTCATTTCCTTAAGGCTCTTCCCACAGGCGCAATCGCGCTTCTCTCTCAGGTAGAGGGGATGCCCAGGAAAAGAGGATTTAGCTCTATGCCGGTTGATTCCACCCTGCTGAGGAGACCAGCTCAGGCCCACAGGAGCATCCCTCAGACGCGACTCTGATTTCCCAAAGAATGCTGTGCTTTCCCAGAGTGGATGCCCGAGCAAAGAGGCTTTCATCTATACGGGTTTCTCCAATCCTACTACGAATACTAGGCTAAGGCAAGCAGCAACTGCAGCCCACAGAAAGGACTCTGATTTCCCAGCGACTGCTATGCTTTCGCAGAGGTTTTCAGCTTGGCACGAACCGCACTTCACTGTTGCTTCCTCAGCAAGTCTTTGGTCATTCTCTCTGTCGCGTCAAGGAAGAAGAGCTGCGGGAGAGATGGTGCCTCTTGGGCCTTGCTTTCCCGGGCTCCATGTTCGCGTCCTAGTTTCACTCTGCCAGGCCGAACTAAGCAGACACAGCCACAACCCTGCAGTGGCGTGCGTAGCCTAGGATGGCACTCTATGCACACTACCATCTCCCTGTGTAGGCATCGCTTGGCTTTAGCTCTGGCGCTCAGGCAGACTCGCCGACTAGGCCAGTGCTTTCGCCACAGGAAAGCAGAGGTGACAGGATCCCTGCACAAGGCCCGTGCACTGAACAGGGAGCTTTGGGAGACTGTCGCCACTCCTTCCCCTTCTACCCCGCGCCAAATCCACGCTTCCACATCCTGGAGGAAGACGGCATCTGACTCCCCGTTATTTCAGGGAGCTGTTTCTGCGAGTTCAGGGTAGGCGCCTGGTGGCTAGCGCATGTCTGCCCCAGGGACAGGTGACCAAGGAGCTGCTATCTCTTTGGGCCCAGAGGCTCAGGACAGGCATGCTTTTTGCCCAGACTCTTTCCTAAGAGTGGAGCACGCATCCTGCCGTAATCATCCCCTCCTTTCTCCTTAGCAGCCAGGCTTCTGTCTCTCTGCACTGGGAGCGGGTGACACTTGTATTGCCACTGGCCGCTGTGCCTGCCAGGGCCGGCTCTCCTGCTTCGCAACCGTTTCCAGACCAGAAGGCCAACGGCTCCTGTTCTTCTCCCCGGGGAGCGTGCTGCACCTTCCACAGACATGCTCCTGGGGAGCGCAGTGTCCCTTTCCTTAAGGGTCTTTCCGCAGGCGCAACCGCGCGTCTCTCTCAGGCAGAGGGGATGCCCAGGCAAAGAAGATTTCGCTCCATGCGGGTTTATTACACCGTGCTTTGGAGACCAGATCAGGCTAACAGGAGCATCCCACAGACCCGACTCTGATTTCCCAAAGAATGCTGTGCTTTCCCAGAGGGGATGCCGGACAAAGAGTCTTTCGCTCCTCGCGGGTTTCTCCCATATTTCTGC
This sequence comes from Mustela lutreola, assembly GCF_030435805.1. Classification (NCBI taxonomy): domain Eukaryota; kingdom Metazoa; phylum Chordata; class Mammalia; order Carnivora; family Mustelidae; genus Mustela; species Mustela lutreola. The sequence goes on from NC_081307.1 coordinate 658,192, forward strand.
GAATACTAGGCTAAGGCAAGCAGCCACAGCAGCCCACAGAACCGACTCTGATTTCCCAGTGACTGCTATACTTTCACAGAGGTTTTCAGCTTGGCACAAACCGCACTTCACTGCTGCTTCCTCAGCAAGGCTTTGTGTGTTCGCTCTGCCGCGGCAGGGAAGAAGAGCCGCGGGAGAGCTGGTGCCTCTTGGACCTTGCTTTCCAGGGCTCCATGTTCACGCCCAGGGTTCACCTTGCTATGCCGAAGTAAGCAGACACAGACACAACCCTGCTGCAGCGTGCATGTTCTAGCAAGGCACTCTATGCCTAATACCATCTGCTGGGGTAGGTAAGGCTTTGCTTTAGCTCTGGCGCTCAGACAGACTAGGGGTCTAGGCCAGTGCCTTCACCACAGGAGAGAGGAGGCGACAGAATCCATGCACACGGCCGTGCACTGGGATGCGGTACTGTGGGGGACTGTCTCCACTCTTTCCCCGGCACACCCACTGCCACCCACATCGCTGCCACATCGTGGTGGAAGACAGCATCTGACTGCACGTTTCTCCATGGGGTTGTTACTGCGAGTTCGGCGTATGGCACCTGGTGGCAAGTCCAAGTCTGCCCTTGGGACAGGTGGCCAAGGAGATGCTGTCCACTTGGGACCAGAGGCACAGGAGAGGCCTGCCTTCTGCCCAGACTCCTTTCTCACAGAGGAGCATGTGACCATGCCCTAATCGTCCCCTCATGTCTCCTTAGCAGCCAGGCTTCCAACTCTGCACAGAGAGCGGGTGACACTTGTCTTGCCACTGGCCTGCTGTTCGTGCCACGGCAGGCTATCCTGCTTCCCGACCGTTTCCCGACCCCAAGGCCAACGGCTCCTTCTCTTCTCCGGGGCGGCGTGCTGCACCTTCCCTACACTTGATTCCCTCTCAGGCAGAGGGGATGCTAGGGCAAAGGGTATTTCGCTCCATGCGGGTATCTTCCACCGAGCTGCGGAGACTAGCCCAGGCAAGCTGCAGCAGCATCCCCAAACCCAACTCTGATTTCCCAAGGAACGCTGTGCTTTCCCAGAGGAGATGCCCAGGCAAAGAGGCTTTCGCTGTATGCGTGTTTCTCCTACCGCGAGGCTGGGCTCAGGCAAGAAGCAGCAGCCCGCAGAACATTTCTCAGCGAATGCTGTGCTTTCGCAGAGGCTTTGGCTTGGAGCGAACAGCACTTCGCTTCTGCTTCCTCAGCAAGCCTTCAGTCGCACCAGAGAAGAAGAGCTTTGGGAGAGATGGTGCCTCTTGGGCCTTGCTTTCCCGGACTCCATGTTCGCTTCCTGGATTCACCCTGCCAGGCCGAACTAAGCAGACACAGCCACAACCCTTCAGGAGCATGCGTAGCCTAGGATGGCACACTATGCACACTACATTCTCCCATTGTAGGCATCGTTTGGCCATTTACTCTGGCGCTCAGACGGACTCGCCGACTAGGCCAGTGCTTTCCCCACACGAAAGGAGAGGTGACAGGATCCCTGCACACGGCCCGTGCACTGAATTGGGAGCTTTGGGGGACTGTCCCCACTCCTTTCCCTTAAACGCGGTGCCTTCTCCAAGCTTGCACATCCTGGAGGAAGACGGCATCTGACTCCCTGTTATTTCAGGGAGCTGTTTCTGCGAGTTCAACGTAGGCGCGTGGTGGCTAGTGCATGTCTGCCCCAGGGACAGGTGGCCAAGGAGCTGCTATCTCTTTGGGCCCAGAGGCTCAGCACAGGCATGCTTTCTACCCAGACTCCTTCCTAACAGTGGAGCACGCGCCCTGCCCACCACATCCCCTCCTGACTCCTTAGCAGCCAGGCTTCCTTCTCTCTGCACAGGGAGCCGGTGACACTTGTATTGCCTCTGGCCGCTGTGCCTGCCAGGGCCGGCTCTCCTGCTTCGCAACCGTTTTCACACCAGAAGGCCAACGGCTCTTGTTCTTCTCCCTGGGCAGCTTGCTGCACCTTCCACAAATATGCTCCTGGGGAGCGCAGTGAACAACGTGTCATTTCCTTAAGGCTCTTCCCACAGGCGCAATCGCGCTTCTCTCTCAGGCAGAGGGGATGCCCAGGCAAAGAGGATTTCGCTCCATGCCGGTTGATTCCACCCTGCTGAGGAGACCAGCTCAGGCCCACAAGAGCATCCCTCAGACCCGACAATGATTTCCCAAAGAATGCTGTGCTTTCCCAGAGTGGATGCCCGAGCAAAGAGGCTTTCATCTATACGGGTTTCTCCAATCCTACTACGAATACTAGGCTAAGGCAAGCAGCAACTGCTGCCCACAGAACGGACTCTGATTTCCCAGCGACTGCTATGCTTTCGCAGAGGTTTTCAGCTTGGCACGAACCGCACTTCGCTGCTGCTTCCTCAGAAAGGCATTGGGTGTTCACTCTGCGGGGCAGGGAAGAAGTGCTGCGGGAAAGGTGGTGCCTCTTGGCATTTGATTTCCCTGGCTCCGAGTTTAGCCCGGGATTTACCTTGCTATGCTGAAATAAGCAGACAAAGTCACAACCCTGCAGCAGTGAGCTTGGCCTAGCATGGCACTCTATGCCTATTACCATCTCCTGGGGTAGATTAGATTTGCTTTTTGCTCTGGCTCTAAGGCAGACTCGGGGTCTAGGCCAGTGCCTTCACCACAGGAGAGAGGAGGCGACAGAATCCCTGCACACGGCCCGTGCACTGGGATGGGGTACTGTGGCGGACTGTCTCCACTCTTTCCCCGGCACACCCCCTGCCACCCACATCGCTGCCACATTGTGGTTGAAGACAGCATCTGACTGCACGTTTCTCCATGGGGTTGTTACTGCGAGTTCGGCGTATGGCACCTGGTGGCAAGTCCAAGTCTGCCCTTGGGACAGGTGGCCAAGGAGATGCTGTACCCTTGGGACCAGAGGCACAAGAGAGGCCTGCCTTCTGCCCAGACTCCTTTCTCAGAGTGGAGCACGCGAACATGCCCTAGTCGTCCCCTCATGCCTCCTTCGCAGCCAGGCTTCCAACTCTCTGCACAGAGGGCCGGTGACACTTGTCTTGCCACTGGCCTGCTGTTCGTGCCACGGCAGGCTATCCTGCTTCCCGAGCGTTTCCCGACCCCAAGGCCAACGGCTCCTTCTCTTCTCCGGGCGGCGTGCTGCGCCTTCCCTACACTTGATTCCCTCTCAGGCAGAGGGGATGCTAGGGCAAAGGGTATTTCGCTCCATGCGGGTATCTTCCACCGAGCTGCGGAGACTAGCCCAGGCAAGCAGCAGCAGCATCCTCAAACCCAACTCTGATTTCCCAAGGAACGCTGTGCTTTCCCAGAGGAGATGCCCAGGCAAAGAGGCTTTCGCTGTATGCGTGTTTCTCCTACCGCGAGGCTGGGCTCAGGTAAGAAGTAGCAGCCCGCAGAACATTTCTCAGCGAATGCTGTGCTTTCGCAGAGGCTTTGGCTTGGAGCGAACAGCACTTCGCTGCTGCTTCCTCAACAAGCCTTCAGTCGCACCAGGGAAGAAGAGCTTTGGGAGAGATGGTGCCTCTTGGGCCTTGCTTTCCCGGACTCCATGTTCGCTTCCTGGGTTCACCCTGCCAGGCCGAACTAAGCAGACACAGCCACAACCCTTCAGGAGCGTGCGTAGCCTAGGATGGCACACTATGCACACTACGATCTCCCAGGTTAGGCATCGTGTGGCCTTTTACTCTGGCGCTCAGGCGGACTGGCGGACTAGGCCAGTGCTTTCCCCACAGGAAAGGAGAGGTGACAGGATCCCAGCACACGGCCCGTGCACTGAATTGGGAGCTTTGGGGTACTGTCCCCACTCCTTTCCCTTAAACGCCGTGCCTCCTCCAAGCTTGCACATCATGGAGGAAGACGGCATCTGACTCCCTGTTATTTCAGGGAGCTGTTTCTGCGAGTTCAACGTAGGCGCGTGGTGGCTAGTGCATGTCTGCCCCAGGGACAGGTGGCCAAGTAGCTGCTATCTCTTTGGGCCCAGAGGCTCAGGACAGGCATGCTTTCTACCCAGACTCCTTCCTAACAGTGGAGCACGCGCCCTGCCCACCACATCCCCTCCTGACTCCTTAGCAGCCTGGCTTCCTTCTCTCTGCACTGGGAGCCGGTGACACTTGTATTGCCTCTGGCCGCTGTGCCTGCCAGGGCCGGCTCTCCTGCTTCGCAACCGTTTTCACACCAGAAGGCCAACGGCTCTTGTTCTTCTCCCTGGGCAGCTTGCTGCACCTTCCACAAATATGCTCCTGGGGAGCGCAGTGAACAACGTGTCATTTCCTTAAGGCTCTTCCCACAGGCGCAATCGCGCTTCTCTCTCAGGTAGAGGGGATGCCCAGGAAAAGAGGATTTAGCTCTATGCCGGTTTTTTCCACCCTGCTGAGGAGAACAGCTCAGGCCCACAGGAGCATCCCTCAGACGCGACTCTGATTTCCCAAAGAATGCTGTGCTTTCCCAGAGTGGATGCCCGAGCAAAGAGGCTTTCATCTATACGGGTTTCTCCAATCCTACTACGAATACTAGGCTAAGGCAAGCAGCAACTGCAGCCCACAGAAAGGACTCTGATTTCCCAGCGACTGCTATGCTTTCGCAGAGGTTTTCAGCTTGGCACGAACCGCACTTCACTGTTGCTTCCTCAGCAAGTCTTTGGTCATTCTCTCTGTCGCGTCAAGGAAGAAGAGCTGCGGGAGAGATGGTGCCTCTTGGGCCTTGCTTTCCCGGGCTCCATGTTCGCGTCCTAGTTTCACTCTGCCAGGCCGAACTAAGCAGACACAGCCACAACCCTGCAGTGGCGTGCGTAGCCTAGGATGGCACTCTATGCACACTACCATCTCCCTGTGTAGGCATCGCTTGGCTTTAGCTCTGGCGCTCAGGCAGACTCGCCGACTAGGCCAGTGCTTTCGCCACAGGAAAGCAGAGGTGACAGGATCCCTGCACAAGGCCCGTGCACTGAACAGGGAGCTTTGGGGGACTGTCGCCACTCCTTCCCCTTCTACCCCGCGCCAAATCCACGCTTCCACATCCTGGAGGAAGACGGCATCTGACTCCCCGTTATTTCAGGGAGCTGTTTCTGCGAGTTCAGGGTAGGCGCCTGGTGGCTAGCGCATGTCTGCCCCAGGGACAGGTGACCAAGGAGCTGCTATCTCTTTGGGCCCAGAGGCTCAGGACAGGCATGCTTTTTGCCCAGACTCTTTCCTAAGAGTGGAGCACGCATCCTGCCGTAATCATCCCCTCCTTTCTCCTTAGCAGCCAGGCTTCTGTCTCTCTGCACTGGGAGCGGGTGACACTTGTATTGCCACTGGCCGCTGTGCCTGCCAGGGCCGGCTCTCCTGCTTCGCAACCGTTTCCAGACCAGAAGGCCAACGGCTCCTGTTCTTCTCCCCGGGGAGCGTGCTGCACCTTCCACAGACATGCTCCTGGGGAGCGCAGTGTCCCTTTCCTTAAGGGTCTTTCCGCAGGCGCAACCGCGCGTCTCTCTCAGGCAGAGGGGATGCCCAGGCAAAGAAGATTTCGCTCCATGCGGGTTTATTACACCGTGCTTTGGAGACCAGATCAGGCTAACAGGAGCATCCCACAGACCCGACTCTGATTTCCCAAAGAATGCTGTGCTTTCCCAGAGGGGATGCCGGACAAAGAGTCTTTCGCTCCTCGCGGGTTTCTCCCATAGTTCTGCGAATACTAGGCTAAGGCAAGCAGCCACAGCAGCCCACAGAACCGACTCTGATTTCCCAGTGACTGCTATACTTTCACAGAGGTTTTCAGCTTGGCACAAACCGCACTTCACTGCTGCTTCCTCAGCAAGGCTTTGTGTGTTCGCTCTGCCGCGGCAGGGAAGAAGAGCCGCGGGAGAGCTGGTGCCTCTTGGACCTTGCTTTCCAGGGCTCCATGTTCACGCCCAGGGTTCACCTTGCTATGCCGAAGTAAGCAGACACAGACACAACCCTGCTGCAGCGTGCATGTTCTAGCAAGGCACTCTATGCCTAATACCATCTGCTGGGGTAGGTAAGGCTTTGCTTTAGCTCTGGCGCTCAGGCAGACTAGGGGTCTAGGCCAGTGCCTTCACCACAGGAGAGAGGAGGCGACAGAATCCCTGCACACGGCCGTGCACTGGGATGCGGTACTGTGGGGGACTGTCTCCACTCTTTCCCCGGCACACCCACTGCCACCCACATCGCTGCCACATCGTGGTGGAAGACAGCATCTGACTGCACGTTTCTCCATGGGGTTGTTACTGCGAGTTCGGCGTATGGCACCTGGTGGCAAGTCCAAGTCTGCCCTTGGGACAGGTGGCCAAGGAGATGCTGTCCACTTGGGACCAGAGGCACAGGAGAGGCCTGCCTTCTGCCCAGACTCCTTCCTCACAGAGGAGCATGTGACCATGCCCTAATCGTCCCCTCATGTCTCCTTCGCAGCCAGGCTTCCAACTCTGCACAGAGAGCGGGTGACACTTGTCTTGCCACTGGCCTGCTGTTCGTGCCACGGCAGGCTATCCTGCTTCCCGACCGTTTCCCGACCCCAAGGCCAACGGCTCCTTCTCTTCTCCGGGGCGGCGTGCTGCGCCTTCCCTACACTTGATTCCCTCTCAGGCAGAGGGGATGCTAGGGCAAAGGGTATTTCGCTCCCTGCGGGTATCTTCCACCGAGCTGCGGAGACTAGCCCAGGCAAGCTGCAGCAGCATCCCCAAACCCAACTCTGATTTCCCAAGGAACGCTGTGCTTTCCCAGAGGAGATGCCCAGGCAAAGAAGCTTTCGCTGTATGCGTGTTTCTCCTACCGCGAGGCTGGGCTCAGGCAAGAAGCAGCAGCCCGCAGAACATTTCTCAGCGAATGCTGTGCTTTCGCAGAGGCTTTGGCTTGGAGCGAACAGCACTTCGCTTCTGCTTCCTCAGCAAGCCTTCAGTCGCACCAGAGAAGAAGAGCTTTGGGAGAGATGGTGCCTCTTGGGCCTTGCTTTCCCGGACTCCATGTTCGCTTCCTGGATTCACCCTGCCAGGCCGAACTAAGCAGACACAGCCACAACCCTTCAGGAGCATGCGTAGCCTAGGATGGCACACTATGCACACTACATTCTCCCATTGTAGGCATCGTTTGGCCATTTACTCTGGCGCTCAGACGGACTCGCCGACTAGGCCAGTGCTTTCCCCACACGAAAGGAGAGGTGACAGGATCCCTGCACACGGCCCGTGCACTGAATTGGGAGCTTTGGGGGACTGTCCCCACTCCTTTCCCTTAAATGCCGTGCCTCCTCCAAGCTTGCACATCATGGAGGAAGACGGCATCTGACTCCCTGTTATTTCAGGGAGCTGTTTCTGCGAGTTCAACGTAGGCGCGTGGTGGCTAGTGCATGTCTGCCCCAGGGACAGGTGGCCAAGGAGCTGCTATCTCTTTGGGCCCAGAGGCTCAGGACAGGCATGCTTTCTACCCAGACTCCTTCCTAACAGTGGAGCACGCGCCCTGCCCACCACATCCCCTCCTGACTCCTTAGCAGCCAGGCTTCCTTCTCTCTGCACAGGGAGCCGGTGACACTTGTATTGCCTCTGGCCGCTGTGCCTGCCAGGGCCGGCTCTCCTGCTTCGCAACCGTTTTCACACCAGAAGGCCAACGGCTCTTGTTCTTCTCCCTGGGCAGCTTGCTGCACCTTCCACAAATATGCTCCTGGGGAGCGCAGTGAACAACGTGTCATTTCCTTAAGGCTCTTCCCACAGGCGCAATCGCGCTTCTCTCTCAGGTAGAGGGGATGCCCAGGAAAAGAGGATTTAGCTCTATGCCGGTTTTTTCCACCCTGCTGAGGAGACCAGCTCAGGCCCACAGGAGCATCCCTCAGACGCGACTCTGATTTCCCAAAGAATGCTGTGCTTTCCCAGAGTGGATGCCCGAGCAAAGAGGCTTTCATCTATACGGGTTTCTCCAATCCTACTACGAATACTAGGCTAAGGCAAGCAGCAACTGCAGCCCACAGAAAGGACTCTGATTTCCCAGCGACTGCTATGCTTTCGCAGAGGTTTTCAGCTTGGCATGAACCGCACTTCACTGTTGCTTCCTCAGCAAGTCTTTGGTCATTCTCTCTGTCGCGTCAAGGAAGAAGAGCTGCGGGAGAGATGGTGCCTCTTGGGCCTTGCTTTCCCGGGCTCCATGTTCGCGTCCTAGTTTCACTCTGCCAGGCCGAACTAAGCAGACACAGCCACAACCCTGCAGTGGCGTGCGTAGCCTACGATGGCACTCTATGCACACTACCATCTCCCTGTGTAGGCATCGCTTGGCTTTAGCTCTGGCGCTCAGGCAGACTCGCCGACTAGGCCAGTGCTTTCGCCACAGGAAAGCAGAGGTGACAGGATCCCTGCACAAGGCCCGTGCACTGAACAGGGAGCTTTGGGGGACTGTCGCCACTCCTTCCCCTTCTACCCCGCGCCAAATCCACGCTTCCACATCCTGGAGGAAGACGGCATCTGACTCCCCGTTATTTCAGGGAGCTGTTTCTGCGAGTTCAGGGTAGGCGCCTGGTGGCTAGCGCATGTCTGCCCCAGGGACAGGTGACCAAGGAGCTGCTATCTCTTTGGGCCCAGAGGCTCAGGACAGGCATGCTTTTTGCCCAGACTCTTTCCTAAGAGTGGAGCACGCATCCTGCCGTAATCATCCCCTCCTTTCTCCTTAGCAGCCAGGCTTCTGTCTCTCTGCACTGGGAGCGGGTGACACTTGTATTGCCACTGGCCGCTGTGCCTGCCAGGGCCGGCTCTCCTGCTTCGCAACCGTTTCCAGACCAGAAGGCCAACGGCTCCTGTTCTTCTCCCCGGGGAGCGTGCTGCACCTTCCACAGACATGCTCCTGGGGAGCGCAGTGTCCCTTTCCTTAAGGGTCTTTCCGCAGGCGCAACCGCGCGTCTCTCTCAGGCAGAGGGGATGCCCAGGCAAAGAAGATTTCGCTCCATGCGGGTTTATTACACCGTGCTTTGGAGACCAGATCAGGCTAACAGGAGCATCCCACAGACCCGACTCTGATTTCCCAAAGAATGCTGTGCTTTCCCAGAGGGGATGCCGGACAAAGAGTCTTTCGCTCCTCGCGGGTTTCTCCCATAGTTCTGCGAATACTAGGCTAAGGCAAGCAGCCACAGCAGCCCACAGAACCGACTCTGATTTCCCAGTGACTGCTATACTTTCACAGAGGTTTTCAGCTTGGCACAAACCGCACTTCACTGCTGCTTCCTCAGCAAGGCTTTGTGTGTTCGCTCTGCCGCGGCAGGGAAGAAGAGCCGCGGGAGAGCTGGTGCCTCTTGGACCTTGCTTTCCAGGGCTCCATGTTCACGCCCAGGGTTCACCTTGCTATGCCGAAGTAAGCAGACACAGACACAACCCTGCTGCAGCGTGCATGTTCTAGCAAGGCACTCTATGCCTAATACCATCTGCTGGGGTAGGTAAGGCTTTGCTTTAGCTCTGGCGCTCAGGCAGACTAGGGGTCTAGGCCAGTGCCTTCACCACAGGAGAGAGGAGGCGACAGAATCCCTGCACACGGCCGTGCACTGGGATGCGGTACTGTGGGGGACTGTCTCCACTCTTTCCCCGGCACACCCACTGCCACCCACATCGCTGCCACATCGTGGTGGAAGACAGCATCTGACTGCACGTTTCTCCATGGGGTTGTTACTGCGAGTTCGGCGTATGGCACCTGGTGGCAAGTCCAAGTCTGCCCTTGGGACAGGTGGCCAAGGAGATGCTGTCCACTTGGGACCAGAGGCACAGGAGAGGCCTGCCTTCTGCCCAGACTCCTTCCTCACAGAGGAGCATGTGACCATGCCCTAATCGTCCCCTCATGTCTCCTTAGCAGCCAGGCTTCCAACTCTGCACAGAGAGCGGGTGACACTTGTCTTGCCACTGGCCTGCTGTTCGTGCCACGGCAGGCTATCCTGCTTCCCGACCGTTTCCCGACCCCAAGGCCAACGGCTCCTTCTCTTCTCCGGGGCGGCGTGCTGCGCCTTCCCTACACTTGATTCCCTCTCAGGCAGAGGGGATGCTAGGGCAAAGGGTATTTCGCTCCATGCGGGTATCTTCCACCGAGCTGCGGAGACTAGCCCAGGCAAGCTGCAGCAGCATCCCCAAACCCAACTCTGATTTCCCAAGGAACGCTGTGCTTTCCCAGAGGAGATGCCCAGGCAAAGAGGCTTTCGCTGTATGCGTGTTTCTCCTACCGCGAGGCTGGGCTCAGGCAAGAAGCAGCAGCCCGCAGAACATTTCTCAGCGAATGCTGTGCTTTCGCAGAGGCTTTGGCTTGGAGCGAACAGCACTTCGCTTCTGCTTCCTCAGCAAGCCTTCAGTCGCACCAGAGAAGAAGAGCTTTGGGAGAGATGGTGCCTCTTGGGCCTTGCTTTCCCGGACTCCATGTTCGCTTCCTGGATTCACCCTGCCAGGCCGAACTAAGCAGACACAGCCACAACCCTTCAGGAGCATGCGTAGCCTAGGATGGCACACTATGCACACTACATTCTCCCATTGTAGGCATCGTTTGGCCATTTACTCTGGCGCTCAGACGGACTCGCCGACTAGGCCAGTGCTTTCCCCACAGGAAAGGAGAGGTGACAGGATCCCTGCACACGGCCCGTGCACTGAATTGGGAGCTTTGGGGGACTGTCCCCACTCCTTTCCCTTAAACGCGGTGCCTTCTCCAAGCTTGCACATCCTGGAGGAAGACGGCATCTGACTCCCTGTTATTTCAGGGAGCTGTTTCTGCGAGTTCAACGTAGGCGCGTAGTGGCTAGTGCATGTCTGCCCCAGGGACAGGTGGCCAAGGAGCTGCTATCTCTTTGGGCCCAGAGGCTCAGGACAGGCATGCTTTCTACCCAGACTCCTTCCTAAGAGTGGAGCACGCGCCCTGCCCACCACATCCCCTCCTGACTCCTTAGCAGCCAGGCTTCCTTCTCTCTGCACAGGGAGCCGGTGACACTTGTATTGCCTCTGGCCGCTGTGCCTGCCAGGGCCGGCTCTCCTGCTTCGCAACCGTTTTCACACCAGAAGGCCAACGGCTCTTGTTCTTCTCCCTGGGCAGCTTGCTGCACCTTCCACAAATATGCTCCTGGGGAGCGCAGTGAACAACGTGTCATTTCCTTAAGGCTCTTCCCACAGGCGCAATCGCGCTTCTCTCTCAGGCAGAGGGGATGCCCAGGCAAAGAGGATTTCGCTCCATGCCGGTTGATTCCACCCTGCTGAGGAGACCAGCTCAGGCCCACAAGAGCATCCCTCAGACCCGACTCTGATTTCCCAAAGAATGCTGTGCTTTCCCAGAGTGGATGCCCGAGCAAAGAGGCTTTCATCTATACGGGTTTCTCCAATCCTACTACGAATACTAGGCTAAGGCAAGCAGCAACTGCTGCCCACAGAACGGACTCTGATTTCCCAGCGACTGCTATGCTTTCGCAGAGGTTTTCAGCTTGGCACGAACCGCACTTCGCTGCTGCTTCCTCAGAAAGGCATTGGGTGTTCACTCTGCGGGGCAGGGAAGAAGTGCTGCGGGAAAGGTGGTGCCTCTTGGCATTTGATTTCCCTGGCTCCGAGTTTAGCCCGGGATTTACCTTGCTATGCTGAAATAAGCAGACAAAGTCACAACCCTGCAGCAGTGAGCTTGGCCTAGCATGGCACTCTATGCCTATTACCATCTCCTGGGGTAGATTAGATTTGCTTTTTGCTCTGGCTCTAAGGCAGACTCGGGGTCTAGGCCAGTGCCTTCACCACAGGAGAGAGGAGGCGACAGAATCCCTGCACACGGCCCGTGCACTGGGATGGGGTACTGTGGGGGACTGTCTCCACTCTTTCCCCGGCACACCCCCTGCCACCCACATCGCTGCCACATTGTGGTTGAAGACAGCATCTGACTGCACGTTTCTCCATGGGGTTGTTACTGCGAGTTCGGCGTAGGGCACCTGGTGGCAAGTCCAAGTCTGCCCTTGGGACAGGTGGCCAAGGAGATGCTGTACCCTTGGGACCAGAGGCACAAGAGAGGCCTGCCTTCTGCCCAGACTCCTTCCTCAGAGTGGAGCACGCGAACATGCCCTAGTCGTCCCCTCATGTCTCCTTCGCAGCCAGGCTTCCAACTCTCTGCACAGAGGGCCGGTGACACTTGTCTTGCCACTGGCCTGCTGTTCGTGCCACAGCAGGCTATCCTGCTTCCCGAGCGTTTCCCGACCCCAAGGCTAACGGCTCCTTCTCTTCTCCGGGCGGCGTGCTGCGCCTTCCCTACACTTGATTCCCTCTCAGGCAGAGGGGATGCTAGGGCAAAGGGTATTTCGCTCCATGCGGGTATCTTCCACCGAGCTGCGGAGACTAGCGCAGGCAAGCAGCAGCAGCATCCGCAAACCCAACTCTGATTTCCCAAGGAACGCTGTGCTTTCCCAGAGGAGATGCCCAGGCAAAGAGGCTTTCGCTGTATGCGTGTTTCTCCTACCGCGAGGCTGGGCTCAGGCAAGAAGCAGCAGCCCGCAGAACATTTCTCAGCGAATGCTGTGCTTTCGCAGAGGCTTTGGCTTGGAGCGAACAGCACTTCGCTGCTGCTTCCTCAACAAGCCTTCAGTCGCACCAGGGAAGAAGAGCTTTGGGAGAGATGGTGCCTCTTGGGCCTTGCTTTCCCGGACTCCATGTTCGCTTCCTGGCTTCACCCTGCCAGGCCGAACTAAGCAGACACAGCCATAACCCTTCAGGAGCGTGCGTAGCCCAGGATGGCACACTATGCACACTACCATCTCTCAGGTTAGGCATCGTTTGGCCTTTTACTCTGGCGCTCAGGCGGACTGGCGGACTAGGCCAGTGCTTTCCCCACACGAAAGGAGAGTTGACAGGATCCCAGCACACGGCCCGTGCACTGAATTGGGAGCTTTGGGGGACTGTCCCCACTCCTTACCCTTAAACGCCGTGCCTCCTCCAAGCCTGCACATCATGGAGGAAGACGGCATCTGACTCCCTGTTATTTCAGGGTGCTGTTTCTGCGAGTTCAACGTAGGCGCGTGGTGGCTAGTGCATGTCTGCCCCAGGGACAGGTGGCCAAGTAGCTGCTATCTCTTTGGGCCCAGAGGCTCAGGACAGGCATGCTTTCTACCCAGACTCCTTCCTAACAGTGGAGCACGCGCCCTGCCCACCACATCCCCTCCTGACTCCTTAGCAGCCTGGCTTCCTTCTCTCTGCACTGGGAGCCGGTGACACTTGTATTGCCTCTGGCCGCTGTGCCTGCCAGGGCCGGCTCTCCTGCTTCGCAACCGTTTTCACACCAGAAGGCCAACGGCTCTTGTTCTTCTCCCTGGGCAGCTTGCTGCACCTTCCACAAATATGCTCCTGGGGAGCGCAGTGAACAACGTGTCATTTCCTTAAGGCTCTTCCCACAGGCGCAATCGCGCTTCTCTCTCAGGTAGAGGGGATGCCCAGGAAAAGAGGATTTAGCTCTATGCCGGTTGATTCCACCCTGCTGAGGAGACCAGCTCAGGCCCACAGGAGCATCCCTCAGACGCGACTCTGATTTCCCAAAGAATGCTGTGCTTTCCCAGAGTGGATGCCCGAGCAAAGAGGCTTTCATCTATACGGGTTTCTCCAATCCTACTACGAATACTAGGCTAAGGCAAGCAGCAACTGCAGCCCACAGAAAGGACTCTGATTTCCCAGCGACTGCTATGCTTTCGCAGAGGTTTTCAGCTTGGCACGAACCGCACTTCACTGTTGCTTCCTCAGCAAGTCTTTGGTCATTCTCTCTGTCGCGTCAAGGAAGAAGAGCTGCGGGAGAGATGGTGCCTCTTGGGCCTTGCTTTCCCGGGCTCCATGTTCGCGTCCTAGTTTCACTCTGCCAGGCCGAACTAAGCAGACACAGCCACAACCCTGCAGTGGCGTGCGTAGCCTAGGATGGCAGTCTATGCACACTACCATCTCCCTGTGTAGGCATCGCTTGGCTTTAGCTCTGGCGCTCAGGCAGACTCGCCGACTAGGCCAGTGCTTTCGCCACAGGAAAGCAGAGGTGACAGGATCCCTGCACAAGGCCCGTGCACTGAACAGGGAGCTTTGGGGGACTGTCGCCACTCCTTCCCCTTCTACCCCGCGCCAAATCCACGCTTCCACATCCTGGAGGAAGACGGCATCTGACTCCCCGTTATTTCAGGGAGCTGTTTCTGCGAGTTCAGGGTAGGCGCCTGGTGGCTAGCGCATGTCTGCCCCAGGGACAGGTGACCAAGGAGCTGCTATCTCTTTGGGCCCAGAGGCTCAGGACAGGCATGCTTTTTGCCCAGACTCTTTCCTAAGAGTGGAGCACGCATCCTGCCGTAATCATCCCCTCCTTTCTCCTTAGCAGCCAGGCTTCTGTCTCTCTGCACTGGGAGCGGGTGACACTTGTATTGCCACTGGCCGCTGTGCCTGCCAGGGCCGGCTCTCCTGCTTCGCAACCGTTTCCAGACCAGAAGGCCAACGGCTCCTGTTCTTCTCCCCGGGGAGCGTGCTGCACCTTCCACAGACATGCTCCTGGGGAGCGCAGTGTCCCTTTCCTTAAGGGTCTTTCCGCAGGCGCAACCGCGCGTCTCTCTCAGGCAGAGGGGATGCCCAGGCAAAGAAGATTTCGCTCCATGCGGGTTTATTACACCGTGCTTTGGAGACCAGATCAGGCTAACAGGAGCATCCCACAGACCCGACTCTGATTTCCCAAAGAATGCTGTGCTTTCCCAGAGGGGATGCCGGACAAAGAGTCTTTCGCTCCTCGCGGGTTTCTCCCATATTTCTGCGAATACTAGGCTAAGGCAAGCAGCCACAGCAGCCCACAGAACCGACTCTGATTTCCCAGTGACTGCTATACTTTCACAGAGGTTTTCAGCTTGGCACAAACCGCACTTCACTGCTGCTTCCTCAGCAAGGCTTTGTGTGTTCGCTCTGCCGCGGCAGGGAAGAAGAGCCGCGGGAGAGCTGGTGCCTCTTGGACCTTGCTTTCCAGGGCTCCATGTTCACGCCCAGGGTTCACCTTGCTATGCCGAAGTAAGCAGACACAGACACAACCCTGCTGCAGCGTGCATGTTCTAGCAAGGCACTCTATGCCTAATACCATCTGCTGGGGTAGGTAAGGCTTTGCTTTAGCTCTGGCGCTCAGGCAGACTAGGGGTCTAGGCCAGTGCCTTCACCACAGGAGAGAGGAGGCGACAGAATCCCTGCACACGGCCGTGCACTGGGATGCGGTACTGTGGGGGACTGTCTCCACTCTTTCCCCGGCACACCCACTGCCACCCACATCGCTGCCACATCGTGGTGGAAGACAGCATCTGACTGCACGTTTCTCCATGGGGTTGTTACTGCGAGTTCGGCGTATGGCACCTGGTGGCAAGTCCAAGTCTGCCCTTGGGACAGGTGGCCAAGGAGATGCTGTCCACTTGGGACCAGAGGCACAGGAGAGGCCTGCCTTCTGCCCAGACTCCTTCCTCACAGAGGAGCATGTGACCATGCCCTAATCGTCCCCTCATGTCTCCTTAGCAGCCAGGCTTCCAACTCTGCACAGAGAGCGGGTGACACTTGTCTTGCCACTGGCCTGCTGTTCGTGCCACGGCAGGCTATCCTGCTTCCCGACCGTTTCCCGACCCCAAGGCCAACGGCTCCTTCTCTTCTCCAGGGCGGCGTGCTGCGCCTTCCCTACACTTGATTCCCTCTCAGGCAGAGGGGATGCTAGGGCAAAGGGTATTTCGCTCCATGCGGGTATCTTCCACCGAGCTGCGGAGACTAGCCCAGGCAAGCTGCAGCAGCATCCCCAAACCCAACTCTGATTTCCCAAGGAACGCTGTGCTTTCCCAGAGGAGATGCCCAGGCAAAGAGGCTTTCGCTGTATGCGTGTTTCTCCTACCGCGAGGCTGGGCTCAGGCAAGAAGCAGCAGCCCGCAGAACATTTCTCAGCGAATGCTGTGCTTTCGCAGAGGCTTTGGCTTGGAGCGAACAGCACTTCGCTGCTGCTTCCTCAACAAGCCTTCAGTCGCACCAGGGAAGAAGAGCTTTTGGAGAGATGGTGCCTCTTGGGCCTTGCTTTCCCGGACTCCATGTTCGCTTCCTGGGTTCACCCTGCCAGGCCGAACTAAGCAGACACAGCCACAACCCTTCAGGAGCGTGCGTAGCCTAGGATGGCACACTATGCACACTACCATCTCCCAGGTTAGGCATCGTTTGGCCTTTTACTCTGGCGCTCAGGCGGACTCGCGGACTAGGCCAGTGCTTTCCCCACAGGAAAGGAGAGGTGACAGGATCCCAGCACACGGCCCGTGCACTGAATTGGGAGCTTTGGGGTACTGTCCCCACTCCTTTCCCTTAAACGCCGTGCCTCCTCCAAGCTTGCACATCATGGAGGAAGACGGCATCTGACTCCCTGTTATTTCAGGGAGCTGTTTCTGCGAGTTCAACGTAGGCGCGTGGTGGCTAGTGCATGTCTGCCCCAGGGACAGGTGGCCAAGTAGCTGCTATCTCTTTGGGCCCAGAGGCTCAGGACAGGCATGCTTTCTACCCAGACTCCTTCCTAACAGTGGAGCACGCGCCCTGCCCACCACATCCCCTCCTGACTCCTTAGCAGCCAGGCATCCTTCTCTCTGCACAGGGAGCCGGTGACACTTGTATTGCCTCTGGCCGCTGTGCCTGCCAGGGCCGGCTCTCCTGCTTCGCAACCGTTTTCACACCAGAAGGCCAACGGCTCTTGTTCTTCTCCCTGGGCAGCTTGCTGCACCTTCCACAAATATGCTCCTGGGGAGCGCAGTGAACAACGTGTCATTTCCTTAAGGCTCTTCCCACAGGCGCAATCGCGCTTCTCTCTCAGGTAGAGGGGATGCCCAGGAAAAGAGGATTTAGCTCTATGCCGGTTGATTCCACCCTGCTGAGGAGACCAGCTCAGGCCCACAGGAGCATCCCTCAGACGCGACTCTGATTTCCCAAAGAATGCTGTGCTTTCCCAGAGTGGATGCCCGAGCAAAGAGGCTTTCATCTATACGGGTTTCTCCAATCCTACTACGAATACTAGGCTAAGGCAAGCAGCAACTGCAGCCCACAGAAAGGACTCTGATTTCCCAGCGACTGCTATGCTTTCGCAGAGGTTTTCAGCTTGGCACGAACCGCACTTCACTGTTGCTTCCTCAGCAAGTCTTTGGTCATTCTCTCTGTCGCGTCAAGGAAGAAGAGCTGCGGGAGAGATGGTGCTTCTTGGGCCTTGCTTTCCCGGGCTCCATGTTCGCGTCCTAGTTTCACTCTGCCAGGCCGAACTAAGCAGACACAGCCACAACCCTGCAGTGGCGTGCGTAGCCTAGGATGGCACTCTATGCACACTACCATCTCCCTGTGTAGGCATCGCTTGGCTTTAGCTCTGGCGCTCAGGCAGACTCGCCGACTAGGCCAGTGCTTTCGCCACAGGAAAGCAGAGGTGACAGGATCCCTGCACAAGGCCCGTGCACTGAACAGGGAGCTTTGGGGGACTGTCGCCACTCCTTCCCCTTCTACCCCGCGCCAAATCCACGCTTCCACATCCTGGAGGAAGACGGCATCTGACTCCCCGTTATTTCAGGGAGCTGTTTCTGCGAGTTCAGGGTAGGCGCCTGGTGGCTAGCGCATGTCTGCCCCAGGGACAGGTGACCAAGGAGCTGCTATCTCTTTGGGCCCAGAGGCTCAGGACAGGCATGCTTTTTGCCCAGACTCTTTCCTAAGAGTGGAGCACGCATCCTGCCGTAATCATCCCCTCCTTTCTCCTTAGCAGCCAGGCTTCTGTCTCTCTGCACTGGGAGCGGGTGACACTTGTATTGCCACTGGCCGCTGTGCCTGCCAGGGCCGGCTCTCCTGCTTCGCAACCGTTTCCAGACCAGAAGGCCAACGGCTCCTGTTCTTCTCCCCGGGGAGCGTGCTGCACCTTCCACAGACATGCTCCTGGGGAGCGCAGTGTCCCTTTCCTTAAGGGTCTTTCCGCAGGCGCAACCGCGCGTCTCTCTCAGGCAGAGGGGATGCCCAGGCAAAGAAGATTTCGCTCCATGCGGGTTTATTACACCGTGCTTTGGAGACCAGATCAGGCTAACAGGAGCATCCCACAGACCCGACTCTGATTTCCCAAAGAATGCTGTGCTTTCCCAGAGGGGATGCCGGACAAAGAGTCTTTCGCTCCTCGCGGGTTTCTCCCATATTTCTGCGAATACTAGGCTAAGGCAAGCAGCCACAGCAGCCCACAGAACCGACTCTGATTTCCCAGTGACTGCTATACTTTCACAGAGGTTTTCAGCTTGGCACAAACCGCACTTCACTGCTGCTTCCTCAGCAAGGCTTTGTGTGTTCGCTCTGCCGCGGCAGGGAAGAAGAGCCGCGGGAGAGCTGGTGCCTCTTGGACCTTGCTTTCCAGGGCTCCATGTTCACGCCCAGGGTTCACCTTGCTATGCCGAAGTAAGCAGACACAGACACAACCCTGCTGCAGCGTGCATGTTCTAGCAAGGCACTCTATGCCTAATACCATCTGCTGGGGTAGGTAAGGCTTTGCTTTAGCTCTGGCGCTCAGGCAGACTAGGGGTCTAGGCCAGTGCCTTCACCACAGGAGAGAGGAGGCGACAGAATCCCTGCACACGGCCGTGCACTGGGATGCGGTACTGTGGGGGACTGTCTCCACTCTTTCCCCGGCACACCCACTGCCACCCACATCGCTGCCACATCGTGGTGGAAGACAGCATCTGACTGCACGTTTCTCCATGGGGTTGTTACTGCGAGTTCGGCGTATGGCACCTGGTGGCAAGTCCAAGTCTGCCCTTGGGACAGGTGGCCAAGGAGATGCTGTCCACTTGGGACCAGAGGCACAGGAGAGGCCTGCCTTCTGCCCAGACTCCTTCCTCACAGAGGAGCATGTGACCATGCCCTAATCGTCCCCTCATGTCTCCTTAGCAGCCAGGCTTCCAACTCTGCACAGAGAGCGGGTGACACTTGTCTTGCCACTGGCCTGCTGTTCGTGCCACGGCAGGCTATCCTGCTTCCCGACCGTTTCCCGACCCCAAGGCCAACGGCTCCTTCTCTTCTCCGGGGCGGCGTGCTGCGCCTTCCCTACACTTGATTCCCTCTCAGGCAGAGGGGATGCTAGGGCAAAGGGTATTTCGCTCCATGCGGGTATCTTCCACCGAGCTGCGGAGACTAGCCCAGGCAAGCTGCAGCAGCATCCCCAAACCCAACTCTGATTTCCCAAGGAACGCTGTGCTTTCCCAGAGGAGATGCCCAGGCAAAGAGGCTTTCGCTGTATGCGTGTTTCTCCTACCGCGAGGCTGGGCTCAGGCAAGAAGCAGCAGCCCGCAGAACATTTCTCAGCGAATGCTGTGCTTTCGCAGAGGCTTTGGCTTGGAGCGAACAGCACTTCGCTTCTGCTTCCTCAGCAAGCCTTCAGTCGCACCAGAGAAGAAGAGCTTTGGGAGAGATGGTGCCTCTTGGGCCTTGCTTTCCCGGACTCCATGTTCGCTTCCTGGATTCACCCTGCCAGGCCGAACTAAGCAGACACAGCCACAACCCTTCAGGAGCATGCGTAGCCTAGGATGGCACACTATGCACACTACATTCTCCCATTGTAGGCATCGTTTGGCCATTTACTCTGGCGCTCAGACGGACTCGCCGACTAGGCCAGTGCTTTCCCCACAGGAAAGGAGAGGTGACAGGATCCCTGCACACGGCCCGTGCACTGAATTGGGAGCTTTG
The DNA here is from genome assembly GCF_030435805.1 of Mustela lutreola. Taxonomy (NCBI): domain Eukaryota; kingdom Metazoa; phylum Chordata; class Mammalia; order Carnivora; family Mustelidae; genus Mustela; species Mustela lutreola. The sequence goes on from NC_081307.1 coordinate 677,835, forward strand.
GGGGACTGTCCCCACTCCTTTCCCTTAAACGCGGTGCCTTCTCCAAGCTTGCACATCCTGGAGGAAGACGGCATCTGACTCCCTGTTATTTCAGGGAGCTGTTTCTGCGAGTTCAACGTAGGCGCGTAGTGGCTAGTGCATGTCTGCCCCAGGGACAGGTGGCCAAGGAGCTGCTATCTCTTTGGGCCCAGAGGCTCAGGACAGGCATGCTTTCTACCCAGACTCCTTCCTAAGAGTGGAGCACGCGCCCTGCCCACCACATCCCCTCCTGACTCCTTAGCAGCCAGGCTTCCTTCTCTCTGCACAGGGAGCCGGTGACACTTGTATTGCCTCTGGCCGCTGTGCCTGCCAGGGCCGGCTCTCCTGCTTCGCAACCGTTTTCACACCAGAAGGCCAACGGCTCTTGTTCTTCTCCCTGGGCAGCTTGCTGCACCTTCCACAAATATGCTCCTGGGGAGCGCAGTGAACAACGTGTCATTTCCTTAAGGCTCTTCCCACAGGCGCAATCGCGCTTCTCTCTCAGGCAGAGGGGATGCCCAGGCAAAGAGGATTTCGCTCCATGCCGGTTGATTCCACCCTGCTGAGGAGACCAGCTCAGGCCCACAAGAGCATCCCTCAGACCCGACTCTGATTTCCCAAAGAATGCTGTGCTTTCCCAGAGTGGATGCCCGAGCAAAGAGGCTTTCATCTATACGGGTTTCTCCAATCCTACTACGAATACTAGGCTAAGGCAAGCAGCAACTGCTGCCCACAGAACGGACTCTGATTTCCCAGCGACTGCTATGCTTTCGCAGAGGTTTTCAGCTTGGCACGAACCGCACTTCGCTGCTGCTTCCTCAGAAAGGCATTGGGTGTTCACTCTGCGGGGCAGGGAAGAAGTGCTGCGGGAAAGGTGGTGCCTCTTGGCATTTGATTTCCCTGGCTCCGAGTTTAGCCCGGGATTTACCTTGCTATGCTGAAATAAGCAGACAAAGTCACAACCCTGCAGCAGTGAGCTTGGCCTAGCATGGCACTCTATGCCTATTACCATCTCCTGGGGTAGATTAGATTTGCTTTTTGCTCTGGCTCTAAGGCAGACTCGGGGTCTAGGCCAGTGCCTTCACCACAGGAGAGAGGAGGCGACAGAATCCCTGCACACGGCCCGTGCACTGGGATGGGGTACTGTGGGGGACTGTCTCCACTCTTTCCCCGGCACACCCCCTGCCACCCACATCGCTGCCACATTGTGGTTGAAGACAGCATCTGACTGCACGTTTCTCCATGGGGTTGTTACTGCGAGTTCGGCGTAGGGCACCTGGTGGCAAGTCCAAGTCTGCCCTTGGGACAGGTGGCCAAGGAGATGCTGTACCCTTGGGACCAGAGGCACAAGAGAGGCCTGCCTTCTGCCCAGACTCCTTCCTCAGAGTGGAGCACGCGAACATGCCCTAGTCGTCCCCTCATGTCTCCTTCGCAGCCAGGCTTCCAACTCTCTGCACAGAGGGCCGGTGACACTTGTCTTGCCACTGGCCTGCTGTTCGTGCCACAGCAGGCTATCCTGCTTCCCGAGCGTTTCCCGACCCCAAGGCCAACGGCTCCTTCTCTTCTCCGGGCGGCGTGCTGCGCCTTCCCTACACTTGATTCCCTCTCAGGCAGAGGGGATGCTAGGGCAAAGGGTATTTCGCTCCATGCGGGTATCTTCCACCGAGCTGCGGAGACTAGCCCAGGCAAGCAGCAGCAGCATCCGCAAACCCAACTCTGATTTCCCAAGGAACGCTGTGCTTTCCCAGAGGAGATGCCCAGGCAAAGAGGCTTTCGCTGTATGCGTGTTTCTCCTACCGCGAGGCTGGGCTCAGGCAAGAAGCAGCAGCCCGCAGAACATTTCTCAGCGAATGCTGTGCTTTCGCAGAGGCTTTGGCTTGGAGCGAACAGCACTTCGCTGCTGCTTCCTCAACAAGCCTTCAGTCGCACCAGGGAAGAAGAGCTTTGGGAGAGATGGTGCCTCTTGGGCCTTGCTTTCCCGGACTCCATGTTCGCTTCCTGGCTTCACCCTGCCAGGCCGAACTAAGCAGACACAGCCACAACCCTTCAGGAGCGTGCGTAGCCTAGGATGGCACACTATGCACACTACCATCTCCCAGGTTAGGCATCGTTTGGCCTTTTACTCTGGCGCTCAGGCGGACTGGCGGACTAGGCCAGTGCTTTCCCCACACGAAAGGAGAGGTGACAGGATCCCAGCACACGGCCCGTGCACTGAATTGGGAGCTTTGGGGGACTGTCCCCACTCCTTACCCTTAAACGCCGTGCCTCCTCCAAGCCTGCACATCATGGAGGAAGACGGCATCTGACTCCCTGTTATTTCAGGGAGCTGTTTCTGCGAGTTCAACGTAGGCGCATGGTGGCTAGTGCATGTCTGCCCCAGGGACAGGTGGCCAAGTAGCTGCTATCTCTTTGGGCCCAGAGGCTCAGGACAGGCATGCTTTCTACCCAGACTCCTTCCTAACAGTGGAGCACGCGCCCTGCCCACCACATCCCCTCCTGACTCCTTAGCAGCCTGGCTTCCTTCTCTCTGCACTGGGAGCCGGTGACACTTGTATTGCCTCTGGCCGCTGTGCCTGACAGGGCCGGCTCTCCTGCTTCGCAACCGTTTTCACACCAGAAGGCCAACGGCTCTTGTTCTTCTCCCTGGGCAGCTTGCTGCACCTTCCACAAATATGCTCCTGGGGAGCGCAGTGAACAACGTGTCATTTCCTTAAGGCTCTTCCCACAGGCGCAATCGCGCTTCTCTCTCAGGTAGAGGGGATGCCCAGGAAAAGAGGATTTAGCTCTATGCCGGTTGATTCCACCCTGCTGAGGAGACCAGCTCAGGCCCACAGGAGCATCCCTCAGACGCGACTCTGATTTCCCAAAGAATGCTGTGCTTTCCCAGAGTGGATGCCCGAGCAAAGAGGCTTTCATCTATACGGGTTTCTCCAATCCTACTACGAATACTAGGCTAAGGCAAGCAGCAACTGCAGCCCACAGAAAGGACTCTGATTTCCCAGCGACTGCTATGCTTTCGCAGAGGTTTTCAGCTTGGCACGAACCGCACTTCACTGTTGCTTCCTCAGCAAGTCTTTGGTCATTCTCTTTGTCGCGTCAAGGAAGAAGAGCTGCGGGAGAGATGGTGCCTCTTGGGCCTTGCTTTCCAGGGCTCCATGTTCGCGTCCTAGTTTCACTCTGCCAGGCCGAACTAAGCAGACACAGCCACAACCCTGCAGTGGCGTGCGTAGCCTAGGATGGCACTCTATGCACACTACCATCTCCCTGTGTAGGCATCGCTTGGCTTTAGCTCTGGCGCTCAGGCAGACTCGCCGACTAGGCCAGTGCTTTCGCCACAGGAAAGCAGAGGTGACAGGATCCCTGCACAAGGCCCGTGCACTGAACAGGGAGCTTTGGGGGACTGTCGCCACTCCTTCCCCTTCTACCCCGCGCCAAATCCACGCTTCCACATCCTGGAGGAAGGCGGCATCTGACTCCCCGTTATTTCAGGGAGCTGTTTCTGCGAGTTCAGGGTAGGCGCCTGGTGGCTAGCGCATGTCTGCCCCAGGGACAGGTGACCAAGGAGCTGCTATCTCTTTGGGCCCAGAGGCTCAGGACAGGCATGCTTTTTGCCCAGACTCTTTCCTAAGAGTGGAGCACGCATCCTGCCGTAATCATCCCCTCCTTTCTCCTTAGCAGCCAGGCTTCTGTCTCTCTGCACTGGGAGCGGGTGACACTTGTATTGCCACTGGCCGCTGTGCCTGCCAGGGCCGGCTCTCCTGCTTCGCAACCGTTTCCAGACCAGAAGGCCAACGGCTCCTGTTCTTCTCCCCGGGGAGCGTGCTGCACCTTCCACAGACATGCTCCTGGGGAGCGCAGTGTCCCTTTCCTTAAGGGTCTTTCCGCAGGCGCAACCGCGCGTCTCTCTCAGGCAGAGGGGATGCCCAGGCAAAGAAGATTTCGCTCCATGCGGGTTTATTACACCGTGCTTTGGAGACCAGATCAGGCTAACAGGAGCATCCCACAGACCCGACTCTGATTTCCCAAAGAATGCTGTGCTTTCCCAGAGGGGATGCCGGACAAAGAGTCTTTCGCTCCTCGCGGGTTTCTCCCATATTTCTGCGAATACTAGGCTAAGGCAAGCAGCCACAGCAGCCCACAGAACCGACTCTGATTTCCCAGTGACTGCTATACTTTCACAGAGGTTTTCAGCTTGGCACAAACCGCACTTCACTGCTGCTTCCTCAGCAAGGCTTTGTGTGTTCGCTCTGCCGCGGCAGGGAAGAAGAGCCGCGGGAGAGCTGGTGCCTCTTGGACCTTGCTTTCCAGGGCTCCATGTTCACGCCCAGGGTTCACCTTGCTATGCCGAAGTAAGCAGACACAGACACAACCCTGCTGCAGCGTGCATGTTCTAGCAAGGCACTCTATGCCTAATACCATCTGCTGGGGTAGGTAAGGCTTTGCTTTAGCTCTGGCGCTCAGGCAGACTAGGGGTCTAGGCCAGTGCCTTCACCACAGGAGAGAGGAGGCGACAGAATCCCTGCACACGGCCGTGCACGGGGATGCGGTACTGTGGGGGACTGTCTCCACTCTTTCCCCGGCACACCCACTGCCACCCACATCGCTGCCACATCGTGGTGGAAGACAGCATCTGACTGCACGTTTCTCCATGGGGTTGTTACTGCGAGTTCGGCGTATGGCACCTGGTGGCAAGTCCAAGTCTGCCCTTGGGACAGGTGGCCAAGGAGATGCTGTCCACTTGGGACCAGAGGCACAGGAGAGGCCTGCCTTCTGCCCAGACTCCTTCCTCAGAGTGGAGCACGCGAACATGCCCTAGTCGTCCCCTCATGTCTCCTTCGCAGCCAGGCTTCCAACTCTCTGCACAGAGAGCCGGTGACACTTGTCTTGCCACTGGCCTGCTGTTCGTGCCACGGCAGGCTATCCTGCTTCCCGAGCGTTTCCCGACCCCAAGGCCAACGGCTCCTTCTCTTCTCCGGGCGGCGTGCTGCGCCTTCCCTACACTTGATTCCCTCTCAGGCAGAGGGGATGCTACGGCAAAGGGTATTTTGCTCCATGCGGGTATCTTCCACCGAGCTGCGGAGACTAGCCCAGGCAAGCAGCAGCAGCATCCGCAAACCCAACTCTGATTTCCCAAGGAACGCTGTGCTTTCCCAGAGGAGATGCCCAGGCAAAGAGGCTTTCGCTGTATGCGTGTTTCTCCTACCGCGAGGCTGGGCTCAGGCAAGAAGCAGCAGCCCGCAGAACATTTCTCAGCGAATGCTGTGCTTTCGCAGAGGCTTTGGCTTGGAGCGAACAGCACTTCGCTGCTGCTTCCTCAACAAGCCTTCAGTCGCACCAGGGAAGAAGAGCTTTGGGAGAGATGGTGCCTCTTGGGCCTTGCTTTCCCGGACTCCATGTTCGCTTCCTGGGTTCACCCTGCCAGGCCGAACTAAGCAGACACAGCCACAACCCTTCAGGAGCGTGCGTAGCCTAGGATGGCACACTATGCACACTACCATCTCCCAGGTTAGGCATCGTTTGGCCTTTTACTCTGGCGCTCAGGCGGACTCGCGGACTAGGCCAGTGCTTTCCCCACAGGAAAGGAGAGGTGACAGGATCCCAGCACACGGCCCGTGCACTGAATTGGGAGCTTTGGGGTACTGTCCCCACTCCTTTCCCTTAAACGCCGTGCCTCCTCCAAGCTTGCACATCATGGAGGAAGACGGCATCTGACTCCCTGTTATTTCAGGGAGCTGTTTCTGCGAGTTCATCGTAGGCGCGTGGTGGCTAGTGCATGTCTGCCCCAGGGACAGGTGGCCAAGGAGCTGCTATCTCTTTGGGCCCAGAGGCTCAGGACAGGCATGCTTTCTACCCAGACTCCTTCCTAAGAGTGGAGCACGCGCCCTGCCCACCACATCCCCTCCTGACTCCTTAGCAGCCAGGCTTCCTTCTCTCTGCACAGGGAGCCGGTGACACTTGTATTGCCTCTGGCCGCTGTGCCTGCCAGGGCCGGCTCTCCTGCTTCGCAACCGTTTTCACACCAGAAGGCCAACGGCTCTTGTTCTTCTCCCTGGGCAGCTTGCTGCACCTTCCACAAATATGCTCCTGGGGAGCGCAGTGAACAACGTGTCATTTCCTTAAGGCTCTTCCCACAGGCGCAATCGCGCTTCTCTCTCAGGCAGAGGGGATGCCCAGGCAAAGAGGATTTCGCTCCATGCCGGTTGATTCCACCCTGCTGAGGAGACCAGCTCAGGCCCACAAGAGCATCCCTCAGACCCGACTCTGATTTCCCAAAGAATGCTGTGCTTTCCCAGAGTGGATGCCCGAGCAAAGAGGCTTTCATCTATACGGGTTTCTCCAATCCTACTACGAATACTAGGCTAAGGCAAGCAGCAACTGCTGCCCACAGAACGGACTCTGATTTCCCAGCGACTGCTATGCTTTCGCAGAGGTTTTCAGCTTGGCACGAACCGCACTTCGCTGCTGCTTCCTCAGAAAGGCATTGGGTGTTCACTCTGCGGGGCAGGGAAGAAGTGCTGCGGGAAAGGTGGTGCCTCTTGGCATTTGATTTCCCTGGCTCCGAGTTTAGCCCGGGATTTACCTTGCTATGCTGAAATAAGCAGACAAAGTCACAACCCTGCAGCAGTGAGCTTGGCCTAGCATGGCACTCTATGCCTATTACCATCTCCTGGGGTAGATTAGATTTGCTTTTTGCTCTGGCTCTAAGGCAGACTCGGGGTCTAGGCCAGTGCCTTCACCACAGGAGAGAGGAGGCGACAGAATCCCTGCACACGGCCCGTGCACTGGGATGGGGTACTGTGGGGGACTGTCTCCACTCTTTCCCCGGCACACCCCCTGCCACCCACATCGCTGCCACATTGTGGTTGAAGACAGCATCTGACTGCACGTTTCTCCATGGGGTTGTTACTGCGAGTTCGGCGTAGGGCACCTGGTGGCAAGTCCAAGTCTGCCCTTGGGACAGGTGGCCAAGGAGATGCTGTACCCTTGGGACCAGAGGCACAAGAGAGGCCTGCCTTCTGCCCAGACTCCTTCCTCAGAGTGGAGCACGCGAACATGCCCTAGTCGTCCCCTCATGTCTCCTTCGCAGCCAGGCTTCCAACTCTCTGCACAGAGGGCCGGTGACACTTGTCTTGCCACTGGCCTGCTGTTCGTGCCACAGCAGGCTATCCTGCTTCCCGAGCGTTTCCCGACCCCAAGGCCAACGGCTCCTTCTCTTCTCCGGGCGGCGTGCTGCGCCTTCCCTACACTTGATTCCCTCTCAGGCAGAGGGGATGCTAGGGCAAAGGGTATTTCGCTCCATGCGGGTATCTTCCACCGAGCTGCGGAGACTAGCCCAGGCAAGCAGCAGCAGCATCCGCAAACCCAACTCTGATTTCCCAAGGAACGCTGTGCTTTCCCAGAGGAGATGCCCAGGCAAAGAGGCTTTCGCTGTATGCGTGTTTCTCCTACCGCGAGGCTGGGCTCAGGCAAGAAGCAGCAGCCCGCAGAACATTTCTCAGCGAATGCTGTGCTTTCGCAGAGGCTTTGGCTTGGAGCGAACAGCACTTCGCTGCTGCTTCCTCAACAAGCCTTCAGTCGCGCCAGGGAAGAAGAGCTTTGGGAGAGATGGTGCCTCTTGGGCCTTGCTTTCCCGGACTCCATGTTCGCTTCCTGGGTTCACCCTGCCAGGCCGAACTAAGCAGACACAGCCACAACCCTTCAGGAGCGTGCGTAGCCTAGGATGGCACACTATGCACACTACCATCTCCCAGGTTAGGCATCGTTTGGCCTTTTACTCTGGCGCTCAGGCGGACTGGCGGACTAGGCCAGTGCTTTCCCCACACGAAAGGAGAGTTGACAGGATCCCAGCACACGGCCCGTGCACTGAATTGGGAGCTTTGGGGGACTGTCCCCACTCCTTACCCTTAAACGCCGTGCCTCCTCCAAGCCTGCACATCATGGAGGAAGACGGCATCTGACTCCCTGTTATTTCAGGGAGCTGTTTCTGCGAGTTCAACGTAGGCGCGTGGTGGCTAGTGCATGTCTGCCCCAGGGACAGGTGGCCAAGTAGCTGCTATCTCTTTGGGCCCAGAGGCTCAGGACAGGCATGCTTTCTACCCAGACTCCTTCCTAACAGTGGAGCACGCGCCCTGCCCACCACATCCCCTCCTGACTCCTTAGCAGCCTGGCTTCCTTCTCTCTGCACTGGGAGCCGGTGACACTTGTATTGCCTCTGGCCGCTGTGCCTGCCAGGGCCGGCTCTCCTGCTTCGCAACCGTTTTCACACCAGAAGGCCAACGGCTCTTGTTCTTCTCCCTGGGCAGCTTGCTGCACCTTCCACAAATATGCTCCTGGGGAGCGCAGTGAACAACGTGTCATTTCCTTAAGGCTCTTCCCACAGGCGCAATCGCGCTTCTCTCTCAGGTAGAGGGGATGCCCAGGAAAAGAGGATTTAGCTCTATGCCGGTTGATTCCACCCTGCTGAGGAGACCAGCTCAGGCCCACAGGAGCATCCCTCAGACGCGACTCTGATTTCCCAAAGAATGCTGTGCTTTCCCAGAGTGGATGCCCGAGCAAAGAGGCTTTCATCTATACGGGTTTCTCCAATCCTACTACGAATACTAGGCTAAGGCAAGCAGCAACTGCAGCCCACAGAAAGGACTCTGATTTCCCAGCGACTGCTATGCTTTCGCAGAGGTTTTCAGCTTGGCACGAACCGCACTTCACTGTTGCTTCCTCAGCAAGTCTTTGGTCATTCTCTCTGTCGCGTCAAGGAAGAAGAGCTGCGGGAGAGATGGTGCCTCTTGGGCCTTGCTTTCCCGGGCTCCATGTTCGCGTCCTAGTTTCACTCTGCCAGGCCGAACTAAGCAGACACAGCCACAACCCTGCAGTGGCGTGCGTAGCCTAGGATGGCAGTCTATGCACACTACCATCTCCCTGTGTAGGCATCGCTTGGCTTTAGCTCTGGCGCTCAGGCAGACTCGCCGACTAGGCCAGTGCTTTCGCCACAGGAAAGCAGAGGTGACAGGATCCCTGCACAAGGCCCGTGCACTGAACAGGGAGCTTTGGGGGACTGTCGCCACTCCTTCCCCTTCTACCCCGCGCCAAATCCACGCTTCCACATCCTGGAGGAAGACGGCATCTGACTCCCCGTTATTTCAGGGAGCTGTTTCTGCGAGTTCAGGGTAGGCGCCTGGTGGCTAGCGCATGTCTGCCCCAGGGACAGGTGACCAAGGAGCTGCTATCTCTTTGGGCCCAGAGGCTCAGGACAGGCATGCTTTTTGCCCAGACTCTTTCCTAAGAGTGGAGCACGCATCCTGCCGTAATCATCCCCTCCTTTCTCCTTAGCAGCCAGGCTTCTGTCTCTCTGCACTGGGAGCGGGTGACACTTGTATTGCCACTGGCCGCTGTGCCTGCCAGGGCCGGCTCTCCTGCTTCGCAACCGTTTCCAGACCAGAAGGCCAACGGCTCCTGTTCTTCTCCCCGGGGAGCGTGCTGCACCTTCCACAGACATGCTCCTGGGGAGCGCAGTGTCCCTTTCCTTAAGGGTCTTTCCGCAGGCGCAACCGCGCGTCTCTCTCAGGCAGAGGGGATGCCCAGGCAAAGAAGATTTCGCTCCATGCGGGTTTATTACACCGTGCTTTGGAGACCAGATCAGGCTAACAGGAGCATCCCACAGACCCGACTCTGATTTCCCAAAGAATGCTGTGCTTTCCCAGAGGGGATGCCGGACAAAGAGTCTTTCGCTCCTCGCGGGTTTCTCCCATATTTCTGCGAATACTAGGCTAAGGCAAGCAGCCACAGCAGCCCACAGAACCGACTCTGATTTCCCAGTGACTGCTATACTTTCACAGAGGTTTTCAGCTTGGCACAAACCGCACTTCACTGCTGCTTCCTCAGCAAGGCTTTGTGTGTTCGCTCTGCCGCGGCAGGGAAGAAGAGCCGCGGGAGAGCTGGTGCCTCTTGGACCTTGCTTTCCAGGGCTCCATGTTCACGCCCAGGGTTCACCTTGCTATGCCGAAGTAAGCAGACACAGACACAACCCTGCTGCAGCGTGCATGTTCTAGCAAGGCACTCTATGCCTAATACCATCTGCTGGGGTAGGTAAGGCTTTGCTTTAGCTCTGGCGCTCAGGCAGACTAGGGGTCTAGGCCAGTGCCTTCACCACAGGAGAGAGGAGGCGACAGAATCCCTGCACACGGCCGTGCACTGGGATGCGGTACTGTGGGGGACTGTCTCCACTCTTTCCCCGGCACACCCACTGCCACCCACATCGCTGCCACATCGTGGTGGAAGACAGCATCTGACTGCACGTTTCTCCATGGGGTTGTTACTGCGAGTTCGGCGTATGGCACCTGGTGGCAAGTCCAAGTCTGCCCTTGGGACAGGTGGCCAAGGAGATGCTGTCCACTTGGGACCAGAGGCACAGGAGAGGCCTGCCTTCTGCCCAGACTCCTTCCTCACAGAGGAGCATGTGACCATGCCCTAATCGTCCCCTCATGTCTCCTTAGCAGCCAGGCTTCCAACTCTGCACAGAGAGCGGGTGACACTTGTCTTGCCACTGGCCTGCTGTTCGTGCCACGGCAGGCTATCCTGCTTCCCGACCGTTTCCCGACCCCAAGGCCAACGGCTCCTTCTCTTCTCCAGGGCGGCGTGCTGCGCCTTCCCTACACTTGATTCCCTCTCAGGCAGAGGGGATGCTAGGGCAAAGGGTATTTCGCTCCATGCGGGTATCTTCCACCGAGCTGCGGAGACTAGCCCAGGCAAGCTGCAGCAGCATCCCCAAACCCAACTCTGATTTCCCAAGGAACGCTGTGCTTTCCCAGAGGAGATGCCCAGGCAAAGAGGCTTTCGCTGTATGCGTGTTTCTCCTACCGCGAGGCTGGGCTCAGGCAAGAAGCAGCAGCCCGCAGAACATTTCTCAGCGAATGCTGTGCTTTCGCAGAGGCTTTGGCTTGGAGCGAACAGCACTTCGCTGCTGCTTCCTCAACAAGCCTTCAGTCGCACCAGGGAAGAAGAGCTTTTGGAGAGATGGTGCCTCTTGGGCCTTGCTTTCCCGGACTCCATGTTCGCTTCCTGGGTTCACCCTGCCAGGCCGAACTAAGCAGACACAGCCACAACCCTTCAGGAGCGTGCGTAGCCTAGGATGGCACACTATGCACACTACCATCTCCCAGGTTAGGCATCGTTTGGCCTTTTACTCTGGCGCTCAGGCGGACTCGCGGACTAGGCCAGTGCTTTCCCCACAGGAAAGGAGAGGTGACAGGATCCCAGCACACGGCCCGTGCACTGAATTGGGAGCTTTGGGGTACTGTCCCCACTCCTTTCCCTTAAACGCCGTGCCTCCTCCAAGCTTGCACATCATGGAGGAAGACGGCATCTGACTCCCTGTTATTTCAGGGAGCTGTTTCTGCGAGTTCAACGTAGGCGCGTGGTGGCTAGTGCATGTCTGCCCCAGGGACAGGTGGCCAAGTAGCTGCTATCTCTTTGGGCCCAGAGGCTCAGGACAGGCATGCTTTCTACCCAGACTCCTTCCTAACAGTGGAGCACGCGCCCTGCCCACCACATCCCCTCCTGACTCCTTAGCAGCCAGGCATCCTTCTCTCTGCACAGGGAGCCGGTGACACTTGTATTGCCTCTGGCCGCTGTGCCTGCCAGGGCCGGCTCTCCTGCTTCGCAACCGTTTTCACACCAGAAGGCCAACGGCTCTTGTTCTTCTCCCTGGGCAGCTTGCTGCACCTTCCACAAATATGCTCCTGGGGAGCGCAGTGAACAACGTGTCATTTCCTTAAGGCTCTTCCCACAGGCGCAATCGCGCTTCTCTCTCAGGTAGAGGGGATGCCCAGGAAAAGAGGATTTAGCTCTATGCCGGTTGATTCCACCCTGCTGAGGAGACCAGCTCAGGCCCACAGGAGCATCCCTCAGACGCGACTCTGATTTCCCAAAGAATGCTGTGCTTTCCCAGAGTGGATGCCCGAGCAAAGAGGCTTTCATCTATACGGGTTTCTCCAATCCTACTACGAATACTAGGCTAAGGCAAGCAGCAACTGCAGCCCACAGAAAGGACTCTGATTTCCCAGCGACTGCTATGCTTTCGCAGAGGTTTTCAGCTTGGCACGAACCGCACTTCACTGTTGCTTCCTCAGCAAGTCTTTGGTCATTCTCTCTGTCGCGTCAAGGAAGAAGAGCTGCGGGAGAGATGGTGCTTCTTGGGCCTTGCTTTCCCGGGCTCCATGTTCGCGTCCTAGTTTCACTCTGCCAGGCCGAACTAAGCAGACACAGCCACAACCCTGCAGTGGCGTGCGTAGCCTAGGATGGCACTCTATGCACACTACCATCTCCCTGTGTAGGCATCGCTTGGCTTTAGCTCTGGCGCTCAGGCAGACTCGCCGACTAGGCCAGTGCTTTCGCCACAGGAAAGCAGAGGTGACAGGATCCCTGCACAAGGCCCGTGCACTGAACAGGGAGCTTTGGGGGACTGTCGCCACTCCTTCCCCTTCTACCCCGCGCCAAATCCACGCTTCCACATCCTGGAGGAAGACGGCATCTGACTCCCCGTTATTTCAGGGAGCTGTTTCTGCGAGTTCAGGGTAGGCGCCTGGTGGCTAGCGCATGTCTGCCCCAGGGACAGGTGACCAAGGAGCTGCTATCTCTTTGGGCCCAGAGGCTCAGGACAGGCATGCTTTTTGCCCAGACTCTTTCCTAAGAGTGGAGCACGCATCCTGCCGTAATCATCCCCTCCTTTCTCCTTAGCAGCCAGGCTTCTGTCTCTCTGCACTGGGAGCGGGTGACACTTGTATTGCCACTGGCCGCTGTGCCTGCCAGGGCCGGCTCTCCTGCTTCGCAACCGTTTCCAGACCAGAAGGCCAACGGCTCCTGTTCTTCTCCCCGGGGAGCGTGCTGCACCTTCCACAGACATGCTCCTGGGGAGCGCAGTGTCCCTTTCCTTAAGGGTCTTTCCGCAGGCGCAACCGCGCGTCTCTCTCAGGCAGAGGGGATGCCCAGGCAAAGAAGATTTCGCTCCATGCGGGTTTATTACACCGTGCTTTGGAGACCAGATCAGGCTAACAGGAGCATCCCACAGACCCGACTCTGATTTCCCAAAGAATGCTGTGCTTTCCCAGAGGGGATGCCGGACAAAGAGTCTTTCGCTCCTCGCGGGTTTCTCCCATATTTCTGCGAATACTAGGCTAAGGCAAGCAGCCACAGCAGCCCACAGAACCGACTCTGATTTCCCAGTGACTGCTATACTTTCACAGAGGTTTTCAGCTTGGCACAAACCGCACTTCACTGCTGCTTCCTCAGCAAGGCTTTGTGTGTTCGCTCTGCCGCGGCAGGGAAGAAGAGCCGCGGGAGAGCTGGTGCCTCTTGGACCTTGCTTTCCAGGGCTCCATGTTCACGCCCAGGGTTCACCTTGCTATGCCGAAGTAAGCAGACACAGACACAACCCTGCTGCAGCGTGCATGTTCTAGCAAGGCACTCTATGCCTAATACCATCTGCTGGGGTAGGTAAGGCTTTGCTTTAGCTCTGGCGCTCAGGCAGACTAGGGGTCTAGGCCAGTGCCTTCACCACAGGAGAGAGGAGGCGACAGAATCCCTGCACACGGCCGTGCACTGGGATGCGGTACTGTGGGGGACTGTCTCCACTCTTTCCCCGGCACACCCACTGCCACCCACATCGCTGCCACATCGTGGTGGAAGACAGCATCTGACTGCACGTTTCTCCATGGGGTTGTTACTGCGAGTTCGGCGTATGGCACCTGGTGGCAAGTCCAAGTCTGCCCTTGGGACAGGTGGCCAAGGAGATGCTGTCCACTTGGGACCAGAGGCACAGGAGAGGCCTGCCTTCTGCCCAGACTCCTTCCTCACAGAGGAGCATGTGACCATGCCCTAATCGTCCCCTCATGTCTCCTTAGCAGCCAGGCTTCCAACTCTGCACAGAGAGCGGGTGACACTTGTCTTGCCACTGGCCTGCTGTTCGTGCCACGGCAGGCTATCCTGCTTCCCGACCGTTTCCCGACCCCAAGGCCAACGGCTCCTTCTCTTCTCCGGGGCGGCGTGCTGCGCCTTCCCTACACTTGATTCCCTCTCAGGCAGAGGGGATGCTAGGGCAAAGGGTATTTCGCTCCATGCGGGTATCTTCCACCGAGCTGCGGAGACTAGCCCAGGCAAGCTGCAGCAGCATCCCCAAACCCAACTCTGATTTCCCAAGGAACGCTGTGCTTTCCCAGAGGAGATGCCCAGGCAAAGAGGCTTTCGCTGTATGCGTGTTTCTCCTACCGCGAGGCTGGGCTCAGGCAAGAAGCAGCAGCCCGCAGAACATTTCTCAGCGAATGCTGTGCTTTCGCAGAGGCTTTGGCTTGGAGCGAACAGCACTTCGCTTCTGCTTCCTCAGCAAGCCTTCAGTCGCACCAGAGAAGAAGAGCTTTGGGAGAGATGGTGCCTCTTGGGCCTTGCTTTCCCGGACTCCATGTTCGCTTCCTGGATTCACCCTGCCAGGCCGAACTAAGCAGACACAGCCACAACCCTTCAGGAGCATGCGTAGCCTAGGATGGCACACTATGCACACTACATTCTCCCATTGTAGGCATCGTTTGGCCATTTACTCTGGCGCTCAGACGGACTCGCCGACTAGGCCAGTGCTTTCCCCACAGGAAAGGAGAGGTGACAGGATCCCTGCACACGGCCCGTGCACTGAATTGGGAGCTTTGGGGGACTGTCCCCACTCCTTTCCCTTAAACGCGGTGCCTTCTCCAAGCTTGCACATCCTGGAGGAAGACGGCATCTGACTCCCTGTTATTTCAGGGAGCTGTTTCTGCGAGTTCAACGTAGGCGCGTAGTGGCTAGTGCATGTCTGCCCCAGGGACAGGTGGCCAAGGAGCTGCTATCTCTTTGGGCCCAGAGGCTCAGGACAGGCATGCTTTCTACCCAGACTCCTTCCTAAGAGTGGAGCACGCGCCCTGCCCACCACATCCCCTCCTGACTCCTTAGCAGCCAGGCTTCCTTCTCTCTGCACAGGGAGCCGGTGACACTTGTATTGCCTCTGGCCGCTGTGCCTGCCAGGGCCGGCTCTCCTGCTTCGCAACCGTTTTCACACCAGAAGGCCAACGGCTCTTGTTCTTCTCCCTGGGCAGCTTGCTGCACCTTCCACAAATATGCTCCTGGGGAGCGCAGTGAACAACGTGTCATTTCCTTAAGGCTCTTCCCACAGGCGCAATCGCGCTTCTCTCTCAGGCAGAGGGGATGCCCAGGCAAAGAGGATTTCGCTCCATGCCGGTTGATTCCACCCTGCTGAGGAGACCAGCTCAGGCCCACAAGAGCATCCCTCAGACCCGACTCTGATTTCCCAAAGAATGCTGTGCTTTCCCAGAGTGGATGCCCGAGCAAAGAGGCTTTCATCTATACGGGTTTCTCCAATCCTACTACGAATACTAGGCTAAGGCAAGCAGCAACTGCTGCCCACAGAACGGACTCTGATTTCCCAGCGACTGCTATGCTTTCGCAGAGGTTTTCAGCTTGGCACGAACCGCACTTCGCTGCTGCTTCCTCAGAAAGGCATTGGGTGTTCACTCTGCGGGGCAGGGAAGAAGTGCTGCGGGAAAGGTGGTGCCTCTTGGCATTTGATTTCCCTGGCTCCGAGTTTAGCCCGGGATTTACCTTGCTATGCTGAAATAAGCAGACAAAGTCACAACCCTGCAGCAGTGAGCTTGGCCTAGCATGGCACTC
The DNA here is from genome assembly GCF_030435805.1 of Mustela lutreola. Lineage (NCBI taxonomy): Eukaryota > Metazoa > Chordata > Mammalia > Carnivora > Mustelidae > Mustela > Mustela lutreola. Next base: position 693,558 of record NC_081307.1, read on the forward strand.
TATGCCTATTACCATCTCCTGGGGTAGATTAGATTTGCTTTTTGCTCTGGCTCTAAGGCAGACTCGGGGTCTAGGCCAGTGCCTTCACCACAGGAGAGAGGAGGCGACAGAATCCCTGCACACGGCCCGTGCACTGGGATGGGGTACTGTGGGGGACTGTCTCCACTCTTTCCCCGGCACACCCCCTGCCACCCACATCGCTGCCACATTGTGGTTGAAGACAGCATCTGACTGCACGTTTCTCCATGGGGTTGTTACTGCGAGTTCGGCGTAGGGCACCTGGTGGCAAGTCCAAGTCTGCCCTTGGGACAGGTGGCCAAGGAGATGCTGTACCCTTGGGACCAGAGGCACAAGAGAGGCCTGCCTTCTGCCCAGACTCCTTCCTCAGAGTGGAGCACGCGAACATGCCCTAGTCGTCCCCTCATGTCTCCTTCGCAGCCAGGCTTCCAACTCTCTGCACAGAGGGCCGGTGACACTTGTCTTGCCACTGGCCTGCTGTTCGTGCCACAGCAGGCTATCCTGCTTCCCGAGCGTTTCCCGACCCCAAGGCCAACGGCTCCTTCTCTTCTCCGGGCGGCGTGCTGCGCCTTCCCTACACTTGATTCCCTCTCAGGCAGAGGGGATGCTAGGGCAAAGGGTATTTCGCTCCATGCGGGTATCTTCCACCGAGCTGCGGAGACTAGCCCAGGCAAGCAGCAGCAGCATCCGCAAACCCAACTCTGATTTCCCAAGGAACGCTGTGCTTTCCCAGAGGAGATGCCCAGGCAAAGAGGCTTTCGCTGTATGCGTGTTTCTCCTACCGCGAGGCTGGGCTCAGGCAAGAAGCAGCAGCCCGCAGAACATTTCTCAGCGAATGCTGTGCTTTCGCAGAGGCTTTGGCTTGGAGCGAACAGCACTTCGCTGCTGCTTCCTCAACAAGCCTTCAGTCGCACCAGGGAAGAAGAGCTTTGGGAGAGATGGTGCCTCTTGGGCCTTGCTTTCCCGGACTCCATGTTCGCTTCCTGGCTTCACCCTGCCAGGCCGAACTAAGCAGACACAGCCACAACCCTTCAGGAGCGTGCGTAGCCTAGGATGGCACACTATGCACACTACCATCTCCCAGGTTAGGCATCGTTTGGCCTTTTACTCTGGCGCTCAGGCGGACTGGCGGACTAGGCCAGTGCTTTCCCCACACGAAAGGAGAGGTGACAGGATCCCAGCACACGGCCCGTGCACTGAATTGGGAGCTTTGGGGGACTGTCCCCACTCCTTACCCTTAAACGCCGTGCCTCCTCCAAGCCTGCACATCATGGAGGAAGACGGCATCTGACTCCCTGTTATTTCAGGGAGCTGTTTCTGCGAGTTCAACGTAGGCGCATGGTGGCTAGTGCATGTCTGCCCCAGGGACAGGTGGCCAAGTAGCTGCTATCTCTTTGGGCCCAGAGGCTCAGGACAGGCATGCTTTCTACCCAGACTCCTTCCTAACAGTGGAGCACGCGCCCTGCCCACCACATCCCCTCCTGACTCCTTAGCAGCCTGGCTTCCTTCTCTCTGCACTGGGAGCCGGTGACACTTGTATTGCCTCTGGCCGCTGTGCCTGACAGGGCCGGCTCTCCTGCTTCGCAACCGTTTTCACACCAGAAGGCCAACGGCTCTTGTTCTTCTCCCTGGGCAGCTTGCTGCACCTTCCACAAATATGCTCCTGGGGAGCGCAGTGAACAACGTGTCATTTCCTTAAGGCTCTTCCCACAGGCGCAATCGCGCTTCTCTCTCAGGTAGAGGGGATGCCCAGGAAAAGAGGATTTAGCTCTATGCCGGTTGATTCCACCCTGCTGAGGAGACCAGCTCAGGCCCACAGGAGCATCCCTCAGACGCGACTCTGATTTCCCAAAGAATGCTGTGCTTTCCCAGAGTGGATGCCCGAGCAAAGAGGCTTTCATCTATACGGGTTTCTCCAATCCTACTACGAATACTAGGCTAAGGCAAGCAGCAACTGCAGCCCACAGAAAGGACTCTGATTTCCCAGCGACTGCTATGCTTTCGCAGAGGTTTTCAGCTTGGCACGAACCGCACTTCACTGTTGCTTCCTCAGCAAGTCTTTGGTCATTCTCTTTGTCGCGTCAAGGAAGAAGAGCTGCGGGAGAGATGGTGCCTCTTGGGCCTTGCTTTCCAGGGCTCCATGTTCGCGTCCTAGTTTCACTCTGCCAGGCCGAACTAAGCAGACACAGCCACAACCCTGCAGTGGCGTGCGTAGCCTAGGATGGCACTCTATGCACACTACCATCTCCCTGTGTAGGCATCGCTTGGCTTTAGCTCTGGCGCTCAGGCAGACTCGCCGACTAGGCCAGTGCTTTCGCCACAGGAAAGCAGAGGTGACAGGATCCCTGCACAAGGCCCGTGCACTGAACAGGGAGCTTTGGGGGACTGTCGCCACTCCTTCCCCTTCTACCCCGCGCCAAATCCACGCTTCCACATCCTGGAGGAAGGCGGCATCTGACTCCCCGTTATTTCAGGGAGCTGTTTCTGCGAGTTCAGGGTAGGCGCCTGGTGGCTAGCGCATGTCTGCCCCAGGGACAGGTGACCAAGGAGCTGCTATCTCTTTGGGCCCAGAGGCTCAGGACAGGCATGCTTTTTGCCCAGACTCTTTCCTAAGAGTGGAGCACGCATCCTGCCGTAATCATCCCCTCCTTTCTCCTTAGCAGCCAGGCTTCTGTCTCTCTGCACTGGGAGCGGGTGACACTTGTATTGCCACTGGCCGCTGTGCCTGCCAGGGCCGGCTCTCCTGCTTCGCAACCGTTTCCAGACCAGAAGGCCAACGGCTCCTGTTCTTCTCCCCGGGGAGCGTGCTGCACCTTCCACAGACATGCTCCTGGGGAGCGCAGTGTCCCTTTCCTTAAGGGTCTTTCCGCAGGCGCAACCGCGCGTCTCTCTCAGGCAGAGGGGATGCCCAGGCAAAGAAGATTTCGCTCCATGCGGGTTTATTACACCGTGCTTTGGAGACCAGATCAGGCTAACAGGAGCATCCCACAGACCCGACTCTGATTTCCCAAAGAATGCTGTGCTTTCCCAGAGGGGATGCCGGACAAAGAGTCTTTCGCTCCTCGCGGGTTTCTCCCATATTTCTGCGAATACTAGGCTAAGGCAAGCAGCCACAGCAGCCCACAGAACCGACTCTGATTTCCCAGTGACTGCTATACTTTCACAGAGGTTTTCAGCTTGGCACAAACCGCACTTCACTGCTGCTTCCTCAGCAAGGCTTTGTGTGTTCGCTCTGCCGCGGCAGGGAAGAAGAGCCGCGGGAGAGCTGGTGCCTCTTGGACCTTGCTTTCCAGGGCTCCATGTTCACGCCCAGGGTTCACCTTGCTATGCCGAAGTAAGCAGACACAGACACAACCCTGCTGCAGCGTGCATGTTCTAGCAAGGCACTCTATGCCTAATACCATCTGCTGGGGTAGGTAAGGCTTTGCTTTAGCTCTGGCGCTCAGGCAGACTAGGGGTCTAGGCCAGTGCCTTCACCACAGGAGAGAGGAGGCGACAGAATCCCTGCACACGGCCGTGCACGGGGATGCGGTACTGTGGGGGACTGTCTCCACTCTTTCCCCGGCACACCCACTGCCACCCACATCGCTGCCACATCGTGGTGGAAGACAGCATCTGACTGCACGTTTCTCCATGGGGTTGTTACTGCGAGTTCGGCGTATGGCACCTGGTGGCAAGTCCAAGTCTGCCCTTGGGACAGGTGGCCAAGGAGATGCTGTCCACTTGGGACCAGAGGCACAGGAGAGGCCTGCCTTCTGCCCAGACTCCTTCCTCAGAGTGGAGCACGCGAACATGCCCTAGTCGTCCCCTCATGTCTCCTTCGCAGCCAGGCTTCCAACTCTCTGCACAGAGAGCCGGTGACACTTGTCTTGCCACTGGCCTGCTGTTCGTGCCACGGCAGGCTATCCTGCTTCCCGAGCGTTTCCCGACCCCAAGGCCAACGGCTCCTTCTCTTCTCCGGGCGGCGTGCTGCGCCTTCCCTACACTTGATTCCCTCTCAGGCAGAGGGGATGCTACGGCAAAGGGTATTTTGCTCCATGCGGGTATCTTCCACCGAGCTGCGGAGACTAGCCCAGGCAAGCAGCAGCAGCATCCGCAAACCCAACTCTGATTTCCCAAGGAACGCTGTGCTTTCCCAGAGGAGATGCCCAGGCAAAGAGGCTTTCGCTGTATGCGTGTTTCTCCTACCGCGAGGCTGGGCTCAGGCAAGAAGCAGCAGCCCGCAGAACATTTCTCAGCGAATGCTGTGCTTTCGCAGAGGCTTTGGCTTGGAGCGAACAGCACTTCGCTGCTGCTTCCTCAACAAGCCTTCAGTCGCACCAGGGAAGAAGAGCTTTGGGAGAGATGGTGCCTCTTGGGCCTTGCTTTCCCGGACTCCATGTTCGCTTCCTGGGTTCACCCTGCCAGGCCGAACTAAGCAGACACAGCCACAACCCTTCAGGAGCGTGCGTAGCCTAGGATGGCACACTATGCACACTACCATCTCCCAGGTTAGGCATCGTTTGGCCTTTTACTCTGGCGCTCAGGCGGACTCGCGGACTAGGCCAGTGCTTTCCCCACAGGAAAGGAGAGGTGACAGGATCCCAGCACACGGCCCGTGCACTGAATTGGGAGCTTTGGGGTACTGTCCCCACTCCTTTCCCTTAAACGCCGTGCCTCCTCCAAGCTTGCACATCATGGAGGAAGACGGCATCTGACTCCCTGTTATTTCAGGGAGCTGTTTCTGCGAGTTCATCGTAGGCGCGTGGTGGCTAGTGCATGTCTGCCCCAGGGACAGGTGGCCAAGGAGCTGCTATCTCTTTGGGCCCAGAGGCTCAGGACAGGCATGCTTTCTACCCAGACTCCTTCCTAAGAGTGGAGCACGCGCCCTGCCCACCACATCCCCTCCTGACTCCTTAGCAGCCAGGCTTCCTTCTCTCTGCACAGGGAGCCGGTGACACTTGTATTGCCTCTGGCCGCTGTGCCTGCCAGGGCCGGCTCTCCTGCTTCGCAACCGTTTTCACACCAGAAGGCCAACGGCTCTTGTTCTTCTCCCTGGGCAGCTTGCTGCACCTTCCACAAATATGCTCCTGGGGAGCGCAGTGAACAACGTGTCATTTCCTTAAGGCTCTTCCCACAGGCGCAATCGCGCTTCTCTCTCAGGCAGAGGGGATGCCCAGGCAAAGAGGATTTCGCTCCATGCCGGTTGATTCCACCCTGCTGAGGAGACCAGCTCAGGCCCACAAGAGCATCCCTCAGACCCGACTCTGATTTCCCAAAGAATGCTGTGCTTTCCCAGAGTGGATGCCCGAGCAAAGAGGCTTTCATCTATACGGGTTTCTCCAATCCTACTACGAATACTAGGCTAAGGCAAGCAGCAACTGCTGCCCACAGAACGGACTCTGATTTCCCAGCGACTGCTATGCTTTCGCAGAGGTTTTCAGCTTGGCACGAACCGCACTTCGCTGCTGCTTCCTCAGAAAGGCATTGGGTGTTCACTCTGCGGGGCAGGGAAGAAGTGCTGCGGGAAAGGTGGTGCCTCTTGGCATTTGATTTCCCTGGCTCCGAGTTTAGCCCGGGATTTACCTTGCTATGCTGAAATAAGCAGACAAAGTCACAACCCTGCAGCAGTGAGCTTGGCCTAGCATGGCACTCTATGCCTATTACCATCTCCTGGGGTAGATTAGATTTGCTTTTTGCTCTGGCTCTAAGGCAGACTCGGGGTCTAGGCCAGTGCCTTCACCACAGGAGAGAGGAGGCGACAGAATCCCTGCACACGGCCCGTGCACTGGGATGGGGTACTGTGGGGGACTGTCTCCACTCTTTCCCCGGCACACCCCCTGCCACCCACATCGCTGCCACATTGTGGTTGAAGACAGCATCTGACTGCACGTTTCTCCATGGGGTTGTTACTGCGAGTTCGGCGTAGGGCACCTGGTGGCAAGTCCAAGTCTGCCCTTGGGACAGGTGGCCAAGGAGATGCTGTACCCTTGGGACCAGAGGCACAAGAGAGGCCTGCCTTCTGCCCAGACTCCTTCCTCAGAGTGGAGCACGCGAACATGCCCTAGTCGTCCCCTCATGTCTCCTTCGCAGCCAGGCTTCCAACTCTCTGCACAGAGGGCCGGTGACACTTGTCTTGCCACTGGCCTGCTGTTCGTGCCACAGCAGGCTATCCTGCTTCCCGAGCGTTTCCCGACCCCAAGGCCAACGGCTCCTTCTCTTCTCCGGGCGGCGTGCTGCGCCTTCCCTACACTTGATTCCCTCTCAGGCAGAGGGGATGCTAGGGCAAAGGGTATTTCGCTCCATGCGGGTATCTTCCACCGAGCTGCGGAGACTAGCCCAGGCAAGCAGCAGCAGCATCCGCAAACCCAACTCTGATTTCCCAAGGAACGCTGTGCTTTCCCAGAGGAGATGCCCAGGCAAAGAGGCTTTCGCTGTATGCGTGTTTCTCCTACCGCGAGGCTGGGCTCAGGCAAGAAGCAGCAGCCCGCAGAACATTTCTCAGCGAATGCTGTGCTTTCGCAGAGGCTTTGGCTTGGAGCGAACAGCACTTCGCTGCTGCTTCCTCAACAAGCCTTCAGTCGCGCCAGGGAAGAAGAGCTTTGGGAGAGATGGTGCCTCTTGGGCCTTGCTTTCCCGGACTCCATGTTCGCTTCCTGGGTTCACCCTGCCAGGCCGAACTAAGCAGACACAGCCACAACCCTTCAGGAGCGTGCGTAGCCTAGGATGGCACACTATGCACACTACCATCTCCCAGGTTAGGCATCGTTTGGCCTTTTACTCTGGCGCTCAGGCGGACTGGCGGACTAGGCCAGTGCTTTCCCCACACGAAAGGAGAGGTGACAGGATCCCAGCACACGGCCCGTGCACTGAATTGGGAGCTTTGGGGGACTGTCCCCACTCCTTACCCTTAAACGCCGTGCCTCCTCCAAGCTTGCACATCCTGGAGGAAGACGGCATCTGACTCCCTGTTATTTCAGGGAGCTGTTTCTGCGAGTTCAACGTAGGCGCGTGGTGGCTAGTGCATGTCTGCCCCAGGGACAGGTGGCCAAGTAGCTGCTATCTCTTTGGGCCCAGAGGCTCAGGACAGGCATGCTTTCTACCCAGACTCCTTCCTAACAGTGGAGCACGCGCCCTGCCCACCACATCCCCTCCTGACTCCTTAGCAGCCTGGCTTCCTTCTCTCTGCACTGGGAGCCGGTGACACTTGTATTGCCTCTGGCCGCTGTGCCTGCCAGGGCCGGCTCTCCTGCTTCGCAACCGTTTTCACACCAGAAGGCCAACGGCTCTTGTTCTTCTCCCTGGGCAGCTTGCTGCACCTTCCACAAATATGCTCCTGGGGAGCGCAGTGAACAACGTGTCATTTCCTTAAGGCTCTTCCCACAGGCGCAATCGCGCTTCTCTCTCAGGTAGAGGGGATGCCCAGGAAAAGAGGATTTAGCTCTATGCCGGTTGATTCCACCCTGCTGAGGAGACCAGCTCAGGCCCACAGGAGCATCCCTCAGACGCGACTCTGATTTCCCAAAGAATGCTGTGCTTTCCCAGAGTGGATGCCCGAGCAAAGAGGCTTTCATCTATACGGGTTTCTCCAATCCTACTACGAATACTAGGCTAAGGCAAGCAGCAACTGCAGCCCACAGAAAGGACTCTGATTTCCCAGCGACTGCTATGCTTTCGCAGAGGTTTTCAGCTTGGCACGAACCGCACTTCACTGTTGCTTCCTCAGCAAGTCTTTGGTCATTCTCTCTGTCGCGTCAAGGAAGAAGAGCTGCGGGAGAGATGGTGCCTCTTGGGCCTTGCTTTCCCGGGCTCCATGTTCGCGTCCTAGTTTCACTCTGCCAGGCCGAACTAAGCAGACACAGCCACAACCCTGCAGTGGCGTGCGTAGCCTAGGATGGCACTCTATGCACACTACCATCTCCCTGTGTAGGCATCGCTTGGCTTTAGCTCTGGCGCTCAGGCAGACTCGCCGACTAGGCCAGTGCTTTCGCCACAGGAAAGCAGAGGTGACAGGATCCCTGCACAAGGCCCGTGCACTGAACAGGGAGCTTTGGGGGACTGTCGCCACTCCTTCCCCTTCTACCCCGCGCCAAATCCACGCTTCCACATCCTGGAGGAAGACGGCATCTGACTCCCCGTTATTTCAGGGAGCTGTTTCTGCGAGTTCAGGGTAGGCGCCTGGTGGCTAGCGCATGTCTGCCCCAGGGACAGGTGACCAAGGAGCTGCTATCTCTTTGGGCCCAGAGGCTCAGGACAGGCATGCTTTTTGCCCAGACTCTTTCCTAAGAGTGGAGCACGCATCCTGCCGTAATCATCCCCTCCTTTCTCCTTAGCAGCCAGGCTTCTGTCTCTCTGCACTGGGAGCGGGTGACACTTGTATTGCCACTGGCCGCTGTGCCTGCCAGGGCCGGCTCTCCTGCTTCGCAACCGTTTCCAGACCAGAAGGCCAACGGCTCCTGTTCTTCTCCCCGGGGAGCGTGCTGCACCTTCCACAGACATGCTCCTGGGGAGCGCAGTGTCCCTTTCCTTAAGGGTCTTTCCGCAGGCGCAACCGCGCGTCTCTCTCAGGCAGAGGGGATGCCCAGGCAAAGAAGATTTCGCTCCATGCGGGTTTATTACACCGTGCTTTGGAGACCAGATCAGGCTAACAGGAGCATCCCACAGACCCGACTCTGATTTCCCAAAGAATGCTGTGCTTTCCCAGAGGGGATGCCGGACAAAGAGTCTTTCGCTCCTCGCGGGTTTCTCCCATATTTCTGCGAATACTAGGCTAAGGCAAGCAGCCACAGCAGCCCACAGAACCGACTCTGATTTCCCAGTGACTGCTATACTTTCACAGAGGTTTTCAGCTTGGCACAAACCGCACTTCACTGCTGCTTCCTCAGCAAGGCTTTGTGTGTTCGCTCTGCCGCGGCAGGGAAGAAGAGCCGCGGGAGAGCTGGTGCCTCTTGGACCTTGCTTTCCAGGGCTCCATGTTCACGCCCAGGGTTCACCTTGCTATGCCGAAGTAAGCAGACACAGACACAACCCTGCTGCAGCGTGCATGTTCTAGCAAGGCACTCTATGCCTAATACCATCTGCTGGGGTAGGTAAGGCTTTGCTTTAGCTCTGGCGCTCAGGCAGACTAGGGGTCTAGGCCAGTGCCTTCACCACAGGAGAGAGGAGGCGACAGAATCCCTGCACACGGCCGTGCACGGGGATGCGGTACTGTGGGGGACTGTCTCCACTCTTTCCCCGGCACACCCACTGCCACCCACATCGCTGCCACATCGTGGTGGAAGACAGCATCTGACTGCACGTTTCTCCATGGGGTTGTTACTGCGAGTTCGGCGTATGGCACCTGGTGGCAAGTCCAAGTCTGCCCTTGGGACAGGTGGCCAAGGAGATGCTGTCCACTTGGGACCAGAGGCACAGGAGAGGCCTGCCTTCTGCCCAGACTCCTTCCTCAGAGTGGAGCACGCGAACATGCCCTAGTCGTCCCCTCATGTCTCCTTCGCAGCCAGGCTTCCAACTCTCTGCACAGAGAGCCGGTGACACTTGTCTTGCCACTGGCCTGCTGTTCGTGCCACGGCAGGCTATCCTGCTTCCCGAGCGTTTCCCGACCCCAAGGCCAACGGCTCCTTCTCTTCTCCGGGCGGCGTGCTGCGCCTTCCCTACACTTGATTCCCTCTCAGGCAGAGGGGATGCTAGGGCAAAGGGTATTTCGCTCCATGCGGGTATCTTCCACCGAGCTGCGGAGACTAGCCCAGGCAAGCAGCAGCAGCATCCGCAAACCCAACTCTGATTTCCCAAGGAACGCTGTGCTTTCCCAGAGGAGATGCCCAGGCAAAGAGGCTTTCGCTGTATGCGTGTTTCTCCTACCGCGAGGCTGGGCTCAGGCAAGAAGCAGCAGCCCGCAGAACATTTCTCAGCGAATGCTGTGCTTTCGCAGAGGCTTTGGCTTGGAGCGAACAGCACTTCGCTGCTGCTTCCTCAACAAGCCTTCAGTCGCACCAGGGAAGAAGAGCTTTGGGAGAGATGGTGCCTCTTGGGCCTTGCTTTCCCGGACTCCATGTTCGCTTCCTGGGTTCACCCTGCCAGGCCGAACTAAGCAGACACAGCCACAACCCTTCAGGAGCGTGCGTAGCCTAGGATGGCACACTATGCACACTACCATCTCCCAGGTTAGGCATCGTTTGGCCTTTTACTCTGGCGCTCAGGCGGACTGGCGGACTAGGCCAGTGCTTTCCCCACACGAAAGGAGAGGTGACAGGATCCCAGCACACGGCCCGTGCACTGAATTGGGAGCTTTGGGGGACTGTCCCCACTCCTTACCCTTAAACGCCGTGCCTCCTCCAAGCTTGCACATCATGGAGGAAGACGGCATCTGACTCCCTGTTATTTCAGGGAGCTGTTTCTGCGAGTTCAACGTAGGCGCGTGGTGGCTAGTGCATGTCTGCCCCAGGGACAGGTGGCCAAGTAGCTGCTATCTCTTTGGGCCCAGAGGCTCAGGACAGGCATGCTTTCTACCCAGACTCCTTCCTAACAGTGGAGCACGCGCCCTGCCCACCACATCCCCTCCTGACTCCTTAGCAGCCAGGCTTCCTTCTCTCTGCACTGGGAGCCGGTGACACTTGTATTGCCTCTGGCCGCTGTGCCTGCCAGGGCCGGCTCTCCTGCTTCGCAACCGTTTTCACACCAGAAGGCCAACGGCTCTTGTTCTTCTCCCTGGGCAGCTTGCTGCACCTTCCACAAATATGCTCCTGGGGAGCGCAGTGAACAACGTGTCATTTCCTTAAGGCTCTTCCCACAGGCGCAATCGCGCTTCTCTCTCAGGTAGAGGGGATGCCCAGGAAAAGAGGATTTAGCTCTATGCCGGTTGATTCCACCCTGCTGAGGAGACCAGCTCAGGCCCACAGGAGCATCCCTCAGACGCGACTCTGATTTCCCAAAGAATGCTGTGCTTTCCCAGAGTGGATGCCCGAGCAAAGAGGCTTTCATCTATACGGGTTTCTCCAATCCTACTACGAATACTAGGCTAAGGCAAGCAGCAACTGCAGCCCACAGAAAGGACTCTGATTTCCCAGCGACTGCTATGCTTTCGCAGAGGTTTTCAGCTTGGCACGAACCGCACTTCACTGTTGCTTCCTCAGCAAGTCTTTGGTCATTCTCTCTGTCGCGTCAAGGAAGAAGAGCTGCGGGAGAGATGGTGCCTCTTGGGCCTTGCTTTCCCGGGCTCCATGTTCGCGTCCTAGTTTCACTCTGCCAGGCCGAACTAAGCAGACACAGCCACAACCCTGCAGTGGCGTGCGTAGCCTAGGATGGCACTCTATGCACACTACCATCTCCCTGTGTAGGCATCGCTTGGCTTTAGCTCTGGCGCTCAGGCAGACTCGCCGACTAGGCCAGTGCTTTCGCCACAGGAAAGCAGTGGTGACAGGATCCCTGCACAAGGCCCGTGCACTGAACAGGGAGCTTTGGGGGACTGTCGCCACTCCTTCCCGTTCTACCCCGCGCCAAATCCACGCTTCCACATCCTGGAGGAAGACGGCATCTGACTCCCCGTTATTTCAGGGAGCTGTTTCTGCGAGTTCAGGGTAGGCGCCTGGTGGCTAGCGCATGTCTGCCCCAGGGACAGGTGACCAAGGAGCTGCTATCTCTTTGGGCCCAGAGGCTCAGGACAGGCATGCTTTTTGCCCAGACTCTTTCCTAAGAGTGGAGCACGCATCCTGCCGTAATCATCCCCTCCTTTCTCCTTAGCAGCCAGGCTTCTGTCTCTCTGCACTGGGAGCGGGTGACACTTGTATTGCCACTGGCCGCTGTGCCTGCCAGGGCCGGCTCTCCTGCTTCGCAACCGTTTCCAGACCAGAAGGCCAACGGCTCCTGTTCTTCTCCCCGGGGAGCGTGCTGCACCTTCCACAGACATGCTCCTGGGGAGCGCAGTGTCCCTTTCCTTAAGGGTCTTTCCGCAGGCGCAACCGCGCGTCTCTCTCAGGCAGAGGGGATGCCCAGGCAAAGAAGATTTCGCTCCATGCGGGTTTATTACACCGTGCTTTGGAGACCAGATCAGGCTAACAGGAGCATCCCACAGACCCGACTCTGATTTCCCAAAGAATGCTGTGCTTGGCCGAATAGGAGAAGATGGCGGAGAAGTAGCAAGCTGAGACTGCTTCAGCTAGCCGGAGATCAGCTAGATAGCTTATCTAAAGATTGCAAACACCTGAAAATCCATCGGCAGATCGAAGAGAAGAAGAACAGCAATTCTGGAAACAGAAAAACAACCACTTTCTGAAAGGTAGGACCGGCGGAGAAGTGAATCCAAAGCGACGGGAAGATAGACCCCGGGGGGAGGGGCCGGCTCCCGGCAAGCGGCGGAGCAACCGCGCACAAAATCAGGACTTTTAAAAGTCTGTTCCGCGGAGGGACATCGCTCCAGAGGCTAAACCGGAGCGAAGCCCACGCGGGGTCAGCGTGGCCTCAGGTCCCGCAGGGTCACAGAAGGATCGGGGGTGTCTGAGTGTCGCAGAGCTTGCGGGTATTGGAACGGGAAAGCCGGCTACAGAGACAGAGCCGACAGTAAGCTCGCAGCTCCGTGTTACCTTGAACCGGTCGCAGGCTCGGTGAGCTCGGAGCGCGGCCGGAGGTCAGGCAGACGGGAGTAACTGGGCGCTGTTCTCTGAGGGCGCACTGAGGAGTGGGGCCCTGGGCTCTCGGCTCCTCCGGGCCGGAGACCAGGAGGCCGCCATTTGTATTCCCGTCCTCTGGAACTCTACGGAAAGCGCTCAGGGAACAAAAGCTCCTGAAAGCAAACCCGAGCGGATTACTCACCCCGGCCCCGGGTAAGGGCGGTGCAATTCCGCCTGGGGCAAAGACACTTGAAAATCACTACAACAGGCCCCTCCCCCAGAAGATCAACAAGAAATCCAGCCGAGACCAAGCTCACCTACCAAGGAGTGCGGTTTCAATACCAAGGAGAGCAGCAGAATTCCAGAGGAGGAGAAAGCCAAGCACGGAACTCATGGCTTTTTTCCTGTGATTTTTTTTAGTCTTGCAGTTAATTTAATTTTTTCTTTTTCATTTTTTTTTTTTTTCTCGCCTTCCGGTAAAATTTTTTTTTTTTTTAACTGTTACCTTTTTCTTTTTTAACGATTTTTTACTAGTTTATCTAATATATATATATATTTTTTTACATTTTTCTTAGGTGTTTTCTTTTTTAAAAAAAAATTCTTTTCTTTTTTTTTTTTTTTTTTTCTTTTTTTCTTTTTTCTTTCTTCCTTTTTGAACCTCTTTTTATCCCCTTTCTCCCCACTCACGATTTTGGATCTCTTCTAATTTGGCTAAAGCATATTTTCCTGGGGTTGTTGCCACCCTTTTAGTATTTTACTTGCCCCTTCATTTACTCTTATCTGGACAAAATGACAAGACGTAAAAATTCACCACAAAAAAAAGAACAAGAGGCAGTACCGAAGGCTAGGGACCTAATCAATACAGACATCGGTAATATGTCAGATCTAGAGTTCAGAATGACAATTCTCAAGGCTCTAGCCGGGCTCGAAAAAGGCATGGAAGATATTAGAGAAACCCTCTCGAGAGATATAAAAGCCCTTTCTGGAGAAATAAAAGAACTAAAATCTAACCAAGTTGAAATCAAAAAAGCTATTAATGAGGTGCAATCAAAAATGGAGGCTCTCACTGCTAGGATAAATGAGGCAGAAGAAAGAATTAGTGATATAGAAGACCAAATGACAGAGAATAAAGAAGCTGATCAAAAGAGGGACAAACAGCTACTGGACCACGAGGGGAGAATTCGAGAAATAAGTGACACCATAAGACGAAACAACATTAGAATAATTGGGATTCCAGAAGAAGAAGAAAGTGAGAGGGGAGCAGAAGGTATACTGGAGAGAATTATTGGGGAGAATTTCCCCAATATGGCAAAGGGAACAAGCATCAAAATTCAGGAGGTTCAGAGAATGCCCCTCAAAATAAATAAGAATAGGCCCACACCCCGTCACATAATAGTAAAATTTACAAGTCTCAATGACAAAGAGAAAATCCTGAAAGCAGCCCGGGAAAAGAAGTCTGTAACATACAATGGTAAAAATATTAGATTGGCAGCTGACTTATCAACAGAGACCTGGCAGGCCAGAAAGAGCTGGCATGATATTTTCAGAGCACTAAACGAGAAAAACATGCAGCCAAGAATACTATATCCAGCTAGGCTATCATTGAAAATAGAGGGAGAGATTAAAAGCTTCCAGGACAAACAACAACTGAAAGAATTTGCAAATACCAAACCAGCTCTACAGGAAATATTGAAAGGGGTCCTCTAAGCAAAGAGAGAGCCTACAAGTGGTAGATCAGAAAGGAACAGAGACCATATACAGTAACAGTCACCTTACAGGCAATACAATGGCACTAAATTCATATCTCTCAATAGTTACCCTGAATGTGAATGGGCTAAATGCCCCTGTCAAAAGACACAGGGTATCAGAATGGATAAAAAAACAAAACCCATCTATATGTTGCCTCCAAGAAACACATTTTAAGCCCGAAGACACCTCCAGATTTAAAGTGAGGGGGTGGAAAAGAATTTACCATGCTAATGGACATCAGAAGAAAGCAGGAGTGGCAATCCTTATATCAGATCAATTAGATTTTAAGCCAAAGACTGTAATAAGAGATGAGGAAGGACACTATATCATACTCAAAGGGTCTGTCCAACAAGAAGATTTAACAATTTTAAATATCTATGCCCCCAACGTGGGAGCAGCCAACTATATAAACCAATTAATAACAAAATCAAAGAAACACATAAACAACAATACAATAATAGTAGGGGACTTTAATATTCCCCTCACTGAAATGGACAGGTCATCCAAGCAAAAGATCAGCAAGGAAATAAAGGCCTTAAATGACACACTGGACCAGATGGACATCACAGATATATTCAGAATATTTCATCCCAAAGCAACAGAATACACATTCTTCTCTAGTGCACATGGTACATTCTCCAGAATAGATCACATCCTCGGTCCTAAATCAGGACTCAACCGGTATCAAAAGATTGGGATCATTCCCTGCATATTTTCAGACCACAATGCTCTAAAGCTAGAACTCAACCACAAAAGGAAGTTTGGAAAGAACCCAAATACATGGAGACTAAACAGTATCCTTCTAAAGAATGAATGGGTCAACCGGGAAATTAAAGAAGAATTGAAAAAAATCATGGAAACAAATGATAATGAAAATACAACGGTTCAAAATCTGTGGGACACAACAAAGGCAGTCCTGAGCGGAAAATATATAGCGGTACAAGCATTTCTCAAGAAACAAGAAAGGTCTCAGGTACACAACCTAACCCTACACCTAAAGGAGCTGGAGAAGGAACAAGAAAGAAACCCTAAGCCCAGCAGGAGAAGAGAAATCATAAAGATCAGAGCAGAAATCAATGAAATAGAAACCAAAAAAACAATAGAACAAATCAACGAAACTAGGAGCTGGTTCTTTGAAAGAATTAATAAAATTGATAAACCCCTGGCCCGACTTATCAAAAAGAAAAGAGAAAGGACCCAAATAAATAAAATAATGAATGAAAGAGGAGAGATCACAACTAACACCAAGGAAATACAAACTATTATAAGAACATACTATGAGCAACTCTACGGCAATAAATTTGACAATCTGGAAGAAATGGATGCATTCCTAGAAACATATAAACTACCACAACTGAACCATGAAGAAATAGAAAGCCTGAACAGACCCATAACCAGTAAGGAGATTGAAACAGTCATTAAAAATCTCCAAACAAACAAAAGCCCAGGGCCAGACGGCTTCCCGGGGGAATTCTACCAAACATTTAAAGAAGAACTAATTCCTATTCTCCTGAAACTGTTCCAAAAAATAGAAATGGAAGGAAAACTTCCAAACTCATTTTATGAGGCCAGCATCACCTTGATCCCAAAACCAGACAAGGATCCCACCAAAAAAGAGAGCTATAGACCGATATCCTTGATGAACACAGATGCGAAAATACTCAACAAAATACTAGCCAATCGGATTCAACAGTACATTAAAAAGATTATTCACCACGACCAAGTGGGATTTATTCCAGGGCTGCAAGGTTGGTTCAACATCCGCAAATCAGTCAATGTGATACAACACATCAATAAAAGTAAGAACAAGAACCATATGATACTCTCAATAGATGCTGAAAAAGCATTTGACAAAGTACAACATCCCTTCCTGATCAAAACTCTTCAAAGTGTAGGGATAGAGGGCACATACCTCAATATCATCAAAGCCATCTATGAAAAACCCACCGCAAATATCATTCTCAATGGAGAAAAACTGAAAGCTTTTCCGCTAAGGTCAGGAACACGGCAGGGATGTCCATTATCACCACTGCTATTCAACATCGTACTAGAGGTCCTAGCCTCAGCAATCAGACAACAAAAGGAAATTAAAGGCATCCAAATCGGCAAAGAAGAAGTCAAATTATCACTCTTCGCAGATGATATGATACTATATGTGGAAAACCCAAAAGACTCCACTCCAAAACTGCTAGAACTTATACAGGAATTCAGTAAAGTGTCAGGATATAAAATCAATGCACAGAAATCAGTTGCATTTCTCTACACCAACAGCAAGACAGAAGAAAGAGATATTAAGGAGTCAATCCCATTTACAATTGCATCCAAAACCATAAGATACCTAGGAATAAACCTAACCAAAGAGACACAGAATCTATACTCAGAAAACTATAAAGTACTCATGAAAGAAATTGAGGAAGACACAAAGAAATGGAAAAATGTTCCATGCTCCTGGATTGGAAGAATAAATATTGTGAAAATGTCTATGCTACCTAAAGCAATCTACACATTTAATGCAATTCCTATCAAAGTACCATCCATCTTTTTCAAAGAAATGGAACAAATAATTCTAAAATTTATATGGAACCAGAAAGGACCTCGAATAGCCAAAGGGATATTGAAAAAGAAAGCCAACGTTGGTGGCATCACAATTCCGGACTTCAAGCTCTATTACAAAGCTGTCATCATCAAGACAGCATGGTACTGGCACAAAAACAGACACATAGATCAATGGAACAGAATAGAGAGCCCAGAAATAGACCCTCAACTCTATGGTCAACTAATCTTCGACAAAGCAGGAAAGAATGTCCAATGGAAAAAAGACAGCCTTTTCAATAAATGGTGCTGGGAAAATTGGACAGCCACATGCAGAAAAATGAAATTGGACCATTTCCTTACACCACACACAAAAATAGACTCAAAATGGATGAAGGACCTCAATGTACGAAAGGAATCCATCAAAATCCTTGAGGAGAACACGGGCAGCAACCTCTTCGACCTCTGCCGCAGCAACATCTTCCTAGGAACAACGCAAAAGGCAAGGGAAGCAAGGGAAAAAATGAACTACTGGGATTTCATCAAGATCAAAAGCTTTTACACAGCAAAGGAAACAGTTAACAAAATCAAAAGACAACTGACAGAATGGGAGAAGATATTTGCAAACGACATATCAGATAAAGGACTAGTGTCCAGAATCTATAAAGAACTTAGCAAACTCAACACCCAAAGAACAAATAATCCAATCAAGAAATGGGCAGAAGACATGAACAGACATTTCTGCAAAGAAGACATCCAGATGGCCAACAGACACATGAAAAAGTGCTCCATATCACTTGGCATCAGGGAAATACAAATCAAAACCACAATGAGATATCACCTCACACCAGTCAGAATGGCTAAAATCAACAAGTCAGGAAATGACAGATGCTGGCGAGGATGCGGAGAAAGGGGAACCCTCCTACACTGTTGGTGGGAATGCAAGCTGGTGCAGCCACTCTGGAAAACAGCATGGAGGTTCCTCAAAATGTTGAAAATAGAACTGCCCTATGACCCAGCAATTGCACTATTGGGTATTTACCCTAAAGATACAAATGTAGTGATCCAAAGGGACACATGCACCCGAATGTTTATAGCAGCAATGTCCACAATAGCCAAACTATGGAAAGAACCTAGATGTCCATCAACAGATGAATGGATCAAGAAGATGTGGTATATATACACAATGGAATACTATGCAGCCATCAAAAGAAATGAAATCTTGCCATTTGCAACAACATGGATGGAACTAGAGCGTATCATGCTTAGCGAAATAAGTCAAGCAGAGAAAGACAACTATCATATGATCTCCCTGATATGAGGAAGTGGTGATGCAACATGGAGGCTTAAGTGGGTAGAAGAATAAATGAAACAAGATGGGATTGGGAGGGAGACAAACCATAAGTGACTCTTAATCTCACAAAACAAACTGAGGGTTGCCGGGGGGAGGGGGTTGGGGAGAAGGGGGTGGGATTATGGACATTGGGGAGGGTATGTGATTTGGTGAGTGCTGTGAAGTGTGTAAACCTGGTGATTCACAGACCTGGGGATAAAAATATATGTATATAAAAAATATATGTTTATAAAAAATAAAAAATAAAAAATAAAAAATAAAAAATAAAAAAAAAAAAAAGAATGCTGTGCTTTCCCAGAGGGGATGCCGGACAAAGAGTCTTTCGCTCCTCGCGGGTTTCTCCCATATTTCTGCGAATACTAGGCTAAGGCAAGCAGCCACAGCAGCCCACAGAACCGACTCTGATTTCCCAGTGACTGCTATACTTTCACAGAGGTTTTCAGCTTGGCACAAACCGCACTTCACTGCTGCTTCCTCAGCAAGGCTTTGTGTGTTCGCTCTGCCGCGGCAGGGAAGAAGAGCCGCGGGAGAGCTGGTGCCTCTTGGACCTTGCTTTCCAGGGCTCCATGTTCACGCCCAGGGTTCACCTTGCTATGCCGAAGTAAGCAGACACAGACACAACCCTGCTGCAGCGTGCATGTTCTAGCAAGGCACTCTATGCCTAATACCATCTGCTGGGGTAGGTAAGGCTTTGCTTTAGCTCTGGCGCTCAGGCAGACTAGGGGTCTAGGCCAGTGCCTTCACCACAGGAGAGAGGAGGCGACAGAATCCCTGCACACGGCCGTGCACTGGGATGCGGTACTGTGGGGGACTGTCTCCACTCTTTCCCCGGCACACCCACTGCCACCCACATCGCTGCCACATCGTGGTGGAAGACAGCATCTGACTGCACGTTTCTCCATGGGGTTGTTACTGCGAGTTCGGCGTATGGCACCTGGTGGCAAGTCCAAGTCTGCCCTTGGGACAGGTGGCCAAGGAGATGCTGTCCACTTGGGACCAGAGGCACAGGAGAGGCCTGCCTTCTGCCCAGACTCCTTCCTCACAGAGGAGCATGTGACCATGCCCTAATCGTCCCCTCATGTCTCCTTAGCAGCCAGGCTTCCAACTCTGCACAGAGAGCGGGTGACACTTGTCTTGCCACTGGCCTGCTGTTCGTGCCACGGCAGGCTATCCTGCTTCCCGACCGTTTCCCGACCCCAAGGCCAACGGCTCCTTCTCTTCTCCGGGGCGGCGTGCTGCGCCTTCCCTACACTTGATTCCCTCTCAGGCAGAGGGGATGCTAGGGCAAAGGGTATTTCGCTCCATGCGGGTATCTTCCACCGAGCTGCGGAGACTAGCCCAGGCAAGCTGCAGCAGCATCCCCAAACCCAACTCTGATTTCCCAAGGAACGCTGTGCTTTCCCAGAGGAGATGCCCAGGCAAAGAGGCTTTCGCTGTATGCGTGTTTCTCCTACCGAGAGGCTGGGCTCAGGCAAGAAGCAGCAGCCCGCAGAACATTTCTCAGCGAATGCTGTGCTTTCGCAGAGGCTTTGGCTTGGAGCGAACAGCACTTCGCTTCTGCTTCCTCAGCAAGCCTTCAGTCGCACCAGAGAAGAAGAGCTTTGGGAGAGATGGTGCCTCTTGGGCCTTGCTTTCCCGGACTCCATGTTCGCTTCCTGGATTCACCCTGCCAGGCCGAACTAAGCAGACACAGCCACAACCCTTCAGGAGCATGCGTAGCCTAGGATGGCACACTATGCACACTACATTCTCCCATTGTAGGCATCGTTTGGCCATTTACTCTGGCGCTCAGACGGACTCGCCGACTAGGCCAGTGCTTTCCCCACAGGAAAGGAGAGGTGACAGGATCCCTGCACACGGCCCGTGCACTGAATTGGGAGCTTTGGGGGACTGTCCCCACTCCTTTCCCTTAAACGCCGTGCCTTCTCCAAGCTTGCACATCCTGGAGGAAGACGGCATCTGACTCCCTGTTATTTCAGGGAGCTGTTTCTGCGAGTTCAACGTAGGCGCGTGGTGGCTAGTGCATGTCTGCCCCAGGGACAGGTGGCCAGGTAGCTGCTATCTCTTTGGGCCCAGAGGCTCAGGACAGGCATGCTTTCTACCCAGACTCCTTCCTAACAGTGGAGCACGCGCCCTGCCCACCACATCCCCTCCTGACTCCTTAGCAGCCAGGCTTCCTTCTCTCTGCACAGGGAGCCGGTGACACTTGTATTGCCTCCGGCCGCTGTGCCTGCCAGGGCCGGCTCTCCTGCTTCGCAACCGTTTTCACACCAGAAGGCCAACGGCTCTTGTTCTTCTCCCTGGGCAGCTTGCTGCACCTTCCACAAATATGCTCCTGGGGAGTGCAGTGAACAACGTGTCATTTCCTTAAGGCTCTTCCCACAGGCGCAATCGCGCTTCTCTCTCAGGCAGAGGGGATGCCCAGGCAAAGAGGATTTCGCTCCATGCCGGTTGATTCCACCCTGCTGAGGAGACCAGCTCAGGCCCACAAGAGCATCCCTCAGACCCGACTCTGATTTCCCAAAGAATGCTGTGCTTTCCCAGAGTGGATGCCCGAGCAAAGAGGCTTTCATCTATACGGGTTTCTCCAATCCTACTACGAATACTAGGCTAAGGCAAGCAGCAACTGCTGCCCACAGAACGGACTCTGATTTCCCAGCGACTGCTATGCTTTCGCAGAGGTTTTCAGCTTGGCACGAACCGCACTTCGCTGCTGCTTCCTCAGAAAGGCATTGGGTGTTCACTCTGCGGGGCAGGGAAGAAGTGCTGCGGGAAAGGTGGTGCCTCTTGGCATTTGATTTCCCTGGCTCCGAGTTTAGCCCGGGATTTACCTTGCTATGCTGAAATAAGCAGACAAAGTCACAACCCTGCAGCAGTGAGCTTGGCCTAGCATGGCACTCTATGCCTATTACCATCTCCTGGGGTAGATTAGATTTGCTTTTTGCTCTGGCTCTAAGGCAGACTCGGGGTCTAGGCCAGTGCCTTCACCACAGGAGAGAGGAGGCGACAGAATCCCTGCACACGGCCCGTGCACTGGGATGGGGTACTGTGGGGGACTGTCTCCACTCTTTCCCCGGCACACCCCCTGCCACCCACATCGCTGCCACATTGTGGTTGAAGACAGCATCTGACTGCACGTTTCTCCATGGGGTTGTTACTGCGAGTTCGGCGTAGGGCACCTGGTGGCAAGTCCAAGTCTGCCCTTGGGACAGGTGGCCAAGGAGATGCTGTACCCTTGGGACCAGAGGCACAAGAGAGGCCTGCCTTCTGCCCAGACTCCTTCCTCAGAGTGGAGCACGCGAACATGCCCTAGTCGTCCCCTCATGTCTCCTTCGCAGCCAGGCTTCCAACTCTCTGCACAGAGGGCCGGTGACACTTGTCTTGCCACTGGCCTGCTGTTCGTGCCACGGCAGGCTATCCTGCTTCCCGAGCGTTTCCCGACCCCAAGGCCAACGGCTCCTTCTCTTCTCCGGGCGGCGTGCTGCGCCTACCCTACACTTGATTCCCTCTCAGGCAGAGGGGATGCTAGGGCAAAGGGTATTTCGCTCCATGCGGGTATCTTCCACCGAGCTGCGGAGACTAGCCCAGGCAAGCAGCAGCAGCATCCGCAAACCCAACTCTGATTTCCCAAGGAACGCTGTGCTTTCCCAGAGGAGATGCCCAGGCAAAGAGGCTTTCGCTGTATGCGTGTTTCTCCTACCGCGAGGCTGGGCTCAGGCAAGAAGCAGCAGCCCGCAGAACATTTCTCAGCGAATGCTGTGCTTTCGCAGAGGCTTTGGCTTGGAGCGAACAGCACTTCGCTGCTGCTTCCTCAACAAGCCTTCAGTCGCACCAGGGAAGAAGAGCTTTGGGAGAGATGGTGCCTCTTGGGCCTTGCTTTCCCGGACTCCATGTTCGCTTCCTGGGTTCACCCTGCCAGGCCGAACTAAGCAGACACAGCCACAACCCTTCAGGAGCGTGCGTAGCCTAGGATGGCACACTATGCACACTACCATCTCCCAGGTTAGGCATCGTTTGGCCTTTTACTCTGGCGCTCAGGCGGACTGGCGGACTAGGCCAGTGCTTTCCCCACACGAAAGGAGAGGTGACAGGATCCCAGCACACGGCCCGTGCACTGAATTGGGAGCTTTGGGGGACTGTCCCCACTCCTTACCCTTAAACGCCGTGCCTCCTCCAAGCCTGCACATCCTGGAGGAAGACGGCATCTGACTCCCTGTTATTTCAGGGAGCTGTTTCTGCGAGTTCAACGTAGGCGCGTGGTGGCTAGTGCATGTCTGCCCCAGGGACAGGTGGCCAAGTAGCTGCTATCTCTTTGGGCCCAGAGGCTCAGGACAGGCATGCTTTCTACCCAGACTCCTTCCTAACAGTGGAGCACGCGCCCTGCCCACCACATCCCCTCCTGACTCCTTAGCAGCCTGGCTTCCTTCTCTCTGCACTGGGAGCCGGTGACACTTGTATTGCCTCTGGCCGCTGTGCCTGCCAGGGCCGGCTCTCCTGCTTCGCAACCGTTTTCACACCAGAAGGCCAACGGTTCTTGTTCTTCTCCCTGGGCAGCTTGCTGCACCTTCCACAAATATGCTCCTGGGGAGCGCAGTGAACAACGTGTCATTTCCTTAAGGCTCTTCCCACAGGCGCAATCGCGCTTCTCTCTCAGGTAGAGGGGATGCCCAGGAAAAGAGGATTTAGCTCTATGCCGGTTGATTCCACCCTGCTGAGGAGACCAGCTCAGGCCCACAGGAGCATCCCTCAGACGCGACTCTGATTTCCCAAAGAATGCTGTGCTTTCCCAGAGTGGATGCCCGAGCAAAGAGGCTTTCATCTATACGGGTTTCTCCAATCCTACTACGAATACTAGGCTAAGGCAAGCAGCAACTGCAGCCCACAGAAAGGACTCTGATTTCCCAGCGACTGCTATGCTTTCGCAGAGGTTTTCAGCTTGGCACGAACCGCACTTCACTGTTGCTTCCTCAGCAAGTCTTTGGTCATTCTCTCTGTCGCGTCAAGGAAGAAGAGCTGCGGGAGAGATGGTGCCTCTTGGGCCTTGCTTTCCCGGGCTCCATGTTCGCGTCCTAGTTTCACTCTGCCAGGCCGAACTAAGCAGACACAGCCACAACCCTGCAGTGGCGTGCGTAGCCTAGGATGGCACTCTATGCACACTACCATCTCCCTGTGTAGGCATCGCTTGGCTTTAGCTCTGGCGCTCAGGCAGACTCGCCGACTAGGCCAGTGCTTTCGCCACAGGAAAGCAGAGGTGACAGGATCCCTGCACAAGGCCCGTGCACTGAACAGGGAGCTTTGGGGGACTGTCGCCACTCCTTCCCCTTCTACCCCGCGCCAAATCCACGCTTCCACATCCTGGAGGAAGACGGCATCTGACTCCCCGTTATTTCAGGGAGCTGTTTCTGCGAGTTCAGGGTAGGCGCCTGGTGGCTAGCGCATGTCTGCCCCAGGGACAGGTGACCAAGGAGCTGCTATCTCTTTGGGCCCAGAGGCTCAGGACAGGCATGCTTTTTGCCCAGACTCTTTCCTAAGAGTGGAGCACGCATCCTGCCGTAATCATCCCCTCCTTTCTCCTTAGCAGCCAGGCTTCTGTCTCTCTGCACTGGGAGCGGGTGACACTTGTATTGCCACTGGCCGCTGTGCCTGCCAGGGCCGGCTCTCCTGCTTCGCAACCGTTTCCAGACCAGAAGGCCAACGGCTCCTGTTCTTCTCCCCGGGGAGCGTGCTGCACCTTCCACAGACATGCTCCTGGGGAGCGCAGTGTCCCTTTCCTTAAGGGTCTTTCCGCAGGCGCAACCGCGCGTCTCTCTCAGGCAGAGGGGATGCCCAGGCAAAGAAGATTTCGCTCCATGCGGGTTTATTACACCGTGCTTTGGAGACCAGATCAGGCTAACAGGAGCATCCCACAGACCCGACTCTGATTTCCCAAAGAATGCTGTGCTTTCCCAGAGGGGATGCCGGACAAAGAGTCTTTCGCTCCTCGCGGGTTTCTCCCATATTTCTGCGAATACTAGGCTAAGGCAAGCAGCCACAGCAGCCCACAGAACCGACTCTGATTTCCCAGTGACTGCTATACTTTCACAGAGGTTTTCAGCTTGGCACAAACCGCACTTCACTGCTGCTTCCTCAGCAAGGCTTTGTGTGTTCGCTCTGCCGCGGCAGGGAAGAAGAGCCGCGGGAGAGCTGGTGCCTCTTGGACCTTGCTT
This sequence comes from Mustela lutreola, assembly GCF_030435805.1. Classification (NCBI taxonomy): domain Eukaryota; kingdom Metazoa; phylum Chordata; class Mammalia; order Carnivora; family Mustelidae; genus Mustela; species Mustela lutreola. The sequence continues at coordinate 718,001 of NC_081307.1, forward strand.
TCCAGGGCTCCATGTTCACGCCCAGGGTTCACCTTGCTATGCCGAAGTAAGCAGACACAGACACAACCCTGCTGCAGCGTGCATGTTCTAGCAAGGCACTCTATGCCTAATACCATCTGCTGGGGTAGGTAAGGCTTTGCTTTAGCTCTGGCGCTCAGGCAGACTAGGGGTCTAGGCCAGTGCCTTCACCACAGGAGAGAGGAGGCGACAGAATCCCTGCACACGGCCGTGCACGGGGATGCGGTACTGTGGGGGACTGTCTCCACTCTTTCCCCGGCACACCCACTGCCACCCACATCGCTGCCACATCGTGGTGGAAGACAGCATCTGACTGCACGTTTCTCCATGGGGTTGTTACTGCGAGTTCGGCGTATGGCACCTGGTGGCAAGTCCAAGTCTGCCCTTGGGACAGGTGGCCAAGGAGATGCTGTCCACTTGGGACCAGAGGCACAGGAGAGGCCTGCCTTCTGCCCAGACTCCTTCCTCAGAGTGGAGCACGCGAACATGCCCTAGTCGTCCCCTCATGTCTCCTTCGCAGCCAGGCTTCCAACTCTCTGCACAGAGAGCCGGTGACACTTGTCTTGCCACTGGCCTGCTGTTCGTGCCACGGCAGGCTATCCTGCTTCCCGAGCGTTTCCCGACCCCAAGGCCAACGGCTCCTTCTCTTCTCCGGGCGGCGTGCTGCGCCTTCCCTACACTTGATTCCCTCTCAGGCAGAGGGGATGCTAGGGCAAAGGGTATTTTGCTCCATGCGGGTATCTTCCACCGAGCTGCGGAGACTAGCCCAGGCAAGCAGCAGCAGCATCCGCAAACCCAACTCTGATTTCCCAAGGAACGCTGTGCTTTCCCAGAGGAGATGCCCAGGCAAAGAGGCTTTCGCTGTATGCGTGTTTCTCCTACCGCGAGGCTGGGCTCAGGCAAGAAGCAGCAGCCCGCAGAACATTTCTCAGCGAATGCTGTGCTTTCGCAGAGGCTTTGGCTTGGAGCGAACAGCACTTCGCTGCTGCTTCCTCAACAAGCCTTCAGTCGCACCAGGGAAGAAGAGCTTTGGGAGAGATGGTGCCTCTTGGGCCTTGCTTTCCCGGACTCCATGTTCGCTTCCTGGGTTCACCCTGCCAGGCCGAACTAAGCAGACACAGCCACAACCCTTCAGGAGCGTGCGTAGCCTAGGATGGCACACTATGCACACTACCATCTCCCAGGTTAGGCATCGTTTGGCCTTTTACTCTGGCGCTCAGGCGGACTGGCGGACTAGGCCAGTGCTTTCCCCACACGAAAGGAGAGGTGACAGGATCCCAGCACACGGCCCGTGCACTGAATTGGGAGCTTTGGGGGACTGTCCCCACTCCTTACCCTTAAACGCCGTGCCTCCTCCAAGCTTGCACATCATGGAGGAAGACGGCATCTGACTCCCTGTTATTTCAGGGAGCTGTTTCTGCGAGTTCAACGTAGGCGCGTGGTGGCTAGTGCATGTCTGCCCCAGGGACAGGTGGCCAAGTAGCTGCTATCTCTTTGGGCCCAGAGGCTCAGGACAGGCATGCTTTCTACCCAGACTCCTTCCTAACAGTGGAGCACGCGCCCTGCCCACCACATCCCCTCCTGACTCCTTAGCAGCCAGGCTTCCTTCTCTCTGCACTGGGAGCCGGTGACACTTGTATTGCCTCTGGCCGCTGTGCCTGCCAGGGCCGGCTCTCCTGCTTCGCAACCGTTTTCACACCAGAAGGCCAACGGCTCTTGTTCTTCTCCCTGGGCAGCTTGCTGCACCTTCCACAAATATGCTCCTGGGGAGCGCAGTGAACAACGTGTCATTTCCTTAAGGCTCTTCCCACAGGCGCAATCGCGCTTCTCTCTCAGGCAGAGGGGATGCCCAGGCAAAGAGGATTTCGCTCCATGCCGGTTGATTCCACCCTGCTGAGGAGACCAGCTCAGGCCCACAAGAGCATCCCTCAGACCCGACTCTGATTTCCCAAAGAATGCTGTGCTTTCCCAGAGTGGATGCCCGAGCAAAGAGGCTTTCATCTATACGGGTTTCTCCAATCCTACTACGAATACTAGGCTAAGGCAAGCAGCAACTGCTGCCCACAGAACGGACTCTGATTTCCCAGCGACTGCTATGCTTTCGCAGAGGTTTTCAGCTTGGCACGAACCGCACTTCGCTGCTGCTTCCTCAGAAAGGCATTGGGTGTTCACTCTGCGGGGCAGGGAAGAAGTGCTGCGGGAAAGGTGGTGCCTCTTGGCATTTGATTTCCCTGGCTCCGAGTTTAGCCCGGGATTTACCTTGCTATGCTGAAATAAGCAGACAAAGTCACAACCCTGCAGCAGTGAGCTTGGCCTAGCATGGCACTCTATGCCTATTACCATCTCCTGGGGTAGATTAGGCTTTGCTTTTTGCTCTGGCTCTAAGGCAGACTCGGGGTCTAGGCCAGTGCCTTCACCACAGGAGAGAGGAGGCGACAGAATCCCTGCACACGGCCCGTGCACTGGGATGGGGTACTGTGGGGGACTGTCTCCACTCTTTCCCCGGCACACCCCCTGCCACCCACATCGCTGCCACATTGTGGTTGAAGACAGCATCTGACTGCACGTTTCTCCATGGGGTTGTTACTGCGAGTTCGGCGTAGGGAACCTGGTGGCAAGTCCAAGTCTGCCCTTGGGACTGGTGGCCAAGGAGATGCTGTACCCTTGGGACCAGAGGCACAAGAGAGGCCTGCCTTCTGCCCAGACTCCTTCCTCAGAGTGGAGCACGCGAACATGCCCTAGTCGTCCCCTCATGTCTCCTTCGCAGCCAGGCTTCCAACTCTCTGCACAGAGGGCCGGTGACACTTGTCTTGCCACTGGCCTGCTGTTCGTGCCACGGCAGGCTATCCTGCTTCCCGAGCGTTTCCCGACCCCAAGGCCAACGGCTCCTTCTCTTCTCCGGGCGGCGTGCTGCGCCTTCCCTACACTTGATTCCCTCTCAGGCAGAGGGGATGCTAGGGCAAAGGGTATTTCGCTCCATGCGGGTATCTTCCACCGAGCTGCGGAGACTAGCCCAGGCAAGCAGCAGCAGCATCCGCAAACCCAACTCTGATTTCCCAAGGAACGCTGTGCTTTCCCAGAGGAGATGCCCAGGCAAAGAGGCTTTCGCTGTATGCGTGTTTCTCCTACCGCGAGGCTGGGCACAGGCAAGAAGCAGCAGCCCACAGAACATTTCTCAGCGAATGCTGTGCTTTCGCAGAGGCTTTGGCTTGGAGCGAACAGCACTTCGCTGCTGCTTCCTCAACAAGCCTTCAGTCGCACCAGGGAAGAAGAGCTTTGGGAGAGATGGTGCCTCTTGGGCCTTGCTTTCCCGGACTCCATGTTCGCTTCCTGGGTTCACCCTGCCAGGCCGAACTAAGCAGACACAGCCACAACCCTTCAGGAGCGTGCGTAGCCTAGGATGGCACACTATGCACACTACCATCTCCCAGGTTAGGCATCGTTTGGCCTTTTACTCTGGCGCTCAGGCGGACTGGCGGACTAGGCCAGTGCTTTCCCCACAGGAAAGGAGAGGTGACAGGATCCCAGCACACGGCCCGTGCACTGAATTGGGAGCTTTGGGGTACTGTCCCCACTCCTTTCCCTTAAACGCCGTGCCTCCTCCAAGCTTGCACATCATGGAGGAAGACGGCATCTGACTCCCTGTTATTTCAGGGAGCTGTTTCTGCGAGTTCAACGTAGGCGCGTGGTGGCTAGTGCATGTCTGCCCCAGGGACAGGTGGCCAAGTAGCTGCTATCTCTTTGGGCCCAGAGGCTCAGGACAGGCATGCTTTCTACCCAGACTCCTTCCTAACAGTGGAGCACGCGCCCTGCCCACCACATCCCCTCCTGACTCCTTAGCAGCCAGGCTTCCTTCTCTCTGCACAGGGAGCCGGTGACACTTGTATTGCCTCTGGCCGCTGTGCCTGCCAGGGCCGGCTCTCCTGCTTCGCAACCGTTTTCACACCAGAAGGCCAACGGCTCTTGTTCTTCTCCCTGGGCAGCTTGCTGCACCTTCCACAAATATGCTCCTGGGGAGCGCAGTGAACAACGTGTCATTTCCTTAAGGCTCTTCCCACAGGCGCAATCGCGCTTCTCTCTCAGGTAGAGGGGATGCCCAGGAAAAGAGGATTTAGCTCTATGCCGGTTGATTCCACCCTGCTGAGGAGACCAGCTCAGGCCCACAGGAGCATCCCTCAGACGCGACTCTGATTTCCCAAAGAATGCTGTGCTTTCCCAGAGTGGATGCCCGAGCAAAGAGGCTTTCATCTATACGGGTTTCTCCAATCCTACTACGAATACTAGGCTAAGGCAAGCAGCAACTGCAGCCCACAGAAAGGACTCTGATTTCCCAGCGACTGCTATGCTTTCGCAGAGGTTTTCAGCTTGGCACGAACCGCACTTCACTGTTGCTTCCTCAGCAAGTCTTTGGTCATTCTCTCTGTCGCGTCAAGGAAGAAGAGCTGCGGGAGAGATGGTGCCTCTTGGGCCTTGCTTTCCCGGGCTCCATGTTCGCGTCCTAGTTTCACTCTGCCAGGCCGAACTAAGCAGACACAGCCACAACCCTGCAGTGGCGTGCGTAGCCTAGGATGGCACTCTATGCACACTACCATCTCCCTGTGTAGGCATCGCTTGGCTTTAGCTCTGGCGCTCAGGCAGACTCGCCGACTAGGCCAGTGCTTTCGCCACAGGAAAGCAGAGGTGACAGGATCCCTGCACAAGGCCCGTGCACTGAACAGGGAGCTTTGGGGGACTGTCGCCACTCCTTCCCCTTCTACTCCGCGCCAAATCCACGCTTCCACATCCTGGAGGAAGACGGCATCTGACTCCCCGTTATTTCAGGGAGCTGTTTCTGCGAGTTCAGGGTAGGCGCCTGGTGGCTAGCGCATGTCTGCCCCAGGGACAGGTGACCAAGGAGCTGCTATCTCTTTGGGCCCAGAGGCTCAGGACAGGCATGCTTTCTGCCCAGACTCTTTCCTAAGAGTGGAGCACGCATCCTGCCGTAATCATCCCCTCCTTTCTCCTTAGCAGCCAGGCTTCTGTCTCTCTGCACTGGGAGCGGGTGACACTTGTATTGCCACTGGCCGCTGTGCCTGCCAGGGCCGGCTCTCCTGCTTCGCAACCGTTTCCAGACCAGAAGGCCAACGGCTCCTGTTCTTCTCCCCGGGGAGCGTGCTGCACCTTCCACAGACATGCTCCTGGGGAGCGCAGTGTCCCTTTCCTTAAGGGTCTTTCCGCAGGCGCAACCGCGCGTCTCTCTCAGGCAGAGGGGATGCCCAGGCAAAGAAGATTTCGCTCCATGCGGGTTTATTACACCGTGCTTTGGAGACCAGATCAGGCTAACAGGAGCATCCCACAGACCCGACTCTGATTTCCCAAAGAATGCTGTGCTTGGCCGAATAGGAGAAGATGGCGGAGAAGTAGCAAGCTGAGACTGCTTCAGCTAGCCGGAGATCAGCTAGATAGCTTATCTAAAGATTGCAAACACCTGAAAATCCATCGGCAGATCGAAGAGAAGAAGAACAGCAATTCTGGAAACAGAAAAACAACCACTTTCTGAAAGGTAGGACCGGCGGAGAAGTGAATCCAAAGCGACGGGAAGATAGACCCCGGGGGGAGGGGCCGGCTCCCGGCAAGCGGCGGAGCAACCGCGCACAAAATCAGGACTTTTAAAAGTCTGTTCCGCGGAGGGACATCGCTCCAGAGGCTAAACCGGAGCGAAGCCCACGCGGGGTCAGCGTGGCCTCAGGTCCCGCAGGGTCACAGAAGGATCGGGGGTGTCTGAGTGTCGCAGAGCTTGCGGGTATTGGAACGGGAAAGCCGGCTACAGAGACAGAGCCGACAGTAAGCTCGCAGCTCCGTGTTACCTTGAACCGGTCGCAGGCTCGGTGAGCTCGGAGCGCGGCCGGAGGTCAGGCAGACGGGAGTAACTGGGCGCTGTTCTCTGAGGGCGCACTGAGGAGTGGGGCCCTGGGCTCTCGGCTCCTCCGGGCCGGAGACCAGGAGGCCGCCATTTGTATTCCCGTCCTCTGGAACTCTACGGAAAGCGCTCAGGGAACAAAAGCTCCTGAAAGCAAACCCGAGCGGATTACTCACCCCGGCCCCGGGTAAGGGCGGTGCAATTCCGCCTGGGGCAAAGACACTTGAAAATCACTACAACAGGCCCCTCCCCCAGAAGATCAACAAGAAATCCAGCCGAGACCAAGCTCACCTACCAAGGAGTGCGGTTTCAATACCAAGGAGAGCAGCAGAATTTCAGAGGAGGAGAAAGCCAAGCACGGAACTCATGGCTTTTTTCCTGTGATTTTTTTTAGTCTTGCAGTTAATTTAATTTTTTCTTTTTCATTTTTTTTTTTTTTTCTCGCCTTCCGGTAAAATTTTTTTTTTTTTAACTGTTACCTTTTTCTTTTTTAACGATTTTTTACTAGTTTATCTAATATATATATATATTTTTTTACATTTTTCTTAGGTGTTTTCTTTTTTAAAAAAAAATTCTTTTCTTTTTTCTTTTTTTTTTTCTTTTTTTCTTTTTTCTTTCTTCCTTTTTGAACCTCTTTTTATCCCCTGTCTCCCCACTCACGATTTTGGATCTCTTCTAATTTGGCTAAAGCATATTTTCCTGGGGTTGTTGCCACCCTTTTAGTATTTTACTTGCCCCTTCATTTACTCTTATCTGGACAAAATGACAAGACGTAAAAATTCACCACAAAAAAAAGAACAAGAGGCAGTACCGAAGGCTAGGGACCTAATCAATACAGACATCGGTAATATGTCAGATCTAGAGTTCAGAATGACAATTCTCAAGGCTCTAGCCGGGCTCGAAAAAGGCATGGAAGATATTAGAGAAACCCTCTCGAGAGATATAAAAGCCCTTTCTGGAGAAATAAAAGAACTAAAATCTAACCAAGTTGAAATCAAAAAAGCTATTAATGAGGTGCAATCAAAAATGGAGGCTCTCACTGCTAGGATAAATGAGGCAGAAGAAAGAATTAGTGATATAGAAGACCAAATGACAGAGAATAAAGAAGCTGATCAAAAGAGGGACAAACAGCTACTGGACCACGAGGGGAGAATTCGAGAAATAAGTGACACCATAAGACGAAACAACATTAGAATAATTGGGATTCCAGAAGAAGAAGAAAGTGAGAGGGGAGCAGAAGGTATACTGGAGAGAATTATTGGGGAGAATTTCCCCAATATGGCAAAGGGAACAAGCATCAAAATTCAGGAGGTTCAGAGAATGCCCCTCAAAATAAATAAGAATAGGCCCATACCCCGTCACATAATAGTAAAATTTACAAGTCTCAATGACAAAGAGAAAATCCTGAAAGCAGCCCGGGAAAAGAAGTCTGTAACATACAATGGTAAAAATATTAGATTGGCAGCTGACTTATCCACAGAGACCTGGCAGGCCAGAAAGAGCTGGCATGATATTTTCAGAGCACTAAACGAGAAAAACATGCAGCCAAGAATACTATATCCAGCTAGGCTATCATTGAAAATAGAAGGAGAGATTAAAAGCTTCCAGGACAAACAACAACTGAAAGAATTTGCAAATACCAAACCAGCTCTACAGGAAATATTGAAAGGGGTCCTCTAAGCAAAGAGAGAGCCTACAAGTGGTAGATCAGAAAGGAACAGAGACCATATACAGTAACAGTCACCTTACAGGCAATACAATGGCACTAAATTCATATCTCTCAATAGTTACCCTGAATGTGAATGGGCTAAATGCCCCTGTCAAAAGACACAGGGTATCAGAATGGATAAAAAAACAAAACCCATCTATATGTTGCCTCCAAGAAACACATTTTAAGCCCGAAGACACCTCCAGATTTAAAGTGAGGGGGTGGAAAAGAATTTACCATGCTAATGGACATCAGAAGAAAGCAGGAGTGGCAATCCTTATATCAGATCAATTAGATTTTAAGCCAAAGACTGTAATAAGAGATGAGGAAGGACACTATATCATACTCAAAGGGTCTGTCCAACAAGAAGATTTAACAATTTTAAATATCTATGCCCCCAACGTGGGAGCAGCCAACTATATAAACCAATTAATAACAAAATCAAAGAAACACATAAACAACAATACAATAATAGTAGGGGACTTTAATATTCCCCTCACTGAAATGGACAGGTCATCCAAGCAAAAGATCAGCAAGGAAATAAAGGCCTTAAATGACACACTGGACCAGATGGACATCACAGATATATTCAGAATATTTCATCCCAAAGCAACAGAATACACATTCTTCTCTAGTGCACATGGTACATTCTCCAGAATAGATCACATCCTTGGTCCTAAATCAGGACTCAACCGGTATCAAAAGATTGGGATCATTCCCTGCATATTTTCAGACCACAATGCTCTAAAGCTAGAACTCAACCACAAAAGGAAGTTTGGAAAGAACCCAAATACATGGAGACTAAACAGTATCCTTCTAAAGAATGAATGGGTCAACCGGGAAATTAAAGAAGAATTGAAAAAAATCATGGAAACAAATGATAATGAAAATACAACGGTTCAAAATCTGTGGGACACAACAAAGGCAGTCCTGAGAGGAAAATATATAGCGGTACAAGCATTTCTCAAGAAACAAGAAAGGTCTCAGGTACACAACCTAACCCTACACCTAAAGGAGCTGGAGAAGGAACAAGAAAGAAACCCTAAGCCCAGCAGGAGAAGAGAAATCATAAAGATCAGAGCAGAAATCAATGAAATAGAAACCAAAAAAACAATAGAACAAATCAACGAAACTAGGAGCTGGTTCTTTGAAAGAATTAATAAAATTGATAAACCCCTGGCCCGACTTATCAAAAAGAAAAGAGAAAGGACCCAAATAAATAAAATAATGAATGAAAGAGGAGAGATCACAACTAACACCAAGGAAATACAAACTATTATAAGAACATACTATGAGCAACTCTACGGCAATAAATTTGACAATCTGGAAGAAATGGATGCATTCCTAGAAACATATAAACTACCACAACTGAACCATGAAGAAATAGAAAGCCTGAACAGACCCATAACCAGTAAGGAGATTGAAACAGTCATTAAAAATCTCCAAACAAACAAAAGCCCAGGGCCAGACGGCTTCCCGGGGGAATTCTACCAAACATTTAAAGAAGAACTAATTCCTATTCTCCTGAAACTGTTCCAAAAAATAGAAATGGAAGGAAAACTTCCAAACTCATTTTATGAGGCCAGCATCACCTTGATCCCAAAACCAGACAAGGATCCCACCAAAAAAGAGAGCTATAGACCGATATCCTTGATGAACACAGATGCGAAAATACTCAACAAAATACTAGCCAATCGGATTCAACAGTACATTAAAAAGATTATTCACCACGACCAAGTGGGATTTATTCCAGGGCTGCAAGGTTGGTTCAACATCCGCAAATCAGTCAATGTGATACAACACATCAATAAAAGTAAGAACAAGAACCATATGATACTCTCAATAGATGCTGAAAAAGCATTTGACAAAGTACAACATCCCTTCCTGATCAAAACTCTTCAAAGTGTAGGGATAGAGGGCACATACCTCAATATCATCAAAGCCATCTATGAAAAACCCACCGCAAATATCATTCTCAATGGAGAAAAACTGAAAGCTTTTCCGCTAAGGTCAGGAACACGGCAGGGATGTCCATTATCACCACTGCTATTCAACATCGTACTAGAGGTCCTAGCCTCAGCAATCAGACAACAAAAGGAAATTAAAGGCATCCAAATCGGCAAAGAAGAAGTCAAATTATCACTCTTCGCAGATGATATGATACTATATGTGGAAAACCCAAAAGACTCCACTCCAAAACTGCTAGAACTTATACAGGAATTCAGTAAAGTGTCAGGATATAAAATCAATGCACAGAAATCAGTTGCATTTCTCTACACCAACAGCAAGACAGAAGAAAGAGATATTAAGGAGTCAATCCCATTTACAATTGCATCCAAAACCATAAGATACCTAGGAATAAACCTAACCAAAGAGACACAGAATCTATACTCAGAAAACTATAAAGTACTCATGAAAGAAATTGAGGAAGACACAAAGAAATGGAAAAATGTTCCATGCTCCTGGATTGGAAGAATAAATATTGTGAAAATGTCTATGCTACCTAAAGCAATCTACACATTTAATGCAATTCCTATCAAAGTACCATCCATCTTTTTCAAAGAAATGGAACAAATAATTCTAAAATTTATATGGAACCAGAAAGGACCTCGAATAGCCAAAGGGATATTGAAAAAGAAAGCCAACGTTGGTGGCATCACAATTCCGGACTTCAAGCTCTATTACAAAGCTGTCATCATCAAGACAGCATGGTACTGGCACAAAAACAGACACATAGATCAATGGAACAGAATAGAGAGCCCAGAAATAGACCCTCAACTCTATGGTCAACTAATCTTCGACAAAGCAGGAAAGAATGTCCAATGGAAAAAAGACAGCCTTTTCAATAAATGGTGCTGGGAAAATTGGACAGCCACATGCAGAAAAATGAAATTGGACCATTTCCTTACACCACACACAAAAATAGACTCAAAATGGATGAAGGACCTCAATGTACGAAAGGAATCCATCAAAATCCTTGAGGAGAACACGGGCAGCAACCTCTTCGACCTCTGCCGCAGCAACATCTTCCTAGGAACAACGCAAAAGGCAAGGGAAGCAAGGGAAAAAATGAACTACTGGGATTTCATCAAGATCAAAAGCTTTTACACAGCAAAGGAAACAGTTAACAAAATCAAAAGACAACTGACAGAATGGGAGAAGATATTTGCAAACGACATATCAGATAAAGGACTAGTGTCCAGAATCTATAAAGAACTTAGCAAACTCAACACCCAAAGAACAAATAATCCAATCAAGAAATGGGCAGAAGACATGAACAGACATTTCTGCAAAGAAGACATCCAGATGGCCAACAGACACATGAAAAAGTGCTCCATATCACTTGGCATCAGGGAAATACAAATCAAAACCACAATGAGATATCACCTCACACCAGTCAGAATGGCTAAAATCAACAAGTCAGGAAATGACAGATGCTGGCGAGGATGCGGAGAAAGGGGAACCCTCCTACACTGTTGGTGGGAATGCAAGCTGGTGCAGCCACTCTGGAAAACAGCATGGAGGTTCCTCAAAATGTTGAAAATAGAACTGCCCTATGACCCAGCAATTGCACTATTGGGTATTTACCCTAAAGATACAAATGTAGTGATCCAAAGGGACACATGCACCCGAATGTTTATAGCAGCAATGTCCACAATAGCCAAACTATGGAAAGAACCTAGATGTCCATCAACAGATGAATGGATCAAGAAGATGTGGTATATATACACAATGGAATACTATGCAGCCATCAAAAGAAATGAAATCTTGCCATTTGCAACAACATGGATGGAACTAGAGCGTATCATGCTTAGCGAAATAAGTCAAGCAGAGAAAGACAACTATCATATGATCTCCCTGATATGAGGAAGTGGTGATGCAACATGGAGGCTTAAGTGGGTAGAAGAATAAATGAAACAAGATGGGATTGGGAGGGAGACAAACCATAAGTGACTCTTAATCTCACAAAACAAACTGAGGGTTGCCGGGGGGAGGGGGTTGGGGAGAAGGGGGTGGGATTATGGACATTGGGGAGGGTATGTGATTTGGTGAGTGCTGTGAAGTGTGTAAACCTGGTGATTCACAGACCTGGGGATAAAAATATATGTATATAAAAAATATATGTTTATAAAAAATAAAAAATAAAAAATAAAAAAAAAAAAAAAAAAAAAAAAAGAATGCTGTGCTTTCCCAGAGGGGATGCCGGACAAAGAGTCTTTCGCTCCTCGCGGGTTTCTCCCATATTTCTGCGAATACTAGGCTAAGGCAAGCAGCCACAGCAGCCCACAGAACCGACTCTGATTTCCCAGTGACTGCTATACTTTCACAGAGGTTTTCAGCTTGGCACAAACCGCACTTCACTGCTGCTTCCTCAGCAAGGCTTTGTGTGTTCGCTCTGCCGCGGCAGGGAAGAAGAGCCGCGGGAGAGCTGGTGCCTCTTGGACCTTGCTTTCCAGGGCTCCATGTTCACGCCCAGGGTTCACCTTGCTATGCCGAAGTAAGCAGACACAGACACAACCCTGCTGCAGCGTGCATGTTCTAGCAAGGCACTCTATGCCTAATACCATCTGCTGGGGTAGGTAAGGCTTTGCTTTAGCTCTGGCGCTCAGGCAGACTAGGGGTCTAGGCCAGTGCCTTCACCACAGGAGAGAGGAGGCGACAGAATCCCTGCACACGGCCGTGCACTGGGATGCGGTACTGTGGGGGACTGTCTCCACTCTTTCCCCGGCACACCCACTGCCACCCACATCGCTGCCACATCGTGGTGGAAGACAGCATCTGACTGCACGTTTCTCCATGGGGTTGTTACTGCGAGTTCGGCGTATGGCACCTGGTGGCAAGTCCAAGTCTGCCCTTGGGACAGGTGGCCAAGGAGATGCTGTCCACTTGGGACCAGAGGCACAGGAGAGGCCTGCCTTCTGCCCAGACTCCTTCCTCACAGAGGAGCATGTGACCATGCCCTAATCGTCCCCTCATGTCTCCTTAGCAGCCAGGCTTCCAACTCTGCACAGAGAGCGGGTGACACTTGTCTTGCCACTGGCCTGCTGTTCGTGCCACGGCAGGCTATCCTGCTTCCCGACCGTTTCCCGACCCCAAGGCCAACGGCTCCTTCTCTTCTCCGGGGCGGCGTGCTGCGCCTTCCCTACACTTGATTCCCTCTCAGGCAGAGGGGATGCTAGGGCAAAGGGTATTTCGCTCCATGCGGGTATCTTCCACCGAGCTGCGGAGACTAGCCCAGGCAAGCTGCAGCAGCATCCCCAAACCCAACTCTGATTTCCCAAGGAACGCTGTGCTTTCCCAGAGGAGATGCCCAGGCAAAGAGGCTTTCGCTGTATGCGTGTTTCTCCTACCGAGAGGCTGGGCTCAGGCAAGAAGCAGCAGCCCGCAGAACATTTCTCAGCGAATGCTGTGCTTTCGCAGAGGCTTTGGCTTGGAGCGAACAGCACTTCGCTTCTGCTTCCTCAGCAAGCCTTCAGTCGCACCAGAGAAGAAGAGCTTTGGGAGAGATGGTGCCTCTTGGGCCTTGCTTTCCCGGACTCCATGTTCGCTTCCTGGATTCACCCTGCCAGGCCGAACTAAGCAGACACAGCCACAACCCTTCAGGAGCATGCGTAGCCTAGGATGGCACACTATGCACACTACATTCTCCCATTGTAGGCATCGTTTGGCCATTTACTCTGGCGCTCAGACGGACTCGCCGACTAGGCCAGTGCTTTCCCCACAGGAAAGGAGAGGTGACAGGATCCCTGCACACGGCCCGTGCACTGAATTGGGAGCTTTGGGGGACTGTCCCCACTCCTTTCCCTTAAACGCCGTGCCTTCTCCAAGCTTGCACATCCTGGAGGAAGACGGCATCTGACTCCCTGTTATTTCAGGGAGCTGTTTCTGCGAGTTCAACGTAGGCGCGTGGTGGCTAGTGCATGTCTGCCCCAGGGACAGGTGGCCAGGTAGCTGCTATCTCTTTGGGCCCAGAGGCTCAGGACAGGCATGCTTTCTACCCAGACTCCTTCCTAACAGTGGAGCACGCGCCCTGCCCACCACATCCCCTCCTGACTCCTTAGCAGCCAGGCTTCCTTCTCTCTGCACAGGGAGCCGGTGACACTTGTATTGCCTCTGGCCGCTGTGCCTGCCAGGGCCGGCTCTCCTGCTTCGCAACCGTTTTCACACCAGAAGGCCAACGGCTCTTGTTCTTCTCCCTGGGCAGCTTGCTGCACCTTCCACAAATATGCTCCTGGGGAGTGCAGTGAACAACGTGTCATTTCCTTAAGGCTCTTCCCACAGGCGCAATCGCGCTTCTCTCTCAGGCAGAGGGGATGCCCAGGCAAAGAGGATTTCGCTCCATGCCGGTTGATTCCACCCTGCTGAGGAGACCAGCTCAGGCCCACAAGAGCATCCCTCAGACCCGACTCTGATTTCCCAAAGAATGCTGTGCTTTCCCAGAGTGGATGCCCGAGCAAAGAGGCTTTCATCTATACGGGTTTCTCCAATCCTACTACGAATACTAGGCTAAGGCAAGCAGCAACTGCTGCCCACAGAACGGACTCTGATTTCCCAGCGACTGCTATGCTTTCGCAGAGGTTTTCAGCTTGGCACGAACCGCACTTCGCTGCTGCTTCCTCAGAAAGGCATTGGGTGTTCACTCTGCGGGGCAGGGAAGAAGTGCTGCGGGAAAGGTGGTGCCTCTTGGCATTTGATTTCCCTGGCTCCGAGTTTAGCCCGGGATTTACCTTGCTATGCTGAAATAAGCAGACAAAGTCACAACCCTGCAGCAGTGAGCTTGGCCTAGCATGGCACTCTATGCCTATTACCATCTCCTGGGGTAGATTAGATTTGCTTTTTGCTCTGGCTCTAAGGCAGACTCGGGGTCTAGGCCAGTGCCTTCACCACAGGAGAGAGGAGGCGACAGAATCCCTGCACACGGCCCGTGCACTGGGATGGGGTACTGTGGGGGACTGTCTCCACTCTTTCCCCGGCACACCCCCTGCCACCCACATCGCTGCCACATTGTGGTTGAAGACAGCATCTGACTGCACGTTTCTCCATGGGGTTGTTACTGCGAGTTCGGCGTAGGGCACCTGGTGGCAAGTCCAAGTCTGCCCTTGGGACAGGTGGCCAAGGAGATGCTGTACCCTTGGGACCAGAGGCACAAGAGAGGCCTGCCTTCTGCCCAGACTCCTTCCTCAGAGTGGAGCACGCGAACATGCCCTAGTCGTCCCCTCATGTCTCCTTCGCAGCCAGGCTTCCAACTCTCTGCACAGAGGGCCGGTGACACTTGTCTTGCCACTGGCCTGCTGTTCGTGCCACGGCAGGCTATCCTGCTTCCCGAGCGTTTCCCGACCCCAAGGCCAACGGCTCCTTCTCTTCTCCGGGCGGCGTGCTGCGCCTTCCCTACACTTGATTCCCTCTCAGGCAGAGGGGATGCTAGGGCAAAGGGTATTTCGCTCCATGCGGGTATCTTCCACCGAGCTGCGGAGACTAGCCCAGGCAAGCAGCAGCAGCATCCGCAAACCCAACTCTGATTTCCCAAGGAACGCTGTGCTTTCCCAGAGGAGATGCCCAGGCAAAGAGGCTTTCGCTGTATGCGTGTTTCTCCTACCGCGAGGCTGGGCTCAGGCAAGAAGCAGCAGCCCGCAGAACATTTCTCAGCGAATGCTGTGCTTTCGCAGAGGCTTTGGCTTGGAGCGAACAGCACTTCGCTGCTGCTTCCTCAACAAGCCTTCAGTCGCACCAGGGAAGAAGAGCTTTGGGAGAGATGGTGCCTCTTGGGCCTTGCTTTCCCGGACTCCATGTTCGCTTCCTGGGTTCACCCTGCCAGGCCGAACTAAGCAGACACAGCCACAACCCTTCAGGAGCGTGCGTAGCCTAGGATGGCACACTATGCACACTACCATCTCCCAGGTTAGGCATCGTTTGGCCTTTTACTCTGGCGCTCAGGCGGACTGGCGGACTTGGCCAGTGCTTTCCCCACATGAAAGGAGAGGTGACAGGATCCCAGCACACGGCCCGTGCACTGAATTGGGAGCTTTGGGGGACTGTCCCCACTCCTTACCCTTAAACGCCGTGCCTCCTCCAAGCTTGCACATCATGGAGGAAGACGGCATCTGACTCCCTGTTATTTCAGGGAGCTGTTTCTGCGAGTTCAACGTAGGCGCGTGGTGGCTAGTGCATGTCTGCCCCAGGGACAGGTGGCCAAGTAGCTGCTATCTCTTTGGGCCCAGAGGCTCAGGACAGGCATGCTTTCTACCCAGACTCCTTCCTAACAGTGGAGCACGCGCCCTGCCCACCACATCCCCTCCTGACTCCTTAGCAGCCAGGCTTCCTTCTCTCTGCACTGGGAGCCGGTGACACTTGTATTGCCTCTGGCCGCTGTGCCTGCCAGGGCCGGCTCTCCTGCTTCGCAACCGTTTTCACACCAGAAGGCCAACGGCTCTTGTTCTTCTCCCTGGGCAGCTTGCTGCACCTTCCACAAATATGCTCCTGGGGAGCGCAGTGAACAACGTGTCATTTCCTTAAGGCTCTTCCCACAGGCGCAATCGCGCTTCTCTCTCAGGTAGAGGGGATGCCCAGGAAAAGAGGATTTAGCTCTATGCCGGTTGATTCCACCCTGCTGAGGAGACCAGCTCAGGCCCACAGGAGCATCCCTCAGACGCGACTCTGATTTCCCAAAGAATGCTGTGCTTTCCCAGAGTGGATGCCCGAGCAAAGAGGCTTTCATCTATACGGGTTTCTCCAATCCTACTACGAATACTAGGCTAAGGCAAGCAGCAACTGCAGCCCACAGAAAGGACTCTGATTTCCCAGCGACTGCTATGCTTTCGCAGAGGTTTTCAGCTTGGCACGAACCGCACTTCACTGTTGCTTCCTCAGCAAGTCTTTGGTCATTCTCTCTGTCGCGTCAAGGAAGAAGAGCTGCGGGAGAGATGGTGCCTCTTGGGCCTTGCTTTCCCGGGCTCCATGTTCGCGTCCTAGTTTCACTCTGCCAGGCCGAACTAAGCAGACACAGCCACAACCCTGCAGTGGCGTGCGTAGCCTAGGATGGCACTCTATGCACACTACCATCTCCCTGTGTAGGCATCGCTTGGCTTTAGCTCTGGCGCTCAGGCAGACTCGCCGACTAGGCCAGTGCTTTCGCCACAGGAAAGCAGAGGTGACAGGATCCCTGCACAAGGCCCGTGCACTGAACAGGGAGCTTTGGGGGACTGTCGCCACTCCTTCCCCTTCTACCCCGCGCCAAATCCACGCTTCCACATCCTGGAGGAAGACGGCATCTGACTCCCCGTTATTTCAGGGAGCTGTTTCTGCGAGTTCAGGGTAGGCGCCTGGTGGCTAGCGCATGTCTGCCCCAGGGTCAGGTGACCAAGGAGCTGCTATCTCTTTGGGCCCAGAGGCTCAGGACAGGCATGCTTTTTGCCCAGACTCTTTCCTAAGAGTGGAGCACGCATCCTGCCGTAATCATCCCCTCCTTTCTCCTTAGCAGCCAGGCTTCTGTCTCTCTGCACTGGGAGCGGGTGACACTTGTATTGCCACTGGCCGCTGTGCCTGCCAGGGCCGGCTCTCCTGCTTCGCAACCGTTTCCAGACCAGAAGGCCAACGGCTCCTGTTCTTCTCCCCGGGGAGCGTGCTGCACCTTCCACAGACATGCTCCTGGGGAGCGCAGTGTCCCTTTCCTTAAGGGTCTTTCCGCAGGCGCAACCGCGCGTCTCTCTCAGGCAGAGGGGATGCCCAGGCAAAGAAGATTTCGCTCCATGCGGGTTTATTACACCGTGCTTTGGAGACCAGATCAGGCTAACAGGAGCATCCCACAGACCCGACTCTGATTTCCCAAAGAATGCTGTGCTTTCCCAGAGGGGATGCCGGACAAAGAGTCTTTCGCTCCTCGCGGGTTTCTCCCATATTTCTGCGAATACTAGGCTAAGGCAAGCAGCCACAGCAGCCCACAGAACCGACTCTGATTTCCCAGTGACTGCTATACTTTCACAGAGGTTTTCAGCTTGGCACAAACCGCACTTCACTGCTGCTTCCTCAGCAAGGCTTTGTGTGTTCGCTCTGCCGCGGCAGGGAAGAAGAGCCGCGGGAGAGCTGGTGCCTCTTGGACCTTGCTTTCCAGGGCTCCATGTTCACGCCCAGGGTTCACCTTGCTATGCCGAAGTAAGCAGACACAGACACAACCCTGCTGCAGCGTGCATGTTCTAGCAAGGCACTCTATGCCTAATACCATCTGCTGGGGTAGGTAAGGCTTTGCTTTAGCTCTGGCGCTCAGGCAGACTAGGGGTCTAGGCCAGTGCCTTCACCACAGGAGAGAGGAGGCGACAGAATCCCTGCACACGGCCGTGCACTGGGATGCGGTACTGTGGGGGACTGTCTCCACTCTTTCCCCGGCACACCCACTGCCACCCACATCGCTGCCACATCGTGGTGGAAGACAGCATCTGACTGCACGTTTCTCCATGGGGTTGTTACTGCGAGTTCGGCGTATGGCACCTGGTGGCAAGTCCAAGTCTGCCCTTGGGACAGGTGGCCAAGGAGATGCTGTCCACTTGGGACCAGAGGCACAGGAGAGGCCTGCCTTCTGCCCAGACTCCTTCCTCACAGAGGAGCATGTGACCATGCCCTAATCGTCCCCTCATGTCTCCTTAGCAGCCAGGCTTCCAACTCTGCACAGAGAGCGGGTGACACTTGTCTTGCCACTGGCCTGCTGTTCGTGCCACGGCAGGCTATCCTGCTTCCCGACCGTTTCCCGACCCCAAGGCCAACGGCTCCTTCTCTTCTCCGGGGCGGCGTGCTGCGCCTTCCCTACACTTGATTCCCTCTCAGGCAGAGGGGATGCTAGGGCAAAGGGTATTTCGCTCCATGCGGGTATCTTCCACCGAGCTGCGGAGACTAGCCCAGGCAAGCTGCAGCAGCATCCCCAAACCCAACTCTGATTTCCCAAGGAACGCTGTGCTTTCCCAGAGGAGATGCCCAGGCAAAGAGGCTTTCGCTGTATGCGTGTTTCTCCTACCGCGAGGCTGGGCTCAGGCAAGAAGCAGCAGCCCGCAGAACATTTCTCAGCGAATGCTGTGCTTTCGCAGAGGCTTTGGCTTGGAGCGAACAGCACTTCGCTGCTGCTTCCTCAGAAAGGCATTGGGTGTTCACTCTGCGGGGCAGGGAAGAAGTGCTGCGGGAAAGGTGGTGCCTCTTCGCATTTGATTTCCCTGGCTCCGAGTTTAGCCCGGGATTTACCTTGCTATGCTGAAATAAGCAGACAAAGTCACAACCCTGCAGCAGTGAGCTTGGCCTAGCATGGCACTCTATGCCTATTACCATCTCCTGGGGTAGATTAGGCTTTGCTTTTTGCTCTGGCTCTAAGGCAGACTCGGGGTCTAGGCCAGTGCCTTCACCACAGGAGAGAGGAGGCGACAGAATCCCTGCACACGGCCCGTGCACTGGGATGGGGTACTGTGGGGGACTGTCTCCACTCTTTCCCCGGCACACCCCCTGCCACCCAAATCGCTGCCACATTGTGGTTGAAGACAGCATCTGACTGCACGTTTCTCCATGGGGTTGTTACTGCGAGTTCGGCGTAGGGCACCTGGTGGCAAGTCCAAGTCTGCCCTTGGGACAGGTGGCCAAGGAGATGCTGTACCCTTGGTACCAGAGGCACAAGAGAGGCCTGCCTTCTGCCCAGACTCCTATCTCAGAGTGGAGCACGCGAACATGCCCTAGTCGTCCCCTCATGTCTCCTTCGCAGCCAGGCTTCCAACTCTCTGCACAGAGGGCCGGTGACACTTGTCTTGCCACTGGCCTGCTGTTCGTGCCACGGCAGGCTATCCTGCTTCCCGAGCGTTTCCCGACACCAAGGCCAACGGCTCCTTCTCTTCTCCGGGCGGCGTGCTGCGCCTTCCCTACACTTGATTCCCTCTCAGGCAGAGTGGATGCTAGGGCAAAGGGTATTTCGCTCCATGCGGGTATCTTCCACCGAGCTGCGGAGACTAGCCCAGGCAAGCAGCAGCAGCATCCCCAAACCCAACTCTGATTTCCCAAGGAACGCTGTGCTTTCCCAGAGGAGATGCCCAGGCAAAGAGGCTTTCGCTGTATGCGTGTTTCTCCTACCGCGAGGCTGGGCTCAGGCAAGAAGCAGCAGCCCACAGAACATTTCTCAGCGAATGCTGTGCTTTCGCAGAGGCTTTGGCTTGGAGCGAACAGCACTTCGCTGCTGCTTCCTCAACAAGCCTTCAGTCGCACCAGGGAAGAAGAGCTTTGTGAGAGATGGTGCCTCTTGGGCCTTGCTTTCCCGGACTCCATGTTCGCTTCCTGGCTTCACCCTGCCAGGCCGAACTAAGCAGACACAGCCACAACCCTTCAGGAGCGTGCGTAGCCTAGGATGGCACACTATGCACACTACCATCTCCCAGGTTAGGCATCGTTTGGCCTTTTACTCTGGCGCTCAGGCGGACTGGCGGACTAGGCCAGTGCTTTCCCCACACGAAAGGAGAGGTGACAGGATCCCAGCACACGGCCCGTGCACTGAATTGGGAGCTTTGGGGTACTGTTCCCACTCCTTTCCCTTAAACGCCGTGCCTCCTCCAAGCCTGCACATCATGGAGGAAGACGGCATCTGACTCCCTGTTATTTCAGGGAGCTGTTTCTGCGAGTTCAACGTAGGCGCGTGGTGGCTAGTGCATGTCTGCCCCAGGGACAGGTGGCCAAGTAGCTGCTATCTCTTTGGGCCCAGAGGCTCAGGACAGGCATGCTTTCTACCCAGACTCCTTCCTAACAGTGGAGCACGCGCCCTGCCCACCACATCCCCTCCTGACTCCTTAGCAGCCAGGCTTCCTTCTCTCTGCACTGGGAGCCGGTGACACTTGTATTGCCTCTGGCCGCTGTGCCTGCCAGGGCCGGCTCTCCTGCTTCGCAACCGTTTTCACACCAGAAGGCCAACGGCTCTTGTTCTTCTCCCTGGGCAGCTTGCTGCACCTTCCACAAATATGCTCCTGGGGAGCGCAGTGAACAACGTGTCATTTCCTTAAGGCTCTTCCCACAGGCGCAATCGCGCTTCTCTCTCAGGCAGAGGGGATGCCCAGGCAAAGAGGATTTAGCTCTATGCCGGTTGATTCCACCCTGCTGAGGAGACCAGCTCAGGCCCACAGGAGCATCCCTCAGACGCGACTCTGATTTCCCAAAGAATGCTGTGCTTTCCCAGAGTGGATGCCCGAGCAAAGAGGCTTTCATCTATACGGGTTTCTCCAATCCTACTACGAATACTAGGCTAAGGCAAGCAGCAACTGCAGCCCACAGAAAGGACTCTGATTTCCCAGCGACTGCTATGCTTTCGCAGAGGTTTTCAGCTTGGCACGAACCGCACTTCACTGTTGCTTCCTCAGCAAGTCTTTGGTCATTCTCTCTGTCGCGTCAAGGAAGAAGAGCTGCGGGAGAGATGGTGCCTCTTGGGCCTTGCTTTCCCGGGCTCCATGTTCGCGTCCTAGTTTCACTCTGCCAGGCCGAACTAAGCAGACACAGCCACAACCCTGCAGTGGCGTGCGTAGCCTAGGATGGCACTCTATGCACACTACCATCTCCCTGTGTAGGCATCGCTTGGCTTTAGCTCTGGCGCTCAGGCAGACTCGCCGACTAGGCCAGTGCTTTCGCCACAGGAAAGCAGAGGTGACAGGATCCCTGCACAAGGCCCGTGCACTGAACAGGGAGCTTTGGGGGACTGTCGCCACTCCTTCCCCTTCTACCCCGCGCCAAATCCACGCTTCCACATCCTGGAGGAAGGCGGCATCTGACTCCCCGTTATTTCAGGGAGCTGTTTCTGCGAGTTCAGGGTAGGCGCCTGGTGGCTAGCGCATGTCTGCCCCAGGGACAGGTGACCAAGGAGCTGCTATCTCTTTGGGCCCAGAGGCTCAGGACAGGCATGCTTTTTGCCCAGACTCTTTCCTAAGAGTGGAGCACGCATCCTGCCGTAATCATCCCCTCCTTTCTCCTTAGCAGCCAGGCTTCTGTCTCTCTGCACTGGGAGCGGGTGACACTTGTATTGCCACTGGCCGCTGTGCCTGCCAGGGCCGGCTCTCCTGCTTCGCAACCGTTTCCAGACCAGAAGGCCAACGGCTCCTGTTCTTCTCCCCGGGGAGCGTGCTGCACCTTCCACAGACATGCTCCTGGGGAGCGCAGTGTCCCTTTCCTTAAGGGTCTTTCCGCAGGCGCAACCGCGCGTCTCTCTCAGGCAGAGGGGATGCCCAGGCAAAGAAGATTTCGCTCCATGCGGGTTTATTACACCGTGCTTTGGAGACCAGATCAGGCTAACAGGAGCATCCCACAGACCCGACTCTGATTTCCCAAAGAATGCTGTGCTTTCCCAGAGGGGATGCCGGACAAAGAGTCTTTCGCTCCTCGCGGGTTTCTCCCATATTTCTGCGAATACTAGGCTAAGGCAAGCAGCCACAGCAGCCCACAGAACCGACTCTGATTTCCCAGTGACTGCTATACTTTCACAGAGGTTTTCAGCTTGGCACAAACCGCACTTCACTGCTGCTTCCTCAGCAAGGCTTTGTGTGTTCGCTCTGCCGCGGCAGGGAAGAAGAGCCGCGGGAGAGCTGGTGCCTCTTGGACCTTGCTTTCCAGGGCTCCATGTTCACGCCCAGGGTTCACCTTGCTATGCCGAAGTAAGCAGACACAGACACAACCCTGCTGCAGCGTGCATGTTCTAGCAAGGCACTCTATGCCTAATACCATCTGCTGGGGTAGGTAAGGCTTTGCTTTAGCTCTGGCGCTCAGGCAGACTAGGGGTCTAGGCCAGTGCCTTCACCACAGGAGAGAGGAGGCGACAGAATCCCTGCACACGGCCGTGCACTGGGATGCGGTACTGTGGGGGACTGTCTCCACTCTTTCCCCGGCACACCCACTGCCACCCACATCGCTGCCACATCGTGGTGGAAGACAGCATCTGACTGCACGTTTCTCCATGGGGTTGTTACTGCGAGTTCGGCGTATGGCACCTGGTGGCAAGTCCAAGTCTGCCCTTGGGACAGGTGGCCAAGGAGATGCTGTCCACTTGGGACCAGAGGCACAGGAGAGGCCTGCCTTCTGCCCAGACTCCTTCCTCACAGAGGAGCATGTGACCATGCCCTAATCGTCCCCTCATGTCTCCTTAGCAGCCAGGCTTCCAACTCTGCACAGAGAGCGGGTGACACTTGTCTTGCCACTGGCCTGCTGTTCGTGCCACGGCAGGCTATCCTGCTTCCCGACCGTTTCCCGACCCCAAGGCCAACGGCTCCTTCTCTTCTCCGGGGCGGCGTGCTGCGCCTTCCCTACACTTGATTCCCTCTCAGGCAGAGGGGATGCTAGGGCAAAGGGTATTTCGCTCCATGCGGGTATCTTCCACCGAGCTGCGGAGACTAGCCCAGGCAAGCTGCAGCAGCATCCCCAAACCCAACTCTGATTTCCCAAGGAACGCTGTGCTTTCCCAGAGGAGATGCCCAGGCAAAGAGGCTTTCGCTGTATGCGTGTTTCTCCTACCGCGAGGCTGGGCTCAGGCAAGAAGCAGCAGCCCGCAGAACATTTCTCAGCGAATGCTGTGCTTTCGCAGAGGCTTTGGCTTGGAGCGAACAGCACTTCGCTTCTGCTTCCTCAGCAAGCCTTCAGTCGCACGAGAGAAGAAGAGCTTTGGGAGAGATGGTGCCTCTTGGGCCTTGCTTTCCCGGACTCCATGTTCGCTTCCTGGATTCACCCTGCCAGGCCGAACTAAGCAGACACAGCCACAACCCTTCAGGAGCATGCGTAGCCTAGGATGGCACACTATGCACACTACATTCTCCCATTGTAGGCATCGTTTGGCCATTTACTCTGGCGCTCAGACGGACTCGCCGACTAGGCCAGTGCTTTCCCCACACGAAAGGAGAGGTGACAGGATCCCTGCACACGGCCCGTGCACTGAATTGGGAGCTTTGGGGGACTGTCCCCACTCCTTTCCCTTAAACGCCGTGCCTTCTCCAAGCTTGCACATCCTGGAGGAAGACGGCATCTGACTCCCTGTTATTTCAGGGAGCTGTTTCTGCGAGTTCAACGTAGGCGTGTGGTGGCTAGTGCATGTCTGCCCCAGGGACAGGTGGCCAAGTAGCTGCTATCTCTTTGGGCCCAGAGGCTCAGGACAGGCATGCTTTCTACCCAGACTCCTTCCTAACAGTGGAGCACGCGCCCTGCCCACCACATCCCCTCCTGACTCCTTAGCAGCCAGGCTTCCTTCTCTCTGCACAGGGAGCCGGTGACACTTGTATTGCCTCTGGCCGCTGTGCCTGCCAGGGCCGGCTCTCCTGCTTCGCAACCGTTTTCACACCAGAAGGCCAACGGCTCTTGTTCTTCTCCCTGGGCAGCTTGCTGCACCTTCCACAAATATGCTCCTGGGGAGCGCAGTGAACAACGTGTCATTTCCTTAAGGCTCTTCCCACAGGCGCAATCGCGCTTCTCTCTCAGGCAGAGGGGATGCCCAGGCAAAGAGGATTTCGCTCCATGCCGGTTGATTCCACCCTGCTGAGGAGACCAGCTCAGGCCCACAAGAGCATCCCTCAGACCCGACTCTGATTTCCCAAAGAATGCTGTGCTTTCCCAGAGTGGATGCCCGAGCAAAGAGGCTTTCATCTATACGGGTTTCTCCAATCCTACTACGAATACTAGGCTAAGGCAAGCAGCAACTGCTGCCCACAGAACGGACTCTGATTTCCCAGCGACTGCTATGCTTTCGCAGAGGTTTTCAGCTTGGCACGAACCGCACTTCGCTGCTGCATCCTCAGAAAGGCATTGGGTGTTCACTCTGCGGGGCAGGGAAGAAGTGCTGCGGGAAATGTGGTGCCTCTTGGCATTTGATTTCCCTGGCTCCGAGTTTAGCCCGGGATTTACCTTGCTATGGTGAAATAAGCAGACAAAGTCACAACCCTGCAGCAGTGAGCTTGGCCTAGCATGGCACTCTATGCCTATTACCATCTCCTGGGGTAGATTAGATTTGCTTTTTGCTCTGGCTCTAAGGCAGACTCGGGGTCTAGGCCAGTGCCTTCACCACAGGAGAGAGGAGGCGACAGAATCCCTGCACACGGCCCGTGCACTGGGATGGGGTACTGTGGGGGACTGTCTCCACTCTTTCCCCGGCACACCCCCTGCCACCCACATCGCTGCCACATTGTGGTTGAAGACAGCATCTGACTGCACGTTTCTCCATGGGGTTGTTACTGCGAGTTCGGCGTAGGGCACCTGGTGGCAAGTCCAAGTCTGCCCTTGGGACAGGTGGCCAAGGAGATGCTGTACCCTTGGGACCAGAGGCACAAGAGAGGCCTGCCTTCTGCCCAGACTCCTTCCTCAGAGTGGAGCACGCGAACATGCCCTAGTCGTCCCCTCATGTCTCCTTCGCAGCCAGGCTTCCAACTCTCTGCACAGAGGGCCGGTGACACTTGTCTTGCCACTGGCCTGCTGTTCGTGCCACGGCAGGCTATCCTGCTTCCCGAGCGTTTCCCGACCCCAAGGCCAACGGCTCCTTCTCTTCTCCGGGCGGCGTGCTGCGCCTTCCCTACACTTGATTCCCTCTCAGGCAGAGGGGATGCTAGGGCAAAGGGTATTTCGCTCCATGCGGGTATCTTCCACCGAGCTGCGGAGACTAGCCCAGGCAAGCAGCAGCAGCATCCGCAAACCCAACTCTGATTTCCCAAGGAACGCTGTGCTTTCCCAGAGGAGATGCCCAGGCAAAGAGGCTTTCGCTGTATGCGTGTTTCTCCTACCGCGAGGCTGGGCTCAGGCAAGAAGCAGCAGCCCGCAGAACATTTCTCAGCGAATGCTGTGCTTTCGCAGAGGCTTTGGCTTGGAGCGAACAGCACTTCGCTGCTGCTTCCTCAACAAGCCTTCAGTCGCACCAGGGAAGAAGAGCTTTGGGAGAGATGGTGCCTCTTGGGCCTTGCTTTCCCGGACTCCATGTTCGCTTCCTGGGTTCACCCTGCCAGGCCGAACTAAGCAGACACAGCCACAACCCTTCAGGAGCGTGCGTAGCCTAGGATGGCACACTATGCACACTACCATCTCCCAGGTTAGGCATCGTTTGGCCTTTTACTCTGGCGCTCAGGCGGACTGGCGGACTAGGCCAGTGCTTTCCCCACACGAAAGGAGAGGTGACAGGATCCCAGCACACGGCCCGTGCACTGAATTGGGAGCTTTGGGGGACTGTCCCCACTCCTTACCCTTAAACGCCGTGCCTCCTCCAAGCCTGCACATCATGGAGGAAGACGGCATCTGACTCCCTGTTATTTCAGGGAGCTGTTTCTGCGAGTTCAACGTAGGCGCGTGGTGGCTAGTGCATGTCTGCCCCAGGGACAGGTGGCCAAGTAGCTGCTATCTCTTTGGGCCCAGAGGCTCAGGACAGGCATGCTTTCTACCCAGACTCCTTCCTAACAGTGGAGCACGCGCCCTGCCCACCACATCCCCTCCTGACTCCTTAGCAGCCTGGCTTCCTTCTCTCTGCACTGGGAGCCGGTGACACTTGTATTGCCTCTGGCCGCTGTGCCTGCCAGGGCCGGCTCTCCTGCTTCGCAACCGTTTTCACACCAGAAGGCCAACGGCTCTTGTTCTTCTCCCTGGGCAGCTTGCTGCACCTTCCACAAATATGCTCCTGGGGAGCGCAGTGAACAACGTGTCATTTCCTTAAGGCTCTTCCCACAGGCGCAATCGCGCTTCTCTCTCAGGTAGAGGGGATGCCCAGGAAAAGAGGATTTAGCTCTATGCCGGTTGATTCCACCCTGCTGAGGAGACCAGCTCAGGCCCACAGGAGCATCCCTCAGACGCGACTCTGATTTCCCAAAGAATGCTGTGCTTTCCCAGAGTGGATGCCCGAGCAAAGAGGCTTTCATCTATACGGGTTTCTCCAATCCTACTACGAATACTAGGCTAAGGCAAGCAGCAACTGCAGCCCACAGAAAGGACTCTGATTTCCCAGCGACTGCTATGCTTTCGCAGAGGTTTTCAGCTTGGCACGAACCGCACTTCACTGTTGCTTCCTCAGCAAGTCTTTGGTCATTCTCTCTGTCGCGTCAAGGAAGAAGAGCTGCGGGAGAGATGGTGCCTCTTGGGCCTTGCTTTCCCGGGCTCCATGTTCGCGTCCTAGTTTCACTCTGCCAGGCCGAACTAAGCAGACACAGCCACAACCCTGCAGTGGCGTGCGTAGCCTAGGATGGCACTCTATGCACACTACCATCTCCCTGTGTAGGCATCGCTTGGCTTTAGCTCTGGCGCTCAGGCAGACTCGCCGACTAGGCCAGTGCTTTCGCCACAGGAAAGCAGAGGTGACAGGATCCCTGCACAAGGCCCGTGCACTGAACAGGGAGCTTTGGGGGACTGTTGCCACTCCTTCCCCTTCTACCCCGCGCCAAATCCACGCTTCCACATCCTGGAGGAAGACGGCATCTGACTCCCCGTTATTTCAGGGAGCTGTTTCTGCGAGTTCAGGGTAGGCGCCTGGTGGCTAGCGCATGTCTGCCCCAGGGACAGGTGACCAAGGAGCTGCTATCTCTTTGGGCCCAGAGGCTCAGGACAGGCATGCTTTTTGCCCAGACTCTTTCCTAAGAGTGGAGCACGCATCCTGCCGTAATCATCCCCTCCTTTCTCCTTAGCAGCCAGGCTTCTGTCTCTCTGCACTGGGAGCGGGTGACACTTGTATTGCCACTGGCCGCTGTGCCTGCCAGGGCCGGCTCTCCTGCTTCGCAACCGTTTCCAGACCAGAAGGCCAACGGCTCCTGTTCTTCTCCCCGGGGAGCGTGCTGCACCTTCCACAGACATGCTCCTGGGGAGCGCAGTGTCCCTTTCCTTAAGGGTCTTTCCGCAGGCGCAACCGCGCGTCTCTCTCAGGCAGAGGGGATGCCCAGGCAAAGAAGATTTCGCTCCATGCGGGTTTATTACACCGTGCTTTGGAGACCAGATCAGGCTAACAGGAGCATCCCACAGACCCGACTCTGATTTCCCAAAGAATGCTGTGCTTGGCCGAATAGGAGAAGATGGCGGAGAAGTAGCAAGCTGAGACTGCTTCAGCTAGCCGGAGATCAGCTAGATAGCTTATCTAAAGATTGCAAACACCTGAAAATCCATCGGCAGATCGAAGAGAAGAAGAACAGCAATTCTGGAAACAGAAAAACAACCACTTTCTGAAAGGTAGGACCGGCGGAGAAGTGAATCCAAAGCGACGGGAAGATAGACCCCGGGGGGAGGGGCCGGCTCCCGGCAAGCGGCGGAGCAACCGCGCACAAAATCAGGACTTTTAAAAGTCTGTTCCGCGGAGGGACATCGCTCCAGAGGCTAAACCGGAGCGAAGCCCACGCGGGGTCAGCGTGGCCTCAGGTCCCGCAGGGTCACAGAAGGATCGGGGGTGTCTGAGTGTCGCAGAGCTTGCGGGTATTGGAACGGGAAAGCCGGCTACAGAGACAGAGCCGACAGTAAGCTCGCAGCTCCGTGTTACCTTGAACCGGTCGCAGGCTCGGTGAGCTCGGAGCGCGGCCGGAGGTCAGGCAGACGGGAGTAACTGGGCGCTGTTCTCTGAGGGCGCACTGAGGAGTGGGGCCCTGGGCTCTCGGCTCCTCCGGGCCGGAGACCAGGAGGCCGCCATTTGTATTCCCGTCCTCTGGAACTCTACGGAAAGCGCTCAGGGAACAAAAGCTCCTGAAAGCAAACCCGAGCGGATTACTCACCCCGGCCCCGGGTAAGGGCGGTGCAATTCCGCCTGGGGCAAAGACACTTGAAAATCACTACAACAGGCCCCTCCCCCAGAAGATCAACAAGAAATCCAGCCGAGACCAAGCTCACCTACCAAGGAGTGCGGTTTCAATACCAAGGAGAGCAGCAGAATTCCAGAGGAGGAGAAAGCCAAGCACGGAACTCATGGCTTTTTTCCTGTGATTTTTTTTAGTCTTGCAGTTAATTTAATTTTTTCTTTTTCATTTTTTTTTTTTTTTCTCGCCTTCCGGTAAAATTTTTTTTTTTTTTAACTGTTACCTTTTTCTTTTTTAACGATTTTTTACTAGTTTATCTAATATATATATATATTTTTTTACATTTTTCTTAGGTGTTTTCTTTTTTAAAAAAAAAATTCTTTTCTTTCTTTTTTTTTTTTTTCTTTTTTTCTTTTTTCTTTCTTCCTTTTTGAACCTCTTTTTATCCCCTTTCTCCCCACTCACGATTTTGGATCTCTTCTAATTTGGCTAAAGCATATTTTCCTGGGGTTGTTGCCACCCTTTTAGTATTTTACTTGCCCCTTCATTTACTCTTATCTGGACAAAATGACAAGACGTAAAAATTCACCACAAAAAAAAGAACAAGAGGCAGTACCGAAGGCTAGGGACCTAATCAATACAGACATCGGTAATATGTCAGATCTAGAGTTCAGAATGACAATTCTCAAGGCTCTAGCCGGGCTCGAAAAAGGCATGGAAGATATTAGAGAAACCCTCTCGAGAGATATAAAAGCCCTTTCTGGAGAAATAAAAGAACTAAAATCTAACCAAGTTGAAATCAAAAAAGCTATTAATGAGGTGCAATCAAAAATGGAGGCTCTCACTGCTAGGATAAATGAGGCAGAAGAAAGAATTAGTGATATAGAAGACCAAATGACAGAGAATAAAGAAGCTGATCAAAAGAGGGACAAACAGCTACTGGACCACGAGGGGAGAATTCGAGAAATAAGTGACACCATAAGACGAAACAACATTAGAATAATTGGGATTCCAGAAGAAGAAGAAAGTGAGAGGGGAGCAGAAGGTATACTGGAGAGAATTATTGGGGAGAATTTCCCCAATATGGCAAAGGGAACAAGCATCAAAATTCAGGAGGTTCAGAGAATGCCCCTCAAAATAAATAAGAATAGGCCCACACCCCGTCACATAATAGTAAAATTTACAAGTCTCAATGACAAAGAGAAAATCCTGAAAGCAGCCCGGGAAAAGAAGTCTGTAACATACAATGGTAAAAATATTAGATTGGCAGCTGACTTATCAACAGAGACCTGGCAGGCCAGAAAGAGCTGGCATGATATTTTCAGAGCACTAAACGAGAAAAACATGCAGCCAAGAATACTATATCCAGCTAGGCTATCATTGAAAATAGAAGGAGAGATTAAAAGCTTCCAGGACAAACAACAACTGAAAGAATTTGCAAATACCAAACCAGCTCTACAGGAAATATTGAAAGGGGTCCTCTAAGCAAAGAGAGAGCCTACAAGTGGTAGATCAGAAAGGAACAGAGACCATATACAGTAACAGTCACCTTACAGGCAATACAATGGCACTAAATTCATATCTCTCAATAGTTACCCTGAATGTGAATGGGCTAAATGCCCCTGTCAAAAGACACAGGGTATCAGAATGGATAAAAAAACAAAACCCATCTATATGTTGCCTCCAAGAAACACATTTTAAGCCCGAAGACACCTCCAGATTTAAAGTGAGGGGGTGGAAAAGAATTTACCATGCTAATGGACATCAGAAGAAAGCAGGAGTGGCAATCCTTATATCAGATCAATTAGATTTTAAGCCAAAGACTGTAATAAGAGATGAGGAAGGACACTATATCATACTCAAAGGGTCTGTCCAACAAGAAGATTTAACAATTTTAAATATCTATGCCCCCAACGTGGGAGCAGCCAACTATATAAACCAATTAATAACAAAATCAAAGAAACACATAAACAACAATACAATAATAGTAGGGGACTTTAATATTCCCCTCACTGAAATGGACAGGTCATCCAAGCAAAAGATCAGCAAGGAAATAAAGGCCTTAAATGACACACTGGACCAGATGGACATCACAGATATATTCAGAATATTTCATCCCAAAGCAACAGAATACACATTCTTCTCTAGTGCACATGGTACATTCTCCAGAATAGATCACATCCTCGGTCCTAAATCAGGACTCAACCGGTATCAAAAGATTGGGATCATTCCCTGCATATTTTCAGACCACAATGCTCTAAAGCTAGAACTCAACCACAAAAGGAAGTTTGGAAAGAACCCAAATACATGGAGACTAAACAGTATCCTTCTAAAGAATGAATGGGTCAACCGGGAAATTAAAGAAGAATTGAAAAAAATCATGGAAACAAATGATAATGAAAATACAACGGTTCAAAATCTGTGGGACACAACAAAGGCAGTCCTGAGAGGAAAATATATAGCGGTACAAGCATTTCTCAAGAAACAAGAAAGGTCTCAGGTACACAACCTAACCCTACACCTAAAGGAGCTGGAGAAGGAACAAGAAAGAAACCCTAAGCCCAGCAGGAGAAGAGAAATCATAAAGATCAGAGCAGAAATCAATGAAATAGAAACCAAAAAAACAATAGAACAAATCAACGAAACTAGGAGCTGGTTCTTTGAAAGAATTAATAAAATTGATAAACCCCTGGCCCGACTTATCAAAAAGAAAAGAGAAAGGACCCAAATAAATAAAATAATGAATGAAAGAGGAGAGATCACAACTAACACCAAGGAAATACAAACTATTATAAGAACATACTATGAGCAACTCTACGGCAATAAATTTGACAATCTGGAAGAAATGGATGCATTCCTAGAAACATATAAACTACCACAACTGAACCATGAAGAAATAGAAAGCCTGAACAGACCCATAACCAGTAAGGAGATTGAAACAGTCATTAAAAATCTCCAAACAAACAAAAGCCCAGGGCCAGACGGCTTCCCGGGGGAATTCTACCAAACATTTAAAGAAGAACTAATTCCTATTCTCCTGAAACTGTTCCAAAAAATAGAAATGGAAGGAAAACTTCCAAACTCATTTTATGAGGCCAGCATCACCTTGATCCCAAAACCAGACAAGGATCCCACCAAAAAAGAGAGCTATAGACCGATATCCTTGATGAACACAGATGCGAAAATACTCAACAAAATACTAGCCAATCGGATTCAACAGTACATTAAAAAGATTATTCACCACGACCAAGTGGGATTTATTCCAGGGCTGCAAGGTTGGTTCAACATCCGCAAATCAGTCAATGTGATACAACACATCAATAAAAGTAAGAACAAGAACCATATGATACTCTCAATAGATGCTGAAAAAGCATTTGACAAAGTACAACATCCCTTCCTGATCAAAACTCTTCAAAGTGTAGGGATAGAGGGCACATACCTCAATATCATCAAAGCCATCTATGAAAAACCCACCGCAAATATCATTCTCAATGGAGAAAAACTGAAAGCTTTTCCGCTAAGGTCAGGAACACGGCAGGGATGTCCATTATCACCACTGCTATTCAACATCGTACTAGAGGTCCTAGCCTCAGCAATCAGACAACAAAAGGAAATTAAAGGCATCCAAATCGGCAAAGAAGAAGTCAAATTATCACTCTTCGCAGATGATATGATACTATATGTGGAAAACCCAAAAGACTCCACTCCAAAACTGCTAGAACTTATACAGGAATTCAGTAAAGTGTCAGGATATAAAATCAATGCACAGAAATCAGTTGCATTTCTCTACACCAACAGCAAGACAGAAGAAAGAGATATTAAGGAGTCAATCCCATTTACAATTGCATCCAAAACCATAAGATACCTAGGAATAAACCTAACCAAAGAGACACAGAATCTATACTCAGAAAACTATAAAGTACTCATGAAAGAAATTGAGGAAGACACAAAGAAATGGAAAAATGTTCCATGCTCCTGGATTGGAAGAATAAATATTGTGAAAATGTCTATGCTACCTAAAGCAATCTACACATTTAATGCAATTCCTATCAAAGTACCATCCATCTTTTTCAAAGAAATGGAACAAATAATTCTAAAATTTATATGGAACCAGAAAGGACCTCGAATAGCCAAAGGGATATTGAAAAAGAAAGCCAACGTTGGTGGCATCACAATTCCGGACTTCAAGCTCTATTACAAAGCTGTCATCATCAAGACAGCATGGTACTGGCACAAAAACAGACACATAGATCAATGGAACAGAATAGAGAGCCCAGAAATAGACCCTCAACTCTATGGTCAACTAATCTTCGACAAAGCAGGAAAGAATGTCCAATGGAAAAAAGACAGCCTTTTCAATAAATGGTGCTGGGAAAATTGGACAGCCACATGCAGAAAAATGAAATTGGACCATTTCCTTACACCACACACAAAAATAGACTCAAAATGGATGAAGGACCTCAATGTACGAAAGGAATCCATCAAAATCCTTGAGGAGAACACGGGCAGCAACCTCTTCGACCTCTGCCGCAGCAACATCTTCCTAGGAACAACGCAAAAGGCAAGGGAAGCAAGGGAAAAAATGAACTACTGGGATTTCATCAAGATCAAAAGCTTTTACACAGCAAAGGAAACAGTTAACAAAATCAAAAGACAACTGACAGAATGGGAGAAGATATTTGCAAACGACATATCAGATAAAGGACTAGTGTCCAGAATCTATAAAGAACTTAGCAAACTCAACACCCAAAGAACAAATAATCCAATCAAGAAATGGGCAGAAGACATGAACAGACATTTCTGCAAAGAAGACATCCAGATGGCCAACAGACACATGAAAAAGTGCTCCATATCACTTGGCATCAGGGAAATACAAATCAAAACCACAATGAGATATCACCTCACACCAGTCAGAATGGCTAAAATCAACAAGTCAGGAAATGACAGATGCTGGCGAGGATGCGGAGAAAGGGGAACCCTCCTACACTGTTGGTGGGAATGCAAGCTGGTGCAGCCACTCTGGAAAACAGCATGGAGGTTCCTCAAAATGTTGAAAATAGAACTGCCCTATGACCCAGCAATTGCACTATTGGGTATTTACCCTAAAGATACAAATGTAGTGATCCAAAGGGACACATGCACCCGAATGTTTATAGCAGCAATGTCCACAATAGCCAAACTATGGAAAGAACCTAGATGTCCATCAACAGATGAATGGATCAAGAAGATGTGGTATATATACACAATGGAATACTATGCAGCCATCAAAAGAAATGAAATCTTGCCATTTGCAACAACATGGATGGAACTAGAGCGTATCATGCTTAGCGAAATAAGTCAAGCAGAGAAAGACAACTATCATATGATCTCCCTGATATGAGGAAGTGGTGATGCAACATGGAGGCTTAAGTGGGTAGAAGAATAAATGAAACAAGATGGGATTGGGAGGGAGACAAACCATAAGTGACTCTTAATCTCACAAAACAAACTGAGGGTTGCCGGGGGGAGGGGGTTGGGGAGAAGGGGGTGGGATTATGGACATTGGGGAGGGTATGTGATTTGGTGAGTGCTGTGAAGTGTGTAAACCTGGTGATTCACAGACCTGGGGATAAAAATATATGTATATAAAAAATATATGTTTATAAAAAATAAAAAATAAAAAAAAATAAAAAAAAAAAAAAAAAAAAAAAAGAATGCTGTGCTTTCCCAGAGGGGATGCCGGACAAAGAGTCTTTCGCTCCTCGCGGGTTTCTCCCATATTTCTGCGAATACTAGGCTAAGGCAAGCAGCCACAGCAGCCCACAGAACCGACTCTGATTTCCCAGTGACTGCTATACTTTCACAGAGGTTTTCAGCTTGGCACAAACCGCACTTCACTGCTGCTTCCTCAGCAAGGCTTTGTGTGTTCGCTCTGCCGCGGCAGGGAAGAAGAGCCGCGGGAGAGCTGGTGCCTCTTGGACCTTGCTTTCCAGGGCTCCATGTTCACGCCCAGGGTTCACCTTGCTATGCCGAAGTAAGCAGACACAGACACAACCCTGCTGCAGCGTGCATGTTCTAGCAAGGCACTCTATGCCTAATACCATCTGCTGGGGTAGGTAAGGCTTTGCTTTAGCTCTGGCGCTCAGGCAGACTAGGGGTCTAGGCCAGTGCCTTCACCACAGGAGAGAGGAGGCGACAGAATCCCTGCACACGGCCGTGCACTGGGATGCGGTACTGTGGGGGACTGTCTCCACTCTTTCCCCGGCACACCCACTGCCACCCACATCGCTGCCACATCGTGGTGGAAGACAGCATCTGACTGCACGTTTCTCCATGGGGTTGTTACTGCGAGTTCGGCGTATGGCACCTGGTGGCAAGTCCAAGTCTGCCCTTGGGACAGGTGGCCAAGGAGATGCTGTCCACTTGGGACCAGAGGCACAGGAGAGGCCTGCCTTCTGCCCAGACTCCTTCCTCACAGAGGAGCATGTGACCATGCCCTAATCGTCCCCTCATGTCTCCTTAGCAGCCAGGCTTCCAACTCTGCACAGAGAGCGGGTGACACTTGTCTTGCCACTGGCCTGCTGTTCGTGCCACGGCAGGCTATCCTGCTTCCCGACCGTTTCCCGACCCCAAGGCCAACGGCTCCTTCTCTTCTCCGGGGCGGCGTGCTGCGCCTTCCCTACACTTGATTCCCTCTCAGGCAGAGGGGATGCTAGGGCAAAGGGTATTTCGCTCCATGCGGGTATCTTCCACCGAGCTGCGGAGACTAGCCCAGGCAAGCTGCAGCAGCATCCCCAAACCCAACTCTGATTTCCCAAGGAACGCTGTGCTTTCCCAGAGGAGATGCCCAGGCAAAGAGGCTTTCGCTGTATGTGTGTTTCTCCTACCGCGAGGCTGGGCTCAGGCAAGAAGCAGCAGCCCGCAGAACATTTCTCAGCGAATGCTGTGCTTTCGCAGAGGCTTTGGCTTGGAGCGAACAGCACTTCGCTTCTGCTTCCTCAGCAAGCCTTCAGTCGCACCAGAGAAGAAGAGCTTTGGGAGAGATGGTGCCTCTTGGGCCTTGCTTTCCCGGACTCCATGTTCGCTTCCTGGATTCACCCTGCCAGGCCGAACTAAGCAGACACAGCCACAACCCTTCAGGAGCATGCGTAGCCTAGGATGGCACACTATGCACACTACATTCTCCCATTGTAGGCATCGTTTGGCCATTTACTCTGGCGCTCAGACGGACTCGCCGACTAGGCCAGTGCTTTCCCCACACGAAAGGAGAGGTGACAGGATCCCTGCACACGGCCCGTGCACTGAATTGGGAGCTTTGGGGGACTGTCCCCACTCCTTTCCCTTAAACGCCGTGCCTTCTCCAAGCTTGCACATCCTGGAGGAAGACGGCATCTGACTCCCTGTTATTTCAGGGAGCTGTTTCTGCGAGTTCAACGTAGGCGCGTGGTGGCTAGTGCATGTCTGCCCCAGGGACAGGTGGCCAAGTAGCTGCTATCTCTTTGGGCCCAGAGGCTCAGGACAGGCATTCTTTCTACCCAGACTCCTTCCTAACAGTGGAGCACGCGCCCTGCCCACCACATCCCCTCCTGACTCCTTAGCAGCCAGGCTTCCTTCTCTCTGCACAGGGAGCCGGTGACACTTGTATTGCCTCTGGCCGCTGTGCCTGCCAGGGCCGGCTCTCCTGCTTCGCAACCGTTTTCACACCAGAAGGCCAACGGCTCTTGTTCTTCTCCCTGGGCAGCTTGCTGCACCTTCCACAAATATGCTCCTGGGGAGCGCAGTGAACAACGTGTCATTTCCTTAAGGCTCTTCCCACAGGCGCAATCGCGCTTCTCTCTCAGGCAGAGGGGATGCCCAGGCAAAGAGGATTTCGCTCCATGCCGGTTGATTCCACCCTGCTGAGGAGACCAGCTCAGGCCCACAAGAGCATCCCTCAGACCCGACTCTGATTTCCCAAAGAATGCTGTGCTTTCCCAGAGTGGATGCCCGAGCAAAGAGGCTTTCATCTATACGGGTTTCTCCAATCCTACTACGAATACTAGGCTAAGGCAAGCAGCAACTGCTGCCCACAGAACGGACTCTGATTTCCCAGCGACTGCTATGCTTTCGCAGAGGTTTTCAGCTTGGCACGAACGGCACTTCGCTGCTGCTTCCTCAGAAAGGCATTGGGTGTTCACTCTGCGGGGCAGGGAAGAAGTGCTGCGGGAAAGGTGGTGCCTCTTGGCAATTGATTTCCCTGGCTCCGAGTTTAGCCCGGGATTTACCTTGCTATGCTGAAATAAGCAGACAAAGTCACAACCCTGCAGCAGTGAGCTTGGCCTAGCATGGCACTCTATGCCTATTACCATCTCCTGGGGTAGATTAGGCTTTGCTTTTAGCTCTGGCTCTAAGGCAGACTCGGGGTCTAGGCCAGTGCCTTCACCACAGGAGAGAGGAGGCGACAGAATCCCTGCACACGGCCCGTGCACTGGGATGGGGTACTGTGGGGGACTGTCTCCACTCTTTCCCCGGCACACCCCCTGCCACCCACATCGCTGCCACATTGTGGTTGAAGACAGCATCTGACTGCACGTTTCTCCATGGGGTTGTTACTGCGAGTTCGGCGTATGGCACCTGGTGGCAAGTCCAAGTCTGCCCTTGGGACAGGTGGCCAAGGAGATGCTGTACCCTTGGGACCAGAGGCACAAGAGAGGCCTGCCTTCTGCCCAGACTCCTTCCTCAGAGTGGAGCACGCGAACATGCCCTAGTCGTCCCCTCATGTCTCCTTCGCAGCCAGGCTTCCAACTCTCTGCACAGAGGGCCGGTGACACTTGTCTTGCCACTGGCCTGCTGTTCGTGCCACGGCAGGCTATCCTGTTCCCGAGCGTTTCCCGACACCAAGGCCAACGGCTCCTTCTCTTCTCCGGGCGGCGTGCTGCGCCTTCCCTACACTTGATTCCCTCTCAGGCAGAGGGGATGCTAGGGCAAAGGGTATTTCACTCCATGCGGGTATCTTCCACCGAGCTGCGGAGACTAGCCCAGGCAAGCAGCAGCAGCATCCGCAAACCCAACTCTGATTTCCCAAGGAACGCTGTGCTTTCCCAGAGGAGATGCCCAGGCAAAGAGGCTTTCGCTGTATGTGTGTTTCTCCTACCGCGAGGCTGGGCTCAGGCAAGAAGCAGCAGCCCACAGAACATTTCTCAGCGAATGCGGTGCTTTCGCAGAGGCTTTGGCTTGGATCGAACAGCACTTCGCTGCTGCTTCCTCAACAAGCCTTCAGTCGCACCAGGGAAGAAGAGCTTTGGGAGAGATGGTGCCTCTTGGGCCTTGCTTTCCCGGACTCCATGTTCGCTTCCTGGCCTCACCCTGCCAGGCCGAACTAAGCAGACACAGCCACAACCCTTCAGGAGCGTGCGTAGCCTAGGATGGCACACTATGCACACTACCATCTCCCAGGTTAGGCATCGTTTGGCCTTTTACTCTGGCGCTCAGGTGGACTGGCGGACTAGGCCAGTGCTTTCCCCACAGGAAAGGAGAGGTGACAGGATCCCAGCACACGGCCCGTGCACTGAATTGGGAGCTTTGGGGTACTGTCCCCACTCCTTTCCCTTAAACGCCGTGCCTCCTCCAAGCCTGCACATCATGGAGGAAGACGGCATCTGACTCCCTGTTATTTCAGTGAGCTGTTTCTGCGAGTTCAACGTAGGCGCGTGGTGGCTAGTGCATGTCTGCCCCAGGGACAGGTGGCCAAGTAGCTGCTATCTCTTTGGGCCCAGAGGCTCAGGACAGGCATGCTTTCTACCCAGACTCCTTCCTAACAGTGGAGCACGCGCCCTGCCCACCACATCCCCTCCTGACTCCTAAGCAGCCAGGCTTCCTTCTCTCTGCACTGGGAGCCGGTGACACTTGTATTGCCTCTGGCCGCTGTGCCTGCCAGGGCCGGCTCTCCTGCTTCGCAACCGTTTTCACACCAGAAGGCCAACGGCACTTGTTCTTCTCCCTGGGCAGCTTGCTGCACCTTCCACAAATATGCTCCTGGGGAGCGCAGTGAACAACGTGTCATTTCCTTAAGGCTCTTCCCACAGGCGCAATCGCGCTTCTCTCTCAGGTAGAGGGGATGCCCAGGAAAAGAGGATTTAGCTCTATGCCGGTTGATTCCACCCTGCTGAGGAGACCGGCTCAGGCCCACAGGAGCATCCCTCAGACGCGACTCTGATTTCCCAAAGAATGCTGTGTTTTCCCAGAGTGGATGCCCGAGCAAAGAGGCTTTCATCTATACGGGTTTCTCCAATCCTACTACGAATACTAGGCTAAGGCAAGCAGCAACTGCAGCCCACAGAAAGGACTCTGATTTCCCAGCGACTGCTATGCTTTCGCAGAGGTTTTCAGCTTGGCACGAACCGCACTTCACTGTTGCTTCCTCAGCAAGTCTTTGGTCATTCTCTCTGTCGCGTCAAGGAAGAAGAGCTGCGGGAGAGATGGTGCCTCTTGGGCCTTGCTTTCCCGGGCTCCATGTTCGCGTCCTAGTTTCACTCTGCCAGGCCGAACTAAGCAGACACAGCCACAACCCTGCAGTGGCGTGCGTAGCCTAGGATGGCACTCTATGCACACTACCATCTCCCTGTGTAGGCATCGCTTGGCTTTAGCTCTGGCGCTCAGGCAGACTCGCCGACTAGGCCAGTGCTTTCGCCACAGGAAAGCAGAGGTGACAGGATCCCTGCACAAGGCCCGTGCACTGAACAGGGAGCTTTGGGGGACTGTTGCCACTCCTTCCCCTTCTACCCCGCGCCAAATCCACGCTTCCACATCCTGGAGGAAGACGGCATCTGACTCCCCGTTATTTCAGGGAGCTGTTTCTGCGAGTTCAGGGTAGGTGCCTGGTGGCTAGCGCATGTCTGCCCCAGGGACAGGTGACCAAGGAGCTGCTATCTCTTTGGGCCCAGAGGCTCAGGACAGGCATGCTTTTTGCCCAGACTCTTTCCTAAGAGTGGAGCACGCATCCTGCCGTAATCATCCCCTCCTTTCTCCTTAGCAGCCAGGCTTCTGTCTCTCTGCACTGGGAGCGGGTGACACTTGTATTGCCACTGGCCGCTGTGCCTGCCAGGGCCGGCTCTCCTGCTTCGCAACCGTTTCCAGACCAGAAGGCCAACGGCTCCTGTTCTTCTCCCCGGGGAGCGTGCTGCACCTTCCACAGACATGCTCCTGGGGAGCGCAGTGTCCCTTTCCTTAAGGGTCTTTCCGCAGGCGCAACCGCGCGTCTCTCTCAGGCAGAGGGGATGCCCAGGCAAAGAAGATTTCGCTCCATGCGGGTTTATTACACCGTGCTTTGGAGACCAGATCAGGCTAACAGGAGCATCCCACAGACCCGACTCTGATTTCCCAAAGAATGCTGTGCTTTCCCAGAGGGGATGCCGGACAAAGAGTCTTTCGCTCCTCGCGGGTTTCTCCCATATTTCTGCGAATACTAGGCTAAGGCAAGCAGCCACAGCAGCCCACAGAACCGACTCTGATTTCCCAGTGACTGCTATACTTTCACAGAGGTTTTCAGCTTGGCACAAACCGCACTTCACTGCTGCTTCCTCAGCAAGGCTTTGTGTGTTCGCTCTGCCGCGGCAGGGAAGAAGAGCCGCGGGAGAGCTGGTGCCTCTTGGACCTTGCTTTCCAGGGCTCCATGTTCACGCCCAGGGTTCACCTTGCTATGCCGAAGTAAGCAGACACAGACACAACCCTGCTGCAGCGTGCATGTTCTAGCAAGGCACTCTATGCCTAATACCATCTGCTGGGGTAGGTAAGGCTTTGCTTTAGCTCTGGCGCTCAGGCAGACTAGGGGTCTAGGCCAGTGCCTTCACCACAGGAGAGAGGAGGCGACAGAATCCCTGCACACGGCCGTGCACTGGGATGCGGTACTGTGGGGGACTGTCTCCACTCTTTCCCCGGCACACCCACTGCCACCCACATCGCTGCCACATCGTGGTGGAAGACAGCATCTGACTGCACGTTTCTCCATGGGGTTGTTACTGCGAGTTCGGCGTATGGCACCTGGTGGCAAGTCCAAGTCTGCCCTTGGGACAGGTGGCCAAGGAGATGCTGTCCACTTGGGACCAGAGGCACAGGAGAGGCCTGCCTACTGCCCAGACTCCTTCCTCACAGAGGAGCATGTGACCATGCCCTAATCGTCCCCTCATGTCTCCTTAGCAGCCAGGCTTCCAACTCTGCACAGAGAGCGGGTGACACTTGTCTTGCCACTGGCCTGCTGTTCGTGCCACGGCAGGCTATCCTGCTTCCCGACCGTTTCCCGACCCCAAGGCCAACGGCTCCTTCTCTTCTCCGGGGCGGCGTGCTGCGCCTTCCCTACACTTGATTCCCTCTCAGGCAGAGGGGATGCTAGGGCAAAGGGTATTTCGCTCCATGCGGGTATCTTCCACCGAGCTGCGGAGACTAGCCCAGGCAAGCTGCAGCAGCATCCCCAAACCCAACTCTGATTTCCCAAGGAACGCTGTGCTTTCCCAGAGGAGATGCCCAGGCAAAGAGGCTTTCGCTGTATGCGTGTTTCTCCTACCGCGAGGCTGGGCTCAGGCAAGAAGCAGCAGCCCGCAGAACATTTCTCAGCGAATGCTGTGCTTTCGCAGAGGCTTTGGCTTGGAGCGAACAGCACTTCGCTTCTGCTTCCTCAGCAAGCCTTCAGTCGCACCAGAGAAGAAGAGCTTTGGGAGAGATGGTGCCTCTTGGGCCTTGCTTTCCCGGACTCCATGTTCGCTTCCTGGCTTCACCCTGCCAGGCCGAACTAAGCAGACACAGCCACAACCCTTCAGGAGCATGCGTAGCCTAGGATGGCACACTATGCACACTACATTCTCCCATTGTAGGCATCGTTTGGCCATTTACTCTGGCGCTCAGACGGACTCGCCGACTAGGCCAGTGCTTTCCCCACACGAAAGGAGAGGTGACAGGATCCCTGCACACGGCCCGTGCACTGAATTGGGAGCTTTGGGGGACTGTCCCCACTCCTTTCCCTTAAACGCCGTGCCTTCTCCAAGCTTGCACATCCTGGAGGAAGACGGCATCTGACTCCCTGTTATTTCAGGGAGCTGTTTCTGCGAGTTCAACGTAGGCGCGTGGTGGCTAGTGCATGTCTGCCCCAGGGACAGGTGGCCAAGGAGCTGCTATCTCTTTGGGCCCAGAGGCTCAGGACAGGCATGCTTTCTACCCAGACTCCTCCATAAGAGTGGAGCACGCGCCCTGCCCACCACATCCCCTCCTGACTCCTTAGCAGCCAGGCTTCCTTCTCTCTGCACAGGGAGCCGGTGACACTTGTATTGCCTCTGGCCGCTGTGCCTGCCAGGGCCGGCTCTCCTGCTTCGCATCCGTTTTCACACCAGAAGGCCAACGGCTCTTGTTCTTCTCCCTGGGCAGCTTGCTGCACCTTCCACAAATATGCTCCTGGGGTGCGCATTGAACAACGTGTCATTTCCTTAAGGCTCTTCCCACAGGCGCAATCGCGCTTCTCTCTCAGGTAGAGGGGATGCCCAGGCAAAGAGGATTTCGCTCCATGCCGGTTGATTCCACCCTGCTGAGGAGACCAGCTCAGGCCCACAAGAGCATCTCTCAGACCCGACTCTGATTTCCCAAAGAATGCTGTGCTTTCCCAGAGTGGATGCCCGAGCAAAGAGGCTTTCATCTATACGGGTTTCTCCAATCCTACTACGAATACTAGGCTAAGGCAAGCAGCAACTGCTGCCCACAGAACGGACTCTGATTTCCCAGCGACTGCTATGCTTTCGCAGAGGTTTTCAGCTTGGCACGAACCGCACTTCGCTGCTGCTTCCTCAGAAAGGCATTGGGTGTTCACTCTGCGGGGCAGGGAAAAAGTGCTGCGGGAAAGGTGGTGCCTCTTGGCATTTGATTTCCCTGGCTCCGAGTTTAGCCCGGGATTTACCTTGCTATGCTGAAATAAGCAGACAAAGTCACAACCCTGCAGCAGTGAGCTTGGCCTAGCATGGCACTGTATGCCTATTACCATCTCCTGGGGTAGATTAGGCTTTGCTTTTTGCTCTGGCTCTACGGCAGATTCGGGGTCTAGGCCAGTGCCTTCACCACAGGAGAGAGGAGGCGACAGAATCCCTGCACACGGCCCGTGCACTGGGATGGGGTACTGTGGGGGACTGTCTCCACTCTTTCCCCGGCACACCCCCTGCCACCCACATCGCTGCCACATTGTGGTTGAAGACAGCATCTGACTGCACGTTTCTCCATGGGGTTGTTACTGCGAGTTCGGCGTATGGCACCTGGTGGCAAGTCCAAGTCTGCCCTTGGGACAGGTGGCCAAGGAGATGCTGTCCACTTGGGACCAGAGGCACAGGAGAGGCCTGCCTTCTGCCGAGACTCCTTCCTCAGAGTGGAGCACGCGAACATGCCCTAGTCGTCCCCTCATGTCTCCTTAGCAGCCAGGCTTCCAACTCTGCACAGAGAGCGGGTGACACTTGTCTTGCCACTGGCCTGCTGTTCGTGCCACGGCAGGCTATCCTGCTTCCCGACCGTTTCCCGACCCCAAGGCCAACGGCTCCTTCTCTTCTCCAGGGCGGCGTGCTGCGCCTTCCCTACACTTGATTCCCTCTCAGGCAGAGGGGATGCTAGGGCAAAGGGTATTTCGCTCCATGCGGGTATCTTCCACCGAGCTGCGGAGACTAGCCCAGGCAAGGTGCAGCAGCATCCCCAAACCCAACTCTGATTTCCCAAGGAACGCTGTGCTTTCCCAGAGGAGTTGCCCAGGCAAAGAGGCTTTCGCTGTATGCGTGTTTCTCCTACCGCGAGGCTGGGCTCAGGCAAGAAGCAGCAGCCCACAGAACATTTCTCAGCGAATGCTGTGCTTTCGCAGAGGCTTTGGCTTGGAGCGAACAGCACTTCGCTTCTGCTTCCTCCGCAAGCCTTCAGTCGCACCAGAGAAGAAGAGCTTTGGGAGAGATGGTGCCTCTTGGGCCTTGCTTTCCCGGACTCCATGTTCGCTTCCTGGATTCACCCTGCCAGGCCGAACTAAGCAGACACAGCCACAACCCTTCAGGAGCATGCGTAGCCTAGGATGGCACACTATGCACACTACATTCTCCCATTGTAGGCATCGTTTGGCCATTTACTCTGGCGCTCAGACGGACTCGCCGACTAGGCCAGTGCTTTCCCCACACGAAAGGAGAGGTGACAGGATCCCTGCACACGGCCCGTGCACTGAATTGGGAGCTTTGGGGGACTGTCCCCACTCCTTTCCCTTAAACGCCGTGCCTTCTCCAAGCTTGCACATCCTGGAGGAAGACGGCATCTGACTCCCTGTTATTTCAGGGAGCTGTTTCTGCGAGTTCAACGTAGGCGCGTGGTGGCTAGTGCATGTCTGCCCCAGGGACAGGTGGCCAAGGAGCTGCTATCTCTTTGGGCCCAGAGGCTCAGGACAGGCATGCTTTCTACCCAGACTCCTTCCTAACAGTGGAGCACGCGCCCTGCCCACCACATCCCCTCCTGACTCCTTAGCAGCCAGGCTTCCTTCTCTCTGCACAGGGAGCCGGTGACACTTGTATTGCCTCTGGCCGCTGTGCCTGCCAGGGCCGGCTCTCCTGCTTCGCAACCGTTTTCACACCAGAAGGCCAACGGCTCTTGTTCTTCTCCCTGGGCAGCTTGCTGCACCTTCCACAAATATGCTCCTGGGGAGCGCAGTGAACAACGTGTCATTTCCTTAAGGCTCTTCCCACAGGCGCAATCGCGCTTCTCTCTCAGGTAGAGGGGATGCCCAGGAAAAGAGGATTTAGCTCTATGCCGGTTGATTCCACCCTGCTGAGGAGACCAGCTCAGGCCCACAGGAGCATCCCTCAGACGCGACTCTGATTTCCCAAAGAATGCTGTGCTTTCCCAGAGTGGATGCCCGAGCAAAGAGGCTTTCATCTATACGGGTTTCTCCAATCCTACTACGAATACTAGGCTAAGGCAAGCAGCAACTGCAGCCCACAGAAAGGACTCTGATTTCCCAGCGACTGCTATGCTTTCGCAGAGGTTTTCAGCTTGGCACGAACCGCACTTCACTGTTGCTTCCTCAGCAAGTCTTTGGTCATTCTCTCTGTCGCGTCAAGGAAGAAGAGCTGCGGGAGAGATGGTGCCTCTTGGGCCTTGCTTTCCCGGGCTCCATGTTCGCGTCCTAGTTTCACTCTGCCAGGCCGAACTAAGCAGACACAGCCAC
Source organism: Mustela lutreola (assembly GCF_030435805.1). NCBI lineage: Eukaryota > Metazoa > Chordata > Mammalia > Carnivora > Mustelidae > Mustela > Mustela lutreola. The sequence goes on from NC_081307.1 coordinate 762,511, forward strand.
AACCCTGCAGTGGCGTGCGTAGCCTAGGATGGCACTCTATGCACACTACCATCTCCCTGTGTAGGCATCGCTTGGCTTTAGCTCTGGCGCTCAGGCAGACTCGCCGACTAGGCCAGTGCTTTCGCCACAGGAAAGCAGAGGTGACAGGATCCCTGCACAAGGCCCGTGCACTGAACAGGGAGCTTTGGGGGACTGTCGCCACTCCTTCCCCTTCTACCCCGCGCCAAATCCACGCTTCCACATCCTGGAGGAAGACGGCATCTGACTCCCCGTTATTTCAGGGAGCTGTTTCTGCGAGTTCAGGGTAGGCGCCTGGTGGCTAGCGCATGTCTGCCCCAGGGACAGGTGACCAAGGAGCTGCTATCTCTTTGGGCCCAGAGGCTCAGGACAGGCATGCTTTTTGCCCAGACTCTTTCCTAAGAGTGGAGCACGCATCCTGCCGTAATCATCCCCTCCTTTCTCCTTAGCAGCCAGGCTTCTGTCTCTCTGCACTGGGAGCGGGTGACACTTGTATTGCCACTGGCCGCTGTGCCTGCCAGGGCCGGCTCTCCTGCTTCGCAACCGTTTCCAGACCAGAAGGCCAACGGCTCCTGTTCTTCTCCCCGGGGAGCGTGCTGCACCTTCCACAGACATGCTCCTGGGGAGCGCAGTGTCCCTTTCCTTAAGGGTCTTTCCGCAGGCGCAACCGCGCGTCTCTCTCAGGCAGAGGGGATGCCCAGGCAAAGAAGATTTCGCTCCATGCGGGTTTATTACACCGTGCTTTGGAGACCAGATCAGGCTAACAGGAGCATCCCACAGACCCGACTCTGATTTCCCAAAGAATGCTGTGCTTTCCCAGAGTGGATGCCGGACAAAGAGTCTTTCGCTCCTCGCGGGTTTCTCCCATATTGCTGCGAATACTAGGCTAAGGCAAGCAGCCACAGCAGCCCACAGAACCGACTCTGATTTCCCAGTGACTGCTATACTTTCACAGAGGTTTTCAGCTTGGCACAAACCGCACTTCACTGCTGCTTCCTCAGCAAGTCTTTGTGTGTTCGCTCTGCCGCGGCAGGGAAGAAGAGCCGCGGGAGAGCTGGTGCCTCTTGGACCTTGCTTTCCAGGGCTCCATGTTCACGCCCAGGGTTCACCTTGCTATGCCGAAGTAAGCAGACACAGACACAACCCTGCTGCAGCGTGCATGTTCTAGCAAGGCACTCTATGCCTAATACCATCTGCTGGGGTAGGTAAGGCTTTGCTTTAGCTCTGGCGCTCAGGCAGACTAGGGGTCTAGGCCAGTGTCTTCACCACAGGAGAGAGGAGGCGACAGAATCCCTGCACACGGCCGTGCACTGGGATGCGGTACTGTGGGGGACTGTCTCCACTCTTTCCCCGGCACACCCACTGCCACCCACATCGCTGCCACAACGTGGTGGAAGACAGCATCTGACTGCACGTTTCTCCATGGGGTTGTTACTGCGAGTTCGGCGTATGGCACCTGGTGGCAAGTCCAAGTCTGCCCTTGGGACAGGTGGCCAAGGAGATGCTGTCCACTTGGGACCAGAGGCACAGGAGAGGCCTGCCTTCTGCCCAGACTCCTTCCTCACAGAGGAGCATGTGACCATGCCCTAATCGTCCCCTCATGTCTCCTTAGCAGCCAGGCTTCCAACTCTGCACAGAGAGCGGGTGACACTTGTCTTGCCACTGGCCTGCTGTTCGTGCCACGGCAGGCTATCCTGCTTCCCGACCGTTTCCCGACCCCAAGGCCAACGGCTCCTTCTCTTCTCCGGGGCGGCGTGCTGCGCCTTCCCTACACTTGATTCCCTCTCAGGCAGAGGGGATGCTAGGGCAAAGGGTATTTCGCTCCATGCGGGTATCTTCCACCGAGCTGCGGAGACTAGCCCAGGCAAGCTGCAGCAGCATCCCCAAACCCAACTCTGATTTCCCAAGGAACGCTGTGCTTTCCCAGAGGAGTTGCCCAGGCAAAGAGGCTTTCGCTGTATGCGTGTTTCTCCTACCGCAAGGCTGGGCTCAGGCAAGAAGCAGCAGCCCGCAGAACATTTCTCAGCGAATGCTGTGCTTTCGCAGAGGCTTTGGCTTGGAGCGAACAGCACTTCGCTTCTGCTTCCTCAGCAAGCCTTCAGTCGCACCAGAGAAGAAGAGCTTTGGGAGAGATGGTGCCTCTTGGGCCTTGCTTTCCCGGACTCCATGTTCGCTTCCTGGATTCACCCTGCCAGGCCGAACTAAGCAGACACAGCCACAAACCTTCAGGAGCATGCGTAGCCTAGGATGGCACACTATGCACACTACATTCTCCCATTGTAGGCATCGTTTGGCCATTTACTCTGGCGCTCAGACGGACTCGCCGACTAGGCCAGTGCTTTCCCCACACGAAAGGAGAGGTGACAGGATCCCTGCACACGGCCCGTGCACTGAATTGGGAGCTTTGGGGGACTGTCCCCACTCCTTTCCCTTAAACGCCGTGCCTTCTCCAAGCTTGCACATCATGGAGGAAGACGGCATCTGACTCCCTGTTATTTCAGGGAGCTGTTTCTGCGAGTTCAACGTAGGCGCGTGGTGGCTAGTGCATGTCTGCCCCAGGGACAGGTGGCCAAGGAGCTGCTATCTCTTTGGGCCCAGAGGCTCAGGACAGGCATGCTTTCTACCCAGACTCCTTCCTAACAGTGGAGCACGCGCCCTGCCCACCACATCCCCTCCTGACTCCTTAGCAGCCAGGCTTCCTTCTCTCTGCACAGGGAGCCGGTGACACTTGTATTGCCTCTGGCCGCTGTGCCTGCCAGGGCCGGCTCTCCTGCTTCGCAACCGTTTTCACACCAGAAGGCCAACGGCTCTTGTTCTTCTCCCTGGGCAGCTTGCTGCACCTTCCACAAATATGCTCCTGGGGAGCGCAGTGAACAACGTGTCATTTCCTTAAGGCTCTTCCCACAGGCGCAATCGCGCTTCTCTCTCAGGTAGAGGGGATGCCCAGGAAAAGAGGATTTAGCTCTATGCCGGTTGATTCCACCCTGCTGAGGAGACCAGCTCAGGCCCACAGGAGCATCCCTCAGACGCGACTCTGATTTCCCAAAGAATGCTGTGCTTTCCCAGAGTGGATGCCCGAGCAAAGAGGCTTTCATCTATACGGGTTTCTCCAATCCTACTACGAATACTAGGCTAAGGCAAGCAGCAACTGCAGCCCACAGAAAGGACTCTGATTTCCCAGCGACTGCTATGCTTTCGCAGAGGTTTTCAGCTTGGCACGAACCGCACTTCACTGTTGCTTCCTCAGCAAGTCTTTGGTCATTCTCTCTGTCGCGTCAAGGAAGAAGAGCTGCGGGAGAGATGGTGCCTCTTGGGCCTTGCTTTCCCGGGCTCCATGTTCGCGTCCTAGTTTCACTCTGCCAGGCCGAACTAAGCAGACACAGCCACAACCCTGCAGTGGCGTGCGTAGCCTAGGATGGCACTCTATGCACACTACCATCTCCCTGTGTAGGCATCGCTTGGCTTTAGCTCTGGCGCTCAGGCAGACTCGCCGACTAGGCCAGTTCTTTCGCCACAGGAAAGCAGAGGTGACAGGATCCCTGCACAAGGCCCGTGCACTGAACAGGGAGCTTTGGGGGACTGTCGCCACTCCTTCCCCTTCTACCCCGCGCCAAATCCACGCTTCCACATCCTGGAGGAAGACGGCATCTGACTCCCCGTTATTTCAGGGAGCTGTTTCTGCGAGTTCAGGGTAGGCGCCTGGTGGCTAGCGCATGTCTGCCCCAGGGACAGGTGACCAAGGAGCTGCTATCTCTTTGGGCCCAGAGGCTCAGGACAGGCATGCTTTTTGCCCAGACTCTTTCCTAAGAGTGGAGCACGCATCCTGCCGTAATCATCCCCTCCTTTCTCCTTAGCAGCCAGGCTTCTGTCTCTCTGCACTGGGAGCGGGTGACACTTGTATTGCCACTGGCCGCTGTGCCTGCCAGGGCCGGCTCTCCTGCTTCGCAACCGTTTCCAGACCAGAAGGCCAACGGCTCCTGTTCTTCTCCCCGGGGAGCGTGCTGCACCTTCCACAGACATGCTCCTGGGGAGCGCAGTGTCCCTTTCCTTAAGGGTCTTTCCGCAGGCGCAACCGCGCGTCTCTCTCAGGCAGAGGGGATGCCCAGGCAAAGAAGATTTCGCTCCATGCGGGTTTATTACACCGTGCTTTGGAGACCAGATCAGGCTAACAGGAGCATCCCACAGACCCGACTCTGATTTCCCAAAGAATGCTGTGCTTTCCCAGAGGGGATGCCGGACAAAGAGTCTTTCGCTCCTCGCGGGTTTCTCCCATATTTCTGCGAATACTAGGCTAAGGCAAGCAGCCACAGCAGCCCACAGAACCGACTCTGATTTCCCAGTGACTGCTATACTTTCACAGAGGTTTTCAGCTTGGCACAAACCGCACTTCACTGCTGCTTCCTCAGCAAGGCTTTGTGTGTTCGCTCTGCCGCGGCAGGGAAGAAGAGCCGCGGGAGAGCTGGTGCCTCTTGGACCTTGCTTTCCAGGGCTCCATGTTCACGCCCAGGGTTCACCTTGCTATGCCGAAGTAAGCAGACACAGACACAACCCTGCTGCAGCGTGCATGTTCTAGCAAGGCACTCTATGCCTAATACCATCTGCTGGGGTAGGTAAGGCTTTGCTTTAGCTCTGGCGCTCAGGCAGACTAGGGGTCTAGGCCAGTGCCTTCACCACAGGAGAGAGGAGGCGACAGAATCCCTGCACACGGCCGTGCACTGGGATGCGGTACTGTGGGGGACTGTCTCCACTCTTTCCCCGGCACACCCACTGCCACCCACATCGCTGCCACATCGTGGTGGAAGACAGCATCTGACTGCACGTTTCTCCATGGGGTTGTTACTGCGAGTTCGGCGTATGGCACCTGGTGGCAAGTCCAAGTCTGCCCTTGGGACAGGTGGCCAAGGAGATGCTGTCCACTTGGGACCAGAGGCACAGGAGAGGCCTGCCTTCTGCCCAGACTCCTTCCTCAGAGTGGAGCACGCGAACATGCCCTAGTCGTCCCCTCATGTCTCCTTCGCAGCCAGGCTTCCAACTCTGCACAGAGAGCGGGTGACACTTGTCTTGCCACTGGCCTGCTGTTCGTGCCACGGCAGGCTATGCTGCTTCCCGACCGTTTCCCGACCCCAAGGCCAACGGCTCCTTCTCTTCTCCGGGCGGCGTGCTGCGCCTTCCCTACACTTGATTCCCTCTCAGGCAGAGGGGATGCTAGGGCAAAGGGTATTTCGCTCCATGCGGGTATCTTCCACCGAGCTGCGGAGACTAGCCCAGGCAAGCAGCAGCAGCATCCGCAAACCCAACTCTGATTTCCCAAGGAACGCTGTGCTTTCCCAGAGGAGATGCCCAGGCAAAGAGGCTTTTGCTGTATGCGTGTTTCTCCTACCGCGAGGCTGGGCTCAGGCAAGAAGCAGCAGCCCGCAGAACATTTCTCAGCGAATGCTGTGCTTTCGCAGAGGCTTTGGCTTGGAGCGAACAGCACTTCGCTGCTGCTTCCTCAACAAGCCTTCAGTCGCACCAGGGAAGAAGAGCTTTGGGAGAGATGGTGCCTCTTGGGCCTTGCTTTCCCGGACTCCATGTTCGCTTCCTGGGTTCACCCTGCCAGGCCGAACTAAGCAGACACAGCCACAACCCTTCAGGAGCGTGCGTAGCCTAGGATGGCACACTATGCACACTACCATCTCCCAGGTTAGGCATCGTTTGGCCTTTTACTCTGGCGCTCAGGCGGACTCGCGGACTAGGCCAGTGCTTTCCCCACAGGAAAGGAGAGGTGACAGGATCCCAGCACACGGCCCGTGCACTGAATTGGGAGCTTTGGGGTACTGTCCCCACTCCTTTCCCTTAAACGCCGTGCCTCCTCCAAGCTTGCACATCATGGAGGAAGACGGCATCTGACTCCCTGTTATTTCAGGGAGCTGTTTCTGCGAGTTCAACGTAGGCGCGTGGTGGCTAGTGCATGTCTGCCCCAGGGACAGGTGGCCAAGTAGCTGCTATCTCTTTGGGCCCAGAGGCTCAGGACAGGCATGCTTTCTACCCAGACTCCTTCCTAACAGTGGAGCACGCGCCCTGCCCACCACATCCCCTCCTGACTCCTTAGCAGCCAGGCTTCCTTCTCTCTGCACAGGGAGCCGGTGACACTTGTATTGCCTCTGGCCGCTGTGCCTGCCAGGGCCGGCTCTCCTGCTTCGCAACCGTTTTCACACCAGAAGGCCAACGGCTCTTGTTCTTCTCCCTGGGCAGCTTGCTGCACCTTCCACAAATATGCTCCTGGGGAGCGCAGTGAACAACGTGTCATTTCCTTAAGGCTCTTCCCACAGGCGCAATCGCGCTTCTCTCTCAGGTAGAGGGGATGCCCAGGAAAAGAGGATTTAGCTCTATGCCGGTTGATTCCACCCTGCTGAGGAGACCAGCTCAGGCCCACAGGAGCATCCCTCAGACGCGACTCTGATTTCCCAAAGAATGCTGTGCTTTCCCAGAGTGGATGCCCGAGCAAAGAGGCTTTCATCTATACGGGTTTCTCCAATCCTACTACGAATACTAGGCTAAGGCAAGCAGCAACTGCAGCCCACAGAAAGGACTCTGATTTCCCAGCGACTGCTATGCTTTCGCAGAGGTTTTCAGCTTGGCACGAACCGCACTTCACTGTTGCTTCCTCAGCAAGTCTTTGGTCATTCTCTCTGTCGCGTCAAGGAAGAAGAGCTGCGGGAGAGATGGTGCCTCTTGGGCCTTGCTTTCCCGGGCTCCATGTTCGCGTCCTAGTTTCACTCTGCCAGGCCGAACTAAGCAGACACAGCCACAACCCTGCAGTGGCGTGCGTAGCCTAGGATGGCACTCTATGCACACTACCATCTCCCTGTGTAGGCATCGCTTGGCTTTAGCTCTGGCGCTCAGGCAGACTCGCCGACTAGGCCAGTTCTTTCGCCACAGGAAAGCAGAGGTGACAGGATCCCTGCACAAGGCCCGTGCACTGAACAGGGAGCTTTGGGGGACTGTCGCCACTCCTTCCCCTTCTACCCCGCGCCAAATCCACGCTTCCACATCCTGGAGGAAGACGGCATCTGACTCCCCGTTATTTAAGGGAGCTGTTGCTGCGAGTTCAGGGTAGGCGCCTGGTGGCTAGCGCATGTCTGCCCGAGGGACAGGTGACCAAGGAGCTGCTATCTCTTTGGGCCCAGAGGCTCAGGACAGGCATGCTTTTTGCCCAGACTCTTTCCTAAGAGTGGAGCACGCATCCTGCCGTAATCATCCCCTCCTTTCTCCTTAGCAGCCAGGCTTCTGTCTCTCTGCACTGGGAGCGGGTGACACTTGTATTGCCACTGGCCGCTGTGCCTGCCAGGGCCGGCTCTCCTGCTTCGCAACCGTTTCCAGACCAGAAGGCCAACGGCTCCTGTTCTTCTCCCCGGGGAGCGTGCTGCACCTTCCACAGACATGCTCCTGGGGAGCGCAGTGTCCCTTTCCTTAAGGGTCTTTCCGCAGGCGCAACCGCGCGTCTCTCTCAGGCAGAGGGGATGCCCAGGCAAAGAAGATTTCGCTCCATGCGGGTTTATTACACCGTGCTTTGGAGACCAGATCAGGCTAACAGGAGCATCCCACAGACCCGACTCTGATTTCCCAAAGAATGCTGTGCTTTCCCAGAGGGGAAGCCGGACAAAGAGTCTTTCGCTTCTCGCGGGTTTCTCCCATAGTTCTGCGAATACTAGGCTAAGGCAAGCAGCCACAGCAGCCCACAGAACCGACTCTGATTTCCCAGTGACTGCTATACTTTCACAGAGGTTTTCAGCTTGGCACAAACCGCACTTCACTGCTGCTTCCTCAGCAAGGCTTTGTGTGTTCGCTCTGCCGCGGCAGGGAAGAAGAGCCGCGGGAGAGCTGGTGCCTCTTGGACCTTGCTTTCCAGGGCTCCATGTTCACGCCCAGGGTTCACCTTGCTATGCCGAAGTAAGCAGACACAGACACAACCCTGCTGCAGCGTGCATGTTCTAGCAAGGCACTCTATGCCTAATACCATCTGCTGGGGTAGGTAAGGCTTTGCTTTAGCTCTGGCGCTCAGGCAGACTAGGGGTCTAGGCCAGTGCCTTCACCACAGGAGAGAGGAGGCGACAGAATCCCTGCACACGGCCGTGCACGGGGATGCGGTACTGTGGGGGACTGTCTCCACTCTTTCCCCGGCACACCCACTGCCACCCACATCGCTGCCACATCGTGGTGGAAGACAGCATCTGACTGCACGTTTCTCCATGGGGTTGTTACTGCGAGTTCGGCGTATGGCACCTGGTGGCAAGTCCAAGTCTGCCCTTGGGACAGGTGGCCAAGGAGATGCTGTCCACTTGGGACCAGAGGCACAGGAGAGGCCTGCCTTCTGCCCAGACTCCTTCCTCAGAGTGGAGCACGCGAACATGCCCTAGTCGTCCCCTCATGTCTCCTTCGCAGCCAGGCTTCCAACTCTCTGCACAGAGAGCCGGTGACACTTGTCTTGCCACTGGCCTGCTGTTCGTGCCACGGCAGGCTATCCTGCTTCCCGACCGTTTCCCGACCCCAAGGCCAACGGCTCCTTCTCTTCTCCGGGGCGGCGTGCTGCGCCTTCCCTACACTTGATTCCCTCTCAGGCAGAGGGGATGCTAGGGCAAAGGGTATTTCGCTCCATGCGGGTATCTTCCACCGAGCTGCGGAGACTAGCCCAGGCAAGCTGCAGCAGCATCCCCAAACCCAACTCTGATTTCCCAAGGAACGCTGTGCTTTCCCAGAGGAGATGCCCAGGCAAAGAGGCTTTCGCTGTATGCGTGTTTCTCCTACCGCGAGGCTGGGCTCAGGCAAGAAGCAGCAGCCCGCAGAACATTTCTCAGCGAATGCTGTGCTTTCGCAGAGGCTTTGGCTTGGAGCGAACAGCACTTCGCTTCTGCTTCCTCAGCAAGCCTTCAGTCGCACCAGAGAAGAAGAGCTTTGGGAGAGATGGTGCCTCTTGGGCCTTGCTTTCCCGGACTCCATGTTCGCTTCCTGGCTTCACCCTGCCAGGCCGAACTAAGCAGACACAGCCACAACCCTTCAGGAGCATGCGTAGCCTAGGATGGCACACTATGCACACTACATTCTCCCATTGTAGGCATCGTTTGGCCATTTACTCTGGCGCTCAGACGGACTCGCCGACTAGGCCAGTGCTTTCCCCACACGAAAGGAGAGGTGACAGGATCCCAGCACACGGCCCGTGCACTGAATTGGGAGCTTTGGGGGACTGTCCCCACTCCTTTCCCTTAAACGCCGTGCCTTCTCCAAGCTTGCACATCTTGGAGGAAGACGGCATCTGACTCCCTGTTATTTCAGGGAGCTGTTTCTGCGAGTTCAACGTAGGCGCGTGGTGGCTAGTGCATGTCTGCCCCAGGGACAGGTGGCCAAGTAGCTGCTATCTCTTTGGGCCCAGAGGCTCAGGACAGGCATGCTTTCTACCCAGACTCCTTCCTAACAGTGGAGCACGCGCCATGCCCACCACATCCCCTCCTGACTCCTTAGCAGCCAGGCTTCCTTCTCTCTGCACAGGGAGCCGGTGACACTTGTATTGCCTCTGGCCGCTGTGCCTGCCAGGGCCGGCTCTCCTGCTTCGCAACCGTTTTCACACCAGAAGGCCAACGGCTCTTGTTCTTCTCCCTGGGCAGCTTGCTGCACCTTCCACAAATATGCTCCTGGGGAGCGCAGTGAACAACGTGTCATTTCCTTAAGGCTCTTCCCACAGGCGCAATCGCGCTTCTCTCTCAGGCAGAGGGGATGCCCAGGCAAAGAGGATTTCGCTCCATGCCGGTTGATTCCACCCTGCTGAGGAGACCAGCTCAGGCCCACAAGAGCATCCCTCAGACCCGACTCTGATTTCCCAAAGAATGCTGTGCTTTCCCAGAGTGGATGCCCGAGCAAAGAGGCTTTCATCTATACGGGTTTCTCCAATCCTACTACGAATACTAGGCTAAGGCAAGCAGCAACTGCTGCCCACAGAACGGACTCTGATTTCCCAGTGACTGCTATGCTTTCGCAGAGGTTTTCAGCTTGGCACGAACCGCACTTCGCTGCTGCTTCCTCAGAAAGGCATTGGGTGTTCACTCTGCGGGGCAGGGAAGAAGTGCTGCGGGAAAGGTGGTGCCTCTTGGCATTTGATTTCCCTGGCTCCGAGTTTAGCCCGGGATTTACCTTGCTATGCTGAAATAAGCAGACAAAGTCACAACCCTGCAGCAGTGAGCTTGGCCTAGCATGGCACTCTATGCCTATTACCATCTCCTGGGGTAGATTAGATTTGCTTTTTGCTCTGGCTCTAAGGCAGACTCGGGGTCTAGGCCAGTGCCTTCACCACAGGAGAGAGGAGGCGACAGAATCCCTGCACACGGCCCGTGCACTGGGATGGGGTACTGTGGGGGACTGTCTCCACTCTTTCCCCGGCACACCCCCTGCCACCCACATCGCTGCCACATTGTGGTTGAAGACAGCATCTGACTGCACGTTTCTCCATGGGGTTGTTACTGCGAGTTCGGCGTATGGCACCTGGTGGCAAGTCCAAGTCTGCCCTTGGGACAGGTGGCCAAGGAGATGCTGTACCCTTGGGACCAGAGGCACAAGAGAGGCCTGCCTTCTGCCCAGACTCCTTCCTCAGAGTGGAGCACGCGAACATGCCCTAGTCGTCCCCTCATGTCTCCTTCGCAGCCAGGCTTCCAACTCTCTGCACAGAGAGCCGGTGACACTTGTCTTGCCACTGGCCTGCTGTTCGTGCCACGGCAGGCTATCCTGCTTCCCGAGCGTTTCCCGACCCCAAGGCCAACGGCTCCTTCTCTTCTCCGGGCGGCGTGCTGCGCCTTCCCTACACTTGATTCCCTCTCAGGCAGAGGGGATGCTTGGGCAAAGGGTATTTCGCTCCATGCGGGTATCTTCCACCGAGCTGCGGAGACTAGCCCAGGCAAGCAGCAGCAGCATCCGCAAACCCAACTCTGATTTCCCAAGGAACGCTGTGCTTTCCCAGAGGAGATGCCCAGGCAAAGCGGCTTTCGCTGTATGCGTGTTTCTCCTACCGCGAGGCTGGGCTCAGGCAAGAAGCAGCAGCCCGCAGAACATTTCTCAGCGAATGCTGTGCTTTAGCAGAGGCTTTGGCTTGGAGCGAACAGCACTTCGCTGCTGCTTCCTCAACAAGCCTTCAGTCGCACCTGGGAAGAAGAGCTTTGGGAGAGATGGTGCCTCTTGGGCCTTGCTTTCCCGGACTCCATGTTCGCTTCCTGGGTTCACCCTGCCAGGCCAAACTAAGCAGACACAGCCACAACCCTTCAGGAGCGTGCGTAGCCTAGGATGGCACACTATGCACACTACCATCTCCCAGGTTAGGCATCGTTTGGCCTTTTACTCTGGCGCTCAGGCGGACTGGCGGACTAGGCCAGTGCTTTCCCCACAGGAAAGGAGAGGTGACAGGATCCCAGCACACGGCACGTGCACTGAATTGGGAGCTTTGGGGTACTGTCCCCACTCCTTTCCCTTAAACGCCGTGCCTCCTCCAAGCTTGCACATCATGGAGGAAGACGGCATCTGACTCCCTGTTATTTCAGGGAGCTGTTTCTGCGAGTTCAACGTAGGCGCGTGGTGGCTAGTGCATGTCTGCCCCAGGGACAGGTGGCCAAGTAGCTGCTATCTCTTTGGGCCCAGAGGCTCAGGACAGGCATGCTTTCTACCCAGACTCCTTCCTAACAGTGGAGCACGCGCCCTGCCCACCACATCCCCTCCTGACTCCTTAGCAGCCAGGCTTCCTTCTCTCTGCACTGGGAGCCGGTGACACTTGTATTGCCTCTGGCCGCTGTGCCTGCCAGGGCCGGCTCTCCTGCTTCGCAACCGTTTTCACACCAGAAGGCCAACGGCTCTTGTTCTTCTCCCTGGGCAGCTTGCTGCACCTTCCACAAATATGCTCCTGGGGAGCGCAGTGAACAACGTGTCATTTCCTTAAGGCTCTTCCCACAGGCGCAATCGCGCTTCTCTCTCAGGTAGAGGGGATGCCCAGGAAAAGAGGATTTAGCTCTATGCCGGTTGATTCCACCCTGCTGAGGAGACCAGCTCAGGCCCACAGGAGCATCCCTCAGACGCGACTCTGATTTCCCAAAGAATGCTGTGCTTTCCCAGAGTGGATGCCCGAGCAAAGAGGCTTTCATCTATACGGGATTCTCCAATCCTACTACGAATACTAGGCTAAGGCAAGCAGCAACTGCAGCCCACAGAAAGGACTCTGATTTCCCAGCGACTGCTATGCTTTCGAAGAGGTTTTCAGCTTGGCACGAACCGCACTTCACTGTTGCTTCCTCAGCAAGTCTTTGGTCATTCTCTCTGTCGCGTCAAGGAAGAAGAGCTGCGGGAGAGATGGTGCCTCTTGGGCCTTGCTTTCCCGGGCTCCATGTTCGCGTCCTAGTTTCACTCTGCCAGGCCGAACTAAGCAGACACAGCCACAACCCTGCAGTGGCGTGCGTAGCCTAGGATGGCACTCTATGCACACTACCATCTCCCTGTGTAGGCATCGCTTGGCTTTAGCTCTGGCGCTCAGGCAGACTCGCCGACTAGGCCAGTGCTTTCGCCACAGGAAAGCAGAGGTGACAGGATCCCTGCACAAGGCCCGTGCACTGAACAGGGAGCTTTGGGGGACTGTCGCCACTCCTTCCCCTTCTACCCCGCGCCAAATCCACGCTTCCACATCCTGGAGGAAGACGGCATCTCACTCCCCGTTATTTCAGGGAGCTGTTTCTGCGAGTTCAGGGTAGGCGCCTGGTGGCTAGCGCATGTCTGCCCCAGGGACAGGTGACCAAGGAGCTGCTATCTCTTTGGGCCCAGAGGCTCAGGACAGGCATGCTTTTTGCCCAGACTCTTTCCTAAGAGTGGAGCACGCATCATGCCGTAATCATCCCCTCCTTTCTCCTTAGCAGCCAGGCTTCTGTCTCTCTGCACTGGGAGCGGGTGACACTTGTATTGCCACTGGCCTCTGTGCCTGCCAGGGCCGGCTCTCCTGCTTCGCAACCGTTTCCAGACCAGAAGGCCAACGGCTCCTGTTCTTCTCCCCGGGGAGCGTGCTGCACCTTCCACAGACATGCTCCTGGGGAGCGCAGTGTCCCTTTCCTTAAGGGTCTTTCCGCAGGCGCAACCGCGCGTCTCTCTCAGGCAGAGGGGATGCCCAGGCAAAGAAGATTTCGCTCCATGCGGGTTTATTACACCGTGCTTTGGAGACCAGATCAGGCTAACAGGAGCATCCCACAGACCCGACTCTGATTTCCCAAAGAATACTGTGCTCTCCCAGAGGGGATGCCGGACAAAGAGTCTTTCGCTCCTCGCGGGTTTCTCCCATATTTCTGCGAATACTAGGCTAAGGCAAGCAGCCACAGCAGCCCACAGAACCGACTCTGATTTCCCAGTGACTGCTATACTTTCACAGAGGTTTTCAGCTTGGCACAAACCGCACTTCACTGCTGCTTCCTCAGCAAGGCTTTGTGTGTTCGCTCTGCCGCGGCAGGGAAGAAGAGCCGCGGGAGAGCTGGTGCCTCTTGGACCTTGCTTTCCAGGGCTCCATGTTCACGCCCAGGGTTCACCTTGCTATGCCGAAGTAAGCAGACACAGACACAACCCTGCTGCAGCGTGCATGTTCTAGCAAGGCACTCTATGCCTAATACCATCTGCTGGGGTAGGTAAGGCTTTGCTTTAGCTCTGGCGCTCAGGCAGACTAGGGGTCTAGGCCAGTGCCTTCACCACAGGAGAGAGGAGGCGACAGAATCCCTGCACACGGCCGTGCACTGGGATGCGGTACTGTGGGGGACTGTCTCCACTCTTTCCCCGGCACACCCACTGCCACCCACATCGCTGCCACATCGTGGTGGAAGACAGCATCTGACTGCACGTTTCTCCATGGGGTTGTTACTGCGAGTTCGGCGTATGGCACCTGGTGGCAAGTCCAAGTCTGCCCTTGGGACAGGTGGCCAAGGAGATGCTGTCCACTTGGGACCAGAGGCACAGGAGAGGCCTGCCTTCTGCCCAGACTCCTTCCTCAGAGTGGAGCACGCGAACATGCCCTAGTCGTCCCCTCATGTCTCCTTCGCAGCCAGGCTTCCAACTCTCTGCACAGAGAGCGGGTGACACTTGTCTTGCCACTGGCCTGCTGTTCGTGCCACGGCAGGCTATCCTGCTTCCCGACCGTTTCCCGACCCCAAGGCCAACGGCTCCTTCTCTTCTCCGGGGCGGCGTACTGCGCCTTCCCTACACTTGATTCCCTCTCAGGCAGAGGGGATGCTAGGGCAAAGGGTATTTCGCTCCATGCGGGTATCTTCCACCGAGCTGCGGAGACTAGCCCAGGCAAGCTGCAGCAGCATCCCCAAACCCAACTCTGATTTCCCAAGGAACGCTGTGCTTTCCCAGAGGAGATGCCCTGGCAAAGAGGCATTCGCTGTATGCGTGTTTCTCCTACCGCGAGGCTGGGCTCAGGCAAGAAGCAGCAGCCCGCAGAACATTTCTCAGCGAATGCTGTGCTTTCGCAGAGGCTTTGGCTTGGAGCGAACTGCACTTCGCTGCTGCTTCCTCAGCAAGCCTTCAGTCTCACCAGGGAAGAAGAGCTTTGGGAGAGATGGTGCCTCTTGGGCCTTGCTTTCCCGGACTCCATGTTCGCTTCCTGGGTTCACGCTGCCAGGCCGAACTAAGCAGACACAGCCACAACCCTTCTGGAGCGTGCGTAGCCTAGGATGGCACACTATGCACACTACCATCTCCCAGGTTAGGCATCGTTTGGCCTTTTACTCTGGCGCTCAGACGGACTCGCCGACTAGGCCAGTGCTTTCCCCAAAGGAAAAGAGAGGTGACAGGATCCCTGCACACGGCCCGTGCACTGAATTGGGAGCTTTGGGGGACTGTCCCCACTCCTTTCCCTTAAACGCCGTGCCTCCTCCAAGCTTGCACATCCTGGTGGAAGACGGCATCTGACTCCCCGTTATTTCAGGGAGCTGTTTCTGCGAGTTCAACGTAGGCGCGTGGTGGCTAGTGCATGTCTGCCCCAGGGACAGGTGGCCAAGGAGCTGCTATCTCTTTGGGCCCAGAGGCTCAGGACAGGCATGCTTTCTACCCAGACTCCTTCCTAACAGTGGAGCACGCGCCCTGCTCACCACATCCCCTCCCGTCTCCTTAGCGGCCGGGCTTCCTTCTCTCTGCACAGGGAGCCGGTGACACTTGTATTGCCACCGGCCGAGTGCCTGCCGTGGCCGGCTCTCCTGCTTCGCAACCGTTTCAGACCAGAAGGCCAACGGCTCTTGTTCTTCTCACTGGGCAGCTTGCTGCACCTTCCACAAATATGCTCCTGGGGAGCGCAGTGAACAACGTGTCATTTCCTTAAGCTCTTCCCACAGGCGCAATCGCGCTTCTCTCTCAGGCTAGGGGATGCCCAGGAAAAGAGGATTTCTCTCCATGCCGGTTGATTCCACCCTGCTGAGGAGACCAGCTCAGGCCCACAGGAGCATCCCTCAGACGCGACTCCGATTTCCCAAAGAATGCTGTTCTTTCCCAGAGTGGATGCCCGAGCAAAGAGGCTTTCATCTATACGGGTTTCTCCAATCCTACTACGAATACTAGGCTAAGGCAAGCAGCAACTGCAGCCCACAGAAAGGACTCTGATTTCCCAGCGACTGCTATGCTTTCGCAGAGGTTTTCAGCTTGGCACGAACCGCACTTCACTGTTGCTTCCTCAGCAAGTCTTTGGTCATTCTCTCTGTCGCGTCAAGGAAGAAGAGCTGCGGGAGAGATGGTGCCTCTTGGGCCTTGCTTTCCCGGGCTCCATGTTCGCGTCCTAGTTTCACTCTGCCAGGCCGAACTAAGCAGACACAGCCACAACCCTGCAGTGGCGTGCGTAGCCTAGGATGGCACTCTATGCCCACTACCATCTCCCTGTGTAGGCATCGCTTGGCTTTAGCTCTGGCGCTCAGGCAGACTCGCCGACTAGGCCAGTGCTTTCGCCACAGGAAAACAGAGGTGACAGGATCCCTGCACAAGGCCCGTGCACTGAACAGGGAGCTTTGGGGGACTGTCGCCACTCCTTCCCCTTCTACCCCGCGCCAAATCCACGCTTCCACATCCTGGAGGAAGACGGCATCTCACTCCCCGTTATTTCAGGGAGCTGTTTCTGCGAGTTCAGGGTAGGCGCCTGGTGGCTAGCGCATGTCTGCCCCAGGGACAGGTGACCAAGGAGCTGCTATCTCTTTGGGCCCAGAGGCTCAGGACAGGCATGCTTTTTGCCCAGACTCTTTCCTAAGAGTGGAGCACGCATCATGCCGTAATCATCCCCTCCTTTCTCCTTAGCAGCCAGGCTTCTGTCTCTCTGCACTGGGAGCGGGTGACACTTGTATTGCCACTGGCCGCTGTGCCTGCCAGGGCCGGCTCTCCTGCTTCGCAACCGTTTCCAGACCAGAAGGCCAACGGCTCCTGTTCTTCTCCCCGGGGAGCGTGCTGCACCTTCCACAGACATGCTCCTGGGGAGCGCAGTGTCCCTTTCCTTAAGGGTCTTTCCGCAGGCGCAACCGCGCGTCTCTCTCAGGCAGAGGGGATGCCCAGGCAAAGAAGATTTCGCTCCATGCGGGTTTATTACACCGTGCTTTGGAGACCAGATCAGGCTAACAGGAGCATCCCACAGACCCGACTCTGATTTCCCAAAGAATGCTGTGCTCTCCCAGAGGGGATGCCGGACAAAGAGTCTTTCGCTCCTCGCGGGTTTCTCCCATAGTTCTGCGAATACTAGGCTAAGGCAAGCAGCCACAGCAGCCCACAGAACCGACTCTGATTTCCCAGTGACTGCTATACTTTCACAGAGGTTTTCAGCTTGGCACAAACCGCACTTCACTGCTGCTTCCTCAGCAAGGCTTTGTGTGTTCGCTCTGCCGCGGCAGGGAAGAAGAGCCGCGGGAGAGCTGGTGCCTCTTGGACCTTGCTTTCCAGGGCTCCATGTTCACGCCCAGGGTTCACCTTGCTATGCCGAAGTAAGCAGACACAGACACAACCCTGCTGCAGCGTGCATGTTCTAGCAAGGCACTCTATGCCTAATACCATCTGCTGGGGTAGGTAAGGCTTTGCTTTAGCTCTGGCGCTCAGGCAGACTAGGGGTCTAGGCCAGTGCCTTCACCACAGGAGAGAGGAGGCGACAGAATCCATGCACAAGGCCGTGCACTGGGATGCGGTACTGTGGGGGACTGTCTCCACTCTTTCCCCGGCACACCCACTGCCACCCACATCGCTGCCACATCGTGGTGGAAGACAGCATCTGACTGCACGTTTCTCCATGGGGTTGTTACTGCGAGTTCGGCGTATGGCACCTGGTGGCAAGTCCAAGTCTGCCCTTGGGACTGGTGGCCAAGGAGATGCTGTCCACTTGGGACCAGAGGCACAGGAGAGGCCTGCCTTCTGCCCAGACTCCTTCCTCACAGAGGAGCATGTGACCATGCCCTAATCGTCCCCTCATGTCTCCTTAGCAGCCAGGCTTCCAACTCTGCACAGAGAGCGGGTGACACTTGTCTTGCCACTGGCCTGCTGTTCGTGCCACGGCAGGCTATCCTGCTTCCCGACCGTTTCCCGACCCCAAGGCCAACGGCTCCTTCTCTTCTCCGGGGCGGCGTGCTGCGCCTTCCCTACACTTGATTCCCTCTCAGGCAGAGGGGATGCTAGGGCAAAGGGTATTTCGCTCCATGCGGGTATCTTCCACCGAGCTGCGGAGACTAGCCCAGGCAAGCTGCAGCAGCATCCCCAAACCCAACTCTGATTTCCCAAGGAACGCTGTGCTTTCCCAGAGGAGATGCCCAGGCAAAGAGGCTTTCGCTGTATGCGTGTTTCTCCTACCGCGAGGCTGGGCTCAGGCAAGAAGCAGCAGCCCGCAGAACATTTCTCAGCGAATGCTGTGCTTTCGCAGAGGCTTTGGCTTGGAGCGAACAGCACTTCGCTTCTGCGTCCTCAGCAAGCCTTCAGTCGCACCAGAGAAGAAGAGCTTTGGGAGAGATGGTGCCTCTTGGGCCTTGCTTTCCCGGACTCCATGTTCGCTTCCTGGATTCACCCTGCCAGGCCGAACTAAGCACACACAGCCACAACCCTTCAGGAGCGTGCGTAGCCTAGGATGGCACACTATGCACACTACATTCTCCCATTGTAGGCATCGTTTGGCCATTTACTCTGGCGCTCAGACGGACTCGCCGACTAGGCCAGTGCTTTCCCCACACGAAAGGAGAGGTGACAGGATCCCTGCACACGGCCCGTGCACTGAATTGGGAGCTTTGGGGGACTGTCCCCACTCCTTTCCCTTAAACGCCGTGCCTTCTCCAAGCTTGCACATCCTGGAGGAAGACGGCATCTGACTCCCTGTTATTTCAGGGAGCTGTTTCTGCGAGTTCAACGTAGGCGCGTGGTGGCTAGTGCATGTCTGCCCCAGGGACAGGTGGCCAAGTAGCTGCTATCTCTTTGGGCCCAGAGGCTCAGGACAGGCATGCTTTCTACCCAGACTCCTTCCTAACAGTGGAGCACGCGCCCTGCCCACCACATCCCCTCCTGACTCCTTAGCAGCCAGGCTTCCTTCTCTCTGCACAGGGAGCCGGTGACACTTGTATTGCCTCTGGCCGCTGTGCCTGCCAGGGCCGGCTCTCCTGCTTCGCAACCGTTTTCACACCAGAAGGCCAACGGCTCTTGTTCTTCTCCCTGGGCAGCTTGCTGCACCTTCCACAAATATGCTCCTGGGGAGCGCAGTGAACAACGTGTCATTTCCTTAAGGCTCTTCCCACAGGCGCAATCGCGCTTCTCTCTCAGGTAGAGGGGATGCCCAGGAAAAGAGGATTTAGCTCTATGCCGGTTGATTCCACCCTGCTGAGGAGACCAGCTCAGGCCCACAGGAGCATCCCTCAGACGCGACTCTGATTTCCCAAAGAATGCTGTGCTTTCCCAGAGTGGATGCCCGAGCAAAGAGGCTTTCATCTATACGGGTTTCTCCAATCCTACTACGAATACTAGGCTAAGGCAAGCAGCAACTGCAGCCCACAGAAAGGACTCTGATTTCCCAGCGACTGCTATGCTTTCGCAGAGGTTTTCAGCTTGGCACGAACCGCACTTCACTGTTGCTTCCTCAGCAAGTCTTTGGTCATTCTCTCTGTCGCGTCAAGGAAGAAGAGCTGCGGGAGAGATGGTGCCTCTTGGGCCTTGCTTTCCCGGGCTCCATGTTCGCGTCCTAGTTTCACTCTGCCAGGCCGAACTAAGCAGACACAGCCACAACCCTGCAGTGGCGTGCGTAGCCTAGGATGGCACTCTATGCACACTACCATCTCCCTGTGTAGGCATCGCTTGGCTTTAGCTCTGGCGCTCAGGCAGACTCGCCGACTAGGCCAGTGCTTTCGCCACAGGAAAGCAGAGGTGACAGGATCCCTGCACAAGGCCCGTGCACTGAACAGGGAGCTTTGGGGGACTGTCGCCACTCCTTCCCCTTCTACCCCGCGCCAAATCCACGCTTCCACATCCTGGAGGAAGACGGCATCTGACTCCCCGTTATTTCAGGGAGCTGTTTCTGCGAGTTCAGGGTAGGCGCCTGGTGGCTAGCGCATGTCTGCCCCAGGGACAGGTGACCAAGGAGCTGCTATCTCTTTGGGCCCAGAGGCTCAGGACAGGCATGCTTTTTGCCCAGACTCTTTCCTAAGAGTGGAGCACGCATCCTGCCGTAATCATCCCCTCCTTTCTCCTTAGCAGCCAGGCTTCTGTCTCTCTGCACTGGGAGCGGGTGACACTTGTATTGCCACTGGCCGCTGTGCCTGCCAGGGCCGGCTCTCCTGCTTCGCAACCGTTTCCAGACCAGAAGGCCAACGGCTCCTGTTCTTCTCCCCGGGGAGCGTGCTGCACCTTCCACAGACATGCTCCTGGGGAGCGCAGTGTCCCTTTCCTTAAGGGTCTTTCCGCAGGCGCAACCGCGCGTCTCTCTCAGGCAGAGGGGATGCCCAGGCAAAGAAGATTTCGCTCCATGCGGGTTTATTACACCGTGCTTTGGAGACCAGATCAGGCTAACAGGAGCATCCCACAGACCCGACTCTGATTTCCCAAAGAATGCTGTGCTTTCCCAGAGGGGATGCCGGACAAAGAGTCTTTCGCTCCTCGCGGGTTTCTCCCATAGTTCTGCGAATACTAGGCTAAGGCAAGCAGCCACAGCAGCCCACAGAACCGACTCTGATTTCCCAGTGACTGCTATACTTTCACAGAGGTTTTCAGCTTGGCACAAACCGCACTTCACTGCTGCTTCCTCAGCAAGGCTTTGTGTGTTCGCTCTGCCGCGGCAGGGAAGAAGAGCCGCGGGAGAGCTGGTGCCTCTTGGACCTTGCTTTCCAGGGCTCCATGTTCACGCCCAGGGTTCACCTTGCTATGCCGAAGTAAGCAGACACAGACACAACCCTGCTGCAGCGTGCATGTTCTAGCAAGGCACTCTATGCCTAATACCATCTGCTGGGGTAGGTAAGGCTTTGCTTTAGCTCTGGCGCTCAGGCAGACTAGGGGTCTAGGCCAGTGCCTTCACCACAGGAGAGAGGAGGCGACAGAATCCATGCACAAGGCCGTGCACTGGGATGCGGTACTGTGGGGGACTGTCTCCACTCTTTCCCCGGCACACCCACTGCCACCCACATCGCTGCCACATCGTGGTGGAAGACAGCATCTGACTGCACGTTTCTCCATGGGGTTGTTACTGCGAGTTCGGCGTATGGCACCTGGTGGCAAGTCCAAGTCTGCCCTTGGGACAGGTGGCCAAGGAGATGCTGTCCACTTGGGACCAGAGGCACAGGAGAGGCCTGCCTTCTGCCCAGACTCCTTCCTCACAGAGGAGCATGTGACCATGCCCTAATCGTCCCCTCATGTCTCCTTAGCAGCCAGGCTTCCAACTCTGCACAGAGAGCGGGTGACACTTGTCTTGCCACTGGCCTGCTGTTCGTGCCACGGCAGGCTATCCTGCTTCCCGACCGTTTCCCGACACCAAGGCCAACGGCTCCTTCTCTTCTCCGGGGCGGCGTGCTGCGCCTTCCCTACACTTGATTCCCTCTCAGGCAGAGGGGATGCTAGGGCAAAGGGTATTTCGCTCCATGCGGGTATCTTCCACCGAGCTGCGGAGACTAGCCCAGGCAAGCTGCAGCAGCATCCCCAAACCCAACTCTGATTTCCCAAGGAACGCTGTGCTTTCCCAGAGGAGATGCCCAGGCAAAGAGGCTTTCGCTGTATGCGTGTTTCTCCTACCGCGAGGCTGGGCTCAGGCAAGAAGCAGCAGCCCGCAGAACATTTCTCAGCGAATGCTGTGCTTTCGCAGAGGCTTTGGCTTGGAGCGAACAGCACTTCGCTTCTGCTTCCTCAGCAAGCCTTCAGTCGCACCAGAGAAGAAGAGCTTTGGTAGAGATGGTGCCTCTTGGGCCTTGCTTTCCCGGACTCCATGTTCGCTTCCTGGATTCACCCTGCCAGGCCGAACTAAGCAGACACAGCCACAACCCTTCAGGAGCATGCGTAGCCTAGGATGGCACACTATGCACACTACATTCTCCCATTGTAGGCATCGTTTGGCCATTTACTCTGGCGCTCAGACGGACTCGCCGACTAGGCCAGTGCTTTCCCCACACGAAAGGAGAGGTGACAGGATCCCTGCACACGGCCCGTGCACTGAATTGGGAGCTTTGGGGGACTGTCCCCACTCCTTTCCCTTGAACGCCGTGCCTTCTCCAAGCTTGCACATCCTGGAGGAAGACGGCATCTGACTCCCTGTTATTTCAGGGAGCTGTTTCTGCGAGTTCAACGTAGGCGCGTGGTGGCTAGTGCATGTCTGCCCCAGGGACAGGTGGCCAAGGAGCTGCTATCTCTTTGGGCCCAGAGGCTCAGGACAGGCATGCTTTCTACCCAGACTCCTTCCTAACAGTGGAGCACGCGCCCTGCCCACCACATCCCCTCCTGACTCCTTAGCAGCCAGGCTTCCTTCTCTCTGCACAGGGAGCCGGTGACACTTGTATTGCCTCTGGCCGCTGTGCCTGCCAGGGCCGGCTCTCCTGCTTCGCAACCGTTTTCACACCAGAAGGCCAACGGCTCTTGTTCTTCTCCCTGGGCAGCTTGCTGCACCTTCCACAAATATGCTCCTGGGGAGCGCAGTGAACAACGTGTCATTTCCTTAAGGCTCTTCCCACAGGCGCAATCGCGCTTCTCTCTCAGGCAGAGGGGATGCCCAGGCAAAGAGGATTTCGCTCCATGCCGGTTGATTCCACCCTGCTGAAGAGACCAGCTCAGGCCCACAAGAGCATCCCTCAGACCCGACTCTGATTTCCCAAAGAATGCTGTGCTTTCCCAGAGTGGATGCCCGAGCAAAGAGGCTTTCATCTATACGGGTTTCTCCAATCCTACTACGAATACTAGGCTAAGGCAAGCAGCAACTGCTGCCCACAGAACGGACTCTGATTTCCCAGCGACTGCTATGCTTTCGCAGAGGTTTTCAGCTTGGCTCGAACCGCACTTCGCTGCTGCTTCCTCAGAAAGGCATTGGGTGTTCACTCTGCGGGGCAGGGAAGAAGTGCTGCGGGAAAGGTGGTGCCTCTTGGCATTTGATTTCCCTGGCTCCGAGTTTAGCCCGGGATTTACCTTGCTATGCTGAAATAAGCAGACAAAGTCACAACCCTGCAGCAGTGAGCTTGGCCTAGCATGGCACTCTATGCTTATTACCATCTCCTGGGGTAGATTAGATTTGCTTTTTGCTCTGGCTCTAAGGCAGACTCGGGGTCTAGGCCAGTACCTTCACCACAGGAGAGAGGAGGCGACAGAATCCCTGCACACGGCCCGTGCACTGGGATGGGGTACTGTGGGGGACTGTCTCCACTCTTTCCCCGGCACACCCCCTGCCACCCACATCGCTGCCACATTGTGGTTGAAGACAGCATCTGACTGCACGTTTCTCCATGGGGTTGTTACTGCGAGTTCGGCGTATGGCACCTGGTGGCAAGTCCAAGTCTGCCCTTGGGACAGGTTGCCAAGGAGATGCTGTACCCTTGGGACCAGAGGCACAAGAGAGGCCTGCCTTCTGCCCAGACTCCTTCCTCAGAGTGGAGCACGCGAACATGCCCTAGTCGTCCCCTCATGTCTCCTTCGCAGCCAGGCTTCCAACTCTCTGCACAGAGAGCCGGTGACACTTGTCTTGCCACTGGCCTGCTGTTCGTGCCACGGCAGGCTATCCTGCTTCCCGAGCGTTTCCCGACCCCAAGGCCAACGGCTCCTTCTCTTCTCCGGGCGGCGTGCTGCGCCTTCCCTACACTTGATTCCCTCTCAGGCAGAGGGGATGCTAGGGCAAAGGGTATTTCGCTCCATGCGGGTATCTTCCACCGAGCTGCGGAGACTAGCCCAGGCAAGCAGCAGCAGCATCCGCAAACCCAACTCTGATTTCCCAAGGAACGCTGTGCTTTCCCAGAGGAGATGCCCAGGCAAAGAGGCTTTCGCTGTATGCGTGTTTCTCCTACCGCGAGGCTGGGCTCAGGCAAGAAGCAGCAGCCCGCAGAACATTTCTCAGCGAATGCTGTGCTTTCGCAGAGGCTTTGGCTTGGAGCGAACAGCACTTCGCTGCTGCTTCCTCAACAAGCCTTCAGTCGCACCAGGGAAGAAGAGCTTTGGGAGAGATGGTGCCTCTTGGGCCTTGCTTTCCCGGACTCCATGTTCGCTTCCTGGGTTCACCCTGCCAGGCCAAACTAAGCAGACACAGCCACAACCCTTCAGGAGCGTGCGTAGCCTAGGATGGCACACTATGCACACTACCATCTCCAAGGTTTGGCATCGTTTGGCCTTTTACTCTGGCGCTCAGACGGACTCGCCGACTAGGCCAGTGCTTTCCCCACACGAAAGGAGAGGTGACAGGATCCCAGCACACGGCCCGTGCACTGAATTGGGAGCTTTGGGGTACTGTCCCCACTCCTTTCCCTTAAACGCCGTGCCTCCTCCAAGCTTGCACATCATGGAGGAAGACGGCATCTGACTCCCTGTTATTTCAGGGAGCTGTTTCTGCGAGTTCAACGTAGGCGCGTGGTGGCTAGTTCATGTCTGCCCCAGGGACAGGTGGCCAAGTAGCTGCTATCTCTTTGGGCCCAGAGGCTCAGGACAGGCATGCTTTCTACCCAGACTCCTTCCTAACAGTGGAGCACGCGCCCTGCCCACCACATCCCCTCCTGACTCCTTAGCAGCCAGGCTTCCTTCTCTCTGCACTGGGAGCCGGTGACACTTGTATTGCCTCTGGCCGCTGTGCCTGCCAGGGCCGGCTCTCCTGCTTCGCAACCGTTTTCACACCAGAAGGCCAACGGCTCTTGTTCTTCTCCCTGGGCAGCTTGCTGCACCTTCCACAAATATGCTCCTGGGGAGCGCAGTGAACAACGTGTCATTTCCTTAAGGCTCTTCCCACAGGCGCAATCGCGCTTCTCTCTCAGGTAGAGGGGATGCCCAGGAAAAGAGGATTTAGCTCTATGCCGGTTGATTCCACCCTGCTGAGGAGACCAGCTCAGGCCCACAGGAGCATCCCTCAGACGCGACTCTGATTTCCCAAAGAATGCTGTGCTTTCCCAGAGTGGATGCCCGAGCAAAGAGGCTTTCATCTATACGGGATTCTCCAATCCTACTACGAATACTAGGCTAAGGCAAGCAGCAACTGCAGCCCACAGAAAGGACTCTGATTTCCCAGCGACTGCTATGCTTTCGAAGAGGTTTTCAGCTTGGCACGAACCGCACTTCACTGTTGCTTCCTCAGCAAGTCTTTGGTCATTCTCTCTGTCGCGTCAAGGAAGAAGAGCTGCGGGAGAGATGGTGCCTCTTGGGCCTTGCTTTCCCGGGCTCCATGTTCGCGTCCTAGTTTCACTCTGCCAGGCCGAACTAAGCAGACACAGCCACAACCCTGCAGTGGCGTGCGTAGCCTAGGATGGCACTCTATGCACACTACCATCTCCCTGTGTAGGCATCGCTTGGCTTTAGCTCTGGCGCTCAGGCAGACTCGCCGACTAGGCCAGTGCTTTCGCCACAGGAAAGCAGAGGTGACAGGATCCCTGCACAAGGCCCGTGCACTGAACAGGGAGCTTTGGGGGACTGTCGCCACTCCTTCCCCTTCTACCCCGCGCCAAATCCACGCTTCCACATCCTGGAGGAAGACGGCATCTCACTCCCCGTTATTTCAGGGAGCTGTTTCTGCGAGTTCAGGGTAGGCGCCTGGTGGCTAGCGCATGTCTGCCCCAGGGACAGGTGACCAAGGAGCTGCTATCTCTTTGGGCCCAGAGGCTCAGGACAGGCATGCTTTTTGCCCAGACTCTTTCCTAAGAGTGGAGCACGCATCATGCCGTAATCATCCCCTCCTTTCTCCTTAGCAGCCAGGCTTCTGTCTCTCTGCACTGGGAGCGGGTGACACTTGTATTGCCACTGGCCTCTGTGCCTGCCAGGGCCGGCTCTCCTGCTTCGCAACCGTTTCCAGACCAGAAGGCCAACGGCTCCTGTTCTTCTCCCCGGGGAGCGTGCTGCACCTTCCACAGACATGCTCCTGGGGAGCGCAGTGTCCCTTTCCTTAAGGGTCTTTCCGCAGGCGCAACCGCGCGTCTCTCTCAGGCAGAGGGGATGCCCAGGCAAAGAAGATTTCGCTCCATGCGGGTTTATTACACCGTGCTTTGGAGACCAGATCAGGCTAACAGGAGCATCCCACAGACCCGACTCTGATTTCCCAAAGAATACTGTGCTCTCCCAGAGGGGATGCCGGACAAAGAGTCTTTCGCTCCTCGCGGGTTTCTCCCATATTTCTGCGAATACTAGGCTAAGGCAAGCAGCCACAGCAGCCCACAGAACCGACTCTGATTTCCCAGTGACTGCTATACTTTCACAGAGGTTTTCAGCTTGGCACAAACCGCACTTCACTGCTGCTTCCTCAGCAAGGCTTTGTGTGTTCGCTCTGCCGCGGCAGGGAAGAAGAGCCGCGGGAGAGCTGGTGCCTCTTGGACCTTGCTTTCCAGGGCTCCATGTTCACGCCCAGGGTTCACCTTGCTATGCCGAAGTAAGCAGACACAGACACAACCCTGCTGCAGCGTGCATGTTCTAGCAAGGCACTCTATGCCTAATACCATCTGCTGGGGTAGGTAAGGCTTTGCTTTAGCTCTGGCGCTCAGGCAGACTAGGGGTCTAGGCCAGTGCCTTCACCACAGGAGAGAGGAGGCGACAGAATCCCTGCACACGGCCGTGCACTGGGATGCGGTACTGTGGGGGACTGTCTCCACTCTTTCCCCGGCACACCCACTGCCACCCACATCGCTGCCACATCGTGGTGGAAGACAGCATCTGACTGCACGTTTCTCCATGGGGTTGTTACTGCGAGTTCGGCGTATGGCACCTGGTGGCAAGTCCAAGTCTGCCCTTGGGACAGGTGGCCAAGGAGATGCTGTCCACTTGGGACCAGAGGCACAGGAGAGGCCTGCCTTCTGCCCAGACTCCTTCCTCAGAGTGGAGCACGCGAACATGCCCTAGTCGTCCCCTCATGTCTCCTTCGCAGCCAGGCTTCCAACTCTCTGCACAGAGAGCGGGTGACACTTGTCTTGCCACTGGCCTGCTGTTCGTGCCACGGCAGGCTATCCTGCTTCCCGACCGTTTCCCGACCCCAAGGCCAACGGCTCCTTCTCTTCTCCGGGGCGGCGTACTGCGCCTTCCCTACACTTGATTCCCTCTCAGGCAGAGGGGATGCTAGGGCAAAGGGTATTTCGCTCCATGCGGGTATCTTCCACCGAGCTGCGGAGACTAGCCCAGGCAAGCTGCAGCAGCATCCCCAAACCCAACTCTGATTTCCCAAGGAACGCTGTGCTTTCCCAGAGGAGATGCCCTGGCAAAGAGGCATTCGCTGTATGCGTGTTTCTCCTACCGCGAGGCTGGGCTCAGGCAAGAAGCAG
Organism: Mustela lutreola; assembly: GCF_030435805.1. Lineage (NCBI taxonomy): Eukaryota > Metazoa > Chordata > Mammalia > Carnivora > Mustelidae > Mustela > Mustela lutreola. The sequence goes on from NC_081307.1 coordinate 789,456, forward strand.
CAGCCCGCAGAACATTTCTCAGCGAATGCTGTGCTTTCGCAGAGGCTTTGGCTTGGAGCGAACTGCACTTCGCTGCTGCTTCCTCAGCAAGCCTTCAGTCTCACCAGGGAAGAAGAGCTTTGGGAGAGATGGTGCCTCTTGGGCCTTGCTTTCCCGGACTCCATGTTCGCTTCCCGGGTTCACGCTGCCAGGCCGAACTAAGCAGACACAGCCACAACCCTTCTGGAGCGTGCGTAGCCTAGGATGGCACACTATGCACACTACCATCTCCCAGGTTAGGCATCGTTTGGCCTTTTACTCTGGCGCTCAGACGGACTCGCCGACTAGGCCAGTGCTTTCCCCAAAGGAAAAGAGAGGTGACAGGATCCCTGCACACGGCCCGTGCACTGAATTGGGAGCTTTGGGGGACTGTCCCCACTCCTTTCCCTTAAACGCCGTGCCTCCTCCAAGCTTGCACATCCTGGTGGAAGACGGCATCTGACTCCCCGTTATTTCAGGGAGCTGTTTCTGCGAGTTCAACGTAGGCGCGTGGTGGCTAGTGCATGTCTGCCCCAGGGACAGGTGGCCAAGGAGCTGCTATCTCTTTGGGCCCAGAGGCTCAGGACAGGCATGCTTTCTACCCAGACTCCTTCCTAACAGTGGAGCACGCGCCCTGCTCACCACATCCCCTCCCGTCTCCTTAGCGGCCGGGCTTCCTTCTCTCTGCACAGGGAGCCGGTGACACTTGTATTGCCACCGGCCGAGTGCCTGCCGTGGCCGGCTCTCCTGCTTCGCAACCGTTTCAGACCAGAAGGCCAACGGCTCTTGTTCTTCTCACTGGGCAGCTTGCTGCACCTTCCACAAATATGCTCCTGGGGAGCGCAGTGAACAACGTGTCATTTCCTTAAGCTCTTCCCACAGGCGCAATCGCGCTTCTCTCTCAGGCTAGGGGATGCCCAGGAAAAGAGGATTTCTCTCCATGCCGGTTGATTCCACCCTGCTGAGGAGACCAGCTCAGGCCCACAGGAGCATCCCTCAGACGCGACTCCGATTTCCCAAAGAATGCTGTTCTTTCCCAGAGTGGATGCCCGAGCAAAGAGGCTTTCATCTATACGGGTTTCTCCAATCCTACTACGAATACTAGGCTAAGGCAAGCAGCAACTGCAGCCCACAGAAAGGACTCTGATTTCCCAGCGACTGCTATGCTTTCGCAGAGGTTTTCAGCTTGGCACGAACCGCACTTCACTGTTGCTTCCTCAGCAAGTCTTTGGTCATTCTCTCTGTCGCGTCAAGGAAGAAGAGCTGCGGGAGAGATGGTGCCTCTTGGGCCTTGCTTTCCCGGGCTCCATGTTCGCGTCCTAGTTTCACTCTGCCAGGCCGAACTAAGCAGACACAGCCACAACCCTGCAGTGGCGTGCGTAGCCTAGGATGGCACTCTATGCCCACTACCATCTCCCTGTGTAGGCATCGCTTGGCTTTAGCTCTGGCGCTCAGGCAGACTCGCCGACTAGGCCAGTGCTTTCGCCACAGGAAAACAGAGGTGACAGGATCCCTGCACAAGGCCCGTGCACTGAACAGGGAGCTTTGGGGGACTGTCGCCACTCCTTCCCCTTCTACCCCGCGCCAAATCCACGCTTCCACATCCTGGAGGAAGACGGCATCTCACTCCCCGTTATTTCAGGGAGCTGTTTCTGCGAGTTCAGGGTAGGCGCCTGGTGGCTAGCGCATGTCTGCCCCAGGGACAGGTGACCAAGGAGCTGCTATCTCTTTGGGCCCAGAGGCTCAGGACAGGCATGCTTTTTGCCCAGACTCTTTCCTAAGAGTGGAGCACGCATCATGCCGTAATCATCCCCTCCTTTCTCCTTAGCAGCCAGGCTTCTGTCTCTCTGCACTGGGAGCGGGTGACACTTGTATTGCCACTGGCCGCTGTGCCTGCCAGGGCCGGCTCTCCTGCTTCGCAACCGTTTCCAGACCAGAAGGCCAACGGCTCCTGTTCTTCTCCCCGGGGAGCGTGCTGCACCTTCCACAGACATGCTCCTGGGGAGCGCAGTGTCCCTTTCCTTAAGGGTCTTTCCGCAGGCGCAACCGCGCGTCTCTCTCAGGCAGAGGGGATGCCCAGGCAAAGAAGATTTCGCTCCATGCGGGTTTATTACACCGTGCTTTGGAGACCAGATCAGGCTAACAGGAGCATCCCACAGACCCGACTCTGATTTCCCAAAGAATGCTGTGCTCTCCCAGAGGGGATGCCGGACAAAGAGTCTTTCGCTCCTCGCGGGTTTCTCCCATAGTTCTGCGAATACTAGGCTAAGGCAAGCAGCCACAGCAGCCCACAGAACCGACTCTGATTTCCCAGTGACTGCTATACTTTCACAGAGGTTTTCAGCTTGGCACAAACCGCACTTCACTGCTGCTTCCTCAGCAAGGCTTTGTGTGTTCGCTCTGCCGCGGCAGGGAAGAAGAGCCGCGGGAGAGCTGGTGCCTCTTGGACCTTGCTTTCCAGGGCTCCATGTTCACGCCCAGGGTTCACCTTGCTATGCCGAAGTAAGCAGACACAGACACAACCCTGCTGCAGCGTGCATGTTCTAGCAAGGCACTCTATGCCTAATACCATCTGCTGGGGTAGGTAAGGCTTTGCTTTAGCTCTGGCGCTCAGGCAGACTAGGGGTCTAGGCCAGTGCCTTCACCACAGGAGAGAGGAGGCGACAGAATCCATGCACAAGGCCGTGCACTGGGATGCGGTACTGTGGGGGACTGTCTCCACTCTTTCCCCGGCACACCCACTGCCACCCACATCGCTGCCACATCGTGGTGGAAGACAGCATCTGACTGCACGTTTCTCCATGGGGTTGTTACTGCGAGTTCGGCGTATGGCACCTGGTGGCAAGTCCAAGTCTGCCCTTGGGACTGGTGGCCAAGGAGATGCTGTCCACTTGGGACCAGAGGCACAGGAGAGGCCTGCCTTCTGCCCAGACTCCTTCCTCACAGAGGAGCATGTGACCATGCCCTAATCGTCCCCTCATGTCTCCTTAGCAGCCAGGCTTCCAACTCTGCACAGAGAGCGGGTGACACTTGTCTTGCCACTGGCCTGCTGTTCGTGCCACGGCAGGCTATCCTGCTTCCCGACCGTTTCCCGACCCCAAGGCCAACGGCTCCTTCTCTTCTCCGGGGCGGCGTGCTGCGCCTTCCCTACACTTGATTCCCTCTCAGGCAGAGGGGATGCTAGGGCAAAGGGTATTTCGCTCCATGCGGGTATCTTCCACCGAGCTGCGGAGACTAGCCCAGGCAAGCTGCAGCAGCATCCCCAAACCCAACTCTGATTTCCCAAGGAACGCTGTGCTTTCCCAGAGGAGATGCCCAGGCAAAGAGGCTTTCGCTGTATGCGTGTTTCTCCTACCGCGAGGCTGGGCTCAGGCAAGAAGCAGCAGCCCGCAGAACATTTCTCAGCGAATGCTGTGCTTTCGCAGAGGCTTTGGCTTGGAGCGAACAGCACTTCGCTTCTGCGTCCTCAGCAAGCCTTCAGTCGCACCAGAGAAGAAGAGCTTTGGGAGAGATGGTGCCTCTTGGGCCTTGCTTTCCCGGACTCCATGTTCGCTTCCTGGATTCACCCTGCCAGGCCGAACTAAGCACACACAGCCACAACCCTTCAGGAGCGTGCGTAGCCTAGGATGGCACACTATGCACACTACATTCTCCCATTGTAGGCATCGTTTGGCCATTTACTCTGGCGCTCAGACGGACTCGCCGACTAGGCCAGTGCTTTCCCCACACGAAAGGAGAGGTGACAGGATCCCTGCACACGGCCCGTGCACTGAATTGGGAGCTTTGGGGGACTGTCCCCACTCCTTTCCCTTAAACGCCGTGCCTTCTCCAAGCTTGCACATCCTGGAGGAAGACGGCATCTGACTCCCTGTTATTTCAGGGAGCTGTTTCTGCGAGTTCAACGTAGGCGCGTGGTGGCTAGTGCATGTCTGCCCCAGGGACAGGTGGCCAAGTAGCTGCTATCTCTTTGGGCCCAGAGGCTCAGGACAGGCATGCTTTCTACCCAGACTCCTTCCTAACAGTGGAGCACGCGCCCTGCCCACCACATCCCCTCCTGACTCCTTAGCAGCCAGGCTTCCTTCTCTCTGCACAGGGAGCCGGTGACACTTGTATTGCCTCTGGCCGCTGTGCCTGCCAGGGCCGGCTCTCCTGCTTCGCAACCGTTTTCACACCAGAAGGCCAACGGCTCTTGTTCTTCTCCCTGGGCAGCTTGCTGCACCTTCCACAAATATGCTCCTGGGGAGCGCAGTGAACAACGTGTCATTTCCTTAAGGCTCTTCCCACAGGCGCAATCGCGCTTCTCTCTCAGGTAGAGGGGATGCCCAGGAAAAGAGGATTTAGCTCTATGCCGGTTGATTCCACCCTGCTGAGGAGACCAGCTCAGGCCCACAGGAGCATCCCTCAGACGCGACTCTGATTTCCCAAAGAATGCTGTGCTTTCCCAGAGTGGATGCCCGAGCAAAGAGGCTTTCATCTATACGGGTTTCTCCAATCCTACTACGAATACTAGGCTAAGGCAAGCAGCAACTGCAGCCCACAGAAAGGACTCTGATTTCCCAGCGACTGCTATGCTTTCGCAGAGGTTTTCAGCTTGGCACGAACCGCACTTCACTGTTGCTTCCGCAGCAAGTCTTTGGTCATTCTCTCTGTCGCGTCAAGGAAGAAGAGCTGCGGGAGAGATGGTGCCTCTTGGGCCTTGCTTTCCCGGGCTCCATGTTCGCGTCCTAGTTTCACTCTGCCAGGCCGAACTAAGCAGACACAGCCACAACCCTGCAGTGGCGTGCATAGCCTAGGATGGCACTCTATGCACACTACCATCTCCCTGTGTAGGCATCGCTTGGCCTTTAGCTCTGGCGCTCAGGCAGACTCGCCGACTAGGCCAGTGCTTTCGCCACAGGAAAGCAGAGGTGACAGGATACCTGCACAAGGCCCGTGCACTGAACAGGGAGCTTTGGGGGACTGTCGCCACTCCTTCCCCTTCTACCCCGCGCCAAATCCACGCTTCCACATCCTGGAGGAAGACGGCATCTGACTCCCCGTTATTTCAGGGAGCTGTTTCTGCGAGTTCAACGTAGGCGCGTGGTGGCTAGTGCATGTCTGCCCCAGGGACAGGTGGCCAAGGAGCTGCTATCTCTTTGGGCCCAGAGGCTCAGGACAGGCATGCTTTCTACCCAGACTCCTTCCTAACAGTGGAGCACGCGCCCTGCCCACCACATCCCCTCCTGTCTCCTTAGCAGCCAGGCTTCCTTCTCTCTGCACAGGGAGCCGTTGACACTTGTATTGCCACTTGCCGCTGTGCCTGCCAGGGCCGGTTCTCCTGCTTCGTAACCGTTTTCAGACCAGAAGGCCAACGGCTCTTGTTCATCTCCCTGGGCAGCTTGCTGCACCTTCCACAGACATGCTCCTTGGAAGCACAGTGAACAACGTGTCATTTCCTTAAGGCTCTTCCCACAGGCGCAATCGCGCTTCTCTCTCAGGCAGAGGGGATGCCCAGGCAAAGAGGTTTTCGCTCCATGCCGGTTGATTCCACCCTGCTGAGGAGACCAGCTCAGGCCCACAAGAGCATCCCTCAGACCCGACTCTGATTTCCCAAAGAATGCTGTGCTTTCCGAGAGTGGATGCCCGAGCAAAGAGGCTTTCATCTATACGGGTTTCTCCAATCCTACTACGAATACTAGGCTAAGGCAAGCAGCAACTGCAGCCCACTGAACGGACTCTGATTTCCCAGCGACTGCTATGCTTTCGCAGAGGTTTTCAGCTTGGCACGAACCGCACTTCGCTGCTGCTTCCTCAGAAAGGCATTGGGTGTTCACTCTGCGGGGCAGGGAAGAAGTGCTGCGGGAGAGGTGGTGCCTCTTGGCATTTGATTCCCCTGGCTCCGAGTTTACGCCCGGGATTTACCTTGCTATGCTGACATAAGCAGACAAAGTCACAACCCTGCAGCAGCGAGCTTGGCCTAGCATGGCACTCTATGCCTATTACCATCTCCTGGGGTAGATTAGGCTTTGCTTTTTGCTCTGGCTCTACGGCAGACTCGGGGTCTAGGCCAGTGCCTTCACCACAGGAGAGAGGAGGCGACAGAATCCCTGCACACGGCCCGTGCACTGGGATGGGGTACTGTGGGGGACTGTCTCCACTCTTTCCCCGGCACACCCCCTGCCACCCACATCGCTGCCACATCGTGGTGGAAGACAGCATCTGACTGCACGTTTCTCCATGGGGTTGTTACTGCGAGTTCGGCGTATGGCACCTGGTGGCAAGTCCAAGTCTGCCCTTGGGACAGGTGGCCAAGGAGATGCTGTACCCTTGGGACCAGAGGCCCAGGAGAGGCCTGCCTTCTGCCCAGACTCCTTCCTCAGAGTGGAGCACGCAACCATGCCCTAGTCGTCCCCTCATGTCTCCTTAGCAGCAAGGCTTCCAACTCTCTGCACAGAGAGCGGGTGACACTTGTCTTGCCACTGGCCTGCTGTTCGTGCCACGGCAGGCTATCCTGCTTCCCGAGCGTTTCCCGACCCCAAGGCCAACGGCTCCTTCTCTTCTCCGGGGCGGCGTACTGCGCCTTCCCTACACTTGATTCCCTCTCAGGCAGAGGGGATGCTAGGGCAAAGGGTATTTCGCTCCATGCGGGTATCTTCAACCGAGCTGCGGAGACTAGCCCAGGCAAGCTGCAGCAGCATCCCCAAACCCAACTCTGATTTCCCAAGGAACGCTGTGCTTTCCCAGGGGAGATGCCCAGGCAAAGAGGCTTTCGCTGTATGCGTTTTGCTCCTACCGCGAGGCTGGGCTCAGGCCAGAAGCAGCATCCCGCAGAACATTTCTCAGCGAATGCTGTGCTTTCGCAGAGGCTTTGGCTTGGAGCGAACAGCACTTCGCTGCTGCTTCCTCCGCAATACTTCAGTCGCATCAGGGAAGAAGAGCTTTGGGAGAGATGGTGCCTCTTGGGCCTTGCTTTCCCGAACTCCATGTTCGCTTCCTGGGATCACCCTGCCAGGCCGAACTAAGCAGACACAGCCACAACCCATGGGCTGCATGCAGGTTTCACCTGCTCTAGAGATCAGCTCATTTCTAAAGGGCTGTTTTTCCAATATGGCCAAGTGCAATTGTGCGGTGCACCTCAGGGTTCCCCAATCTGGAGTGTTCGTGACCCAGGCCACTGAGGGCAGAAGCCTAAGCACCGGACAGGGGCTTCGCATGACGATTCCGCTGAAGGTCATTTTAAAAGGGTATGCTATCATGAACACCTGTGTATCTCATTGGATATGGCCTCATGCCTCAGCCCAGGTTAATATCTTAGTGAACTGGTATCTAGCTTGACACCAGGCTCTCTGCACAGCAGGGAGCCTTATTCCTCCTTCCTTCAGCCTGCAACACAGCCTACTTATGATCTCTGTCTGTTAAAGAATCATTAAAATCCTTATAAAGAAATAAAGTCATTCAGGCATGTTTTCCTATAGGGATCAAGTGCAATTCTGCAGTGTGGCTCAGGGTACCTCCATCTGGAGACTTTGGGAACCAGGCCTGTGAGGATGGAGGCTGAGCAGCCGATCACGGCTTCACATTAGGTGAGGGGTAGGATAAGGCTTAGGGTTATGTGTTAGGAACAAGGCATGTTGGAACTGGCAACACAATACTGGCTAACCAAGGGCTGAGTTGAGGGCGGGACTCAGCAGGCTCCTCAAGTGTTGGATTTTTAGAAGGGACAGGCAAAGAGGGCGGAATGCCCTCAGAGGAGCACGCTGGTTTCAATATATCTGAGGGTCCTTGATAGCACAGAAAGAAAGGATCTCTTCCTGCCTGAGAGGCTGAGTCCTTCCGACAGACTGACGTTCCCATTCCATAGGAGACCAAGGTGTCAGTCCTCCTGGGGCCAGAGCTTGAACACCTAATCTAGGCTTAGGGTTTGGCTCTGGGAGAATGGCAGACCTGATTTGTCTGTGCAGAGTTAGGCTCTCCGCGGAGCTCAGTAGAGCAGGAAGCACTGGCGGACCATCAGGTTCCGAATCGTGGTGTGGGGGTCCTAGGAAGGGGTGGGTAGAATGACCGGACAGGCAGATTTCTCCCGCCCCGAGGGCCCCGCACAGGGCTAAACTTCCCATTTGCCTTGTGGGGGACACCCAGAGGCCTGCGATGTGATGAAGGAATCCCCCACTTGGAGGGCTACCAGGGCAGGCAACCGGGGAGAGAAGTCTGAATAAGCACCCTAGCGTTAGGGTTAGGCCAATGCACACGGGAGGCCCGATCTGCCCGTGCTGAGGTGGCCTCACCCTCTGGCTGAGAGGAGGGATTGTGTCTGTAGGATCATCAAACTCCTGGTTCCTGCTTCAGGTGGGCGCTCCTCGGGGCTGTGTCCCAAGGGGTGCATGCCGATTTCACCTGTTCTACGGATTGAGCTCATTTCTAAAGGGCAATCTTTCCCATTGGGATCTAGTGCAATTGCGCGGTGCACCTCAGGGTTCCCCCATCTGCAGAGTTCATGAACCAGGCCACTGAGGACAGAAGCCTTTGCATTGGATAGGGGCTTCACGTCAGGATTACGGTGAAGGTCATTTTTTAAGTGAATGCCATCCGTAACACCTGGGTGAGTCAGTGGGTTAGGCCACTGACTTCAGATCAGGACATGATCCCAGGGCCCTGGGATCGAGCCCCACATCGGGCTGTCTCCTCAGCAGGGAGCCTGCTTTCCCTTCTGTAGGCCTGCAACACTGCCTACTTCTGCTCTCTCCCTGCAAATTGAAAAAGTAAAATCTTGAAGCGATAAATAAATAAATACATAAATAAATGATAAAATATATATATAAAAAATGGCATGATTTCTTTGGGATCTAGTTCATTTGTGCGGTTCAGCTCAGGGTTCCCCCATGGGGAGAGTTTGGGAACCAGGCCTCTGAAGACAGAAGACAGAGCACCCGACTTGGGCTTTGCATAACAAATCCGCTGAAGGTCATTTCTAAAGGGCATGCTTTGCGGAACACCTGAGTGGCTAGGTGGATGTGGCCTCTTGCCTCGGCCCAGGTCACGATCCCAGGGAACTGGGATCGAGCGTGTCACACGGCTCTCTGCATAGCAGGGAGCCTGCTTCCCCCTTGCTTCAGCCTGAAACACAGCCTAGTTGTGATCTTTGTTTGTCTAATGTATAAATAAAATCATTATAAATAAGTAAATAAATCAACATATATATTAAGCCATGCTTTCCTATGGGGTTCAAGTGCAATTGTGCAGTGTGGCTCAGGGTTCCTGCATCTGGAGATTTTGGGAACTAGGCCTCTTTGGATCGAGGCCTGAGCACCTGACCTCGGCTTCACGTTAGGGTTAGGTTTAGGGCTAGGGTTAGGTTTAGGTGCAGGTTAGGGTCAGGGTTATGGTTATGTCTTAGGGACAAGGCATGTGGGATCTGGCAACATAATATGGGCTAACCAAGAACTGCGTTGATGGCAGGACTCAGGAGGCTCCACAGGCTTTGGGTTTTTGGACTGGAAGGGCAAAGAGGGCGGGATGGCCTCAGTGCAGTATGCTGGTTTCTGTGAATCTGAGAATATTGGATTACACAGAATGAAAGCATCTGTTCCTGCATGAAGGGCTGAGTCCTTCTGACAGACTGACCCTCCCATCTATAAAAGGACCTGGGTTTCAGTCCTCATGGGTCCAGAGCCGGAACAGCCAACCTAGGCTTAGGGTTGGCTCTGGGAGAATGGCAGGCCTGATTTGTCAGTGCAGAGATAGGCTCTCCACGGGGCTCAGTTGAGAACATAGCTCTGGCGGACCACCAGGCTCTGGGATTGTGGTGTGGGGGTCCTAGGAAGGTGTGGGTGGACTGACCGGGCAGGCAGATTTCTCCCAACCCAAGGTTCCCGCACAGGGCTAAAGTGCCCAGTTGCCTAGTGATGGGCACCCAGAGACCCAAGATGTGAAGAAGGAGTCCCCAACCTGGAGAGCTACCATGGCAGGCAACCGGGACTGAAGTCTGAGTAAGCACCCTAGGGTCAGGGTTAGGCCGATGGCACCTGGCAGGCCCGACCTGCCCAGGCCATGGTGGCCTCTCCCCGGGGCTGAGTTGAGGGCTTGTGTCTGTGGGAACGTCAGACTGTTGGTTCGTGTTCCAGGTGGGTGTACTCGTGGCTGTTCCCCACGGGTGCATGCAGGTTTCACCTGCTCTACAGATTCAGCTCATTTCTAAAGGGCTGTTTTTCTAATATGGTCAAGTGCAATTGTGTGGTGCACCTCAGGGTTCCCCCATCTGGAGAGTTCATGACCCAGGCCACTGAGCTCAGAGGCCTAAGGACCGGACAGGGGCTTAGCATGAGGATTCCGCTGAAGGTCTTTTTAAAAGGGTATGCTTTCATGAACACCTGTGTATCTCATTGGATATGGCCTCTTGCCTCAGCCCAGGTAAATATCCCAGTGAACTGGGATCTAGCTTGACCCCGGGCTCTCTGCACAGCAGGAAGCCTTATTCCTCCTTCCTTCAGCCTGCAACACAGCCTACTTATGATCTCTGTCTGCTAAAGAATTATTAAAATCATTATAAAGAAATAAAGAAATAATGAGATTCAGGCATGTTTTCCTATAGGGATCAAGTCAATTCTGCAGTGTGGCTCAGGGTACCTCCATCTGGAGACTTTGGGAACCAGGCCTCTGAGGATAGAGGCTGAGCAGCCGATCACGGCTTCACGTTCGGTTGAGGGTTAGGGTTCTGGTTAGGTTTAGGTGAGGAGTAGGATAAGGCTTAGGGTTATGTGTTAGGAACAAGGCATGTTGGAACTGGCAACACAATATGGCTAACCAAGGGCTGAGATGAGGGCGGGACTCAGCAGGCTCCTCAAGTGTTGGATTTTTAGAAGGGACAGGCAAAGAGGTCGGAATGCCCTCAGAAAAGCATCCTGGTTTCTATATATCTGAGGGTCCTTGATAACACAGAAAGAACGGATCTCTTCCTACCTGAGAGGCTGAGTCCTTCCGACAGACTGACGTTCCCATTCCATAGGAGACCAAGTTGTCAGTCCTCCTGTGTCCAGAACCTGAACACCTAAACTAGGCTTAGGGTTTGGCTCTGGGAGAATTGCAGACCTAATTTGTCAGTGCAGAGTTAGGCTCTCCGTGGAGCTCAGTAGAGCACGAAGCACTGGCGGACCATCAGGTTCCGAATCGTGGGGTGGGGGCCCTAGGAAGGTGTGGTTAGAATGACCGGACAGGCTGATTTCTCCCGCCCTGAGGGCCCCGCACAGGGCTAAACTTCCCATTTGCCTAGTGGGTTCACCCAGAGGCCTGCGATGTGAAGAAGGAATCCCACACCTGGAGGGCTACCAGGTCAGGCAACGGGGGAGAGAAATCTGAATAAGCACCCTAGCGTTAGGGTTAGGCCAATGCACACGGGAGGCCCGATCTGCCCGTGCTGATGTGGCCTCACCCTAAGGCTGAGAGGAGGGCTTGTGTCTGTGGGATCGTCAAACTCCTGGTTCCTGCTTCAGGTGGGTACTCCTCGGGGCTCTGTCCCAAAGGGTGCATGCCGATTTCACCTGTTCTACGGATTGAGCTCATTTCTAAAGGGCAGTCTTTCCCATTGGGATCTAGAGCAATTGCGCGGTGCACCTCAGGGTTCCCCCATCTGCAGAGTTTATGAAGCAGGCCACTGAGGACAGAGGCCTTTGCTTGGGATAGGGGCTTCACGTCAGGATTACGGTGAGGTCATTTTTTAAGTGAATGCCATCCGTAACACCTGGGTGAGCCACTGGGTTAGGCCACTGACTTCAGGTCAGGACATGATCATAGGGTCCTTCGGATGGAGCCCCACATCGGGCTGTCTCCTCAGCAGGGAGCCTGCTTTCCCTTCTCTAGGCTTGCAACACTGCCTACTTCTGCTCTCTCCCTGCAAAGTGAAAAAGTAAAATCTTGAAGCGATAAATAAATAAATAAATAAATGATATAATATTATATAAAAATCCATGATTTCTTTGGGATCTAGTTTATTTACGCGGTTCAGCTCAAGGTTCCTCCATGGGGAGAGTTTGGGAACCAGGCCTCTGAGGACAGAAGACAGAGCACCCGACTTGGGCTTTGCATAACAAATCCGCTGAAGGTCATTCCTAAAGGGCACGGTTTGCGGAACACCTGTGTACCTCATTGGATGTGACCTCTTGCCTCGGCCCAGGTCAAGATCCCAGGGAACTGGGATCTAGTTTGACACCGGGCCCTCCCCACCGCAGGGAGCCTTATTCCCCCTTCCTTCAGCCTGCAAAACAGCCTACTTGTGATTCAGTCTGTCCAGCAAATAAATAAAATCATTATTAAAAAATAAATAAATAAATTCAGGCATGTTTTATATAGTGATCAAGTGCAATTCTGCAGTGTGGCTCAGGGTTCTTCCATCAGGAGATTTCGGGAACCATGCCTCTAAGGATGGAAAGCTGAGCAGCTGACCACGGCTTCACGTGAGGTTTAGGGTTAGGGTTAGGGTTAGGGTTAGGTGAGAGTTAGAGTAAGGCTTAGGGTTATGTCTCAGGAACAAGGCATGTCGGAACTGGCCACACAATACTGGCTAACCAAGGGCTGAGTTGAGGGCGGGACTCAGCAGGCTCCTCAGTGGTTGGAATTTTGCACGGGATGGGCAAAGAGGGTGGAATGCCCTCAGGGGAGCATGCTGGTTTCTATATATCTGAAGGTACTGGATAGCACAGAATGAAAGGGTCTGTTCCTGCCTGTGAGGCTAAGTCCTTCCTACAGACTGACTTTCTCATCTACAGGAGGACCTGGGTTAAGTCCTCCGGTGTCCCGAGTCCTGATCACGTAACCTAGGCTTAGGGTTTGGCTCTGGGAGAATGGCTGACCTGATTTGTCAGGCAGAATTAGTCTTTCCACGGGGCTCAGTTGAGCACGTAGCCCAGGCAGACCATCATATTCCAGGGTTGTGGTGTGTGGGTCCTCAGAAGGTGTGGGAAGAATGACCAGACAGGCAGATTTCTCGCTCCTCGAGTGTCCCGCACAGGGCTAAACTTCCCATTTGCCTAGTGGGCGGAGGCCAGAGGCCTGCGATGTGAAGAAGGAATCCCCTACCTAGAGGGCTACTAGGGCAGGCAACCGGGGATAGAAGTCTAAATAAGCACCCTCGAGTTAGGGTTAGGCCGATGCACATGGGAGGCCCTACTGGTCCTTGCTGAGGGGGCCTCACCCTAAGGCTGAGAAGATCGTCAAAATCCTGGTTCCTGGTTCAGGTGGGCGCTCCTTGGGGCAGTGTCCCAAGGGGTGCATGCAGATTTCACCTGCTCTACGGATTCAGCTCATTTCTAAAGGGCAAACTTTCCCATTGGGATCTAGTGCCATTGTGCGGTGCAGCTCAGGGTTCCTTGATCTGCAGACTTTATGGACCAGGCTACTGAGGACAGAAGCCTGAGCATGGGACAGGGGCTTCCCGTCAGGATTCCGGTGAAGTTCATTTCTTAAGTGAATGCTGTCCGTAACACCTGGGTGAGTCAGTGGGTTAGGCCACTGCCTTCAGCTCAGGACATGATCCCAGAGTCCTGGGATCGAGCCCCACATCGGGCCATCTCCTCAGCAGGGAGCCTTCTTTCCCTTCTCTGGGCGTGCAACTCTGCCTACATGTGTTCTCTCGCTGCAAAGAGAAAAAGTAAAATCATGAAGCAAAAAACGAATAGATAAATAAATAAAAAATAAAATATACAGAGAAGAGGGCATGATTTCCTATTGGGATCTAGTTCATTTGTGCGGGGCAGCTCAGGGTACCCACCTGGGGAGAGTTTTGGAACCAGGCCTCTGAGGACAGAGGACTGAGCACCCGACTTGGGCTTCGCCTTATGCTAACGCTGAAGGTCATTGCTAAAGGGTATGCTTTCCGGAACATCTGTGTACCACATTGGATGTGACCTCTTGCCTCGCCCCAGGTCTAGATCCCAGGGAACTGGGATCTTGTTTGACACAGGGCCCTCCCCACAGCAGGGAGCCTTATTCCCCCTTCCTTCAGCCTGCAAAACGGCCTACTTGTGATTTAGTCTGTCCAGCAAATAAATAAAATCATTATTAAAAAATAAATAAATAAATTCAGGCATGTTTTATATAGTGATCAAGTGCAATTCCGCAGTGTGGCTCAGGGTTCTTCCATCAGGAGATTTTGGGAACCAGGCCTCTGAGAATGGAAGGCTGGGCAGCCGACCACGGCATCACATGAGGGTTAGGGTTAGGGTTAGAGTTAGGATTAGGGTTAGGGTTAGGTGAGAGTTAGAGTAAGGCTTAGGGTTATGTCTCAGGAACAAGGCATGTCGGAACTGGCCACACAATACTGGCTAACCAAGGGCTGATTTGAGGGCAGGACTCAGCAGACTCCTCAGGCGTTGGAATTTAGGACGGGACAGGAAAGAGGTTGGAATGCCCTCAGGGGAGCATGCTGGTTTCTATATATCTGAAGGTACTGGATAGCACAGAAGGAGGGGTCTGTTCCTGCCTGTGAGGCTAAGTCCTTCCTACAGACTGACTTTCACATCCACAAGAGGACCTGGTTTAAGTCCTCCGGTGTGCAGAGTCTGATCACGTAATCTAGGCTTAGGGTTTGACTCTGGGAGAATGGCTGACCTGATTTCTCAAGGCAGAATTAGGCTTTCCACGGGGCTCAGTTGAGCACGTAGCCCTGACGGACCATCATATTCCGGGATTGTGGTGTGGGGTCCTAGGAAGGTGTGGGAATGACCGGACAGGCAGATTTCTCGCACCCTGAGGGTCCCGCACAGGGCTAAACTGCCCATTTGCCTAGTGGGCGGCACCCAGTGGCCTGCGATTTGAAGAAGGAATCCCCTACCTAGAGGGCTATCAGGGCAGGCAACCGGGGATAGAAGTCTGAATAAGCACCCTCGGGTTAGGGTTAGGCCGATGCACATGGGAGGCCCTACCGGCCCTTGCTGAGGGGGCCTCACACTAAGGCTGAGAGGAGGGCTTGTGTCTGTAGGATCGTCCAACTCCTGGTTCCTGGTTCAGGTGGGCGCTCCTTGGGGCAGTGTCCAAAGGGGTGCCAGAGATTTCACCTGCTCTACGGATTCAGGTCATTTCTAAAGGGCAAACTTTAGGGATCTAGTGCCATTGGGATCTAGTGCCATTATGCGGTGCACCTCTGGGTTCCCGCATCTGCAGACTTCATGGACCAAGCTACTGAGGACAGAATCCTGAGCATGGAACAGGGGCTTCGCGTGAAGATTCCGGTGAAGTTCATTTCTTAAGTGAATGCTGTCCGTAACACTTGGGTGAGACAGTGGGTTAGGCCTCTGCCTCAGCTCAGGACATGTTCCTAGGGTCCTGGGATCGAGCCCCACATCGGGCCATCTCCTCAGCAGGGAGCCTTCTTTCCCTTCTCTGGGCAAGCAACACTGGCTACATCTGTTCTCTCACTGCAAAGGGAAAAAGTAAAATCTTGAAGCAAATACGAATAGATAAATAAATAAATAATAAAATATATAAAGAAGAGGGCGCGATTTCCTATTCGGATCTAGTTCGTATGTGCCGTGCAGCTCAGGGTACCCCCCTGAGGAGAGCTTGGAAACCAGGCCTCTTCTGAGGACAGAAGACTAAGCACCCGACTTGGGCTTCGCCTTATGCTAACGCTGAAGGTCATTGCTAAAGGGGATGCTTTATGTACCACCTGTGTACCTCATGGGATGTGACCTCTTGCTTCGGCCCAGGTCAAGATCCCAGGGAACTGGGATCTAGTTTAACACCGGGCCCTCCCCACAGCAGGAAGCCTTATTCCCCCTTCCTTCAGCCTGCTAAACAGCCTACTTGTGATACAGTCTGTCCAGCCAATAAATAAAATCATTATTAAGAAATAAATAAATAAATTCAGGCATGTTTTATATAGTGATCAAGTGCAATTCCGCAGTGTGGCTCAGGGTTCTTCCATCAAGAGATTTTGGAACCAGGCCTCTGAGAATGGAAGGCTGGGCAGCCGACCACGGCATCACATGAGGGTTAGGGTTAGGGTTAGGGTTAGAGTTAGGGTTAGGGTTAGGGTTAGGTGAGAGTTAGAGTAAGGCTTAGGGTTATGTCTCAGGAACAAGGCATGTCGGAACTGGCCACACAATACTGGCTAACCAAGGGCTGAGTTGAGGGCGGGACTCAGCAGGCTCCTCAAGTGTTGGAATTTTGGACAGCAAGGGCAAAGAGGGTGGAATGCCCTCAGGGGAGCATGCTGGTTTCTATATATCTGAAGGTACTGCATAGCACAGAAGGAAAGCGTTTGTTCCTGCCTGTGAGGCTAAGTCCTTCCTACAGACTGACTTTCACATCCAAAAGAGGACCTGGTTTAAGTCCTCCGGTGTGCAGAGTCTGATCACGTAACCTAGGCTTAGGGTTTGACTCTGGGAGAATGGCTGACCTGATTTCTCAAGGCAGAATTAGGCTTTCCACGGGTCTCAGTTGAGCACGTAGCCCTGGCGGACCATCATATTCCGGGATTGTGGTGTGGGGGTCCTAGGAAGGTGTGGGAAGAATGACCAGACAGGCAGATTTCTCGCGGCCCGAAGGTCCCGCACAGGGCTAAACTTCCCATTTGCCTAGTGGGCGGCAGCCAGAGAACTGCGATGTGAAGAAGGAATCCCCTACCTAGAGGGCTAACAGGGCAGGCAACCGGAAATAGAAGTCTGAATGAGCACCCTCAGGTTAGGGTTAGGCCGATGCACATGGGAGGCCCTACTGGTCCTTGCTGAGGGGGCTCACCCTAAGGCTGAGAGGAGGGATTGTGTCTGTAGGATCGTCCAACTCCTGGTTCCTGGTTCAGGTGGGCGCTCCTTGGGGCAGTGTCCCAGGGGTGCATGCAGATTTCACCTGCTCTACGGATTCAGCTCATTTCTAAAGGGCAAACTTTCCCATTGGGATCTAGTGCCATTATGCGGTGCACCTCAGGGTTCCTGCATCTTCAGAGTTCATGGACCAGGCTACTGAGGATAGAAGCCTGAGCATGGGACAAGGGCTTCGCATGAAGATTCCGGTGAAGTTCATTTCTTAAGTGAATGCTGTCCGTAACACCTGGGTGAGACAGTGGGTTAGGCCTCTGCCTCAGCTCAGGACATGATCCCAGAGTCCTGGGATCGAGCCCCACATCGGGCCATCTCCTCAGCAGGGAGCCTTCTTTCCCTTCTCTGGGTGAGCAACAATGGCTACATCTGTTCTCTCACTGCAAAGAGAAAAAGTAAAATCTTGAAGCAAATAGGAATAGATAAATAAATAAATAATAAAATATATAAAGAAGAGGGCATGATTTCCTATTCGGATCTAGTTCATTTGTGCGGTGCAGCTCAGGGTACCCCCCTGAGGAGAGCTTGGGAACCAGGCCTCTGAGGACAGAAGACTAAGCACCCGACTTGGGCTTCGCCTTATGCTAACGCTGAAGGTCATTGCTAAAGGGGATGTTTTCCGGAACACCTGTGTACCACATTGGATGTGACCTCTTGCCTCGCCCCAGGTCTAGATCCCAGGGAACTGGGATCTTGTTTGACACAGGGCCCTCCCCACAGCAGGGAGCCTTATTCCCCCTTCCTTCAGCCTGCCAAACAGCCTACTTGTGATTCAGTCTGTCCAGCAAATAAATAAATCATTTTAAAAAATAAATAAATTCAGGCATGTTTTATATAGTGATCAAGTGCAATTCTGCAGTGTGGCTCAGGGTTCTTCCATTGGGAGATTTTGGGGACCAGGCCTCTGAGGATGGAAGGCTGAATAGCTGACCACGGCTTCACGTGAGGTTTAGGGTTAGGGTTAGAGCTAGGGTTAGGGTTAGGTGAGAGTTAGAGTAAGGCTTAGGGTTATGTCTCAGGAACAAGGCATGTCGGAACTGGCCACACAATACTGGCTAACCAAGGGCTGAGTTGATGGCAGGACTCAGCAGCCTCCTCAGGTGTTGGAATTTAGGACGGGACAGGCAAAGAGGTTGGAATGCCCTCAGGGGAGCATGCTGGTTTCTATATATCTGAAGTTACTGGATAGCACAGAAGGAAAGGGTCTGTTCCTGCCTGTGAGGCTAAGTCCTTCCTACAGACTGACTTTCTCACCCACTGGACAACCTGGGTTAAGTCCTCCGGTGTCCAGAGTCCTGATCACGTAACCTAGGCTTAGGTTTTGGCTCTGGGGGAATGGCTGACCTGATTGGTCAGGGCAGAATTAGGCTTTCCATGGGGCTCAGTTGAGCACGTAGCCCTGGCGGACCATAATATTCCGGGATTGTGGTGTGGGGGTCCTAGGAAGGTGTGGGAAGAATGACCGGACAGGCAGATTTCTCGTGCCCCGAGGGTCCCGCACAGGGCTAAACTTCCCATTTGCCTAGTGGGCGGCAGCCAGAGGCCTGCGATTTGAAGAAGGAATCCCCTACCTAGAGGGCTACCAGGGCAGGCAACTGGGAATAGAAGTCTGAATGAGCACCCTCACGTTAGGGTTATGCCGATGCACATGGGAGGCCCTACTGGCCCTTGCTGAGGGGGCCTCACTCTAAGGCTGAGAGGAGGGCTTGTGTCTGTAGGATCGTCCAACTCCTGGTTCCTGGTTCAGGTGGGCGCTCCTTGGGGCCGTGTCCAAAGGGGTGCCTGCAGATTTCACCTGCTCTACGGATTCAGCTCATTTCTAAAGGGCAAACTTTCCCATTGCGATCTAGTGCCATTGTGCGGTGCACCTCAGGGTTCCTGCATTTGCAGACTTCATGGACCAGGCTACTGAGGACAGAAGCCTGAGCATGGGACAGGGGCTTCGCGTGAAGATTTTGTTGAAGTTCATTTCTTAAGTGAATGCTGTCCGTAACACCTGGGTGAGACAGTGGGTTAGGCCTCTGCCTTCAGCTCAGGACATGATCCCAGAGTCCTGGGATCGAGCCCCACATCGGGCCATCTCCTCAGCAGGGAGCCTTCTCTCCCTTCTCTGGGCGAGCAATAATGGCTACATCTGTTCTCTCACTGCAAAGAGAAAACGTATAATCTTGAAGCAAATAGGAATAGATAAATAAATAAATAATAAAATATATAAAGAAGAGGGCATGATTTCCTATTCGGATCTAGTTTATTTGTGCGGTGCAGCTCAGGGTACGCCACTGAGGAGAGCTTGGAAACCAGGCCTCTGAGGACAGAAGACTAAGCACCCGACTTGGGCTTCGCCTTATGCTAACGCTGAAGGTCATTGCTAAAGGGGATGCTTTCCGGAACACCTGTGTACCTCATTGGATGTGACCTCTTGCCTCGCCCCAGGTCAAGATCCCCGGGAACTGGGATGTAGTTTGACACCGGGCCCTCCCCAGAGCAGGGAGCCCTATTCCCCCTTCCTTCAGCCTGCAAAACAGCCTACTTGTGATACAGTTTGTCCAGCAAATAAATAAAATCATTATTAAGAAATAAATAAATAAATTCAGGCATGTTTTATATAGTGATCAAGTGCAATTCTGCAGTGTGGCTCAGGGTTCTTCCATCAGGAGCTTTTGGGAACCAGGCCTCTGAGAATGGAAGGCTGGTCTGTCGACCACGGCATCACATGAGGGTTAGGGTTAGGGTCAGAGTTAGGGTTAGGGTTAGGGTTAGGTGAGAGTTAGAGTAAGGCTTAGGGTTATGTCTCAGGAACAAGGCATGTCGGAACTGGCCACACAATACGGGATAACCAAGGGCTGAGTTGAGGGCGGACTCAGCAGGCTCCTCAGGCGTTGGAATTTTGGACAGGACAGGCAAAGACATTGGAATGCCCTCAGGGGAGCATGCTGGTTTCTATATATCTGAAGTTACTGGATAGCACAGAGGAAAGGGTATGTTCCTGCCTGTGAGGCTAAGTCCTTCCTACAGACTGACTTTCTCATCCACCGTTGGAGCTGGATTAAGTCCTCCGGTGTCCAGAGTCTGATCACCTAACTTAGGCTTAGGGTTTGGCTCTGGGAGAATGGCTGACCTGATTTGGCAGGGCAGAATTAGGCTTTCCATGAGGCTCAGTTGAGCACGTAGCCCTGGCGGACCATTATATTCCGGGATTGTGGTGTGGGGTCCTAGGAATGTGTGGGAAGAATGACTGGACAGGCAGATTTCTCGTGCCCCGAGGGTCCCGCACAGGGCTAAACTTCCCATTTGCCTAGTGGGCGGCACCCAGAGGCCTGCGACGTGAAGAAGGAATCCCCTACCTAGAGGGCTACCAGGACAGGCAACCGGGGATAGAAGTTTGAATAAGCACCCTCGGGTTAGGGTTAGGCCGATGCACATGTGAGCCCCTACCGGCCCTTGCTGAGGGGGCCTCACTCTAAGGCTGAGAGGAGGGCTTGTGTCTGTAGGATCGTCAAATTCCTGGTTTCTGGTTCAGGCGGGCGCTCCTTGGGGCCGTGTCCAAAGGGGTGCATGCAGATTTCACCTGCTCTACGGATTCAGCTTATTTCTAACGGGCAAACTTTCCCATTGGGATCTAGTGCCATTGTGCGGTACACCTCAGGGTTCCCGCATCTGCAGACATCATGGACCAGGCTACTGAGGACAGAAGCCTGAGCATGGGACAGGGGCTTTGAGTCAGGATTCCGGTGAAGTTGATTTTTTAAGTGAATGCTCTCAGTAACACCTGGGTGAGTTAGTGAGTTAGGCCAATGCCTTCAGCTCAGGACATGATCCCAGAGTCCTGGGATCGAGCTCCACATCGGGCCACCTCCTCAGCAGGGAGCCTTCTATCCCTTCTCGGTGCTTGCAACACTGGCAACATCTGTTCTCTCGCTGCAAAGTGAAAAAGTAAAATCTTGAAGCAAAAAATGAATAAACAAATAAATAAATAATAAAATATATAAAGAGGAGGGCATGATTTCCTTTTCGGATCTAATTCATTATGTGTGGTGTAGCTCAAGGTACCCCCCTAAGGAGAGCTTGGGAACCAGGCCTCTGAGGACAGAAGACTAAGCACCCGACTTGGGCTATGCCTTATGCTAACGCTGAAGGTCATTGCTAAAGTGGATGCTTTCCAGAACACCTGTGACCTCTTGCCCCGGCCCAGGTCAAGATCCCAGGGAACTGGGATCTAGTTTGACACTGGGCCCTCCCCACAGCAGGGAGCCTTATTCCCCCTTCCTTCAGCCTGCAAAACAGCCTACTTGTGATGTCCAGCAAATAAAAAAAATCATTATTAAGAAATAAATAAATAAATTCAGGCATGTTTTATATAGTGATCAAGTGCAATTCTGAAGTGCTGCTCAGGGTTCTTCCATCAGGAGATTTTGGGAACCTGGCCTCTGAGGATGGAAGGCTGAGTAGCTGACCACGGCTTCACGTGAGGTTTAGGGTTAGGGTTAGGGTTAGGGTTAGGTGAGAGTTAGAGTAAGGCTTAGGGTTATGTCTCAGGAACAAGGCATGTTGGAACAGGCACACAATACTGGCTAACCAAGGGCTGAGTTGAGGGCGGGACTCAGCAGGCTCCTCAGGCGTTGGAATTTTGCACGGGATGGGCAAAGAGGGTGGAATGCCCTCAGGGGAGCATGCTGGTTTCTATATATCTGAAGGTACTGGATAGCACAGAAGGAAAGGGTCTGTTCCTGCCTGTGAGGCTAAGTCCTTCCTACAGACTGACTTTCTCATCCACAGGACGTCCTGGGTTAAGTCCTCCGGTGTCCAGAGTCTGATCACGTAACCTAGGCTTAGGTTTTGGCTCTGGGGGAATGGCTGACCTGATTGGTCAGGGCAGAATTAGGCTTTCCATGGGGCTCAGTTGAGCACGTAGCCCTGGCGGACCATAATATTCCGGGATTGTGGTGTGGGGGTCCTAGGAAGGTGTGGGAAGAATGACCGGACAGGCAGATTTCTTGCGCCCCGAGGGTCCCGCACAGGGCTAAACTTCCCATTTGCCTAGTTGGCGGCACCCAGAGGCCTGCGATGCAGAGAAGGAATCCCCTACCTAGAGGGCTACCAGGACACGCAACCGGGGATAGAAGTCTGAATAAGCACCCTCGGGTTAGGGTTAGGCCGATGCACATGGGAGGCCCTACCGGCCCTTGCTGAGGGGGCCTCACCCTAAGGCTAGAGGAGGGCTTGTGTCTGTAGGATCGTCAAACTCCTTGTTCCTGGTTCAGATGGGCGCTCCTTGGGGCAGTGTCCCAAGGGGTGCATGCAGATTTCACCTGCTCTACGGATTCAGCTCATTTCTAAAGGGCAAACTTTCCCATTGGGATCTAGTGCCATTGTGCAGTGCACCTCAGGGTTCCTGCATTTGCAGACTTCATGGACCAGGCTACTGAGGACAGAAGCCTGAGCATGGGACAGGGGCTTCGCCAAAGGATTATGGTGCAGTTCCTTTCTTAAATGAATGCTGTCCGTAACACCTGGTTGAGTCAGTGGGTTAGGCCACTGCCTTCAGCTCAGGAATGATCCCAGAGTCCTGGGATCGAGCTCCACATCGGGCTGTCTCCTCAGCTGGGAACCTTCTTTCCCTTCTCTAGGCCTGCATCACTGCATATATCTGTTCTCTCCCTTCAAAGTGAAAAAGTATAATGTTGAAGCAATAAATAAATAAATAAATAAATAAATAAAAAAGAGGGCAAAATTAATATTGGGATCTAGTTCAATTGTGTGGTGCAGCTCAGGGTTCCCCAATGGGGAGAGTTTAGGAAACATGCCTCTGAGGACAGAAGACTGAGCACCCGACTTGGGCTTCCCATTATGCTAACGCTGAAGGTCATTGCTAAAGGGTATGCTTTCCGAATCACCTGTGTACCTCATTGGATGTGACGTTTTGCCTCGGCCCAGGTCATGATCCCAGGGAACTGGGATCTAGTTTGACACCGGGCCCTCCCCACAGCAGGGAGCCTTATTCCCCCTTCCTTCCGACTAAATCACAGCCTACTTTTGATCTCAGTCTGTCCAACAAATAAATAAAGTCATTATACAAAAATAAACAAATATATTCAGGCATGTTTTATATAGTGATCAAGTGCAATTCAGCAGTGTGGCTAAGGGTTCTTCCATCAGGAGATTTTGGGAACCAGGCGTCTGAGGATGGAAGGCTGAGCAGCCGACAATGGCTTCAGGTGAGGTTTAGGGTTAGGGTTAGGGTTAGGTGAGGGTTAGAGTAAGGCTTAGGGTTATGTCTTAGGAAAAAGGCATGTCGGAACTGGCCACACAATACTGGCTAACCAAGGGCTGAGTTGAGGGCGGGACTCAGCAGGCTCCTCAGGCGATGGAATTTTGGACTGGACCGGCAAAGAGGGTGGAATGCCCTCAGGGGAGCAAGCTGGTTTCTATATATCTGAAGGTACTGGATAGCACAGAAGGAAAGGGTCTGTTCCTGCCTGAGAGGTTGAGTCCTTCCTACAGACTGACTCTCCCATCCACAGGAGGACCCACTCTGCAGAGGCTGAATCGAGATCTCCTGCATTGAGGTCATGTCAACTATGAGACGTGCCTCAGGCTAGAGTTTTTGTCCACGATGGCCTCTTCCTGAAGGGTGTGAGGGCTTCATGAGGCCAGGGAGGTTTGCCTAAGATGGGATTTGTGAACTACTCCAAACCTCAAGATTTCCTTCTGCACGACAGTCTAGTCCTATTGGATGGTTCCAGGAGGCCCCATATGGAAAGACTCGAGAGCAGGTGTCTAAGCATGGATGCCTGGGAACGCCACCTCATATTCCCACTCTTTAGTCAGGACAAGGCAGGCTCAATCTACGGGCTCTTGGGTGAGCTACCCAGATCGGTGAGTTGAAATGGACTCTCCTGAAGATGAGTCCTACTGTGGGTTGGTGACCTGGGAGACCTTGGAATGTGGAGGTGGCTCAGGGACTCTGCAGGATTCTGCAACCTGAGGTGTTTGACACGGCTCCAACAAGGAAGCTTCCCATGTGGAGACGAGAGGTGTTCTGTTCAGTGCCTCAGGAAAGCCCCATATCCTGTTCTTCGAACCAAAGTCTCTGAGGAGTGAGACCTGGAAACCAAAGCAAGAGTTGAGATTAGGGCCTAAGGGCCTGTCCGGCTCAACCTTCTGTCTCTGTGGACATCTGTGTGCATGCCTTCATGGAGGTAGCTGCTCAGCTTGTGTCAGAATGCCCCTGTGTGTCCAGGGAGGCTTACAGTAGTGTGATGTCCTCGGGGGCCTTGAGTTTTCTCATATTCTGGAGGTGTGTGGCCAAAGGAATGGGCACAGTTTCCCAGGAGAGAGCAGGCACCGTCCTGTGGCATGGCTCCAGAGGACCCAGCCTAGAGGCTTTGTTTGCCAGGGCTGTGGGGACAGATGTCTGAAAAAACAAACTTGGCTCAGGGAGGGGCCAAGGTAATGGCAGGCCTGATCTCCAGTCCGTGAGGGGAGATCCTCTAGATATCAAAGGAGGGCCAGTGGGAGGCAGTCGCTCAGGCTTTTGTCTCTGGGTGTTGCGTTCAAAATGGCCGTTCAGAGTAGGGGTTCCTTCTGGGGCTGAGGAAGAGCCTTCCTCTCTGGGGATTGTCCAAGCTCCCACGTGTTTGGGTTCATTCTGTGGGAAGGGGAAGAGTACTGTTTTCTGCCACAGGTGACCCCCCAGTAGAGGGATTCTAGAGCACAGCAGTGGGTACTGACAGCTGGAATCCCCGCCATCTAGTTAGGCCTGGGTGCCTATGGGCATGGCAAGCCACATATGCGGGCTCTTGGTCCAGTCACTGAGAGGCGATTCTTGAATAAGGTACTCACGCTGAGGGTCACAATGTGTGTTTTTGCCCAAGGCGGCCTTCACGCATGGGCGTGGCCTCATGGGCCATGCCGTTTTCTCCTACACTGAAGGTTTGACTCACTGCCAGCTGCAAGGTTTCTTGCAATGGGGAAGGAGGGATTCTGACTTGTGCATTAGGTTCGCCCCTGTGCAGGGATTTGAAATAAGGTCTAGGTTCCGATGACTGAAAACCCAGGTTGTGAATGGATGGTGGCCTACGGCAGTGGCGGGTCCAATGTGCTGGGTGTGCAGCCAGCTGTGTTGCTGTCTGTTGGGTGGTCTGGGCTCAGGCTATGTGCGACAGAGCATCAGTGTTTAAGTTAGCCTATGCAATTGGGGTGTTGCCGAGGGCCAAGCAGTATGATCCTCATTTGGGGTTTCTGGGCAGCACCATAGGCAATGTTTTTCTCCTGGGAGGCAGGCAGAGTGCTTCATTGTGGCCCCAGAATTCCCAGTAGGGAGGGTTTGTGGGCCAGGTGTGTGAGGACGGAAGTCTGAAAACACAAGCTAGGGTGAGGATTGGAACCAAGGGCAGATCAGGCCCATTCTGCAGAGGCTGAATCGAAATCTCCTGCATCTGAAGTCTGGTTGAGGATCAGACGTTGGCTGAGGCTGGAGTTTGTGTCCATGATGGCACCTTCATGAAGCGGGGGCCTCATGAGACCAAGGAAGTTTTCCCGCGCTGAGTTTGGAGGTTACCCCAAACCACAGGGTTTCCTTCTACGGGACAGTTGAGTCTTGTTGGATGGCTTCAGGACATACCATACAGAAGGACTGGAGAGCAGGGTTGGAAGGATGGATCCCTGTAGAGCATGCCTCGCATTCCCATTGGCCATTAGCGACAAGATATGTTTGATCTGCTGGCTCTGGGGCATGCTACCTAGGGGGATGCATTGAAATGGCCTCTCCTGAGGATGCGTCATAATATGGGATTGTGTCCATGGAGACCTTGGAATGTGCTGGTTGTTCAGTGGCCCTGCGGAACTCTCCTACCTGAAGGGTTTGATACAGCTCCAGTACGAAAGCTCCCCATGTGGAGATGAGAGAGGTTTGTTTTGGTGCCTCAGAAAAGCCCCGTGTGCTGGTCTACAAAACCAGTCCTCTGAGGATGGACACATGGAACCCAAAGCTATGGTTCAGATTAGGGCCTAGGGGCCTCTCCATTTCATTCTTCTGTCTCTGTGGAAACGGTGTCTGTCTGAGAGTCTAAGTGGATATAGTTGCTCAGCTGGTGTCAGAGTGCCCTTCTCAGTCCAGGGCGGCCTACACTATCTGTATGGCCTCAGGGGTCTTGGAGGTATTCCCTAACCTGTCGGGTTGTGGTCAATGGATTGGGCACAGTTTCCTTGGAGAGGGCAGGCACAATCTTTCAGTGTGGCTCCAGAGTCCCTAGCCTGGAGGTTGTGTGGGTCCAGGCTCTGGGCACAGATGTCTGAAAACACAAACTCAGCTTATGAGTGGCGCCGAGGGTATGGCAGGCCAGATGTACAGACCGAGACGGAGCTCCTCGGTTTCTGGCAGAAGGGCGAGTGGGAGGTGTTCCTTCAGGCTTTTTTCTCTGGATTTTTTTTCCAGAATTGCCGTGGATTGTAGGGGTGGCCTCAGGGACTATGGACGAGTCTCCCTCTCTGGGGATTTGTCCCAGCTCCCAAGAGTTTGGGGTCATTTTGTGGGAAGTGTGGAGTCCTGTTGTCTGGCTCATGTGTCTCTCCAAGAAAGGCATTCCAGAGCAGATCCCCAGGTACGGGCCGGGCGACTGGAAAAATCGGACACTGATGATGTGGGTGCATAGGGGCTTGACTTATTGTATGGAAATAATACATAAGAGTGAAAAGGGGTGTTCTCTACCCCATAACAGAATTACCAGATATGTTAGAAATATTTTTGCCTGAAAACACTAGGCACAAACTAAGCATTCTTGATGCCATTTCAACTTTCAGAAAGCACTCTGAAATGAGCTTAGGCTCTACCTTGATAGATGAATTTTGCCAAAAGAGACTGTCTCATTAGTCTTTGTGCATCTCAGCAACATGCCGCAGGATAAAAATGAAAACTAGATTTAACTATAGTTACAAACATTGTCACGTATGGTAGACAGAACAAAGGTAACCAGGAGAACAAGTGTTAGAGATGATAAAGCTCAGTATCTTGGCAACATTTTCTGTTTTGTTATTTTTAGAAAGTGGGAAACTATGTGCTCTATTTCTAATTTCTTTTTTAAATTTTTATTAACATATAATGTGTTATTAGCCCCAGGGGTGCAGGTCTGTGAATCACCAGATTTACACACTTCACAAAAATCACCATAGCACACATATTCCCCAATGTCCATAACCCAACCAACCTCTCCATACTCCCATACCCCAGATCCTCTCAGTTTGTTTTGTGATATTGAGTCTCTTATTGTATGGCTCCTACACATCCCATCTTGTTTCATTTTTTCCTTCCCTTCCCCCCATGACACTCACCTTGCTTGTCAGCTTTCTCTTATCAGGGAGATCATATGATAATTATCTTTCTCTGATTGACTTATTTCATTGAGAATGATACCCTCTAGTTCTATCCACATCATTTGACATGGCAAGATTTCATTTTATTGATGACTGCATAGCATTCCATCATATATATATATATATATATATATATATATATATATATATATATATATATCGCATCTCCTTTATCCATTCATCTGTTGATGGACATTTAGGTTCTCTCCACAGTTTGGCTACTATGGACATTGCTGCTATAAACATTCAGGTGCACATGCCCCTTTGGATCACTATATTTGTGTCCTTAGAGTAAATACACAATAGTGTGATTGCTGGGTCGTAGGTTAGTTCTATTTTCAACATTTTGAGGAACCGCCATGCTGTTTTCCAGAGTGGTTGCACCAGCTTGCATTCCCACCAACCATTTAAGAATGTTGCCCTTTCTTCACATCCTTGCCAGCACCTGTCATTTCCTGACTTGTTAACTTTAACCAATCTGGCTTGAGGTGGTATCTCATTGTGGTTCTGTATTGTATTTTCCTGATGCCGAGTTATATGGAACACTTTTTCATGTGTCTGTTGGCCATCTAGATGTCTTCTTTGCAAAAATATCTGTTTATGTCCTCTGCCCATTCCTTGGTTGGATTTTTTGTTCTTTGGGTATTGAATTTGATATGTTCTTTATATATTTTAGATACTAGCCTTTCATCTGATATGTCATTTGCAAATACCTTCTCCCATTCTGTGAGTTGTCTTTTGGTTTTGTTGACTATTTCCTTTGCCGTGCAAAAGCTTTTGATCTTGATGAAGTCCCAATCGTTCATTTTTTGATCTTGCTTCCCTTGCTTTTGGTGATGTTTCTGGGAAGAAGTTGCTGCTCTGAGGTCGAAGAGGTTGCTTCCTGTGTTCTTCTCAAGGATTTTGATGGATTCCTTTCTCATACTATCTCTAATTTATTCATTCGCTTACTGAGTGATAGCAACATTATAACTACAGAAATTGTATGTCATTTTGACCTTATAAGTATTTTCTAACTGCTGTAATACTTGTTATTTTTTTCTTGTTTAGTTATGCTGCTTTGTAAAGAATTCCTTAAAGAGGTACTTACTGGATTAACTCACCTATGATGCCAGGCCAACCAGTCACTATCTTGTCTATTTTTCTTTTAATTTTGAGAAATATTTCTTAAAATTTCTATTTGAGAAAGAGTGGAGACAATATTATGTCAGCCACCTCTTGTCACTTGTTAATATGTTTGAAAGAACACTCTGGGATATAATTTTATTAGTCTAAGCATATCCGTGAAATTATTTTTGCAAACTGATTGGTAAAGGCTTAAGCAAACAGGTTCACTAAAGGATAAACAGATACTTAATTAGGTTCCACAAATATGAAATGCCTTCTCTGTGCAGTGCACCAGTGCATACAGAGTGCTATAGCTATGTAGGTAGAGATATATATGAAAAAGTCCTATTCCTTATGTAGTTCATAGATCATTGGTAAATAATAGTCTCATAACTTTCATGATTTATATCTTTCAAAGATATTTTAAAATGGAAAATGAAGCGAACAGTTTAAAGTTTATTTATGCATTATTCATAACAAGCTGGTCCCTTAGACATTGTTCAGAAGGAGTGCTAACCATTGTTAAATTCATGCATCTCTGCTCCTGCTCTCCCTTCAAGGTTTAGAACTGTGGATGCTCAAAGCATCTCAAAGGCAAATCAAAAAACCTCTGAGAAGCATGCCTCCCTCCTTATTCCCCAAGTGCAACTGGCAGGTTGAGTCAGACCAACTAAAACCTTCTCTGAAATTTATGAAAATCAGACCATGAGTTTCACATGATTCTATGTCCTATATGTAGTTCCCCAAATTTCTCTCCATCCTCCTCCTCCTCCTTCTTCTTCTTCTTCTTCTTCTTCTTCTTCTTTCTTCTTCTTCTTCATATAAAAGCATAAGCACCTTTTCTTTTTTAAAAGTAAACTTTACACCCAATGCCAGCCTTGAACTTAAAGACCTTGAGATCAAGAATAGCATGTTCTACTGCCCGGGTAACCTTAAATTTCTAGATATAGATTCTTACTCCCCTATGATCACCATCTGGCATATCATAATAAAATGTGTGTGGTGCTTTTCATCTCTTTTTCTACATAATTTCTTTTCTCAACAGTTCTCTCCACTATTTGACTATGAATAACGCAGTAAATACTTGTGAAATCTGTGAGGGAATGAATGAGTGAGTGAATGAATGAATGGATGAATAATGCTTTACCCTTCTGCCATTACCCGCAGAGCATTTCCCAACTGTGTTTGCTCTCTGTGCTATTCTCTTTAATTCGTGCCCCAAACTGTGATTGCAGTTATCACAACCCGCAACCTGTAGAGGAGTGTCTCTAAAAGCTGTCTCTTGTCTGTTGTCTCCTCACATTTCTCATGCTTGGTGCTTTTTGTGATGTTGTGTTCTGTGGAACACTCCGTATCACAGTGACTTCTAGTATCTGCCTAGAAATATGTCTAAACCTTCCGTTTAAAATCTTCAATTTTGTTTTACTATTTCAGTGTTGTCTTCCCACCCCCCCCTTCAGAGTCCTTAGATTTTGAAATTCTACAGCCACTAAAGTCTACAAAAGTCTTTGAGCACTTTGCGTCTATCACCCTAATTCTCACTGTCACTTTAGGATGCACACTTAAGAAAATAGATTCTGGTGGGATGGTCAGTGGCTTGGCTCTGCAGCTGAGATGGTTGAACCTGATTTCAGAGGGGTCTGTTTCTGTCAAAACGGACGCATTTCTACCCTGCTGTGCATCATTACCTGGCGCAGTTTTGACCACCTTCTGCCTTCGTGTATTTGAAAGACAAAAACCCTGACTGAAGTGCCTTGACATAGATCATTCTCATAAGAAGTACAAACAATCCCATTAAGTTTCCTTGTCCTTTTTGTGCCATGAGGACTTTCAAATGACTCCTAATGAAGGAGCAGCATGCAATAGTAGGAACTGTCATGTGCACACAAGGATTGGCACTTAGCAGTGCTTAAGTATACGTGTCTTGCTTCCCAGTATTGTTCAAATGCCCTCTGGCTAATTCCGTCTTCCCTTCACTTATTTTTACTGCACTAATGCCATTCTGCATCTTCTTCCTCTCCAAAACAAGTCAAACATTGCCAGTACCTTGGCTGCACTTTAATGTTTTCAATATCATCTCCTTCTGTCTCATTTGATGGCACTGTTACTCTTGCTAAAGCTTTCCTAAAGAAGCCTTTATAGATTTTAAATATTCTCATGTTTGGTTTGTCTGCTACTGTCAAAATTAGTTATCTGCAGAAGGCACCTAGTCTTATTAACTATCCTCCAATAGCATCTCTTCTTCACATAATTTCCATTTGTCTTCTCTCTGATTTGTTATTTATTTTCTGTTGAGAGGGTCTACAGAGCACTCACGAAAATAAAGGACTGCATATGTAGACTTGCCTCCTCCTCCTTGTCACATTAATTTATTTCTTCCCCCACCCATTGAACATTAGAATATGGGTCACTTTGATAGATAACATCCTCACTTATTTTTGCAACTTATCTGCCAAACACTATTTTGGGTCCAGATTTACAGAAAGAATCATTGTAGTTCAACAGCAAAGCCATATTTTTGAATAAACTAATAATTTTCCCACCTCTCTATTTTGGCCCATTTCAGATCTCCTCTGAAATTCAAAATCAGCCATTTTTGGATGTCTGACACATCATTTGCCTAGTGCATCATGCATTCAGCTAAGCTTTCCAACCACTGCAGCAACATATCTATGTAAATCTTCTGATCAGTACGCAGTTATGCTCCTGGTTTCTGGGTTCTAATGCCTTTCTTCTCTCCTTTGTAATTATTATTGGTAGTTTTTCTTGTGCTGACCTTTTGCCCTTTTGGTCATATTCTCTTAATCCAAAAGCTTTTTAGAATCCCTTTTGTTTAAAGAGCTGAAAGACTCAGTGGAGAACCATCAAATGTCAACCCCAAGAGAAATATCACATTCCACCTTAATCACTCTGTGCGATTTTTGAGTTGATATATTTCCCATAAAATAATTTTTAACTTCTCTTGGGGAAGGTATGTGCTATGGTGAGTGCTGTGAAGTATCTAAACCTGGCAATTCACACACTCGTACCCCTGGGGCTAATAATACATTATATGTTAATAAAAATAAAAGATTAAAACATAAATTTTAACTTCTCAATTAAGTCCTTGGCATTGGCAAACATAATTTCTGTTTTATGTAACATATCATTTTCTTTTTTAAAGAATTCTTTTTTTGTACTCTTACTGTTTATTTTTAATATGTGAAAAATCAATCCTAATTTCCTTTTCTTTGTACATTCCATGTTTCCTGTGTGGCATTTAGTTCTTGTCTGAACTCTTCTTTATACTTTCTACCTTGATGGTATAGACAGCTTTTCTCACCTGTACTCATATTTTGGCTATGTTATCCTTAAATTATTTTCTCTCCTTTGCTGTTCTGTTTTGACATTGTCCATCAAAAGTTTCTGCAGTATTATAGAATATTGACTTGCTCCTTGAAAGACTTGCCTCTACTCATCCCCTTTCAAAACCATTCTTCATATCACTTTAACTTTTTCACTCACTCTCTGACATTTTAAAAGGGTCAGCCACCATTCACTTTCTTAATCCAACCTCCTAGGAAGTTCGTCCTGTTCCCACAACTCATCCTCTGTATATATATATATATATATATATATATATATATATATAAAAAACTATACTACAAAAACCTTTATAGACTTTATTCAAAGGAAATATAGTATGCTATGGATTATCAAAAGAAAAAAAAAAAAGGACAGAAGTAGAGAGGCAGGTTTCCCATGAATTCTCCCTGGAATTGTTCTGCCTGCAAGGTTGTGGCCCTTTCAGATACTCAGGCACTCTTTACTGTAAGGGGGTCATTGGAAGGTGGGTCAGACACTACCTTTCTGGACAGACCTGTAAGAGAAGAAGGGGGTCTGCTGCTCTAGCGTCTGGACTTGGTTATCTTAAATCTCTGTGCTCATTTTCATTATCCTCCCCTTCAGGTTCAGTGAACTTTATGTAATTCCTCAATCCTTATTCTCCATCACCGCAGGACCTTTACAATGTTTCCTCTCCCAGAAACATTTTGACCTCTCATTACAGCATCCATCATCACACTTGATGCATCAGGCTTCAGTTTAGATGGGTCTTTCCTGTTCTCATTCCTTGGGTTAGAGAGTTCTCATATGTGTTCTCATTAAGACCTTAAATACAACACACTGTACCTTTTGTCATGCTTTATTATAACTATTTGGTTCCTTGCGCCAGTCTTTAAGTTTTCTGAGAACACATGCTCATCTCAGAGGCGTCTACCACATGATGCCTAGAGGTACAATATTGCTACCTATGACTTTTAGTGGTTTACAGTCTTAAGAGAGTGACCCACCTTAGACCCTCATTTACTCACCTATACATCAGTGGTGTTATTATATAGGTCTCATTTTTTTTGTCTATTTTATTTATTTATTTGTGAATAGCTTAATTTTTTCAGCATAACAGTGTTCATTGTTTTTGCACCACACCCAGTGCACCATGCAATCTGTGCCCTCTCTAATACCCACCACCTGGTTCCCCCAACCTCCCATCCCCCACCTATTCAAAACCCTCAGATTGTTTTTCAGAGTCCATAGTCTCTCATGGTTCATCTCCCCTTCCAATTCCCCTTAACTCCCTTCTCCTCTCCATCTCCCCTTGTCCTCCATGCTATTTGTTATGCTCCACAATTGACTATCTCTGCTTGACTTATTTCACTCAGCATAATCTCTTCCAGTCCCATCCATGTTGCTTCAAAAGTTGGGTATTTGTCCTTTCTGATGGAGGCATAATACTCCATAGTGTATATGGACCACATCTTCTTTATTTTGTGTTTTTGATAATCATATGCTTGGAAAAATTCCCAGCCTGACTCATAGTGAGTAATCTGTAAAGTTGGCTATAAAGCTTACTATAAAAGCAGTTCCTAATATATATATATATATATATATATATATATATATACACATACATATAATCAAATTATAGTTTATTGTATATGCTATGTATTATTGTATAATTGTATATTATTATTATTAGTCACAAACATATTCCCAGGATATGTAGCACAATATTAGCCATAGAATAGTGCTAAATCAATGCTTGTTGAATAAAACAACTGAAGAATGTATCCAAATCTGAATTTTCCACAGTCTACTTTTAAAAATAAGACTTAAATTTATTTATTTTATAAAGAAAGAGAGAGAGTTGGAAGTGCACATGTACATGGGAAGGGCAGAGGGAGAAGGAGAGAAACTCAAGCAAATTCCATGCTGAGTGTGGAGATGGCATCTGGCTCATCTCACAATCCTGATATTATGACCTAAGACAAAATCTAGAGCCAGATGCTTGACCAGTTGAGCCTCCCAGGTGTCCCTTCCACAATTCACTTGTGCAATGCAATGAATATTGCATTCTTTCGCTTGATCTCCAATCAAATCTTACAGGGTGGTATAAGGAAGGTCTAAGCCATAGGTCTTTTAAAGAAGTGTATTTTTTAAAAGATTTTATTTTATTTATTTGATAGAATAATAAATAATATATAAATAATAATAATAAATATTGGCTCAATAATAAATAATAAATATTGGCTCGGTATTATAGAAAAGGAAGCCAAGGTTCAGATGGAACCAATATGTGACTCAAGTTCACAGACTTACAAACTGAAAAATGAAATTCAAGAGATCAATAACAAGTAGACAGAGAGTCAGGCAAAAGAAGAGGGAGAAGCAGACTCCCCACTGAGCAGAGAGCCCAATGTGGGGCTCGATTCCAGGACCCTGAGATCATGATCTGAGCTGAAGGCAGGGGCTTAAACCACTGAGCCACCCAGGTGCCCAGAAGGTGTATTTTCTTTTGTAATGTTAACAATTTGGTGTTTTCCATATACTAATAATAAATGATAATAGGTATAAAAGTTCTAGTAAGAAATAACATTTATTTAGTACTACATGTCTGCCAAGTTTTGTTCCAAGAATTTTACATACATAAACCTACTTAGTTTCCACAAAAGCCCATAAGTACTATGTGTATTTCCACTTCATAAATGAAGAATCTGAGTAACAGATCTTAACAATTGCTTGTTATTAGACATATATTGAATAAAAAATATTTAAAAAGCAACAATTTATAGTCAATATAATCAGATAAAGGTTATTAATTTTCAATATAGTAGGTAATACAAGCTCCAAGGATGGAAAGAGAGTCATGATATGTGATATTCTGAATTGTGGCCTCTGACACTGTCTAAATACTTTACACTTATTGTATAAGTAGGTCTCAAACTATTTGTATAGTTCTTATTATTGGCTCGGTATTATAGAAAAGGAAGCCAAGGTTCAGATGGAACCAATATGTGACTCAAGTTCACAGACCTACAAACTGAAAAATGAAATTCAAGAGATCAATAACAAACATGAAAAAAATCAACCTTACTAGTTAAGAAATGCACACTAGTAAAAAAGAAACACCATTTTTGTTATCAAATCAAGCAAAGTTTTAAAAACAATGTTGAGTGAAATCAGTCAAGCAGAGAGAGTCAATTATCATATGGTTTCACTTATTTGTGGAGCATATCAAATAGCACGGGGGACATGGAAAGTTAGAGAGGAGAAGGGAGTTGGGGTAAATTGAAAGCGGAGGTGAATCATGAGAGACTATGGACCCTGAAAAACAATCTGAGGGGTTTGAAGTGGCGGGTATGGGAGGTTGGGGTAACAGGTTTGGGTATTATAGAGGGCACGGATTGCATGGAGCACTGGGTGTGGTGAAAAAATAATGAATACTGTTATGCCGAGAATAAATAAAATGTAAATTAAGAAAAATAAATAAATAAAAACAATGTTGACAAATGATAATAAAATGGTTATGGAACATACATAGACAAGAATCATTTTAAATGTTACAAACTGTATGATGAATATTTTGGGAATATATATACACACACACACACACACACACACACACATACATTTTTTAAACCTTTTTACCCCATTTCTTCTCCCACTGACTTTGGGTCCCTTCTGACTTGTTTAGCATGCTTTTTATGGGCTCTTTGCCAACCTTTTAGTATTTTATTCTCTCATTCATATATTCTTATCTAGATAAAATGATAAGGCTGAAAAATTCACCAAAAAAAAAAAGTACAAGAAAAATTAAGAACAAGAAGTACTGAAGGCTATGGACTTCATCAATATAGACATTGGTAATATGTCAGACTACAGTTCAGAATGAAGTTTCTCAAGGTGCTAGCTGGGCTCGAAAAAGGCATAGGAGATATTAGGGATACCTTTTCTGGAGAAATAAAAGCCCTTTCTGGAGAAATAAAAGAACTAAAATCTAACAAAGCTGAAATTTTAAAAAAGCTATTAATGAGGTGCAATAAAATGGAGCCTCTTGCTGCTATTATAAATGAGGGGGAAGAGACAATTAGTGGTATAGAAGAACAAGTGATGGAGAATAAAGAAGCTGAGCAAAAGAGAAACAAACAAGTGCTGGACTATGAGGGGAGAATTAGAGAGATAAGTGATACCATAAGAGAAATAAAATTAGAATTATTTTGATTCCAGAAGAATAAGAGACAGGGGGACAGAAAGCATATTGGAGAGAATTATAATAGAGAATTTCCTTAATATGGCAAAAGGAACAAGCATCCAATCCAAGAGGCACAGAGAACCCCTCTCAAAGTCAATAAAAACAAGACCTCACCCTGTCATCTAGTAGTAGAAATACAAGTCTTAGTGACAAAGAGAAAAATCCTGAAAGCAGCTTGGGACAAGAATTCTGTAGCACACAATGATATAAATATTATTTTGGCAGCAGACTTACCCACAGAGCATGGCAGGCCAGAAAGAACTGGTATGGTATATTCAGAGCACTAAATGAGGAAAACATGCAGCTAAGAATACTATATCCAACTATGCTATCATTGAAAATAGAAGGAGAGACTAAAGCTTCCAGGACAAACAAAAACTAAAAGAATGTGTAAACACTAAACCAGCCCTACCGAAAATATTGAAATGGGTCCTCTAAGCAAAGAGAGAGCCTAGAAGTAGTAGACCAGAAAGGAACAGAGACAATAACAGTAACAGTCACCTTACAGGCAATACAATGGCACTAAATTCATATTTTTCAATATTATGCTGAATGTACCCTTTCAATAGTTACCCTGAATGTAAATGGTCTGAACGCCCCAATCAAAAGACACAAGATATCAGAATGGATACAGAAACAAAGCCCATCAATATGTGATCTGCAAGAAACTCATTATACCACCACAAACACCTCCATATTTAAAGTGAGGGAGTAGAAAACAACTTACCATGCTAATAGACATCAGAAGAAAGCTGGGGAGGCAATCCTTATATCAGATCATTTAGCTTTTAAGACAAAGACTATAAGAAGAGATGAAAAAGGACACTATATCATACTCAACAGGTCTGTCCAACAAGAATATCTAACAGTTTTAAATATCTGTACCATGGGGGCTGCGAACTATATAAACCAGTTAACAACACAACCAAACACATCAACAGTAATAGTGTAAGAGTAGGGGACTTTAACACTCCCCCCACAGAAATGGACAGATCATCCAAGCAAAAGTTCAATAAGGAAATAAAGGCCTTAAATGACACATTGGACTAGATGGACATGACAGATATATTTAGAACATTCAATCCCAAATTAACAGAATACACATTCTTTTCTAGCGCACATGGAACATTCTCTAGAATAGATCACATCCTGGGTCACAAACCAAGTCTGAATCAGTACCCAAGGTTTGGGGCCATTCCCTGCATATTTTAAGACTACAATTCTCAGAAGGTAGAACTCAATAACAAGAGAAAAGTTGGAAAGAACCCAAACACATGCAGGCTAAAGAGCATCCTATTTAAGGATAATTGGCTCTGCCAGGAAATTAAAGAATAGAAATAATTCATGGAAAGAAATGATAATGAAAACAAGATCTTAGCAAACACGATCCAACAGCACATTTGAAAGATTATCCACCATGACCAGGTGGGATTCATCTCTGGGCTACAAAGATGGTTCAACGTTCACAAATCAATCAATGTGATAGAACAAATTAATATGAGAAGAGAGAAGAACCAAATGGTCTGCACAATCAAAGCAGAATAAGTATTTGAAAAAATCCAGCATCCATTCCTGATTAAAACACTTCAAAGTATAGGGATAGCGGGATCATTCCTGAACTTCATCAAATCTATCTATGAAAGACCCACAGCAAATATCATCCTCAATGGGAACAAGCTTGCAGCCTTCCCGTTGAGATGAGGAACACGACAAGGATGCCCACTCTCACCACTCTTGTTCAACATAGTATTAGAAGTCCTAGCAAAGCAAACAGAAAGCAAAGAGAAATAAAGGGTATCCAAACTGGCAATGAAGAAGCCACCTCTCTCTCTTCACAGATGACATGATTCTTTATATTTCAAACCCAAAGACTCCACCCCCAAACTACTAGAACTCATACAGCAATTCAGTAACGTGGCAGGATACAAAGTCAACTTTGAGAAATCAGTGGCTTTCTTCTACACTAACAATTAAAATTGAGAAAGGGAAATTAGAGAATCAATTCCATTTACTATAGCACCAAGAACCATAAGATACCTGCTAATAAACCTAACCAAAGAGGTAACTGATCAGTACTTGAGGAACTACAGAACACTCATGAAAGAAATTGAAGAAGACACAAAAAGATGGAAGACCATTTTATGCTCTTGGATCGTAAGAATAAACAATGTTAATATGTCTATACTGCTTGGGGCAATCTATACTTTTAATGATATTCCGATCAAAATTCCATCAGTATTCTTCCAAGAGCTGGAGCAAATAATCCAAAAATTTGTATGGAATCAGAAGAGAATCCGAATCACTAAGGAAATGCTGAAAAAGAAAAATAAAACTGGGGGAATCACGTTACCTGATTTCAAGCTTGATTACAAAGCTTTGATCACCAAGAGAGCATGGTACTGGCATAAAAACAGACACATAGACCAGTGGAACAGAGTAGAGAGCCCAGATATGGTCTCTCAACTCTATGGGCAAATAATTTTAGGCAAAGCAGGAAAAAATATACAGTGGAAAATAGACCGTCTCTTCAATAAATGGTGCTGGAAAAACTGGGCAGCTATAAGTAAAAGAATAAAACTCGACCATTCTCTTACACCATACATAAATATAAACTTAAAATGGATAAAACACCTCAATGTGAGACAGGAATCCATCAGAATAGTAGAGGAGAACATAGGCAGTAATCTCTTTGATATCAGCCACAACAACTTCTTTCAAGATATGTCTCCAAAGGCAAAGGAATCAAAAGCGAAAATAAACTTTTGGGACTTCAACAAAATCAAAACCTTCTGCACAGCAAAGGAAACAGTCAACAAAAAAAGAGGTAACCCACGAAATGGGAGAAGATATTTGCAAATGACAGTAGAGACAAAAGGTTGATATCCAAGATCTATAATGAACTCCTCAAACTCAACACACACAAAACAGACAATCTTATCAAAAAATGCGCAGAAGATTGGAACAGACACTTCTCCAATGAAGACATACAAATGGCTATCAGACACATGAAAAAAATGTTCATCATCACTAGCCATCAGGGAGATTCAAATTAAAACCACATTGAGCTATCACCTTACACCAGTTAGAATGACCAAAATTAACAATACAGGAAACAACATGTATTGGAGATGATGTAGAGAAAGGGGAACGCTCTTACACTGTTGGTGGGAATGCAAGTTGGTGCATCCTCTTTGGAGAACAGTGTGGAGATTCCTCAAGAAATTAAAAATAGAACTTCCCTATGACCCTGCCATTGCACTCCTGGGTATTTACCCTAAAGATAAAGATGTAATGAAAAGAAGGATCATCTGTACCCCAATATTCATGGCAGCAATAGCTATGGTCGCCAAACTGTGGAAAGAACCAAGATGCCCTTCAACAGACTAATGGATAAGGAAGATGTGGTCCATATACACTATGGAGTATTATGCCTCCATCAGAAAGGATGAATAAGAACCTTTTGTAGCAACATGGACAGGACTGGAAGAGATTATGCTGAGTGAAATAAGTCAAGCAGAGAGAGTCAAATATCACATGGTTTCACTTCTTTGTGGAGTATAACAAAAAGCATGGAGGACATGGGGAGTTAGGGAGGAGAAGGGAGTTGGGGAAAATTGGAAGGGGAGGTGAACCATGACATACTATGGACTCTGTAAAACAATCCGAGGAGTTTGAAGGGGCAGGGGGGTGGGAAGTTGAGGTATCAGGTGGTGGGTATTAAAGAGGGCATGGATTGCATGCAGCACTGGGTGTCATGAAAAATAATACTGTTAAGTTGAAAATAAATAAAAATAAATAAATTTAAAAAAAACCCACAATGGTTCAAAATCTGGGACACAGCAAAGGCAGTCCTGAGAGGAAAGTCTATAGTGATTCAAGCCTTTTTGAAGAAAAAAGAAAGGTCTCAAATA
This sequence comes from Mustela lutreola, assembly GCF_030435805.1. Taxonomy (NCBI): domain Eukaryota; kingdom Metazoa; phylum Chordata; class Mammalia; order Carnivora; family Mustelidae; genus Mustela; species Mustela lutreola. The sequence continues at coordinate 829,217 of NC_081307.1, forward strand.
CACAACCTAACCCTACACTTATAGAAGCTGGAGAAAGAATAGCAAAGAAAACCTAAACCCAGCCAGGGAATAGAAATCATATAAAACAGAGCAGAAAACAATGAAATAGAAACCACACACACACAAAAAAAAGTAAAAAGAAAAACAGTAAAAGAAATTAACGAAACTAAGTGCTAGTTCTTTGGAAGAATTAATATGTTAGATAAATCCCTGGCCAGACTTTTCAAACAGAAAAAGAAAGGACCCAAATAAATAAAATCATCAATGAAAGAGGAGAGATCACATGCAATGCCAAAGAAACGCAAACAATTATAAGAACATATTATGAGCAAATATACGTATCTGGAAGAAATGGATGCATTCCTAGGGATGTATAGACTACAACAACTGAACTAGGTAGAAATAAAAAACCTGAACAGACCCATAAACAGTAAGGACATTGAAGTAGTCATCAAAAATCTCCCAACAAACAAGAGTCCAGGGCCAGATGGCTTCCAAGGGAAATTCTACCAAACATTTAAAAAATAATTACTCCCTATTCTTCTGAAAATGCCCCCCCCTAAAATGAAAGGAAAACTTCCAAATCCATTTTATGAGGCCAGCATTACCTTGATCCCAAAACCAGACAAAGACCCCATCAAAAAGCAGAATTACACACCAGTATCCTTGATGAACACAGATGTGAAAATTCTCAATGCAATACGAGCCAATAGGATCCAAGCATACATTAAAAGGTTTAGTCACCATGACCAAGTGGGATTTATTCCAGGGCTGCCAGGATGGTTCAACATCCACAAATCAATCAATGCGTTACAATACATAAATAAAGGAAAGAACATGAACCATATGATACTTTCAATAGATGCTGAAAAAAGCATTTGACAACGTACAACATCTATTCTTGATCAAAACTCTTCAAAGTGTGGGGAATGGTAGAGAGTATCTACCGCAATATCATCAAAGCAATCTATGAAAAACCCACAGCAAATATCACTCTCAATGGAGAAAAACTGAGAGCTTTTCCGCTAAGGTCAGGAACATGGCAAGGATGTCCATTATCACCACTGTTATCACTGTTATTCAACATAGTATTAGAAGTCCTACCCTCAACAATCAGACAACAAAAAGAAATTAAAGCCATCCAAATCAGCAAAGAAGAAATGAAACCATTATCTAGCACTGACACAAAGAGAGATCATCCATCACTATCCATTAACTGAGTTGGAATAATATCCACAGTGTATTTTATGTGGAAAAGGGAGTGAAAATATTATGAAATCAAAATATCATGCAAAAGTGGATTTTTTTTATAATATGAGGAAATTTTATCTATTGGTAGTCCCCTGGGACAGAGCTTTATGTATATTTGAGAAAAAATGGTTTAGAGCAGTGTAGAGCCATGAGGGCCATACTCATGTTGCAGGTGCTTGTCTTCAAAAGAGGGCAGAGATAATGAACACAGGCATTTATTTCATCAAGACAGTTTTGGACATATTGATGATGGGGTGTCAGCTCAGGAAGGACCAACCAAATCATTGTGTGTAGCAAAATAGATATCTGAGTGATATCTGTTAAGAAGAGGCCAAATACTGGTGGAGGAAGTAGGGGAAGAAAATGTAGATAGCTCTCTGATCAGGGTTGATACTGTACTTGTGAGAGAAAACAAATTGTCATGGTTATTTTTAAGGTTGTTTTTTTTTTTTTTTTAATTGTGGGATGTGTGATATAAACAATTACATTCATCTCCTCAGTAAAATCCACAGTAAGTTTTGAATAGCTCACCATAAATAAGAGTGTATGTTTCCAGAGTATAAATGAGAGAATATGCTGAATTATGTATTCAGCACAGATACAAACACGGAGATGCTGAAGTGAGAGGAACAGAGACAAGTGATGTGTTTGTACCTTGAGCAAAAGTCAAGAGGGACAAGTAATGGAGCTCTCTGAACAAAACACGAAAAGGCATACGATGCAAAAGACTGCCATTTTTGCTTTCTGTATAGCCTAATCTTTCATAACAAGCATGTGCTGATAGCTAGGAAACATATTGGTTTCATTGAAAGAGCTATGCTCATCCGCTGGTTTGGTTAGCATTTCATCCATACTGATTGGGTATGGATCATATGCCAGTTGTCATGTGTTTCTTGACTTTTAAAATTTTACTTGCTCCAAACACCCATCAGCTTGACCGGGATTTCCTTACAACTGCATAAGTTCAAGATGCTCTTTACAAAGCCCTTTGGCCTTCCTTTATCTTGGCCCACACGTTACCCTTCATCACAGCATAAAGGAGTATCCACCTCCTCCCTCTCCCTAGTAATACATCCTTTAGAGAGAGTAGCCCCACCAATCTTGTCCTGTCTGCCATCTGCACCAAAATAGCTTCCAAGTCTGAGCATTTGACACACATCTGGCCTATGTGGCTAGAGCGGAGCTTGGCATAGAAAGAGCTGTGCACTTAGTGTAAGTCCTTCTGTGGCTCAGAGGGATCACAGTGCTGCCATCTTGACCTCAGATCATGCAGTCATTGCTGGTGTAACTGAAGGGAGTGCAGAAATTGGCAGAAGCCATCCTGTACCACTCCTCTCACCAAGACATATCCCTCTGGGGCTCACTTTGGGCTACCCCAAGGGTGGAGTTGGAAACTCACGGGGAATGTGGTTGTCTTTTGTCTGAGATGACCCACAAACCCCAAAAAGAGAAGTATGGGTTGAAGCTTAGGACAACAATATAATACTTGACAGAGAATATATCACTTCAAAGGAGAAAAAAAACACCCACCATGTTTTATTAAAGTAAACAGACCATTTATTGCCTAGATGGGAGTATATAGACAGTATAAGATCATTGATCTAAGTCCAGGTTTACTTGGCCATTAACAAGCTAACTGGAACTAGCAAAATGTGATATAAAACCTCATCACACTATGACAAATTTGTAAAAATAACAACAACTATATAGACCTTCACAAGAGTAGGAAATCTTAGAAATTATTGTGAGATATAAAGTTTGAGGACTTGGCTTCCAGAAGTTGAGAAAGAGAGTTGAATTCAGAAACTGATTTTACATTTTCAGAGCTCGGATATTTTCTGTTTAAAGCAGAAGTAGTTTGGTCTTTTGGTGACTGTATTCCTGATTTAACCCATTTTTCAGTAAATGAGTACACACACGGAGAAAGTGATGATCCCTCAATTTGCACAGTGGTATCCATCAGGGTCCAGTAAAGAACTGGATTCCCTGGAATCATTGCAATGAGTAGAATTTATTGAAGGGGAGCAAGCATGGGTCTGACAACCCAGAGATGAGCTACTGCTGGAAGCCACTGTATCCCCTGGGGACAAAAAACGAGATAATCTGAAGATGAAGCTGTGCCTCTTGGAATTCTACAGTGTGGAGGAACATTGCAATTGCTCTCACTCCAGAGCTACAACCAGGAGTAAGAAGGAGAAATCCTGAAGCTTCCTCTAGACTAGGCGTATTCTGCCAGTGTTCAGGTGGGCTAACCCTCACCTCTGCATATCTATTATAGTAGCCTTGGTTATGCAGAATATGGCTATAGCCTTTGTGTGTGAAGGTCAAGGCAAGCATGAATAGAGATTAATTTATAATGAGGATGATCAGCAAAAGATCTCCAAATGGTTTTCCAGTCCACCATTATAATGCAACTTGTGAATGAGTAGCTCTCTTTTTAAATTAATTGATTAATTTTTAATGACTGGATTCCTGTATATGGGTTATGACTAGTTTACAGGACAAGAACTAGTTTGGATGACTGGGAGGTTTAATGTTCTGCCAACTGCCAGGATCCATCCAGATTTCACATATTTTTAAAAAATGAAATATCTTTTCATATTTTCTATAATAATAATTATCTATTCATTTTATATTGAACTCACAGTGCCTATCAAAAATTATAAACATTTCCTGTGAAAAAAATCAACACCTACCATAATGGGGGACCCTAACACAGGATCTTTGGTGAATCTTCCTATGGCAAGGGTTTAAATGTCAGACAGTGAACAAGACAAATCATGGCAAATACAAGCAAAAGTCATAGAAACAAAATGCTAATACAAATCTTTTCCTTGTATTTTGTACAGCATATTATTTAGAAATGTGTTTGAGAGACGGTTAATACAGATAGACTATATCAGAATGAAGTCTTTTTAAGAGAAATTTTTATTCATCAGCTGTAATTGCGACATACCTTAGTGCTGTTTATTAAAGAATTCCCAAATTTTTGTATTCTAGAAACAAGTGAAAATGGTAATCCCCTTGTTCTTTACTTTGGCCAATAAAATGTGAATGTCAGTGAAATGTTCATTCCCAGGGGCACTTGAAGACTGTCCTCCCACTGCCAGAGGTAGCAGCAATTCTGCAAAGACTGGCCACGGTGCAGGCTCAGGTCCTTAATGAGAAGAATGCAGGGAATCATAGCGGCTATGTTGTTTGAAGCCACCATAATGTGAGTTTATTTTACTGCAGGGTGATTTTGCTTGTGTTCTTTGGTAGAGCAAGTGTTCAAAACAAAAGCAGCTCATGCTTGCAAAGCCTGGCATCAACGATGGATGTGGTAGTGAAGATATGATCAAGTTCTTCATGATGGTGGCTTCATGGCTTGAGAAAATGGCTTCCAACTGTGAACCTTCCCTTTGCTACATATTTTACATTAAAAAATAAAAAACCAAAACCAAACACCTGAGGCCTGAGGACTCTTGGTAATGGAGGTTATTTGTGCATTATCGGTCTGTTGGTGAGGTGCTTGGTGGGGACACTAACCTCTGCACTGACGCCATCATGCAACACCTTGGTTGGAGGCAAAGAGTGGCTTCCCAGATTTATGCAATGGTGTGAGCTTCACACAGCTCACACATCTGAGCTGCGGGACCTATTAAAAATAATTAAGAGCAGACATCTGCAAAACACTGATTACTGAGGCATCCATAGCCTCAGCAACATTCTATATGGATAACCAAGGCTTAGTTAAAAAAAAAAAAAAGAGTATTTTCCATTTTGTTTCAAAGAAGCTCATTGACCATGCATATAAAACACAAATATTAAAATGGGGAGAACTCATTCGGAAGTTTTTTCTTAGAAATTTCAGAAGCAGAATGATTTCTCCAGAAAAGAGACTTTGGCAAGATCACAGAAGGCATTGCACAGTAGGCCCGCAAAATTTTATGCAAGCATTCATCTTGTAAACGTTCCAGAGAATCTGCATTATGATGGAGAGCTGTGCCAATTTCTGAGAATACAAATGTGAATGAGACATTTTCTCCAGTCTTGTGGGATTTAGAAACAACACATCAGTGGAAATAGAGTGGAACTCTAGGGGAAGCATTTACATTGTTGGTCCAAAGCAAATTTACAGTCTAACGTTTAGAGTTAAATTTGATGCCATGCTTGGCTTTTAATAAATGACCAAAAAATACTGAAAATATCCTAAATTCCTGCTCATTTTAAAACTCCATTCTTTAATGTCTGGGTAGATGTGTGATAATTGGTTTACTGTAACTTCAAAGCAATCTGAGACCTAGATCTCCATCCCACCTCCCTCCCTGAATGGTGGTAGTGCTGCTGATGGACCAAATATGATATGAAGAAATAGAATACAGCTTGATCTTACTGTGGAGAATAAACATATTCTAGTAATTTTAAGTGGATGCTAAATACACAAAGCTAATTATTTTCCTGAACTGGTGTCCTTCAGAAATTAAATTGTAGTCTATTTCCTGCCCACTCACAGTTGTGTCAAGAATTCCCCAAGCAATGCAATCTAAGAACAACAACCATGGTAGAGAGTACTACTGCCATGCTGATCCTTGAATATTTTTTGGGGGGACTTGAATTATGTTGCTAATTATTTCAAGTGTCCACTTTCCTTTGCTGGCATTAGCCTGCAGAATGTATGGTTATTTCCTCTAACATATCAGCAGGTGTTTTTGAGAGCAGGAAACACTCCTCTGTGGAAGACAGAGATGAAATGTTTATACTATGTGAAGGGATAGTCATGCAGCATTTATCAGAACAAGGAGCTGCCTGAGCTGGGATTCCTTCTGTTCAGGTTTATTTCCTGGAGTGGTGATTGAGGTGAGACCCCAGCCAGACTCATTAAAGTTAGTCTTTTGATCTCTGCATGGGAACAATTAGAGTGCTTCTCCAAATATAATAGCTATCAAGAAAAAGGACAGTTCTTTGAAAGTTTAGAGGAAAGCAAACTTTACCCAGACTTCCACCTCAGAGAGAGGCCTCAGTCTATTCCCCTCTGGGAACATAGACTCCCCCTCTGCCAACTTCCACTGGCAGAGCACAGCCCCAGCCACTGTCTCAGGGGTCATAGAAGCTCTAGTTTGTCTCTGCACCACGGTGCTACTAAAACTGTAAGCCACATTTGTCCAGTGAAACTGCTTTTTATGAAGCCAGAATTACCCTGATCCCCAAACCAGGGAAAGACCCCAACAAAGAAGAGAATTTCCGACCAATATCCCTGATGATTATAGATGCCAAGATTCTTAACAAGATCTCAATTTATAGGATCTGACAGTACATTGAGAGGTGGATGCACCATGAACAGGTGGGATTTATTCCTGGGATGCAGGGGCGGTTTGACATTTGCAAATCAATCATTGTGATAGAACAAATCAATAAGAGAAGAGAGGAAAACCACCTGGTCCTCTCAATTGATGCAGAAATATCATTTGAACAAAATCCAGCATCCATTTCTGGTTAAAGCCATTCAAAGTATAGGGATAGAGGATACATTCCTAAACTTCATCAAATCTATCTATGAAAACCCACAGCAAATATCATTATCAATGGGGAAAAGTTGACAGCCTTCCCTTTGAGATCAGGGACATGAAAGGATGCCCACTCTTACCACTACTGTTCAACATAGTATTAGATGTCTTTGCAACAGCTATCAGACAACAAAGAGAAATAAAATGTATTCGAATTGGCAAAGAATAAGTCAAACTCTCTCTTTTGGTAGATGACATGATCCTTTATATGGAAAGCTGATACTATTAGAACTCATACAGCAAATCAGCAATGTGCAGAATACAAAACCAATGTACAGGGGTGCCTGGGTGTCTCATTGGATTAAAGCCTCTACCTTCATCTCAGGTCATCATCCCAGGGTCCTGGGATCGAGTCCCACAATTGTAATGAAGATCCCATGAAATTATGTCAGTGAAAATACTTGAAAACATAATGAGGATGAAAACATAGTGGAAAACATAATGAGAGTGAATTTATTCATATACTTAAATTAATGTACATCTTATCCTAAAAGTAACACATGTATGATCACAGAGTCAACCCCAAGGTTTCAGTTCTACCACTAACAGAGAGCAAAGCATAAATTTAATATAACCACTGGGCTATGTGCGCTGTTAAGTTTTGATTTTTCTGGTGACCAGAGAAAAATAAAATCGAGGGTTAAAGTTCCCCAGTCAGCATTATGGTAAGGGGTAAGGAAGAAGTTCTTGTTTATGATGTATTTCACTTGACACTTATTTCTCTAATGAGTATAATTCAAGGTCTTCTCATACTACAAAGCTAATGAGGGCATTTCTGTTCATGCAATTCTACAGTGAACATCTAGTGCTGGTTCTTGGGAGCTTTTTTTTCTTTTAGTGTTTGAGAAAAGCTTGTTCATATGTATGTACACTATACATGAAAGCCCAGAACAGTGAGTGATTCTAAAGATAAATAAAACTCACCTTTTCCATGATTTTGAACAGTCTTTGTTGAGAAAGAGCACCTAGACACATATACAAATTTTATTATGCAAACTGTTCCCTTAATGTCTGTATGTCAATCGATGCATGATGTTGAAAGATTTGTATTTATCTTTTTTTTACAGTTTTGATTTTCATTCCAGTTAGCTAACTTGAGATTATATTATTTTCAGGTGCACAATATGACTAATGTCACTGTGTTGAAAAGAAGGAGACATTAAAAGCACTTTAAATTTAGCTCTTTAGGCTATTTTAAGAGGTAACATAATTATGCTATTTTCCTTCTTGGGATTTAAACCCTTGCTTAGACCACCAACCCACTTCCAGAACACACCTGGTGCCAGTCCCTATGCAGAAATTCTCTTACCGCCAGTCTCCCACTGATTATTTCCAGGGCACGAGAGTAATGTCAGAACAGCCAGGCAGCACCTGGGCAGCAGTAGGATGGTACTGAGGGCCTGCATGTGGTACTTGACAGTGGAGGGGTGGGAAGCAACAGTGGGGAGGGGAGGCAGAAACCGGAGGGGTGCAGTGAGGCAGCAGGGGCAATGGGGGGAGCAGCAGGGAAGCAATGTCACTGGGTCACAGTCACGGCAGCTTTGGGGAGGTGCAGTGGGGTGGCAGTGGCATTGGCAGGGCACAGTGGGTCAGCAGCAGAATGGGGGGTGTGAAGCAGGACAGTACTGGAGTGGGGGTTAATGGTGGGGGGTGGGCAGGACCAGCAGGGTGGTGGTCTCATGGTAGTGGGGCAAGGCAGCAGCAGCAGCAGGGCAACCAAGGAAGGGGCAGTTGCCTTGTAATCACTGGCAGCAGCACCAGGCCAGCGGGCGGTGGGGCGGAGTCAGGGTGGCAAGAAGGGGTGACGTGGAGAGTAGTTGGGGAGGGCTGCAGTGGCAATCGGGGGATGTGCAGTGGGACAGCAAGACCCTGTGGCGTGGTAGCTGTGGGGGACAGGGCGTGGCAGGGGGAATCAAGGGCAACTCAGTGGGGCATGGGGCCATCACGGCATGGAGTAGTAAGTGGGGCCATGGGGATGCCCTAGCGGGAAGAGGTGGCAGCCAGATGATGACCCTATGGTAGGGGGGCGGGACCCATGGGGGAGGGAGCAGGGGTCACCAGAGGCAGGTGTGGGGACAGCCAAGTGGTCGTGGCACAGGGAGCGGTGGAGGGCCCATGATGTGGGAGCTGTATGACAGCCAAGTGGGGAAGCCCTGCAGTGACTGTTGGGGGTGGGTCGAATCTAGGCAGCAGCAACTGAGAGTGGGGGTGGGGCCAGCCTGGAGGTAGCAGCTCTGCTGCAATAGCAGCCGGGCGGGCGTGGTGGGCGGGCCCAGAGTGCACGCCTTGGAGGCGGGACCGCAGCGGTTAGGAGGGCGTTGTGGGCGGGCCCATCATGCATGTCATTGGGGCGGGGCAGCAGCAGTTAGGCGGGCATAGTGGGCGCGCCCACAGCGCACATCAAAGGGGCTGGGCTGCAACGGTTATTAGGGCATGGTGGGCGGGCCCACCGTGCACATCATGGGGGAGGGGCAGCAACAGTTAGGTGAGCGTGGTGGGCGGGCCCAATGTGCACGTCATGGGGGCGGGGCAGCAGCAGTTAGGAGGGCGTGGTGGGCAGGTTCAGATTGCACGTCAAGGGGGCAGGCAGCAATAGTTAGGCGAGCGTGGTGGGCGGGCCCATCCTGCACGTCAAGGGGGCGGGGCACCGAATCTCGGCAGAGACCAGAGACACAGGGCAGCCGCAGAGCCGCGGCAGCTGAGGTAAGGCGGGCAGTGTGAGAGGTACAGCATGGTGGCAGGGGTGCATGTGGTGGTAGCAATGTGAGCTGCGTGGGGAGAGGGGCAGATATTCAGGGTGGAAGTAACATGGTAAATCACCTGGCAGCGGGGAGGCAACGGAGCAGAGGGAGGGGGAAGCCGTTAGGCAGTCTTGGCGTGTGGGGGGAGGCAGGACCACATGGGAGTCAGTGGGACGTCAAGGTCATGGCACGGTGGGTGGGGTTGCATGGGCCTGAGGAATTGGCCGCCAGGAGACTACACTGAGGAAGGGGTTTGGGATCACAGGGGAGGGAGCAGGAGTTATCAGAGGCAGAGATGGGGGCAGGCAGTATTGGCACTGGGAGGAGTGGGAGCTGTATGGCACCTGTGGAGGATGGGTGGAATCTAGGGGGCCGCAGAGGGTGTGAGAAGGTGGGAGCAGCGCCAGGCAGCAGTGCAGCAGCAGTTAGAATGGCGTGGTGGGCGGGCCCATGGTACACGTCAAGGGGGGACGAGCAACAGCAGCAGGAAGGGTGTGGTGGGCGGGCCCATTCTGCACATCAAGGGGGCGGGGTGGCAACAGTTAGGCAGGCGTGATGGGCGGGCGCATTGTGCATGTCAAGGGGGTGGGGCAGCAGCGGCGGGGTGGGCATGGTGGGTGGGTCATTGTGAAGGTCAAGGGGGCAGGTCAGCAACAGTTAGGAGGTTGTTGGTGGGCGGGCCTGTCGTGCACGTCAAGGGGGCAGGGAATCAAAGTTAGGAGGACGTGGTGGGTGGGCCTATCATGCAGGTCAAGGGGGCGGGTCAGGAACAGTTAGGAGCCCGTGGTGGGTGGCCCATCATGCTCGTCAATGGGTTGGGGTAGCAGTAGATAGGAGAGCAGGGTGTGCGGGTCCATCATACATATAAAGGGGACGGGCAGCATCAGTCGGGCAGGTGTGGTGGGCAGGCCCATAGTGCACGTAAAGACAGCGGGATACATCAGTGGGGCAGGCATGGGGGGCGGTCCATTTGTGCACATCAAGGGGGCAGGGTAGCAGCAGTGGGGCAGGCGTAGGGGGCGGGCCATTTGTGCACGTCAAGGGGGCGGGGCACCAAAGCACAGTAGAAGCTGGGACACAGGGCAACAGTGGAGCCGCAGGAGCAGTAGTAAAGAGGGTTCTGTGGGGGGGTATAGCAGGGTGGTAAGGGTACATGTGAGGGTCATCAAGATGGTGGCAGTGTGAGAGGGGCAGGGGTGGGTGTGCGAAGCAGTAATGTGCGTGGCCGTGGCGAGGCAACAGAGCAGGGGGAGGGGGAAACAGTTACTCGGTCGTGGCGGGTGGAGGGGAGGGACCAGCCTGGCATCAGCGGGGCGTCAGTGTCATGGTGTGGCGGGCAAGTCTGCTAAGCTCCATGAGGGCGAGGAGGTGGCAGAGAGGTTAGAACACTCAGAGGGCGGGGCCGGCGGGGGAGGGAGTGAGGGTGTCACCAGGCAGCACTGGAAAAGGGAAGGGAAGCTTCTTGAGGTAAGGGGAAGCTGTGTGACAGCCGAGTGGGGCAGCCGTGTGGCATCTGTGGGGGAATGGAATATAGGCGGCAGGGCAGTGTAGGGAGGGTGGGACCAGTCCTGAGGCAGCAACACAGTGACAGCTTGGCTGGCTTACTGGGCCTGCTCATAGTGCATGCCAACAAGGTGGGACAGCGAAGCACAGCAGAGGCTGTGGGCACAGGACAGAGGTCGCGCAGCAGTAAGGGGGCCAGAGAGGGCACTGCAGTGTGGCAGGGGTGCATTTTTTGGGGTCAGAAAGCTGGTAGCAGTGTGGGGTGTGGTGGACATACTGGGCAACCACATGCTTGGCAGACAGGAGGCATTGGAGTGGGGGGAGGGGAGTAGCTAGGCAGTACTGTCGCTTGGGCCTGGGCAGGACTAGCTGGGTATAAGGGGGACACCAATATCATGGTGTGGTGGTTCAGGCAGCGAGCAAGGCCTGGCTTTGCTGGGCTTGGTGCATGTCTATAGCGTGGCACCACTGATAGCAGAAGCAGCAGGGACCCAGGATAGCAGCGGAGAGGAAATGGTGGTTGTAAGTGGGGGCACTGTGAACATCGGTCCAGCGTGGTGGGAGCAGCTCATGTTGTGAGGGCAGCTTGGTGGTACCAGTGCGGGGAAGGTGGAGTAGGACTCGTGGGAAGGCAGCAGCGTGGCAACAGGGGTAGGAAATCAGAAAGGCTCCGGAGTGGGGGGCAGGGTTTGCACTAGGTAGTAGCTGCAGGGAGGGGTGGCTGGAACAACACAGGGGCAGCGTGGCAGGTGGGGCAGGCATGCAAGTCAACAGGGAAGGGCTGCATAGGGCTGGACTATGAAGACCAGCAGCAACGGGACACAGGACAGCAGCAGGATATAGGGCAAGAGTGGGACACAGGGCAGCAGCAGATCAGAAGCAGAGTGGCGGTAAGTGGGCAATGACAGTCAGGGCAGGGAATAGGTAGTGGGGGTGTGGGGCACCCGGCAGGGTAGAGGTGCAGGGAGAGCAAGAGGGATGGTAGCAGCAATATGGTGGGGCAGCAGGACAGTAATGAGCATGCTGGTGGGCGGAGTGGGACAGCACAGCTGCACGGGTGCATGTGGGGTCACAGGCGGGTGGTGGCATGGGGAGAAGGGGGGATGGAAACAACTGGGAGGCAGTGGCACAGCAACTGCTCAGGAAGGGCATGAAGGGCGGTGTAGGGCCTTAATGCATGTCAGTGGGGACTGGACAGTGAAGGTCAGCAGTGGCCTGGGGCACAGGGCAGAAGCTTAGCTACAGCAGCAGTGGTAATGTGGACAGAATGAGGGGTGTGCTGCGGATGGCAGGGTCATGAGGCGGTGGCACCCAGGAAGTAGTAGCATTGGGAGAAAGCTGGGACGAGTGGGGCGGCAGCAGCAGGTCAACGGGGAGGGAATCTAGAGGCACTGGAGTAGCATGTTGGGGGTGTTTGGTGGGACCAGCTGGGCAAGAGCATCAGGTTAATATCTGTGTGGGCAGGGCAGGGGCCCTGCACAGCTGCGGGAGCAAGGGGACAGTGTGCAGTGAGGAAATGGCAGTGGGGGGCAGTGAGACAGCAGTGACTTGAGAAAGGCAGTGACGTGGAAGCGAAGCGGGAAGGGATTGGCCCTGATGTGGTTGGGAGTGACCAGCGGGGCAGCAGCTGCCTTGCAATGGCATAGCATGGCTTGGGGGCAGGGCGGGATGGTGGAGATGGGAAGAAGCATCACGGTGACCATGGTAGCAGTGGTAGTGCTTGGAAACGCAGGCACCAGGCCAGTGGAAGCACTGGAGAGTGGCACAGCAGGGTGGCAGAGTCCTGGAGGTGCACAAGGGAGTGGTAGGGGCACTGGGGGTGACAGAGCAGGGCATCAATTGCAAGCACAGGGCGGCAGGGCAGCTATAGCGAGGGTTAGCTGTTGTGGGACAAAGGGGCACTGCTGTGGAGTAGCAGGGTGGAGGGTGGCAGTGCTGGTTGCAGCGGCCTGCCAGCAATGGGATGTGGAAGGGACAGAGGCAGGTCTGTGGGGCGCAGCAGGGTGGCAGTGGGGGGATGGCACAGTGGGGTGGCCGTGGTATGGGGTTTGGGCACTAACCAGGCAGCAGAAACACAGATGGGGGTGTGGTGATTTGATAGCATCGCTATCAAATGCTTTTTCTACATATGTTGAGATGGTCCTATGATGCTGATCCTTCATTTTGTGAATGCGGAACATTAGTTTGATTTATGCGATAATTTTTATGTCTATGTTCGCGACAGATATTAGTCTGACATTTTCTTGGGGCACATTGGGGGGTTTCGATAAGGGACATGTTGGCTTCATAAAATGAGGTGGGGATTTCAAAATGTGGATGAAATGGTCCATCACTATGCCTGCCAGGCTTAGTTACAATAGATGCTAATAAACCAAGTGTGCTTGCGGCAGCCTTCTTGCATCTATGAAATGATCCCAAATCCGTTGAACTGAAATCCATCAGCCGCGTGGACTGGCACCTGCTGCCACCACCGCGAGGCATTTCTTTGCCTCACAGTGGGTCCTGTGAAGCTCTGATTCTATTTAGTTTGCAATCAGGTTTGGAGGCTGGCAGTGTTTTCTTATTGGGAAAATCCTATCAGAACTATACCCCAAATTGTCCCAGAATCCTGTAGAAGCTAGTTGCTGGAGGGCTGGCCCTTTGGGTCAGTAGCATAGTCTCTGGTTAGAGTGAAGCAACTTTAATCTCGAAGGTATAGGTTACATTCATATTGGGTGGTGATTAGTTGTTGGTTTTCTTTCTTTCTTTCTTTTCTTTTCTTTTCTTTTTTTTTTTTTTTTTTTTTTTTTTTTTTTTTGAGTTCCAGGGTCCATGAGAGGCATGTCTTAGAAAGGAAAGACCAGAGGCTCATTTCAGCCAAATAGAGTTGTGAAAAGAGAAAGAAAGACTAACAGAGTCACTCAGGTAGAGTAGAAAAGACATTGAGAAGGTAGAGTATGTGCACATCTCCTATGGGAGTTCTGTGTCATTGAAGTTATGGGGTAGATTAATGAGAACGCATGTCAAATGTGAAAAAAGATTCAAGGAGAAGTAAGCAACCCTAGGACGTTCATGCAAAATTCAGTTGAAATAGGGTTTCTGCAGATCTTCTGTTCGGGTTCTCAGAGCAGCAGGAACTTTACTTAGACTCTCGTCACTAGTTGCAAATGATGATTGACCTCCGGGCCATCTTCTGGCCCACATCCTCCTGCTTGGGACTGGCATAGATATCATGGAACTCCTGGTAGCCAACTTACCATGCATGTATTATTTGAAGGTCTGCCAGCAGCGATGCTAAGTCTTTCACAAATTTCGGGATCCTGTGGTATTAGCCTCTTTGAACTTGAGCTCTCTGCTGGAAGGGAGGAGCATGCTTTCAGTTTTGTATGATATTGTGTCTTCCTGAGTATGGGTCCTGTGACCTCAGCTAAATGCTCTCTGTGTTTTTACAGGTGGTGCTTCAAGGCTCAGGTGACTTGGCCTCCTTGGCAGCATCCAGTGCATCTGGCCTCTGTCTCTTCAGTGCAGATTCAAGTGCAACACATACAGTAGTGTGACCCCTGTCGTCTCCATGGTGGATGTGCATCACAGCAGTAAGTTGTCCTGGTTCTGAACTTTCTGCCTGGGTTGAGGTCCATGGTGTAACTTGGGTGCCTCTTTTGCTGGCTTCTGTATTTCTTCCAGAGGGAAAGATACCGTCTTCTTTTCAATTAAATTGGAGATGTACCCTTAGCCAGAATATCTAGAATTTGTTGCTTGGGGGAAAATTACTTAGTGGCACATATGGAGAAGGTTCTGCAAGTCCCTGCTCCAAACAAAACATCTGAACTACAGTTTGCTTCTGTTAGCAGAATCCTGAATTATTGCAGGGTTATCTTATAAATAGACATTCTCTCCAAAATAGTGTTTTATGTCAACATTCTTTTTAGGGCCAGTAAACTAGAGTAAAAAATATCGGGCATCTTTACAAATGGACCTCTGAGTGGACATGCTGTTTTTTGTTTGTTTGTTTGTTTGTCTTTTTTTTTTTTTAGAGGAGGAGGTGCAAGAGAGAGAGAGACAGAGACAGTGGGCAGGCACCACACACTTTGCAGGGCTCAATCTCACAACACTGGAATCATCATCTCAGCCAAAATCAAGAGGGTCAGTAAGAAGGTCACTCACATAGAGTAGAGAAAACATGAGGAGGTATAGTGTTTGCACAGCTCCTGTAGGAATTCCATATCACTGAAGATTCAGGGTAGATGAATGAGAAAATATTTCTAATATGAAGATTCTAGAAGAAGTAAGCATTGCTAAGATGGTCATGTGAAATGCAGTTGTAATAGGGTTTCTGCAATAGGTTTTTGGTTCTGGGAGCAGCAGGAAATTTATTTAGTCTCTTGTCACTAGTTGCCAATGGTGATTGACGTCTGGGTTACCTCTTGTCCTACACGCTCCTCCTTTAGTCTGGCATAGACATTGTGGAACTTCTGGTAGCCAAGATTGGAAGGGGAGGTAGAGAGGGAGAGAGAGACCTTTATGCAGGCTCCACCTGCGGTGCAGAGCATGATACATGCCAGGGGCTCGATCTCATAACCCTGATATCAGGATCTCAGCGAAAATCAAGAGTTTGTCCTTTAAATAAAAGAACCATACAGGCATTCCTGGATGTGCTTTGTGTTTATGGAAGGGAGCATACGTATCCCCTACTATTCTAAATCATCTAAATCGGGGACTGTTTCCATATCAGCAGTGGTCTTACATCTTCTCAGGCCAAGAGATAAGGAGCTATTCTTGGTGGTGGAGAAAAAGCAGTTGGCTAAAAAATTCTCATAGAGGGGTAGGAAGCCCTCACTGCCTGAATCTGAACAGTACAGTTTAATTCCTGTCCTGATATACACAATTCTTCAAAAACAGCACCATTGTAAAAGATGAAATTAATTTGCAAGTCCCTGGGTGGCACAGTTGGCTAAGCATCTGCCTTTGGCTGAGGTCAGGATCCCTGGATCCTGGAGCATCAGGCCTTGCATTGGGCACCCTTCTCAATGTGAAGCCTGCTTTCTCTCCCTCTTCTCTGCTGCCCAACTCGGACTGTTCTTGCTCCCTCTCTAGCTCTCTCACTCTCAAATAAGTAATGAAAATAGAAATATTTCTAAGCATATAATTAATTTATAAATCCTTTCCAATTTATGAGGACAATATTAGTAGAATTCAGGACCCATGAGAGGTAGATCACAAACCATGTGTTTGTTGAGTCTTGTTGCCATTCATCCTTGCAATCTACATACATCAATAGATTAATGTTTTCATGAACATACGTCAATCACCGTTTGTCCTAAGATTCTAAGTTACCCTTTCAATTGATGTTTTCATGGATCCCAGACAGTGTATATATGTTTCAAACTTCCTACCAAGAGACAGTACCAGTGTCATTTGTGAGCGCTAGTAAAGGAAAAGTCCCCCAATTTTATAGTGTGAATGGTTGTGAGACCCCTCCTTTTCAGTGACCCTGGCCTTTATGCAAGTACTGATGGATGGGAGCAGATTTGCTTTATTTCTAGCTATTGATTACTGAAATACTGCATTCAGCATCCCTCAGAACGTCACACAGTTGTATGTGTTTGTAGTGAAAAAATTGTCAGTGTCTGGGTTTGTACATCATTTTCACCCTAAGAAATTCCTTTGGAGGTATTTGCCCAGGGATTTTCTCATGTGAGTGCCCGGGTAAGAATATCCCCCCATTGCATTGGGATCAGTGTTTCCTCGATGTGAGGGTGTCGTTGTTGGCTAAGGAAGAAGGGATACCTGAGAACATTCCTTTCCTCATCACTCCGGGAGGATTTTCTTCTGTATGAATCCTCCCACGTCCTTAACATGTTGGCTTCATGAGGAATGGGATTCCTACATAGATTTCATCAGCATTCAGCAGCAGCAATGATGCAGGGTGTCCCAGGAGGTCCCTGCACCTTCGCTCCTTAATGAGGGATGACCCGCTCTCTGAGATGGTAGCAGGAGCTCAGGTCTGAGCCCCAGTTGAAGCTTCTTCCACCAAGGTACAACGCTAGTGGCTCTCCTCGTGTGAATTCTCTGGTGTTGGAAAAGTGACCAAATCTGGCAGAAGGCTCTGGTTCAGTGATCAAAGACACACGGTTTGTACTCTATGATTTCTGTGGTGGTGAGAAAGGTGGGCACTCTGGGTACAGGAAGGACCCCAGTAATGACAGACACAGGTTTCCCTGCTCTGAGTTGTCTGGTGTCTCCAAATGTGAGATCTGTATCTAACAACTCTTCCACGTTGACCACATTTGTAGGGGTTCCCACTGGTGTGGATCCTCAGATGCTGGCTAAGGGTATGGCTGTACTAAATGCTTTCCCTTGAAGATGGATTCAACCAGCTTCTGTCTATGGCAATGTGCCCATGGCCTCGAAGGGATGTATGTTGCTGCAGGCTCTGGTACAGCAATGCCACCACATGGCTTCTAACCCATGTGAGGTTATGGGGAAGAATAAGAACAGAGCTCTCTGAATGACGGGTATCCCACCTTTGTTACATCCCTAAGGTGCCTCTCCTGTGGTTTTGCTGTGTGCAGAGGTGAGCCCTGTCCTGGAATTGTTTCCCCCATGTGTATCATGTCTACTTTCCTCAGAAGGGTGAGTTCTCTTGTTTCTCCCGAGGTTAGAGCCCCGACCAAAGGCTCTCCCACACTGGGAAGATGCGTGTGGTGCAATCCAGGATGAACGAGTTCTGATGTCATTTGAACTGGGGACACATGGAGGAAGTTTCTTCCACATTGTCTATAAATACAAGGTTTCTCTTCCCAGGACATAGCACACATGGAATGAGGTGAGGTACATGAGAAATCTACCTCTTGTGCCCCAGCATTGGCCGATTTCCTGTGCAGGGTGAACCACTGCTAATGGCCAAAACAGGAGGGGCTGTGGAAGGACTGCTCACTCACGTTCCTCCCTTCCTGACTCAACATACGAATTCCAGCCCCTTACTTCAGGAATTGTCTCTGCATCAACCTCTGCATGCCACTTCTAGTCAGGTGCCACGTTACTTTCCGGAATTCAGATAGATCTTCCTACATGGTAGCCTCACATCCATGTCAACTGTTGATTAAATTTTAGATGTTTGAGTTTCAAGCTATATCATTGAGTCGTGTTCAAGACAGTGACTTTTACAGACACTCAGTTGATGGTTTGACCTGGGGTGCATTTCAGTCTAGAAATAAAACTATTCAGATTTCTATGCTATGCTGGGGTCATGATGGGAGGCCGACTCTATGATGGGGTTGGGGGTGGTCAGGCAAAAGGGAGATTTTACAAGAACGATGCAGTAGGACAGAGGACACACAGGATACAGGAGACTTTGCTCTTGTCAAATGAAGGTAGATTTTCCTACTAGGAAGGCATTAAATAGAAGGAGAGTTGGGAGCTTCCTGGAGGAATATTACTTTCCTCCTCTCCCAAGTCCTTCTCAAGGGACTGCAGGTTTGATTAGAAATTCCGTTTTATTGACATTTCCTTCTGCCTCAGCCTTCCTCACTGTGATGGAAGGGAGGGGTATGTTAGGGCTTCAGGAAATGGAGTTATGGTAGTTATGGTAGCTAGCCTCTTGTTAAGAAAGCCTCTTCCTTGAGAATCATGAGGACTTTTATAAACTGAGGAAGACTCTGGTCTTGCAGGGTTTTGATCTTTATTTGTGGATAATCTGTTTTTTTTTTTTCTTTCCTTATTTTAGGGCAGTTAGAGCACCTGAGGTATGTCACTCATATCACATGTTGGGGGTGGGGACTTTGTTGTGTGCCAGCTTCTGCTTGGTGCTCAACTGGCTTTCTCCTCCCTCCTTGTGTGCCCCTGAACAGTTTAGACTCTTCTGTCATTAAGGTTGTTGAAGGAGGATGGTCTCATCTTCTGTAAGTTCTTCCTGCTGAATAGGGGCATAGAGCTGTCCCTAACGTTGGGTCATTCCTGGTCAGTTGGGGGCCCTATCTGTGTCATATTTGTGAAATGAAGAGGCCACTGAATGCAGGGGAGAAGTTTTAACTGGATCCTGTGGAGTGGAAAGGACCATCTGTCCTCTGGAAGTTACTGCAGTGAAGGGTTCCTGGAACCAATATAAGGCATCATTATGGCAATGACAATCCAAAAGTCGCTGAGCTGTGGCATTGTCTGTTAGGATAGTGAGGATCCAAACCAGGAATTCAAGCCCAGAACCCATGTTGGAAGGATGCAGAAAATTTGAGACTTTGTATGAAACTAGTGGAATGCAGAATGGTGCAGCAACCCAGGAAGAGCCTGTAGAGTGTCCTCAGAGAGCAGCAAAAGGTACTCCCGTGGATCCCACATATGCGAGTGAGGAAAAGAGATGTCAGAAAATCAGATTCTTTTCAAACATGTGTTTCTCACCAAGAGAAAGTCTTGTTTGCTGCTAAAGAAACTTGAAACCCTGACCTGGCTGTTTCCTTTCCCAGGCACGGACCTCCCCTGACTTGTCTATTGGCCTAAACCTTCTGAATAAAATAAGCCCCTCTTGCATGGACAGATGGCTAGTGAAATGTGTGGTGATTGTCCTGTCACACCTGTTGAGGTTTGAGGTTCTCTTTCACCACTTTGCAATGCACAGAGCATCCCTCGTTCCTGCATGGAGGGTGCCCAGGACCACACAACGATGCCCAGTCCCTGAATACGACCTCATTTCTCCTTTGATAGGACACCTTTTGGGCCTACCTCAGAAAGCCCCAGCTAGGGCCAGTGGTGGGTGTGTGATTTCCCATGGGAGAAGGCCAGTTTAATTCTTAGACATCTGCAGGGAAATGGTAGATCTCCATGGAGAAACACAGAGTGAATTGGCCCCATCTATTCGTGGCCACTGCTCCTTTGTCAGGGTCTTCCCTGAATGGGCTGTTGCATGATGCTGCCCCAGAAGACGCCTGCAGAAGGAAGGAGACTGTCCCAGCACTCAGTGCTTCCAATGAGGTTGGGAAGATGCATCATGGGGCCTCAGATGCAGAGACGTGTGTGTGAGTGAAGTGGAAAGAGAGAAGTACTGTGACCATTCATGCCCGCGATGTACCATGACATCAGAGACCCATGGACACTGACTCAGTAAAAGGGATTGGAAAAGAAACACTTGTGTCTTTGGAGCACAGCTTCCCCCTTCCTATTTAGTGATGGGATCTGTTTTCTAGGGGAATCGATGTATAGTTGCAAGGAAAGAACACCTATTAAAGGGGCGCGTGGGCGGCTCAGTGGGTTCAGCCTCCACTTTTGGCTCAGGTCATGGTCCCAATGTCCTGGGATTGAGCCTCGCATCAAGCTCTCTGCTCACCAGGGGGCCTGCTTCCCTTTCTCTCTCTCTGCCTGCCTCTCTGCCTATTTGTGATCTCTATCAAATAAATAGATAAAATCTTAAGAGAAAATGAACACCTATTTAAATTGCAGGTGTTGAAGTTTTCATGTGCATGGATGTTCATGACATGATGGTGATGGGAGACTTCCCTGAGAAAGTGGACACCATTAATCGCCATGTGGAAGGGAACAGACACGTCTGAGAACATACTATTCACCCAACTGACACAAAAACCAAACCTGAGAATCACAGCACATGGGTTCCCATGTAAACACACCTACCCAGCACCCACTCCTACAGCAACTAAGACCAGCACGGTAGCTTCCGGGGGCAGGGTCATGAGGCCTCGGGTCACGGTCTGGAACATGACCTTTAGTCTCCTTGTTGCAGGATCTGGATTCTGGGTGGCTCTCAAGATGGAGCCTGCAATGAAGCCCCACCTTGCCCATTGTCCAGGTTGCTCCAAACCAATGAGTAACTCTAGAATACAGCATACATACCATTCTCCCTTTCCAGCAGGGCCACCTGTGATTTCAAAAAAGAAAATATTATGGACATCAAATCATGCCTTGTCCTGTGTGTAGAGCTCTTTTTTTTCTCTTGGTGATGGGCAGGACCATGGGCAGTGATATGAAATGTACTTAGAGGTTGCATGCCCTGGGTCCATTGGACGAAACAGGTGCCAAGGCAGTGTAAGTAGTACCCATGAAAAAGCTCACTACCCTGTGGACTGTAACAGAACATGCTGTTTCCTGCAGGGTCTTTGGAATATGGTATCCATGGGTAACAGACTCTCCCTCAATAATCTCCCCACCAAGGACCTTGTACGTGCTGAGGTGTTTGGATCTGATTTCGAGTATAGGAGAATCAAAGGTTGCTGTACCTCATATGAAGAAAGGCTAGTTTACCACCTTGGTGAAAAATGGGGCCTCTCCTTCTGTGCTGTCCACATCAAGGCAATTGCACAGGCTAGCCAGGGATCTAGGTAGATACACACAGAGAGTGTCCTGTCACCCACGGGGCTCATGGAGCTTTGTTTGGTGTGCACGTGTGGACAAGTGTGTGGAGGTGGGGAGTGAATCAGTATGGACTAAGCTTCAGTTGGCCCTTCCTGGATGGAGGAAGAAAGGTCCCGAAGAGGAGAAGGGATGTGAATAGTAACTCTGCCTCCTATTGGAGTTACAGGGCATGGAGTAGCTGTGAAATAAGTCCATCTCAAAGGCACACCTACTCCCTGCACCCAAATCTGCACCACCTAAAGGCAGCAGCATAGTTTCCGGGGACAGGGCCATGAGGCCACGAGTCTTTCTCCAGAAAATACTCTTCTGTTACTATGACCCTTATTCTCAATCCCGCAGGACCTGGAATCAGGGTGGCTTCATCATGGAGCCTGTGACGAAGCCCCACCTTTCCCCTTTTCCAGGTTGTTGCAAAGAAATGAGTGACTCTAGAGTACAGAATACTTACCACCCTCCCCTTCCAGCTGGGACACCTGTGATTTCAGGAAAGAATACAGTAAGATCATCAAATCATGCGTTGTCCTGTTTGCGTGACTCTTTTGTTCCCTGGGGGATGGGAGGTTTTGAGGTTCTCTTTCACCACTTTGCAAAGCGCAGAGGACCCCTCTTTCCTGGGGAAGATGGAGAAGTGTGCTAGAGGCCTGTGAGCCCCAAAGTATACATACCAAAGAAAGCAAATGAGATAAGAGGTAAGAGTTAAGATAACTCTTATCCTTTATAACTCTTCATAACTCTTATCTTCATAACTCTTATCCAGATAAGAGAGCAAAATGAGTCATACACAAATGGGCCCAGTCTTCCTACAGGTTCCACGTTCTGGGTTACACTGGACAAAATAGGTGGCAAGGAGAAATAGCTGCTACCTGTACCAAAACTCACTGCCCTACAGATGGTAGATGGTCCTCCTGTAGTTGTCTCGCCTCCCTGCAATGTCTCTGGGGTTAGGTAAAATTTGTTAAAAGACTCTTACTCAGACTTCTCCCTACCTTGTAAATTGTGTATGCTGAGATTTTTGTATGTGACCTTGATTAAAAAAGCCAGAAGAATTTTGTGTCTCCCACAAAGAAAGGCTGATGTACCACTCTTATAAAAAATGGGGTGTCTTCCTCTGTCATTCCTGTGAAATGTTCACATACCTGTCCATCCATCGAAGCTAGGGAGAGATACACAGAATGTTCAGTCCACTGGTGGGGCTCGTCAGGAAGAGCTCATGGAGTTTAGCTTGGGGCCAGCATACATGGGAATGGATGGAGACGTTGGGTTACATGGGTATGGACTGAGCAAGCTGATGCTTCATCAAGAATGGTCAGTGCAAGGAGCCGGGATGGAGAGAGAAACATTGACTCTGAACTTTATCTACAGGGAATTGAATCAGGGTGATCTCTTCAATCAGAAGTGGGTAAACACTACTGTGCATGCTCTGTTGTACTGACAGGCAAGTTCCTCCAACCAGCAACTGTGTCATGGTCATTGCCAAGACTGTTTCTTTGCCAGGATCAACCTGTGAGGCTCCTCCTTATATCTCACCTCTTCTAGGAGATTGTATTTCTTCAGAAGAACACTGTGTGGCAGGGTTGCATTCAATGGAAGCACAAGTACCCTAGAGGTTTCTATTTGTTCCTGAGACATGCATGGTGAAGAAAACCAAAGACATAGGATTTCTATGTCCTGACATATGTACATTACAAAAGAGTCCCCATCCTCAAAGTGCTTATTTTTCCCAGTCTTCCTTTCCTGTGGTATGTGTGTGTGTCCTTTGAGTCAGTGGGACCTAGTTTCCCAGGAGGTCCCCCCAACCCGTCCTCAATCAGGAACCAGCAATTTCATGAGATAGCGGAGGCCAGGCAAGAGAAGGGTACTCGCTAACCTGGCCATGTAGCAGAATGTCAGGAAATTTGATCGGGTGCCAAGCTAATGATGAGGCGTTCCTCACAGTTGCCATTTGCCAGTGAGCCTTCCCTCTGTGCATTCAAGATGTGAGCATTTTTGTAGGTCTGGTGATGATGTTTTGGTAGACTGAAGTAGGTTCTGATTCTTTTGTGTTTTGACCCTGTCTGAGAAATGTCCCCAGCTAGGAAAGATGTGTGCTGCTTCCTTTCTCCCCATCCCTGTTTGAGGAAAGGGAATCCTAAGCAACCCTCCAGGTATATCTGTGGTCAGCGAGGAATGTAGTGTCCTAGGTGGGTGTGTGCAGTGGGGATGAAGGAGGTTTGGCTTTGAAACTTTGACCCATATCCTGAACTCCATTAAGTGGGAGATGTCTTCTGATGAAACACGTGCACTCATCAAACCCACAGGCCCAGTTGCATCGCATAGACCCCCACAAAAACAAGCCCCCACCCTCAGACGCACCAAGCACACCACCTGAATGACCTACTGGTTTTCAGGGACTGTAGCACAGGGTCCTGGTTTTGTACAGGACACTCCATTTGTTCAGTCTGCCCCAGCCTTCGCTCTGAGCAGGAACTCAGAATGGAGGAAGCCCTCCAGACCAAATGAATAGACAAAGCCCTACCTTGTTCTTCAGCTAGATGTATCCCCAAAGTGACTGATGGGAGAATATGCACATGGCCCCTTTACAGTTGCTGCCTCCTGCAGTTGGAGAAAGGGAAACCCAGTGAGGATCCCAGCATCCTGTGCACACCATGTGCACTTATCAATGTGCTCTTGGTGTCAGAAGCAAGCCATATGGGATGCAGTCATTGAATTTATGATCCAGAGAAGGAGAAAATGACCTCGAGAAAAGGCTCCAACTTGGAATGTCAAATATCCCAAGACTATTTTCTTCAGCAACTCAAATCAAAGCTATTTTCCTAGACTGAATGACCTGGTGGAAAATGCTCATGACCATCCATTGCTTAAGGAATGGTGGTGGTGTTTTCTCAGTGCCTCTCTAAATATGGTGTCCCTTACTGATATAAACTCACTGCAGGCTCTCAGCACCAAGGAAATTGTCTCTCCCCTCTGGTATGTACATGCTCAGATACTCATGGAAAGAGAAATCAAACACTGCTTGTCCCTCAGAAGTACAAAATGACTTTACTGAGGGGACAGAGCGGCACAGACATTGAAGCTTCTTCCTTCAGATCAGGACCTGATCCTAGGGTCCTGGGATGGAGCCGCACATTGAGCACCCTGCTCAGAAAAGGAGCCTGCTTCTTCCTCTCCCTCTGCTACTCCCCCTGCTTGCACTACCATGCTCTGTCTGTCTCTCTCTCTCTCTGACTCCTTATTTTTCTCTTGCAAATAAATAAAATCTTAAAGAAAAATGTGTTTACCTGAGTGAGAGTTGTGTTAATTCCTCTGACCTCAAAATGGGTAGCTCTTCCATCAGGTCCTCAGGGGAATCTAGGAGGATACAGAGGCACTGTGAGGACACTGGTGTGGCTGCTCTGGAAGTAGGCTGGGAGTTTGGATGGATGAAGACAGGAGGCAAGTGTTTGTGTGTGTGTGCGTGCATAGGAGGTACAGACCGCACTGCTGCTGGACCTTCTCCTCGGTGCAGAGAGGAAGGGATGCGAGAGGAGCAGGAAGGAAATAAGGTTTTTGTCTTTCTAGCTAAAACAAGACTGATCAAAGTCAAATAGTCCAATACATGTGAACCTAAACCTGGTTTCTGTGTGAGGACCAAGTCCCATAACCTCTCCTGACTGACATGCCACTAAGGTGTCACATGCTGCTTCTTTGGAGTTCTGGGACCAAAATCCCCATATACTATGACTGCATGCATCATGTCTCTAAGAATTTGCACAGCATAAAAAGTGGCATTGCTTGTCGGGC
The DNA here is from genome assembly GCF_030435805.1 of Mustela lutreola. Classification (NCBI taxonomy): domain Eukaryota; kingdom Metazoa; phylum Chordata; class Mammalia; order Carnivora; family Mustelidae; genus Mustela; species Mustela lutreola. The sequence goes on from NC_081307.1 coordinate 854,373, forward strand.
TGAATTCAACCCTCAGAAAAGAAGCCTAGTGGTTTGCTTCACTCATCATTTGTCTTCAGAAAATCCCATGTACAAGGCTGGAGAAAACTAACATTGTAGCCTACATAAACTTTGATGTATTCCTTCCACTATTCTTGAGCTGTTCCATGTGTGTGTGTTTGCGATGAAGACAGTGGCTGTCCAAACCCTCTCAGATGTTCTGACCAGTGGGAAGTTCCTTACACAAAGGACTCCTGGAATGTGTGATGACACTCTGTAGGCTGGCTTTTCAGGAGATTTGCCCCGGGAATGTTGGGTCCAAACCTTTCCAAGCAAGTTTGACCTTGATTTCCTATTTGCCAGTGGTGCATGAGTGTGTGCTTTGAGAATTTCATCCTTCCTGAGGCTTACAGAAATCTTATCAAGTACACTAAATTCTCTGTGTTATGCTTTTCTGCCGTTGGTCGTGTGTACACATTGAGACTGGCTATGCCTAATGCTGCCCTATTCTGTCCTCCATGGGTACACACACTTTCCAGCATTATGGGCTTGAGCACAAGGATGTGGCTTTTCTCTGTGCCCTTGAGTCCAGGGACCAGGCTGTAATCTTTAACATGGGCTTCTATCCTTCCCCAGCATCTGTGACCTTGGAAGCCAATGTGTCATGATGGTTCTTTACCGGGAACTTCATAGAATATAGGGTTTTGGCTGTATACACAGATGCTGGTGCCCCTTTGCTAACTAGCACCTATGGTACATCATGACCCCCTGGCTGAGGGTCTAACACAGGTGTGTAGCCCAGAGCAACTTTCATATTGAAACCTGAGCTCAAATCTTGGCTTTCCAAGTAGGAGGTCAAGGGTTTGGATCATTCATCTCTGAGCCATGGCCATCTCAGAAAAGCAAACAGAAACATCCTCCAGGTACATCTATAGTGAGCAAGGGAAGGAGTATGTAAAGTGTGGCAGGGTGATGAGACTGTTTTGGCAGGGTGACACTTTGAATGTGATGAAAGTATGAGAAAGATCTCCTGAGAAAGGCACACATTTGTGTTCACAAGCATAACACATAGACACAGACCCACAACCATACAGCCACACACACAAGACCTTCATCCAACATGCACACAAATCACCCTTCCACAGGTACTAGTTCTTCCAGGCCCTGTACAACGTGGTGACCATGCCTCACTGGACAGTCTCAGTCAGTATCTCCCAACCCCCATTCCTTGTTGGAACCCAGATTCAGGGGCAGGCTTCTTTGTATTCTAGATTTCCTCCCAGATCCTGATGCTCTTAAGTATGTACAGCTGTCATTCCTCCCAAAGTCTACCTGTGATTAGGAAAAAGAAAACACAGTGAGGATCCCAGCATCCTGTACACTGTTGGGCCAGCTCTTTGGTTTGGGGAGGACTTCAGGCAGTTAATTGAATGAGGTCCCTTGGTTGAGTCTATGTCCCCCAACCCGAGTTAAAGAGGGCACTTGGAATGATTTTGGAGCTTTTCTTGGCAGATCTCTGAAGTCCATTCTGATTAACAGATAAAACATTCTTTTTTCAAGTAGAAACCTTTTCTGCAGAAGAAGTTGTTTGATCCCATCGAGATTGTAACTGTGGCTGTCCTGTGTCATCACCCTTTTTTGGTCCACTGTCCATAAGAGGTTGGACCCAGCATTTCTCCATGAGGGGAGACTGCTGCCCCCTTCCCATGGGAGGTAAAGTGCCAGAGTTTCATCCTCCACTGATAGAAGAAATCAAGTAAGGAACATTTCAGTTTCTGAGAAAGAGAGGCGAGCTTACCTCAGAGAGAGTTGGGGCACCTTCCTCTGTCCAGTCCCTAAGAAGGTAATTGGACTGACCATCTACAGGATCTATGATAACACAGAAGAGCTGTCAGGACATTGGCTTCACTACTCAGGAATGACTTAGCAGTTAACTCTGCTTGATGTGTATGGGAGGCCAGAGTGAATGGATGTGAGAGTGACCAAGCAAGGCCTGACTTGCTGCTGGGCCAACATCCTTGGTGTACATAGAAACACAGAGTGGGGGAGAAGGTGGAAAAGGGAAACGGGTCCTTGGCTTTCAAATGGGGGGGGGGAGTGATCAGTGGGTTTTGACCTGAGCATCAGGGTCAATCTGGGAAACACTCAAGGCACACTGGGTTTCAGGGTGTGGTCCCCTGAACCCTCCTGCCCACTGTGAAGCCAAGCCAGCTTGCCACTTCTTCACCTGGTCATGGGGCCAGTTCAGCTGCCTCTCCTGCATTTCTGCTGTGATCCTATTGGTTCTCTATTGCCTTGGAGTAGTGGGTTTTTTGGTGATGGAATCTAAGTAATATTGATGGTTGTATTTGTTAGCACATGTATGTTCAGTGACACTGCTCACATGCCTGATGCTTTGTAGACATAACTGCCATCTATGTGGAAAACTTTGCCATCCTATCTCATGGAACCTCTGTACCCATGACAACATGACCGACCCTCCCCGTTTCCTCCCTGCACTGTACTTTCCATTTTCTGGGTCTACGAATGTCCCTACCCTAGTGTCCTCAAAGCCTGGGATCATGTAATGTACCTCTTTCCTTGTGTGCATTCTCTCAAAATGTGTGTTAGGTTTCCAAGACCCCTCTATTTCCTAAAATATTGGAAACTTTTGTTTCTTCTTATGCCTGAATAGCACTCCATGGTGCAAATGTATGCCATTTGATGTGTCCTTTCTCCCATGATGGATTTGGGGGCTGTGCCTGTCTATGGCTATTGGGAACCCAGCTGTCTTAGACATTCGTGCACATATTTCTGTTTCCAGAATGAGAAGATATCACAGAATGCATTTGCCCAATTTGTAGAATGGTAAACACATGGAATGTACTGGGTACTTTAGTTCCCCAAATATGAGGTCGTTTTGTTCCTTTGAAGGTACCTAGCACACTCATGTAAGATGTGGCTAATGGATGGAAGTGGATGGGGGGGATCGTAAAACCTTCTTTGTATTCTGTTCCATTGTTATGTTCAGTGTTACTGGTGGAAAAAATAGTCTCTTCCTTCATACACATCTAAGAACCATGTTTCCTGGAGAGAGCTATATGGACCTGTGTAGGCACTTTTTTCCGGTGTCCCTTGGATCCAGTTTGAGTCAGAATTCCATCTTGACTTCTGGATTTAATGGTGATGGACAGCATAGAGGGAAACTGCTACCAGTGAAATCATAGGAAATTGTGTCTCAGCATTTTGAAAGCTTGGGTTATGTCTGTATTACTGAGTAGAAAAATGTGTCTCCAATCAACGTAATGAGTCAATATCCAAGGTACATTCTTGGGTGTCCCTGATGGGGTAGACCTGATCCTGGAGGAAGAACCGTATATTCCTCTTGGGTACTTGTGGAGGGGCTGGCATGGTAGTGGATGCCTCTGCATTCTCAGGGGGATGATCCACAGAGATTGCTGGATGACACATAGAAATAGAGAGTAGTGTTGGCATCTTGTTGACAGAAGACCATAGGGGGATTCGACATTTTTTTTATATTTTTATTTATTTATTTGACAGACAGAGATCACAAGTAGGCAGAGAGAGGAGGAAGCAGGATCCCTGCTGAGCAGAGAGCCCGATGCAGGTCTCGACCCCAGGACCCTGAGAACATGACACAAGCCGAAGGCAGAGGCTTTAACCCACTGAGCCACCCAGGTGCCCAGGATTCGACATTCTTTACTTCTAGTCCAACAATCTCCTCCCCCTACTCACCAGCTGCACAGCAGGCATTGCTCCCTCCAGGTGGGACTTAGGAAGATGTCACCATGTGCTGTGCTCTGAATTCCGCCCCCTCCCACACCACAGGTTCTGTGGGCATCTGCTTGTATTTAGCATAGACATTACAGAAATGCAGCAGAGCGCAGTCAGCATGCCTGATGGCCTGGGTTTACATCCCATTGAGCAGCCAGACCTACCCAAGAGCATCCCTGAAAGCCCTCTGTGCCCGGTTTCTCTGTCCTCCGGCCTAGACATTAGTGTGCCATCAGGGTGTCCCAAGTGATTTACCACAAGGAGCCCCTGGTACATAGGAAAGAACGGGATGCTTCCCAGTTGCTCTGCAGGTGTTGAGGAACATACTGCCTAGGGAATCAGCTACACGGCTGGCTGTGGGTGAATCCAGACATAGGATTTGGGATATCTCCAGTGCATGGGAGGATGGAAGCCCCCTCTTTATCCTTCACATGAGAATGATGCTTTATAGCCAACAGAGAATCCATGTCCCTTTCTCCTATCCTCCCCACAGCAGCACCAATGGGAGTGGAAACAGGCTGGAAGCCCCATTTCACAGTGGAAGGCACTGAAATGTAGTGTGGTAAAGGGACTGTCAAGAGTTGCCACCCTGATGAGGGATGGATCTGGGACAGGAATGCTGTTGTTTAACTGTGGATGGAGATCCCAAGCCCCTGACAACCACTCAGTGCCCCTGAGAAAACACTCTGAACCCCTGAACCAAGAGCTGCCCTCACAATCTCAAATTCCCTTTGCCAGTGTTTCTTTTTTTTTTTTTTATGGGATGTTGATCTCTTTATCTTTTTTTCATAGCTGAAATTTTATTATAATTTTTATTTTTATAAACATATATTTTTATCCCCAGGGGTACAGGTCTGTGAATCACCAGGTTTACACACTTCACAGCACTCACCAAAGCACATACCCTCCCAAATGTCCATAATCCCACCCCCTTCTCCCAAACCCCCTCCCCACAGCAACCCTCAGTTTGTTTTGTGAGATCAAGAGTCACTTATGGTTTGTCTCCCTCCCAATCCCATCTTGTTTCATTGATTCATCTCCTACCCACTTAAGCCCCCATGTTGCATCACCACTTCCTCATATCAGGGAGATCATATGATAGTTGTCTTTCTCTGCTTGACTTATTTCGCTAAGCATGATACACTCTAGTTCCATCCATGTTGTCGCAAATGGCAAGATTTCATTTCTTTTGATGGCTGCATAGTATTCCATTGTGTATATATACCACATCTTCTTGATCCATTCATCTGTTGATGGACATCTAGGTTCTTTCCATAGTTTGGCTATTGTGGACATTGCTGCTATAAACATTCGGGTGCACGTGCCCCTTTGGATCACTACGTTTGTATCTTTAGAGTAAATACCCAATAGTGCAATTGCTGGGTCATAGGGAAGTTCTATTTTCAACATTTTGAGGAACCTCCATGCTGTTTTCCAGAGTGGCTGCACCAGCTTGCATTCCCACCAACAGTGGAGGAGGGTTCCCCTTTCTCCGCATCCTCGCCAGCATCTGTCATTTCCTGACTTGTTTATTTTAGCCATTCTGACTGGTGTGATGTGATATCTTATTGTGGTTTTGATTTGTATTTCCCTGATGCCCAGTGATATGGAGCACTTTTTCATGTGTTTGTTGGCCATCTGGATGTCTTCTTTGCAGAAATGTCTGTTCATGTCCTCTGCCCATTTCTTGATTGGATTATTTGTTCTTTGGGTGTTGAGTTTTCTAAGTTCTTCATAGATTCTGGACACTAGTCCTTTATCTGATATGTCATTTGCAAATATCTTCTCCCATTCTGTCAGTTGTCTTTTGATTTTGTTAACTATTTCCTTTGCTGTGCAAAAGCTTTTGATCTTGATGAAATCCCAGTAGTTCATTTTTTCCCTTGCTTCCCTTGCCTTTTGCGTTGTTCCTAGGAAGATGTTGCTGCGGCAGAGGTCAAAGAGGTTGCTGCCCGTGTTCTCCTCAAGGATTTTGATGGATTCCTTTCGTACATTGAGGTCCTTCATCCATTTTGAGTCTATTTTTGTGTGTGGTGTAAGGAAATGGTCCAATTTCATTTTTCTGTGTGTGGCTGTCCAATTTTCCCAGCACCATTTATTGAAGAGGTTGTCTTTTTTCCATTGGACATTCTTTCCTGCTTTGTCGAAGATTAGTTGACTGTAGAGTTGAGGGTCTATTTCTGGGCTCTCTATTCTGTTCCATTGATCTATGTGTCTGTTTTTGTGCCAGTACCATGCTGTCTTGATGATGACAACTTTGTAATAGAGCTTAAAGTCCGGAATTGTGATGCCACCAACGTTGGCTTTCTTTTTCAATATCCCTTTGGCTATTCGAGGTCTTTTCTGGTTCCATATAAATTTTAGAATTATTTGTTCCATTTCTTTGAAAAAGATGGATGGTACTTTGATAGGAATTGCATTAAATGTGTAGATAGCTTTAGGTAGCATAGACATTTTCACAATATTTATTCTTCCAATCCAGGAGCATGGGACATTTTTCCATTTCTTTGTGTCTTCTTCAATTTCTTTCATGAGTACTTTATAGTTTTCTGAGTATAGATTCTGTGCCTCTTTGGTTAGGTTTATTCCTAGGTATCTTATGGTTTTGGGTGCAATTTTAAATGGGATTGACTCCTTAATTTCTCTTTCTTCTGTCTTGCTGTTGGTGTAGAGAAATGCAACTGATTTCTGTGCATTGATTTTATATCCTGACACTTTACTTAATTCCTGTATAAGTTCTAACAGTTTTGGAGTGGAGTCTTTTGGGTTTTCCACATATAGTATCATATCATCTGCGAAGAGTGATAATTTGACTTCTTCTTTGCCTATTTGGATGCCTTTAATTTCCTTTTGTTGTCTGATCGCTGAGGCTAGGACCTCTAGTACTATGTTGAATAGCAGTGGTGATAATGGACATCCCTGCCATGTTCCTGACCTTAGCGGAAAATCTTTCAGTTTTTCTCCATTGAGAATGATATTTGCGGTGGGTTTTTCATAGATGGCTTTGATGATATTGAGGTATGTGCCCTCTATCCCTACACTTTGAAGAGTTTTGATCAGGAAGGGATGCTGTACTTTGTCAAATGCTTTTTCAGCATCTATTGAGAGTATCATATGGTTCTCGTTCTTTCTTTTATTGATGTGTTGTATCACATTGACTGATTTGCGGATGTTGAACCAACCTTGCAGCCCTGGAATAAATCCCACTTGGTCGTGGTGAATAATCCTTTTAATGTACTGTTGAATCCTATTGGCTAGTATTTTGTTGAGTATTTTCGCATCTGTGTTCATCAAGGATATTGGTCTATAGCTCTCTTTTTTGATGGGATCCTTGTCTGGTTTTGGGATCAAGGTGATGCTGGCCTCATAAAATGACTTTGGATGTTTTCTTTCCACTTCTATTTTTTGGAACATTTTCAGGAGAATAGGAATTAATTCTTCTTTAAATGTTTGGTAGAATTCCCCCGGGAAGCCGTCTGGCCCTGGGCTTTTGTTTGTTTGGAGATTTTTAATGACTGTTTCAATCTCCTTACTGGTTATAGGTCTGTTGAGGCTTTCTATTTCTTCCTGGTTCAGTTGTGGTAGTTTATATGTTTCTAGGAATGCATCCATTTCTTCCAGATTGTCAAATTTATTGGCGTAGAGTTGCTCATAGTATGTTCTTATAATAGTTTGTATTTCTTTGGTGTTAGTTGTGATCTCTCCTCTTTCATTCGTGATTTTATTTATTTGGATCCTTTCTCTTTTCTTTTTGATAAGTCGGGCCAGGGGTTTATCGATTTTATTAATTCTTTCAAAGAACCAGCTCCTAGTTTCATTGATTTGTTCTATTGTTTTTTTTTGGTTTCTATTTCATTGATTTCTGCTCTGACCTTTATGATTTCTCTTCTCTTGCTGGGCTTAGGGTTTCTTTCTTGTTCTTTCTCCAGCTCCTTTAGGTGTAGGGTTAGGTTGTGTACCTGAGTCCTTTCTTGTTTCTTGAGAAAGGCTTGTATCGCTATATATTTTCCTCTCAGGACTGCCTTTGTTGTGTCCCACAGATTTTGAACCGTTGTATTTTCATTATCATTTGTTTCCATGATTTTTTTCAATTCTTCTTTAATTTCCCAGTTGACCCATTCATTCTTTAGAAGGATGCTGTTTAGTCTCCATGCATTTGGGTTCTTTCCAAACTTCCTCTTGTGGTTGAATTCTAGCTTCAGAGAATTGTAGTCTGAAAATATGTAGGGAATGATCCCAATCTTTTGATACCGGTTGAGTCCTGATTTAGGACCGAGGATGTGATCTATTCTGGAGAATGTTCCATGTGCACTAGAGAAGAATGTGTATTCTGTTGCTTTGGGATGAAATGTTCTGAATATGTCTGTGATGTCCATCTAGTCCAGTGTCATTTAGGCCTTTATTCTCTTGCTGATCTTTTGCTTGGATGATCTGTCCATTTCAGTGAGGAGAGTGTTAAAGTCCCCTACTATTATTTTATTATTGTTGATGTGTTTCTTTGATTTTGTTATTAATTGGTTTATATAGTTGGCTGCTCCCACATTGTAGGCATAGATATTTAAAATTGTTAGATCTTCTTGTTGGACAGACCCTTTGAGTATGATATAGTTTCCTTCCTCGTCTCTTATTATAGTCTTTTGCTTAAAATCTAATCTGAAATAAGGATTGCCACTCCTGCTTTCTTCTGATGTCCATTAGCATGGTAAATTCTTTTCCACCCCCTCAATTTAAATCTGGAGGTTTCTTCGGGCTTAAAATGAGTTTCTTGGAGGCAACATATAGATGGGTTTTGTTTTTTTATCCATTCTGATACCCTGTGTCTTTTGACAGGGGCATTTAGCCCATTAACATTCAGGGTAACTATTGAGAGATATAAATTTAGTGCCATTGTATTGCCTGTAAAGTGACTGTTACTGTATATGGTCTCTGTTCCTTTCTGATCTACCACTTGTAGGCTCTCTCTTTGCTTAGAGGACCCCTTTCAATATTTCCTGTAGAGCTGGTTTGGTGTTTGCAAATTCTTTCAGTTTTTGTTTGTCCTGGAAGCTTTTAATCTCTCCTTCTATTTTCAATGATAGCCTAGCTGGATATAGTATTTTTGGTTGCATGTTTTTCTCGTTTAGTGCTCTGAAAATATCATGCCAGCTCTTTCTGGCCTGTCAGGTCTCTGTGGATAAGTCAGCTGCCAATCTAATATTTTTACCATTGTATGTTACAGACTTCTTTTCCCGGGCTGCTTTCAGGATTTTCTCTTTGTCACTGAGACTTGTAAATTTTATTATTAGGTGACGGGGTGTGGGCCTATTCTAGTTGATTTTGAGGTGTGTTCTCTGAACCTCCTGAATTTTGATGCTCGTTCCCTTTGCCATATTGGGGAAATTCTCCCCAATAATTCTCTCCAGTATACCTTCTGCTCCCCTCTCTCTTTCTTCTTCTTCTGGAATCCCAATTATTCTAATGTTGTTTTGTCTTATGGTGTCACTTATCTCTCGAATTCTCCCCTCATGGTCTAGTAGCTGTTTGTCCCTCTTTTGCTCAGCTTCTTTATTCTCTGTCATTTGGTCTTCTATATCACTAATTCTTTCTTCTGCCTCATTTATCCTAGCTGTGAGAGCCTCCATTTTTGATTGCACCTCATTAATAGCTTTTTTTATTTCAACTTGGTTAGATTTTAGTTCTTTTATTTCTCCAGAAAGGGCTTTTATATCTCTCGAGATGGTTTCTCTAATATCTTCCATGCCTTTTTCGAGCCCGGCTAGAACCTTGAGAATTGTCATTCTGAACTCTAGATCTGACATATAACCAATGTCTGTATTGATTAGGTCCCTAGCCTTCGGTACTGCCTCTTGTTCTTTTTTTTGTGTTGAATTTTTCCGTCTTGTCATTTTGTCCAGATAAGAGTATATGAAGGAGCAAGTAAAATACTAAAAGGGTGGCAACAACCCCAGGAAAATATGCTTTAACCAAATTAGAAGAGATCCCAAATCGTGAGGGGGGAGAAAGGGGATAAAAAGAGGTTCAAAAAGGAAGAAAGAAAAAAAAAAAGGAAAAAGGAAAAAAAAAGAAAAGAAAAGAATTTTTAAAAAAAGAAAACAAATAAGAAAAATATAAAAAAGAAAAAATATATATATATATATTAGATAAACTAGTTAAAAAACGTTAAAAAAGAAAAAGGTAAAAGTTAAAAAAAATTTAACCACAAGGCGAGACAAAAAAACAAAAAATGAAAAAGAAAAAATTAAATTAACTGCAAGACTAAAAACAATCACAGGGAAAAAGCCATGAGTTCCGTGCTTTGCTTTTTCCTCCTCTGGAATTCTGCTGCTCTCCTTGGTATTGAAACTGCACTCCTTGGTAGGTGAACTTGGTCTCCCCTGGATTTCTTGTTGATCTTCTGGGGAGGGGACTGCTGTAGTGATTCTCAAGTGTCTTTGCCCCAGGCAGAATTGCACCGCCCTTATCAGGGGCTGGGGTGAGTAATCCGCTCGGGTTTGCTTTCAGGAGCTTTTGTTCCCTGAGCGTTTTCCGTAGAGTTCCTGGTGGACGGGGAATACAAATTGCGGCCTCTTGGTCTCCGGCCCAGAGGAGCCGAGAGCCCAGGGCCTCACTCCTCAGTGCGCCCTCAGAGAACCGCGCCCAGTTACTCCTGTCTGCCTGACCTCCGGCTGCGCTCCGAGCTCACCGAGCCTGCGACCGGTTCAAGGTAACACCGAGCTGTGAGCTTACTGTCGGCTCTGTCTCTGTAGCCGGCTTTCCCGTTCCAATACCCGCAAGCTCTGCGACACTCAGACACCCCCGATCATTTTGTGACCCTGCGTGACCTGAGGACACGCTGACCTCGCGTGGGCTTCGCCCCCGTTTAGCCTCTGGAGCGATGTCCCTCAGTGGAGCAGACTTTTAGAAGTCCTGATTTTGTGCGCCATTGCTCCACCGCTTGCCGGGAGCCGGCCCCTCCTCCCTGGGTCTATCTTCCTGTCGCTTTGGATTCACTTCTCCGCCAGTCTTACCTTTCAGAAAGTGGTTGTTTTTCTGTTTCCAGAATTGCTGTTCTTCTTCTCTTCGATCTGCCGATGGATTTTCAGGTGTTTGCAATCTTTAGATAAGCTATCTAGCTGATCTTTGGCTAGCTGAAGTAGTCTCAGCCTGCTACTTCTCCGCCATCTTGACTCCTCCCCCTTGCCAGTGTTTCTTTAGGGGAGACCGAGTGCCATTAGACAAGACTCAGCCCTCAGTCACCTCTGTGTTTGCGGCCCTGACATAAAAAATGTAATAGTTTCTTCCAAATGGAGCCCTAGTGAAGAACCAGGAATGTGTAGCATTGGCCATGTTCCCCCACCTGTTTGTAAGGTCAGCACTGTCACCCACGACCTTCCTGAAGGCCAGTAGATCCCCACTGATACCAGTGTTCTGCTCGGCTCCCAAGCTGATTCAAACTGAATTAGCTGAGTCCCTGAATTCTACTGCAGAAAGCAAAGCTGCACTGTATGTTAAATAACTATTTTTCTTTTATTTAAAAAAATATTCCTGAGGGCACATAAGAAACTTAAATGTTCATTTTACATCTGCTACTCTGTAAAACTCCTATTTATAAGACATTGTTTCACAAAGTCTAACTAGGACTTCTTGGGTAGCTCAGTGGATTAAGTATTGGCCATCAGCTCAGGTACTCCTCTTGGAGTCCAGGGATCAAACCTAGCATCAGGATCCCTGCTCAGGGGGGAGAGTTTCTCCCTGTGCCCCTCACCCAAGTCATGCCTCCTGTGTTGAATAAGTAAATATGTTAAAAAAAAAAAAAGGGACTTCCTGCGGGGCTCTCCTCCACAAGAAGGGCTTGTTTTCCTTCCAGGAGAGCCTTGGTGCCAAGGATGACAGTTACTAATATTGTCTGTGTGGTGGACTGCCTGAGCCATGAGCTAAGGATACAAACATATGTCTGTTGTTTTCCAGTGAGTTGCATTAATTTGGATCCCAAGGTGCCCTTTCTGCAGGGGACAGAGAGATACTCTTTGAAAACACTGGATTCCCGTAAGTGTCTGATTTCAAAGGCCCTTAGTGCACTGACCTCCCTCTTGCCTCCCACCCATCCTCAATTTCCTGTCTGCAGGGAGGGTCACCCTTTATGGACAGTGGGTCTTCTCGATCACTGGATGGAGCCTCCGGGGCCTGCATACATGGCATGCATGCGTGGTGTCCTTACATGGACACAGAGGATGAGGCAGGTGACATCTGGGCAGGCCCGTCTTGGCTGCCGAGGTCAGTCTCTGCACTCTGGAGTGTTTGGACCCCAAACCTCTCTGCTGGCTTGACCTCTTATCCTTGCACCCCCTGGAGCTTGGAATGCTGGGGGCCACAACCATTTTAAGTCCCTGCAGGACTGGTCACTGCTGTGTGTTCTCCTGAAAAGTGACAATTCAGAACTCCTTCGCAAAATCCCAGGGGATATAGGCATTTGTAAGCAGCAAATATAACGTGATCTCTTTAAAATAATTTCTACCTGGGGTACCTGGGTTTCTCAGTCACTTAAGCAGTTGCTTTCGTTTCAGGTCCAGGCCCTGGGATCAAGCCCAAGTCGAGCTACCTGCCTAGGGAAGGAAAGCCTGCTTCTCCCGCTGCCTCAGCCTGCCGCTCTGCCTATTTGTGAGCTCTATGTCTCTGGCAAAGAAGTGAATACAATTCTTACACGATAAATAAGCACATTTATAAAAATGAAACGTAAATAAAAATATTTTATGATTTATTCAACATAATACTATGGGAGGAAAACAAAACCCTGAGTAACAGCACATATTTATACATGACAATACAATTGTCAAGCCACTTCAGGTAACACAATTATACCATTTTATCTAATTGGTATCTAAATCTATCATTATTCTGGCACAGTTTTGGAAAAATTTCTTAAGGATCTTATGAGCATATGTACTTTTAAGGAATTAAGATTTGAACAATATCAAGTAACCTCTGTCACTTTGGCAAATGTCAGATAACAGTTAATTGTTGTTTATGACTTGGCGAGGGTTTTCTTGGTAGTGGTGGTGTGAAAAAAAAAGTGTAGCTATTTCGAGTAGCTTATAGACTATGATGGAGGAAATTGCATGGATTTCTGACATTCTGTCAAAATAGACATTTCAATTCCGACACCCTGGGCTGGTTTTTTGGAAAGAAATTTTCCGAAAAGACCAAACTGGGAACACATCAATTTCAGGAATCTGAATTTAAGGTGAGGTGGACTTCAGCATTTTAATGTTTTCTCTGACATTTGCCATGACCTGACGATGTACAAATAGCCTCACATGGCCCTTTGCATTGGTATATCAGTGTGTCAGTCAAGAAGCAGGTGCTGGGAAAGAAAGAAGCAAAAAAAGACACTTTTGTTTGGGGACTTATGGACCATCATCTGGGAGACACAGCGTGGAGAGAAATCAGGTGTGCTACTGATTTTGAGCAGGGAGTACAGGTTCGTGAGGGAAAAGCAAAGGCACTTGTTTTGAAAGAATGATGATGAGTCCTGGCGGCTTACAGGCGTTACTTTGTCTCTCTTTCAGTCCAGAGTAGAAGAATGTGTACCAGGTTGTGGTGGATTCCCAATGAGCAGGTCCCTGTGCCAGGAGTTAAAAGTTCATGGTACTCAGATACTTGAAACAGGAGATAGTCCTATGATTTCCTTCCTGATTGTCCTTCACACTCTAGTTTCAGTGTGACTCTCTTAGCAAAGCTTCCTTTGTTATGAATATTCATTGAGAATTCTCCTCCATCTCTTTTCTGCCATCATTCTAACAGGAAGACACCAATGATCCAAGTGTGTTTTCCTACCATCCCTGCTTCGGGTCACTTCTTCTCCTGGAAGGTGGCAGTTTCCTAGTTCCTGGGTCATCCAAGCTAGTTGAGCCTTCGGACTGCATCCCACTAAGAAGATTGGAGGACATCCCATCTAGATGGTACTTAGGATCTGATTTCTGGGTAGATCTGATGGCTGACTTGTATTCTTGGAGGAACAATTATTTTGACATTTTGAGTAGTACTGCAAGGGGAAACGCAAGGTAGAAGCCACTGGAAAATGACAAAATCAAAATACTCAAGAGTCCAAACAGTGCATTTCTTCCTCAGATGCTGGGGACTTTCCCCATCTGTTCTCACGGAGAGATTCTGGATGGATGGCAAGCCCCATGACGTTGTGTTTTGGCACCTCTGCTCTTCATCTGGAAGAGAGCCTGCTGTCCCATTGGCCCTGAGGGTAGAGTGGATGGGAGGGTCTGTGCTTATGCTGGGTGGATGATAGTCCCCGGGGAGGGAGGGACGAGGACGCCACAACACAGATTCTCTGTGGATGCCCAGGGTTTCCCCAAAGGACCTCAGTGTGTTTCCAAGGCAGGGAGCTGGTATCAGTAGCCCTGATCCCTTTATCTTTCCACCTGTAGGTGTGAAGAAATACTTGATGGCCTAGATGAGCATTGGCCTGAGCCTATCTAGTGCGCCATGGAGGCGTCTGTGGGTGAGACAGTATGCTCCGGGTGCCCCTCCCCTCTGGGATTCCTGGCCTACCTTTCTCAGGGACCAAGCAGCATGCCCTTGTTCCAGACAAAGACAGGGAGAGAATCAAGATTAAAGCAGAGATCAATGAGTTAGGAACTAGAGATACAGAACACATAATGAAACTAGCAGCTGGTTCTTTAAAAGACTCAAAAAGATTGAGAAATCACTGGCCAAACTATTCCAAAAGAAGAGAGAGTGTTCCCAAATAAGTAAAATTATGAATGAAAGGGGAGAGATCATGACTAACACCAAGGAAATAAGATCAACCATCAGAAATTATGACCAACAACTATATGCAAATAAGGTAAGCAACCTAGAGGAAATGGAACATTACTGAGCCTTAGAATAGGATGGGATTTATGTCCTTTGGATCATTGATGGACCCAGAGGGCATAAACTAAACTGAAATAGGAAAGACAGGAAGGACAAACACTATAGGATTTCTTCCTTTTTTTTTTTTTTTTGGAGTCTTTTATTTCTTTGTGTTCCTTGTTTCTCTGGCTAGGACATCCAGTACTATGTCAAATGAGAGTAGTGAAAGTGGACACACTTGTCTTTTTTCTGATCTTTAAGGGGAAAACTTTCAAACTTTTTTGATTGAATATGAGATTAGCTCTGGGCTTGCAATATGTGTTTTTTCTTTAATGGATTTTTTAAATTATTTTTTTTAATTTTTTATAAACATATAATGTGTTTTTATCCCTAGGGGTACAGTGATTCAGGTACCTGAATCACCAGGTTTACACATTTCACAGCACTCACCATCACTCACCATAGTACCTGCCCTCCCCAATGTCCATACCCCCACCATCCTCTCCCAACACACCTCCTCCCAGCAACCCTCAGTCTGTTTTGTGAGATTCAGTCTTTTATGGTTTGTCTCCCTCCCAATCCCATCTTCTTTTATTTTTCTTTTCGTACACCCAAAACCGCCTATGTTGCATCTCCACTTCATCATATCAGGGAGATCATATGATAGTTGACTTTCTCAGATTGATTTATTTCGACAAGCATAATACCCTCTAGTTCCATCCATGTCCTCACAAATAGCAGGATTTCATTTCTTTTGATGGCTGCACAGTATCCCATTGTACATATATACCACATCTTATTTATTGATTGATCTGTTGAAGGACATTTAGGTTCTTTCCATAGTTTAACTATTGTGGACATTGCTGCTATAAACATTTGGGTGCATGTGCCCCTTCAGAATGCCACGTTTGTATCTTTAGGGTATATATCCAGTACTACAATCACTGGGTCATAGGGTAGTTCTATTTTCAACTTTTTGAGGCACCTCCACGCTGTTTTCCAGAGTGGTTGCACCAGCTTGCATTCCCACGTACAGTGTAGGAGGGTTGCCCTTTCTCCACATCCTCGCCAGCATCTGTCATTGACTGACTTGTTCATTTTCGCCATTCTGAAAGGTGTGAGGTGGTATCTCATTCTGGTTTTGATTTGTATTTCCCTGATGCCGAGTGATGTGGAGCATTTTTTCATGTGTCTGTTGGCCATTTGGATGTATTCTTTGCAGAAATGTCTGTTCATGTCCTCTGCCCATTTTTTCATTCGATTATTTGTTCTTAGGGTGTTGAGTTTGATAAGCTCTTTATAGATTTTGGATAGGTAGTGGCCCTTTATCTGGTATGTCATTTGCAAATATCTTCTCCCAGATAACTTCTGACAGTCATCTTTTGGCTTTGTTAACTGTTTCCTTTGCTGTGCAAAAGCTTTTTGATCTGATGAAATCCCAATAGTTCATTCTTGCCCTTGCTTCCCTTGCCTTTGGCGATGTTCCTAGGAAGAAGTTGCTGCTGCTGAGGTCAAAGAGGTTGCTACCTGTTCTCTCCTCAAGGATTTTGATGGATTCCTTCCTCACATTATGCTTCTTCATCCATTTCCAGTCTATTTTCATGTATGGTGTAAGGAAATGGTCCAATTTCATTTTTCTGCATGTGGATGTTCAATTTTCCCAACACCATTTGTTGAAGAGGCTGTCTCTTTTCCATAGGACATTCCTTCCTGCTTTGTTGAAGATTAGTTGACCATAGAGTTGAGGGTGTATTTCTGGGCTCTCTATTCTCTTCCATTGATCTATGTCTGTTTTGGGGACAGTTCCCTACTATCTTGATGATGACAACTTTGTAATAGAGCTTGAAGTCTGGAATTGTGATGCCAACAACTTTGGCTTTCTTTTTCAATATTCCTCTGGCTATTAGAGGTATTTTCTGGTTCCATATATATTTTAGAATGATTTGTCCCATTTCTTTGAAAAAAATGAATGGGATTTTGATAGGGATTGCATTAAATGTGTAGATTGCTTTAGGTAGCATAGACATTTTCACAATATTTGTTCTTCCAATACAGGAGCATGGAACATTTTTCCATTTCTTTGTGTCTTCTTCAATTTCTTTCATGAGTACTTTAGAGTTTTCTGCGTATAGATTCTTTGTTAGGTTTATTCCTAGGTATCTTAGGGTTTTGGGTGCAATTGTAAATGGGATTCACTCCTTAATTTCTATTTCTTCAGTCTTGTTGGTATAAAAAAAAATGCAACCAATTTCTGTTCATTGATTTATATCCTGACACTTTACAGAATTTCTATACAAGTTATAGCAGATTTGGAGTGGAGTCCTTTAAGTTTTCCACATACAGTATCATATCATCTGCAAAAAGGGATAGTTTGAATTCTCTTCTGCCAATTTGGCAAAATTTGGATGCCTTTAATTTCTTTTTGTTGTCTGATTGCTGAGGCTAGGACTTCTAATACGATGTTGAATAGCAGTGGTGATAACAGACATCCCTGCCGTGTTCCTGACCTCAGCAGAAAAGTATTCAGTTTTTCTCCATTGAATGATATTTGCAGTGGGTTTTTCATAGATGGCTTTGATAATATTGATAATATGTGCCCTCTATCCCTACACTTTGAAGAGTTTTAATCAGGAAGGGATACTGCACTAAGCCAAATGCTTTTTCAGCATCTATGGAGAGTATCATATGTTTTATTGATGTGTTGTATCACATTGATTGATTTGCAGATGTTGAACCAACCTTGTAGCCCTGGAATAAATCCCAGTTGGTCGTGGTGAATAATCCTTTTAATGTACTGTTGAATCCTATTGGCTAGTATTTTGGTGAGAATTTTCGCATCTGTGTTCATCAAGGATATTGGTCTGTAGTTCTCTTTTTTGATGGGATCCTTGTCTGGTTTTGGGATCAAGGTGAGGCTGGCCTCAGAAAAAAAAAGTTTGGGAGTTTTCCTTCCATTTATATTTTTTTGGAACAGTATCATGAGAATAGGAATTAATTCTTCTTTAAATGTTTGGTAGAATTCCCCTGGGAAGCCATCTGGCCCGGGGCTTTTGTTTGTTTGGAGATTTTTGATGACTGTTTCAATCTCCGTACTGGTTATTGGACTGCTCAGGTTTTCTATTTCTTCCTGGTTCAGTTGTGGTAGTTTATATGTCTCTAGGAATGTATCCATTTCTTCCAGATTGTTGAATTTGTTGGCGTAGAGTTGCTCATAGTATATTCTAATAATTGTTTGTATTTCTTTGGTGTTGGTTGTGATCTCTCCTCTTTCATTCATGATTTTATTTATTTGGGTTCTTTCTCTTTTCTTTTTGATAAGTCTGGAAAGGGGTTTATCAATCTTATTAATTCTTTCAAAAAACCAGCTCCTAGTTTCGTTGATTTGTTCTATTGTTTTTTTTTTGTTATTGTTGGTTTTTTGTGGTTTGGGTTTGTTTGTTTGTTTGTTTCTATTTCATTGATTTCTGCTCTGATCTTTATTATTCCTCTTCTCCTGCTGGGTTTAGGCTTTCTTTGTTGTTCTTTCTCCAACTCCTTTAGGTGTAGGGTTATGTTGTGTATTTGAGATCTGAGAGAGAAGCGTGGTTGCACACGTCTGACACTGCACTCCCCAGGAGGAAGTCTGGGGAAGGCAGAGCACGCCGCCCCCAGAGAAGAGAAGGAGCCATTGGCCTTGTGGTCAGGAAAAGGATGGGAAGCAGGGTAGCCTGCCATGGCAGGAACAGCAGGCCGGTGGCAAGACAAGTGTCACCCGCCCTCTGTGTGGAGAGACAAAGCCTGGTTCCTAAGGAGACATGAGGGGACGACTAGGGCAGGGACGCATGCGCCACTCTGAAGAAGGAGTCTGGGCAGAAGGCAGGCCTGTCCTGTGCCTCTTGTCCCAAGGGGACTGCATCTCCTTGACCAACTGTCCGTAGGGCAGACTTGGGCTAGCTACCAGGTGCCATACCCGGAACTCGCAGAAACAGCTCCCTCGAGAAACGGGCAGTCACATGCCATCTTCCTCAAACATGTGACAGCGTTTTCGGTGGCAGGGGGTTTGCGGGGGAAGGAGTGGGGACAATCCCCCAAAGCTCCCCATTCCAGTGAACAGCGGTGTTCAGGGATCCTGTCGCCTCTCCTCTCCTGTGGGGAAGGCACTGGCCTTGTCCGCGAGTCAGCCTGAGGTCCAGTGCCAAAGGCCAAGCGTTGCCTACACCGGGAGATGGTAGTGTGCATAGAGTGCCATCTTAGGCCACGCACGCTGATGCAGGGTCGTGACTGTGTCTGCTTAGTTCGGTCTGGCAGGGTGTACCCAGGGTGTCAACATGGAGCCCGGGAAAGCAAGACACAAGAGACACTGGCTCTCCCGCGGCTCTTCTTCCCTGATGCGACAGAGCGAACACCCAAAGCCTTGCTGAGGAAGCAGCAGTGAAGTGCGGTTCGTGCCAAGCTGAAAACCTCTGCGAAAGCATAGCAGTCGCTGGGAAATCAGAGTCGGTTCTGTGGGCTGCTGTTGCTGCTTGCCTTAGCCTAGTATTCGCAGCACTATGGGAGAAACCCGCATAGAGCGAAAGCTTCTTTGCCCGGGCATCCCCTCTGGGAAAGCACAGCATTCTTTGGGAAATCAGAGTCCGGTCTGAGGGATGCTCCTGTTGCCTGAGCTGGTCTCCTCAGCACGGTGTAATAAACTCGCATGGAGCAAAATCCTCTATGCCTGGGCATCCCCTCTGCCTGAGAGAGAAGCGCGGTTGCACCTGTGGAATGAGCCTTAAGGAAAGGGACACGTTTTTTACTGCGGTCCCGAGGAGCAAGTCTGTGGAAGGTGCAGCACGCTGCTGGGGAGAAGAGCAGGAGCCATTGGCCTTCTGGTCTGGAAACGGTTGCGAAGCAGGAGAGCCGGCCCTGGCAGGCACAGCGGCCAGTGGCAATACAAGTGTCACCCGCTCCCAGTGCAGAGAGACAGAAGCCTGGCTGCTAAGGAGACAGGAGGGGATGAGTAGGGCAGGGCGTGTGCTCCTCTCTTAGGAAGGAGTCTGGGCAGAAAGCATGCCTGTCCTGAGCCTCTGAGCCCAAGGAGACAGCAGATCCTTGGCCACCTGTCCCTGGGCCAGACATGCGCTACCCACCAGGCGCCTACACTGAACTCGCAGAAACAGCTCCCTGAAATAACGGGGAGTCAGATGCCATCTTCCTCCAGGATGTGGAAGCTTGGAGGAGGCACGGGGTTTAAGGGGAAGTAGTGGGGACAGTCCCCCAAAGCTCCCTATTCAGTGCACGGGTGGTGTGCAGGGATCCTGTCACCTCTCCTTTCCTGTGGGGAAAACACTGGCCTAGTCTGAGAATCCGCCTGAGCGCCAGAGTAAAAGGCCAAGCGATGCCTACACTGGGAGATGGTAGTGTGCATAGAGTGCCATCCTAGGCTACACACGCTACTGCAGTGTTGTGGCTGTGTCTGCTTAGTTCGGCATGGCAGGGTGAACCCAGGACGCAAACATGGAGCCCGGGAAAGCAAGGCCCAAGAGGCACCAGCTCTCCCGCAGCTCTTCTTCCCTGACGTGACTGAAGCCTTGCTGAGGAAGCAGCAGCGAAGTGCTGCTGTTCGCTCCAAGCCAAAGCCTCTGCGAAAGCACAGCATTCGCTGAGAAATGTTCTGCGGGCTGCTGCTGCTTGCCGGAGCCCAGTCTCGCGGTGGGAGAAACCCGCATACAGCGAAAGCCTCTTTGCCTGGGCATCTCCCCTGGGAAAGCACAGCGTTCCTTGGGAAATCAGAGTTGGGTTTGGGGATGCTGCTGCTGCTTGCCTGAGCTAGTCTCCACAGCTCGGTGGAAGATACCCGCATGGAGCGAAATACTCTTTGCCCTTGCATCCCTTCTGCCTGAGAGAGAAGCGTGGTCTGTCACCGCGCTCCCCAGGAGCAAGTGTGGGGAAGGCACAACACGCCGCCCCCGGAGAAGAGAAGGAGCCGTTGGCCTTGGGGTCGGGAAATGCTGGGGAAGCAGGATAGCCTGCTTTGGCATGAACAGCAGGCTGGTGGCAAGACAAGTGTCACCCGCTCCCTGTGCGGAGAGATGGAAGCCTGGCTGCTAAGGAGACCTGAGGGGACGACTAGGGCAGAGGCACGTGCTCCACTCTGAGGAAGGAGTCTGGGCAGAAGGCAGGCCTGTCCTGTTCCTCTGGTCCCAAGGGCAGACTTGGGCTTGCCACCAGGTGCCATACCCGGAACTCGCAGAAACAACCCCATGGAGAAACGGGTGCACTATCTAAAAAGAGATCAGTGAACTTGGACTGGAGTTAGTAGACATGGAAGAAAATAAAATATTACAGAGAAGAATACTCTATGGTCCACAACCTAAACGGGCTGGGATTCCCATCATTTGGATCCCTGTAGCTTTACAATAGTCAATTAAATTTATGTATCTCCGATTAAAGTTGATTCCCCAGTACTTTTTTAAGCACCTTGTAAAGTATTGTTTCCCAGAAAGAAACGGATTTTGCACATGTATCTGCCTTTGTCTCTGGTCATGATCTCAGTCTGGATCCTGGGATTGAGCTCCATATCGGGCTTCCTGCTCATTAGGGAGTATACTTCTCAGTCTCTCTCTGCAGCTACCTCCCCCTGCCCCACTCAGGCTCTCTCTCTCAAATAAATAAATACAATGTTTAATTTTTTAATTAAAAATAAGATAAATAAAATAAAATAAAAAGTCTGGTCTTACTGCCCCACTTAGCTCCTTTTTTTTTTTTTTTGAGTTGTAATTAAAGCAGCATGAGAGAAGATGAGGCTCTCAAACAAAAAAAAAAAAAGGAAAAAATTGAGTTTTGTTAGGATTTAAGATCTTGTCTGCTAGACAAAAACGTTGGCTTTGTTAACATGTGAAAGTTAACAAAAGAGAATAAGATAGAATTCTATTAATTTTTGTAGAAATTAAAAATTTCCTCCAACCCAACTACATACAGACCCATTAAGTAAATTCATTCCAATGTCCCAAACCAACCTTTTCTAATAGTAATGCATCTGTGTAAACAGGGTCAACCCAAGGAATAAATAAATATTATTAGATTTTTCCTGGCTCTTCCACAGTCACATCTGGGTATATTGGTAGCAAGCCAATTATCTATCTTATAAGACATGATATCATAAGGAAGGGTATTCTGTCCACTGGAACAACTGAAAATCATTGTAATTTTATTCTGGTGCAGTAACTTGAGATGACACAGTGTGGGTTATGAATATATTTTATTTTTTTTACTGGAAGAAGAGATTATAGAGATATTGGTTATCCAAGAGAGATTGACAGGTGTTGATAGTTGCCAGGTCAAATATCAACATCTACTTTTTCCTTTAATATCAGAAAGCACTGAGGGATTGACAACAAGGAAACTTAAAACAACATCAAATATTTTATTGTCTCTTTTCTAGTTATATTGTATGCATATGACAAAGTATCAGTCGTACAAGCTATCATTCTCTTTACCTCTATCTTTCTGCCAGAAATGTGGGCTTAATAGTGAGAACTCCAACAGCAATTTTTGCAACTGTGAATAAAAAGCCATGAAAACCTCTAAGATAGTTCACTTGACTTTCTTAAGACTCTGAACCAATACCAGAAAACAATCTCTGTAGTCATCTTGTTAAATGAAAAAATATGGTTAAACCACATTTGAAAGTCTACTACATACAGCAAAATGTAAATCTTAATTGAAATATGTCCTTTCAGCTGTGCTTAAGCAACTGAGTCCTGAGCTTTTCAGGTTTTCAGTCTGAAAGAGTACACCTCTGGTGCTCTGAAAGGGAAGAGAAAGGACACCCTGTTCTCCATATAAATTAAAGAAGAGAAATCTGTGCATTTAAGTGGGCCATATAAAATTTATCAAGCAATTACCTCCTAACTCCTTCCTATCCAAATTACCTGATATGCTCTCCCTACTCCTTTATTCCACGTTACTGCCTTTTCCAGGATTCTGTCTCACATCACAACATGTCTTCTGTTATTTCCTTCTTGCAAGCTAGTATTGTTTTCCCCATCTAAAAAAGTCAACAATCATTGTGTATTTCAATTCCCATTTTCCTCAAATACATTGAGGAAAATTACTCTTTTCTCATACTCAGTATCTTTGTCTTTATTGGGTTTGTACTTTGCTTTTCCCCATCCTTTACTGCTATTATATAATCAAATCTAATAACTTCTTCGAGAAAGTTAAAAATTCCTGCATAGCCACACGTGAACACAAAGTCACTGATTTTTAGCAAACCTATAAGATAGTCAGACATCCATTCAATTTCTTTTTTTAAGATCTTATTTATTTATTTGACAGAGAGAGATGACAAGCAGGCAGAGAGGCAGGCAGAGAGAGAGCCCGATTTAGGGCTCGATCCCAGGGCCCTGGGATCATGACCTGAGCTGAAGATAGTGGCTTAACCCACTGAGCCACCCAGGCGTCCCTATATTCAATTTCTTAACTGAGTCTCAAATGCATCCTAGTTCTAACCTAAACCTAAGTTATACTTCTTACACGTTGTTATATGACCAAATTCTTTCAGTTCAGTATTTTGTAACATATAAATATTAATCAATTGATGCTTTGTCTGTGTATTTCTATGAAAATAATTTGAATACTATAGATTTATTGTTATATTTATAGATTTATAATCAAAGTTTCATCAGTTGAAGTTTTTGGAAATTTCAGATATAATGATTAACCTAAAATGATACTGCCTCAAATCCCTCTGATATCAAGGCCCAACACCTGATTATAGCCAAACCTGTGGTGGATAGTTCCATGGGAAATTGCAGTTACTTAACACTGATAGCATCTCATGTTCTCTCTCTCATTTTAGAATGTGTCCAACACAACCCAAAAGTGTAGGACGAGAGTTAATGTCCTCTGAGGACAGCTCTCAGTGAAGTGGAAATAAGAACCATAGATAAAATTGTCAGTTTTCAGGTCTTCATGAGGACAACTTGAAGAAGTTTCTCAGGACCTTTCAGTAAAAGCAAGCCTTCCTTTTCTATCCACAACAATTATATCAACAATGTACCTCTTTGACAAAGTTGCTTCTTCACTGTATCACTTTCCCATTCTTTTCTACCTTGGATAATCTCCAAGATAAACTAACAGTACTCAAATCCTTTGTCCTACTCTTTGCTCTCAGGATAAATGGAGCCAAAAGACTTAGATTAATATCAAGTTCTGAATGGGATGTTAGGGCTATTTCTGTCCAGATTTTCATAAACATAGGGACCTTTGAATTATCAGGCTATAAATAACTTCTAAATGGAGGGGGCAAAAGCAAAAAGTAGAAATTTTTATGTTTGATTTTTAATCAGGATTAATTGACTTTATTGATTATTAAAAATACTAACATTATAAAAGTGTGGATCTTTGTAAAACAATGCCATAATGTAAGAAATAAGTTGCATAGTCCTTTGGAGAATATTAAACCAAGTGTTCAGGTGCCATCTAATTTCTTGTTTAATCCAGAACTTTGGTGTGCATTATCTTGAGGAATAGGATTTTGAAGTCCAGACAGACTAACAGAAAATTGACCCAAATGTGTGTGTTTATATTTCTGCTTTTGTTGTAAAAATCAAAGTGTGATTGCTGTTTTAAAATGGTAAAACTAATAATGTTCATGGACTCTATTATAAATTTTCTAATTGTATGGGAAGAATCCAATAAACATACAATTAATTGAATTGCAAATCCTCAAAGAGCTACAGGATCAGGTAGTGGTATGTTTTGATTCAACAGCATCATAATGCAGCATTTTATACGTGTGGCTAATGGATATTTTCATGAATGTTTGCTAGCTAGTCAGCCAATACAGAGAAATATTAGGTAGGGTAATTACTCACAGTTGTGTTTAATAAAATGAGAGAAAATTATCAAATGACACTAATAATAATTATCCTATAGCAGGCTAAATAATTCAATGATAATTACAAGTATTAATCTAGCTTTCTTCCCTGATTATGACTCTTCTCTCCTTTATCATAATGGGAGTAGCAGATTGTCTGCAATGAATTGTGAAAACCCAGCAGTGACTTTGGCAGTGAAGGCCTCCCATCAATTTTGATAGGTTAAAATGATTCTGGTTGGTCTTGAGCAAATGTGTCAATTTTTTTTTTCTGTGTTTGTCATAAAAGAAAGAAGCAATAGTAAATTCTTGCTGTTATTCCATGGAGCCAATAAAATCATACTGCCAACAAGAGGCTGTTGACACCGAAAGTGTAGTTAACTGTCTTGAAATACTAGGCCTCGAAATAAAATTCCAATATTTCACATAACCTCTTTTTTTTTTTTAAAGAAAAAAAAACAAAATAAAACAAAACAACTATACTGCTTACATTAGGGCCTGGCTGATGTGTAACTATTTTTGAACATGTCTGCTCTAAGTGTATATATATATATTTTTTTTCTGTGCAATAAATTCATTTAGAGATAAATTTGGATTGCAAATTATTTTGGAGGAGGCATGGTATTTGTGGCTAGTCTTACAAGTAAAAAGGACTAAAAGAAAGAAGAAAAACATTTTTTATTACAGCATATTTACATCTGTCCAAAGTACTTATTTACTATAATACTGACTAATGTATAATACTGTACACAAAGAAAGAAGTTAAATGAGTTCTAATTCAGTCGAAGTATAGCTGGCCATTTTAAAACTTACCACTGAATCTTTCTGGTATGAAATGTGATATCTGGCAATCTGATCCAGTTCATTACATCAGGTCATTTGTATGTTCTTATTACCATTTTGATAGCATAGCACATTTTATAACCCAGATATTTTACAATGGAACTATGATGCATGTATTTCAAAAGTATAGACATACATGAAGCTATGAGGTCAAAAAAGATGAATGTCCGTAGTACCATATAGACTCAACAAATAAAAGTGTCCAAGGCTCTGAGTGAGATTTATGAATATTGTGTAAGATTAGGCCAACATGTGGTTTTGATATAAATAATATGTTCTTAAATTAGAATTACAGTCGTTGAGTACAGTGTTGAAAATGGCAGATAGATTTTAGCTATCTTTGCTCACTAGGGAAAATGGAAAAATGTTTAGTTTGGTCAGATTTTCACTTAACTTCTGAAAAATCTTACATTTGAGAGAACCCTTCTGAAATAAGAATCCTTAAAGACATAACCCCTTTGGCACAAGTTTTCAAGAAACTTGTTTGATGTTGTAGACAATTATAGGGCACACGTACTGTTCTAGATGTTTCATGCCAATAATATGTAAGCCATACCAAGGCTACATATACATATAGAGATGTTCCTCAGCTTACAAGGGGGCTATGTACAGAGAAACACATAAAAAATTGAAAATGCATTTAATACCCCTAAACTATCAAATATCATAGCTTACCTTAAGCTTATTTAAACATACTCAGAACACTTACATTTGCCTGCATTTTGGGCAAAATCATCTTAAGCAAATCCTATTTTATAATATAGTATCAAATATCACCTGCAATTTATTAAATATTACACAAAAAAAGAAGAATCCTTATATATAGAATGGTTGTAAGAATATCAGGTGTTCACCCCTGTAATCTTCTAGCTGACTGGGAGCTGTGGCTCACTGCCCCTGCCCAGCATCACAAGACGGCACCATACCACATGTCACTGGCCCTTTTTATAAAGACCCAAATTCAAAATTCAAAGTACAGTTTCTACTGAATCACTTTCACTTTCACATCATTGCCAAATATATCGTAAGTTGAATCATTGTAAATCAGGAGCCATCTGATTTGAAAGTTAAATCACCAGTCACCCATATACACACAAAAAAAGGCCTTCATGTAGGGCCATCTATGTATCTCTAAACAACATAGCATGACATATCAACGGCAAAAAATGGATATGAAGGTAACAATTGCTGTGCGTCAGTACTCTGAGCAGTAACATACATGGCCTTACTCACCTAGCAGAACTCCAGAGCTAGCTGATGGCAAGGAATTTTACAAATGTTTGCTGAACAGCTTAAGCACTATTATTTTTAACTTAGTGTGCATATCTGTTTTCTCAAGATATGTTAATTTACTTTATTGACTTATTACAAAACGAAATAATTTCCTCTTATTTAAGTGGCAGGTAAATAGAATTCTTTTTAATTTAAATCAAATGGCTTTTTAGGGAAAATATACTAAAAATTCTGAAACTTGTATTGCTTATGAATCTTTTATTGGAATCCTAATCAAGTTGTATTTTTCAAGTTTTTCCTAAATAATCTTCAATGAATTGAAAATATTTTTTGGATTTTATTCAAGGCTATTAACACACAATTTCACTTTGTTAAATATAGTGCTAAACGTTCAACCAAAACGTTGTGTCTTTTTTTTTTCCACTACCACATCCTCCATCTACTGACTGGATTCTCTCCCCAACTAGCACATATATACCATTGTCTATCTTTAGGATAAGTAAGGGTCATCTTTTGTCTTTATTCTATTCCTCGTATGCCTCTGAACTTGTTGAATTTTAATATAGTCACACCATAAGCATCACATATTTGATTCCTCTTTAAATAGTAAACAGTGCACAACCAGAGCATACCTTCAAAGCTATCAATAGACTTACTCTGAAATATTATTTTTGTATTTTTGTAAATTTAAATAATTAAATTATAGAACAAGAGTTTCAGGTGGTTAGGTAGGTGTTGTAAGTTTACCCAAACTGACTTTTGTCAAACTCGTTTTTGTCATCATATATGTCAAGTAGTTTTCTCACGTTTATTTTTAGAATATCCTTGAATAATGAATATTTACACTGATATCTAGTATAAAAATCTTTCAATTTATTTTAGAAACATTAAGATATTGAAAATCAATCTATCTCTTTAATTCATTGAAGACATTTTTGGCTTGTTTCCAGTACTTTCTTATTGGTTAAAGAATGAATTTGAAGTAGTCTGAATTTCATTATTATATGGCACTTTCCCTTTGATGAATACAAAGACGATATTCTATATTAGCTATCTGAGAAGAATTTATTTTTTTAATTTTATTTATTTGTGAGTGAGAGAGAGCACAAGCAGGGGGAGCAGCAGGGTGAGGGAGAAGCAAACTCCCGGCTAAGCAGGGATTCTGTTGCAGAACTGAGTCCCAGGACCCTAAGATCATGACCTGAGCTAAAGGCTCAGGCGTTTAACTGACTGAGCCACCCAGGAGTCCCAATCTGAGAAGAGTTCTGTATGTTATTCCTATTCATATGAAGTTTAAAGTCTAGGTGATTAACTTAATATTTTAGTGGTGATTACATAGATAGCACTATGTTCCAGGCAGAGAGTAAGAAAGAAATATTAAATCAACCATATTCTATGCATTCTAAATGAAAATAATTAATCAATCATAATAAATCCTTCTATTTATGGAATATCAACTTATAAGCTTTCCTCCATATGAACAATGCCAAATAACAGAATAAAGGGTCATCTAATACAAATAAAGGATAGAATTAAAGAATTCTGGTAAGCCATTTAATTTTGAAAAATGCTGCAATATTGTTGCTGAGTTGTGGTTTTCAGTTACATAATATCTGATAAGTGTAGAAGTAACATGAGTGTTACGTGAGATGAGAAATGGTATATAATTAAGATATTTTTAAAAGTACAGATAAATACAAATTTGTAAACATAGCATTATGGAGGAATAAAAATAAATGATAGCTACACACTCTAAAGAGAGTAAATCTTGGAAAGTTAATAGAGAAGTAAAACAAGGGCAGGGCAAAAAGTATGGTACATTTTTATGAAGTTCAAACAAATTCTGTGAAACCATAGATGGACTTAAAGATACTATTATGTATCAAATATTGTAAAAATTAAGCAAGGAAATAGCAAACATAAAATAACCAAAGCATACAAACTTGGGTAGATACAATAGGTGTGATCATGTTCTACTTCATAAAGAGATGAGTTAATAGATAAATAGAAGTAACTAGACTTTTTAGAAGTTACTAAAACTTTGCCTGTTGTTTCTTAGTAATATAAAATATATGGTTTTTTAACAAAAACGCTTATCTTAAAAATATTTAAAAATAAATTTCAGGCTACTCATAAGGTTCTATTTACTTTTCCACTGACGGAAAAGCTGGTTGTTGTAGTTGTAGTTGTTTGTTTGTTTTAGTCTCCTCCTAGTTTTTATTATTATAATGTGGAATGAGGAATGTTAGACTGAAAAGTGAATTATTTTATAGACAAAAATCATTACTTGATTCACCTCCTGGTACAGCAGATGGAACTCCTGAAAATATGCCCTTTTGCCATATGGAAGAGTAACAGTTATGCTTACTTCTGAAACATGCTTGGTGGTGGGCCTAAATAGTGACACCATAGTAAACATTTTGAATATTTGCAATTAATTTTTATAGTCATAGTGCTCCAAAAGGCACTGCTGGTATCTTAGCAGGTATTTCAATAAAGCTAAAAGTTCCCTGACTGTTTAAAAATATTAACAAGGCACAAAGCATGGCAGAAGTGTTGTCCTCAGATATTATTTTTTTCCATATGCTCCTGATTCCAGACACGACAAGTTATTTTTTTTTAATTTTATATAAAAGATTTTATTTATTTATTTGACAGAGATCACAAGTAGGCAGGGTCAGGCAGAGAGAGAGTGGGAAGCAGGCTCCCTGCTGAGCTGAGAGCCCGATGTGAGACTCGATCCAAGGATCCTGGGATCATGACCTGAGCCGAAGGCAGAGGCTTTAACCCAATGAGCCACCCAGGTGCCACAATGACAAGTTAATTTTTTTTAAAGATTTTATTTATTCATTTGACAGAGAGAGATTACAAGTAGGCAGAGAGGCAGGCAGAGATAGAGAGGAGGTAGCAGGCTCCCCGTTGATCAGAGAGCCCGATGTAGGGCTCCATCCCAGAACCCTGAGATCATGAACAGAGCTGAAGGCAGGGGCTTAACCCACTGAGCCACCCAGGAGCCCGACATGTTATTTTTGATAGATATATATACAATGTATTTTCCAGTTATAACAAAAATGGTTCTGCTGTTTTTAAGCTTTTTTAAAAATTACATAATTTTTTTTAAATTTAAATTTTATTTTTTAATGTTTTACTTTTCTTTTCTTTTTTGTAAAAAGATTTTATTCATTTATTTGAAAGACAGAGATCACAAGTAGGCAGAGATGCAGGCAGAGAGAGAGAGAGAGAGAAGCAGGCTTCCTGCGAAGCACAGAGCCTGATGCAGGGTTCAATCCCAGGACCCTGAGATCATGACCCGAGCCGAAGGCAGCAACCCAAACCACTGAGCCACCCAGGCGCCCCAATGTTTTACTTTTCAATATACTACTTAGAATATAAAACCTATTCCATTTTGTAAGAAGTTTACCATTTAAAAAATGGTAATTTTCTCATTATGTCATCCCCTCGCATTGCTTTATTTTGAATAAAATATTTCACAATAAACATAACGGATGCTTTCCTTTTGATGGTTCTTCTGTTGGTCATATTGTATATGAGCCATGACAATTAGTTTTACAAAATTTACTGATGTTTGTTGATATGTTTTATCATAACTAATTTTCCATCCCTTATCTAGATTCCCCAGCTTTCAGACAGGTGGACACTTCAATAAACCATACCCAAGGGATGTATCAAGTACTTCTTAGACATTCTCTCAGATCCTTGAGGTCTCATTTTGCCTAGGGATTTGCAATAGGTTCTGCCAGAGGCACCACTGTGACAACTGATGTCCATGGTCTATCTCCTGCTAAGCTCAGGAGGTCACTGGTTTCCACGTTTATCTATACAATTAATGCATTCCAGCAAGTTCTTTTTTTTTAAATATTAACAAACTTATTTTAAAGTTTATATGGAGAGGCAAAGACTCACAATATTCAACATAGTGTTGAAGGAGAACAAAGACTGAGGACTGCCTTCAAAGTTTACGATAACGATGGGGCACCTGGGTGGCTCAGTGGGTTAAGCCTCTGCCTTCGGGTCAGGTCATGATCCCAGGGGCCTGGGATCGAGTCCCGCATTGGGCTCTCTGCTCAGCAGGGAGCCTGCTTCTCCTCATCTCTCTCTCTGTCTGTCTCTCTGCCTATTTGTGATCTCTCTCTCTGTCAAATAAATAAATAAAATCTTAAAAAAAGTATACCATAACGATAATTGTAAGCAAGATATTGTAATACCACAGGAAGACTAGATTAAAGGAACAGAATATATATTATCAATTATATTTTATATTTAATATAAAAGCAATAGCAATACAAGAGAGCAAAATGCAATCTTTTAAACAAATGGTTCTGGAGTAATGGTGAAGCTAAATGTAAAAATATAAAATAAAAATAAAATAAAATAATAAAATAAAATAAATCCAGGCAGATATCATACACTCTTCACAAAAATTAACTCAGATTGGATTATAAACCTAAACATGAAACATGTAGAAGGTAATATAGAAGAAAATTTAAATGACCTTGGTTTTGGCAATAACGTTAGCTACGAAAGCACAAGCACTGAATTTAAAAATGTCTACTCTGTGAAACACAATTCCAAGAGAATGAAAAGGCAAAGCACAGACTATGAGAAAAAATTTGCAAAATACACATCTGGCAAAGGACTGCTAATCAAAAATACACAAAGACCCCTTAAAACGCAACAATGGGGGAAAAACCTGATTAAAAATGAGCCAAAGACCTTAGCAGATACCTCACAAAAGAAAATATTACAGATGGCAAATAAGCATATAAAAAGATGCTTCACATCCTATGTCATCAGGAAAATGCAAATTAAAACAAAAAAGAGACACCAGTACATACCCAGAATCCAGAACACTGACAACAGAACATGAAATGTTGGTGAGGATGTGGAGCAACAGGAATGTTCTTCCATGTCTATTGAGAATAAAGAATGGAAAACAACTTGGCAGTTTCTTACAAAACTAAACATATTCTTGCCAGATGATTCAGCAGTAGCAGTTCTTGGTATTTATCCAAAGAAGATGAAATCTATACCCACAAAGATGTCTATAGTAGTTTTATTCATAACTGACAAAAGCTTGGAAGCAACCAAGATATCCTTCCATAGGTGAAAGGTCAAATGAAGTGTAGTACATGCAAACAATGGAATATTATTTAATGCTAGAGAAAAGAATTACCAAGCCATGAAAAGATATGGATATAAATATTTAATAAATATTTGATTTTAGGCTTCTAACAGTCTATCAATAGTATTAGTATATTTTAACAGTGAATGCTCAGCATTCATGAATTTACCTAATAAAATATTTGGGGTTCAATATTTTAAATACTTCAACCTCTATGATTATATTCCTAATAATTTTGAATTGGGGTAAATAAACCTTAATTTTTTGTAACTTGTTTCTTATTGCAAAATAGCTCAATGAAATTTTAGAAAATAAAAATTTACAAAAAAAAGTTTAGTTTTCTATTGCCAAATAATTAAAAACTTTACCTTATATTGAAATACATATATTTTTCTAAATTGATTTATATGCTACTAAAAGCAAAAACTTTTAGTTATACTAGATTTCATATCATGCAATCAATGCCAGAAAGACATCTGGCGATGACTTGTCTTAAATAGAGTTAAGATGGGTGTTATTACAATGCAAGATGGAAACAAAGATAGTATAACAATTGAGTGTTACTTAACTTTTCTGTTTTGATCAAGTTACTAATCTACAAAAGGCTTTTATCGGTGACAGACTTGGGAATTTAACAAAACTTTTAACTAGCATGTGCGACTCATTCCTAGAAAACAACACAATCAATAACACTTTATTTAGATTAAATCATGACTATTTCTCCATTTGAATAAAAAAGGTAGCAACCCCAATAAGTTTATTGAACATGAAAAGTTGAAATGCTATAATGCTCCTAAGGAATTAAATGATGTAGTCATGAATTACAGAAAAAGGATATAAATTACCAAAGTGTTTGTATAATTGGAATGTACAACTGCCCATTATCGTTCAATAGTGTAGGCTTGTGCAAGAACTCAATAAAAGAACTCCACTTCTAAACCATAGAAAATATGTTCCCTTTCCCCCTATATACAACTATTAAGCCATTCATTTAGCTTTTAAAATATCCACTTAATACAGGCTTTTTACTCATTTGAACAGGCAGCAGGGCTCGATTCTTATTGCTTACATCTGAAGGATAGATGTCTAGCGTAAGAGGTAAAGCCCATAAAGGAGCCCAATAATAACAACAAAATACAGTTTAGTGATCCCTTACAATCTGCCAGCTACCTTTCTGAGAATACTTCAATTAATAAAACATATAAAATACCTGACCACAAAGAGCTTACATTCTTTTGAAATATAATAGTGAAATAAACCAATAATAGAGGGGCACCTCGGTGGCTCAGTCCATTGAGTGACTGCCTTTGGCTTGGGTCATGATCTCAGAGTCCTGGGATGTAACTCCCCAGCAGGCTTTCTAGGCAGTGGGGTGTTTTCTTCTTCCTCTGCGACCCCTCCCAATTCTCTCTCTCTCTGTCTCCAATAAGAAAATAAACCAGTAATAGAATAATGATTGATGGTTGATGGTGATAAGTGTTACAAAGAAATACAAGAAAGGTAAAAGCCATTGGAGAATGCTGCGATGAAAGTTAATTTTATTTTGTGTTGGGTGGTTATATCTCATTTATGAGATGTTATTTGCACAAGTGAAGGAGGGTGCTATACAAATATTAAAGGAAGATATTGCTCTAGGCATAGAAAGTAAGTATATAGACTTTGTGTGAACAGCTGGTCTGTTACTTTTGAGGAAAAGCAAGGAGGCCAATGAGTTCATAGTGGTGGAGAGAGGAAGAACGTATTGATGCATGACCTTCTAGTACATTGAAACACCTTCAGTTTTTATTTAATATGAAAGGGGAAGATACCAAAAGACTTTCAACAGCAGAATAAAATCATCTGACTTGATTTTTAGTTTTAGTTGCTGTAACAAAATAAATTTCCAGGGAGAGAGGAGTGCAGTATGTGTGGAATTGGGGTTAACAATCAAGTCAATAATTCAGGAACATATGATGGTGTTTTTAGCATGCTGGGTGGTAATAGAAGTGGTGAGGTATGGTTTTTATTTTGTATATATTTTGATGGTGAATATTCTGGTGAACAGGATGGAGTATGTGCAGGACAGACAATATCAACATTTATTTTACCTGCACAAACAGAAGGGTGGAGTCTTCATTCGCTGATATGGAGAGAACTCTGAGTTCAAATGCTCTTTCTGATTAAATGGCATAGTGATGATGAGGATTTAGTCAGACAGTGAAAGAGAACAGTAAGCATAGTGTTAAGCAGTAAGACATTATAATACATTTGAACATCAATAAACGTTGTGTTGGATCATCTGTTTATGTGAGTAAATAAATAAATAAAGCTTCTGGGGGTTCTGATAGAGGTAAAGAAGACTACTATATGATCCAAAGGGGCACGTGCACCAAATGTTTATAGCAGCAATATCCACAATAGCCAAACTATGGAAAGAACCTAGATGTCCATCAACAAATGAATTTTATATATATATATATATATATATATATATATATATATATATATATGATAGAATACTATGCAGCCATCAAAAGTAATGAAATCTTGCCATTTGCGATGACATGGATGGAACTAGAGGGTATTACGCTTAGCAAAATAAGTCAACCAGAGAAAGACTCTATCCTATGATTTCCCTGATATGAGGAAATGGAGGTGCAATATGGAGGGTTTGGGGGACAGGAAAAGATTAAATGAAACAAGATGGGATCGGGAGGGAGACAAACCATAACAGACTCTTAATCTCACAAAACAAACTGAGAGTTGCCGGGGGGGTGGGGAGGGTAGGGAGAGGGTGGTGGCGCTATGAACACTGGGGAGGGTATGTGCTGTGGTGAGTGCTGTGAAGTGTGTAAACCTGGCGATTCACAGACCTGTACCCCTGGGGCTAATAATACATTTTATGTTAATTTAAAAAAAAAAAAGAAGAAGAAGAATACTATAAATCAAATGCTATGGTTTTCAGCAAAGAGTGTGTAATCAGGCATATTTTATTAAAGTAACCAAGTAAAATGATGGTCGAAAATTGGAATAACAGAAAACATAAAAATCAGAGATTTTAAAAAGAGATATGGGACAGTGTAGAGAATATAGTCAATGATATTATAATAGTGTTATATGGTGACAGATGGTGGCTATATTTGTAGTGATCATAGAATAATATAAGGAGATATTGAAAAACTGAAACCAATGTAACACTGAATATCAACTATACTCAAATAAAAGAATAGTAAAAATAAAACATTTAAATTTAAAAAGATAAAAAGAGGGACAAGGATTTGAAAAGTGAATTTCAAAAAGAGTAAAGATGAGGCTAAGACATACTCTGAACTTTGAGGAAAACGCCATTTTGAAAATTCTTCCCATTTTGAGAAAACTCAAATGAATCAATACCATAAAAGAACCCATTTTAACTGAGAGATGTAAAGAATGCTCAAGAAATAATTTTATGACAGGATAATTCTTCCCTCTGAAACAGCATACAGAAACCAGGGGAAACACCTGGAAGCAAAATAAACTATACTGAAAATAAGAATTAGGAAAAAGATAAATGATGAAAGATAAGAAAATTAGACCTGCGACAGAGACCTAGTGAAGAAAACTTTTAGCTTGTGGTTTAATGTTTTTGAGGATAATCTAGAGTTCATAACTGCCTTGAGACAGGCTGGTTGTAGGCAGTTTAGGCAGACCCCTAAGACAGGCATACATTGGGCAGGTGGTGTTGGAGGAGGCCATTGGGTTGGACAAAGACAAATCAAACCATTTGACTAAAGTGTCTGTGAAGATGTTGAAGTCAGATGCAACAGAGAAAGACCTGTCAAACCTAATCTCAGAAATGGAGATGATGAAGATGATTGGACAGCACAAGGACACCATCAACCTGCTGGGTCCTGCACACAGGACGGTCCTTCGTACACACTCATGGAATATGCCTCCAAAGACAACATACAGGAGTACCTGCAGGCCCAGAGGCCTCCTGACCTGGAGTACTGTTACAATATCAGCCACAATGCAGCAGAGCAACTCTCCTCCAAGGACCTGGTATCCTGTGCCTATCAGGTAGCCTGAGGCATGGAGCACCTTGCCTCCAAGAGGTGCATACACCAAGAACTGGCCACCAGGGAAGTGCTGGTGACAAAGGACAACATGATGAAGATCTCATACTTCAGCCTTGCCAGAGATATCACCACATCAGTTACTATAAAAAGACAACCAACAGTGGACTGCCTGTGAAGTGGATGGTCCCTAAGGCCATGTTTGACCAGATCTACATCCACCAGAGTGACTTCTGGTCTTTTGGGGTGATCCTGTGCAAAATCTTCACTCTGGAAGCCTCCCATATCCTGGAGTGCCTGTGGAGGTGGTTTTCAAGCTGCTGAAGGAGTCATTTGATGGATAAGCCAATAAGTGCACCAGAGAGTTATACACAATAATGAGGGGTGGCTGGCATGTGGTACCTTCAAGCTGCTGGTAGAAGACCTGGATCATACTGTGGCCTTGACCTCCAACCAGGAGTACCCGGACCTGTCCTTGGCCCTGGAACAATACTGTCTATGCTTTCCCAACACCCAAAGCTCCACCTGCTCCTCAGAGAAGAATTCCACCTTCTCTCATGTGCCGTTGCCCAGAGAGGCCTATCTGCCCTGACACCCAGCCCAGCTTGCCAATGGTGGACTCAAATGACTAGTATACCTATTACTCCTGTCCAGATTCCGTCATAAGCTGTAACCCTTACCCCACACCCTCCCTGCAAGACTCACTGCCTTCTCCTTTGTCCCTTTCCTACTGGCAGGAGCCAGCTGCCTACCTGAGGCCTTCAGCCCTTGAAGTTCACCTCTCTTCCCCTTCCTCTTCCTCATCCTTACAACCTGCTCATGAAAGAAAGGCACAGAGAGGCAGGTACTTGCTCGTGGCTACTTCCTTCCCTCCCATATGTTGAACCAAGACCCCTCCCTGGCATCTGGTACTGCCTGGACGTCAAGGGAGTGGGAGATGAGGCATGCCAGTGAAAGCTGTCAGAGCTTTCCTGTTTTGGTTTTGTCTGCTTAGCATAACATGTAAGACTGAGTTCTGGTGGCAGAGACCTAGTCCTTGGGGCTATAGCACTAGCGGGGGGAGGTCAACTGCTCTGGGCCTTGGCTAAGAGCAACCCCTGCTCCAGAGATATGGTGCCAAGGGCTTAATAATTTTGAAGCTAATTTGTTTGCTGACCAAATACCTGGTATCAAAAGATGGGAAGGCAAAGACTGGAAGCAGTGTTGTGACCATGGGGTCCAGCCCCAAACTATGAAGAAAACACAAAGTGTATAAATCTGAATAAGTATATATTTACACACCTTTTTAAATAGTTTGTTATCAAAGGTTTAATCGTGGCTGGGAAGCATCAGTTGCCATATATTAAAAACAAAGAAAAGAGGTGTCTGGGTGGCTTCCTCCATAAGTGTCCCTTCTTTTCAGGTCATGATCCCAGGGTCCTGGGATGGAGCCCCACATGAGGCTCTCTGCTCAGTGGGAAGCCTGCTTCTCCTTTTCCCTCTTCCCTGCTTATAGTTCCTCTTCCTGTCTCTCTGTCTGTCCAATAAATAAAATATTTAAAAAAAAGAAACAAACAAAATGTTTTTAAAGGGTCTTTTTTTTTTTTAATTTTCTAGGGGTGCCTGGATGACTCAGTTGTTTAAGCATATGTTTGCCTTTGGCTGAGGTCATGATTCCAGTGTACAGGGATCCAGCCCTGCATGGGACTACTTGCACCCCAAGGAGCTTGCTTCTTCCTCTCCCTTTGCACGTGATTACGCCCGCTTGTGCGCTTCCTTTATTTATTTTACTAAATAAATAAATAAAGTTCTAAACCTACTTTCAGTTTAGGTCCCTTAAAAAAGTTGCTACAGATTCATTAAAAAAAAAAAAAGAAAAGATAATTTAGAAAGATGCTGCCAGAGCTAAAAAGCTGGGTTTTTTTTTTTTTCAGGATTAAATATAAAAGTGCTTTATAAAGTAAAAGAAAAAAATATACTATATTAACACTAATCACACTATAACTTTGGTGGTTATATCAAGATAATGAAAAGTGATTTTAAAGCAAATTTCATTATCAGACATAAAGATCAAGTCAAAATTACAGAAGAGTAAAAGGATTAATTTATCAGGGAGTATAATAATTCTTGACTTTTAATACTTAATAACAGATTTGGGGATATATAGGGAAAAACTAAAAACAAAAATCATAACTTCTACCTTAGAAGAGAAATGGAAAAAAATTTCAAAACCTTTAAGATTATATAGACAAATGGTCATCAAATTGGTAAGATATGTAAGACTTGAACAAAATTATCAACTAACTAGATATGCTTGATATTACAGAACACTCCCAACAACCGCAGATTACATATATCTTAAGCCATGATTTTCTTTGCAAAGGTCAACATTGATAATGTTCTAGTCATACGTCCGTGTACCAGGAAAGAAGTAGCATATTTCTTGAAAGACACAGCTATCAAAGCTCCATTGAGAAACCGTAAAGATGGAGAAGGGATTTGCAAATTATATATCTGATAATGGACATCAACTCTGATTATTAAAAAATGAATAAAAATAAAAAACCTTACTAATAACCAAACAGAGTATCCAATTTTACATGTGAAGAAAATTATTGAAGAGACATGTCACCAAAAGGATATGGATGGCTTATAAGCACATGACAAATTTCTCAACATTTAGACATTAAAGAAATACAAATTAAAATCATAATGAGACATGCTTACATATCTATTAGAATGGCTAAAATTATAAAGGCTAATTTACTTCGTCTGAGCTAGATTGAGAAGCAACAAAAAATCTAAACTGTTGCTGGCATATATCATGATACCACCACTTTGGAAAATAGTTTGAAAATTTTTTTAAATGCAAAATATGTTGCCGTTACACGAATAGCCATTTTACATCTAGGCATTTAACCAAGAGAAACAAACCCTATGTTCGTACAAGGACTTGTAGATGAATTTTATAGCAGCTTTATTTTTAAGAATTGAAAACAGTGGAAATGTTCATCAATGTCTATCAATAGAGCAAAGACAAATTATGAGCTATTCATTAAAGAGATTACTATTCAACATCAAAATGAACTATTTACAATTGGAGATTCTCAAAGTAATGGTGCTGAGAAAAGAAAAGACAGGCAATGAATAGTATATACTGTGTGATTCCATGACTATAAAAAAATCTAGAAAATACAAATTTATATATAGTCACAGTCATCAAATATATTGGTGTGATTTTAGTGCCTTCTTTTGTGCTCCCATAGTTTCCTACACTTGGATCTCCAACCATTTGTTTCACCATGTGAAAATATGAACTCTTTTTCTTTATTCTGTCTTACTAGAATAAGAATCCTTGAAATTTTATGGACATTTGAACTCTCAGTTATTAGCAAAAAATCTATCACACAGTAAGTTTCCAAATATAAAAGCTAGAATTTTACAATGACTTCTAAGCTTTTACATGATCTAGCCACTCATTTAACCTCTGTGACCTCTTTCCCTGCTACTCTTCAGTCCCTCACAGTGGCCTCCTTGCTATTCCTCAGATAAGCCAGGCACGATCCAACCTTATGGCCTTCAAGATAGCCAATTCCTTTGTCTGGAGTGACCTTATTGCTGATAGTTCTGGGCAAATTCATCACCTTTCCATACCTTTGTTCAATTGTCAGCTTCACTGTAACTACCCTGATATTCCTATTAAAATTCTTAACTCCCCATCCCCTGCCTAGCAACCTTGATTTTTCTCACCCTGATCTAATTTTTCTTTTTCCCCATTGTACTCATCATTTTTGAATGCACTATGCAATTTTTATTAAGGTTTATAGCTTTTAATTGTCTCACCCATTAAAATAAAAGTTCTACAAAGCCAAGTATTTCATTTACCAGTGTAGTCTGAAGTAATATCTGCCATATAATAGGTACAGAAGACAATTGGTAAATTTCAGAATAAATTAATGTTGAGAGTATACTGAATTTCATAAGTCATTTCAATATTTTTTTCCAAAAATAAACTATGTAAAACATACCTTAAATTTACTTTCAAAATATTTTATAGCATATAATGGACAAAATAGACAAAAAAAAACCCAAAATAAGACAAAAGCCTTAAAGAAACAATCATATAAATAACCATTTAAAACCTACTTAAAAATTGCATAATACCACACTCCTAGATCCTCTCTGAATGCTCTAAAATAACCCTTCAAAGGAAATACATTTTTAAAAATTACAGATTTTTTGGCAAATAATTTAATAAAATGAAAGTTTCATTCATCTATGTAGATCATAAAAATGTTTTTAATAATCATGAAATTATAACTCTGAAGTGTGCTAAAATGAAACCACCTGCTAAGGGTGAGAGAACAAAAATAAAAATCATTTTTCCAAATAAGAGGAATTTATTACCTTTGAATCAAAGCATGTGGATTTGTTCAAACTGGCAATAACGAAATATGGAAACACAAACCATAGAAAGTCATATTTTAGATTTCTAAAAGACTTCATAGTGAAGAGTATACATTCTTTAAATGCTACATAATGCTACATAATGACAAGATGACAGGTTGTGACAAATAGCATTTTAAAAGCTCTACTCATAATGGAATGGAGGGTGTCATTTCCCTATAATTTTATATATTTCGGATATGAACCAATTTTATATATGTCTAGCTCTTCTAGCAGGAGATGGGCACTACCCCTCTACCCCTGTTGCCGGACCAACCTTACCTATCCTGCAGGGTCAGGTCAGCTTGGCCTTTTATCTGTTGTTCTCTTCTGAGTGGTTAGTTTTTCATAGATACCATGCTTTGCTTTTGTCAGGATTTATCCTGGACTACCAAAACCCTTTTCTTGTGCCAGTGAAGCCTAAGAAACAGTCCTGAAAAGATCATATTTATCCTGAATGTTCCGTCCAAAATGAAAATACATTTCTGAGGAGCCTCAAGATCTCTGAGAAGGGAAGTTTCACCAACTCTGTCATGTAGGGGCATCAATTCTGATTCTGTGTCAATTTTCCTACTTTCCCAGCTAATAATTCTCTACCTCAGAAAGCCCACTCTCAACCGTTTCCTCTATCAAAGGCAGTTGCTCTTAGAGTCTGCACATGGCACTTGGGGCCTGCTGGTCGTTGGCTACTGCCCTCTGTACTTTGGGGCTAACAGCTGCGGGGCATCAAGATGAGAATGTCTCTTGTTCTAAGACTTAATATAGTTTGGTGCACATGGTAAGCAATAATCACGTATTTTGTTGATCAAAGTGTTCGACCTTTCTTAATTATTCTAGTACCACAGTTTACTTGTTCTAAGATTTGTCCTCCCCCCCCCATTTTAATACCTCTTAAGGTGGCACTCACCTTGCACTTGATGACATATCCTAGTTTAACTGACAGCATTTCTCTTTCTTAGTTGAACATAAACTATAGTGCATCTTACTCTTGATGAAAGCTAGGATGCAATTAAATACACTATTATGGTTATGATTCTGATATTTGAAATCCTCTGTTGGCTCCCTGTGCCCCCACAGTGTAGTACCTCACCTCCTCGGCATAGTATACAAACCATCTCATCCCCAGTTTTAACCCCGGGGCTCAGCCTCCATCCCCAGGTGATGCTGTGAGATCAGCTGTCGGTTGTCAGGAACTTGCTGTAGTT
This sequence comes from Mustela lutreola, assembly GCF_030435805.1. Taxonomy (NCBI): domain Eukaryota; kingdom Metazoa; phylum Chordata; class Mammalia; order Carnivora; family Mustelidae; genus Mustela; species Mustela lutreola. The sequence goes on from NC_081307.1 coordinate 895,695, forward strand.
TCCCGAATGCACTGTGCTGCCTCCTGGCACTTTGAAACTTGACACACTCATCCTCATTCTTCGCTTTGCCCTTGTCTATCACCTCCCCTGAAAATCTGTTCCTAATTGGCTTTTCCCAGCTCCAACCTACCCTTGGCAGTCTTTAACCAACCTGTGGTAAAGCCTGTCACACTGCACCATGGACATGCCTGTTGTCCCCCTAAGAAGAGAAAAGGGACAGTGAGGGCCCCCCAGCATTTGCAGCTCTAGTGCAGAGCCCCATGCCTGGCTTGCAGGAAATGCCAGATCATGAAGACAAACGGAGATCATCCTCTGGCTAAAACCAGCTCTTCTTTGCCTACCGCAGGATCTGGATCAATAAAGAGCAGCCAGTTATTATTGCTGTTTTTTAAATTTTATTTATTTATTAGAGAGAGAGAGGGGAAGATAGCGAGCACAGGCAGACAGAGAGGCAGGCAGAGGCAGAGGGAGTAGCAGGCTCCCTGCTGAGCAAGGAGCCCAATGTGGGACTCGATCCCAGGACGCTGGGATCATGACCTGAGCCGAAGACAGCTGCTTAACCAACTGAGCCACCCAGGCATCCCCTTTACTCTTTTTATAGCACTTTAATTCAGGCTTCAACCACTTCCTAGTCTGATCAAGTGAAATCATTTTCCTTCCCATAGCCTCGATGTATTTCACACCTAGTAATTCTTTTTTTAAAGATCTTATTTACCCATTTGACAGATCACAAGTAGGTAGAGAGGCAGGCAGAGAGAGAGAGGGAAGCAGGCTCCCCACTGAGCAGAGAGCCCGATGTTGGGCTCCATCCCAGGACCCTGAAATCATGACTTGAGCCGAAGGCAGAGGCCTAAACCACTGAGCCACCCAGGAGCCCCCATATCTGGTAATTTTTAATCAATGTGGATTTGCTGCATCAAATAGTTCCTTCTTCTTCAAATATAAATATATAAATATATTGATCAAGTCACGCGCATGTCTTAGAAGAATGTCATACCTTTAGTAGCAAACTTGAAATCTTGGCCATTGGTTTTGATTTTTGTTTTGGTTTGATTTGGTTCGGGTTTTGTAATTTTGAAAATCCCTCCAGCACTTGGCTCTGTCTGACCTGATTGCTTTCAGCTGTTTCTGCAACAAAGTTGTCCCTGCAGCAAAAACTCTCATTGTTTACAGAGGCGCCCCCTTTTGAACACTTTGTTAATAAAAAGCTTTTTTTTTTTTTTTTTTTTTTTTTGGGGCTATGGTAAATGTGGAACAACAATGATGTATTTCAAAGAGGTGAACCACAGATAAATTTCTCTAAGGGTGGGGTGAGGGTTACTCAAAAAGGAACTTGACAAGGCTTTTAAAGATATCGACAATCATTATAACATAACGTGACTGATTGTTACCGTGCTCTTAACTGGGCAAACATTTGCTGGCTTCCAAGATAGACTAACATAGTTGAGATGGTTCTAGAGGACTTCTAGCACAGGGTCTCATGAGGCAGGGATTCTAGCCACTGGCTGTGCAAGGCATGAGGCCTGTTAGTGATTCTATTTTTTCCTCTGCAGAATGGGTCTTTCTACATTCCAGGTCCTTTCTACCAGAATAAATAATGCGGCGATTCTCTCAGTGAGTTGTACTTTTGGTTTAAACAGCCAACTGTCTCTTAAAAAGGTCTTTTGTTTAAAGTCCTTTAAAAAAAAAAGTCCTAAGTCCTTTCTGCGAGTTCAGCGTAGTCGCCTGGTGGCAGGTGCATGTCTGCCCCAGGGACAGGTGGCCAAGGAGCTGCTGTCTCCTTGGGCCCAGAGGCTCAGGACAGGCATGCTTTCTTCCAGACTCCTTTCTAAGAGTGGAGCACGCGCCCTGCCCTACTCATCCCCTCTTCTCTCCGTAGCAGCCAGGCTTCCATCTCTCTGCACAAGGAGCGGGTGACACTTGTAATGCCACGGGCCGCTCTGCCTGCCAGGGCCGGCTCTCCTGCTTCGCAACCGTTTCCAGACCAGAAGGCCAACGGCTCCTGCTCTTCTCCCTGGGCAGCGAGCTGCATCTTCCACAGTCATGCTCTGGGTAGCGCAGTGAAAGACGTGTCCCTTTCCTTAAGGCTCTCTCCACAGGCGCAAAGGCGCTACTCTCGGGCAGAGGGGTGCTAGGGCCAAGAGGATATCGCTCCATGCAGGTATCTTCCACCATGATGCGGAGCTAGGTCAGGCATTCAGCTTCATCATCACACACATCCGATTCTGATTTCCCAACGAATGCTGTGCTTTCCCAGAGGGGATGACCGGGCAAAGAGGCTTTCGCTGTATGCGGCTTTCACCCACGGCGAGACTGGGCTCAGGCAAGCAGCAGAAGAGCCCGCAGAACCGACTCTGATTTCCCAGCGACTGCTATGCTTTCGCAGAGGTTTCTGCTTGGCGCGAACCGCACTTCACTGCTGCTTCCTCAGCAAGGCTTTGGTCATTCGCTCTGTCGCGTCAGGGAAGAAGAGCCGCGGGAGAGCTGGTGCCGTTTGGGCCTTGCTTTAGCAGGCTCCAAGTTCGCGCCCGGGGTTCACCTTGCTAAGCCGAACTAAGCACACACAGTCACAACCCTGCAGCAGCGTCCATGGCCTAGCATGGCACTCTATGCCTATTACCATCTCCTGGGGGTAGGTAAGGCTTTGCCTTTTTCTCCGGCGCTCAGGCAGACTTGGGGTCTAGGCCAGTGCCTTCACCACAGGAGAGAGGAGGCGACAGGATCCCTGCACAGGATCCGTGCACTGGGATGGGGAACTGTGGAGGACAGTCTTCACTCCATCCTCGGCACACGCCCTGCCACCCACATCGCTGCCACATCTTGGTGGAAGATGGCATCTGACTGCCCGTTTCTCTATGGGGTTGTTTCTCCAAGTTGCGGGTATGGCACCTGGTGGCAAGCCCAAGTCTGCCCTTGGGACAGGTGGCCAAGGAGATGCTGTCCCCTTGGGACCAGAGGCACAGGACAGGCCTGCCTTCTGCCCAGATTCCTTCCTCAGAGTGGAGCACACGCCCCTGCCCTAGTCGTCCCCTCATGTCTCCTTAGCAGCCAGGTTTCCATCTCTCCGCACAGGGAGCGGGTGACACTTGTCTTGCCACCGGCCTGCTCTTTGTGCCACGGCAGGCTCTACTGCTTCCTGAGCGTTTCCCGACCCCAAGGCCAACGGCTCCTTCTCTTCTCCAGGGGAGGCGTGCTGCGCCGTCCCCATACTTGCTCCTGGGAAGCGTTGTGACAGACGTGTGCAACCACGCTTCTCTCTCAGGCAGAGGGGATGCTAGGTTAAAGAGTATTTCGCTCCATGCGGATATCTTCCACCGTGCTGCGGAGACTAGCTTAGGCAAGCAGCAGCAGCATCCCCAAAACCAACTCTGATTTCCCAAAGAATGCTGTGCTTTCCCAGGGCAGATGGCCAGGCAAAGAGGCTTTCGCTGTATGCGGGTTTCCCCCACCGCGAGACTGGGCTCAGGCAAGCAGCAGCAGCCCGCAGAACATTTCTCAGGGAATGCGGTGCTTTCGCAGAGGCTTTGGCTTGGAGCGAACAGCACTTCGCCGCTGCTTCCTCAGCATGGCTTCAGTCGCTTCAGGGAAGAAGAGCTGCAGGAGAGCTGGTGCCTCTTGGGCCTTGCTTTCCCGGGCACCAGGTTCGTGTCTTGTGTTCACCCTGCCATGCCAAACTAAGCAGACACAGCCACAACCCTGCAGTCACGTGCAGAGCCTAGGATGGCACCCTATGCACACTACCATCTCCCGGTGTAGGCCTCGCTTGGCCTTTTACTCTGGCGCTCAGGTGGACTCGCGGACCAGGTCTTTGCCTTCCTCACAGAAGAGGAGAGGTGACAGGATCCCTGAACACCGCCCGTTACTGGAATGGGGAGCTTTCGGGGATTGTTGCCACTCCTTTCCAGCACACCCCTTGCCACCGACAACGCTGTCACATCACGGAGGAAGTTGGCATCTGACTGCCCGTTTCTAGAGGGAGCTGTTTCTGCGAGTTCATGGTATGGTGCCTGGTAGCAAGCCCAAGTCTGCACTACGGACAGTTGTCCAAGGAGATGCTGTGCCCTTGGGACCAGAGGCACAGGACAGGCCTGCCTACTGCCCAGACTCCTTCCTAAGAGTGGAGCACGCACCCTACCCTACTCATCCCCTCCTGTCTCCTTAGCAGCCAGGCTTCTGTCTCTCTGCACTGGGAGCGGGTGAGACTTGTATTTCCACCGGCCATTGTGCCTGCCAGGGCCGGCTCTCCTGCTTCGCAACCGTTTCCAGACCAGTGGGTCAACGGCTCCTGCTCTTCTCCCCAGGTAGCGTACTGCACCTTCCACAGACATGCTCCTGGGGAGCGCAGTGGAAAACGTGTCTCTTTCCTTAAGGCTCTTTCCATAGGCGCAACCGCGCTTCTCTCTCAGGCAGAGGGGATGCCCAGGCATAGAGGATTTCGCTCAATGCGGGTTTATTACACCGTGCTGAGGAGACCAGCTCAGGCCAACAGGAGCATCCTTAAGACCAGACAATGCGTTCACAAAGAATGCAGTGCTTTCACAGAGGGGATGCCAGGGCAAAGAGGCTTTCGCTCTATGCGGGTTTCTCCCATCGTGCTGCGAATACTAGGCTAAGGCAAGCAGCAACTGCAGCCCACAGAACCGACTCTGATTTCCCAGCGACTGCTACGCTTTCGCAGAGGTTTTCAGCTTGGCACGAACCGAACTTCGCTGCTGCTTCCTCAGAAAGGCTTTGGGTGTTTGCTGTGTCGCTGCAGGGAAAAGAGCCGCGAAAGAGCAGGTGCCTCTTGGGACTTGCTTTCCTGGGCTCCAAGTTCACGCCTGGGGTTCATCTTGCTATGCCGAACTAAGCAGACACAGTCACAACCCTGCAGCAGCGTGCGTGTCCTAGCATGGCAGTCTATGCCTATTACCATCTCCTGGGGTAGGTAAGGCTTTACCTTTTGCTCTGGCGCTCTGGCAGACTCCGGGTCTAGGCCAGTGCCTTCACTACAGGAGAGAGGAGGCGACAGGATCCCTGCACACGGCCCGTGCACTCGGATGGGGAACTGTGGGGGACTGTCTCTACTCTTTCCCAGGCACAACCCCTGCCACAAACATCGCTGCCACATCTTGGTGGAAGACGGCATCTGACTGCCCGTTTCTCCATGGGTTGTTTCTGCGAGTTCTGGGTATGGCACCTGGTATCAAGTCAAGTCTGCCCTTAGGACAGGTGGCCAAGGAGATGCTGTCCCCTTGGGACCAGAGGCACAGGAGAGGCCTGCCTTCTGCCCAGACTCCTTCCTCAGAGTGGAGCTCGCGCCTCTGCCCTAGGCGTCCCCTCACGTCTCCTTAGCAGCCAGGTTTCCATCTCTCCACACAGGGAGCGGTTGACACTTGTCTTGCCACCGGCCTGCTGTTCGTGCCACCGCAGGCTATCCTGCTTCCCGAGCGTTTCCCGACCCCAAGGCCAATGGCTCCTTCTCTTCTCCAGGGACAGCGTGCTGCGCCTTCCCCACACTTGGCTTCTCTCTCAGGCAGAGGGGATGCTAGGGCAATGAGTATTTCGCTCCATGCGGGTGTCTTCTACCGAGCTGCGGAGACTAGCTCAGGCAAGCAGCAGCACCATCCCCAAACCCAACTCTCATTTCCCAAGGAATGCTGAGCTTCCCAGGGGAGATGCCCAGGTAAAGATGCTTTCGCTGTATGCGGGTTTCTCCCACCGCGCGACTGGGCTCCGGCAAGCAGCAGCAGCCCGCAGAACATTTCTCAGTGAATGCTCTGCTTTTGAAGAGGCTTTGTCTTGGAGCGAACAGCACTTCGCTGCTGCTTCCTCTTCAAGGCTTCAGTCACGTCAGGGAAGAAGAGATGCGGGAGAGCTGGTGCTTCTTGGGCCTTGCTTTCCCTGGCTCCATGTTCTCGTCCTGGGTTCCCCCTGCCAGGCCGAACTAAGCAGACACAGTCACAACACTGCAGTAGCGTGCGTAGCCTAGGATGGCACTCTATGCATACTACCATCTCCCAGTGTAGGCATCTCTTGGCCTTTTACTCTGGCGCTCAGGCGGATTCTCGGACTAGGCCAGTGCTTTCCCCACAGGAAAGGAGAGGTGACAGGATCCCTGCACACCGCCCGTGCATTGAATAGGGAGCTTTCGGGGACTGTCCCCACTCCTTCCCCTTAAACCCCGTACCTCCTCCAAGCTTCCACATCCTGGAGGAAGACGGCACCTGTCTCCCCGTTATTTCAGGGAGCTGTTTCTGCGAGTTCAGCGTAGGCGCCTGGTGGCTAGCGAATGTTGCCCCTGGGACAGGTGGCTAAGGAGCTACTGTCTCCTTTGGCCCAGAGGCTCAGGAAAGTCATGCTTTCTGCCCAGACTCCTTCCTAAGAGTGGAGCACGTGCCCTGCCCTACTCATCCTCTCCTGTCTCCATAGCAGCCAGGTTTCTGTCTCTCTGCACTGGGAGCGGGTGACACTTGTATTGCCACCGGCCGTTCTGCCTGCCAGGGCCGGCTCTCCTTCACAACCTTTTCCAGACCAGAAGGCCAACGGCTCCTGCTCTTCTCCCCAGTCAGCGTTCTGCACCTTCTACAGACATGCTCCTGGGGAGCGCAGTGAAAGACGTATCCCTTTCCTTAAGGCTCTTTCCACAGGTGCAACCGTGCTTCTCTCTCAGGTAGAGGGGATGCCCAGTCATAGACGATTTCGCTCAATGCGGGTTTATTACACCGTGCTGAGCAGACCAGCTCAGGCAAACAGGAGCATCCCTCAGACCTGACTCTGATTTCCCAAAGAATGTTGTGCTTTCCCAGAGGGTTTTCCAGGGCAAAGAAGCTTTCGCTCTATGCGGGTTTCTCCCATCGTGCTGCGAATACTAGGCTAAGGCAAGCAGCAACAACAGCCCACAGAAACGACTCTGATTTCCCAGCGACTGCTATGCTTTCGCAGAGTTTTTCAGCTTGGCACGAACCGCACTTCGCTGCTGCTTTCTCAGAAAGGATTTGGTGTTCGTTCTGTCGTGGCAGGGTAGAAGAGCCGCGGGAGAGCTGGTGCCTCTTGGGACTTGCTTCCCGTGCTCCAAGTCCATGCCCTGGGTTCATCTTGCTATGCCTAAGCAGACACAGTCACAACCCTGCGGCAGTTTGTGTGTCCTAGCATGGCACTCTACGCCTATTACCATCTCCTGGGGGAGGTTAGGCTTTGCCTTTTGCTCTGGCGCTCAGGCGGATTCTCGGACTAGGCCAGTGCTTTCCCCACAGGAAAGGAGAGGTGACAGGATCCCTGCACACTGCCAGTACACTGAATAGGAACTTTGGGGGACTGTCCCTTCTCCTTCCCCTTAAACCCCGTGCCTCCCCCCAGCTTCCACATCCTGGAGGAAGACGGCATCTGACACCCCGTTATTTCAGGGAGCTGTTTCTGCGAGTTCAGTGTAGGTGCCTAATGGCTAGCGCTTGTCTGCCCCAGGGATAGGTGGCCAAGGAGCTGCTGTCTCCTTGGGCTCAGAGGCTCAGGACAGGCATTCTTTCTCCCCAGACTCCTTCCTAAGAGTGGAGCACGCGCCCTGCCCTACTCATCCCCTCCTGTCTCCATAGCAGCCAGGCTTCTGTCTCTCTGCACTGGGAGCGGTTGACACTTGTATTCCCACCGGCCGTTATGCCTGCCAGGCCCGGCTCTCCTGCTTCGCAACCATTTCCAGACCGAAGGCCAACGGCTCCTGCTCTTCTTCCCAGGCAGCATGCTGCATATTCCACAGACATGCTCCTGGGGACCGCAGTGAAAAATGTGTCCCTTTCCTTAAGGCTCTTTCCACAGGCGCAACCGCGCTTCTCTCTCAGGCAGAGGGGATGCCCAGGCATAGAGGATTTCGCTCAATGCGGGTTTATTACACCGTGCTGAGGAGACCAGCTTAGGCAACAGGAGCATCCCTCAGACCGGACTCTGATTTCCCAAAGAATGCTGTGCTTTCCCAGAGGGGATGCCTGGGCAAAGAGGCTGTCGTTCTATGCGGGTTTCTCCCATCGTGCTGCGAATACTAGGTTAAGGCAAGCAGCAACAGCAGCCCAGAGAACAGACTCTGATTTCCCAGCGACTGCTATGCTTTCGCAGAGGTTTTCAGCTTGGCACGAACCGCACTTCGTTGCTGCTTCCTCAGAAAGGCATTGGGGGTTCACTCTGTCGCGGCAGGGAGGAAGAGCCGCGGGAGAGCTTGTGCCTCTTGGGACTTGCTTTCCCGGGCTTCGAGTTTATGCCCAGGATTCACCTTGCTATGCCGAACTAAGCAGACGCAGTTGCAACCTTGCAGCATCGTGCGTGGCCTAGCGGGCACTCTATGGCTATTACCATCTCCTGGGGTAGGTTAGGCTTTGCCTTTTGCTCTGGCGTTCAGGCAGACTCGGGTTCTAGGAGAGTGCCTTCACCACAGGAGAGAGGATGCGACAGGATCCCTGCACACGGCACGTGCACTGATTAGGGAGCATTGGGGGCCTGTCCGCACTCCTTCCCCTTAAACCCCGTGCCTCCTCCAAGCTTCCACATCTTGGAGGACGACAGCATATGACTCCCCGTTATTTCAGGGAGCTGTTCCTGCGAGTTCAGCGTAGGCGCCTGGTGGCTAGCGCATGTCTGCCCCAGGGACAGGTGACCAAGGAGCTGCTATCTCTTTGGGCCCAGAGGCTCAGGACAGGCATGCTTTCTGCCCAGACTCCTTCCTAAGAGTGGAGCATGCGCCCTGCCCTCTTCATCCCCTCCTGTCTCCATAGCAGCCAGGCTTCTGTCTCTCTGCACTGGGAGCGGGTGACACTTGTATTGCCACCGGCCATTGTTCCTGACATAGCCGGCTCTCCTGCTTCGCAACCATTTCCAGACCAGAAGGGCAAGCATGCTGCACCTTCCACAGACATGCTCCCGGAGACCGCAGTTGAAAACGTGTCCCTTTCCTTAAGGCTCTTTCCACAGGTGCAACCGTGCTTCTCTCTCAGGAAGAGGGGATGCCCAGGCATAGAGGATTTCCCTCAATGCGGGTTTATTACACCGTGCTGAGCAGACCAGCTCAGGCAAACAGGAGCATCCCTCAGACCGGACTCTGATTTCACAAAGAATGCTGTGCTTTCACATAGGGGATGCCAGGGCAAAGAGGCTTTCGCTCTATGCGGGTTTCTCCCATTGTGCTGCGAATACTAGGCTAAGCAAGCAGCAACTGCAGCCCACAGAACCGACTCTGATTTCCCAGCGACTGCTATGCTTTCGCAGAGTTTTTCGGCTTGGCACGAACCGCACTTCCCTGCTGCTTCCTCAGCAAGGCTTTGGGTGTTCGCTCTGTCGCATCGGGGAAGAAGAGCCTCGGGAGAACCGGTGTCTCTTGTGCCTTGCTTTCCCGGGCTCCATGTTGGCTCCCTGTGTTCACCCTGCCAGGCCGAAATAAGCAGACACAGTCATAACCCTGCAGCAGCGTGCGAGGCCTAAGATGGCACTCTCTGCACACTACCATCTCCTGGTGTAGGCAACGCTTAGCCTTTGGCACTGGACCTTAGGCGGACTCGTGGACAAGGCCAGTCCCTTCCCCACAGGAGAGGAGAGGCGACAGGATCCCTGAACACCGCCCGTTCACTGGTCTGGGGAGCTTTGGGGGATTGTCCCCACTCCTTCCCCTGCAAACCCCCTGCCACCTAAAACGCTGTCACATGTTGGAGGAAGATGGCATGTGACTGCCCGTTTCTCGAGGGAGCTGTTTCTGCGAGTTCCTGGTATGGCACCTGGTAGCTAGCCCAAGTCTGCCCTAAGGACAGGTGGTCAAGGAGATGTTGTCCCCTTGGGACCAGAGGTACAGGACAGGCCTGCCTTCTGCTCAGACTCCTTCCTCAGAGTGGAGCACGCATCCCTGCCCTAGTCATACCCTCATGTCTCCTTAGGAACCAGGCTTTGTCTCTCCACACAGAGGGCGGGTGACACTTGTCTTGCCACCGGCCTGCTGTTCCTGCCATGGCAGGCTACCCTGCTTCCTGTCCTTTTCCCAACCACAAGTTCAGTGGCTCCTTCTCTTCTCTGGGGGCGGCATGCTGCGCCTTCCCCAGACTTGCTCCTGGGGAGTGCAGTGACAGACGTGTGCATCTATGCTTCTCTCTCAGTTCTCATATACACAACATAACCCTACACCGAAAGGAGTTGGAGAAAGAACAACAAAGAAAGCCTAAACCCAGCAGGAGAAGAGGAATAATAAAGATCAGAGCAGAAATCAATGAAATAGAAACAAAGAAACAAACAAACAAAAACCACAAAAAACCAACAACAACAAAAAAAAGAATAGAACAAATCAACGAAACTAGGAGCTGGTTCTTTGAAAGAATTAATAAGATTGATAAACCCTTTTCCAGACTTATCAAAAAGAAAAGAGAAAGAACCCAAATAAATAAAATCATGAATGATAGAGGAGAGATCACAACCAACACCAAAGAAATACAAACAATTATAAGAACATACTATGAGCAACTCTACGCCAACAAATTCAACAATCTGGAAGAAATGGATACATTCCTAGAGACATATAAACTACCACAACTGAACCAGGAAGAAATAGAAAACCTGAACAGACCTATAACCAGTATGGAGATTGAAACAGACATCAAAAATCTCCAAACAAACAAAAGCCCCGGGCCAGATGGCTTCCCAGGGGAATTCTACCAAACATTTAAAGAAGAATTAATTCCTCTTCTCATGATACTGTTCCAAAAAAATTGAAATGGAAGGAAAACTCCCAAACTCTTTTTTTTCTGAGGCCAGCATCACCTTGATCCCAAAACCAGACAAGGATCCCATCAAAAAAGAGAACTACAGACCAATATCCTTGATGAACACAGATGCGAAAATTCTCACCAAAATCCTAGCCAATAGGGTTCAACAGTACATTAAAAGGATTATTCACCACGACCAACTGGGATTTATTCCAGGGCAACACGTTTGGTTCAACATCTGCAAATCAATCAATGTGATACAACACATCAATAAAACATATGATACTCTCTATAGATGCTGAAAAAGCATTTGGCTTAGTGCAGTATCCCTTCCTGATTAAAACTCTTCAAAGTGTAGGGATAGAGGGCACATATTATCAATATTACCAAAGCCATCTATGAAAAACCCACTGCAAATATCATTCTCAATGGAGAAAAACTGAATACTTTTAGGCTGAGGTCAGGAACACGGCAGGGATGTCCGTTATCACCACTGCTATTCAACATCGTACTAGAAGTCCTAGCCTCAGCAATCAGACAACAAAAAGAAATTAAAGACATCCAAATTTAGCCAAATTGGCAGAAGAGAAGTCAAACTATCCCTTTTTGCAGATGATATGATACTGTATGTGGAAAACTTAAAGGACTCCACTCCAAATCTGCTATAACTTGTATAGAAATTCTGTAAAGTGTCAGGATATAAATCAATGAACAGAAATTGGTTGCATTTTTTTATACCAAGAAGACTGAAGAAATAGAAATTAAGGAGTGAATCCCATTTACAATTGCACTCAAAACCCTAAGATACCTAGGAATAAACCTAACCAAAGAGACAAAGATTCTTTGTCATGAAAGAAATTGAAGAAGACACAAAGAAATGGAAAAATGTTCCATGCTCCTTTATTGGAAGAACAAATATTGTGAAAATGTCTATGCTACCTAAAGCAATCTACACATTTAATGCAATCCCTATCAATTCCCATCCATTTTTTTCAAAGAAATGGGACAAATCATCCTAAAATATATATGGAACCAGAAAAGACCTCGAATAGCCAGAGGAATATTGAAAAAGAAAGCCAAAGTTGTTGGCATCACAATTCCAGACTTCAAGCTCTATTACAAAGTTGTCATCATCAAGATAGTAGGGAACTGTCCCCAAAACAGACATAGATCAATGGAACAGAATAGAGAGCCCTGAAATACACCCTCAACTCTATGGTCAACTAATCTTCAACAAAGCAGGAAGGAATGTCCTATGGAAAAAAGACAGCCTCTTCAACAAATGGTGTTGGGAAAATTGAACATCCACATGCAGAAAAATGAAATTGGACCATTTCCTTACACCATACATGAAAATAGATTGGAAATGGATGAAGAAGCATAATGTGAGGAAGGAATCCATCAAAATCCTTGAGGAGAGAACAGGTAGCAACCTCTTTGACCTCAGCAGCAGCAACTTCTTCCTAGGAACATCGCCAAAGGCAAGGGAAGCAAGGGCAAGAATGAACTATTGGGATTTCATCAGATCAAAAAGCTTTTGCACAGCAAAGGAAACAGTTAACAAAGCCAAAAGATGACTGTCAGAAGTTATCTGGGAGAAGATATTTGCAGATGACATACCAGATAAAGGGCCACTACCTATCCAAAATCTATAAAGAGCTTATCAAACTCAACACCCTAAGAACAAATAATCGAATGCAAAAATGGGCAGAGGACATGAACAGACATTTCTGCAAAGAATACATCCAAATGGCCAACAGACACATGAAAAAATGCTCCACATCACTCGGCATCAGGGAAATACAAATCAAAACCAGAATGAGATACCACCTCACACCTTTCAGAATGGCGAAAATGAACAAGTCAGTCAATGACAGATGCTGGCGAGGATGTGGAGAAAGGGCAACCCTCCTACACTGTACGTGGGAATGCAAGCTGGTGCAACCACTCTGGAAAACAGCGTAGAGGTGCCTCATAAAGCTGAAAATAGAACTACCCTATGACCCAGTGATTGTAGTACTGGATATATACCCTAAAGATACAAACGTGGCATTTTGAAGGGGCACATGCACCCAAATGTTTATAGCAGCAATGTCCACAATAGTTAAACTATGGAAAGAACCTAAATGTCCTTCAACAGATCAATCAATAAATAAGATGTGGTATATATGTACAATGGGATACTGTGCAGCCATCAAAAGAAATGAAATCCTGCTATTTGTGAGGACATGGATGGAACTAGAGGGTATTATGCTTGTCGAAATAAATCAATCTGAGAAAGTCAACTATCATATGATCTCCTTGATATGATGAAGTGGAGATGCAACATAGGCGGTTTTGGGCGTACGAAAAGAAAAATAAAAGAAGATGGGATTGGGAGGGAGACAAACCATAAAAGACTGAATCTCACAAAACAGACTGAGGGTTGCTGGGGGGGGGTGTTTTGGGAGAGGATGGTGGGGGTATGGACATTGGGGAGGGCAGGTGCTATGGTGAGTGATGGTGAGTGCTGTGAAATGTGTAAACCTGGTGATTCACAGGCCTGTACCCCTAGGGATAAAAACACATTATATGTTTATAAAAAATTTTTAAAAATAATTTAAAAAATCCATTAAAGAAAAAGCACATATTGCAAGCCCAGAGCTAAACTCATATTCAATCAAAAAAGTTTGAAAGTTTTCCCCTTAAAGATCAGAAAAAAGACAAATGTGTCCACTTTCACTACTCTCATTTGACATAGTACTGGATGTCCTAGCCAGAGAAACAAGGAACACAAAGAAATAAAAGACTCCAAAAAAAAAAGGAAGAAGTAAAATTTTCTTTTTTTGGATAACATGAACTTACATGTAAAAAAATCCTAAAAACTTCACAAAACATTTTGAATAAACAAATTTAATAAAGCTGCCAAATACAAGATCAATATATAAAAGACAAGAATTTTGTTTTGTTTCATTTTTTAAAAATAGTTTTACATGTCATCCTTGCTCAGTGATCACACTAATCTTCTCTGCATCATTCCAATTTTAGTATATGTGCTGCCAAAGTAAGCACAAGACAGGAGCATTTTAACACTCTAATGATGAACTATCTGAATAAATAAAGAGAACAATCTAATTCACAATAGCATCAAAACTAATAAAATACTTAGGAAAAGATTTAACTAAGAAGATGAAAGATCTGTACCCCATAAACTATGACATTGATAAAGAAATTGAAGGAAACATAAATTGAAAGATAGCTCATATTTATGAATGGTAAGAATTAACATTGTTAAAATGTCCATACTACCGAAAACCATCTGTAAATTCAATTCCTATCAAAAATCCAATGTTGGGGCGCCTGGGTGGCTCAGTGGGTTAAGCCGGTGCCTTCGGCTCAGGTCATGATCCCAGGGTCCTGGGATCGAGCCCTGCATCAGGCTCTCAGCTCAGCAGGAAGCTGCAACCTCTTCTCTCTCTGCCTGCCTCTCTGCCTGCTTGTCATCTCTCTCTGTCAAATAGAGAAATAAAAAATATTTTTAAAAAATCCAATATTTTTTTTACAGAAGTAAGTAAAGAATCCTAAAATTTATATGAGACCATAAAAGACAACAAATAATTAAAGCAGTTCTGAGAAAGAATGAAGAAGCGAAATTACACTTCTTGATTTGAAACTATACTACCAAGCCCTCATGCTCAAAACAATAAAGTATACTGGCATAAAAATAGACCAATAAACAAGTAGAACAGAATTGAGAGTCCAGAAATAAATCCTTTCATACAGTCACCTAATATTTGACAGGGGCCAACATATATAATGGGTAAAGATAGTCTGTTCAATAAATGATATTTAAAACTGAATAGTCACATAAACCAGCATGAAACTGGAACCTTATATCACTCATAAATCTTAACTTGAAATAGATTAAAGACTTAAATGTGATGCATGAAACTAAATTTCCTAAAGGAAAACATAGGAAAAATTCTCCTTGACATTGGTCTTTCCAATAGTTTTTTGGATACCAGGCCAAAAACACAAGCAAAAGAAGCAAAAATAAATAAATGGTATTACATCAAACTAAAGTTTCTGCATTGCCAAAAAAAAAAAAAAGGGAATGAAAACACAATCCACAGAATGTAAGAAAATACTTACAAATCTTATATCTGAAAAGAGGTTAATAACTAACAGATACAAAGAGAAAAAAATACATAATTTAAAAAATAGCAAAAAGATCTCAATAGACTTTTTTTTTCAAAAAACTTATATAAATGACCAACAGGAGCATTAAAAAGTGCTCAACGTAAAAACTCAGGGCAAAGTCATTATGTTGTTGTTGTTGTTGTTTACCTCTGAAAAACACAACAAGATATTACTACCTATTAGAATATATACTACCAAAAAATTAAAACTAACAAATTTTGGTAAATATTGGGTAAAATGGGGAACTTATGCACATGTGATAGGGATATAAATTTGTATGGAAAACAGTATGGAGATTATTCATATTATTAAAAGTAAAATTACCATATGATTCAGTAATCCCACCTCTAGGTATATATCTAAAGGAAACGAAGTCACTATTCGAAGACATATCTGCACTCTTATATTCATTATAAAATTATTAACTCTAAGCAAGAGATGGAAATAACTTCAGTATCCATTAATGGATGAATGAATAAAAAAGTATGGTAAATATATACTGTGGAATACTACTTAACCATGAAAAATTAAGAAATACTGCCATTTACAACAGCATGGATGGATCTTGAAGGTATTATACTAAGTGAAATATTTCAAATATTATATATATATTTTTTAATTTATGTATTATGATATCCCTTACATACAGAATCTGAAGAAAAAGCAAACTAATGGAAACTTAGAGTTGAGTTGACAAGGGGTGAACCTGGGGTGGAATAAGGTGGTCAAAGGGTACAAACTTGCAACTATAATAGGAAAAAGTTCTGGGGATCTAATGTACAGCATGATGATCATAGTTAATAATATATACATACATTTTTATTGTGCTTCCCTTTATTAAACTTTGCATATATCACATTCTTACAAGTTGAAAGTTTATAGCAATCTTGTATAAAATAGGTCTGCTGCCACCATTTTTCTAACAACATTTGTTCATTTTGTGTCTCTCTGTCACATGTTGGTAATTCTTGCAATATTTCAAGTTTTTTCATTATTATTGTATTTGTTATGGTGATCTGTGATCAGTAATTATAACCCACTGAAAACTCAGAACTAGTTTACTTAAGATATATACATTGTTTTTCCTTAAAGACATAATGCTTTTGAACAGTACAGTATAGTGTTTATTTTTTATATGCACTGGGAAACATAATATTTTATTTGCACTGGGAAACCAAAAAAATAATAATAATTTGACTTAGTTTATTGAGATAATCACTTTATTGAGGCGGTCTGGAACAAAACCCACAAGACCTCTGAAGTTTATCTCTACTGTACTATATACATAAAAGTTGCTAAGAGAGTAGATCTTAAAATTCCTTACCATACATGAATAAAAAACAGTGGCAACTATATGAGATAGTAGATGTATTAACATTTTTATGTAGATTATATTGCAATACAGATGTATGCCAATTTATCAAATGGTACAAAATTTACACAATGTTAAAAGTTTGCAATGTTATAAGAAATCATTTCTTATATTTACAAATTATAATATGTCGATTATTTTTCAATAAAGCTGGAAAAAACTTTTTGTAGAATTAATCTATTTTTCAAAAAAGGAAGTAAGGAAGTAGAAACTGCAACTAACTCTGAAATAATAGAATACAAAATCCATTTTAGTTATATACACTGTGACAAAAACTATTACTTAGTTTACAATGAAGGAGTACTTAGGAAGCATGAAGGATGGTCTATAAATAAGGCTGAAAGAGCTCAGTTTTAAAGTTTAAATTTAAAATCTTCTTTTGAAATACTAAACTGACCACCCAGTTTTCCAAACATAAATGTCTTAACTGCATGAATTTATTTCATACAACTCTATAATCTAGTTTCATAAGAAAGCAGCATGCAAATTTTGAATAAGACAGACTTGCTTGAGTTTCTTTATGTTCAACAGTAAAGGATACTTCCCTAAAAAGAAGAAAAATCATCATATTTATTATGATAATTATTATTCATAATGAGATTCATATTGAATTAGGGAATATATATCCTCAGAGGGGGTAAAGTAAAATGAAATTTATTTTGGTAAATGTGTCTATGAATAGTCAATACAATGCCTCAATATAAATGAATATTATCATTTTGAACAATTTAATTACTATTATTAGAATTATTATAAGTATAAAAATAGCTATCATTTTAGCATGGAATATGAGACTCTCATGCTCCATGCTTCATTACATCCACACAACAACTCTGCATAATAAGTATTATCATCACCATTTCATGGGTGAAAAAACTGAGGCTAACACATTTAGATAACTGGTTTATGATTACATGGCTAGTAAAGATGCATCACACTAATTTACGCTTTATGATTTCAGAGTTGTACTCTTTCCACTGCACATTCTATTACTCTGTAAATACTTGGCTTGTTTTCATTTAGTTCTTTAATTTTATTCATGTGGTGATGGCTTAAAGCTCCATTTAAAGGAAGCTTAAAAAATTCATTTAACCAAAAGCTCCCAAGAATTAAAAATGTCATGGATCTAATGTAGACATGAATATCATTAGTTAATGGGTAACTATATATTTTCCACTCTAGTGAGATAACAATCAGAGTATTTTTCTAAGTTTTAGTCTCTGAGTGCTCAAAAGGACTTTGTTAAAATAGGAATATTTAGACAAAGGTGATCAAAAGTCTGCATCAGGTCACCTTAAGATAAATATTAGGAAACTGAGGAAACAAATGGAGATTTGAACACTGAGCTATGATATAATGAATGGTTTAAAGTATTTAGTAGAGCATAGAAAAGCCCTTTAAAGCCTGGTCTTAGCCTAGCATTGCAGCTTCTGGGATATCTGTCTATCATCTATCTATCTATCTATCTATCTATCTAGATATAAATTTTAAAACTTTTTTAACTTAAAGATTTTGAGAAATAGAACATAATTAGCACCATAGAAGATCTGTTTATGATAACAACCTAGCCCCTCCTCCCAGTTTGTTAATATTCTCTCTTATTTAATGTAACATTGTGCAAATATACCACTACTGATCTGCCGTTATGAATGAAATAACTATAATCATCTG
Source organism: Mustela lutreola (assembly GCF_030435805.1). NCBI lineage: Eukaryota > Metazoa > Chordata > Mammalia > Carnivora > Mustelidae > Mustela > Mustela lutreola. The sequence goes on from NC_081307.1 coordinate 913,623, forward strand.
TTTGCATATCCTGGTGAAAATATTCATTTAGTTCAATGTTGTATTTCTAGGAATGGACCAAACTTTTTTTTAAATTTTTAAGTTTTCTAAATATTGTCCAACTTACCTCATATGTTTTTATTATGTGCACTGTCATTCCTTCACATTCTTGCAAGACATTTTCACTGTTTGCCCAATATGGTAAGTATGTAATAGTATGTCATTCTAGGTTTTAATTTATTTTTAATTTAATTTAATTTAATTCCAGATTCATAATAAAGATAAACAGTTTTTATATATGAGTGGCCATTTGGATTACCCTTTCTTTAAAGTACATGCTCAAATCTTTTGATATCTTAACATTGTGTCATACTGACTTCTTTAATAGTAGATTTTCTGATTGAACCTTTAGCTGTGTAGGTCTTCTCTATTTTATTTTGAACTTGTTTTCATTTCAAAATCTTTATATTTATTTTCATAATCTGCTTTTATTTTGCTTTGTCTATTATCTATCTATCTATCTATCTATTTATCTATCTATTTATTTGCAAGCAAGAGAGAGCGAGCAAGTGAGAGCGCAGGGAGGGATAGAAAAAGAAGGGAAAAGAATCTTAAGCAGGCTCCAGGCTCAGCACAGAGCCCAACTCTGGGCTCTATTTCACAACCCTGACATCATGACCTGAGCCAAAATGAAAGAAATAAAATAAAATTAAGGTGTTAAAAAAAAAAGGAAAAAGAATTGGAGGTTTAATTAAGTGAGCCACCCAGGCACCCCTGTGGTATCTTAAATTAGCTGTCATATCTTTAAAGTTCTAGAGTATCCATTTAATTCATTTATAAAATCTTTCTCAATATCATTTTTAGTTTCAGTTTTTTATTCAATTTGCTTCCCCTCTCATTTCTTTGAGCAGAGTAATCAAGCCATTTTACAATCTTTATTGATAATTTTAACATTATACTTAATCCCATTTTGTCTATCAAATCTTGTTAATGGTTTTTCTTTGTGTGCTTTGTTCCATTTTGCTATGTTCAAGACATTATATTTGAAACTCTTATTGAGTAGGGATAATTAAGAGCTATAATAATGGTATGGTCCTCCTTGGCAGGATTTTCTCTTATATCTGAGACTCTACAAGACAATCATATTCCAAATTCAGTGATTGACTTTCTCAGTTTACACAGAAGGCAAGGTAGGCTATAGTCTTATTTCTGCTTCTCCTTGTGCTTTGGGGATCTCAACTTAAATTTGGGTTGTACCAAAGTTTTCAAATTTGATTGCTGCTGGATTTTGAATTTTGTTTCTCTAGTATCAAGTGTCTATTAAAAACACAGCTCAGTGTGTTTTAGCAGTTTCAAATGCTCTCATAGCTAAAATGGCTTCAGGCATATATCTCTAGGCTCTCATTGTGTTTCGTATTTTGGCCCAGTAATCCCTCACTTATTTTTATAATCATTCTGATATTTTTAACTTTAAAAGCTATTTTGTCTGGATTTTTAAGTTGTCTTAAGTAGGATTTTTTAGATCACCATTACTAGAAGCAACAACAAATATACATGAAAATATCTGCAGTAGTTTATCACATCTTCATGGCTTTGAACTTTCATAAGCCGAGGCATCCTTCTCTAATCACTTAGGCAAACTCCAATTTACCCTTTAAAACAACACAAGAATTGCTTCATTTAAGAACATGTTCAGGGATGACTCTTCCCCACTGTTCTTACCAACATTCCCACACACTCTTTGCTACCCACACTTGTTTATGAACTTTCATTAGGTATATCAGCGTCATTAGGTATATAGAATTTTGCTCTATTGTATTTTTGTCCTTTAGAGCTTTAATTAAATATTAATTCCATAGAAAGTCTATCCCTTTTCTTTCAAACCTGGGTTAGTTATTTCTTCTCATTCTTTGTCAGAAGTTACTTTATTAGAGAAACTTACAGCTGTATTGTGACTTTGGAGCCTTTACAGTTTTTTGACTGGAAAAATCACCCATCTCTGAGATTTTTACGCAGCTTCCTAGCTGATATTATTCAGAAATCTGTTCAAAACAGACTTTTTCAGGGAGGCCCTTTCGGACCACTCAGTTACAAAACCTCTTCTCAATCACTGCTCTTTTTAAAATGTGCTTATTTAGTTCAAATATGCATCACTATTAAAGAAAAACCAGTACGATTTTTTTTTCTTTTTAAAGTTGGCTTACCTATTATCTATCTCTCCCATTAAAATGATTCCTCTAGGCTGGGGTTTTGTTGTGCTCATCTTAGGCCAGGCACTCAATAAATTGTCTCTGAATGATTGAATTGTTTGACTCCCTTGCTAGATTCTCAACTTCATGAGGCCAAGGATTGTTCTATTCAGTCCTTCTTTATCCTCAATGTCAGTTATATTGCAGTCACTTATGTGACTAATGGTAAAAATCACAGAAAGAAAGAGTTAAAACTACAGAAAACCCCCGTAGGTTCAATAACACAAAGCTTTCTAAAATTATTTAGCCCAAGAATTGAATACTGGCTGCACTTTTAATTTTTTAAAAATGGTATTGAATTTAATTTAAATGGAAACACTTGAATGGTAGAATAATAAAAAAAATTATAAAAGCAACTTGCTCCTTAAAGTAAGAATTATATAGGGCATCTCTTCTAGAAGCAAAATTTTCAAATGTCAAACATCTGAAAGCATAGAAGGAGAAGTAAGAGTGTGAATTGTACTTCAATGCTCTTTTCTTTATATTCAGAAAACAGCTTCATTCACACCTTTCCAATTTTTTCAACTCTTTTGACAAAGCCTTCAGAGGAGTTACTGCTGATGACAACCAACACAGCCTGACAGGAGAAATTTTATAAAGAAAAATAATAGCATGTTTTTCCCAAATTGTTAAGGATATGGTGAAGCTCTGTTGGATTCAAAGGAGGAATGTGCAATTCCATGCTATATATAATAATAACATTTTAATAGTGGCTTTGCAATTTTTCAGATATATCCATTTACTGAAAGCACTATCAAATAAACAAAAACAAACAAATTAACAGGGGTTCAAGACAGGAATTATGTAATCTAAAAATAGCACATGTTCACAGAATACACAACACATATCCCAAGTACTACTATAGGTTTCAAGTTATAGTCAAAACAATAGTAAACATGATTCAGACCCTACCAGTCAAATCATAAATGGGACCTTAACTGTAAATCCTTATCTTTAGATCAAAGCGGGTAATTGGGTGCTGAAGATACATTATAGAACTAATATGTTATAGAACTCCTCTGAAATGAGTCATTTATTCCATCACTTTTCCTGCACAGCTGCTGACCCATGTTTTGGTTCCTGGAAATAGCTGCTACCCTGTCATACTTCTTAAAAGCACATATATTGATAACTCTACTCATTCCTCCATTCCTCTGTGACTGTCACTGTGTTAAAATGTGGAGTCAGCTGACTCACTTGTGGTGGTAATAAAGTAGATGAGTTTGCAAAGTATTTTGTTATTTCTAAAAATGCAAAAACCAAATTACATTGAAATACTAAGGGGTGTTTCAGGGAGAGCTGTAGGATGTGGTTTCTTGTGTAATCCACAGAGATTAGCTCCAACACCTATTTAAACTCTCCTCTAGGAGCAACCTTAGTGGTAAAACAAGAAGATAAACAGATGTATACACACCCTGGCACAAAATTATCACTTATGTTTGGCTTCCTAGTCTCCTCATGTTACTTATTTATCTTAACTTCTCTCTGAAATCAGGGAACACAGAATCTCAATCAGTTGACATTTTTCTACTGAATTACCCAATAGTCTGATCATACCCCTAAGACTTCTTTAAATTATTTCACTCATAATCCCAAATCTGCTTTGCTTCCTCATCTTAGTACACTGTAATTTGATTTCAAAATGAGGACAGTTGTCAGTAATGCCACATTCATTAATCTATTTTACAATTCCATGTACTTAGAACTATGAAAATATGTTAATAACATCCATTCCAATAAGCCACCCTAAATTTATTATCATGAAACAAGACCTCAAGAAAGAGAATTCAAAATCATCCATGTATTTAAAATTTATTGCAATAAAGCCTTTATCAATAGACTTCCCTGTGCACATGGTGGTCAAATTGCTGGTGAAAACCAGCCAGATCTATTACAAGCTTTCTCATGGCTTCTAGGTAACCCAAGTGAGCCTTTATTGATACTGGGAAGGTATAAAGCAGGGAAGGGATAAACAGTGATGTAAGAATTGGCTAGATAAAAGTAATGACTCTCATTACAAAGTGAGTTTTTTAAAGCAAAAGAGCCTGTTGGGAATATTGTTTTATAAAATAGTGGTTTTTTTAATTAACTTTTTAAAATTCAATTAGTTAACATATAGTGTACCATTAGTTTCAAATGTAGATTTCAGTTATTCATCCATAGCATATAATAGCTAATGCTCAGTACTTACTGTTATAGCTTCTTGAAAGCAGAATTTTAACCCACTGAGCCACCCAGGTGCCCTTGAAAGCAGAATTTTAGATCATATTTTCTAATTACTTCCATGTAGTACAACACTTTTCTGCTAGCAATCTTCAAAACATACTGTTTGTTAGAGGAATTTCTTTAATAATAAATAAATAGGAATTTATTTAAATTTATAAATATATAAATTAAATAGGAATTTATTTAAATTTATTTAAATATTGCACACTGTTTTATTGCGCATAGATAAGGTGATGATATTATAGCCTTTAGTTGGTGGTACTGATATATCACTTTCTTTTTACTTCTCAGTGCATTCTCTTTGCACAAAATAGATATATATTTTAAAAGAATCTGAATCTGTGGCAAACTTTTAAAAAACCCTATACAGTAAAGTTTATCATTTTAAGTAATCTCAATTATCTTCCTCAATTGTGATAGTATATCCTTCTATCTAGGCCAGATATTGTATGAGCGATTTGAAGAGACATACTTTTCTAAATTTCACTTTTCTCATCTGCAAAATGCTGATCATGATCCTACAATAAAATACACTTACAATTTTTTGATGAAAATTTATTTATTTATTTTAAGATTTTATTTATTTATCAGAAAGAGTGGGCGAGAGATCAAGCACAGGCAGACAGAATGGCAGGCAGAGGCAGAGGGAGAAGCAGGCTCCTGGCCGAGCAAGGAGCCCGATGCGGGACTCGATCCCAGGACGCTGGGATCATGACCTGAGCCAAAGGCAGCTGCTTAACCAACTGAGCCACCCAGGCGTCCCTTTTGATGAAAATTTAATCTGTATAAACAATATATTTGCTGTAATGCGTGGTTCATGGAAAACATCTTATTTAATTATAAGCAACAACAGTATTAGAAATTAAGTAAATGTGTCTATAATATTTAAAGTTTTAACACATAATTCCAGTGCTTTGCCTTATTTTCTCAAATCCCTTTACCACATTCACTGACAGAGTCAAATGTACTTTTTCTACTAGTAGCCAGCTCTTTGTCTTTTGTCAGAAAGATGCCCTTGTGAATTATTTATAATAGATATATTAGCAATAATAATAATAATAAATAGCAATGAAAATGTTAAAAAAAGTTTTCTTAACTAATTAGGGTTCTTAGACATCAATTAGAGGAACCACCTCTGGACAGCAAATTAATCTGCAAGACATTCCCAGAATTAACAAGTCAGTCAGATACAGGGTTGTCCATAGACTGAAAGGTGAAGCAAAAGGACTAGGTTTGGAAAATAGGTAAGGACAGTGAAAAAAATGATCAAATTTTTGGGCAAAATAAATTCTTAGGTGTCCTTTCAATGGAGTCCTGGGCATTATGTAGCAGAAACTCTGGAGATTATCTCAACCCATTGGAGTCCCCCGTTTATTAGCTTGCTATTGACAAAGTTATTTACAAACTGTAGAGCAAGAGGTTATAATGTAGAAAACTGATGGTAATGCACAAGATTCTTGTTAACAATAATGCAAGTTAGTAATTTTTCATTAGAAAACATAAATGCTATATCCCAAATTATGGGCCCAGAGCACTTCTGCTGCACAACTCTGCTTATATCCCAAATAACCATGTGAACTAGTTTTAATATCTGCTTCTCTTATTAATTTTTGAATAAAAATTATTGACACAAGTATTTTATAATTGTGTAATAATCATGCATTTAATTTCTTGGAGAACAAAACACACTTTAGCATAACTATGTTCTTTCACAGAACCAGCCTTGATAACACACTTCTATATGTTAGAAATGATGTAATAAATGTAGAATATTAGGCACTCGTTTGGTATTCTTTGCCATGTTTTGCACTATCTAAAAAGAGATCAGTGAACTTGGACTGGAGTTACTAGACATGGAAGAAAATAAAATATTATAGAGAAGAATACTCTGTGGTCCACAACCTAAATGGGCTGGGATTCCCATCATTTGGATCCCTGTAGCTTTACAAAAGTCAATTAAATTTTTGTATCTCCAATTAAAGTTGATTCCCCAGTACTTTTTCAAACATCTCTTGTAAAGTATTGTTTCCCAGAAAAAAAAGGGATTTTGCACATGTATCTGCCTTTGTCTCTGGTCATGATCTCAGTCAGGATCGTGGGATCGAGCTCCATATCGAGCTTCATGCTCATTAGGGAGTATACTTCTCAGTCTCTCTCTGCAGCTAACTCCCCATGCGCCACTCATGCTCTCTCTCTCAAATAAATAAATACAATCTTTAATTTTTTAATTAAAAATAAGATAAATAAAATAAAATAAAAAGTCTGGTCTTACTGCCCCACTTAGCTCCTTTTTTTTTTTTTTGAGTTGTATTTAAAGCAGCATGAGAGAACATGAGGCTCTCAAACTTAAAAAAAAGGAAAAAATTGAGCTTTGATAGGATTTAAGATCTTGTCTGCTAGACAAAAACGTTGGCTTTGTTAACATGTGAAAATTAACAAAAGAGAATAAGATAGAATTCTAATAATTTTTGTAGAAATTAAAACTTTCCTCCAATCCAATTACATACAGACCCATTAAGTAAATTCATTCCAATGTCCCAAACCAACCTTTTCTAATAGTAATGCATCTGTGTAAACAGGGTCAACCCAAGGAATAAATAAATATTATTATATTTTTCCTGTCTCTTCCACAGTCACATCTGGGTATATTGCTAGCAAGCCAATTATCTATCTTATAAGACATGATATCATAAGAAAGGGTATTCTGTCCATTTGGAACAACTGAATATCATTTTAATTTTATCTTGGTGCAGTAACTTGAGATGATACAGTGTGGGTTATGAATATATATATATTTTTTTTTACTGGAAGAAGAAATTATTGAGATATTGGTTATCCAAGAGAGATTGACAGGTGTTGATAGTTGCCAGGTCAATATCCATCTACTTTTTCCTTTAATATCAAAAAGCACTGATGGATTGAAAACAAGGAAACTTAAAACAACATCGAATATTTTATTGTCTCTTTTCTAGTTATATTGTAACCATATGACAAAGTATCAGTCGTACAAGCTATCATGCTCTTTTACCTCTATCTTTCTGCCAGAAATGTGGGCTTAATAGTGAGAACTCCAACAGCAATTTTTGCAACTGTGAATAAAAAGCCATGAAAACCTCTAAGATAGTTCACTTGACTTTCTTAAGACTCTGAACCAACACCAGAAAACACTCTCTGTAGTCTTCTCGTTAAATGAAAAAATATGGTTAAACCACTTTTGAAAGTCTACTACATACAGCAAAATGTAAATCTTAATTGAAATATGTCCTCTCAGCTGTGCTTAAGCAACTGAGTCCTGAGCTTTTCAGGTTTTCAGTCTGAAAGAGTACACCTCTGGTGCTCTGAAAGGGAAGAGAAAGGACACCCTGTTCTCCATATAAATTAAAGAAGAGAAATCTGTGCATTTAAGTGGGCCATATAAAATTTATCAAGCAATTATCTCCTAACTCCTTCCTATCCAAAGTACCTGATATGCTCTCCCTACTCCTTTATTCCACGTTACTGCCTTTTCCAGGATTCTGTCTCACATCACAACATGTTTTCTGTTATTTCCATCTTGCAAGCTAGTTTTGTTTTCTCCATCTAAAAAAGTCAACAATCATTGTGTATTTCAATTCCCACTTTCCTCAAATGCATTGATTCTTCTTATCTATTACTCTTTTCTCATACTCAGTGTCTTTGTCTTTATGGGGTTTGTACTTTGCTTTTCCCCATCCTTTACTGCCATTATATAATCAAATCTAATAACTTCTTCGAGAAAGTTAAAAATTCCTGCATAGCCACACGTGAACACAAAGTCACTGATTTTTAGCAAACCTATAAGATAGTCAGACATCCATTCAATTTCTTTTTTTTAAGATTTTATTTATTTATTTGACAGAGAGAGATGACAAGAAGGCAGAGAGTCAGGCAGAGAGAGAGGAGGAAGCAGGCTCCCTGCTGAGCAGAGAGCCCGATTTGGGGCTCGGTCCCAGGACCCTGGGATCATGACCTGAGCCGAAGACAGTGGCTTAACCCACTGAGCCACCCAGGCGTCCCTACATTCAATTTCTTAACTGAGTCTCAAATGCATCCTGAGTTCTAACCTAAACCTAAGTTCTACTTCTTACACGTTGTTATATGACCAAATTCTTTCAGTTCAGTATTTTGTAACATTTAAATATTAATCAATTGATGCTTTGTCTGTGTATTTCTATGAAAATAATTTGAATACTGTAGATTTATTGTCATATTTTTAGATTTATAATCAAAGTTTCATCAGTTGAAGTTTTTGGAAATTTCAGATATAATGATTAACCTAAAATGATACTGCCTCAAATCCCTCTGATATCAAGGCCCAACACCTGATTATAGCCAAACCTGTGGTGGATAGTTCCATGGGAAATTGCAGTTACTTAACACTGATAGCATCTCATGTTCTCTCTCTCATTTTAGAATGTCTCCAACACAACCCAAAAGTGTAGGAGAGTTAATGTCCTCTGAGGACAGCTCTCAGTGAAGTGGAAATAAGAACCATAGATAAAATTGTCAGTTTTCAGGTCTTCATGAGGACAACTTAAAGAAGTTTCTCAGGACCTTTCAGTAAAAGCAAGCCTTCCTTTTCTATCCACAACAATTATATCAACAATGTACCTCTTTGACAAAGTTGCTTCTTCACTGTATCACTTTCCCATTCTTTTCTACCTTGGATAATCTCCCAGATAAACTAACAGTACTCAAATCCTTTGTCCTACTCTTTGCTCTCAGGATAAATGGAGCCAAAAGACTTAGATTAATATCAAGTTCGAATGGGATCTTAGAGCTATTTCTGTCCAGATTTTCATAAACATAGGGACCTTTGAATTATCAGGCTATAAATAAGTTCTAAATGGAGGGGGCAAAAGCAAAACGTAGAAATTTTTATGTTTGATTTTTAATCAGGATTAATTGACTTTATTGATTATTAAAAATACTAACATTATAAAAGTGTGGATCTTTGTAAAACAATGCCATAATGTAAGAAATAAGTTGCATAGTCCTTTGGAGAATATTAAACCAAGTGTTCAGGTGCCATCTAATTTCTTGTTTAATCCAGAACTTTGGTGTGCATTATCTTGAGGAATAGGATTTTGAAGTCCAGACAGACTAACAGAAAACTGATCCAAATGTCTGTGTTTATATTTCTGCTTTTGTTGTAAAAATCAAAGTGTGATTGCTGGTTTAAAATGGTAAAACTAATAATGTTCATGGACTCTATTATAAATTTTCTAATTGTAAGGGAAGAATCCAATAAACATATAATTAATTGATTTGCAAATCCTCAAAGAGCTACAGGATCAGGTAGTGGTATGTTCTGATTCAACAGCATCATAATGCAGCATTTTATATGTGTGGCTAATGGATATTTTCATGAATGTTTGCTAGCTAGTCAGCCAATACAGAGAAATATTAGGTAGGGTAATTACTCTCACAGTTGTGTTTAATAAAATGAGAGAAAATTATCAAATGACACTAATAATAATAATCCTATAGCAGGCTAAATAATTCAATGATAATTACAAGTATTAATCTAGCTTTCTTCCCTGATTATGACTCTTCTCTCCTTTATCATAATGGGAGTAGCAGATTGTCTGCAATGAATTGTGAAAACCCAGCAGTGACTTTGGCAGTGAAGGCCTCCCATCAGTTTTGATAGGTTAAAATGATTCTGGATGGTCTTGAGCAAAAGTGTCAATTTTTTTATCTGTGTGTGTCATAAAAGAAAGAAGCAATAGTAAATTCTTGCAGTTATTCCATGGAGCCAATAAAGTCATACTGCCAACAAGAGGCTGTTGACACCGTAAGTGTAGTTAACTGTCTTGAAATACTAGGCCTGGAAATAAAATTACAATATTTCACATAACCTCTTTTTTTTAAAGAAACAAAACAAAACAAAACAACTATACTGCTTACATTTAGGGCACTGCTGTTGTGTAACTATTTTTGAATATGTCTACTGTAATTGTATATATATATATTTTTTCTGTGCAATAAATTCATTTAGAGATAAATTTGGATTGCAAATTATTTTGGAGGAGGCATTGTATTTGTGGCTAGTCTTACAAGTAAAAAGGACTAAAAGAAAGAAGAAAAACATTTTTTATTACAGCATATTTACATCTGTCCAAAGTACTTATTTACTATAATACTGACTAATGTATAATACTGTACACAAAGAAAGAAGTTAAATGAGTTATAATTCAGTCGAAGTATAGCTGGCCATTTTAAAACTTACCACTGAATCTTTCTGGTATGAAATGTGATATCTGGCAATCTGGTCCAGTTCATTACATCAGGTCATTTGTATGTTCTTATGACCATTTTGATAGCATAGCACATTTTATAACCCAGACATTTTACAATGGAACTATGATGCATGTATTTTCAAAAGTATAGACATACATGAAGCTATGAGGTCAAAAAAGATGAATGTCCGTAGTACCATATAGACTCAACAAATAAAAGTGTCCAAGGCTCTGAGTGAGATTAACGAATATTGTATAAGATTAGGTCAACATGTGGTTTTGATATAAATAATCTGTTCTTAAATTAGAGTTACAGTCGTTGAGTACAGTGTTGAAAATGGCAGATAGATTTTAGCTATCTTTGCTCACTAGGGAAAATGGAAAAATGTTTAGTTTGGTCAGATTTTCACTTAACTTCTGAAAAATCTTACGTTTGAGAGAACCCTTCTGAAGTAAGAATCCTTAAAGACATAACCCTTTTGGCACAAGTTTTCAAGAAACTTGTTTGATGTTGTAGACAATTATAGGGCACATGTACTGTTCTAGATGTTTCATGCCAATAATATGTAAGCCATACCAAGGCTACATATACATATAGAGATGTTCCTCAGCTTACAAGGGGGCTATGTACAGACACACATAAAAAATTGAAAATGCATTTAATACCCCTAAACTATCAAATATCATAGCTTACCTTAAGCTTATTTAAACATACTCAGAACACTTACATTTGCCTCCATTTGGGCAAAATCATCTTAAGCAAAGCCTATTTTATAAGAAAGTATCAAATATCACATGCAATTTATTAAATATTACACTAAAAAAAAGAAGAATGGTTATATATAGAATGGTTGAAAGAATATCAGGTGTTCTCCCCTGTAATCTTCTAGCTGACTGGGAGCTCACTGCTCCTGCCCAGAATCACAAGACGGCACCATACCACATGTCACTGGCCCTTTTTATAAAGACCCAAATTCAAAATTCAAAGTACAGTTTCTACTGAATCACTTTCACTTTCACATCATTGCCAAATATATCGTAAGTTGAATCATTGTAAATCAGGAGCCATGTGATTTGAAAGTTAAATCACAGTCACCCATATACACACAAAAAAAGGCCTTCATGTAGGGCCATCTATGTATCTCTAAACAACATAGCATGACATATCAACAGCAAAAAATGGATGTGAAGGGGACAATTGCTTTGCGTCAGTACTCTGAGCAGTAACATACATGGCCTTACTCACCTAGCAGAACTCCAGAGCTAGCTGATGGCAAGAAATTTTACAAATGTTTCCTGAACAGCTTAAGTACTGTTATTTTTAAATTAGTGTGCATAACTGTTTTCAAAAGATATGTTAATTTATTTTATTGACTTATTACAAAACCAAATAATTTCCTCTTATTTAAGTGGCAGGTAAATAGAATTCTTTTTAATTTAAATCAAATGGCTTTTTAGGGAAAATATACTAAAAATTCTGAAACTTGTATTGCTTATGAATCTTTTATTGGAATCCTTATCAAGTTGTATTTTTCAGGTTTTTCCTAAATAATATTCAATGAATTGAAAATATTTTTTGGATTTTACTCAAGGCTATTAACACACAATTTCACTTTGTTAAATATAGTGCTAAACGTTCAACCAAAACGTTGTGTCTTTTTTTTTCCACTACCACATCCTCCATCTACTGACTGGATTCTCTCCCCAACTAGCACATATATACCACTGTCTATATTTAGGATAAGTAAGGGTCATCTTTTGTCTTTATTCTATTCCTCGTATGCTTCTGAACTTGTTGAATTTTAATATAGTCACACCATAAGCATCACATATTTGATTCCCCTTTCAATAGTAAACAGTGCACAACCAGAGCATACCTTCAAAGCTATCAATAGACTTACTCTGATATATTATTTTTGTATTTTTGTAAATTAACATAATTAAATTATAGAACAAGAGTTTCGGGTGGTAGGTGTTGTAAGTTTTACCCAAACTGACTTTTGTAAAACTCGTTTTTGTCATCATATATGTCAAGTAGTTTTCTCAGGTTTATTTTTAGAATATCTTTGTATAATGAATATTTACACTGATATCTAGTATAAAAATCTTTCAATTTATTTTAGAAACATTAAGATATTGAAAATCAATCTATTTCTTTAATTCATTAAAGACATTTTTGGCTTGTTTCCAGTACTTTCTTACTGGTTAAAAAATGAATTTGAAGTAGTCTGAATTTCATTATTATATGGCACTTTCCCTTTGATGAATACAAAGACGATATTCTATATTAGCTATCTGAGAAGAATTTATTTTTTTAATTTTATTTATTTGTGAGTGAGAGAGAGCACAAGCAGGGGGAGCAGCAGGGTGAGGGAGAAGCAAACTCCCGGCTAAGCAGGGAATCTGTTGCAGAACTGAGTCCCAGGACCCTTAGATCATGACCTGAGCTAAAGGCTCAGGCGTTTAACTGACTGAGCCACCCAGGTGTCCCAATCTGAGAAGAGTTCTGTATGTTATTCCTATTCATATGAAGTTTACAGTCTAGGTAATTAACTTAATATTTTAGTGGCTATTACATAGATAGCACTATGTTCCAGGCAGAGAGTAAGAAAGAAATATTAAATCAACCATATTCTATGCATTCTAAATGAAAATAATTAATCAATCATAATAAATCCTTCTATTTATGGAATATCCACTTATAAGCTTTCCTCCATATGAACAATGCCAAATACCAGAATAAAGGCTCATCTTATACAAATAAAGGATAGAATTAAAGAATTCTGGTAAGCCATTTAATTTTGAAAAATGGTGCTATATTGTTGCTAAGTTGTGGTTTTCAGTTACATAATATCTGATAAGTGTAGAAGTAACGTGAGTGTTACGTGAGATGAGAAATGGTATATAATTAAGATATTTTTAAAAGTACAGATAAATACAAATTTGTAAACATAGCATTATGGAGGAATAAAAATAAATGATAGCTACACACTCTAAAGTGAGTAAATCTTGGAAAGTTAATAGAGAAGTAAAACAAGGACAGTGCAAAAAGTATGGTACATTTTTATGAAGTTCAAACAAATTCTGTGAAACCGTAGATGGACTTAAAGATACTATTATGTATCAAATATTGTAAAAATTAAGCAAGGAAATAGCAAACATAAAATAACCAAAGCATACAAACTTGGGTACATACAATAGTTGTGATCATGTTCTACTTCATAAAGAGATGAGTTAATAGATAAATAGAAGTAACTAGACTTTTTAGAAGTTAATAAAATTTTGCCTGTTATTTCTTAGTAATATAAAATATATGGTTTTCTAACAAAAACGCTTATCTTAAAAATATTTAAAAATAAATTTCAGGCTACTCATAAGGTTCTATTTACTTTTCCACTGAAGGAAAAGCTGGTTGTTGTAGTTGTAGTTGTTTGTTTGTTTTAGTCTCCTCCTAGTTTTTATTATTATAATGTGGAATGAGGAATGTTAGATTGAAGAGTGAATTATTTTATAGACAAAAATAATTACTTCATTCACCTCCTGGTACAGCTGATGGAACTCCTGAAAATATGCCCTTTTGCCATATGGAAGAGTAACAGTTATGCTTACTTCTGAAACATGCTTGGTGGTGGGCCTAAATAGTGACACCATAGTAAACATTTTGAATATTTGCAATTAATTTTTATTGTCATAGGGCTCCAAAAGGCACTGCTGGTATCTTAGCAGGTATTTCAATAAAGCTAAGTTTCCTGACTGTTAAAAAATATTAACAAGGCACAAAACATGGCAGAAGTATTGTCCTCAGATATTATTTTTTTCCATATGCTCCTGATTCCAGACATGACAAGTTAATTTTTTTAATTTTTTTAATAAAATATTTTATTTATTTATTTGACAGAGATCACAAGTAGGCAGGGTCAGTCAGAGAGAGAGGGGGAAGCAGGCTCCCTGCTGAGCTGAGAGCCGGATGTGAGACTTGATCCAAGGATCCTGGGATCATGACCTGAGCCGCAGGCAGAGGCTTTAACCAACTGAGCCACCCAGGTGCCCCCATGACAAGTTATTTTTTTTTTAAGATTTTATTTATTTATTTGACAGAGAGAGATTACAAGTAGGCAGAGAGGCAGGCAAAGATAGAGAGGAGGTAGCAGGCTCCCCGTTGAGCAGAGAGCCCGATGTGGGGCTCCATCCCAGGACCCTGAGATCATGACCTAAGCTGAAGGTAGCGGCTTAACCCACTGAGCCACCCAGGCGCCCAACAAGTTATACTTGATAGATATATATACAATGTATTTTCCAGTTATAAGAAAAATGGTTCTGCTATTTTTAAGCTTTTTTAAAAATTACATAATTTTTTTAAATTAAAATTTTATTTTTTAATGTTTTACTTTTCTTTTCTTTTTTTTTAAAGTTTTTATTTATTTATTTGACAGACAGAGATCACAAGTAGGCAGAGAGGCAGGCAGAGAGCGAGAGAGAAGCAGGCTTCCTGTGGAGCAGAGAGCCCGATGCAGGCTCAATCCCAGGACCCTGAGATCATGACCCGAGCCGAAGACAGCAGCCCAAACCACTGAGCCTCCCAGGCACCCCAATGTTTTACTTTTCAATATACTACTTAGAATATAAAACCTATTCCATTTTGTAAGAAGTTTACCATTTAAAAAATGGTAATTTTCTCATTGTGTCTTCCCCTCTCATTGCTTTATTTTGAATAAAACATTTCACAATAAACATAACTGATGCTTTCCTTTTGATGGTCCCTCTGTTGGTCACATTGTATATGAGCCATGACAATTAGTTTTACAAAATTTATTGATGTTTGTTGATATGTTTTATCATAACTAATTTTCCCTCCCTTATCTAGATTCCCCAGCTTTCAGACAGGTGGACACTTCAATAAACCATACCCAAGGGATGTATCAAGTACTTCTTAGACATTCTCTCAGATCCTTGAGGTCTCATTTTGCCTAGGGATTTGCAATAGGTTCTGCCAGAGGCACCACTGTGACAACTGATGTCCATGGTCTATCTCCTGCTAAGCTCAAGAGGTCACTGGTTTCCACGTTTATCTATACAATTAATGCATTCCATCAAGTTCTTTTTTTTTTAATATTAACAACTTATTTTAAAGTTTATATGGAGAGGCAAAGACTCACAATATTCAACATAGTGTTGAAGGAGAACAAAGACTGAGGACTGCCTTCAAAGTTTACGATAACGATGGGGCGCCTGGGTGGCTCAGTGGGTTAAGCCTCTGCCTTCAGCTCAGGTCATGATCCCAGGGGCCTGGGATCGAGTCCCACATTGGGCTCTCTGCTCAGCAGGGAGCCTGCTTCTCCTCATCTCTCTCTCTGTCTGTCTCTCTGTCTATTTGTGATCTCTCTCTCTGTCAAATAAATAATTAAAATCTTAAAAAAAGTATACCATAACGATAATTGTAAGAAAGATATTGTAATACCACAGAAAGACTAGATTAAAGGAACGGAATATATATTATCAATTATATTTTATATTTAATATAAAAGCAAAAGCAATACAAGAGAGCAAAATACAATCTTTTAAACAAATGGTTCTGGAGTAATGGTGAAGCTAAATGTAAAAATATAAAATAAAAATAAAATAAAATAATAAAATAAAACAAATCCAGGCAGATATCATACACTCTTCACAAAAATTAACTCAGATTGGATTATAAACGTAAACATGAAACATGTAGAAGGTAATATAGAAGAAAATTTAAATGACCTTGGTTTTGGCAATAACGTTAGCTACAAAAGCACAAGCACTGAATTTAAAAATGTCTACTCTGTGAAACACAATGCCAAGAGAATGAAAAGGCAAAGCACAGACTATGAGAAATAATTTGCAAAATACACATCTGTCAAAGGACTGTTAATCAAAAATACACAAAGACCCCTTAAAACGCAACAATGGGGGAAAAACCTGATTAAAAATGAGCCAAAGACCTTAGCAGATACCTCACAAAAGAAAATATTACAGATGGCAAATAAGCATATAAAAAGATGCTTCACATCCTATGTCATCAGGAAAATGCAAATTAAAACAAAAAAGAGACACCAGTACATACCCAGAATCCAGAACACTGACAACAGAACACGAAATGTTGGTGAGGATGTGGAGCAACAGGAATGTTCTTCCATGTCTATTGAGAATAAAGAATGGAAAACAACTTGGCAGTTTCTTACAAAACTAAACATATTCTTGCCAGATGATTCAGCAGTAGCAGTTCTTGGTATTTATCCAAAGAAGATGAAATCTATACACACAAAGATGTCTATAGTAGCTTTATTCATTACTGACAAAAGCATGGAAGCAACCAAGATATCCTTCCATAGGTGAAAGGTCAAATAAAGTGTAGTACATGCAAACAATGGAATATTATTTAATGCTAGAGAAATGAATTACCAAGCCATGAAAAGATATGGATATAAATATTTAATAAATATTTGATTTTAGGCTTCTACCAGTCTATCAATAGTATTAGTATATTTTAACAGTGAATGCTCAGCATTCATGAATTTACCTAATAAAATATTTGGGGTTCAATATTTTAAATACTTCAACCTCTATGATTATATTCCTAATAATTTTGAATTGGGGTAAATAAACCTTAATTTTTTGTAACTTGTTTCTTATTGCAAAAGAGCTCAATGAAATTTTAGAAAATAAAAATTTACAAAAAAAAGTTTAGTTTACTATTGCCAAATAATTAAAAACTTTACCTTATATTCAAATACATATATTTTTCTAAATTGATTTATATGCTACTAAAATCAAAAACTTTTAGTTATACTAGATTTCATATCATGCAATCAATGCCAGAAAGCCATCTGACGATGACTTGTCTTAAATAGAGTTAAGATGGGTGTTATTACAATGCAAGATGGAAACAAAGATAGTATAACAATTGAGTGTTACATAACTTCTCTATTTTGATCAAGTTACTAATCTACAAAAGGCTTTTATCGGTGACAGACTTGGGAATTTAACAAAACTTTTAAACTAGCATGTGTGACTTATTCCTAGAAAACAACACAATCAATAACACTTTATTTAGATTAAATCATGACTATATCTCCATTTGAATAAAAAAGGTAGCAACCCCAATAAGTTTATTGAACATGAAAATTTGAAATGCTATAATGCTCCTAAGGAATTAAATGATGTAGTCATGAATTACAGAAAAAGGATATAAATTACCAAAGTGTTTGTATAATTGGAATGTACAACTGCCCATTATCGTTCAATAGTGTAGGCTTGTGCAAGAACTCAATAAAAGAACTCCACTTCTAAACCATAGAAAATATGTTCCCTTTCCCCCTATATACAACTATTAAGCCATTCATTTAGCTTTTAAAATATCCACTTAATACAGGCTTTTTACTCATTTGAACAGGCAGCAGGGCTCGATTCTTATTGCTTACATCTGAAGGATAGATGTCTAGCGTAAGAGGTAAAGCCCATAAAGGAGCCCAATAATAACAACAAAATACAGTTTAGTGATCCCTTACAATCTGCCAGCTACCTTTCTGAGAATACTTCAATTAATAATACATATAAAATACCTGACCACAAAGAGCTTACATTCTTTTGAAATATAATAGTGAAATAAACCAATAATAGAGGGGCACCTCGGTGGCTCAGTCCATTGAGTGACTGCCTTTGGCTTGGGTCATGATCTCAGAGTCCTGGGATGTAACTCCCCAGCAGGCTTTCTAGGCAGTGGGGTGTTTTCTTCTTCCTCTGCGCCCCCTCCCAATTCTCTCTCTCTCTGTCTCCAATAAGAAAATAAACCAGTAATAGAATAATGATTGATGGTTGATGGTGATAAGTGTTACAAAGAAATACAAGAAAGGTAAAAGCCATTGGAGAATGCTGCGATGAAAGTTAATTTTATTTTGTGTTGGGTGGTTATATCTCATTTATGAGATGTTATTTGCACAAAGACCCAGGAAGTGAAGGAGGGTGTTATACACATATTAAAGGAAAAGATTGCTCTAGGCAGAGCAAGTAAGTATATAGACTTTTTGTGAACAGCTGGTCTGTTACTTTTGAGGAAAAGCAAGGAGGCCAATGAGGAGTTCATAGTGGTGGAGAGAGGAAGAACGTATTGATGCATGACCTTGTAGTACATTGAAAAGCCTTCAGTTTTTATTTAATATGAAAGGGGAAGATACCAAAAGACTTCCAACAGCAGAATAAAATCATCTGACTTGATTTTTAGGTGAAGATGCTGTACCAAAATAAATTTGCAGGGAGAAAGGAGTGCAGTATGTTTGGAGTGGGATTATCAATCAAGTCAATAATTCAGGAACATATAATGGTGTTTTTAGCATGCTGGGTGGTAATAGAAGTGGTGAGGTATGGTTTTTATTTTGTATATATTTTGATGGTGAATATTCTGGTGAACAGGATGGAGTATGTGCAGGACAGACAATATCAACATTTATTTTACCTGCACAAACAGAAGGGTGGAGTCTTCATTCCCTGATATGGAGAGAACTCTGAGTTCAAATGTTCTTTCTGATTAAATGGCATAGTGATGATGAGGATTTAGTCAGACAGTGAAAGAGAACAGTAAGCATAGTGTTAAGCGGTAAGACATTATAATACATTTGAACATTAAAAAACGTTGTGTTGGATCATCTGTTTATGTGAGTAAATAAATAAATAAAGCTTCTGGGGGTTCTGATAGAGGTAAAGAAGAGTACTATATGATCCAAAGGGGCACGTGCACCAAATGTTTATAGCAGCAATATCCACAAGAGCCAAACTATGGAAAGAACCTAGATGTCCATCAACAAATGAAATATATATATATATATATATATATATATATATATATATATATGATGGTATACTATGCAGCCATCAAAAGAAATGAAATCTTGCCATTTGCGATGACATGGATGGAACTAGAGGGTATTATGCTTAGCAAAATAAGTCAACCAGAGAAAGACACTATCATATGATTTCCCTGATATGAGGAAATGCAGGTGCAATGTGGGGGGGTTGGGGAACAGGAAAAGGGTAAATGAAACAAGATGGGATTGAGAGGGAGACAAACCATAAGAGACTCTTAATCTCACAAAACAAACTGAGAGTTGCCAGGGGGGTGGGGAGGGTAGGGAGAGGGTGATGGGGTTATGAACATTGGGGAGGGTATGTGCTGTGGTGAGTACTGTGAAGTGTGTAAACCTGGCGAATCACAGACCTGTACCCCTGGGGCTAATAATACATTATATGTCAATTAAAAAAGAAGAAGAAGAAGAAGACTATTATAAATCAAATCCTATGGTTTTCAGCAAAGAGTGTGTAATCAGGCATATTTTATTAAAGGATCCAAGTAAAATGATGGTAGAAAATTGGAATAACAGAAAACATAAAAATCAGAGATTTTAAAAAGAGATATGGGACAGTGTAGAGAATATAGTCAATGATATTATAATAGTGTTATATGGTGACAGATGGTGGCTATATTTGTAGTGATCATAGAATAATGTATGGAGATATTGAAAAACTGAAACCAATGTAACACTGAATATCAACTATACTCAAATAAAAGAATAGTAAATAAAACATTTTAATTTAAAAAGATAAAAAGAGGTACAAGAATTTGAAAAGTGAATTTCAAAAAGAGTAAAAATGAGGCTAAGACATACTCTGATCCTTGAGGAAAACACCATTTTGAAAATTCTTCCCATTTTGAGAAAACTCAAATGAATCAGTACCATAAAAGAACCCATTTTAACTGAGAGATGTAATGAATGCTCAAGAAATAATTTTATGACAGGATAATTCTTCCCTCTGAAACAGCATACAGAAACCAGAGGAAACACCTGGAAGCAAAATAAACTATACTGAAAATAAGAATTAGGAAAAAGATAAATGATGAAAGATAAAAAATTAGACCTGCGACAGAGATCTAGTGAAGAGAATTTTTAGCTTGTGGTTTAATGTTTTTGAGGATAATCTAGAGTTCATAACTGCCTTGAGACAGGCTGGTTGTAGGCAGTTTAGGCAGACCCCGAAGACAGGCCTACTTTGGGCAGGTGGTGTTGGAGGAGGCCATTGGGCTGGACAAAGACAAATCCAACCATTTGACTAAAGTGTCTGTGAAGATGTTGAAGTCAGAAGCAACAGAGAAAGACCTGTCAAACCTAATCTCAGAAATGGAGATGATGAAGATGATTGGACAGCACAAGGACACCATCAACCTCCTAGGTCCTGCACACAGGACGGTCCTTTGTACACTCTCATGGAATATGCCTCCAAAGACAACATACAGGAGTACCTGCAGGCCCAGAGGCCTCCTGACCTGGAGTACTGTTACAATATCAGCCACAATGCAGAAGAGCAACTCTCCTCCAAGGACCTGGTATCCTGTGCCTATCAGGTAGCCTGAGGCATGGAGCACCTTGCCTCCAAGAAGTGCATACACCAAGACCTGGCCACCAGTGAAGTGCTGGTGACAAAGGACAGCATGATGAAGATTTCAGACTTCAGCCTTGCCAGATTTATCATCATATAAGTTCCTATAAAAAGACAACCAACAGTGGACTGCCTGTGAAGTGGATGGTCCCTAAGGCCATGTATGACCAGATCTACATCCACCAGAGTGACTTCTGGTCTTTTGGGGTGATCCTGTGCAAAATCTTCACTCTGGAAGCCTCCCATATCCTGGAGTGCCTGTGGAGGTGGTTTTCAAGCTGCTGAAGGAGTCATTTGATGGATAAGCCAATAAGTGCACCAGAGAGTTATACACAATAATGAGGGGTGGCTGGCATGTGGTACCTTCAAGCTGCTGGTATAAGACCTGGATCATACTGTGGCCTTGATCTCCAACCAGGAGTTCCCGGACCTGTCCTTGGCCCTGGAACAATACTGTCTATGCTTTCCCAACACCCAAAGCTCTGCCTGATCCTCAGAGAAGAATTCCACCTTCTCTCATGTGCCGTTGCCCAGGGAGGCCTATCTGCCCTGACACCCAGCCCAGCTTGCCAATGGTGAACTCAAATGACTAGTATCCCTATTACTCCTGTCCAGATTCCATCATAAGCTGTAACCCTTACTCCCAACCTCCCTGCAAGACTCACTGCCTTCTCCTTTGTCCCTTTCCTACAGGCAGGAGCCAGCTGCCTACCTGAGGCCTTCACCCCTTGAAGTTCACCTCTCTTCCCCTTCCTCTTCCTCCTCCTTACAACCTGCTCATGAAAGAAAGGCACAGAGAGGCAGGTACTTGCTCGTGGCTACTTCCTTCCCTCCCATATGTTGGACCAAGACCCCTCCCTGGCATCTGGTACTGCCTGGACGTCAAGGGAATGGGAGATGAGGCATGCCAGTGAAAGCTGTCGGAGCTTTCCTGTTTTGGTTTTGTCTGCTTAGCATAACATGTAAGACTGAGTTCTGGTGGCAGAGACCTAGTCCTTGGGGCTATAGCACTAGCGGGGGGAGGTCAACTGCTCTGGGCCTTGGCTAAGAGCAACCCCTGCTCCAGAGATATGGTGCCAAGGGCTTATTAATTTTGATACTAATTTGCTTTGCTGACCAAATACCTGGTATCAAAAGATGGGAAGGCAAAGACTGGAAGCAGTGTTGTGACCATGGGGTCCAGCCCCAAACTATGAAGAAAACGCAAAGTGTATAAATCTGAATAAGTATATATTTACACACCTCTTTAAATAGGTTGTTATCAAAGATTTAGTCAATGGGTAATATGCTCCTCGTGGCTGGGAAGCATCAGTTGCCATATATCAAAAACAAAGAAAAGAGGTGTCTGGGTGGCTTCCTCCATAAGTGTCCCTTCATTTCAGGTCATGATCCCAGGGTCCTGGGATGGAGCCCCACATCAGGCTCTCTGTCATTGGGAAACCTGCTTCTCCTTTTCCCTCTGCCCTACTTATAGTTCCTCTTCCTGTCTCTCTGTCTGTCAAATAAATAAAATATTTAAAAAAAAGAAACAAACAAAATGTTTTTAAAAGGTCTTTTTTTTTTTTTTTAATTTTCTAGGGGTGCCTGGATGACTCAGTTGTTTAAGCAGATGTTTGCCTTTGGCTGAGGTCATGATTCCAGTGTACAGGAATCCAGCCCTGCATGGGACTACTTGCACCCCAAGGAGCTTGCTTCTTCCTCTCCCTTTGCACGTGTACACCCGCTTGTGCGCTTCCTCTCTCTCTCTCTTTCTCTCTCTCTCTCTCTCTCGCTGTCAATAAACAAAATAAAATCTTTTACTAAATAAATAAATAAATAAATAAACCTACTTTCAGTTTAGGTCCCTTAATAAAAATTGCTACTGCTTCATTTAAAAAGAAAAAACATAATTTAGAAAGATGCTTCCAGAGCTAAAAAGCTGTTTTTTTTTTTCAGGATTATATATAGAAGTGCTTTATAAAGTAAAAGAAAAACTATGCTATATTAACACAAATCACACTATAACTTCGGTGGTTATATCAAGATAATGAAAAGTGATTTTAAAGCAAATTTCATTATCAGACATAAAGATCGAGTCAAAATTACTGAAGAGTAAAAGGATGAATTTATCAGGGAGTATAATAATTCTTGACTTTTAATATTTAATAACAGATTTGGGGATATATAGGGAAAAACTAAGAACAAAAATAATAAATTCTACCTTAGAAGAGAAATGGAAAAACGTTTCAACCCCTTTATTTTAAGATTATATAGAAAAATGGTCATCAAATTGGTAAGATATGTAAGACTTGAACAAAATTATCAACTAACTAGATATGCTTGATATTACAGAACACTCCCAATAACCACAGACTACATATATCTTAAGCCATGATTTTCTTTGCAAAGGTCAACATTGATAATGTTCTAGTCATACGTCCGTGTACCAGGAAAGAAATAGCATATTTCTTGAAAGACACAGCTATCAAAGCTCCATTGAGAAACCGTAAAGATGGAGAAGGGATTTGCAAATTATATATCTGATAATGGACATCTACTCTGATTATTAAAAAATGAATAAAAATAAAATACCTTACTAATAACCAAACAGAGTATCCAATTTTACATGTGAAGAAAATTATTGAAGAGACATGTCACCAAAAGAATATGGATGGCTTATTAGCACATGACAAATTTCTCAACATTTAGACATTAAAGAAATACAAATTAAAATCAAAATGAGACATGCTTATATATCTATTAGAATGGCTAAAATTATAAAGGCTAATTGTACTTCGTCTGAGCTAGATTGAGAAGCAACAAAAAATCTAACTGTTGTTGGCATATATCATGATACCACCACTTTGGAAAATAGTTTGAAAATTTTTTTAAATGCAAAATATGTTGCAGTTACACAAATAGCCATTTTACTTCTAGGCATTTAATCAAGAGAAACAAACACTATGTTCATACAAGGACTTGTATATGAATTTCATAGCAGCTTTATTTTTAAGAATTGAAAACAGTGGATATGTTCATCAATGTCCATCAATAGAGCAAAGACAAATTATGATCTATTCAATAAAGAGATTACTGTTCAACATCAAAATGAACTATTTACAATTGGAGATTCTCAAAGTAACGATGCTGAGAAAAGGAAAGCCAGGCAATGAATAGTATATACTGTGTGATTCCATGACTATAAAAAATCTATAAAATACAAATTTATATATATTCACAGTCATCAAATATATTGGTGTGATTTTAGTGCCTTCTTCTGTGCTCCCATAGCTTCCTACACTTGGATCTCCGAGCATTTGTTACACCATGTGAAAATATGAACTTTTTCTTTATTCTGTCTTACAAAAAAAAGAATCCTTGAAATTTTATGGACATTTGTTCTCTCAGTTATTAGCAGAAATTCTATCACACAGTAAGTTTCCAAATATAAATGCCAGAGTTTTACAATGACTTCTAAGCTTTTACATGATCTAGCCACTCATTTAACCTCTGTGACCTCTTTCCCTGCTACTCTTCAGTCCCTCACAGTGGCCTCCTTGCTATTCCTCAGATATGCCAGGCACGATCCAACCTTATGGCCTTCAAGATAGCCAATTCCTTTGTCTGGAGTGACCTTATTGCTGATAGTTCTGGGCGAATTCATCACCTTTCCATACCTTTGTTCAATTGTCAGCTTCACTGTAACTACCCTGATCTTCCTATTAAAATTCTTAACTCCCCATCCCCTGCCTAGCAACCTTGATTTTTCTCACCCTGATCTAATTTTTCTTTTTCCCCATTGTACTCATCATTTTGAATGCACTATGCAATTTTTATTAAGGTTTATAGCTTTTAATTGTCTCACCCATTAAAATACAAGTTCTACAAAGCCAAGTATTTCATTTACCAGTGTAGTCTGAAGTAATATCTGCCATATAATAGGTACAGAAGACAATTGGTAAATTTCAGAAAAAAATAATGTTGAGAGTATACTGAATTTCATAAGTCATTTCAGTATTTTTTTCCAAAAAATAAACTACGTAAAACATACCTTAAATTTACTTTCAAAATATTTTATAGCATATAATGGACAATATACATAAGCCTTAAAGAAACAATCATATAAATAACCATTTCATACCTACTTAAAAATTGCATAATACCACACTCCTAGATCCTCTCTGAATGCTCTAAAATAACCCTTCAAAGGAAATACATTTTTAAAAATTACAGATTTTTTAGCAAATAATTTAATAAAATAAAAGTTTCCTTCATCTTTGTAGATCATAATAAATGTTTTTAATAAGCATGAAATTATAACTCTGAAGTGTGCTAAAATGAAATCACCTGCTAAGGGTGAGAGAACAAAAATAAACATCATTTTTCCAAATAAGAGGAATTTATTAACTTTGAATCAAAGCATGTGGATTTGTTCAAACTGGCAATAAAGGAATATGTAAACACAAACCATAGAAAGTCATATTTTAGATTTCTAAAAGACTTCATAGTGAAGAGTATACATTTTTAAAATGATACATAATGCTACATAATGACAAGATGACAGGTTGTGACAAATAGCATTTTAAAAGCTCTACTCATTATGGAACGGAAGGTGTCATTTCCCTATAATTTTATATATGTCATTAATTTACTATATCTGGATACAATATATTACCAAACAGATGTTCATCAAAGACTAAATCATTTTTAATGGAACATAATATTTTGAACTTACATCTATCAATCATTTCTTCGATCTAACATTTATAGTCTCGCTAAACAATTTATTAGTTGTCGACAAAATTAAAAAAAAATAGGATAAAAAGTCGTGTTTGGAAAAGTAGATTTTCGAGCCTGCTTCTCTCTTTGACCTTCTCCTTGCTCATGCTCTGTCTCACTTTCTCTCTCTCAAATAAATAAATATTTAAAAAAAAAAAAAAAAGGGACGCCTGGGTGGCTCAGTTGGTTGGAAAAGTAGATTTTCGTTGAAATTTGCATTTAAATGAAAATATTTGCTGATATTTTTAGAACTTTAAATGTAATTTTATATATATCTGACCTATCAGATGATATAAAATTTTTGGAGAAAATATGACATATTTTTTTGATCTTGGTTGAAGGTATTAATAAAGAGCAACTGCTGCTATAATTTGTATTGTGATATCTTAGTTAATAAACATGAATAACTGGTATAAAATATGTTTTTTTAAATTTTATTTATTTACTTGACAGAGATCACAGGAAGGCAGAGAGGCAGGCAGAGAGAGAGGAATAGAAGCAGGCTCCCTGCTGAGAAGAGAGCCCACTGTGGGACTCAATCCCAGGAACCTGGAATCATAACCTGAGCCGAAGGCAGAGATTTTAACCAACTGAGCCACCCAGGCACTCTAAAATATTTTTTATTTTTTTATATATAGAATTATAGTTCTTGCCAAAATATGGAACTACCTGGAAATGAATGCCTCCTTCAAAGTCAGCTCTTTAGAAATTATGCAAGTGTAGTATAGAACTATTTCGGATATGAACCAAAAACAAAGAAATGATGATAAATTGCTTAAAAGACTCAAAGTTGCTCTTGACTGGTATGTTTCAAGCTCTATTCCTGGTTTGAGGACAGTTCTTAACAGGCCTGCCACTGTAGAAATCAGCTGGATGTTTAGAGGCTATCAGAACTGTGCAAAAACCTTGAAGGGGTAAAGACTTGAAAATTCTTTAGAGAGATTAGCTCCCTAAGGCATTATTCATCCACACATTTTCCTCCAAACAATTAAGGTTGATGGATGAGGGGCACCTGAGGGGCTCTCTCATCACGTGGGTAGTGGGTTAAGCCTCTGCCTTCATCTCAAGTCATGGTCTCTGGGTCCTGGGTTCCAGCCCCACATCGGGCTCTGCTCAAAAGGAAGCCTGCTTCCCTCCCTGCTTGCCTGCCTCTCTGCTTACTTGTAATCTCTCTCTCCCTCTCTCTCTGTGTGTCCAATAAATAAATAAAATCTCAAAAAACAGGCTGATGGATGATAAATTATGAAAACTCCTACCTCCAAATGATCCTTCTTCATAAGGATTTAAGTATTTAAAATTGTAAGAATTTAAAATTAAAACTTGATCATAGGATTTATCTTATAGAATAACATCAATTGAAGGCAGTAATTATTAGATCTGAAGTATTTCTGAGTCTGAATTCTTGGCCTCATTAGTAAATTTATTTTTAAATTCTCCCATTGAGTGGTGATTGGCCTTCAGTCTTTCATTGATGTACATCATTGGGTCAAATGAGATGTGTGTGCCCAGAACTATATATAATCTTCTTTGTATTTCACTGGAGATGGCATTTCTGAGTTTTGTTCAATTGAATTTGGACAGATGTTTTAATAGTCACTTCTAGAGTTGGCCCTGGAGAATATCTTCCTTTTTTTTTTTTTCTCTTCCCGATTCTCTGAAAAACCCTGAGTAATTCACATTATCACAGTGATATCACAATTCAAGTTTTTCCAAACACTATAGCTGCAAAATAGAAGGAAGCTACTCAGAATGTAATGCTATTGTGAATGATTGAGAAAGAAAACATTATTATAATTAAGCTACCAGGTTTCAATGTATTTTATTGTTGCTTAGAAAATCCTAGCATACCCAGACTTTACGGAGATTTGATGATCCTAAGAGGAGCTGAACTCATGGGCCAAAATAACTATGCACATAAAAAGTACAATTACTTACCTAAAAAAGATGATGTGGTTAACTTTATATGGCAATCCAAGTGTTATTGGAACAGGAATTTAAAAAATATCTTAGGGGTGCCTAGGTGCTCAGTGGATTAAGCCACTGCCTTCAGCTCAGGTCATGATCTCAGGGTCCTGGGATCAAATCCTGCATCAGGCTCTGCTCAGCAGGGAGTCTGCTTCTCTCTCTCTCTCTCTCACTCTCTCTCTCTCTGCCTGCGCTCCGTCTACTTGTGATCTCTCTGTCAAATAAATAAATAAATAAAATCTAAAAAAAAAAAAAGAATGACTGTACTTTTAAAAAATAGCTTAAAAGGGGCACCTGGGTGGCTCAGTGGGTTAAAAAGACATGTAGACCAGTGGATTAGAGTAGAGTGCCCAGATATGGATCATCAACTCTATGGTCAAAAAATCTTTGACAAAGCAGAGAAAATTATACAGTGGAAAAAAGACAGCCTCTTCAATCAATGGTGCTGGAAAAATTGGACAGCTATGTATGGAAGAATGACACTCAACCATTCTCTTATACCATAAATAAAGATAAATTCGAAATGGACAAACGACCTCAACGTGAGGCAGGAATCTATCAAAATCCTAGAGGAGAACATAGGCAGTAACCTCTTGGACACTGGCCACAGCAAATTCTTTCAAGACATGTCCCCAAAGACAAAGGAAACAAAAGCAACAATGAACTTTTGGGACTTCATCAAGATCAAAAGTTTCTGCACATCAAAGGAAACAGTTAACAAAATGAAGAGACAACCCACGGAATGGGAGAATATTTTTTACAAATGACATTACAGATAAAGGGCTGATATCCAAGATCTATAAAGAACTCCTCAAACTCAACACACAAAAAACAGATAATCATGTCAAAAAATGGGCAGAAGTCATGAACAGACACTTCTCCAAAGAAGACATACAAATGGCAAACAGATGCATGAGAAAATGTTCATCATCATTAGCCATCAGGGAGATTCAAATCAAAAGCACATTGGGATACCACCTTACACAGTTAGAATGGCCAAAATTAACAAGGCAATAAACAACAAGTGTTGGAGAGGATGTGGAGAATGGGGAACCCTCTTACACTATTGGTGAGAATGCCAGTTGGTGCAGCTACTTTGGGATACAGTGTGGGGACTCCTTAAGAAATTAAAATTAGAGCTACCCTGCAATTGCACTACTGAGTATTTACCCCTAAGATACAGATTCAGTGAAAAGAAGGGACATCTGTACCCTAATGTTTATAGCAGCAATGGCCACAGTCATTAAACTTTGGAAAGAACCAAGATGACCTTCAATGGATGAACGGATAAAGAAGAAATGATCCATTTTTAAAATGGAGTATTGTGCTTCCTTCTGAAAGGAAGGATACCCAACTTTTGTATCAACATGGACGGGACTGGAGGAGATAATCCTGAGTGGAATAATTCAAGCAGAGATTGTCAACTTTCATATGGTTTCACTTAATTGTGGAGCATAAAGAATAACACAGAAGACACTGGGTGATCAAGAGGAGAAGTTAGTGGGGGGAAATTGGAGGGGGAGACAAACCATGATAGAGTCTGAGAAACAAACTGAGAGTTTTGAGGGGAGGGGGCAGAGGGTTGGGTAAGCCTGTTAATGGGAGTTATGGAGGGCACATATTGCATGGAGCTCTGGGTGTGGTGCATAAACAGTGAATTTTGGAACCCTGAAAAAAATAAAATAAAAATGACAACAACTCCTTTTCCCAACCTGTGGTAGGAGTCCCCCAAATGATTGGAAGCAGCCTCCATTAGAGATCAAACCACTGCATGTTGAAGGTCCTCCCACTTCAAAAAGACCAAGAAATATCCAATCCCAAATCAAAGTAAGCGCCAGCTCCACCTCATGGAATACCACCTGCTCTCCCTAAGATAGTGTACTGTTGCTTTAATAAACCTGCCTTCTGCTTTCACTTGGGCATTGATCTCTAATTCTCACGTGCCAACAATAAAAATAATGATGGTTTACCGTTATAATTCATAGAAAAGGAGGTACAGGGAAATTGAATGAAAGGGAATAACAAAGTAGGTTCATAAGTCAATCTTCCTTGTACAAAAATTAACCTGAAAGTGCATTTGTGCCACCTCTCTCCTGTTTGATATGATAAAGAATGACCACAATACATGAATTATAGTTCGGGGTTTTGAAAAGCATAATAGCTTTATACCAACACTTGAGTATTTATTTATTTATTTATTTATTTATTGCTAACAAGATAGCTCGATTTGATATGCGGTTCCTGACAACCAACCTCAGAAGAAATTCCATCTTCATGAGAAGTCAGAAAGAACCACAAACCAAACCTCAAAACAGATTCAAAGAGAAAATACTCTTAAAATAATTTCCCTTCCTGGGGCACTCGAGTGGCTCAGTGAGTTTGGCTCACTTGGCCTTTGTGTTCGGCTCAGGTCATGATCCTAGGGTCCTGGGATTGAGCCCCATGTCTGGCTCTCTGCTCAGCAGGGAGCCTGCTTCCACTTCTCTCTCTGCCTGCTCTCTGCCTACTTGTGATCTCTGTCTGTCAAATAAATAAATAAAATCTTAAAAAAAATTTCCCTTGGCACCTGGGTGGCAGAGTGAGTTAAAGCCTCTGCCTTCGGCTCAGGTCATGATTCCAGGGTCTTGGGATTGAGCCCCACATCAGGCTCACTCCTCAGCAGGGAGCCTGTTTCTACCTCTCTCTCTGCCTGCCTCTCTTCCTACTTGTGATCTCTATCAAATAAATAAATCAAATCTTTAAAAATAAAATTTTCCTTCCTATCAGAAGCAGAATAAACCACTAACAAATTCCCCAAAAAGCTTCATCTAAAAGGTTGTACTTTCTTCAGACACCCAGCAGGACCTTCTTCTCTGGGCCTGGTATTTCTTCAGTGGCCTATTCCAGAGAATAAGACACTAAACAACGGAGTGCCAAGGGCCTCAGAACCACGAAAGAGATGATGAGGGGCACAAAGCACGCCTCTGGTCACCAAGAGGGTATGTAAACGTTTGCTGCTTTTCTGTATTTTTCAAAGCTGAGTTTTTAGCTGGAGGCCGCTCCTTTAGAATAAATTGCTGATACCATATAGTAAAAGCTATTATATGATCTTTTACAAACCATTTCCTATCTTTGCATTCTCATGTGCCAAGACAGACAAGGATTATTTAAAACCCTGAAGAGAGTGCTATTGCATTAAATTGCCTGGAACCTTCGTGTAATAGATTTATGATTGATGATAGATTTAGTTAAAATATAACTGTTTTAAATATTTATTTTCAGTAAACGGTTTCAAACTATGCTCATTTAAGTAAGTTGGTGCATAATCCCATTTCTATTAAAACATAGTGCAAGGACCAATGCCGCGCTTCCAAGAGAACCCCAAGCTCTTTTTCTAGAATGGCCATATGTGTATGTATCACGCGTCCTCTTTTCACTCCCTTTGTGGAGCACCTACCATGGAGGTCATGTAATAACCTATAACCAAAAAACAGCCCAGGCCTGTGCTGGGGAAGCTGGTTCCCGGCTTTGGGCACAATCAGGAAGCCAGCGAAGTGACCCAAGGGTGCAGCCGGGGTTTAGGGCTGATGATCTTTTTGCAGCCAGGCAGCATGCGGACACCCGCTTGTGGAGTAGGCTAGGACGCTGCCCAGCGCTGGCGCTGGCCATGCTCTCAGGCCCCCGGGGCTTCGCCGGCGCCGTTGCCCCGGGCCCTCGCCTCAGGACGGAGGGGCAGGGGGGCGGGGGCGGGGGGCGGCCAGGAGAAGGGGCTTTGCTAATTGCGGAAGCGGGATGTGAGCTCGCAGAGGACGAGGCGGACAGTCTGAGAGGAGGTGGAGGGGCTGGCGGACGAGGGGCGCACAGCGCGCCGGTGCTGTGCTGTGGCCAGTCCGGACTGCAGGACCCCCTGACTTGCCGCCCCTGCACTGCCACGCTACAGCCCAGCCCCTGAGGCCGCGCTGTCTGGCTCCCGTGTCCCACTGCCCTGACCCGCCCCATGGCTTCTCTGGACGACCCTCTGGGAGCAGGTAAAGTGACACCGCGCCGCGCCCTCATCTGGAGAAGAAAGCGTGGGCCGCGAGCTCGCGGGGGTGTCGGGACCCAGCCTCCCGCGACCCCCGGGGCAGCGGGATCACCCCGGAAGACTCGCCGCACCCGGGTCCCCACAGGGTCAGGCCGGGGAGGGAGCCATGCGTGGTGCCCCCCGCCAGCGAGCGCAATAGCCCCCATCGTTTGGCACCCCCACGCGCGAGTGCCGAGGACCCCCTTCCCTCATCCCGTGCCGTGGCCCCACCACTTTTGTTCTGGACTTGAGATCCCACGTGGAAACTAGTCCCTCAGACGTCCCTGGCAGCAAGGAGCACATGGAGGGATTCTTGGTTTTTCCACCCTGGCTCTTCCTCTCTCCACATTCACATGCCTTCTCGAGTCCCTTTCCTCTCCTCATTGTCACTTTTATTAAATGGTTTTGTTCTGCATGTGGACCCGCAGAGCGGTTTCATGAATGAATTTACAGGAAACTGAGTCGGAGCCCACCTGTGAGAGAATGGTCTCTGGATCTAGCCTCAGTTCAGAATATTGCGTGTACCTGAGGACTGAGTCCAGATGTTTCTTTCATCTCTGACTTGAATTTGAAATCCTAACGTCACTATGACCTGGGAAGCCGAGGTCCACAGCATCTTCATCTGAAATTCCACTAGAGCTCCCATTTACCTAGTGCCCAGCCTGAGTCTGTTTTCCACTACTGTCAGGGTTCTAGAAGTTCATGCACTGCCCACCACTGACAGCAAGTGCATCTCTCTGTCCAGATTTTCCCTTTACATAAGGAGGTCAGTTACAGGAGATTAGGGCCCACTCTAAGGACCTCACTGTAATGTGATTGCATTTGTAAGGACTCAAGTTCCAAATAAGGTCACGTTCTGTGGTACCAGAGATAAGGACAGCAGCAAGGTTTCTGGGGGAAATGCAGGTCAGCTCTTAACAGTCCACTCTCTGGCTCCCCAAATTCGTGTCCTTCCTGTGTGCAAAATACCTTCACCCAATGCCCTCCAAAGCACTAATCATCCCAGAATCAACTCAAAATCTGAAATCTTATCTGTCTTCCTCCACTCAAAGTCCTAGATCTGACCCAGACCATGGGACCTGAGGACTGCATCCAGAAGCCACAGTCTCCTGGTAAAGCTGCCCATCAGGTGCTGACATCACCCTCATTCATCCCAGCAGCCGAGGGCCTACAGTTCCCAGAGACAGTTTCTCAGAGGAAGTTTGAAGAGCACCTCAGAGGACGTTCTTTGGGAGTGAATGAAGAGGGAAGGGGGTCAGAGCCTCCTGCCATTCCCAGGGCACCCAGAACCCAGAGAGTGAGGCCTTGGGTGCTTTCTAGTGACAGATTCAAGGCAATTCTTCGACTTTGGGACTTCAGAGATAACTTAGTTTTCATTTGTGATTATTATTTTTGTGTAGGGGCCATAGCTTTTCTTTTGACCTATGGCTGTTTTCACTCCCGGTTCTGAAGAAGCCCCTAAATCCTAACCCTGTTGAGGACTCCAAAAGCTCTCAGAGCAGCAGTACTGGGGGACAGTGTGGACACATGGTTTGGTTTCTCCTCTGGCCTGATACTGTGGCAGCCCCGCTCTGTCCTCCTCAGACTACAGAGCAATAGCTGAATAAGTGGAGAAAGGACCAGGGGGTCAGGAAGTTGGCCACCGAAGAGTGACTTCTCTGGAGGTTGGCTCAGCTAGCGAGTGAGCGTGTTAGTCCAGCTCTGCCTGCAGTCTGGATGGAGCTGAACAGGGGCCAGGGAAGGGGAGGATGAGCAGAGAGTGGGGACAAAGGGACCAAAGAGGAGATTCAGACGAAGGGAAGTAATTGGGAGGAGAGAAGAAACTCTAGAAGACAGGCATGTAAGAAAGGAAAAGGGATGAAGTGGGCATCGGGAAAGGGCACCACCAGGGAAGGAGAGAGGGGAAGGGAAGAGGGAGGGAGGGAGGAAAGGGGAAAGGAAGAAGGGAGGAGTCAGCACGCCAGGGCTCCCCCTGCATCTGAACAAGAGGTGGCTGGTCCAGCTTGTCAAACAGGGTGCTCACTCTTTGGTCCCAGTTTCTGCTCCCAGTGCTACTGGGCTTTGCAGAAAATTAATGACATATATAAAATTATAGGGAAATGACACCTTCCATTCCATTATGAGTACATCTTTTAAAATGGTCTCATGAGGCAGGGATTCTAGCCATTGGCTGTACAAGGCATGAGGCATGTTAGTGATTCTATTTTTTCCTCTGCAGAATGGGTCTTTCTACATTCCAGGTCCTTTCTACCCCAATAAACAATGCGGCGATTCTCTCAGAGAGTTGTACTTTTGGTTTAAACAGCCAACTGTCTCTTAAAAAGGACTTTTGTTTAAAGTCCTTTAAAAAAAAAAGACCTTTCAAAAAAATCTTTATTTTTATTTTTTATTTTTTAATCCCATAGGTTTACTCTAATCCTGGAACTTTGACATTTTGACCTTCTCTGCTGATTAAAATATTCTTCATCATCAGCACCTACTGCTCTCCTCTCCTGGTGGTCTCTCCGGAAGGGGTCTTCTCTAGCTCTTCTAGCAGGAGATGGGCACTACCCCTCTACCCCTGTTGCCGGACCAACCTTACCTATCCTGCAGGGTCAGGTCAGCTTGGCCTTTTATCTGTTGTTCTCTTCTGAGTGGTTAGTTTTTCATAGATACCATGCTTTGCTTTTGTCAGGATTTATCCTGGACTACCAAAACCCTTTTCTTGTGCCAGTGAAGCCTAAGAAACAGTCCTGAAAAGATCATATTTATCCTGAATGTTCCGTCCAAAATGAAAATACATTTCTGAGGAGCCTCAAGATCTCTGAGAAGGGAAGTTTCACCAACTCTGTCATGTAGGGGCATCAATTCTGATTCTGTGTCAATTTTCCTACTTTCCCAGCTAATAATTCTCTACCTCAGAAAGCCCACTCTCAACCGTTTCCTCTATCAAAGGCAGTTGCTCTTAGAGTCTGCACATGGCACTTGGGGCCTGCTGGTCGTTGGCTACTGCCCTCTGTACTTTGGGGCTAACAGCTGCGGGGCATCAAGATGAGAATGTCTCTTGTTCTAAGACTTAATATAGTTTGGTGCACATGGTAAGCAATAATCACGTATTTTGTTGATCAAAGTGTTCGACCTTTCTTAATTATTCTAGTACCACAGTTTACTTGTTCTAAGATTTGTCCTCCCCCCCCCCATTTTAATACCTCTTAAGGTGGCACTCACCTTGCACTTGATGACATATCCTAGTTTAACTGACAGCATTTCTCTTTCTTAGTTGAACATAAACTATAGTGCATCTTACTCTTGATGAAAGCTAGGATGCAATTAAATACACTATTATGGTTATGATTCTGATATTTGAAATCCTCTGTTGGCTCCCTGTGCCCCCACAGTGTAGTACCTCACCTCCTCGGCATAGTATACAAACCATCTCATCCCCAGTTTTAACCCCGGGGCTCAGCCTCCATCCCCAGGTGATGCTGTGAGATCAGCTGTCGGTTGTCAGGAACTTGCTGTAGTTTCCCGAATGCACTGTGCTGCCTCCTGGCACTTTGAAACTTGACACACTCATCCTCATTCTTCGCTTTGCCCTTGTCTATCACCTCCCCTGAAAATCTGTTCCTAATTGGCTTTTCCCAGCTCCAACCTACCCTTGGCAGTCTTTAACCAACCTGTGGTAAAGCCTGTCACACTGCACCATGGACATGCCTGTTGTCCCCCTAAGAAGAGAAAAGGGACAGTGAGGGCCCCCCAGCATTTGCAGCTCTAGTGCAGAGCCCCATGCCTGGCTTGCAGGAAATGCCAGATCATGAAGACAAACGGAGATCATCCTCTGGCTAAAACCAGCTCTTCTTTGCCTACCGCAGGATCTGGATCAATAAAGAGCAGCCAGTTATTATTGCTGTTTTTCTACGGATATTTTCCCCATATATTTCCCAGGTCTTTACTCTTTTTTTTTTTTTTTAAATTTTATTTATTTATTAGAGAGAGAGAGGGGAAGATAGCGAGCACAGGCAGACAGAGAGGCAGGCAGAGGCAGAGGGAGTAGCAGGCTCCCTGCTGAGCAAGGAGCCCAATGTGGGACTCGATCCCAGGACGCTGGGATCATGACCTGAGCCGAAGACAGCTGCTTAACCAACTGAGCCACCCAGGCATCCCCTTTACTCTTTTTATAGCACTTTAATTCAGGCTTCAACCACTTCCTAGTCTGATCAAGTGAAATCATTTTCCTTCCCATAGCCTCGATGTATTTCACACCTAGTAATTCTTTTTTTAAAGATCTTATTTACCCATTTGACAGATCACAAGTAGGTAGAGAGGCAGGCAGAGAGAGAGAGGGAAGCAGGCTCCCCACTGAGCAGAGAGCCCGATGTTGGGCTCCATCCCAGGACCCTGAAATCATGACTTGAGCCGAAGGCAGAGGCCTAAACCACTGAGCCACCCAGGAGCCCCCATATCTGGTAATTTTTAATCAATGTGGATTTGCTGCATCAAATAGTTCCTTCTTCTTCAAATATAAATATATAAATATATTGATCAAGTCACGCGCATGTCTTAGAAGAATGTCATACCTTTAGTAGCAAACTTGAAATCTTGGCCATTGGTTTTGATTTTTGTTTTGGTTTGATTTGGTTCGGGTTTTGTAATTTTGAAAATCCCTCCAGCACTTGGCTCTGTCTGACCTGATTGCTTTCAGCTGTTTCTGCAACAAAGTTGTCCCTGCAGCAAAAACTCTCATTGTTTACAGAGGCGCCCCCTTTTGAACACTTTGTTAATAAAAAGCTTTTTTTTTTTTTTTTTTTGGGCTATGGTAAATGTGGAACAACAATGATGTATTTCAAAGAGGTGAACCACAGATAAATTTCTCTAAGGGTGGGGTGAGGGTTACTCAAAAAGGAACTTGACAAGGCTTTTAAAGATATCGACAATCATTATAACATAACGTGACTGATTGTTACCGTGCTCTTAACTGGGCAAACATTTGCTGGCTTCCAAGATAGACTAACATAGTTGAGATGGTTCTAGAGGACTTCTAGCACAGGGTCTCATGAGGCAGGGATTCTAGCCACTGGCTGTGCAAGGCATGAGGCCTGTTAGTGATTCTATTTTTTCCTCTGCAGAATGGGTCTTTCTACATTCCAGGTCCTTTCTACCAGAATAAATAATGCGGCGATTCTCTCAGTGAGTTGTACTTTTGGTTTAAACAGCCAACTGTCTCTTAAAAAGGTCTTTTGTTTAAAGTCCTTTAAAAAAAAAATCCTTTCAAAAAAATCTTTTTTTTTTTTTTAAAGATTTTATTTATTTATTTGACAGAGGGAGATCACAAGTAGGCAGAGAGGCAGGCAGAGAGAAAGAGAGGGAAGCAGGCTCCCTGCTGAGCAGAGAGCCCGATGCGGGACTCGATCCCAGGACCCTG
Source organism: Mustela lutreola (assembly GCF_030435805.1). Classification (NCBI taxonomy): domain Eukaryota; kingdom Metazoa; phylum Chordata; class Mammalia; order Carnivora; family Mustelidae; genus Mustela; species Mustela lutreola. Next base: position 950,955 of record NC_081307.1, read on the forward strand.
GGATCATGACCTGAACCGAAGGCAGCGGCTTAACCCACTGAGCCACCCAGGCGCCCAAAAAAATCTTTATTTTTATTTTTTATTTTTTAATCCCATATGTTTACTCTGATCCTGGAACTTTATCATTTTGACCTTCTCTGCTGATTAAAATATTCGCTCCAAAATGTCAGTTATTTGCAGGTACTTGCACTGTAGACATTCTTTACATATTTTTTAAAAAATCCATTCACGATTCTTAGTGAAAATCCCGGGAATCTGAAAGACTACCATTTGCTATTCATCGAACAGTTACTGTCTCCACTAAGTGACAGGGTTTCAGAGAACGTGAGCTCACAAGAGATGTAACCTTTTTGCCACTTTCTGCTACCATGTTCATTTCTATGTTACTCAGAGGAGCCTTCTTTGTAGAAACATATTATCCAATCTTTTATAAAGCTGAATTTAAATTCTGTCCCTTCATTCCCCACAAAGCTTAAAAAGCCAAGCAAATTTTGTTCCATTTTTTAAGAGCCCATAGATGGCATTTTTTTAATGTTGCGTTTTTGAGTTTTCATCACTCTTTATGTTACTTCTACTTCACAGATAAACAATTGCTAATCACAATGTGAACTTCCTACAAATGTGCAATCAAAATCCCTAGGTACACATTACTGAAGTTCTTCATTCCCTTTAAACATTATTTCTCTCTTGATATGCATTCTTGTTTTGTATTTTATTGCATTATAAAGTTTTTTTTTAACAGACTGCATTTTTTAAAGTAGTTTGGGGATCAAAGTAAAATTCCCTTTCCCCACATACACACAGCCTTCCCCATTATCAACATCCTGTACCACGGTGATAATTTTTCACGCTCACTGACCCTACACTGACACATCATTATCACCCCAAAGTCCACAGTTTACATTAGAGTTCACTCTTGGTGGGGCACCAGGGTGGCTCTGTGGGTTAAGGCTTCTGCCTTCGCCTCAGGTCATAATCTCACGGTCCTGGGATCGAGCCCCAGACCAGACTCTCTGCTTGGCAGGGAGCCTGCTTTCCCCCAACCCCTGCTTTCCCCGCCTGCCTCTCTGCCTGCTTTGATGCCTGTCAAATAAATAAATAAAATCTTAAAAAATCCTTTTCTCATAGAATTCACTCTTGGTATAGTATCTTATGCATTTTGACAACTGTGTAGCGATATATATCTAAAATATCATACATGTCATACAGAACATTTTCACTGGCCTAAAAATCCTCTGTGCTCTGCCTGCTCATCCTGCTCCTCTCCTAACTGCTACAAACCGCTGACCTTTATACCATTTGCATAGTTCTGCCTTTTCTAGAAGGTCATATAGTTGGAACCTTGCAACATGAAGCTTTTTCAAATTGACTTCTTTCATTTACTATGACGGATTTTAAGTTTGTTCCATGTCTTTTCATTGCTTGATAGCCATTTCTCTTTTTCGCTGAATCATATCCCATTGTTTCAATGGACCACAGTTTATCTATCCATTCTCCTCCTGAAGGACATCTTGGTTACTTCCAACTCTTGGCACTTATGGGTAAAGCTGTTACAAACACAGGTTTATATGCACGATTCTGTGTACACAAAGTTTTCGCTCTTTTGGGCGAGTACCAAAGAGCACGATTGCTGGATCATATGGTAAGAATATGTTTAGTTTTGTAAGAAACTGCCCAACTGTCTTCCAAAGTGGTAGCACCATTTTGGTGTTCTCACCAGAATGAATGAGAGTTTCTCTTGTTCCTCATTGTCAAAAGCATTTTATGTTGTCAGTATTTTGGATTTTAGCCATTCTAATAGATGTGTAGTGATATATCATTGTTTTATTTATTTATATTTTTAAAAATATTTTATTTATTTATTTGACAGAGAGAGATCACAAGAAGACAGAGAGGCAGTCAGAGAGAGAGAGAAAGGGAAGCAGGCTCCTGCTGAGCAGAGAGCCCAACGTGGAACTCGATCCCAGGACCCTGAGATCATGACTTGAGCCAAAGGCAGCGGCTTAACCCACTGAGCCATCCAGGCGCCCCTCATTGTTCTTTTAATTTACAATTCCTTAATTAAACATGCTGTGGATCATCACAGCATCATTTCATATCATTATTGCCATCTCAATATCTTCTTCAGTGAGGTGTCTGTTCCAGTCCTTGCCAATTTTTCAATCAGGTCATTCATTTTCTTGTGTTTGAGTTAATAAATGAATAAATAATAATAAAAAATAATAAATAAATAAATAAATAAATAATAAATGAATGAATGAATTTATTATATATATTATATATGTTATATATATTATTATATATTAAATAATAATTTATTAAAAATAAATTTACTAATGAGGCCAAGAATTCAGAATCACAAATACTTCAGATCTAATAATTACTGCCTTCACTTGATGTTATTCTATAAGATAAATCCTACGATCAAGTTTCAATTTTAAATTCTTACAATTTTAAATTCTTAAATCCTTATGAAGAAGCATAATTTGGAGGGAGCAATTTTCATAATTTAGCATCCATCAGACTTTTTTTAAAGATTTTATTTATTTATTGGACACAGAGAGAGAGAGATCACAAGTAAGTAGAGAGGCAGGCAAGCAGGGAGGGAATCAGTCTTCCTTTTGAGCAGAGCCCAATGTGGGGCTGGAACCCAGGACCCAGAGACCATGACTTGAGATGAAGGCAGAGGCTTAACCCACCACTCATGTGATGAGAGAGCCCCCCAGGTGCCCCTCATCCATCAGCCTTAATTGTTTGGAGGAAAATGTGTGGATGAATAATGCCTTAGGGAGCTAATCTCTCTAAAGAATTTTCAAGTCTTTACCCCTTCAAGGTTTTTGCACAGTTCTGATAGCCTCTAAACATCCAGCTGATTTCTACAGTGGCAGGCCTATTAAAACCTGTCCTCAAACCAGGAATAGAGCTTGAAACATACCAGTCAAGAGCAACTTTGAGTCTTTTAAGGAATTTATCATCATTTCTTTGTTTTTGGTTCATATCTGAAATAGTTCCATATTACACTTGCATAATTTCTCCAGAGCTGACTTTGAAGGAGGCATTCAGTTCCAGGTAGTTCCATATTTTGGCAAGAACTATAATTCTATATATTAAAAAAAAAAAACATATTTTAGAGCGCCTGGGTGGCTCAGTGGGTTAAAATCTTTGCCTTCGGCTCAGGTCATGATTCCAGGTTCCTGGGATTGAGTCCCACAGTGGGCTCTCTTCTCAGCAGGGAGCCTCCTTCCATTCCTCTCTCTCTGACTGCCTCTCTGCCTTCCTGTGATCTCTGTCAAGGAAATAAAATTTTTAAAATAACATATTTTATACCAGTTATTCATGTTTATTAACTAAGATATTACAATACAAATAATACAAACAGTTGCTCTTTATTAATACCGTCAACCAAGATCAAAAAAATATATGTCATATTTTCTCCAAAAATTTTATATCATCTGATAGGTCAGATATATATAAAATTACATTTAAAGTTTTTAAAATATCAGCAAATAATTTCATTTAAATGCAAATTTCAAAGAAAATCTACTTTCCAAACATGACTTTTTATCCTAATTTTTTTTAATTTTGTCGACAACTGATAAATTGTTTAGCGAGGCTATAAATGTTAGATCGAAAAAATGATTGATAGATGTAGGTTCAAAATATTATTTTCCATTAAAAATGATTTAGTCTTTGATGAACATCTGTTTGGTAACATGTTGTATCCAGATTCAGTAAATTAATGACATATATAAAATTATAGGGAAATGACACCTTCCGTTCCATTATGAGTAGAGCTATAAAATGGTATCATGAGGCAGGGATTCTAGCCACTGGCTGTGCAAGGCATGAGGCCTGTTAGTGATTCTATTTTTTCCTCTGCAGAGGGTCTTTCTACATTCCAGGTCCTTTCTACCCCAATAAATAATGCGGCGATTCTCTCAGTGAGTTGTACTTTTGGTTTAAATAGCCAACTGTCTCTTAAAAAGGACTTTTGTTTAAATTCCTTTAAAAAAAAAAAGTCCTTTCAAAAAAATCTTTTTATTACTTTTTATTTTTTAATCCCATATGTTTACTCTGATCCTGGAACTTTGTCATTTTGTCCTTCTCTGATGATTAAAATATTCTTCATCCAATCCCAAAACAAAGTAAGGGCCAGCTCCAACTCTTGGAATAACACCTGCTCACCCTTAGAGAGTGCTGTTGCTTTAATAAACCTGCCTTCTGCTTTCACTTTGGGCATTTATCTCTAATTCTCACATGCCAACAATAGAAATAATGATGGTTTACTGTTACAATTCATAGAAAAGGAGGTACAGGGAAATTGAATGAAAGGGAATAACAAAGTAGGTTCATAAGTCAATCTTCTTTGTACAAATATTAACCTGAAAGTGTGTTTCTGCCACCTCTCTCCTGTTTGATATGATAAAGAATGACCACGATACATGAATTATAGTTCAGGGTTTTGAAAAGCATAATAGCTTTATGCCAACACTTGAGCATTTATTTATTTATTTATTTATTTATTTATTGCTAACAAGATAGCTCGATTTGATATGCGGTTCCTGACAACCAACCTCAGAAGTAATTCCATCTTCATGAGAAGTCAGAAAGAACCACAAACCAAAACTCAAAATAGATTCAAAGAGAAAATACTCTTTAAAAAATTTCCCTTCCTGGGGCACCCAAGTGGCTCAGTGAGTTTGGCTCACTGGGCCTTTGCGTTCGGCTCAGGTTATGATCCTAGGGTACTGGAATTGAGCCCCATGTCTAGCTCTCTGATCAGCAGGGAGCCTGCTTCCACTTCTCTCTCTGCCTGCTCTCTGCCTACTTGTGATCTCTGTCTGTCAAATAAATAAATAAAATCTTTAAAAAATATATCCCTTGGGCACCTGGGTGGCAGAGTGAGTTAAAGCCTCTGCCTTCAGCTCAGGTAATGATTCCAGGGTCCTGGGATCGAGCCCCACATCAGGCTCACTCCTCAGCAGGGAGCCTGTTTCTTCCTCTCTCTCTCTGTCTGCCTCTCTTCCTACTTGTGATCTCTATCAAATAAATAAATCAAATCTTTAAAAATAAAATTCCCTTCCTATCAGAAGCAGACCAATCCACTAACAAATTCCCCAAAAAGCTTCATCTAAAAGGTTGTACTTTCTTCAGACACCCAGCAGGACCTTCTTCTCTGGGCCTGGTATTTCTTCAATGGCCTATTCCAGAGAATAAGACACTAAACTACTGAGCGCCAAGGGCCTCAGAACCACGAAAGAGATGATGAGGGGCACAAAGCACGCCTCTGGTCACCAAGAGGGTATGTAAACGTTTGCTGCTTTTCTGTATTTTTCAAAGCTGAGTTTTTAGCTGGAGGCCGCTCCTTTAGAATAAATTGCTGATAACATATAGTAAAAGCAATTATATGATCTTTTACAAACCATTTGCTATCTTTGCATTCTCATGTGCCAAGACAGACACGGATTATTTAAAACCCTGAAGAGAGTGCTATTGCATTTAAATTGCCTGGAACCTTCGTGTAATAGATTTATGATTGATGATAGATTTAGTTAAAATATAACTGTTTTAAATATTTATTCTCAGTAAACGATTTCAACCTATCCTCATTTAAGTAAGTTGGTGCATAATCCCATTTCTATTAAACCATAGTGCAAGGACCAATGCCGCGCTTCCGAGAGAACCCCAAGCTCTTTTTCTGGAATGGCCATATGCGTATGTATCAGGCGTCCTCTTTTCACTCGCTTTGTGGAGCACCTACCATGGAGGTCATGTAATAACAAATAACCAAAAAACAAACAAAAAAACCAAACATCCAGGTCGAAGTGATTCCTGCGTGCCATCATGCAATGGTGGACCCTGCGACTAGGAGACTGCTAGAACAAATAACAGGCAGGCATCTCAGCCCAGGCCTGTGCTGGGGAAGCTGGTTCCCGGCTTTGGGCACAATCAGGAAGCCAGCGAAGTGACCTGAGAGTGCAGCCGGGTTTAGGGCTGATGATCTTTTTGCAGCCAGGCAGCGGGCAGACACCTGCTGGGGAGCCAGGCTAGGAGGCCGCTCGGCACCGGCGCTGTCCACGCTCGCAGGCCCCCAGGGCTTCGCCTCAGGACGGAGGGGGAGGGGGCCGAGGGCGGGGGCGGCCGGGAGAAGGGGCTTTGCTAATTGCGGAATCTGGAAGTGAGCTCGCAGAGGACGCGGCGGAGAGTCTGAGAGGAGGTGGAGGGGCTGGCGGAGGAGGGGTGCGCAGCGCCGCGGTGCTGTGCTGCAGCCCAGTCGGCACTGCAGGACCCTCGCACTCCCGCGCTCCAGCCCAGCCCCTGAGGCCGAGCTGTCCAGCTCCCGCGGCCCGCTGCCCCGCCCCGCCCCATGGCTTCTCCCGACGACCTTCTGTGAGCAGGTAAAGTGACACCGCCCCGCGCCCTCACCTGGAGCAGAAAGCACGGACCGCGAGCTCGCGGGGTTGTCGGGACCCAGTCTCCCGCGACCCCCGGGGCAGCGGGACCACCCCGGACCACGCGCCGCCCTCGGGTCCCCAAGGGGTCGGGCCGGGGACGGAGCCAGGCGAGGTGCCCCTCGTAGCGAGTGCAATAGCCCCCATCTTTTGGCACCTCCACGCGCCGAGGACCCCCTTCCCTCATCCCGAGCCGTGGCCCCGCCACTTTTGTTCTGGACTTGGGATCCCAGGTGGAAACTAGTCCCTCAGACCTCCCTGGCAGCAAGGAGCTCAGGGAGGTATTCTCGGGTTTTCCGCCCCGCACTGGCTCTTCCTCTCTCCACATCCACATGCCTTCTCGAGTCCCTTTCCTCTCCTCATTGTCACTTTTATTAAATGGTTTTGTTCTGCATGTTGACCCGCAGAGCGATTTCATGAATGAATATACAGGAAACTGAGTCGGAGCCCACCTGTGAGAACCCACCTGTGGAGGCCTTGCATTTGAATGGTCTCTGGATCTAGCCTCAGTTCAGAATACTGCGTGTACCTGAGGACCGAGTCCAGATGTTTCTTTCATCTCTGACTTGAATTTGAAATCCTAATGTCACTATGACCTGGGAAGCCGAGGTCCACAGCATCTTCATCTGAAATTCCACTAGAGCTCCCATTTACCTAGTGCCCAGCCTGAGTCTGTTTTCCACTACTGTCAGGGTTCTAGAAGTTCATGCACTGCCCACCACTGACAGTAGGGGCATCTCTCTGTCCAGATTTTCCCTTTACATAAGGAGGTCAGTTACAGGAGATTAGGGCCCACTCTAACGACCTCACTGTAATGTGATTGCATTTGTAAGGACTCAAGTTCCAAATAAGGTCACGTTCTGTGGTACCAGAGATAAGGACAGCAGCAAGGTTTCTGGGAGAAATGCAGGTCAGCTCTTAACAGTCCACTCTCTGGCTCCCCAAATTCGTGTCCTTCCTGTGTGCAAAATACCTTCACCCAATGCCCTCCAAAGCACTAATCATCCCAGAATCAACTCAAAATCTGAAATCTTATCTGTCTTCCTCCACTCAAAGTCCTAGATCTCACCCAGACCATGGGACCTGAGGACTGCATCCAGAAGCCACAGTCTCCTGGTAAAGCTGCCCATCAGGTGCTGACATCACCCTCATTCGTCCCAGCAGCTGAAGGCCTACAGTTCCCAGAGACAGTTTCTCAGAGGAAGTTTGAAGAGCACCTCAGAGGACTTTCTTTGGGAGTGAATGAAGAGGGAAGGGGGTCAGAGCCTCCTGCCATTCCCAGGGCACCCAGAACCCAGAGAGTGAGGCATTGGGTGCTTTCTAGTGACAGATTCAAGGCAATTCTTCGACTTTGGGACTTCGGAGCTAACTTAGTTTTCATTTGTGATTATTATTTTTGTGTGGGGTCATAGCTTTTCTTTTGACCTATGGCTGTTTTCACTCCCGGTTCTGAAGAAGCCCCTAAATCCTAACCCTGTTGAGGACTCCGAAAGCTCTCAGAGCAGCAGTACTGGGGGACAGTGTGGACACATGGTTTGGTTTCTCCTCTGGCCTGATTCTGCGGCAGCCCCACTCTGTCCTCCTCAGACTTCAGAGCAATAGCTGAATAAGTGGAGAAAGGACCAGGGGGTCAGGAAGTTGGCCACCGAAGAGTGACTTCTCTGGAGGTTGGCTCAGCTAGCGAGTGAGCGTGTTAGTCCAGCTCTGCCTGCAGTCTGGATGGAGCTGAACAGGGGCCAGGGAAGGGGAGGATGAGCAGAGAGTGGGGACAAAGGGACCAAAGAGGAGATTCAGACGAAGGGAAGTAATTGGGAGGAGAGAAGAAACTCTAGAAGACAGGCATGTAAGAAAGGAAAAGGGATGAAGTGGGCATCGGGAAAGGGCACCACCAGGGAAGGAGAGAGGGGAAGGGAAGAGGGAGGGAGGGAGGAAAGGGGAAAGGAAGAAGGGAGGAGTCAGCACGCCAGGGCTCCCCCTGCATCTGAACAAGAGGTGGCTGGTCCAGCTTGTCAAACAGGGTGCTCACTCTTTGGTCCCAGTTTCTGCTCCCAGTGCTACTGGGCTTTGCAAGGAAGGCAGGCTGTCCCCTGGGACCCACTGGAGCCCACTGGAGCCCACTGGAGCCCACAGGTGGGTGGGAGAGTTAAGATGCCACCTGATTCTGTCCTGAGCTGCTCCCAGCTGCTAGCCTCACCACATGTTGCAAGAGGGAACCCAGAACAAAGGACACAGGCCCGCATGTCTGCCGGTGGCCCTGGCCCTGGGCACTTAGCTCATCGCAGTGAACCACACCGCCTCCTCAACCCACGCTTTCAAAGCCTGCTTCTTCGTTCCTGGCTTTCATGTCTGTACGAACATTAGCCAGATCTAACTCATCTCTAACAGAAAATTCTGACTCACCCCGTGTCAGATTTTCATTAGTGGCTGTGATAGAGTAAGATAGCAATGCTCCAACAAACGGACTATTTCCTCCCACGTGACCTCAACAGTCTTATACATTTTCTTAGCGAAAAAATCTTGTCTCCTTCCATTTAGCTCATAACGTGGTCTAATAGTATACATGTGCCTTCGTTAGATACGAAGCGATACAGAGGTCCTTTTTTTTTTTTTAATTTTACAAGGTAAAGTCAGTGAACACATCTAACTTGACGAATACATCTCTAAACTGTCAATCCAGGCAAAGCTTTTTCTGCCTACAGTTTGGAGCCTACAAGGTGACATTTTAAAAACGCTTTCAGTCCCTCAGTGAGGCTCTTAGAAGCTAGCCAGGGCTTACTACCTGCCAGGCACTGTGTCAGGTGTTGGAGCTAAAGGGACGGAGAGCTTTGAGGCAGGCTGGGGAGGGACATCCGTGACACAACAACAGCTAGAAACGGAGGCCAGTGCTAGAAAAGAGAGAGCAGGCTGCATGGAGAGTGTGTACCATGGGGCTTGTGAGCTCACGAATAAGTGGGAGTAACTGGAGTGGGGAGACGGGGGAGAGGAAGAGGGTCTTCCCATCAATGGGAATCACCTGTGCTTGGAGGCAGGCACCATGAGGGGTCTCCACAGGAAGAGGGAGGCAGCGTGGTTGAAGGGCAGAAAGACAGGGCAGAACAGGCATCAGTCAATTGGAAGGGTAAGAAGAGACTGATGGGAGGATTATGGATGCCTTTGGAGGAATGAGAATTTGTTAGAAGATCAGTGCAGTTTTCTATGGAGACAAATGCCAGGAACTGATAGGTCTTTGAAAGGTCACTCTGGCTGCCTTTTGCCAAAGGTGTTGGTAAGGTGTGAACACACCAGGTGGGAGGTGAGTGTAGGAAATCAGGTGAGGGAGCATGGGAACTTGGTCCGGGGGTATATAAGGGAAAGTAGCCTTTAATGAGTTCCACAAATTGGCACCAGCTGTAGCTTCATTACAGCGCTGGAAGGGGTAGGTGGGTGTGTCCTGGAGGTTACAGAAATTACATGAGAAAGGGAAGTCTTTTTAGATTTTTTTTCCAACTAGAGGAACTCTCACCTTATTGATAGAATTCCAGAGTGGGAACAGATGGACACGAGGACATCTTTGAAATGTCTGAATATGTTCTTCGACATCTTTGCAAGTGACGAGGAGACCTTGACCTTAGGAGGCCTCGGCCTTCTTTGTAGCCAAGAAGATTTCACCTACAGAGTTGGGTTCTCCCTTTTAAAGTCAAGAAGACAGTCCTTCCAAAGGACACCTCCTATCATTTTACGCTCTCATCATACCACACTTGCTGGGATCTCCAAGACCCTCTGTTCCAGGTTGTGAGGATCCACTTTGGCCGGGCTGGTCTTGCCAAGAACACCACCACAGGAAATCTAGAGCCTGTAGTGCTATTAATCACATCATCTAAGACTGTCTTTGCTGCCCTCATGGCCTCTTCCCACCATGACTCACTGAAGCTTTTTACACGTTGTATCCATTAAGCTATAGTTCCCAAAGCTCATCTTCTCTAGTGCCATTAATTTTTAGGGGACCAGGCAAACCTTAAACTTGTCCCCCTTAACTGGATCCCTGTGCCCCCACAATCTCTTTGAATGCCTTTCACCATGATCCTTGAATGAGCTCTGAGACCACTGCTGGTACCTAACACTTCTTGGCACCTTGTCTGTTAGTTCTTGGAAGAGGAGGTGGCTATGGAGGTGAGTGGGGATGGGAGTGGGAGGAATTCTCCCTTCACTTCCTTTCTTGTTTTTTTCAAATAATGGGTTTTGAGGGGGAGGGAAAGGTTAACCTGACAATTTATTTTCCATCTCCCATTGATAAAATGTTTACCACTCCCCATTGGAAGAATTTAGATCTTTCTTTAGAATCTCCAGGAAAATCTCCCAAACCCAGCCCACCACCATGTGGATTCAGCCATCTTCTGATTCACCTCCAGATTGTCTCCTCCTAACTGCTCAAGCCACAGGTTAAGGGCGAAATGTTCAATGCCCAAGCAATTAAGTGGGGAACACGTTTATCTAAGCAATTGCATGCAGCTCTGTATCTGCATACAGGGGGTCTCTCCCAAGCCTTTCCAACCTCAGCAAAACAAGAAAAAGCCCCAGCGACCTGGGGGTATATATCATTCATTCATTCCTGTGTTCAACACTCATGGCGGATCCCCACCGAGACAGTGGGAGAGCAAGGACGGGAGCAATCCTGGAAGCTGAAGTCTGAGGAGGATTTCAAATTCAAGTCAGAGATGAAAGAAACATCTGGACTCGGTCCTCAGGTACACGCAGTATTCTGAACTGAGGCTAGAACCAGAGACCATTCTAATGAAAGGCCTCCACAGGTGGGCTCTTACAGGTGGGCTCCGACTCAGTTTCCTGTATATTCATTCATGAAATCGCTCTGCGGGTCAACATACAGAACAAAACCATTTAATAAAAGTGACAATGAGGAGAGGAAAGGACGCGAGAAGGCATGTGAATGTGGAGAGAGGAAGAGCCAGGGTGGAAAACCCGAGAATCCCTCCCTGAGCTCCTTGCTGCCAGGGAGGTCTGAGGGACTAGTTTCCACCTAGGATCCCAAGTCCAGAACAAAAGCGGTGGGGCCATGGCGGGAGACGAGGGAAGGGGGACCTTGGCACGCAGGCATGGGGGTGCCGAACAATGGGGGCTAGCGTGCCCGCTGGTGGGGGGCACCTCGGGTGGCGCCATCCCTGGCCCGACCCCGTGCGGACCCGGGTGCGGTGTGGCGTCCGGCGTGGTCCCGGTGCCCCGGGGGTCGCGGGAGGCTGGGTCCCCACACCCCTGCCCCGCTTTCTGCTCCAGGTGAGGGCGCGGCGCGCAGAGGGTCGTCTGGAGAAGCCTTGGGGCTGGGAGGGGCAGCACGGACTCCAGGGCTGGGCTCGAGCGGAGGAGCACATGGGCGGCGAGTCCTGTGGGTCCTCCAGTCCCCACTGGGCCACAGCACAGCACCGCGGAGCTGCACGCCCCTCCTCCGCCAGCCCCTCCACCTCCTCCCAGACTCTCTGCCAAGTCTTCCGTGAGCTCACTTCCCGCTTAGGCAATTAGCAAAGCCCCTTCTCTGGGCTGCCCCTGCCCCGGCCCCCCTCCTTCCTGAGGCGGAGGCCCGGGCCTGGGCACGGGGTGAAGCCCCAGGGGCCTGCGAGCGTGGCCAGCGCCAGGCTTCCTAGCCTGGCTCCCGAGCAGGTGTCCGGGCGCAGCCTGGCTGCGAAAAGATCATCAGCCCTAAACCAGGCTGCACTCTCGGGTCACTTCGCTGGTTTCCTGATTGCGCCAGAAGCCCCGAACCAACTTCCCCAGCACAGGCCTGGGCTGAGATGCCTGCCTGCTATTTGAGCAGTCTCCTGGTCTCCAGGCAGGGTCTGCCTTTGCATGATGGCAGGCGTGAATAACTTCGACCTGGATGTTTGGGTTTTTTGTTTGTTTTTTGGTCATTGGTTATTACATGACCTCCATGGTAGGTGCTCAACAAAGGGAGTGAAAATAGGACGCCTGATACATACGCATATGGCCATTCCAGAAAAAGAGCTTGGGGTTCTCGCAGAAGCGTGGCATTGGTCCTTGCACTATGGTTTAATAGAAAAGGGATTATGCACCAACTTACTTAAATGAGCATAGGTTGAAACCGTTTACTGAGAATAAATATTTAAGACAGTTATATTTTAACTAAATCTATCATCAATCATAAATCTATTACACGAAGGTTCCAGGCAATTTAAATGCAATAGCACTCTCTTCAGGGTTTTAAATAATCCGTGTCTGTCTTGGCACATGAGAATGCAAAGATAGGAAATGGTTTGTAAAAGATCATATAATGGCTTTTACTATACGGTATCAGCAATTTATCATAAAGGAACGGCCTCCAGCTAAAAACTCAGCTTTGAAAAATGCAGAAAAGCAGCAAACGTTTACGTACCCTCTTGGTGACCAGAGGCGTGCTTTGTGCCCCTCATCATCTCTTTCGTGGTTCTGAGGTCCATGGCTCTCTGTAGTTTAGTGTCTTATTCTCTGGAATAGGCCATTGAAGAAAAACCAGGCCCAGAGAAGAAGGTCCTGCTGGGTGTCTGAAGAAAGTACAACCTTTTAGATGAAGCTTTCTGGGGAAATTGTTAGTGGTTTGGTCTGCTTCTGATAGGAAGGGAAATTTTTTTTAAAGATTTTATTTATTTATTTGACAGACATAGATCACCAATAGGCAGAGAGCAGGCAGAGAGAAGTGGACGCAGGCTCCCCGCTGAGCAGAGAGCCAGACATTGGGCTCAATCCCAGGACCCTAGAATCATGACCTGAGCCGAACGCAGAGGCTTTAACTCACTGAGCCACTCGGGTGCCCCAGGAAGGGAAATTTTTTTAAGAGCATTTTCTCTTTGAATCTATTTTGAGGTTTGGTTTGTGGTTCTTTCTGACTTCTCATGAAGATGGAATTACTTCTGAGGTTGGTTGTCAGGAACCGCATATCAAATCAAGCTATCTTGCTAGCAAAAAATAAATAAATAAATAAATAAATAAAAGCTCAAGTGTTGGCATAAAGCTATTATGCTTTTCAAAACCCCGAACTATAATTCATGTATCATGGTCATTCTTTATCAGATCAAACAGGAGAGAGGTGGCAGAAACGCACTTTCAGGTTAATTTTTTTTACAAGGAAGATGGACTTATGAACCTACTTTGTTATTCCCTTTCATTCAATTTCCCTGTACCTCCTTTTCTATGAATTGTAACGGTAACCCATCATTATTTTTATTGTTGGCACGTGCTTTGTGAACCATAAAGTGTACGCTATAAATGGGAGTGCTTTACTTTTTTTGCAGTTTACAAAAAACTAAGTTTTTTAAATTTATTTTTTACTGATTTTCCGCATAACCGTATTCATTCTTTTTGCACCACACCCAGTGCTCCATGCAAGCAGTGCCCTTTATAATACCCACCACCTGGTACCCCAACCTCCCAACCCCCCGCCCCTTCAAAACCCTCGATTGTTTTTCAGAGTCCATAGTCTCTCATGGTTCAGCTCCCCTTCCAATTTCTCCCACCTCCCTTCTCCTCTCTAACTCCCCATGTCCACAAAAAACTAATTTAAAAACATTCATCCACCAGAGTACCCAAAGGGCTCCCACATAAACTATCTGTCGTTACATTATGTCATTCTGCTTTCGCTTCTATTGCAGTCCAAACAATGTTTTAAAACATTCTTTAAAATGGGCCTTTTTAACAAGATTTTTACAAAAGATTTAATTTATTCATTTGTCAGAGAGATAGCACAAGCAGAGGGAGAGGCAGGCAGAGTGGGAAGCAGGCTCCTGGTAAGCAAGAAGCCTGATGGGGGACTCGATCCCAGGATGCTGGGATTATGACCTGAGCTGGAGGTAGACAATCAACCAACTGAGCCATCCATGTGTCCCTGAAATGGGCATTTTTGACATTTCCTGATAGCACCTACACACTCATGAATCTCAGATTCATGATATATGGGGTAGTGGACTTGACAATCATGGAGTCAAGCATGCTGGATTTGACTCACGGGCCTGTCACTGTGAATTTGGGTGGCTTGCTAAACTTGCTACATAGAAACCCAAGCATGTAAGAATTTGCAGGATTGTGACAGTTCAGTGGTATAATGTATACGTAAAAATACCTAAACCAGTGTCTCTCACAAAGTAGGTCCAAATAGACCAGCTCCCTTCCTGCCTTCATTCTGTCCTTGGAATTCCGTCCCTTGGGAGAAGTTCCTACTGCCTTTGTTACAAGAAATGAACGATATTTACTACACTGTTGGTGCATAGCATGGATCAATACATTGAGTGATAGTATTAACATACTTCTTGAACTGCCCATTGCCCCCCAAGCACCAAATAAAATGTCATGCTCTGGGGAAACCAAAGTGAGAGGTCCCCAACTTTTAGGAGTTATGGACAGGAGAGAGATGCAAATACTGTGTCAGTGTAGAACCAGGGTAACTAATGTTTAAACCAGGAAGAGAATGTGTGTGGAAGAAAGGCACTGATGATGTATAAAGCCATTTGGCTGGATGGTGACTACCCTCAGACTGACAATTTGCCATGAAAGCTTCCAGGCAAATTTGAGATCTTTATTAGTGACAATATGGCTATAGCCTTAAGGCGAAGAAAAAAACCCAAAAACCAAAAACCAAAACACACATATACACAAACTGTTGGTCTTGTGTCTTTTCACAAATAATGATAGTTATCAGAAATTTTACCTTTAATGGGGAAAACAGCAACTGAAAATGTATTTCATTTGATTCATCACAGAATATGGTGTTTTTGTTCATTTCACACCATTTTTGTTAAGTTTTATTTAAATTAATGCAATCTTAGATAAAATGTTAATATTCCTGAGGGCATGGACATTGTATACAAATGAACCCAGCTAAGTGGGCTCCTGGACAGGCTCTGATCTATTTATAAAAGTAGCTGGAGCTAAGTGGTTTGTTCCAGAAGAAGATAACGCCTTCCCTCCGTTGCATTTGCCTTCTACAGCCTAAGAGGGAGTTAATACGTTCATTTGTCTCCTTCAATTTTGTCCAGAGTGTGTTAAAGCAGTCATAGGGGACCTGGGTGGTTTTGCCATCTGCCTTCTCATAACAGTGCCCCAGTTTTCTCCTGGAGAATCAACGTTCCCGCTTTCAGTCCATGCACTTAGGCAGCGGCAACTTCACACTGGCTCCTGACTCTAGCAGTGGCATGTCACCCACTAAAGGCCTTTGAGAACATCACTGAGTGAGCCGTGAGTTTAGTAGATGCACGAGACCTTTGCTGGGTCGGTGAGGAGGTGGGTCTCTGAATAACTAGCCCGAGATCCACTTGTGTGTGGTGGAACAAATGAGCAGTGATGTGTTAGCCAGAGTGCCCATCCTAGAGAGCCCTGAATGCCAGACAAAAGCATTTGAGACTATTTTTTCAGGCAACAGGAAGCCAGGAAGCTAGTTTTGAAAAGCAGCACATGAAAATTTGTGTTTTTGGAAGATTAGTCGGGCAGCTGTGTGTACGATAGGGTGGAGGGAGGAGAGAACGCAATCCCTGAGTGCATTTAATCTTTATGATGCAGTGTAATTTATTATGAAGTTGAATTTGCATCCTTATCCAAACGTAAGGGAAACTCCTGTCCAAAACTGTAAATGGTTTTTGGTTGCCTTTTTTTTTTTAAGATTGTATTTATTTATATTACACAGAGAGAGATCACAAGCAGGCAGAGAGGCAGGCAGAAAGAGAGAGAGAGATGCAGGATCCCGGCTGAGCAGAGAGACTGATGCAAGGCTAGATCCCAGGACCCTGAAATCATGACCTGAGCCAAAGGCAGAGGCTTAATCCACTGAGCCACCCCGGTGCCCCTGATTGCCTTTTTAAGCATTCCTTGTCTCACATGAAGTGATTACAAATTTGCAGATGTGCATTAAAATGATGTATTCCAAAATGTTAACAGAGGAATTAAAAAACTTATTAAGTAAAATATTATCATTTTTGTTGATTTGAAGACTATTTGACAAGGGACATAGCATTCTGGTGCATATATGCAAACATGAATATTTATTTTTTAAAAAAATCTTTATTTATTTATTTGACAGAGATCACAAGTAGGCAGAGACAGGCAGAAAGAGGGAGGGGGAAAAAGGTTCCCCGCTGAGCAGAGAACCTGATGTGGGGCTTGATCCCAGGACCCTGAGATCATGACCTGAGCTAAAGGCAGAGGCTTAACCCGCTGAGCCACCCAGGTGCCCCTAAACATGAATAATTCTTAAAGGTTCCTCTACTCACTTATATAGAAGCCCTTTTCCAAACAGAAGATTAAATCTCTCTTGGCTACTCCTATCAGCTTATTCTGAATTATTTTCCATCCAGAAGCATGAACTAGAAAACCACAGTTTTTACACAGTGTTTGGTTTTCCACCAAGAGAATCACATAATTTGTGGTGATTCAGTGTAGTGTGTTGCTAAAAGCATTTCCAATGCTGTGGATACAAGAGGATAGTGCAGAGAGGTAAGGAAACAGGAGAAAAGGTATGGCTCTCTAATGAGCACTTTATTCTAGAATATTCCTCCAGTCTCGGGAGCTCACAACTCACAAGTGTGTGCTGGTGCCTTGATCTCATGGGCCACAGTGCTCAGCATCTTCCAGCTGCTTTTTTAGTGAATACATATGTAACAATTGATTTCTTGCCCCGGACTTTGAGAGAAAAATCTGTTCAGAGGGATGGACACTCTGAACCAACACCAGAAAACACTCTCTATAGTCTTCCTGTTAAATGAAAATATATGGTTAAACCACTTTTGACAGTCTACTACATACAGCAAAATGTAAATCTTAATTGAAATATGTCCTCTCAGCTGTGCTTAAGCAACTGAGTCCTGAGCTTTTCAGGTTTTCAGTCTGAAAGAGTACACCACTGGTGCTCTGAAAGGGAAGAGAAAGGACACCCTGTTCTCCATATAAATTAAAGAAGAGAAATCTGTGCATTTAAGTGGGCCATATAAAATTTATCAAGCAATTATCTCCTAACTCCTTCCTATCCAAAGTACCTGATATGCTCTCCCTACTCCTTTATTCCACGTTACTGCCTTTTCCAGGATTCTGTCTCACATCACAACATGTCTTCTGTTATTTCCTTCTTGCAAGCTAGTTTTGTGTTCTCCATCTGAAAAAATCAACAATCATTGTGTATTTCAATTCCCATTTTCCTCAAATGCATTGATTCTTCTTATCTATTAATCTTTTCTCATAGTCAATGTCTTTGTCTTTATTGGGTTTGTACTTTGCTTTTCCCCATCCTTTACTGCCATTATATAATCAAATCTAATAACTTCTTCGAGAAAGTTAAAAATTCCTGCATAGCCACACGTGAACACAAAGTCACTGATTTTGAGCAAACCTATAAGATAGTTAGACATCCATTCAATTTCTTTTTTTGTTAAGATTTTATTTATTTATTTGACAGAGAGAGTTGACAAGCAGGCAGAGAGGCAGGCAGAGGGAGAGGAGAAAGCAGGCTCCCAGCTTAGCAGAGAGCCTGATTTGGGGCTCGGTCCCAGGACCCTGGGATCATGACCTGAGCCGAAGACAGTGGCTTAACCCACTGAGCCACCCAGGCGTCCCTACATTCAATTTCTTAACTGAGTCTCAAATGCATCCTGAGTTCTAACCTAAACCTAAGTTCTACTTCTTACACGTTGTTATATGACCAAATTCTTTCAGTTCAGTATTTTGTAACATTTAAATATTAATCAATTGATGCTTTGTCTGTGTATTTCTATGAAAATAATTTGAATACTGTAGATTTATTGTCATATTTTTAGATTTATAATCAAAGTTTCATCAGTTGAAGTTTTTGGAAATTTCAGATATAATGATTAACCTAAAATGATACTGCCTCAAATCCCTCTGATATCAAGGCCCAACACCTGATTATAGCCAAACCTGTGGTGGATAGTTCCATGGGAAATTGCAGTTACTTAACACTGATAGCATCTCATGTTCTCTCTCTCATTTTAGAATGTGTCCAACACAACCCAAAAGTGTAGGAGAGTTAATGTCCTCTGAGGACAGCTCTCAGTGAAGTGGAAATAAGAACCACAGATAAAATTGTCAGTTTTCAGGTCTTCATGAGGACAACTTAAAGAAGTTTCTCAGGACCTTTCAGTAAAAGCAAGGCTTCCTTTTCTATCCACAACAATTATATCAACAATGTACCTCTTTGACAAAGTTGCTTCTTCACTGTATCACTTTCCCATTCTTTCCTACCTTGGATAATCTCCCAGATAAACTAACAGTACTCAAATCCTTTGTCCTACTCTTTGTTCTCAGGATAAATGGAGCCAAAAGACTTAGATTAATATCAGGTTCTCAATGGGATCTTAGAGCTATTTCTGTCCAGATTTTCATAATCATAGGGACCTTTGAATTATCAGGCTATAAATAAGTTCTAAAAGGAGGGGGCAAAAGCAAAAAGTAGAAATTTTTATGTTTGATTTTTAATCATGATTAATTGACTTTATTGATTATTAAAATACTAACATTATAAAAGTGTGGATCTTTGTAAAACAATGCCATAATGTAAGAAATAAGTTGCATAGTCCTTTGGAGAATATTAAACCAAGTGTTCAGGAGCCATCTAATTTCTTGTTTAATCCAGAACTTTGGTGTGCATTATCTTGAGGAATAAGATTTTGAAGTCCAGACAGACTAACAAAAAACTGAACCAAATGTCTGTGTTTATATTTCTGCTTTTGTTGTAAAAATCAAAGAGTGATTGCTGGTTTAAAATGGTAAAACTAATAATGTTCATGTACTCTATTATAAATTTTCTAATTGTATGGGAAGAATCCAATAAACATATAATTAATTGATTTGCAAATCCTCAAAGAGCTACAGGATCAGGTAGTGGTATGTTCTGATTCAACAGCATCATAATGCAGCATTTTATATGTGTGGCTAATGGATATTTTCATGAATGTTTGCTAGCTAGTCAGCCAATACAGAGAAATATTAGGTAGGGTAATTACTCTCACAGTTGTGTTTAATAAAATGAGAGAAAATTATCAAATGACACTAATAATAATAATCCTATAGCAGGCTAAATAATTCAATGATAATTACAAGTATTAATCTAGCTTTCTTCCCTGATTATGACTCTTCTCTCCTTTATCATAATGGGAGTAGCAGATTGTCTGCAATGAATTGTGAAAACCCAGCAGTGACTTTGGCAGTGAAGGCCTCCCATCAATTTTGATAGGTTAAAATGATTCTGGATGGTCTTGAGCAAATGTGTCCATTTTTTTTTCTGTGTGTGTCATAAAAGAAAGAAGCAATAGTAAATTCTTGCTGTTATTCCATGGAGCCAATAAAGTCATACTGCCAACAAGAGGCTGTTGACACCGTAAGTGTAGTTAACTGTCTTGAAATACTAGGCCTCAAAATAAAATTCCAGTATTTCACATAACCTCTTTTTTTTTCAAGAAAAACAAAACAAAACAAGTATACTGCTTACATTTAGGGCCTTGCTGTTGTGTAACTATTTTTGAACATGTCTACTGTAAGTGTATATATATATATTTTTTTCTGTGCAATAAATTCATTTAGAGATAAATTTGGATTGCAAATTATTTTGGGGGAGGCATGGTATTTGTGGCTAGTCTTACAAGTAAAAAGGACTAAAGGAAAGAAGAAAAACATTTTTTATTACAGCATATTTACATCTGTCCAAAGTACTTATTTACTATAATACTGACTAATGTATAATACTGTACACAAAGAAAGAAGTTAAATGAGTTATAATTCAGTCGAAGTATAGCTGGCCATTTTAAAACTTACCACTAAATCTTTCTGGTATGAAATGTGATATCTGGCAATCTGGTCCAGTTCATTACATCAGGTCATTTGTATGTTCTTATTACCATTTTGATAGCATAGCACATTTTATAACCCAGACATTTTACAATGGAATTGATGCATGTATTTCAAAAGTATAGACATACATGAAGCTATGAGGTCAAAAAAGATGAATGTCCATAGTACCATATAGACTCAACAAATAAAAGTGTCCAAGGTTCTGAGTGAGATTTATGAATATTGTATAAGATTAGGCAAACATGTGGTTTTGATATAAATAATCTGTTCTTAAATTAGAATTACAGTCATTGAGTACAGTGTTGAAAATGGCAGATAGATTTTAGCTATCTTTGCTCACTAGGGAAAATGGAAAAATGTTTAGTTTGGTCAGATTTTCACTTAACTTCTGAAAAATCTTATGTTTGAGAGAACCCTTCTGAAATAAGAATCCTTAAAGACATAACCCCTTTGGCACAAGTTTTCAAGAAACTTGTTTGATGTTGTAGACAATTATATGGCACACGTACTGTTCTAGATGTTTCATGCCAATAATATGTAAGCCATACCAAGGCTACATATACATATAGAGATGTTCTTCAGCTTACAAGGGGGCTATGTACAGAGACACACATAAAAAATTGAAAATGCATTTAATACCCCTAAACTATCAAATATCATAGCTTACCTTAAGCTTATTTAAACATACTCAGAACACTTACATTTGCCTGCATTTGGGCAAAATCATCTTAAGCAAAGCCTATTTTATAACATAGTATCAAATATCACCTGCAATTTATTAAATATTACACTAAAAAAAGAAGAATGGTTATATATAGAATGGTTGTAAGAATATCAGGTGTTCACCCCTGTAATCTTCTAGCTGACTGGGAGTTGTGGCTCACTGCCCCTGCCCAGCATCACAAGAAGGCACCATACCACATGTCACTGGCCCTTTTTATAAAGACCCAAATTCAAAATTCAAAGTACAGTTTCTACTGAATCACTTTCACTTTCACATCATTGCCAAATATATCGTAAGTTGAATCATTGTAAATCAGGAGCCATCTGATTTGAAGTTAAATCACAGTCACCCATATACACACAAAAAAAGGCCTTCATGTAGGGCCATCTATGTATCTCTAAACAACATAGCATGACATATCAACGGCAAATAATGGATGTGAAGGGGACAATTGCTTTGCGTCAGTACTCTGAGCAGTAACATACATGGCCTTACTCACCTAGCAGAACTCCAGAGCTAGCTGATGGCAAGGAATTTTACAAATGTTTGCTGAACAGCTTAAGCACTATTATTTTTAACTTAGTGTGCATATCTGTTTTCTCAAGATATGTTAATTTACTTTATTGACTTATTACAAAACCAAATAATTTCCTCTTATTTAAGTGGCAGGTAAATAGAATTCTTTTTAATTTAAATCAAATGGCTTTTTAGGGAAAATATACTAAAAATTCTGAAACTTGTATTCCTTATGAATCTTTTATTGGAATCCTTATCAAGTTGTATTTTTCAAGTTTTTCCTAAATAATCTTCAATGAATTGAAAATATTTTTTGGATTTTATTCAAGGCTATTAACACACAATTTCACTTTGTTAAATATAGTGCTAAACGTTCAACCAAAACGTTGTGTCTTTTTTTTTCCACTACCACATCCTCCATCTACTGACTGGATTCTCTCCCCAACTAGCACATATATACCACTGTCTATATTTAGGATAAGTAAGGGTCATCTTTTGTCTTTATTCTATTCCTCGTATGCCTCTGAACTTGTTGAATTTTAATATAGTCACACCATAAGCATTACATATTTGATTCCCCTTTCAATAGTAAACAGTGCACAATCAGAGCATACCTTCAAAGCTATCAATAGACTTACTCTGATATATTATTTTTATATTTTTGTAAAGTAACATAATTAAATTATAGAACAAGAGTTTCAGGTGGTAGGTGTTGTAAGTTTTACCCAAACTGACTTTTGTCAAACTCGTTTTTGTCATCATATATGTCAAGTAGTTTTCTCAGGTTTATTTTTAGAATATCTTTGTATAATGAATATTTACACTGATATCTAGTATAAAAATCTTTCAATTTATTTTAGAAACATTAAGATATTGAAAATCAATCTATTTCTTTAATTCATTAAAGACATTTTTGGCTTGTTTCCAGTACTTTCTTACTGGTTAAAAAATGAATTTGAAGTAGTCTGAATTTCATTATTATATGGCACTTTCCCTTTGATGAATACAAAGACGATATTCTATATTAGCTATCTGAGAAGAATTTATTTTTTTAATTTTATTTATTTGTGAGTGAGAGAGAGCACAAGCAGGGGGAGCAGCAGGGTGAGGGAGAAGCAAACTCCCGGCTAAGCAGGGATTCTGTTGCAGAACTGAGTCCCAGGACCCTAAGATCATGACCTGAGCTAAAGGCTCAGGCGTTTAACTGACTGAGCCACCCAGGAGTCCCAATCTGAGAAGAGTTCTGTATGTTATTCCTATTCATATGAAGTTTAAAGTCTAGGTGATTAACTTAATATTTTAGTGGTGATTACATAGATAGCACTATGTTCCAGGCAGAGAGTAAGAAAGAAATATTAAATCAACCATATTCTATGCATTCTAAATGAAAATAATTAATCAATCATAATAAATCCTTCTATTTATGGAATATCAACTTATAAGCTTTCCTCCATATGAACAATGCCAAATAACAGAATAAAGGGTCATCTAATACAAATAAAGGATAGAATTAAAGAATTCTGGTAAGCCATTTAATTTTGAAAAATGCTGCAATATTGTTGCTGAGTTGTGGTTTTCAGTTACATAATATCTGATAAGTGTAGAAGTAACGTGAGTGTTACGTGAGATGAGAAATGGTATATAATTAAGATATTTTTAAAAGTACAGATAAATACAAATTTGTAAACATAGCATTATGGAGGAATAAAAATAAATGATAGCTACACACTCTAAAGAGAGTAAATTTTGGAAAGTTAATAGAGAAGTAAAACAAGGACAGTGCAAAAAGTATTGTACATTTTTATGTAGTTCAGACAAATTCTGTGAAACCGCAGATGGACTTAAAGATACTATTATGTATCAAATATTGTAAAAATTAAGCAAGGAAATAGCAAACATAAAATAACCAAAGCATACAAACTTGGGTACATACAATAGTTGTGATCATGTTCTACTTCATAAAGAGATGAGTTAATAGATAAATAGAAGTAACTAGACTTTTTAGAAGTTAATAAAACTTTGCCTGTTATTTCTTAGTAATATAAAACATATGGTTTTCTAACAAAAATGCTTATCTTAAAAATATTTAAAAATAAATTTCAGGGTACTCATAAGGTTCTATTTACTTTTCCACTGAAGGAAAAGCTGGTTGTTATAGTTGTAGTTGTTTGTTTGTTTTAGTCTCCTCCTAGTTTTTATTATTATAATGTGGAATGAGGAATGTTAGATTGAAGAGTGAATTATTTTATAGACAAAAATCATTACTTGATTCACCTCCTGGTACAGCTGATGGAACTCCTGAAAACATGCCCTTTTGCCTTACAGAAGAGTAACAGTTATGCTTACTTCTGAAACATGCTTGGTGGTGGCCCTAAATAGTGACACCATAGTAAACATTTTGAATATTTGCAATTAATTTTTATAGTCATAGGGCTCCAAAAGGCACTGCTGGTATCTTAGCAAGTATTTCAATAAAGCTAAAAGTTGCCTGACTGTTTAAAAATATTAACAAGGCACAAAACATGGCAGAAGTATTGTCCTCAGATATTATTTTTTTTCCATATGCTCCTGATTCCAGACATGACAAGTTTTTTTTTTTTTTATAAAAGATTTTATTTATTTATTTGACAGAGATCACAAGTAGGCAGGGTCAGGCAGAGAGAGAGGAGGAAGCACGCTCCCTTCTGAGCTGAGAGCCCGATGTGGGACTGGATCCAAGGAACCTGGGATCATGACCTGAGCCGAGGCAGAGGCTTTAACCCACTGAGCCACCCAGGCGCCCCCATTACAAGTTATTTTTTTTAAGATTTCATTTATTTATTTGACAGAGATAGATTATAAGTAGGCAGAGAGGCAGGCAGAGATAGAGAGGAGGTAGCAAGCTCCCCGTTGAGCAGAGAGCCCGATGTGGGGCTCCATCCCAGGACCCTGAGATCATGACCTGAGCTGAAGGCAGCAGCTTTACCCACTGAGGCACCCAGGCGCCCGACAAGTATTTTTGATGGATATATATACAATGTATTTTCCAGTTATACGAAAAATGGTTCTGCTATTTTTAAACTTTTTAAAAAATTACATAATTTTTTAAATTAAAATTTTATTTTTTAATGTTTTAATTTTCTTTCTTTTTTATTTAAATATTTTATTTATTTATTTGACAGACAGTGATCAGAAGTAGGCAGAGAGGCAGGCAGAGAGAGAGAGAGAGAGAGAGAGAGAAGCAGGCTTCCTGCAGAGCAGAGAGACCAATGCAGGGCTCAATCCCAGGACCCTGAGATCATGACCTGAGCCAAAGGCAGCAGCCCAAACCACTGAGCCACCCAGGGGCCCCAATGTTTTACTTTTCAATATACTACTTAGAATATAAAACCTATTCCATTTTGTAAGAAGTTTACCATTTAAAAAATGGTAATTTTCTCATTGTGTCTTCCCCTCTCGTTGCTTTATTTTGAATAAAATATTTCACAATAAACATAACGGATGCTTTCCTTTTGATGGTCCCTCAGTTGGTCACATTGTATATGAGCCATGACAATTAGTTTTACAAAATTTATTGATGTTTGTTGATATGTTTTATCATAACTAATTTTCCATCCCTTATCTAGATTCCCCAGCTTTCAGACAGGTGGACACTTCAATAAACCATACCCAAGGGACGTATCAAGTACTTCTTAGACATTCTCTCAGATCCTTGAGGTCTCATTTTGCCTAGGGATTTGCGATGGGTTCTGCCAGAGGCACCACTGTGACAACTGATGTCCATGGTCTATCTCCTGCTAAGCTCAAGAGGTTACTGGTTTCCAAGGTTATCTATACAATTAATGCATTCCAGCATGTTCTTTTTTTTTAATATTAACAAACTTATTTTAAAGTTTATATGGAGAGGCAAAAACTCACAATAGTCAACATAGTGTTGAAGGAGAACAAAGACTGAGGACTGACTTCAAAGTTTACCATAATGATGGGGCGCCTGGGTGGCTCAGTGGGTTAAGCCTCTGCCTTCGGCTCAGGTCATGATCCCAGGGGCCTGTGATCGAGTCCTGCATAGGGCTCTCTGCTCAGCAGGGAGCCTGCTTCTCCTCATCTCTCTCTTTGTCTGTCTCTCTGCCTATTTGTGATCTCTCTCTCTGTCAAATAAATAATTAAAATCTTAAAAAAAATGTATGCCATAACGATAATTGTAAGCAAGATATTGTAATACCACAGAAAGACTAGATTAAATGAATGGAATATATATTTTCAATTATATTTTATATTTAATATAAAAGCAAAAGCAATACAAGAGAGCAAAATACAATCTTTTAAACAAATGGTTCTGGAGTAATGGTGAAGCTAAATGTAAAAATATAAAATAAAAATAAAATAAAATAATAAAATAAAATAAATCCAGGCAGATTTCATACACTCTTCACAAAAATTAACTCAGATTGGATTATAAACCTAAACATGAAACATGTAGAAGGTAATATAGAAGAAAATTTAAATGACCTTGGTTTTGGCAATAACGTTAGCTACAAAAGCACAAGCACTGAATTTAAAAATGTCTACTCTGTGAAACACAATTCCAAGAGAATGAAAAGGCAAAGCACAGACTATGAGAAAAAATTTGCAAAATACACATCTGGCAAAGGACTGCTAATCAAAAATACACAAAGACCCCTTAAAACGCAACAATGGGGGAAAAACCTGATTAAAAATGAGCCAAAGACCTTAGCAGATACCTCACAAAAGAAAATATTACAGATGGCAAATAAGCATATAAAAAGATGCTTCACGTCCTATGTCATCAGGAAAATGCAAATTAAAACAAAAAAGAGACACCAGTACATACCCAGAATCCAGAACACTGACAACAGAACACGAAATGTTGGTGAGGATGTGGAGCAACAGGAATGTTCTTCCATGTCTATTGAGAATAAAGAATGGAAAACAACTTGGCAGTTTCTTACAAAACTAAACATATTCTTGCCAGATGATTCAGCAGTAGCAGTTCTTGGTATTTATCCAAAGAAGATGAAATCTATACCCACAAAGATGTCTACAGTAGCTTTATTCATTACTGACAAAAGCATGGAAGCAACCAAGATATCCTTCCATAGGTGAAAGGTGAAATGAAGTGTAGTACATGCAAACAATGGAATATTATTTAATGCTAGAGAAATGAATTACCAAGCCATGAAAAGATATGGATATAAATATTTAATAAATATTTGATTTTAGGCTTCTACCAGTCTATCAGTATATTAGTATATTTTAACAGTGAATGCTCAGCATTCACGAATTTACCTAATAAAATATTTTGGGTTCAATAATTTAAATACTTCAACCTCTATGATTATATTCCTAATAATTTTGAATTGGGGTAAATAAACCTTAATTTTTTGTAACTTGTTTCTTATTGCAAAAGAGCTCAATGAAATTTTAGAAAATAAAAATTTACAAAAAAAAGTTTAGTTTACTATTGCCAAATAATTTAAAACTTTACCTTATATTGAAATACATATATTTTCTTAATTAATTTATATGCTACTAAAAGCAAAAACATTTAGTTATACTAGATTTCATATCATGCAATCAATGCCAGAAAGCCATATGGCGATGACTTGTCTTAAATAGAGTTAAGATGGGTGTTATTACAATGCAAGATGGAAACAAAGATAGTATAACAATTGAGTGTTACTTAACTTTTCTGTTTTGATCAAGTTACTAATCTACAAAAGGCTTTTAACGGTGACAGACTTGGGAATTTAACAAAACTTTTAACTAGCATGTGCGACTCATTCCTAGAAAACAACACAATCAATAACACTTTATTTAGATTAAATCATGACTATTTCTCCATTTGAATAAAAAAGGTAGCAACCCCAATAAGTTTATTGAACATGAAAAGTTGAAATGCTATAATGCTCCTAAGGAATTAAATGATGCAGTCATGAATTACAAAAAAAGGATATAAATTACCAAAGTGTTTGTATAATTGGAATGTACAACTGCTCATTATCATTTAATAGTGTAGGCTTGTGCAAGAACTCTATAAAAGAACTCCACTTCTAAACCGTGGAAAATATGTTCCCTTTCCCCCTATATACAACTATTAAGCCATTCATTTAGCTTTTAAAATATCCACTTAATACAGGCTTTTTACTCATTTGAACAGGCAGCAGGGCTCGATTCTTATTGCATACATCTGAAGGAGAGAAGTCTAGCGTAAGAGGTAAAGCCCATAAAGGAGCCCAATAATAACAACAAAATACAGTTTAGTGATCCCTTACAATCTGCCAGCTACCTTTCTGAGAATACTTCAATTAATAATACATATAAAATACTTGACTACAAAGAGCTTACATTCTTTTGAAATATAATAGTGAAATAAACCAATAATAGAGGGGCACCTCAGTGGCTCAGTCCATTGAGTGACTGCCTTTGGCTTGGGGCATGATCTCAGAGTCCTGGGATGTAATTCCCCAGCAGGATTTCTAGGCAGTGGGGTGTTTTCTTCTTCCTCTGCGCCCCCTCCCAATTCTCTCTCTCTCTGTCTCCAATAAGAAAATAAACCAGTAATAGAATAATGATTGATGGTTGATGGTGATAAGTGTTACAAAGAAATACAAGAAAGGTAAAAGCCATTGGAGAATGCTGCGATGAAAGTTAATTTTATTTTGTGTTGGGTGGTTATATCTCATTTATGAGATGTCATTTGCACAAAGACCCAGGAAGTGAAGGAGGGTGTTATACACATATTAAAGGAAAAGATTGCTCTAGGCAGAGCAAGTAAGTATATAGACTTTGTGTGAACAGCTGGTCTGTTACTTTTGAGGAAAAGCAAGGAGGCCAATGAGGAGTTCATAGTGTTGGAGAGAGGAAGAACGTATTGATGCATGACCTTGTAGTACATTGAAAAGCCTTCAGTTTTTATTTAATATGAAAGGGGAAGATACCGAAAGACTTCCAACAGCAGAATAAAATCATCTGACTTGATTTTTAGGTTAAGTTGCTGTACCAAAATAAATTTGCAGGGAGAAAGGAGTGAAGCATGTGTGGAAGTGGGGTTATCAATCAAGTCAATAATTCAGGAACATATGATGGTGTTTTTAGCATGCTGGGTGGTAATAGAAGTGGTGAGGTATGGTTTTTATTTTGTATATATTTTGATGGTGAATATTCTGGTGAACAGGATGGAGTATGTGCAGGACAGACAATATCAACATTTATTTTACCTGCACAAACAGAAGGGTGGAGTCTTCATTCGCTGATATGGAAAGAACTCTGAGTTCAAATGTTCTTTCTGATTAAATGGCATAGTGATGATGAGGATTTAGTCAGACAGTGAAAGAGAACAGTAAGCATAGTGTTAAGCGGTAAGACATTATAATACATTTGAACATCAATAAACGTTGTGTTGGATCATCTGTTTATGTGAGTAAATAAATAAATAAAGCTTCTGGGGATTCTGATAGAGGTAAAGAAGACTACTATATGATCCAAAGGGGCACGTGCACCAAATGTTTATAGCAGCAATATCCACAAGAGCCAAACTGCCATCAAAAGAAATGAAATCTTGCCATTTGCGATGACATGGATGGAAGTAGAGGGTATTATGCTTAGCAAAATAAGTCAACCAGAGAAAGACACTATCATATGATCTCCCTGATATGAGGAAATGGAGGTGCAATATGGGGGGTTTGGGGGACAGGAAAAGAGTAAATGAAACAAGATGGGATCGGGAGGGAGACAAACCATAACAGACTCTTAATCTCACAAAACAAACTGAGAGTTGCCAGGGGGGGGGGGTGGGGAGGGTAGGGAGAGGGTGGTGGCGCTATGAACATTGGGGAGGGTATGTGCTGTGGTGAGTGCTGTGAAGTGTGTAAACCTGGCGATTCACAGACCTGTACCCCTGGGGCTAATAATACATTTTATGTTAATTAAAAAGAAGAAGAAGAAGATGAAGAATACTATAAATCAAATGCTATGGTTTTCAGCAAAGAGTGTGTAATCAGGCATATTTTATTAAAGTAACCAAGTAAAATGATGGTCGAAAATTGGAATAACAGAAAACATAAAAATCAGAGATTTTAAAAAGAGATATGGGACAGTGTAGAGAATATAGTCAATGATATTATAATAGTGTTATATGGTGACAGATGGTGGCTATATTTGTAGTGATCATAGAATAATATAAGGAGATATTGAAAAACTGAAACCAATGTAACACTGAATATCAACTATACTCAAATAAAAGAATAGTAAAAATAAAACATTTAAATTTAAAAAGATAAAAAGAGGGACAAGGATTTGAAAAGTGAATTTCAAAAAGAGTAAAGATGAGGCTAAGACATACTCTGAACCTTGAGGAAAACACCATTTTGAAAATTCTTCCCATTTTGAGAAAACTCAAATGAATCAATACCATAAAAGAACCCATTTTAACTGAGAGATATAATGAATGCTCAAGAAATAATTTTATGACAGGATAATTCTTCCCTCTGAAACAGCATACAGAAACCAGGGGAAACACCTGGAAGCAAAATAAACTATACTGAAAATAAGAATTAGGAAAAAGATAAATGATGAAAGATAAGAAAATTAGACCTGCGACAGAGACCTAGTAGAGAAAACTTTTAGCTTGTGGTTTAATGTTTTTGAGGATAATCTAGAGTTCTTAACTGCCTTGAGACAGGCTGGTTGTAGGTAGTTTTGGCAGACCCCTAGGACAGCCCTACTTTGGGCAGGTGGTGTTGGAGGAGGCCATTGGGTTGGACAAAGACAAATCAAACCATTTGACTAATGTGTCTGTGAAGATGTTGAAGTCAGATGCAACAGAGAAAGACCTGTCAAACCTAATCTCAGAAATCGAGATTATGAAGATGATTGGACAGCACAAGGACACCATCAACCTGCTGGGTCCTGCACACAGGATGGTCCTTTGTACACTCTCATGGAATATGCCTCCAAAGACAACATACAGGAGTACCTGCAGGCCCAGAGGCCTCCTGACCTGGAGTACTGTTACAATATCAGCCACAATGCAGCAGAGCAACTCTCCTCCAAGGACCTGGTATCCTGTGCCTATCAGGTAGCCTGAGGCATGGAGCACCTTGCCTCCAAGAAGTGCATACACCAAGAACTGGCCACCAGGGAAGTGCTGGTGACAAAGGACAACATGATGAAGATCTCATACTTCAGCCTTGCCAGAGATATCACCACATCAGTTACTATAAAAAGACAACCAACAGTGGACTGCCTGTGAAGTGGATGGTCCCTAAGGCCATGTTTGACCAGATCTACATCCACCAGAGTGACTTCTGGTCTTTTGGGGTGATCCTGTGCAAAATCTTCACTCTGGAAGCCTCCCATATCCTGGAGTGCCTGTGGAGGTGGTTTTCAAGCTGCTGAAGGAGTCATTTGATGGATAAGCCAATAAGTGCACCAGAGAGTTATACACAATAATGAGGGGTGGCTGGCATGTGGTACCTTCAAGCTGCTGGTAGAAGACCTGGATCATACTGTGGCCTTGACCTCCAACCAGGAGTACCCGGACCTGTCCTTGGCCCTGGAACAATACTGTCTATGCTTTCCCAACACCCAAAGCTCCACCTGCTCCTCAGAGAAGAATTCCACCTTCTCTCATGTGCCGTTGCCCAGGGAGGCCTGTCTGCCCTGACACCCAGCCCAGCTTGCCAATGGTGGACTCAAATGTCTAGTATACCTATTTCTCCTGTCCAGATTCCATCATAAGGTGTAACCCTTACCCCACACCCTCCCTGAAAGACTCACTGCCTTCTCCTTTGTCCCTTTCCTACTGGCAGGATCCAGCTCCCTACCTGAGGCCTTCACCCCTTGAAGTTCACCTCTCTTCCCCTTCCTCTTCCTCATCCTTACAACCTGCTCATGAAAGAAAGGCACAGAGAGGCAGGTACTTGCTCGTGGCTACTTCCTTCCCTCCCATATGTTGAACCAAGACCCCTCCCTGGCATCTGGTACTGCCTGGACGTCAAGGGAGTGGGAGATGAGGCATGCCAGTGAAAGCTGTTGGAGCTTTCCTGTTTTGGTTTTGTCTGCTTAGCATAACATGTAAGACTGAGTTCTGGTGGCAGAGACCTAGTCCTTGGGGCTATAGCACTAGCGGGGGGAGGTCAACTGCTCTGGGCCTTGGCTAAGAGCAACCCCTGCTCCAGAGATATGGTGCCAAGGGCTTAATAATTTTGAAGCTAATTTGTTTGCTGACCAAATACCTGGTATCAAAAGATGGGAAAGCAAAGACTGGAAGCAGTGTTGTGACCATGGGGTCCAGCCCCAAACTATGAAGAAAACACAAAGTGTATAAATCTGAATAAGTATATATTTACACACCTCTTTAAAAAGGTTGTTATCAAAGATTTAATCAATGGGTAATATGCTCCTCGTGGCTGAGAAGCATCAGTTGCCATATATTAAAAACAAAGAAAAGAGGTGTCTGGGTGGCTTCCTCCATAAGTGTCCCTTCTTTCAGGTCATGATCCCAGGGTCCTGGGATGGAGCCCCACATCAGGCTCTCTGCTCAGTGGGAAACCTGCTTCTCCTTTTCCCTCTGCCCTGCTTATAGTTCCTCTTCCTGTCTCTCTGTCTGTCAAATAAATAAAATATTTTAAAAATAGAGAAAGAAACAAAATGTTTTTAAAAGGTGTTTTTTTTTTTTTTAAATTTTCTAGTGGTGCCTGGATGACTCAGTTGTTTAAGCATATGTTTGCCTTTGGCTGAGGTCATGATTCCAGTGTACAGGGATCCAGCCCTGCATGGGACTACTTGCACCCCAAGGAGCTTGCTTCTTCCTCTCCCTTTGCACGTGATTACCCTCGCTTGGGCGCTTCCTCTCTCCCTCTCTCTCTCTCTCTCGCTGTCAATAAACAAAATGAAATCTTTTACTAAATAAATAAATAAATAAAGTTCTAAACCTACTTTCAGTTTAGGTCCCTTAACAAAAATTGCTACTGATTCATTAAAAAAAAAAAAAAGATAAGATAATTTAGAAAGATTCTTCCAGAGCTAAAAAGTTGTTTATTTTTTTCAGGATTAAATATAGAAGTGCTTTATAAAGTAAAAGAAAAAGTATGCTATATTAACACTAATCACACTATAACTTTGGTGGTTATATCAAGATAATGAAAAGTGATTTTAAAGCAAATTTCATTATCAGACTTAAAGATCAAATCAAAATTACAGAAGAGTAAAAAGATGAATTTATCAGGGAGTATAATAATTCTTGACTTTTAATACTTAATAACAGATTTGGGGATATATAGGGAAAGCCTTAGAAGAGAAATGGAAAAAAGTTTCAACACCTTTATTTTAAGATTATATAGAAAAATGGTCATCAAATTGGTAAGATATGTAAGACATGAACAAAATTATCAACTAACTAGATATGCTTGATATTACAGAACACTCCCAACAACCGCAGACTACATATATCTTAAGCCATGATTTTCTTTGCAAAGGTCAACATTGATAATGTTCTAGTCATACGTCCG
The DNA here is from genome assembly GCF_030435805.1 of Mustela lutreola. Taxonomy (NCBI): domain Eukaryota; kingdom Metazoa; phylum Chordata; class Mammalia; order Carnivora; family Mustelidae; genus Mustela; species Mustela lutreola. Next base: position 983,981 of record NC_081307.1, read on the forward strand.
TGTACCAGGAAAGAAGTAGCATATTTCTTGAAAGACACAGCTATCAAAGCTCCATTGAGAAACCGTAAAGATGGAGAAGGGATTTGCAAATTATATATCTGATAATGGACATCAACTCTGATTATTAAAAAATGAATAAAAATAAAAAACCTTACTAATAACCAAACAGAGTATCCAATTTTACATGTGAAGAAAATTATTGAAGAGACATGTAACCAAAAGGATATGGATGGCTTATAAGCACATGACAAATTTCTCAACATTTAGACATTAAAGAAATACAAATTAAAATCATAATGAGACATGCTTACATATCTATTAGAATGGCTAAAATTATAAAGGCTAATTGTACTTCGTCTGAGCTAGATTGAGAAGCAACAAAAAATCTAAACTTTTGTTGGCATATACCAACACTTTGGTACCACCACTTTGGAAAATAGTTTGAAAAATGTTTTAAATGCAATATATGTTGCAGTTACACAAATAGCCATTTTACTTCTAGGCATTTAACCAAGAGTAACAAACCCTATGTTCATACAAGGACTTGTATATGAATTACATAGCAGCTTTATTTTTAAGAATAGAAAACAATGGAAATGTTCATCAATGTCCATCAATAGAGCAAAGACAAATTATGATCTATTCATTAAAGAGATTACTATTCAACATCAAAATGAACTATTTACAACTGGAGATTCTCAAAGTAATGATGCTGAGAAAAGAAAAGCCAGGCAATGAATAGTATATACTGTGTGATTCCATGACTATAAAAAAATCTAGAAAATACAAATTTATATATAGTCACAGTCATCAAATATATGGGTGTGATTTTAGTGCCTTCTTCTGTGCTCCCATAGCTTCCTACACTTGGATCTCCGAGCATTTGTTACACCATGTGAAAATATGAACTCTTTTTCTTTATTCTGTCTTACTAGAATAGGAATCCTTGAAATTTTATGGACATTTGAACTCTCAGTTATTAGCAGAAATTCTATCACACAGTAAGTTTCCAAATATAAAAGCCAGAGTTTTACAATGACTTCTAAGCTTTTACATGATCTAGCCACTCATTTAACCTCTGTGACCTCTTTCCCTGCTACTCTTCAGTCCCTCACAGTGGCCTCCTTGCTATTCCTCAGATATGCCAGGCACGATCCAACCTTATGGCCTTCAAGATAGCCAATTCCTTTGTCTGGAGTGACCTTATTGCTGATAGTTCTGGGCAAATTCATCACCTTTCCATACCTTTGTTCAATTGTCAGCTTCACTGTAACTACCCTGATATTCCTATTAAAATTCTTAACTCCCCATCCCCTGCCTAGCAACCTTGATTTTTCTCACCCTGATCTAATTTTTCTTTTTCCCCATTGTACTCATCATTTTTGAATACACTATGCAATTTTTATTAAGGTTTATAGCTTTTAATTGTCTCACCCTTTAAAATAAAGGTTCTACAAAGCCAAGTATTTCATTTACCAGTGTAGTCTGAAGTAATATCTGCCATATAATAGGTACAGAAGACAATTGGTAAATTTCAGAATAAATTAATGTTGAGAGTATACTGAATTTCATAAGTCATTTCAATATTTTTTTCCAAAAATAAACTATGTAAAACATACCTTAAATTTACTTTCAAAATATTTTATAGCATATAATGGACAATATACATAAGCCTTAAAGAAACAATCATATAAATAACTATTTGATATCTACTTAAAAATTGCATAATAACACACTCCTAGATCCTCTCTGAATGCTCTAAAATAACCCTTCAAAGGAAATACATTTTTAAAAATAACAAATATTTTGGCAAATAATTTAATAAAATAAAAGTTTCATTCATTTACGTAGATCATAATAAATGTTTTTAATAAGCATGAAATTATAACTCTGAAGTGTGCTAAAATGAAACCACCTGCTAAGGGTGAGAGAACAAAAATAAAAATCATTTTTCCAAATAAGAGGAATTTATTACCTTTGAATCAAAGCATGTGGATTTGTTCAAACTGGCAATAACGAAATATGGAAACACAATCCATAGAAAGTCATATTTTAGATTTCTAAAAGACTTCAAAGTGAAGAGTATACATTCTTTAAATGCTACATAATGCTACATAATGGCAAGATGACAGGTTGTGACAAATAGCATTTTAAAAGCTCTACTCATAATGGAACGGAAGGTGTCATTTCCCTATAATTTTATATATGTCCTTATTTACTGTATCTGGATACAACATGTTACCAAACAGATGTTCATCAAAGACTAAATCATTTTTAATGGAACATAATATTTTGAACCTACATCTATCAATCATTTTTTCGATCTAACATTTATACTCTCGCTAAACATTTTATCAGTTGTCGACAAAATTTAAAAAAAAATAGGATAAAAAGTCGTGTTTGGAAAAGTAGATTTTCGTTGAAATTTGCATTTAAATGAAAATATTTGCTGATATTTTTAGAACTTTAAATGTAATTTTATATATATCTGACCTATCAGATGATATCAAATTTTTGGAGAAAATATGACATATTTTTTTGATCTTGGTTGAAGGTATTAATAAAGAGCAACTGTTTGTATTATTTGTATTGTGATATCGTAGTTAATAAACATGAATAACTGGTATAAAATATGTTTTTTTAAAAATTTTATTTATTTCCTTGACAGACATCACAGGAAGGCAGAGAGGCAGGCAGAGAGAGAGGAATGGAAGCAGGCTCCCTGCTGAGAAGAGAGCCCACTGTGGGACTCAATCCCAGGAACCTGGAATCATGACCTGAGCCGAAGGCAGAGATTTTAACCCACTGAGCCACCCAGGCGCTCTAAAATATGTTCTTTTTTTATATAGAATTATAGTTCTTGCCAAAATATGGAACTACCTGGAACTGAATGCCTCCTTCAAAGTCAGCTCTGGAGAAATTATGCAAGTGTAATAAAGAACTATTTCGGATATGAACCAAAAACAAACAAATGATGATAAATTCCTTAAAAGACTCAAAGTTGCTCTTGACTGGTATGTTTCAAGCTCTATTCCTGGTTTGAGGACAGTTCTTAACAGGCCTGCCACTGTAGAAATCAGCTGGATGTTTAGAGGCTATCAGAACTGTGCAAAAACCTTGAAGGGGTAAAGACTTGAAAATTCTTTAGAGAGATTAGCTCCCTAAGGCATTATTCATCCACACATTTTCCTCCAAACAATTAAGGCTGATGGATGAGGGGCACCTGAGGGGCTCTCTCATCACGTGGGTGGTGGGTTAAGCCTCTGCCTTCATCTCAAGTCATGGTCTCTGGGTCCTGGGATCCAGCCCCACATTGGGCTCTGCTCAAAAGGAAGCCTGCTTCCCTCCCTGCTTGCCTGGATCTCTGCTTACTTGTAATCTCTCTGTCTCTCTCTCTCTGTGTGTGTCCAATAAATAAATAAAATGTTAAAAAAAAGGCTGATGGATGATAAATTATGAAAACTGCTATCTCCAATTGATGCTTCTTCATAAGGATTTAAGAATTTAAAATTGTAAGAATTTAAAATTGAAACTTGATCGTTGGATTTATGTTACAGAATAACATCAAGTGATGGCAGTTATTATTAGATCTGAAGTATTTGTGATTCTGAATTCTTGGCCTCATTAGTAAATTTATTTTTAAATTCTCCCATTGAGTGGTGATTGGCCTTCAGTCTTTCATTGATGTACATCATTGGGTCAAATGAGATGTGTGTGCCCAGAACTATATATAATCTTCTTTGTATTTCACTGGAGATGGCATTTCTGAGTTTTGTTCAATTGAATTTGGACAGATGTTTTAATAGTCACTTCTAGAGTTGGCCCTGGAGAATATCTTCCTTTTTTTTTTTTCTCTTCCCGATTCTCTGAAAACCCCTGACTAATTCACATTATCACAGTGATATCACAATTCAAGTTTTTCCAAACACCATAGCTGCAAAATAGAAGGAAGCTACTCAGAATGTAATGCTATGGTGAATGATTGAGAAAGAAAACATTATTATAATTAAGCTACCAGGTTTCAATGTATTTTATTGTTGCTTAGAAAATCCTAGCATACCCAGAATTTACAGAGATTTGATGATCCTAAGAGGAGCTGAACTCATGGACCAAAATAACTATGCACATAAAAAGTAAAATTACTTACCTAAAAAAGATGATGTGGTTAACTTTATATGGCAATCCAAGTGTTATTGGAACAGGAATTTAAAAAATAGCTTAGGGGCGCCTAGTGGCTCAGTGGATTAAGCCACTGCCTTCAGCTCAGGTCATGATCTCAGGGTCCTGGGATCAAATCCTGAATCAGGCTCTTTGCTCAGCAGGGAGTCTGCTTCTCTCTTTCTCTCTCTCTGCCTGCCCTCCATCTACTTGTGATCTCTCTCTGTCGAATAAATAAATAAATAAATAAAATCTTAAAAAAAAAAGACTGTACTTTTAAAAAATATATTAAAAGGGGCACCTGGGTGGCTCAGTGGGTTAAGCCCCTGCCTTCGGTTCAAGTCATGATCTCAGGGTCCTGGGATCAAGCCCCACATCAGGCTTTCTGCTCAGCAGGTTGCCTGCTTCCCTTCCTCTCTCTCTGCCCGCCTCTCTGCCTACTTGTGATTTCTCACTGTAAAATATATAAATAAAATATTTTAAAAAATAGCTTAAAAGTATATGATAAAATAATGATATACATATAGAAAGAAAAGAAAGATACTATACTGTGAATATAAATTATGTGGAAATTGTTGAAATAAAGAATACAATAAAGGGAGACTAAGATGAATATAGCTGTAAAATAAATAAGTGAGTTGGGAAAAACAAACAAACAAACAAATTAATGACTTCTGCCCAAATGCCGCAGAAGAGAAAAAAATAAAGAAAATATTTAAATAAGTACTGAGATAAATTTTGGAGAATTAAAGAAAGATAAAAGATACCAGACTTAAAATGATGCCAAACATGAGAAATCAGAAACAAAACAAAACAAAAACCACACACACAAAAAACCACTCATATAGGGCGCTTGGGTGGCTCAGTGGGTTAAGCCGCTGCCTTCGGCTCAGGTCATGATCTTAGGGTCCTGGGACCAAGTCCCGCATGGGGCTCTCTGCTCGGCGGGGAGCCTGCTTCCTCCTCCTCTCTCTCTCTCTGCCTGCCTCTCCAACTACTTGTGATTTCTCTCTGTCAAATAAATAAATAAAATCTTTTTAAAAAACACTCATATATATTATGGTGAGTTTTAAGAATATCAAAAACAGAGAAGAGCATAAATGATGCCCAAGAGAAGAACAGATCACCTAAAATGTACAAGAATAATACTGACAGCAGAATTCTCAATAGTAATAGCATATAAAGGAGACAGCTGGGTGTTTGTATAGATGGAAAAGATATTTGAAACTAGATATTATACATCAAGCCAAATTATTGATTAAATTTGAGAGCACAGTAAAAATACAATGAAGCATGTTAGGTCTTAGAACATTTATCACACAGAGACACACATTTTAGAAAACTTCCTTGGAGGACAGCTCAATTTAGATAGAGAAAACAGAATTATGTACTCAAAGGCACATTTTGAAGGAAGGATTGAATATAGTCTGCACTGCAAAATTCTTTAATCGTATGTTCAGAATTTCCTAAATTTAAGAAGTATTTGTTCAAATATTTATCTTTAAATAAAATGTAGGAGACTTTTTCTTGGATTCTGGAAAATCAGTCCATTTGGATACAAATGTTTTGTCACTGATGGAATTTTTGATAGCCCTTAACTGTGGAATGTCTTAATGTATTGTTACAGCAATTGTGATTTGCAAATACATGGGTGATGTGTGTGTGTTGTGCGTGTTTATTTTTTTTTGATGGTTTTACTCTTCTATGAGATTTTTAAGTAGACATAATTTTAATAAATTATGATTTGTTGAAATTTATCTGAGGTTATATATAATAAAATGAAATTTGTGTGAACTGAAGAAGTGCGTCTCCATTTTTTTTTTAAGAGTAGACTAGTCTTTAAAAATTGTCCAAAGAAGTACATTATATTCATTATTAAATTTGATAATATACAATAAAGTATTTATAGTCATATGGAACCATATCAAATTCTACTATTAATTCATATTACTAATTACCATAAGAGGAAAAAGGGATATTTTTCAAAATGAAAATTAGTGTATTTTTCAAAATGTGATATAGTGTTATTCACTGAACAGAGGGAACAAATGTCAAAGTTTAACACAGTTTACAGAATGTTTTAACATAAATTGAAATTTAAATCTGACCAAATTTCACAGTTTTAAGTAAAATGATAGCTCTTTAAATCCTTGAAAAGTGGTAAGTGACCCAAAACATTGCTTAGAAAAAAATTTAACACTACACTAGTCTGAGATGGTTAAGTTATGGTACAACTTGCCATTGTGTATCATCAAATGGTATATTTTTTTCTTTTGGTCTTGTCATTATATTTTATTTTAGCCATTCTGATAAGTGTGTAGTGATATCTCAGTGTCATTTTAATTGCATTTCCTTGATGTCTAATTATGTCAAATTATATTATTTTGATGTTTAATGTTCTGAGCTTTCTCAGTTCAAGACCATGAAGCCACTTAGGAAAAATAAGTTGCTGATGCACTCACAGACCAACTCTTATTTAGAAATAAGAACAAACATTACTACCCATTCCAACAAAAAATAGATTTATTATGCAGTAGGGATTTTACAAATTTCCTGACACAACTTATATAGTAAGATGAAATGGGACAGGAGGCTTCTTGCAGCTATATACAACATCATTTTAATTTCAATTTGCAGTATAATTTTTCCAAGGTATACACAGAATATATATTTAATGTAAATTGTGAACATTTTAAACTCTGTATATGGAAATTAAACAAATTTAAGATTATAAAAATCAAAATTAACGAAAGTTTATTTTAAAATAGCTTTGTCTGCATTGCAAGACAGAATAATCAAGAATTGGTAAGAAAAAAATAATCTCTGTAAAATTACTGGGGGTGCATTATAAAGTGTTCGATCAAACTCACAATGTGGATTGAATGGCAAGTGATTTTTAAAATCTGGAACTCATTGTCAATTTTTTTTTCTTCATTGTGTCTTAAATGTGGAACAACAATGAGGTATTTCAAAGAGGTGAACCACAGATAAATTTCTCTAAGGGTGGGGTGAGGGCTACTCAAAAAGGAACTTGACAAGGCTTTTAAAGATATCGACAATCATTATAACATAATGTGACTGATTGTTACCGTGCTCTTAACTGGGCAAACACTTGTTGGCTTCCAAGAAAGACTAACATAGTTGAGATGGTTCTAGCGGCCTTCTAGCACAGGGTCTCATGAGGCAGGGTTTCTAGCCACTGGCTGTGCAAGGCATGAGGCCTGTTAGTGATTCGATTTTTTTCCTCTGCAGAATGGGTCTTTCTACATTCCAGGTCCTTTCTACCCCAATAAATAATGCGGCGATTCTCTCAGAGAGTTGTACTTTTGGTTTAAGCAGCCAACTGTCTCTTAAAAAGGACTTTTGTTTAAAGTCCTTTCAAAAAAAAAGTCCTTTCAAAAAAATCTTTCTTTTTTATTTTTTTATTTTTTAATCCCATATGTTTACTCTGACCCTGGAACTTTGTCATTTTGACCTTCTCCTCTGATTAAAATATTCTTCATCATCAGCACCTACTGCTCTCCTCTCCTGGTGGTCTCTCCAGAAGGGGTCTTCTCTAGCTCTTCTAACAGGAGATGGGCACTTCCCCTCTACCCCTGTTGCCGGACCAACCTTACCTATCCTGCAGGGTCAGGTCGGCCTGGCCTTTTATCTGTTGTTCTCTTCTGAGTGGTTAGTTTTTCATAGATACCGTGCTTTGCTTTTGTCAGGATTTACCCTGGACTATCAAAACCCTTTTCTTGTGCCAGTGAAGCCTAAGAAACAGTCCTGATGAGAGAACCAGGAATTCCAACAGATCATATTTATCCTGAATGTTCCATGCAAAATGAAAAATATATTCCTGGGGAGCGTCAAGATATCTGAGAAGCGAAGTTTCACCAACTCTGTCATGTAGGGGCATCAATTCCGATTCTGTGTCAATTTTCCTACTTTCCCAGCTAGTAATTCTCTACCTCAGAAAGCCCACTCTCAACCGTTTCCTCTATCAAAGGCAGTTGCTCTTAGAGTCTGCACATGGCACTTGGGGCCTGCTGGTCGTTGGCTACTGCCCTCTGTACCTTGGGTCTAATAGCTGCGGGGCATCAAGATGATAACGTCTCTTGTTCTAAGACTTAGTATAGTTTGGGGCACATGGTAAGCAATAATCATGTTTTTTGTTGATCCAAGTGTTAGAACTTTCTTAATTATTCTAGTACCGCAGTTTACTTGTTCTAAGATTTGTCCCCCCCCCATTTTAATATCTCTTACGGTGGCACTCACCTTGCACTTGATGACATATCCTAGTTTAACTGACAGCATTTCTCTTTCTTAGTCGAACATAAACTATAGTGCATCTTACCCTTGATGAAAGCTAAGATGCAATTAAATACTCTATTATGGTTATGATTCTGATATTTGAAATCCTCCGGTAGCTCCCTGTGCCCCCACAGTGTAGTACCTCACCTCCTCGGCATAGTATACAAACCATCTCACCCCCAGTGCTAACCCTGCGGCTTAGCCTCCATCCCCAGGTGATGCTGCCAGATCAGCTGTAGGTTGTCATGAACTTGCTGTAGTTTCCCGAATGCACTGTGCTGCCTCCTGGCACTTTGAAACTTGACACACTCATCCTCATTCTTCGCTTTGCCCTTGTCTATCACCTCCCCTGAAAATCTGTTCCTAGGTGGCTTTTCCCAGCTCCAACCTACCCTTGGCAGTCTTTTATCTCCCTGTGGTAAAGCCTGTCACACTGCACCATGGACATGCCTGTTGTCCCCCTGAGAAGAGAAAAGGGACAGTGAGGGCCCTCCAGCATTTGCAGCTCTAGTGCAGAGCCCCATGCCTGGCTTGCAGGAAATGCCAGATCATGAAGACAAACGGAGATCATCCTCTGGCTAAAACCAGCTCTTCTTTGCCTACCGCAGGATCTGGATCAATAAAGAGTAGCCAGTTATTATTACTGTTTTTCTAAGGTTTTTTTCACCATATATTTCCCAGGTCTTTACTCTTTTTATAGAACTTTAATTCAGGCTTCAACCACTTCCTAGTCAGATCAGGTGAAATCATTTTCCTTCCCATACCCTCGATGTATTTCACACCTAGTAATTCTTTTTTTAAAGATCTTATTTACCCATTTGACAGAAAGATCACAAGTAGGTAGAGAGGCAGGTAGAGAGGGGGGGGGGAGCAGGGTCCCCGCTGAGCAGAGAGCCCGATGTGGGGCTCCATCCCAGGACCCTGAAATCATGACCTGAGCCGAAGGCAGAGGCCTAAACCACTGAGCCACCCAGGAGCCCCCATATCTGGTAATTTTTAATCAACGTGGATTTGCTGCATCAAATAGCTCCTTCTTCTTCAAATATAAATATATAAATATATTGATCAAGTCACGTGCATGTCTTAGGAGAATGTCATAACTTTAGTAGCAAACTTGAAATCTTGGCCATTGGTTTTGATTTTTGTTTTGGTTTGATTTGGTTCGGTTTTTGTAATTTTAAATATCCCTCCAGCCCTTGGCTCTGTCTAACCTGTTTACTTTCAGCTGTTTCTGCAACAAAATTGACCGGGCAGCGAAAACTCTCATTGTTTACAGTGGCGCCCCCTTCTGAACACTTTGTGAATAAAAACCTTTTTTTTTTTTTTTTTTTTTTTTTGGCTATGGTAAATGTGCAACAAGAATGAGGTATTTCAAAGAGGTGAACCACAGATAAATTTCTCTAAGGGTGGGGTGAGGTTTACTCAAAAAGGAACTTGACAAGGCTTTTATTTATTTATTTATTTATTTATTTATTTTTTAAAGATTTTATTTATTTATTTGTCAGAGAGAGAGGGAGAGCGAGCACAGGAGACAGAGTGGAAGGCAGAGTCAGAGGGAGAGGGAGAAGCAGGCTCCCTGTGGAGCAAGGAACCCGATGTGGGACTCGATCCCAGGATGCTGGGATCATGACCTGAGCCGAAAGCAACCAACCGAGCCACCCAGGCGTCCCTTAACAAGGCTTTTAAAGATATCGATAATCATTATAACATAACGTGACTTAATGTTACTGTGCCCTTAACTGGGCAAACACTTGTTGGCTTCCAAGAAAGACTAACATACTTCTAGATGGTTCTAGCGGCGTTCTAGCACAGGGTCTCATGAGGCAGGGATTCTAGCCACTGGCTGTGCAAGGCATGAGGCCTGTTAGTGATTCGATTTTTTCCTCCGCAGAATGGGTCTTTCTACATTCCAGGTCCTTTCTACCCCAATAAATAATGCGGCGATTCTCTCAGTGAGTTGTACTTTTAGTTTAAACAGCCAACTGTCTTTTAAAAAGGACTTTTTTTTAAAGTCCTTTAAAATTTTTTTTTAATCTTTTATTTTTTAATCCCATATGTTTACTCTGATCATGGAACTTTTTTCATTTTGACCTTCTCTGCTGATTGAAATATTCTCTCCAAAATGTCAGTTATTGCAGGTACTTGCACTGTAGACATTCTTTACATATTTTTTAAAAAATCCATTCACGATTCTTCATGAAAATCCCGGTAATCTGAAAGACTACCATTTGCTTTTCAATGAACAGTTACTGTCTCCACTAAGTGACAGGGTTTCAGAGAACATGAGCTCACAAAGGATGTAACCTTTTTTCCACTTTCTGCTACCATGTTCATTTCTATGTTACTCAGAGGAGCCTTCTTTGTAGAAACATATTATCCAATCTTTTATAAAGCTGAATTTAAATTCTGTCCCTTCATTCCCCACAAAGCTTAAAAAGCCAAGCAAATTTTGTTCCATTTTTTAAGAGCCCATAGATGGCATTTTTTAGTGTTGTGTTTTTGAGTTTTCATCACTCTTTATGTTACTTCTACTTCACAGATAAACAATTGCTAATCACAATGTGAACTTCCTACAAATGTGCAATCAAAATCCCTAGGTACACATTACTGAAGTTTTTCATTCCCTTTAAACATTATTTCTCTCTTGATATGCATTCTTGTTTTGTATTATATTGCATTATAAAGTTTTTTTTTTAACAGACTGCATTTTTTAGAGTAGTTTGGGGATCAAAGTAAAATTCCCTTTCCCCACATACACACAGCCTTCCCCATTATCAACATCCTGTACCACGGTGATAATTTTTCATGCTCACTGACCCTACCCTGACACATCATTATCACCCCAATGTCCACAGTTTACATTAGAGTTCACTCTTGGTGGGGCACCAGGGTGGCTCAGTGGGTTAAGGCTTCTGCCTTCGCCTCAGGTCATAATCTCACGGTCCTGGGATCGAGCCCCAGACCAGACTCTCTGCTTGGCAGGGAGCCTGCTTTCCCCCAACCCCTGCTTTCCCCACCTGCCTCTCTGCCTGCTATGATGCCTGTCAAATAAATAAATAAAATCTTTAAAAAACCTTTTCTCATAGAGTTCACTCTTGGTATAGTATCTTATGCATTTTGACAACTGTGTAGCGATATATATCTAAAATATCATACATGTCATACAGAACATTTTCACTGGCCTAAAAATCCTCTGTGCTCTGCCTGCTCATCCTGCTCCTCTCCTAACTGCTACAAACCGCTGACCTTTATACCATTTGCATAGTTCTGCCTTTTCTAGAAGGTCATATAGTTGGAACCTTGCAACATGAAGCTTTTTCAAATTGACTTCTTTCACTTATTATGACGAATTTTAAGTTTGTTCCTTGTCTTTTCATTGCTTGATAGCCATTTCTCTTTTTCGCTGAATCATATCCCATTGTTTCAATGGACCACAGTTTATCTATCCATTCTCCTCCTGAAGGACATCTTGGTTACTTCCAACTCTTGGCACTTATGGGTAAAGCTGTTACAAACACAGGTTTATATGCACGATTCTGTGTACACAAAGTTTTCGCTCTTTTGGGTGAGTACCAAGGAGCACGATTACTGGATCATATGGTAAGCATATGTTTAGTTTTGTAACAAACTGCCCAACTGTCTTCCAAAGTGGTAGCACCATTTTGGTGTTCTCACCAGAATGAATGAGAGTTTCTCTTGTTCCTCATCGTCAAAAGCATTTTATTTATGTTGTCAGTATTTTGGATTTTAGCCATTCTAATAGATGTGTAGCGATATATCATTGTTTTATTTATTTATTTATTTTTTAAAAATATTTTATTTATTTATTTGACAGAGAGAGATCACAAGAAGACAGAGAGGCAGTCAGAGAGAGAGAGAAAGGGAAGCAGGCTCCTGCTGAGCAGAGAGCCCAACGTGGAACTCGATCCCAGGACTCTGAGATCATGACCTGAGCCAAAGGCAGCGGCTTAACCCACTGAGCCATCCAGGCGCCCCTCATTATTCTTTTAATTTACAATTCCTTAATTAGACATGCTGTGGATCATCACAGCATCATTTCATATCATTATTGCCATCTCAATATCTTCTTCAGTGAGGTGTCTGTTCCAGTCCTTGCCAATTTTTCAATCAGGTCATTCATTTTCTTGTGTTTGAGTTAATAAATAAATACATAATAACAATAAATAAATAAATAAATAATAAATGAATGAATGAATTTATTATATATATTATATATGTTATATATGTATATTATATATATTATTATATATTAAATAATAATTTATTAAAAATAAATTTACTAATGAGGCCAAGAATTCAGAATCACAAATAATTCAGAACTAATAATAACTGCCATCACTTGATGTTATTCTATAAGATAAATCCTACGATCAAGTTTCAATTTTAAATTCTTACAATTTTAAATTCTTAAATCCTTATGAAGAAGCATCATTTGGAGGGAGCAGTTTTCATAATTTTGCATCCATTAGCCTTTTTTTTTAAAGATTTTATTTATTTATTGGACACAGAGAGAGAGAGAGAGAGAGAGAGAGAGATCACAAGTAAGCAGAGAGGCAGGCAAGCAGGGAGGGAAGCAGGCTTCCTTTTGAGCAGAGCCCAATGTGGGGCTGGATCCCAGGACCCAGAGACCATGATTTGAGATGAAGGCAGAGGCTTAACCCACCACCCACGTGATGAGAGAGCCCCTCAGGTGCCCCTCATCCATCAGTCTTAATTGTTTGGAGGAAAATGTGTGTATGAATAATGCCTTTGGGAGCTAATCTCTCTAAAGAATTTTCAAGTCTTTACCCATTCAAGGATTTTGTACACTTCTGATAGCCTCTAAACATCCAGCTGATTTCCACAGTGACAGGCCTGTTAAAACTTGTCCTCAAACCAGGAATAGAGCTTGAAACATACCAGTCAAGAGCAACTTTGAGTCTTTTAAGGAATTTATCATCATTTGTTTGTTTTTGGTTCATATCCGAAATAGTTCCATATTACACTTGCATAATTTCTCCAGAGCTGACTTTGAAGGAGGCATTCAGTTCCAGCTAGAACCCTGACAGTAGTGGAAAACAGACTCAGGCTGGGCACTAGGTAAATGGGAGCTCTAGTGGAATTTCAGATGAAGATGCTGTGGACCTCGGCTTCCCAGGTCATAGTGACGTTAGGATTTCAAATTCAAGTCAGAGATGAAAGAAACATCTGGACTCAGTCCTCAGGTACACGCAGTATTCTGAACTGAGGCTAGATCCAGAGACCATTCTCTCACAGGTGGGCTCCGACTCAGTTTCCTGTATATTCATTCATGAAATCGCTCTGCGGGTCAACATGCAGAACAAAACCATTTAATAAAAGTGACAATGAGGAGAGGAAAGGGACTCGAGAAGGCATGTGAAGGTGGAGAGAGGAAGAGCCAGTGCGGGGCGGAAAACCCGAGAATACCTCCCTGAGCTCCTTGCTGCCAGGGAGGTCTGAGGGACTAGTTTCCACCTGGGATCCCAAGTCCAGAACAAAAGTGGCGGGGCCACGGCTCGGGATGAGGGAAGGGGGTCCTCGGCGCGTGGAGGTGCCATAAGATGGGGGCTATTGCACTCGCTACGAGGGGCACCTCGCCTGGCTCCGTCCCCGGCCCGACCCCTTGGGGACCCGAGGGCGGCGCGTGGTCCGGGGTGGTCCCGCTGCCCCGGGGGTCGCGGGAGACTGGGTCCCGACAACCCCGCGAGCTCGCGGTCCGTGCTTTCTGCTCCAGGTGAGGGCGCGGGGCGGTGTCACTTTACCTGCTCACAGAAGGTCGTCGGGAGAAGCCATGGGGCGGGGCGGGGCAGCGGGCCGCGGGAGCTGGACAGCTCGGCCTCAGGGGCTGGGCTGGAGCGCGGGAGTGCGAGGGTCCTGCAGTGCCGACTGGGCTGCAGCACAGCACCGCGGCGCTGCGCACCCCTCCTCCGCCAGCCCCTCCACCTCCTCTCAGACTCTCCGCCGCGTCCTCTGCGAGCTCACTTCCAGATTCCGCAATTAGCAAAGCCCCTTCTCCCGGCCGCCCCCGCCCTCGGCCCCCTCCCCCTCCGTCCTGAGGCGAAGCCCTGGGGGCCTGCGAGCGTGGACAGCGCCGGTGCCGAGCGGCCTCCTAGCCTGGCTCCCCAGCAGGTGTCTGCCCGCTGCCTGGCTGCAAAAAGATCATCAGCCCTAAACCCGGCTGCACTCTCAGGTCACTTCGCTGGCTTCCTGATTGTGCCCAAAGCCGGGAACCAGCTTCCCCAGCACAGGCCTGGGCTGAGATGCCTGCCTGTTATTTGTTCTAGCAGTCTCCTAGTCGCAGGGTCCACCATTGCATGATGGCACGCAGGAATCACTTCGACCTGGATGTTTGGTTTTTTTGTTTGTTTTTTGGTTATTTGTTATTACATGACCTCCATGGTAGGTGCTCCACAAAGCGAGTGAAAAGAGGACGCCTGATACATACGCATATGGCCATTCCAGAAAAAGAGCTTGGGGTTCTCTCGGAAGCGCGGCATTGGTCCTTGCACTATGGTTTAATAGAAATGGGATTATGCACCAACTTACTTAAATGAGGATAGGTTGAAATCGTTTACTGAGAATAAATATTTAAAACAGTTATATTTTAACTAAATCTATCATCAATCATAAATCTATTACACGAAGGTTCCAGGCAATTTAAATGCAATAGCACTCTCTTCAGGGTTTTAAATAATCCGTGTCTGTCTTGGCACATGAGAATGCAAAGATAGCAAATGGTTTGTAAAAGATCATATAATTGCTTTTACTATATGTTATCAGCAATTTATTCTAAAGGAGCGGCCTCCAGCTAAAAACTCAGCTTTGAAAAATACAGAAAAGCAGCAAACGTTTACATACCCTCTTGGTGACCAGAGGCGTGCTTTGTGCCCCTCATCATCTCTTTCGTGGTTCTGAGGCCCTTGGCGCTCAGTAGTTTAGTGTCTTATTCTCTGGAATAGGCCATTGAAGAAATACCAGGCCCAGAGAAGAAGGTCCTGCTGGGTGTCTGAAGAAAGTACAACCTTTTAGATGAAGCTTTTTGGGGAATTTGTTAGTGGATTGGTCTGCTTCTGATAGGAAGGGAATTTTATTTTTAAAGATTTGATTTATTTATTTGATAGAGATCACAAGTAGGAAGAGAGGCAGACAGAGAGAGAGAGGAAGAAACAGGCTCCCTGCTGAGGAGTGAGCCTGATGTGGGGCTCGATCCCAGGACCCTGGAATCATTACCTGAGCTGAAGGCAGAGGCTTTAACTCACTCTGCCACCCAGGTGCCCAAGGGATATATTTTTTAAAGATTTTATTTATTTATTTGACAGACAGAGATCACAAGTAGGCAGAGAGCAGGCAGAGAGAGAAGTGGAAGCAGGCTCCCTGCTGATCAGAGAGCTAGACATGGGGCTCAATTCCAGTACCCTAGGATCATAACCTGAGCCGAACGCAAAGGCCCAGTGAGCCAAACTCACTGAGCCACTTGGGTGCCCCAGGAAGGGAAATTTTTTAAAGAGTATTTTCTCTTTGAATCTATTTTGAGTTTTGGTTTGTGGTTCTTTCTGACTTCTCATGAAGATGGAATTACTTCTGAGGTTGGTTGTCAGGAACCGCATATCAAATCGAGCTATCTTGTTAGCAATAAATAAATAAATAAATAAATAAATAAATGCTCAAGTGTTGGCATAAAGCTATTATGCTTTTCAAAACCCTGAACTATAATTCATGTATCGTGGTCATTCTTTATCATATCAAACAGGAGAGAGGTGGCAGAAACACACTTTCAGGTTAATATTTGTACAAAGAAGATTGACTTATGAACCTACTTTGTTATTCCCTTTCATTCAATTTCCCTGTACCTCCTTTTCTATGAATTGTAACAGTAAACCATCATTATTTCTATTGTTGGCATGTGAGAATTAGAGATAAATGCCCAAAGTGAAAGCAGAAGGCAGGTTTATTAAAGCAACAGCACTCTCTAAGGGTGAGCAGGTGTTATTCCAAGAGTTGGAGCTGGCCCTTACTTTGTTTTGGGATTGGATGAAGAATATTTTAATCATCAGAGAAGGACAAAATGACAAAGTTCCAGGATCAGAGTAAACATATGGGATTAAAAAATAAAAAGTAATAAAAAGATTTTTTTGAAAGGACTTTTTTTTTTTAAAGGAATTTAAACAAAAGTCCTTTTTAAGAGACAGTTGGCTATTTAAACCAAAAGTACAACTCACTGAGAGAATCGCCGCATTATTTATTGGGGTAGAAAGGACCTGGAATGTAGAAAGACCCTCTGCAGAGGAAAAAATAGAATCACTAACAGGCCTCATGCCTTGCACAGCCAGTGGCTAGAATCCCTGCCTCATGATACCATTTTATAGCTCTACTCATAATGGAACGGAAGGTGTCATTTCCCTATAATTTTATATATGTCATTAATTTACTGAATCTGGATACAACATGTTACCAAACAGATGTTCATCAAAGACTAAATCATTTTTAATGGAAAATAATATTTTGAACCTACATCTATCAATCATTTTTTCGATCTAACATTTATAGCCTCGCTAAACAATTTATCAGTTGTCGACAAAATTAAAAAAAATTAGGATAAAAAGTCATGTTTGGAAAGTAGATTTTCTTTGAAATTTGCATTTAAATGAAATTATTTGCTGATATTTTAAAAACTTTAAATGTAATTTTATATATATCTGACCTATCAGATGATATAAAATTTTTGGAGAAAATATGACATATATTTTTTTGATCTTGGTTGACGGTATTAATAAAGAGCAACTGTTTGTATTATTTGTATTGTAATATCTTAGTTAATAAACATGAATAACTGGTATAAAATATGTTATTTTAAAAATTTTATTTCCTTGACAGAGATCACAGGAAGGCAGAGAGGCAGTCAGAGAGAGAGGAATGGAAGGAGGCTCCCTGCTGAGAAGAGAGCCCACTGTGGGACTCAATCCCAGGAACCTGGAATCATGACCTGAGCCGAAGGCAAAGATTTTAACCCACTGAGCCACCCAGGCGCTCTAAAATATGTTTTTTTTTTTTAATATATAGAATTATAGTTCTTGCCAAAATATGGAACTACCTGGAACTGAATGCCTCCTTCAAAGTCAGCTCTGGAGAAATTATGCAAGTGTAATATGGAACTATTTCAGATATGAACCAAAAACAAAGAAATGATGATAAATTCCTTAAAAGACTCAAAGTTGCTCTTGACTGGTATGTTTCAAGCTCTATTCCTGGTTTGAGGACAGGTTTTAATAGGCCTGCCACTGTAGAAATCAGCTGGATGTTTAGAGGCTATCAGAACTGTGCAAAAACCTTGAAGGGGTAAAGACTTGAAAATTCTTTAGAGAGATTAGCTCCCTAAGGCATTATTCATCCACACATTTTCCTCCAAACAATTAAGGCTGATGGATGAGGGGCACCTGGGGGGCTCTCTCATCACATGAGTGGTGGGTTAAGCCTCTGCCTTCATCTCAAGTCATGGTCTCTGGGTCCTGGGTTCCAGCCCCACATTGGGCTCTGCTCAAAAGGAAGACTGATTCCCTCCCTGCTTGCCTGCCTCTCTACTTACTTGTGATCTCTCTCTCTCTGTGTCCAATAAATAAATAAAATCTTTAAAAAAAGTCTGATGGATGCTAAATTATGAAAATTGCTCCCTCCAAATTATGCTTCTTCATAAGGATTTAAGAATTTAAAATTGTAAGAATTTAAAATTGAAACTTGATCGTAGGATTTATCTTATAGAATAACATCAAGTGAAGGCAGTAATTATTAGATCTGAAGTATTTGTGATTCTGAATTCTTGGCCTCATTAGTAAATTTATTTTTAATAAATTATTATTTAATATATAATAATATATATAACATATATAATATATATAATAAATTCATTCATTCATTTATTATTTATTTATTTATTTATTTATTATTTTTTATTATTATTTATTCATTTATTAACTCAAACACAAGAAAATGAATGACCTGATTGAAAAATTGGCAAGGACTGGAACAGACACCTCACTGAAGAAGATATTGAGATGGCAATAATGATATGAAATGATGCTGTGATGATCCACAGCATGTTTAATTAAGGAATTGTAAATTAAAAGAACAATGAGGGGCGCCTGGATGGCTCAGTGGGTTAAGCCGCTGCCTTTGGCTCAAGTCATGATCTCAGGGTCCTGGGATCGAGTTCCACGTTGGGCTCTCTGCTCAGCAGGAGCCTGCTTCCCTTTCTCTCTCTCTCTGACTGCCTCTCTGTCTTCTTGTGATCTCTCTCTGTCAAATAAATAAATAAAATATTTTTAAAAATATAAATAAATAAAACAATGATATATCACTACACATCTATTAGAATGGCTAAAATCCAAAATACTGACAACATAAAATGCTTTTGACAATGAGGAACAAGAGAAACTCTCATTCATTCTGGTGAGAACACCAAAATGGTGCTACCACTTTGGAAGACAGTTGGGCAGTTTCTTACAAAACTAAACATATTCTTACCATATGATCCAGCAATCGTGCTCTTTGGTACTCGCCCAAAAGAGCGAAAACTTTGTGTACACAGAATCGTGCATATAAACCTGTGTTTGTAACAGCTTTACCCATAAGTGCCAAGAGTTGGAAGTAACCAAGATGTCCTTCAGGAGGAGAATGGATAGATAAACTGTGGTCCATTGAAACAATGGGATATGATTCAGCGAAAAAGAGAAATGGCTATCAAGCAATGAAAAGACATGGAACAAACTTAAAATCCGTCATAGTAAATGAAAGAAGTCAATTTGAAAAAGCTTCATGTTGCAAGGTTCCAACTATATGACCTTCTAGAAAAGGCAGAACTATGCAAATGGTATAAAGGTCAGCGGTTTGTAGCAGTTAGGAGAGGAGCAGGATGAGCAGGCAGAGCACAGAGGATTTTTAGGCCAGTGAAAATGTTCTGTATGACATGTATGATATTTTAGATATATATCGCTACACAGTTGTCAAAATGCATAAGATACTATACCAAGAGTGAATTCTATGAGAAAAGGATTTTTTAAGATTTTATTTATTTATTTGACAGGCATCAAAGCAGGCAGAGAGGCAGGCGGGGAAAGCAGGGGTTGGGGGAAAGCAGGCTCCCTGCCAAGCAGAGAGTCTGGTCTGGGGCTCGATCCCAGGACCGTGAGATTATGACCTGAGGCGAAGGCAGAAGCCTTAACCCACAGAGCCACCCTGGTGCCCCACCAAGAGTGAACTCTAATGTAAACTGTGGACTTTGGGGTGATAATGATGTGTCAGTGTAGGGTCAGTGAGCGTGAAAAATTATCACCGTGGTACAGGATGTTGATAATGGGGAAGGCTGTGTGTATGTGGGGAAAGGGAATTTTACTTTGATCCCCAAACTACTTTAAAAAATGCAGTCTGTTAAAAAAAAACTTTATAATGCAATAAAATACAAAACAAGAATGCATATCAAGAGAGAAATAATGTTTAAAGGGAATGAAGAACTTCAGTAATGTGTACCTAGGGATTTTGATTGCACATTTGTAGGAAGTTCACATTGTGATTAGCAATTGTTTATCTGTGAAGTAGAAGTAACATAAAGAGTGATGAAAACTCAAAAACGCAACATTAAAAAAATGCCATCTATGGGCTCTTAAAAAATGGAACAAAATTTGCTTGGCTTTTTAAGCTTTGTGGGGAATGAAGGGACAGAATTTAAATTCAGCTTTATAAAAGATTGGATAATATGTTTCTACAAAGAAGGCTCCTCTGAGTAACATAGAAATGAACATGGTAGCAGAAAGTGGCAAAAAGGTTACATCTCTTGTGAGCTCACGTTCTCTGAAACCCTGTCACTTAGTGGAGACAGTAACTGTTCGATGAATAGCAAATGGTAGTCTTTCAGATTCCCGGGATTTTCACTAAGAATCGTGAATGGATTTTTTAAAAAATATGTAAAGAATGTCTACAGTGCAAGTACCTGCAAATAACTGACATTTTGGAGCGAATATTTTAATCAGCAGAGAAGGTCAAAATGATAAAGTTCCAGGATCAGAGTAAACATATGGGATTAAAAAATAAAAAATAAAAATAAAGATTTTTTTGGGCGCCTGGGTGGCTCAGTGGGTTAAGCCGCTGCCTTCGGTTCAGGTCATGATCCCAGGGTCCTGGGATCGAGTCCCGCATCGGGCTCTCTGCTCAGCAGGGAGCCTGCTTCCCTCTCTTTCTCTCTGCCTGCCTCTCTGCCTACTTGTGATCTCCCTCTGTCAAATAAATAAATAAAATCTTTAAAAAAAAAAAAAGATTTTTTTGAAAGGATTTTTTTTTTAAAGGACTTTAAACAAAAGACCTTTTTAAGAGACAGTTGGCTGTTTAAACCAAAAGTACAACTCACTGAGAGAATCGCCGCATTATTTATTCTGGTAGAAAGGACCTGGAATGTAGAAAGACCCATTCTGCAGAGGAAAAAATAGAATCACTAACAGGCCTCATGCCTTGCACAGCCAGTGGCTAGAATCCCTGCCTCATGAGACCCTGTGCTAGAAGTCCTCTAGAACCATCTCAACTATGTTAGTCTATCTTGGAAGCCAGCAAATGTTTGCCCAGTTAAGAGCACGGTAACAATCAGTCACGTTATGTTATAATGATTGTCGATATCTTTAAAAGCCTTGTCAAGTTCCTTTTTGAGTAACCCTCACCCCACCCTTAGAGAAATTTATCTGTGGTTCACCTCTTTGAAATACATCATTGTTGTTCCACATTTACCATAGCCCAAAAAAAAAAAAAAAAAAAGCTTTTTATTAACAAAGTGTTCAAAAGGGGGCGCCTCTGTAAACAATGAGAGTTTTTGCTGCAGGGACAACTTTGTTGCAGAAACAGCTGAAAGCAATCAGGTCAGACAGAGCCAAGTGCTGGAGGGATTTTCAAAATTACAAAACCCGAACCAAATCAAACCAAAACAAAAATCAAAACCAATGGCCAAGATTTCAAGTTTGCTACTAAAGGTATGACATTCTTCTAAGACATGCGCGTGACTTGATCAATATATTTATATATTTATATTTGAAGAAGAAGGAACTATTTGATGCAGCAAATCCACATTGATTAAAAATTACCAGATATGGGGGCTCCTGGGTGGCTCAGTGGTTTAGGCCTCTGCCTTCGGCTCAAGTCATGATTTCAGGGTCCTGGGATGGAGCCCAACATCGGGCTCTCTGCTCAGTGGGGAGCCTGCTTCCCTCTCTCTCTCTGCCTGCCTCTCTACCTACTTGTGATCTGTCAAATGGGTAAATAAGATCTTTAAAAAAAGAATTACTAGGTGTGAAATACATCGAGGCTATGGGAAGGAAAATGATTTCACTTGATCAGACTAGGAAGTGGTTGAAGCCTGAATTAAAGTGCTATAAAAAGAGTAAAGGGGATGCCTGGGTGGCTCAGTTGGTTAAGCAGCTGTCTTCGGCTCAGGTCATGATCCCAGCGTCCTGGGATCGAGTCCCACATTGGGCTCCTTGCTCAGCAGGGAGCCTGCTACTCCCTCTGCCTCTGCCTGCCTCTCTGTCTGCCTGTGCTCGCTATCTTCCCCTCTCTCTCTCTAATAAATAAATAAAATTTAAAAAAAAAAAAAAAGAGTAAAGACCTGGGAAATATATGGGGAAAATATCCGTAGAAAAACAGCAATAATAACTGGCTGCTCTTTATTGATCCAGATCCTGCGGTAGGCAAAGAAGAGCTGGTTTTAGCCAGAGGATGATCTCCGTTTGTCTTCATGATCTGGCATTTCCTGCAAGCCAGGCATGGGGCTCTGCACTAGAGCTGCAAATGCTGGGGGGCCCTCACTGTCCCTTTTCTCTTCTTAGGGGGACAACAGGCATGTCCATGGTGCAGTGTGACAGGCTTTACCACAGGTTGGTTAAAGACTGCCAAGGGTAGGTTGGAGCTGGGAAAAGCCAATTAGGAACAGATTTTCAGGGGAGGTGATAGACAAGGGCAAAGCGAAGAATGAGGATGAGTGTGTCAAGTTTCAAAGTGCCAGGAGGCAGCACAGTGCATTCGGGAAACTACAGCAAGTTCCTGACAACCGACAGCTGATCTCACAGCATCACCTGGGGATGGAGGCTGAGCCCCGGGGTTAAAACTGGGGATGAGATGGTTTGTATACTATGCCGAGGAGGTGAGGTACTACACTGTGGGGGCACAGGGAGCCAACAGAGGATTTCAAATATCAGAATCATAACCATAATAGTGTATTTAATTGCATCCTAGCTTTCATCAAGAGTAAGATGCACTATAGTTTATGTTCAACTAAGAAAGAGAAATGCTGTCAGTTAAACTAGGATATGTCATCAAGTGCAAGGTGAGTGCCACCTTAAGAGGTATTAAAATGGGGGGGGAGGACAAATCTTAGAACAAGTAAACTGTGGTACTAGAATAATTAAGAAAGGTCGAACACTTTGATCAACAAAATACGTGATTATTGCTTACCATGTGCACCAAACTATATTAAGTCTTAGAACAAGAGACATTCTCATCTTGATGCCCCGCAGCTGTTAGCCCCAAAGTACAGAGGGCAGTAGCCAACGACCAGCAGGCCCCAAGTGCCATGTGCAGACTCTAAGAGCAACTGCCTTTGATAGAGGAAACGGTTGAGAGTGGGCTTTCTGAGGTAGAGAATTATTAGCTGGGAAAGTAGGAAAATTGACACAGAATCAGAATTGATGCCCCTACATGACAGAGTTGGTGAAACTTCCCTTCTCAGAGATCTTGAGGCTCCTCAGAAATGTATTTTCATTTTGGACGGAACATTCAGGATAAATATGATCTTTTCAGGACTGTTTCTTAGGCTTCACTGGCACAAGAAAAGGGTTTTGGTAGTCCAGGATAAATCCTGACAAAAGCAAAGCATGGTATCTATGAAAAACTAACCACTCAGAAGAGAACAACAGATAAAAGGCCAAGCTGACCTGACCCTGCAGGATAGGTAAGGTTGGTCCGGCAACAGGGGTAGAGGGGTAGTGCCCATCTCCTGCTAGAAGAGCTAGAGAAGACCCCTTCCGGAGAGACCACCAGGAGAGGAGAGCAGTAGGTGCTGATGATGAAGAATATTTTAATCAGCAGAGAAGGTCAAAATGTCAAAGTTCCAGGATTAGAGTAAACCTATGGGATTAAAAAATAAAAAATAAAAATAAAGATTTTTTTGAAAGGTCTTTTTTTTTTAAAGGACTTTAAACAAAAGTCCTTTTTAAGAGACAGTTGGCTGTTTAAACCAAAAGTACAACTCTCTGAGAGAATCGCCGCATTGTTTATTGGGGTAGAAAGGACCTGGAATGTAGAAAGACCCATTCTGCAGAGGAAAAAATAGAATCACTAACATGCCTCATGCCTTGTACAGCCAATGGCTAGAATCCCTGCCTCATGAGACCATTTTAAAAGATGTACTCATAATGGAATGGAAGGTGTCATTTCCCTATAATTTTATATATGTCATTAATTTTCTGCAAAGCCCAGTAGCACTGGGAGCAGAAACTGGGACCAAAGAGTGAGCACCCTGTTTGACAAGCTGGACCAGCCACCTCTTGTTCAGATGCAGGGGGAGCCCTGGCGTGCTGACTCCTCCCTTCTTCCTTTCCCCTTTCCTCCCTCCCTCCCTCTTCCCTTCCCCTCTCTCCTTCCCTGGTGGTGCCCTTTCCCGATGCCCACTTCATCCCTTTTCCTTTCTTACATGCCTGTCTTCTAGAGTTCCTTCTCTCCTCCCAATTACTTCCTTTCGTCTGAATCTCCTCTTTGGTCCCTTTGTCCCCGCTCTCTGCTCCTCCTCCCCTTCCCTGGCCCCTGTTCAACTCCATCCAGACTGCAGACAGAGCTGGACTAACACGCTCACTCGCTAGCTGAGCCAACCTCCAGAAAAGTCACTCTTCGGTGGCCACATTCCTGACCCCCTGGTCCTTTCTCCACTTATTCAGCTATTGCTCTGTAGTCTGAGGAGGACAGAGCGGGGCTGCCACAGTATCAGGCCAGAGGAGAAACCAAACCATGTGTCCACACTGTCCCCCAGTACTGCTGCTCTGAGAGCTTTTGGAGTCCTCAACAGGGTTAGGATTTAGGGGCTTCTTCAGAACCGGGAGTGAAAACAGCCATAGGTCAAAAGAAAAGCTATGGCCCCTACACAAAAATAATAATCACAAATGAAAACTAAGTTATCTCTGAAGTCCCAAAGTCGAAGAATTGCCTTGAATCTGTCACTAGAAAGCACCCAAGGCCTCACTCTCTGGGTTCTGGGTGCCCTGGGAATGGCAGGAGGCTCTGACCCCCTTCCCTCTTCATTCACTCCCAAAGAACGTCCTCTGAGGTGCTCTTCAAACTTCCTCTGAGAAACTGTCTCTGGGAACTGTAGGCCCTCGGCTGCTGGGATGAATGAGGGTGATGTCAGCACCTGATGGGCAGCTTTACCAGGAGACTGTGGCTTCTGGATGCAGTCCTCAGGTCCCATGGTCTGGGTCAGATCTAGGACTTTGAGTGGAGGAAGACAGATAAGATTTCAGATTTTGAGTTGATTCTGGGATGATTAGTGCTTTGGAGGGCATTGGGTGAAGGTATTTTGCACACAGGAAGGACACGAATTTGGGGAGCCAGAGAGTGGACTGTTAAGAGCTGACCTGCATTTCCCCCAGAAACCTTGCTGCTGTCCTTATCTCTGGTACCACAGAACGTGACCTTATTTGGAACTTGAGTCCTTACAAATGCAATCACATTACAGTGAGGTCCTTAGAGTGGGCCCTAATCTCCTGTAACTGACCTCCTTATGTAAAGGGAAAATCTGGACAGAGAGATGCACTTGCTGTCAGTGGTGGGCAGTGCATGAACTTCTAGAACCCTGACAGTAGTGGAAAACAGACTCAGGCTGGGCACTAGGTAAATGGGAGCTCTAGTGGAATTTCAGATGAAGATGCTGTGGACCTCGGCTTCCCAGGTCATAGTGACGTTAGGATTTCAAATTCAAGTCAGAGATGAAAGAAACATCTGGACTCAGTCCTCAGGTACACGCAATATTCTGAACTGAGGCTAGATCCAGAGACCATTCTCTCACAGGTGGGCTCCGACTCAGTTTCCTGTAAATTCATTCATGAAACCGCTCTGCGGGTCCACATGCAGAACAAAACCATTTAATAAAAGTGACAATGAGGAGAGGAAAGGGACTCGAGAAGGCATGTGAATGTGGAGAGAGGAAGAGCCAGGGTGGAAAAACCAAGAATCCCTCCATGTGCTCCTTGCTGCCAGGGACGTCTGAGGGACTAGTTTCCACGTGGGATCTCAAGTCCAGAACAAAAGTGGTGGGGCCACGGCACGGGATGAGGGAAGGGGGTCCTCGGCACTCGCGCGTGGGGGTGCCAAACGATGGGGGCTATTGCGCTCGCTGGCGGGGGGCACCACGCATGGCTCCCTCCCGGGCCTGACCCTGTGGGGACCCGGGTGCGGCGAGTCTTCCGGGGTGATCCCGCTGCCCCGGGGGTCGCGGGAGGCTGGGTCCCGACACCCCCGCGAGCTCGCGGCCCACGCTTTCTTCTCCAGATGAGGGCGCGGCGCGGTGTCACTTTACCTGCTCCCAGAGGGTCGTCCAGAGAAGCCATGGGGCGGGTCAGGGCAGTGGGACACGGGAGCCAGACAGCGCGGCCTCAGGGGCTGGGCTGTAGCGTGGCAGTGCAGGGGCGGCAAGTCAGGGGGTCCTGCAGTCCGGACTGGCCACAGCACAGCACCGGCGCGCTGTGCGCCCCTCGTCCGCCAGCCCCTCCACCTCCTCTCAGACTGTCCGCCTCGTCCTCTGCGAGCTCACATCCCGCTTCCGCAATTAGCAAAGCCCCTTCTCCTGGCCGCCCCCCGCCCCCGCCCCCCTGCCCCTCCGTCCTGAGGCGAGGGCCCGGGGCAACGGCGCCGGCGAAGCCCCGGGGGCCTGAGAGCATGGCCAGCGCCAGCGCTGGGCAGCGTCCTAGCCTACTCCACAAGCGGGTGTCCGCATGCTGCCTGGCTGCAAAAAGATCATCAGCCCTAAACCCCGGCTGCACCCTTGGGTCACTTCGCTGGCTTCCTGATTGTGCCCAAAGCCGGGAACCAGCTTCCCCAGCACAGGCCTGGGCTGTTTTTTGGTTATAGGTTATTACATGACCTCCATGGTAGGTGCTCCACAAAGGGAGTGAAAAGAGGACGCGTGATACATACACATATGGCCATTCTAGAAAAAGAGCTTGGGGTTCTCTTGGAAGCGCGGCATTGGTCCTTGCACTATGTTTTAATAGAAATGGGATTATGCACCAACTTACTTAAATGAGCATAGTTTGAAACCGTTTACTGAAAATAAATATTTAAAACAGTTATATTTTAACTAAATCTATCATCAATCATAAATCTATTACACGAAGGTTCCAGGCAATTTAATGCAATAGCACTCTCTTCAGGGTTTTAAATAATCCTTGTCTGTCTTGGCACATGAGAATGCAAAGATAGGAAATGGTTTGTAAAAGATCATATAATAGCTTTTACTATATGGTATCAGCAATTTATTCTAAAGGAGCGGCCTCCAGCTAAAAACTCAGCTTTGAAAAATACAGAAAAGCAGCAAACGTTTACATACCCTCTTGGTGACCAGAGGCGTGCTTTGTGCCCCTCATCATCTCTTTCGTGGTTCTGAGGCCCTTGGCACTCCGTTGTTTAGTGTCTTATTCTCTGGAATAGGCCACTGAAGAAATACCAGGCCCAGAGAAGAAGGTCCTGCTGGGTGTCTGAAGAAAGTACAACCTTTTAGATGAAGCTTTTTGGGGAATTTGTTAGTGGTTTATTCTGCTTCTGATAGGAAGGAAAATTTTATTTTTAAAGATTTGATTTATTTATTTGATAGAGATCACAAGTAGGAAGAGAGGCAGGCAGAGAGAGAGGTAGAAACAGGCTCCCTGCTGAGGAGTGAGCCTGATGTGGGGCTCAATCCCAAGACCCTGGAATCATGACCTGAGCCGAAGGCAGAGGCTTTAACTCACTCTGCCACCCAGGTGCCAAGGGAAATTTTTTTTAAGATTTTATTTATTTATTTGACAGACAGAGATCACAAGTAGGCAGAGAGCAGGCAGAGAGAGAAGTGGAAGCAGGCTCCCTGCTGAGCAGAGAGCCAGACATGGGGCTCAATCCCAGGACCCTAGGATCATGACCTGAGCCGAACACAAAGGCCAAGTGAGCCAAACTCACTGAGCCACTCGAGTGCCCCAGGAAGGGAAATTATTTTAAGAGTATTTTCTCTTTGAATCTGTTTTGAGGTTTGGTTTGTGGTTCTTTCTGACTTCTCATGAAGATGGAATTTCTTCTGAGGTTGGTTGTCAGGAACCGCATATCAAATCGAGCTATCTTGTTAGCAATAAATAAATAAATAAATAAATAAATAAATACTCAAGTGTTGGTATAAAGCTATTATGCTTTTCAAAACCCCGAACTATAATTCATGTATTGTGGTCATTCTTTATCATATCAAACAGGAGAGAGGTGGCACAAATGCACTTTCAGGTTAATTTTTGTACAAGGAAGATTGACTTATGAACCTACTTTGTTATTCCCTTTCATTCAATTTCCCTGTACCTCCTTTTCTATGAATTATAACGGTAAACCATCATTATTTTTATTGTTGGCACGTGAGAATTAGAGATCAATGCCCAAGTGAAAGCAGAAGGCAGGTTTATTAAAGCAACAGTACACTATCTTAGGGAGAGCAGGTGGTATTCCATGAGGTGGAGCTGGCGCTTACTTTGATTTGGGATTGGATATTTCTTGGTCTTTTTGAAGTGGGAGGACCTTCAACATGCAGTGGTTTGATCTCTAATGGAGGCTGCTTCCAATCATTTGGGGGACTCCTACCACAGGTTGGGAAAAGGAGTTGTTGTCATTTTTATTTTATTTTTTTCAGGGTTCCAAAATTCACTGTTTATGCACCACACCCAGAGCTCCATGCAATATGTGCCCTCCATAACTCCCATTAACAGGCTTACCCAACCCTCTGCCCCCTCCCCTCAAAACTCTCAGTTTGTTTCTCAGACTCTATCATGGTTTGTCTCCCCCTCCAATTTCCCCCCACTAACTTCTCCTCTTGATCACCCAGTGTCTTCTGTGTTATTCTTTATGCTCCACAATTAAGTGAAACCATATGAAAGTTGACAATCTCTGCTTGAATTATTCCACTCAGGATTATCTCCTCCAGTCCCGTCCATGTTGATACAAAAGTTGGGTATCCTTCCTTTCAGAAGGAAGCACAATACTCCATTTTAAAAATGGATCATTTCTTCTTTATCCGTTCATCCATTGAAGGTCATCTTGGTTCTTTCCAAAGTTTAATGACTGTGGCCATTGCTGCTATAAACATTAGGGTACAGATGTCCCTTCTTTTCACTGAATCTGTATCTTAGGGGTAAATACTCAGTAGTGCAATTGCAGGGTAGCTCTAATTTTAATTTCTTAAGGAGTCCCCACACTGTATCCCAAAGTAGCTGCACCAACTGGCATTCTCACCAATAGTGTAAGAGGGTTCCCCATTCTCCACATCCTCTCCAACACTTGTTGTTTATTGCCTTGTTAATTTTGGCCATTCTAACTGTGTAAGGTGGTATCCCAATGTGCTTTTGATTTGAATCTCCCTGATGGCTAATGATGATGAACATTTTCTCATGCATCTGTTTGCCATTTGTATGTCTTCTTTGGAGAAGTGTCTGTTCATGACTTCTGCCCATTTTTTGACATGATTATCTGTTTTTTGTGTGTTGAGTTTGAGGAGTTCTTTATAGATCTTGGATATCAGCCCTTTATCTGTAATGTCATTTGTAAAAAATATTCTCCCATTCCGTGGGTTGTCTCTTCATTTTGTTAACTGTTTCCTTTGATGTGCAGAAACTTTTGATCTTGATGAAGTCCCAAAAGTTCATTGTTGCTTTTGTTTCCTTTGTCTTTGGGGACATGTCTTGAAAGAATTTGCTGTGGCCAGTGTCCAAGAGGTTACTGCCTATGTTCTCCTCTAGGATTTTGATAGATTCCTGCCTCACGTTGAGGTCGTTTGTCCATTTCGAATTTATCTTTATTTATGGTATAAGAGAATGGTTGAGTGTCATTCTTCCATACATAGCTGTCCAATTTTTCCAGCACCATTGATTGAAGAGGCTGTCTTTTTTCCACTGTATAATTTTCTCTGCTTTGTCAAAGATTTTTTGACCATAGAGTTGATGATCCATATCTGGGCACTCTACTCTAATCCACTGGTCTACATGTCTTTTTAACCCACTGAGCCACCCAGGTGCCCCTTTTAAGCTATTTTTTAAAAGTACAGTCATTCTTTTTTTTTTTTTAGATTTTATTTATTTATTTATTTGACAGAGAGATCACAAGTAGACGGAGCGCAGGCAGAGAGAGAGAGAGTGAGAGAGAGAGAGAGAGAAGCAGACTCCCTGCTGAGCAGAGCCTGATGCAGGATTTGATCCCAGGACCCTGAGATCATGACCTGAGCTGAAGGCAGTGGCTTAATCCACTGAGCACCTAGGCACCCCTAAGATATTTTTTAAATTCCTGTTCCAATAACACTTGGATTGCCATATAAAGTTAACCACATCATCTTTTTTAGGTAAGTAATTGTACTTTTTATGTGCATAGTTATTTTGGCCCATGAGTTCAGCTCCTCTTAGGATCATCAAATCTCCGTAAAGTCTGGGTATGCTAGGATTTTCTAAGCAACAATAAAATACATTGAAACCTGGTAGCTTAATTATAATAATGTTTTCTTTCTCAATCATTCACAATAGCATTACATTCTGAGTAGCTTCCTTCTATTTTGCAGCTATAGTGTTTGGAAAAACTTGAATTGTGATATCACTGTGATAATGTGAATTACTCAGGGTTTTTCAGAGAATCGGGAAGAGAAAAAAAAAAAAAGGAAGATATTCTCCAGGGCCAACTCTAGAAGTGACTATTAAAACATCTGTCCAAATTCAATTGAACAAAACTCAGAAATGCCATCTCCAGTGAAATACAAAGAAGATTATATATAGTTCTGGGCACACACATCTCATTTGACCCAATGATGTACATCAATGAAAGACTGAAGGCCAATCACCACTCAATGGGAGAATTTAAAAATAAATTTACTAATGAGGCCAAGAATTCAGACTCAGAAATACTTCAGATCTAATAATTACTGCCTTCAATTGATGTTATTCTATAAGATAAATCCTATGATCAAGTTTTAATTTTAAATTCTTACAATTTTAAATACTTAAATCCTTATGAAGAAGGATCATTTGGAGGTAGGAGTTTTCATAATTTATCATCCATCAGCCTGTTTTTTGAGATTTTATTTATTTATTGGACACACAGAGAGAGAGGGAGAGAGAGATTACAAGTAAGCAGAGAGGCAGGCAAGCAGGGAGGGAAGCAGGCTTCCTTTTGAGCAGAGCCCGATGTGGGGCTGGAACCCAGGACCCAGAGACCATGACTTGAGATGAAGGCAGAGGCTTAACCCACTACCCACGTGATGAGAGAGCCCCTCAGGTGCCCCTCATCCATCAACCTTAATTGTTTGGAGGAAAATGTGTGGATGAATAATGCCTTAGGGAGCTAATCTCTCTAAAGAATTTTCAAGTCTTTACCCCTTCAAGGTTTTTGCACAGTTCTGATAGCCTCTAAACATCCAGCTGATTTCTACAGTGGCAGGCCTGTTAAGAACTGTCCTCAAACCAGGAATAGAGCTTGAAACATACCAGTCAAGAGCAACTTTGAGTCTTTTAAGCAATTTATCATCATTTCTTTGTTTTTGGTTCATATCCGAAATAGTTCTATACTACACTTGCATAATTTCTAAAGAGCTGACTTTGAAGGAGGCATTCATTTCCAGGTAGTTCCATATTTTGGCAAGAACTATAATTCTATATATAAAAAAATAAAAAATATTTTAGAGTGCCTGGGTGGCTCAGTTGGTTAAAATCTCTGCCTTCGGCTCAGGTTATGATTCCAGGTTCCTGGGATTGAGTCCCACAGTGGGCTCTCTTCTCAGCAGGGAGCCTGCTTCTATTCCTCTCTCTCTGCCTGCCTCTCTGCCTTCCTGTGATCTCTGTCAAGTAAATAAATAAAATTTAAAAAAACATATTTTATACCAGTTATTCATGTTTATTAACTAAGATATCACAATACAAATTATAGCAGCAGTTGCTCTTTATTAATACCTTCAACCAAGATCAAAAAAATATGTCATATTTTCTCCAAAAATTTTATATCATCTGATAGGTCAGATATATATAAAATTACATTTAAAGTTCTAAAAATATCAGCAAATATTTTCATTTAAATGCAAATTTCAACGAAAATCTACTTTTCCAACCAACTGAGCCACCCAGGCGTCCCTTTTTTTTTTTTTTTTAATATTTATTTATTTGAGAGAGAGAAAGTGAGACAGAGCATGAGCAAGGAGAAGGTCAAAGAGAGAAGCAGGCTCGAAAATCTACTTTTCCAAACACGACTTTTTATCCTATTTTTTTTTAATTTTGTCGACAACTAATAAATTGTTTAGCGAGACTATAAATGTTAGATCGAAGAAATGATTGATAGATGTAAGTTCAAAATATTATGTTCCATTAAAAATGATTTAGTCTTTGATGAACATCTGTTTGGTAATATATTGTATCCAGATATAGTAAATTAATGACATATATAAAATTATAGGGAAATGACACCTTCCGTTCCATAATGAGTAGAGCTTTTAAAATGCTATTTGTCACAACCTGTCATCTTGTCATTATGTAGCATTATGTATCATTTTAAAAATGTATACTCTTCACTATGAAGTCTTTTAGAAATCTAAAATATGACTTTCTATGGTTTGTGTTTACATATTCCTTTATTGCCAGTTTGAACAAATCCACATGCTTTGATTCAAAGTTAATAAATTCCTCTTATTTGGAAAAATGATGTTTATTTTTGTTCTCTCACCCTTAGCAGGTGATTTCATTTTAGCACACTTCAGAGTTATAATTTCATGCTTATTAAAAACATTTATTATGATCTACAAAGATGAAGGAAACTTTTATTTTATTAAATTATTTGCTAAAAAATCTGTAATTTTTAAAAATGTATTTCCTTTGAAGGGTTATTTTAGAGCATTCAGAGAGGATCTAGGAGTGTGGTATTATGCAATTTTTAAGTAGGTATGAAATGGTTATTTATATGATTGTTTCTTTAAGGCTTATGTATATTGTCCATTATATGCTATAAAATATTTTGAAAGTAAATTTAAGGTATGTTTTACGTAGTTTATTTTTTGGAAAAAAATACTGAAATGACTTATGAAATTCAGTATACTCTCAACATTATTTTTTTCTGAAATTTACCAATTGTCTTCTGTACCTATTATATGGCAGATATTACTTCAGACTACACTGGTAAATGAAATACTTGGCTTTGTAGAACTTGTATTTTAATGGGTGAGACAATTAAAAGCTATAAACCTTAATAAAAATTGCATAGTGCATTCAAAATGATGAGTACAATGGGGAAAAAGAAAAATTAGATCAGGGTGAGAAAAATCAAGGTTGCTAGGCAGGGGATGGGGAGTTAAGAATTTTAATAGGAAGATCAGGGTAGTTACAGTGAAGCTGACAATTGAACAAAGGTATGGAAAGGTGATGAATTTGCCCAGAACTATCAGCAATAAGGTCACTCCAGACAAAGGAATTGGCTATCTTGAAGGCCATAAGGTTGGATCGTGCCTGGCATATCTGAGGAATAGCAAGGAGGCCACTGTGAGGGACTGAAGAGTAGCAGGGAAAGAGGTCACAGAGGTTAAATGAGTGGCTAGATCATGTAAAAGCTTAGAAGTCATTGTAAAACTCTGGCATTTATATTTGGAAACTTACTGTGTGATAGAATTTCTGCTAATAACTGAGAGAACAAATGTCCATAAAATTTCAAGGATTCTTTTTTTTGTAAGACAGAATAAAGAAAAAGAGTTCATATTTTCACATGGTGTAACAAATGCTCGGAGATCCAAGTGTAGGAAGCTATGGGAGCACAGAAGAAGGCACTAAAATCACACCAATATATTTGATGACTGTGAATATATATAAATTTGTATTTTATAGATTTTTTATAGTCATGGAATCACACAGTATATACTATTCATTGCCTGGCTTTCCTTTTCTCAGCATCGTTACTTTGAGAATCTCCAATTGTAAATAGTTCATTTTGATGTTGAACAGTAATCTCTTTATTGAATAGATCATAATTTGTCTTTGCTCTATTGATGGACATTGATGAACATTTCCACTGTTTTCAATTCTTAAAAATAAAGCTGCTATAAAATTCATATACAAGTCCTTGTATGAACATAGTGTTTGTTTCTCTTGATTAAATGCCTAGAAGTAAAATGGCTATTTGTGTAACTGCAACATATTTTGCATTTAAAAAAATTTTCAAACTATTTTCCAAAGTGGTGGTATCATGATATATGCCAACAACAGTTAGATTTTTTGTTGCTTCTCAATCTAGCTCAGACGAAGTACAATTAGCCTTTATAATTTTAGCCATTCTAATAGATATATAAGCATGTCTCATTTTGATTTTAATTTGTATTTCTTTAATGTCTAAATGTTGAGAAATTTGTCATGTGCTAATAAGCCATCCATATTCTTTTGGTGACATGTCTCTTCAATAATTTTCTTCACATGTAAAATTGGATACTCTGTTTGGTTATTAGTAAGGTATTTTATTTTTATTCATTTTTTAATAATCAGAGTAGATGTCCATTATCAGATATATGATTTGCAAATCCCTTCTCCATCTTTACGGTTTCTCAATGGAGCTTTGATAGCTGTGTCTTTCAAGAAATATGCTATTTCTTTCCTGGTACACGGAGGTATGACTAGAACATTATCAATGTTGACCTTTGCAAAGAAAATCATGGCTTAAGATATATGTAGTCTGTGGTTATTGGGAGTGTTCTGTAATATCAAGCATATCTAGTTAGTTGATAATTTTGTTCAAGTCTTACATATCTTACCAATTTGATGACCATTTTTCTATATAATCTTAAAATAAAGGGGTTGAAACGTTTTTCCATTTCTCTTCTAAGGTAGAATTTATTATTTTTGTTCTTAGTTTTTCCCTATATATCCCCAAATCTGTTATTAAATATTAAAAGTCAAGAATTATTATACTCCCTGATAAATTCATCCTTTTACTCTTCAGTAATTTTGACTCGATCTTTATGTCTGATAATGAAATTTGCTTTAAAATCACTTTTCATTATCTTGATATAACCACCGAAGTTATAGTGTGATTTGTGTTAATATAGCATAGTTTTTCTTTTACTTTATAAAGCACTTCTATATATAATCCTGAAAAAAAAACAGCTTTTTAGCTCTGGAAGCATCTTTCTAAATTATGTTTTTTCTTTTTAAATGAAGCAGTAGCAATTTTTATTAAGGGACCTAAACTGAAAGTAGGTTTATTTATTTATTTATTTATTTAGTAAAAGATTTTATTTTGTTTATTGACAGCGAGAGAGAGAGAGAGAGAGAAAGAGAGAGAGAGAGGAAGCGCACAAGCGGGTGTACACGTGCAAAGGGAGAGGAAGAAGCAAGCTCCTTGGGGTGCAAGTAGTCCCATGCAGGGCTGGATTCCTGTACACTGGAATCATGACCTCAGCCAAAGGCAAACATCTGCTTAAACAACTGAGTCATCCAGGCACCCCTAGAAAATTAAAAAAAAAAAAAAAGACCTTTTAAAAACATTTTGTTTGTTTCTTTTTTTTAAATATTTTATTTATTTGACAGACAGAGAGACAGGAAGAGGAACTATAAGTAGGGCAGAGGGAAAAGGAGAAGCAGGTTTCCCAATGACAGAGAGCCTGATGTGGGGCTCCATCCCAGGACCCTGGGATCATGACCTGAAATGAAGGGACACTTATGGAGGAAGCCACCCAGACACCTCTTTTCTTTGTTTTTGATATATGGCAACTGATGCTTCCCAGCCACGAGGAGCATATTACCCATTGACTAAATCTTTGATAACAACCTATTTAAAGAGGTGTGTAAATATATACTTATTCAGATTTATACACTTTGCGTTTTCTTCATAGTTTGGGGCTGGACCCCATGGTCACAACACTGCTTCCAGTCTTTGCCTTCCCATCTTTTGATACCAGGTATTTGGTCAGCAAAGCAAATTAGTATCAAAATTAATAAGCCCTTGGCACCATATCTCTGGAGCAGGGGTTGCTCTTAGCCAAGGCCCAGAGCAGTTGACCTCCCCCCGCTAGTGCTATAGCCCCAAGGACTAGGTCTCTGCCACCAGAACTCAGTCTTACATGTTATGCTAAGCAGACAAAACCAAAACAGGAAAGCTCCGACAGCTTTCACTGGCATGCCTCATCTCCCATTCCCTTGACGTCCAGGCAGTACCAGATGCCAGGGAGGGGTCTTGGTCCAACATATGGGAGGGAAGGAAGTAGCCACGAGCAAGTACCTGCCTCTCTGTGCCTTTCTTTCATGAGCAGGTTGTAAGGAGGAGGAAGAGGAAGGGGAAGAGAGGTGAACTTCAAGGGGTGAAGGCCTCAGGTAGGCAGCTGGCTCCTGCCTGTAGGAAAGGGACAAAGGAGAAGGCAGTGAGTCTTGCAGGGAGGTTGGGAGTAAGGGTTACAGCTTATGATGGAATCTGGACAGGAGTAATAGGGATACTAGTCATTTGAGTTCACCATTGGCAAGCTGGGCTGGGTGTCAGGGCAGATAGGCCTCCCTGGGCAACGGCACATGAGAGAAGGTGGAATTCTTCTCTGAGGATCAGGCAGAGCTTTGGGTGTTGGGAAAGCATAGACAGTATTGTTCCAGGGCCAAGGACAGGTCCGGGAACTCCTGGTTGGAGATCAAGGCCACAGTATGATCCAGGTCTTATACCAGCAGCTTGAAGGTACCACATGCCAGCCACCCGTCATTATTGTGTATAACTCTCTGGTGCACTTATTGGCTTATCCATCAAATGACTCCTTCAGCAGCTTGAAAACCACCTCCACAGGCACTCCAGGATATGGGAGGCTTCCAGAGTGAAGATTTTGCACAGGATCACCCCAAAAGTCCAGAAGTCACTCTGGTGGATGTAGATCTGGTCATACATGGCCTTAGGGACCATCCACTTCACAGGCAGTCCACTGTTGGTTGTCTTTTTATAGGAACTTATATGATGATAAATCTGGCAAGGCTGAAGTCTGAAATCTTCATCATGCTGTCCTTTGTCACCAGCACTTCACTGGTGGCCAGGTCTTGGTGTATGCACTTCTTGGAGGCAAGGTGCTCCATGCCTCAGGCTACCTGATAGGCACAGGATACCAGGTCCTTGGAGGAGAGTTGCTCTTCTGCATTGTGGCTGATATTGTAACAGTACTCCAGGTCAGGAGGCCTCTGGGCCTGCAGGTACTCCTGTATGTTGTCTTTGGAGGCATATTCCATGAGAGTGTACAAAGGACCGTCCTGTGTGCAGGACCTAGGAGGTTGATGGTGTCCTTGTGCTGTCCAATCATCTTCATCATCTCCATTTCTGAGATTAGGTTTGACAGGTCTTTCTCTGTTGCTTCTGACTTCAACATCTTCACAGACACTTTAGTCAAATGGTTGGATTTGTCTTTGTCCAGCCCAATGGCCTCCTCCAACACCACCTGCCCAAAGTAGGCCTGTCTTCGGGGTCTGCCTAAACTGCCTACAACCAGCCTGTCTCAAGGCAGTTATGAACTCTAGATTATCCTCAAAAACATTAAACCACAAGCTAAAAATTCTCTTCACTAGATCTCTGTCGCAGGTCTAATTTTTTATCTTTCATCATTTATCTTTTTCCTAATTCTTATTTTCAGTATAGTTTATTTTGCTTCCAGGTGTTTCCTCTGGTTTCTGTATGCTGTTTCAGAGGGAAGAATTATCCTGTCATAAAATTATTTCTTGAGCATTCATTACATCTCTCAGTTAAAATGGGTTCTTTTATGGTACTGATTCATTTGAGTTTTCTCAAAATGGGAAGAATTTTCAAAATGGTGTTTTCCTCAAGGATCAGAGTATGTCTTAGCCTC
Organism: Mustela lutreola; assembly: GCF_030435805.1. NCBI lineage: Eukaryota > Metazoa > Chordata > Mammalia > Carnivora > Mustelidae > Mustela > Mustela lutreola. The sequence continues at coordinate 1,021,566 of NC_081307.1, forward strand.
ATTTTTACTCTTTTTGAAATTCACTTTTCAAATTCTTGTACCTCTTTTTATCTTTTTAAATTAAAATGTTTTATTTACTATTCTTTTATTTGAGTATAGTTGATATTCAGTGTTACATTGGTTTCAGTTTTTCAATATCTCCATACATTATTCTATGATCACTACAAATATAGCCACCATCTGTCACCATATAACACTATTATAATATCATTGACTATATTCTCTACACTGTCCCATATCTCTTTTTAAAATCTCTGATTTTTATGTTTTCTGTTATTCCAATTTTCTACCATCATTTTACTTGGATCCTTTAATAAAATATGCCTGATTACACACTCTTTGCTGAAAACCATAGGATTTGATTTATAATAGTCTTCTTCTTCTTCTTCTTCTTTTTTAATTGACATATAATGTATTATTAGCCCCAGGGGTACAGGTCTGTGATTCGCCAGGTTTACACACTTCACAGTACTCACCACAGCACATACCCTCCCCAATGTTCATAACCCCATCACCCTCTCCCTACCCTCCCCACCCCCCTGGCAACTCTCAGTTTGTTTTGTGAGATTAAGAGTCTCTTATGGTTTGTCTCCCTCTCAATCCCATCTTGTTTCATTTACCCTTTTCCTGTTCCCCAACCCCCCCACATTGCACCTGCATTTCCTCATATCAGGGAAATCATATGATAGTGTCTTTCTCTGGTTGACTTATTTTGCTAAGCATAATACCCTCTAGTTCCATCCATGTCATCGCAAATGGCAAGATTTCATTTCTTTTGATGGCTGCATAGTATACCATCATATATATATATATATATATATATATATATATATATATATATATAATTCATTTGTTGATGGACATCTAGGTTCTTTCCATAGTTTGGCTCTTGTGGATATTGCTGCTATAAACATTTGGTGCACGTGCCCCTTTGGATCATATAGTACTCTTCTTTACCTCTATCAGAACCCCCAGAAGCTTTATTTATTTATTTACTCACATAAACAGATGATCCAACACAACGTTTTTTAATGTTCAAATGTATTATAATGTCTTACCGCTTAACACTATGCTTACTGTTCTCTTTCACTGTCTGACTAAATCCTCATCATCACTATGCCATTTAATCAGAAAGAACATTTGAACTCAGAGTTCTCTCCATATCAGGGAATGAAGACTCCACCCTTCTGTTTGTGCAGGTAAAATAAATGTTGATATTGTCTGTCCTGCACATACTCCATCCTGTTCACCAGAATATTCACCATCAAAATATATACAAAATAAAAACCATACCTCACCACTTCTATTACCACCCAGCATGCTAAAAACACCATTATATGTTCCTGAATTATTGACTTGATTGATAATCCCACTCCAAACATACTGCACTCCTTTCTCCCTGCAAATTTATTTTGGTACAGCATCTTCACCTAAAAATCAAGTCAGATGATTTTATTCTGCTGTTGGAAGTCTTTTGGTATCTTCCCCTTTCATATTAAATAAAAACTGAAGGCTTTTCAATGTACTACAAGGTCATGCATCAATACGTTCTTCCTCTCTCCACCACTATGAACTCCTCATTGGCCTCCTTGCTTTTCCTCAAAAGTAACAGACCAGCTGTTCACAAAAAGTCTATATACTTACTTGCTCTGCCTAGAGCAATCTTTTCCTTTAATATGTGTATAACACCCTCCTTCACTTCCTGGGTCTTTGTGCAAATAACATCTCATAAATGAGATATAACCACCCAACACAAAATAAAATTAACTTTCATCGCAGCATTCTCCAATGGCTTTTACCTTTCTTGTATTTCTTTGTAACACTTATCACCATCAACCATCAATCATTATTCTATTACTGGTTTATTTTCTTATTGGAGACAGAGAGAGAGAGAATTGGGAGGGGGCGCAGAGGAAGAAGAAAACACCCCACTGCCTAGAAAGCCTGCTGGGGAGTTACATCCCAGGACTCTGAGATCATGACCCAAGCCAAAGGCAGTCACTCAATGGACTGAGCCACCGAGGTGCCCCTCTATTATTGGTTTATTTCACTATTATATTTCAAAAGAATGTAAGCTCTTTGTGGTCAGGTATTTTATATGTATTATTAATTGAAGTATTCTCAGAAAGGTAGCTGGCAGATTGTAAGGGATCACTAAACTGTATTTTGTTGTTATTATTGGGCTCCTTTATGGGCTTTACCTCTTACGCTAGACATCTATCCTTCAGATGTAAGCAATAAGAATCGAGCCCTGCTGCCTGTTCAAATGAGTAAAAAGCCTGTATTAAGTGGATATTTTAAAAGCTAAATGAATGGCTTAATAGTTGTATATAGGGGGAAAGGGAACATATTTTCTATGGTTTAGAAGTGGAGTTCTTTTATTGAGTTCTTGCACAAGCCTACACTATTGAACGATAATGGGCAGTTGTACATTCCAATTATACAAACACTTTGGTAATTTATATCCTTTTTCTGTAATTCATGACTACATCATTTAATTCCTTAGGAGCATTATAGCATTTCAAATTTTCATGTTCAATAAACTTATTGGGGTTGCTACCTTTTTTATTCAAATGGAGATATAGTCATGATTTAATCTAAATAAAGTGTTATTGATTGTGTTGTTTTCTAGGAATAAGTCACACATGCTAGTTTAAAAGTTTTGTTAAATTCCCAAGTCTGTCACCGATAAAAGCCTTTTGTAGATTAGTAACTTGATCAAAATAGAGAAGTTATGTAACACTCAATTGTTATACTATCTTTGTTTCCATCTTGCATTGTAATAACACCCATCTTAACTCTATTTAAGACAAGTCATCGTCAGATGGCTTTCTGGCATTGATTGCATGATATGAAATCTAGTATAACTAAAAGTTTTTGATTTTAGTAGCATATAAATCAATTTAGAAAAATATATGTATTTGAATATAAGGTAAAGTTTTTAATTATTTGGCAATAGTAAACTAAACATTTTTTTGTAAATTTTTATTTTCTAAAATTTCATTGAGCTCTTTTGCAATAAGAAACAAGTTACAAAAAATTAAGGTTTATTTACCCCAATTCAAAATTATTAGGAATATAATCATAGAGGTTGAAGTATTTAAAATATTGAACCCCAAATATTTTATTAGGTAAATTCATGAATGCTGAGCATTCACTGTTAAAATATACTAATACTATTGATAGACTGGTAGAAGCCTAAAATCAAATATTTATTAAATATTTATATCCATATCTTTTCATGGCTTGGTAATTCATTTCTCTAGCATTAAATAATATTCCATTGTTTGCATGTACTACACTTTATTTGACCTTTCACCTATGGAAGGATATCTTGGTTGCTTCCATGCTTTTGTCAGTAATGAATAAAGCTACTATAGACATCTTTGTGTGTATAGATTTCATCTTCTTTGGATAAATACCAAGAACTGCTACTGCTGAATCATCTGGCAAGAATATGTTTAGTTTTGTAAGAAACTGCCAAGTTGTTTTCCATTCTTTATTCTCAATAGACATGGAAGAACATTCCTGTTGCTCCACATCCTCACCAACATTTCGTGTTCTGTTGTCAGTGTTCTGGATTCTGGGTATGTACTGGTGTCTCTTTTTTGTTTTAATTTGCATTTTCCTGATGACATAGGATGTGAAGCATCTTTTTATATGCTTATTTGCCATCTGTAATATTTTCTTTTGTGAGGTATCTGCTAAGGTCTTTGGCTCATTTTTAATCAGGTTTTTCCCCCATTGTTGCGTTTTAAGGGGTCTTTGTGTATTTTTGATTAACAGTCCTTTGACAGATGTGTATTTTGCAAATTATTTCTCATAGTCTGTGCTTTGCCTTTTCATTCTCTTGGCATTGTGTTTCACAGAGTAGACATTTTTAAATTCAGTGCTTGTGCTTTTGTAGCTAACGTTATTGCCAAAACCAAGGTCATTTAAATTTTCTTCTATATTACCTTCTACATGTTTCATGTTTACGTTTATAATCCAATCTGAGTTAATTTTTGTGAAGAGTGTATGATATCTGCCTGGATTTGTTTTATTTTATTATTTTATTTTATTTTTATTTTATATTTTTACATTTAGCTTCACCATTACTCCAGAACCATTTGTTTAAAAGATTGTATTTTGCTCTCTTGTATTGCTTTTGCTTTTATATTAAATATAAAATATAATTGATAATATATATTCCGTTCCTTTAATCTAGTCTTTCTGTGGTATTACAATATCTTTCTTACAATTATCGTTATGGTATACTTTTTTTAAGATTTTAATTATTTATTTGACAGAGAGAGAGATCACAAATAGACAGAGAGACAGACAAAGAGAGAGATGAGGAGAAGCAGGCTCCCTGCTGAGCAGAGAGCCCAATGTGGGACTCGATCCCAGGCCCCTGGGATCATGACCTGAGCTGAAGGCAGAGGCTTAACCCACTGAGCCACCCAGGCGCCCCATCGTTATCGTAAACTTTGAAGGCAGTCCTCAGTCTTTGTTCTCCTTCAACACTATGTTGAATATTGTGAGTCTTTGCCTCTCCATATAAACTTTAAAATAAGTTGTTAATATTAAAAAAAAAAGAACTTGATGGAATGCATTAATTGTATAGATAAACGTGGAAACCAGTGACCTCTTGAGCTTAGCAGGAGATAGACCATGGACATCAGTTGTCACAGTGGTGCCTCTGGCAGAACCTATTGCAAATCCCTAGGCAAAATGAGACCTCAAGGATCTGAGAGAATGTCTAAGAAGTACTTGATACATCCCTTGGGTATGGTTTATTGAAGTGTCCACCTGTCTGAAAGCTGGGGAATCTAGATAAGGGAGGGAAAATTAGTTATGATAAAACATATCAACAAACATCAATAAATTTTGTAAAACTAATTGTCATGGCTCATATACAATGTGACCAACAGAGGGACCATCAAAAGGAAAGCATCAGTTATGTTTATTGTGAAATGTTTTATTCAAAATAAAGCAATGAGAGGGGAAGACACAATGAGAAAATTACCATTTTTTAAATGGTAAACTTCTTACAAAATGGAATAGGTTTTATATTCTAAGTAGTATATTGAAAAGTAAAACATTGGGGTGCCTGGGAGGCTCAGTGGTTTGGGCTGCTGTCTTCGGCTCGGGTCATGATCTCAGGGTCCTGGGATTGAGCCTGCATCGGGCTCTCTGCTCCACAGGAAGCCTGCTTCTCTCTCGCTCTCTGCCTGCCTCTCTGCCTACTTGTGATCTCTGTCTGTCAAATAAATAAATAAAAACTTTAAAAAAAAAGAAAAGAAAAGTAAAACATTAAAAAATAAAATTTTAATTTAAAAAAATTATGTAATTTTTAAAAAAGCTTAAAAATAGCAGAACCATTTTTCTTATAACTGGAAAATACATTGTATATATATCTATCAAGTATAACTTGTTGGGCGCCTGGGTGGCTCAGTGGGTTAAGCCGCTACCTTCAGCTTAGGTCATGATCTCAGGGTCCTGGGATGGAGCCCCACATCGGGCTCTCTGCTCAACGGGGAGCCTGCTACCTCCTCTCTATCTTTGCCTGCCTCTCTGCCTACTTGTAATCTCTCTCTGTCAAATAAATAAATAAAATCTTAAAAAAAAAATAACTTGTCATGGGGGCACCTGGGTGGCTCAGTTGGTTAAAGCCTCTGCCTGCGGCTCAGGTCATGATCCCAGGATCCTTGGATCAAGTCTCACATCCGGCTCTCAGCTCAGCAGGGAGCCTGCTTCCCCCTCTCTCTCTGACTGACCCTGCCTACTTGTGATCTCTGTCAAATAAATAAATAAAATATTTTATTAAAAAAATTTAAAAAATTAACTTGTCATGTCTGGAATCAGGAGCATATGGAAAAAAATAATATCTGAGGACAATACTTCTGCCATGTTTTGTGCCTTGTTAATATTTTTTAACAGTCAGGAAACTTAGCTTTATTGAAATACCTGCTAAGATACCAGCAGTGCCTTTTGGAGCCCTATGACAATAAAAATTAATTGCAAATATTCAAAATGTTTACTATGGTGTCACTATTTAGGCCCACCACCAAGCATGTTTCAGAAGTAAGCATAACTGTTACTCTTCCATATGGCAAAAGGGCATATTTTCAGGAGTTCCATCAGCTGTACCAGGAGGTGAATGAAGTAATTATTTTTGTCTATAAAATAATTCACTCTTCAATCTAACATTCCTCATTCCACATTATAATAATAAAAACTAGGAGGAGACTAAAACAAACAAACAACTACAACTACAACAACCAGCTTTTCCTTCAGTGGAAAAGTAAATAGAACCTTATGAGTAGCCTGAAATTTATTTTTAAATATTTTTAAGATAAGCGTTTTTGTTAGAAAACCATATATTTTATATTACTAAGAAATAACAGGCAAAATTTTATTAACTTCTAAAAAGTCTAGTTACTTCTATTTATCTATTAACTCATCTCTTTATGAAGTAGAACATGATCACAACTATTGTATGTACCCAAGTTTGTATGCTTTGGTTATTTTATGTTTGCTATTTCCTTGCTTAATTTTTACAATATTTGATACATAATAGTATCTTTAAGTCCATCTACGGTTTCACAGAATTTGTTTGAACTTCATAAAAATGTACCATACTTTTTGCACTGTCCTTGTTTTACTTCTCTATTAACTTTCCAAGATTTACTCACTTTAGAGTGTGTAGCTATCATTTATTTTTATTCCTCCATAATGCTATGTTTACAAATTTGTATTTATCTGTACTTTTAAAAATATCTTAATTATATACCATTTCTCATCTCACGTAACACTCACGTTACTTCTACACTTATCAGATATTATGTAACTGAAAACCACAACTTAGCAACAATATAGCACCATTTTTCAAAATTAAATGGCTTACCAGAATTCTTTAATTCTATCCTTTATTTGTATAAGATGAGCCTTTATTCTGGTATTTGGCATTGTTCATATGGAGGAAAGCTTATAAGTGGATATTCCATAAATAGAAGGATTTATTATGATTGATTAATTATTTTCATTTAGAATGCATAGAATATGGTTGATTTAATATTTCTTTCTTACTCTCTGCCTGGAACATAGTGCTATCTATGTAATAGCCACTAAAATATTAAGTTAATTACCTAGACTGTAAACTTCATATGAATAGGAATAACATACAGAACTCTTCTCAGATTGGGACACCTGGGTGGCTCAGTCAGTTAAACGCCTGAGCCTTTAGCTCAGGTCATGATCTAAGGGTCCTGGGACTCAGTTCTGCAACAGATTCCCTGCTTAGCCGGGAGTTTGCTTCTCCCTCACCCTGCTGCTCCCCCTGCTTGTGCTCTCTCTCACTCACAAATAAATAAAATTAAAAAAATAAATTCTTCTCAGATAGCTAATATAGAATATCGTCTTTGTATTCATCAAAGGGAAAGTGCCATATAATAATGAAATTCAGACTACTTCAAATTCATTTTTTAACCAGTAAGAAAGTACTGGAAACAAGCCAAAAATGTCTTTAATGAATTAAAGAAATAGATTGATTTTCAATATCTTAATGTTTCTAAAATAAATTGAAAGATTTTTATACTAGATATCAGTGTAAATATTCATTATACAAAGATATTCTAAAAATAAACCTGAGAAAACTACTTGACATATATGATGACAAAAACGAGTTTGACAAAAGTCAGTTTGGGTAAAACTTACAACACCTACCACCCGAAACTCTTGTTCTATAATTTAATTATGTTAATTTACAAAAATACAAAAATAATATATCAGAGTAAGTCTATTGATAGCTTTGAAGGTATGCTCTGATTGTGCACTGTTTACTATTGAAAGGGGAATCAAATATGTGATGCTTATGGTGTGACTATATTAAAATTCAACAAGTTCAGAGGCATACGAGGAATAGAATAAAGACAAAAGATGACCCTTACTTATCCTAAATATAGACAGTGGTATATATGTGCTAGTTGGGGAGAGAATCCAGTCAGTAGATGGAGGATGTGGTAGTGGAAAAAAAAAGACACAACGTTTTGGTTGAACGTTTAGCACTATATTTAACAAAGTGAAATTGTGTGTTAATAGCCTTGAGTAAAATCCAAAAAATATTTTCAATTCATTGAATATTATTTAGGAAAAACCTGAAAAATACAACTTGATAAGGATTCCAATAAAAGATTCATAAGCAATACAAGTTTCAGAATTTTTAGTATATTTTCCCTAAAAAGCCATTTGATTTAAATTAAAAAGAATTCTATTTACCTGCCACTTAAATAAGAGGAAATTATTTGGTTTTGTAATAAGTCAATAAAATAAATTAACATATCTTTTGAAAACAGTTATGCACACTAATTTAAAAATAACAGTACTTAAGCTGTTCAGGAAACATTTGTAAAATTTCTTGCCATCAGCTAGCTCTGGAGTTCTGCTAGGTGAGTAAGGCCATGTATGTTACTGCTCAGAGTACTGACGCAAAGCAATTGTCCCCTTCACATCCATTTTTTGCTGTTGATATGTCATGCTATGTTGTTTAGAGATACATAGATGGCCCTACATGAAGGCCTTTTTTTGTGTGTATATGGGTGACTGTGATTTAACTTTCAAATCACATGGCTCCTGATTTACAATGATTCAACTTACGATATATTTGGCAATGATGTGAAAGTGAAAGTGATTCAGTAGAAACTGTACTTTGAATTTTGAATTTGGGTCTTTATAAAAAGGGCCAGTGACATGTGGTATGGTGCCGTCTTGTGATTCTGGGCAGGAGCAGTGAGCTCCCAGTCAGCTAGAAGATTACAGGGGAGAACACCTGATATTCTTTCAACCATTCTATATATAACCATTCTTCTTTTTTTTAGTGTAATATTTAATAAATTGCATGTGATATTTGATACTTTCTTATAAAATAGGCTTTGCTTAAGATGATTTTGCCCAAATGGAGGCAAATGTAAGTGTTCTGAGTATGTTTAAATAAGCTTAAGGTAAGCTATGATATTTGATAGTTTAGGGGTATTAAATGCATTTTCAATTTTTTATGTGTGTCTGTACATAGCCCCCTTGTAAGCTGAGGAACATCTCTATATGTATATGTAGCCTTGGTATGGCTTACATATTATTGGCATGAAACATCTAGAACAGTACATGTGCCCTATAATTGTCTACAACATCAAACAAGTTTCTTGAAAACTTGTGCCAAAAGGGTTATGTCTTTAAGGATTCTTACTTCAGAAGGGTTCTCTCAAACGTAAGATTTTTCAGAAGTTAAGTGAAAATCTGACCAAACTAAACATTTTTCCATTTTCCCTAGTGAGCAAAGATAGCTAAAATCTATCTGCCATTTTCAACACTGTACTCAACGACTGTAACTCTAATTTAAGAACAGATTATTTATATCAAAACCACATGTTGACCTAATCTTATACAATATTCGTTAATCTCACTCAGAGCCTTGGACACTTTTATTTGTTGAGTCTATATGGTACTACGGACATTCATCTTTTTTGACCTCATAGCTTCATGTATGTCTATACTTTTGAAAATACATGCATCATAGTTCCATTGTAAAATGTCTGGGTTATAAAATGTGCTATGCTATCAAAATGGTCATAAGAACATACAAATGACCTGATGTAATGAACTGGACCAGATTGCCAGATATCACATTTCATACCAGAAAGATTCAGTGGTAAGTTTTAAAATGGCCAGCTATACTTCGACTGAATTATAACTCATTTAACTTCTTTCTTTGTGTACAGTATTATACATTAGTCAGTATTATAGTAAATAAGTACTTTGGACAGATGTAAATATGCTGTAATAAAAAATGTTTTTCTTCTTTCTTTTAGTCCTTTTTACTTGTAAGACTAGCCACAAATACAATGCCTCCTCCAAAATAATTTGCAATCCAAATTTATCTCTAAATGAATTTATTGCACAGAAAAAATATATATATATACAATTACAGTAGACATATTCAAAAATAGTTACACAACAGCAGTGCCCTAAATGTAAGCAGTATAGTTGTTTTGTTTTGTTTTGTTTCTTTAAAAAAAAGAGGTTATGTGAAATATTGTAATTTTATTTCCAGGCCTAATATTTCAAGACAGTTAACTACACTTACGGTGTCAACAGCCTCTTGTTGGCAGTATGATTTTATTGGCTCCATGGAATAACTGCAAGAATTTACTATTGCTTCTTTCTTTTATGACACACACAGATAAAAAAATTGACACTTTTGCTCAAGACCATCCAGAATCATTTTAACCTATCAAAACTGATGGGAGGCCTTCACTGCCAAAGTCACTGCTGGGTTTTCACAATTCATTGCAGACAATCTGCTACTCCCATTATGATAAAGGAGAGAAGAGTCATAATCAGGGAAGAAAGCTAGATTAATACTTGTAATTATCATTGAATTATTTAGCCTGCTATAGGATTATTATTATTAGTGTCATTTGATAATTTTCTCTCATTTTATTAAACACAACTGTGAGAGTAATTACCCTACCTAATATTTCTCTGTATTGGCTGACTAGCTAGCAAACATTCATGAAAATATCCATTAGCCACACATATAAAATGCTGCATTATGATGCTGTTGAATCAGAACATACCACTACCTGATCCTGTAGCTCTTTGAGGATTTGCAAATCAATTAATTATATGTTTATTGGATTCTTCCCTTACAATTAGAAAATTTATAATAGAGTCCATGAACATTATTAGTTTTACCATTTTAAACCAGCAATCACACTTTGATTTTTACAACAAAAGCAGAAATATAAACACAGACATTTGGATCAGTTTTCTGTTAGTCTGTCTGGACTTCAAAATCCTATTCCTCAAGATAATGCACACCAAAGTTCTGGATTAAACAAGAAATTAGATGGCACCTGAACACTTGGTTTAATATTCTCCAAAGGACTATGCAACTTATTTCTTACATTATGGCATTGTTTTACAAAGATCCACACTTTTATAATGTTAGTATTTTTAATAATCAATAAAGTCAATTAATCCTGATTAAAAATCAAACATAAAAATTTCTACGTTTTGCTTTTGCCCCCTCCATTTAGAACTTATTTATAGCCTGATAATTCAAAGGTCCCTATGTTTATGAAAATCTGGACAGAAATAGCTCTAAGATCCCATTCGAACTTGATATTAATCTAAGTCTTTTGGCTCCATTTATCCTGAGAGCAAAGAGTAGGACAAAGGATTTGAGTACTGTTAGTTTATCTGGGAGATTATCCAAGGTAGAAAAGAATGGGAAAGTGATACAGTGAAGAAGCAACTTTGTCAAAGAGGTACATTGTTGATATAATTGTTGTGGATAGAAAAGGAAGGCTTGCTTTTACTGAAAGGTCCTGAGAAACTTCTTTAAGTTGTCCTCATGAAGACCTGAAAACTGACAATTTTATCTATGGTTCTTATTTCCACTTCCCTGAGAGCTGTCCTCAGAGGACATTAACTCTCCTACACTTTTGGGTTGTGTTGGAGACATTCTAAAATGAGAGAGAGAACATGAGATGCTATCAGTGTTAAGTAACTGCAATTTCCCATGGAACTATCCACCACAGGTTTGGCTATAATCAGGTGTTGGGCCTTGATATCAGAGGGATTTGAGGCAGTATCATTTTAGGTTAATCATTATATCTGAAATTTCCAAAAACTTCAACTGATGAAACTTTGATTATAAATCTAAAAATATGACAATAAATCTACAGTATTCAAATTATTTTCATAGAAATACACAGACAAAGCATCAATTGATTAATATTTAAATGTTACAAAATACTGAACTGAAAGAATTTGGTCATATAACAACGTGTAAGAAGTAGAACTTAGGTTTAGGTTAGAACTCAGGATGCATTTGAGACTCAGTTAAGAAATTGAATGTAGGGACGCCTGGGTGGCTCAGTGGGTTAAGCCACTGTCTTCGGCTCAGGTCATGATCCCAGGGTCCTGGGACCGAGCCCCAAATCGGGCTCTCTGCTCAGCAGGGAGCCTGCTTCCTCCTCTCTCTCTGCCTGACTCTCTGCCTTCTTGTCATCTCTCTCTGTCAAATAAATAAATAAAATCTTAAAAAAAAGAAATTGAATGGATGTCTGACTATCTTATAGGTTTGCTAAAAATCAGTGACTTTGTGTTCACGTGTGGCTATGCAGGAATTTTTAACTTTCTCGAAGAAGTTATTAGATTTGATTATATAATGGCAGTAAAGGATGGGGAAAAGCAAAGTACAAACCCCATAAAGACAAAGACACTGAGTATGAGAAAAGAGTAATAGATAAGAAGAATCAATGCATTTGAGGAAAGTGGGAATTGAAATACACAATGATTGTTGACTTTTTTAGATGGAGAAAACAAAACTAGCTTGCAAGATGGAAATAACAGAAAACATGTTGTGATGTGAGACAGAATCCTGGAAAAGGCAGTAACGTGGAATAAAGGAGTAGGGAGAGCATATCAGGTACTTTGGATAGGAAGGAGTTAGGAGATAATTGCTTGATAAATTTTATATGGCCCACTTAAATGCACAGATTTCTCTTCTTTAATTTATATGGAGAACAGGGTGTCCTTTCTCTTCCCTTTCAGAGCACCAGAGGTGTACTCTTTCAGACTGAAAACCTGAAAAGCTCAGGACTCAGTTGCTTAAGCACAGCTGAGAGGACATATTTCAATTAAGATTTACATTTTGCTGTATGTAGTAGACTTTCAAAAGTGGTTTAACCATATTTTTTCATTTAACGAGAAGACTACAGAGAGTGTTTTCTGGTGTTGGTTCAGAGTCTTAAGAAAGTCAAGTGAACTATCTTAGAGGTTTTCATGGCTTTTTATTCACAGTTGCAAAAATTGCTGTTGGAGTTCTCACTATTAAGCCCACATTTCTGGCAGAAAGATAGAGGTAAAAGAGCATGATAGCTTGTACGACTGATACTTTGTCATATGGTTACAATATAACTAGAAAAGAGACAATAAAATATTCGATGTTGTTTTAAGTTTCCTTGTTTTCAATCCCTCAGTGCTTTTTGATATTAAAGGAAAAAGTAGATGGATATTGACCTGGCAACTATCAACACCTGTCAATCTCTCTTGGATAACCAATATCTCAATAATTTCTTCTTCCAGTAAAAAAAAATATATATATATTCATAACCCACACTGTATCATCTCAAGTTACTGCACCAAGATAAAATTAAAATGATATTCAGTTGTTCCAAATGGACAGAATACCCTTTCTTATGATATCATGTCTTATAAGATAGATAATTGGCTTGCTAGCAATATACCCAGATGTGACTGTGGAAGAGACAGGAAAAATATAATAATATTTATTTATTCCTTGGGTTGACCCTGTTTACACAGATGCATTACTATTAGAAAAGGTTGGTTTGGGACATTGGAATGAATTTACTTAATGGGTCTGTATGTAATTGGATTGGAGGAAAGTTTTAATTTCTACAAAAATTATTAGAATTCTATCTTATTCTCTTTTGTTAATTTTCACATGTTAACAAAGCCAACGTTTTTGTCTAGCAGACAAGATCTTAAATCCTATCAAAGCTCAATTTTTTCCTTTTTTTTAAGTTTGAGAGCCTCATGTTCTCTCATGCTGCTTTAAATACAACTCAAAAAAAAAAAAAGGAGCTAAGTGGGGCAGTAAGACCAGACTTTTTATTTTATTTTATTTATCTTATTTTTAATTAAAAAATTAAAGATTGTATTTATTTATTTGAGAGAGAGAGCATGAGTGGCGCATGGGGAGTTAGCTGCAGAGAGAGACTGAGAAGTATACTCCCTAATGAGCATGAAGCTCGATATGGAGCTCGATCCCACGATCCTGACTGAGATCATGACCAGAGACAAAGGCAGATACATGTGCAAAATCCCTTTTTTTTCTGGGAAACAATACTTTACAAGAGATGTTTGAAAAAGTACTGGGGAATCAACTTTAATTGGAGATACAAAAATTTAATTGACTTTTGTAAAGCTACAGGGATCCAAATGATGGGAATCCCAGCCCATTTAGGTTGTGGACCACAGAGTATTCTTCTCTATAATATTTTATTTTCTTCCATGTCTAGTAACTCCAGTCCAAGTTCACTGATCTCTTTTTAGATAGTGCAAAACATGGCAAAGAATACCAAACGAGTGCCTAATATTCTACATTTATTACATCATTTCTAACATATAGAAGTGTGTTATCAAGGCTGGTTCTGTGAAAGAACATAGTTATGCTAAAGTGTGTTTTGTTCTCCAAGAAATTAAATGCATGATTATTACACAATTATAAAATACTTGTGTCAATAATTTTTATTCAAAAATTAATAAGAGAAGCAGATATTAAAACTAGTTCACATGGTTATTTGGGATATAAGCAGAGTTGTGCAGCAGAAGTGCTCTGGGCCCATAATTTGGGATATAGCATTTATGTTTTCTAATGAAAAATTACTAACTTGCATTATTGTTAACAAGAATCTTGTGCATTACCATCAGTTTTCTACATTATAACCTCTTGCTCTACAGTTTGTAAATAACTTTGTCAATAGCAAGCTAATAAACGGGGGACTCCAATGGGTTGAGATAATCTCCAGAGTTTCTGCTACATAATGCCCAGGACTCCATTGAAAGGACACCTAAGAATTTATTTTGCCCAAAAATTTGATCATTTTTTTCACTGTCCTTACCTATTTTCCAAACCTAGTCCTTTTGCTTCACCTTTCAGTCTATGGACAACCCTGTATCTGACTGACTTGTTAATTCTGGGAATGTCTTGCAGATTAATTTGCTGTCCAGAGGTGGTTCCTCTAATTGATGTCTAAGAACCCTAATTAGTTAAGAAAACTTTTTTTAACATTTTCATTGCTATTTATTATTATTATTATTGCTAATATATCTATTATAAATAATTCACAAGGGCATCTTTCTGACAAAAGACAAAGAGCTGGCTACTAGTAGAAAAAGTACATTTGACTCTGTCAGTGAATGTGGTAAAGGGATTTGAGAAAATAAGGCAAAGCACTGGAATTATGTGTTAAAACTTTAAATATTATAGACACATTTACTTAATTTCTAATACTGTTGTTGCTTATAATTAAATAAGATGTTTTCCATGAACCACGCATTACAGCAAATATATTGTTTATACAGATTAAATTTTCATCAAAAGGGACGCCTGGGTGGCTCAGTTGGTTAAGCAGCTGCCTTTGGCTCAGGTCATGATCCCAGCGTCCTGGGATCGAGTCCCGCATCGGGCTCCTTGCTCGGCCAGGAGCCTGCTTCTCCCTCTGCCTCTGCCTGCCATTCTGTCTGCCTGTGCTTGATCTCTCGCCCACTCTTTCTGATAAATAAATAAAATCTTAAAATAAATAAATAAATTTTCATCAAAAAATTGTAAGTGTATTTTATTGTAGGATCATGATCAGCATTTTGCAGATGAGAAAAGTGAAATTTAGAAAAGTATGTCTCTTCAAATCGCTCATACAATATCTGGCCTAGATAGAAGGATATACTATCACAATTGAGGAAGATAATTGAGATTACTTAAAATGATAAACTTTACTGTATAGGGTTTTTTAAAAGTTTGCCACAGATTCAGATTCTTTTAAAATATATATCTATTTTGTGCAAAGAGAATGCACTGAGAAGTAAAAAGAAAGTGATATATCAGTACCACCAACTAAAGGCTATAATATCATCACCTTATCTATGCACAATAAAACAGTGTGCAATATTTAAATAAATTTAAATAAATTCCTATTTAATTTATATATTTATAAATTTAAATAAATTCCTATTTATTTATTATTAAAGAAATTCCTCTAACAAACAGTATGTTTTGAAGATTGCTAGCAGAAAAGTGTTGTACTACATGGAAGTAATTAGAAAATATGATCTAAAATTCTGCTTTCAAGGGCACCTGGGTGGCTCAGTGGGTTAAAATTCTGCTTTCAAGAAGCTATAACAGTAAGTACTGAGCATTAGCTATTATATGCTATGGATGAATAACTGAAATCTACATTTGAAACTAATGGTACACTATATGTTAACTAATTGAATTTTAAAAAGTTAATTAAAAAAACCACTATTTTATAAAACAATATTCCCAACAGGCTCTTTTGCTTTAAAAAACTCACTTTGTAATGAGAGTCATTACTTTTATCTAGCCAATTCTTACATCACTGTTTATCCCTTCCCTGCTTTATACCTTCCCAGTATCAATAAAGGCTCACTTGGGTTACCTAGAAGCCATGAGAAAGCTTGTAATAGATCTGGCTGGTTTTCACCAGCAATTTGACCACCATGTGCACAGGGAAGTCTATTGATAAAGGCTTTATTGCAATAAATTTTAAATACATGGATGATTTTGAATTCTCTTTCTTGAGGTCTTGTTTCATGATAATAAATTTAGGGTGGCTTATTGGAATGGATGTTATTAACATATTTTCATAGTTCTAAGTACATGGAATTGTAAAATAGATTAATGAATGTGGCATTACTGACAACTGTCCTCATTTTGAAATCAAATTACAGTGTACTAAGATGAGGAAGCAAAGCAGATTTGGGATTATGAGTGAAATAATTTAAAGAAGTCTTAGGGGTATGATCAGACTATTGGGTAATTCAGTAGAAAAATGTCAACTGATTGAGATTCTGTGTTCCCTGATTTCAGAGAGAAGTTAAGATAAATAAGTAACATGAGGAGACTAGGAAGCCAAACATAAGTGATAATTTTGTGCCAGGGTGTGTATACATCTGTTTATCTTCTTGTTTTACCACTAAGGTTGCTCCTAGAGGAGAGTTTAAATAGGTGTTGGAGCTAATCTCTGTGGATTACACAAGAAACCACATCCTACAGCTCTCCCTGAAACACCCCTTAGTATTTCAATGTAATTTGGTTTTTGCATTTTTAGAAATAACAAAATACTTTGCAAACTCATCTACTTTATTACCACCACAAGTGAGTCAGCTGACTCCACATTTTAACACAGTGACAGTCACAGAGGAATGGAGGAATGAGTAGAGTTATCAATATATGTGCTTTTAAGAAGTATGACAGGGTAGCAGCTATTTCCAGGAACCAAAACATGGGTCAGCAGCTGTGCAGGAAAAGTGATGGAATAAATGACTCATTTCAGAGGAGTTCTATAACATATTAGTTCTATAATGTATCTTCAGCACCCAATTACCCGCTTTGATCTAAAGATAAGGATTTACAGTTAAGGTCCCATTTATGATTTGACTGGTAGGGTCTGAATCATGTTTACTATTGTTTTGACTATAACTTGAAACCTATAGTAGTACTTGGGATATGTGTTGTGTATTCTGTGAACATGTGCTATTTTTAGATTACATAATTCCTGTCTTGAACCCCTGTTAATTTGTTTGTTTTTGTTTATTTGATAGTGCTTTCAGTAAATGGATATATCTGAAAAATTGCAAAGCCACTATTAAAATGTTATTATTATATATAGCATGGAATTGCACATTCCTCCTTTGAATCCAACAGAGCTTCACCATATCCTTAACAATTTGGGAAAAACATGCTATTATTTTTCTTTATAAAATTTCTCCTGTCAGGCTGTGTTGGTTGTCATCAGCAGTAACTCCTCTGAAGGCTTTGTCAAAAGAGTTGAAAAAATTGGAAAGGTGTGAATGAAGCTGTTTTCTGAATATAAAGAAAAGAGCATTGAAGTACAATTCACACTCTTACTTCTCCTTCTATGCTTTCAGATGTTTGACATTTGAAAATTTTGCTTCTAGAAGAGATGCCCTATATAATTCTTACTTTAAGGAGCAAGTTGCTTTTATAATTTTTTTTATTATTCTACCATTCAAGTGTTTCCATTTAAATTAAATTCAATACCATTTTTAAAAAATTAAAAGTGCAGCCAGTATTCAATTCTTGGGCTAAATAATTTTAGAAAGCTTTGTGTTATTGAACCTACGGGGGTTTTCTGTAGTTTTAACTCTTTCTTTCTGTGATTTTTACCATTAGTCACATAAGTGACTGCAATATAACTGACATTGAGGATAAAGAAGGACTGAATAGAACAATCCTTGGCCTCATGAAGTTGAGAATCTAGCAAGGGAGTCAAACAATTCAATCATTCAGAGACAATTTATTGAGTGCCTGGCCTAAGATGAGCACAACAAAACCCCAGCCTAGAGGAATCATTTTAATGGGAGAGATAGATAATAGGTAAGCCAACTTTAAAAAGAAAAAAAAATCGTACTGGTTTTTCTTTAATAGTGATGCATATTTGAACTAAATAAGCACATTTTAAAAAGAGCAGTGATTGAGAAGAGGTTTTGTAACTGAGTGGTCCGAAAGGGCCTCCCTGAAAAAGTCTGTTTTGAACAGATTTCTGAATAATATCAGCTAGGAAGCTGCGTAAAAATCTCAGAGATGGGTGATTTTTCCAGTCAAAAAACTGTAAAGGCTCCAAAGTCACAATACAGCTGTAAGTTTCTCTAATAAAGTAACTTCTGACAAAGAATGAGAAGAAATAACTAACCCAGGTTTGAAAGAAAAGGGATAGACTTTCTATGGAATTAATATTTAATTAAAGCTCTAAAGGACAAAAATACAATAGAGCAAAATTCTATATACCTAATGACGCTGATATACCTAATGAAAGTTCATAAACAAGTGTGGGTAGCAAAGAGTGTGTGGGAATGTTGGTAAGAACAGTGGGGAAGAGTCATCCCTGAACATGTTCTTAAATGAAGCAATTCTTGTGTTGTTTTAAAGGGTAAATTGGAGTTTGCCTAAGTGATTAGAGAAGGATGCCTCGGCTTATGAAAGTTCAAAGCCATGAAGATGTGATAAACTACTGCAGATATTTTCATGTATATTTGTTGTTGCTTCTAGTAATGGTGATCTAAAAAATCCTACTTAAGACAACTTAAAAATCCAGACAAAATAGCTTTTAAAGTTAAAAATATCAGAATGATTATAAAAATAAGTGAGGGATTACTGGGCCAAAATACGAAACACAATGAGAGTCTAGAGATATATGCCTGAAGCCATTTTAGCTATGAGAGCATTTGAAACTGCTAAAACACACTGAGCTGTGTTTTTAATAGACACTTGATACTAGAGAAACAAAATTCAAAATCCAGCAGCAATCAAATTTGAAAACTTTGGTACAACCCAAATTTAAGTTGAGATCCCCAAAGCACAAGGAGAAGCAGAAATAAGACTATAGCCTACCTTGCCTTCTGTGTAAACTGAGAAAGTCAATCACTGAATTTGGAATATGATTGTCTTGTAGAGTCTCAGATATAAGAGAAAATCCTGCCAAGGAGGACCATACCATTATTATAGCTCTTAATTATCCCTACTCAATAAGAGTTTCAAATATAATGTCTTGAACATAGCAAAATGGAACAAAGCACACAAAGAAAAACCATTAACAAGATTTGATAGACAAAATGGGATTAAGTATAATGTTAAAATTATCAATAAAGATTGTAAAATGGCTTGATTACTCTGCTCAAAGAAATGAGAGGGGAAGCAAATTGAATAAAAAACTGAAACTAAAAATGATATTGAGAAAGATTTTATAAATGAATTAAATGGATACTCTAGAACTTTAAAGATATGACAGCTAATTTAAGATACCACAGGGGTGCCTGGGTGGCTCACTTAATTAAACCTCCAATTCTTTTTCCTTTTTTTTTTAACACCTTAATTTTATTTTATTTCTTTCATTTTGGCTCAGGTCATGATGTCAGGGTTGTGAAATAGAGCCCAGAGTTGGGCTCTGTGCTGAGCCTGGAGCCTGCTTAAGATTCTTTTCCCTTCTTTTTCTATCCCTCCCTGCGCTCTCACTTGCTCGCTCTCTCTTGCTTGCAAATAAATAGATAGATAAATAGATAGATAGATAGATAGATAATAGACAAAGCAAAATAAAAGCAGATTATGAAAATAAATATAAAGATTTTGAAATGAAAACAAGTTCAAAATAAAATAGAGAAGACCTACACAGCTAAAGGTTCAATCAGAAAATCTACTATTAAAGAAGTCAGTATGACACAATGTTAAGATATCAAAAGATTTGAGCATGTACTTTAAAGAAAGGGTAATCCAAATGGCCACTCATATATAAAAACTGTTTATCTTTATTATGAATCTGGAATTAAATTAAATTAAATTAAAAATAAATTAAAACCTAGAATGACATACTATTACATACTTACCATATTGGGCAAACAGTGAAAATGTCTTGCAAGAATGTGAAGGAATGACAGTGCACATAATAAAAACATATGAGGTAAGTTGGACAATATTTAGAAAACTTAAAAATTTAAAAAAAAGTTTGGTCCATTCCTAGAAATACAACATTGAACTAAATGAATATTTTCACCAGGATATGCAAACAGATGATTATAGTTATTTCATTCATAACGGCAGATCAGTAGTGGTATATTTGCACAATGTTACATTAAATAAGAGAGAATATTAACAAACTGGGAGGAGGGGCTAGGTTGTTATCATAAACAGATCTTCTATGGTGCTAATTATGTTCTATTTCTCAAAATCTTTAAGTTAAAAAAGTTTTAAAATTTATATCTAGATAGATAGATAGATAGATAGATAGATGATAGACAGATATCCCAGAAGCTGCAATGCTAGGCTAAGACCAGGCTTTAAAGGGCTTTTCTATGCTCTACTAAATACTTTAAACCATTCATTATATCATAGCTCAGTGTTCAAATCTCCATTTGTTTCCTCAGTTTCCTAATATTTATCTTAAGGTGACCTGATGCAGACTTTTGATCACCTTTGTCTAAATATTCCTATTTTAACAAAGTCCTTTTGAGCACTCAGAGACTAAAACTTAGAAAAATACTCTGATTGTTATCTCACTAGAGTGGAAAATATATAGTTACCCATTAACTAATGATATTCATGTCTACATTAGATCCATGACATTTTTAATTCTTGGGAGCTTTTGGTTAAATGAATTTTTTAAGCTTCCTTTAAATGGAGCTTTAAGCCATCACCACATGAATAAAATTAAAGAACTAAATGAAAACAAGCCAAGTATTTACAGAGTAATAGAATGTGCAGTGGAAAGAGTACAACTCTGAAATCATAAAGCGTAAATTAGTGTGATGCATCTTTACTAGCCATGTAATCATAAACCAGTTATCTAAATGTGTTAGCCTCAGTTTTTTCACCCATGAAATGGTGATGATAATACTTATTATGCAGAGTTGTTGTGTGGATGTAATGAAGCATGGAGCATGAGAGTCTCATATTCCATGCTAAAATGATAGCTATTTTTATACTTATAATAATTCTAATAATAGTAATTAAATTGTTCAAAATGATAATATTCATTTATATTGAGGCATTGTATTGACTATTCATAGACACATTTACCAAAATAAATTTCATTTTACTTTACCCCCTCTGAGGATATATATTCCCTAATTCAATATGAATCTCATTATGAATAATAATTATCATAATAAATATGATGATTTTTCTTCTTTTTAGGGAAGTATCCTTTACTGTTGAACATAAAGAAACTCAAGCAAGTCTGTCTTATTCAAAATTTGCATGCTGCTTTCTTATGAAACTAGATTATAGAGTTGTATGAAATAAATTCATGCAGTTAAGACATTTATGTTTGGAAAACTGGGTGGTCAGTTTAGTATTTCAAAAGAAGATTTTAAATTTAAACTTTAAAACTGAGCTCTTTCAGCCTTATTTATAGACCATCCTTCATGCTTCCTAAGTACTCCTTCATTGTAAACTAAGTAATAGTTTTTGTCACAGTGTATATAACTAAAATGGATTTTGTATTCTATTATTTCAGAGTTAGTTGCAGTTTCTACTTCCTTACTTCCTTTTTTGAAAAATAGATTAATTCTACAAAAAGTTTTTTCCAGCTTTATTGAAAAATAATCGACATATTATAATTTGTAAATATAAGAAATGATTTCTTATAACATTGCAAACTTTTAACATTGTGTAAATTTTGTACCATTTGATAAATTGGCATACATCTGTATTGCAATATAATCTACATAAAAATGTTAATACATCTACTATCTCATATAGTTGCCACTGTTTTTTATTCATGTATGGTAAGGAATTTTAAGATCTACTCTCTTAGCAACTTTTATGTATATAGTACAGTAGAGATAAACTTCAGAGGTCTTGTGGGTTTTGTTCCAGACCGCCTCAATAAAGTGATTATCTCAATAAACTAAGTCAAATTATTATTATTTTTTTGGTTTCCCAGTGCAAATAAAATATTATGTTTCCCAGTGCATATAAAAAATAAACACTATACTGTACTGTTCAAAAGCATTATGTCTTTAAGGAAAAACAATGTATATATCTTAAGTAAACTAGTTCTGAGTTTTCAGTGGGTTATAATTACTGATCACAGATCACCATAACAAATACAATAATAATGAAAAAACTTGAAATATTGCAAGAATTACCAACATGTGACAGAGAGACACAAAATGAACAAATGTTGTTAGAAAAATGGTGGCAGCAGACCTATTTTATACAAGATTGCTATAAACTTTCAACTTGTAAGAATGTGATATATGCAAAGTTTAATAAAGGGAAGCACAATAAAAATGTATGTATATATTATTAACTATGATCATCATGCTGTACATTAGATCCCCAGAACTTTTTCCTATTATAGTTGCAAGTTTGTACCCTTTGACCACCTTATTCCACCCCAGGTTCACCCCTTGTCAACTCAACTCTAAGTTTCCATTAGTTTGCTTTTTCTTCAGATTCTGTATGTAAGGGATATCATAATACATAAATTAAAAAATATATATATAATATTTGAAATATTTCACTTAGTATAATACCTTCAAGATCCATCCATGCTGTTGTAAATGGCAGTATTTCTTAATTTTTCATGGTTAAGTAGTATTCCACAGTATATATTTACCATACTTTTTTATTCATTCATCCATTAATGGATACTGAAGTTATTTCCATCTCTTGCTTAGAGTTAATAATTTTATAATGAATATAAGAGTGCAGATATGTCTTCGAATAGTGACTTCGTTTCCTTTAGATATATACCTAGAGGTGGGATTACTGAATCATATGGTAATTTTACTTTTAATAATATGAATAATCTCCATACTGTTTTCCATACAAATTTATATCCCTATCACATGTGCATAAGTTCCCCATTTTACCCAATATTTACCAAAATTTGTTAGTTTTAATTTTTTGGTAGTATATATTCTAATAGGTAGTAATATCTTGTTGTGTTTTTCAGAGGTAAACAACAACAACAACAACATAATGACTTTGCCCTGAGTTTTTACGTTGAGCACTTTTTAATGCTCCTGTTGGTCATTTATATAAGTTTTTTGAAAAAAAAAGTCTATTGAGATCTTTTTGCTATTTTTTAAATTATGTATTTTTTTCTCTTTGTATCTGTTAGTTATTAACCTCTTTTCAGATATAAGATTTGTAAGTATTTTCTTACATTCTGTGGATTGTGTTTTCATTCCCTTTTTTTTTTTTTTGGCAATGCAGAAACTTTAGTTTGATGTAATACCATTTATTTATTTTTGCTTCTTTTGCTTGTGTTTTTGGCCTGGTATCCAAAAAACTATTGGAAAGACCAATGTCAAGGAGAATTTTTCCTATGTTTTCCTTTAGGAAATTTAGTTTCATGCATCACATTTAAGTCTTTAATCTATTTCAAGTTAAGATTTATGAGTGATATAAGGTTCCAGTTTCATGCTGGTTTATGTGACTATTCAGTTTTAAATATCATTTATTGAACAGACTATCTTTACCCATTATATATGTTGGCCCCTGTCAAATATTAGGTGACTGTATGAAAGGATTTATTTCTGGACTCTCAATTCTGTTCTACTTGTTTATTGGTCTATTTTTATGCCAGTATACTTTATTGTTTTGAGCATGAGGGCTTGGTAGTATAGTTTCAAATCAAGAAGTGTAATTTCGCTTCTTCATTCTTTCTCAGAACTGCTTTAATTATTTGTTGTCTTTTATGGTCTCATATAAATTTTAGGATTCTTTACTTACTTCTGTAAAAAAAAATATTGGATTTTTTAAAAATATTTTTTATTTCTATATTTGACAGAGAGAGATGACAAGCAGGCAGAGAGGCAGGCAGAGAGAGAAGAGGTAGCAGCTTCCTGCTGAGCTGAGAGCCTGATGCAGGGCTCGATCCCAGGACCCTGGGATCATGACCTGAGCCGAAGGCACCGGCTTAACCCACTGAGCCACCCAGGCGCCCCAACATTGGATTTTTGATAGGAATTGAATTTACAGATGGTTTTCGGTAGTATGGACATTTTAACAATGTTAATTCTTACCATTCATAAATATGAGCTATCTTTCAATTTATGTTTCCTTCAATTTCTTTATCAATGTCATAGTTTATGGGGTACAGATCTTTCATCTTCTTAGTTAAATCTTTTCCTAAGTATTTTATTAGTTTTGATGCTATTGTGAATTAGATTGTTCTCTTTATTTATTCAGATAGTTCATCATTAGAGTGTTAAAATGCTCCTGTCTTGTGCTTACTTTGGCAGCACATATACTAAAATTGGAATGATGCAGAGAAGATTAGTGTGATCACTGAGCAAGGATGACATGTAAAACTATTTTTAAAAAATGAAACAAAACAAAATTCTTGTCTTTTATATATTGATCTTGTATTTGGCAGCTTTATTAAATTTGTTTATTCAAAATGTTTTGTGAAGTTTTTAGGATTTTTTTACATGTAAGTTCATGTTATCCAAAAAAAGAAAATTTTACTTCTTCCTTTTTTTTTTGGAGTCTTTTATTTCTTTGTGTTCCTTGTTTCTCTGGCTAGGACATCCAGTACTATGTCAAATGAGAGTAGTGAAAGTGGACACATTTGTCTTTTTTCTGATCTTTAAGGGGAAAACTTTCAAACTTTTTTGATTGAATATGAGTTTAGCTCTGGGCTTGCAATATGTGCTTTTTCTTTAATGGATTTTTTAAATTATTTTTAAAAATGTTTTATAAACATATAATGTGTTTTTATCCCTAGGGGTACAGGCCTGTGAATCACCAGGTTTACACATTTCACAGCACTCACCATCACTCACCATAGCACCTGCCCTCCCCAATGTCCATACCCCCACCATCCTCTCCCAAAACACCCCCCCCAGCAACCCTCAGTCTGTTTTGTGAGATTCAGTCTTTTATGGTTTGTCTCCCTCCCAATCCCATCTTCTTTTATTTTTCTTTTCGTACGCCCAAAACCGCCTATGTTGCATCTCCACTTCATCATATCAAGGAGATCATATGATAGTTGACTTTCTCAGATTGATTTATTTCGACAAGCATAATACCCTCTAGTTCCATCCATGTCCTCACAAATAGCAGGATTTCATTTCTTTTGATGGCTGCACAGTATCCCATTGTACATATATACCACATCTTATTTATTGATTGATCTGTTGAAGGACATTTAGGTTCTTTCCATAGTTTAACTATTGTGGACATTGCTGCTATAAACATTTGGGTGCATGTGCCCCTTCAAAATGCCACGTTTGTATCTTTAGGGTATATATCCAGTACTACAATCACTGGGTCATAGGGTAGTTCTATTTTCAGCTTTATGAGGCACCTCTACGCTGTTTTCCAGAGTGGTTGCACCAGCTTGCATTCCCACGTACAGTGTAGGAGGGTTGCCCTTTCTCCACATCCTCGCCAGCATCTGTCATTGACTGACTTGTTCATTTTCGCCATTCTGAAAGGTGTGAGGTGGTATCTCATTCTGGTTTTGATTTGTATTTCCCTGATGCCGAGTGATGTGGAGCATTTTTTCATGTGTCTGTTGGCCATTTGGATGTATTCTTTGCAGAAATGTCTGTTCATGTCCTCTGCCCATTTTTGCATTCGATTATTTGTTCTTAGGGTGTTGAGTTTGATAAGCTCTTTATAGATTTTGGATAGGTAGTGGCCCTTTATCTGGTATGTCATCTGCAAATATCTTCTCCCAGATAACTTCTGACAGTCATCTTTTGGCTTTGTTAACTGTTTCCTTTGCTGTGCAAAAGCTTTTTGATCTGATGAAATCCCAATAGTTCATTCTTGCCCTTGCTTCCCTTGCCTTTGGCGATGTTCCTAGGAAGAAGTTGCTGCTGCTGAGGTCAAAGAGGTTGCTACCTGTTCTCTCCTCAAGGATTTTGATGGATTCCTTCCTCACATTATGCTTCTTCATCCATTTCCAATCTATTTTCATGTATGGTGTAAGGAAATGGTCCAATTTCATTTTTCTGCATGTGGATGTTCAATTTTCCCAACACCATTTGTTGAAGAGGCTGTCTTTTTTCCATAGGACATTCCTTCCTGCTTTGTTGAAGATTAGTTGACCATAGAGTTGAGGGTGTATTTCAGGGCTCTCTATTCTGTTCCATTGATCTATGTCTGTTTTGGGGACAGTTCCCTACTATCTTGATGATGACAACTTTGTAATAGAGCTTGAAGTCTGGAATTGTGATGCCAACAACTTTGGCTTTCTTTTTCAATATTCCTCTGGCTATTCGAGGTCTTTTCTGGTTCCATATATATTTTAGGATGATTTGTCCCATTTCTTTGAAAAAAATGGATGGGAATTGATAGGGATTGCATTAAATGTGTAGATTGCTTTAGGTAGCATAGACATTTTCACAATATTTGTTCTTCCAATAAAGGAGCATGGAACATTTTTCCATTTCTTTGTGTCTTCTTCAATTTCTTTCATGACAAAGAATCTTTGTCTCTTTGGTTAGGTTTATTCCTAGGTATCTTAGGGTTTTGAGTGCAATTGTAAATGGGATTCACTCCTTAATTTCTATTTCTTCAGTCTTCTTGGTATAAAAAAATGCAACCAATTTCTGTTCATTGATTTATATCCTGACACTTTACAGAATTTCTATACAAGTTATAGCAGATTTGGAGTGGAGTCCTTTAAGTTTTCCACATACAGTATCATATCATCTGCAAAAAGGGATAGTTTGACTTCTCTTCTGCCAATTTGGCTAAATTTGGATGTCTTTAATTTCTTTTTGTTGTCTGATTGCTGAGGCTAGGACTTCTAGTACGATGTTGAATAGCAGTGGTGATAACGGACATCCCTGCCGTGTTCCTGATCTCAGCCTAAAAGTATTCAGTTTTTCTCCATTGAGAATGATATTTGCAGTGGGTTTTTCATAGATGGCTTTGGTAATATTGATAATATGTGCCCTCTATCCCTACACTTTGAAGAGTTTTAATCAGGAAGGGATACTGCACTAAGCCAAATGCTTTTTCAGCATCTATAGAGAGTATCATATGTTTTATTGATGTGTTGTATCACATTGATTGATTTGCAGATGTTGAACCAAACGTGTTGCCCTGGAATAAATCCCAGTTGGTCGTGGTGAATAATCCTTTTAATGTACTGTTGAACCCTATTGGCTAGGATTTTGGTGAGAATTTTCGCATCTGTGTTCATCAAGGATATTGGTCTGTAGTTCTCTTTTTTGATGGGATCCTTGTCTGGTTTTGGGATCAAGGTGATGCTGGCCTCAGAAAAAAAAGAGTTTGGGAGTTTTCCTTCCATTTCAATTTTTTTGGAACAGTATCATGAGAAGAGGAATTAATTCTTCTTTAAATGTTTGGTAGAATTCCCCTGGGAAGCCATCTGGCCCGGGGCTTTTGTTTGTTTGGAGATTTTTGATGTCTGTTTCAATCTCCATACTGGTTATAGGTCTGTTCAGGTTTTCTATTTCTTCCTGGTTCAGTTGTGGTAGTTTATATGTCTCTAGGAATGTATCCATTTCTTCCAGATTGTTGAATTTGTTGGCGTAGAGTTGCTCATAGTATGTTCTTATAATTGTTTGTATTTCTTTGGTGTTGGTTGTGATCTCTCCTCTATCATTCATGATTTTATTTATTTGGGTTCTTTCTCTTTTCTTTTTGATAAGTCTGGAAAAGGGTTTATCAATCTTATTAATTCTTTCAAAGAACCAGCTCCTAGTTTCGTTGATTTGTTCTATTCTTTTTTTTGTTGTTGTTGGTTTTTTGTGGTTTTTGTTTGTTTGTTTCTTTGTTTCTATTTCATTGATTTCTGCTCTGATCTTTATTATTCCTCTTCTCCTGCTGGGTTTAGGCTTTCTTTGTTGTTCTTTCTCCAACTCCTTTCGGTGTAGGGTTATGTTGTGTATATGAGAACTGAGAGAGAAGCATAGATGCACACGTCTGTCACTGCACTCCCCAGGAGCAAGTCTGGGGAAGGCGCAGCATGCCGCCCCCAGAGAAGAGAAGGAGCCACTGAACTTGTGGTTGGGAAAAGGACAGGAAGCAGGGTAGCCTGCCATGGCAGGAACAGCAGGCCGGTGGCAAGACAAGTGTCACCCGCCCTCTGTGTGGAGAGACAAAGCCTGGTTCCTAAGGAGACATGAGGGTATGACTAGGGCAGGGATGCGTGCTCCACTCTGAGGAAGGAGTCTGAGCAGAAGGCAGGCCTGTCCTGTACCTCTGGTCCCAAGGGGACAACATCTCCTTGACCACCTGTCCTTAGGGCAGACTTGGGCTAGCTACCAGGTGCCATACCAGGAACTCGCAGAAACAGCTCCCTCGAGAAACGGGCAGTCACATGCCATCTTCCTCCAACATGTGACAGCGTTTTAGGTGGCAGGGGGTTTGCAGGGGAAGGAGTGGGGACAATCCCCCAAAGCTCCCCAGACCAGTGAACGGGCGGTGTTCAGGGATCCTGTCACCTCTCCTCTCCTGTGGGGAAGGGACTGGCCTTGTCCACGAGTCCGCCTAAGGTCCAGTGCCAAAGGCTAAGCGTTGCCTACACCAGGAGATGGTAGTGTGCAGAGAGTGCCATCTTAGGCCTCGCACGCTGCTGCAGGGTTATGACTGTGTCTGCTTATTTCGGCCTGGCAGGGTGAACACAGGGCGCCAACATGGAGCCCGGGAAAGCAAGGCACAAGAGACACCGGTTCTCCCGAGGCTCTTCTTCCCCGATGCGACAGAGCGAACACCCAAAGCCTTGCTGAGGAAGCAGCAGGGAAGTGCGGTTCGTGCCAAGCCGAAAAACTCTGCGAAAGCATAGCAGTCGCTGGGAAATCAGAGTCGGTTCTGTGGGCTGCAGTTGCTGCTTGCTTAGCCTAGTATTCGCAGCACAATGGGAGAAACCCGCATAGAGCGAAAGCCTCTTTGCCCTGGCATCCCCTATGTGAAAGCACAGCATTCTTTGTGAAATCAGAGTCCGGTCTGAGGGATGCTCCTGTTTGCCTGAGCTGGTCTGCTCAGCACGGTGTAATAAACCCGCATTGAGGGAAATCCTCTATGCCTGGGCATCCCCTCTTCCTGAGAGAGAAGCACGGTTGCACCTGTGGAAAGAGCCTTAAGGAAAGGGACACGTTTTCAACTGCGGTCTCCGGGAGCATGTCTGTGGAAGGTGCAGCATGCTTGCCCTTCTGGTCTGGAAACGGTTGCGAAGCAGGAGAGCCGGCTATGTCAGGAACAATGGCCGGTGGCAATACAAGTGTCACCCGCTCCCAGTGCAGAGAGACAGAAGCCTGGCTGCTATGGAGACAGGAGGGGATGAAGAGGGCAGGGCGCATGCTCCACTCTTAGGAAGGAGTCTGGGCAGAAAGCATGCCTGTCCTGAGCCTCTGGGCCCAAAGAGATAGCAGCTCCTTGGTCACCTGTCCCTGGGGCAGACATGCGCTAGCCACCAGGCGCCTACGCTGAACTCGCAGGAACAGCTCCCTGAAATAACGGGGAGTCATATGCTGTCGTCCTCCAGGATGTGGAAGCTTGGAGGAGGCACGGGGTTTAAGGGGAAGGAGTGCGGACAGGCCCCCAATGCTCCCTAATCAGTGCACGTGCCGTGTGCAGGGATCCTGTCGCATCCTCTCTCCTGTGGTGAAGGCACTCTCCTAGAACCCGAGTCTGCCTGAACGCCAGAGCAAAAGGCAAAGCCTAACCTACCCCAGGAGATGGTAATAGCCATAGAGTGCCCGCTAGGCCACGCACGATGCTGCAAGGTTGCAACTGCGTCTGCTTAGTTCGGCATAGCAAGGTGAATGCTGGGCATAAACTCGAAGCCCGGGAAAGCAAGTCCCAAGAGGCACAAGCTCTCCCGCGGCTCTTCCTCCCTGCCGCGACAGAGTGAACCCCCAATGCCTTTCTGAGGAAGCAGCAACGAAGTGCGGTTCGTGCCAAGCTGAAAACCTCTGCGAAAGCATAGCAGTCGCTGGGAAATCAGAGTCTGTTCTCTGGGCTGCTGTTGCTGCTTGCCTTAACCTAGTATTCGCAGCACGATGGGAGAAACCCGCATAGAACGACAGCCTCTTTGCCCAGGCATCCCCTCTGGGAAAGCACAGCATTCTTTGGGAAATCAGAGTCCGGTCTGAGGGATGCTCCTGTTGCCTAAGCTGGTCTCCTCAGCACGGTGTAATAAACCCGCATTGAGCGAAATCCTCTATGCCTGGGCATCCCCTCTGCCTGAGAGAGAAGCGCGGTTGCGCCTGTGGAAAGAGCCTTAAGGAAAGGGACACATTTTTCACTGCGGTCCCCAGGAGCATGTCTGTGGAATATGCAGCATGCTGCCTGGGAAGAAGAGCAGGAGCCGTTGGCCTTCGGTCTGGAAATGGTTGCGAAGCAGGAGAGCCGGGCCTGGCAGGCATAACGGCCGGTGGGAATACAAGTGTCAACCGCTCCCAGTGCAGAGAGACAGAAGCCTGGCTGCTATGGAGACAGGAGGGGATGAGTAGGGCAGGGCGCGTGCTCCACTCTTAGGAAGGAGTCTGGGGAGAAAGAATGCCTGTCCTGAGCCTCTGAGCCCAAGGAGACAGCAGCTCCTTGGCCACCTATCCCTGGGGCAGACAAGCGCTAGCCATTAGGCACCTACACTGAACTCGCAGAAACAGCTCCCTGAAATAACGGGGTGTCAGATGCCGTCTTCCTCCAGGATGTGGAAGCTGGGGGGAGGCACGGGGTTTAAGGGGAAGGAGAAGGGACAGTCCCCCAAAGTTCCTATTCAGTGTACTGGCAGTGTGCAGGGATCCTGTCACCTCTCCTTTCCTGTGGGGAAAGCACTGGCCTAGTCCGAGAATCCGCCTGAGCGCCAGAGCAAAAGGCAAAGCCTAACCTCCCCCAGGAGATGGTAATAGGCGTAGAGTGCCATGCTAGGACACACAAACTGCCGCAGGGTTGTGACTGTGTCTGCTTAGGCATAGCAAGATGAACCCAGGGCATGGACTTGGAGCACGGGAAGCAAGTCCCAAGAGGCACCAGCTCTCCCGCGGCTCTTCTACCCTGCCACGACAGAACGAACACCAAATCCTTTCTGAGAAAGCAGCAGCGAAGTGCGGTTCGTGCCAAGCTGAAAAACTCTGCGAAAGCATAGCAGTCGCTGGGAAATCAGAGTCGTTTCTGTGGGCTGTTGTTGCTGCTTGCCTTAGCCTAGTATTCGCAGCACGATGGGAGAAACCCGCATAGAGCGAAAGCTTCTTTGCCCTGGAAAACCCTCTGGGAAAGCACAACATTCTTTGGGAAATCAGAGTCAGGTCTGAGGGATGCTCCTGTTTGCCTGAGCTGGTCTGCTCAGCACGGTGTAATAAACCCGCATTGAGCGAAATCGTCTATGACTGGGCATCCCCTCTACCTGAGAGAGAAGCACGGTTGCACCTGTGGAAAGAGCCTTAAGGAAAGGGATACGTCTTTCACTGCGCTCCCCAGGAGCATGTCTGTAGAAGGTGCAGAACGCTGACTGGGGAGAAGAGCAGGAGCCGTTGGCCTTCTGGTCTGGAAACGGTTGTGAAGGAGAGCCGGCCCTGGCAGGCAGAACGGCCGGTGGCAATACAAGTGTCACCCGCTCCCAGTGCAGAGAGACAGAAACCTGGCTGCTATGGAGACAGGAGAGGATGAGTAGGGCAGGGCACGTGCTCCACTCTTAGGAAGGAGTCTGGGCAGAAAGCATGACTTTCCTGAGCCTCTGGGCCAAAGGAGACAGTAGCTCCTTAGCCACCTGTCCCAGGGGCAACATTCGCTAGCCACCAGGCGCCTACGCTGAACTCGCAGAAACAGCTCCCTGAAATAACGGGGAGACAGGTGCCGTCTTCCTCCAGGATGTGGAAGCTTGGAGGAGGTACGGGGTTTAAGGGGAAGGAGTGGGGACAGTCCCCGAAAGCTCCCTATTCAATGCACGGGCGGTGTGCAGGGATCCTGTCACCTCTCCTTTCCTGTGGGGAAAGCACTGGCCTAGTCCGAGAATCCGCCTGAGCGCCAGAGTAAAAGGCCAAGAGATGCCTACACTGGGAGATGGTAGTATGCATAGAGTGCCATCCTAGGCTACGCACGCTACTGCAGTGTTGTGACTGTGTCTGCTTAGTTCGGCCTGGCAGGGGGAACCCAGGACGAGAACATGGAGCCAGGGAAAGCAAGGCCCAAGAGGCACCAGCTCTCCCGCATCTCTTCTTCCCTGACGTGACTGAAGCCTTGAAGAGGAAGCAGCAGCGAAGTGCTGTTCGCTCCAAGACAAAGCCTCTTCAAAAGCAGAGCATTCACTGAGAAATGTTCTGCGGGCTGCTGCTGCTTGCCGGAGCCCAGTCGCGCGGTGGGAGAAACCCGCATACAGCGAAAGCATCTTTACCTGGGCATCTCCCCTTGGAAGCTCAGCATTCCTTGGGAAATGAGAGTTGGGTTTGGGGATGGTGCTGCTGCTTGCCTGAGCTAGTCTCCGCAGCTCGGTAGAAGACACCCGCATGGAGCGAAATACTCATTGCCCTAGCATCCCCTCTGCCTGAGAGAGAAGCCAAGTGTGGGGAAGGCGCAGCACGCTGTCCCTGGAGAAGAGAAGGAGCCATTGGCCTTGGGGTCGGGAAACGCTCGGGAAGCAGGATAGCTTGCGGTGGCACGAACAGCAGGCCGGTGGCAAGACAAGTGTCAACCGCTCCCTGTGTGGAGAGATGGAAACCTGGCTGCTAAGGAGACGTGAGGGGACGCCTAGGGCAGAGGCGCGAGCTCCACTCTGAGGAAGGAGTCTGGGCAGAAGGCAGGCCTCTCCTGTGCCTCTGGTCCCAAGGGGACAGCATCTCCTTGGCCACCTGTCCTAAGGGCAGACTTGGCTTGATACCAGGTGCCATACCCAGAACTCGCAGAAACAACCCATGGAGAAACGGGCAGTCAGATGCCGTCTTCCACCAAGATGTGGCAGCGATGTTTGTGGCAGGGGTTGTGCCTGGGAAAGAGTAGAGACAGTCCCCCACAGTTCCCCATCCGAGTGCACGGGCCGTGTGCAGGGATCCTGTCGCCTCCTCTCTCCTGTAGTGAAGGCACTGGCCTAGACCCGGAGTCTGCCAGAGCGCCAGAGCAAAAGGTAAAGCCTTACCTACCCCAGGAGATGGTAATAGGCATAGACTGC
This sequence comes from Mustela lutreola, assembly GCF_030435805.1. Taxonomy (NCBI): domain Eukaryota; kingdom Metazoa; phylum Chordata; class Mammalia; order Carnivora; family Mustelidae; genus Mustela; species Mustela lutreola. The sequence goes on from NC_081307.1 coordinate 1,054,988, forward strand.
CATGCTAGGACACGCACGCTGCTGCAGGGTTGTGACTGTGTCTGCTTAGTTCGGCATAGCAAGATGAACCCCAGGCGTGAACTTGGAGCCCAGGAAAGCAAGTCCCAAGAGGCACCTGCTCTTTCGCGGCTCTTTTCCCTGCAGCGACACAGCAAACACCCAAAGCCTTTCTGAGGAAGCAGCAGCGAAGTTCGGTTCGTGCCAAGCTGAAAACCTCTGCGAAAGCGTAGCAGTCGCTGGGAAATCAGAGTCGGTTCTGTGGGCTGCAGTTGCTGCTTGCCTTAGCCTAGTATTCGCAGCACGATGGGAGAAACCCGCATAGAGCGAAAGCCTCTTTGCCCTGGCATCCCCTCTGTGAAAGCACTGCATTCTTTGTGAACGCATTGTCTGGTCTTAAGGATGCTCCTGTTGGCCTGAGCTGGTCTCCTCAGCACGGTGTAATAAACCCGCATTGAGCGAAATCCTCTATGCCTGGGCATCCCCTCTGCCTGAGAGAGAAGCGCGGTTGCGCCTATGGAAAGAGCCTTAAGGAAAGAGACACGTTTTCCACTGCGCTCCCCAGGAGCATGTCTGTGGAAGGTGCAGTACGCTACCTGGGGAGAAGAGCAGGAGCCGTTGACCCACTGGTCTGGAAACGGTTGCGAAGCAGGAGAGCCGGCCCTGGCAGGCACAATGGCCGGTGGAAATACAAGTCTCACCCGCTCCCAGTGCAGAGAGACAGAAGCCTGGCTGCTAAGGAGACAGGAGGGGATGAGTAGGGTAGGGTGCGTGCTCCACTCTTAGGAAGGAGTCTGGGCAGTAGGCAGGCCTGTCCTGTGCCTCTGGTCCCAAGGGCACAGCATCTCCTTGGACAACTGTCCGTAGTGCAGACTTGGGCTTGCTACCAGGCACCATACCATGAACTCGCAGAAACAGCTCCCTCGAGAAACGGGCAGTCAGATGCCAACTTCCTCCGTGATGTGACAGCGTTGTCGGTGGCAAGGGGTGTGCTGGAAAGGAGTGGCAACAATCCCCGAAAGCTCCCCATTCCAGTAACGGGCGGTGTTCAGGGATCCTGTCACCTCTCCTCTTCTGTGAGGAAGGCAAAGACCTGGTCCGCGAGTCCACCTGAGCGCCAGAGTAAAAGGCCAAGCGAGGCCTACACCGGGAGATGGTAGTGTGCATAGGGTGCCATCCTAGGCTCTGCACGTGACTGCAGGGTTGTGGCTGTGTCTGCTTAGTTTGGCATGGCAGGGTGAACACAAGACACGAACCTGGTGCCCGGGAAAGCAAGGCCCAAGAGGCACCAGCTCTCCTGCAGCTCTTCTTCCCTGAAGCGACTGAAGCCATGCTGAGGAAGCAGCGGCGAAGTGCTGTTCGCTCCAAGCCAAAGCCTCTGCGAAAGCACCGCATTCCCTGAGAAATGTTCTGCGGGCTGCTGCTGCTTGCCTGAGCCCAGTCTCGCGGTGGGGGAAACCCGCATACAGCGAAAGCCTCTTTGCCTGGCCATCTGCCCTGGGAAAGCACAGCATTCTTTGGGAAATCAGAGTTGGTTTTGGGGATGCTGCTGCTGCTTGCCTAAGCTAGTCTCCGCAGCACGGTGGAAGATATCCGCATGGAGCGAAATACTCTTTAACCTAGCATCCCCTCTGCCTGAGAGAGAAGCGTGGTTGCACACGTCTGTCACAACGCTTCCCAGGAGCAAGTATGGGGACGGCGCAGCACGCCTCCCCTGGAGAAGAGAAGGAGCCGTTGGCCTTGGGGTCGGGAAACGCTCAGGAAGCAGTAGAGCCTGCCGTGGCACAAAGAGCAGGCCGGTGGCAAGACAAGTGTCACCCGCTCCCTGTGCGGAGAGATGGAAACCTGGCTGCTAAGGAGACATGAGGGGACGACTAGGGCAGGGGCGTGTGCTCCACTCTGAGGAAGGAATCTGGGCAGAAGGCAGGCCTGTCCTGTGCCTCTGGTCCCAAGGGGACAGCATCTCCTTGGCCACCTGTCCCAAGGGCAGACTTGGGCTTGCCACCAGGTGCCATACCCGCAACTTGGAGAAACAACCCCATAGAGAAACGGGCAGTCAGATGCCATCTTCCACCAAGATGTGGCAGCGATGTGGGTGGCAGGGCGTGTGCCGAGGATGGAGTGAAGACTGTCCTCCACAGTTCCCCATCCCAGTGCACGGATCCTGTGCAGGGATCCTGTCGCCTCCTCTCTCCTGTGGTGAAGGCACTGGCCTAGACCCCAAGTCTGCCTGAGCGCCGGAGAAAAAGGCAAAGCCTTACCTACCCCCAGGAGATGGTAATAGGCATAGAGTGCCATGCTAGGCCATGGACGCTGCTGCAGGGTTGTGACTGTGTGTGCTTAGTTCGGCTTAGCAAGGTGAACCCCGGGCGCGAACTTGGAGCCTGCTAAAGCAAGGCCCAAACGGCACCAGCTCTCCCGCGGCTCTTCTTCCCTGACGCGACAGAGCGAATGACCAAAGCCTTGCTGAGGAAGCAGCAGCGAAGTGCGGTTCGCGCCAAGCAGAAACCTCTGCGAAAGCATAGCAGTCGCTGGGAAATCAGAGTCGGTTCTGCGGGCTCTTCTGCTGCTTGCCTGAGCCCAGTCTCGCCGTGGGTGAAAGCCGCATACAGCGAAAGCCTCTTTGCCCGGTCATCCCCTCTGGGAAAGCACAGCATTCGTTGGGAAATCAGAATCGGATGTGTGTGATGATGAAGCTGAATGCCTGACCTAGCTCCGCATCATGGTGGAAGATACCTGCATGGAGCGATATCCTCTTGGCCCTAGCACCCCTCTGCCCGAGAGTAGCGCCTTTGCGCCTGTGGAGAGAGCCTTAAGGAAAGGGACACGTCTTTCACTGCGCTACCCAGAGCATGACTGTGGAAGATGCAGCTCGCTGCCCAGGGAGAAGAGCAGGAGCCGTTGGCCTTCTGGTCTGGAAACGGTTGCGACGCAGGAGAGCCGGCCCTGGCAGGCAGAGCGGCCCGTGGCATTACAAGTGTCACCCGCTCCTTGTGCAGAGAGATGGAAGCCTGGCTGCTACGGAGAGAAGAGGGGATGAGTAGGGCAGGGCGCGTGCTCCACTCTTAGAAAGGAGTCTGGAAGAAAGCATGCCTGTCCTGAGCCTCTGGGCCCAAGGAGACAGCAGCTCCTTGGCCACCTGTCCCTGGGGCAGACATGCACCTGCCACCAGGCGACTACGCTGAACTCGCAGAAAGGACTTAGGACTTTTTTTTTTAAAGGACTTTAAACAAAAGACCTTTTTAAGAGACAGTTGGCTGTTTAAACCAAAAGTACAACTCACTGAGAGAATCGCCGCATTATTTATTCTGGTAGAAAGGACCTGGAATGTAGAAAGACCCATTCTGCAGAGGAAAAAATAGAATCACTAACAGGCCTCATGCCTTGCACAGCCAGTGGCTAGAATCCCTGCCTCATGAGACCCTGTGCTAGAAGTCCTCTAGAACCATCTCAACTATGTTAGTCTATCTTGGAAGCCAGCAAATGTTTGCCCAGTTAAGAGCACGGTAACAATCAGTCACGTTATGTTATAATGATTGTCGATATCTTTAAAAGCCTTGTCAAGTTCCTTTTTGAGTAACCCTCACCCCACCCTTAGAGAAATTTATCTGTGGTTCACCTCTTTGAAATACATCATTGTTGTTCCACATTTACCATAGCCCCAAAAAAAAAAAAAAAAAAAAAAAAAAAGCTTTTTATTAACAAAGTGTTCAAAAGGGGGCGCCTCTGTAAACAATGAGAGTTTTTGCTGCAGGGACAACTTTGTTGCAGAAACAGCTGAAAGCAATCAGGTCAGACAGAGCCAAGTGCTGGAGGGATTTTCAAAATTACAAAACCCGAACCAAATCAAACCAAAACAAAAATCAAAACCAATGGCCAAGATTTCAAGTTTGCTACTAAAGGTATGACATTCTTCTAAGACATGCGCGTGACTTGATCAATATATTTATATATTTATATTTGAAGAAGAAGGAACTATTTGATGCAGCAAATCCACATTGATTAAAAATTACCAGATATGGGGGCTCCTGGGTGGCTCAGTGGTTTAGGCCTCTGCCTTCGGCTCAAGTCATGATTTCAGGGTCCTGGGATGGAGCCCAACATCGGGCTCTCTGCTCAGTGGGGAGCCTGCTTCCCTCTCTCTCTCTGCCTGCCTCTCTACCTACTTGTGATCTGTCAAATGGGTAAATAAGATCTTTAAAAAAAGAATTACTAGGTGTGAAATACATCGAGGCTATGGGAAGGAAAATGATTTCACTTGATCAGACTAGGAAGTGGTTGAAGCCTGAATTAAAGTGCTATAAAAAGAGTAAAGGGGATGCCTGGGTGGCTCAGTTGGTTAAGCAGCTGTCTTCGGCTCAGGTCATGATCCCAGCGTCCTGGGATCGAGTCCCACATTGGGCTCCTTGCTCAGCAGGGAGCCTGCTACTCCCTCTGCCTCTGCCTGCCTCTCTGTCTGCCTGTGCTCGCTATCTTCCCCTCTCTCTCTCTAATAAATAAATAAAATTTAAAAAAAAAAAAGAGTAAAGACCTGGGAAATATATGGGGAAAATATCCGTAGAAAAACAGCAATAATAACTGGCTGCTCTTTATTGATCCAGATCCTGCGGTAGGCAAAGAAGAGCTGGTTTTAGCCAGAGGATGATCTCCGTTTGTCTTCATGATCTGGCATTTCCTGCAAGCCAGGCATGGGGCTCTGCACTAGAGCTGCAAATGCTGGGGGGCCCTCACTGTCCCTTTTCTCTTCTTAGGGGGACAACAGGCATGTCCATGGTGCAGTGTGACAGGCTTTACCACAGGGAGGTTAAAGACTGCCAAGGGTAGGTTGGAGCTGGGAAAAGCCAATTAGGAACAGATTTTCAGGGGAGGTGATAGACAAGGGCAAAGCGAAGAATGAGGATGAGTGTGTCAAGTTTCAAAGTGCCAGGAGGCAGCACAGTGCATTCGGGAAACTACAGCAAGTTCCTGACAACCGACAGCTGATCTCACAGCATCACCTGGGGATGGAGGCTGAGCCCCGGGGTTAAAACTGGGGATGAGATGGTTTGTATACTATGCCGAGGAGGTGAGGTACTACACTGTGGGGGCACAGGGAGCCAACAGAGGATTTCAAATATCAGAATCATAACCATAATAGTGTATTTAATTGCATCCTAGCTTTCATCAAGAGTAAGATGCACTATAGTTTATGTTCAACTAAGAAAGAGAAATGCTGTCAGTTAAACTAGGATATGTCATCAAGTGCAAGGTGAGTGCCACCTTAAGAGGTATTAAAATGGGGGGGGGGGAGGACAAATCTTAGAACAAGTAAACTGTGGTACTAGAATAATTAAGAAAGGTCGAACACTTTGATCAACAAAATACGTGATTATTGCTTACCATGTGCACCAAACTATATTAAGTCTTAGAACAAGAGACATTCTCATCTTGATGCCCCGCAGCTGTTAGCCCCAAAGTACAGAGGGCAGTAGCCAACGACCAGCAGGCCCCAAGTGCCATGTGCAGACTCTAAGAGCAACTGCCTTTGATAGAGGAAACGGTTGAGAGTGGGCTTTCTGAGGTAGAGAATTATTAGCTGGGAAAGTAGGAAAATTGACACAGAATCAGAATTGATGCCCCTACATGACAGAGTTGGTGAAACTTCCCTTCTCAGAGATCTTGAGGCTCCTCAGAAATGTATTTTCATTTTGGACGGAACATTCAGGATAAATATGATCTTTTCAGGACTGTTTCTTAGGCTTCACTGGCACAAGAAAAGGGTTTTGGTAGTCCAGGATAAATCCTGACAAAAGCAAAGCATGGTATCTATGAAAAACTAACCACTCAGAAGAGAACAACAGATAAAAGGCCAAGCTGACCTGACCCTGCAGGATAGGTAAGGTTGGTCCGGCAACAGGGGTAGAGGGGTAGTGCCCATCTCCTGCTAGAAGAGCTAGACATATATAAAATTGGTTCATATCCGAAATATATAAAATTATAGGGAAATGACACCCTCCATTCCATTATGAGTAGAGCTTTTAAAATGCTATTTGTCACAACCTGTCATCTTGTCATTATGTAGCATTATGTAGCATTTAAAGAATGTATACTCTTCACTATGAAGTCTTTTAGAAATCTAAAATATGACTTTCTATGGTTTGTGTTTCCATATTTCGTTATTGCCAGTTTGAACAAATCCACATGCTTTGATTCAAAGGTAATAAATTCCTCTTATTTGGAAAAATGATTTTTATTTTTGTTCTCTCACCCTTAGCAGGTGGTTTCATTTTAGCACACTTCAGAGTTATAATTTCATGATTATTAAAAACATTTTTATGATCTACATAGATGAATGAAACTTTCATTTTATTAAATTATTTGCCAAAAAATCTGTAATTTTTAAAAATGTATTTCCTTTGAAGGGTATTTTAGAGCATTCAGAGAGGATCTAGGAGTGTGGTATTATGCAATTTTTAAGTAGGTTTTAAATGGTTATTTATATGATTGTTTCTTTAAGGCTTTTGTCTTATTTTGGGTTTTTTTTTGTCTATTTTGTCCATTATATGCTATAAAATATTTTGAAAGTAAATTTAAGGTATGTTTTACATAGTTTATTTTTGGAAAAAAATATTGAAATGACTTATGAAATTCAGTATACTCTCAACATTAATTTATTCTGAAATTTACCAATTGTCTTCTGTACCTATTATATGGCAGATATTACTTCAGACTACACTGGTAAATGAAATACTTGGCTTTGTAGAACTTTTATTTTAATGGGTGAGACAATTAAAAGCTATAAACCTTAATAAAAATTGCATAGTGCATTCAAAAATGATGAGTACAATGGGGAAAAAGAAAAATTAGATCAGGGTGAGAAAAATCAAGGTTGCTAGGCAGGGGATGGGGAGTTAAGAATTTTAATAGGAATATCAGGGTAGTTACAGTGAAGCTGACAATTGAACAAAGGTATGGAAAGGTGATGAATTTGCCTAGAACTATCAGCAATAAGGTCACTCCAGACAAAGGAATTGGCTATCTTGAAGGCCATAAGGTTGGATCGTGCCTGGCTTATCTGAGGAATAGCAAGGAGGCCACTGTGAGGGACTGAAGAGTAGCAGGGAAAGAGGTCACAGAGGTTAAATGAGTGGCTAGATCATGTAAAAGCTTAGAAGTCATTGTAAAATTCTAGCTTTTATATTTGGAAACTTACTGTGTGATAGATTTTTTGCTAATAACTGAGAGTTCAAATGTCCATAAAATTTCAAGGATTCTTATTCTAGTAAGACAGAATAAAGAAAAATAGTTCATATTTTCACATGGTGAAACAAATGGTTGGAGATCCAAGTGTAGGAAACTATGGGAGCACAAAAGAAGGCACTAAAATCACACCAATATATTTGATGACTGTGACTATATATAAATTTGTATTTTCTAGATTTTTTTATAGTCATGGAATCACACAGTATATACTATTCATTGCCTGTCTTTTCTTTTCTCAGCACCATTACTTTGAGAATCTCCAATTGTAAATAGTTCATTTTGATGTTGAATAGTAATCTCTTTAATGAATAGCTCATAATTTGTCTTTGCTCTATTGATAGACATTGATGAACATTTCCACTGTTTTCAATTCTTAAAAATAAAGCTGCTATAAAATTCATCTACAAGTCCTTGTACGAACATAGGGTTTGTTTCTCTTGGTTAAATGCCTAGATGTAAAATGGCTATTCGTGTAACGGCAACATATTTTGCATTTAAAAAAATTTTCAAACTATTTTCCAAAGTGGTGGTATCATGATATATGCCAGCAACAGTTTAGATTTTTTGTTGCTTCTCAATCTAGCTCAGACGAAGTAAATTAGCCTTTATAATTTTAGCCATTCTAATAGATATGTAAGCATGTCTCATTATGATTTTAATTTGTATTTCTTTAATGTCTAAATGTTGAGAAATTTGTCATGTGCTTATAAGCCATCCATATCCTTTTGGTGACATGTCTCTTCAATAATTTTCTTCACATGTAAAATTGGATACTCTGTTTGGTTATTAGTAAGGTTTTTTATTTTTATTCATTTTTTAATAATCAGAGTTGATGTCCATTATCAGATATATAATTTGCAAATCCCTTCTCCATCTTTACGGTTTCTCAATGGAGCTTTGATAGCTGTGTCTTTCAAGAAATATGCTACTTCTTTCCTGGTACACGGACGTATGACTAGAACATTATCAATGTTGACCTTTGCAAAGAAAATCATGGCTTAAGATATATGTAATCTGCGGTTGTTGGGAGTGTTCTGTAATATCAAGCATATCTAGTTAGTTGATAATTTTGTTCAAGTCTTACATATCTTACCAATTTGATGACCATTTGTCTATATAATCTTAAAGGTTTTGAAATTTTTTTCCATTTCTCTTCTAAGGTAGAAGTTATGATTTTTGTTTTTAGTTTTTCCCTATATATCCCCAAATCTGTTATTAAGTATTAAAAGTCAAGAATTATTATACTCCCTGATAAATTAATCCTTTTACTCTTCTGTAATTTTGACTTGATCTTTATGTCTGATAATGAAATTTGCTTTAAAATCACTTTTCATTATCTTGATATAACCACCAAAGTTATAGTGTGATTAGTGTTAATATAGTATATTTTTTTCTTTTACTTTATAAAGCACTTTTATATTTAATCCTGAAAAAAAAAAAACCCAGCTTTTTAGCTCTGGCAGCATCTTTCTAAATTATCTTTTCTTTTTTTTTTTTTTTAATGAATCTGTAGCAACTTTTTTAAGGGACCTAAACTGAAAGTAGGTTTAGAACTTTATTTATTTATTTAGTAAAATAAATAAAGGAAGCGCACAAGCGGGCGTAATCACGTGCAAAGGGAGAGGAAGAAGCAAGCTCCTTGGGGTGCAAGTAGTCCCATGCAGGGCTGGATCCCTGTACACTGGAATCATGACCTCAGCCAAAGGCAAACATATGCTTAAACAACTGAGTCATCCAGGCACCCCTAGAAAATTAAAAAAAAAAAAAGACCCTTTAAAAACATTTTGTTTGTTTCTTTTTTTTAAATATTTTATTTATTGGACAGACAGAGAGACAGGAAGAGGAACTATAAGCATGGAAGAGGGAAAAGGAGAAGCAGGCTTCCCACTGAGCAGAGAGCCTCATGTGGGGCTCCATCCCAGGACCCTGGGATCATGACCTGAAAAGAAGGGACACTTATGGAGGAAGCCACCCAGACACCTCTTTTCTTTGTTTTTAATATATGGCAACTGATGCTTCCCAGCCACGATTAAACCTTTGATAACAAACTATTTAAAAAGGTGTGTAAATATATACTTATTCAGATTTATACACTTTGTGTTTTCTTCATAGTTTGGGGCTGGACCCCATGGTCACAACACTGCTTCCAGTCTTTGCCTTCCCATCTTTTGATACCAGGTATTTGGTCAGCAAACAAATTAGCTTCAAAATTATTAAGCCCTTGGCACCATATCTCTGGAGCAGGGGTTGCTCTTAGCCAAGGCCCAGAGCAGTTGACCTCCCCCCGCTAGTGCTATAGCCCCAAGGACTAGGTCTCTGCCACCAGAACTCAGTCTTACATGTTATGCTAAGCAGACAAAACCAAAACAGGAAAGCTCTGACAGCTTTCACTGGCATGCCTCATCTCCCACTCCCTTGACGTCCAGGCAGTACCAGATGCCAGGGAGGGGTCTTGGTCCAACATATGGGAGGGAAGGAAGTAGCCACGAGCAAGTACCTGCCTCTCTGTGCCTTTCTTTCATGAGCAGGTTGTAAGGATGAGGAAGAGGAAGGGGAAGAGAGGTGAACTTCAAGGGCTGAAGGCCTCAGGTAGGCAGCTGGCTCCTGCCAGTAGGAAAGGGACAAAGGAGAAGGCAGTGAGTCTTGCAGGGAGGGTGTGGGGTAAGGGTTACAGCTTATGACGGAATCTGGACAGGAGTAATAGGTATACTAGTCATTTGAGTCCACCATTGGCAAGCTGGGCTGGGTGTCAGGGCAGATAGGCCTCTCTGGGCAACGGCACATGAGAGAAGGTGGAATTCTTCTCTGAGGAGCAGGTGGAGCTTTGGGTGTTGGGAAAGCATAGACAGTATTGTTCCAGGGCCAAGGACAGGTCCGGGTACTCCTGGTTGGAGGTCAAGGCCACAGTATGATCCAGGTCTTCTACCAGCAGCTTGAAGGTACCACATGCCAGCCACCCCTCATTATTGTGTATAACTCTCTGGTGCACTTATTGGCTTATCCATCAAATGACTCCTTCAGCAGCTTGAAAACCACCTCCACAGGCACTCCAGGATATGGGAGGCTTCCAGAGTGAAGATTTTGCACAGGATCACCCCAAAAGACCAGAAGTCACTCTGGTGGATGTAGATCTGGTCAAACATGGCCTTAGGGACCATCCACTTCACAGGCAGTCCACTGTTGGTTGTCTTTTTATAGTAACTGATGTGGTGATATCTCTGGCAAGGCTGAAGTATGAGATCTTCATCATGTTGTCCTTTGTCACCAGCACTTCCCTGGTGGCCAGTTCTTGGTGTATGCACCTCTTGGAGGCAAGGTACTCCATGCCTCAGGCTACCTGATAGGCACAGGATACCAGGTCCTTGGAGGAGAGTTGCTCTGCTGCATTGTGGCTGATATTGTAACAGTACTCCAGGTCAGGAGGCCTCTGGGCCTGCAGGTACTCCTGTATGTTGTCTTTGGAGGCATATTCCATGAGTGTGTACGAAGGACCGTCCTGTGTGCAGGACCCAGCAGGTTGATGGTGTCCTTGTGCTGTCCAATCATCTTCATCATCTCCATTTCTGAGATTAGGTTTGACAGGTCTTTCTCTGTTGCATCTGACTTCAACATCTTCACAGACACTTTAGTCAAATGGTTTGATTTGTCTTTGTCCAACCCAATGGCCTCCTCCAACACCACCTGCCCAATGTATGCCTGTCTTAGGGGTCTGCCTAAACTGCCTACAACCAGCCTGTCTCAAGGCAGTTATGAACTCTAGATTATCCTCAAAAACATTAAACCACAAGCTAAAAGTTTTCTTCACTAGGTCTCTGTCGCAGGTCTAATTTTCTTATCTTTCATCATTTATCTTTTTCCTAATTCTTATTTTCAGTATAGTTTATTTTGCTTCCAGGTGTTTCCCCTGGTTTCTGTATGCTGTTTCAGAGGGAAGAATTATCCTGTCATAAAATTATTTCTTGAGCATTCTTTACATCTCTCAGTTAAAATGGGTTCTTTTATGGTATTGATTCATTTGAGTTTTCTCAAAATGGGAAGAATTTTCAAAATGGTGTTTTCCTCAAGGTTCAGAGTATGTCTTAGCCTCATGTTTACTCTTTTTGAAATTCAGTTTTCAAATCCTTGTCCCTCTTTTTATCTTTTTAAATTTAAATGTTTTATTTTTACTATTCTTTTATTTGAGTATAGTTGATATTCAGTGTTACATTGGTTTCAGTTTTTCAATATCTCCTTATATTATTCTATGATCACTACAAATATAGCCACCATCTGTCACCATATAACACTATTATAATATCATTGACTATATTCTCTACACTGTCCCATATCTCTTTTTAAAATCTCTGATTTTTATGTTTTCTGTTATTCCAATTTTCGACCATCATTTTACTTGGTTACTTTAATAAAATATGCCTGATTACACACTCTTTGCTGAAAACCATAGCATTTGATTTATAGTATTCTTCTTCTTCTTTTTTTTTTTTTAAATTAACATAAAATGTATTATTAGCCCCAGGGGTACAGGTCTGTGAATCGCCAGGTTTACACACTTCACAGCACTCACCACAGCACATACCCTCCCCAGTGTTCATAGCGCCACCACCCTCTCCCTACCCTCCCCACCCCCCCGGCAACTCTCAGTTTGTTTTGTGAGATTAAGAGTCTGTTATGGTTTGTCTCCCTCCCGATCCCATCTTGTTTCATTTAATCTTTTCCTGTCCCCCAAACCCTCCATATTGCACCTCCATTTCCTCATATCAGGGAAATCATAGGATAGAGTCTTTCTCTGGTTGACTTATTTTGCTAAGCGTAATACCCTCTAGTTCCATCCATGTCATCGCAAATGGCAAGATTTCATTACTTTTGATGGCTGCATAGTATTCTATCATATATATATATATATATATATATATATATATATATATATATAAAATTCATTTGTTGATGGACATCTAGGTTCTTTCCATAGTTTGGCTATTGTGGATATTGCTGCTATAAACATTTGGTGCACGTGCCCCTTTGGATCATATAGTAGTCTTCTTTACCTCTATCAGAACCCCCAGAAGCTTTATTTATTTATTTACTCACATAAACAGATGATCCAACACAACGTTTATTGATGTTTAAATGTATTATAATGTCTTACTGCTTAACACTATGCTTACTGTTCTCTTTCACTGTCTGACTAAATCCTCATCATCACTATGCCATTTAATCAGAAAGAGCATTTGAACTCAGAGTTCTCTCCATATCAGCGAATGAAGACTCCACCCTTCTGTTTGTGCAGGTAAAATAAATGTTGATATTGTCTGTCCTGCACATACTCCATCCTGTTCACCAGAATATTCACCATCAAAATATATACAAAATAAAAACCATACCTCACCACTTCTATTACCACCCAGCATGCTAAAAACACCATCATATGTTCCTGAATTATTGACTTGATTGTTAACCCCAATTCCACACATACTGCACTCCTCTCTCCCTGGAAATTTATTTTGTTACAGCAACTAAAACTAAAAATCAAGTCAGATGATTTTATTCTGCTGTTGAAAGTCTTTTGGTATCTTCCCCTTTCATATTAAATAAAAACTGAAGGTGTTTCAATGTACTAGAAGGTCATGCATCAATACGTTCTTCCTCTCTCCACCACTATGAACTCATTGGCCTCCTTGCTTTTCCTCAAAAGTAACAGACCAGCTGTTCACACAAAGTCTATATACTTACTTTCTATGCCTAGAGCAATATCTTCCTTTAATATTTGTATAGCACCCTCCTTCACTTGTGCAAATAACATCTCATAAATGAGATATAACCACCCAACACAAAATAAAATTAACTTTCATCGCAGCATTCTCCAATGGCTTTTACCTTTCTTGTATTTCTTTGTAACACTTATCACCATCAACCATCAATCATTATTCTATTACTGGTTTATTTTCTTATTGGAGACAGAGAGAGAGAGAATTGGGAGGGGGCGCAGAGGAAGAAGAAAACACCCCACTGCCTAGAAAGCCTGCTGGGGAGTTACATCCCAGGACTCTGAGATCATGACCCAAGCCAAAGGCAGTCACTCAATGGACTGAGCCACCGAGGTGCCCCTCTATTATTGGTTTATTTCACTATTATATTTCAAAAGAATGTAAGCTCTTTGTGGTCAGGTATTTTATATGTTTTATTAATTGAAGTATTCTCAGAAAGGTAGCTGGCAGATTGTAAGGGATCACTAAACTGTATTTTGTTGTTATTATTGGGCTCCTTTATGGGCTTTACCTCTTACGCTAGACATCTATCCTTCAGATGTAAGCAATAAGAATCGAGCCCTGCTGCCTGTTCAAATGAGTAAAAAGCCTGTATTAAGTGGATATTTTAAAAGCTAAATGAATGGCTTAATAGTTGTATATAGGGGGAAAGGGAACATATTTTCTATGGTTTAGAAGTGGAGTTCTTTTATTGAGTTCTTGCACAAGCCTACACTATTGAACGATAATGGGCAGTTGTACATTCCAATTATACAAACACTTTGGTAATTTATATCCTTTTTCTGTAATTCATGACTACATCATTTAATTCCTTAGGAGCATTATAGCATTTCAACTTTTCATGTTCAATAAACTTATTGGGGTTGCTACCTTTTTTATTCAAATGGAGAAATAGTCATGATTTAATCTAAATAAAGTGTTATTGATTGTGTTGTTTTCTAGGAATGAGTCGCACATGCTAGTTAAAAGTTTTGTTAAATTCCCAAGTCTGTCACCGATAAAAGCCTTTTGTAGATTAGTAACTTGATCAAAACAGAAAAGTTAAGTAACACTCAATTGTTATACTATCTTTGTTTCCATCTTGCATTGTAATAACACCCATCTTAACTCTATTTAAGACAAGTCATCGCCATATGGCTTTCTGGCATTGATTGCATGATATGAAATCTAGTATAACTAAAAGTTTTTGCTTTTAGTAGCATATAAATCAATTTAGAAAAATATATGTATTTCAATATAAGGTAAAGTTTTTAATTATTTGGCAATAGAAAACTAAACTTTTTTTTGTAAATTTTTATTTTCTAAAATTTCATTGAGCTATTTTGCAATAAGAAACAAGTTACAAAAAATTAAGGTTTATTTACCCCAATTCAAAATTATTAGGAATATAATCATAGAGGTTGAAGTATTTAAAATATTGAACCCCAAATATTTTATTAGGTAAATTCATGAATGCTGAGCATTCACTGTTAAAATATACTAATACTATTGATAGACTGTTAGAAGCCTAAAATCAAATATTTATTAAATATTTATATCCATATCTTTTCATGGCTTGGTAATTCTTTTCTCTAGCATTAAATAATATTCCATTGTTTGCATGTACTACACTTCATTTGACCTTTCACCTATGGAAGGATATCTTGGTTGCTTCCAAGCTTTTGTCAGTTATGAATAAAACTACTATAGACATCTTTGTGGGTATAGATTTCATCTTCTTTGGATAAATACCAAGAACTGCTACTGCTGAATCATCTGGCAAGAATATGTTTAGTTTTGTAAGAAACTGCCAAGTTGTTTTCCATTCTTTATTCTCAATAGACATGGAAGAACATTCCTGTTGCTCCACATCCTCACCAACATTTCATGTTCTGTTGTCAGTGTTCTGGATTCTGGGTATGTACTGGTGTCTCTTTTTTGTTTTAATTTGCATTTTCCTGATGACATAGGATGTGAAGCATCTTTTTATATGCTTATTTGCCATCTGTAATATTTTCTTTTGTGAGGTATCTGCTAAGGTCTTTGGCTCATTTTTAATCAGGTTTTTCCCCCATTGTTGCGTTTTAAGGGGTCTTTGTGTATTTTTGATTAGCAGTCCTTTGCCAGATGTGTATTTTGCAAATTTTTTCTCATAGTCTGTGCTTTGCCTTTTCATTCTCTTGGAATTGTGTTTCACAGAGTAGACATTTTTAAATTCAGTGCTTGTGCTTTCGTAGCTAACGTTATTGCCAAAACCAAGGTCATTTAAATTTTCTTCTATATTACCTTCTACATGTTTCATGTTTAGGTTTATAATCCAATCTGAGTTAATTTTTGTGAAGAGTGTATGATATCTGCCTGGATTTATTTTATTTTATTATTTTATTTTATTTTTATTTTATATTTTTACATTTAGCTTCACCATTACTCCAGAACCATTTGTTTAAAAGATTGCATTTTGCTCTCTTGTATTGCTATTGCTTTTATATTAAATATAAAATATAATTGATAATATATATTCTGTTCCTTTAATCTAGTCTTCCTGTGGTATTACAATATCTTGCTTACAATTATCGTTATGGTATACTTTTTTTAAGATTTTATTTATTTATTTGACAGAGAGAGAGATCACAAATAGGCAGAGAGACAGACAGAGAGAGAGATGAGGAGAAGCAGGCTCCCTGCTGAGCAGAGAGCCCAATGCGGGACTCGATCCCAGGCCCCTGGGATCATGACCTGACCCGAAGGCAGAGGCTTAACCCACTGAGCCACCCAGGTGCCCCATCGTTATCGTAAACTTTGAAGGCAGTCCTCAGTCTTTGTTCTCCTTCAACACTATGTTGAATATTGTGAGTCTTTGCCTCTCCATATAAACTTTAAAATAAGTTTGTTAATATTTAAAAAAAAAGAACTTGCTGGAATGCATTAATTGTATAGATAAACGTGGAAACCAGTGACCTCCTGAGCTTAGCAGGAGATAGACCATGGACATCAGTTGTCACAGTGGTGCCTCTGGCAGAACCTATTGCAAATCCCTAGGCAAAATGAGACCTCAAGGATCTGAGAGAATGTCTAAGAAGTACTTGATACATCCCTTGGGTATGGTTTATTGAAGTGTCCACCTGTCTGAAAGCTGGGGAATCTAGATAAGGGATGGAAAATTAGTTATGATAAAACATATCAACAAACATCAATAAATTTTGTAAAACTAATTGTCATGGCTCATATACAATATGACCAACAGAAGAACCATCAAAAGGAAAGCATCCGTTATGTTTATTGTGAAATATTTTATTCAAAATAAAGCAATGCGAGGGGATGACATAATGAGAAAATTACCATTTTTTAAATGGTAAACTTCTTACAAAATGGAATAGGTTTTATATTCTAAGTAGTATATTGAAAAGTAAAACATTGGGGCGCCTGGGTGGCTCAGTGGTTTGGGTTGCTGCCTTCGGCTCGGGTCATGATCTCAGGGTCCTGGGATTGAACCCTGCATCAGGCTCTGTGCTTCGCAGGAAGCCTGCTTCTCTCTCTCTCTCTCTCTGCCTGCATCTCTGCCTACTTGTGATCTCTGTCTTTCAAATAAATGAATAAAATCTTTTTACAAAAAAGAAAAGAAAAGTAAAACATTAAAAAATAAAATTTAAATTTAAAAAAAATTATGTAATTTTTAAAAAAGCTTAAAAACAGCAGAGCCATTTTTGTTATAACTGGAAAATACATTGTATATATATCTATCAAAAATAACATGTCGGGCTCCTGGGTGGCTCAGTGGGTTAAGCCCCTGCCTTCAGCTCTGTTCATGATCTCAGGGTTCTGGGATGGAGCCCTACATCGGGCTCTCTGATCAACGGGGAGCCTGCTACCTCCTCTCTATCTCTGCCTGCCTCTCTGCCTACTTGTAATCTCTCTCTGTCAAATGAATAAATAAAATCTTTAAAAAAAATTAACTTGTCATTGTGGCACCTGGGTGGCTCATTGGGTTAAAGCCTCTGCCTTCGGCTCAGGTCATGATCCCAGGATCCTTGGATCGAGTCTCACATCGGGCTCTCAGCTCAGCAGGGAGCCTGCTTCCCACTCTCTCTCTGCCTGACCCTGCCTACTTGTGATCTCTGTCAAATAAATAAATAAAATCTTTTATATAAAATTAAAAAAAAATAACTTGTCGTGTCTGGAATCAGGAGCATATGGAAAAAAATAATATCTGAGGACAACACTTCTGCCATGCTTTGTGCCTTGTTAATATTTTTAAACAGTCAGGGAACTTTTAGCTTTATTGAAATACCTGCTAAGATACCAGCAGTGCCTTTTGGAGCACTATGACTATAAAAATTAATTGCAAATATTCAAAATGTTTACTATGGTGTCACTATTTAGGCCCACCACCAAGCATGTTTCAGAAGTAAGCATAACTGTTACTCTTCCATATGGCAAAAGGGCATATTTTCAGGAGTTCCATCTGCTGTACCAGGAGGTGAATCAAGTAATGATTTTTGTCTATAAAATAATTCACTTTTCAGTCTAACATTCCTCATTCCACATTATAATAATAAAAACTAGGAGGAGACTAAAACAAACAAACAACTACAACTACAACAACCAGCTTTTCCGTCAGTGGAAAAGTAAATAGAACCTTATGAGTAGCCTGAAATTTATTTTTAAATATTTTTAAGATAAGCGTTTTTGTTAAAAAACCATATATTTTATATTACTAAGAAACAACAGGCAAAGTTTTAGTAACTTCTAAAAAGTCTAGTTACTTCTATTTATCTATTAACTCATCTCTTTATGAAGTAGAACATGATCACACCTATTGTATCTACCCAAGTTTGTATGCTTTGGTTATTTTATGTTTGCTATTTCCTTGCTTAATTTTTACAATATTTGATACATAATAGTATCTTTAAGTCCATCTATGGTTTCACAGAATTTGTTTGAACTTCATAAAAATGTACCATACTTTTTGCCCTGCCCTTGTTTTACTTCTCTATTAACTTTCCAAGATTTACTCTCTTTAGAGTGTGTAGCTATCATTTATTTTTATTCCTCCATAATGCTATGTTTACAAATTTGTATTTATCTGTACTTTTAAAAATATCTTAATTATATACCATTTCTCATCTCACGTAACACTCATGTTACTTCTACACTTATCAGATATTATGTAACTGAAAAACACAACTCAGCAACAATATTGCAGCATTTTTCAAAATTAAATGGCTTACCAGAATTCTTTAATTCTATCCTTTATTTGTATTAGATGACCCTTTATTCTGTTATTTGGCATTGTTCATATGGAGGAAAGCTTATAAGTTGATATTCCATAAATAGAAGGATTTATTATGATTGATTAATTATTTTCATTTAGAATGCATAGAATATGGTTGATTTAATATTTCTTTCTTACTCTCTGCCTGGAACATAGTGCTATCTATGTAATCACCACTAAAATATTAAGTTAATCACCTAGACTTTAAACTTCATATGAATAGGAATAACATACAGAACTCTTCTCAGATTGGGACTCCTGGGTGGCTCAGTCAGTTAAACGCCTGAGCCTTTAGCTCAGGTCATGATCTTAGGGTCCTGGGACTCAGTTCTGCAACAGAATCCCTGCTTAGCCGGGAGTTTGCTTCTCCCTCACCCTGCTGCTCCCCCTGCTTGTGCTCTCTCTCACTCACAAATAAATAAAATTAAAAAAATAAATTCTTCTCAGATAGCTAATATAGAATATCGTCTTTGTATTCATCAAAGGGAAAGTGCCATATAATAATGAAATTCAGACTACTTCAAATTCATTCTTTAACCAATAAGAAAGTACTGGAAACAAGCCAAAAATGTCTTCAATGAATTAAAGAGATAGATTGATTTTCAATATCTTAATGTTTCTAAAATAAATTGAAAGATTTTTATACTAGATATCAGTGTAAATATTCATTATTCAAGGATATTCTAAAAATAAACGTGAGAAAACTACTTGACATATATGATGACAAAAACGAGTTTGACAAAAGTCAGTTTGGGTAAACTTACAACACCTACCTAACCACCTGAAACTCTTGTTCTATAATTTAATTATTTAAATTTACAAAAATACAAAAATAATATTTCAGAGTAAGTCTATTGATAGCTTTGAAGGTATGCTCTGGTTGTGCACTGTTTACTATTTAAAGAGGAATCAAATATGTGATGCTTATGGTGTGACTATATTAAAATTCAACAAGTTCAGAGGCATACGAGGAATAGAATAAAGACAAAAGATGACCCTTACTTATCCTAAAGATAGACAATGGTATATATGTGCTAGTTGGGGAGAGAATCCAGTCAGTAGATGGAGGATGTGGTAGTGGAAAAAAAAAAGACACAACGTTTTGGTTGAACGTTTAGCACTATATTTAACAAAGTGAAATTGTGTGTTAATAGCCTTGAATAAAATCCAAAAAATATTTTCAATTCATTGAAGATTATTTAGGAAAAACTTGAAAAATACAACTTGATTAGGATTCCAATAAAAGATTCATAAGCAATACAAGTTTCAGAATTTTTAGTATATTTTCCCTAAAAAGCCATTTGATTTAAATTAAAAAGAATTCTATTTACCTGCCACTTAAATAAGAGGAAATTATTTGGTTTTGTAATAAGTCAATAAAGTAAATTAACATATCTTGAGAAAACAGATATGCACACTAAGTTAAAAATAATAGTGCTTAAGCTGTTCAGCAAACATTTGTAAAATTCCTTGCCATCAGCTAGCTCTGGAGTTCTGCTAGGTGAGTAAGGCCATGTATGTTACTGCTCAGAGTACTGACGCACAGCAATTGTTACCTTCATATCCATTTTTTGCCGTTGATATGTCATGCTATGTTGTTTAGAGATACATAGATGGCCCTACATGAAGGCCTTTTTTTGTGTGTATATGGGTGACTGGTGATTTAACTTTCAAATCAGATGGCTCCTGATTTACAATGATTCAACTTACGATATATTTGGCAATGATGTGAAAGTGAAAGTGATTCAGTAGAAACTGTACTTTGAATTTTGAATTTGGGTCTTTATAAAAAGGGCCAGTGACATGTGGTATGGTGCCGTCTTGTGATGCTGGGCAGGGGCAGTGAGCCACAGCTCCCAGTCAGCTAGAAGATTACAGGGGTGAACACCTGATATTCTTACAACCATTCTATATATAAGCATTCTTCTTTTTTTGTGTAATATTTAATAAATTGCAGGTGATATTTGATACTATATTATAAAATAGGATTTGCTTAAGATGATTTTGCCCAAAATGCAGGCAAATGTAAGTGTTCTGAGTATGTTTAAATAAGCTTAAGGTAAGCTATGATATTTGATAGTTTAGGGGTATTAAATGCATTTTCAATTTTTTATGTGTTTCTCTGTACATAGCCCCCTTGTAAGCTGAGGAACATCTCTATATGTATATGTAGCCTTGGTATGGCTTACATATTATTGGCATGAAACATCTAGAACAGTACGTGTGCCCTATAATTGTCTACAACATCAAACAAGTTTCTTGAAAACTTGTGCCAAAGGGGTTATGTCTTTAAGGATTCTTATTTCAGAAGGGTTCTCTCAAATGTAAGATTTTTCAGAAGTTAAGTGAAAATCTGACCAAACTAAACATTTTTCCATTTTCCCTAGTGAGCAAAGATAGCTAAAATCTATCTGCCATTTTCAACACTGTACTCAACGACTGTAATTCTAATTTAAGAACATATTATTTATATCAAAACCACATGTTGGCCTAATCTTACACAATATTCATAAATCTCACTCAGAGCCTTGGACACTTTTATTTGTTGAGTCTATATGGTACTACGGACATTCATCTTTTTTGACCTCATAGCTTCATGTATGTCTATACTTTTGAAATACATGCATCATAGTTCCATTGTAAAATATCTGGGTTATAAAATGTGCTATGCTATCAAAATGGTAATAAGAACATACAAATGACCTGATGTAATGAACTGGATCAGATTGCCAGATATCACATTTCATACCAGAAAGATTCAGTGGTAAGTTTTAAAATGGCCAGCTATACTTCGACTGAATTAGAACTCATTTAACTTCTTTCTTTGTGTACAGTATTATACATTAGTCAGTATTATAGTAAATAAGTACTTTGGACAGATGTAAATATGCTGTAATAAAAAATGTTTTTCTTCTTTCTTTTAGTCCTTTTTACTTGTAAGACTAGCCACAAATACCATGCCTCCTCCAAAATAATTTGCAATCCAAATTTATCTCTAAATGAATTTATTGCACAGAAAAAAAATATATATATATACACTTAGAGCAGACATGTTCAAAAATAGTTACACATCAGCCAGGCCCTAATGTAAGCAGTATAGTTGTTTTGTTTTATTTTGTTTTTTTTTCTTTAAAAAAAAAAAAGAGGTTATGTGAAATATTGGAATTTTATTTCGAGGCCTAGTATTTCAAGACAGTTAACTACACTTTCGGTGTCAACAGCCTCTTGTTGGCAGTATGATTTTATTGGCTCCATGGAATAACAGCAAGAATTTACTATTGCTTCTTTCTTTTATGACAAACACAGAAAAAAAAAATTGACACATTTGCTCAAGACCAACCAGAATCATTTTAACCTATCAAAATTGATGGGAGGCCTTCACTGCCAAAGTCACTGCTGGGTTTTCACAATTCATTGCAGACAATCTGCTACTCCCATTATGATAAAGGAGAGAAGAGTCATAATCAGGGAAGAAAGCTAGATTAATACTTGTAATTATCATTGAATTATTTAGCCTGCTATAGGATAATTATTATTAGTGTCATTTGATAATTTTCTCTCATTTTATTAAACACAACTGTGAGTAATTACCCTACCTAATATTTCTCTGTATTGGCTGACTAGCTAGCAAACATTCATGAAAATATCCATTAGCCACACGTATAAAATGCTGCATTATGATGCTGTTGAATCAAAACATACCACTACCTGATCCTGTAGCTCTTTGAGGATTTGCAATTCAATTAATTGTATGTTTATTGGATTCTTCCCATACAATTAGAAAATTTATAATAGAGTCCATGAACATTATTAGTTTTACCATTTTAAAACAGCAATCACACTTTGATTTTTACAACAAAAGCAAAAATATAAACACACACATTTGGGTCAATTTTCTGTTAGTCTGTCTGGACTTCAAAATCCTATTCCTCAAGATAATGCACACCAAAGTTCTGGATTAAACAAGAAATTAGATGGCACCTGAACACTTGGTTTAATATTCTCCAAAGGACTATGCAACTTATTTCTTACATTATGGCATTGTTTTACAAAGATCCACACTTTTATAATGTTAGTATTTTTAATAATCAATAAAGTCAATTAATCCTGATTAAAAATCAAACATAAAAATTTCTACTTTTTGCTTTTGCCCCCTCCATTTAGAAGTTATTTATAGCCTGATAATTCAAAGGTCCCTATGTTTATGAAAATCTGGACAGAAATAGCCCTAACATCCCATTCAGAACTTGATATTAATCTAAGTCTTTTGGCTCCATTTATCCTGAGAGCAAAGAGTAGGACAAAGGATTTGAGTACTGTTAGTTTATCTTGGAGATTATCCAAGGTAGAAAAGAATGGGAAAGTGATACAGTGAAGAAGCAACTTTGTCAAAGAGGTACATTGTTGATATAATTGTTGTGGATAGAAAAGGAAGGCTTGCTTTTACTGAAAGGTCCTGAGAAACTTCTTCAAGTTGTCCTCATGAAGACCTGAAAACTGACAATTTTATCTATGGTTCTTATTTCCACTTCACTGAGAGCTGTCCTCAGAGGACATTAACTCTCGTCCTACACTTTTGGGTTGTGTTGGACACATTCTAAAATGAGAGAGAGAACATGAGATGCTATCAGTGTTAAGTAACTGCAATTTCCCATGGAACTATCCACCACAGGTTTGGCTATAATCAGGTGTTGGGCCTTGATATCAGAGGGATTTGAGGCAGTATCATTTTAGGTTAATCATTATATCTGAAATTTCCAAAAACTTCAACTGATGAAACTTTGATTATAAATCTATAAATATAACAATAAATCTATAGTATTCAAATTATTTTCATAGAAATACACAGACAAAGCATCAATTGATTAATATTTATATGTTACAAAATACTGAACTGAAAGAATTTGGTCATATAACAACGTGTAAGAAGTATAACTTAGGTTTAGGTTAGAACTAGGATGCATTTGAGACTCAGTTAAGAAATTGAATATAGGGACGCCTGGGTGGCTCAGTGGGTTAAGCCACTATCTTCAGCTCAGGTCATGATCCCAGGGCCCTGGGATCGAGCCCTAAATCGGGCTCTCTCTCTGCCTGCCTCTCTGCCTGCTTGTCATCTCTCTCTGTCAAATAAATAAATAAGATCTTAAAAAAAGAAATTGAATGGATGTCTGACTATCTTATAGGTTTGCTAAAAATCAGTGACTTTGTGTTCACGTGTGGCTATGCAGGAATTTTTAACTTTCTCGAAGAAGTTATTAGATTTGATTATATAATAGCAGTAAAGGATGGGGAAAAGCAAAGTACAAACCCAATAAAGACAAAGATACTGAGTATGAGAAAAGAGTAATTTTCCTCAATGTATTTGAGGAAAATGGGAATTGAAATACACAATGATTGTTGACTTTTTTAGATGGGGAAAACAATACTAGCTTGCAAGAAGGAAATAACAGAAGACATGTTGTGATGTGAGACAGAATCCTGGAAAAGGCAGTAACGTGGAATAAAGGAGTAGGGAGAGCATATCAGGTAATTTGGATAGGAAGGAGTTAGGAGGTAATTGCTTGATAAATTTTATATGGCCCACTTAAATGCACAGATTTCTCTTCTTTAATTTATATGGAGAACAGGGTGTCCTTTCTCTTCCCTTTCAGAGCACCAGAGGTGTACTCTTTCAGACTGAAAACCTGAAAAGCTCAGGACTCAGTTGCTTAAGCACAGCTGAAAGGACATATTTCAATTAAGATTTACATTTTGCTGTATGTAGTAGACTTTCAAATGTGGTTTAACCATATTTTTTCATTTAACAAGATGACTACAGAGATTGTTTTCTGGTATTGGTTCAGAGTCTTAAGAAAGTCAAGTGAACTATCTTAGAGGTTTTCATGGCTTTTTATTCACAGTTGCAAAAATTGCTGTTGGAGTTCTCACTATTAAGCCCACATTTCTGGCAGAAAGATAGAGGTAAAGAGAATGATAGCTTGTACGACTGATACTTTGTCATATGCATACAATATAACTAGAAAAGAGACAATAAAATATTTGATGTTGTTTTAAGTTTCCTTGTTGTCAATCCCTCAGTGCTTTCTGATATTAAAGGAAAAAGTAGATGTTGATATTTGACCTGGCAACTATCAACACCTGTCAATCTCTCTTGGATAACCAATATCTCTATAATCTCTTCTTCCAGTAAAAAAAATAAAATATATTCATAACCCACACTGTGTCATCTCAAGTTACTGCACCAGAATAAAATTACAATGATTTTCAGTTGTTCCAGTGGACAGAATACCCTTCCTTATGATATCATGTCTTATAAGATAGATAATTGGCTTGCTACCAATATACCCAGATGTGACTGTGGAAGAGCCAGGAAAAATCTAATAATATTTATTTATTCCTTGGGTTGACCCTGTTTACACAGATGCATTACTATTAGAAAAGGTTGGTTTGGGACATTGGAATGAATTTACTTAATGGGTCTGTATGTAGTTGGGTTGGAGGAAATTTTTAATTTCTACAAAAATTAATAGAATTCTATCTTATTCTCTTTTGTTAACTTTCACATGTTAACAAAGCCAACGTTTTTGTCTAGCAGACAAGATCTTAAATCCTAACAAAACTCAATTTTTTCCTTTTTTTTTTTTTTTGTTTGAGAGCCTCATCTTCTCTCATGCTGCTTTAATTACAACTCAAAAAAAAAAAAAGGAGCTAAGTGGGGCAGTAAGACCAGACTTTTTATTTTATTTTATTTATCTTATTTTTAATTAAAAAATTAAACATTGTATTTATTTATTTGAGAGAGAGAGCCTGAGTGGGGCAGGGGGAGGTAGCTGCAGAGAGAGACTGAGAAGTATACTCCCTAATGAGCAGGAAGCCCGATATGGAGCTCAATCCCAGGATCCAGACTGAGATCATGACCAGAGACAAAGGCAGATACATGTGCAAAATCCGTTTCTTTCTGGGAAACAATACTTTACAAGGTGCTTAAAAAAGTACTGGGGAATCAACTTTAATCGGAGATACATAAATTTAATTGACTATTGTAAAGCTACAGGGATCCAAATGATGGGAATCCCAGCCCGTTTAGGTTGTGGACCATAGAGTATTCTTCTCTGTAATATTTTATTTTCTTCCATGTCTACTAACTCCAGTCCAAGTTCACTGATCTCTTTTTAGATAGTGCACCCGTTTCTCCATGGGGTTGTTTCTGCGAGTTCCGGGTATGGCACCTGGTGGCAAGCCCAAGTCTGCCCTTGGGACCAGAGGCACAGGACAGGCCTGCCTTCTGCCCAGACTCCTTCCTCAGAGTGGAGCACGTGCCTCTGCCCTAGTCGTCCCCTCAGGTCTCCTTAGCAGCCAGGCTTCCATCTCTCCGCACAGGGAGCGGGTGACACTTGTCTTGCCACCAGCCTGCTGTTCATGCCAAAGCAGGCTATCCTGCTTCCCGAGCATTTCCCGACCCCAAGGCCAACGGCTCCTTCTCTTCTCCGGGGGCGGCGTGTTGTGCCTTCCCCACACTTGCTCCTGGGGAGCGCGGTGACAGACCACGCTTCTCTCTCAGGCAGAAGGGATGCAAGGGCAAAGAGTATTTCGCTCCATGCGGGTATCTTCCACCGAGCTGTGGAGACTAGCTCAGGCAAGCAGCAGCAGCATCCCCAAACCCAACTCTGATTTCGCAAGGAACGCTGTGCTTTCCCAGGGGAGATGCCCAGGCAAAGAGGCTTTCGCTGTATGCGGGTTTCTCCCACCGCGAGACTGGGCTCCGGCAAGCAGCAGCAGCCCGCAGAACATTTCTCAGCGAATGCTGTGCTTTCGCAGAGGCTTTGGCTTGGAGCGAACAGCAGCACTTCGCTGCTGCTTCCTCAGCAAGGCTTCAGTCACGTCAGGGAAGAAGAGCTGCGGGAGAGCTGGTGCCTCTTGGGCCTTGCTTTCCCGGGCTCCATGTTTGCGTCCTGGGTTCACCCTGCCATGCCGAACTAAGCAGACACAGCCACAACACTGCAGTAGCGTGTGTAGCCTAGGATGGCACTCTATGCACACTACCATCTCCCAGTGTAGGCATCGCTTGGCCTTTTACTCTGGCGCTCAGGCGGATTCTCAGACTAGGCCAGTGTTTTCCCCACAGGAAAGGAGAGGTGACAGGATCCCTGCACACCACCCGTGCACTGAATAGGGAGCTTTGGGGGACTGTCCCCACTACTTCCCCTTAAACCCCGTGCCTCCTCCAAGCTTCCACATCCTGGAGGAAGATGGCATCTGACTCCCCGTTATTTCAGGGAGCTGTTTCTGCGAGTTCAGTGTAGGCGCCTGGTGGGTAGCGCATGTCTGGCCCAGGGACAGGTGGCCAAGGAGCTGCTGTTTCCTTGGGCTCAGAGGCTCAGGACAGGCATGCTTTCTGCCCAGACTCCTTCCTAAGAGAGGAGCACACGCCCTGCCCTACTCATCCCCTCCTGTCTCCTTAGCAGCCAGGCTTCTGTCTCTCTGCACTGGGAGCGGGTGACACTTGTATTGCCACTGGCCGCTGTGCCTGCCAGGGCCGGCTCTCCTGCTTCGCAACCGTTTCCAGACCAGAAGGCCAATGGCTCCTGCTCTTCTCCCCAGCAGCGTGCTGCACCTTCCACAGACTTGCTCCTCGGGACCGCAGTAAAAAACGTGTCCCTTTCCTTAAGGCTCATTCCACAGGTGCAACCGCGCTTCTCTCTCAGGCAGAGGGGATGCCCAGGCATAGAGGATTTTGCTCCATGCGAGTTTATTACACCGTGCTGAGGAGACCAGCTCAGGCAACAGGAGCATCCCTCAGACCGGACTCTGATTTCCCAAAGAATGCTGTGCTTTCCCAGAGGGGATGCCCGGGCAAAGAAGCTTTCGCTCTATGCGGGTTTCTCCCATAGTGCTGCGAATACTAGGCTAAGGCAAGCAGCAACAGCAGCCCACAGAACCGACTCTGATTTCCCAGCGACTGCTATGCTTTCGCAGAGGTTTTCAGCTTGGCACGAACCGCACTTCACTGCTGCTTCCTCAGCAAGGCTTTGGGTGTTCGCTCTGTCGCATCAGGGAAGAAGAGCCGCGGGAGAGCCAGTGTCTCTTGTGTCTTGCTTTCCCGGGCTCCATGTTGACACCCTGGGTACACCCTGCCAGACCGAACTAAGCAGACACAGTCACGACCCTGCATCAGCGTGCGTGGCCTAAGATGGCACTCTATGCACACTACCATCTCCCGGTGTAGGCAACGCTTGGCCTTTGGCACTGGACCTCAGGCTGACTCGCGGACAAGGCCAGTGCCTTCCCCACAGGAGAGGAGAGGCGACAGGATCCCTGAACACCGCTGTTCACTGGAATGGGGAGCTTTGGGGGATTGTCCCCACTCCTTCCCCCGCAAACCCCCTGCCACCGAAAACGCTGTCACATGTTTGAGGAAGATGGCATGTGACTGCCCGTTTCTCGAGGGAGCTGTTTCTGCGAGTTCCGGGTATGGCACCTGGTAGCTAGCCCAAGTCTGCCCTACAGACAGTTGGTCAAGGAGATGCAGTCCCCTTGGGACAAGAGGCACAGGACAGGCCTGCCTTCTGCCCAGACTCCTTCTTCAGAGTGGCGCATGCGTCCCTGCCCTAGTCGTCCCCTCATGTCTCCTTAGGAACCAGGCTTTGTCTCTCCACACAGAGGGCGGGTGACACTTGTCTTGCCACCGGCCTGCTGTTCCTGCCATGGCAGGCTACCCTGCTTCCCATCCTTTTCCTGACCACAAGGCCAATGGCTCCTTCTCTTCTCTGGGGGCGGCGTGCTCTGCCTTCCCCAGACTTCCTCCTGGGGAGTGCAGTGTCAGACGTGTGCAACCACGCTTCTCTCTCAGATCTCAAATACACAACATAACCCTACACCTAAAGGAGTTGGAGAAAGAACAACAAAGAAAGCCTAAACCCAGCAGGAGAAGAGGAATAATAAAGATCAGAGCAGAAATCAATGAAATAGAAACAAACAAACAAACAAACCCAAACCACAAAAAACCAACAATAACAAAAAAAACAATAGAACAAATCAACGAAACTAGGAGCTGGTTTTTTGAAAGAATTAATAAGATTGATAAACCCCTTTCCAGACTTATCAAAAAGAAAAGAGAAAGAACCCAAATAAATAAAATCATGAATGAAAGAGGAGAGATCACAACCAACACCAAAGAAATACAAACAATTATTAGAACATACTATGAGCAACTCTACGCCAACAAATTCAACAATCTGGAAGAAATGGATACATTCCTAGAGACATATAAACTACCACAACTGAACCAGGAAGAAATAGAAAACCTGAGCAGTCCAATAACCAGTACGGAGATTGAAACAGTCATCAAAAATCTCCAAACAAGCAAAAGCCCCGGGCCAGATGGCTTCCCAGGGGAATTCTACCAAACATTTAAAGAAGAATTAATTCCTATTCTCATGATACTGTTCCAAAAAAATATAAATGGAAGGAAAACTCCCAAACTTTTTTTTTCTGAGGCCAGCCTCACCTTGATCCCAAAACCAGACAAGGATCCCATCAAAAAAGAGAACTACAGACCAATATCCTTGATGAACACAGATGCGAAAATTCTCACCAAAATACTAGCCAATAGGATTCAACAGTACATTAAAAGGATTATTCACCACGACCAACTGGGATTTATTCCAGGGCTACAAGGTTGGTTCAACATCTGCAAATCAATCAATGTGATACAACACATCAATAAAACATATGATACTCTCCATAGTTGCTGAAAAAGCATTTGGCTTAGTGCAGTATCCCTTCCTGATTAAAACTCTTCAAAGTGTAGGGATAGAGGGCACATATTATCAATATTATCAAAGCCATCTATGAAAAACCCACTGCAAATATCATTCAATGGAGAAAAACTGAATACTTTTCTGCTGAGGTCAGGAACACGGCAGGGATGTCTGTTATCACCACTGCTATTCAACATCGTATTAGAAGTCCTAGCCTCAGCAATCAGACAACAAAAAGAAATTAAAGGCATCCAAATTTTGCCAAATTGGCAGAAGAGAATTCAAACTATCCCTTTTTGCAGATGATATGATACTGTATGTGGAAAACTTAAAGGACTCCACTCCAAATCTGCTATAACTTGTATAGAAATTCTGTAAAGTGTCAGGATATAAATCAATGAACAGAAATTGGTTGCATTTTTTTTTATACCAACAAGACTGAAGAAATAGAAATTAAGGAGTGAATCTCATTTACAATTGCACCCAAAACCCTAAGATACCTAGGAATAAACCTAACAAAGAATCTATACGCAGAAAACTCTAAAGTACTCATGAAAGAAATTGAAGAAGACACAAAGAAATGGAAAAATGTTCCATGCTCCTGTATTGGAAGAACAAATATTGTGAAAATGTCTATGCTACCTAAAGCAATCTACACATTTAATGCAATCCCTATCAAAATCCCATTCATTTTTTTCAAAGAAATGGGACAAATCATTCTAAAATATATATGGAACCAGAAAATACCTCTAATAGCCAGAGGAATATTGAAAAAGAAAGCCAAAGTTGTTGGCATCACAATTCCAGACTTCAAGCTCTATTACAAAGTTGTCATCATCAAGATAGTAGGGAACTGTCCCCAAAACAGACATAGATCAATGGAACAGAATAGAGAGCCCTGAAATACACCCTCAACTCTATGGTCAACTAATCTTCAACAAAGCAGGAAGGAATGTCCTATGGAAAAAAGACAGCCTCTTCAACAAATGGTGTTGGGAAAATTGAACATCCACATGCAGAAAAATGAAATTGGACCATTTCCTTACACCATACATGAAAATAGATTGGAAATGGATGAAGAAGCATAATGTGAGGAAGGAATCCATCAAAATCCTTGAGGAGAGAACAGGTAGCAACCTCTTTGACCTCAGCAGCAGCAACTTCTTCCTAGGAACATCGCCAAAGGCAAGGGAAGCAAGGGCAAGAATGAACTATTGGGATTTCATCAGATCAAAAAGCTTTTGCACAGCAAAGGAAACAGTTAACAAAGCCAAAAGATGACTGTCAGAAGTTATCTGGGAGAAGATATTTGCAAATGACATACCAGATAAAGGGCCACTACCTATCCAAAATCTATAAAGAGCTTATCAAACTCAACACCCTAAGAACAAATAATCGAATGCAAAAATGGGCAGAGGACATGAACAGACATTTCTGCAAAGAATACATCCAAATGGCCAACAGACACATGAAAAAATGCTCCACATCACTCGGCATCAGGGAAATACAAATCAAAACCAGAATGAGATACCACCTCACACCTTTCAGAATGGCGAAAATGAACAAGTCAGTCAATGACAGATGCTGGCGAGGATGTGGAGAAAGGGCAACCCTCCTACACTGTACGTGGGAATGCAAGCTGGTGCAACCACTCTGGAAAACAGCGTGGAGGTGCCTCAAAAAGCTGAAAATAGAACTACCCTATGACCCAGTGATTGTAGTACTGGATATATACCCTAAAGATACAAACGTGGCATTCTGAAGGGGCACATGCACCCAAATGTTTATAGCAGCAATGTCCACAATAGTTAAACTATGGAAAGAACCTAAATGTCCTTCAACAGATCAATCAATAAATAAGATGTGGTATATATGTACAATGGGATACTGTGCAGCCATCAAAAGAAATGAAATCCTGCTATTTGTGAGGACATGGATGGAACTAGAGGGTATTATGCTTGTCGAAATAAATCAATCTGAGAAAGTCAACTATCATATGATCTCCCTGATATGATGAAGTGGAGATGCAACATAGGCGGTTTTGGGTGTACGAAAAGAAAAATAAAAGAAGATGGGATTGGGAGGGAGACAAACCATAAAAGACTGAATCTCACAAAACAGACTGAGGGTTGCTGGGAGGAGGTGTGTTGGGAGAGGATGGTGGGGGTATGGACATTGGGGAGGGCAGGTACTATGGTGAGTGATGGTGAGTGCTGTGAAATGTGTAAACCTGGTGATTCAGGTACCTGAATCACTGTACCCCTAGGGATAAAAACACATTATATGTTTATAAAAAATTAAAAAATATAATTTAAAAAATCCATTAAAGAAAAAACACATATTGCAAGCCCAGAGCTAATCTCATATTCAATCAAAAAAGTTTGAAAGTTTTCCCCTTAAAGATCAGAAAAAAGACAAGTGTGTCCACTTTCACTACTCTCATTTGACATAGTACTGGATGTCCTAGCCAGAGAAACAAGGAACACAAAGAAATAAAAGACTCCAAAAAAAAAAAAAAAAAGGAAGAAATCCTATAGTGTTTGTCCTTCCTGTCTTTCCTATTTCAGTTTAGTTTATGCCCTCTGGGTCCATCAATGATCCAAAGGACATAAATCCCATCCTATTCTAAGGCTCAGTAATGTTCCATTTCCTCTAGGTTGCTTACCTTATTTGCATATAGTTGTTGGTCATAATTTCTGATGGTTGATCTTATTTCCTTGGTGTTAGTCATGATCTCTCCCCTTTCATTCATAATTTTACTTATTTGGGAACACTCTCTCTTCTTTTGGAATAGTTTGGCCAGTGATTTCTCAATCTTTTTGAGTCTTTTAAAGAACCAGCTGCTAGTTTCATTATGTGTTCTGTATCTCTAGTTCCTAACTCATTGATCTCTGCTTTAATCTTGATTCTCTCCCTGTCTTTGTCTGGAACAAGGGCATGCTGCTTGGTCCCTGAGAAAGGTAGGCCAGGAATCCCAGAGGGGAGGGGCACCCGGAGCATACTGTCTCACCCACAGACGCCTCCATGGCGCACTAGATAGGCTCAGGCCAATGCTCATCTAGGCCATCAAGTATTTCTTCACACCTACAGGTGGAAAGATAAAGGGATCAGGGCTACTGATACCAGCTCCCTGCCTTGGAAACACACTGAGGTCCTTTGGGGAAACCCTGGGCATCCACAGAGAATCTGTGTTGTGGCGTCCTCGTCCCTCCCTCCCCGGGGACTATCATCCACCCAGCATAAGCACAGACCCTCCCATCCACTCTACCCTCAGGGCCAATGGGACAGCAGGCTCTCTTCCAGATGAAGAGCAGAGGTGCCAAAACACAACGTCATGGGGCTTGCCATCCATCCAGAATCTCTCCGTGAGAACAGATGGGGAAAGTCCCCAGCATCTGAGGAAGAAATGCACTGTTTGGACTCTTGAGTATTTTGATTTTGTCATTTTCCAGTGGCTTCTACCTTGCGTTTCCCCTTGCAGTACTACTCAAAATGTCAAAATAATTGTTCCTCCAAGAATACAAGTCAGCCATCAGATCTACCCAGAAATCAGATCCTAAGTACCATCTAGATGGGATGTCCTCCAATCTTCTTAGTGGGATGCAGTCCGAAGGCTCAACTAGCTTGGATGACCCAGGAACTAGGAAACTGCCACCTTCCAGGAGAAGAAGTGACCCGAAGCAGGGATGGTAGGAAAACACACTTGGATCATTGGTGTCTTCCTGTTAGAATGATGGCAGAAAAGAGATGGAGGAGAATTCTCAATGAATATTCATAACAAAGGAAGCTTTGCTAAGAGAGTCACACTGAAACTAGAGTGTGAAGGACAATCAGGAAGGAAATCATAGGACTATCTCCTGTTTCAAGTATCTGAGTACCATGAACTTTTAACTCCTGGCACAGGGACCTGCTCATTGGGAATCCACCACAACCTGGTACACATTCTTCTACTCTGGACTGAAAGAGAGACAAAGTAACGCCTGTAAGCCGCCAGGACTCATCATCATTCTTTCAAAACAAGTGCCTTTGCTTTTCCCTCACGAACCTGTACTCCCTGCTCAAAATCAGTAGCACACCTGATTTCTCTCCACGCTGTGTCTCCCAGATGATGGTCCATAAGTCCCCAAACAAAAGTGTCTTTTTTTGCTTCTTTCTTTCCCAGCACCTGCTTCTTGACTGACACACTGATATACCAATGCAAAGGGCCATGTGAGGCTATTTGTACATCGTCAGGTCATGGCAAATGTCAGAGAAAACATTAAAATGCTGAAGTCCACCTCACCTTAAATTCAGATTCCTGAAATTGATGTGTTCCCAGTTTGGTCTTTTCGGAAAATTTCTTTCCAAAAAACCAGCCCAGGGTGTCGGAATTGAAATGTCTATTTTGACAGAATGTCAGAAATCCATGCAATTTCCTCCATCATAGTCTATAAGCTACTCGAAATAGCTACACTTTTTTTTTCACACCACCACTACCAAGAAAACCCTCGCCAAGTCATAAACAACAATTAACTGTTATCTGACATTTGCCAAAGTGACAGAGGTTACTTGATATTGTTCAAATCTTAATTCCTTAAAAGTACATATGCTCATAAGATCCTTAAGAAATTTTTCCAAAACTGTGCCAGAATAATGATAGATTTAGATACCAATTAGATAAAATGGTATAATTGTGTTACCTGAAGTGGCTTGACAATTGTATTGTCATGTATAAATATGTGCTGTTACTCAGGGTTTTGTTTTCCTCCCATAGTATTATGTTGAATAAATCATAAAATATTTTTATTTACGTTTCATTTTTATAAATGTGCTTATTTATCGTGTAAGAATTGTATTCACTTCTTTGCCAGAGACATAGAGCTCACAAATAGGCAGAGCAGCAGGCTGAGGCAGCGGGAGAAGCAGGCTTTCCTTCCCTAGGCAGGTAGCTCGACTTGGGCTTGATCCCAGGGCCTGGACCTGAAACGAAAGCAACTGCTTAAGTGACTGAGAAACCCAGGTACCCCAGGTAGAAATTATTTTAAAGAGATCACGTTATATTTGCTGCTTACAAATGCCTATATCCCCTGGGATTTTGCGAAGGAGTTCTGAATTGTCACTTTTCAGGAGAACACACAGCAGTGACCAGTCCTGCAGGGACTTAAAATGGTTGTGGCCCCCAGCATTCCAAGCTCCAGGGGGTGCAAGGATAAGAGGTCAAGCCAGCAGAGAGGTTTGGGGTCCAAACACTCCAGAGTGCAGAGACTGACCTCGGCAGCCAAGACGGGCCTGCCCAGATGTCACCTGCCTCATCCTCTGTGTCCATGTAAGGACACCACGCATGCATGCCATGTATGCAGGCCCCGGAGGCTCCATCCAGTGATCGAGAAGACCCACTGTCCATAAAGGGTGACCCTCCCTGCAGACAGGAAATTGAGGATGGGTGGGAGGCAAGAGGGAGGTCAGTGCACTAAGGGCCTTTGAAATCAGACACTTACGGGAATCCAGTGTTTTCAAAGAGTATCTCTCTGTCCCCTGCAGAAAGGGCACCTTGGGATCCAAATTAATGCAACTCACTGGAAAACAACAGACATATGTTTGTATCCTTAGCTCATGGCTCAGGCAGTCCACCACACAGACAATATTAGTAACTGTCATCCTTGGCACCAAGGCTCTCCTGGAAGGAAAACAAGCCCTTCTTGTGGAGGAGAGCCCCGCAGGAAGTCCCTTTTTTTTTTTAACATATTTACTTATTCAACACAGGAGGCATGACTTGGGTGAGGGGCACAGGGAGAAACTCTCCCCCCTGAGCAGGGATCCTGATGCTAGGTTTGATCCCTGGACTCCAAGAGGAGTACCTGAGCTGATGGCCAATACTTAATCCACTGAGCTACCCAAGAAGTCCTAGTTAGACTTTGTGAAACAATGTCTTATAAATAGGAGTTTTACAGAGTAGCAGATGTAAAATGAACATTTAAGTTTCTTATGTGCCCTCAGGAATATTTTTTTAAATAAAAGAAAAATAGTTATTTAACATACAGTGCAGCTTTGCTTTCTGCAGTAGAATTCAGGGACTCAGCTAATTCAGTTTGAATCAGCTTGGGAGCCGAGCAGAACACCGGTATCAGTGGGGATCTACTGGCCTTCAGGAAGGTCGTGGGTGACAGTGCTGACCTTACAAACAGGTGGGGGAACATGGCCAATGCTACACATTCCTGGTTCTTCACTAGGGCTCCATTTGGAAGAAACTATTACATTTTTTATGTCAGGGCCGCAAACACAGAGGTGACTGAGGGCTGAGTCTTGTCTAATGGCACTCGGTCTCCCCTAAAGAAACACTGGCAAGGGGGAGGAGTCAAGATGGCGGAGAAGTAGCAGGCTGAGACTACTTCAGCTAGCCAAAGATCAGCTAGATAGCTTATCTAAAGATTGCAAACACCTGAAAATCCATCGGCAGATCGAAGAGAAGAAGAACAGCAATTCTGGAAACAGAAAAACAACCACTTTCTGAAAGGTAAGACTGGCGGAGAAGTGAATCCAAAGCGACAGGAAGATAGACCCAGGGAGGAGGGGCCGGCTCCCGGCAAGCGGTGGAGCAATGGCGCACAAAATCAGGACTTCTAAAAGTCTGCTCCACTGAGGGACATCGCTCCAGAGGCTAAACGGGGGCGAAGCCCACGCGAGGTCAGCGTGTCCTCAGGTCACGCAGGGTCACAAAATGATCGGGGGTGTCTGAGTGTCGCAGAGCTTGCGGGTATTGGAACGGGAAAGCCGGCTACAGAGACAGAGCCGACAGTAAGCTCACAGCTCGGTGTTACCTTGAACCGGTCGCAGGCTCGGTGAGCTCGGAGCGCAGCCGGAGGTCAGGCAGACAGGAGTAACTGGGCGCGGTTCTCTGAGGGCGCACTGAGGAGTGAGGCCCTGGGCTCTCGGCTCCTCTGGGCCGGAGACCAAGAGGCCGCAATTTGTATTCCCCGTCCACCAGGAACTCTACGGAAAACGCTCAGGGAACAAAAGCTCCTGAAAGCAAACCCGAGCGGATTACTCACCCCAGCCCCTGATAAGGGCGGTGCAATTCTGCCTGGGGCAAAGACACTTGAGAATCACTACAGCAGTCCCCTCCCCAGAAGATCAACAAGAAATCCAGGGGAGACCAAGTTCACCTACCAAGGAGTGCAGTTTCAATACCAAGGAGAGCAGCAGAATTCCAGAGGAGGAAAAAGCAAAGCACGGAACTCATGGCTTTTTCCCTGTGATTGTTTTTAGTCTTGCAGTTAATTTAATTTTTTCTTTTTCATTTTTTGTTTTTTTGTCTCGCCTTGTGGTTAAATTTTTTTTAACTTTTACCTTTTTCTTTTTTAACGTTTTTTAACTAGTTTATCTAATATATATATATATTTTTTTCTTTTTTATATTTTTCTTATTTGTTTTCTTTTTTTAAAAATTCTTTTCTTTTCTTTTTTTTTCCTTTTTCCTTTTTTTTTTTCTTTCTTCCTTTTTGAACCTCTTTTTATCCCCTTTCTCCCCCCTCACGATTTGGGATCTCTTCTAATTTGGTTAAAGCATATTTTCCTGGGGTTGTTGCCACCCTTTTAGTATTTTACTTGCTCCTTCATATACTCTTATCTGGACAAAATGACAAGACGGAAAAATTCAACACAAAAAAAAGAACAAGAGGCAGTACCGAAGGCTAGGGACCTAATCAATACAGACATTGGTTATATGTCAGATCTAGAGTTCAGAATGACAATTCTCAAGGTTCTAGCCGGGCTCGAAAAAGGCATGGAAGATATTAGAGAAACCATCTCGAGAGATATAAAAGCCCTTTCTGGAGAAATAAAAGAACTAAAATCTAACCAAGTTGAAATAAAAAAAGCTATTAATGAGGTGCAATCAAAAATGGAGGCTCTCACAGCTAGGATAAATGAGGCAGAAGAAAGAATTAGTGATATAGAAGACCAAATGACAGAGAATAAAGAAGCTGAGCAAAAGAGGGACAAACAGCTACTAGACCATGAGGGGAGAATTCGAGAGATAAGTGACACCATAAGACAAAACAACATTAGAATAATTGGGATTCCAGAAGAAGAAGAAAGAGAGAGGGGAGCAGAAGGTATACTGGAGAGAATTATTGGGGAGAATTTCCCCAATATGGCAAAGGGAACGAGCATCAAAATTCAGGAGGTTCAGAGAACACACCTCAAAATCAACTAGAATAGGCCCACACCCCGTCACCTAATAATAAAATTTACAAGTCTCAGTGACAAAGAGAAAATCCTGAAAGCAGCCCGGGAAAAGAAGTCTGTAACATACAATGGTAAAAATATTAGATTGGCAGCTGACTTATCCACAGAGACCTGACAGGCCAGAAAGAGCTGGCATGATATTTTCAGAGCACTAAACGAGAAAAACATGCAACCAAAAATACTATATCCAGCTAGGCTATCATTGAAAATAGAAGGAGAGATTAAAAGCTTCCAGGACAAACAAAAACTGAAAGAATTTGCAAACACCAAACCAGCTCTACAGGAAATATTGAAAGGGGTCCTCTAAGCAAAGAGAGAGCCTACAAGTGGTAGATCAGAAAGGAACAGAGACCATATACAGTAACAGTCACTTTACAGGCAATACAATGGCACTAAATTTATATCTCTCAATAGTTACCCTGAATGTTAATGGGCTAAATGCCCCTGTCAAAAGACACAGGGTATCAGAATGGATAAAAAAACAAAACCCATCTATATGTTGCCTCCAAGAAACTCATTTTAAGCCCGAAGAAACCTCCAGATTTAAATTGAGGGGGTGGAAAAGAATTTACCATGCTAATGGACATCAGAAGAAAGCAGGAGTGGCAATCCTTATTTCAGATTAGATTTTAAGCAAAAGACTATAATAAGAGACGAGGAAGGAAACTATATCATACTCAAAGGGTCTGTCCAACAAGAAGATCTAACAATTTTAAATATCTATGCCTACAATGTGGGAGCAGCCAACTATATAAACCAATTAATAACAAAATCAAAGAAACACATCAACAATAATAAAATAATAGTAGGGGACTTTAACACTCTCCTCACTGAAATGGACAGATCATCCAAGCAAAAGATCAGCAAGAGAATAAAGGCCTAAATGACACTGGACTAGATGGACATCACAGACATATTCAGAACATTTCATCCCAAAGCAACAGAATACACATTCTTCTCTAGTGCACATGGAACATTCTCCAGAATAGATCACATCCTCGGTCCTAAATCAGGACTCAACCGGTATCAAAAGATTGGGATCATTCCCTACATATTTTCAGACTACAATTCTCTGAAGCTAGAATTCAACCACAAGAGGAAGTTTGGAAAGAACCCAAATGCATGGAGACTAAACAGCATCCTTCTAAAGAATGAATGGGTCAACTGGGAAATTAAAGAAGAATTGAAAAAAATCATGGAAACAAATGATAATGAAAATACAACGGTTCAAAATCTGTGGGACACAACAAAGGCAGTCCTGAGAGGAAAATATATAGCGATACAAGCCTTTCTCAAGAAACAAGAAAGGACTCAGGTACACAACCTAACCCTACACCTAAAGGAGCTGGAGAAAGAACAAGAAAGAAACCCTAAGCCCAGCAAGAGAAGAGAAATCATAAAGGTCAGAGCAGAAATCAATGAAATAGAAACCAAAAAAAAAC
This sequence comes from Mustela lutreola, assembly GCF_030435805.1. Taxonomy (NCBI): domain Eukaryota; kingdom Metazoa; phylum Chordata; class Mammalia; order Carnivora; family Mustelidae; genus Mustela; species Mustela lutreola. Next base: position 1,093,670 of record NC_081307.1, read on the forward strand.
AATAGAACAAATCAATGAAACTAGGAGCTGGTTCTTTGAAAGAATTAATAAAATCGATAAACCCCTGGCCCGACTTATCAAAAAGAAAAGAGAAAGGATCCAAATAAATAAAATCACGAATGAAAGAGGAGAGATCACAACTAACACCAAAGAAATACAAACTATTATAAGAACATACTATGAGCAACTCTACGCCAATAAATTTGACAATCTGGAAGAAATGGATGCATTCCTAGAAACATATAAACTACCACAACTGAACCAGGAAGAAATAGAAAGCCTCAACAGACCTATAACCAGTAAGGAGATTGAAACAGTCATTAAAAATCTCCAAACAAACAAAAGCCCAGGGCCAGACGGCTTCCCGGGGGAATTCTACCAAACATTTAAAGAAGAATTAATTCCTATTCTCCTGAAAATGTTCCAAAAAATAGAAGTGGAAAGAAAACATCCAAAGTCATTTTATGAGGCCAGCATCACCTTGATCCCAAAACCAGACAAGGATCCCATCAAAAAAGAGAGCTATAGACCAATATCCTTGATGAACACAGATGCGAAAATACTCAACAAAATACTAGCCAATAGGATTCAACAGTACATTAAAAGGATTATTCACCACGACCAAGTGGGATTTATTCCAGGGCTGCAAGGTTGGTTCAACATCCGCAAATCAGTCAATGTGATACAACACATCAATAAAAGAAAGAACGAGAACCATATGATACTCTCAATAGATGCTGAAAAAGCATTTGACAAAGTACAGCATCCCTTCCTGATCAAAACTCTTCAAAGTGTAGGGATAGAGGGCACATGCCTCAATATCATCAAAGCCATCTATGAAAAACCCACCGCAAATATCATTCTCAATGGAGAAAAACTGAAAGATTTTCCGCTAAGGTCAGGAACATGGCAGGGATGTCCATTATCACCACTGCTATTCAACATAGTACTAGAGGTCCTAGCCTCAGCGATCAGACAACAAAAGGAAATTAAAGGCATCCAAATAGGCAAAGAAGAAGTCAAATTATCACTCTTCGCAGATGATATGATACTATATGTGGAAAACCCAAAAGACTCCACTCCAAAACTGTTAGAACTTATACAGGAATTAAGTAAAGTGTCAGGATATAAAATCAATGCACAGAAATCAGTTGCATTTCTCTACACCAACAGCAAGACAGAAGAAAGAGAAATTAAGGAGTCAATCCCATTTAAAATTGCACCCAAAACCATAAGATACCTAGGAATAAACCTAACCAAAGAGGCACAGAATCTATACTCAGAAAACTATAAAGTACTCATGAAAGAAATTGAAGAAGACACAAAGAAATGGAAAAATGTCCCATGCTCCTGGATTGGAAGAATAAATATTGTGAAAATGTCTATGCTACCTAAAGCTATCTACACATTTAATGCAATTCCTATCAAAGTACCATCCATCTTTTTCAAAGAAATGGAACAAATAATTCTAAAATTTATATGGAACCAGAAAAGACCTCGAATAGCCAAAGGGATATTGAAAAAGAAAGCCAACGTTGGTGGCATCACAATTCCGGACTTTAAGCTCTATTACAAAGTTGTCATCATCAAGACAGCATGGTACTGGCACAAAAACAGACACATAGATCAATGGAACAGAATAGAGAGCCCAGAAATAGACCCTCAACTCTACAGTCAACTAATCTTCGACAAAGCAGGAAAGAATGTCCAATGGAAAAAAGACAACCTCTTCAATAAATGGTGCTGGGAAAATTGGACAGCCACACACAGAAAAATGAAATTGGACCATTTCCTTACACCACACACAAAAATAGACTCAAAATGGATGAAGGACCTCAATGTACGAAAGGAATCCATCAAAATCCTTGAGGAGAACACGGGCAGCAACCTCTTTGACCTCTGCCGCAGCAACATCTTCCTAGGAACAACGCAAAAGGCAAGGGAAGCAAGGGAAAAAATGAACTACTGGGATTTCATCAAGATCAAAAGCTTTTGCACAGCAAAGGAAATAGTTAACAAAATCAAAAGACAACTGACAGAATGGGAGAAGATATTTGCAAATGACATATCAGATAAAGGACTAGTGTCCAGAATCTATGAAGAACTTAGAAAACTCAACACCCAAAGAACAAATAATCCAATCAAGAAATGGGCAGAGGACATGAACAGACATTTCTGCAAAGAAGACATCCAGATGGCCAACAAACACATGAAAAAGTGCTCCATATCACTGGGCATCAGGGAAATACAAATCAAAACCACAATAAGATATCACATCACACCAGTCAGAATGGCTAAAATAAACAAGTCAGGAAATGACAGATGCTGGCGAGGATGCGGAGAAAGGGGAACCCTCCTCCACTGTTGGTGGGAATGCAAGCTGGTGCAGCCACTCTGGAAAACAGCATGGAGGTTCCTCAAAATGTTGAAAATAGAACTTCCCTATGACCCAGCAATTGCACTATTGGGTATTTACTCTAAAGATACAAACGTAGTGATCCAAAGGGGCACGTGCACCCGAATGTTTATAGCAGCAATGTCCACAATAGCCAAACTATGGAAAGAACCTAGATGTCCATCAACAGATGAATGGATCAAGAAGATGTGGTATATATACACAATGGAATACTATGCAGCCATCAAAAGAAATGAAATCTTGCCATTTGCGACAACATGGATGGAACTAGAGTGTATCATGCTTAGCGAAATAAGTCAAGCAGAGAAAGACAACTATCATATGATCTCCCTGATATGAGGAAGTGGTGATGCAACATGGGGGCTTAAGTGGGTAGGAGATGAATCAATGAAACAAGATGGGATTGGGAGGGAGACAAACCATAAGTGACTCTTGATCTCACAAAACAAACTGAGGGTTGCTGTGGGGAGGGGGTTTGGGAGAAGGGGGTGGGATTATGGACATTTGGGAGGGTATGTGCTTTGGTGAGTGCTGTGAAGTGTGTAAACCTGGTGATTCACAGACCTGTACCCCTGGGGATAAAAATATATGTTTATAAAAATAAAAATTATAATAAAATTTCAGCTATGAAAAAAAGATAAAGAGATCAACATCCCATAAAAAAAAAAAAAAGAAACACTGGCAAAGGGAATTTGAGATTGTGAGGGCAGCTCTTGGTTCAGGGGTTCAGAGTGTTTTCTCAGGGGCACTGAGTGGTTGTCAGGGGCTTGGGATCTCCATCCACAGTTAAACAACAGCATTCCTGTCCCAGATCCATCCCTCATCAGGGTGGCAACTCTTGACAGTCCCTTTACCACACTACATTTCAGTGCCTTCCACTGTGAAATGGGGCTTCCAGCCTGTTTCCACTCCCATTGGTGCTGCTGTGGGGAGGATAGGAGAAAGGGACATGGATTCTCTGTTGGCTATAAAGCATCATTCTCATGTGAAGGATAAAGAGGGGGCTTCCATCCTCCCATGCACTGGAGATATCCCAAATCCTATGTCTGGATTCACCCACAGCCAGCCGTGTAGCTGATTCCCTAGGCAGTATGTTCCTCAACACCTGCAGAGCAACTGGGAAGCATCCCGTTCTTTCCTATGTACCAGGGGCTCCTTGTGGTAAATCACTTGGGACACCCTGATGGCACACTAATGTCTAGGCCGGAGGACAGAGAAACCGGGCACAGAGGGCTTTCAGGGATGCTCTTGGGTAGGTCTGGCTGCTCAATGGGATGTAAACCCAGGCCATCAGGCATGCTGACTGCGCTCTGCTGCATTTCTGTAATGTCTATGCTAAATACAAGCAGATGCCCACAGAACCTGTGGTGTGGGAGGGGGCGGAATTCAGAGCACAGCACATGGTGACATCTTCCTAAGTCCCACCTGGAGGGAGCAATGCCTGCTGTGCAGCTGGTGAGTAGGGGGAGGAGATTGTTGGACTAGAAGTAAAGAATGTCGAATCCTGGGCACCTGGGTGGCTCAGTGGGTTAAAGCCTCTGCCTTCGGCTTGTGTCATGTTCTCAGGGTCCTGGGGTCGAGACCTGCATCGGGCTCTCTGCTCAGCAGGGATCCTGCTTCCTCCTCTCTCTGCCTACTTGTGATCTCTGTCTGTCAAATAAATAAATAAAAATATAAAAAAAATGTCGAATCCCCCTATGGTCTTCTGTCAACAAGATGCCAACACTACTCTCTATTTCTATGTGTCATCCAGCAATCTCTGTGGATCATCCCCCTGAGAATGCAGAGGCATCCACTACCATGCCAGCCCCTCCACAAGTACCCAAGAGGAATATACGGTTCTTCCTCCAGGATCAGGTCTACCCCATCAGGGACACCCAAGAATGTACCTTGGATATTGACTCATTACGTTGATTGGAGACACATTTTTCTACTCAGTAATACAGACATAACCCAAGCTTTCAAAATGCTGAGACACAATTTCCTATGATTTCACTGGTAGCAGTTTCCCTCTATGCTGTCCATCACCATTAAATCCAGAAGTCAAGATGGAATTCTGACTCAAACTGGATCCAAGGGACACCGGAAAAAAGTGCCTACACAGGTCCATATAGCTCTCTCCAGGAAACATGGTTCTTAGATGTGTATGAAGGAAGAGACTATTTTTTCCACCAGTAACACTGAACATAACAATGGAACAGAATACAAAGAAGGTTTTACGATCCCCCCCATCCACTTCCATCCATTAGCCACATCTTACATGAGTGTGCTAGGTACCTTCAAAGGAACAAAACGACCTCATATTTGGGGAACTAAAGTACCCAGTACATTCCATGTGTTTACCATTCTACAAATTGGGCAAATGCATTCTGTGATATCTTCTCATTCTGGAAACAGAAATATGTGCACGAATGTCTAAGACAGCTGGGTTCCCAATAGCCATAGACAGGCACAGCCCCCAAATCCATCATGGGAGAAAGGACACATCAAATGGCATACATTTGCACCATGGAGTGCTATTCAGGCATAAGAAGAAACAAAAGTTTCCAATATTTTAGGAAATAGAGGGGTCTTGGAAACCTAACACACATTTTGAGAGAATGCACACAAGGAAAGAGGTACATTACATGATCCCAGGCTTTGAGGACACTAGGGTAGGGACATTCGTAGACCCAGAAAATGGAAAGTACAGTGCAGGGAGGAAAGGGGGAGGGTCGGTCACGTTGTCATGGGTACAGAGGTTCCATGAGATAGGATGGCAAAGTTTTCCACATAGATGGCAGTTATGTCTACAAAGCATCAGGCATGTGAGCAGTGTCACTGAACATACATGTGCTAACAAATACAACCATCAATATTACTTAGATTCCATCACCAAAAAACCCACTACTCCAAGGCAATAGAGAACCAATAGGATCACAGCAGAAATGCAGGAGAGGCAGCTGAACTGGCCCCATGACCAGGTGAAGAAGTGGCAAGCTGGCTTGGCTTCACAGTGGGCAGGAGGGTTCAGGGGACCACACCCTGAAACCCAGTGTGCCTTGAGTGTTTCCCAGATTGACCCTGATGCTCAGGTCAAAACCCACTGATCACTCCCCCCCCCCCATTTGAAAGCCAAGGACCCGTTTCCCTTTTCCACCTTCTCCCCCACTCTGTGTTTCTATGTACACCAAGGATGTTGGCCCAGCAGCAAGTCAGGCCTTGCTTGGTCACTCTCACATCCATTCACTCTGGCCTCCCATACACATCAAGCAGAGTTAACTGCTAAGTCATTCCTGAGTAGTGAAGCCAATGTCCTGACAGCTCTTCTGTGTTATCATAGATCCTGTAGATGGTCAGTCCAATTACCTTCTTAGGGACTGGACAGAGGAAGGTGCCCCAACTCTCTCTGAGGTAAGCTCGCCTCTCTTTCTCAGAAACTGAAATGTTCCTTACTTGATTTCTTCTATCAGTGGAGGATGAAACTCTGGCACTTTACCTCCCATGGGAAGGGGGCAGCAGTCTCCCCTCATGGAGAAATGCTGGGTCCAACCTCTTATGGACAGTGGACCAAAAAAGGGTGATGACACAGGACAGCCACAGTTACAATCTCGATGGGATCAAACAACTTCTTCTGCAGAAAAGGTTTCTACTTGAAAAAAGAATGTTTTATCTGTTAATCAGAATGGACTTCAGAGATCTGCCAAGAAAAGCTCCAAAATCATTCCAAGTGCCCTCTTTAACTCGGGTTGGGGGACATAGACTCAACCAAGGGACCTCATTCAATTAACTGCCTGAAGTCCTCCCCAAACCAAAGAGCTGGCCCAACAGTGTACAGGATGCTGGGATCCTCACTGTGTTTTCTTTTTCCTAATCACAGGTAGACTTTGGGAGGAATGACAGCTGTACATACTTAAGAGCATCAGGATCTGGGAGGAAATCTAGAATACAAAGAAGCCTGCCCCTGAATCTGGGTTCCAACAAGGAATGGGGGTTGGGAGATACTGACTGAGACTGTCCAGTGAGGCATGGTCACCACGTTGTACAGGGCCTGGAAGAACTAGTACCTGTGGAAGGGTGATTTGTGTGCATGTTGGATGAAGGTCTTGTGTGTGTGGCTGTATGGTTGTGGGTCTGTGTCTATGTGTTATGCTTGTGAACACAAATGTGTGCCTTTCTCAGGAGATCTTTCTCATACTTTCATCACATTCAAAGTGTCACCCTGCCAAAACAGTCTCATCACCCTGCCACACTTTACATACTCCTTCCCTTGCTCACTATAGATGTACCTGGAGGATGTTTCTGTTTGCTTTTCTGAGATGGCCATGGCTCAGAGATGAATGATCCAAACCCTTGACCTCCTACTTGGAAAGCCAAGATTTGAGCTCAGGTTTCAATATGAAAGTTGCTCTGGGCTACACACCTGTGTTAGACCCTCAGCCAGGGGGTCATGATGTACCATAGGTGCTAGTTAGCAAAGGGGCACCAGCATCTGTGTATACAGCCAAAACCCTATATTCTATGAAGTTCCCGGTAAAGAACCATCATGACACATTGGCTTCCAAGGTCACAGATGCTGGGGAAGGATAGAAGCCCATGTTAAAGATTACAGCCTGGTCCCTGGACTCAAGGGCACAGAGAAAAGCCACATCCTTGTGCTCAAGCCCATAATGCTGGAAAGTGTGTGTACCCATGGAGGACAGAATAGGGCAGCATTAGGCATAGCCAGTCTCAATGTGTACACACGACCAACGGCAGAAAAGCATAACACAGAGAATTTAGTGTACTTGATAAGATTTCTGTAAGCCTCAGGAAGGATGAAATTCTCAAAGCACACACTCATGCACCACTGGCAAATAGGAAATCAAGGTCAAACTTGCTTGGAAAGGTTTGGACCCAACATTCCCGGGGCAAATCTCCTGAAAAGCCAGCCTACAGAGTGTCATCACACATTCCAGGAGTCCTTTGTGTAAGGAACTTCCCACTGGTCAGAACATCTGAGAGGGTTTGGACAGCCACTGTCTTCATCGCAAACACACACACATGGAACAGCTCAAGAATAGTGGAAGGAATACATCAAAGTTTATGTAGGCTACAATGTTAGTTTTCTCCAGCCTTGTACATGGGATTTTCTGAAGACAAATGATGAGTGAAGCAAACCACTAGGCTTCTTTTCTGAGGGTTGAATTCAGCCCGACAAGCAATGCCACTTTTTATGCTGTGCAAATTCTTAGAGACATGATGCATGCAGTCATAGTATATGGGGATTTTAGTCCCAGAACTCCAAAGAAGCAGCATGTGACACCTTAGTGGCATGTCAGTCAGGAGAGGTTATGGGACTTGGTCCTCACACAGAAACCAGGTTTAGGTTCACATGTATTGGACTATTTGACTTTGATCAGTCTTGTTTTAGCTAGAAAGACAAAAACCTTATTTCCTTCCTGCTCCTCTCGCATCCCTTCCTCTCTGCACCGAGGAGAAGGTCCAGCAGCAGTGCGGTCTGTACCTCCTATGCACGCACACACACACAAACACTTGCCTCCTGTCTTCATCCATCCAAACTCCCAGCCTACTTCCAGAGCAGCCACACCAGTGTCCTCACAGTGCCTCTGTATCCTCCTAGATTCCCCTGAGGACCTGATGGAAGAGCTACCCATTTTGAGGTCAGAGGAATTAACACAACTCTCACTCAGGTAAACACATTTTTCTTTAAGATTTTATTTATTTGCAAGAGAAAAATAAGGAGTCAGAGAGAGAGAGAGACAGACAGAGCATGGTAGTGCAAGCAGGGGGAGTAGCAGAGGGAGAGGAAGAAGCAGGCTCCTTTTCTGAGCAGGGTGCTCAATGTGCGGCTCCATCCCAGGACCCTAGGATCAGGTCCTGATCTGAAGGAAGAAGCTTCAATGTCTGTGCCGCTCTGTCCCCTCAGTAAAGTCATTTTGTACTTCTGAGGGACAAGCAGTGTTTGATTTCTCTTTCCATGAGTATCTGAGCATGTACATACCAGAGGGGAGAGACAATTTCCTTGGTGCTGAGAGCCTGCAGTGAGTTTATATCAGTAAGGGACACCATATTTAGAGAGGCACTGAGAAAACACCACCACCATTCCTTAAGCAATGGATGGTCATGAGCATTTTCCACCAGGTCATTCAGTCTAGGAAAATAGCTTTGATTTGAGTTGCTGAAGAAAATAGTCTTGGGATATTTGACATTCCAAGTTGGAGCCTTTTCTCGAGGTCATTTTCTCCTTCTCTGGATCATAAATTCAATGACTGCATCCCATATGGCTTGCTTCTGACACCAAGAGCACATTGATAAGTGCACATGGTGTGCACAGGATGCTGGGATCCTCACTGGGTTTCCCTTTCTCCAACTGCAGGAGGCAGCAACTGTAAAGGGGCCATGTGCATATTCTCCCATCAGTCACTTTGGGGATACATCTAGCTGAAGAACAAGGTAGGGCTTTGTCTATTCATTTGGTCTGGAGGGCTTCCTCCATTCTGAGTTCCTGCTCAGAGCGAAGGCTGGGGCAGACTGAACAAATGGAGTGTCCTGTACAAAACCAGGACCCTGTGCTACAGTCCCTGAAAACCAGTAGGTCATTCAGGTGGTGTGCTTGGTGCGTCTGAGGGTGGGGGCTTGTTTTTGTGGGGGTCTATGCGATGCAACTGGGCCTGTGGGTTTGATGAGTGCACGTGTTTCATCAGAAGACATCTCCCACTTAATGGAGTTCAGGATATGGGTCAAAGTTTCAAAGCCAAACCTCCTTCATCCCCACTGCACACACCCACCTAGGACACTACATTCCTCGCTGACCACAGATATACCTGGAGGGTTGCTTAGGATTCCCTTTCCTCAAACAGGGATGGGGAGAAAGGAAGCAGCACACATCTTTCCTAGCTGGGGACATTTCTCAGACAGGGTCAAAACACAAAAGAATCAGAACCTACTTCAGTCTACCAAAACATCATCACCAGACCTACAAAAATGCTCACATCTTGAATGCACAGAGGGAAGGCTCACTGGCAAATGGCAACTGTGAGGAACGCCTCATCATTAGCTTGGCACCCGATCAAATTTCCTGACATTCTGCTACATGGCCAGGTTAGCGAGTACCCTTCTCTTGCCTGGCCTCCGCTATCTCATGAAATTGCTGGTTCCTGATTGAGGACGGGTTGGGGGGACCTCCTGGGAAACTAGGTCCCACTGACTCAAAGGACACACACACATACCACAGGAAAGGAAGACTGGGAAAAATAAGCACTTTGAGGATGGGGACTCTTTTGTAATGTACATATGTCAGGACATAGAAATCCTATGTCTTTGGTTTTCTTCACCATGCATGTCTCAGGAACAAATAGAAACCTCTAGGGTACTTGTGCTTCCATTGAATGCAACCCTGCCACACAGTGTTCTTCTGAAGAAATACAATCTCCTAGAAGAGGTGAGATATAAGGAGGAGCCTCACAGGTTGATCCTGGCAAAGAAACAGTCTTGGCAATGACCATGACACAGTTGCTGGTTGGAGGAACTTGCCTGTCAGTACAACAGAGCATGCACAGTAGTGTTTACCCTCTTCTGATTGAAGAGATCACCCTGATTCAATTCCCTGTAGATAAAGTTCAGAGTCAATGTTTCTCTCTCCATCCCGGCTCCTTGCACTGACCATTCTTGATGAAGCATCAGCTTGCTCAGTCCATACCCATGTAACCCAACGTCTCCATCCATTCCCATGTATGCTGGCCCCAAGCTAAACTCCATGAGCTCTTCCTGACGAGCCCCACCAGTGGACTGAACATTCTGTGTATCTCTCCCTAGCTTCGATGGATGGACAGGTATGTGAACATTTCACAGGAATGACAGAGGAAGACACCCCATTTTTTATAAGAGTGGTACATCAGCCTTTCTTTGTGGGAGACACAAAATTCTTCTGGCTTTTTTAATCAAGGTCACATACAAAAATCTCAGCATACACAATTTACAAGGTAGGGAGAAGTCTGAGTAAGAGTCTTTTAACAAATTTTACCTAACCCCAGAGACATTGCAGGGAGGCGAGACAACTACAGGAGGACCATCTACCATCTGTAGGGCAGTGAGTTTTGGTACAGGTAGCAGCTATTTCTCCTTGCCACCTATTTTGTCCAGTGTAACCCAGAACGTGGAACCTGTAGGAAGACTGGGCCCATTTGTGTATGACTCATTTTGCTCTCTTATCTGGATAAGAGTTATGAAGATAAGAGTTATGAAGAGTTATAAAGGATAAGAGTTATCTTAACTCTTACCTCTTATCTCATTTGCTTTCTTTGGTATGTATACTTTGGGGCTCACAGGCCTCTAGCACACTTCTCCATCTTCCCCAGGAAAGAGGGGTCCTCTGCGCTTTGCAAAGTGGTGAAAGAGAACCTCAAAACCTCCCATCCCCCAGGGAACAAAAGAGTCACGCAAACAGGACAACGCATGATTTGATGATCTTACTGTATTCTTTCCTGAAATCACAGGTGTCCCAGCTGGAAGGGGAGGGTGGTAAGTATTCTGTACTCTAGAGTCACTCATTTCTTTGCAACAACCTGGAAAAGGGGAAAGGTGGGGCTTCGTCACAGGCTCCATGATGAAGCCACCCTGATTCCAGGTCCTGCGGGATTGAGAATAAGGGTCATAGTAACAGAAGAGTATTTTCTGGAGAAAGACTCGTGGCCTCATGGCCCTGTCCCCGGAAACTATGCTGCTGCCTTTAGGTGGTGCAGGTTTGGGTGCAGGGAGTAGGTGTGCCTTTGAGATGGACTTATTTCACAGCTACTCCATGCCCTGTAACTCCAATAGGAGGCAGAGTTACTATTCACATCCCTTCTCCTCTTCGGGACCTTTCTTCCTCCATCCAGGAAGGGCCAACTGAAGCTTAGTCCATACTGATTCACTCCCCACCTCCACACACTTGTCCACACGTGCACACCAAACAAAGCTCCATGAGCCCCGTGGGTGACAGGACACTCTCTGTGTGTATCTACCTAGATCCCTGGCTAGCCTGTGCAATTGCCTTGATGTGGACAGCACAGAAGGAGAGGCCCCATTTTTCACCAAGGTGGTAAACTAGCCTTTCTTCATATGAGGTACAGCAACCTTTGATTCTCCTATACTCGAAATCAGATCCAAACACCTCAGCACGTACAAGGTCCTTGGTGGGGAGATTATTGAGGGAGAGTCTGTTACCCATGGATACCATATTCCAAAGACCCTGCAGGAAACAGCATGTTCTGTTACAGTCCACAGGGTAGTGAGCTTTTTCATGGGTACTACTTACACTGCCTTGGCACCTGTTTCGTCCAATGGACCCAGGGCATGCAACCTCTAAGTACATTTCATATCACTGCCCATGGTCCTGCCCATCACCAAGAGAAAAAAAAGAGCTCTACACACAGGACAAGGCATGATTTGATGTCCATAATATTTTCTTTTTTGAAATCACAGGTGGCCCTGCTGGAAAGGGAGAATGGTATGTATGCTGTATTCTAGAGTTACTCATTGGTTTGGAGCAACCTGGACAATGGGCAAGGTGGGGCTTCATTGCAGGCTCCATCTTGAGAGCCACCCAGAATCCAGATCCTGCAACAAGGAGACTAAAGGTCATGTTCCAGACCGTGACCCGAGGCCTCATGACCCTGCCCCCGGAAGCTACCGTGCTGGTCTTAGTTGCTGTAGGAGTGGGTGCTGGGTAGGTGTGTTTACATGGGAACCCATGTGCTGTGATTCTCAGGTTTGGTTTTTGTGTCAGTTGGGTGAATAGTATGTTCTCAGACGTGTCTGTTCCCTTCCACATGGCGATTAATGGTGTCCACTTTCTCAGGGAAGTCTCCCATCACCATCATGTCATGAACATCCATGCACATGAAAACTTCAACACCTGCAATTTAAATAGGTGTTCATTTTCTCTTAAGATTTTATCTATTTATTTGATAGAGATCACAAATAGGCAGAGAGGCAGGCAGAGAGAGAGAAAGGGAAGCAGGCCCCCTGGTGAGCAGAGAGCTTGATGCGAGGCTCAATCCCAGGACATTGGGACCATGACCTGAGCCAAAAGTGGAGGCTGAACCCACTGAGCCGCCCACGCGCCCCTTTAATAGGTGTTCTTTCCTTGCAACTATACATCGATTCCCCTAGAAAACAGATCCCATCACTAAATAGGAAGGGGGAAGCTGTGCTCCAAAGACACAAGTGTTTCTTTTCCAATCCCTTTTACTGAGTCAGTGTCCATGGGTCTCTGATGTCATGGTACATCGCGGGCATGAATGGTCACAGTACTTCTCTCTTTCCACTTCACTCACACACACGTCTCTGCATCTGAGGCCCCATGATGCATCTTCCCAACCTCATTGGAAGCACTGAGTGCTGGGACAGTCTCCTTCCTTCTGCAGGTGTCTTCTGGGGCAGCATCATGCAACAGCCCATTCAGGGAAGACCCTGACAAAGGAGCAGTGGCCACGAATAGATGGGGCCAATTCACTCTGTGTTTCTCCATGGAGATCTACCATTTCCCTGCAGATGTCTAAGAATTAAACTGGCCTTCTCCCATGGGAAATCACACACCCACCACTGGCCCTAGCTGGGGCTTTCTGAGGTAGGCCCAAAAGGTGTCCTATCAAAGGAGAAATGAGGTCGTATTCAGGGACTGGGCATCGTTGTGTGGTCCTGGGCACCCTCCATGCAGGAACGAGGGATGCTCTGTGCATTGCAAAGTGGTGAAAGAGAACCTCAAACCTCAACAGGTGTGACAGGACAATCACCACACATTTCACTAGCCATCTGTCCATGCAAGAGGGGCTTATTTTATTCAGAAGGTTTAGGCCAATAGACAAGTCAGGGGAGGTCCGTGCCTGGGAAAGGAAACAGCCAGGTCAGGGTTTCAAGTTTCTTTAGCAGCAAACAAGACTTTCTCTTGGTGAGAAACACATGTTTGAAAAGAATCTGATTTTCTGACATCTCTTTTCCTCACTCGCATATGTGGGATCCACGGGAGTACCTTTTGCTGCTCTCTGAGGACACTCTACAGGCTCTTCCTGGGTTGCTGCACCATTCTGCATTCCACTAGTTTCATACAAAGTCTCAAATTTTCTGCATCCTTCCAACATGGGTTCTGGGCTTGAATTCCTGGTTTGGATCCTCACTATCCTAACAGACAATGCCACAGCTCAGCGACTTTTGGATTGTCATTGCCATAATGATGCCTTATATTGGTTCCAGGAACCCTTCACTGCAGTAACTTCCAGAGGACAGATGGTCCTTTCCACTCCACAGGATCCAGTTAAAACTTCTCCCCTGCATTCAGTGGCCTCTTCATTTCACAAATATGACACAGATAGGGCCCCCAACTGACCAGGAATGACCCAACGTTAGGGACAGCTCTATGCCCCTATTCAGCAGGAAGAACTTACAGAAGATGAGACCATCCTCCTTCAACAACCTTAATGACAGAAGAGTCTAAACTGTTCAGGGGCACACAAGGAGGGAGGAGAAAGCCAGTTGAGCACCAAGCAGAAGCTGGCACACAACAAAGTCCCCACCCCCAACATGTGATATGAGTGACATACCTCAGGTGCTCTAACTGCCCTAAAATAAGGAAAGAAAAAAAAAAACAGATTATCCACAAATAAAGATCAAAACCCTGCAAGACCAGAGTCTTCCTCAGTTTATAAAAGTCCTCATGATTCTCAAGGAAGAGGCTTTCTTAACAAGAGGCTAGCTACCATAACTACCATAACTCCATTTCCTGAAGCCCTAACATACCCCTCCCTTCCATCACAGTGAGGAAGGCTGAGGCAGAAGGAAATGTCAATAAAACGGAATTTCTAATCAAACCTGCAGTCCCTTGAGAAGGACTTGGGAGAGGAGGAAAGTAATATTCCTCCAGGAAGCTCCCAACTCTCCTTCTATTTAATGCCTTCCTAGTAGGAAAATCTACCTTCATTTGACAAGAGCAAAGTCTCCTGTATCCTGTGTGTCCTCTGTCCTACTGCATCGTTCTTGTAAAATCTCCCTTTTGCCTGACCACCCCCAACCCCATCATAGAGTCGGCCTCCCATCATGACCCCAGCATAGCATAGAAATCTGAATAGTTTTATTTCTAGACTGAAATGCACCCCAGGTCAAACCATCAACTGAGTGTCTGTAAAAGTCACTGTCTTGAACACGACTCAATGATATAGCTTGAAACTCAAACATCTAAAATTTAATCAACAGTTGACATGGATGTGAGGCTACCATGTAGGAAGATCTATCTGAATTCCGGAAAGTAACATGGCACCTGACTAGAAGTGGCATGCAGAGGTTGATGCAGAGACAATTCCTGAAGTAAGGGGCTGGAATTCGTATGTTGAGTCAGGAAGGGAGGAACGTGAGTGAGCAGTCCTTCCACAGCCCCTCCTGTTTTGGCCATTAGCAGTGGTTCACCCTGCACAGGAAATCGGCCAATGCTGGGGCACAAGAGGTAGATTTCTCATGTACCTCACCTCATTCCATGTGTGCTATGTCCTGGGAAGAGAAACCTTGTATTTATAGACAATGTGGAAGAAACTTCCTCCATGTGTCCCCAGTTCAAATGACATCAGAACTCGTTCATCCTGGATTGCACCACACGCATCTTCCCAGTGTGGGAGAGCCTTTGGTCGGGGCTCTAACCTCGGGAGAAACAAGAGAACTCACCCTTCTGAGGAAAGTAGACATGATACACATGGGGGAAACAATTCCAGGACAGGGCTCACCTCTGCACACAGCAAAACCACAGGAGAGGCACCTTAGGGATGTAACAAAGGTGGGATACCCGTCATTCAGAGAGCTCTGTTCTTATTCTTCCCCATAACCTCACATGGGTTAGAAGCCATGTGGTGGCATTGCTGTACCAGAGCCTGCAGCAACATACATCCCTTCGAGGCCATGGGCACATTGCCATAGACAGAAGCTGGTTGAATCCATCTTCAAGGGAAAGCATTTAGTACAGCCATACCCTTAGCCAGCATCTGAGGATCCACACCAGTGGGAACCCCTACAAATGTGGTCAACGTGGAAGAGTTGTTAGATACAGATCTCACATTTGGAGACACCAGACAACTCAGAGCAGGGAAACCTGTGTCTGTCATTACTGGGGTCCTTCCTGTACCCAGAGTGCCCACCTTTCTCACCACCACAGAAATCATAGAGTACAAACCGTGTGTCTTTGATCACTGAACCAGAGCCTTCTGCCAGATTTGGTCACTTTTCCAACACCAGAGAATTCACACGAGGAGAGCCACTAGCGTTGTACCTTGGTGGAAGAAGCTTCAACTGGGGCTCAGACCTGAGCTCCTGCTACCATCTCAGAGAGCGGGTCATCCCTCATTAAGGAGCGAAGGTGCAGGGACCTCCTGGGACACCCTGCATCATTGCTGCTGCTGAATGCTGATGAAATCTATGTAGGAATCCCATTCCTCATGAAGCCAACATGTTAAGGACGTGGGAGGATTCATACAGAAGAAAATCCTCCCGGAGTGATGAGGAAAGGAATGTTCTCAGGTATCCCTTCTTCCTTAGCCAACAACGACACCCTCACACCGAGGAAACACTGATCCCAATGCAATGGGGGGATATTCTTACCCGGGCACTCACATGAGAAAATCCCTGGGCAAATACCTCCAAAGGAATTTCTTAGGGTGAAAATGATGTACAAACCCAGACACTGACAATTTTTTCACTACAAACACATACAACTGTGTGACGTTCTGAGGGATGCTGAATGCAGTATTTCAGTAATCAATAGCTAGAAATAAAGCAAATCTGCTCCCATCCATCAGTACTTGCATAAAGGCCAGGATCACTGAAAAGGAGGGGTCTCACAACCATTCACACTATAAAATTGGGGGACTTTTCCTTTACTAGCGCTCACAAATGACACTGGTACTGTCTCTTGGTAGGAAGTTTGAAACATATATACACTGTCTGGGATCCATGAAAACATCAATTGAAAGGGTAACTTAGAATCTTAGGACAAACGGTGATTGACGTATGTTCATGAAAACATTAATCTATTGATGTATGTAGATTGCAAGGATGAATGGCAACAAGACTCAACAAACACATGGTTTGTGATCTACCTCTCATGGGTCCTGAATTCTACTAATATTGTCCTCATAAATTGGAAAGGATTTATAAATTAATTATATGCTTAGAAATATTTCTATTTTCATTACTTATTTGAGAGTGAGAGAGCTAGAGAGGGAGCAAGAACAGTCCGAGTTGGGCAGCAGAGAAGAGGGAGAGAAAGCAGGCTTCACATTGAGAAGGGTGCCCAATGCAAGGCCTGATGCTCCAGGATCCAGGGATCCTGACCTCAGCCAAAGGCAGATGCTTAGCCAACTGTGCCACCCAGGGACTTGCAAATTAATTTCATCTTTTACAATGGTGCTGTTTTTGAAGAATTGTGTATATCAGGACAGGAATTAAACTGTACTGTTCAGATTCAGGCAGTGAGGGCTTCCTACCCCTCTATGAGAATTTTTTAGCCAACTGCTTTTTCTCCACCACCAAGAATAGCTCCTTATCTCTTGGCCTGAGAAGATGTAAGACCACTGCTGATATGGAAACAGTCCCCGATTTAGATGATTTAGAATAGTAGGGGATACGTATGCTCCCTTCCATAAACACAAAGCACATCCAGGAATGCCTGTATGGTTCTTTTATTTAAAGGACAAACTCTTGATTTTCGCTGAGATCCTGATATCAGGGTTATGAGATCGAGCCCCTGGCATGTATCATGCTCTGCACCGCAGGTGGAGCCTGCATAAAGGTCTCTCTCTCCCTCTCTACCTCCCCTTCCAATCTTGGCTACCAGAAGTTCCACAATGTCTATGCCAGACTAAAGGAGGAGCGTGTAGGACAAGAGGTAACCCAGACGTCAATCACCATTGGCAACTAGTGACAAGAGACTAAATAAATTTCCTGCTGCTCCCAGAACCAAAAACCTATTGCAGAAACCCTATTACAACTGCATTTCACATGACCATCTTAGCAATGCTTACTTCTTCTAGAATCTTCATATTAGAAATATTTTCTCATTCATCTACCCTGAATCTTCAGTGATATGGAATTCCTACAGGAGCTGTGCAAACACTATACCTCCTCATGTTTTCTCTACTCTATGTGAGTGACCTTCTTACTGACCCTCTTGATTTTGGCTGAGATGATGATTCCAGTGTTGTGAGATTGAGCCCTGCAAAGTGTGTGGTGCCTGCCCACTGTCTCTGTCTCTCTCTCTTGCACCTCCTCCTCTAAAAAAAAAAAAAAGACAAACAAACAAACAAACAAAAAACAGCATGTCCACTCAGAGGTCCATTTGTAAAGATGCCCGATATTTTTTACTCTAGTTTACTGGCCCTAAAAAGAATGTTGACATAAAACACTATTTTGGAGAGAATGTCTATTTATAAGATAACCCTGCAATAATTCAGGATTCTGCTAACAGAAGCAAACTGTAGTTCAGATGTTTTGTTTGGAGCAGGGACTTGCAGAACCTTCTCCATATGTGCCACTAAGTAATTTTCCCCCAAGCAACAAATTCTAGATATTCTGGCTAAGGGTACATCTCCAATTTAATTGAAAAGAAGACGGTATCTTTCCCTCTGGAAGAAATACAGAAGCCAGCAAAAGAGGCACCCAAGTTACACCATGGACCTCAACCCAGGCAGAAAGTTCAGAACCAGGACAACTTACTGCTGTGATGCACATCCACCATGGAGACGACAGGGGTCACACTACTGTATGTGTTGCACTTGAATCTGCACTGAAGAGACAGAGGCCAGATGCACTGGATGCTGCCAAGGAGGCCAAGTCACCTGAGCCTTGAAGCACCACCTGTAAAAACACAGAGAGCATTTAGCTGAGGTCACAGGACTCATACTCAGGAAGACACAATATCATACAAAACTGAAAGCATGCTCCTCCCTTCCAGCAGAGAGCTCAAGTTCAAAGAGGCTAATACCACAGGATCCCGAAATTTGTGAAAGACTTAGCATCGCTGCTGGCAGACCTTCAAATAATACATGCATGGTAAGTTGGCTACCAGGAGTTCCATGATATCTATGCCAGTCCCAAGCAGGAGGATGTGGGCCAGAAGATGGCCCGGAGGTCAATCATCATTTGCAACTAGTGATGAGAGTCTAAGTAAAGTTCCTGCTGCTCTGAGAACCCGAACAGAAGATCTGCAGAAACCCTATTTCAACTGAATTTTGCATGAACGTCCTAGGGTTGCTTACTTCTCCTTGAATCTTTTTTCACATTTGACATGCGTTCTCATTAATCTACCCCATAACTTCAATGACACAGAACTCCCATAGGAGATGTGCACATACTCTACCTTCTCAATGTCTTTTCTACTCTACCTGAGTGACTCTGTTAGTCTTTCTTTCTCTTTTCACAACTCTATTTGGCTGAAATGAGCCTCTGGTCTTTCCTTTCTAAGACATGCCTCTCATGGACCCTGGAACTCAAAAAAAAAAAAAAAAAAAAAAAAAAAAGAAAAGAAAAGAAAAGAAAGAAAGAAAGAAAACCAACAACTAATCACCACCCAATATGAATGTAACCTATACCTTCGAGATTAAAGTTGCTTCACTCTAACCAGAGACTATGCTACTGACCCAAAGGGCCAGCCCTCCAGCAACTAGCTTCTACAGGATTCTGGGACAATTTGGGGTATAGTTCTGATAGGATTTTCCCAATAAGAAAACACTGCCAGCCTCCAAACCTGATTGCAAACTAAATAGAATCAGAGCTTCACAGGACCCACTGTGAGGCAAAGAAATGCCTCGCGGTGGTGGCAGCAGGTGCCAGTCCACGCGGCTGATGGATTTCAGTTCAACGGATTTGGGATCATTTCATAGATGCAAGAAGGCTGCCGCAAGCACACTTGGTTTATTAGCATCTATTGTAACTAAGCCTGGCAGGCATAGTGATGGACCATTTCATCCACATTTTGAAATCCCCACCTCATTTTATGAAGCCAACATGTCCCTTATCGAAACCCCCCAATGTGCCCCAAGAAAATGTCAGACTAATATCTGTCGCGAACATAGACATAAAAATTATCGCATAAATCAAACTAATGTTCCGCATTCACAAAATGAAGGATCAGCATCATAGGACCATCTCAACATATGTAGAAAAAGCATTTGATAGCGATGCTATCAAATCACCACACCCCCATCTGTGTTTCTGCTGCCTGGTTAGTGCCCAAACCCCATACCACGGCCACCCCACTGTGCCATCCCCCCACTGCCACCCTGCTGCGCCCCACAGACCTGCCTCTGTCCCTTCCACATCCCATTGCTGGCAGGCCGCTGCAACCAGCACTGCCACCCTCCACCCTGCTACTCCACAGCAGTGCCCCTTTGTCCCACAACAGCTAACCCTCGCTATAGCTGCCCTGCCGCCCTGTGCTTGCAATTGATGCCCTGCTCTGTCACCCCCAGTGCCCCTACCACTCCCTTGTGCACCTCCAGGACTCTGCCACCCTGCTGTGCCACTCTCCAGTGCTTCCACTGGCCTGGTGCCTGCGTTTCCAAGCACTACCACTGCTACCATGGTCACCGTGATGCTTCTTCCCATCTCCACCATCCCGCCCTGCCCCCAAGCCATGCTATGCCATTGCAAGGCAGCTGCTGCCCCGCTGGTCACTCCCAACCACATCAGGGCCAATCCCTTCCCGCTTCGCTTCCACGTCACTGCCTTTCTCAAGTCACTGCTGTCTCACTGCCCCCCACTGCCATTTCCTCACTGCACACTGTCCCCTTGCTCCCGCAGCTGTGCAGGGCCCCTGCCCTGCCCACACAGATATTAACCTGATGCTCTTGCCCAGCTGGTCCCACCAAACACCCCCAACATGCTACTCCAGTGCCTCTAGATTCCCTCCCCGTTGACCTGCTGCTGCCGCCCCACTCGTCCCAGCTTTCTCCCAATGCTACTACTTCCTGGGTGCCACCGCCTCATGACCCTGCCATCCGCAGCACACCCCTCATTCTGTCCACATTACCACTGCTGCTGTAGCTAAGCTTCTGCCCTGTGCCCCAGGCCACTGCTGACCTTCACTGTCCAGTCCCCACTGACATGCATTAAGGCCCTACACCGCCCTTCATGCCCTTCCTGAGCAGTTGCTGTGCCACTGCCTCCCAGTTGTTTCCATCCCCCCTTCTCCCCATGCCACCACCCGCCTGTGACCCCACATGCACCCGTGCAGCTGTGCTGTCCCACCCCGCCCACCAGCATGCTCATTACTGTCCTGCTGCCCCACCATATTGCTGCTACCATCCCTCTTGCTCTCCCTGCACCTCTACCCTGCCGGGTGCCCCACACCCCCACTACCTATTCCCTGCCCTGACTGTCATTGCCCACTTACCGCCACTCTGCTTCTGATCTGCTGCTGCCCTGTGTCCCACTCTTGCCCTATATCCTGCTGCTGTCCTGTGTCCCGTTGCTGCTGGTCTTCATAGTCCAGCCCTATGCAGCCCTTCCCTGTTGACTTGCATGCCTGCCCCACCTGCCACGCTGCCCCTGTGCTGTTCCAGCCACCCCTCCCTGCAGCTACTACCTAGTGCAAACCCTGCCCCCCACTCCGGAGCCTTTCTGATTTCCTACCCCTGTTGCCACGCTGCTGCCTTCCCACGAGTCCTACTCCACCTTCCCCGCACTGGTACCACCAAGCTGCCCTCACAACATGAGCTGCTCCCACCACGCTGGACCGATGTTCACAGTGCCCCCACTTACAACCACCATTTCCTCTCCGCTGCTATCCTGGGTCCCTGCTGCTTCTGCTATCAGTGGTGCCACGCTATAGACATGCACCAAGCCCAGCAAAGCCAGGCCTTGCTCGCTGCCTGAACCACCACACCATGATATTGGTGTCCCCCTTATACCCAGCTAGTCCTGCCCAGGCCCAAGCGACAGTACTGCCTAGCTACTCCCCTCCCCCCACTCCAATGCCTCCTGTCTGCCAAGCATGTGGTTGCCCAGTATGTCCACCACACCCCACACTGCTACCAGCTTTCTGACCCCAAAAAATGCACCCCTGCCGCACTGCAGTGCCCTCTCTGGCCCCCTTACTGCTGCGCGACCTCTGTCCTGTGCCCACAGCCTCTGCTGTGCTTCGCTGTCCCACCTTGTTGGCATGCACTATGAGCAGGCCCAGTAAGCCAGCCAAGCTGTCACTGTGTTGCTGCCTCAGGACTGGTCCCACCCTCCCTACACTGCCCTGCCGCCTATATTCCATTCCCCCACAGATGCCACACGGCTGCCCCACTCGGCTGTCACACAGCTTCCCCTTACCTCAAGAAGCTTCCCTTCCCTTTTCCAGTGCTGCCTGGTGACACCCTCACTCCCTCCCCCGCCGGCCCCGCCCTCTGAGTGTTCTAACCTCTCTGCCACCTCCTCGCCCTCATGGAGCTTAGCAGACTTGCCCGCCACACCATGACACTGACGCCCCGCTGATGCCAGGCTGGTCCCTCCCCTCCACCCGCCACGACCGAGTAACTGTTTCCCCCTCCCCCTGCTCTGTTGCCTCGCCACGGCCACGCACATTACTGCTTCGCACACCCACCCCTGCCCCTCTCACACTGCCACCATCTTGATGACCCTCACATGTACCCTTACCACCCTGCTATACCCCCCCACAGAACCCTCTTTACTACTGCTCCTGCGGCTCCACTGTTGCCCTGTGTCCCAGCTTCTACTGTGCTTTGGTGCCCCGCCCCCTTGACGTGCACAAATGGCCCGCCCCCTACGCCTGCCCCACTGCTGCTACCCTGCCCCCTTGATGTGCACAAATGGACCGCCCCCCATGCCTGCCCCACTGATGTATCCCGCTGTCTTTACGTGCACTATGGGCCTGCCCACCACACCTGCCCGACTGATGCTGCCCGTCCCCTTTATATGTATGATGGACCCGCACACCCTGCTCTCCTATCTACTGCTACCCCAACCCATTGACGAGCATGATGGGCCACCCACCACGGGCTCCTAACTGTTCCTGACCCGCCCCCTTGACCTGCATGATAGGCCCACCCACCACGTCCTCCTAACTTTGATTCCCTGCCCCCTTGACGTGCACGACAGGCCCGCCCACCAACAACCTCCTAACTGTTGCTGACCTGCCCCCTTGACCTTCACAATGACCCACCCACCATGCCCACCCCGCCGCTGCTGCCCCACCCCCTTGACATGCACAATGCGCCCGCCCATCACGCCTGCCTAACTGTTGCCACCCCGCCCCCTTGATGTGCAGAATGGGCCCGCCCACCACACCCTTCCTGCTGCTGTTGCTCGTCCCCCCTTGACGTGTACCATGGGCCCGCCCACCACGCCATTCTAACTGCTGCTGCACTGCTGCCTGGCGCTGCTCCCACCTTCTCACACCCTCTGCGGCCCCCTAGATTCCACCCATCCTCCACAGGTGCCATACAGCTCCCACTCCTCCCAGTGCCAATACTGCCTGCCCCCATCTCTGCCTCTGATAACTCCTGCTCCCTCCCCTGTGATCCCAAACCCCTTCCTCAGTGTAGTCTCCTGGCGGCCAATTCCTCAGGCCCATGCAACCCCACCCACCGTGCCATGACCTTGACGTCCCACTGACTCCCATGTGGTCCTGCCTCCCCCCACACGCCAAGACTGCCTAACGGCTTCCCCCTCCCTCTGCTCCGTTGCCTCCCCGCTGCCAGGTGATTTACCATGTTACTTCCACCCTGAATATCTGCCCCTCTCCCCACGCAGCTCACATTGCTACCACCACATGCACCCCTGCCACCATGCTGTACCTCTCACACTGCCCGCCTTACCTCAGCTGCCGCGGCTCTGCGGCTGCCCTGTGTCTCTGGTCTCTGCCGAGATTCGGTGCCCCGCCCCCTTGACGTGCAGGATGGGCCCGCCCACCACGCTCGCCTAACTATTGCTGCCTGCCCCCTTGACGTGCAATCTGAACCTGCCCACCACGCCCTCCTAACTGCTGCTGCCCCGCCCCCATGACGTGCACATTGGGCCCGCCCACCACGCTCACCTAACTGTTGCTGCCCCTCCCCCATGATGTGCACGGTGGGCCCGCCCACCATGCCCTAATAACCGTTGCAGCCCAGCCCCTTTGATGTGCGCTGTGGGCGCGCCCACTATGCCCGCCTAACTGCTGCTGCCCCGCCCCAATGACATGCATGATGGGCCCGCCCACAACGCCCTCCTAACCGCTGCGGTCCCGCCTCCAAGGCGTGCACTCTGGGCCCGCCCACCACGCCCGCCCGGCTGCTATTGCAGCAGAGCTGCTACCTCCAGGCTGGCCCCACCCCCACTCTCAGTTGCTGCTGCCTAGATTCGACCCACCCCCAACAGTCACTGCAGGGCTTCCCCACTTGGCTGTCATACAGCTCCCACATCATGGGCCCTCCACCGCTCCCTGTGCCACGACCACTTGGCTGTCCCCACACCTGCCTCTGGTGACCCCTGCTCCCTCCCCCATGGGTCCCGCCCCCCTACCATAGGGTCATCATCTGGCTGCCACCTCTTCCCGCTAGGGCATCCCCATGGCCCCACTTACTACTCCATGCCGTGATGGCCCCATGCCCCACTGAGTTGCCCTTGATTCCCCCTGCCACGCCCTGTCCCCCACAGCTACCACGCCACAGGGTCTTGCTGTCCCACTGCACATCCCCCGATTGCCACTGCAGCCCTCCCCAACTACTCTCCACGTCACCCCTTCTTGCCACCCTGACTCCGCCCCACCGCCCGCTGGCCTGGTGCTGCTGCCAGTGATTACAAGGCAACTGCCCCTTCCTTGGTTGCCCTGCTGCTGCTGCTGCCTTGCCCCACTACCATGAGACCACCACCCTGCTGGTCCTGCCCACCCCCCACCATTAACCCCCACTCCAGTACTGTCCTGCTTCACACCCCCCATTCTGCTGCTGACCCACTGTGCCCTGCCAATGCCACTGCCACCCCACTGCACCTCCCCAAAGCTGCCGTGACTGTGACCCAGTGACATTGCTTCCCTGCTGCTCCCCCCATTGCCCCTGCTGCCTCACTGCACCCCTCCGGTTTCTGCCTCCCCTCCCCACTGTTGCTTCCCACCCCTCCACTGTCAAGTACCACATGCAGGCCCTCAGTACCATCCTACTGCTGCCCAGGTGCTGCCTGGCTGTTCTGACATTACTCTCGTGCCCTGGAAATAATCAGTGGGAGACTGGCGGTAAGAGAATTTCTGCATAGGGACTGGCACCAGGTGTGTTCTGGAAGTGGGTTGGTGGTCTAAGCAAGGGTTTAAATCCCAAGAAGGAAAATAGCATAATTATGTTACCTCTTAAAATAGCCTAAAGAGCTAAATTTAAAGTGCTTTTAATGTCTCCTTCTTTTCAACACAGTGACATTAGTCATATTGTGCACCTGAAAATAATATAATCTCAAGTTAGCTAACTGGAATGAAAATCAAAACTGTAAAAAAAAGATAAATACAAATCTTTCAACATCATGCATCGATTGACATACAGACATTAAGGGAACAGTTTGCATAATAAAATTTGTATATGTGTCTAGGTGCTCTTTCTCAACAAAGACTGTTCAAAATCATGGAAAAGGTGAGTTTTATTTATCTTTAGAATCACTCACTGTTCTGGGCTTTCATGTATAGTGTACATACATATGAACAAGCTTTTCTCAAACACTAAAAGAAAAAAAAGCTCCCAAGAACCAGCACTAGATGTTCACTGTAGAATTGCATGAACAGAAATGCCCTCATTAGCTTTGTAGTATGAGAAGACCTTGAATTATACTCATTAGAGAAATAAGTGTCAAGTGAAATACATCATAAACAAGAACTTCTTCCTTACCCCTTACCATAATGCTGACTGGGGAACTTTAACCCTCGATTTTATTTTTCTCTGGTCACCAGAAAAATCAAAACTTAACAGCGCACATAGCCCAGTGGTTATATTAAATTTATGCTTTGCTCTCTGTTAGTGGTAGAACTGAAACCTTGGGGTTGACTCTGTGATCATACATGTGTTACTTTTAGGATAAGATGTACATTAATTTAAGTATATGAATAAATTCACTCTCATTATGTTTTCCACTATGTTTTCATCCTCATTATGTTTTCAAGTATTTTCACTGACATAATTTCATGGGATCTTCATTACAATTGTGGGACTCGATCCCAGGACCCTGGGATGATGACCTGAGATGAAGGTAGAGGCTTTAATCCAATGAGACACCCAGGCACCCCTGTACATTGGTTTTGTATTCTGCACATTGCTGATTTGCTGTATGAGTTCTAATAGTATCAGCTTTCCATATAAAGGATCATGTCATCTACCAAAAGAGAGAGTTTGACTTATTCTTTGCCAATTCGAATACATTTTATTTCTCTTTGTTGTCTGATAGCTGTTGCAAAGACATCTAATACTATGTTGAACAGTAGTGGTAAGAGTGGGCATCCTTTCATGTCCCTGATCTCAAAGGGAAGGCTGTCAACTTTTCCCCATTGATAATGATATTTGCTGTGGGTTTTCATAGATAGATTTGATGAAGTTTAGGAATGTATCCTCTATCCCTATACTTTGAATGGCTTTAACCAGAAATGGATGCTGGATTTTGTTCAAATGATATTTCTGCATCAATTGAGAGGACCAGGTGGTTTTCCTCTCTTCTCTTATTGATTTGTTCTATCACAATGATTGATTTGCAAATGTCAAACCGCCCCTGCATCCCAGGAATAAATCCCACCTGTTCATGGTGCATCCACCTCTCAATGTACTGTCAGATCCTATAAATTGAGATCTTGTTAAGAATCTTGGCATCTATAATCATCAGGGATATTGGTCGGAAATTCTCTTCTTTGTTGGGGTCTTTCCCTGGTTTGGGGATCAGGGTAATTCTGGCTTCATAAAAAGCAGTTTCACTGGACAAATGTGGCTTACAGTTTTAGTAGCACCGTGGTGCAGAGACAAACTAGAGCTTCTATGACCCCTGAGACAGTGGCTGGGGCTGTGCTCTGCCAGTGGAAGTTGGCAGAGGGGGAGTCTATGTTCCCAGAGGGGAATAGACTGAGGCCTCTCTCTGAGGTGGAAGTCTGGGTAAAGTTTGCTTTCCTCTAAACTTTCAAAGAACTGTCCTTTTTCTTGATAGCTATTATATTTGGAGAAGCACTCTAATTGTTCCCATGCAGAGATCAAAAGACTAACTTTAATGAGTCTGGCTGGGGTCTCACCTCAATCACCACTCCAGGAAATAAACCTGAACAGAAGGAATCCCAGCTCAGGCAGCTCCTTGTTCTGATAAATGCTGCATGACTATCCCTTCACATAGTATAAACATTTCATCTCTGTCTTCCACAGAGGAGTGTTTCCTGCTCTCAAAAACACCTGCTGATATGTTAGAGGAAATAACCATACATTCTGCAGGCTAATGCCAGCAAAGGAAAGTGGACACTTGAAATAATTAGCAACATAATTCAAGTCCCCCCCAAAAATATTCAAGGATCAGCATGGCAGTAGTACTCTCTACCATGGTTGTTGTTCTTAGATTGCATTGCTTGGGGAATTCTTGACACAACTGTGAGTGGGCAGGAAATAGACTACAATTTAATTTCTGAAGGACACCAGTTCAGGAAAATAATTAGCTTTGTGTATTTAGCATCCACTTAAAATTACTAGAATATGTTTATTCTCCACAGTAAGATCAAGCTGTATTCTATTTCTTCATATCATATTTGGTCCATCAGCAGCACTACCACCATTCAGG
The DNA here is from genome assembly GCF_030435805.1 of Mustela lutreola. Classification (NCBI taxonomy): domain Eukaryota; kingdom Metazoa; phylum Chordata; class Mammalia; order Carnivora; family Mustelidae; genus Mustela; species Mustela lutreola. Next base: position 1,120,848 of record NC_081307.1, read on the forward strand.
GAGGGAGGTGGGATGGAGATCTAGGTCTCAGATTGCTTTGAAGTTACAGTAAACCAATTATCACACATCTACCCAGACATTAAAGAATGGAGTTTTAAAATGAGCAGGAATTTAGGATATTTTCAGTATTTTTTGGTCATTTATTAAAAGCCAAGCATGGCATCAAATTTAACTCTAAACGTTAGACTGTAAATTTGCTTTGGACCAACAATGTAAATGCTTCCCCTAGAGTTCCACTCTATTTCCACTGATGTGTTGTTTCTAAATCCCACAAGACTGGAGAAAATGTCTCATTCACATTTGTATTCTCAGAAATTGGCACAGCTCTCCATCATAATGCAGATTCTCTGGAACGTTTACAAGATGAATGCTTGCATAAAATTTTGCGGGCCTACTGTGCAATGCCTTCTGTGATCTTGCCAAAGTCTCTTTTCTGGAGAAATCATTCTGCTTCTGAAATTTCTAAGAAAAAACTTCCGAATGAGTTCTCCCCATTTTAATATTTGTGTTTTATATGCATGGTCAATGAGCTTCTTTGAAACAAAATGGAAAATACTCTTTTTTTTTTTTTTTTAACTAAGCCTTGGTTATCCATATAGAATGTTGCTGAGGCTATGGATGCCTCAGTAATCAGTGTTTTGCAGATGTCTGCTCTTAATTATTTTTAATAGGTCCCGCAGCTCAGATGTGTGAGCTGTGTGAAGCTCACACCATTGCATAAATCTGGGAAGCCACTCTTTGCCTCCAACCAAGGTGTTGCATGATGGCGTCAGTGCAGAGGTTAGTGTCCCCACCAAGCACCTCACCAACAGACCGATAATGCACAAATAACCTCCATTACCAAGAGTCCTCAGGCCTCAGGTGTTTGGTTTTGGTTTTTTATTTTTTAATGTAAAATATGTAGCAAAGGGAAGGTTCACAGTTGGAAGCCATTTTCTCAAGCCATGAAGCCACCATCATGAAGAACTTGATCATATCTTCACTACCACATCCATCGTTGATGCCAGGCTTTGCAAGCATGAGCTGCTTTTGTTTTGAACACTTGCTCTACCAAAGAACACAAGCAAAATCACCCTGCAGTAAAATAAACTCACATTATGGTGGCTTCAAACAACATAGCCGCTATGATTCCCTGCATTCTTCTCATTAAGGACCTGAGCCTGCACCGTGGCCAGTCTTTGCAGAATTGCTGCTACCTCTGGCAGTGGGAGGACAGTCTTCAAGTGCCCCTGGGAATGAACATTTCACTGACATTCACATTTTATTGGCCAAAGTAAAGAACAAGGGGATTACCATTTTCACTTGTTTCTAGAATACAAAAATTTGGGAATTCTTTAATAAACAGCACTAAGGTATGTCGCAATTACAGCTGATGAATAAAAATTTCTCTTAAAAAGACTTCATTCTGATATAGTCTATCTGTATTAACCGTCTCTCAAACACATTTCTAAATAATATGCTGTACAAAATACAAGGAAAAGATTTGTATTAGCATTTTGTTTCTATGACTTTTGCTTGTATTTGCCATGATTTGTCTTGTTCACTGTCTGACATTTAAACCCTTGCCATAGGAAGATTCACCAAAGATCCTGTGTTAGGGTCCCCCATTATGGTAGGTGTTGATTTTTTTCACAGGAAATGTTTATAATTTTTGATAGGCACTGTGAGTTCAATATAAAATGAATAGATAATTATTATTATAGAAAATATGAAAAGATATTTCATTTTTTAAAAATATGTGAAATCTGGATGGATCCTGGCAGTTGGCAGAACATTAAACCTCCCAGTCATCCAAACTAGTTCTTGTCCTGTAAACTAGTCATAACCCATATACAGGAATCCAGTCATTAAAAATTAATCAATTAATTTAAAAAGAGAGCTACTCATTCACAAGTTGCATTATAATGGTGGACTGGAAAACCATTTGGAGATCTTTTGCTGATCATCCTCATTATAAATTAATCTCTATTCATGCTTGCCTTGACCTTCACACACAAAGGCTATAGCCATATTCTGCATAACCAAGGCTACTATAATAGATATGCAGAGGTGAGGGTTAGCCCACCTGAACACTGGCAGAATACGCCTAGTCTAGAGGAAGCTTCAGGATTTCTCCTTCTTACTCCTGGTTGTAGCTCTGGAGTGAGAGCAATTGCAATGTTCCTCCACACTGTAGAATTCCAAGAGGCACAGCTTCATCTTCAGATTATCTCGATTTTTGTCCCCAGGGGATACAGTGGCTTCCAGCAGTAGCTCATCTCTGGGTTGTCAGACCCATGCTTGCTCCCCTTCAATAAATTCTACTCATTGCAATGATTCCAGGGAATCCAGTTCTTTACTGGACCCTGATGGATACCACTGTGCAAATTGAGGGATCATCACTTTCTCCGTGTGTGTACTCATTTACTGAAAAATGGGTTAAATCAGGAATACAGTCACCAAAAGACCAAACTACTTCTGCTTTAAACAGAAAATATCCGAGCTCTGAAAATGTAAAATCAGTTTCTGAATTCAACTCTCTTTCTCAACTTCTGGAAGCCAAGTCCTCAAACTTTATATCTCACAATAATTTCTAAGATTTCCTACTCTTGTGAAGGTCTATATAGTTGTTGTTGTTATTTTTACAAATTTGTCATAGTGTGATGAGGTTTTATATCACATTTTGCTAGTTCCAGTTAGCTTGTTAATGGCCAAGTAAACCTGGACTTAGATCAATGATCTTATACTGTCTATATACTCCCATCTAGGCAATAAATGGTCTGTTTACTTTAATAAAACATGGTGGGTGTTTTTTTTCTCCTTTGAAGTGATATATTCTCTGTCAAGTATTATATTGTTGTCCTAAGCTTCAACCCATACTTCTCTTTTTGGGGTTTGTGGGTCATCTCAGACAAAAGACAACCACATTCCCCGTGAGTTTCCAACTCCACCCTTGGGGTAGCCCAAAGTGAGCCCCAGAGGGATATGTCTTGGTGAGAGGAGTGGTACAGGATGGCTTCTGCCAATTTCTGCACTCCCTTCAGTTACACCAGCAATGACTGCATGATCTGAGGTCAAGATGGCAGCACTGTGATCCCTCTGAGCCACAGAAGGACTTACACTAAGTGCACAGCTCTTTCTATGCCAAGCTCCGCTCTAGCCACATAGGCCAGATGTGTGTCAAATGCTCAGACTTGGAAGCTATTTTGGTGCAGATGGCAGACAGGACAAGATTGGTGGGGCTACTCTCTCTAAAGGATGTATTACTAGGGAGAGGGAGGAGGTGGATACTCCTTTATGCTGTGATGAAGGGTAACGTGTGGGCCAAGATAAAGGAAGGCCAAAGGGCTTTGTAAAGAGCATCTTGAACTTATGCAGTTGTAAGGAAATCCCGGTCAAGCTGATGGGTGTTTGGAGCAAGTAAAATTTTAAAAGTCAAGAAACACATGACAACTGGCATATGATCCATACCCAATCAGTATGGATGAAATGCTAACCAAACCAGCGGATGAGCATAGCTCTTTCAATGAAACCAATATGTTTCCTAGCTATCAGCACATGCTTGTTATGAAAGATTAGGCTATACAGAAAGCAAAAATGGCAGTCTTTTGCGTCGTATGCCTTTTCGTGTTTTGTTCAGAGAGCTCCATTACTTGTCCCTCTTGACTTTTGCTCAAGGTACAAACACATCACTTGTCTCTGTTCCTCTCACTTCAGCATCTCCGTGTTTGTATCTGTGCTGAATACATAATTCAGCATATTCTCTCATTTATACTCTGGAAACATACACTCTTATTTATGGTGAGCTATTCAAAACTTACTGTGGATTTTACTGAGGAGATGAATGTAATTGTTTATATCACACATCCCACAATTAAAAAAAAAAAAACAACCTTAAAAATAACCATGACAATTTGTTTTCTCTCACAAGTACAGTATCAACCCTGATCAGAGAGCTATCTACATTTTCTTCCCCTACTTCCTCCACCAGTATTTGGCCTCTTCTTAACAGATATCACTCAGATATCTATTTTGCTACACACAATGATTTGGTTGGTCCTTCCTGAGCTGACACCCCATCATCAATATGTCCAAAACTGTCTTGATGAAATAAATGCCTGTGTTCATTATCTCTGCCCTCTTTTGAAGACAAGCACCTGCAACATGAGTATGGCCCTCATGGCTCTACACTGCTCTAAACCATTTTTTCTCAAATATACATAAAGCTCTGTCCCAGGGGACTACCAATAGATAAAATTTCCTCATATTATAAAAAAAATCCACTTTTGCATGATATTTTGATTTCATAATATTTTCACTCCCTTTTCCACATAAAATACACTGTGGATATTATTCCAACTCAGTTAATGGATAGTGATGGATGATCTCTCTTTGTGTCAGTGCTAGATAATGGTTTCATTTCTTCTTTGCTGATTTGGATGGCTTTAATTTCTTTTTGTTGTCTGATTGTTGAGGGTAGGACTTCTAATACTATGTTGAATAACAGTGATAACAGTGGTGATAATGGACATCCTTGCCATGTTCCTGACCTTAGCGGAAAAGCTCTCAGTTTTTCTCCATTGAGAGTGATATTTGCTGTGGGTTTTTCATAGATTGCTTTGATGATATTGCGGTAGATACTCTCTACCATTCCCCACACTTTGAAGAGTTTTGATCAAGAATAGATGTTGTACGTTGTCAAATGCTTTTTTCAGCATCTATTGAAAGTATCATATGGTTCATGTTCTTTCCTTTATTTATGTATTGTAACGCATTGATTGATTTGTGGATGTTGAACCATCCTGGCAGCCCTGGAATAAATCCCACTTGGTCATGGTGACTAAACCTTTTAATGTATGCTTGGATCCTATTGGCTCGTATTGCATTGAGAATTTTCACATCTGTGTTCATCAAGGATACTGGTGTGTAATTCTGTTTTTTGATGGGGTCTTTGTCTGGTTTTGGGATCAAGGTAATGCTGGCCTCATAAAATGGATTTGGAAGTTTTCCTTTCATTTTAGGGGGGGGCATTTTCAGAAGAATAGGGAGTAATTCTTTTTTAAATGTTTGGTAGAATTTCCCTTGGAAGCCATCTGGCCCTGGACTCTTGTTTGTTGGGAGATTTTTGATGACTACTTCAATGTCCTTACTGTTTATGGGTCTGTTCAGGTTTTTTATTTCTACCTAGTTCAGTTGTTGTAGTCTATACATCCCTAGGAATGCATCCATTTCTTCCAGATACGTATATTTGCTCAAAATATGTTCTTATAATTGTTTGCGTTTCTTTGGCATTGCATGTGATCTCTCCTCTTTCATTGATGATTTTATTTATTTGGGTCCTTTCTTTTTCTGTTTGAAAAGTCTGGCCAGGGATTTATCTAACATATTAATTCTTCCAAAGAACTAGCACTTAGTTTCGTTAATTTCTTTTACTGTTTTTCTTTTTACTTTTTTTTGTGTGTGTGTGGTTTCTATTTCATTGTTTTCTGCTCTGTTTTATATGATTTCTATTCCCTGGCTGGGTTTAGGTTTTCTTTGCTATTCTTTCTCCAGCTTCTATAAGTGTAGGGTTAGGTTGTGTATTTGAGACCTTTCTTTTTTCTTCAAAAAGGCTTGAATCACTATAGACTTTCCTCTCAGGACTGCCTTTGCTGTGTCCCAGATTTTGAACCATTGTGGGTTTTTTTTAAATTTATTTATTTTTATTTATTTTCAACTTAACAGTATTATTTTTCATGACACCCAGTGCTGCATGCAATCCATGCCCTCTTTAATACCCACCACCTGATACCTCAACTTCCCACCCCCCTGCCCCTTCAAACTCCTCGGATTGTTTTACAGAGTCCATAGTATGTCATGGTTCACCTCCCCTTCCAATTTTCCCCAACTCCCTTCTCCTCCCTAACTCCCCATGTCCTCCATGCTTTTTGTTATACTCCACAAAGAAGTGAAACCATGTGATATTTGACTCTCTCTGCTTGACTTATTTCACTCAGCATAATCTCTTCCAGTCCTGTCCATGTTGCTACAAAAGGTTCTTATTCATCCTTTCTGATGGAGGCATAATACTCCATAGTGTATATGGACCACATCTTCCTTATCCATTAGTCTGTTGAAGGGCATCTTGGTTCTTTCCACAGTTTGGCGACCATAGCTATTGCTGCCATGAATATTGGGGTACAGATGATCCTTCTTTTCATTACATCTTTATCTTTAGGGTAAATACCCAGGAGTGCAATGGCAGGGTCATAGGGAAGTTCTATTTTTAATTTCTTGAGGAATCTCCACACTGTTCTCCAAAGAGGATGCACCAACTTGCATTCCCACCAACAGTGTAAGAGCGTTCCCCTTTCTCTACATCATCTCCAATACATGTTGTTTCCTGTATTGTTAATTTTGGTCATTCTAACTGGTGTAAGGTGATAGCTCAATGTGGTTTTAATTTGAATCTCCCTGATGGCTAGTGATGATGAACATTTTTTTCATGTGTCTGATAGCCATTTGTATGTCTTCATTGGAGAAGTGTCTGTTCCAATCTTCTGCGCATTTTTTGATAAGATTGTCTGTTTTGTGTGTGTTGAGTTTGAGGAGTTCATTATAGATCTTGGATATCAACCTTTTGTCTCTACTGTCATTTGCAAATATCTTCTCCCATTTCGTGGGTTACCTCTTTTTTTGTTGACTGTTTCCTTTGCTGTGCAGAAGGTTTTGATTTTGTTGAAGTCCCAAAAGTTTATTTTCGCTTTTGATTCCTTTGCCTTTGGAGACATATCTTGAAAGAAGTTGTTGTGGCTGATATCAAAGAGATTACTGCCTATGTTCTCCTCTACTATTCTGATGGATTCCTGTCTCACATTGAGGTGTTTTATCCATTTTAAGTTTATATTTATGTATGGTGTAAGAGAATGGTCGAGTTTTATTCTTTTACTTATAGCTGCCCAGTTTTTCCAGCACCATTTATTGAAGAGACGGTCTATTTTCCACTGTATATTTTTTCCTGCTTTGCCTAAAATTATTTGCCCATAGAGTTGAGAGACCATATCTGGGCTCTCTACTCTGTTCCACTGGTCTATGTGTCTGTTTTTATGCCAGTACCATGCTCTCTTGGTGATCAAAGCTTTGTAATCAAGCTTGAAATCAGGTAACGTGATTCCCCCAGTTTTATTTTTCTTTTTCAGCATTTCCTTAGTGATTCGGGTTCTCTTCTGATTCCATACAAATTTTTGGATTATTTGCTCCAGCTCTTGGAAGAATACTGATGGAATTTTGATCGGAATATCATTAAAAGTATAGATTGCCCCAAGCAGTATAGACATATTAACATTGTTTATTCTTACGATCCAAGAGCATAAAATGGTCTTCCATCTTTTTGTGTCTTCTTCAATTTCTTTCATGAGTGTTCTGTAGTTCCTCAAGTACTGATCAGTTACCTCTTTGGTTAGGTTTATTAGCAGGTATCTTATGGTTCTTGGTGCTATAGTAAATGGAATTGATTCTCTAATTTCCCTTTCTCAATTTTAATTGTTAGTGTAGAAGAAAGCCACTGATTTCTCAAAGTTGACTTTGTATCCTGCCACATTACTGAATTGCTGTATGAGTTCTAGTAGTTTGGGGGTGGAGTCTTTGGGTTTGAAATATAAAGAATCATGTCATCTGTGAAGAGAGAGAGGTGGCTTCTTCATTGCCAGTTTGGATACCCTTTATTTCTCTTTGCTTTCTGTTTGCTTTGCTAGGACTTCTAATACTATGTTGAACAAGAGTGGTGAGAGTGGGCATCCTTGTCGTGTTCCTCATCTCAACGGGAAGGCTGCAAGCTTGTTCCCATTGAGGATGATATTTGCTGTGGGTCTTTCATAGATAGATTTGATGAAGTTCAGGAATGATCCCGCTATCCCTATACTTTGAAGTGTTTTAATCAGGAATGGATGCTGGATTTTTTCAAATACTTATTCTGCTTTGATTGTGCAGACCATTTGGTTCTTCTCTCTTCTCATATTAATTTGTTCTATCACATTGATTGATTTGTGAACGTTGAACCATCTTTGTAGCCCAGAGATGAATCCCACCTGGTCATGGTGGATAATCTTTCAAATGTGCTGTTGGATCGTGTTTGCTAAGATCTTGTTTTCATTATCATTTCTTTCCATGAATTATTTCTATTCTTTAATTTCCTGGCAGAGCCAATTATCCTTAAATAGGATGCTCTTTAGCCTGCATGTGTTTGGGTTCTTTCCAACTTTTCTCTTGTTATTGAGTTCTACCTTCTGAGAATTGTAGTCTTAAAATATGCAGGGAATGGCCCCAAACCTTGGGTACTGATTCAGACTTGGTTTGTGACCCAGGATGTGATCTATTCTAGAGAATGTTCCATGTGCGCTAGAAAAGAATGTGTATTCTGTTAATTTGGGATTGAATGTTCTAAATATATCTGTCATGTCCATCTAGTCCAATGTGTCATTTAAGGCCTTTATTTCCTTATTGAACTTTTGCTTGGATGATCTGTCCATTTCTGTGGGGGGAGTGTTAAAGTCCCCTACTCTTACACTATTACTGTTGATGTGTTTGGTTGTGTTGTTAACTGGTTTATATAGTTCGCAGCCCCCATGGTACAGATATTTAAAACTGTTAGATATTCTTGTTGGACAGACCTGTTGAGTATGATATAGTGTCCTTTTTCATCTCTTCTTATAGTCTTTGTCTTAAAAGCTAAATGATCTGATATAAGGATTGCCTCCCCAGCTTTCTTCTGATGTCTATTAGCATGGTAAGTTGTTTTCTACTCCCTCACTTTAAATATGGAGGTGTTTGTGGTGGTATAATGAGTTTCTTGCAGATCACATATTGATGGGCTTTGTTTCTGTATCCATTCTGATATCTTGTGTCTTTTGATTGGGGCGTTCAGACCATTTACATTCAGGGTAACTATTGAAAGGGTACATTCAGCATAATATTGAAAAATATGAATTTAGTGCCATTGTATTGCCTGTAAGGTGACTGTTACTGTTATTGTCTCTGTTCCTTTCTGGTCTACTACTTCTAGGCTCTCTCTTTGCTTAGAGGACCCATTTCAATATTTTCGGTAGGGCTGGTTTAGTGTTTACACATTCTTTTAGTTTTTGTTTGTCCTGGAAGCTTTAGTCTCTCCTTCTATTTTCAATGATAGCATAGTTGGATATAGTATTCTTAGCTGCATGTTTTCCTCATTTAGTGCTCTGAATATACCATACCAGTTCTTTCTGGCCTGCCATGCTCTGTGGGTAAGTCTGCTGCCAAAATAATATTTATATCATTGTGTGCTACAGAATTCTTGTCCCAAGCTGCTTTCAGGATTTTTCTCTTTGTCACTAAGACTTGTATTTCTACTACTAGATGACAGGGTGAGGTCTTGTTTTTATTGACTTTGAGAGGGGTTCTCTGTGCCTCTTGGATTGGATGCTTGTTCCTTTTGCCATATTAAGGAAATTCTCTATTATAATTCTCTCCAATATGCTTTCTGTCCCCCTGTCTCTTATTCTTCTGGAATCAAAATAATTCTAATTTTATTTCTCTTATGGTATCACTTATCTCTCTAATTCTCCCCTCATAGTCCAGCACTTGTTTGTTTCTCTTTTGCTCAGCTTCTTTATTCTCCATCACTTGTTCTTCTATACCACTAATTGTCTCTTCCCCCTCATTTATAATAGCAGCAAGAGGCTCCATTTTATTGCACCTCATTAATAGCTTTTTTAAAATTTCAGCTTTGTTAGATTTTAGTTCTTTTATTTCTCCAGAAAGGGCTTTTATTTCTCCAGAAAAGGTATCCCTAATATCTCCTATGCCTTTTTCGAGCCCAGCTAGCACCTTGAGAAACTTCATTCTGAACTGTAGTCTGACATATTACCAATGTCTATATTGATGAAGTCCATAGCCTTCAGTACTTCTTGTTCTTAATTTTTCTTGTACTTTTTTTTTTTTGGTGAATTTTTCAGCCTTATCATTTTATCTAGATAAGAATATATGAATGAGAGAATAAAATACTAAAAGGTTGGCAAAGAGCCCATAAAAAGCATGCTAAACAAGTCAGAAGGGACCCAAAGTCAGTGGGAGAAGAAATGGGGTAAAAAGGTTTAAAAAATGTATGTGTGTGTGTGTGTGTGTGTGTGTATATATATTCCCAAAATATTCATCATACAGTTTGTAACATTTAAAATGATTCTTGTCTATGTATGTTCCATAACCATTTTATTATCATTTGTCAACCTTGTTTTTATTTATTTATTTTTCTTAATTTACATTTTATTTATTCTCGGCATAACAGTATTCATTATTTTTTCACCACACCCAGTGCTCCATGCAATCCGTGCCCTCTATAATACCCAAACCTGTTACCCCAACCTCCCATACCCGCCACTTCAAACCCCTCAGATTGTTTTTCAGGGTCCATAGTCTCTCATGATTCACCTCCGCTTTCAATTTACCCCAACTCCCTTCTCCTCTCTAACTTTCCATGTCCCCCGTGCTATTTGATATGCTCCACAAATAAGTGAAACCATATGATAATTGACTCTCTCTGCTTGACTGATTTCACTCAACATTGTTTTTAAAACTTTGCTTGATTTGATAACAAAAATGGTGTTTCTTTTTTACTAGTGTGCATTTCTTAACTAGTAAGGTTGATTTTTTTCATGTTTGTTATTGATCTCTTGAATTTCATTTTTCAGTTTGTAGGTCTGTGAACTTGAGTCACATATTGGTTCCATCTGAACCTTGGCTTCCTTTTCTATAATACCGAGCCAATAATAAGAACTATACAAATAGTTTGAGACCTACTTATACAATAAGTGTAAAGTATTTAGACAGTGTCAGAGGCCACAATTCAGAATATCACATATCATGACTCTCTTTCCATCCTTGGAGCTTGTATTACCTACTATATTGAAAATTAATAACCTTTATCTGATTATATTGACTATAAATTGTTGCTTTTTAAATATTTTTTATTCAATATATGTCTAATAACAAGCAATTGTTAAGATCTGTTACTCAGATTCTTCATTTATGAAGTGGAAATACACATAGTACTTATGGGCTTTTGTGGAAACTAAGTAGGTTTATGTATGTAAAATTCTTGGAACAAAACTTGGCAGACATGTAGTACTAAATAAATGTTATTTCTTACTAGAACTTTTATACCTATTATCATTTATTATTAGTATATGGAAAACACCAAATTGTTAACATTACAAAAGAAAATACACCTTCTGGGCACCTGGGTGGCTCAGTGGTTTAAGCCCCTGCCTTCAGCTCAGATCATGATCTCAGGGTCCTGGAATCGAGCCCCACATTGGGCTCTCTGCTCAGTGGGGAGTCTGCTTCTCCCTCTTCTTTTGCCTGACTCTCTGTCTACTTGTTATTGATCTCTTGAATTTCATTTTTCAGTTTGTAAGTCTGTGAACTTGAGTCACATATTGGTTCCATCTGAACCTTGGCTTCCTTTTCTATAATACCGAGCCAATATTTATTATTTATTATTGAGCCAATATTTATTATTATTATTTATATATTATTTATTATTCTATCAAATAAATAAAATAAAATCTTTTAAAAAATACACTTCTTTAAAAGACCTATGGCTTAGACCTTCCTTATACCACCCTGTAAGATTTGATTGGAGATCAAGCGAAAGAATGCAATATTCATTGCATTGCACAAGTGAATTGTGGAAGGGACACCTGGGAGGCTCAACTGGTCAAGCATCTGGCTCTAGATTTTGTCTTAGGTCATAATATCAGGATTGTGAGATGAGCCAGATGCCATCTCCACACTCAGCATGGAATTTGCTTGAGTTTCTCTCCTTCTCCCTCTGCCCTTCCCATGTCCATGTGCACTTCCAACTCTCTCTCTTTCTTTATAAAATAAATAAATTTAAGTCTTATTTTTAAAAGTAGACTGTGGAAAATTCAGATTTGGATACATTCTTCAGTTGTTTTATTCAACAAGCATTGATTTAGCACTATTCTATGGCTAATATTGTGCTACATATCCTGGGAATATGTTTGTGACTAATAATAATAATATACAATTATACAATAATACATAGCATATACAATAAACTATAATTTGATTATATGTATGTGTATATATATATATATATATATATATATATATATATATATATTAGGAACTGCTTTTATAGTAAGCTTTATAGCCAACTTTACAGATTACTCACTATGAGTCAGGCTGGGAATTTTTCCAAGCATATGATTATCAAAAACACAAAATAAAGAAGATGTGGTCCATATACACTATGGAGTATTATGCCTCCATCAGAAAGGACAAATACCCAACTTTTGAAGCAACATGGATGGGACTGGAAGAGATTATGCTGAGTGAAATAAGTCAAGCAGAGATAGTCAATTGTGGAGCATAACAAATAGCATGGAGGACAAGGGGAGATGGAGAGGAGAAGGGAGTTAAGGGGAATTGGAAGGGGAGATGAACCATGAGAGACTATGGACTCTGAAAAACAATCTGAGGGTTTTGAATAGGTGGGGGATGGGAGGTTGGGGGAACCAGGTGGTGGGTATTAGAGAGGGCACAGATTGCATGGTGCACTGGGTGTGGTGCAAAAACAATGAACACTGTTATGCTGAAAAAATTAAGCTATTCACAAATAAATAAATAAAATAGACAAAAAAAATGAGACCTATATAATAACACCACTGATGTATAGGTGAGTAAATGAGGGTCTAAGGTGGGTCACTCTCTTAAGACTGTAAACCACTAAAAGTCATAGGTAGCAATATTGTACCTCTAGGCATCATGTGGTAGACGCCTCTGAGATGAGCATGTGTTCTCAGAAAACTTAAAGACTGGCGCAAGGAACCAAATAGTTATAATAAAGCATGACAAAAGGTACAGTGTGTTGTATTTAAGGTCTTAATGAGAACACATATGAGAACTCTCTAACCCAAGGAATGAGAACAGGAAAGACCCATCTAAACTGAAGCCTGATGCATCAAGTGTGATGATGGATGCTGTAATGAGAGGTCAAAATGTTTCTGGGAGAGGAAACATTGTAAAGGTCCTGCGGTGATGGAGAATAAGGATTGAGGAATTACATAAAGTTCACTGAACCTGAAGGGGAGGATAATGAAAATGAGCACAGAGATTTAAGATAACCAAGTCCAGACGCTAGAGCAGCAGACCCCCTTCTTCTCTTACAGGTCTGTCCAGAAAGGTAGTGTCTGACCCACCTTCCAATGACCCCCTTACAGTAAAGAGTGCCTGAGTATCTGAAAGGGCCACAACCTTGCAGGCAGAACAATTCCAGGGAGAATTCATGGGAAACCTGCCTCTCTACTTCTGTCCTTTTTTTTTTTTCTTTTGATAATCCATAGCATACTATATTTCCTTTGAATAAAGTCTATAAAGGTTTTTGTAGTATAGTTTTATATATATATATATATATATATATATATATATATATATATATATACAGAGGATGAGTTGTGGGAACAGGACGAACTTCCTAGGAGGTTGGATTAAGAAAGTGAATGGTGGCTGACCCTTTTAAAATGTCAGAGAGTGAGTGAAAAAGTTAAAGTGATATGAAGAATGGTTTTGAAAGGGGATGAGTAGAGGCAAGTCTTTCAAGGAGCAAGTCAATATTCTATAATACTGCAGAAACTTTTGATGGACAATGTAAAAACAGAACAGCAAAGGAGAGAAAATAATTTAAGGATAACATAGCCAAAATATGAGTACAGGTGAGAAAAGCTGTCTATACCATCAAGGTAGAAAGTATAAAGAAGAGTTCAGACAAGAACTAAATGCCACACAGGAAACATGGAATGTACAAAGAAAAGGAAATTAGGATTGATTTTTCACATATTAAAAATAAACAGTAAGAGTACAAAAAAAGAATTCTTTAAAAAAGAAAATGATATGTTACATAAAACAGAAATTATGTGTGCCAATGCCAAGGACTTAATTGAGAAGTTAAAATTTATGTTTTAATCTTTTATTTTTATTAACATATAATGTATTATTAGCCCCAGGGGTACGAGTGTGTGAATTGCCAGGTTTAGATACTTCACAGCACTCACCATAGCACATACCTTCCCCAAGAGAAGTTAAAAATTATTTTATGGGAAATATATCAACTCAAAAATCGCACAGAGTGATTAAGGTGGAATGTGATATTTCTCTTGGGGTTGACATTTGATGGTTCTCCACTGAGTCTTTCAGCTCTTTAAACAAAAGGGATTCTAAAAAGCTTTTGGATTAAGAGAATATGACCAAAAGGGCAAAAGGTCAGCACAAGAAAAACTACCAATAATAATTACAAAGGAGAGAAGAAAGGCATTAGAACCCAGAAACCAGGAGCATAACTGCGTACTGATCAGAAGATTTACATAGATATGTTGCTGCAGTGGTTGGAAAGCTTAGCTGAATGCATGATGCACTAGGCAAATGATGTGTCAGACATCCAAAAATGGCTGATTTTGAATTTCAGAGGAGATCTGAAATGGGCCAAAATAGAGAGGTGGGAAAATTATTAGTTTATTCAAAAATATGGCTTTGCTGTTGAACTACAATGATTCTTTCTGTAAATCTGGACCCAAAATAGTGTTTGGCAGATAAGTTGCAAAAATAAGTGAGGATGTTATCTATCAAAGTGACCCATATTCTAATGTTCAATGGGTGGGGGAAGAAATAAATTAATGTGACAAGGAGGAGGAGGCAAGTCTACATATGCAGTCCTTTATTTTCGTGAGTGCTCTGTAGACCCTCTCAACAGAAAATAAATAACAAATCAGAGAGAAGACAAATGGAAATTATGTGAAGAAGAGATGCTATTGGAGGATAGTTAATAAGACTAGGTGCCTTCTGCAGATAACTAATTTTGACAGTAGCAGACAAACCAAACATGAGAATATTTAAAATCTATAAAGGCTTCTTTAGGAAAGCTTTAGCAAGAGTAACAGTGCCATCAAATGAGACAGAAGGAGATGATATTGAAAACATTAAAGTGCAGCCAAGGTACTGGCAATGTTTGACTTGTTTTGGAGAGGAAGAAGATGCAGAATGGCATTAGTGCAGTAAAAATAAGTGAAGGGAAGACGGAATTAGCCAGAGGGCATTTGAACAATACTGGGAAGCAAGACACGTATACTTAAGCACTGCTAAGTGCCAATCCTTGTGTGCACATGACAGTTCCTACTATTGCATGCTGCTCCTTCATTAGGAGTCATTTGAAAGTCCTCATGGCACAAAAAGGACAAGGAAACTTAATGGGATTGTTTGTACTTCTTATGAGAATGATCTATGTCAAGGCACTTCAGTCAGGGTTTTTGTCTTTCAAATACACGAAGGCAGAAGGTGGTCAAAACTGCGCCAGGTAATGATGCACAGCAGGGTAGAAATGCGTCCGTTTTGACAGAAACAGACCCCTCTGAAATCAGGTTCAACCATCTCAGCTGCAGAGCCAAGCCACTGACCATCCCACCAGAATCTATTTTCTTAAGTGTGCATCCTAAAGTGACAGTGAGAATTAGGGTGATAGACGCAAAGTGCTCAAAGACTTTTGTAGACTTTAGTGGCTGTAGAATTTCAAAATCTAAGGACTCTGAAGGGGGGGTGGGAAGACAACACTGAAATAGTAAAACAAAATTGAAGATTTTAAACGGAAGGTTTAGACATATTTCTAGGCAGATACTAGAAGTCACTGTGATACGGAGTGTTCCACAGAACACAACATCACAAAAAGCACCAAGCATGAGAAATGTGAGGAGACAACAGACAAGAGACAGCTTTTAGAGACACTCCTCTACAGGTTGCGGGTTGTGATAACTGCAATCACAGTTTGGGGCACGAATTAAAGAGAATAGCACAGAGAGCAAACACAGTTGGGAAATGCTCTGCGGGTAATGGCAGAAGGGTAAAGCATTATTCATCCATTCATTCATTCACTCACTCATTCATTCCCTCACAGATTTCACAAGTATTTACTGCGTTATTCATAGTCAAATAGTGGAGAGAACTGTTGAGAAAAGAAATTATGTAGAAAAAGAGATGAAAAGCACCACACACATTTTATTATGATATGCCAGATGGTGATCATAGGGGAGTAAGAATCTATATCTAGAAATTTAAGGTTACCCGGGCAGTAGAACATGCTATTCTTGATCTCAAGGTCTTTAAGTTCAAGGCTGGCATTGGGTGTAAAGTTTACTTTTAAAAAAGAAAAGGTGCTTATGCTTTTATATGAAGAAGAAGAAGAAAGAAGAAGAAGAAGAAGAAGAAGAAGGAGGAGGAGGAGGATGGAGAGAAATTTGGGGAACTACATATAGGACATAGAATCATGTGAAACTCATGGTCTGATTTTCATAAATTTCAGAGAAGGTTTTAGTTGGTCTGACTCAACCTGCCAGTTGCACTTGGGGAATAAGGAGGGAGGCATGCTTCTCAGAGGTTTTTTGATTTGCCTTTGAGATGCTTTGAGCATCCACAGTTCTAAACCTTGAAGGGAGAGCAGGAGCAGAGATGCATGAATTTAACAATGGTTAGCACTCCTTCTGAACAATGTCTAAGGGACCAGCTTGTTATGAATAATGCATAAATAAACTTTAAACTGTTCGCTTCATTTTCCATTTTAAAATATCTTTGAAAGATATAAATCATGAAAGTTATGAGACTATTATTTACCAATGATCTATGAACTACATAAGGAATAGGACTTTTTCATATATATCTCTACCTACATAGCTATAGCACTCTGTATGCACTGGTGCACTGCACAGAGAAGGCATTTCATATTTGTGGAACCTAATTAAGTATCTGTTTATCCTTTAGTGAACCTGTTTGCTTAAGCCTTTACCAATCAGTTTGCAAAAATAATTTCACGGATATGCTTAGACTAATAAAATTATATCCCAGAGTGTTCTTTCAAACATATTAACAAGTGACAAGAGGTGGCTGACATAATATTGTCTCCACTCTTTCTCAAATAGAAATTTTAAGAAATATTTCTCAAAATTAAAAGAAAAATAGACAAGATAGTGACTGGTTGGCCTGGCATCATAGGTGAGTTAATCCAGTAAGTACCTCTTTAAGGAATTCTTTACAAAGCAGCATAACTAAACAAGAAAAAAATAACAAGTATTACAGCAGTTAGAAAATACTTATAAGGTCAAAATGACATACAATTTCTGTAGTTATAATGTTGCTATCACTCAGTAAGCGAATGAATAAATTAGAGATAGTATGAGAAAGGAATCCATCAAAATCCTTGAGAAGAACACAGGAAGCAACCTCTTCGACCTCAGAGCAGCAACTTCTTCCCAGAAACATCACCAAAAGCAAGGGAAGCAAGATCAAAAAATGAACGATTGGGACTTCATCAAGATCAAAAGCTTTTGCACGGCAAAGGAAATAGTCAACAAAACCAAAAGACAACTCACAGAATGGGAGAAGGTATTTGCAAATGACATATCAGATGAAAGGCTAGTATCTAAAATATATAAAGAACATATCAAATTCAATACCCAAAGAACAAAAAATCCAACCAAGGAATGGGCAGAGGACATAAACAGATATTTTTGCAAAGAAGACATCTAGATGGCCAACAGACACATGAAAAAGTGTTCCATATAACTCGGCATCAGGAAAATACAATACAGAACCACAATGAGATACCACCTCAAGCCAGATTGGTTAAAGTTAACAAGTCAGGAAATGACAGGTGCTGGCAAGGATGTGAAGAAAGGGCAACATTCTTAAATGGTTGGTGGGAATGCAAGCTGGTGCAACCACTCTGGAAAACAGCATGGCGGTTCCTCAAAATGTTGAAAATAGAACTAACCTACGACCCAGCAATCACACTATTGTGTATTTACTCTAAGGACACAAATATAGTGATCCAAAGGGGCATGTGCACCTGAATGTTTATAGCAGCAATGTCCATAGTAGCCAAACTGTGGAGAGAACCTAAATGTCCATCAACAGATGAATGGATAAAGGAGATGCGATATATATATATATATATATATATATATATATATATATATATATATATATATGATGGAATGCTATGCAGTCATCAATAAAATGAAATCTTGCCATGTCAAATGATGTGGATAGAACTAGAGGGTATCATTCTCAATGAAATAAGTCAATCAGAGAAAGATAATTATCATATGATCTCCCTGATAAGAGAAAGCTGACAAGCAAGGTGAGTGTCATGGGGGGAAGGGAAGGAAAAAATGAAACAAGATGGGATGTGTAGGAGCCATACAATAAGAGACTCAATATCACAAAACAAACTGAGAGGATCTGGGGTATGGGAGTATGGAGAGGTTGGTTGGGTTATGGACATTGGGGAATATGTGTGCTATGGTGATTTTTGTGAAGTGTGTAAATCTGGTGATTCACAGACCTGCACCCCTGGGGCTAATAACACATTATATGTTAATAAAAATTTAAAAAAGAAATTAGAAATAGAGCACATAGTTTCGACTTTCTAAAAATAACAAAACAGAAAATGTTGCCAAGATACTGAGCTTTATCATCTCTAACACTTGTTCTCCTGGTTACCTTTGTTCTGTCTACCATACGTGACAATGTTTGTAACTATAGTTAAATCTAGTTTTCATTTTTGTCCTGCGGCATGTTGCTGAGATGCACAAAGACTAATGAGACAGTCTCTTTTGGCAAAATTCATCTATCAAGGTAGAGCCTAAGCTCATTTCAGAGTGCTTTCTGAAAGTTGAAATGGCATCAAGAATGCTTAGTTTGTGCCTAGTGTTTTCAGGCAAAAATATTTCTAACATATCTGGTAATTCTGTTATGGGGTAGAGAACACCCCTTTTCACTCTTATGTATTATTTCCATACAATAAGTCAAGCCCCTATGCACCCACATCATCAGTGTCCGATTTTTCCAGTCGCCCGGCCCGTACCTGGGGATCTGCTCTGGAATGCCTTTCTTGGAGAGACACATGAGCCAGACAACAGGACTCCACACTTCCCACAAAATGACCCCAAACTCTTGGGAGCTGGGACAAATCCCCAGAGAGGGAGACTCGTCCATAGTCCCTGAGGCCACCCCTACAATCCACGGCAATTCTGGAAAAAAAATCCAGAGAAAAAAGCCTGAAGGAACACCTCCCACTCGCCCTTCTGCCAGAAACCGAGGAGCTCCGTCTCGGTCTGTACATCTGGCCTGCCATACCCTCGGCGCCACTCATAAGCTGAGTTTGTGTTTTCAGACATCTGTGCCCAGAGCCTGGACCCACACAACCTCCAGGCTAGGGACTCTGGAGCCACACTGAAAGATTGTGCCTGCCCTCTCCAAGGAAACTGTGCCCAATCCATTGACCACAACCCGACAGGTTAGGGAATACCTCCAAGACCCCTGAGGCCATACAGATAGTGTAGGCCGCCCTGGACTGAGAAGGGCACTCTGACACCAGCTGAGCAACTATATCCACTTAGACTCTCAGACAGACACCGTTTCCACAGAGACAGAAGAATGAAATGGAGAGGCCCCTAGGCCCTAATCTGAACCATAGCTTTGGGTTCCATGTGTCCGTCCTCAGAGGACTGGTTTTGTAGACCAGCACACGGGGCTTTTCTGAGGCACCAAAACAAACCTCTCTCATCTCCACATGGGGAGCTTTCGTACTGGAGCTGTATCAAACCCTTCAGGTAGGAGAGTTCCGCAGGGCCACTGAACAACCAGCACATTCCAAGGTCTCCATGGACACAATCCCATATTATGACGCATCCTCAGGAGAGGCCATTTCAATGCATCCCCCTAGGTAGCATGCCCCAGAGCCAGCAGATCAAACATATCTTGTCGCTAATGGCCAATGGGAATGCGAGGCATGCTCTACAGGGATCCATCCTTCCAACCCTGCTCTCCAGTCCTTCTGTATGGTATGTCCTGAAGCCATCCAACAAGACTCAACTGTCCCGTAGAAGGAAACCCTGTGGTTTTGGGTAACCTCCAAACTCAGCACGGGAAAACTTCCTTGGTCTCATGAGGCCCCCGCTTCATGAAGGTGCCATCATGGACACAAACTCCAGCCTCAGCCAACGTCTGATCCTCAACCAGACTTCAGATGCAGGAGATTTTGATTCAGCCTCTGCAGAGTGGGCCTGATCTGCCCTTGGTTCCAATCCTCACCCTAGCTTGTGTTTTCAGACTTCCGTCCTCACACACCTGGCCCACAAACCCTCCCTACTGGGAATTCTGGGGCCACAATGAAGCACTCTGCCTGCCTCCCAGGAGAAAAACATTGCCTATGGTGCTGCCCAGAAACCCCAAATGAGGATCATACTGCTTGGCCCTCGGCAACACCCCAATTGCATAGGCTAACTTAAACACTGATGCTCTGTCGCACATAGCCTGAGCCCAGACCACCCAACAGACAGCAACACAGCTGGCTGCACACCCAGCACATTGGACCCGCCACTGCCGTAGGCCACCATCCATTCACAACCTGGGTTTTCAGTCATCGGAACCTAGACCTTATTTCAAATCCCTGCACAGGGGCGAACCTAATGCACAAGTCAGAATCCCTCCTTCCCCATTGCAAGAAACCTTGCAGCTGGCAGTGAGTCAAACCTTCAGTGTAGGAGAAAACGGCATGGCCCATGAGGCCACGCCCATGCGTGAAGGCCGCCTTGGGCAAAAACACACATTGTGACCCTCAGCGTGAGTACCTTATTCAAGAATCGCCTCTCAGTGACTGGACCAAGAGCCCGCATATGTGGCTTGCCATGCCCATAGGCACCCAGGCCTAACTAGATGGCGGGGATTCCAGCTGTCAGTACCCACTGCTGTGCTCTAGAATCCCTCTACTGGGGGGTCACCTGTGGCAGAAAACAGTACTCTTCCCCTTCCCACAGAATGAACCCAAACACGTGGGAGCTTGGACAATCCCCAGAGAGGAAGGCTCTTCCTCGGCCCCAGAAGGAACCCCTACTCTGAACGGCCATTTTGAACGCAACACCCAGAGACAAAAGCCTGAGCGACTGCCTCCCACTGGCCCTCCTTTGATATCTAGAGGATCTCCCCTCACGGACTGGAGATCAGGCCTGCCATTACCTTGGCCCCTCCCTGAGCCAAGTTTGTTTTTTCAGACATCTGTCCCCACAGCCCTGGCAAACAAAGCCTCTAGGCTGGGTCCTCTGGAGCCATGCCACAGGACAGTGCCTGCTCTCTCCTGGGAAACTGTGCCCATTCCTTTGGCCACACACCTCCAGAATATGAGAAAACTCAAGGCCCCCGAGGACATCCCACTACTGTAAGCCTCTCTGGACACACAGGGGCATTCTGACACAAGCTGAGCAGCTACCTCCACGAAGGCATGCACACAGATGTCCACAGAGACAGAAGGTTGAGCCGGACAGGCCCTTAGGCCCTAATCTCAACTCTTGCTTTGGTTTCCAGGTCTCACTCCTCAGAGACTTTGGTTCGAAGAACAGGATATGGGGCTTTCCTGAGGCACTGAACAGAACACCTCTCGTCTCCACATGGGAAGCTTCCTTGTTGGAGCCGTGTCAAACACCTCAGGTTGCAGAATCCTGCAGAGTCCCTGAGCCACCTCCACATTCCAAGGTCTCCCAGGTCACCAACCCACAGTAGGACTCATCTTCAGGAGAGTCCATTTCAACTCACCGATCTGGGTAGCTCACCCAAGAGCCCGTAGATTGAGCCTGCCTTGTCCTGACTAAAGAGTGGGAATATGAGGTGGCGTTCCCAGGCATCCATGCTTAGACACCTGCTCTCGAGTCTTTCCATATGGGGCCTCCTGGAACCATCCAATAGGACTAGACTGTCGTGCAGAAGGAAATCTTGAGGTTTGGAGTAGTTCACAAATCCCATCTTAGGCAAACCTCCCTGGCCTCATGAAGCCCTCACACCCTTCAGGAAGAGGCCATCGTGGACAAAAACTCTAGCCTGAGGCACGTCTCATAGTTGACATGACCTCAATGCAGGAGATCTCGATTCAGCCTCTGCAGAGTGGGTCCTCCTGTGGATGGGAGAGTCAGTCTGTAGGAAGGACTCAACCTCTCAGGCAGGAACAGACCCTTTCCTTCTGTGCTATCCAGTACCTTCAGATATATAGAAACCAGCTTGCTCCCCTGAGGGCATTCCACCCTCTTTGCCGGTCCAGTCCAAAATTCCATCGCCTGAGGAGCCTGCTGAGTCCCGCCCTCAACTCAGCCCTTGGTTAGCCAGTATTGTGTGGCCAGTTCCGACATGCCTTTTTCCTAAGACATAACCCTAAGCCTTACTCTAACCCTCACCTAACCCTAACCCTAACCCTAAACCTCACCTGAAGCCATTGTCGGCTGCTCAGCCTTCCATCCTCAGACGCCTGGTTCCCAAAATCTCCTGATGGAAGAACCCTTAGCCACACTGCTGAATTGCACTTGATCACTATATAAAACATGCCTGAATATATTTGTTTATTTTTGTATAATGACTTTATTTATTTGTTGGACAGACTGAGATCAAAAGTAGGCTGTGATTTAGTCGGAAGGAAGGGGGAATAAGGCTCCCTGCTGTGGGGAGGGCCCGGTGTCAAACTAGATCCCAGTTCCCTGGGATCATGACCTGGGCCGAGGCAAAACGTCACATCCAATGAGGTACACAGGTGATTCGGAAAGCATACCCTTTAGCAATGACCTTCAGCGTTAGCATAATGGGAAGCCCAAGTCGGGTGCTCAGTCTTCTGTCCTCAGAGGCATGTTTCCTAAACTCTCCCCATTGGGGAACCCTGAGCTGCACCACACAATTGAACTAGATCCCAATATTAATTTTGCCCTCTTTTTTATTTATTTATTTATTTATTTATTGCTTCAACATTATACTTTTTCACTTTGAAGGGAGAGAACAGATATATGCAGTGATGCAGGCCTAGAGAAGGGAAAGAAGGTTCCCAGCTGAGGAGACAGCCCGATGTGGAGCTCGATCCCAGGACTCTGGGATCATTCCTGAGCTGAAGGCAGTGGCCTAACCCACTGACTCAACCAGGTGTTACGGACAGCATTCATTTAAGAAAGGAACTGCACCATAATCCTTTGGCGAAGCCCCTGTCCCATGCTCAGGCTTCTGTCCTCAGTAGCCTGGTCCATGAAGTCTGCAGATGCGGGAACCCTGAGGTGCACAGCACAATGGCACTAGATCCCAATGGGAAAGTTTGCCCTTTAGAAATGAGCTGAATCCGTAGAGCAGGTGAAATCTGCATGCACCCCTTGGGACACTGCCCCAAGGAACGCACACCTGAACCAGGAACCAGGAATATGACGATTCTACAGACACAAGCCCTCCTCTCAGCCTTAGGATAGGCCACCTCAGCACGGGCCTGTCGGGCCTCCCATGTGCATCGCTCTAACCCAAACCCGAGGGTGCTAATTCAGACTTCTATCCCCGATTGCCTGCCCTGGTAGCCCTCCAGGTAGGGGATACCTTCTTCACATCGCAGGCCTCTGGCTGCCGCCCACTAGGCAAATGGCAGTTTAGCCCTGTGCAGGACCCTCGGGGCGGATGAAATCTGCCTGTGCGGTCATTCTACCCACACCTTCCTAGGACCCCCACACCACAATCCCGGAATATGATGGTCCGCCAGGGCTACGTGCTCAACTGAGCACCGTGGAAAGCCTAATTCTGCCCTGACAAATCAGTTCAGCCATTTTCCCAGGGCCAAACCCTAAGCCTAGGTTACGTGATCAGACTCTGGACACCGGAGGACTGAACCCAGGTTTCTCTGTGGATGGGAAAGTCAGTCTGTAGGAAGGACTCAGCCTCTCAGGAAGGAACAGACCCTTTCCTTCTGTGCTATCCAGTACCTTCAGATATAGAAATCAGATTGCTCCCCTGAGGGCATTCCACCCACTTGGCGGGTCCCGTCCAAAATTCCAACGCCTAAGGAGCCTACAGAGTCCCGCCCTCAACTCAGCCCTTGGTTAGCCAGTATTGTGTGGCCAGTTCTGACATGCCTTGTTCCTAAGTAATAACCCTAAGCCTTACTCTAAGCCTAACCTAACCCTAACCCTAACCCTAACCCTAATCCTAAACAACAGGAGAAGCCGTGGTCGGCTGCTCAGCCTTCCATCCTCAGAGGCCTGGCTCCCAAAATCTCCGGATGGAAGAACGCGGAGCCACACTGCAGAATTGCACTTGATCACTGTATGAAACATGCACGAATTTATTTATTTATTTTTTAATAATGATTTTATTTATTTGCTGGACATCACAAGTAGGTTGTTTTGCAGGCTGAAGGAAGGGGGAATAAGGCTCCTTGCTGTGGGGAGGGCCCGGTGTCAAACTAGATCCCAGTTCCCTGGGATCTTGACCTGGGCCGAGGCAAGAGGTCACATCCAATGAGGAACACAGGTGTTCCGGAAAGCATCCACTTTAGCAATGACTTTCAGCGTTAGCATAAGGCAAGGCCAAGTCGGTTGCTTAGTCTTCTGTCCTCAGAGGCCTCTGTCCTAATGACCTCTTCTTTATATATTTTATTATTTATTTATTTATCTCTCTTTTTTTGCTTCAAGATTTTACTTTTTCTCTTTGCAACGACAGAACAAATGTAGGCATTGTTGCACGCCGAGAGAAGGGAAAGAAGGCTCCCTGCTGAGGAGATGGCCCGATGTGGGGCTCGATCCCAGGACTCTGGGATCATGTCCTGAGCTGAAGGCATTGGTCTAACCCACTAACTCACCCAGGTGTTACGGACAGCATTCACTTAAGAAATGAACTTCACCGGAATCCTGACGGGAAGCCCCTGTCCCATGCTCAGGCTTCTGTCCTCAGTAGCCTGGTCCATGAAGTCTGCAAATGCAGGAACCCTGAGGTGCACCGCACAATGGCACTAGATCCCAATGGGAAAGTTTGCCCTTTAGAAATGAGCTGAATCCGTAGAGCAGGTGAAATCTGCATGCACCCCTTGGGACACTGCCCCAAGGAGCGCCCATCTGAACCAGGAACAAGGAGTTTGACGATCCTACAGACACAAGCCCTCCTCTAGCCTTAGGGTGAGGCCCCCTCAGCAAGGGCCGGTAGGGCCTCCCATGTGCATCGGCCTAACCCTAACCCGAGGGTGCTTATTCAGACTTCTATCCCCGGTTGCCTGTCCTGGTAGCCCTCTAGGTAGGGGATTCCTTCTCTGCATCGCAGGCCTCTGGGTGCCGCCAACTAGGCAAATGGGAAGTTTAGCCCTGTGCGGGACCCTCGGGGCGCAAGAAATCTGCCTGTCCGGTCATTCTTCCCACACCTTCCTAGGACCCCCACACCACAATCCCGGAATATTATGGTCCGCCAGGGCTACGTGCTCAACTGAGCCCCATGGAAAGCCTAATTCTGCCCTGACCAATCAGGTCAGCCATTCCCCCAGAGCCAAAACCTAAGCCTAGGTTACGTGATCAGACTCTGGACACCGGAGGACTTAACCCAGGACGTCCTGTGGATGAGAAAGTCAGTCTGTAGGAAGGACTTAGCCTCACAGGCAGGAACAGACCCTTTCCTTCTGTGCTATCCAGTACCTTCAGATATATAGAAACCAGCATGCTCCCCTGAGGGCATTCCACCCTCTTTGCCCATCCCGTGCAAAATTCCAACGCCTGAGGAGCCTGCTGAGTCCCGCCCTCAACTCAGCCCTTGGTTAGCCAGTATTGTGTGCCTGTTCCAACATGCCTTGTTCCTGAGACATAACCCTAAGCCTTACTCTAACTCTCACCTAACCCTAACCCTAACCCTAACCCTAAACCTCACGTGAAGCCGTGGTCAGCTACTCAGCCTTCCATCCTCAGAGGCCAGGTTCCCAAAATCTCCTGATGGAAGAACCCTGAGCAGCACTTCAGAATTGCACTTGATCACTATATAAAACATGCCTGAATTTATTTATTTATTTCTTAATAATGATTTTTTTTATTTGCTGGACATCACAAGTAGGCTGTTTTGCAGGCTGAAGGAAGGGGGAATAAGGCTCCCTGCTGTGGGGAGGGCCCAGTGTCAAACTAGATCCCAGTTCCCTGGGATCTTGACCTGGGCCGGGGCAAGAGGTCACAGGTGTTCTGGAAAGCATCCACTTTAGCAATGACCTTCAGCGTTAGCATAAGGCATAGCCCAAGTCGGGTGCTTAGTCTTCTGTCCTCAGAGGCCTGGTTCCCAAGCTCTCCTTAGGGGGGTACCTTGAGCTACACCACACATAATGAATTAGATCCGAAAAGGAAATCATGCCCTCCTCTTTATATATTTTATTATTTATTTATTTGTTTATTCATTTTTTGCTTCAAGATTTTACTTTTTCACTTTGCAGCGAGAGAACAGATGTTGCCAGTGTTGCAAGCACCGAGAAGGGATAGAAGGCTCCCTGCTGAGGAGGTGGCCCGATGTGGAGCTCGATCCCAGGACTCTGGGATCATGTCCTGAGCTGAAGGCATTGGCCTAACTCACTAACTCACCCAGGTGTTACTGAGAGCATTCACTTAAAAAATCAACTTCACCGGAATCCTGACTCAAAGCCCCTGTCCCATGCTCAGGCTTCTGTCCTCAGTAGCCTGGTCCATGATGTCTGCAGATGCGGGAACCCTGAGGTGTACCGCACAATGGCACTAGATCCCAATGGGAAAGTTTGCCCGTTAGAAATAAGCTGAATCCGTAGAGCAGGTGAAATCTGCATGCACCCCTTTGGACACGGCCCCAAGGAGCGCCCGCCTGAACCAGAAACCAGGAATTTGACGATCCTACAGA
Source organism: Mustela lutreola (assembly GCF_030435805.1). Taxonomy (NCBI): domain Eukaryota; kingdom Metazoa; phylum Chordata; class Mammalia; order Carnivora; family Mustelidae; genus Mustela; species Mustela lutreola. Next base: position 1,147,575 of record NC_081307.1, read on the forward strand.
CACAAGCCCTCCTCTCAGCCCTAGAGTGAGGCCCCCTCAGCAAGGGCCGGTAGGGGCTCACATGTGCATCGGCCTAACCCTAACCCGAGGGTGCTTATTCAAACTTCTATCCCCGGTTGCCTGTCCTGGTAGCCCTCTAGGTAGGGGATTCCTTCTTCACGTCGCAGGCCTCTGGGTGCCGCCCACTAGGCAAATGGGAAGTTTAGCCCTGTGCGGGACCCTCGGGGCACGAGAAATCTGCCTGTCCAGTCATTCTTCCCACACATTCCTAGGACCCCACACCACAATCCCGGAATATAATGGTCCGCCAGGGCTACGTGCTCAACTGAGCCTCATGGAAAGCCTAATTCTGCCCTGCCAAATCAGGTCAGCCATTCTCCCAGAGCCAAACCCTAAGCCTAAGTTAGGTGATCAGACTCTGGACACCGGAGGACTTAATCCAGCTCCAACGGTGGATGAGAAAGTCAGTCTGTAGGAAGGACTTAGCCTCACAGGCAGGAACATACCCTTTCCTCTGTGCTATCCAGTACCTTCAGATATATAGAAACCAGCATGCTCCCCTGAGGGCATTCCAATGTCTTTGCCTGTCCTGTCCAAAATTCCAACGCCTGAGGAGCCTGCTGAGTCCGCCCTCAACTCAGCCCTTGGTTATCCCGTATTGTGTGGCCAGTTCCGACATGCCTTGTTCCTGAGACATAACCCTAAGCCTTACTCTAACTCTCACCTAACCCTAACCCTAACCCTAACTCTGACCCTAACCCTAACCCTCATGTGATGCCGTGGTCGACAGACCAGCCTTCCATTCTCAGAGGCCTGGTTCCCAAAAGCTCCTGATGGAAGAACCCTGAGCCACACTGCAGAATTGCACTTGATCACTATATAAAACATGCCTGAATTTATTTATTTATTTCTTAATAATGATTTTATTTATTTGCTGGACAAACTGTATCACAAGTAGGCTGTTTTGCAGGCTGAAGGAAGGGGGAATAGGGCTCCCTGCTCTGGGGAGGGCCCGGTGTCAAACTACATCCCAGTTCCCGGGGATCTTGACCTGGGGCGAGGCAAGAGGTCACATCCAATGAGGTACACAGGTGTTCCGGAAAGCATCCCCTTTAGCAATGACCTTCAGCGTTAGCATAAGGCGAAGCCCAAGTCGGGTGCTTAGTCTTCTGTCCTCAGAGGCCTGGTTTCCAAGCTCTCCTCAGTGGCGTACCCTGAGCTGCACCGCACAAATAAACTAGATCCGAATAGGAAATCATGCCCTCTTCTTTATATATTTTATTATTTATTTATTTATCTATTCCTATTTGCTTCAAGATTATACGTTTTCTCTTTGCAGTGAGAGAACAGATGTAGCCATTATTGCTCGCCCAGAGAAGGGAGAGAAGGCTCCCTGCTGAGGAGATGGCCCGATGTGGGGCTCGATCCCAGGACTCTGGGATCATGTCCTGAGCTGAAGGCAGAGGCCTAACCCACTGTCTCACCCAGGTGTTACGGACAGCATTCACTTAAGAAATGAACTTCAACAAAATCTTCACGCGAAGCCCCTGTCCCATGCTCAGGCTTCTGTCCTCAGTAGCCTGGTCCATGAAGTCTGCAAATGCAGGAACCCTGAGGTGCACCGCACAATGGCACTAGATCGCAATGGGAAAGTTTGCCCTTTAGAAATGAGCTGAATCCGTAGAGCAGGTGAAATCTGCAGGCACCCCTTTGGACACGGCCCCAAGGAGCGCCCACCTGAACCAGGAACCAGGAGTTGGACGATCCTACAGACACAAGCCCTCCTCTCAGCCTTAGAGTGAGGCCCCCTCAGCAAGGGCCAGTAGGGCCTCCCATGTGCATCGGCATAACCCTAACGTGAGGGTGCTCATTCAGACTTCTATTCCCAGTTGCCTGCCCTGGTAGCCCTCTAGGTAGGGGATTCCTTCTTCAAATCGCAGGCCTCTGGCTGCCGCCCACTAGGCAAATGGGAAGTTTAGCCCTGTGCGGGACCCTCGGGGCACGAGAAATCTGCCTGTCCGGTCATTCTTCCCACACCTTCCTAGGACCCCCACACCACAATCCCGGAATATTATGGTCCGCCAGGGCTACGTGCTCAACTGAGCCCCATGGAAAGCCTAATTCTGCCCTGACCAATCAGGTCAGCCATTCCCCCAGAGCCAAAACCTAAGCCTAGGTTACGTGATCAGGACTCTGGACACCGGAGGACTTAACCCAGGTTGTCCAGTGGGTGAGAAAGTCAGTCTGTAGGAAGGACTTAGCCTCACAGGCAGGAACAGACCCTTTCCTTCTGTGCTATCCAGTAACTTCAGATATATAGAAACCAGCATGCTCCCCTGAGGGCATTCCAACCTCTTTGCCTGTCCCGTCCTAAATTCCAACACCTGAGGAGGCTGCTGAGTCCTGCCATCAACTCAGCCCTTGGTTAGCCAGTATTGTGTGGCCAGTTCCGACATGCCTTGTTCCTGAGACATAACCCTAAGCCTTACTCTAACTCTCACCTAACCCTAACCCTAGCTCTAACCCTAACCCTAAACCTCACGTGAAGCCGTGGTCAGCTATTCAGCCTTCCATCCTCAGAGGCCTGGTCCCCAAAATCTCCCAATGGAAGAACCCTGAGCCACACTGCAGAATTGCACTTGATCACTATATAAAACTTACCTGAATTTATTTATTTTTTAAAATGATTTATTTATTTGCTGGACAGACTGAATCACAAGTAGGCTGTTTGGCAGGCTGAAGGAAGGGGGAATAAGGCTCCCTGCTGTGGGGAGGGCCCTGTGTCAAACAAGATCCCAGTTCCCTGGGATCTAGACCTGGGGCGAGGCAAGAGGTCACATCCAATGTGGTACACAGGTGTTCCGGAAAACATCCCCTTTAGCAATGACCTTCAGCGTTAGCATAAGGCGAAGCCCAAGTCGGGTGCTTAGTCTTCTGTCCTCAGAGGCCTGGTTCCCAAGCTCTCCTCAGGGGGGTACCCTGAGCTGCACCGCACAAATGAACTAGATCCGAATAGGAAATCATGCCCTCTTCTTTATATATTTTATTATTTATTTATTTATCTATTCCTATTTGCTTCAAGATTTTACTTTTTCTCTTTGCAGTGAGAGAACAGATGTAGCCATTGTTGCTCACCCAGAGAAGGGAAAGAAGGCTCCCTGCTGAGGAGATGGCCCGATGTGGGGCTCGATCCCAGGACTCTGGGATCATGTCCTGAGCTGAGGCAGAGGCCTAACCCACTGTCTCACCCAGGTGTTACGGACAGCATTCACTTAAGAAATGAACTTCACCGGAATCTTCATGCGAAGCCCTTGTCCCATGCTCAGGCTTCTATCCTCAGTAGCCTGGTCCATGAACTCTGAAGATGCAGGAACCCTGAGGTGCACCGCATAATGGCACTAGATCCCAATGGGAAAGTTTGCCCTTTAGAAATGAGCTGAATCCGTAGAGCAGGTGAAATCTGCATGCACCCCTGGGACACTGCCCCAAGGAGCGCCCACCTGAACCAGGAACCAGGAGTTGGACGATCCTACAGACACAATCCCTCCTCTCAGCCTTAGGGTGAGCCCCCTCAGCAAGGACCAGTAGGGCCTCCCATGTGCATCGGCCTAACCCTAACCTGAGGGTGCTCATTCAGACTTCTATTTCCGGTTGCCTGCCCTGTTAGCCCTCTAGGTAGGGGATTCCTTCTTCACATCGCAGTTCTCTGGCTGCCGCCCACTAGGCAAATGGGAAGTTTAGCCCTGTGCGGGACCTTCGGGCCGCGAGAAATCTGCCTGTCTGGTCATTCTTCCCACACCTTCCTAGGACCCCCACACCACAATCCCGGAATATGATGGTCCGCCAGGGCTACGTGCTCAACTGAGACCCGTGGAAAGCCTAATTCTGCCTTGAGAAATCAGGTCAGCCATTCTCCCAGAGTCAAACCCTAAGCCTAGGTTACGTGATCAGACTCTGCACACCGGAGGACTTAAACCAGGTCCTCTTTTGGATGTGAAAGTCAGTCTGTAGGAAGGACTTAGCCTCACAGGCAGGAACAAACGCTTTCCTTCTGTGCTATGCAGTACCTTCAGATATATAGAAACCAGCATGCTCCCCTGAGGGCATTCCACCCTCTTTGCCCTTGCTGTCCAAAATTCCAACACTTGAGGAGCCTGCTGAGTCCCGCCCTCAACTCAGCCCTTGGTTAGCCAGTATTGTGTGGCCAGTTCCGACATGCCTTGTTCCTGAGACATAACCCTAAGCCTTACTCTAACTCTCACCTAACCCTAACCCTAACCCTAACTCTAACCCTAACCCTAACCCTAACCCTCATGTGATGCCGTGGTCGGCTGCCCAGCCTTCCATTCTCAGAGGCCTGGTTCCAAAATCTCTTGATGGAAGAACCCTGAGCCACACTGCGGAATTGCACTTGATCACTATATAAAACATGCCTGAATTTATTTATTTATTTCTTAATAATGATTTTATTTATTGGCTGGACAGACTGTATCACAAGTAGGCTGTTTAGCAGGCTGAAGGAAGGGGGAATAAGGCTTCCTGCTGTGGGGAGGGCCCGGTGTTAAACTAGATCCCAGTTCCCTGGGATCTTGACCTGGGCCGAAGCAAGAGGTCACATCCCATGAGGTACACAGGTGGTACATAAAGCATCCCCTTTAGCAATGACCTTCAGCGTTAGCATAAGGCGAAGCCCAAGTCGGGTGCTTAGTCTTCTGTCCTCAGAAGAGGCCTGGTTTCCAAGCTCTCCTCAGGGGGGTACCCTGAGCTGCACGGCACATACGAACTAGATCCGAATAGGAAATCGCGCCCTCTTCTTTATATATTTTATTATTTATTGATTTATCTATTCGTATTTGCTTCAAGATTTTACTTTTTCCCTTTGCAGTGAGAGAACAGATGTAGCCAGTGTTGCTTGCCCAGAGAAGGGAAAGAAGGCTCCCTGCTGAGGAGATGGCCCGATGTGGGGCTCGATCCCAGGACCCTAGGAACATGTCCTGAGCTGAGGCAGAGGCCTAACCCACTGTCTCACCCAAGTGTTACGGACAGCATTCACTTAAGAAATGAACTTCACCGGAATCTTCACGCGAAGCCCCTGTTCCATGCTCAGGATTCTGTCCTCAGTAGCTTGGTCCATGAAGTCTGCAGATGCGGGAACCCAGAGGTGCACCGCATAATGGCACTAGATCCCAATGGCACTAGATCCCTAAAGTTTGCCCTTTAGAAATGACCTGAATCCGTAGAGCAGGTGAAATCTCTGGCACCCCTTTGGACACTGCCCCAAGGAGCGCCCACCTGAACCAGGAACCAGGAGTTGGACGATCCTACAGACACAAGCCCTCCTCTCAGCCTTAGTGTGAGGCCCCCTCAGCAAGGGCCGGTAGGGCCTCCCATGTGCATCGGCCTAACCCTAACCCGAGGGTGCTTATTCAGACTTCTATCCCCGGTTGCCTGCCCTGATAGCCCTCTAGGTAGGGGATTCCTTCTTCAAATCGCAGGCCACTGGGTGCCGCCCACTAGGCAAATGGGCAGTTTAGCCCTGTGCGGGACCCTCAGGGTGCGAGAAATCTGCCTGTCCGGTCATTCCCACACCTTCCTAGGACCCCACACCACAATCCCGGAATATGATGGTCCGTCAGGGCTACGTGCTCAACTGAGCCCCGTGGAAAGCCTAATTCTGCCTTGAGAAATCAGGTCAGCCATTCTCCCAGAGTCAAACCCTAAGCCTAGATTACGTGATCAGACTCTGCACACCGGAGGACTTAAACCAGGTCCTCTTGTGGATGTGAAAGTCAGTCTGTAGGAAGGACTTAGCCTCACAGGCAGGAACAGACCCCTCCTTCTGTGCTATCCAGTACCTTCAGATATATAGAAACCAGCATGCTCCCCTGAGGGCATTCCAACCTCTTTCCTGTCCCGTCCTAAATTCCAACGCCTGAGGAGTCTGCTGAGTCCTGCCCTCAAATCAGCCCTTGGTTAGCCAGTATTGTGTGGCCAGTTCCGACATGCCTTGTTCCTGAGACATAACCCTAAGCCTTACTCTAACACTCACCTAACCCTAACCCTAATCCTAACTCTAACCCTAACCCTAACCCTCATGTGATGCCGTGGTCGGCTGCCCAGCCTTCCATTCTCAGAGGCCTGGTTCCCAAAATCTCCCAATGGAAGAACCCTGAGCCACACTGCAGAATTGCACTTGATCACTATATAAAACATGCCTGAATTTATTTATTTTTTAAAATGATTTATTTATTTGCTGGACAGACTGAATCACAAGTAGGCTGTTTGGCAGGCTGAAGGAAGGGGGAATAAGGCTCCCTGCTGTGGGGAGGGCCCTGTGTCAAACAAGATCCCAGTTCCCTGGGATCTAGACCTGGGGCGAGGCAAGAGGTCACATCCAATGTGGTACACAGGTGTTCCGGAAAACATCCCCTTTAGCAATGACCTTCAGCGTTAGCATAAGGCGAAGCCCAAGTCGGGTGCTTAGTCTTCTGTCCTCAGAGGCCTGGTTCCCAAGCTCTCCTCAGGGGGGTACCCTGAGCTGCACCGCACAAATGAACTAGATCCGAATAGGAAATCATGCCCTCTTCTTTATATATTTTATTATTTATTTATTTATCTATTCCTATTTGCTTCAAGATTTTACTTTTTCTCTTTGCAGTGAGAGAACAGATGTAGCCATTGTTGCTCACCCAGAGAAGGGAAAGAAGGCTCCCTGCTGAGGAGATGGCCCGATGTGGGGCTCGATCCCAGGACTCTGGGATCATGTCCTGAGCTGAGGCAGAGGCCTAACCCACTGTCTCACCCAGGTGTTACGGACAGCATTCACTTAAGAAATGAACTTCACCGGAATCTTCATGCGAAGCCCTTGTCCCATGCTCAGGCTTCTATCCTCAGTAGCCTGGTCCATGAACTCTGAAGATGCAGGAACCCTGAGGTGCACCGCATAATGGCACTAGATCCCAATGGGAAAGTTTGCCCTTTAGAAATGAGCTGAATCCGTAGAGCAGGTGAAATCTGCATGCACCCCTGGGACACTGCCCCAAGGAGCGCCCACCTGAACCAGGAACCAGGAGTTGGACGATCCTACAGACACAATCCCTCCTCTCAGCCTTAGGGTGAGCCCCCTCAGCAAGGACCAGTAGGGCCTCCCATGTGCATCGGCCTAACCCTAACCTGAGGGTGCTCATTCAGACTTCTATTTCCGGTTGCCTGCCCTGTTAGCCCTCTAGGTAGGGGATTCCTTCTTCACATCGCAGTTCTCTGGCTGCCGCCCACTAGGCAAATGGGAAGTTTAGCCCTGTGCGGGACCTTCGGGCCGCGAGAAATCTGCCTGTCTGGTCATTCTTCCCACACCTTCCTAGGACCCCCACACCACAATCCCGGAATATGATGGTCCGCCAGGGCTACGTGCTCAACTGAGACCCGTGGAAAGCCTAATTCTGCCTTGAGAAATCAGGTCAGCCATTCTCCCAGAGTCAAACCCTAAGCCTAGGTTACGTGATCAGACTCTGCACACCGGAGGACTTAAACCAGGTCCTCTTTTGGATGTGAAAGTCAGTCTGTAGGAAGGACTTAGCCTCACAGGCAGGAACAAACGCTTTCCTTCTGTGCTATGCAGTACCTTCAGATATATAGAAACCAGCATGCTCCCCTGAGGGCATTCCACCCTCTTTGCCCTTGCTGTCCAAAATTCCAACACTTGAGGAGCCTGCTGAGTCCCGCCCTCAACTCAGCCCTTGGTTAGCCAGTATTGTGTGGCCAGTTCCGACATGCCTTGTTCCTGAGACATAACCCTAAGCCTTACTCTAACTCTCACCTAACCCTAACCCTAACCCTAACTCTAACCCTAACCCTAACCCTAACCCTCATGTGATGCCGTGGTCGGCTGCCCAGCCTTCCATTCTCAGAGGCCTGGTTCCAAAATCTCTTGATGGAAGAACCCTGAGCCACACTGCGGAATTGCACTTGATCACTATATAAAACATGCCTGAATTTATTTATTTATTTCTTAATAATGATTTTATTTATTGGCTGGACAGACTGTATCACAAGTAGGCTGTTTAGCAGGCTGAAGGAAGGGGGAATAAGGCTTCCTGCTGTGGGGAGGGCCCGGTGTTAAACTAGATCCCAGTTCCCTGGGATCTTGACCTGGGCCGAAGCAAGAGGTCACATCCCATGAGGTACACAGGTGGTACATAAAGCATCCCCTTTAGCAATGACCTTCAGCGTTAGCATAAGGCGAAGCCCAAGTCGGGTGCTTAGTCTTCTGTCCTCAGAAGAGGCCTGGTTTCCAAGCTCTCCTCAGGGGGGTACCCTGAGCTGCACGGCACATACGAACTAGATCCGAATAGGAAATCGCGCCCTCTTCTTTATATATTTTATTATTTATTGATTTATCTATTCGTATTTGCTTCAAGATTTTACTTTTTCCCTTTGCAGTGAGAGAACAGATGTAGCCAGTGTTGCTTGCCCAGAGAAGGGAAAGAAGGCTCCCTGCTGAGGAGATGGCCCGATGTGGGGCTCGATCCCAGGACCCTAGGAACATGTCCTGAGCTGAGGCAGAGGCCTAACCCACTGTCTCACCCAAGTGTTACGGACAGCATTCACTTAAGAAATGAACTTCACCGGAATCTTCACGCGAAGCCCCTGTTCCATGCTCAGGATTCTGTACTCAGTAGCTTGGTCCATGAAGTCTGCAGATGCGGGAACCCAGAGGTGCACCGCATAATGGCACTAGATCCCAATGGCACTAGATCCCTAAAGTTTGCCCTTTAGAAATGACCTGAATCCGTAGAGCAGGTGAAATCTCTGGCACCCCTTTGGACACTGCCCCAAGGAGCGCCCACCTGAACCAGGAACCAGGAGTTGGACGATCCTACAGACACAAGCCCTCCTCTCAGCCTTAGTGTGAGGCCCCCTCAGCAAGGGCCGGTAGGGCCTCCCATGTGCATCGGCCTAACCCTAACCCGAGGGTGCTTATTCAGACTTCTATCCCCGGTTGCCTGCCCTGATAGCCCTCTAGGTAGGGGATTCCTTCTTCAAATCGCAGGCCACTGGGTGCCGCCCACTAGGCAAATGGGCAGTTTAGCCCTGTGCGGGACCCTCAGGGTGCGAGAAATCTGCCTGTCCGGTCATTCCCACACCTTCCTAGGACCCCACACCACAATCCCGGAATATGATGGTCCGTCAGGGCTACGTGCTCAACTGAGCCCCGTGGAAAGCCTAATTCTGCCTTGAGAAATCAGGTCAGCCATTCTCCCAGAGTCAAACCCTAAGCCTAGATTACGTGATCAGACTCTGCACACCGGAGGACTTAAACCAGGTCCTCTTGTGGATGTGAAAGTCAGTCTGTAGGAAGGACTTAGCCTCACAGGCAGGAACAGACCCCTCCTTCTGTGCTATCCAGTACCTTCAGATATATAGAAACCAGCATGCTCCCCTGAGGGCATTCCAACCTCTTTCCTGTCCCGTCCTAAATTCCAACGCCTGAGGAGTCTGCTGAGTCCTGCCCTCAAATCAGCCCTTGGTTAGCCAGTATTGTGTGGCCAGTTCCGACATGCCTTGTTCCTGAGACATAACCCTAAGCCTTACTCTAACACTCACCTAACCCTAACCCTAATCCTAACTCTAACCCTAACCCTAACCCTCATGTGATGCCGTGGTCGGCTGCCCAGCCTTCCATTCTCAGAGGCCTGGTTCCCAAAATCTCCTGATGGAAGAACCCTGAGCCACACTGCGGAATTGCACTTGATCACTATATAAAACATGCCTGAATTTATTTATTTATTTTTTAATAATGATTTTATTTATTTGCTGGACAGACTAAATCACAAGTAGGCCGTTTTGCAGGCTGAAGGAAGGGGGAATAAGGCTCCCTGCTGTGGGGAGAGCCCTGTGTCAAACAAGATCCCAGTTCCCTGGGATCTAGACCTGGGGCGAGGCAAGAGGTCACATCCAATGTGGTACACAGATGTTCCGGAAAGCATACCCTTTAGCAATGACCTTCAGCGTTAGCATAAGGCGAAGCCCAAGTCGGGTGCTCAGTCCTCTGTCCTCAGAGGCCTGGTTCCAAAACTCTCCCCGCACAAATGAACTAGATCCCAATAGGAAATCATGCCCTCTTCTCTGTATATTTTATTTTTTATTTATTTATCTATTCGTTTTTTGCTTCATGATTTTACTTTTTCTCTTTGCAGCGAGAGAACACATGTAGGCAGAGTTGCACGCCCAGAGAAGGGAAAGAAGGCTCCCTGCTGAGGAGATGGCCCGATGTGGGGCTCGATCCCAGGACTCTGGGATCATGTCCTGAGCTGAAGGCAGTGGCCTAACCCACTGACTCACCCAGGTGTTACGGACAGCATTCACTTAAGAAATGAACTTCACCGGAATCCTGACGGGAAGCCCCTGTCCCATGCTCAGGCTTCTGTCCTCAGTAGCCTGGTCCATAAAGTCTGCAGATCAAGGAACCCTGAGCTGCACCGCACAATGGCACTAGATCCCAATGGGAAAGTTTGCCCTTTAGAAATGAGCTGAATCCGTAGAGCAGGTGAAATCTGCATGCACCCCTTGGGACACTGCCCCAAGGAGCGCCCACCTGAACCAGGAACCAGGATTTTGACGATCCTCTCAGCCTTAGGGTGAGGCCCCCTCAGCAAGGACCAGTAGGGCCTCCCATGTGCATCGGCCTAACCCTAACTCGAGGGTGCTTATTTAGACTTCTATCCCCGGTTGCCTGCCCTAGTAGCCCTCTAGGTAGGGGATTCCTTCTTCACATCGCAGGCCTCTGGCCTCCGCCCACTAGGCAAATGGGAAGTTTAGCCCTGTGCGGGACACTCGAGGAGCGAGAAATCTGCCTGTCTGGTCATTCTTCCCACACCTTCTGAGGACCCACACACCACAACCCTGGAATATGATGGTCTGCCTGGGCTACGTGCTCAACTGAGCCCCGTGGAAAGACTAATTCTGCCTGACAAATCAGGTCAGCCATTCTCCCAGAGCCAAACCCTAAGCCTAGGTTACGTGATCAGGACTCGGGACACCGGAGGACTTAACCCAGGTCCTCCTGTAGATGAGAAAGTCAGTCTGTAGGAAGGACTTAGCCTCACAGGCAGGAACAGACCCTTTCATTCTGTGCTATCCAGTACCTTCAGATATATAGAAACCAGCATGCTCCCCTGAGGGCATTCCACCCTCTTTGCCCATCCCGTGCAAAATTCCAACCACTGAGGAGCCTGCTGAGTCCCGCCCTCAACTCAGCCCTTGGTTAGCCAGTATTGTGTGGCCAGTTCCGACATGCCTTGTTCCTGAGACATAACCCTAAGCCTTACTCTAACTCTCACCTAACCCTAACCCTAACCCTAACCCTAAACCTCACGTGAAGCCGTGGTCAGCTGCTCAGCTTTCCATCCTTAGAGGCATGGTTCCCGAAATCTCCTGATGGAAGAACCCTGAGCCACACTGCAGAATTGCACTTGATCACTATATAAAACATGCCTGAATTTATTTATTTATTTTTTAATAATGATTTTATTTATTTGCTGGACAGACTGAATCACAAGTAGGCTGTTTTGCAGGCTGAAGGAAGGGGGAATAAGGCTCCCTGCGGTGGGGAGGGCCCGGTGTCAAACTAGATCCCAGTTCCCTGGGATCTTGACCTGGGCCGAGGCAAGAGGTCACATCCAATGAGGTACACAGGTGTTCCGCAAACCGTGCCCTTTAGGAATGACCTTCAGCGGATTTGTTATGCAAAGCCCAAGTCGGGTGCTCTGTCTTCTGTCCTCAGAGGCCTGGTTCCCAAACTCTCCCCATGGAGGAACCTTGAGCTGAACCGCATAAATAAACTAGATCCCAAAGAAATCATGGATTTTTATATAATATTATATCATTTATTTATTTATTTATTTATCGCTTCAAGATTTTACTTTTTCACTTTGCAGGGAGAGAGCAGAAGTAGGCAGTGTTGCAAGCCTAGAGAAGGGAAAGCAGGCTCCCTGCTGAGGAGACAGCCCGATGTGGGGCTCCATCCGAAGGACCCTATGATCATGTCCTGACCTGAAGTCAGTGGCCTAACCCAGTGGCTCACCCAGGTGTTACGGATGGCATTCACTTAAAAAATGACCTCACCGTAATCCTGACGTGAAGCCCCTATCCCAAGCAAAGGCCTCTGTCCTCAGTGGCCTGCTTCATAAACTCTGCAGATGGGGGAACCCTGAGGTGCACCGCGCAATTGCTCTAGATCCCAATGGGAAAGACTGCCCTTTAGAAATGAGCTCAATCCGTAGAACAGGTGAAATCGGCATGCACCCTTTGGGACAGAGCCCCGAGGAGTACCCACCTGAAGCAGGAACCAGGAGTTTGACGATCCCACAGACACAAGCCCTCCTCTCAGCCTTAGGGTGAGGCCACATCAGCACGGGCAGATCGGGCCTCCCGTGTGCATTGGCCTAACCCTAACGCTAGGGTGCTTATTCAGATTTCTCTCCCCCGTTGCCTGACCTGGTAGCCCTCCAGGTGTGGGATTCCTTCTTCACATCGCAGGCCTCTGGGTGAACCCACTAGGCAAATGGGAAGTTTAGCCCTGTGCGGGGCCCTCAGGGCGGGAGAAATCAGCCTGTCCGGTCATTCTAACCACACCTTCCTAGGGCCCCCACCCCACGATTCGGAACCTAATGGTCCGCCAGTGCTTCGTGCTCTACTGAGCTCCACGGAGAGCCTAACTCTGCACTGACAAATTAGGTCTGCAATTCTCCCAGAGCCAAACCCTAAGCCTAGTTTAGGTGTTCAGGTTCTGGACACAGGAGGACTGACAACTTGGTCTCCTATGGAATGGGAACGTCAGTCTGTCGGAAGGACTCAGCCTCTCAGGTAGGAAGAGATCCGTTCTTTCTGTGTTATCAAGGACCCTCAGATATATAGAAACCAGGATGCTTTTCTGAGGGCATTCCGACCTCTTTGCCTGTCCCTTCTAAAAATCCAACACTTGAGGAGCCTGCTGAGTCCCGCCCTCATCTCAGCCCTTGGTTAGCCATATTGTGTTGCCAGTTCCAACATGCCTTGTTCCTAACACATAACCCTAAGCCTTATCCTACTCCTCACCTAAACCTAACCAGAACCCTAACCCTCAACCGAACGTGAAGCCGTGATCGGCTGCTCAGCCTCTATCCTCAGAGGCCTGGTTCCCAAAGTCTCCAGATGGAGGTACCCTGAGCCACACTGCAGAATTGACTTGATCCCTATAGGAAAACATGCCTGAATCTCATTATTTCTTTATTTCTTTATAATGATTTTAATAATTCTTTAGCAGACAGAGATCATAAGTAGGCTGTGTTGCAGGCTGAAGGAAGGAGGAATAAGGCTTCCTGCTGTGCAGAGAGCCCGGGGTCAAGCTAGATCCCAGTTCACTGGGATATTTACCTGGGCTGAGGCAAGAGGCCATATCCAATGAGATACACAGGTGTTCATGAAAGCATACCCTTTTAAAAAGACCTTCAGCGGAATCCTCATGCTAAGCCCCTGTCCGGTCCTTAGGCCTCTGAGCTCAGTGGCCTGGGTCATGAACTCTCCAGATGGGGGAACCCTGAGGTGCACCACACAATTGCACTTGACCATATTAGAAAAACAGCCCTTTAGAAATGAGCTGAATCTGTAGAGCAGGTGAAACCTGCATGCACCCGTGGGGAACAGCCACGAGTACACCCACCTGGAACACGAACCAACAGTCTGACGTTCCCACAGACACAAGCCCTCAACTCAGCCCCGGGGAGAGGCCACCATGGCCTGGGCAGGTCGGGCCTGCCAGGTGCCATCGGCCTAACCCTGACCCTAGGGTGCTTACTCAGACTTCAGTCCCGGTTGCCTGCCATGGTAGCTCTCCAGGTTGGGGACTCCTTCTTCACATCTTGGGTCTCTGGGTGCCCATCACTAGGCAACTGGGCACTTTAGCCCTGTGCGGGAACCTTGGGTTGGGAGAAATCTGCCTGCCCGGTCAGTCCACCCACACCTTCCTAGGACCCCCACACCACAATCCCAGAGCCTGGTGGTCCGCCAGAGCTATGTCCTCAACTGAGCCCCGTGGAGAGCCTATCTCTGCACTGACAAATCAGGCCTGCCATTCTCCCAGAGCCAACCCTAAGCCTAGGTTGGCTGTTCCGGCTCTGGACCCATGAGGACTGAAACCCAGGTCCTTTTATAGATGGGAGGGTCAGTCTGTCAGAAGGACTCAGCCCTTCATGCAGGAGCAGATGCTTTCATTCTGTGTAATCCAATATTCTCAGATTCACAGAAACCAGCATACTGCACTGAGGCCATCCCGCCCTCTTTGCCCTTCCAGTCCAAAAACCCAAAGCCTGTGGAGCCTCCTGAGTCCTGCCATCAACGCAGTTCTTGGTTAGCCCATAGTATGTTGCCAGATCCCACATGCCTTGTCCCTAAGACATAACCATAACCCTGACCCTAACCTGCACCTAAACCTAACCCTAGCCCTAAACCTAACCCTAACGTGAAGCCGAGGTCAGGTGCTCAGGCCTCGATCCAAAGAGGCCTAGTTCCCAAAATCTCCAGATGCAGGAACCCTGAGCCACACTGCACAATTGCACTTGAACCCCATAGGAAAGCATGGCTTAATATATATGTTGATTTATTTACTTATTTATAATGATTTTATTTATATATTAGACAAACAAAGATCACAACTAGGCTGTGTTTCAGGCTGAAGCAAGGGGGAAGCAGGCTCCCTGCTATGCAGAGAGCCGTGTGACACACTCCATCCCAGTTCCCTGGGATCGTGACCTGGGCCGAGGCAAGAGGCCACATCCACCTAGCCACTCAGGTGTTCCGCAAAGCATGCCCTTTAGAAATGACCTTCAGCGGATTTGTTATGCAAAGCCCAAGTCGGGTGCTCTGTCTTCTGTCTTCAGAGGCCTGGTTCCCAAACTCTCCCCATGGGGGAACCCTGAGCTGAACCGCACAAATGAACTAGATCCCAAAGAAATCATGCCATTTTTTATATATATATTTTATCATTTATTTATGTATTTATTTATTTATCGCTTCAAGATTTTACTTTTTCAATTTGCAGGGAGAGAGCAGAAGTAGGCAGTGTTGCAGGCCTACAGAAGGGAAAGCAGGCTCCCTGCTGAGGAGACAGCCCGATGTGGGGCTCGATCCCAGGGCCCTGGGATCATGTCCTGATCTGAAGTCAGTGGCCTAACCCACTGACTCACCCAGGTGTTACGGATGGCATTCACTTAAAAAATGACCTTCACCGTAATCCTGACGTGAAGCCCCTATCCAATGCAAAGGCTTCTGTCCTCAGTGGCCTGGTTCATGAACTCTGCAGATGGGGGAACCCTGAGGTGCACCGCGCAATTGCACTAGATCCCAATGGGAATGATTGCCCTTTAGAAATGAGCTCAATCCGTAGAACAGGTGAAATCGGCATGCACCCCTTGGGACACAGCCCCGAGGAGCGCCCACCTGAAGCAGGAACCAGGAGTTTGATGATCCTACAGACACAATCCCTCCTCTCAGCCAGAGGGTGAGGCCACCTCAGCACGGGCAGATCGGGCCTCCCGTGTGCATTGGCCTAACCCTAACGCTAGGGTGCTTATTCAGACTTCTCTCCCCGGTTGCCTGCCCTGGTAGCCCTCCAAGTGGGGGATTCCTTCATCACATCGCAGGCCTCTGGGTGTCCCCCACAAGGCAAATGGGAAGTTTAGCCCTGTGCGGGGCCCTCGGGGCGGGAGAAATCTGCCTGTCCGGTCATTCTACCCACCCCTTCCTAGGACCCCCACACCACGATTCGGAACCTGATGGTCCGCCAGTGCTTCCTGCTCTACTGAGCTCCGCGGAGAGCCTAACTCTGCACAGACAAATCAGGTCTGCCATTCTCCCAGAGCCAAACCCTAAGCCTAGATTAGGTGTTCAAGCTCTGGCCCCAGGAGGACTGACACCTTGGTCTCCTATGGAATGGGAACGTCAGTCTGTCGGAAGGACTCAGCCTCTCAGGCAGGAAGAGATCCTTTCTTTCTGTGCTATCAAGGACCCTCAGATATATTGAAACCAGCGTGCTCCTCTGAGGGCATTCCGCCCTCTTTGCCTGTCCCTTCTAAAAATCCAACACTTGAGGAGCCTGCTGAGTCCCGCCCTCAACTCAGCCCTTGGTTAGCCAGTATTGTGTTGCCAGTTCCAACATGCCTTGTTCCTAACACATAACCCTAAGCCTTATCCTACCCCTCACCTAATGTGAAGCCGTGATCGGCTGCTCAGCCTCCATCCTCACAGGCCTGGTTCCCAAAGTCTCCAGATGGAGGTACCCTGAGCCACACTGCAGAATTGCACTTGATCCCTATAGGAAAACATGCCTGAATGACTTTATTTCTTTATAAGGATTTTAATGATTCTTTAACAGACAGAGATCATAAGTAGGCTGTGTTGCAGGCTGAAGGAAGGAGGAATAAGGCTCCCTGCTGTGCAGAGAGCCTGGTGTCAAGCTAGATACCAGTTCACTAAGATATTAACCTGGGCTGAGGCAAGAGGCCATATCCAATGAGATACACAGGTGTTCATGATAGCATACCCTTTTAAAATGACCTTCAGCGGAATCGTCATCCGAAGCCCCTGTCCGGTGCTTAGGCTTCTGCCCTCAGTGGCCTGGGTCACGAACACTCCAGATTGGGGAACCCTGAGGTGCACCGCACAATTGCACTTGGCCATATTGGAAAAACAGCCCTTTAGAAATGAGCTGATCTCTAGAGCAGGTGAAACCTGCATGCAGCCCATGGGTTGTGGCTGTGTCTGCTTAGTTCGGCCTGGCAGGGTGATCCCAGGAAGCGAACATGGAGTTCGGGAAAGCAAGGCCCAAGAGGCACCATCTCTCCCAAAGCTCTTCTTCCCTGATGCGACTGAAGCATTGCGTAGGAAGCAGCAGCGAAGTGCTGTTCGCTCCAAGCCAAAGCCTCTGCGAAAGCACAGCATTCGCTGAGAAATGTTCTGCGGGCTGCTGCTTCTTGCCTGAGCCCAGCCTCGCGGTAGGAGAAACACGCATACAGCGAAAGCCTCTTTGCCTGGGCATCTCCTCTGGGAAAGCACAGCGTTCCTTGGGAAATCAGAGTTGGGTTTGCGGATGCTGCTGCAGCTTGCCTGGGCTAGTCTCCGCAGCTCGGTGGAAGATACCCGCATGGAGCGAAATACCCTTTGCCCTAGCATCCCCTCTGCCTGAGAGGGAATCAAGTGTAGGGAAGGCGCAGCACGCCGCCCCGGAGAAGAGAAGGAGCCGTTGGCCTTGGAGTCGGGAAACGGTCGGGAAGCAGGATAGCCTGCCGTGGCACGAACAGCAGGCCAGTGGCAAGACAAGTGTCACCCGCTCTCTGTGCAGAGAGTTGGAAGCCTTGCTGCTAAGGAGACATGAGGGGACGACTAGGGCACGGTTGCGTGCTCCATTCTGAGGAAGGAGTCTGGGCAGAAGGCAGGCCTGTCCTGGGCCTCTGGTCCCAAGGGGACAGCATCTCCTTGGCCACCTGTCCCAAGGGCAGACTTGGACTTGCAACCAGGTGCCATACCCGGAACTCGCAGTAACAACCCCATGGAGAAACGTGCAGTCAGATGCTGTCTTCCACCACGATGTGGCAGCGATGTGGGTGGCAGGGGGTGTGCCGGGGAAAGAGTGGAGACAGTACCCCACAGTACCCCATCCCAGTGCACGGGCCGTGTGCAGGGATTCTGTCGCCTCCTCTCTCCTGTGGTGAAGGCACTGGCCTAGACCCCGAGTCTGCCTGAGCGCCAGAGCAAAAGGCAAAGCCTTACCTACCACAGCAGATGGTATTAGGCATAGAGTGCCATGCTAGAACACGCACGCTGCAGCAGGGTTGTGACTGTGTCTGCTTACTTCGGCATAGCAAGGTGAACCCTGGGCGTGAACTTGGAGCCCTGGAAAGCAAGGTCCAAGAGGCACCAGCTCTTCCGCGGCTCTTCTTCCCTGCCGCGGTAGAGCGAACACACAAAGCCTTGCTGAGGAAGCAGCAGTGAAGTACGGTTTGTGCCAAGCTGAAAACCTCTCTGAAAGTATAGCAGTCGCTGGGACATCAGAGTCGGTTCTCTGGGCTGCTGTGACTGCTTGTCTTAGCCTAGTATTCGCAGAACTGTGGGAGAAACCCGCATAGAGTGAAAGCCTCTTTCTCCGGCATCCCCTCTGGGAAAGCACAGCATTTTTTGGGAAATCAGAGTCGGGTCTGTGGGATGCTCCTGTTGGCCTGAGCTGGTCTCCAAAGCACGGTGTAATAAACCCGCATGGAGCGAAATCGTCTTTGCCTGGGCATCCCCTCTGCCTGAGAGAGACGCGCGGTTGCGCCTGCGGAAAGACCCTTAAGGAAAGGGACACTGCACTCCCCAGGAGCATGTCTGTGGAAGGTGCAGCATTCTGCCCGGGGAGAAGAACAGGAGCCGTTGGCCTTCTGGTCTGGAAACGGTTGCGAAGCAGGAGAGCCGGCCCTGGCAGGCACAGCGGCCAGTGGCAATACAAGTGTCACCCGCTCCCAGTGCAGAGAGACAGAAGCCTGGCTGCTAAGGAGAAAGGAGGGGATGATTACGGCAGGATGCGTGCTCCACTCTTAGAAAAGAGTCTGGGGAGAAAGCATGCCTGTCCTGAGCCTCTGGGCCCAAAGAGATAGCAGCTCCTTGGTCACCTGTCCCTGGGGCAGACATGCGCTAGCCACCAGGCGCCTACACTGAACTCGCAGAAACAGCTCCCTGAAATAACGGGGAGTCAGATGCCGTCTTCCTCCAGGATGTGCAAGCTTGGAGGAGGCACGGGGTTTAAGGGAAATGAGTGGGTAGTGTCCCCCAAAGCTTCCTATTCAGTGCACGGACCGTGTGCAGGGATCCTGTCCCCACTCCTTTCCCTTGGGGAAAGCACTGGCCTAGTCCGCGTGTCCGCCTGAGCGCCAGAGTAAAAGGCCAAGCGATGCCTACACTGGGAGATGGGAGTGTGCATAGAGTGCCATCCTAGGCTACGCACGCTTCTGAAGGGTTGTGGCTGTGTCTGCTTAGTTCGGCCTGGCAGCGTGAACCCAGGAATCGAACATGGAGTCCGGGAAAGCAAGGCCCAAGAGGCACCATCTCTCCCAAAGCTCTTCTTCCCTGGTGCGACTGAAGGCTTGCTGAGGAAGCAGCAGCGAAGTGCTGTTCGCTCCAAGCCAAAGCCTCTGCGAAAGCACAGCATTCGCTGAGAAATGTTCTGCGGGCTGCTGCTTCTTGCCTGAGCCCAGCCTCGCGGTAGGAGAAACACGCATACAGCGAAAGCCTCTTTGCCTGGGCATCTCCTCTGGGAAAGCACAGCGTTCCTTGGGAAATCAGAGTTGGGTTTGGGGATGCTGCTGCAGCTTGCCTGGGCTAGTCTCCGCAGCTCGGTGGAAGATACCCGCATGGAGCGAAATACCCTTTGCCCTAGCATCCCCTCTGCCTGAGAGGGAATCAAGTGTAGGGAAGGCGCAGCACGCCGCCCCGGAGAAGAGAAGGAGCCGTTGGCCTTGGGGTCGGGAAACGCTCGGGAAGCAGGATAGCCTGCCGTGGCACGAACAGCAGGCCAGTGGCAAGACAAGTGTCACCCGCTCTCTGTGCAGAGAGTTGGAAGCCTGGCTGCTAAGGAGACATGAGGGGACGACTAGGGCATGGTCGCGTGCTCCACTCTGAGGAGGGAGTCTGGGCAGAAGGCAGGCCTCTCCTGTGCCTCTGGTCCCAAGTGGACAGCATCTCCTTGGCCACCTGTCCCAAGGGCAGACTTGGACTTGCCACCAGGTGCCAAACGCCGAACTCGCAGTAACAACCCCATGGAGAAACGTGCAGTCAGATGCTGTCTTCCACCACGATGTGGCAGCGATGTGGGTGGCAGGGGGTGTGCCGGGGAAAGAGTGGAGACAGTCCCCCACAGTACCCCATCCCAGTGCACGGGCCGTGTGCAGGGATTCTGTCGCCTCCTCTCTCCTGTGGTGAAGGCACTGGCCTAGACCCCGAGTCTGCCTGAGCGCCAGAGCTAAAGCAAAGCCTTACTATCCCAGCAGATGGTATTAGGCATAGAGTGCAATGCTAGAATACGCACGCAGCAGCAGGGTTGTGTCTGTGTCTGCTTACTTCGGCATAGCAAGGTGAACCCTGGGCGTGAACATGGAGCCCTGGAAAGCAAGGTCCATGAGGCACCAGCTCTCCCGCGGCTCTTCTTCCCTGCCGCGGCAGAGCGAACACACAAAGCCTTGCTGAGGAAGCAGCAGTGAAGTGCGGTTTGTGCCAAGCTGAAAACCTCTGTGAAAGTATAGCATTCATAGGGAAATCAGAGTCGGTTCTGTGGGCTGCTGTGGCTGCTTGCCTTAGCCTAGTATTCGCAGAACTATGGGAGAAACCCGCATAGAGCGAAAGCCTCTTTGTCCGGCATCCCCTCTGGGAAAGCACAGCATTCCTTGGGAAATCAGATTCGGGTCTGTGGGATGCTCCTGTTGGCCTGAGCTGGTCTCCAAAGCACGGTGTAATAAACCCGCATGGAGCGAAATCGTCTTTACCTGGGCATCCCCTCTGCCTGAGAGAGACGCGCGGTTGCGCCTGCGGAAAGACCCTTAAGGAAAGGGACACTGCGCTCCCCAGGAGCATGTCTGTGGAAGGTGCAGCACGCTGCCCGGGGAGAAGAACAGGAGCCGTTGGCCTTCTGGTCTGGAAACGGTTGCGAAGCAGGAGAGCCGGCCCTGGCAGGCACAGCGGCCAGTGGCAATACAAGTGTCACCCGCTCCCAGTGCAGAGAGACAGAAGCCTGGCTGCTAAGGAGAAAGGAGGGGATGATTACGGCAGGATGCGTGCTCCACTCTTAGAAAAGAGTCTGGGGAGAAAGCATGCCTGTCCTGAGCCTCTGGGCCCAAAGAGATAGCAGCTCCTTGGTCACCTGTCCCTGGGGCAGACATGCACTAGCCACCAGGCGCCTACCCTGAACTCGCAGAAACAGCTCCCTGAAATAACGGGGAGTCAGATGCCGTCTTCCTCCAGGATGTGGAAGCGTGGATTTGGCGCGGGGTTGAAGGGAAAGGAGTGGCGACAGTCCCCCAAAGCTCCCTATTCAGTGCACGGGCCATGTGCAGGGATCCAGTCACCTCTGCTTTCCTGTGGGGAAAGCACTGGCCTAGTCCGCGAGTCTGTCTGAGCGCCAGAGCTAAAGGCCAAGCGATGCCTACACTGGGAGATGGTAGTGTGCATAGAGTGCCATCCTGGGCTACGCACGCCACTGCAGGGTTGTGGCTGTGTCTGCTTAGTTCGGTCTGGCAAGGTGAACCTAGGACGCGAACATGGAGCCCGGGAAAGCAAGGCCCAAGAGACACCAGCTCTCCCGCAGCTCTTCTTCCTTGACGCGACAGAGAGAATGACCAAAGACTTGCTGAGGAAGCAACAGTGAAGTGCGGTTCGTGCCAAGCTGAAAACCTCTGCGAAAGCATAGCAGTCGCTGGGAAATCAGAGTCCTTTCTGTGGGCTGCAGTTGCTGCTTGCCTTAGCCTAGTATTCGTAGTAAGATTGGAGAAACCCGTAGAGATGAAAGCCTCTTTGCTCGGGCATCCACTCAGGGAAAGCACAGCATTCTTTGGGAAATCAGAGTCGGGTGTGAGGGATGCTCCTGTGGGCCTGAGCTTCTCTCCTCAGCAGGGTGGAATCAACTGGCATGGAGCACATCATCTTTGCCTGGACATCCCCTCTGCCTGAGAGAGAAGCGCGATTGCGCCTGTGGGAAGAGCCTTAAGGAAATGACACGTTGTTCACTGCACTCCCCAGGAGCATGTCTGAGGACAAGGTGCAGCAAGCTGCCCAGGGAGAAGAACAAGAGCCGTTGGCCTTCTGGTCTGAAAACGGTTGCGAAGCAGGAGAGCCGGCCCTGGCAGGCACAGCGGCCAGTGGCAATACAAGTGTCACTGGCTCCCTGTGCAGAGAGAAGGAAGCCTGGCAGCTAAGGTGACAGGAGGGGATGTGGTGGGCAGGGCGCGTGCTCCACTGTTAGGAAGGAGTCTGGGGAGAAAGCATGTCTGTCCTGAGCCTCTGGGCCCAAAGAGATAGCAGCTCCTTGGCCACCTGTCCCTGGGGCAGACATGCACTAGCTACCACGCGCCTACGTTGAACTCGCAGAAACAGCTCCCTGAAATAACGGGGAGTCAGATGCCGTCTTCCTCCAGGATGTGCAAGCTTGGAGGAGGCACGGGGTTTAAGGGAAAGGAGTGGGGACAGTCCCCCAAAGCTCCCAATTCAGTGCACGGGCCGTGTGCAGGGATCCTGTCACCTCTCCTTTCCTGTGGGGAAAGCACTGGCCTAGTCCGCGAGTCCGCCTGAGCGCCAGAGTAAAAGGAAAAACGATGCCTACACTGGGAGATGGTAGTGTGCATAGTGTGCCATCCTAGGCTACGCACGCTCCTGAAAGGTTGTGGCTGTGTCTGCTTAGTTCGGCCTGGCAGGGTGAACCCAGGAAGCGAACATGGAGTCCGGGAAAGCAAGGCCCAAGAGGCACCATCTCTCCCAAAGCTCTTCTTCCCTGGTGCGACTGAAGGCTTGCTGAGGAAGCAGCAGCGAAGTGCTGTTCGCTCCAAGCCAATGCCTCTGCGAAAGCACAGCATTCGCTGAGAAATGTTCTGCGGGCTGATGCTTCTTGCCTGAGCCCAGCCTCGCGGTAGGAGCAAAACACATACAGCGAAAGCCTCTTTGCCAGGGCATCTCCCCTGGGAAAGCACAGCGTTCCTTGGGAAATCAGAGTTGGGTTTGGGGATGCTGCTGCAGCTTGCCTGGGCTAGTCTCCGCAGCTCGGTGGAAGATACCCGCATGGAGCGAAATACCCTTTGCCCTAGCATCCCCTCTGCCTGAAAGGGAATCAAGTGTAGGTAAGGCGCAGCACGCCGCCCCCGAAAAGAGAAGGAGCCGTTGGCCTTGGGGTCAGGAAACGCTATGGAAGCAGTATACCCTGCCGTGGCACGAACAGCAGGCCAGTGGCAAAACAAGTGTCTTGTGCAGAGAGTTGGAAGCCTGGCTCTCTGTGCAGAGAGTTGGAAGCCTGGCTGCTTAGGAGACATGAGGGGACGACTAGGGCATGGTCGCATGCTCCACTCTGAGGAGGGAGTCAGGGCAGAAGGCAGGCCTGTCCTGTGCCTCTGGTCCCAAGGGGACAGCAACCTCTTGGCCACCTGTCCCAAGGGCAGACTTGGACTTGCCACCAGGTGCCATAACCGGAACTCGCAGTAACATCCCCATGGAGAAACGTGCAGTCAGATGCTGTCTTCCACCACGATGTGGCAGCGATGTGGGTGGCAGGTGGTGTGCCGGGGAAAGAGTGGAGACAGTCCCCCACCGTACCCCATCCCAGTGCACGGGCCGTGTGCAGGTATTCTGTCGCCTCCTCTCTCCTGTGGTGAAGGCACTGGCCTAGACCCCGAGTCTGCCTGAGCGCCAGAGCAAAAGCAAAGCCTTACCTACCCCAGCAGATGGTATTAGGCATAGAGTCCCATGCTAGAACAAGCACGCTGCAGCAGAGTTGTGTCTGTGTCTGCTTACTTCGGCATAGCAAGGTGAACCCTGGGCGTGAACATGGAGCACTGGAAAGCAAGGTCCAAGAGGCACCAGGTCTCCCGCGGCTCTTCTTCCCTGCCGCGGCAGAGCGAACACACAAAGCCTTGCTGAGGAAGCAGCAGTGAAGTGCCGTTTGTGCCAAGCTGAAAACCTCTGTGAAAGTATAGCAGTCGCTGGGAATTCAGAGTCGGTTCTGTGGGCTGCTGTGGCTGCTTGCCTTAGCCTAGTATTCGCAGAATTATGGGAAAAACCCGCATAGAGCGAAAGCCTCTTTGACCGGCATCCCCTCAGGGAGAACACAGCATTCCTTGGGAAATCAGATTCGGGTCTGTGGGATGCTCCTGTTGGCCTGAGCTGGTCTCCAAAGCACGGTGTAATAAACCCGCATGGAGCGAAATCTTCTTTGCCTGGGCATCCCCTCTGCCTGAGAGAGACGCGCGGTTGCGCCTGCGGAAAGACCCTTAAGGAAAGGGACACTGCGCTCCCCAGGAGCGAGTCTGTGGAAGGTGCAGCATTCTGCCCGGGGAGAAGAACAGGAGCCGTTGGCCTTCTGGTCTGGAAACGGTTGCGAAGCAGGAGAGCCGGCCCTGGCAGGCACAGCGGCCAGTGGCAATACAAGTGTCACCCGCTCCCAGTGCAGAGAGACAGAAGCCTGGCTGCTAAGGAGAAAGGAGGGGATGATTACGGCATGATGCGTGCTCCACTCTTTGGAAAGAGTCTGGGCAAAAAGCATGCCTGTCCTGAGCCTCTGGGCCCAAAGAGATCGCAGCTCCTTGGTCACCTGTCCCTGGGGCAGACATGCGCTAGCCACCAGGCGCCTACCCTGAACTCGCAGAAACAGCTTCCTGATATAAGGGGGAGTCAGATGCCGTCTTCCTCCAGGATGTGGAAGCGTGGATTTGGCGCGGGATTGAAGGGGTAGGAGTGGCGACAGTCCCCCAAAGCTCCCTATTCAGTGCACGGGCCTTGTGCAGGGATCCTGTCACCTCTGCTTTCCTGTGGGGAAAGCACTGGCCTAGTCCGCGATCCGCCTGAGCGCCAGAGCAAAAGGCCAAGCGATGCCTACACAGGGAGATGGTAGTGTGCATAGAGTGCCATCCTAGGCTACGCACGCCACTGCAGGGTTGTGGCTGTGTCTGCTTAGTTCGGCCTGGCAGGGTGAACCTAGGACGCGAACATGGAGCCCGGGAAAGCAAGGCCCTAGAGATACCAGCTCTCCCGCAGCTCTTCTTCCTTGACGCGACAGAGAGAATGACCAAAGACTTGCTGAGGAAGCAACAGTGAAGTGCGGTTCGTGCCAAGCTGAAAACCTCTGCGAAAGCATAGCAGTAGCTGGGAAATCAGAGTCCTTTCTGTGGGCTGCAGTTGCTGCTAGCCTTAGCCTAGTATTCGTAGTAGGATTGGAGAAACCCGTATAGATGAAAGCCTCTTTGCTCGGGCATCCACTCTGGGAAAGCACAGCATTCTTTGGGAAATCGGAGTCGCGTCTGAGGGATGCTCCTGTGGGCCTGAGCTGGTCTCCTCAGCAGGGTGGAATCAACCGGCATGGAGAGAAATCCTCTTTTCCTGGGCATCCCCTCTGCCTGAGAGAGAAGCGCGATTGCGCCTGTGGGAGGAGCTTAAGGAAATGACACGTTGTTCACTGCGCTCCCCAGGAGCATATTTGTGGAAGGTGCAGCAAGCTGCCCAGGGAGAAGAACAAGAGCCGTTGGCCTTGTGGTCTGAAACGGTTGCGAAGCAGGAGAGCCGGCCACGGCAGGCACAGCGGCCGGTGGCAATACAAGTGTCACCGGCTCCCTGTGCTGAGAGAAGGAAGCCCGGCCGCTAAGGAGACGGGAGGGGATGTGGTGGGCAGGGCGCGTGCTCCACTGTTAGGAAGGAGTCTGGGTAGAAAGCATGCCTGTCCTGAGCCTCTGGGCCCAAAGAGATAGCAGCTCCTTGGCCACCTGTCCCTGGGGCAGACATGCACTAGCCACCACGCGCCTACGTTGAACTCGCAAAAACAGCTCCCTGAAATAACGGGGAGTCAGATGCCGTCTTCCACTAGGATGTGCAAGCTTGGAGGAGGCACGGAGTTTAAGGGAAAGGAGTGGGGACAGTCCCCCAAAGCTCCCAATTCAGTGCACGGGCCGTGTGCAGGGATCCTGTCACCTCTCCTTTCCTGTGGGGAAAGCACTGGCCTAGTCGGCGAGTCTGCCGTAGAGCCAGAGCAAAAAGCAAAGCCTAATCTACCCCAGGAGATGGTAATAGGCATAGAGTGCCATGCTAGAACACGCATGCTGCAGCAGGGTTGTGACTGTGTCTGCTTATTTCAGCATAGCAAGGTAAATCCCGAGCGTAAACTCGTAGCCAGGGAAATCAAATGCCAAGAGGCACCACCTCTCCCGCAGGACTTCTTCCCTGCCCCGCAGAGTGAACACCCAATGCCTTTCTGAGGAAGCAGCAGCGAAGTGCGGTTCGTGCCAAGCTGAAAACCTCTGCGAAAGCATAGCAGTCGCTGGGAAATCAGAGTCCGTTCTGTGGGCTGCAGTTGCTGCTTGCCTTAGCCTAGTATTCGTAGTAGGATTGGAGAAACCCGTATAGATGAAAGCCTCTTTGCTCGGGCATCCACTCTCGGAAAGCACAGCATTCTTTGGGAAATCAGAGTCGGGTGTGAGGGATGCTCTTGTGGGCCTGAGCTGGTCTCCTCAGCAGGGTGGAATCAACCGGCATGGAGCGAAAACCTCTTTGCCTGGGCATCCCCTCTGCCTGAGAGAGAAGCGCGAATGCGCCTGTGGGAAGAGCCTTAAGGAAATGACACGTTGTTCACTGCGCTTCCCAGGAGCATGTCTGTGGAAGGTGCAACAAGCTGCCCAGGGAGAAGAACAAGAGCCGTTGGCCTTCTGGTCTGAAAACGGTTACGAAGCAGGAGAACCGGCCCTGGCAGGCACAGCGGCCAGTGGCAATACAAGTGTCAACGGCTCCCGGTGCAGAGAGAAGGAAGCCAGCTGCTAAGGAGACAGGAGGGGATGTGGTGGGCAGGGCGCGTGCACCACTGTTAGGAAGGAGTCTGGGTAGAAAGCATGCCTGTCCTGAGCCTCTGGGCCCAAAGTGATAGCAGCTCCTTGGCCACCGGTCCCTGGGGCAGACATGCACTAGCCACCACGCGCCTACGTTGAACTCGCAGAAACAGCTCCCTGAAATAACGGGGAGTCAGATGCCGTCTTCCTCTGCCTGAGAGGGAATCAAGTGTAGGGAAGGCGCAGCACGCCGCCCCGGAGAAGAGAAGGAGCCGTTGGCCTTGGGGTCGGGAAACGGTCGGGAAGCAGGATAGCCTGCCGTGGCACGAACAGCAGGCCAGTGGCAAGACAAGTGTCACCCGCTCTCTGTGCAGAGTTGGAAGCCTGGCTGCTAAGGAGACATGAGGGGACGATTAGGGCATGGTCACATGCTCCTCTGTGAGGAAGGAGTCTGGGCAGAAGGCAGGCCTCTCCTGTGCCTCTGGTCCCAAGTGGACAGCATCTCCTTGGCCACCTGTCCCAAGGGCAGACTTGGACTTGCCACCAGGTGCCATACGCCGAACTCGCAGTAACAACCCCATGGAGAAACGTGCAGTCAGATGCTGTCTTCCACCACGATGTGGCAGCGATGTGGGTGGCAGTGGGTGTGCCGGGGAAAGAGTGAAGACAGTCCCCCACAGTACCGCATCCCAGTGCACGGCCGTGTGCAGGGATTCTGTCGCCTCCTCTCTCCTGTGGTGAAGGCACTGGCCTAGACCCCTAGTCTGCCTGAGCGCCAGAGCTAAAGCAAAGCCTTACCTACCCCAGCAGATGGTATTAGGCATAGAGTGCCTTGCTAGAACATGCACGCTGCAGCAGGGTTGTGTCTGTGTCTGCTTACTTCGGCATAGCAAGGTGAACCCTGGGCGTGAACATGGAGCCCTGGAAAGCAAGGTCCAAGAGGCACCAGCTCTCCCGCGGCTCTTCTTCCCTGCCGCGGCAGAGCGAACACACAAAGCCTTGCTGAGGAAGCAGCAGTGAAGTGCGGTTTGTGCCAAGCTGAAAACCTCTGTGAAAGTATAGCAGTCACTGGGAAATCAGAGTCGGTTCTGTGGGCTGCTGTGGCTGCTTGCCTTAGCCTAGTATTCGCAGAACTATGGGAGAAACCCGCGAGGAGCGAAAGACTCTTTGTCCGGCATCCCCTCTGGGAAAGCACAGCATTCTTTGGGAAATCAGAGTCGGGTCTGTGGGATGCTCCTGTTAGCCTGATCTGGTCTCCAAAGCACGGTGTAATAAACCCGCATGGAGCGAAATCTTCTTTGCCTGGGCATCCCCTCTGCCTGAGAGAGACGCGCGGTTGCGCCTGTGGAAAGACCCTTAAGGAAAGGGACACTGCGCTCCCCAGGAGCATGTCTGTGGAAGGTGCAGCACGCTCCCCGGGGAGAAGAACAGGAGCCGTTGGCCTTCTGGTCTGGAAACGGTTGCGAAGCAGGAGAGCCGGCCCTGGCAGGCACAGCGGCCAGTGGCAATACAAGTGTCACCCGCTCCCAGTGCAGAGAGACAGAAGCCTGGCTGCTAAGGAGAAAGGAGGGGATGATTACGGCATGAAGCGTGCTCCACTCTTAGGAAAGAGTCTGGGCAAAAAGCATGCCTGTCCTGAGCCTCTGGGCCCAAAGAGATAGCAGCTCCTTGGTCACCTGTCCCTGGGGCAGACATGGGCTAGCCACCAGGCGCCTACCCTGAACTCGCAGAAACAGCTCCCTGAAATAACGGGGAGTCAGATGCCGTCTTCCTCCAGGATGTGGAAGCGTGGATTTGGCGCGGGGTAGAAGGGGAAGGAGTGGCGACAGTCCCCCAAAGCTCCCTGTTCAGTGCACGGGCCTTGTGCAGGGATCCTGTCACCTCTGCTTACCTGTGGCGAAAGCACTGGCCTAGTCGGCGAGTCTGCCTGAGCGCCAGAGCTAAAGGCCAAGCGATGCCTACACAGGGAGATGGTAGTGTGCATAGAGTGCCATCCTAGGCTATGCACGCCACTGCAGGGTTGTGGCTGTGTCTGCTTAGTTCGGCCTGGCAGAGTGAAACTAGGACGCGAACATGGAGCCCGGGAAAGCAAGGCCCAAGAGGCACCATCTCTCCCGCAGCTCTTCTTCCTTGACGCGACAGAGAGAATGACCAAAGACTTGCTGAGGAAGCAACAGTGAAGTGCGGTTCGTGCCAAGCTGAAAACCTCTGCGAAAGCATAGCAGTCGCTGGGAATTCAGAGTCCGTTCTGTGGGCTGCAGTTGCTGCTTGCCTTAGCCTAGTATTTGTAGTAGGATTGGAGAAACCCGTATAGATGAAAGCCTCTTTGCTCGGGCATCCACTCTGGGAATGCACAGCATTCTTTGGGAAATCAGAGTCGGGTCTGAGAGATGATCCTGTTGGCATGAGCTGGTCTCCTCAGCAGGATGTAATAAACCCATATGGAGCAAAATCCTCTTTGCCTGGGCATCCCCTCTGCCTGAGAGGGAAGCGTGATTGCGCCTGTGGGAAGAGCCTTAAGGAAATGACACGTTGTTCACTGCGCTCCCCAGGATCATCTGTGTAAGGTGCAGCAAGCTGCCCAGGGAAAAGAACAAGAACCGTTGGCCTTCTGGTCTGAAAACGGTTGCGAAGCAGGAGAGCCGGCCACGGCAGGCACAGCGGCCGGTGGCAATACAAGTGTCACCGGCTCCCTGTGCAGAGAGAAGGAAGCCTGGCTGCTAAGGAAACCGGAGGGGATGTGGTGGGCAGGGCGCGTGCTCCACTGTTAGGAAGGAGTCTGGGGAGAAAGCATGCCTGTCCTGAGCATCTGGGCCCAAAGAGATAGCAGCTCCTTGGCCACCTGTCCCTGGGGCCGACATGCACTAGCCACCACGCGCCTACGTTGAACTCGCAGAAACAGCTCCCTGAAATAACAGGGAGCAGATGCCGTCTTCCTCCAGGATGTGCAAGCTTGGAGGAGGCACGGCGTTTAAGGGAAAGGAGTGGGGACAGTACCCAAAGCTCCCAATTCAGTGCACGGGCCATGTGCTGGGATCCTGTCACCTCTCCTTTCCTGTGGGGAAAGCACTGGCCTAGTCCGCGAGTCCGCCTGAGCGCCAGAGTAAAAGGCCAAACGATGCCTAACCTGGGAGATGGTAGTGTGCATAGTGTGCCATCCTAGGCTACGCACGCTCCTGAAGGGTTGTGGCTGTGTCTGCTTAGTTCGGCCTGGCAGGGTGAACCCAGGAAGCGAACATGGAGTCCGGGAAAGCAAGGCCCAAGAGGCACCATCTCTCCCAAAGCTCTTCTTCCCTGGTGCGACTGAAGGCTTGCTGAGGAAGCAGCAGCGAAGTGCTGTTCGCTCCAAGCCAAAGCCTCTGCGAAAGCACAGCATTCGCTGAGAAATGTTCTGCGGGCTGCTGCTTCTTGCCTGAGCCCAGCCTCGCGGTAAGAGAAACACGCATACAGCGAAAGCCTCTTTGCCTGGGCATCTCCTCTGGGAAAGCACAGCGTTCCTTGGGAAATCAGAGTTGGGTTTGCGGATGCTGCTGCAGCTTGCCTGGGCTAGTCTCCGCAGCTCGGTGGAAGATACCCGCATGGAGCGAAATACCCTTTGCCCTAGCATCCCCTCTGCCTGAGAGGGAATCAAGTGTAGGGAAGGCGCAGCACGCCGCCCCGGAGAAGAGAAGGAGCCGTTGGCCTTGGGGTCGGGAAACGGTCGGGAAGCAGGATAGCCTGCCGTGGCACGAACAGCAGGCCAGTGGCAAGACAAGTGTCACCCGCTCTCTGTGCAGAGAGTTGGAAGCCTGGCTGCGAAGGAGACATGAGGGGACGACTAGGGCTTGTTCGCGTGCTCCACTCTGAGGAAGGAGTCTGGGCAGAAGGCAGGCCTCTCCTGTGCCTCTGGTCCCAAGGGGACAGCATCTCCTTGGCCACCTGTCCCAAGGGCAGACTTGGACTTGCCACCAGGTGCCATACGCCGAACTCGCAGTAACAACCCCATGGAGAAACGTGCAGTCAGATGCTGTCTTCCACCACGATGTGGCAGCGATGTGGGTGGCAGTGGGTGTGCCGGGGAAAGAGTGGAGACAGTCCCCCACAGTACCCCATCCCAGTGCACGGGCCGTGTGCAGGGATTCTGTCGCCTCCTCTCTCCTGTGGTGAAGGCACTGGCCTAGACCCCGAGTCTGCCGTAGAGCCAGAGCAAAAAGCAAAGCCTAATATACCCCAGGAGATGGTAATAGGCATAGAGTGCCATGCTAGGCCAAGCTCGCTGCTGCAGGGTTGTGACTTTGTCTGCTTATTTCAGCATAGCAAGGTAAATCCCGGGCGTAAACTCGGAGCCAGGGAAATCAAATGCCAAGAGGCACCACCTCTCCCGCAGCACTTCTTCCCTGCCCCGCAGAGTGAACACCCAATGCCTTTCTGAGGAAGCAGCAGCGAAGTGCGGTTCGTGCCAAGCTGAAAACCTCTGCGAAAGCATAGCAGTCGCTGGGAAATCAGAGTCCGTTCTGTGGGCTGCAGTTGCTGCTTGCCTTAGCCTAGTATTCGTAGTAGGATTGGAGAAACCCGTATAGATGAAAGCCTCTTTGCTCGGGCATCCACTCTGGGAAAGCACAGCATTCTTTGGGAAATCAGAGTCGGGTCTGAGGGATGCTCTTGTGGGCCTGAGCTGGTCTCCTCAGCAGGGTGGAATCAACCGGCATGGAGCGAAAACCTCTTTGCCTGGGCATCCCCTCTGCCTGAGAGAGAAGCGCGATTGCGCCTGTGGGAAGAGCCTTAAGGAAATGACACGTTGTTCACTGCGCTTCCCAGGAGCATGTCTGTGGAAGGTGCAGCAAGCTGCCCAGGGAGAAGAACAAGAGCCGTTGGCCTTCTGGTCTGAAAACGGTTACGAAGCAGGAGAACCGGCCCTGGCAGGCACAGCGGCCAGTGGCAATACAAGTGTCACCCGCTCTCTGTGCAGAGTTGGAAGCCTGGCTGCTAAGGAGACATGAGGGGACGATTAGGGCATGGTCACATGCTCCTCTGTGAGGAAGGAGTCTGGGCAGAAGGCAGGCCTCTCCTGTGCCTCTGGTCCCAAGTGGACAGCATCTCCTTGGCCACCTGTCCCAAGGGCAGACTTGGACTTGCCACCAGGTGCCATACGCCGAACTCGCAGTAACAACCCCATGGAGAAACGTGCAGTCAGATGCTGTCTTCCACCACGATGTGGCAGCGATGTGGGTGGCAGTGGGTGTGCCGGGGAAAGAGTGGAGACAGTCCCCCACAGTACCGCATCCCAGTGCACGGCCGTGTGCAGGGATTCTGTCGCCTCCTCTCTCCTGTGGTGAAGGCACTGGCCTAGACCCCTAGTCTGCCTGCGCGCCAGAGCTAAAGCAAAGCCTTACCTACCCCAGCAGATGGTATTAGGCATAGAGTGCCTTGCTAGAACATGCACGCTGCAGCAGGGTTGTGTCTGTGTCTGCTTACTTCGGCATAGCAAGGTGAACCCTGGGCGTGAACATGGAGCCCTGGAAAGCAAGGTCCAAGAGGCACCAGCTCTCCCGCGGCTCTTCTTCCCTGCCGCGGCAGAGCGAACACACAAAGCCTTGCTGAGGAAGCAGCAGTGAAGTGCGGTTTGTGCCAAGCTGAAAACCTCTGTGAAAGTATAGCAGTCACTGGGAAATCAGAGTCGGTTCTGTGGGCTGCTGTGGCTGCTTGCCTTAGCCTAGTATTCGCAGAACTATGGGAGAAACCCGCGAGGAGCGAAAGACTCTTTGTCCGGCATCCCCTCTGGGAGAGCACAGCATTCTTTGGGAAATCAGAGTCGGGTCTGTGGGATGCTCCTGTTAGCCTGATCTGGTCTCCAAAGCACGGTGTAATAAACCCGCATGGAGCGAAATCTTCTTTGCCTGGGCATCCCCTCTGCCTGAGAGAGACGCGCGGTTGCGCCTGCGGAAAGACCCTTAAGGAAAGGGACACTGCGCTCCCCAGGAGCATGTCTGTGGAAGGTGCAGCACGCTCCCCGGGGAGAAGAACAGGAGCCGTTGGCCTTCTGGTCTGGAAACGGTTGCGAAGCAGGAGAGCCGGCCCTGGCAGGCACAGCGGCCAGTGGCAATACAAGTGTCACCCGCTCCCAGTGCAGAGAGACAGAAGCCTGGCTGCTAAGGAGAAAGGAGGGGATGATTACGGCATGATGCGTGCTCCACTCTTAGGAAAGAGTCTGGGCAAAAAGCATGCCTGTCCTGAGCCTCTGGGCCCAAAGAGATCGCAGCTCCTTGGTCACCTGTCCCTGGGGCAGACATGCGCTAGCCACCAGGCGCCTACCCTGAACTCGCAGAAACAGCTCCCTGAAATAACGGGGAGTCAGATGCCGTCTTCCTCCAGGATGTGGAAGCGTGGATTTGGCGCGGGGTAGAAGGGGAAGGAGTGGCGACAGTCCCCCAAAGTTCCCTGTTCAGTGCACGGGCCTTGTGCAGGTTTCCTGTCACCTCTGCTTTCCTGTGGCGAAAGCACTGGCCTAGTCGGCGAGTCTGCCTGAGCGCCAGAGCTAAAGGCCAAGCGATGCCTACACAGGGAGATGGTAGTGTGCATAGAGTGCCATCCTAGGCTATGCACGCCACTGCAGGGTTGTGGCTGTGTCTGCTTAGTTCGGCCTGGCAGAGTGAAACTAGGACGCGAACATGGAGCCCGGGAAAGCAAGGCCCAAGAGGCACCATCTCTCCCGCAGCTCTTCTTCCTTGACGCGACAGAGAGAATGACCAAAGACTTGCTGAGGAAGCAACAGTGAAGTGCGGTTCGTGCCAAGCTGAAAACCTGTGCGAAAGCATAGCAGTCGCTGGGAAATCAGAGTCCTTTCTGTGGGCTGCAGTTGCTGCTTGCCTTAGCCTAGTATTTGTAGTAGGATTGGAGAAACCCGTATAGATGAAAGCCTCTTTGCTCGGGCATCCACTCTGGGAATGCAGAGCATTCTTTGGGAAATCAGAGTCGGGTCTGAGAGATGATCCTGTTGGCATGAGCTGGTCTCCTCAGCAGGATGTAATAAACCCATATGGAGCAAAATCCTCTTTGCCTGGGCATCCCCTCTGTCTTAGAGGGAAGCGTGATTGCGCCTGTGGGAAGAGCCTTAAGGAAATGACACGTTGTTCACTGCGCTCCCCAGGATCATCTGTGTAAGGTGCAGCAAGCTGCCCAGGGAAAAGAACAAGAACCGTTTGCCTTCTGGTCTGAAAACGGTTGCGAAGCAGGAGAGCCGGCCACGGCAGGCACAGCGGCCGGTGGCAATACAAGTGTCACCGGCTCCCTGTGCAGAGAGAAGGAAGCCTGGCTGCTAAGGAAACCAGAGGGGATGTGGTGGGCAGGGCGCGTGCTCCACTGTTAGGAAGGTGTCTGGGGAGAAAGCATGCCTGTCCTGAGCATCTGGGCCCAAAGAGATAGCAGCTCCTTGGCCACCTGTCCCTGGGGCCGACATGCACTAGCCACCACGCGCCTACGTTGAACTCGCAGAAACAGCTCCCTGAAATAACAGGGAGTCAGATGCCGTCTTCCTCCAGGATGTGCAAGCTTGGAGGAGGCACGGCGATTAAGGGAAAGGAGTGGGGACAGTACCCCAAAGCTCCCAATTCAGTGCACGGGCCATGTGCTGGGATCCTGTCACCTCTCCTTTCCTGTGGGGAAAGCACTGGCCTAGTCCGCGAGTCCGCCTGAGCGCCAGAGTAAAAGGCCAAACGATGCCTAACCTGGGAGTTGGTAGTGTGCATAGTGTGCCATCCTAGGCTACGCACGCTCCTGAAGGGTTGTGGCTGTGTCTGCTTAGTTCGGCCTGGCAGGGTGAACCCAGGAAGCGAACATGGAGTCCGGGAAAGCAAGGCCCAAGAGGCACCATCTCTCCCAAAGCTCTTCTTCCCTGGTGCGACTGAAGGCTTGCTGAGGAAGCAGCAGCGAAGTGCTGTTCGCTCCAAGCCAAAGCCTCTGCGAAAGCACAGCATTCGCTGAGAAATGTTCTGCGGGCTGCTGCTTCTTGCCTGAGCCCAGCCTCGCGGTAGGAGAAACACGCATACAGCGAAAGCCTCTTTGCCTGGGCATCTCCTCTGGGAAAGCACAGCGTTCCTTGGGAAATCAGAGTTGGGTTTGCGGATGCTGCTGCAGCTTGCCTGGGCTAGTCTCCGCAGCTCGGTGGAAGATACCCGCATGGAGCGAAATACCCTTTGCCCTAGCATCCCCTCTGCCTGAGAGGGAATCTAGTGTAGGGAAGGCGCAGCACGCCGCCCCGGAGAAGAGAAGGAGCCGTTGGCCTTGGGGTCGGGAAACGGTCGGGAAGCAGGATAGCCTGCCGTGGCACGAACAGCAGGCCAGTGGCAAGACAAGTGTCACCCGCTCTCTGTGCAGAGAGTTGGAAGCCTGGCTGCGAAGGAGACATGAGGGGACGACTAGGGCTTGTTCGCGTGCTCCACTCTGAGGAAGGAGTCTGGGCAGAAGGCAGGCCTCTCCTGTGCCTCTGGTCCCAAGGGGACAGCATCTCCTTGGCCACCTGTCCCAAGGGCAGACTTGGACTTGCCACCAGGTGCCATACGCCGAACTCGCAGTAACAACCCCATGGAGAAACGTGCAGTCAGATGCTGTCTTCCACCACGATGTGGCAGCGATGTGGGTGGCAGGGGGTGTGCCGGGGAAAGAGTGGAGACAGTCCCCCACAGTACCCCATCCCAGTGCACGGGCCGTGTGCAGGGATTCTGTCGCCTCCTCTCTCCTGTGGTGAAGGCACTGGCCTAGACCCCGAGTCTGCCGTAGAGCCAGAGCAAAAAGCAAAGCCTAATCTACCCCAGGAGATGGTAATAGGCATAGAGTGCCATGCTAGGCCAAGCTCGCTGCTGCAGGGTTGTGACTTTGTCTGCTTATTTCAGCATAGCAAGGTAAATCCCGGGCGTAAACTCGGAGCCAGGGAAATCAAATGCCAAGAGGCACCACCTCTCCCGCAGCACTTCTTCCCTGCCCCGCAGAGTGAACACCCAATGCCTTTCTGAGGAAGCAGCAGCGAAGTGCGGTTCGTGCCAAGCTGAAAACCTCTGCGAAAGCATAGCAGTCGCTGGGAAATCAGAGTCCGTTCTGTGGGCTGCAGTTGCTGCTTGCCTTAGCCTAGTATTCGTAGTAGGATTGGAGAAACCCGTATAGATGAAAGCCTCTTTGCTCGGGCATCCACTCTGGGAAAGCACAGCATTCTTTGGGAAATCAGAGTCGGGTCTGAGGGATGCTCTTGTGGGCCTGAGCTGGTCTCCTCAGCAGGGTGGAATCAACCGGCATGGAGCGAAAACCTCTTTGCCTGGGCATCCCCTCTGCCTGAGAGAGAAGCGCGATTGCGCCTGTGGGAAGAGCCTTAAGGAAATGACACGTTGTTCACTGCGCTTCCCAGGAGCATGTCTGTGGAAGGTGCAGCAAGCTGCCCAGGGAGAAGAACAAGAGCCGTTGGCCTTCTGGTCTGAAAACGGTTACGAAGCAGGAGAACCGGCCCTGGCAGGCACAGCGGCCAGTGGCAATACAAGTGTCACCCGCTCTCTGTGCAGAGTTGGAAGCCTGGCTGCTAAGGAGACATGAGGGGACGATTAGGGCATGGTCACATGCTCCTCTGTGAGGAAGGAGTCTGGGCAGAAGGCAGGCCTCTCCTGTGCCTCTGGTCCCAAGTGGACAGCATCTCCTTGGCCACCTGTCCCAAGGGCAGACTTGGACTTGCCACCAGGTGCCATACGCCGAACTCGCAGTAACAACCCCATGGAGAAACGTGCAGTCAGATGCTGTCTTCCACCACGATGTGGCAGCGATGTGGGTGGCAGTGGGTGTGCCGGGGAAAGAGTGGAGACAGTCCCCCACAGTAACGCATCCCAGTGCACGGCCGTGTGCAGGGATTCTGTCGCCTCCTCTCTCCTGTGGTGAAGGCACTGGCCTAGACCCCTAGTCTGCCTGCGCGCCAGAGGTAAAGCAAAGCCTTACCTACCCCAGCAGATGGTATTAGGCATAGAGTGCCTTGCTAGAACATGCACGCTGCAGCAGGGTTGTGTCTGTGTCTGCTTACTTCGGCATAGCAAGGTGAACCCTGGGCGTGAACATGGAGCCCTGGAAAGCAAGGTCCAAGAGGCACCAGCTCTCCCGCGGCTCTTCTTCCCTGCCGCGGCAGAGCGAACACACAAAGCCTTGCTGAGGAAGCAGCAGTGAAGTGCGGTTTGTGCCAAGCTGAAAACCTCTGTGAAAGTATAGCAGTCGCTGGGACATCAGAGTGGGTTCTGTGGGCTGCTGTGGCTGCTTGCCTTAGCCTAGTATTCGCAGAACTATGGGAGAAACCCGCGAGGAGCGAAAGACTCTTTGTCCGGCATCCCCTCTGGGAAAGCACAGCATTCTTTGGGAAATCAGAGTCGGGTCTGTGGGATGCTCCTGTTAGCCTGATCTGGTCTCCAAAGCACGGTGTAATAAACCCGCATGGAGCGAAATCTTCTTTGCCTGGGCATCCCCTCTGCCTGAGAGAGACGCGCGGTTGCGCCTGCGGAAAGACCCTTAAGGAAAGGGACACTGCGCTCCCCAGGAGCATGTCTGTGGAAGGTGCAGCACGCTCCCCGGGGAGAAGAACAGGAGCCGTTGGCCTTCTGGTCTGGAAACGGTTGCGAAGCAGGAGAGCCGGCCCTGGCAGGCACAGCGGCCAGTGGCAATACAAGTGTCACCCGCTCCCAGTGCAGAGAGACAGAAGCCTGGCTGCTAAGGAGAAAGGAGGGGATGATTACGGCATGATGCGTGCTCCACTCTTAGGAAAGAGTCTGGGCAAAAAGCATGCCTGTCCTGAGCCTCTGGGCCCAAAGAGATAGCAGCTCCTTGGTCACCTGTCCCTGGGGCAGACATGCGCTAGCCACCAGGCGCCTACCCTGAACTCGCAGAAACAGCTCCCTGAAATAACGGGGAGTCAGATGCCGTCTTCCTCCAGGATGTGGAAGCGTGGATTTGGCGCGGGGTAGAAGGGGAAGGAGTGGCGACAGTCCCCCAAAGCTCCCTGTTCAGTGCACGGGCCTTGTGCAGGGATCCTGTCACCTCTGCTTTCCTGTGGCGAAAGCACTGGCCTAGTCGGCGAGTCTGCCTGAGCGCCAGAGCTAAAGGCCAAGCGATGCCTACACAGGGAGATGGTAGTGTGCATAGAGTGCCATCCTAGGCTATGCACGCCACTGCAGGGTTGTGGCTGTGTCTGCTTAGTTCGGCCTGGCAGAGTGAAACTAGGACGCGAACATGGAGCCCGGGAAAGCAAGGCCCAAGAGGCACCATCTCTCCCGCAGCTCTTCTTCCTTGACGCGACAGAGAGAATGACCAAAGACTTGCTGAGGAAGCAACAGTGAAGTGCGGTTCGTGCCAAGCTGA
The DNA here is from genome assembly GCF_030435805.1 of Mustela lutreola. Lineage (NCBI taxonomy): Eukaryota > Metazoa > Chordata > Mammalia > Carnivora > Mustelidae > Mustela > Mustela lutreola. Next base: position 1,185,494 of record NC_081307.1, read on the forward strand.
AAACCTGTGCGAAAGCATAGCAGTCGCTGGGAAATCAGAGTCCTTTCTGTGGGCTGCAGTTGCTGCTTGCCTTAGCCTAGTATTCGTAGTAGGATTGGAGAAACCCGTATAGATGAAAGCCTCTTTGCTCGGGCATCCACTCTGGGAAAGCACAGCATTCTTTGGGAAATCAGAGTCGCGTCTGAGGGATGCTCCTGTGGGCCTGAGCTGGTCTCCTCAGCAGGGTGGAATCAATCGGCATAGAGCTAAATCCTCTTTTCCTGGGCATCCCCTCTACCTGAGAGAGAAGCGCGATTGCGCCTGTGGGAAGAGCCTTAAGGAAATGACACGTTGTTCACTGCGCTCCCCAGGAGCATATTTGTGGAAGGTACAGCAAGCTGCCCAGGGAGAAGAACAAGAGCCGTTGGCCTTCTGGTGTGAAAACGGTTGCGAAGCAGGAGAGCCGGCCCTGGCAGGCACAGCGGCCAGAGGCAATACAAGTGTCACCGGCTCCCTGTGCAGAGAGAAGGAAGCCTGGCTGCGAAGGTGTCAGGAGGGGATGTGGTGGGCAGGGCGCGTGCTCCACTGTTAGGAAGGAGTCTGGGTAGAAAGCATGCCTGTCCTGAGCCTCTGGGCCCAAAGAGATAGCAGCTCCTTGGCCACCTGTCCCTGGGGCAGACATGCACTAGCCACCACGCGCCTACGTTGAACTCGCAGAAACAGCTCCCTGAAATAACAGGGAGTCAGATGCCGTCTTCCTCCAAGATGTGCAAGCTTGGAGAAGGCACGGCGTTTAAGGGAAAGGAGTGGGGACAGTCCCCCAAAGCTCCCAATTCAGTGCACGGGCCGTGTGCAGGGATCCTGTCACCTCTCCTTTCGTGTGGGGAAAGCACTGGCCTAGTCGGCGAGTCCGTCTGAGCGCCAGAGTAAATGGCCAAACGATGCCTACAATGGGAGAATGTAGTGTGCATAGTGTGCCATCCTAGGCTACGCACGCTCCTGAAGGGTTGTGGCTGTGTCTGCTTAGTTCAGCCTGGCAGGGTGAATCCAGGAAGCGAACATGGAGTCCGGGAAAGCAAGGCCCAAGAGGCACCATCTCTCCCAAAGCTCTTCTCTGGTGCGACTGAAGGCTTGCTGAGGAAGCAGAAGCGATGTGCTGTTCGCTCCAAGCCAAAGCCTCTGCGAAAGCACAGCATTCGCTGAGAAATGTTCTGCGGGCTGCTGCTTCTTGCCTGAGCCCAGCCTCGCGGTAGGAGAAACACGCATACAGCGAAAGCCTCTTTGCCTGGGCATCTCCTCTGGGAAAGCACAGCGTTCCTTGGGAAATCAGAGTTGGGTTTGGGGATGCTGCTGCAGCTTGCCTGGGCTAGTCTCCGCAGCTCGGTGGAAGATACCCGCATGGAGCGAAATACCCTTTGCCCTAGCATCCCCTCTGCCTGAGAGGGAATCAAGTGTAGGGAAGGCGCAGCACGCCGCCCCAGAGAAGAGAAGGAGCCGTTGGCCTTGGGGTCGGGAAACGGTCGGGAAGCAGGATAGCCTGCCGTGGCACGAACAGCAGGCCAGTGGCAAGACAAGTGTCACCCGCTCTCTGTGCAGAGTTGGAAGCCTGGCTGCTAAGGAGACATGAGGGGACGATTAGGGCATGGTCACATGCTCCTCTGTGAGGAAGGAGTCTGGGCAGAAGGCAGGCCTCTCCTGTGCCTCTGGTCCCAAGGGGACAGCATCTCCTTGGCCACCTGTCCCAAGGGCAGACTTGGACTTGCCACCAGGTGCCATACGCCGAACTCGCAGTAACAACCCCATGGAGAAACGTGCAGTCAGATGCTGTCTTCCACCACGATGTGGCAGCGATGTGGGTGGCAGGGGGTGTGCCGGGGAAAGAGTGGAGACAGTCCCCCACAGTACCCCATCCCAGTGCACGGGCCGTGTGCAGGGATTCTGTCGCCTCCTCTCTCCTGTGGTGAAGGCACTGGCCTAGACCCCGAGTCTGCCGTAGAGCCAGAGCAAAAAGCAAAGCCTAATCTACCCCAGGAGATGGTAATAGGCATAGAGTGCCATGCTAGAACATGCACGCTGCAGCAGGGTTGTGACTTTGTCTGCTTATTTCAGCATAGCAAGGTAAATCCCGGGCGTAAACTCGGAGCCAGGGAAATCAAATGCCAAGAGGCACCACCTCTCCCGCAGCACTTCTTCCCTGCCCCGCAGAGTGAACACCCAATGCCTTTCTGAGGAAGCAGCAGCGAAGTGCGGTTCGTGCCAAGCTGAAAACCTCTGCGAAAGCATAGCAGTCGCTGGGAAATCAGAGTCCGTTCTGTGGGCTGCAGTTGCTGCTTGCCTTAGCCTAGTATTCGTAGTAGGATTGGAGAAACCCGTATAGATGAAAGCCTCTTTGCTCGGGCATCCACTCTGGGAAAGCACAGCATTCTTTGGGAAATCAGAGTCGGGTCTGAGGGATGCTCTTGTGGGCCTGAGCTGGTCTCCTCAGCAGGGTGGAATCAACCGGCATGGAGCGAAAACCTCTTTGCCTGGGCATCCCCTCTGCCTGAGAGAGAAGCGCGATTGCGCCTGTGGGAAGAGCCTTAAGGAAATGACACGTTGTTCACTGCGCTTCCCAGGAGCATGTCTGTGGAAGGTGCAGCAAGCTGCCCAGGGAGAAGAACAAGAGCCGTTGGCCTTCTGGTCTGAAAACGGTTACGAAGCAGGAGAACCGGCCCTGGCAGGCACAGCGGCCAGTGGCAATACAAGTGTCACCCGCTCTCTGTGCAGAGTTGGAAGCCTGGCTGCTAAGGAGACATGAGGGGACGATTAGGGCATGGTCACATGCTCCTCTGTGAGGAAGGAGTCTGGGCAGAAGGCAGGCCTCTCCTGTGCCTCTGGTCCCAAGTGGACAGCATCTCCTTGGCCACCTGTCCCAAGGGCAGACTTGGACTTGCCACCAGGTGCCATACGCCGAACTCGCAGTAACAACCCCATGGAGAAACGTGCAGTCAGATGCTGTCTTCCACCACGATGTGGCAGCGATGTGGGTGGCAGTGGGTGTGCCGGGGAAAGAGTGGAGACAGTCCCCCACAGTACCGCATCCCAGTGCACGGCCGTGTGCAGGGATTCTGTCGCCTCCTCTCTCCTGTGGTGAAGGCACTGGCCTAGACCCCTAGTCTGCCTGCGCGCCAGAGCTAAAGCAAAGCCTTAGCTACCCCAGCAGATGGTATTAGGCATAGAGTGCCTTGCTAGAACATGCACGCTGCAGCAGGGTTGTGTCTGTGTCTGCTTACTTCGGCATAGCAAGGTGAACCCTGGGCGTGAACATGGAGCCCTGGAAAGCAAGGTCCAAGAGGCACCAGCTCTCCCGCGGCTCTTCTTCCCTGCCGCGGCAGAGCGAACACACAAAGCCTTGCTGAGGAAGCAGCAGTGAAGTGCGGTTTGTGCCAAGCTGAAAACCTCTGTGAAAGTATAGCAGTCACTGGGAAATCAGAGTCGGTTCTGTGGGCTGCTCTGGCTGCTTGTCTTAGCCTAGTATTCGCAGAACTGTGGGAGAAACCCGCACAGAGCGAAAGCCTCTTTGTCCGGCATCCCTTCAGGGAAAGCACAGCATTCTTTGGGAAATCAGAGTCGGGTCTGTGGGATGCTCCTGTTGGCCTGAGCTGGTCTCCAAAGCACGGTGTAATAAACCCGCATGGATCGAAATCCTCTTTGCCTGGGCATCCCCTCTGCCTGAGAGAGACGCGCGGTTGCGCCTGCGGAAAGACCCTTAAGGAAAGGGACACTGCGCTCCCCAGGAGCATGTCTGTGGAAGGTGCAGCACGCTGCCCGGGGAGAAGAACAGGAGCCGTTGGCCGTCTGGTCTGGAAACGCTTGCGAAGCAGGAGAGCAGGCCCTGGCAGGCACAGCGGCCAGTGGCAATACAAGTGTCACCCGCTCCCAGTGCAGAGAGACAGAAACCTGGCTGCTAAGGAGAAAGGAGGGGATGATTACGGCAGGATGCGTGCTCCACTCTTAGGAAAAGTCTGGGCAGAAAGCATGCCTGTCCTGAGCCTCTGGGCCCAAAGAGATAGCAGCTCCTTGGCCACCTGTCCCTGGGGCAGACATGCACTAGCCACCAGGCGCCTACCCTGAACTCGCAGAAACTGCTCCCTTAAATAACGGGGAGTCAGATGCCGTCCTCCTCCAGGATGTGGAAGCATGGATTTGGCGCGGGGTTGAAGGGGAAGGAGTGGCGACAGTCCCCCAAAGCTCCCTATTCTGTGCACGGTCCATGTGCAGGGATCCTGTCACCTCTCCTTTCCTGTGGGGAAAGCACTGGCCTAGTCCGCGAGTCTGCCTGAGCGCCTGAGCTAAAGGCCAAGCGATGCCTACACTGGGAGGTGGTAGTGTGCATAGAGTGCCATCCTAGGCTACGCACGCCACTGCAGGGTTGTGGCTGTGTCCGCTTAGTTCGGCCTGGCAGGGTGAACCTAGGACGCGAACATGGAGCCCGGGAATGCAAGGCCCAAGAGACACCAGCTCTCCCACAGCTCTTCATCCTTGACGCGACAGAGAGAATGACCAAAGACTTGCTGAGGAAGCAACAGTGAAGTGTGGTTCGTGCCAAGCTGAAAACCTCTGCGAAAGCATAGCAGTCGCTCGGAAATCAGAGTCCGTTCTGTGGGCTGCAGTTGCTGCTTGCCTTAGCCTAGTATTCGTAGTAGGATTGGAGAAACCCGTATAGATGAAAGCCTCTTTGCTCGGGCATCCACTCAGGGAAAGCACGGCATTCTTTGGGAAATCAGAGTCGGGTCTGAGGGATGCTCCTGTGGGCCTGAGCTGGTCTCCTCAGCAGGGTGGAATCAACCGGCATGGAGCGAAATCCTCTTTGCCTGGGCATCCCCTCTGCCTGAGAGAGAAGCGCGATTGCGCCTGTGGGAAGAGCCTTAAGGAAATGACACGTTGTTCACTGCACTCCCCAGGAGCATGTCTGTGGACAAGGTGCAGGAAGCTGCCCAGAGAAAAGAACAAGAACCGTTGGCCTTCTGGTCTGAAAACGGTTGCGAAGCCGGAGAGCCGGCCCTGGCAGGCACAGCGGCCAGTGGCAATACAAGTGTCACCGGCTCCCTGTGCAGAGAGAAGGAAGCCTGGCTGCTAAGATGACAGGAGGGCATGTGGTGGGCAGGGCGCGTGCTCCACTGTTAGGAAGGAGTCTGGGGAGAAAGCATGCCTGTTCTGAGCCTCTGGGCCCAAAGAGATAGCAGTCCCTTGGCCACCTGTCCCTGGGGCAGACATGAAGTAGCTACCAAGCGCCTACGTTGAACTCGCAGAAACAGCTCCCTGAAATAACGGGGTGTCAGATGCCGTCTTCCTCCAGGATGTTCAAGCTTGGAGGAGGCAAGGGGAAAGGAGTGGGGACAATCCCCCAAAGCTCCCAATTCAGTGCACAGGCCGTGTGCAGGGATCCTGTCACATCTCCTTTCCTGTGGGGAAAGCACTGGCCTAGTCCGCGAGTCCGCCTGAGCGCCAGAGTAAAAGGCCAAACGATGCCTACACTGGGAGATGGGAGTGTGCATAGAGTGCCATCCTAGGCTACGCACGCCACTGCAGGGTTGTGGCTGTGTCTGCTTAGTTCGGCCTGGCAGGGTGAACCTAGGACGCGAACATGGAGCCCGGGAAAGCAAGGCCCAAGAGACACCCGCTCTCCCGCAGCTCTTCTTCCTTGACGCGACAGAGAGAATTACCAAAGACTTGCTGAGGAAGCAACAGTGAAGTGCGGTTCGTGCCAAGCTGAAAACCTCTGCGAAAGCATAGCAGTCGCTGGGAATTCAGAGTCCGTTCTGTGGGCTGCAGTTGCTGCTTGCCTTAGCCTAGTATTTGTAGTAGGATTGGAGAAACCCGTATAGATGAAAGCCTCTTTGCTCGGGCATCCACTCTGGGAATTCACAGCATTCTTTGGGAAATCAGAGTCGGGTCTGAGAGATGATCCTGTTGGCATGAGCTGTTCTCCTCAGCAGGATGTAATAAACCCATATGGAGCAAAATCCTCTTTCCCTGGGCATCCCCTCTGCCTGAGAGAGAAGCGCGATTGCGCCTGTGGGAAGAGCCTTAAGGAAATGACACGTTGTTCACTGCGCTCCCCAGGATCATCTGTGTAAGGTGCAGCAAGCTGCCCAGGGAAAAGAACAAGAACCGTTGGCCTTCTGGTCTGAAAACTGTTGCGAAGCAGGAGAGCCGGCCACGGCAGTCACAGCGGCCGGTGGCAATACAAGTGTCACCGGCTCCCTGTGCAGAGAGAAGGAAGCCTGGCTGCTAAGGAGACCGGAGGGGATGTGGTGGGCAGGGCGCGTGCTCCACTGTTAGGAAGGAGTCTGGGTAGAAAGCATGCCTGTCCTGAGCCTCTGGGCCCAAAGAGATAGCAGCTCCTTGGCCACCTGTCCCTGGGGCCGACATGCACTAGCCACCAGGCGCCTACGCTGAACTCGCAGAAACAGCTCCCTGAAATAACGGAGAGTCAGATGACGTCTTCCTCCAGGATGTGCAAGATTGGAGGAGGCACGGGGTTTAAAGGAAAGGAGTGGGGACAGTCCCCCAAAGCTCTCTATTCAGTGCACGGGCCGTGTGCAGGGAACCTGTCCCCGCTCCTTTCGTGTGGGGAAAGCACTGGCCTAGTCCGCGTGTCCGCCTGAGCGCCAGAGTAAAAGGCCAAGCGATGCCTACACTGGGAGATGGGAGTGTGCATAGAGTGCCATCCTAGGCTACGCACGCTTCTGAAGGGTTGTGGCTGTGTCTGCTTAGTTCGGCCTGGCAGCGTGAACCCAGGAATCGAACATGGAGTCCGGGAAAGCAAGACCCAAAGGCACCATCTCTCCCAAAGCTCTTCTTCCCTGATGCGACTGAAGCCTTGATGAGGAAGCAGCAGCGAAGTGCTGTTCGCTCCAAGCCAAAGCCTCTGCGAAAGCATAGCATTCGCTGAGAAATGTTCTGCGGGCTGCTGCTTCTTGCCTGAGCCCAGCCTCGCGGTAGGAGAAACACGCATACAGCGAAAGCCTCTTTGCCTGGGCATCTCCCCTGGGAAAGCACAGCGTTCCTTGGGAAATCAGAGTTGGGTTTGGGGATGCTGCTGCTGCTTGCCTGGGCTAGTCTCCGCAGCTCGGTGGAAGATACCCGCATGGAGCGAAATACCCTTTGCCCTAGCATCCCCTCTGCCTGAGAGAGAAGCCAAGTGTGGGGAAGGCGCAGCACGCCGCCCCCGGAGAAGAGAAGGAGCCGTTGGCCTTGGGGTCGGGAAACGCTCGGGAAGCAGGATAGCCTGCCGTGGCACGAACAGCAGGCCAGTGGCAAGACAAGTGTCACCCGCTCTCTGTGCAGAGAGATGGAAGCCTGGCTGCTAAGGAGACATGAGGGGACGACTAGGGCAGGGTCGCGTGCTCCACTCAGAGGAGGGAGTCTGGGCAGAAGGCAGGCCTGTCCTGAGCCTCTGGTCCCAAGGGGACAGCATCTCCTTGGCCACCTGTCCCAAGGGCAGACTTGGACTTGCCACCAGGTGCCATACCCGGAACTCGCAGTAACAACCCCATGGAGAAACGTACAGTTAGATGCTGTCTTCCACCACGATGTGGCAGCGATGTGGGTGGCAGGGGGTGTGCCGGGGAAAGAGTGGAGACAGTCCCCCACAGTACCCCATCCCAGGGCACGGGCCGTGTGCAGGGATTCTGTCGCCTCCTCTCTCCTGTGGTGAAGGCACTGGCCTAGACCCCGAGTCTGCCTGAGCGCCAGAGCAAAAGGCAAAGCCTTACCTACCCCAGCAGATGGTATTGGGCATAGAGTGCCATGCTAGAACACGCACGCTGCAGCAGGGTTGTGACTGTGTCTGCTTACTTCGGCATAGCAAGGTGAACCCTGGGCGTGAACATGGAGCCCTGGAAAGCAAGGTCCAAGAGGCACCAGCTCTCCCGCGGCTCTTCTTCCCTGCCGCGGCAGAGCGAACACACAAAGCCTTGCTGAGGAAGCAGCAGTGAAGTGCGGTTTGTGCCAAGCTGAAAACCTCTGTGAAAGTATAGCAGTCGCTGGGACATCAGATTGGGTTCTGTGGGCTGCTCTGGCTGCTTGTCTTAGCCTAGTATTCGCAGAACTGTGGGAGAAACCCGCACAGAGCGAAAGCCTCTTTGTCCGGCATCCCCTCTGGGAAAGCACAGCATTCTTTGGGAAATCAGAGTCGGGTCTGTGGGATGCTCCTGTTGGCCTGAGCTGCTCTCCAAAGCACGGTGTAATAAACCCGCATGGATCGAAATCCTCTTTGCCTGGGCATCCCCTCTGCCTGAGAGAGACGCGCGGTTGCGCCTGCGGAAAGACCCTTAAGGAAAGGGACACTGCGCTCCCCAGGAGCATGTCTGTGGAAGGTGCAGCACGCTGCTCGGGGAGAAGAACAGGAGCCGTTGGCCTTCTGGTCTGGAAACGGTTGCGAAGCAGGAGAGCCGGCCCTGGCAGGCACAGCGGCCAGTGGCAATACAAGTGTCACCCGCTCCCAGTGCAGAGAGACAGAAGCCTGGCTGCTAAGGAGAAAGGAGGGGATGATTACGGCAGGATGCGTGCTCCACTCTTAGGAAAGAGTCTGGGCAGAAAGCATGCCTGTCCTGAGCCTCTGGGCCCAAAGAGATAGCAGCTCCTTGGTCACCTGTCCCTGGGGCAGACATGCGCTAGCCACCAGGCGCCTACCCTGAACTCGCAGAAACAGCTCCCTGAAATAACGGGGAGTCAGATGCCGTCTTCCTCCAGGATGTGGAAGCGTGGATGAGGCGCGGGGTTGAAGGGGAAGGAGTGGCGACAGTCCCCCAAAGCTCCCTATTCAGTGCACTGGCCGTGTGCAGGGATCCCGTCACCTCTCCTTTCCTGTGGGGAAAGCACTGGCCTAGGTCGCGAGTCCGCCTGAGCGCCAGAGCAAAAGGCCAAGCGATGCCTACACTGGGAGATGGTAGTGTGCATAGAGTGCCATCCTAGGCTACGCACGCCACTGCAGGGTTGTGGCTGTGTCCGCTTAGTTCGGCCTGGCAGGGTGAACCTAGGACGCGAACATGGAGCCCGGGAATGCAAGGCCCAAGAGACACCAGCTCTCCCACAGCTCTTCATCCTTGACGCGACAGAGAGAATGACCAAAGACTTGCTGAGGAAGCAACAGTGAAGTGTGGTTCGTGCCAAGCTGAAAACCTCTGCGAAAGCATAGCAGTCGCTCGGAAATCAGAGTCCGTTCTGTGGGCTGCAGTTGCTGCTTGCCTTAGCCTAGTATTCGTAGTAGGATTGGAGAAACCCGTATAGATGAAAGCCTCTTTGCTCGGGCATCCACTCAGGGAAAGCACGGCATTCTTTGGGAAATCAGAGTCGGGTCTGAGGGATGCTCCTGTGGGCCTGAGCTGGTCTCCTCAGCAGGGTGGAATCAACCGGCATGGAGCGAAATCCTCTTTGCCTGGGCATCCCCTCTGCCTGAGAGAGAAGCGCGATTGCGCCTGTGGGAAGAGCCTTAAGGAAATGACACGTTGTTCACTGCACTCCCCAGGAGCATGTCTGTGGACAAGGTGCAGGAAGCTGCCCAGAGAAAAGAACAAGAACCGTTGGCCTTCTGGTCTGAAAACGGTTGCGAAGCCGGAGAGCCGGCCCTGGCAGGCACAGCGGCCAGTGGCAATACAAGTGTCACCGGCTCCCTGTGCAGAGAGAAGGAAGCCTGGCTGCTAAGGTGACAGGAGGGCATGTGGTGGGCAGGGCGCGTGCTCCACTGTTAGGAAGGAGTCTGGGGAGAAAGCATGCCTGTTCTGAGCCTCTGGGCCCAAAGAGATAGCAGTCCCTTGGCCACCTGTCCCTGGGGCAGACATGAAGTAGCTACCAAGCGCCTACGTTGAACTCGCAGAAACAGCTCCCTGAAATAACGGGGTGTCAGATGCCGTCTTCCTCCAGGATGTTCAAGCTTGGAGGAGGCAAGGGGAAAGGAGTGGGGACAATCCCCCAAAGCTCCCAATTCAGTGCACAGGCCGTGTGCAGGGATCCTGTCACATCTCCTTTCCTGTGGGGAAAGCACTGGCCTAGTCCGCGAGTCCGCCTGAGCGCCAGAGTAAAAGGCCAAACGATGCCTACACTGGGAGATGGGAGTGTGCATAGAGTGCCATCCTAGGCTACGCACGCCACTGCAGGGTTGTGGCTGTGTCTGCTTAGTTCGGCCTGGCAGGGTGAACCTAGGACGCGAACATGGAGCCCGGGAAAGCAAGGCCCAAGAGACACCCGCTCTCTCGCAGCTCTTCTTCCTTGACGCGACAGAGAGAATTACCAAAGACTTGCTGAGGAAGCAACAGTGAAGTGCGGTTCGTGCCAAGCTGAAAACCTCTGCGAAAGCATAGCAGTCGCTGGGAATTCAGAGTCCGTTCTGTGGGCTGCAGTTGCTGCTTGCCTTAGCCTAGTATTTGTAGTAGGATTGGAGAAACCCGTATAGATGAAAGCCTCTTTGCTCGGGCATCCACTCTGGGAATTCACAGCATTCTTTGGGAAATCAGAGTCGGGTCTGAGAGATGATCCTGTTGGCATGAGCTGTTCTCCTCAGCAGGATGTAATAAACCCATATGGAGCAAAATCCTCTTTCCCTGGGCATCCCCTCTGCCTGAGAGAGAAGCGCGATTGCGCCTGTGGGAAGAGCCTTAAGGAAATGACACGTTGTTCACTGCGCTCCCCAGGATCATCTGTGTAAGGTGCAGCAAGCTGCCCAGGGAAAAGAACAAGAACCGTTGGCCTTCTGGTCTGAAAACTGTTGCGAAGCAGGAGAGCCGGCCACGGCAGTCACAGCGGCCGGTGGCAATACAAGTGTCACCGGCTCCCTGTGCAGAGAGAAGGAAGCCTGGCTGCTAAGGAGACCGGAGGGGATGTGGTGGGCAGGGCGCGTGCTCCACTGTTAGGAAGGAGTCTGGGTAGAAAGCATGCCTGTCCTGAGCCTCTGGGCCCAAAGAGATAGCAGCTCCTTGGCCACCTGTCCCTGGGGCCGACATGCACTAGCCACCAGGCGCCTACGCTGAACTCGCAGAAACAGCTCCCTGAAATAACGGAGAGTCAGATGACGTCTTCCTCCAGGATGTGCAAGATTGGAGGAGGCACGGGGTTTAAAGGAAAGGAGTGGGGACAGTCCCCCAAAGCTCTCTATTCAGTGCACGGGCCGTGTGCAGGGAACCTGTCCCCGCTCCTTTCGTGTGGGGAAAGCACTGGCCTAGTCCGCGTGTCCGCCTGAGCGCCAGAGTAAAAGGCCAAGCGATGCCTACACTGGGAGATGGGAGTGTGCATAGAGTGCCATCCTAGGCTACGCACGCTTCTGAAGGGTTGTGGCTGTGTCTGCTTAGTTCGGCCTGGCAGCGTGAACCCAGGAATCGAACATGGAGTCCGGGAAAGCAAGACCCAAAGGCACCATCTCTCCCAAAGCTCTTCTTCCCTGATGCGACTGAAGCCTTGATGAGGAAGCAGCAGCGAAGTGCTGTTCGCTCCAAGCCAAAGCCTCTGCGAAAGCATAGCATTCGCTGAGAAATGTTCTGCGGGCTGCTGCTTCTTGCCTGAGCCCAGCCTCGCGGTAGGAGAAACACGCATACAGCGAAAGCCTCTTTGCCTGGGCATCTCCCCTGGGAAAGCACAGCGTTCCTTGGGAAATCAGAGTTGGGTTTGGGGATGCTGCTGCTGCTTGCCTGGGCTAGTCTCCGCAGCTCGGTGGAAGATACCCGCATGGAGCGAAATACCCTTTGCCCTAGCATCCACTCTGCCTGAGAGAGAAGCAAAGTGTGGGGAAGGCGCAGCACGCCGCCCCCGGAGAAGAGAAGGAGCCGTTGGCCTTGGGGTCGGGAAACGCTCGGGAAGCAGGATAGCCTGCCGTGGCACGAACAGCAGGCCAGTGGCAAGACAAGTGTCACCCGCTCTCTGTGCAGAGAGATGGAAGCCTGGCTGCTAAGGAGACATGAGGGGACGACTAGGGCAGGGTCGCGTGCTCCACTCAGAGGAGGGAGTCTGGGCAGAAGGCAGGCCTGTCCTGAGCCTCTGGTCCCAAGGGGACAGCATCTCCTTGGCCACCTGTCCCAAGGGCAGACTTGGACTTGCCACCAGGTGCCATACCCGGAACTCGCAGTAACAACCCCATGGAGAAACGTACAGTTAGATGCTGTCTTCCACCACGATGTGGCAGCGATGTGGGTGGCAGGGGGTGTGCCGGGGAAAGAGTGGAGACAGTCCCCCACAGTACCCCATCCCAGGGCACGGGCCGTGTGCAGGGATTCTGTCGCCTCCTCTCTCCTGTGGTGAAGGCACTGGCCTAGACCCCGAGTCTGCCTGAGCGCCAGAGCAAAAGGCAAAGCCTTACCTACCCCAGCAGATGGTATTGGGCATAGAGTGCCATGCTAGAACACGCACGCTGCAGCAGGGTTGTGACTGTGTCTGCTTACTTCGGCATAGCAAGGTGAACCCTGGGCGTGAACATGGAGCCCTGGAAAGCAAGGTCCAAGAGGCACCAGCTCTCCCGCGGCTCTTCTTCCCTGCCGCGGCAGAGCGAACACACAAAGCCTTGCTGAGGAAGCAGCAGTGAAGTGCGGTTTGTGCCAAGCTGAAAACCTCTGTGAAAGTATAGCAGTCGCTGGGACATCAGATTGGGTTCTGTGGGCTGCTCTGGCTGCTTGTCTTAGCCTAGTATTCGCAGAACTGTGGGAGAAACCCGCACAGAGCGAAAGCCTCTTTGTCCGGCATCCCCTCTGGGAAAGCACAGCATTCTTTGGGAAATCAGAGTCGGGTCTGTGGGATGCTCCTGTTGGCCTGAGCTGCTCTCCAAAGCACGGTGTAATAAACCCGCATGGATCGAAATCCTCTTTGCCTGGGCATCCCCTCTGCCTGAGAGAGACGCGCGGTTGCGCCTGCGGAAAGACCCTTAAGGAAAGGGACACTGCGCTCCCCAGGAGCATGTCTGTGGAAGGTGCAGCACGCTGCTCGGGGAGAAGAACAGGAGCCGTTGGCCTTCTGGTCTGGAAACGGTTGCGAAGCAGGAGAGCCGGCCCTGGCAGGCACAGCGGCCAGTGGCAATACAAGTGTCACCCGCTCCCAGTGCAGAGAGACAGAAGCCTGGCTGCTAAGGAGAAAGGAGGGGATGATTACGGCAGGATGCGTGCTCCACTCTTAGGAAAGAGTCTGGGCAGAAAGCATGCCTGTCCTGAGCCTCTGGGCCCAAAGAGATAGCAGCTCCTTGGTCACCTGTCCCTGGGGCAGACATGCGCTAGCCACCAGGCGCCTACCCTGAACTCGCAGAAACAGCTCCCTGAAATAACGGGGAGTCAGATGCCGTCTTCCTCCAGGATGTGGAAGCGTGGATGAGGCGCGGGGTTGAAGGGGAAGGAGTGGCGACAGTCCCCCAAAGCTCCCTATTCAGTGCACTGGCCGTGTGCAGGGATCCCGTCACCTCTCCTTTCCTGTGGGGAAAGCACTGGCCTAGGTCGCGAGTCCGCCTGAGCGCCAGAGCAAAAGGCCAAGCGATGCCTACACTGGGAGATGGTAGTGTGCATAGAGTGCCATCCTAGGCTACGCACGCCACTGCAGGGTTGTGGCTGTGTCTGCTTAGTTCGGCCTGGCAGGGTGAACCTAGGACGCGAACATGGAGCCCGGGAAAGCAAGGCCCAAGAGATACCAGCTCTCCCGCAGCTCTTCTTCCTTGACGCGACAGAGAGAATGACCAAAAACTTGCTGAGGAAGGAACAGTGAATTGCGGTTCGTGCCAAGATGAAAACCTCTGCGAAAGCATAGCAGTCGCTGGGAAATCAGAGTCGGTTTTGTGGGCTGCTGTTGCTGCTTGCATTAGCCTACTATTCGTAGTAGGTTTGGAGAAACCCGTATAGATGAAAGCCTCTTTGTTTGTGCATCCACTCTGGGAAAGCACAGCATTCTTTGGGAAATCAGAGTCCGGTCTGAGGGATACTCCTGTTTGCCTGAGCTGGTCTCCTCAGCAGGGTCGAATCACCCCGCATGGAGCAAAATCCTCTTTCCCTGGGCATCCCCTCTTCCTGAGAGAGAAGCGCGATTGCGCCTGTGGGAAGAGCCTTAAGGAAATGACACGTTGTTCACTGCGCGCCCCAGGAGCATGTCTGTGGAAGGTGCAGCACGCTCCCCGGGGAGAAGAACAGGAGCCGTTGGCCTTCTGGTCTGAAAACGGTTGCGAAGCAGGAGAGCCGACCCTGGCAGGCACAGCGGCCAGTGGCAATACAAGTGTCACCGGCTCCCTGTGCAGAGAGAAGGAAGCCTGGCTGCTAAGGAGACAGGAGGGGATGTGGTGGGCAGGGCGCGTGCTCCACTGTTAGGAAGGAGTCTGGGTAGAAAGCATGCCTGTCCTGAGCCTCTGGGCCCAAAGAGATAGCAGCTCCTTGGCCACCTGTCCCTGGGGCAGACATGCACTAGCCACCAGGCGCCTACGCTCAACTCGCAGAAACAGCTGCCTGAAATAACGGGGAGTCAGATGCCGTCTTCCTCCAGGATGTGCAAGCTTGGAGGAGGCACGGGGTTTAAGGGAAAGCAGTGGGGACAGTCCCCCAAAGCTCTCTATTCAGTGCACGGGCCGTGTGCAGGGAACGTGTCCCCTCTCCTTTCGTGTGGGGAAAGCACTGGCCTAGTCCGCGTGTCCGCCTGAGCGCCAGAGTAAAAGGCCAAGCGATGCCTACACTGGGAGATGGTAGTGTGCATAGAGTGCTATCCTAGGCTACGCACGCCACTGCAGGGTTGTGGCTGTGTCTGCTTAGTTCGGCCTGGCAGGGTGAACCTAGGACGCGAACATGGAGCCCGGGAAAGCAAGGCCCAAGAGACACCCGCTCTCCCGCAGCTCTTCTTCCTTGACGCGACAGAGAGAATGACCAAAGACTTGCTGAGGAAGCAACAGTGAAGTGCGGTTCGTGCCAAGCTGAAAACCTCTGCGAAAGCATAGCAGTCGCTGGGAATTCAGAGTCCGTTCTGTGGGCTGCAGTTGCTGCTTGCCTTAGCCTAGTATTTGTAGTAGGATTGGAGAAACCCGTATAGATGAAAGCCTCTTTGCTCGGGCATCCACTCTGGGAATGCACAGCATTCTTTGGGAAATCAGAGTCGGGTCTGAGAGATGATCCTGTTGGCATGAGCTGTTCTCCTCAGCAGGATGTAATAAACCCATATGGAGCAAAATCCTCTTTGCCTGGGCATCCCCTCTGCCTGAGAGGGAAGCGTGATTGCGCCTGTGGGAAGAGCCTTAAGGAAATGACACGTTGTTCACTGCGCTCCCCAGGATCATCTGTGTAAGGTGCAGCAAGCTGCCCAGGGAAAAGAACAAGAACCGTTGGCCTTCTGGTCTGAAAACTGTTGCGAAGCAGGAGAGCCGGCCACGGCAGTCACAGCGGCCGGTGGCAATACAAGTGTCACCGGCTCCCTGTGCAGAGAGAAGGAAGCCTGGCTGCTAAGGAGACCGGAGGGGATGTGGTGGGCAGGGCGCGTGCTCCACTGTTAGGAAGGAGTCTGGGTAGAAAGCATGCCTGTCCTGAGCCTCTGGGACCAAAGAGATAGCAGCTCCTTGGCCACCTGTCCCTGGAGCCGACATGCACTAGCCACCAGGCGCCTACGCTGAACTCGCAGAAACAGCTCCCTGAAATAACGGAGTGTCAGATGACGTCTTCCTCCAGTATGTGCAAGATTGGAGGAGGCACGGGGTTTAAAGGAAAGGAGTGGGGACAGTCCCCCAAAGCTCTCTATTCAGTGCACGGGCCGTGTGCAGGGAACCTGTCCCCGCTCCTTTCGTGTGGGGAAAGCACTGGCCTAGTCCGCGTGTCCGCCTGAGCGCCAGAGTAAAAGGCCAAGCGATGCCTACACTGGGAGATGGGAGTGTGCATAGAGTGCCATCCTAGGCTACGCACGCTTCTGAAGGGTTGTGGCTGTGTCTGCTTAGTTCGGCCTGGCAGCGTGAACCCAGGAATCGAACATGGAGTCCGGGAAAGCAAGGCCCAAAGGCACCATCTCTCCCAAAGCTCTTCTTCCCTGATGCGACTGAAGCCTTGATGAGGAAGCAGCAGCGAAGTGCTGTTCGCTCCAAGCCAAAGCCTATGCGAAAGCATAGCATTCGCTGAGAAATGTTCTGCGGGCTGCTGCTTCTTGCCTGAGCCCAGCCTCGCGGTAGGAGAAACACGCATACAGCGAAAGCCTCTTTGCCTGGGCATCTCCCCTGGGAAAGCACAGCGTTCCTTGGGAAATCAGAGTTGGGTTTGGGGATGCTGCTGCTGCTTGCCTGGGCTAGTCTCCGCAGCTCGGTGGAAGATACCCGCATGGAGCGAAATACCCTTTGCCCTAGCATCCCCTCTGCCTGAGAGAGAAGCCAAGTGTGGGGAAGGCGCAGCACGCTGCCCCCGGAGAAGAGAAGGAGCCGTTGGCCTTGGGGTCGGGAAACGCTCGGGAAGCAGGATAGCCTGCCGTGGCACGAACAGCAGGCCAGTGGCAAGACAAGTGTCACCCGCTCTCTGTGCAGAGAGATGGAAGCCTGGCTGCTAAGGAGACATGAGGGGACGACTAGGGCAGGGTCGCGTGCTCCACTCAGAGGAGGGAGTCTGGGCAGAAGGCAGGCCTGTCCTGAGCCTCTGGTCCCAAGGGGACAGCATCTCCTTGGCCACCTGTCCCAAGGGCAGACTTGGACTTGCCACCAGGTGCCATACCCGGAACTCGCAGTAACAACCCCATGGAGAAACGTACAGTCAGATGCTGTCTTCCACCACGATGTGGCAGCGATGTGGGTGGCAGGGGGTGTGCCGGGGAAAGAGTGGAGACAGTCCCCCACAGTACCCCATCCCAGGGCACGGGCCGTGTGCAGGGATTCTGTCGCCTCCTCTCTCCTGTGGTGAAGGCACTGGCCTAGACCCCGAGTCTGCCTGAGCGCCAGAGCAAAAGGCAAAGCCTTACCTACCCCAGCAGATGGTATTGGGCATAGAGTGCCATGCTAGAACACGCACGCTGCAGCAGGGTTGTGACTGGGTCTGCTTACTTCGGCATAGCAAGGTGAACCCTGGGCGTGAACATGGAGCCCTGGAAAGCAAGGTCCAAGAGGCACCAGCTCTCCCGCGGCTCTTCTTCCCTGCCGCGGCAGAGCGAACACACAAAGCCTTGCTGAGGAAGCAGCAGTGAAGTGCGGTTTGTGCCAAGCTGAAAACCTCTGTGAAAGTATAGCAGTCGCTGGGACATCAGATTGGGTTCTGTGGGCTGCTCTGGCTGCTTGTCTTAGCCTAGTATTCGCAGAACTGTGGGAGAAACCCGCACAGAGCGAAAGCCTCTTTGTCCGGCATCCCCTCTGGGAAAGCACAGCATTCTTTGGGAAATCAGAGTCGGGTCTGTGGGATGCTCCTGTTGGCCTGAGCTGCTCTCCAAAGCACGGTGTAATAAACCCGCATGGATCAAATCCTCTTTGCCTGGGCATCCCCTCTGCCTGAGAGAGACGCGCGGTTGCGCCTGCGGAAAGACCCTTAAGGAAAGGGACACTGCGCTCCCCAGGAGCATGTCTGTGGAAGGTGCAGCACGCTGCTCGGGGAGAAGAACAGGAGCCGTTGGCCTTCTGGTCTGGAAACGGTTGCGAAGCAGGAGAGCCGGCCCTGGCAGGCACAGCGGCCAGTGGCAATACAAGTGTCACCCGCTCCCAGTGCAGAGAGACAGAAGCCTGGCTGCTAAGGAGAAAGGAGGGGATGATTACGGCAGGATGCGTGCTCCACTCTTAGGAAAGAGTCTGGGCAGAAAGCATGCCTGTCCTGAGCCTCTGGGCCCAAAGAGATAGCAGCTCCTTGGTCACCTGTCCCTGGGGCAGACATGCGCTAGCCACCAGGCGCCTACCCTGAACTCGCAGAAACAGCTCCCTGAAATAACGGGGAGTCAGATGCCGTCTTCCTCCAGGATGTGGAAGCGTGGATGAGGCGCGGGGTTGAAGGGGAAGGAGTGGCGACAGTCCCCCAAAGCTCCCTATTCAGTGCACTGGCCGTGTGCAGGGATCCCGTCACCTCTCCTTTCCTGTGGGGAAAGCACTGGCCTAGGTCGCGAGTCCGCCTGAGCGCCAGAGCAAAAGGCCAAGCGATGCCTACACTGGGAGATGGTAGTGTGCATAGAGTGCCATCCTAGGCTACGCACGCCACTGCAGGGTTGTGGCTGTGTCTGCTTAGTTCGGCCTGGCAGGGTGAACCTAGGACGCGAACATGGAGCCCGGGAAAGCAAGGCCCAAGAGATTCCAGCTCTCCCGCAGCTCTTCTTCCTTGACGCGACAGAGAGAATGACCAAAAACTTGCTGAGGAAGGAACAGTGAATTGCGGTTCGTGCCAAGATGAAAACCTCTGCGAAAGCATAGCAGTCGCTGGGAAATCAGAGTCGGTTTTCTGGGCTGCTGTTGCTGCTTGCATTAGCCTACTATTCGTAGTAGCTTTGGAGAAACCCGTATAGATGAAAGCCTCTTTGTTTGTGCATCCACTCTGGGAAAGCACAGCATTCTTTGGGAAATCAGAGTCCGGTCTGAGGGATACTCCTGTTTGCCTGAGCTGGTCTCCTCAGCAGGGTCGAATCACCCCGCATGGAGCAAAATCCTCTTTCCCTGGGCATCCCCTCTTCCTGAGAGAGAAGCGCGATTGCGCCTGTGGGAAGAGCCTTAAGGAAATGACAAGTTGTTCACTGCGCGCCCCAGGAGCATGTCTGTGGAAGGTGCAGCACGCTCCCCGGGGAGAAGAACAGGAGCCGTTGGCCTTCTGGTCTGAAAACGGTTGCGAAGCAGGAGAGCCGGCCCTGGCAGGCACAGCGGCCAGTGGCAATACAAGTGTCACCGGCTCCCTGTGCAGAGAGAAGGAAGCCTGGCTGCTAAGGAGACAGGAGGGGATGTGGTGGGCAGGGCGCGTGCTCCACTCTTAGGAAGGAGTCTGGGTAGAAAGCATGCCTGTCCTGAGCATCTGGGCCCAAAGAGATAGCAGCTCCTTGGCCACCTGTCCCTGGGGCAGACATGCACTAGCCACCAGGCGCCTACGCTCAACTCGCAGAAACAGCTGCCTGAAATAACGGGGAGTCAGATGCCGTCTTCCTCCAGGATGTGCAAGCTTGGAGGAGGCACGGGGTTTAAGGGAAAGCAGTGGGGACAGTCCCCCAAAGCTCTCTATTCAGTGCACGGGCCGTGTGCAGGGAACGTGTCCCCTCTCCTTTCGTGTGGGGAAAGCACTGGCCTAGTCCGCGTGTCCGCCTGAGCGCCAGAGTAAAAGGCCAAGCGATGCCTACACTGGGAGATGGTAGTGTGCATAGAGTGCTATCCTAGGCTACGCACGCCACTGCAGGGTTGTGGCTGTGTCTGCTTAGTTCGGCCTGGCAGGGTGAACCTAGGACGCGAACATGGAGCCCGGGAAAGCAAGGCCCAAGAGACACCCGCTCTCCCGCAGCTCTTCTTCCTTGACGCGACAGAGAGAATGACCAAAGACTTGCTGAGGAAGCAACAGTGAAGTGCGGTTCGTGCCAAGCTGAAAACCTCTGCGAAAGCATAGCAGTCGCTGGGAATTCAGAGTCCGTTCTGTGGGCTGCAGTTGCTGCTTGCCTTAGCCTAGTATTTGTAGTAGGATTGGAGAAACCCGTATAGATGAAAGCCTCTTTGCTCGGGCATCCACTCTGGGAATGCACAGCATTCTTTGGGAAATCAGAGTCGGGTCTGAGAGATGATCCTGTTGGCATGAGCTGTTCTCCTCAGCAGGATGTAATAAACCCATATGGAGCAAAATCCTCTTTGCCTGGGCATCCCCTCTGCCTGAGAGGGAAGCGTGATTGCGCCTGTGGGAAGAGCCTTAAGGAAATGACACGTTGTTCACTGCGCTCCCCAGGATCATCTGTGTAAGGTGCAGCAAGCTGCCCAGGGAAAAGAACAAGAACCGTTGGCCTTCTGGTCTGAAAACTGTTGCGAAGCAGGAGAGCCGGCCACGGCAGTCACAGCGGCCGGTGGCAATACAAGTGTCACCGGCTCCCTGTGCAGAGAGAAGGAAGCCTGGCTGCTAAGGAGACCGGAGGGGATGTGGTGGGCAGGGCGCGTGCTCCACTGTTAGGAAGGAGTCTGGGTAGAAAGCATGCCTGTCCTGAGCCTCTGGGACCAAAGAGATAGCAGCTCCTTGGCCACCTGTCCCTGGAGCCGACATGCACTAGCCACCAGGCGCCTACGCTGAACTCGCAGAAACAGCTCCCTGAAATAACGGAGTGTCAGATGACGTCTTCCTCCAGTATGTGCAAGATTGGAGGAGGCACGGGGTTTAAAGGAAAGGAGTGGGGACAGTCCCCCAAAGCTCTCTATTCAGTGCACGGGCCGTGTGCAGGGAACCTGTCCCCGCTCCTTTCGTGTGGGGAAAGCACTGGCCTAGTCCGCGTGTCCGCCTGAGCGCCAGAGTAAAAGGCCAAGCGATGCCTACACTGGGAGATGGGAGTGTGCATAGAGTGCCATCCTAGGCTACGCACGCTTCTGAAGGGTTGTGGCTGTGTCTGCTTAGTTCGGCCTGGCAGCGTGAACCCAGGAATCGAACATGGAGTCCGGGAAAGCAAGGCCCAAAGGCACCATCTCTCCCAAAGCTCTTCTTCCCTGATGCGACTGAAGCCTTGATGAGGAAGCAGCAGCGAAGTGCTGTTCGCTCCAAGCCAAAGCCTATGCGAAAGCATAGCATTCGCTGAGAAATGTTCTGCGGGCTGCTGCTTCTTGCCTGAGCCCAGCCTCGCGGTAGGAGAAACACGCATACAGCGAAAGCCTCTTTGCCTGGGCATCTCCCCTGGGAAAGCACAGCGTTCCTTGGGAAATCAGAGTTGGGTTTGGGGATGCTGCTGCTGCTTGCCTGGGCTAGTCTCCGCAGCTCGGTGGAAGATACCCGCATGGAGCGAAATACCCTTTGCCCTAGCATCCCCTCTGCCTGAGAGAGAAGCCAAGTGTGGGGAAGGCGCAGCACGCTGCCCCCGGAGAAGAGAAGGAGCCGTTGGCCTTGGGGTCGGGAAACGCTCGGGAAGCAGGATAGCCTGCCGTGGCACGAACAGCAGGCCAGTGGCAAGACAAGTGTCACCCGCTCTCTGTGCAGAGAGATGGAAGCCTGGCTGCTAAGGAGACATGAGGGGACGACTAGGGCAGGGTCGCGTGCTCCACTCAGAGGAGGGAGTCTGGGCAGAAGGCAGGCCTGTCCTGAGCCTCTGGTCCCAAGGGGACAGCATCTCCTTGGCCACCTGTCCCAAGGGCAGACTTGGACTTGCCACCAGGTGCCATACCCGGAACTCGCAGTAACAACCCCATGGAGAAACGTACAGTCAGATGCTGTCTTCCACCACGATGTGGCAGCGATGTGGGTGGCAGGGGGTGTGCCGGGGAAAGAGTGGAGACAGTCCCCCACAGTACCCCATCCCAGGGCACGGGCCGTGTGCAGGGATTCTGTCGCCTCCTCTCTCCTGTGGTGAAGGCACTGGCCTAGACCCCGAGTCTGCCTGAGCGCCAGAGCAAAAGGCAAAGCCTTACCTACCCCAGCAGATGGTATTGGGCATAGAGTGCCATGCTAGAACACGCACGCTGCAGCAGGGTTGTGACTGGGTCTGCTTACTTCGGCATAGCAAGGTGAACCCTGGGCGTGAACATGGAGCCCTGGAAAGCAAGGTCCAAGAGGCACCAGCTCTCCCGCGGCTCTTCTTCCCTGCCGCGGCAGAGCGAACACACAAAGCCTTGCTGAGGAAGCAGCAGTGAAGTGCGGTTTGTGCCAAGCTGAAAACCTCTGTGAAAGTATAGCAGTCGCTGGGACATCAGATTGGGTTCTGTGGGCTGCTCTGGCTGCTTGTCTTAGCCTAGTATTCGCAGAACTGTGGGAGAAACCCGCACAGAGCGAAAGCCTCTTTGTCCGGCATCCCCTCTGGGAAAGCACAGCATTCTTTGGGAAATCAGAGTCGGGTCTGTGGGATGCTCCTGTTGGCCTGAGCTGCTCTCCAAAGCACGGTGTAATAAACCCGCATGGATCAAATCCTCTTTGCCTGGGCATCCCCTCTGCCTGAGAGAGACGCGCGGTTGCGCCTGCGGAAAGACCCTTAAGGAAAGGGACACTGCGCTCCCCAGGAGCATGTCTGTGGAAGGTGCAGCACGCTGCTCGGGGAGAAGAACAGGAGCCGTTGGCCTTCTGGTCTGGAAACGGTTGCGAAGCAGGAGAGCCGGCCCTGGCAGGCACAGCGGCCAGTGGCAATACAAGTGTCACCCGCTCCCAGTGCAGAGAGACAGAAGCCTGGCTGCTAAGGAGAAAGGAGGGGATGATTACGGCAGGATGCGTGCTCCACTCTTAGGAAAGAGTCTGGGCAGAAAGCATGCCTGTCCTGAGCCTCTGGGCCCAAAGAGATAGCAGCTCCTTGGTCACCTGTCCCTGGGGCAGACATGCGCTAGCCACCAGGCGCCTACCCTGAACTCGCAGAAACAGCTCCCTGAAATAACGGGGAGTCAGATGCCGTCTTCCTCCAGGATGTGGAAGCGTGGATGAGGCGCGGGGTTGAAGGGGAAGGAGTGGCGACAGTCCCCCAAAGCTCCCTATTCAGTGCACTGGCCGTGTGCAGGGATCCCGTCACCTCTCCTTTCCTGTGGGGAAAGCACTGGCCTAGGTCGCGAGTCCGCCTGAGCGCCAGAGCAAAAGGCCAAGCGATGCCTACACTGGGAGATGGTAGTGTGCATAGAGTGCCATCCTAGGCTACGCACGCCACTGCAGGGTTGTGGCTGTGTCTGCTTAGTTCGGCCTGGCAGGGTGAACCTAGGACGCGAACATGGAGCCCGGGAAAGCAAGGCCCAAGAGATTCCAGCTCTCCCGCAGCTCTTCTTCCTTGACGCGACAGAGAGAATGACCAAAAACTTGCTGAGGAAGGAACAGTGAATTGCGGTTCGTGCCAAGATGAAAACCTCTGCGAAAGCATAGCAGTCGCTGGGAAATCAGAGTCGGTTTTCTGGGCTGCTGTTGCTGCTTGCATTAGCCTACTATTCGTAGTAGCTTTGGAGAAACCCGTATAGATGAAAGCCTCTTTGTTTGTGCATCCACTCTGGGAAAGCACAGCATTCTTTGGGAAATCAGAGTCCGGTCTGAGGGATACTCCTGTTTGCCTGAGCTGGTCTCCTCAGCAGGGTCGAATCACCCCGCATGGAGCAAAATCCTCTTTCCCTGGGCATCCCCTCTTCCTGAGAGAGAAGCGCGATTGCGCCTGTGGGAAGAGCCTTAAGGAAATGACAAGTTGTTCACTGCGCGCCCCAGGAGCATGTCTGTGGAAGGTGCAGCACGCTCCCCGGGGAGAAGAACAGGAGCCGTTGGCCTTCTGGTCTGAAAACGGTTGCGAAGCAGGAGAGCCGGCCCTGGCAGGCACAGCGGCCAGTGGCAATACAAGTGTCACCGGCTCCCTGTGCAGAGAGAAGGAAGCCTGGCTGCTAAGGAGACAGGAGGGGATGTGGTGGGCAGGGCGCGTGCTCCACTCTTAGGAAGGAGTCTGGGTAGAAAGCATGCCTGTCCTGAGCATCTGGGCCCAAAGAGATAGCAGCTCCTTGGCCACCTGTCCCTGGGGCAGACATGCACTAGCCACCAGGCGCCTACGCTCAACTCGCAGAAACAGCTGCCTGAAATAACGGGGAGTCAGATGCCGTCTTCCTCCAGGATGTGCAAGCTTGGAGGAGGCACGGGGTTTAAGGGAAAGCAGTGGGGACAGTCCCCCAAAGCTCTCTATTCAGTGCACGGGCCGTGTGCAGGGAACGTGTCCCCTCTCCTTTCGTGTGGGGAAAGCACTGGCCTAGTCCGCGTGTCCGCCTGAGCGCCAGAGTAAAAGGCCAAGCGATGCCTACACTGGGAGATGGTAGTGTGCATAGAGTGCTATCCTAGGCTACGCACGCCACTGCAGGGTTGTGGCTGTGTCTGCTTAGTTCGGCCTGGCAGGGTGAACCTAGGACGCGAACATGGAGCCCGGGAAAGCAAGGCCCAAGAGACACCCGCTCTCCCGCAGCTCTTCTTCCTTGACGCGACAGAGAGAATGACCAAAGACTTGCTGAGGAAGCAACAGTGAAGTGCGGTTCGTGCCAAGCTGAAAACCTCTGCGAAAGCATAGCAGTCGCTGGGAATTCAGAGTCCGTTCTGTGGGCTGCAGTTGCTGCTTGCCTTAGCCTAGTATTTGTAGTAGGATTGGAGAAACCCGTATAGATGAAAGCCTCTTTGCTCGGGCATCCACTCTGGGAATGCACAGCATTCTTTGGGAAATCAGAGTCGGGTCTGAGAGATGATCCTGTTGGCATGAGCTGTTCTCCTCAGCAGGATGTAATAAACCCATATGGAGCAAAATCCTCTTTGCCTGGGCATCCCCTCTGCCTGAGAGGGAAGCGTGATTGCGCCTGTGGGAAGAGCCTTAAGGAAATGACACGTTGTTCACTGCGCTCCCCAGGATCATCTGTGTAAGGTGCAGCAAGCTGCCCAGGGAAAAGAACAAGAACCGTTGGCCTTCTGGTCTGAAAACTGTTGCGAAGCAGGAGAGCCGGCCACGGCAGTCACAGCGGCCGGTGGCAATACAAGTGTCACCGGCTCCCTGTGCAGAGAGAAGGAAGCCTGGCTGCTAAGGAGACCGGAGGGGATGTGGTGGGCAGGGCGCGTGCTCCACTGTTAGGAAGGAGTCTGGGTAGAAAGCATGCCTGTCCTGAGCCTCTGGGACCAAAGAGATAGCAGCTCCTTGGCCACCTGTCCCTGGAGCCGACATGCACTAGCCACCAGGCGCCTACGCTGAACTCGCAGAAACAGCTCCCTGAAATAACGGAGTGTCAGATGACGTCTTCCTCCAGTATGTGCAAGATTGGAGGAGGCACGGGGTTTAAAGGAAAGGAGTGGGGACAGTCCCCCAAAGCTCTCTATTCAGTGCACGGGCCGTGTGCAGGGAACCTGTCCCCGCTCCTTTCGTGTGGGGAAAGCACTGGCCTAGTCCGCGTGTCCGCCTGAGCGCCAGAGTAAAAGGCCAAGCGATGCCTACACTGGGAGATGGGAGTGTGCATAGAGTGCCATCCTAGGCTACGCACGCTTCTGAAGGGTTGTGGCTGTGTCTGCTTAGTTCGGCCTGGCAGCGTGAACCCAGGAATCGAACATGGAGTCCGGGAAAGCAAGGCCCAAAGGCACCATCTCTCCCAAAGCTCTTCTTCCCTGATGCGACTGAAGCCTTGATGAGGAAGCAGCAGCGAAGTGCTGTTCGCTCCAAGCCAAAGCCTATGCGAAAGCATAGCATTCGCTGAGAAATGTTCTGCGGGCTGCTGCTTCTTGCCTGAGCCCAGCCTCGCGGTAGGAGAAACACGCATACAGCGAAAGCCTCTTTGCCTGGGCATCTCCCCTGGGAAAGCACAGCGTTCCTTGGGAAATCAGAGTTGGGTTTGGGGATGCTGCTGCTGCTTGCCTGGGCTAGTCTCCGCAGCTCGGTGGAAGATACCCGCATGGAGCGAAATACCCTTTGCCCTAGCATCCCCTCTGCCTGAGAGAGAAGCCAAGTGTGGGGAAGGCGCAGCACGCTGCCCCCGGAGAAGAGAAGGAGCCGTTGGCCTTGGGGTCGGGAAACGCTCGGGAAGCAGGATAGCCTGCCGTGGCACGAACAGCAGGCCAGTGGCAAGACAAGTGTCACCCGCTCTCTGTGCAGAGAGATGGAAGCCTGGCTGCTAAGGAGACATGAGGGGACGACTAGGGCAGGGTCGCGTGCTCCACTCAGAGGAGGGAGTCTGGGCAGAAGGCAGGCCTGTCCTGAGCCTCTGGTCCCAAGGGGACAGCATCTCCTTGGCCACCTGTCCCAAGGGCAGACTTGGACTTGCCACCAGGTGCCATACCCGGAACTCGCAGTAACAACCCCATGGAGAAACGTACAGTCAGATGCTGTCTTCCACCACGATGTGGCAGCGATGTGGGTGGCAGGGGGTGTGCCGGGGAAAGAGTGGAGACAGTCCCCCACAGTACCCCATCCCAGGGCACGGGCCGTGTGCAGGGATTCTGTCGCCTCCTCTCTCCTGTGGTGAAGGCACTGGCCTAGACCCCGAGTCTGCCTGAGCGCCAGAGCAAAAGGCAAAGCCTTACCTACCCCAGCAGATGGTATTGGGCATAGAGTGCCATGCTAGAACACGCACGCTGCAGCAGGGTTGTGACTGGGTCTGCTTACTTCGGCATAGCAAGGTGAACCCTGGGCGTGAACATGGAGCCCTGGAAAGCAAGGTCCAAGAGGCACCAGCTCTCCCGCGGCTCTTCTTCCCTGCCGCGGCAGAGCGAACACACAAAGCCTTGCTGAGGAAGCAGCAGTGAAGTGCGGTTTGTGCCAAGCTGAAAACCTCTGTGAAAGTATAGCAGTCGCTGGGACATCAGATTGGGTTCTGTGGGCTGCTCTGGCTGCTTGTCTTAGCCTAGTATTCGCAGAACTGTGGGAGAAACCCGCACAGAGCGAAAGCCTCTTTGTCCGGCATCCCCTCTGGGAAAGCACAGCATTCTTTGGGAAATCAGAGTCGGGTCTGTGGGATGCTCCTGTTGGCCTGAGCTGCTCTCCAAAGCACGGTGTAATAAACCCGCATGGATCAAATCCTCTTTGCCTGGGCATCCCCTCTGCCTGAGAGAGACGCGCGGTTGCGCCTGCGGAAAGACCCTTAAGGAAAGGGACACTGCGCTCCCCAGGAGCATGTCTGTGGAAGGTGCAGCACGTTGCTCGGGGAGAAGAACAGGAGCCGTTGGCCTTCTGGTCTGGAAACGGTTGCGAAGCAGGAGAGCCGGCCCTGGCAGGCACAGCGGCCAGTGGCAATACAAGTGTCACCCGCTCCCAGTGCAGAGAGACAGAAGCCTGGCTGCTAAGGAGAAAGGAGGGGATGATTACGGCAGGATGCGTGCTCCACTCTTAGGAAAGAGTCTGGGCAGAAAGCATGCCTGTCCTGAGCCTCTGGGCCCAAAGAGATAGCAGCTCCTTGGTCACCTGTCCCTGGGGCAGACATGCGCTAGCCACCAGGCGCCTACCCTGAACTCGCAGAAACAGCTCCCTGAAATAACGGGGAGTCAGATGCCGTCTTCCTCCAGGATGTGGAAGCGTGGATGAGGCGCGGGGTTGAAGGGGAAGGAGTGGCGACAGTCCCCCAAAGCTCCCTATTCAGTGCACTGGCCGTGTGCAGGGATCCCGTCACCTCTCCTTTCCTGTGGGGAAAGCACTGGCCTAGGTCGCGAGTCCGCCTGAGCGCCAGAGCAAAAGGCCAAGCGATGCCTACACTGGGAGATGGTAGTGTGCATAGAGTGCCATCCTAGGCTACGCACGCCACTGCAGGGTTGTGGCTGTGTCTGCTTAGTTCGGCCTGGCAGGGTGAACCTAGGACGCGAACATGGAGCCCGGGAAAGCAAGGCCCAAGAGATACCAGCTCTCCCGCAGCTCTTCTTCCTTGACGCGACAGAGAGAATGACCAAAACTTGCTGAGGAAGGAACAGTGAATTGCGGTTCGTGCCAAGATGAAAACCTCTGCGAAAGCATAGCAGTCGCTGGGAAATCAGAGTCGGTTTTGTGGGCTGCTGTTGCTGCTTGCATTAGCCTACTATTCGTAGTAGGTTTGGAGAAACCCGTATAGATGAAAGCCTCTTTGTTTGTGCATCCACTCTGGGAAAGCACAGCATTCTTTGGGAAATCAGAGTCCGGTCTGAGGGATACTCCTGTTTGCCTGAGCTGGTCTCCTCAGCAGGGTCGAATCACCCCGCATGGAGCAAAATCCTCTTTCCCTGGGCATCCCCTCTTCCTGAGAGAGAAGCGCGATTGCGCCTGTGGGAAGAGCCTTAAGGAAATGACACGTTGTTCACTGCGCGCCCCAGGAGCATGTCTGTGGAAGGTGCAGCACGCTCCCCGGGGAGAAGAACAGGAGCCGTTGGCCTTCTGGTCTGAAAACGGTTGCGAAGCAGGAGAGCCGACCCTGGCAGGCACAGCGGCCAGTGGCAATACAAGTGTCACCGGCTCCCTGTGCAGAGAGAAGGAAGCCTGGCTGCTAAGGAGACAGGAGGGGATGTGGTGGGCAGGGCGCGTGCTCCACTGTTAGGAAGGAGTCTGGGTAGAAAGCATGCCTGTCCTGAGCCTCTGGGCCCAAAGAGATAGCAGCTCCTTGGCCACCTGTCCCTGGGGCAGACATGCACTAGCCACCAGGCGCCTACGCTCAACTCGCAGAAACAGCTGCCTGAAATAACGGGGAGTCAGATGCCGTCTTCCTCCAGGATGTGCAAGCTTGGAGGAGGCACGGGGTTTAAGGGAAAGCAGTGGGGACAGTCCCCCAAAGCTCTCTATTCATTGCACGGGCCGTGTGCAGGGAACGTGTCCCCTCTCCTTTCGTGTGGGGAAAGCACTGGCCTAGTCCGCGTGTCCGCCTGAGCGCCAGAGTAAAAGGCCAAGCGATGCCTACACTGGGAGATGGTAGTGTGCATAGAGTGCTATCCTAGGCTACGCACGCCACTGCAGGGTTGTGGCTGTGTCTGCTTAGTTCGGCCTGGCAGGGTGAACCTAGGACGCGAACATGGAGCCCGGGAAAGCAAGGCCCAAGAGACACCCGCTCTCCCGCAGCTCTTCTTCCTTGACGCGACAGAGAGAATGACCAAAGACTTGCTGAGGAAGCAACAGTGAAGTGCGGTTCGTGCCAAGCTGAAAACCTCTGCGAAAGCATAGCAGTCGCTGGGAATTCAGAGTCCGTTCTGTGGGCTGCAGTTGCTGCTTGCCTTAGCCTAGTATTTGTAGTAGGATTGGAGAAACCCGTATAGATGAAAGCCTCTTTGCTCGGGCATCCACTCTGGGAATGCACAGCATTCTTTGGGAAATCAGAGTCGGGTCTGAGAGATGATCCTGTTGGCATGAGCTGTTCTCCTCAGCAGGATGTAATAAACCCATATGGAGCAAAATCCTCTTTGCCTGGGCATCCCCTCTGCCTGAGAGGGAAGCGTGATTGCGCCTGTGGGAAGAGCCTTAAGGAAATGACACGTTGTTCACTGCGCTCCCCAGGATCATCTGTGTAAGGTGCAGCAAGCTGCCCAGGGAAAAGAACAAGAACCGTTGGCCTTCTGGTCTGAAAACTGTTGCGAAGCAGGAGAGCCGGCCACGGCAGTCACAGCGGCCGGTGGCAATACAAGTGTCACCGGCTCCCTGTGCAGAGAGAAGGAAGCCTGGCTGCTAAGGAGACCGGAGGGGATGTGGTGGGCAGGGCGCGTGCTCCACTGTTAGGAAGGAGTCTGGGTAGAAAGCATGCCTGTCCTGAGCCTCTGGGACCAAAGAGATAGCAGCTCCTTGGCCACCTGTCCCTGGAGCCGACATGCACTAGCCACCAGGCGCCTACGCTGAACTCGCAGAAACAGCTCCCTGAAATAACGGAGTGTCAGATGACGTCTTCCTCCAGTATGTGCAAGATTGGAGGAGGCACGGGGTTTAAAGGAAAGGAGTGGGGACAGTCCCCCAAAGCTCTCTATTCAGTGCACGGGCCGTGTGCAGGGAACCTGTCCCCGCTCCTTTCGTGTGGGGAAAGCACTGGCCTAGTCCGCGTGTCCGCCTGAGCGCCAGAGTAAAAGGCCAAGCGATGCCTACACTGGGAGATGGGAGTGTGCATAGAGTGCCATCCTAGGCTACGCACGCTTCTGAAGGGTTGTGGCTGTGTCTGCTTAGTTCGGCCTGGCAGCGTGAACCCAGGAATCGAACATGGAGTCCGGGAAAGCAAGGCCCAAAGGCACCATCTCTCCCAAAGCTCTTCTTCCCTGATGCGACTGAAGCCTTGATGAGGAAGCAGCAGCGAAGTGCTGTTCGCTCCAAGCCAAAGCCTATGCGAAAGCATAGCATTCGCTGAGAAATGTTCTGCGGGCTGCTGCTTCTTGCCTGAGCCCAGCCTCGCGGTAGGAGAAACACGCATACAGCGAAAGCCTCTTTGCCTGGGCATCTCCCCTGGGAAAGCACAGCGTTCCTTGGGAAATCAGAGTTGGGTTTGGGGATGCTGCTGCTGCTTGCCTGGGCTAGTCTCCGCAGCTCGGTGGAAGATACCCGCATGGAGCGAAATACCCTTTGCCCTAGCATCCCCTCTGCCTGAGAGAGAAGCCAAGTGTGGGGAAGGCGCAGCACGCTGCCCCCGGAGAAGAGAAGGAGCCGTTGGCCTTGGGGTCGGGAAACGCTCGGGAAGCAGGATAGCCTGCCGTGGCACGAACAGCAGGCCAGTGGCAAGACAAGTGTCACCCGCTCTCTGTGCAGAGAGATGGAAGCCTGGCTGCTAAGGAGACATGAGGGGACGACTAGGGCAGGGTCGCGTGCTCCACTCAGAGGAGGGAGTCTGGGCAGAAGGCAGGCCTGTCCTGAGCCTCTGGTCCCAAGGGGACAGCATCTCCTTGGCCACCTGTCCCAAGGGCAGACTTGGACTTGCCACCAGGTGCCATACCCGGAACTCGCAGTAACAACCCCATGGAGAAACGTACAGTCAGATGCTGTCTTCCACCACGATGTGGCAGCGATGTGGGTGGCAGGGGGTGTGCCGGGGAAAGAGTGGAGACAGTCCCCCACAGTACCCCATCCCAGGGCACGGGCCGTGTGCAGGGATTCTGTCGCCTCCTCTCTCCTGTGGTGAAGGCACTGGCCTAGACCCCGAGTCTGCCTGAGCGCCAGAGCAAAAGGCAAAGCCTTACCTACCCCAGCAGATGGTATTGGGCATAGAGTGCCATGCTAGAACACGCACGCTGCAGCAGGGTTGTGACTGGGTCTGCTTACTTCGGCATAGCAAGGTGAACCCTGGGCGTGAACATGGAGCCCTGGAAAGCAAGGTCCAAGAGGCACCAGCTCTCCCGCGGCTCTTCTTCCCTGCCGCGGCAGAGCGAACACACAAAGCCTTGCTGAGGAAGCAGCAGTGAAGTGCGGTTTGTGCCAAGCTGAAAACCTCTGTGAAAGTATAGCAGTCGCTGGGACATCAGATTGGGTTCTGTGGGCTGCTCTGGCTGCTTGTCTTAGCCTAGTATTCGCAGAACTGTGGGAGAAACCCGCACAGAGCGAAAGCCTCTTTGTCCGGCATCCCCTCTGGGAAAGCACAGCATTCTTTGGGAAATCAGAGTCGGGTCTGTGGGATGCTCCTGTTGGCCTGAGCTGCTCTCCAAAGCACGGTGTAATAAACCCGCATGGATCAAATCCTCTTTGCCTGGGCATCCCCTCTGCCTGAGAGAGACGCGCGGTTGCGCCTGCGGAAAGACCCTTAAGGAAAGGGACACTGCGCTCCCCAGGAGCATGTCTGTGGAAGGTGCAGCACGCTGCTCGGGGAGAAGAACAGGAGCCGTTGGCCTTCTGGTCTGGAAACGGTTGCGAAGCAGGAGAGCCGGCCCTGGCAGGCACAGCGGCCAGTGGCAATACAAGTGTCACCCGCTCCCAGTGCAGAGAGACAGAAGCCTGGCTGCTAAGGAGAAAGGAGGGGATGATTACGGCAGGATGCGTGCTCCACTCTTAGGAAAGAGTCTGGGCAGAAAGCATGCCTGTCCTGAGCCTCTGGGCCCAAAGAGATAGCAGCTCCTTGGTCACCTGTCCCTGGGGCAGACATGCGCTAGCCACCAGGCGCCTACCCTGAACTCGCAGAAACAGCTCCCTGAAATAACGGGGAGTCAGATGCCGTCTTCCTCCAGGATGTGGAAGCGTGGATGAGGCGCGGGGTTGAAGGGGAAGGAGTGGCGACAGTCCCCCAAAGCTCCCTATTCAGTGCACTGGCCGTGTGCAGGGATCCCGTCACCTCTCCTTTCCTGTGGGGAAAGCACTGGCCTAGGTCGCGAGTCCGCCTGAGCGCCAGAGCAAAAGGCCAAGCGATGCCTACACTGGGAGATGGTAGTGTGCATAGAGTGCCATCCTAGGCTACGCACGCTTCTGCAGGGTTGTGGCTGTGTCTGCTTAGTTCGGCCTGGCAGGGTGAACCTAGGACGCGAACATGGAGCCCGGGAAAGCAAGGCCCAAGAGATTCCAGCTCTCCCGCAGGTCTTCTTCCTTGACGCGACAGAGAGAATGACCAAAAACTTGCTGAGGAAGGAACAGTGAATTGCGGTTCGTGCCAAGATGAAAACCTCTGCGAAAGCATAGCAGTCGCTGGGAAATCAGAGTCGGTTTTCTGGGCTGCTGTTGCTGCTTGCATTAGCCTACTATTCGTAGTAGCTTTGGAGAAACCCGTATAGATGAAAGCCTCTTTGTTTGTGCATCCACTCTGGGAAAGCACAGCATTCTTTGGGAAATCAGAGTCCGGTCTGAGGGATACTCCTGTTTGCCTGAGCTGGTCTCCTCAGCAGGGTCGAATCACCCCGCATGGAGCAAAATCCTCTTTCCCTGGGCATCCCCTCTTCCTGAGAGAGAAGCGCGATTGCGCCTGTGGGAAGAGCCTTAAGGAAATGACAAGTTGTTCACTGCGCGCCCCAGGAGCATGTCTGTGGAAGGTGCAGCACGCTCCCCGGGGAGAAGAACAGGAGCCGTTGGCCTTCTGGTCTGAAAACGGTTGCGAAGCAGGAGAGCCGGCCCTGGCAGGCACAGCGGCCAGTGGCAATACAAGTGTCACCGGCTCCCTGTGCAGAGAGAAGGAAGCCTGGCTGCTAAGGAGACAGGAGGGGATGTGGTGGGCAGGGCGCGTGCTCCACTCTTAGGAAGGAGTCTGGGTAGAAAGCATGCCTGTCCTGAGCATCTGGGCCCAAAGAGATAGCAGCTCCTTGGCCACCTGTCCCTGGGGCAGACATGCACTAGCCACCAGGCGCCTACGCTCAACTCGCAGAAACAGCTGCCTGAAATAACGGGGAGTCAGATGCCGTCTTCCTCCAGGATGTGCAAGCTTGGAGGAGGCACGGGGTTTTAGGGAAAGGAGTGGGGACAGTCCCCCAAAGCTCTCTATTCTTTGCACGGGCCGTGTGCAGGGAACGTGTCCCCTCTCCTTTCGTGTGGGGAAAGCACTGGCCTAGTCCGCGTGTCCGCCTGAGCGCCAGAGTAAAAGGCCAAGCGATGCCTACACTGGGAGATGGTAGTGTTCATAGAGTGCCATCCTAGGCTACGCACGCCACTGCAGGGTTGTGGCTGTGTCTGCTTAGTTCGGCCTGGCAGGGTGAACCTAGGACGCGAACATGGAGCCCGGGAAAGCAAGGCCCAAGAGACACCCGCTCTCCCGCAGCTCTTCTTCCTTGACGCGACAGAGAGAATGACCAAAGACTTGCTGAGGAAGCAACAGTGAAGTGCGGTTCGTGCCAAGCTGAAAACCTCTGCGAAAGCATAGCAGTCGCTGGGAATTCAGAGTCCGTTCTGTGGGCTGCAGTTGCTGCTTGCCTTAGCCTAGTATTTGTAGTAGGATTGGAGAAACCCGTATAGATGAAAGCCTCTTTGCTCGGGCATCCACTCTGGGAATGCACAGCATTCTTTGGGAAATCAGAGTCGGGTCTGAGAGATGATCCTGTTGGCATGAGCTGTTCTCCTCAGCAGGATGTAATAAACCCATATGGAGCAAAATCCTCTTTGCCTGGGCATCCCCTCTGCCTGAGAGGGAAGCGTGATTGCGCCTGTGGGAAGAGCCTTAAGGAAATGACACGTTGTTCACTGCGCTCCCCAGGATCATCTGTGTAAGGTGCAGCAAGCTGCCCAGGGAAAAGAACAAGAACCGTTGGCCTTCTGGTTGGAAAAAGGTTGCGAAGCAGGAGAGCCGGCCACGGCAGTCACATCGGCCGGTGGCAATACAAGTGTCACCGGCTCCCTGTGCAGAGAGAAGGAAGCCTGGCTGCTAAGGAGACCGGAGGGGATGTGGTGGGCAGGGCGCGTGCTCCACTGTTAGGAAGGAGTCTGGGTAGAAAGCATGCCTGTCCTGAGCCTCTGGGACCAAAGAGATAGCAGCTCCTTGGCCACCTGTCCCTGGAGCCGACATGCACTAGCCACCAGGCGCCTACGCTGAACTCGCAGAAACAGCTCCCTGAAATAACGGAGTGTCAGATGACGTCTTCCTCCAGGATGTGCAAGATTGGAGGAGGCACGGGGTTTAAAGGAAAGGAGTGGGGACAGTCCCCCAAAGCTCTCTATTCAGTGCACGGGCCGTGTGCAGGGAACCTGTCCCCGCTCCTTTCGTGTGGGGAAAGCACTGGCCTAGTCCGCGTGTCCGCCTGAGCGCCAGAGTAAAAGGCCAAGCGATGCCTACACTGGGAGATGGGAGTGTGCATAGAGTGCCATCCTAGGCTACGCACGCTTCTGAAGGGTTGTGGCTGTGTCTGCTTAGTTCGGCCTGGCAGCGTGAACCCAGGAATCGAACATGGAGTCCGGGAAAGCAAGACCCAAAGGCACCATCTCTCCCGAAGCTCTTCTTCCCTGATGCGACTGAAGCCTTGCTGAGGAAGCAGCAGCGAAGTGCTGTTCGCTCCAAGCCAAAGCCTCTGCGAAAGCATAGCATTCGCTGAGAAATGTTCTGCGGGCTGCTGCTTCTTGCCTGAGCCCAGCCTCGCGGTAGGAGAAACACGCATACAGCGAAAGCCTCTTTGCCTGGGCATCTCCCCTGGGAAAGCACAGCGTTCCTTGGGAAATCAGAGTTGGGTTTGGGGATGCTGCTGCTGCTTGCCTGGGCTAGTCTCCGCAGCTCGGTGGAAGATACCCGCATGGAGCGAAATACCCTTTGCCCTAGCATCCCCTCTGCCTGAGAGAGAAGCCAAGTGTGGGGAAGGCGCAGCACGCCGCCCCCGGAGAAGAGAAGGAGCCGTTGGCCTTGGGGTCGGGAAACGCTCGGGAAGCCGGATAGCCTGCCGTGGCACGAACAGCAGGCCAGTGGCAAGACAAGTGTCACCCGCTCTCTGTGCAGAGAGATGGAAGCCTGGCTGCTAAGGAGACATGAGGGGACGACTAGGGCAGGGTCGCGTGCTCCACTCAGAGGAGGGAGTCTGGGCAGAAGGCAGGCCTGTCCTGAGCCTCTGGTCCCAAGGGGACAGCATCTCCTTGGCCACCTGTCCAAAGGGCAGACTTGGACTTGCCACCAGGTGCCATACCCGGAACTCGCAGTAACAACCCCATGGAGAAACGTACAGTCAGATGCTGTCTTCCACCACGATGTGGCAGCGATGTGGGTGGCAGGGGGTGTGCCGGGGAAAGAGTGGAGACAGTCCCCCACAGTACCCCATCCCAGGGCACGGGCCGTGTGCAGGGATTCTGTCGCCTCCTCTCTCCTGTGGTGAAGGCACTGGCCTAGACCCCGAGTCTGCCTGAGCGCCAGAGCAAAAGGCAAAGCCTTACCTACCCCAGCAGATGGTATTGGGCATAGAGTGCCATGCTAGAACACGCACGCTGCAGCAGGGTTGTGACTGGGTCTGCTTACTTCGGCATAGCAAGGTGAACCCTGGGCGTGAACATGGAGCCCTGGAAAGCAAGGTCCAAGAGGCACCAGCTCTCCCGCGGCTCTTCTTCCCTGCCGCGGCAGAGCGAACACACAAAGCCTTGCTGAGGAAGCAGCAGTGAAGTGCGGTTTGTGCCAAGCTGAAAACCTCTGTGAAAGTATAGCAGTCGCTGGGACATCAGATTGGGTTCTGTGGGCTGCTCTGGCTGCTTGTCTTAGCCTAGTATTCGCAGAACTGTGGGAGAAACCCGCACAGAGCGAAAGCCTCTTTGTCCGGCATCCCCTCTGGGAAAGCACAGCATTCTTTGGGAAATCAGAGTCGGGTCTGTGGGATGCTCCTGTTGGCCTGAGCTGCTCTCCAAAGCACGGTGTAATAAACCCGCATGGATCAAATCCTCTTTGCCTGGGCATCCCCTCTGCCTGAGAGAGATGCGCGGTTGCGCCTGCGGAAAGACCCTTAAGGAAAGGGACACTGCGCTCCCCAGGAGCATGTCTGTGGAAGGTGCAACACGCTGCCAGGGGAGAAGAACAGGAGCCGTTGGCCTTCTGGTCTGGAAACGGTTGCGAAGCAGGAGAGCAGGCCCTGGCAGGCACAGCGGCCAGTGGCAATACAAGTGTCACCCGCTCCCAGTGCAGAGAGACAGAAGCCTGGCTGCTAAGGAGAAAGGAGGGGATGATTACGGCAGGATGCGTGCTCCACTCTTAGGAAAGAGTCTGGGCAGAAAGCATGCCTGTCCTGAGCCTCTGGGCCCAAAAAGATAGCAGCTCCTTGGTCACCTGTCCCTGGGGCAGACATGCGCTAGCCACCAGGCGCCTACCCTGAACTCGCAGAAACAGCTCCCTGAAATAACGGGGAGTCAGATGCCGTCTTCCTCCAGGATGTGGAAGCGTGGATGAGGCGCGGGGTTGAAGGGGAAGGAGTGGCGACAGTCCCCCAAAGCTCCCTATTCAGTGCACTGGCCGTGTGCAGGGATCCTGTCACCTCTCCTTTCCTGTGGGGAAAGCACTGGCCTAGTCCGCGAGTCCGCCTGAGCGCCAGAGCAAAAGGCCAAGCGATGCCTACACTGGGAGATGGTAGTGTGCATAGAGTGCCATCCTAGGCTACGCACGCCACTGCAGGGTTGTGGCTGTGTCTGCTTAGTTCGGCCTGGCAGGGTGAACCTAGGACGCGAACATGGAGCCCGGGAAAGCAAGGCCCTAGAGATACCAGCTCTCCCGCAGCTCTTCTTCCTTGACGCGACAGAGAGAATGACCAAAAACTTGCTGAGGAAGGAACAGTGAATTGCGGTTCGTGCCAAGATGCGAAAGCATAGCAGTCGCTGGGAAATCAGAGTCGGTTTTGTGGGCTGCTGTTGCTGCTTGCATTAGCCTACTATTCGTAGTAGGTTTGGAGAAACCCGTATAGATGAAAGCCTCTTTGTTTGAGCATCCACTCTGGGAAAGCACAGCATTCTTTGGGAAATCAGAGTCCGGTCTGAGGGATACTCCTGTTTGCCTGAGCTGGTCTACTCAGCAGGGTCGAATCATCCCGCATGGAGCAAAATCCTCTTTCCCTGGGCATCCCCTCTGCCTGAGAGAGAAGCGCGATTGCGCCTGTGGGAAGAGCCTTAAGGAAATGACACGTTGTTCACTGCGCGCCCCAGGAGCATGTCTGTGGAAGGTGCAGCACGCTCCCCGGGGAGAAGAACAGGAGCCGTTGGCCTTCTGGTCTGAAAACGGTTGCGAAGCAGGAGAGCCGGCCCTGGCAGGCACAGCGGCCAGTGGCAATACAAGTGTCACCGGCTCCCTGTGCAGAGAGAAGGAAGCCTGGCTGCTAAGGAGACAGGAGGGGATGTGGTGGGCAGGGCACGTGCTCCACTGTTAGGAAGGAGTCTGGGTAGAAAGCATGCCTGTCCTGAGCATCTGGGTCCAAAGAGATAGCAGCTCCTTGGCCACCTGTCCCTGGGGCAGACATGCACTAGCCACCAGGCGCCTACGCTCAACTCGCAGAAACAGCTCCCTGAAATAACGGGGAGTCAGATGCCGTCTTCCTCCAGGATGTGCAAGCTTGGAGGAGGCACGGGGTTTAAGGGAAAGGAGTGGGGACAGTCCCCCAAAGCTCTCTATTCAGTGCACGGGCCGTGTGCAGGGAACCTGTCCCCTCTCCTTTCGTGTGGGGAAAGCACTGGCCTAGTCCGCGTGTCCGCCTGAGCGCCAGAGTAAAAGGCCAAGCGATGCCTACACTGGGAGATGGGAGTGTGCATAGAGTGCCATCCTACGCTACGCATGCCATTGCAGGGTTGTGGCTGTGTCTGCTTAGTTCGGCCTGGCAGGGTGAACCTAGGACGCGAACATGGAGCCCGGAAAAGCAAGGCCCAAGAGACACCCGCTCTCCCGCAGCTCTTCTTCCTTGACGCGACAGAGAGAATGACCAAAGACTTGCTGAGGAAGCAACAGTGAAGTGCGGTTCGTGCCAAGCTGAAAACCTCTGCGAAAGCATAGCAGTCGCTGGGAATTCAGAGTCCGTTCTGTGGGCTGCAGTTGCTGCTTGCCTTAGCCTAGTATTTGTAGTAGGATTGGAGAAACCCGTATAGATGAAAGCCTCTTTGCTCGGGCATCCACTCTGGGAATGCACAGCATTCTTTGGGAAATCAGAGTCGGGTCTGAGACATGATCCTGTTGGCATGAGCTGGTCTCCTCAGCAGGATGTAATAAACCCATATGGAGCAAAATCCTCTTTGCCTGGGCAACCCCTCTGCCTGAGAGGAAAGCGTGATTGCGCCTGTGGGAAGAGCCTTAAGGAAATGACACGTTGTTCACTGCGCTCCCCAGGATCATCTGTGTAAGGTGCAGCAAGCTGCCCAGGGAAAAGAACAAGAACCGTTGGCCTTCTGGTCTGAAAACGGTTGCGAAGCAGGAGAGCCGGCCACGGCAGGCACAGCGGCCGGTGGCAATACAAGTGTCACCGGCTCCCTGTGCAGAGAGAAGGAAGCCTGGCTGCTAAGGAGACCGGAGGGGATGTGGTGGGCAGGGCGCGTGCTCCACTGTTAGGAAGGAGTCTGGGGAGAAAGCATGCCTGTCCTGAGCCTCTGGGCCCAAAGAGATAGCAGCTCCTTGGCCACCTGTCCCTGGGGCCGACATGCACTAGCCACCAGGCGCCTACGCTGAACTCGCAGAAACAGCTCCCTGAAATAACGGAGAGTCAGATGACGTCTTCCTCCAGGATGTGCAAGCTTGGAGGAGGCACGGGGTTTAAAGGAAAGGAGTGGGGACAGTCCCCCAAAGCTCTCTATTCAGTGCACGGGCCGTGTGCAGGGAACCTGTCCCCGCTCCTTTCGTGTGGGGAAAGCACTGGCCTAGTCCGCGTGTCCGCCTGAGCGCCAGAGTAAAAGGCCAAGCGATGCCTACACTGGGAGATGGGAGTGTGCATACAGTGCCATCCTAGGCTACGCACGCTTCTGAAGGGTTGTGGCTGTGTCTGCTTAGTTCGGCCTGGCAGCGTGAACCCAGGAATCGAACATGGAGTCCGGGAAAGCAAGGCCCAAAGGCACCATCTCTCCCAAAGCTCTTCTTCCCTGATGCGACTGAAGCCTTGCTGAGGAAGCAGCAGCGAAGTGCTGTTCGCTCCAAACCAAAGCCTCTGCGAAAGCACAGCATTCGCTGAGAAATGTTCTGCGGGCTGCTGCTTCTTGCCTGAGCCCAGCCTCGCGGTAGGAGAAACACGCATACAGCGAAAGCCTCTTTGCCTGGGCATCTCCCCTGGGAAAGCACTGCGTTCCTTGGGAAATCAGAGTTGGGTTTGGGGATGCTGCTGCTGCTTGCCTGGGCTAGACTCCGCAGCTCGGTGGAAGATACCCGCATGGAGCGAAATACCCTTTGCCCTAGCATCCCCTCTGCCTGAGAGAGAAGCCAAGTGTGGGGAAGGCGCAGCACGCCGCCCCCGGAGAAGAGAAGGAGCCGTTGGCCTTGGGGTCGGGAAACGCTCGGGAAGCAGGATAGCCTGCCGTGGCACGAACAGCAGGCCAGTGGCAAGACAAGTCTCACCCGCTCTCTGTGCAGAGAGATGGAAGCCTGGCTGCTAAGGAGACATGAGGGGACGACTAGGGCAGGGTCGCGTGCTCCACTCAGAGGAGGGAGTCTGGGCAGAAGGCAGGCCTGTCCTGAGCCTCTGGTCCCAAGGGGACAGCATCTCCTTGGCCACCTGTCCCAAGGGCAGACTTGGACTTGCCACCAGGTGCCATACCCGGAACTCGCAGTAACAACCCCATGGAGAAACGTACAGTCAGATGCTGTCTTCCACCACGATGTGGCAGCGATGTGGGTGGCAGGGGGTGTGCCGGGGAAAGAGTGGAGACAGTCCCCCACAGTACCCCATCCCAGGGCACGGGCCGTGTGCAGGGATTCTGTCGCCTCCTCTCTCCTGTGGTGAAGGCACTGGCCTAGACCCCGAGTCTGCCTGAGCGCCAGAGCAAAAGGCAAAGCCTTACCTACCCCAGCAGATGGTATTGGGCATAGAGTGCCATGCTAGAACACGCACTCTGCAGCAGGGTTGTGACTGGGTCTGCTTACTTCGGCATAGCAAGGTGAACCCTGGGCGTGAACATGGAGCCCTGGAAAGCAAGGTCCAAGAGGCACCAGCTCTCCCGCGGCTCTTCTTCCCTGCCGCGGCAGAGCGAACACACAAAGCCTTGCTGAGGAAGCAGCAGTGAAGTGCGGTTTGTGCCAAGCTGAAAACCTCTGTGAAAGTATAGCAGTCGCTGGGACATCAGAGTGGGTTCTGTGGGCTGCTCTGGCTGCTTGTCTTAGCCTAGTATTCGCAGAACTGTGGGAGAAACCCGCACAGAGCGAAAGCCTCTTTGTCCGGCATCCCCTCTGGGAAAGCACAGCATTCTTTGGGAAATCAGAGTCGGGTCTGTGGGATGCTCCTGTTGGCCTGAGCTGGTCTCCAAAGCACGGTGTAATAAACCTGCATGGATCGAAATCCTCTTTGCCTGGGCATCCCCTCTGCCTGAGAGAGATGCGCGGTTGCGCCTGCGGAAAGACCCTTAAGGAAAGGGACACTGCGCTCCCCAGGAGCATGTCTGTGGAAGGTGCAACACGCTGCCAGGGGAGAAGAACAGGAGCCGTTGGCCTTCTGGTCTGGAAACGGTTGCGAAGCAGGAGAGCAGGCCCTGGCAGGCACAGCGGCCAGTGGCAATACAAGTGTCACCCGCTCCCAGTGCAGAGAGACAGAAGCCTGGCTGCTAAGGAGAAAGGAGGGGATGATTACGGCAGGATGCGTGCTCCACTCTTAGGAAAGAGTCTGGGCAGAAAGCATGCCTGTCCTGAGCCTCTGGGCCCAAAGAGATAGCAGCTCCTTGGTCACCTGTCCCTGGGGCAGACATGCGCTAGCCACCAGGCGCCTACCCTGAACTCGCAGAAACAGCTCCCTGAAATAACGGGGAGTCAGATGCCGTCTTCCTCCAGGATGTGGAAGCGTGGATGAGGCGCGGGGTTGAAGGGGAAGGAGTGGCGACAGTCCCCCAAAGCTCCCTATTCAGTGCACTGGCCGTGTGCAGGGATCCTGTCACCTCTCCTTTCCTGTGGGGAAAGCACTGGCCTAGTCCGCGAGTCCGCCTGAGCGCCAGAGCAAAAGGCCAAGCGATGCCTACACTGGGAGATGGTAGTGTGCATAGAGTGCCATCCTAGGCTACGCACGCCACTGCAGGGTTGTGGCTGTGTCTGCTTAGTTCGGCCTGGCAGGGTGAACCTAGGACGCGAACATGGAGCCCGGGAAAGCAAGGCCCTAGAGATACCAGCTCTCCCGCAGCTCTTCTTCCTTGACGCGACAGAGAGAATGACCAAAAACTTGCTGAGGAAGGAACAGTGAATTGCGGTTCGTGCCAAGATGAAAACCTCTGCGAAAGCATAGCAGTCGCTGGGAAATCAGAGTCGGTTTTGTGGGCTGCTGTTGCTGCTTGCATTAGCCTACTATTCGTAGTAGGTTTGGAGAAACCCGTATAGATGAAAGCCTCTTTGTTTGAGCATCCACTCTGGGAAAGCACAGCATTCTTTGGGAAATCAGAGTCCGGTCTGAGGGATACTCCTGTTTGCCTGAGCTGGTCTACTCAGCAGGGTCGAATCATCCCGCATGGAGCAAAATCCTCTTTCCCTGGGCATCCCCTCTGCCTGAGAGAGAAGCGCGATTGCGCCTGTGGGAAGAGCCTTAAGGAAATGACACGTTGTTCACTGCGCGCCCCAGGAGCATGTCTGTGGAAGGTGCAGCACGCTCCCCGGGGAGAAGAACAGGAGCCGTTGGCCTTCTGGTCTGAAAACGGTTGCGAAGCAGGAGAGCCGGCCCTGGCAGGCACAGCGGCTAGTGGCAATACAAGTGTCACCGGCTCCCTGTGCAGAGAGAAGGAAGCCTGGCTGCTAAGGAGACAGGAGGGGATGTGGTGGGCAGGGCGCGTGCTCCACTGTTAGGAAGGAGTCTGGGTAGAAAGCATGCCTGTCCTGAGCCTCTGGGCCCAAAGAGATAGCAGCTCCTTGGCCACCTGTCCCTGGGGCAGACATGCACTAGCCACCAGGCGCCTACGCTCAACTCGCAGAAACAGCTCCCTGAAATAACGGGGAGTCAGATGCGGTCTTCCTCCAGGATTTGCAAGCTTGGAGGAGGCACGGGGTTTAAGGGAAAGGAGTGGGGACAGTCCCCCAAATCTCTCTATTCAGTGCACGGGCCGTGTGCAGGGAACCTGTCCCCTCTCCTTTCGTGTGGGGAAAGCACTGGCCTAGTCCGCGTGTCCGCCTGAGCGCCAGAGTAAAAGGCCAAGCGATGCCTACACTGGGAGATGGGAGTGTGCATAGCGTGCCATCCTAGGCTACGCACGCCACTGAAGTGTTGTGGCTGTGTCTGCTTAGTTCGGCCTGGCAGGGTGAACCTAGGACGCGAACATGGAGCCCGGGAAAGCAAGGCCCAAGAGGCACCCGCTCTCCCGCAGCTCTTCTTCCTTGACGCGACAGAGAGAATGACCAAAGACCTGCTGAGGAAGCAACAGTGAAGTGCGGTTCGTGCCAAGCTGAAAACCTCTGCGAAAGCATAGCAGTCGCTGGGAATTCAGAGTCCGTTCTGTGGGCTGCAGTTGCTGCTTGCCTTAGCCTAGTATTTGTAGTAGGATTGGAGAAACCCGTATAGATGAAAGCCTCTTTGCTCGGGCATCCACTCTGGGAATGCACAGCATTCTTTGGGAAATCAGAGTCGGGTCTGAGACATGATCCTGTTGGCATGAGCTGGTCTCCTCAGCAGGGTGGAATAAACCCATATGGAGCAAAATCCTCTTTGCCTGGGCATCCCCTCTGCCTGAGAGGGAAGCGTGATTGCGCCTGTGGGAAGAGCCTTAAGGAAATGACACGTTGTTCACTGCGCTCCCCAGGATCATCTGTGTAAGGTGCAGCAAGCTGCCCAGGGAAAAGAACAAGAACCGTTGGCCTTCTGGTCTGAAAACGGTTGCGAAGCAGGAGAGCCGGCCACGGCAGGCACAGCGGCCGGTGGCAATACAAGTGTCACCGGCTCCCTGTGCAGAGAGAAGGAAGCCTGGCTGCTAAGGAGACCGGAGGGGATGTGGTGGGCAGGCGCGTGCTCCACTGTTAGGAAGGAGTCTGGGGAGAAAGCATGCCTGTCCTGAGCCTCTGGGCCCAAAGAGATAGCAGCTCCTTGGCCACCTGTCCCTGGGGCCGACATGCACTAGCCACCAGGCGCCTACGCTGAACTC
The DNA here is from genome assembly GCF_030435805.1 of Mustela lutreola. Classification (NCBI taxonomy): domain Eukaryota; kingdom Metazoa; phylum Chordata; class Mammalia; order Carnivora; family Mustelidae; genus Mustela; species Mustela lutreola. The sequence continues at coordinate 1,228,511 of NC_081307.1, forward strand.
GCAGAAACAGCTCCCTGAAATAACGGAGAGTCAGATGACGTCTTCCTCCAGGATGTGCAAGCTTGGAGGAGGCACGGGGTTTAAAGGAAAGGAGTGGGGACAGTCCCCCAAAGCTCTCTATTCAGTGCACGGGCCGTGTGCAGGGAACCTGTCCCCGCTCCTTTCGTGTGGGGAAAGCACTGGCCTAGTCCGCGTGTCCGCCTGAGCGCCAGAGTAAAAGGCCAAGCGATGCCTACACTGGGAGATGGGAGTGTGCATAGAGTGCCATCCTAGGCTACGCACGCTTCTGAAGGGTTGTGGCTGTGTCTGCTTAGTTCGGCCTGGCAGCGTGAACCCAGGAATCGAACATGGAGTCCGGGAAAGCAAGGCCCAAAGGCACCATCTCTCCCAAAGCTCTTCTTCCCTGATGCGACTGAAGCCTTGCTGAGGAAGCAGCAGCGAAGTGCTGTTCGCTCCAAGCCAAAGCCTCTGCGACAGCACAGCATTCGCTGAGAAATGTTCTGCGGGCTGCTGCTTCTTGCCTGAGCCCAGCCTCGCGGTAGGAGAAACACGCATACAGCGAAAGCCTCTTTGCCTGGGCATCTCCCCTGGGAAAGCACAGCGTTCCTTGGGAAATCAGAGTTGGGTTTGGGGATGCTGCTGCTGCTTGCCTGGGCTAGTCTCCGCAGCTCGGTGGAAGATACCCGCATGGAGCGAAATACCCTTTGCCCTAGCATCCCCTCTGCCTGAGAGAGAAGCCAAGTGTGGGGAAGGCGCAGCACGCCGCCCCCGGAGAAGAGAAGGAGCCGTTGGCCTTGGGGTCGGGAAACGCTCGGGAAGCAGGATAGCCTGCCGTGGCACGAACAGCAGGCCAGTGGCAAGACAAGTGTCACCCGCTCTCTGTGCAGAGAGATGGAAGCCTGGCTGCTAAGGAGACATGAGGGGACGACTAGGGCAGGGTCGCGTGCTCCACTCAGAGGAGGGAGTCTGGGCAGAAGGCAGGCCTGTCCTGAGCCTCTGGTCCCAAGAGGACAGCATCTCCTTGGCCACCTGTCCCAAGGGCAGACTTGGACTTGCCACCAGGTGCCATACCCGGAACTCGCAGTAACAACCCCATGGAGAAACGTACAGTCAGATGCTGTCTTCCACCACGATGTGGCAGCGATGTGGGTGGCAGGGGGTGTGCCGGGGAAAGAGTGGAGACAGTCCCCCACAGTACCCCATCCCAGGGCACGGGCCGTGTGCAGGGATTCTGTCGCCTCCTCTCTCCTGTGGTGAAGGCACTGGCCTAGACCCCGAGTCTGCCTGAGCGCCAGAGCAAAAGGCAAAGCCTTACGTAACCCAGCAGATGGTATTGGGCATAGAGTGCCATGCTAGAACACGCACGCTGCAGCAGGGTTGTGACTGGGTCTGCTTACTTCGGCATAGCAAGGTGAACCCTGGGCGTGAACATGGAGCCCTGGAAAGCAAGGTCCAAGAGGCACCAGCTCTCCCGCGGCTCTTCTTCCCTGCCGCGGCAGAGCGAACACACAAAGCCTTGCTGAGGAAGCAGCAGTGAAGTGCGGTTTGTGCCAAGCTGAAAACCTCTGTGAAAGTATAGCAGTCGCTGGGACATCAGATTGGGTTCTGTGGGCTGCTCTGGCTGCTTGTCTTTGCCTAGTATTCGCAGAACTGTGGGAGAAACCCGCACAGAGCGAAAGCCTCTTTGTCCGGCATCCCCTCTGGGAAAGCACAGCATTCTTTGGGAAATCAGAGTCGGGTCTGTGGGATGCTCCTGTTGGCCTGAGCTGGTCTCCAAAGCACGGTGTAATAAACCCGCATGGATCGAAATCCTCTTTGCCTGGGCATCCCCTCTGCCTGAGAGAGACGCGCGGTTGCGCCTGGGGAAAGACCCTTAAGGAAAGGGACACTGCGCTCCCCAGGAGCATGTCTGTGGAAGGTGCAGCACGCTGCTCGGGGAGAAGAACAGGAGCCGTTGGCCTTCTGGTCTGGAAACGGTTGCGAAGCAGGAGAGCAGGCCCTGGCAGGCACAGCGGCCAGTGGCAATACAAGTGTCACCCGCTCCCAGTGCAGAGAGACAGAAGCCTGGCTGCTAAGGAGAAAGGAGGGGATGATTACGGCAGGATGCGTGCTCCACTCTTGGAAAGAGTCTGGGCAGAAAGCATGCCTGTCCTGAGCCTCTGGGCCCAAAGAGATAGCAGCTCCTTGGTCACCTGTCCCTGGGGCAGACATGCGCTAGCCACCAGGCGCCTACCCTGAACTCGCAGAAACAGCTCCCTGAAATAACGGGGAGTCAGTTGCCGTCTTCCTCCAGGATGTGGAAGCGTGGATGAGGCGCGGGGTTGAAGGGGAAGGAGTGGCGACAGTCCCCCAAAGCTCCCTATTCAGTGCACTGACCGTGTGCAGGGATCCTGTCACCTCTCCTTTCCTGTGGGGAAAGCACTGGCCTAGTCCGCGAGTCCGCCTGAGCGCCAGAGCAAAAGGCCAAGCGATGCCTACACTGGGAGATGGTAGTGTGCATAGAGTGCCATCCTAGGCTACGCACGCCACTGCAGGGTTGTGGCTGTGTCTGCTTAGTTCGGCCTGGCAGGGTGAACCTAGAACGCGAACATGGAGCCCGGGAAAGCAAGGCCCAAGAGATACCAGCTCTCCCGCAGCTCTTCTTCCTTGACGCGACAGAGAGAATGACCAAAAACTTGCTGAGGAAGGAACAGTGAATTGCGGTTCGTGCCAAGATGAAAACCTCTGCGAAAGCATAGCAGTCGCTGGGAAATCAGAGTCGGTTTTGTGGGCTGCTGTTGCTGCTTGCATTAGCCTACTATTCGTAGTAGGTTTGGAGAAACCCGTATAGATGAAAGCCTCTTTGTTTGTGCATCCACTCTGGGAAAGCACAGCATTCTTTGGGAAATCAGAGTCCGGTCTGAGGGATACTCCTGTTTGCCTGAGCTGGTCTCCTCAGCAGGGTCGAATCACCCCGCATGGAGCAAAATCCTCTTTCCCTGGGCATCCCCTCTGCCTGAGAGAGAAGCGCGATTGTGCCTGTGGGAAGAGCCTTAAGGAAATGACACGTTGTTCACTGCGCGCCCCAGGAGCATGTCTGTGGAAGGTGCAGCACGCTCCCCGGGGAGAAGAACAGGAGCCGTTGGCCTTCTGGTCTGAAAACGGTTGCGAAGCAGGAGAGCCGGCCCTGGCAGGCACAGCGGCCAGTGGCAATACAAGTGTCACCGGCTCCCTGTGCAGAGAGAAGGAAGCCTGGCTGCTAAGGAGACAGGAGGGGATGTGGTAGGCAGGGCGCGTGCTCCACTGTTAGGAAGGAGTCTGGGTAGAAAGCATGCCTGTCCTGAGCCTCTGGGCCCAAAGAGATAGCAGCTCCTTGGCCACCTGTCCCTGGGGCAGACATGCACTAGCCACCAGGCGTCTACGCTCAACTCGCAGAAACAGCTCCCTGAAATAACGGGGAGTCAGATGCCGTCTTCCTCCAGGATGTGCAAGCTTGGAGGAGGCACGGGGTTTAAGGGAAAGGAGTGGGGACAGTCCCCCAAAGCTCTCTATTCAGTGCACGGGCCGTGTGCAGGGAACCTGACCCTCTCCTTTCGTGTGGGGAAAGCACTGGCCTAGTCCGCGTGTCCGCCTGAGAGCCAGAGTAAAAGGCCAAGCGATGCCTACACTGGGAGATGGGAGTGTGCATAGAGTGCCATCCCTGGCTACGCACGCCACTGCAGGGTTGTGGCTGTGTCTGCTTAGTTCGGCCTGGCAGGGTGAACCTAGGACGCGAACATGGAGCCCGGGAAAGCAAGGCCCAAGAGGCACCCGCTCTCCCGCAGCTCTTCTTCCTTGACGCGACAGAGAGAATGACCAAAGACCTGCTGAGGAAGCAACAGTGAAGTGCGGTTCGTGCCAAGCTGAAAACCTCTGCGAAAGCATAGCAGTCGCTGGGAATTCAGAGTCCGTTCTGTGGGCTGCAGTTGCTGCTTGCCTTAGCCTAGTATTTGTAGTAGGATTGGAGAAACCCGTATAGATGAAAGCCTCTTTGCTCGGGCATCCACTCTGGGAATGCACAGCATTCTTTGGGAAATCAGAGTCGGGTCTGAGACATGATCCTGTTGGCATGAGCTGGTCTCCTCAGCAGGGTGGAATAAACCCATATGGAGCAAAATCCTCTTTGCCTGGGCATCCCCTCTGCCTGAGAGGGAAGCGTGATTGCGCCTGTGGGAAGAGCCTTAAGGAAATGACACGTTGTTCACTGCGCTCCCCAGGATCATCTGTGTAAGGTGCAGCAAGCTGCCCAGGGAAAAGAACAAGAACCGTTGGCCTTCTGGTCTGAAAACGGTTGCGAAGCAGGAGAGCCGGCCACGGCAGGCACAGCGGCCGGTGGCAATACAAGTGTCACCGGCTCCCTGTGCAGAGAGAAGGAAGCCTGGCTGCTAAGGAGACCGGAGGGGATGTGGTGGGCAGGGCGCGTGCTCCACTGTTAGGAAGGAGTCTGGGGAGAAAGCATGCCTGTCCTGAGCCTCTGGGCCCAAAGAGATAGCAGCTCCTTGGCCACCTGTCCCTGGGGCCGACATGCACTAGCCACCAGGCGCCTACGCTGAACTCGCAGAAACAGCTCCCTGAAATAACGGAGAGTCAGATGACGTCTTCCTCCAGGATGTGCAAGCTTGGAGGAGGCACGGGGTTTAAAGGAAAGGAGTGGGGACAGTCCCCCAAAGCTCTCTATTCAGTGCACGGGCCGTGTGCAGGGAACCTGTCCCCGCTCCTTTCGTGTGGGGAAAGCACTGGCCTAGTCCGCGTGTCCGCCTGAGCGCCAGAGTAAAAGGCCAAGCGATGCCTACACTGGGAGATGGGAGTGTGCATAGAGTGCCATCCTAGGCTACGCACGCTTCTGAAGGGTTGTGGCTGTGTCTGCTTAGTTCGGCCTGGCAGCGTGAACCCAGGAATCGAACATGGAGTCCGGGAAAGCAAGGCCCAAAGGCACCATCTCTCCCAAAGCTCTTCTTCCCTGATGCGACTGAAGCCTTGCTGAGGAAGCAGCAGCGAAGTGCTGTTCGCTCCAAGCCAAAGCCTCTGCGACAGCACAGCATTCGCTGAGAAATGTTCTGCGGGCTGCTGCTTCTTGCCTGAGCCCAGCCTCGCGGTAGGAGAAACACGCATACAGCGAAAGCCTCTTTGCCTGGGCATCTCCCCTGGGAAAGCACAGCGTTCCTTGGGAAATCAGAGTTGGGTTTGGGGATGCTGCTGCTGCTTGCCTGGGCTAGTCTCCGCAGCTCGGTGGAAGATACCCGCATGGAGCGAAATACCCTTTGCCCTAGCATCCCCTCTGCCTGAGAGAGAAGCCAAGTGTGGGGAAGGCGCAGCACGCCGCCCCCGGAGAAGAGAAGGAGCCGTTGGCCTTGGGGTCGGGAAACGCTCGGGAAGCAGGATAGCCTGCCGTGGCACGAACAGCAGGCCAGTGGCAAGACAAGTGTCACCCGCTCTCTGTGCAGAGAGATGGAAGCCTGGCTGCTAAGGAGACATGAGGGGACGACTAGGGCAGGGTCGCGTGCTCCACTCAGAGGAGGGAGTCTGGGCAGAAGGCAGGCCTGTCCTGAGCCTCTGGTCCCAAGAGGACAGCATCTCCTTGGCCACCTGTCCCAAGGGCAGACTTGGACTTGCCACCAGGTGCCATACCCGGAACTCGCAGTAACAACCCCATGGAGAAACGTACAGTCAGATGCTGTCTTCCACCACGATGTGGCAGCGATGTGGGTGGCAGGGGGTGTGCCGGGGAAAGAGTGGAGACAGTCCCCCACAGTACCCCATCCCAGGGCACGGGCCGTGTGCAGGGATTCTGTCGCCTCCTCTCTCCTGTGGTGAAGGCACTGGCCTAGACCCCGAGTCTGCCTGAGCGCCAGAGCAAAAGGCAAAGCTTTACGTAACCCAGCAGATGGTATTGGGCATAGAGTGCCATGCTAGAACACGCACGCTGCAGCAGGGTTGTGACTGGGTCTGCTTACTTCGGCATAGCAAGGTGAACCCTGGGCGTGAACATGGAGCCCTGGAAAGCAAGGTCCAAGAGGCACCAGCTCTCCCGCGGCTCTTCTTCCCTGCCGCGGCAGAGCGAACACACAAAGCCTTGCTGAGGAAGCAGCAGTGAAGTGCGGTTTGTGCCAAGCTGAAAACCTCTGTGAAAGTATAGCAGTCGCTGGGACATCAGATTGGGTTCTGTGGGCTGCTCTGGCTGCTTGTCTTTGCCTAGTATTCGCAGAACTGTGGGAGAAACCCGCACAGAGCGAAAGCCTCTTTGTCCGGCATCCCCTCTGGGAAAGCACAGCATTCTTTGGGAAATCAGAGTCGGGTCTGTGGGATGCTCCTGTTGGCCTGAGCTGGTCTCCAAAGCACGGTGTAATAAACCCGCATGGATCGAAATCCTCTTTGCCTGGGCATCCCCTCTGCCTGAGAGAGACGCGCGGTTGCGCCTGGGGAAAGACCCTTAAGGAAAGGGACACTGCGCTCCCCAGGAGCATGTCTGTGGAAGGTGCAGCACGCTGCTCGGGGAGAAGAACAGGAGCCGTTGGCCTTCTGGTCTGGAAACGGTTGCGAAGCAGGAGAGCAGGCCCTGGCAGGCACAGCGGCCAGTGGCAATACAAGTGTCACCCGCTCCCAGTGCAGAGAGACAGAAGCCTGGCTGCTAAGGAGAAAGGAGGGGATGATTACGGCAGGATGCGTGCTCCACTCTTAGGAAAGAGTCTGGGCAGAAAGCATGCCTGTCCTGAGCCTCTGGGCCCAAAGAGATAGCAGCTCCTTGGTCACCTGTCCCTGGGGCAGACATGCGCTAGCCACCAGGCGCCTACCCTGAACTCGCAGAAACAGCTCCCTGAAATAACGGGGAGTCAGTTGCCGTCTTCCTCCAGGATGTGGAAGCGTGGATGAGGCGCGGGGTTGAAGGGGAAGGAGTGGCGACAGTCCCCCAAAGCTCCCTATTCAGTGCACTGACCGTGTGCAGGGATCCTGTCACCTCTCCTTTCCTGTGGGGAAAGCACTGGCCTAGTCCGCGAGTCCGCCTGAGCGCCAGAGCAAAAGGCCAAGCGATGCCTACACTGGGAGATGGTAGTGTGCATAGAGTGCCATCCTAGGCTACGCACGCCACTGCAGGGTTGTGGCTGTGTCTGCTTAGTTCGGCCTGGCAGGGTGAACCTAGAACGCGAACATGGAGCCCGGGAAAGCAAGGCCCAAGAGATACCAGCTCTCCCGCAGCTCTTCTTCCTTGACGCGACAGAGAGAATGACCAAAAACTTGCTGAGGAAGGAACAGTGAATTGCGGTTCGTGCCAAGATGAAAACCTCTGCGAAAGCATAGCAGTCGCTGGGAAATCAGAGTCGGTTTTGTGGGCTGCTGTTGCTGCTTGCATTAGCCTACTATTCGTAGTAGGTTTGGAGAAACCCGTATAGATGAAAGCCTCTTTGTTTGTGCATCCACTCTGGGAAAGCACAGCATTCTTTGGGAAATCAGAGTCCGGTCTGAGGGATACTCCTGTTTGCCTGAGCTGGTCTCCTCAGCAGGGTCGAATCACCCCGCATGGAGCAAAATCCTCTTTCCCTGGGCATCCCCTCTGCCTGAGAGAGAAGCGCGATTGTGCCTGTGGGAAGAGCCTTAAGGAAATGACACGTTGTTCACTGCGCGCCCCAGGAGCATGTCTGTGGAAGGTGCAGCACGCTCCCCGGGGAGAAGAACAGGAGCCGTTGGCCTTCTGGTCTGAAAACGGTTGCGAAGCAGGAGAGCCGGCCCTGGCAGGCACAGCGGCCAGTGGCAATACAAGTGTCACCGGCTCCCTGTGCAGAGAGAAGGAAGCCTGGCTGCTAAGGAGACAGGAGGGGATGTGGTAGGCAGGGCGCGTGCTCCACTGTTAGGAAGGAGTCTGGGTAGAAAGCATGCCTGTCCTGAGCCTCTGGGCCCAAAGAGATAGCAGCTCCTTGGCCACCTGTCCCTGGGGCAGACATGCACTAGCCACCAGGCGTCTACGCTCAACTCGCAGAAACAGCTCCCTGAAATAACGGGGAGTCAGATGCCGTCTTCCTCCAGGATGTGCAAGCTTGGAGGAGGCACGGGGTTTAAGGGAAAGGAGTGGGGACAGTCCCCCAAAGCTCTCTATTCAGTGCACGGGCCGTGTGCAGGGAACCTGACCCTCTCCTTTCGTGTGGGGAAAGCACTGGCCTAGTCCGCGTGTCCGCCTGAGAGCCAGAGTAAAAGGCCAAGCGATGCCTACACTGGGAGATGGGAGTGTGCATAGAGTGCCATCCCTGGCTACGCACGCCACTGCAGGGTTGTGGCTGTGTCTGCTTAGTTCGGCCTGGCAGGGTGAACCTAGGACGCGAACATGGAGCCCGGGAAAGCAAGGCCCAAGAGACACCCGCTCTCCCGCAGCTCTTCTTCCTTGACGCGACAGAGAGAATGACCAAAGACTTGCTGAGGAAGCAACAGTGAAGTGCGGTTCGTGCCAAGCTGAAAACCTCTGCGAAAGCATAGCAGTCGCTGGGAATTCAGAGTCCGTTCTGTGGGCTGCAGTTGCTGCTTGCCTTAGCCTAGTATTTGTAGTAGGATTGGAGAAACCCGTATAGATGAAAGCCTCTTTGCTCGGGCATCCACTCTGGGAATGCACAGCATTCTTTGGGAAATCAGAGTCGGGTCTGAGAGATGATCCTGTTGGCATGAGCTGTTCTCCTCAGCAGGATGTAATAAACCCATATGGAGCAAAATCCTCTTTGCCTGGGCATCCCCGCTGCCTGCGAGGGAAGCGTGATTGCGCCTGTGGGAAGAGCCTTAAGGAAATGACACGTTGTTCACTGCGCTCCCCAGGATCATCTGTGTAAGGTGCAGCAAGCTGCCCAGGGAAAAGAACAAGAACCGTTGGCCTTCTGGTTGGAAAAAGGTTGCGAAGCAGGAGAGCCGGCCACGGCAGTCACAGCGGCCGGTGGCAATACAAGTGTCACCGGCTCCCTGTGCAGAGAGAAGGAAGCCTGGCTGCTAAGGAGACCGGAGGGGATGTGGTGGGCAGGGCGCGTGCTCCACTGTTAGGAAGGAGTCTGGGTAGAAAGCATGCCTGTCCTGAGCCTCTGGGACCAAAGAGATAGCAGCTCCTTGGCCACCTGTCCCTGGAGCCGACATGCACTAGCCACCAGGCGCCTACGCTGAACTCGCAGAAACAGCTCCCTGAAATAACGGAGTGTCAGATGACGTCTTCCTCCAGGATGTGCAAGATTGGAGGAGGCACGGGGTTTAAAGGAAAGGAGTGGGGACAGTCCCCCAAAGCTCTCTATTCAGTGCACGGGCCGTGTGCAGGGAACCTGTCCCCGCTCCTTTCGTGTGGGGAAAGCACTGGCCTAGTCCGCGTGTCCGCCTGAGCGCCAGAGTAAAAGGCCAAGCGATGCCTACACTGGGAGATGGGAGTGTGCATAGAGTGCCATCCTAGGCTACGCACGCTTCTGAAGGGTTGTGGCTGTGTCTGCTTAGTTCGGCCTGGCAGCGTGAACCCAGGAATCGAACATGGAGTCCGGGAAAGCAAGACCCAAAGGCACCATCTCTCCCAAAGCTCTTCTTCCCTGATGCGACTGAAGCCTTGCTGAGGAAGCAGCAGCGAAGTGCTGTTCGCTCCAAGCCAAAGCCTCTGCGAAAGCATAGCATTCGCTGAGAAATGTTCTGCGGGCTGCTGCTTCTTGCCTGAGCCCAGCCTCGCGGTAGGAGAAACACGCATACAGCGAAAGCCTCTTTGCCTGGGCATCTCCCCTGGGAAAGCACAGCGTTCCTTGGGAAATCAGAGTTGGGTTTGGGGATGCTGCTGCTGCTTGCCTGGGCTAGTCTCCGCAGCTCGGTGGAAGATACCCGCATGGAGCGAAATACCCTTTGCCCTAGCATCCCCTCTGCCTGAGAGAGAAGCCAAGTGTGGGGAAGGCGCAGCACGCCGCCCCCGGAGAAGAGAAGGAGCCGTTGGCCTTGGGGTCGGGAAACGCTCGGGAAGCAGGATAGCCTGCCGTGGCACGAACAGCAGGCCAGTGGCAAGACAAGTGTCACCCGCTCTCTGTGCAGAGAGATGGAAGCCTGGCTGCTAAGGAGACATGAGGGGACGACTAGGGCAGGGTCGCGTGCTCCACTCAGAGGAGGGAGTCTGGGCAGAAGGCAGGCCTGTCCTGAGCCTCTGGTCCCAAGGGGACAGCATCTCCTTGGCCACCTGTCCCAAGGGCAGACTTGGACTTGCCACCAGGTGCCATACCCGGAACTCGCAGTAACAACCCCATGGAGAAACGTACAGTCAGATGCTGTCTTCCACCACGATGTGGCAGCGATGTGGGTGGCAGGGGGTGTGCCTGGGAAAGAGTGGAGACAGTCCCCCACAGTACCCCATCCCAGGGCACGGGCCGTGTGCAGGGATTCTGTCGCCTCCTCTCTCCTGTGGTGAAGGCACTGGCCTAGACCCCGAGTCTGCCTGAGCGCCAGAGCAAAAGGCAAAGCCTTACGTAACCCAGCAGATGGTATTGGGCATAGAGTGCCATGCTAGAACACGCACGCTGCAGCAGGGTTGTGACTGTGTCTGCTTACTTCGGCATAGCAAGGTGAACCCTGGGCGTGAACATGGAGCCCTGGAAAGCAAGGTCCAAGAGGCACCAGCTCTCCCGCGGCTCTTCTTCCCTGCCGCGGCAGAGCGAACACACAAAGCCTTGCTGAGGAAGCAGCAGTGAAGTGCGGTTTGTGCCAAGCTGAAAACCTCTGTGAAAGTATAGCAGTCGCTGGGACATCAGAGTGGGTTCTGTGGGCTGCTCTGGCTGCTTGTCTTAGCCTAGTATTCGCAGAACTGTGGGAGAAACCCGCACAGAGCGAAAGCCTCTTTGTCCGGCATCCCCTCTGGGAAAGCACAGCATTCTTTGGGAAATCAGAGTCGGGTCTGTGGGATGCTCCTGTTGGCCTGAGCTGGTCTCCAAAGCACGGTGTAATAAACCCGCATGGATCGAAATCCTCTTTGCCTGGGCATCCCCTCTGCCTGAGAGAGATGCGCGGTTGCGCCTGCGGAAAGACCCTTAAGGAAAGGGACACTGCGCTCCCCAGGAGCATGTCTGTGGAAGGTGCAACACGCTGCCAGGGGAGAAGAACAGGAGCCGTTGGCCTTCTGGTCTGGAAACGGTTGCGAAGCAGGAGAGCAGGCCCTGGCAGGCACAGCGGCCAGTGGCAATACAAGTGTCACCCGCTCCCAGTGCAGAGAGACAGAAGCCTGGCTGCTAAGGAGAAAGGAGGGGATGATTACGGCAGGATGCGTGCTCCACTCTTAGGAAAGAGTCTGGGCAGAAAGCATGCCTGTCCTGAGCCTCTGGGCCCAAAGAGATAGCAGCTCCTTGGTCACCTGTCCCTGGGGCAGACATGCGCTAGCCACCAGGCGCCTACCCTGAACTCGCAGAAACAGCTCCCTGAAATAACGGGGAGTCAGTTGCCGTCTTCCTCCAGGATGTGGAAGCGTGGATGAGGCGCGGGGTTGAAGGGGAAGGAGTGGCGACAGTCCCCCAAAGCTCCCTATTCAGTGCACTGGCCGTGTGCAGGGATCCTGTCACCTCTCCTTTCCTGTGGGGAAAGCACTGGCCTAGTCCGAGAGTCCGCCTGAGCGCCAGAGCAAAAGGCCAAGCGATGCCTACACTGGGAGATGGTAGTGTGCATAGAGTGCCATCCTAGGCTACGCACGCCACTGCAGGGTTGTGGCTGTGTCTGCTTAGTTCGGCCTGGCAGGGTGAACCTAGGACGCGAACATGGAGCCCGGGAAAGCAAGGCCCTAGAGATACCAGCTCTCCCGCAGCTCTTCTTCCTTGACGCGACAGAGAGAATGACCAAAAACTTGCTGAGGAAGGAACAGTGAATTGCGGTTCGTGCCAAGATGAAAACCTCTGCGAAAGCATAGCAGTCGCTGGGAAATCAGAGTCGGTTTTGTGGGCTGCTGTTGCTGCTTGCATTAGCCTACTATTCATAGTAGGTTTGGAGAAACCCGTATAGATGAAAGCCTCTTTGTTTGTGCATCCACTCTGGGAAAGCACAGCATTCTTTGGGAAATCAGAGTCCGGTCTGAGGGATACTCCTGTTTGCCTGAGCTGGTCTCCTCAGCAGGGTCGAATCACCCCGCATGGAGCAAAATCCTCTTTCCCTGGGCATCCCCTCTGCCTGAGAGAGAAGCGCGATTGCGCCTGTGGGAAGAGCCTTAAGGAAATGACACGTTGTTCACTGCGCGCCCCAGGAGCATGTCTGTGGAAGGTGCAGCACGCTCCCCGAGGAGAAGAACAGGAGCCGTTGGCCTTCTGGTCTGAAAACGGTTGCGAAGCAGGAGAGCCGGCCCTGGCAGGCACAGCGGCTAGTGGCAATACAAGTGTCACCGGCTCCCTGTGCAGAGAGAAGGAAGCCTGGCTGCTAAGGAGACAGGAGGGGATGTGGTGGGCAGGGCGCGTGCTCCACTGTTAGGAAGGAGTCTGGGTAGAAAGCATGCCTGTCCTGAGCCTCTGGGCCCAAAGAGATAGCAGCTCCTTGGCCACCTGTCCCTGGGGCAGACATGCACTAGCCACCAGGCGCCTACGCTCAACTCGCAGAAACAGCTCCCTGAAATAACGGGGAGTCAGATGCCGTCTTCCTCCAGGATGTGCAAGCTTGGAGGAGGCACGGGGTTTAAGGGAAAGGAGTGGGGACAGTCCCCCAAAGCTCTCTATACAGTGCACGGGCCGTGTGCAGGGAACCTGTCCCCTCTCCTTTCGTGTGGGGAAAGCACTGGCCTAGTCCGCGTGTCCGCCTGAGAGCCAGAGTAAAAGGCCTAGCGATGCCTACACTGGGAGATGGGAGTGTGCATAGAGTGCCATCCCTGGCTACGCACGCCACTGCAGGGTTGTGGCTGTGTCTGCTTAGTTCGGCCTGGCAGGGTGAACCTAGGACGCGAACATGGAGCCCAGGAAAGCAAGGCCCAAGAGACACCCGCTCTCCCGCAGCTCTTCTTCCTTGACGCGACAGAGAGAATGACCAAAGACTTGCTGAGGAAGCAACAGTGAAGTGCGGTTCGTGCCAAGCTGAAAACCTCTGCGAAAGCATAGCAGTCGCTGGGAATTCAGAGTCCGTTCTGTGGGCTGCAGTTGCTGCTTGCCTTAGCCTAGTATTTGTAGTAGGATTGGAGAAACCCGTATAGATGAAAGCCTCTTTGCTCGGGCATCCACTCTGGGAATGCACAGCATTCTTTGGGAAATCAGAGTCGGGTCTGAGACATGATCCTGTTGGCATGAGCTGGTCTCCTCAGCAGGATGTAATAAACCCATATGGAGCAAAATCCTCTTTGCCTGGGCAACCCCTCTGCCTGAGAGGAAAGCGTGATTGCGCCTGTGGGAAGAGCCTTAAGGAAATGACACGTTGTTCACTGCGCTCCCCAGGATCATCTGTGTAAGGTGCAGCAAGCTGCCCAGGGAAAAGAACAAGAACCGTTGGCCTTCTGGTCTGAAAACGGTTGCGAAGCAGGAGAGCCGGCCACGGCAGGCACAGCGGCCGGTGGCAATACAAGTGTCACCCGCTCCCAGTGCAGAGAGACAGAAGCCTGGCTGCTAAGGAGAAAGGAGGGGATGATTACGGCAGGATGCGTGCTCCACTCTTAGGAAAGATTCTGGGCAGAAAGCATGCCTGTCCTGAGCCTCTGGGACAAAGAGATAGCAGCTCCTTGGTCACCTGTCCCTGGGGCAGACATGCGCTAGCCACCAGGCGCCTACCCTGAACTCGCAGAAACAGCTCCCTGAAATAACGGGGAGTCAGATGCCGTCTTCCTCCAGGATGTGGAAGCGTGGATGAGGCGCGGGGTTGAAGGGGAAGGAGTGGCGACAGTCCCCCAAAGCTCCCTATTCAGTGCACTGGCCGTGTGCAGGGATCCTGTCACCTCTCCTTTCCTGTGGGGAAAGCACTGGCCTAGTCCGCGAGTCCGCCTGAGCGCCAGAGCAAAAGGCCAAGCGATGCCTACACTGGGAGATGGTAGTGTGCATAGAGTGCCATCCCTGGCTACGCACGCCACTGCAGGGTTGTGGCTGTGTCTGCTTAGTTCGGCCTGGCAGGGTGAACCTAGGACGCGAACATGGAGCCCGGGAAAGCAAGGCCCAAGAGATACCAGCTCTCCCGCAGCTCTTCTTCCTTGACGCGACAGAGAGAATGACCAAAAACTTGCTGAGGAAGGAACAGTGAATTGCGGTTCGTGCCAAGATGAAAACCTCTGCGAAAGCATAGCAGTCGCTGGGAAATCAGAGTCGGTTTTGTGGGCTGCTGTTGTTGCTTGCATTAGCCTACTATTCGTAATAGGTTTGGAGAAACCCATATAGATGAAAGCCTCTTTGTTTGTGCATCCACTCTGGGAAAGCACAGCATTCTTTGGGAAATCAGAGTCCGGTCTGAGGGATACTCCTGTTTGCCTGAGCTGGTCTCCTCAGCAGGGTCGAATCACCCCGCATGGAGCAAAATCCTCTTTCCCTGGGCATCCCCTCTGCCTGAGAGGGAAGCGTGATTGCCCCTGTGGGAAGAGCCTTAAGGAAATGACACGTTGTTCACTGAGCTCCCCAGGATCATCTGTGTAAGGTGCAGCAAGCTGCCCAGGGAAAAGAACAAGAACCGTTGGCCTTCTGGTCTGAAAACGGTTGCGAAGCAGGAGAGCCGGCCACGGCAGGCACAGCGGCCGGTGGCAATACAAGTGTCACCGGCTCCCTGTGCAGAGAGAAGGAAGCCTGGCTGCTAAGGAGACCGGAGGGGATGTGGTGGGCAGGGCGCGTGCTCCACTGTTAGGAAGGAGTCTGGGTAGAAAGCATGCCTGTCCTGAGCCTCTGGGCCCAAAGAGATAGCAGCTCCTTGGCCACCTGTCCCTGGGGCCGACATGCACTAGCCACCAGGCGCCTACGCTGAACTCGCAGAAACAGCTCCCTGAAATAACGGAGAGTCAGATGACGTCTTCCTCCAGGATGTGCAAGCTTGGAGGAGGCACGGGGTTTAAAGGAAAGGAGTGGGGACAGTCCCCCAAAGCTCTCTATTCAGTGCACGGGCCGTGTGCAGGGAGCCTGTCCCCGCTCCTTTCGTGTGGGGAAAGCACTGGCCTAGTCCGCGTGTCCGCCTGAGCGCCAGAGTAAAAGGCCAAGCGATGCCTACACTGGGAGATGGGAGTGTGCATAGAGTGCCATCCTAGGCTACGCACGCTTCTGAAGCGTTGTGGCTTTGTCTGCTTAGTTCGGCCTGGCAGCGTGAACCCAGGAATCGAACATGGAGTCCGGGAAAGCAAGGCCCAAAGGCACCATCTCTCCCAAAGCTCTTCTTCCCTGATGCGACTGAAGCCTTGCTGAGGAAGCAGCAGCGAAGTGCTGTTCGCTCCAAGCCAAAGCCTCTGCGAAAGCACAGCATTCGCTGAGAAATGTTCTGCGGGCTGCTGCTTCTTGCCTGAGCCCAGCCTCGCGGTAGGAGAAACACGCATACAGCGAAAGCCTCTTTGCCTGGGCATCTCCCCTGGGAAAGCACAGCGTTCCTTGGGAAATCAGAGTTGGGTTTGGGGATGCTGCTGCTGCTTGCCTGGGCTAGTCTCCGCAGCTCGGTGGAAGATACCCGCATGGAGCGAAATACCCTTTGCCCTAGCATCCCCTCTGCCTGAGAGAGAAGCCAAGTGTGGGGAAGGCGCAGCACGCCGCCCCCGGAGAAGAGAAGGAGCCGTTGGCCTTGGGGTCGGGAAACGCTTGGGAAGCAGGATAGCCTGCCGTGGCACGAACAGCAGGCCAGTGGCAAGACAAGTGTCACCCGCTCTCTGTGCAGAGAGATGGAAGCCTGGCTGCTAAGGAGACATGAGGGGACGACTAGGGCAGGGTCGCGTGCTCCACTCAGAGGAGGGAGTATGGGCAGAAGGCAGGCCTGTCCTGTGCCTCTGGTCCCAAGGGGACAGCATCTCCTTGGCCACCTGTCCCAAGGGCAGACTTGGATTTGCCACCAGGTGCCATACCCGGAACTCGCAGTAACAACCCCATGGAGAAACGTACAGTCAGATGCTGTCTTCCACCACGATGTGGCAGCGATGTGGGTGGCAGGGGGTGTGCCGGGGAAAGAGTGGAGACAGTCCCCCACAGTACCCCATCCCAGGGCACGGGCCGTGTGCAGGGATTCTGTCGCCTCCTCTCTCCTGTGGTGAAGGCACTGGCCTAGACCCCGAGTCTGCCTGAGCGCCAGAGCAAAAGGCAAAGCCTTACCTACCCCAGCAGATGGTATTGGGCATAGAGTGCCATGCTAGAACTCGCACGCTGCAGCAGGGTTGTGACTGTGTCTGCTTACTTCGGCATAGCAAGGTGAACCCTGGGCGTGAACATGGAGCCCTGGAAAGCAAGGTCCAAGAGGCACCAGCTCTCCCGCGGCTCTTCTTCCTTGCCGAGGCAGAGCGAACACACAAAGCCTTGCTGAGGAAGCAGCAGTGAAGTGCGGTTTGTGCCAAGCTGAAAACCTCTGTGAAAGTATAGCAGTCGCTGGGACATCAGAGTGGGTTCTGTGGGCTGCTCTGGCTGCTTGTCTTAGCCTAGTATTCGCAGAACTGTGGGAGAAACCCGCACAGAGCGAAAGCCTCTTTGTCCGGCATCCCCTCTGGGAAAGCACAGCATTCTTTGGGAAATCAGAGTCGGGTCTGTGGGATGCTCCTGTTGGCCTGAGCTGGTCTCCAAAGCACGGTGTAATAAACCCGCATGGATCGAAATCCTCTTTGCCTGGGCATCCCCTCTGCCTGAGAGAGATGCTCGGTTGCGCCTGCGGAAAGACCCTTAAGGAAAGGGACAGTGCGCTCCCCAGGAGCATGTCTGTGTAAGTTGCAGCACGCTGCCCGGGGAGAAGAACAGGAGCCGTTGGCCTTCTGGTCTGGAAACGGTTGCGAAGCAGGAGAGCCGGCCCTGGCAGGCACAGCGGCCAGTGGCAATACAAGTGTCACCCGCTCCCAGTGCAGAGAGTCAGAAGCCTGGCTGCTAAGGAGACAGGAGGGGATGATTACGGCAGGGTGCGTGCTCCACTCTTAGGAAAGAGTCTGGGCAGAAAGCATGCCTGTCCTGAGCCTCTGGGCCCAAAGAGATAGCAGCTCCTTGGTCACCTGTCCCTGGGGCAGACATGCGCTAGCCACCAGGCGCCTACCCTGAACTCGCAGAAACAGCTCCCTGAAATAACGGGGAGTCAGATGCCGTCTTCCTCCAGGATGTGGAAGCGTGGATGAGGCGCGGGGTTGAAGGGGAAGGAGTGGCGACAGTCCCCCAAAGCTCCCTATTCAGTGCACTGGCCGTGTGCAGGGATCCTGTCACCTCTCCTTTCCTGTGGGGAAAGCACTGGCCTAGTCCGCGAGTCCGCCTGAGCGCCAGAGCAAAAGGCCAAGCGATGCCTACACTGGGAGATGGTAGTGTGCATAGAGTGCCATCCTAGGCTACGCACGCCACTGCAGGGTTGTGGCTGTGTCTGCTTAGTTCGGCCTGGCAGGGTGAACCTAGGACGCGAACATGGAGCCCGGGAAAGCAAGGCCCTAGAGATACCAGCTCTCCCGCAGCTCTTCTTCCTTGACGCGACAGAGAGAATGACCAAAAACTTGCTGAGGAGGGAACAGTGAATTGCGGTTCGTGCCAAGATGAAAACCTCTGCGAAAGCATAGCAGTCGCTGGGAAATCAGAGTCGGTTTTGTGGGCTGCTGTTGCTGCTTGCATTAGCCTACTATTCATAGTAGGTTTGGAGAAACCCGTATAGATGAAAGCCTCTTTGTTTGTGCATCCACTCTGGGAAAGCACAGCATTCTTTGGGAAATCAGAGTCCGGTCTGAGGGATACTCCTGTTTGCCTGAGCTGGTCTCCTCAGCAGGGTCGAATCACCCCGCATGGAGCAAAATCCTCTTTCCCTGGGCATCCCCTCTGCCTGAGAGAGAAGCGCGATTGCGCCTGTGGGAAGAGCCTTAAGGAAATGACACGTTGTTCACTGCGCGCCCCAGGAGCATGTCTGTGGAAGGTGCAGCACGCTCCCCGAGGAGAAGAACAGGAGCCGTTGGCCTTCTGGTCTGAAAACGGTTGCGAAGCAGGAGAGCCGGCCCTGGCAGGCACAGCGGCTAGTGGCAATACAAGTGTCACCGGCTCCCTGTGCAGAGAGAAGGAAGCCTGGCTGCTAAGGAGACAGGAGGGGATGTGGTGGGCAGGGCGCGTGCTCCACTGTTAGGAAGGAGTCTGGGTAGAAAGCATGCCTGTCCTGAGCCTCTGGGCCCAAAGAGATAGCAGCTCCTTGGCCACCTGTCCCTGGGGCAGACATGCACTAGCCACCAGGCGCCTACGCTCAACTCGCAGAAACAGCTCCCTGAAATAACGGGGAGTCAGATGCCGTCTTCCTCCAGGATGTGCAAGCTTGGAGGAGGCACGGGGTTTAAGGGAAAGGAGTGGGGACAGTCCCCCAAAGCTCTCTATTCAGTGCACGGGCCGTGTGCAGGGAACCTGTCCCCTCTCCTTTCGTGTGGGGAAAGCACTGGCCTAGTCCGCGTGTCCGCCTGAGAGCCAGAGTAAAAGGCCTAGCGATGCCTACACTGGGAGATGGGAGTGTGCATAGAGTGCCATCCCTGGCTACGCACGCCACTGCAGGGTTGTGGCTGTGTCTGCTTAGTTCGGCCTGGCAGGGTGAACCTAGGACGCGAACATGGAGCCCAGGAAAGCAAGGCCCAAGAGACACCCGCTCTCCCGCAGCTCTTCTTCCTTGACGCGACAGAGAGAATGACCAAAGACTTGCTGAGGAAGCAACAGTGAAGTGCGGTTCGTGCCAAGCTGAAAACCTCTGCGAAAGCAAAGCAGTCGCTGGGAATTCAGAGTCCGTTCTGTGGGCTGCAGTTGCTGCTTGCCTTAGCCTAGTATTTGTAGTAGGATTGGAGAAACCCGTATAGATGAAAGCCTCTTTGCTCGGGCATCCACTCTGGGAATGCACAGCATTCTTTGGGAAATCAGAGTCGGGTCTGAGACATGATCCTGTTGGCATGAGCTGGTCTCCTCAGCAGGATGTAATAAACCCATATGGAGCAAAATCCTCTTTGCCTGGGCAACCCCTCTGCCTGAGAGGAAAGCGTGATTGCGCCTGTGGGAAGAGCCTTAAGGAAATGACACGTTGTTCACTGCGCTCCCCAGGATCATCTGTGTAAGGTGCAGCAAGCTGCCCAGGGAAAAGAACAAGAACCGTTGGCCTTCTGGTCTGAAAACGGTTGCGAAGCAGGAGAGCCGGCCACGGCAGGCACAGCGGCCGGTGGCAATACAAGTGTCACCGGCTCCCTGTGCAGAGAGAAGGAAGCCTGGCTGCTAAGGAGACCGGAGGGGATGTGGTGGGCAGGGCGCGTGCTCCACTGTTAGGAAGGAGTCTGGGTAGAAAGCATGCCTGTCCTGAGCCTCTGGGCCCAAAGAGATAGCAGCTCCTTGGCCACCTGTCCCTGGGGCCGACATGCACTAGCCACCAGGCGCCTACGCTGAACTCGCAGAAACAGCTCCCTGAAATAACGGAGAGTCAGATGACGTCTTCCTCCAGGATGTGCAAGCTTGGAGGAGGCACGGGGTTTAAAGGAAAGGAGTGGGGACAGTCCCCCAAAGCTCTCTATTCAGTGCACGGGCCGTGTGCAGGGAACCTGTCCCCGCTCCTTTCGTGTGGGGAAAGCACTGGCCTAGTCCGCGTGTCCGCCTGAGCGCCAGAGTAAAAGGCCAAGCGAAACCTACACTGGGAGATGGGAGTGTGCATAGAGTGCCATCCTAGGCTACGCACGCTTCTGAAGGGTTGTGGCTGTGTCTGCTTAGTTCGGCCTGGCAGCGAGAACCCAGGAATCGAACATGGAGTCCGGGAAAGCAAGGCCCAAAGGCACCATCTCTCCCAAAGCTCTTCTTCCCTGATGCGACTGAAGCCTTGCTGAGGAAGCAGCAGCGAAGTGCTGTTCGCTCCAAGCCAAAGCCTCTGCGAAAGCACAGCATTCGCTGAGAAATGTTCTGCGGGCTGCTGCTTCTTGCCTGAGCCCAGCCTCGCGGTAGGAGAAACACGCATACAGCGAAAGCCTCTTTGCCTGGGCATCTCCCCTGGGAAAGCACAGCGTTCCTTGGGAAATCAGAGTTGGGTTTGGGGATGCTGCTGCTGCTTGCCTGGGCTAGTCTCCGCAGCTCGGTGGAAGATACCCGCATGGAGCGAAATACCCTTTGCCCTAGCATCCCCTCTGCCTGAGAGAGAAGCCAAGTGTGGGGAAGGCGCAGCACGCCGCCCCCGGAGAAGAGAAGGAGCCGTTGGCCTTGGGGTCGGGAAACGCTCGGGAAGCAGGATAGCCTGCCGTGGCACGAACAGCAGGCCAGTGGCAAGACAAGTGTCACCCGCTCTCTGTGCAGAGAGATGGAAGCCTGGCTGCTAAGGAGACATGAGGGGACGACTAGGGCAGGGTCGCGTGCTCCACTCAGAGGAGGGAGTCTGGGCAGAAGGCAGGCCTGTCCTGAGCCTCTGGTCCCAAGGGGACAGCATCTCCTTGGCCACCTGTCCCAAGGGCAGACTTGGACTTGCCACCAGGTGCCATACCCGGAACTCGCAGTAACAACCCCATGGAGAAACGTACAGTCAGATGCTGTCTTCCACCACGATGTGGCAGCGATGTGGGTGGCAGGGGGTGTGCCGGGGAAAGAGTGGAGACAGTCCCCCACAGTACCCCATCCCAGGGCACGGGCCGTGTGCAGGGATTCTGTCGCCTCCTCTCTCCTGTGGTGAAGGCACTGGCCTAGACCCCGAGTCTGCCTGAGCGCCAGAGCAAAAGGCAAAGCCTTACCTACCCCAGCAGATGGTATTGGGCATAGAGTGCCATGCTAGAACACGCACGCTGCAGCAGGGTTGTGACTGGGTCTGCTTACTTCGGCATAGCAAGGTGAACCCTGGGCGTGAACATGGAGCCCTGGAAAGCAAGGTCCAAGAGGCACCAGCTCTCCCGCGGCTCTTCTTCCCTGCCGCGGCAGAGCGAACACACAAAGCCTTGCTGAGGAAGCAGCAGTGAAGTGCGGTTTGTGCCAAGCTGAAAACCTCTGTGAAAGTATAGCAGTCGCTGGGACATCAGAGTGGGTTCTGTGGGCTGCTCTGGCTGCTTGTCTTAGCCTAGTATTCGCAGAACTGTGGGAGAAACCCGCACAGAGCGAAAGCCTCTTTGTCCGGCATCCCCTCTGGGAAAGCACAGCATTCTTTGGGAAATCAGTGTCGGGTCTGTGGGATGCTCCTGTTGGCCTGAGCTGGTCGCCAAAGCACGGTGTAATAAACCCGCATGGATCGAAATCCTCTTTGCCTGGGCATCCCCTCTGCCTGAGAGAGACGCGCGGTTGCGCCTGCGGAAAGACCCTTAAGGAAAGGGACACTGCGCTCCCCAGGAGCATGTCTGTGGAAGGTGCAGCACGCTGCTCGGGGAGAAGAACAGGAGCCGTTGGCCTTCTGGTCTGGAAATGGTTGCGAAGCAGGAGAGCAGGCCCTGGCAGGCACAGCGGCCAGTGGCAATACAAGTGTCACCCGCTCCCAGTGCAGAGAGACAGAAGCCTGGCTGCTAAGGAGAAAGGAGGGGATGATTACGGCAGGATGCGTGCTCCACTCTTAGGAAAGATTCTGGGCAGAAAGCATGCCTGTCCTGAGCCTCTGGGACAAAGAGATAGCAGCTCCTTGGTCACCTGTCCCTGGGGCAGACATGCGCTAGCCACCAGGCGCCTACCCTGAACTCGCAGAAACAGCTCCCTGAAATAACGGGGAGTCAGATGCCGTCTTCCTCCAGGATGTGGAAGCGTGGATGAGGCGCGGGGTTGAAGGGGAAGGAGTGGCGACAGTCCCCCAAAGCTCCCTATTCAGTGCACTGGCCGTGTGCAGGGATCCTGTCACCTCTCCTTTCCTGTGGGGAAAGCACTGGCCTAGTCCGCGAGTCCGCCTGAGCGCCAGAGCAAAAGGCCAAGCGATGCCTACACTGGGAGATGGTAGTGTGCATAGAGTGCCATCCCTGGCTACGCACGCCACTGCAGGGTTGTGGCTGTGTCTGCTTAGTTCGGCCTGGCAGGGTGAACCTAGGACGCGAACATGGAGCCCGGGAAAGCAAGGCCCAAGAGATACCAGCTCTCCCGCAGCTCTTCTTCCTTGACGCGACAGAGAGAATGACCAAAAACTTGCTGAGGAAGGAACAGTGAATTGCGGTTCGTGCCAAGATGAAAACCTCTGCGAAAGCATAGCAGTCGCTGGGAAATCAGAGTCGGTTTTGTGAGCTGCTGTTGTTGCTTGCATTAGCCTACTATTCGTAATAGGTTTGGAGAAACCCATATAGATGAAAGCCTCTTTGTTTGTGCATCCACTCTGGGAAAGCACAGCATTCTTTGGGAAATCAGAGTCCGGTCTGAGGGATACTCCTGTTTGCCTGAGCTGGTCTCCTCAGCAGGGTCGAATCACCCCGCATGGAGCAAAATCCTCTTTCCCTGGGCATCCCCTCTGCCTGAGAGGGAAGCGTGATTGCCCCGTGGGAAGAGCCTTAAGGAAATGACACGTTGTTCACTGAGCTCCCCAGGATCATCTGTGTAAGGTGCAGCAAGCTGCCCAGGGAAAAGAACAAGAACCGTTGGCCTTCTGGTCTGAAAACGGTTGCGAAGCAGGAGAGCCGGCCACGGCAGGCACAGCGGCCGGTGGCAATACAAGTGTCACCGGCTCCCTGTGCAGAGAGAAGGAAGCCTGGCTGCTAAGGAGACCGGAGGGGATGTGGTGGGCAGGGCGCGTGCTCCACTGTTAGGAAGGAGTCTGGGTAGAAAGCATGCCTGTCCTGAGCCTCTGGGCCCAAAGAGATAGCAGCTCCTTGGCCACCTGTCCCTGGGGCCGACATGCACTAGCCACCAGGCGCCTACGCTGAACTCGCAGAAACAGCTCCCTGAAATAACGGAGAGTCAGATGACGTCTTCCTCCAGGATGTGCAAGCTTGGAGGAGGCACGGGGTTTAAAGGAAAGGAGTGGGGACAGTCCCCCAAAGCTCTCTATTCAGTGCACGGGCCGTGTGCAGGGAGCCTGTCCCCGCTCCTTTCGTGTGGGGAAAGCACTGGCCTAGTCCGCGTGTCCGCCTGAGCGCCAGAGTAAAAGGCCAAGCGATGCCTACACTGGGAGATGGGAGTGTGCATAGAGTGCCATCCTAGGCTACGCACGCTTCTGAAGGGTTGTGGCTTTGTCTGCTTAGTTCGGCCTGGCAGCGTGAACCCAGGAATCGAACATGGAGTCCGGGAAAGCAAGGCCCAAAGGCACCATCTCTCCCAAAGCTCTTCTTCCCTGATGCGACTGAAGCCTTGCTGAGGAAGCAGCAGCGAAGTGCTGTTCACTCCAAGCCGAAGCCTCTGCGAAAGCACAGCATTCGCTGAGAAATGTTCTGCGGGCTGCTGCTTCTTGCCTGAGCCCAGCCTCGCGGTAGGAGAAACACGCATACAGCGAAAGCCTCTTTGCCTGGGCATCTCCCCTGGGAAAGCACAGCGTTCCTTGGGAAATCAGAGTTGGGTTTGGGGATGCTGCTGCTGCTTGCCTGGGCTAGTCTCCGCAGCTCGGTGGAAGATACCCGCATGGAGCGAAATACCCTTTGCCCTAGCATCCCCTCTGCCTGAGAGAGAAGCCAAGTGTGGGGAAGGCGCAGCACGCCGCCCCCGGAGAAGAGAAGGAGCCGTTGGCCTTGGGGTCGGGAAACGCTCGGGAAGCAGGATAGCCTGCCGTGGCACGAACAGCAGGCCAGTGGCAAGACAAGTGTCACCCGCTCTCTGTGCAGAGAGATGGAAGCCTGGCTGCTAAGGAGACATGAGGGGACGACTAGGGCAGGGTCGCGTGCTCCACTCAGAGGAGGGAGTATGGGCAGAAGGCAGGCCTGTCCTGTGCCTCTGGTCCCAAGGGGACAGCATCTCCTTGGCCACCTGTCCCAAGGGCAGACTTGGATTTGCCACCAGGTGCCATACCCGGAACTCGCAGTAACAACCCCATGGAGAAACGTACAGTCAGATGCTGTCTTCCACCACGATGTGGCAGCGATGTGGGTGGCAGGGGGTGTGCCGGGGAAAGAGTGGAGACAGTCCCCCACAGTACCCCATCCCAGGGCACGGGCCGTGTGCAGGGATTCTGTCGCCTCCTCTCTCCTGTGGTGAAGGCACTGGCCTAGACCCCGAGTCTGCCTGAGCGCCAGAGCAAAAGGCAAAGCCTTACCTACCCCAGCAGATGGTATTGGGCATAGAGTGCCATGCTAGAACTCGCACGCTGCAGCAGGGTTGTGACTGTGTCTGCTTACTTCGGCATAGCAAGGTGAACCCTGGGCGTGAACATGGAGCCCTGGAAAGCAAGGTCCAAGAGGCACCAGCTCTCCCGCGGCTCTTCTTCCCTGCCGCGGCAGAGCGAACACACAAAGCCTTGCTGAGGAAGCAGCAGTGAAGTGCGGTTTGTGCCAAGCTGAAAACCTCTGTGAAAGTATAGCAGTCGCTGGGACATCAGAGTGGGTTCTGTGGGCTGCTCTGGCTGCTTGTCTTAGCCTAGTATTCGCAGAACTGTGGGAGAAAGCCGCACAGAGCGAAAGCCTCTTTGTCCGGCATCCCCTCTGGGAAAGCACAGCATTCTTTGGGAAATCAGAGTCGGGTCTGTGGGATGCTCCTGTTGGCCTGAGCTGGTCTCCAAAGCACGGTGTAATAAACCCGCATGGATCGAAATCCTCTTTGCCTGGGCATCCCCTCTGCCTGAGAGAGATGCTCGGTTGCGCCTGCGGAAAGACCCTTAAGGAAAGGGACAGTGCGCTCCCCAGGAGCATGTCTGTGGAAGTTGCAGCACGCTGCCCGGGGAGAAGAACAGGAGCCGTTGGCCTTCTGGTCTGGAAACGGTTGCGAAGCAGGAGAGCCGGCCCTGGCAGGCACAGCGGCCAGTGGCAATACAAGTGTCACCCGCTCCCAGTGCAGAGAGTCAGAAGCCTGGCTGCTAAGGAGACAGGAGGGGATGATTACGGCAGGGTGCGTGCTCCACTCTTAGGAAAGAGTCTGGGCAGAAAGCATGCCTGTCCTGAGCCTCTGGGCCCAAAGAGATAGCAGCTCCTTGGTCACCTGTCCCTGGGGCAGACATGCGCTAGCCACCAGGCGCCTACCCTGAACTCGCAGAAACAGCTCCCTGAAATAACGGGGAGTCAGATGCCGTCTTCCTCCAGGATGTGGAAGCGTGGATGAGGCGCGGGGTTGAAGGGGAAGGAGTGGCGACAGTCCCCCAAAGCTCCCTATTCAGTGCACTGGCCGTGTGCAGGGATCCTGTCACCTCTCCTTTCCTGTGGGGAAAGCACTGGCCTAGTCCGCGAGTCCGCCTGAGCGCCAGAGCAAAAGGCCAAGCGATGCCTACACTGGGAGATGGGAGTGTGCATAGAGTGCCATCCCTGGCTACGCACGCCACTGCAGGGTTGTGGCTGTGTCTGCTTAGTTCGGCCTGGCAGGGTGAACCTAGGACGCGAACATGGAGCCCGGGAAAGCAAGGACCAAAGACACCCGCTCTCCCGCAGCTCTTCTTCCTTGACGCGACAGAGAGAATGACCAAAGACTTGCTGAGGAAGCAACAGTGAAGTGCGGTTCGTGCCAAGCTGAAAACCTCTGCGAAAGCATAGCAGTCGCTGGGAATTCAGAGTCCGTTCTGTGGGCTGCAGTTGCTGCTTGCCTTAGCCTAGTATTTGTAGTAGGATTGGAGAAACCCGTATAGATGAAAGCCTCTTTGCTCGGGCATCCACTCTGGGAATGCACCGCATTCTTTGGGAAATCAGAGTCGGGTCTGAGACATGATCCTGTTGGCATGAGCTGGTCTCCTCAGCAGGATGTAATAAACCCATGTGGAGCAAAATCCTCTTTGCCTGGGCATCCCCTCTGCCTGAGAGGGAAGCGTGATTGCCCCTGTGGGAAGAGCCTTAAGGAAATGACACGTTGTTCACTGAGCTCCCCAGGATCATCTGTGTAAGGTGCAGCAAGCTGCCCAGGGAAAAGAACAAGAACCCTTGGCCTTCTGGTCTGAAAACGGTTGCGAAGCAGGAGAGCCGGCCACGGCAGGCACAGCGGCCGGTGGCAATACAAGTGTCACCGGCTCCCTGTGCAGAGAGAAGGAAGCCTGGCTGCTAAGGAGACCGGAGGGGATGTGGTGGGCAGGGCGCGTGCTCCACTGTTAGGAAGGAGTCTGGGTAGAAAGCATGCCTGTCCTGAGCCTCTGGGCCCAAAGAGATAGCAGCTCCTTGGCCACCTGTCCCTGGGGCCGACATGCACTAGCCACCAGGCGCCTACGCTGAACTCGCAGAAACAGCTCCCTGAAATAACGGAGAGTCAGATGACGTCTTCCTCCAGGATATGCAAGCTTGGAGGAGGCACGGGGTTTAAAGGAAAGGAGTGGGGACAGTCCCCCAAAGCTCTCTATTCAGTGCACGGGCCGTGTGCAGGGAGCCTGTCCCCGCTCCTTTCGTGTGGGGAAAGCACTGGCCTAGTCCGCGTGTCCGCCTGAGCGCCAGAGTAAAAGGCCAAGCGATGCCTACACTGGGAGATGGGAGTGTGCATAGAGTGCCATCCTAGGCTACGCACGCTTCTGAAGGGTTGTGGCTTTGTCTGCTTAGTTCGGCCTGGCAGCGTGAACCCAGGAATCGAACATGGAGTCCGGGAACGCAAGGCCCAAAGGCACCATCTCTCCCAAAGCTCTTCTTCCCTGATGCGACTGAAGCCTTGCTGAGGAAGCAGCAGCGAAGTGCTGTTCGCTCCAAGCCGAAGCCTCTGCGAAAGCACAGCATTCGCTGAGAAATGTTCTGCGGGCTGCTGCTTCTTGCCTGAGCCCAGCCTCGCGGTAGGAGAAACACGCATACAGCGAAAGCCTCTTTGCCTGGGCATCTCCCCTGGGAAAGCACAGCGTTCCTTGGGAAATCAGAGTTGGGTTTGGGGATGCTGCTGCTGCTTGCCTGGGCTAGTCTCCGCAGCTCGGTGGAAGATACCCGCATGGAGCGAAATACCCTTTGCCCTAGCATCCCCTCTGCCTGAGAGAGAAGCCAAGTGTGGGGAAGGCGCAGCACGCCGCCCCCGGAGAAGAGAAGGAGCCGTTGGCCTTGGGGTCGGGAAACGCTTGGGAAGCAGGATAGCCTGCCGTGGCACGAACAGCAGGCCAGTGGCAAGACAAGTGTCACCTGCTCTCTGTGCAGAGAGATGGAAGCCTGGCTGCTAAGGAGACATGAGGGGACGACTAGGGCAGGGTCGCGTGCTCCACTCAGAGGAGGGAGTATGGGCAGAAGGCAGGCCTGTCCTGTGCCTCTGGTCCCAAGGGGACAGCATCTCCTTGGCCACCTGTCCCAAGGGCCGACTTGGATTTGCCACCAGGTGCCATACCCGGAACTCGCAGTAACAACCCCATGGAGAAACGTACAGTCAGATGCTGTCTTCCACCACGATGTGGCAGCGATGTGGGTGGCAGGGGGTGTGCCGGGGAAAGAGTGGAGACAGTCCCCCACAGTACCCCATCCCAGGGCACGGGCCGTGTGCAGGGATTCTGTCGCCTCCTCTCTCCTGTGGTGAAGGCACTGGCCTAGACCCCGAGTCTGCCTGAGCGCCAGAGCAAAAGTCAAAGCCTTACCTACCCCAGCAGATGGTATTGGGCATAGAGTGCCATGCTAGAACTCGCACGCTGCAGCAGGGTTGTGACTGTGTCTGCTTACTTCGGCATAGCAAGGTGAACCCTGGGCGTGAACATGGAGCCCTGGAAAGCAAGGTCCAAGAGGCACCAGCTCTCCCGCGGCTCTTCTTCCTTGCCGAGGCAGAGCGAACACACAAAGCCTTGCTGAGGAAGCAGCAGTGAAGTGCGGTTTGTGCCAAGCTGAAAACCTCTGTGAAAGTATAGCAGTCGCTGGGACATCAGAGTGGGTTCTGTGGGCTGCTCTGGCTGCTTGTCTTAGCCTAGTATTCGCAGAACTGTGGGAGAAAGCCGCACAGAGCGAAAGCCTCTTTGTCCGGCATCCCCTCTGGGAAAGCACAGCATTCTTTGGGAAATCAGAGTCGGGTCTGTGGGATGCTCCTGTTGGCCTGAGCTGGTCTCCAAAGCACGGTGTAATAAACCCGCATGGATCGAAATCCTCTTTGCCTGGGCATCCCCTCTGCCTGAGAGAGATGCTCGGTTGCGCCTGCGGAAAGACCCTTAAGGAAAGGGACAGTGCGCTCCCCAGGAGCATGTCTGTGGAAGTTGCAGCACGCTGCCCGGGGAGAAGAACAGGAGCCGTTGGCCTTCTGGTCTGGAAACGGTTGCGAAGCAGGAGAGCCGGCCCTGGCAGGCACAGCGGCCAGTGGCAATACAAGTGTCACCCGCTCCCAGTGCAGAGAGTCAGAAGCCTGGCTGCTAAGGAGACAGGAGGGGATGATTACGGCAGGGTGCGTGCTCCACTCTTAGGAAAGAGTCTGGGCAGAAAGCATGCCTGTCCTGAGCCTCTGGGCCCAAAGAGATAGCAGCTCCTTGGTCACCTGTCCCTGGGGCAGAC
Source organism: Mustela lutreola (assembly GCF_030435805.1). Classification (NCBI taxonomy): domain Eukaryota; kingdom Metazoa; phylum Chordata; class Mammalia; order Carnivora; family Mustelidae; genus Mustela; species Mustela lutreola. The sequence goes on from NC_081307.1 coordinate 1,257,006, forward strand.
ATGCGCTAGCCACCAGGCGCCTACCCTGAACTCGCAGAAACAGCTCCCTGAAATAACGGGGAGTCAGATGCCGTCTTCCTCCAGGATGTGGAAGCGTGGATGAGGCGCGGGGTTGAAGGGGAAGGAGTGGCGACAGTCCCCCAAAGCTCCCTATTCAGTGCACTGGCCGTGTGCAGGGATCCTGTCACCTCTCCTTTCCTGTGGGGAAAGCACTGGCCTAGTCCGCGAGTCCGCCTGAGCGCCAGAGCAAAAGGCCAAGCGATGCCTACACTGGGAGATGGGAGTGTGCATAGAGTGCCATCCCTGGCTACGCACGCCACTGCAGGGTTGTGGCTGTGTCTGCTTAGTTCGGCCTGGCAGGGTGAACCTAGGACGCGAACATGGAGCCCGGGAAAGCAAGGACCAAAGACACCCGCTCTCCCGCAGCTCTTCTTCCTTGACGCGACAGAGAGAATGACCAAAGACTTGCTGAGGAAGCAACAGTGAAGTGCGGTTCGTGCCAAGCTGAAAACCTCTGCGAAAGCATAGCAGTCGCTGGGAATTCAGAGTCCGTTCTGTGGGCTGCAGTTGCTGCTTGCCTTAGCCTAGTATTTGTAGTAGGATTGGAGAAACCCGTATAGATGAAAGCCTCTTTGCTCGGGCATCCACTCTGGGAATGCACCGCATTCTTTGGGAAATCAGAGTCGGGTCTGAGACATGATCCTGTTGGCATGAGCTGGTCTCCTCAGCAGGATGTAATAAACCCATGTGGAGCAAAATCCTCTTTGCCTGGGCATCCCCTCTGCCTGAGAGGGAAGCGTGATTGCCCCTGTGGGAAGAGCCTTAAGGAAATGACACGTTGTTCACTGAGCTCCCCAGGATCATCTGTGTAAGGTGCAGCAAGCTGCCCAGGGAAAAGAACAAGAACCCTTGGCCTTCTGGTCTGAAAACGGTTGCGAAGCAGGAGAGCCGGCCACGGCAGGCACAGCGGCCGGTGGCAATACAAGTGTCACCGGCTCCCTGTGCAGAGAGAAGGAAGCCTGGCTGCTAAGGAGACCGGAGGGGATGTGGTGGGCAGGGCGCGTGCTCCACTGTTAGGAAGGAGTCTGGGTAGAAAGCATGCCTGTCCTGAGCCTCTGGGCCCAAAGAGATAGCAGCTCCTTGGCCACCTGTCCCTGGGGCCGACATGCACTAGCCACCAGGCGCCTACGCTGAACTCGCAGAAACAGCTCCCTGAAATAACGGAGAGTCAGATGACGTCTTCCTCCAGGATATGCAAGCTTGGAGGAGGCACGGGGTTTAAAGGAAAGGAGTGGGGACAGTCCCCCAAAGCTCTCTATTCAGTGCACGGGCCGTGTGCAGGGAGCCTGTCCCCGCTCCTTTCGTGTGGGGAAAGCACTGGCCTAGTCCGCGTGTCCGCCTGAGCGCCAGAGTAAAAGGCCAAGCGATGCCTACACTGGGAGATGGGAGTGTGCATAGAGTGCCATCCTAGGCTACGCACGCTTCTGAAGGGTTGTGGCTTTGTCTGCTTAGTTCGGCCTGGCAGCGTGAACCCAGGAATCGAACATGGAGTCCGGGAACGCAAGGCCCAAAGGCACCATCTCTCCCAAAGCTCTTCTTCCCTGATGCGACTGAAGCCTTGCTGAGGAAGCAGCAGCGAAGTGCTGTTCGCTCCAAGCCGAAGCCTCTGCGAAAGCACAGCATTCGCTGAGAAATGTTCTGCGGGCTGCTGCTTCTTGCCTGAGCCCAGCCTCGCGGTAGGAGAAACACGCATACAGCGAAAGCCTCTTTGCCTGGGCATCTCCCCTGGGAAAGCACAGCGTTCCTTGGGAAATCAGAGTTGGGTTTGGGGATGCTGCTGCTGCTTGCCTGGGCTAGTCTCCGCAGCTCGGTGGAAGATACCCGCATGGAGCGAAATACCCTTTGCCCTAGCATCCCCTCTGCCTGAGAGAGAAGCCAAGTGTGGGGAAGGCGCAGCACGCCGCCCCCGGAGAAGAGAAGGAGCCGTTGGCCTTGGGGTCGGGAAACGCTTGGGAAGCAGGATAGCCTGCCGTGGCACGAACAGCAGGCCAGTGGCAAGACAAGTGTCACCTGCTCTCTGTGCAGAGAGATGGAAGCCTGGCTGCTAAGGAGACATGAGGGGACGACTAGGGCAGGGTCGCGTGCTCCACTCAGAGGAGGGAGTATGGGCAGAAGGCAGGCCTGTCCTGTGCCTCTGGTCCCAAGGGGACAGCATCTCCTTGGCCACCTGTCCCAAGGGCCGACTTGGATTTGCCACCAGGTGCCATACCCGGAACTCGCAGTAACAACCCCATGGAGAAACGTACAGTCAGATGCTGTCTTCCACCACGATGTGGCAGCGATGTGGGTGGCAGGGGGTGTGCCGGGGAAAGAGTGGAGACAGTCCCCCACAGTACCCCATCCCAGGGCACGGGCCGTGTGCAGGGATTCTGTCGCCTCCTCTCTCCTGTGGTGAAGGCACTGGCCTAGACCCCGAGTCTGCCTGAGCGCCAGAGCAAAAGTCAAAGCCTTACCTACCCCAGCAGATGGTATTGGGCATAGAGTGCCATGCTAGAACTCGCACGCTGCAGCAGGGTTGTGACTGTGTCTGCTTACTTCGGCATAGCAAGGTGAACCCTGGGCGTGAACATGGAGCCCTGGAAAGCAAGGTCCAAGAGGCACCAGCTCTCCCGCGGCTCTTCTTCCCTGCCGCGGCAGAGCGAACACACAAAGCCTTGCTGAGGAAGCAGCAGTGAAGTGCGGTTTGTGCCAAGCTGAAAACCTCTGTGAAAGTATAGCAGTCGCTGGGACATCAGAGTGGGTTCTGTGGGCTGCTCTGGCTGCTTGTCTTAGCCTAGTATTCGCAGAACTGTGGGAGAAAGCCGCACAGAGCGAAAGCCTCTTTGTCCGGCATCCCCTCTGGGAAAGCACAGCATTCTTTGGGAAATCAGAGTCGGGTCTGTGGGATGCTCCTGTTGGCCTGAGCTGGTCTCCAAAGCACGGTGTAATAAACCCGCATGGATCGAAATCCTCTTTGCCTGGGCATCCCCTCTGCCTGAGAGAGATGCTCGGTTGCGCCTGCGGAAAGACCCTTAAGGAAAGGGACAGTGCACTCCCCAGGAGCATGTCTGTGGAAGTTGCAGCACGCTGCCCGGGGAGAAGAACAGGAGCCGTTGGCCTTCTGGTCTGGAAACGGTTGCGAAGCAGGAGAGCCGGCCCTGGCAGGCACAGCGGCCAGTGGCAATACAAGTGTCACCCGCTCCCAGTGCAGAGAGTCAGAAGCCTGGCTGCTAAGGAGACAGGAGGGGATGATTACGGCAGGGTGCGTGCTCCACTCTTAGGAAAGAGTCTGGGCAGAAAGCATGCCTGTCCTGAGCCTCTGGGCCCAAAGAGATAGCAGCTCCTTGGTCACCTGTCCCTGGGGCAGACATGCGCTAGCCACCAGGCGCCTACCCTGAACTCGCAGAAACAGCTCCCTGAAATAACGGGGAGTCAGATGCCGTCTTCCTCCAGGATGTGGAAGCGTGGATGAGGCGCGGGGTTGAAGGGGAAGGAGTGGCGACAGTCCCCCAAAGCTCCCTATTCAGTGCACGCGCCGTGTGCAGGGATCCTGTCACCTCTCCTTTCCTGTGGGGAAAGCACTGGCCTAGTCCGCGAGTCCGCCTGAGCGCCAGAGCAAAAGGCCAAGCGATGCCTACACTGGGAGATGGGAGTGTGCATAGAGTGCCATCCCTGGCTACGCACGCCACTGCAGGGTTGTGGCTGTGTCTGCTTAGTTCGGCCTGGCAGGGTGAACCTAGGACGCGAACATGGAGCCCGGGAAAGCAAGGACCAAAGACACCCGCTCTCCCGCAGCTCTTCTTCCTTGACGCGACAGAGAGAATGACCAAAGACTTGCTGAGGAAGCAACAGTGAAGTGCGGTTCGTGCCAAGCTGAAAACCTCTGCGAAAGCATAGCAGTCGCTGGGAATTCAGAGTCCGTTCTGTGGGCTGCAGTTGCTGCTTGCCTTAGCCTAGTATTTGTAGTAGGATTGGAGAAACCCGTATAGATGAAAGCCTCTTTGCTCGGGCATCCACTCTGGGAATGCACAGCATTCTTTGGGAAATCAGAGTCGGGTCTGAGACATGATCCTGTTGGCATGAGCTGGTCTCCTCAGCAGGATGTAATAAACCCATATGGAGCAAAATCCTCTTTGCCTGGGCATCCCCTCTGCCTGAGGGAAGCGTGATTGCGCCTGTGGGAAGAGCCTTAAGGAAATGACACGTTGTTCACTGCGCTCCCCAGGATCATCTGTGTAAGGTGCAGCAAGCTGCCCAGGGAAAAGAACAAGAACCGTTGGCCTTCTGGTCTGAAAACGGTTGCGAAGCAGGAGAGCCGGCCACGGCAGGCACAGCGGCCGGTGGCAATACAAGTGTCACCGGCTCCCTGTGCAGAGAGAAGGAAGCCTGGCTGCTAAGGAGACCGGAGGGGATGTGGTGGGCAGGGCGCGTGCTCCACTGTTAGGAAGGAGTCTGGGTAGAAAGCATGCCTGTCCTGAGCCTCTGGGCCCAAAGAGATAGCAGCTCCTTGGCCACCTGTCCCTGGGGCCGACATGCACTAGCCACCAGGCGCCTACGCTGAACTCGCAGAAACAGCTCCCTGAAATAACGGAGAGTCAGATGACGTCTTCCTCCAGGATGTGCAAGCTTGGAGGAGGCACGGGGTTTAAAGGAAAGGATTGGGGACAGTCCCCCAAAGCTCTCTATTCAGTGCATGGGCCGTGTGCAGGGAGCCTGTCCCCGCTCCTTTCGTGTGGGGAAAGCACTGGCCTAGTCCGCGTGTCCGCCTGAGCGCCAGAGTAAAAGGCCAAGCGATGCCTACACTGGGAGATGGGAGTGTGCATAGAGTGCCATCCTAGGCTACGCACGCTTCTGAAGGGTTGTGGCTGTGTCTGCTTAGTTCGGCCTGGCAGCGTGAACCCAGGAATCGAACATGGAGTCCGGGAACGCAAGGCCCAAAGGCACCATCTCTCCCAAAGCTCTTCTTCCCTGATGCGACTGAAGCCTTGCTGAGGAAGCAGCAGCGAAGTGCTGTTCGCTCCAAGCCAAAGCCTCTGCGAAAGCACAGCATTCGCTGAGAAATGTTCTGCGGGCTGCTGCTTCTTGCCTGAGCCCAGCCTCGCGGTAGGAGAAACACGCATACAGCGAAAGCCTCTTTGCCTGGGCATCTCCCCTGGGAAAGCACAGCGTTCCTTGGAAAATCAGAGTTGGGTTTGGGGATGCTGCTGCTGCTTGCCTGGGCTAGTCTCCGCAGCTCGGTGGAAGATACCCGCATGGAGCGAAATACCCTTTGCCCTAGCATCCCCTCTGCCTGAGAGAGAAGCCAAGTGTGGGGAAGGCGCAGCACGCCTCCCCCGGAGAAGAGAAGGAGCCGTTGGCCTTGGGGTCGGGAAACGCTCGGGAAGCAGGATAGCCTGCCGTGGCACGAACAGCAGGCCAGTGGCAAGACAAGTGTCACCCGCTCTCTGTGCAGAGAGATGGAAGCCTGGCTGCTAAGGAGACATGAGGGGACGACTAGGGCAGGGTCGCGTGCTTCACTCAGAGGAGGGAGTCTGGGCAGAAGGCAGGCCTGTCCTGAGCCTCTGGTCCCAAGGGGACAGCATCTCCTTGGCCACCTGTCCCAAGGGCAGACTTGGACTTGCCACCAGGTGCCATACCCGGAACTCGCAGTAACAACCCCATGGAGAAACGTACAGTCAGATGCTGTCTTCCACCACGATGTGGCAGCGATGTGGGTGGCAGGGGGTGTGCCGGGGAAAGAGTGGAGACAGTCCCCCACAGTACCCCATCCCAGGGCACGGGCCGTGTGCAGGGATTCTGTCGCCTCCTCTCTCCTGTGGTGAAGGCACTGGCCTAGACCCCGAGTCTGCCTGAGCGCCAGAGCAAAAGGCAAAGCCTTACCTACCCCAGCAGATGGTATTGGGCATAGAGTGCCATGCTAGAACACGCACGCTGCAGCAGGGTTGTGACTGTGTCTGCTTACTTCGGCATAGCAAGGTGAACCCTGGGCGTGAACATAGAGCCCTGGAAAGCAAGGTCCAAGAGGCACCAGCTCTCCCGCGGCTCTTCTTCCCTGCCGCGGCAGAGCGAACACACAAAGCCTTGCTGAGGAAGCAGCAGTGAAGTGCGGTTTGTGCCAAGCTGAAAACCTCTGTGAAAGTATAGCAGTCGCTGGGACATCAGAGTGGGTTCTGTGGGCTGCTCTGGCTGCTTGTCTTAGCCTAGTATTCGCAGAACTGTGGGAGAAACCCGCACAGAGCGAAAGCCTCTTTGTCCGGCATCCCCTCTGGGAAAGCACATCATTCTTTGGGAAATCAGAGTCGGGTCTGTGGGATGCTCCTGTTGGCCTGAGCTGGTCTCCAAAGCACGGTGTAATAAACCCGCATGGATCGAAATCCTCTTTGCTTGGGCATCCCCTCTGCCTGAGAGTGATGCGCGGTTGCGCCTGCGGAAAGACCCTTAAGGAAAGGGACAGTGCGCTCCCCAGGAGCATGTCTGTGAAAGGTGCAGCACGCTGCCCGGGGAGAAGAACAGGAGCCGTTGGCCTTCTGGTCTGGAAACGGTTGCGAAGCAGGAGAGCAGGCCCTGGCAGGCACAGCGGCCAGTGGCAATACAAGTGTCACCCGCTCCCAGTGCAGAGAGACAGAAGCCTGGCTGCTAAGGAGAAAGGAGGGGATGATTACGGCAGGATGCGTGCTCCACTCTTAGGAAAGAGTCTGGGCAGAAAGCATGCCTGTCCTGAGCCTCTGGGCCCAAAGAGATAGCAGCTCTTTGGTCACCTGTCCCTGGGGCAGACATGCGCTAGCCACCAGGCGCCTACCCTGAACTCGCAGAAACAGCTCCCTGAAATAACGGGGAGTCAGATGCCGTCTTCCTCCAGGATGTGGAAGCGTGGATGAGGCGCGGGGTTGAAGGGGAAGGAGTGGCGACAGTCCCCCAAAGCTCCCTATTCAGTGCACTGGCCGTGTGCAGGGATCCTGTCACCTCTCCTTTCCTGTGGGGAAATCACTGGCCTAGTCCGCGAGTCCGCCTGAGCGCCAGAGCAAAAGGCCAAGCGATGCCTACACTGGGAGATGGTAGTGTGCATAGAGTGCCATCCTAGGCTACGCACGCCACTGCAGGGTTGTGGCTGTGTCTGCTTAGTTCGGCCTGGCAGGGTGAACCTAGGACGCGAACATGGAGCCCGGGAAAGCAAGGCCCTAGAGATACCAGCTCTCCCGCAGCTCTTCTTCCTTGACGCAACAGAGAGAATGACCAAAAACTTGCTGAGGAAGGAACAGTGAATTGCGGTTCGTGCCAAGATGAAAACCTCTGCGAAAGCATAGCAGTCGCTGGGAAATCAGAGTCGGTTTTGTGGGCTGCTGTTGCTGCTTGCATTAGCCTACTATTCGTAGTAGGTTTGGAGAAACCCGTATAGATGAAAGCCTCTTTGTTTGAGCATCCACTCTGGGAAAGCACAGCATTCTTTGGGAAATCAGAGTCCGGTCTGAGGGATACTCCTGTTTGCCTGAGCTGGTCTACTCAGCAGGGTCGAATCATCCCGCATGGAGCAAAATCCTCTTTCCCTGGGCATCCCCTCTGCCTGAGAGAGAAGCTCGATTGCGCCTGTGGGAAGAGCCTTAAGGAAATGACACGTTGTTCACTGCGCTCCCCAGGAGCATGTCTGTGGAAGGTGCAGCAAGCTGCCCAGGGAGAAGAACAACAGCCGTTGGCCTTCTGGTCCTAAAACGGTTGCGAAGCAGGAGAGCCGGCCCTGGCAGGCAAGGCGGCCAGTGGCAATACAAGTGTCACCTGATCCCAGTGCAGAGAGATAGAAGCCTGGCTGCTAAGGAGAAAGGAGGGGGTGATTACGGCAGGATGCCTGCTCCACTCTTAGGGAAGAGTCTGGGCAGAAAGCATGCCTGTCCTGAGCCTCTTGGCCCAAAGAGATAACAGCTCCTTGGTCACATATTCTTCCAGATGATTCAGCAGTAGCAGTTCTTGGTATTTATCCAAAGATGTTGAAATCTATACCCACAAAGGTGTCTCTAGTAGTTTTATTCATTACTGACAAAAGCTTGGAAGCAACCAAGATATCCTTCTATAGGAGAAAGGTCAAATAATGTGTATTATATGCAAACAATGGAATATTATTTAATGCTAGAGAAATGATTTACCACGCCATCAAAAGATATGGATATAAATATTTAATAAATATTTGATTTTCGGCTTCTACCAGTCTATCAATACTATTAGTATATTTTAACAGTATATGCTCAGCATTCACGAATTTACCTAATAAAATATTTTGGGTTCAATATTTTAAATACTTCAACCTCTATGATTATATTCCTAATAATTTTGAATTGGGGGAAATAAAACTTAATGTTTTGTAACATTTCTTATTGCAAAAGAGCTCAGTGAAATTTTAGAAAATAAAAATTTACAGAAAAAAAGTTTAATTTACTATTGCCAAATAATTTAAAACTTTACCTTCTATTCAAATACATATATTTTTCTAAATTGATTTATATGCTACTAAAACTAGAAGCTTTTAGTTATACTAGATTTCATATCATGCAATCAATGCCAGAAAGCCATCTGGCGATGACTTGTCTTAAATAGAGTTAAGATGGGAGTTATTACAATGCAAGATGGAAACAAAGATAGTATAACAATTGAGTGTTACATAACTTTTCTGTTTTGATCAAGTTACTAATCTACAAAAGGCTTTTTCTGGTGACAGACTTGGGAATTTAACAAAACTTTTAAACTAGCATGTGCGACTCATTCCTAGAAAACAACACAATCAATAACACTTTATTTAGATGAAATCATGACTATTTCTCCATTTGAATTAAAAAGGTAGCAACCCCAATAAGTTTATTGAACATGAAAAGTTGAAATGCTATAATGCTCCTAAGGAATTAAATGATCCAGTCATGAATTACAAAAAAAGGATATAAATTACCAAAGTGTTTGTATAACTGGAATGTACAACTGCCCATTATTGTTCAATAGTGTAGGCTTGTACAAGAACTCTATAAAAGAACTCCACTTCTAAACCGTGGAAAATATGTTCCCTTTCCCCCTATATTCAACTATTAAGCCATTCATTTAGCTTTTAAAATATACACTTAATACAGGCTTTTTACTCATTTGAACAGGCAGCAGGGCTCTATTCTTATTGCTTACATCTGAAGGATAGACGTCTAGCGTAAGAGGTAAAGCCCATAAAGGAGCCCAATAATAACAACAAAATACAGTATAGTGATTCCTTACAATCTTGCAGCTACCTTTCTGAGAATACTTCAATTAATAAAACATATAAAATACCTGACCACAAAGAGCTTACATTCTTTTGAAATACAATAGTGAAATAAGCCAATAATAGAGGGGCACCTCGGTGGCTCAGTCCATTGAGTGACTGCCTCTGGCTTGGTTCATGATCTCAGGTTCCTGGGATGTAAATCCCCAGCAGGCTTTCTAGGCAGTGGGGTGTTTTCTTCTTCCTCTGCGCCCCCTCCCAATTCTCTCTCTCTCTGTCTCCAATAACAAAATAAACCAGTAATAGAATAATGATTGATGGTTGATGGTGATAAGTGTTACAAAGAAATACAAGAAAGGTAAAAGCCATTGGAGAATGCTGGGAGGAAAGTTAATTTTATTTTGTGTTGGGTGGTTATATCTCATTTATGAGATGTTATTTGCACAAAGACCCAGGAAGTGAAGGAGGGTGTTATACACATATTAAAGGAAAAGATTGCTCTAGGCAGAGCAAGTAAGTATATAGACTTTTTGTGAACAGCTGGTCTGTTACTTTTGAGGAAAAGCAAGGTGGCCAATGAGTTCATAGTGGTGGAGAGAGGAAGAACGTATTGATGCATGACCTTCTAGTACATTGAAACGCCTTCAGTTTTTATTTAATATGAAATGGGAAGATACCAAAAGACTTTCGACAGCAGAATAAAATCAGCTGATTTGATTTTTAGGTTAAGTTGCTGTACCAAAATAAATTTGAAGGGAGAAAGGAGTGCAGTATGTGTGGAAGTGGGGTTATCAATCAAGTCAATAATTCAGGAACATATGATGGTGTTTTTAGCATGCTGGGTGGTAATAGAAGTGGTGAGGTATGGTTTTTATTTTGTATATATTTTGATGGTGAATATTCTGGTGAACAGGATGGAGTATGTGCAGGACAGACAATATCAACATTTATTTTACCTGCACAAACAGAAGGGTGGAGTCTTCATTCCCTGATATGGAGAGAACTCTGAGTTCAAATGTTCTTTCTGATTAAATGGCATAGTGATGATGAGGATTTAGTCAGAGAGTGAAAGAGAGCAGTAAGCATAGTGTTAAGCAGTAAGACATTATAATACATTTGAACATCAATAAACGTTGTGTTGGATCATCTGTTTATGTGAGTAAATAAATAAAGCTTCCTGGGGTTCTGATAGAGGTAAAGAAGACTAGTATATGATCCAAAGGTGCACGTGCACCAAATGTTTATAGCAGCAATATCCACAATAGCCAAACTATGGAAAGAACCTAGATGTCCATCAACAAAAGAATGGTATATATTCCATCATATATATATATATATATATATATATATATATATATATATGATGGAATACTATGCAGCCATCAAAAGAAATGAAATCTTGCCATTTGCGATGACATGGATGGAACTAGAGGTTAGTATGCTTAGCAAAATAAGTCAACCAGAGAAAGATACTATCATATGATCTCCCTGATATGAGGAAATGGAGGTGCAATATGGGGGGTTTGGGGGACAGGAAAAGAGTAAATGAAACAAGATGGGATCAGGAGGGAGACAAACAATAAGAGACTCTTAATCTCACAAAACAAACTGAGAGTTTCCAGGGGGGGTGGGAGGGTAGGGAGAGGGTGGTGGGGTTATGAACATTGGGGAGGGTATGTGCTGTGGTGAGTGCTGTTAAGTGTGTAAACCTGGCGACTCACAGACCTGTACCCCTGGGGCTAATAATACATTATATGTTAATTTAAAAAAAAAGAAGAAGAAGAAGACTACTATAAATCAAATGCTATGGCTTTCAGCAAAGAGTGTGTAATCAGGCATATTTTATTAAAGTAACCAAGTAAAATGATGGTCGAAAATTGGAATAACAGAAAACATAATAATCAGAAATTTTAAAAAGAGATATGGGACAGTGTAGAGAATATAGTCAATGATATTATAATAGTGTTATATGGTGACAGATGGTGGCTATATTTGTAGTGATCATAGAAAAATGTATGGAGATATTGAAAACCTGAGACCAATGGAACACTGAATATCAACTATACTCAAATAAAAGAATAGTAAAAATAAAACATTTTAATTTAAAAAGATAAAAAGAGGGACAAGAATTTGAAAAGTGAATTTCAAAAAGAGTAAAGATGAGGCTAAGACATACTCTGAACCTTGAGGAAAACACCATTTTGAAAATTCTTTCCATTTTGAGAAAACTCAAATGAATCAATACAATAAAAGTACCTATTTTAACTGAGAGATGTAATAAATGCTCAAGAAATATTTTTATGACAGGATTATTCTTCCCTATGAAACAGCATACAGAAACCAGGGGAAACACCTGGATGCAAATTAAACTATACTGAAAATAAGAATTAGGAAAAAGATAAATGATGAAAGTTAAGAAAATTAGACCTGCGACAGAGACCTAGTGAAGAGAACTTTTAGCTTGTAGATTAATGTTTTTGAGGATAATCTAGAGTTCATAACTGCCTTTAGACAGGCTGGTTGTAGGTAGTTTAGGCAGGCCCCTAGGACATGCCTACTTTGGGCAGGTGGTGTTGGAGGAGGCCATTAGGCTGGACAAAGACAAATCCAACCATTCGACTAAAGTGTCTGTGAAGATGTTGAAGTCAGATGCAACAGAGAAAAACCTGTCAAACCTAATCTCAGAAATGGAGATGATGATGATTGGACAGCACAAGGACACCATCAACCTGCTGGGTCCTGCACTCAGGATGGTCCTTTGAACACTCTCATGGAATATGCCTCCAAAGACAACATACAGGAGTACCTGCAGGAAGAGGCCTCCTGACCTGGAGTACTGTTACAATATCAGCCACAATGCAGCAGAGCAACTCTCCTCCAAGGACCTGCTATCCTGTGCCTATCAGGTAGCCTGAGGCATGGAGTACCTTGCCTCCAAGAAGTGCATACACCAAGACCTGGCCACCAGGGAAGTGCTGGTGACAAAGGACAACATGATGAAGATCTCAGACTTCAGCCTTGCCAGAGATATCACCACATCAGTTACTATAAAAAGACAACCAACAGTGGACTGCCTGTGAAGTGGATGGTCCCTAAGGCCATGTTTCACCAGATCTACATCCACCAGAGTGACTTCTGGTCTTCTGGGGTGATCCTGTGCAAAATCTTCACTCTGGAAGCCTCCATATCCTGGAGTGCCTGTAGAGGTGGTTTTCAAGCTGCTGAAGGAGTCATTTGATGGATAAGCCAATAAGTGCACCAGAGAGTTCTACACAATAATGAGGGGTGGCTGGCATGTGGTACCTTCAAGCTGCTGGTAGAAGACCTGGATCATACTGTGACCTTGACCTCCAACCATGAGTACCCGGACCTGTCCTTGGCCCTGGAACAATACTGTCTATGCTTTCCCAACACCCAAAGCTCCACTTGCTCCTCAGAGAATAATTCCACCTTCTCTCATGAGCCGTTGCCCAGGGAGGCCTATCTGCCCTGACACCCAGCCCAGCTTGCCAATGGTGGACTCAAATGACTAGTATCCCCATTACTCCTGTCCAGATTCCATCATAAGCTGTAACCCTTTCCCCCCCACCCTCCCTGCAAGACTCACTGCCTTCTCCTTTGTCCATTTCCTACTGGCAGGAGCCAGCTGCCTGCCTGAGGCCTTCACCCCTTGAAGTTCACCTCTCTTCCCCTTCCTCTTCCTCCTCCTTACAACCTGCTCATGAAAGAAAGGCACAGAGAGGCAGGTACTTGCTCGTGGATACTTCCTTCCCTCCCATATGTTGGACCAAGACCCCTCCCTGGTATCTGCTACTGCCTGGACGTCGAGGGAATGGGAGATGAGGCATGCCAGTGAAAGGTGTGGGAGCTTTCCTGTTTTGGTTTTGTCTGCTTAGCAGAACATGTAAGACTGAGTTCTGGTGGCAGGGACCTAGTCCTTGGGGCTATAGCACTAGCGAGGGGAGGTCAACTGCTCTGGGCCTTGGCTAAGAGCAACCCCTGCTCCAGAGATATGGTGCCAAGGGCTTATTAATTTTGATACTAATTTGCTTTGCTGACCAAATACCTGGTATCAAAATATGGGAAGGCAAAGACTGGAAGCAGTGTTGTGACCATGGGGTCCAGCCCCAAACTATGAAGAAAACACAAAGTGTATAAATCTGAGTGTGTATTTACACACCTTTGTAAATAGGTTGTTATCAAAGATTTAATCAATGGGTAATATGCTCCCCGTGGCTGGGAAGCATCAGTTGCCATATATTAAAAACAAAGAAAAGAGGTGTCTGGGTGGCTTCCTCCATAAGTGTCCCTTCTTTTCAGGTCATGGCCCCAGGGTCTTGGGATGGAGCCCCACATCAGGCTCTCTGCTCAGTGGGAAACCTGCTTCTCCTTTTCCCTCTGCCCTGCTTATAATTCCTCTTCCTGTCTCTCTGTCTGTCAAATAAATAAAATATTAAAAAAAAGAAAGAAACAAAATGTTTTTAAAAGGTCTTTTTAAAAAAAATTTTCTAGGGGTGCCTGGATGATTCAGTTGTTTAAGCAGATGTTTGCCTTTGGCTGAGGTCATGATTCCAGTGTACAGGAATCCAGCCCGGCATGGGACTACTTGCACCCCAAGGAGCTTGCTTCTTCCTCTCCCTTTGCACGTGATTCCTCCCGCTTGTGTGCTTCCTCTCTCTCTCTCTCTCTCTCTTGCTTTCAATAAACAAAATAAAATCTTTTACCAAATAAATAAATAAATAAATAAAGTTCTAAACCTACTTTCAGTTTAGGACCCTTAACAAAAATTGCTACTGATTCATTAAAAAAAAAAAAAAAAAAGAAAGATAATTTAGAAAGATGCTTCCAGAGCGAAAAAGCTGTTTTTTTTCAGGATTAAATATAGAAGTGCTTTATAAAGTAAAAGAAAAAATATGCTATATTAACACTAATCATACTATAACCTTGTTGGTTATATCAAGATAATGAAAAGTGATTTTAAAGCCAATTTCATTATCAGACATAAAGATCAAGTCAAAATTCCAGAAGAGTAAAAGGATGAATTCATCAGGGAGTATAATAATTCTTGACTTTTAATACTTAATTACAGATTTGGGGATATATAGGGAAAAACTAAGAACAAAAATCATAACTTCTACCTTAGAAGAGAAATGGAAAAAAGTTTCAACACCTTTATTTTAAGATTATATAGACAAATGGTCATCAAATTGGTAAGATATGTAAGACTTGAACAAAATTATCAACTAACTAGATATGCTTGATATTACAGAACACTCCCAACAACCACAGACGACATATATCTTAAGCCATGATTTTCTTTGCAAAGGTCAACATTGATAATGTTCTAGTCATACCTCCGTGTACCAGGAAAGAAGTAGCATATTTCTTGAAAGACACAGCTATCAAAGCTCCATTGAGAAACCGTAAAGATGGAGAAGGGCTTTGCAAATTATATATCTGATAATGGACATCAACTCTGATTATTAAAAAATGAATAAAAATAAAAAACCTTACTAATAACCAAATAGAGTATCCAATTTTACATGTGAAGAAAATTATTGAAGACACATGTCACCAAAAGGATATGGATGGCTTATGAGCACATGACAAATTTCTCAACATTTAGACATTAAAGAAATACAAATTATAATCATGAGACATGCTTACATATCTATTAGAATGGCTAAAATTATAAAGGCTAATTGTACTTCGTCTGAGCTAGATTGAGAAGCAACAAAAAATCTAAACTGTTGTTGGCATATATCATGATACCACCACTTTGGAAAATAGTTTGAAAATTTTTTTAAATGCAAACTATGTTGCAGTTACACAAATAGCCATTTTAATTCTAGGCATTTAACCAAGAGAAACAAACCCTATGTTTGTACAAGTACTTGTATATGAATTTCATAGCAGCTTTATTTTTAAGAATTGAAAACAGTGGTAATGTTCATCAATGTCCATCAATAGAGCAAAGACAAATTATGATCTATTCATTAAAGAGATTACTATTCAACATAAAAATGAACTATTTACAATTGGAGATTCTCAAAGTAATGGTGCTGAGAAAAGAAAAGCCAGGCAATGAATAGTATATACTGTGTGATTCCATGACTATAAAAAAATCTAGAAAATACAAATTTATATATAGTCACAGTCATCAAATATATTGGTGTGATTTTAGTGCCTCCTTCTGTGCTCCCATAGATTCCTACACTTGGATCTCTGAGCATTTGTTACACCATGTGAAAATATGAACTCTTTTTCTTTATTCTGTCTTACTAGAATAAGAATCCTTGAAATTTTATGGACATTTGAACTCTCAGTTATTAGCAGAAATTCTATCACACAGTAAGTTTCCAAATATAAAAGCTAGAGTTTTACAATGACTTCTAAGCTTTTACATGATCTAGCCACTCATTTAACATCTGTGACCTCTTTCCCTGCTACTCTTCAGTCCCTCACAGTGGCCTCCTTGCTATTCCTCAGATATGCCAGGCACAATCCAACCTTACGGCCTTCAAGATAGCCAATTCCTTTGTCTGGAGTGACCTTATTGGTGATAGTTCTGGGCAAATTCATCACCTTTCCATACCTTTGTTCAATTGTCAGCTTCATTGTAACTACCCTGATCTTCCTATTAAAATTCATAACTCCCCATCCCCTGCCTAGCAACCTTGATTTTTCTCACCCTGATCTAATTTTTCTTTTTCCCTATTGTACTCATCATTTTTGAATGCACTATGCAATTTTTATTAAGGTTTATAGCTTTTAATTGTCTCACCCATTAAAATAAAAGTTCTACAAAGCCAAGTATTTCATTTACCAGTGTAGTCTGAAGTAATATCTGCCATATAATAGGTTCAGTAAACAATTGGTAAATTTCAGAAAAAATTAATGTTGAGAGTATACTGAATTTCATAAGTCATTTCAATATTTTTTTCCAAAAAATAAACTATGTAAAACATACCTTAAATTTACTTTCAAAATATTTTATAGCATATAATTGACAATATACATAAGCCTTAAAGAAACAATCATATAAATAACCATTTCATACCTACTTAAAAATTGCATAATACCACACTCCTAGATCCTCTCTGAATGCTCTAAAATAGCCCTTCAAAAGAAATACATTTTTAAAAATAACAGATTTTTTGGCAAATAATTTAATAAAATAAAAGTTTCATTCATCTATGTAGATCATAATAAATGTTTTTAATAAGCATTAAATTATAACTTTGAAGTGTACTAAAATGAAACCACCTGCTAAGGGTGAGAGAACAAAAATAAACATCATTTTTCCAAATAAGAGGAATTTATTACCTTTGAATCAAAGCATGTGGATTTGTTCAAACTGGCAATAAAGGAATATGGAAACACAAACCATAGAAAGTCATATTTTAGATTTCTAAAAGATTTCATAGTAAAGAGTATACATTTTTTAAATGCTACATAATGCTACATAATGACAAGATGACAGGTTATGACAAATCGCATTTTAAAAGCTCTACTCATAATGGAACGGAAGGTGTCATTTCCCTATAATTTTATATATGTCATTAATTTACTATATCTGGATACAACACATTACCAAACAGATGTTCATCAAAGACTAAATCATTTTTAATGGAACATAATATTTTGAACCTACATCTATTAATCATTTTTTTCGATCTAACATTTATAGTCTCGCTAAACATTTTATCAGTTGTAGACAAAATTTAAAAAAAATAGGATAAAAAGTCGTGTTTGGAAAAGTAGATTTTCTTTGAAATTTGCATTTAAATGAAAATATTTGCTGATATTTTTAAAACTTTAAATGTAATTTTATATATATCTGACCTATCAGATGATATAAAATTTTTGGAGAAAATATGACATATTTTTTTATCTTGGTTGAAGGTATTAATAAAGAGCAACTGTTTGTATTATTTGTATTGTAATATCTTAGTTAATAAACATGAATAACTGGTATAAAATATGGTTTTTTTTACATTTTATTTATTTACTTGACAGAGATCACAGAAAGGCAAAGAGGCAGGCAGAGAGAGAGGAATGGAAGCAGGATCCCTGCTGAGAAGAGAGCCCACTGTGGGTCTTCATCCCTGGAACCTGGAATCATAACCTGAGCCGAAGGCAGAGATTTTAACCCACTGAGCCACCCAGGCGCCCTAAAATATGTTTTTTTTTATATAGAATTATAGTTCTTGCCAATATATGGAACTAGCTGGAACTGAACGCCTCCTTCAAAGTCAGCTCTGGAGAAATTATGCAAGTGTAATATGGAACTATTTCGGATATTAACCAAAAACAAAGAAATGATGATAAATTCCTTAAAAGACTCAAAGTTGCTCTTCACTGGTATGTTTCAAGCTCTATTCCTGGTGTGAGGACAGTTTTTAACAGGCCTGTCACTGTAGAAATCAGCTGGATGTTTAGAGGCTATCAGAACTCTACAAAAACCTTGAAGGGGTAAAGACTTGAAAATTCTTTAGAGAGATTAGCTCCCTAAGGCATTATTCATCCACACATTTTCCTCCAAACAATTAAGGCTGATGGATGAGGGGCACCTGAGGGGCTCTCTCATCACATGGGTGGTGGGTTAAGCCTCTGCCTTCACCTCAAGTCATGGTCTCTGGTCCTGGGATCCAGCATCACAACGGGCTCTGCTCAAAAGGAAGACTGTTTCCCTCCATGCTTGCCTG
Source organism: Mustela lutreola (assembly GCF_030435805.1). Classification (NCBI taxonomy): domain Eukaryota; kingdom Metazoa; phylum Chordata; class Mammalia; order Carnivora; family Mustelidae; genus Mustela; species Mustela lutreola. The sequence goes on from NC_081307.1 coordinate 1,274,979, forward strand.
CCTCTCTGCTTACTTGTGATCTCTCTCTCTCTCTCTCTCTCTCTCCTCTCTGTGTCCAATAAATAAATAAAATCTTTAAAAAAAGGCTGATGGATGCTAAATTATGAAAACTGCTCCCTCCAAATGATGCTTCTTCATAAGGATTTAAGAATTTAAAATTGTAAGAATTTGAAATTGAAACTTGTTCGTAGGATTTAACTTATAGAATAACATCAAGTGAAGGCAGTTATTATTAGTTCTGAAGTATTTGTGATTCTGAATTCTTGGCTTCATTAGTAAATTTATTTTTAATAAATTATTATTTAATATATAATAATATATAATATATATAATAAATTCATTCATTTGTTTATTATTTATTTATTTATTTATTATTTAATATTATTATTTATTCATTTATTAACTCAAACAGAAGAATATGAATGACCTAATTGAAAAATTGTCAAGGACTGGAACAGACACCTCACTGAAGAAGATATTGAGATGGCAATAATGATATGAAAAGATGCTGTGATGATCCACAGCATGTCTAATTAAGGAATTATAACTTAAAAGAACAATGAGGGGCGCCTGGATGGCTCAGTGGGTTAAGCCACTGCCTTTGGCTCAGGTCATGATCTCAGGGTCCTGGGATCGAGTTCCACGTTGGGCTCTCTGCTCACCAGGAGCCTGCTTCCCTTTCTCTCTCTCTCTGACTGCCTCTCCGTCTTCTTGTGATCTCTCTCTGTCAAATAAATAAATAAAATCTTTTTTTAAAAAAAAATAAATAAAACAATGATATATCACTACACATCTATTAGAATGGCTAAAATCCAAAATACTGCCAACATAAAATGCTTTTGACGATCAGGAACAAGAGAAACTCTCATTCATTCTGGTGAGAACACCAAAATGGTGCTACCACTTTGGAAGACAGTTGGGCAGTTTCTTACAAAACTAAACATATTCTTACCATATGATCCAACAATCGTGCTCCTTGGTACTCACCCAAAAGAGCGAAAACTTTGTGTACACAGAATCCTGCATATAAACCTGTGCTTGTAACAGCTTTACCCATAAGTGCCAAGAGTTGGAAGTAACCAAGATGTCCTTCAGGAGGAGAATGGATAGATAAACTGTGGTCCATTGAAACAATGGGATATGATTCAGTGATAAAGAGAAATGGCTATCAAGCAATGAAAAGACATGGAACAAACTTAAAATCCGTCATAATAAGTGAAAGAAGTCAATTTGAAAAAGTTTAATGTTGCAAGGTTCCAATTATATGACCTTCTAGAAAAGGCAGAACTATGCAAATGGTATAAAGGTCAGCGTTTTGTAGCACTTAGGAGAGGAGCAGGATGAGCAGGCAGAGCACAGAGGATTTTTAGGCCAGTGAAAATGTTCTGTATGACATGTATGATATTTTAGATATATATCGCTACACAGTTGTCAAAATGCATAAGATACTATACCAAGAGAGAACTCTATGAGAAAAGTTTTTCTTAAGATTTTATTTATTTATTTGACAGGCATCAAAGCAGGCAGAGAGGCAGGCGGGGAAAGCAGGGGTTGGGGGAAAGCAGGCTCCCTGCCAAGCAGAGAGTGTGGTCTGGGGCTCGATCCCAGGACCATGAGATTATGACCTGAGCTGAAGGCAGAAGCCTTAACACACTGAGCCACCCTGGTGCCCCACCAAGAGTAAACTCTAATGTAAACTGTGGACTTTGGGGTGATAATGATGTGTCAGTGTAGGGTCAGTGAGCGTGAAAAATTATCACCGTGGTACAGGATGTGGATAATGGGGAAGGCTGTGTGTATGTGGGGAAAGGGAATTTTATTTTGATCCCAAAACTACTCTAAAAAATGCAGTCTGTTAAAAAAAAAAAACTTTATAATGCAATATAATACAGAACAAGAATGAATATCAAGAGAGATATAATGTTTAAAGGGAACGAAGAACTTCAGTAATGTGTACCTACGGATTTTGATGCACATTAGTAGGAAGTTCACATTGTCATTAGCAATTCTTTATCTGTGAAGTAGAAGTAACATAAAGAGTGATGAAAACTCAAAAACGCAAAATTTAAAAAATGCCATCTATGGGCTCCTAAAAAATGGAACAAAATTTGCTTGGCTTTTTAAGCATTGTGGGGAATGAAGGGACAGAATTTAAATACAGCTTTATAAAAGATTGGATAATATGTTTCTACAAAGAAGGATCCTCTGAGTAACATAGAAATAAACATGGTAGCAGAAAGTGGAAAAAAGTTACATCTCTTGTGAGCTCCCGTTCTCTGAAACCCTGTCACTTAGTGGAGACAGTAACTGTTCGATGAATAGCAAATGATAGTCTTTCAGATTCCCGGGATTTTCACTAAGAATCGTGAATGGATTTTTTAAAAAAATATGTAAAGAATGTCTACAGTGCAAGTACCTGCAAATAACTGACATATTGGAGATAATACTTTAATCAGCAGAGAAGGTCAAAATGACAAAGTTCCAGGGTCAGAGTAAACCTATGGGATTAAAAAATAAAAAATAAAAAATTTAAAAAAAGATTTTTTTGAGAGGACTTTTTTTTTTAAAGGACTTTAAACAAAAGTCCTTTTTAAGAGACAGTTGGCTGTTTAAACCAAAAGTACAACTCACTGAGAGAATCGCTGCATTATTTATTGGGGTAGAAAGGACCTGAATGTAGAAAGACCCATTCTGCAGAGGAAAAAATAGAATCCCTGACAGGCCTCATGCCTTGCACAGCCAGTGGCTAGAATCCCTGCCTCATGAGACCCTGTGCTACCAGGCCGCTAGAACCATCTCAACTATGATAGTCTATCTTGGAAGCCAGCAAGTGTTTGCCCAGTTAAGAGCACGGTAACAGTCAGTCACGTTATGTTATAATGACTGTCGATATCTTTAAAAGCCTTGTCAAGTTCCTTTTTGAGTAACCCTCACCTCACCCTTAGAGAAATTTATCTGTGGTTCACCTCTTTGAAATACCTCATTGTTGTTCCACATTTACCATAGCCAAAAAAAAAAAAAAAAAAGCTTTTTATTAACAAAGTGTTCAGAAGGGGGCGCCACTGTAAACAATGAGAGTTTTCGCTGCTGGGACAACTTTGATGCAGAAACAGCTGAAAGCAATCAGGTCAGACAGTGCCAAGGGCTGGAGGGATTTCAAGTTTGCTACTAAAGGTATGACATTCTCCTAAGACATGCGTGTGACTTGATCAATATATTTATATATTTATATTTGAAGAAGAAGGAATTATTTGATGCAGCAAATCCACGTTGATTAAAAATTACCAGATAGGGGGGCTCCTGGGTGGCTCAGTGCTTTAGGCCTCTGCCTTCGGCTCAGGTCATGATTTCAGGGTCCTGTGATGGAGCCCCACATCAGGCTCTCTGCTCAGCGGGGAGCCTGCTTCCCCCTCTCTCTCTGCCTGCCTCTCTACCTACTTGTGTTCTGTCAATTGGGTAAATAAGATCTTTAAAAAAAGAATTACTAGGTGTGAAATACATCGAGGGTATGGGAAGGAAAATGATTTCACCTGATCAGACAAGGAAGTGGTTGAAGCCTCAATTAAAGTGCTATAAAAAGAGTAAAGACCTGGGAAATATATGGAGAAAAAATCCCTAGAAAAACAGCAATAATAACAGGCTGCTCTTTATTGATCCAGATCCTGCGGTAGGCCAGGAAGAGCTGGTTTTAACCAGAGGATGATCTCCATTTGTCTTCATGATCTGGCATTTCCTGAAAGCCACGCATGGGGCTCTGCACTAGAGCTGCAAATGCTGGAGGGCCCTCACTGTCCCTTTTCTCTTCTCAGGGGGACAACGGGCATGTCCATGGTGCAGTGTGACAGGCTTTACCACAGGGAGATTAAAGACTGCCAAGGGTAGGTTGGAGCTGGGAAAAGCCACTTAGGAACAGATTTTCAGGGGAGATGATAGACAAGGGCAAAGCGAAGAATGAGGATGAGTGTGTCAAGTTTCAAAGTGCCAGGAGGCAGCACAGTGCATTCGGGAAACTACAGCAACTTCATGACAACCGACAGCTGATCTCACAGCATCACCTGGGGATGGAGGCTGAGCCCCGGGGTTAACACTGGGGCTGAGATGGTTTGTATACTATGCCGAGGAGGTGAGGTACTACACTGTGGGGGCACAGGGAGCTACCGGAGGATTTCAAATATCAGAATCGTAACCAGAATAGAGTATTTAATTGCATCCTAGCTTTCATCAAGGGTAAGATGCACTATAGTTTATGTTCGACTAAGAAAGAGAAATGCTGTCAGTTAAACTAGGATATGTCCTTAAGTGCAAGGTGAGTGCCACCTTAAGAGATATTAAAATGGGGGGGAGGACAAATTTTAGAATAAGTAAACTGTAGTACTAGAATAATTAAGAAAGGTCGAACATTTGGATCAACAAAATACTTGATTATTGCTTACCATGTGCACCAAACTATATTAAGTCTTAGAACAAGAGACATTCTCATCTTGATGCCCCGCAGCTGTTAGACCCAAGGTACAGAGGGCAGTAGCCAACGACCAGCAGGCCCCAAGTGCCATGTGCAGACTCTAAGAGCAACTGCCTTTGAGAGAGGAAACGGTTGAGAGTGGGCTTTCTGAGGTAGAGAATTATTAGCTGGGAAAGTTGGAAAATTGACACAGAATCGGAATTGATGCCCCTACATGACAGAGTTGGTGAAACTTCCCTTCTCAGAGATCTTGAGGCTCCTCAGAAATGTATTTTTCATTTTGGACGGAACATTCAGGATAAATATGATCTGTTCGAGTTCCTGGTTCTCTCATCAGGACTGTTTCTTAGGCTTCAGTGGCAAAAGAAAGGGTTTTGATAGTCCAGAGTAAATCCTGACAAAAGCAAAGCACGGTATCTATGAAAAACTAACCACTCAGAAGAGAACAACAGATAAAAGGCCAGGCCGACCTGACCCTGCAGGATAGGTAAGGTTGGTCTGGCAACAGGGGTAGAGGGGAAGTACCCATCTCCTACTAGAAGAGCTAGAGAAGACCCCTTCCCGAGAGACCACCAGGAGAGGAGAGCAGTAGGTGCTGATGATGAAGAATATTTTAATCAGCAGAGAAGGTCAAAATGACAAAGTTCCAGGATCAGAGTAAACCTATGGGATTAAAAAATAAAAAATAAAAAAAAAGGTTTTTTTGAAAGGACTTTTTTTTTTAAACGACTTTAAACAAAAGTCCTTTTTAATAGCCAGTTGGCTGTTTAAACCAAAAGTACAACTCACTGAGAGAATCGCCGCATTATTTATTGGGGTAGAAAGGACCTGGAATGTAGAAAGACCCATTCTGCAGAGGAAAAAATAGAATCACTAACAGGCCTCATGCCTTGCACAGCCAGTGGCTAGAATCCCTACCTCATGAGACCATTTTAAAAGCTGTACTCATAATGGAACGGAAGGTGTCCTTTCCCTATAATTATATATATGTCATTAATTTGCTGCAAATCCCAGTAGCACTGGGAGCAGAAACCGGGGCCAAAGAGTAAGCACCCTGTTTGACAAGAGGGACCAGCCACCGCTTCTTCAGATGCAGGGGGAGCCCTGGCGTGCTGACTCCTCCCTTCTTCCTTTCCCCTTTCCTCCCTCCCTCCCTCTTCCCTTCCCCTCTCTCCTTCCCTGGTGGTGCCCTTTCCCGATGCCCACTTCATCCCTTTTCCTTTCTTACATGCCTGTCTTCTAGAGTTTCTTCTCTCCTCCCAATTACTTCCCTTCGTCTGAATCTCCTCTTTGGTCCCTTTCTCCCTGCTCTAGGCTCCTCCTCCCCTTCCCTGGCCCCTGTTCAGCTCCATCCAGACTGCAGGCAGAGCTGGACTAACATGCTCCCTCACTAGCTCAGCCATCCTCCAGAGAAGTCACTCTTCGGTGCCCACCTTCCTGATCCCCTGGTCCTTTCTCCACTTATTCAGCTATTGCTCTGAAGTCTGAGGAGGACAGAGCGGGGCTGCTACAGAATCAGGCCAGAGGAGAAACCAAACCATGTGTCCACACTGTCCCCCAGTACTGCTGCTCTGAGAGCTTTCGGAGTCCTCAACAGGGTTAGGATTTTAGGGGCTTCTTCAGAACTGGAAGTGAAAATAGCCATAGTTCAAAAGAAAAGCTATGACCCCCACACAAAAATAATAATCACAAATGAAAACTAAGTTAAATCTGAAGTCCCAAAGTCAAAGAATTGCCTTGAATCTGTCACTGGAAAGCACCCAAGGCCTCACTCTCTGGGTTCTGGGTGCCCTGGGAATGGCAGGAATCTCTGACCCCCTTCCCTCTTCATTCACTCCCAAAGAACGTCCTCTGAGGTGGTCTTCAAACTTCGTCTGAGAAAACTGTCTCTGGGAACTGTAGGCCCTTGGCTGCTGGGACAAATGAGGGTGATGTCAGGACCTGATGGGAAGCTTTACCAGGAGATGGTGGCTTCTGGATGCAGTCCTCAGGTCCCATGGTCTGGGTGAGATCTAGGTCTTTGAGTGTAGGAGGACAGATGAGATTTCAGATTTTGAGTTTATTCTGGGATGATTAGTGCTTTGGAGGGCATTGGGTGAAGGTATTTTGCACACGGGAAGGACACAAATTTGGGGAGCCAGAGAGTGGACTGTTAAGAGCTGACCTGCATTTCCCCCAGAAACCTTGCTGCTGTCCTTATCTCTGGTACCACAGAACGTGACCTTATTTGGAACTAGAGTCCTTACAGATGCAATCACATTACAGTGAGGTCCTTAGAGTGGGCCCTAATCTCCTGTAATTGACCTCCTTATGTAAAGGGAAAATCTGGACAGAGAGATGCCCCTACTGTCAGTGGTGGGCAGTGCATGAACTTCTAGAACCCTGACAGTAGTGGAAAACAGACTCAGGCTGGGCACTAGGTAAATGGGAGCTCTAGTGGAATTTCAGATGAAGATGCTGTGGACCTCGGCTTCCCAGGTCATAGTGACGTTAGGATTTCAAATTCAAGTCAGAGATGAAAGAAACATCTGGACTCGGTCCTCAGGTACACGCAGTATTCTGAACTGAGGCTAGAACCAGAGACCATTCTAATGAAAGGCCCCCGAGGTGGGCTCTCACAGGTGGGCTCCGACTCAGTTTCCTGTATATTCATTCATGAAATCGCTCTGCGGGTCAACATGCAGAACAAAACCTTTTAATAAAAGTGACAATGAGGAGAGAAAAGGGAGGCCAGAAGGCATGTGAATGTGGAGACAGGAAGAGCCAGGGAGGGGCGGAAAAACCTAGAATCCCTCCCTGCGCTCCTTGCTGCCAGGGAGGTCTGAGGGACTAGTTTCCACCTGGGATCCCAAGTCCAGAACAAAAGTGGCGGGGCCACGACATGGGATGAGGGAAGGGGGTCCTCAGCACCCACGCGTGAGGGTGCCAAATGATGGGGGCTATTGCGCTCGCTGGCGGGGGGCACCTCGCATGGCTCCGTCCCCAGCCTGACCCCGTGGGGTCCCGGGTGCAGCGTGTCGTCCGGGTTTGTCCCGCTGCCCCGGGGGTCGCTGGAGGCTGGGTCCCGACACCCCCGCGAGCTTGCGGCCCGCGCTTTCTGCTCCAGATGACGGCGCGGCAGGGTGTCACTTTACCTGCACGCAGAGGGTCCTCTGGAGAAGCCATGGGGCGGGGCGGGACAGCGCAGCCTCAGGGGCTGCGCTGGAGCGCGGGAGTGCAGGGGCGGCAAGCCAGGCGGTCCTGAGTCTCGACTTGGCCACAGCACAGCACCATGGCCCTGCGCGCCCCTCCTCCGCCAGCCCCTCCACCTCCTCTCAGACTCTCTGCCGCGACCTCTGCGAGCTCACTTCCCGCTTCTGCAATTAGCAAAGCCCCTTCTCCGGGCCGCCCCCGCCCCTTCCCCCTCCGTCCTGAGGCGCGGGCCCGGGGCACGGGCGCCAGCGAAGCACCGGGGGCCTGCCAGCGTGGCCAGTGCCAGCGCTGGGCAGCCTCCTAGCCTGGCTCCCCAAGCGGGTGTCCGAGTGCTGCCTGGCTGCGAAAAGATCATCAGCCCGAAACCGTGGCTGCACTCTCAGGTCACTTCGCTGGCTTCCTGATTGTGCCCAAAGCCGGGAACCAGCTTCCCCAGCACAGGCCTGGGCTGAGATGCCTGCCCGCGATCTGTTTGAGCAGTCTCCTGGTCTCCAGGCAGGGTCCGACATTGCATGATGGCACGCGCGAATCACTTCAACCTGGATGTTTGGGTTTTTTGTTTGTTTTTTGGTTATTGGTTATTACAGGACCTCCATGGTAGGTGCTCCACAAAGGGAGTGAAAAGAGGACGCCTGATACATACGCATATGGCCATTCTAGAAAAAGAGCTTGGTGTTCTCTCGGAAGCGCGGCATTTGTCCTTGCACTATGGTTTAATAGAAATGGGATTATGCACTAACTTACTTAAATGAGCATAGTTTGAAATCGTTTACTAAGAATAAATATTTAAAACAGTTATATTTTAACTAAATCTATCATCAATCATAAATCTATTACACGAAGGTTACAGGCAATTTAAATGCAATAGCACTCTCTTCAGGGTTTTAAATAATCCGTGTCTGTCTTGGCACATGATATTGCAAAGATAGGAAATGGTTTGTAAAAAATCATATAATAGCTTTTACTATACGGTATCAGCAATTTATCCTAAAGGAGCGGCCTCCAGCTAAAAACTCAGCTTTGAAAAATGCAGAAAAGCAGCAAACGTTTACGTACCCTCTTGGTGACCAGAGGCGTGCTTTGTGCCCCTCATCATGTCTTTCGTGGTTCTGAGGCCCTTGGCGCTCAGTAGTTTAGTGTCTTATTCTCTGGAATAGGCCATTGAAGAAATACCAGGCCCAGAGAAGAAGGTCCTGCTGGGTGTCTGAAGAAAGTACAACCTTTTAGATGAAGCTTTCTGGGGAATTTGTTAGTGGTTTGGGCTGCTTCTGATAGGAAGGGAACTTTTATTTTTAAAGATTTTATTTATTTATTTGATAGAGATCACAAGTAGGAAGAGAGGCAGGCAGAGAGAGAGGAAGAAACAGGCTCCCTGCTGAGGAGTGAGCCTGATGTGGGGCTCGATCCCAGGACCCTGGAATCATGACCTGAGCCAAAGGCAGAGGCTTTAACTCACTCTGCCACCCAGGTGCCCAAGGGAAATTTTTTTTTTAAGATTTTATTTATTTATTTGACAGACAGAGATCACAAGTAGGCAGAGAGCAGGCAGAGAGAGAAGTGGAAGCAGGCTCCCTGCTGAGCAGAGAGCCAGACATGGGGCTCAATCCCAGGACCCTAGGATCATGACCTGAGCCGAACGCAAGGCCCAGTGAGCCAAACTCACTGAACTACTCGGGTGCCCCAGGAAGGGAAATTTTTTTAAGAGTATTTTCTCTTTGAATCTATTTTGAGGTTTGGTTTGTGGTTCTTTCTGATTTCTCATGAAGATGGAATTGCTTCTGAGGTTGGTTGTCAGGAACCGCATATCAAATCGACCTATCTTGTTAGCAATAAATAAATAAATAAATAAAAGCTCAAGTGTTGGTAAAAAGCTGTTATGATTTTCAAAATCCCGAACTATAATTCATGTATCGTGGTCATTCTTTATCATATCAAACAGGAGAGAGGTGGCAGAAACGCACTTTCAGGTTAATTTTTTTAAAAGGAAGATTGACTTATGAACCTACTTTGTTATTCCCTTTCATTAAATTTCCCTGTACCTCCTTTTCTATGAATTGTAACGGTAAACCATCATTATTTTTATTGTTGGCCCGTGAGAATTAGAGATCAATGCCCAAGTGAAAGCAGAAGGCAGGTTTATTAAAGCAACAGCACACTCTCTAAGGGAGAGCAGGTGGTATTCCATGAGGTGGAGCTGGCCCTTACTTTGTTTTGGGATTGGATATTTCTTGGTCTTTTTGAAGTGGGAGGACCTTCAACATGCAGTGGATTGTTCTCTAATGGAGGCTGCTTCCAATCATTTGGGGGACTCCTGCCACATGTTGGGAAAAGGAGTTGTTGTCATTTTTATTTTATTTTTTTCAGGGTTCCAAAATTCACTGTTTATGCACCACACCCAGTGCTCCATGCAATATGTGCCCTCCATAACTCCCATTAACAGGCTTACCCAACCCTCTGCCCCCTCCCCTCAAAACTCTCAGTTTGTTTCTCAGACTCTCTCATGGTTTGTCTCCCCCTCTAATTTCCCCCCACTCACTTCTCCTCTTGATCACCCAGTGTCTTCTGTGTTATTCTTTATGCTCCACAATTAAGTGAAACCATATGAAAATTGACAATCTCTGCTTGAATTATATCACTCAGGATTATCTCCTCCAGTCCCGTCCATGTTGATACAAAACTTGGGTATCTTTCCTTTAAGAAGGAAGCATAATACTCCATTGTAAAAATAGATCATATCTTCTTTATACGTTCATCCATTGAAGGTCATCTTGGTTCTTTCCAAAGTTTAATGACTGTGGCCATTGCTGCTATAAACATTAGGGTACAGGTGTCCCTTCTTTTCACTGCATCTGTATATTAGAGGTAAATACTCAGTAGTGCAATTGCAGGGTCATAGGGTAGCTCTAATTTTAATTTCTTAAGGAGTCTCCACACTGTATCCCAAAGTAGCTGCACCAACTGCAATTCTCACCAATAGTGTAAGAGGGTTCCCCATTCTCCACATCCTCTCCAACACTTGTTGTTTATTGCCTTGTTAATTTTGGCCCTTCTAACTGTGTAAGTTGGTATCCCAATGTGCTTTTGATTTGAATCTCCCTGGTGGCTAATGATGATGAACATTTTCTCATGCATCTGTTTGCCATTTGTATGTCTTCTTTGGAGAAGTGTCTGTTCATGTCTTCTGACCATTTTTTGACATGATTATCTGTTTTTTGTGTGTTGAGTTTGAGGAGTTCTTTATAGATCTTGGATATCAGCCCTTTATCTGTAATGTCATTTGTGAAAATCTTCTCCCATTCCGTGGGTTGTCTCTTCATTTTGTTGACGGTTTCCTTTGCTGTGCAGAAACTTTTGATCTTGATGAAGTCCCAAAAGTTCATTTTTGCTTTTGTTTCCTTTGTCTTTGGGGACATGTCTTGAAAGAATTTGCTGTGGCCAGTGTCCAAGAGGTTACTGCCTATGTTCTCCTCTAGGATTTTGATAGATTCCTGCCTCATGTTGAGGTCGTTTGTCCATTTCGAACTTATCTTTATGTATGGTATAAGAGAATGGTTGAGTGTCATTCTTCCATACATAGCTGTCAAATTTTTCCAGCACCATTGATTGAAGAGGCTGTCTTTTTTCCACTGTGTAATTTGTTCTGCTTTGTCAAAGATTTTTTGAACATAGAGTTGATGGTCCATATCTGGGCACTCTACTCTAATCCACTGGTCTACATGTCTTCTTAACCCACTGAGCCACCCAGGTGCCCCTTTTAAGCTATTATTTAAAAGTAGAGTCATTCTTTTTTTTTAAGATTTTATTATTTATTTGACAGAGAGAGATCACAAGTGGACGGAGGACAGGCAGAGGGTTAGGGTTAGACGTCGTTGGGGTCAGGGTTAGCGTAAGGCTTAGGGTAGGGGTCAGGGATAGGGTTAGGTTCATGGTTAGGTTTAGGGTCAGGCTCACAGTAGGGTCAGGGTTAGCATTACGCTCAGAGTCAGGGTCAGGGTCAGTGTTAGGGTGACGGTTAGGTTTAGGGTGAGGTTCAGGGTCATGGTCAGGTTTAGGGTCAGGTTCAAGTTTTGGTTTGGGGGCAAGGTTCATGTCAGAGTCAGGGTTAGGTTTGGGACAGGTTTAGTGTCAAGGTTAGGGTTAGGTCAGCTTTATGTTTAGGTTCTGTTTTGTGAGTAGGTTGAGGATCAGGGTTAGATTTAGGGTTACGATTCTGTTCAGAATCACGAATTGGGTCAGAGTTGGGTTTGCAGACACTGTTAGGGTCAGTCTTAAGGTCAAGGCCAGGGTGAGGTTTAAGGTTAAGGTCTGAGATAGGCAAAGTTCAGAGTTAGAGTTATGATCAGGGTCAGGGAGAGGGTTAGGGTTAGAGGTAGGTTGAGGGTTAGGGTTAGACCGGGTTAGGGTCTGTGTCAGGGATAATGTTAGGGGTTAGATTTAGGGTTAGGTTCAGCGTTAGGTTTAGGGTCAGGGCCCGTGTTAGTGTCAGGGTCAGGGTTACATTTAGGGTTAGAGTTAGGGTCAGGCTCACAGTCAGGGTAGGATTAGTGTTCAGGTAAGGTTCGGGTCACTGTTAGGGTCAGGGTTAGGTTTATGGTCATGGTCTGGGTCAGGGTCAGGGTGAAGTTTAGCGACAGTGTCAGGTTTAGGGTCAGGTTCAGGTATTGGTTTAAAGTGCACATTCGGGTCAGGGACAGGGTTATGTAGTGGTCAGTGTTAGTGTCATGGTTAGGATTAGGGTAGGATCAGGGTCAGGGTCAGGTGAAGGACAGGGCCAGGGTCAGGTTTAGGGTCAGGCTTTGGTTTAGGTCAGTGTTCGGTTAAGTGTCACAGTTACGTATTCGCAGTAGGGTTTGGGATAGGGGTTAGGATTAGAGTTAGAAGTAGGGTTATGGTTAGGGTTAGGGATAGACAGCGTAAGGTCAGGGTTAGGGTTTGGTTTAGGGTAGGGGTTAGTGTTAGGGTCAGGGTCAGTGTTAGGTTTAGGTTCAGGGTCCGTAGAGGGTCATGATTAGAATTACCTTTAGGTTTAGGGTTAGCGTCAGGCTCACAGTCACGGTCAGTGGTAGGGTTAGGGTCAGGGTTAGGCCAGCGTCAGGGTTGAGTATTAGGGTCAGCGTCAGGGTCATGGTTAGGTATGAGTCATGGTTACTGTTATGTCAGAGTTAGGTTTAGGTTCAGGGTCCACATCAGGGTCAGTGTCAGGCTTAGGTTTAGGTTTAGGGTTCAGGTCAGGATCACAGTCAGGTTCAGGGTCAGGGTCATGGTCAGGGCTTGGGTTAGGGTTTGGGGCAGGCTCACAGTCAGTTTCAGGGTCAGTGTTAGTGGTTACTGTTAGTGTTAGCCCCGCTCCTGGCTCATGGACCCATCCTTTCAGGGTCTCAGGATAAACCCTGGGCAGAAGGGTGTAGACCCTACACCCGATCCCACTTAACCAGCCTTCAACTGGGGTGTGAACATGACTTGCCAACCAGACATCTATCCCCTGATCAGCCTGATCCTGCTTGGGGCATCTCCACCCACGATGGCATGGCCAGGTCCTCTTTACACACAGACACACAGACACCCAGAGGTTCACGCACACACACACAAACACACACACACATACACTCACAGAGAGAGAGACGGGGAGGAGATCTAGGTCTACACCTGTCGATCAGAAGATGTGGGTTAGTCTACTCTGAGACCCGGGTGTCCCCTTTTGATTTTATTAGCCAAAGGGCCTGAGGCATTGGGGAAACCTGATATGACCTGCCAGGGAGGGGACGTGTCTGGCGGGCGAGCTCTCTTCCCCCTGCATCCTCTCGGCTTCAGTACAGCAGAAGAACATGTTGCTTCCTTAGGATGTGCCTAGAAATGAGCTGGGAACGGCGGTTTTCTCTGTAATGGGGTGCCTGGATACGTGGGTTCCTAATTCCGTTGGGCTCTGTCGTCATGGAAGTGAGGTCACCACTGCATGGGGGCTCCATACCGAACTTCCTGCTGCACCAGAGCTCCCTGAGACGCCGGTCCCAACACTGCTCAAGGCGCACTCTCTACTCAATGCAGTGCCCATCCACTGACCCCTGTACAGCCTCCCCCCAGCCCTTGGGAGGCCTGGGTGCAGCTGTTGTCCCTGCTGGCGGGAGTAGATCTGGGTTTAGACTAGGTTAGTGTTAGGGTTAGGGCTAAGAAAAACTTAGGGTCAGGGTTAGGGTTAGACGTCGTTGGGGTAAGGGTTACCGTAAGGCTTAGGGTAGGCGTCAGGGTTAGGGTTAGGTTCATGGTTAGGTTTAGGGTCAGGCTCACAGTAGGGTCAGGGTTGGCATTACGCTGAGAGTCAGGGTCAGGATCACTGCTAGTGTGACGGTTAGGTTTAGGGTCAGGTTCAGGGTCATGGTCAGGTTTAGGGTCAGATTCAAGTTTTGGTTTGGGGGCAAGGTTCATGTCAGGGTAAGGGTTAGGTTTGGGACAGGTTTTGTTTCAGGGTTAGGGTTAGGTCAGCTTTATGTTTAGGTTCTGTTTTATGAGTAGGTTCAGGATCAGGGTTAGCTTTAGGGTTACGATTCAGTTCAGAATCACGTATTGGGTCAGAGTTAGGTTTACAGTCAGGGTTTTATGGTCAGGGTTAAGATCAAGGCCAGGGTCAGGCTTAAGGTTAAGGTCTGACATAGGCAAAGTTCAGAGTTAGAGTTATGATCAGGGTCAGGGAGAGGGTCAGGTTTATTGTTAAAGTGGGGTTAGGGTTAGGGATAGAGGTAGGTTGCGGGTTAGGGTTAGACCGGGGTATGGTCAGTGTCAGGGATAATGTTAGGGGTTAGTTTTAGGGTTAGGTTTCGGGTCAGGCCCCGTGTTAGTGTCAGGGTCATGGTTACTTTAGGGAAAGAGTTAGGGTCAGGCTCCCATTCAGTGTCAAGGTTAGTGTTAGGGTTAGGGTCAAGGTCACTGTTATGGTCAGGTTTAGGTTTATGGTCTTTGCCTTTGTTAGGGTCAGGGTGAAGTCTAGGGCCAGGTTTACAGTCAAGATCAGGTATTGGTTTAAAGTCCACATTCGGGTCAGGGACAGGGTTATGTAGTGGTAAGTGTTAAAATGATGGTTAGGTTTAGGGTCAGGGCCAGAGTCAGGTTTAGGGTCAGGGTCTGGTATAGGCAACGTTCAGGGGTAGGGTTATGATCAGAGTCAGGTATCAGGTCAGGGTTATTGTTAAAATTTAGAGTTAGTGTTAGGGTTAGCATTAGGTTGACTGTTAGGGTTAGAACTTGTTAGGGTCAGAGTCCGTGGTAGGGTTAGGGGTTAGTGTTAGGGTTACGTTCAGCGATAGGATTCGGGGTACGGCCTGTGTTAGTGTCAGGGTCTGGGTTACATTTAGGGTTAGAGTTAGGGTCAGGCTCACAGTCAGGGTCAGGTTTAGTGTTCAGGTCAGGGTCGGGGTTGCTGTTAGGGTCAGGGTTAGGTTTATGGTCATGGTCTGGGTCAGGGTCAGGGTGAAGTTTAGCGCCAGTGTCAGGTTTATGGTCAGGTTTAGGTATTGGTTTAAAGTCCACATTCGGGTCAGGGACAGGGTTATGTAGTGGTCAGTGTTAGTGTCATGGTTAGGATTAGGGTCATGGTCAGGGTCAGGTGAAGGACAGGGCCAGGGTCAGGTTTAGGGTCAGGCTTTGGTTTAGGGTCAATGTTCGGTTCAGTGTCACAGTTAAGTTTTGGCGGTAGGGTTTGGGATTGGGGTTAAGGTTAGAGTTAGAAATAGGGTTATGGTTAGGGTTAGGGATAGACAGCGTAAGGTCAGGGTTAGGGTTTGGTTTAGGGTAGGGGTTAGTGTTAGGGTCAGGGTCAGCTTTAGGTTTAGGTTCAGGGTCCGTAAAGGGTCATGGTTAGAGTTACCTTTAGGTTTAGGGTTAGCGTCAGGCTCACAGTCACGGTCAGGGGTAGGGTTAGGGTCAGGGTTAGGCCGGCGTCAGGGTTAGGATTAGGGTCAGGTTCAGGGTCATGGTCAGGTTTAGGGTCAGGTTCAAGTTTTGGTTTGGGGGCACGGTTCATGTCATGGTCATGGTTAGGTTTGGGACAGGTTTAGTGTCAGTGTTAGGGTTAGGTCAGCTTTAGGTTTAGGTTCTGTTTTATGAGTAGGTTCAGGATCAGGCTTAGCTTTAGGTTTAAGATTCTGTTCAGAATCACGTATTGGGTCAGAGTTAGGTTTACATTCAGGGTTAGGGTGGGTGTTAAGGTCATGGCCAGGGTCAGGTTTAAGGTTAAGGTCTGACATAGGCAAATTTCAGAGTTAGGCTTATGATCAGGGTCAGGGAGCGGGTCAGGTTTATTGTTTAAGTGGGGTTAGGGTAGTGTTTGAGGTAGGTTCAGCGTTAGGGTTAGACCGGGTTAGGGTCAGTGTCAGGGATAATGTTGGGGATTAGTTTTAGGGTTAGGTTCAGCGTTAGGTTTCGGGTCAGGGCCTGTGTTAGTGTCAGGGTCAGGGATACGTTTAGGGTTAGTGTTAGGGTCAGGCTCCCATTCAGTGTCAGGTTACTGTTAGGGTCAGGGTCAGCGTCACTGTTAGTGTCAGGGTTAGGTATATGGTCTTTGCCTGGGTCAGGGTCAGGGTGAAGACTAGGGCCAGTGTCAGGTTTACGGTCAAGATCAGGTATTGGTTTAAAGTCCACATTCGGGTCAGGGACAGGGTTATATAGTGGTCATTGTTAGGGTCATGATTAGGTTTAGGGTCAGGGCCAGCGTCAGGTTTAGGGTCAGGGTCTGGTATAGGCAATGTTCAGGATTCGGGGTACGGCCCGTGTTAGTGTCAGGGTCTGGGTTACGTTTAGGGTTAGATTAGGGTCAGGCTCCCATTCAGTGTCAGGGTTAGTGTTAGGGTCAGGGTCAGCCTCACTGTTAGGGTCAGGCTTAGGTTTATGGTCTTTGCCTGGGTCAGGGTCAGGGTGAAGTCTAGGGCCAGTGTCAGGTTTACGGTCAATATCAGGTATTGGTTTAAAGTCCACAATCGGGTCAGGTACAGGGTTATATAGTGGTTATTGTTAGGGTCATGGTTAGGTTTAGGGTCAGGGCCAGGGTCAGGTTTAGGGTCAGGGTCTGGTATAGGCAACGTTCAGGGTTAGGGTTATGATCATAGTCAGGTATAGGGTCAGGGTTATTGTTAAAGTTTAGAGTTAGTGTTAGGGTTAGCGTTAGGTTGACTGTTAGGGTTAGAACTTGTTAGGGTCAGGGTCTGTGGTAGCGTTACGGGTTAGTGTTAGGGTTAGGTTAAACTATAGGATTCGGGGTACGGCCCGTGTTAGTGTCAGGGTCTGGGTTACATTTAGGGTTAGAGTTAGGGTCAGGCTCACAGTAATGGTCAGGTTTAGTGTTCAGGTCAGGGTCGGGGTCACTGTTAGGGTCAGGGTTAGGTTTATGGTCATGGTCTGGGTCAGGGTCAGGGTGAAATTTAGTGCCAGTATCAGGTTTAGGGTCAGGTTCAGGTATTGGTTTAAAGTGCACATTCGGGTCAGGGACAGGGTTATGTAGTGGTCAGTGTTAGTGTCATGGTTAGGATTAGAGTCAGGGTCAGGGTCAGGTGAAGGACAGGGCCAGGGTCAGGTTTAGGGTGAGGCTTTGGTTTAGGGTCAATGTTCGTTTCACTGTCACAGTTAGGTTTTGGCGGTAGGGTTTGGGATTGAGATTAGGGTTAGAGTTAGAAATAGGGTTACGGTAAGGGTTAGGATTGACAGCGTAAGGTCAGGGTTAGGGTTTGGTTTAGGGTAGGGTTAGTGTTAGGGTCACGGTCAGCGTTAGGTTTAGGTTCAGGGTCCGTAGAGGGTTATGGTTAGAGTTACCTTTAGGTTTACATTAGCGTCAGGCTCACAGTCACGGTCAGGGGTAGGGTTAGGGCCAGGGTTAGGTCAGCGTCAGGGTTAGGATTAGGGTCAGGGTCAGGGTCATGGTTAGGTATGAGTCATGTTTATGGTAATGTCAGATTTAGGTGTAGGTTCAGGGTCCACATCAGGGTCGGTTTCAGGCTTTGGTTTAGGTTTAGGGTTCAGGTCAGGATCACATTCAGGTTCTGGGTCAGGGTCATGGTCAGGGCTTGGGTGAGGGCTTGGGGAAGGCTCACAGTCAGTGTCAGAGTCAGGGTTAGTGGTTACTGTTAGTGTTAGGCCCGCTCCTGGGACATGGACCCATCCCTTCAGGGTCTCAGGATAAACCCTGGGCAGAAGGGTGTAGACCCTACACCAGATCCCACTTAACCAGCCTTAAAATGGGGTGTGAACATGACTTGCCCACCAGACATCTAACCCCTCATCAGCCTGATCTTGCTTGGGGCATCTCCACCCACGATGGCATGGCCATGTCCTCTTTACACACAGACACACAGACACCCAGCGACACACAGACACACACACAGAGAGACGGGGAGGAGACCTAGGGCTACACCAGTCGATCCAAAGGTGTGGGACTGTCTGACTCTGAGCCCCCTGGTGTGACCTTTTGATTTAATTAGCCAAAGGCCCTGAGGCGTTGGGGAAACCTGATATGACCTGCCAGGGTGGGGACGTGTATGGCGGGCGAGCTCTCTTCTCCCTGCATCCTCTGAGCTTCAGTACAGCAGAAGAACGTGTCGCTTCCTTTAGGATGTGCCTAGAAATGAGCTGGGCACGGCGGTTTTCTCTGTAATGGGGTGCCTGGATTCGTGAGTTCCAATTCTGTTGGGCTCTGTCGTCAGGGAAGTGAGGTCACCACAGCCTGAAGGCTCCTTACTGAACATCCTGCTGCACCAGAGCTCCCTGAGCCGCCCGTCCCCAAGCTGCTCAAGGCTCACACTCCATTCAATGCAGTGCCCATCCAGTGACCCACATACAGACTCCCCCCAGCCCTTGGGAGGCCTGGGTGCAGCTGTTGTCCCCGCTGTAGGGAACAGAGCTGGGTTTAGACCAGGTTACTGTTAGTGTTAGGGTTAAGAATGACTTAGGGGCAGGGTTAGGGTTAGACGTCTTTGGGGTCAGGGTTAGCATAAGGTTTAGGGTGGGGTCAGGGTTAGGGTTAGGTTCATGGTTAGGTTTAGGGTCAGGCTCACAGTAGGGTCAGGGTTAGCGTTCCGCTCAGAGTCAGGGTCAGGGTCAGTGTTAGGTTGACGGTTAGGTTTAGGGTCAGGTTCAGGGTCATGGTCAGGTTTAGGGTCAGGTTCAAGTTTTGGTTTGGGGGCAACGTTCATGTCAGGGTCAGGGTTAGGTTTGAGACAGTTTTAGTGTCAGGGTTAGGGTTAGGTCAGCTTTATGTTAGGTTCTGTTTTATGAGTAGGTTCAGGATCAGGGTTAGCTTTAGGGTTACGATTCTGTTCAGAATCACGGATTGGGTCAGAGTTACGTTTACAGTCAGGGTTAGGGTCAGTGTTAAGGTCAAGGCCAGAGTCAGGTTTAAGGTTAAGGTCTGACATAGGCAAAGTTCAGAGTTAGAGTTATGATCAGGGTCAGGGAGAGGGTCATGTTTATTGTTAAAGTGGGGTTAGGGTTAGGGTTAGAGGTAGGTTGAGGGTTAGGGTTAGACTGTGTTAGGGTCAGTGTCAGGGATAATGTTAGGGGTTAGTTTTAGGGTTAGGTTCAGCGTTAGGTTTCAGGTCAGGCCCCGTGTTAGTGTCAAGATCAGGGTTACGTTTAGGGTTAGAGTTAGGGTCAGGTTCCCATTCATTGTCAGGGTTAGTGTTAGGGTCAGGGTCAGCCTCACCGTTAGCGTCAGGCTTAGGTTTATGGTCTTTGCCTGGGTCAGGGTCAGGGTGAAGACTAGGGCCAGTGTCAGGTTTACGGTCAAGATCAGGTATTGGTTTAAAGTCCACATTCCGGTCAGGGACAGGGTTATATAGTGGTCATTGTTAGGGTCATGGTTAGGTTAAGGGTCAGGGCCAGGGTCAGGTTTAGGGTCTCGGTCTGGTATAGGAAAAGCTCAGGGCCCGGATTAGGGTCAGCGTCTGGTATAGGCAAAGATCAGGGTTAGGGTTATGATCTTAGTCAGGTATAGGGTCAGGGTTATTGTTAAAGTTTAGAGTTAGTGTTAGGGTTAGCGTTAGGGTGACTGTTAGAGTTAGAACTTGTTAGGGTCAGAGTCCGTGGTAGGGTTAGGGGTTAGTGTTGGGGTTATGTTAAGCGATAGGATTCGGGGTATGGCCCGTGTTAGTGTCAGGGTCTGGGTTACATTTAGGGTTAGAGTTAGGGTCAGGCTCACAGTCAGGGTCAGGTTTATTGTTCAATTGATGGTCGGGGTCGCTGTTAGGATCAGGGTTATGTTATGGTCATGGTCGGGGTCAGGGTCAGGGTGAAGTTTAGCGCCAGTGTCCGGGTTAGGGTCAGGTTCAGGTATTGGTTTAAAGTGCAAATTCGAGTCAGGGACAGGGTTATGTAGTGGTCAGTGTTAGTGTCATGGTTAGGATTAGGGTCAGGGTCAGGGTTAGATGAATGTAAGGGCCAGGGTCAGGTTTAGGGTGAGGCTTTGGTTTAGGGTCAATGTTCGGTTCAGTGTCACAGTTAGGTTTTGGTGGTAGGGTTTGGGATAGGGGTTAGGGTTAGAGTTAGAAATACGATTATGGTTAGGGTTAGGGATTGACAGCGTAAGGTCAGGGTTAGGGTTTGGTTTAGGGTAGGGGTTAGTGTTAAGTTCAGGGTCAGCATGATATGTATGTTCAGGGTCCTTATTAGGGTCATGGTTGCAGTTACCATTAGTTTTAGGGGTAGGGTCAAGCACACTGTCACGGTCAGGGATAGGGTTAGTGTCCGGGTAGGTCAGCGTCAGGGTTAGATATAGGGACAGGGTCAGGGTCCTGGTTAGGTTTGAGTCATGGTTACGGTAATGTCAGAGTTAGGTTTAGGTTAAGGGTCCACATCAGGGTCCGTGTCAGGTTTAGGTTTAGGTTTAGGGTTCAGGTCAGGATCACAGTCAGGTTCAGGGTCAGAGTCATGATCAGGGCTTGGGTGAGGGTTTGCGGCAGGCTCACAGTCAGTGTCAGGGTCAGGGTTAGTGGTTACTGTTAGGGTTAGCCCCGCTCCTGCGTCATGGACCCATCCATTCAGGGTCTCAGGATAAACCCTGGGCAGAAGGATGTAGACCCTACAACCGATCCCACTTAAACAGCCTGAAACTGGGGTGTGAACATGACTTACCCACCAGACATCTAAACCCTCATCAGCCTCCTCCTGCTTGGGGCATCTCCACCCACAATGGCGTGGCCAGGTCCTCTTTACACACAGACACACAGACACCCAGAGGCACACACACACACACACACACACACACAGACAGGGAGGAGACCTAAGGCTGCATCCATAGATCAGAAGGTGTGGGACGCTCTGAATCCGAGCCCCCTGGTGTCACTTTTGATTTTATTAGCCAAAGGGCCTGAGGCATTGGGGAAACATGATATGACCTGCCAGGGTGGGGTCGTTTCTGGCGGGCGAGCTCACTTCTCCCTGCATCCTCTTGGCTTCAGTACAGCAGAAGAACATGTCACTTCCTTTAGGATGTGCCTAGAAATGAGCTGCACAGGGGTTTTTCTCTGTTATGGGGTGCCGTGATACGTGGGTTCCAATTCCATTGGGCTATGTCAATAGGGAAGTGAGGTCACCAATGCCTCGGTGCACCTTACTGAACTTCCTGCTCCACCAGAGCTCCCTGAGCCGCCGGTCCCCAAGCTGCTCAAGGCTCACACTCCACTCAATGCAGTGCCCATCCAGTGTCCCCCATACAGCCTCCTACCAGACCCTGGGAGGCCTGGGTGCAGCTGTTGTCTCCGCTGGAGGGAACAGAGCTGCGTTTAGACAAGTTTAGTGTTAGGGTTAGGGCTAAGAATGACGTAGGTCAGGGTTAGGGTTAGACGTCTTTGTGGTCAGGGTTAGTGTAATGCTTAGGGTAGGGGTCAGGGTAAGGGTTAGGTTCATGGTTAGGTTTAGGATCAGGATCACAGTAGGGTCAGGGTTAGCGTTACGGTCATAGTCAGGGTTAGGGTCAGTGTTAGGCTGACAGGTTTAGGGTCAGGCAGGGTCATGGTCAGATTTATGGTCAGGTTCAAGTTTTGGTGTGGGGGCAGGGTTCATGTCAGGGTCAGGGTTAGGTTTGGGACAGGTTTAGTGTCAGGGTTAGGGTCAGGGTCAGGGTTAGGTTCATGGTTATGGTAAGGTCAGCTTTATGTTTACGTTCTGTTTCATGAGTAGGTTTAGGATTAGGGTTAGCTTTAGGGTTACTATCTGTTCAGGATCACGGATTGGGTCAGAGTTAGGTTTACAGTCAGGGTTAGGGTCAGTGTTAAGGTCAAGGCCAGTGTCTGGTTTAAGGTTAAGTTCTGACATAGGCAAAGTTTAGACTTAGGGTTATGATCAGGGTCAGGGAGAGGGTCAGGATTATTGTTAAATTGTGGTTACGTTTAGGGTTAGAGGTAGGTTGCAGGTGAGGGATAGACCGGGTTAGGGTCAGTGTCAGGGATAATGTTAGGGGTTAGTTTTAGGGTTAGGTTCAGCGTTAGGTTTCGGGTCGGGCCCGTATTAGTGTCAGGGTCAGGCTTACGTTTAGGGTTAGAGATAGGTTCAGGCTCCCATTCAGTGTCATGGTTAGTGTTAGGTTCTGGGTCAGGGTCACTGTTAGGGTCAGGCTAGGTTTTTGGTCTTTGCCTGGGTCGAGGTCAGGGTGAAGACTAGGGCCAGTGTCAGGTTTACGGTCATGATCAGGTATTGGTTTAAAGTCCACATTCGGGTCAGGAACAGGGTAATGTAGTGGTCATTGTTAGGGTCATGGTTAGGTTAAGGGTCAGGGCCAGTGTCCAGTTTAGGGTCAGGGTCTGGTATAGGCAAAGTTCAGGGTTAGGGTTATGATCTTAGTCAGGTATAGGGTCAGGGTTATTGTTAATGTTTAGGGTTAGTTCTACGTTTAGCGTTAGGTTGACGGTTAGGGTTAGAACTTGTTAGGGTCAGGGTCCTTGGTAGGGTTAGGGGTTAGTGTTAGGGTTAAGTTCAGAGATAGGATTCGGGGGAGGGCCAATGTTAGTGTCTGGGTCAGGGTTACATTTAGGGTTTGAGTAGGGTTCAGTCTCACAATCAGGGTCAGGTTTAGTGTTCAATTGATTGTCGGGGTCACTGTAAGGGTCAGGGTTAGGTTATCGTCATGGTCTGGGTCAGGGTCAGGGTGAAGTTTAGCACCAGTGTCCTTTTAGGGTCAGGTTCAGGTATTGGTTTAAAGTCCACATTCGGGTCAGGGACAGGGCTATGTAGTGGTCAGAGTTAGTGTCAAGGTTAGGATAAGGTTAGAGTCAGGGTCAGGTAAAGGTCAGGGCCAGGGTCAGGTTGTGGGTCAGGCTTTGGTATAGGGTCAATGTTCGGTTCAGTGTCACAGTTAGGTTTTGGCAGTAGGGTTTGGGATTGGGGTTAGGGTTAGAGTTAGAAGTAGGGTTATGGTTAGGGTTTGTGGTAGACAGAGTAAGGTCAGAGTTAGGGTTTGGTTTAGGTTAGGGGTTAGTGTTAAGTTCAGGGTCAGCATGATATGTATGTTCAGGGTCCTTATTAGGGTCATGGTTGCAGTTACCATTAGTTTTAGGGGTAGGGTCAAGCACACTGTCACGGTCAGGGATAGGGTTAGTGTCCGGGTAGGTCAGCGTCAGGGTTAGATATAGGGTCAGGGTCAGGGTCCTGGTTAGGTTTGAGTCATGGTTACGGTAATGTCAGAGTTAGGTTTAGGTTAAGGGTCCACATCAGGGTCCGTGTCAGGTTTAGGTTTAGGTTTAGGGTTCAGGTCAGGATCACAGTCAGGTTCAGGGTCAGAGTCATGATCAGGGCTTGGGTGAGGGTTTGCGGCAGGCTCACAGTCAGTGTCAGGGTCAGGGTTAGTGGTTACTTTTAGTGTTACTGTTACTGTTAGTTGTCATTTACCCATCCCTTCAGGGTCTCAAAATAAACCCTGGGCAGAAGGGTGTAGACCTTACACCCCATCCCACTTAACCAGCCTTAATCTGGGTTGTGAACATGACTTGCCCACCAGACATCTACCCCCTCATCAGCCTGATCTTGCTTGGGACATCTCCACCCACGATGGCATAGCAAGGTCCTCTTTACACACAGACACGCAGATACCCAGAGGCACTCGCACACACACACACACACACACACACACACACACACAGGGAGGAGGCCTAGGGCTACACAATGGGATAAGATGTGTGGGGCTCTCTGACTCTGAGGCCCTTGGTGTCACCTTTTAATTTTATTAGCCACAGGGCCTGAGGCGTTGGGGAAACCTTATATGACATGCCAGGGAGGGGACGTGTCTGGCGGGTGAGCTCTCTTTTCCCTGCATCCTCTCGGTTTTAGTAAAGCAGAGAACATGTCGCTTCCTTTAGGATGTGCCCAGAAATGAGCTGGGCATTGCGGTTTTCTCTCTAATGGAGTGCCTGGATACGTGGATTTCAATTCCGTTGGGCTCTGTCGTCAAGGAATTGAGGTCACCACTGCCTGGGGGCTCCTTTCCGAACTTACTGCTCCACCAGAGCTCCCTGAGCCGCCGGTCCCCAAGCTGCTCAAGGCTCACACTCCACTCAATGCAGTGCCCATCCAGTGACCCCCATACAGCCTCCCCACGCCCCTGGAGGGCTGGGTGCAGCTGTTGTCCCTGCTGGAGGGAACAGAGCTGGGTTTAGACCAGGTTAGTGTTAGGGTTAGGGTTAAGAATGACTTAGGGTCATGGTTAGAGTTAGACCTCTTTGGGGTCAGGGTTAGTGTAAGGTTTTGGGTAGGGGTGAGGGTTTGGGTTAGGTTAATGGTTAGGTTTGGGGTCAAGATCACCTTTGGTTCAGGGTTAGCGTTACGGTCAGAGTCAGGCTCAGGGTCAGTGTTAGGCTGATGGTTAGGTTTAGGGTCAGGTTCAGGGTCATGGTCAGTTTTAGGGTCTGGTTCAAGTTTTGGTTTGGGGGGAAGGTCATGTCAGGTCAGGGTTAGGTTTGGGACAGGTTTAGTGTCAGGGTTAGGGTCAGGGTCAGGGTTAGGTTCATGGTTATGGTATGGTCAGCTTTATGTTTAGGTTCTGTTTTATGAGTAGGTTCAGGATCAGGGTTAGCTTTAGGGTTACTAATCTGTTCAGGATAATGGATTGGGTCAGAGTTAGGTTTACAGTCAGGGTTAGGGTCCGTATTAAGGTCAAGGCCAGGGTCAGGTTTAAGGTTAAGTTCTGACATAGGCAAAGTTCAGAGTTAGAGTTATGATCAGCGTCAGGGAGAGGGTCAGGATTATTGTTAATGTGGGGTTAGGTTTAGGGTTAGAGGTAGGTTGCGGGTTAGGGTTAGACCGGGGTAGGGTCAGTGTCAGGGATAATGTTAGGGGTTAGTTTTAGGGTTAGGTTCAGCGTTAGGTTTCGGGTCAGGGCCCGTGTTAATGTCAGGGTCAGGGTTACGTTTAGGGTTAGAGTTAGGTTCAGGCTCACATTCAGTGTCAGGGTTAGTGTTAGGGTCAGGGTTAGATCAGCGTCAGGGTTAGGATTAGGGTCAGGGTCTGGGTCATGGTTATGTATTAGTCATATTTACGGTATTATATGAGTTAGGTTTAGGTTCAGGGTCCACATCAGGGACCTTGCCAGGCTTAGGTTTTGTTTTGGGTTCAGGTAAGAATCACAGTCAGGGTCAGGGTCAGAGTCAGAGTCAGTGCTTGGGTTAGGGTTTGGGGCAGGCTCACATTCAGTGTCAGGGTCAGGGTTAGTGGTTACTGTTAAGGTTAGCCCTGCTCCTGGTCATGGACCCATCCATTCAGAGTCTCAGGATAAACCCTGGGCAGAAGGGTGTAGACCCTACAACCTATACCACTTAAGCAGCCTTAAACTGGCGTGTGAACATGACTTACCCACCAGACATCTAACCCCTCATCAGCTCATCCTGCTTGGGGCATCTCCAACCACGATGGCATGGCCAGGTCCTCTTTACACACAGACACACTGACACCCAGAGGCGCGCACACACACACACACACACACACACACACACACACACATGCAGAGACATGGAGGAGACCTAGGGTTACACCCATAGATCAGAAGTTGTGGGACTCTCTGACTCTGAGCCCCCTGGTGTCACCTTTTGATTTTATTAGTCAAAGGGCCTGCGGCGTTGGGGAAACCTGATATGACCTGCCAGGGAGGAGACGTGTCTGGAGGGCGAGCTCTCTTCCCTCTGCATCCTCTGGGCTTCAGTACAGTAGAAGAATATGTCGTTTCCTTTAGGATGTGCCTAGAGGTTATCTTCACAGGGGGGTTTCTCTGTTATGGGGTGCCGTGATACGTGGGTTCCAATTGCGTTGGGCTCTGTCGTCAGGGAAGTGAGGTCACCACTGCCTGGGGGCCCCTTACCGAACTTCCTGCTCCACGAGAGCTCCCTGAGCCGCCGGTCCCCAAGCTGCTCAAGGCTCACACTCCACTCAATGCAGTGCACATCCAGTGACCCCCATACAGCCTCCTCCCAGCCCCTGGGAGGCCTGGGTGCAGCTGTTGTCCCTGCAGGAGGGAACAGAGCTGGGTTTAGACCAGCTTACTGTTAGGGTTCGGGCTAGGAAAGACGTAGGGTCAGGGTTAGCATAAGGGTAGGGGTCAGGGTTAGGGTTAGGTTCATTGTTAGGTTTAGGGTCAGGATCACAGTAGGGTCACGGTTAGCGTTACGCTCAGAGTCAGGGTCAAGTTCAGTGTTAGGCTGACGGTTAGGTTTAGGTCCAGGCAGGGTCATGATCAGATTTAGGCTCAGGTTCAAGTTTTGGTGTGGGGGCAAGGTTCATGTTAGGGTCAGGGTTAGGTTTGGGACAGGTTTAGTGTCAGGGTTATGGTCTGGGTCAGGGTTAGGTTCATGGTTATGGTAAGGTCAGCTTTATGTTTAGGTTCTCTTTCATGAGTAGGTTCAGGATCAGGGTTATCTTTACGGTTACGATTCTGTTCAGGATCACGGATTGGGTCAGAGTTAGGTTTACAGTCAGGGTTAGGGTCAGTATTAAGGTCAAGGCCAGGGTCAGGTTTAAGGTTAAATTCTGACATAGGCAAAGTTCAGAGTTAGGGTTATATTCAGTGTCAGGGAGAGGGTCAGGATTATTGTTAAAGTGGGGTTAGGTTTACGGTTAGAGGTAGGTTGCGGGTTAGGGTTAGACCAGGGTAAGGTCAGTGTCAGGGATAATGTTAGGGGTTAGTTTTAGGGTTAGGTTCAGCGTTTACAATCAGGGTTAGGGTCAGTGTTAAGGTCAAGGCCAGAGTCAGGTTTAAGGTTAAGGTCTGAAATAGGCAAAGTTCAGAGTTAGAGTTATGATCAGGGTCAGGGAGAAGGTCAGGATTATTGTTAAAGTGGGGTTAGAGTTAGGATTAGAGGTAGTTTGAGGGTTAGGGTTAGACCGGGTTAGGGTCAGTGTCAGGGATAATGTTAGGGGTTATTTTTACGGTTAGGTTCAGCGTTAGGTTTCGGGTCAGGGCCCGTGTTAGTGTCATGGTCAGGGTTACGTTTAGGGTTAGAGTTAGGGTCAGGCTCCCATTCAGTGTCAAGTTTAGTGTTAGGTTCAGGGTCAGGGTCACTGTTTGGGACGGAGTTAAGTTTATGGTCTTTGCCTGGGTCGGGGTCAGGGTGAAGTCTAGGGCCAGTGTCAGGTTTACGGTAGGATCAGGGATTGGTTTAAAGTCCACATTCGGGTCAGGGACAGGGTTATGTTGTGGTCATTGTAAGGGTCATGGTTAGGTTTAGGGTCAGGGCGAGAGTGATTTAGGGTCAGGGTCTGGTATAGGATAAGTTCCGGGTTAGGGTTATGATCATATTCAGGTATAGGGTCATGGTTATTGTTTAAGTTTAGGGTTAGTGTTAGGGTTAGCGTTAGGTTGACGGTTAGGGTTAGAACTTGTTAGGGTCAGTGTCCGTGGTAGGTTTAGGGGTTAGTGTTAGGGTTAGGATCAGCGATAGAATTCGGGGAGGGTGCGTGTCAGCGTTAGGGTCAGGGTTACATTTATGGTTGGAGTTAAGGTCAGGCACACAGTCACGGTCAGGTTTAGTTTTCAGGTCAGGGTCGGGGTCACTGTTAGTGTCAAGGTTAGGTTTATGGTCATGGTCTGGGTCAGAGTCAGGGTGAAGTTTAGCACCAGTGTCAGGTGGAGGGTCATGTTCAGGTCGGTTTAAAGTCCACATTCGGGTCAGGGACAGGGTTATGTAGTGGTCAGTGTTAGTGTCATGGTTTGGATTAGGGTCAGGGTCACGGTCATATGAAGTTCAGGGCCAGGGTCAGGTTGAGGGTCAGGCTTTGGTATAGGGTCAATGTTCGGTTCAGTGTCCCAGTTAGG
This sequence comes from Mustela lutreola, assembly GCF_030435805.1. Lineage (NCBI taxonomy): Eukaryota > Metazoa > Chordata > Mammalia > Carnivora > Mustelidae > Mustela > Mustela lutreola. The sequence continues at coordinate 1,302,899 of NC_081307.1, forward strand.
TTTTGGCGGTAGGGTTTGGGATTGGGGTTTGGGTTAGAGTTAGAAGTAGGGTAATGGTTAGGGTGGGTTAGACAGCGTAAGGTCAGGGTTAGGGTTTGGTTTAGGGTAGGGGTTAGTGTTAGGGTCAGGTTCAGCATGAGGGGTAGGTAAGGGTTTTTATTAGGGTCATGGTTAGAGTTACCATTAGGTTTAGGGTTAGGGTCAATCTCACAGTCACGGTCAGGTTATGGTTAGGGTCCGGGTTAGGTCAGCGTCAGGGTTAAGATTAGGGTCAGGGTCAGGGTCCTGGTTAGGTTTGAGTCATGGTTATGGTAATGTCAGAGTTAGGTTTAGGTTCAGGGTCCACATCAGGGTCAGTGTCAGGCTTAGGTTTAGGTTTAGTTTTCAGGTCAGGATCACAGTCAGGGTCAGGGTCAGGGTCAGGGCTTGGGTTAGGTTTTGGGGCAGGCTCACAGTCAGTGTCAGGGTCAGGGTTAGTGGTTTCTGTTAGGGTTAGCCCCTCTTTTGGGTCATGGACCCATCCCTTCTTGGTCTCAGGATAAACCCTGGACAGAAGGGTGTAGACCCTACACCAGATCCCACTTAACCAGCCTTCAACTGGGGTGTGAACATGACTTGCCCACCAGATCTCTAAACCCTCATCAGCCTGATCCTGCTTGGGGCATCTCCACCCACGATGGCATAGCCAGGTCCTCTTTACACACAGACACAGAAACCCAGTGGCACACACACACAGACACAGACACACACAGAGACGGGGAGGAGACCTAGGGCTTCACTGGTCGATAAGATGTGTGGGACTCTCTGATCTGAGCCCCCTGGTGTCACCTTTTGATTTTATTAGCCAAAGGCGCTGAGGCGTTGGAGAAACCTGACATGACCTGCCATGGAGTGGACGTGTCTGGCGGGCGAGCTCTCTTCTCCCTGCATCCTCTCAGCTTAATTACAGTGGAAGAACATGTCGCTTCATTTAGGATGTGCCTAGAAATGAGCTTGGCATGTGTGGTTTCTCTGTAATGGGGTGCCTGGATACGTGGGTTCCAATTACCTTGGGCTCTGTCATCAGGGAAGTGAGGTCACCACTGCCTGGGGGCCCCCTTACCGAACTTCCTGCTCCACCAGAACTCCCTGAGCCCCCGGTCCCCAAGCTGCTCAAGGCTCACACTCCACTCAATGCAGTGCCCATCCAGTGACCCCCATACAGCCTCCTCCCAGCCCCTGGGAGGCCTGGGTGCAGCTGTTGTCCCCGCTGGAGGGAACAGAGCTGGGTTTAGACTCGGTTAGTGTTAGGGTTAGGGTTAAGAAAGACTTAGGGTCAGGGTTAGGGTTAGACGTCGTTGAGGTCAGGGTTAGTGTAATGCTTAGGGTAGGGGTCAGGGTTAGGGTTAGGTTCATGGTTAGGTTTAGGGTCAGGCTCACAGTAGGGTCACGGTTAGCGTTACGGTCACAGTCAGGGACAGGGTAAGTGTTAGGCTCACGGTTAGGTTTAGGGTCAGGTTCAGGGTCATGGTCAGATTCAGGGTCAGGTTCAAGTTTTCGTGTGGGGGCAAGGTTCATGTCAGGGTCAGGGTTAGGTTTGGGACAGGTTTAGTGTCAGGGTTAGGGTCAGGGTCAGGGTTAGGTTCATGGTTATGGTAAGGTCAGCTTTATGTTTAGGTTCTGTTTTATGAGTAGGTTCAGGATCAGGGTGACATTTAGGGTGACGATTCTGTTCAGGATCACGGATTGGGTCAAAGTTACGTTTACAGTCAGGGTTAGGGTCAGTGTTAAGGTCAAGGCCAGGGTCAGGTTTAAGGTTAAGTTCTGACATAGGCAAAGTTCAGAGTTAGGGTTATGATCAGCGTCAGAGAGAGTGTCAGGATTATTGTTAAAGTGGGGTTAGGGTTAGGGTTAGAGCTAGGTTGAGGGTTAGGGTTAGACCTGGTTAGGGTCAGTGTAAGAGATAATGTTAGGGGTTAGTTTTAGGGTTAGGTTCAGCGTTAGGTTTCGGGTCAGGGCCCGTGTTAGTGTCAGGGTCAGGGTTACGTTTAGGGTTAGAGTTAGGGTCAGGCTCCCATTCAGTGTCAGGGTTAGTGTTAGGGTAGGGTCAGGGTCACTGTTAGAGTCAGGGTTACGTTTATAGTCTTTGCCTGGGTCATGGTCAGCGTGAAGTCCAGGGCCAGTGTCAGGTTTACGGTCAAGATCAGGTATTGGTTTAAAGTCCACATTCGGTTCAGGGACAGGATTATTTTGGTCATTGTTAAGGTCATGGTTAGGTTTAGGTTCAGGCCTGGGTCAGATTTAGGGTCAGTTTCTGCTATAGGCAAAGTTCCGGGTAAGGGTAATGATCATAATCAGGCATAGTGTCCGGGTTATTGTTAAAGTTTAGGGTTAGGTTTAGGGTTAGAGTTAGGTTGAGGGTTAGGGTTAGACCTCGTAGAGTCAGGGTCCGTGGTAGGTTTTGGGTTTAGTGTTAGGATTAGGTTCAGCGATAGGATTCGGCGGAGGGCTCGTGTTAGTGTCAGGGTCAGGGTTACGTTTAGGGGTAGAGTTAGGGTCAGGCTCTCATTCAGAGTCAGGGTTAGTGTTAGGGTCAGGGTCAGCATCACTGTTAGGGTCAGGCTTAGGTTTATGGTCTTTGCCTGGGTCAGGGTCAGGGTGAAGTCTAGGGCCAGTGTCAGGTTTACGGTCAAGATCAGGTATTGGTTTAAAGTCCACATTCGGGTCAGGGACAGGGTTATATAGTGGTCATTGTTAGGGTCATGGTTAGGTTTAGGGTCAGGGCCAGGGTCAGGTTTAGGGTCAGGGTCTGGTATAGGCAAAGTTCTGGGTTAGGGTTATGACCATATTCAGGTATAGGGTAAGGGTTATTGTTAAAGTTTAGGGTTAGTGTTAGGGTAAAGTTAGTTTGAGGTTTAGGGTTAGACTTGGTTTGGGTCAGGATCCGAGATAGGGTTAGCGGTTAGTGTTAGGTCCTCTTTACACACAGAGACACAGACACCCAGAGGCACACACACATACACACACACACATGGGGAGGAGACTTAGAGCTATACCGCTGGATCAAAAGGTGTGGGACTCTCTGACTCTGAGCCCCCTGGTGTCACCTTTTGATTTTATTTGCCAACGGGCCTGAGGCGTTGAGGAAGCCTGATATGATTTGCCAGTGAGGGGATGTGTATAGCGGGTGAGCTCTCTTCTCCCTGCATCCTCAGGGCTTCAGTACAGCAGAAGAACATGTCGCTTCCTTTAGGATGTGCCTAGAAATGAGCTGGGCAGAGGGGTTTTCTCTGTAATGGGGTGCCTGGATAAGTGGATTCTAATTCCGTTGGGCTCTGTCGTCCGTGAAGTGAGGTCACCATAGAATGGGGGCTCCTTACCAAACTTTCTGCTCCCACCAGAGCACCCTGAGCACGCCCATCCACAAGCTGCTCAAGGCTCACCCACCACCCCATGCCCTGTTCATCCAGTGACCCCCACACAGCCAATCCCAGCCCCTGGGAGTCCTGGATGCAACTGTTGTCCCCGCTTCTGGGAACAGAGATAGGTTCAGACTGAGTTAGGGTTAGGGTTAGGGTTAGGGTTAGGGTTAGGGTTAGTGTTAGTGAGAGACTTAGGGTCAGGGTTAGGGTGAGACATCGTTGGGGTCAGGGTTAGCATTAGGGTTAGGGTAGGGGTCAGGGTTAGGGTTAGGTTCATGGTTAAGTTTAGGTTCAGGCTCACAATAGGGTCAGGGTTACCGTTACAGTCAGAGTCAGGTTCAGGGTCAGTGTTAGGGTGACGGTTAGGTTAAGGGTCAGGTTCAGGGTCATGGTCAGATTTAGGGACAGGTTCAAGTTTTTGTTTGGGGGCAAGGTTCATGTCAGGGTCAGGGTTAGGTTTGGGACAGGTTTAGTGTCAGGGTTAGGGTCAGGGTCAGGATTAGGTTTATGGTTATGGTAAGGTCAGCTTTATGTTTAGGTTCTCTTTCATGAGTAGGTTCAGGATCAGGGTTAGCTTTAGGGTTATGATTCTGTTCAGGATCACGGATTGGGTCAGAGTTAGGTTTACAGTCAGGGTTAGGGTCAGTGTTAAGGTCAAGGCCAGAGTCAGGTTTAAGGTTAAGGTCTGACATAGGCAAAGTTCAGAGTTAGAGTTATGATCAGGGTCAGGGAGAAGGTCAGGATTATTGTTAAAGTGGGGTTAGAGTTAGGATTAGAGGTAGTTTGAGGGTTAGGGTTAGACCGGGTTAGGGTCAGTGTCAGGGATAATGTTAGGGGTTATTTTTACGGTTAGGTTCAGCGTTATGTTTCGGGTCAGGGCCAGTGTTAGTGTCAGGGTCAGGGTTATGTTTAGGGTTAGAGTTAGGGTCAGGCTCCCATTTAGTGCCAGGGTTAGTGTCAGAGTCAGGGTCAGTGTCAGTGTTAGGGTCAGGGTTAGGTTTCTGGTCTTTGCCTGGGTCAGGGTCAGGGTGAAGTCTAGGGCCAGTGTCAGGTTTACGGTCAGGTTCAGGTATTGGGTTAAAGTCCACAATCGGGGCAGGGACAGGGTTATGTAGTTGTCATTGTTAGGGTCATGGTTATGTTTAGGGTCAAGGCCGGGGTCAGGTTTAGGGTCAGGGTTGGTAGAAGCAAAGTTCAGAGTTAGGGTTATGATCATAGTCAGGTATAGGGTCAGGGTTATTGTTAAAGTTTAGGGTTAGTGTTAGAGTTAGCGTTAGGTTGATGGTTAGGATTAGAATGTGTTAGGGTCAGGTTCCATGGTAGGTTAGGGGTTAGTGTTAGAGTTAGTTTCAGGTTAGGTTCAGGTATTGGTTTAAAGTCCACATTCGGGTCAGGGACAGGTTTATGTAGTGGTCAGTTTAGGGCCATGGTTAGGATTAGGCTCAGGGTCAGGATTAGGTGAAGGTCATGGCCAAGGTCACGCTTAGGGTCTGGCTTTGGTTTATTGTCAATGTTCGGTTCAGTGTCACTGTTAGGCTTTGGCGATAGGGTTTGGGATTGGGGTTAGGGTTAGAGTTAGAAGTAGGGATATGGTTAGGGTTAGGGTTAGACAGCGTAAGGTCAGGGTAAAAGTTTGGGTTAGGGTAGGGTTTATTGTTAGGGTCAGGGTCAGCGTTAGGTTTAGGTTCAAGGTCTGTATTAGGATCATGGTTAGAGTTACCTTTAGGTTTACGGTTAGGGTCCGGTTCACAGTTACGGTCAGGTTTAGGGTCAGTATTAGGTCAGCGTCAGGGTTAGGATTAGGGTCAGGTTCAGGGTCATGGTTAGGTATGAGTCATGGTTACGGTAATATCAGAGTTAGGTTTAGGTTCATGGTCCACATCAGGGTCAGTGTCAGTCTTATGTTTAGGTTTAGGGTTCAGGTCAGGATCACAGTCAGGGTCAGGGTCAGGGTCTTGGCTTGAGTTAGGGTTTGGGGCGGGCTCACAGTCAGTGTCAGGGTCAGGGTTAGTGGTTACTGTTAGGGTTAGCCCCGCTCCGGGTTCATGGACCCATCCCTTCAGGGTCTCAGGATAAACCCTGGACAGAAGGGTGTAGACCCTACACCCGCTCCAAGTTAACCAGCATTAAACTGGGGTGTGAACATGACTTGCCCACCAGACATCTCACCCCTCATCAGCCTGATCCTGCTTGGAGCATCTCCACCCACGATGGCATGTCCAGGTCTTCTTTACACACAGACACACATACACCCAGAGGCACACACACACACACACACACACACACACACACACACAGACGGTGAGGAGACCAAGGGCTACACCGGTGGATCAGAAGGTGTGGGACTCTCTGACTCTGAGCCCCCTCGTGTCACCTTTTGATTTTATTAGCCAAAGGGCCTGAGGTGTTGGGGAAAGCTGATATGACCTGCCATGTAGGGGACAGGTCTGGAGGGCGAGCTCTCTTCTCCCTGCATTCTCTGGGCTTCAGTACAGCAGAAGAACATGTCGCTTCCTTTAGGATGTGCCTTGAAATGATCTGGGCAGGGGGGTTTTCTCTGTAATGGGGTGCCTGGATACGTGGGTTCCAATTCCGTTGGGCTCTGTCATCACGGTAGTGAGGTCACCACTGCCTGGGGGCTCCTTACCGAACTTCCTGCTGCACCATAGCTCCCTGAGCCGCCTGTCCACAAGCTGTTCAAGGCTCACACACCACTCCATGCAGGGCCCATCCAGTGACCCCCATACAGCCTCCACCCAGCCCGTGGGAAGCCTGGGTGCAGCTGTTGTCCCCGCTGGAGGGAACAGAGCTCGGTTTAGACTAGGTTAGTGTTAGGGTTAGGGTTAAGAAAGACATAGGGTCAAGGTTAGTGTTAGACGTCATTGGGGTCAGGGTTAGCGCAAGGCTTAGAGTAGGGGTCAGTGTTAGGGTTAGGTTCATGGTTAGGTTTAGGGTCAGGCTCACAGTAGGGTCAGGGTTAGCGTTACGGTCAGAGTCTGGGTCAGGGTCAGTGTTAGGCTGACAGTTAGGTTTAGGGTCAGGTTCAGGGTCATGATTTGATTTAGGGTAGGTTCAAGTTTTGGATTGGGGTAAGGTTCATGTCAGGGTCAGGGTTAGGTTTGGGACAGGTTTAGTGTCAGGGGTAGGGTCAGGGTCAGGGTTAAGTTCATGGTTAACCAGCCTTAAACTGGTGTTTGAACATGACTTGCCTACCAGACGTCTTACCCCTCATCAGCCTGATCCTGCTTGGGGCATCTCCACCCATGATGGCATGGCCAGGTCCTCTTTACACACAGAAACACAGACACCCAGAGGCACACACACACACACACACACACACACACACACAGGTATACTATGCAGCCATCAAAATGAAATCTTTCCATTTGCAATGACTTGGATGGAACTAGAGGGTATTATCTAAGTGAAGTAAGTCAATCAGAGAAAGGCAATTATCATATGATCTCTCTGATATGAGGAATTTGAAAGGCAGGGTAACGGGTCATGGGAGGTAGGGAGGGAAAAAATGAAACAAGATGGGTTGGGGAGAGAGACAAACCATAACAGACTTAATCTCACAAAACAAACTGAGGTTTGCAGGGATGGAGAGGGTGGCCGGGTTATGAACATTGGGGAGGGTATGTGATATGGTTAGTTCTGTGAAATGTGTAACACAGATGAATCACAGACCTGCACCCTTGGGGCAAATAATACATTATATATTAATTTAAAAACATTTTACCTGTGCTTTATGCATTCTGGGGGAGGATGGGCACACATATAAACCCAAATAGTGATTGGTCCACTTGAGACCAATAGGACCAATCAGAGTGTCCCTGGGATTGATATGTAAATGACAGGAAGACAAAGTTCTCTCTTTAGGTGAGTGACTGGTCTTGCTGGATGGGATTCAGGAGCTGGCCATGGCCATCTTCCTGGACACTTGAAGAGTCTGACCATGAGACATGGACAAAGAGAAAAGTGTTTTGCCATTTTCCAGTCCCTAGTTCTTGATTCTGAAATTTTAGATCTGCAGCTCTTCTTTTGATTTTTTAAAAAGATTTTTTTTATTTATCTGACAGAGATCACAAGTAGGCAGAGAGGCAAGCAGAGAGAGAGGAGGAAGCAGGCTCCCTGCAGAGCAGAGAGCCTGATGTGGGGCTCGATCCCAGGACCCTGGGATCATGACCTGAGCCGAAGGCAGAGGCTTAACCCACTGAGCCACCCAGGTACCCCATCTTCTTTTGGATTTTTATGAACTTCTGTGGTATCCACCCCTACAGGAACCTGGACATTCCTTTGTTTTTTGTTTGCTTGCTTTTCCCTTTTGGTTCCTCCAGTTTTCTTTGGATTGCTGCCACTTGCAAGCAAAGGGTCTTGTAAAAATAACACACCAAGGAAATTCACACGTCCTTAGGAGCTATTGAGTAAGTTCCTGTAGGGGAAGGACACAGTGAGATGCACATTTTAGAGTGATCATCTTAGAATAAGTTTAGAGGATGAATTGGTGTGAGGAGGGGAGGGAAAGGGGCATATTCCTGAAGATGAGATAACAGGTTGGAAGGCCGTTATGGTCATTCTGGCAAAGTATGGTGAGTGCCTGAAACAGAAGAGAAAAGGGGGCCGAGGAAAGATTAAACTTACACAAGGTGAGAAGACTAATGAGACTTTATGAAATCTGAGTTTGTGAAATCGGATATTGCTAGGCTTTTAGCACACTTACTTTGGGATCTAATCTTCAAAAATATTTAAATATCTCTGGTGGTGACAACACCATCGTCTTTCCAGTGATTAAGAACTCTGAAATCTTAATCTGGCCTGGGCTGTAGAATGTCAGCTGCGGCTTGAGCACAACGAAAAGCCGTTGAAGGGTTTTACACTGGTGGGTGGAGGGTGGTCATGGTATTCCTTTTGCATTTTTAAAATGTCATTTTTGGCTGCTGTGTAAAGAATGGATAGAGAAAAGTCTAAGATAGTAACAAATCATTCTCCAATATTTACGGAACATCTACTATGTGTCAGGTACTGTTCTAAACCCTAAAGACAGAACAGTTAACAAGAGACAAAATAAATTTGATGTCCTCTTGGAGTTTTCATTTTAGTTGTTGAGTGAGAAATGAAGCAAATAAATACACATACATATCAGGGGTTGATGTGGAGTAGGAAGGAAACTAAGCTGAGTGAGTGGACATGGGGTGTGGGGTTTAGGGGAGCAGGTTGGTATTTTCTATGGGACTGTGTCAGGGAAGTCTCCCTCATTTGAGGAAAGACCTGGAGGAAATTAAGGAACAAGCAGTTGTGCTGTTTGGAAAAGAGCATCCCACACAAAGCAAACAGTAAGCCCAAGGTGGGAGCACATCTGGTGTGTTTAAAGAATGACACAGCGACCAATAATGCTGGGCAAAAAATGAGCAAGACGGCAAGTGGTAGGAGGTAGGTAAGGAAGGTAGTGGGGTCAGATCACATAAAGTCTTGAAGGCCATTGTAAAGATTTGCCTTTAACTTTGTGCCAGATGAGAAGAGCTTGGATGGTTTTGAAGAGGCTTGACTTGATTTAGATTAGAAAAGGATCGGGGCGCCTGGGTGGCTCAGTGGGTTAAGCCTCTGCCTTCAGCTCAGGTCATGGTCTCGGGGTCCTGGCATCGAGCCCCGCATTGGGCTCTCTGCTCATCAGGGAGCCTGATTCTCCCTTTCCCACTGCCTGCCTCTCTGCCTACATGGATCTCTCTCTCGCTCTGTCAAATAAATAAATAAAATCTTAAAGAGAAAAGAAAAGAATCACTCAGGCTGCTGTGTGCAGAACGGACTTGCGGGGTTGTGGGGTGGGGATGCTTCTTGCATTAATGTAGACTGAAATTTCTATACTGCTGACATTTGGGGCCACATTAATTTTTGTTATGGGGAGCTGTCCTGTGCACTGACCACTAGATCGCAGGAGCGCCCTTTCCTACTCTCAAGTTGTGACAAAGAAAAGTGTGTCCAGACCCTGTCAAAATCCCCTGTGGAGGAGCAGATACACAAAACTCTCCTGGTTGAGGACCACTGATCTGGGTGAGAAGGGGTATTGTCCCAGACCAGAGCAGTAGATGCAGGGGTGGGGAGAAGGGGGGAGATTCTGGGTGTATATTGAAGACAAAACACGCAGGATTTGTAAATATATTGAGTGTGGAGTGTGCGGAAAAGACAATAGTTGGGATGATTTTACAATTTTGGGGGCCTGAGGCCCTGGAACAGTGACGTTACCACTTGCTAAGATGGGAAAGACGACGGGAGAAGCAAGTTTGATGGGCAACAGGTGTTTGGTTCTGGAGATGGTGGTTGAATCCACATGGGGATGCCCAACCAGCAGCTGAACACACGAGTCTGGCATTCATGGGTGAGGTCCAGGCTGGAGGCACAAATATGAGCACTGTTAGGACATAGGGTTCAAGCCCTGAGAAGAAGTGGGCTTACCTATGCAGTGAGTATGGACAGAGGTGTGTTTGGCAACATGATAAGGCAGCTTGGTATTTGTCCTGTGAGTATGGATGGGAGTGTGTATGGGACTTAGGACTTGCTTTTAACCAGTAGAATTTGGCAAGGTAAGAAGATGTCACTATTATGATCTCATTATATTAAATCAGACTGTTTTACTGATTGGAGTGAGAGGCTGTCCTGGACTTGAAGAAGCAAAGAGCCAAATTCAGAATCACCTGTGGAGAGAGTTATATGGCAGGAAACCACAAGCAGCCTCTGGGGGCTGAGGATGGTTTCCAGTTAATAGCCTGGAGAATCTCTCTGGACCACCCCAGCATGGGCTGCCCCCCAAATCACACAGCTACAAGGAAATGAGTTCTTCCAACAACCCGAGTAAGTTTGGAAGCAGAGCCTTCCCTAGTGGAACCTGCAGGTGAGAACACAGCTTGGTGGGCACCTTCTCTCCTCCTTTGAGTGAGACCCAGAGCCGAGGACCCTGGTTCAGCTGTTTCTGGCCTCCTGACAGCTAGAGATGGTAGGATAGTAAACTGAGCTGTTTAAAGTTACTAAACTTGTTATTATTTGTTATGAAGTAACTATTAAAAAGAAAACAAGAGGCCCAAAATGGAGTTGCTTATGCTAAGCCCCATGTCCCCCAAACCAGACTTAATTATGATTTCAGCTGTCCCAGAAATGGAATCTGAGCCCAGGCAAGCAGACACCACCTGATCCCCACTCCCTCGGACCCCTGCCATTCCCAGAAGCCAAGTCACCTGGCCATAACCAACCTGCCTTGTTTGCCTGACGTGACTTCCTTGCTCCTCCTCTCTTCTGCCTATAAAAGTCTTTCATTTTGTACTGCTCCTCCGAGCTCCTTTCAGTCTGCAAGCAGATTGCTGCCCATTTCGTGAATCATTGAATAAAGCCAATAGGTTCTTTAAAATGTACTCAGCTGAATTTTTTCTTTAACACAACAGAAAACTCAAGCAGAAGGTCTGAGTCCCAGAGCACAGGACTTATGTCTAAAGGTCAGGAAGCTCAACAAAACCCAGCCAGGAAAGGAGCCATCATCACTGACCAGTGCGGAAGAGGAAGGGAGAGCCAACATCACGATGAAAAAGAAGAATATTTCCAGAGAAGTGGAGGGACTTCTATGTCTATAGGACTGACAGGTTGATTTATTTGGATTTGAAAGTTAATCATTGGATTTGGCAACTTGGTGGTGATTAGCGATCTTGTAAAATATCTGTGTAGGTGTAGTCGTGGGACCAATGACTGTTAACAGTGTCTGAAGTGCAAAAAAAATTTCAGGGTTTTGATTCAAATGGGAGCAATGGATATAAAGAGCAGTGAGCAAGTCTGACTTCTGTTTTGGAGGTCAAATCAGTTGGTTTTGCTGATGGATTAGATACAAGAAAAGGGAAAGGGGGAATTTATCCCAGGGGCTGAGGCTTTAGTCAGTAGGAGGTGAGGGTGCTGTTTACTAAGATGGGGAGACTGGGACAGGAGCACGTGAGGAGGGAGCAGGATAGAAATCATGGTGAAAATAAGACTCCTGTTACATATTCATGGAGAAATATGCTGCAGGCAGCTGGCCATGTGATTATCAGCTCCAAGGGCGGGTTAGGATTAAAGACGTTAACTTCAGAGCCTTCAGCTTCTACAAAGAACTGAAATCAATGATGCTGAATGGAATCGGCCAAAGCAGTGGTTTTAAAACTGGGGCTGGGAGGCAAGGTGTTTTGCTTCCAGGGCCGATTGAACAATATCTGGCGACATTTTTGGTGGTCACCACTTGGGGGGGGTGCTGCTGGCATCTAGTGGCTAGAGACCAGAGATGCTGCTAACTGTCCTGCAGGGCACAGGACAGCCCCACAGCAGAGAATCACCCACCAGTTATCAATAGTGCTAGGTTGCGAAAGCCTGATCGAGGGAGAGAGAGAGAGAGAGAGAGCGAACGCATAGCTACAGAAGACCCAGAATCAAGCTCTTCAAAGGGGCAGAGATGAAATAGAGAAGCAAATTGAGAATACAGGTCCAGGATGGTAGGAAGAGAAACCAAATGATTAAGAGGGCACTAAGGAACCGGGAACCTAGAGACACCGAGTACATCCACGTTTGCTAGTGATAGGCGTGTACGGTGCATGGACCGCCTATGAGAATTCACACACCTTGCACATTTTTAAGTGGACATCTGAAACTTTTTAATCATAAACTTTTCATCACAATATATGTATATTTTATTAACTAGGTGTTGAAAATATTAAACATTTAAAAAATGAGATAGAGGGCACCTGGGTGGCTCAGTCACTAAGCAGCTGCCTTTGGCTCAGGTCATGATCCCAGGGGCCTGGGATGGAGGCCTACATTCCTGATCAGCAGGAAGCCTGCTTCTCCCTCCCCCACTCTCCCTACTTGTGTTCTCTGTGTGTGTGTGTGTGTGTGTGTGTGTCTCTCTCTCTACCAAATAAATAAATAAATCTTTAAAAAGAAAATGAGATAGGAAAGGATCGACTTCATTGGAATAACATTTGCCTGTTACAAGTTGATTTTTTTTTAAAGCAGAAGAGTCTCATTTTCTGTTATTTTTTTTCCCAAACCACACTAGAATGGAATGAAACCATTAAAATCCTTACTTGTGCTTTTCCCTATTATGTCCCTAAAATATGTAGTTTAATTTAAATATGAAGGAATGAGTGTCACGAACCAAAACTGATTGATATTCTGAGCACTTCCAACATCTGCCCTAATCCCCTTTCTGATGTTAACCTTTACCCTTAATAAGGAGAGTAAGCTCTAAAGGTGGAGCCCCAGGACTGCCCACAGAAGGGCATTATTTGAAACAAAACTGGTATTTCAACTTTGGTATCAGCCCAAGTCCTACACTCTAATAAGATCTGAGAGGAGTGTCTTGATCTTCCAGGAAGGAGAGGTGTATCCTGATATCAGACCCAAGAATGGGCATATCACCTATCCTACAGAGCACACATGGAGTTTGGATCTGGAAATGGACTCCCTTAAAATGATCTGCACATAAGGATTCTTTATAGAGATTTTCAACTACCCTTGGGGACATGGTACCCTACACCCACAGGTGTAGACAAATATTTTACAAGCTATGCTGGGAATGAGGTGGGGAGAGAAATATGGAGGTTGTTATAGGAAGGTAGAAGGTTAGAGGAAGTCTTTGTTTTGGTTTTTTTCCTTTTGTTTTTAAGAAAAAGGTCATTTGTATTCTGACTGGAAGGATCCATTGGAACAAGAACTTGATATTGACCCTGGGAGTGGAGTCCTGGAGAGGGCTGGAGGGAACAAATCCCAGGCACAAGGAAGAACAAACCCCAGCTGGGGATGTCTGCTCTTCTCAATAAACCTGCTCTGTCTTCAACTCTTTCTGTGTTTCTTGTACATTTCTCCAATTACCATGTAAATTCCATGATGCCAGGGACTTTTCTGTGTCGTTCGCCACAGATTTACAAACACTCAGGGCAGTGTGTAGCACACAGTAGGTACTGACTAAATATTTGTTGAGTAAATGTCTAAAAACAAATTAAAAATGGATACAAATGTAGGTATAGATTTGATTGGGTGGTGGTAAGATAAGGGAATTCCTGCACAAAGGGCTTTTATTTTCTTGAAGTGTGATACTAGTGATGAAGTTTTGGAACACAGGTGAGGTTTGGTGGGGTGAGGTCCAGAGCCGATGACCAAGAAAGGATTCTTGAGACGTCTTAGGTGCAAATGGTGGTTTTATAAAACACAGGGACAGGACCCAAGGGCTGAAAGAGCTGCTCAGACAGAGGCATGGTTGACTGGGAGCTGAGGAAGGTGAAGACAAAGGGGGTGTCCAGAAGGACTGTCATATGCTAAAGAAGAATTTCAGGATAAGAGAGACCTGGTTATTGTCAAGTCAAGGCTGTTTTTGCCTCTAATGAGGGAAAGCATGAAGACAGTCGGGAGTTTCCTGGAGATATGTTACATTCCTCCTATCACACATCCTTGTCAGTGGGCTTTGGGCTTAGAAGAAATTCAGTTTTATTACACTTTCCTCCCCCTTAGCCTCCCTCAATTTTATAGAGGGGAGGGTGATGTTAGGGCTTCCGGAAACTGAGGTGTGGGTCTCTGGAAGTCAGGCTATTGATGAGAAAGCTTCTTCCTTCCTTGTAAGTCACTAGGACATTCGTAGATGGAGGGAGACTCCTGTCCTGCAGGACTGGGATCTCTATCAGTTAAGCATCGTTTTTCCTTTAGGGCAGCCAGGAGTGCATGAAGAATGTTACACATAGGGCATGGGGAGAGGGTGTAGGGCGCCAGCTTCTGCTTTGTCCTAAGCTTGCCTTCTGCTCCCTCATCCCTAGGACAGGAGCTGGGAGTGAGGTGACATAGTTCAGAAGAGGTGGGGGTAGGGATTGTTGAGGCAAGTCTTGAAGGTGTGAAACGGTCATCCATTAGAGGGAAAGCAAACTCACCGGAGAGACAAGGGAGTTTGAAGCCAGGGTTGAGTATCCACTGGAGAATTGTGGTCAAGTGTTTTAAAGTACAGCAGGTTGGCTCAGCTGTATGATTCCTTCCTGGTTTCTGGTGTATGCCGCTGGCATTGGTAGAATCATTTCTAAAGAAACAAAGCAAAAGAGGATAAGCCATTCTTTCAGAAACGATGATGAATCAAGTTTTGAACATGCTGGGTTTTGAGGCACAGGTGGGACATCAGTGAAATAGCATGAGTAGGTAGTCAGTTACATGGGCCTGGTGGGTAGGAAAGAAACAGATGGTCGTGTATCAGTGGGAGAGATGTTGGCTAGGGAATGGGAGCTGAAACCAAGGGCACAGTTGATATCACTACAAGAGAGGGTAGCTTGGAAGAGAAAGGTTAACTGAACCCCCGGGGAAACCCTGATGGGAATGTCACATGCATTTCTCAGGCATGCCAATGTTGAAACAGATTACTGTAACTCCTGGGGGCCAGAAGCCATGTCTTTGAGATTCATTCATTCTCTGCCTCTGGCATAGCGTGGGCCACATTGAAGGTAATTCTAAAATTCATTCCGATTTGATTTCATTGCACTTTTCATTTACCAGAATCTTGTCATGGTTTGCTAGTGTATCATTTTCTCGAAAAGATTAAATAGGGACCATTTTACAAATATGGGATGAATGCCTGAAGGGATTTTGTTTAATTCATTCATTAGCTCGGGAACCACTAAGATGTTACCACCACTTCAAGCAAGAATCTCAAGGCAGACACATATACAATCAGTAATACTTAAACGAATTTTCTTTGATAGATGCAAATAGATATGCAAATAGAATGCAAATGGATGCAAAACTGCCTTCTACCAAAGGAAAGGGGGTCAACTGTACTTCCAGTGGACAAAATTCATTTACAGATAGCTAGACAAGATCATCTGCATCCACATCAATTATGTACAATCTATAGAGTTGCAAAATAGCTCAAAGACAAGAAAGGCATAGAATATCCCATAGAATTGGTCAGCCCAGAAGGGTACATGAGACAACACCTGTTTTCCCTTGGAAGACACTATAATCTTTTAGGTTCATTTCAATGTCTTTCGTGATTTTGCCTATGCTTTAAAAGAAAAAAAAAAGTTACCCTTATCATTCTTATTAGTTTGAAAAAAAACTAATAAAATACTAGTCTGTTATAAAATACACATGGAAGAATGTTCTGGCACTATCATACCCAATTTGGGGTACTAACTGATTAGGAAGATGAGGCAGAATTTGGGAGCCCGTAGGATGAGTCTGTTTCCGGTTGGAATGGGAAACATTTAAGAATCAAACTAAATGATCTCAAATCCACTCTGGAATGAAACAGGTTATAAGGAAAATACAGAAGATGTTGAAATGGACCTGTTGGCTCATTGTGAGCTTTCCTGGTCGAATGGAGACCTCTACCATGATGCTTGTCCTCCATGTCCCACCCGTCCCATACCTGCTATCCTGGCACCAAAGGGCCACCAGACTTTAGGCTCAGTCTGCAGTTCCAAATGGAAACCCTCTGTTCCCACAGTAGTGGACAGGATGACTCTGGTTGCTGGTGGAAGCGTCAGCTGCTTTAGTCCAACAGTTCAAGAGAGGATCAGAAGAGCATAAGGACGATATTGGAAAAAAATGCTCGGGCGAATTTCCAGAACACAATATTTCTCTTTGCAATTTTTGAGTGTTCTGTAGCCAACCTGCCAAAAAAAATGTGAAAACTATAAATAGAGAGGAGTGGGAAGGAGAAATGAGGACCTGTCACAGTGCCAGCAAAAATAGGGAACTGAGAATCTTCCAGAGATTCAGAGTCAAAGGGGGTTAATATTTACTTAGAAAAGAAGTCGTGGGCACAAGTTCTAGGATGAAATGAAGGCAAGAGAGGGAAGTTAGGGAATCGAGAGAGAGAGAGACTTGAAGATAAAAAAAAGTCAACTTAAAGTCTCATTCCTCATTAAGGAAAGTACAGATCAGAGAAGAGGGGGAGAGACTGGGATATAGCTGATCGCTGATTGTGTCTGGCTCTGATTAGAAGCTTTGTATCCACTTTTTAATTTAATCTTCCAGCCTGTTTCCTGGATTCCAGCTTCTATTTCCTATGAAGTAGGTACCATCACCAAAGACGAGAGTCAAACATGTAACAGTAGTCAAATCTTTAACAGCGTGGACAACTAACTAACCAAAAGCTGTCCCGGGGACCCCTGCAGAGTCAAGTGTTACACACCCAGTGCCTGGATCGCGAGGCCATGGTAGGGATCTTGGGAAGGGTTCAGGGTAGGGAGACACACAGCAGGTTCTGGCCAGAGGCTAGTCACCAAACTTTGTGTGGCTGAAGGGGTGTTTACCAGCTGAATGTCAGCTCCCAGATGAAACTGAGGGAAATGTCCTTTGGGAAGGTTTCCGCTGACTCTCTGCCTTTCCTTCGTCCTCCCCAGGGTGTTCCATTAGCATTTGGGGTCTGGGGTCTTGCCTGTTGCTCCTGGCTTTGGTGGGCCACGCCACTGCCACAGCCAGGGCTCCAGTGGCAGTGAACTGTATGGGGTCTTGACTGTCACCTCCTGACTCTCGGAAGGAGAACAGGCAGCAGGGATTTTCATTCTTTGTTGGCACCTACTCTCTTCAGCAACCCCAAGATCAGTACCCCAGGCTGCACAAGCTCAGGTTCATGTCTTTACCAAAGGCCGGCAGTAATTTCAGAAAGGAATGACAATGAAGGAAAAAAACAGTTCAACTACTCGCTCATCTGGACTTCTAGGGCAGGTGGGGTTCCCAGGCAACTTTGTTCCGTCGGTCTGGCACCCTTGCCCCCCCCCCCCCCCGTGCCTTGGTGATGAGTGTGGGCCTTGCTGTTTGCGCTGCCTGAATTTGCCCTTGTCGCTTATTAGCACTGTGGCCCTAAAATTCTGAGAGGCTAAAAGTCATGCCTCTCAGAGCCAATCGGAATAGCTTATTAGACCTATTGATTCTGGCATAGTGGGCCTGTGGGGAAATCTCTCTTCTTCATTCCTCCTCCTTCTCAGTCTTCCCCTCCTCCACCTCTTCCTCCTCCTTCTTTGATGTGTAAAGCAAGGTATTTGGGGAGCAGGGAATGATGTGATGTTTGGGATTTATTTTAAAATATATTCCAGACCTCCCCTCTCCCCCAAAAACAAAAATACAGGCACTTTGGGGGCAGTAGAAGGAGGAGGGCCTATGAAACAGTTGGGGAAGCAGAGTGATAAGTACTCGGAAGGGCCAGGATCCATACACTTTGGTGTATGCTTGAGAATTTTCATAATAAGTGTAAACAAACAAAGACCAAATAATGAGGCTTTCATTCCCTATATCCAAATGACCACAACAGGGCATAGAATGCACTTTCATTGTTGCTCCCCTGGCAATTTATTCTGATTCTCCAAATAAGATTCCAGCTCTCATCCTACCTGTCACAGTCTCTGGATATTGACTGGGAACATTTTCCTCAACAAGGCCTTGCCAGGCCCACTGCTAGGGAATGTATTGTTTCAGATTCTGTACTCAGGTTTTAAAGATTTTTTTTTATTTATTTATCAGAGAGAGAGGGGGAGAGAGCGAGCACAGGCAGACAGAATGGCAGGCAGAGGCAGAGGGAGAAACAGGCTCCCTGCTGAGCAAGGTGCCCCATGTGGGACTCGATCTGAGGATGCTGGTATCATGACCTGAGCGGAAGGCAGCTGCTTAAGCAAGTGAGCCACCCAGGCGTCCCTGTACTCACGTTTTAAAAAAAAAGTGACCAGTTACCCGTTTGGAGTGACTGGAATGTAAGACTCACTGTAAGCCGTTGTCTTGCTGTGTCCCATCCCTTTCTAAGGACTGATCCTGCTATCTCTGGGAGATCACAGCATTGGGAGGGGCAGCCCAGGCCTGGGCTATTACAGCAAAGCTGCAGCCTGAAGGGCGCGCGTGAGATCTGTGGTTTGAGCTGTCAGAGTCTCACGAGTTAAAAAAAGAGAAATGAATCATCATTTGACCATGACATTCCCACTAAAGGGGAGGACAGTGGGAGAAAGAGCAAGGGAAGAGGAAAGAAAAATCTCAAAATAAATGTGGGGTGGATGGCAGGAGGAGGGGGGGTCTCGGAAATTGGGGGCAGGTGTGGCGATCCAACCAACGCTAGCCACAAACACACGATTCCGCCCATTCTAGAGCGGACTGGACATAAACATGCTCGCACATCTACTTGTCGGCTGCGTTTTGTCGGCGGGCAGGTAGCGAGGTGATTCTTTAAGAGCTCTGAGAACCCAAACTTGTGGCCGACCCGCAGCTGAGCTGAAGTGGAGCTGGGAGCTGCCCAGACGACCCGAGGCTGCCAGCTGACCACCTCCCTCCCTACAGATCGCTGGAGCCAAGCTCGGCGGGGGAGAAGCCACGCTCGAGGGTGGGTGCCGGGGCTAAGGGCGGAATCCGGGTTCCCACAGACGCCTCCGCGCCCAGGCGGCTGCAGCGGCGGCGCCCGGGACTGGAGGCCTGACACCCGGACGCGCCCCCCTCTCTGGACAACCGCCGCAGAAGTAAAGGGCCAGCATCCCGCCACGGCTATGCTTCCCGCGGGACAATCTCGGGAGAAGGTCCTGGAAGAGGTTCGCAGGCCGATTTTCCGAGGGAAAGGGCGAGGTGGGGAGGGAGCGCCCCTGACCCTCCCCGCCCTCCCTTCTCCCGCTCACCGGGCATCAACAGCGTCGGGGCTGCCCTGCAGAAACGTAGGCGAGGTTGTAGTGTCGCCCTCTGCAGCTCGGGGGCAGCATCACCTGCTGGCTCGACGGTAGGGCCTGCGCGCCTCTCTTGGCGGAGGCAGGCGGAGGCAGGCGGAGGCGGGCCTGTGGCGTCCTCTTTCATTGGCCGGGCAGGGGCGCTGCCATGTTGGAGGAAGCGGTGCCTTCTGTGCGGTGGAAACGCCGTGGCTTCACCGGTAGCGTCGGGGAGCGCAGACTCCTACCTTTCCTCCTCCCTCGAGGGTCGGTGCTGAGAGGCGGCAGCCGGCGGGATGGAGAGAAGTAGGATGAACCTGCCCAGGGGGCCGGACTCGCTCTGCTTCGACAAGGACGAGTTCATGAATATGCACGCCTGGGCTCTGCTCCCTGGAGCCAGGCCGTGGGTGGCCTGCCCTCCTTGGCCCTCCGGGGCCTCTCCTCGGGCTTCTCCTGCGGGCTTCCTGGGCTGTCCCCGCCCCGGACGGGTCCTCGGCGGGGACCTCACTGCACTTCGCAGTGAGTCTCTTGGCCTCGGGTGGGCTAGGTGCATCCTGGAGAAAGCACTCCTGTGAAATCGTGCACATTGAATGAAAAGGCCTGAAAGTTCAGGGCAAGTGGTTTTGAGCTAAACGTAAAAGCCCCGGACCCGTAGGACCCGCCTCTGGTACCGTGCGGCACAGTCAGACCGCCGCTCCCCCGGCCTGACAGAAGCCTCCCAGTGCCTTGTGCCTAGAAGCTGAGCGACTGTGCGTTGAACACATCTCTGAACACACGTACTTACCAGGAATCGGGTCAAAAAGGCACTTAACCTAACGTTTATGCCTGACTTTCGTCTTAAGCTCCCGGAATGGGAAATCTGAAAGACTGCACTGTCCTTACTGGTTCTGGTCCAGTACTACAAAGCATACCAAGCTCCTTTTCTAAAGTTGCCCTACTTCTCTTGGTGAGGTCAGCCTGAAGCTGGCAGCAGATAACTGTAGGACATAAACTTACAGAATAGAAATTTAAACTGAAAAGACTTTACTGACAGGAAAGGTTCGTCAGACATAGCCTTGAAAATGTCCCAAGGTTTGAATCAGAGCCAGGAGGAGCTTTATCTGTTTTCTGTATCCCTCTGGGTCTGTACTTAAACTATCAAAACGTATATGTTTAATTTCTAAGGATTGGGATTTAGTAGCTGGTTTCAGTGTTAAAAAGTTTTGGCTCTGTAGGTACCTAAAATTCTGAAAAGAGTTTGAATTTCTTACTTTTTTATGGCTTCAAGTCATAATATGTTTTTTTCTTTTTTGGGTTAACCAGCTAGTTCCTTTTTGATACTTGCATTCAGATCACATCTCCCAAACTCTGGCTTTAAAAGTGCTTATGTCTGGATCCTCTGCGGTGTGGCCATATCATTTTTAATATGTATGGATGCCTAGACGAAGGTATATTGTACTCTTGTTCTTGTATGGTGATGTTAAGCCACTGTAATAAAAGGTGTAAATTGAATGGAGTGTCTGAAGGAGAGCACAGCGTGAATTCTCTGATCCAGAAACCTTTTGTTAACGAAGGACACGTGATGAGGAGAGAGGTCATTGGAAGAAGAAAAGGCACACACACAGACTTAAAGAATCTCAAAGCACGGAAGTCTCTTTAGCTTGTCTGTCTTTGGACTTCGTCAGGCTTTCTTTGGGCCTAACACTAGCATTTTCTCGCACTTCCTCGCCCCGCCATCTTTCTCACTCTGAGCTGACAGAATGCCTTTGGTCAAAGCAGCTTCGGAAAATAGAAATCTCAAAATAGCAGTTCTAAAGTAGGACTTAGAGATAGGAAGAGAGCAAACTGGGAAAGTGGCTAGAATGCCAGCAATTCCATATTCTTTCAAGGCTCTGACATTTCTGAATATAATGTACAATTTGTAGTGTTAATGAACGTGACCCCTTCATACATAGAAGGAAAATACATGGAACAGCTGTTCTGTGTAAAGTGGTATTGATCTTCTATGTGGGAGCTGGAGATAAAGGTTATATGCAATTTGTGTTTCCGTCAGAGAGATGTTTTGTTAAGTTACAGTTCTGAGGCAGAAATGAGTGGAGAGCTTGCTGTCGCGGTTGTATTTCTACATAGGTGTCTTGTTTGGCACATTTTGGAATGAGACTGAGATAGTAGAAAGGGAGATGGGGTGGGGCTGCGGTTGCACCTTGGACACTGCATACATTGAGGGGTCCACGTTGATGCAGTCTTCACGGTAGAGCTGCAGTCAGGTTTACAGCAGGAAGTTGCATGGTCATATCTGTTGAGTTTGAGCTGACTGGTGGCAGGAGACTACTTAAAAAGTCATGTTTATGAGATCTAATGAGAAATAGAAGGGGAAAGGTATGCAAAAGAGGTAGGTGATCAAAGTGCAGGAATGGCAGATGGGGAAGGGTCACCTGGGGCAGAGGCACTGGCAACATCATACTTTTTCGGCTTAGAAATATGAAAATCCTTTGGGTTGACAGCCAACTAAAAGATAAGCAGGACATAAGGTATTGGTAGTAGGGGAGAAAGTGGCATAACAGATAAATTAGACCATTTACATGGGTGTGCTATTGACATCACATGTAGCCTTCCTCTTCCATCTCAACATATGACTTCATCTCCAGTTTTACAGAAAAATTAGCAGCCATCCCACGGGACCTCCTCCATCCTGCTGATCATGAGCCCATTCTTGTATTTGTCCCCTTCTCCTCCTCGCCTGGTACGGGGAGGGGCTCTCCTTCCTCCTCGGGTTCAGTCTCCACTCTGGCTTGGAGTCCATGCCCTCCCGCCCTTCCAGGAGCCTGCGAGGATCCTCTCCCCTGCACTCCTTCCCATCATGCGCTCCTGTTTGATTCTCTCCCACTTGACTGCTCCACCTCTAGGTATTGCCCTGTCACTGTCGCACATCACAGCCAGTGCTCAGGGGTTGACTTGACTTTCCCACCTTCCACCCTTCAGGCCCTGTCGTTCCACTAAAGAGTTCTTACCAAAACTGTTTCTAAGTCAGCGCACCTGACCTTTCTCTGTCTCCTTACTCGACATCGCAGTAGACCAAATGCTCTGCATTGCTTCCTGTCTTTCTTCTACCTCTCTGATGTGTCTCCTGTGCAAAGTCATGCTCCTGGTAGCCACTGAATGCTAATTATGGGCTCAGCCCCGTGTTCCTTTCTTTCCCTAGATGACCTTTTGTGCAGCTTCATGACCACCTATCAGCAGGTCAGGCAGATTCCTGTCTCTGGCCCACACACCTCCTGAGCACCAGTTCTGTGTATCGGACTTGCTGACCTTTCTTCTCGGATGTGTCTGTGGCCCCTCAGACTCATCAGGTTCAAGACGGAATTCATGAGCACCTCCTCCACTGAAAACCACCTTTCTTATTCTATTGCCTCTCTCGGTAAACACTTCATCCGTTTAGCCTGGAGTCGGGAAACCAGAAGTCAACTCCTACTCTGTCACCTTTCCAAAATCTAGTCTGTCACACCAAGTCCTGTGGATTTCGCTTCCTAAACCTCTTGAGTCCATATACATATTTCCATCACTTCTCGTACCTTTGCAGTGCGCCCTTGCCATCACACCGTAGAAGCTTCTCACCCAGTCTCCATGCGCCTTCCTTGTCTTTCTGGCCCCTGGTCTACACTGCAGGCAAGCCACTCTTGTCAGAATGCGGATGTGATCTTGTATGTACCAGGTGACTGGTCAGTCCACCAGCTCTTGAAAAACCATTTTCCCACGCACTCGAACATATTTCAAAGAGAATCAGTCCCCCATGGGGTAGTTTTCCTTGGTAGACAGTTTGTTTCTGTGCTGAGCCAGTCTGCCTCCTTCGAACTTCTCTGTGTCAGTTCCTCTCTGGAACTTGTGGCTTCGTTGGCACCCCGGGTAGGCACATGATGACCTTTTCCATGAGAAGTGAAGGCAGGAGCCCTCTGGACGGTGAATGTATGTACCCTCATGTTCCATAGGTAAAAGAACTGTGTGTGGGGGTGGGGGGGTAAGTCCTTGAGGCTCCTCCCTGTTCTAATTGGGTGAACTGGGAATTTTGAGACAGGCAGCAGGTCCTGTGTGTCCTTGTTTGCAGGGAGCATGCATTCTGATGGACAAAACGGAAAAGGGGAAGAATGAGCAGCTGCTCAGATCTGTTTGTACTGTGCTGGCTGATTAGCTGTGACCTGCAGATGTGGGTCCCATCCTCGGCTCTGCTCTCTGCCTGCTTATGTCTGACTTGGGGCAAATCACTGGCCTCCGGCCTTCTGTTTGCTTGTTAGTATAATGAGGTGGTGTTTATCTATGTGATCTTTGCCGGCTCCTCTGAAAAGACTCCAGTCCATCCTGGATTGCAGATAAGGAAACTGAGGCCTGAGGTGTGATGACTTCCTTTAAAGCCACACAGCTAGTTGGGGCCAATCACAGGCCAGATCTCCTGACCCCCACGCATCAGTCCTTGGAAATCCTACTGTAATATGTTCCTTTCCAGAGGCCACAGGTGGGAACTGAGGGAAGTGGGACAATCAGAACATTAAGAATAGCCCAGAAGATGGCACAATGTCTGCATGCCTTGGCACCTGCATTTCACCAATAGGGCCACCTCTTACCTTAGAAGAAGTTCCCACAGGGCTGGTGATCTGGATGCCTGGCCTGGAGCTTAGCTACGGTAAATGGGACCAGAGGGAAGTGATGGCTGTTTGAGGTGGACTTTGTTGACGGCGGCTGGAGATAGAAGCTGACAGAGGAGGAAGAGGGAAGAGTGAAAGACGGCAGATAACCGCAGGCCCGCAGGTCAGCCACTGTTGCCCAGGGTCACCCATCCCCAGGAGCCGTCTTCGTATCACAGGAGCTGAGTGCTTACCCTGTGGGTTCTTAGTTCGATGTCACGTCTTGATGACAAGATTCCATTCTCTTCTGCATCAGTTTGAGACAGACATCGTAATGAAATTCTAATTAGCCAAATATGGAATGTAAGCCTGGAACTCATTTTATAGAGATATTTTCTTATGTGAACTACTTTCCCTGATGATAGAGGAGTTGTGACGATGTAACATCAGATATAGTTTATCTGATTGGCACTTGTAAGAAGGGTTCCCGGCAAAAAAGAACTGTTTTTTTGTTGTTGTTGTCCTCCCTTTTGATCTTTTCCATTCCTTTTTTTTTTTTTTTTGTCTTGTGAGCAGTCATCTGATTTATAAAAAGATGCAACAAAAAGTAAAATGGTACAAGATAATCAGTTTCAAAACATAAAAAAATGAGTGTCTTTAGCCATAGCTCAGAACAGAGGAACTGGGTAAGGAGAATTGCTTGTATGAACTGGCAACAGGAAAAGTTGGTAAAGGAGAGCTGAGGAACTCTATTAAGACATAGGAGTGAGGGGCTCCATCATCATCTGGCATTTGCTCAGTGTCGTCTATATGGTTAGAGATGTCCATGATGGGAACTCCAGCAATCTTCTGGGTCTGGGTCAGCTGATGCCACAGTGTAACACTCTGAATTACTTCCGTACTGAGCAGTCATCTGCATAGTTTGTCTTGTGTGTACGTGGTAATCGTTTGAGTCTTGGCTCTTTCGCAATCCTTAGAGCCTCTTGATACTTTCACCCCGGTTTCTCAGTTTCAGCCATTACACAGTCAGTTGTACAACTGGTACACTTGGCACACAGCCCGTCCATCATTGACCGGTCAAGTTTGGCCTAAATAGAAAAGTTGATAAAGTCGGTACCAACCAGGATGTGGTAAGTCGGCCCAGCTGTGTGTTTATATTGGAAAAAGCAGGAGGGATGTTGGGGGACTTCTCTTTCCTTGAGTGCATGGGATCCTTCTTTTCTTTCTTTTTAGGTTTTAATCTGTCCTTCTCTCGGAGAAGGATCTCAGAGCTAAGCATTCGCTTCCTGGTCACATACTTTCTTGCTTTCTCTTGCTTCCCCATGTTCACATCATGCCCATTTCTCCTTGCTTTTGATTTTCTAATTCACTCTTTGTAGTACCATAAAACTTATTTAAATAAAATGTTGGCCTACTAAGTTATTGATTATTAGTAAGTTCTTTGTTCAAAATTTGAGAGCAAGAAGTATTATGTAAATATATCTTTTTGTTATTTAACTAGTCTTACAACATTTAGCATCAAATTTCTTGAAACATTTAAACAAATTAATCACAAACTGGGGTTTGGGCTCTTTCTTTCTTTTTTTTTTTTTTTTTAAGTAATCTGTATACCCAACATGGGACTTGAACTCAAAACCCTGAGATCAAGACCTGCACGCTCCAGTGACTGAATGAGCCAGGTGCCCTTTGGGCTTTTTGTTTTTAAGTTCCTCAGGTGAGGGGGTGCCTTAGTGGCTCAGAGGGTTAAGCTTCTGCCTTCAGCTCAGGTCATGGTCTCAGGGTCCTGGGATCGAGCCCTGCATGGGACACTCTGCTCAGCATGGAGCATGATTCCCTCCCTCTCTGCCTACTTGTGATCTCTCTCTCTGTGTCAAGTAAATAAATAAAATCTTAAAAAAAAAGTTCCTTAAGTGATTCTAATGTGTGACCAGTGTTGAGAACTCTAGCACTGGATAATTCCTTTAAATAGCTCAAGAAATTAATTTTGAAAAGTGAACTAAAAGCCTACATAGATTATGATTGGTGTTAAATTGAGGGGAAAAAAGAGATAAAGAGAAGAAATCAGCTGGAACAGAGCGTAATTAGGTACTCAAATATTTGTTAGATGGATAAATACATTTACGGAATGTAGGGTTTTTTTTTTTTTTGTCTCTTCATAAATATGTCAAATGGGTATATAAATTCAAGAAAGGAGTTTGATATAAAATTGATGAAAATGTTAGAACAGAAGTTTTTTAGAATTTCAGTGTTACTATTTCATGATGCTTTTAAGATGATCTCTCTGTAGATGGTGGGAAGATCTTGTTAGCATATGTTTTTAATTTCTCAAGCTTGAATAATTTAGTCACCGAACAAAGATTTAGAATGAGTTTTGGGAGACACAAGTCCTAGATTATGTCCCCACCTAGCTGGGTCAGAGATTTGAGAGCAGGGGCTGGAGGGAAGAGCTCCAAGGACATTTTTGTATACATGCTGATACCTTGGGCGGGAACACTCTTCCCACACTTCCTGTGGCTAGCTCCTTTGTGTCATTTGGATTCAACTCATTGTTCTATATTTCCTGGTTCATCCAAGTTAAAATACATCCCATTTGTCACTCAACCTTTACTGTGTCCTGTTTTCTTTTTAGCTGTGATCACTATTCATTAATCACTATTTGATCACTGTTCATTAATATAATGTTTGTTTACATATTTATTTTCTCATTTCTGCATTAGAATATCTGCTCCTTAAAAGCAGAGACCTTGTCTTTTCTTTTCATGACTGTGTCCCCAGGTCTTAGAGCAGAGCTGGAGTTGCATGATAAATATTTGAGGAATATTTATGGGATATACAGGGACATTTATTCATCTCTGTTGTCCATTGTTTTCAAGAATGGTTGGAAACACACACATACGTGAGCTCACACAATCTATGTCTTTCAACCCCTCTGTAGTGTGCAGATTAGTGCTTAACTATTTTGGTTTTTTGTCTCGATGAAATGGGACATGTTTCAGGGCAGAGCTCATAAATTTCATATGCCCTCTTAGTACTTCTCATCTTTACAGAGTGATGGTTCTGGGGATTCTGCTTCTCGTGGAGATAGTATATAGTGATTTTATAAGTCCATGTATCTGGGAAGGAGTGTTTTACTTCTTGGCAGCTTAGAGAACTTCAATCTTTCCAAATTCCATGTAATTTTCATAGCATTAAAGCTACTAATTTCAGATTATTGGTAAGTTTTAAATGATTAATTCCCAGGTTACTTTGAATTAGTCTTTGTTTGCCATCCCTGATTGCAGCTAGTTAGTAAAGTAGCTAAACTTTTAAACTCTACTTGGTTTTAATTTTGAGTGATGTCACTGCTTCTCTGATGGTTAATGGTTCTTAATTACCTGCAGCTTGTCTGGTTTGCTCATTTATTTTCCTGTGTTCCAACACCTCTTGTGATCTCCCAACTTCTGGCCTTTTGGGGGATTTGTACTTGAACTGGGTTCAGATAGGAAATACCCCTGAGTACAAAGAGAAGATATTTTTCTTCTAACTTCACTATCTCCTATTATTAATGTATTACATTGTTGTGGTACATGTGTTACAACTGATGAACCAGCATTGATACAGTATTAATTAAAATCCATGGTTTACATTAGGGTTCACTCCTCTTTCTATAGTTCTGTGGGTTTTGACAAATGTATAATGTTATTTACCTACTGTTGGTATCTTACAGCCTAGTTTAATTGCCTTGAAAACCCCTGTACCTCATCTATTTGTTTCTTCTCCTCTCTCTGCACCCTCCTCGCTCACCCCTCAGCCTGGGATCTTTTGACTGTCTAGAGTTTTACCTTTTCAGAGGCACCTGGCTGGCTTAGTTGCTAGGGCATCTGACTCTTGATCTCGGGGTTGTGAGTTCTAGCCACCACATTGGGCATAGAGATGACATAAAAAATAAATAAAAATAAAAATGTTGGTTAATTTTTACCTTTTCCAGAATGCCATAGAGTTGGAATCATATAGTATTTAGCCTTTGAGACTGGTCTTTCACTTAGCAATATGCATTTAAGGTTCTTCGAAGTCTTGTGGCTTAATAATTCATCTTTTAATTGTCGAATAATCCGTTGTGTGGGTGTGGCACAGTGTACCTGTTCACCTACTGAAGGAGATTGGATTGCTTCCAAGTTTTGGCACTTCAGAGAATAAAGCTGCTGTAAACATCCGTGTGCAGGTTTTTGTGTGGACACTAGTTTTAGGCTCTTTTGGGTAAATACAAAGGAGCACAATTACTGATCTTATAGTGAGAATGTGTTTAGTTCTGTGAGAAACTGCCAAGCTGTCTCACATAGTGCCTCCCATTTTGTATTCTGACCAAACAGTGAATGAGAGTTCGGTTGTCCCACATCCTTGCTAGCATTTGGTATTACTAGTGCTTTGGATTTTTTATATTCTACGTGATATGTAATAGTACCTTGTTTAAATTTGCAATTTCTTAATGACATACAAAGTTGAGCATCTTTTCAGATCCTTTTTTTTTCTTTTTTAAAGATTCTATTTATT
The DNA here is from genome assembly GCF_030435805.1 of Mustela lutreola. Taxonomy (NCBI): domain Eukaryota; kingdom Metazoa; phylum Chordata; class Mammalia; order Carnivora; family Mustelidae; genus Mustela; species Mustela lutreola. The sequence continues at coordinate 1,331,084 of NC_081307.1, forward strand.
TATTAACAGCACAAGCACACGGAGAGGTAGCAGCAGGCAGCGGGAGAGGGAAAAAAGCAGGCTCCGCTCTGCCGGGGGCCCAGTGTGGGGTTCAGTCCCAGGACCTGAGCTAAAGGCAGATGCTTAACTGACTGGGTTTCCTAGCCACCGCTCTTTTCACATTTTTAAATTAGGTTTGATTTCTTGTTGCTACTAAGACATCTTTATATTATATTTCTTATTTTAAGTCCTTTACCATGGGTGTGTTTTGCAAATATTTTCTCTACTCTGTGACTGGTCTTTTCATTCTCTCTCTCTCTCTCTCTTTTTTTTTTAAGATTTTATTTATTTATTTGTCAGAGAGAGAGCGAGCGAGAGTGAGCACAGGCAGACAGTGGAAGGCAGAGTCAGCAGGTGAAGCTGGCTCCCTGCGGAGCAAGGATCCCGAAGTGGGACTCGATCCCAGGACGCTGGCATCATGACCTGAGCCGAAGGCAGCTGCTTAACCAACTGAGCCACCCAGGCATCCCGTCTTTTCATTCTCTTAACAGTGTCTTTTACAGAGAAGTTTAATTTTAACAAAGTCCCTCTCATCAATTTTTTTCTTTCGTAGATCATGCTTTTGGTTTTATATCTGAAAAGTCATTGCCAAATCCAAGGATCCCTACATTTTTTCTTATGTCATCTTTAAGAAGTTTTGCATTTTACGTTTAGGTTTTGTGAAAGGTGTGAAAAGTTTGTTTTTATTCTTTTCATTTGTTTGTTTTGTCTTATCAATGTCCCATTGTTCGGTTCCATTTGTTGAAGACTGTCCTTCCCATTGAGTTGCCTTTGCCTGTGTGTGTGGATGTTTTTCTGGGCTCTCCACTCTGTTCCAAGCACCTGTCTCTTTTGCCAGGCACCTTCTGTCTTAATCACTATAGCTTTAATAGTAAGTCTTGAGATTGGGTGGTGGCAATCCTCAATTTCCTTTTTTTCCCTGCTCTTTAATATTTTGTTGACTACTCTGGGACTCTTGGTTTTCCAGTTTTCCATCCAAATTTTAGAGTCAACATGTTGGTATCCACAGAATAACTTCCTGGCATTTTGATTGGGATTGCATTGAGTCTGTCGATCAGTTTGGGAAGAACTGACCTCTTAACAGTATTGAGTGTTCTTACCCAAGATTATGGACTTTCTTTCCACTTCACATCTTACCTTGCTTGTTATCTTTCATCAGAATTTTATACTTTTTCTCATATAGATCTTATGCATATTTCGTTAGATTTGCACCTAAGTATTAATTTTTTTTGGTATGCTAATGTAAATGGTCTTGTGTTTTTAACTTCAAATTCCACTTGTACATTGCTGGTATATACGAAAGCAATTGACTTTTTAAATTTTTTAATTAAAATTCAATCTCGTTAACATATAGTGTACTTTTAGTTTCATGGTTAGAATTTTGTGATTCATTGGTTGCATACAACACCCAGAGCTCATCCCAACAAGTGCCCTCCTTAACACCCCTCACCCAGTTACCCCAACTTTCCCCTCTCCAGTAACCCTCAGTTTGTTTCCTGTAGTTAAGTCTCTTGTGATTTGCCTCCCTGTCTGTTTCTATTTTTCCTTCCCTTCTCCTATATTCATCTGTTGTTTCTTAAGTTCCACATGTGACTGAAACTATATGGTATTTGTCTTCCTCTAGTTCCATCCATGTCCTTGAAAATGGCAAGATTTTGTTCTTTTTGATGGCTGAGTAATGTGTGTGTGTGTGTGTGTGTGTGTGTGTGTGTGTGTGTATGTATACCACATCTTCTTTATCCATTCATCTGTTGATGGACATCTGGGCTCTTTCAATAGTTTGACTATAAACATCGGGGTGCTTTTGCCCCTTCAAATCACTTTGTGTACTTTGGATAAACATCTAATAGGGCAATTGCTAAGTCGTTGGGTTGTTACATTTTTAACTTTTTGAGGAGCCTCCATACTGTTTTCCAGAGTTGCATTCCCACCAACAGTGTAGGAGGATTCCCCTTTCTCCACATCCTCGCCAACATCTGTTGTTTCCTGACTTGTTAATTTTAGCCATTTTGACTGATGTAAGGTGGTGTCTCATTGTGGTTTTGATTTGTATTTCCCTGATGCTGAGTGATGTGGAGCCCTTTTTCATGTGTCTGTTGGCCATTTGGATGTCTTCTTTGGTCTGTTCATGTCTTCTGTCCATTTCTTGACTGGATTTTTTTTTTTTTTTTGTTTTTTGGATGTTGAGTTTGATAAATTCTTTATAAATTTTGAATACTGGCCCTTTGTCTGATACATCATTGGAAAGCAATTGACTTCTGTATTTTAACTGTGTATTGTGCAGACTTGCTATAATCACTTGACTAGTTTCAGGAGGGTGTGGGGTGTGAAGTCTTTGTATTTCCTGTAGACAGTCATGTCATCTGTGAACAAAGTTTTATTCTTTCCCAGGTTGTATACCTTTTGTTTCCTTTTCTTACCTTATTTCATTAGTTTGGCCTTCCAGTATAGTATTGAATAGTAGTAGTAGTAGGGACATCCTTGCCTTGATTCCCTGTCTTCTATTTTCTCAGTATTAATATCATGTTAGCTGTGGATTTTTGGAGACATTCTTTATCAAGTTGAGGAAGTCCTCCTATTCCTAGTTTCCTGAGGGTTAATAATGAAGAGGTGTGGATTTTGTTAAATGTTTTTTTTCCTCCCTTCATTGATATGATCATGTGATTTTTTTTCTGTTGATATGATCACATTGATTTTCTAATGTTGAACATCTTCTAATGTTGCATACCTGGAATAAATCCTACATGAACCTGGTGTATAATTTTTTAATATAGTGTTTGCTTTTATTTGCTAATTTTTGTTGAAGATTTTTGTGTCTGTGTTCATGAGAGATACTAGTTTGTAGTTTCTTTTCTTGTAGTATTGGTTTTGGTGTCAGGGTAATAATGATCTTCTAGAATGATTTAGGAAGTATTCCTTCTAGGTTTACTTTCTGGAAGAGATTTTAGAGAATTGTGTAGTATTCCATAAATGTTTGGTTGAATTTACAGTGATTGGGATTGTTAGCAGTAGCCCTCCCTTCTTTCATCTGATATTAGTAATTTATGTCTTCTACCTTTTTTTCTTTGTTTGCCTGGCTAAGGGTGTATCTGTTTTATTGATGTTTTCAAAGAAACAGACTTGGGGTTTATTGATTAAAAAAAAAAAAATTCCTGGTTTTAATTACATTAATTTCTGCTCTAATTTTTATTTTTTTCTACTTCCTTTAGGGTTTTTTTTAAATGATTTTATTTGACACAGAGAGAGTCAGTGAGAGAGGGAATACAGGCAGGAGGAATAGGAGTCAGAGAAGCAGCCTCCCTGAGCAGGAAGCTCTGATGCAGGGCGCTGTCCCAGGGCCCTAGGACCATGTCCTGAGCCAAAGGCAGATGATTAACCAACTGAACCACCCAGGAGCTCCTCCTTACTTTATATTTGATTTTGTTGTTGTTGCCTAAAATGGAAGCTTAGATTATTGACTTTAATCTTTTTTTTTCTAATATTTGCATTCAGTACTGTATTTTCCCTTTAAGCAGCATTCCACATATTTTGCTACATTGTATTTTGTTGAGACTGGTCTCCTGTCATTTAGAAGTGTGTCATTTAATCTCCATGTATTTTGGACTTCTTCAGCTATCTTCTGTTACTGATTTTTAATTCCATTGCGGTCTGAGAACATACTTGGTATAATTTTTATTTTTAAAAATTTGTTGTGTTTTGTGGCCCAGAATTATTCTGTCTTGATGAGTGTTCCATGTGAGCTTAAGAAGAATGTGTGTTGCACTATTACTGGGTGAAATTGTCTGTGTACATCTGTTGTACAGTAATTGATGGTGGTGTTAAGTGTGCCATGTCTGGACTGAATGTCCACATTTGTCAGATACTTGTTGCCCTGCTGCTGGATCAGCCCATTAATGATGGAGAAGTGTTGAAGTCACCAGCTGTGATAATGGAATTGTTTATTTCTCCCTGCAGTTCTGTTAGGTTGGGTCTCACCTGTGTTGATCAGGCACACATACGTTAAGGGTAATTGTGTCTTCTTGGTCAGTCGATTTCTTTATCATTATGTAATGCTGCTCTTTATGCCTGATAATTTTCCTTCTCTGAAATCTGCTTTGTCTGAAATTCATGTAGCTATGCCATTGTTCCTGTGATTAGTGTTACTTTGGATTTTTTTTAATGTATCCTAGCATTTAACTTGTTGATATTTAAGTTGTTTCATTTTTCATCAAAATATAATTCACAAAGCATAATAGTTGCCATTTTAAAGTGTACTCTTCTCTGGTTTTTAGTATATTTACTGTTTATATGGTACATACGTCACTTCTGTCTAATTCCAGAATGCTTCCATCACCCGAAAAATAAACCTCTTAGTTCCAATTCTCCCCTCCCCTTATTCCCTGGCAATCATGAATCTACTTTCTGTTTTTATGGATTTGCCTTTTCTGGAACATCTCATATCGGTGGAATTGTATAACACGTGACCTTTTGTGTCTGGCTTCCTTTAACCTGAGAGTAGAATGTTTTCAGACTTCATTCGTGTTGTAGCATGTAACAGTTTATTCCTTTTTATGGTTGTGTAAGAGGCTCTTCCACATTTTATGTATCCATTCATCAGTTGATGGACGTTGGGTATATACTCTTTTGGCTGTTACGAGCAGCGCTGCTGTGCACATTCATGTACAGGTTGTGGCAGAAACATCTGTTGTCAGTTCTGTCGGTGTCATACCCCTAGACGTAGAACTGCTGGGTAATTGTACGTGTGTAACTTCTTGAGGAGCTACCGAGCTGGTTGCTGCCTTAGCCACACTGTTTTACATTCTCACCGACAATACAGGAGGGTTCCAGCTTCTCCGCCTTCTTGCCAGCACTTTTCTTCTTTTTTTTTTCTCTTTTTCTTTTTCTTATTTTACCATAGTTGTCCTAGTGGGTGTGACGTGGCATCTGCATGTGCTTTTGATTCGCATTTCCCCAATGACTAAGGATGTCGAACATCCCGACATGTGCTCTTGACCGTCTGTGTATCATCTTTGGAGAAATGTCTATTCAAAAGTCTTTGGCTTGTTTTTAAATTAGGTTATTTGTCTTTTTGTTGTTGAGTTCTAAGAGTATATTTGCATATTCTGGTTATTAGGTCCTTGTCAGACAAATGATTTGCAGATACTCTCTCCCATTCTGTGGGTTGTCTTTTCATGTTCTCCGTAGTGTCCTTTGACACATGAATGTTTTTATTTTGATCAAGTTCAGCTTATCTAATATTTCTTATTGCTTTGTGTATCATGTCTAAGAAAGCTTTTCCCGATCCAAAGTCATACAGATTTTCACCTGTTTTCTCTGAGTGTTACAGTTTTTACTCTTACATTTAAATCTTTGATCCATTTTGAGTTATATTTTTGTGTATGTGTGATGTTGCTGTTCCAAGTTTATTCTTTTGCATGTAGATATTCACTTGTCCCAGTAGTAGGCACTCGAAAAGACTGTTTTTCCCCCCATTAAATGGTCTTGGCATCCTCGTGAAAAATCAGTTGACCATAAATGTATGGGTTGTAAATACTTTCTTTTGAATACTTGGGAAATCTACACTATAAAGTAAAACCATTCCTAAAGTAGTAAAACCATTCTGGGTTAAGTGAAATGGGTCTCTATTATGGCACTGTGAGTTTGGGTTTGCTTTTCACAGCAAACGCTGCCTAACCCAGTATTCACAGATGTTCTGAGTTATTTAGTCATGTGTTATGCAACTTTTGTTTATCTGAGAACAAATGCATAAATGGTAAATTGAGTATTAATATTACCTAATAGCATTTGTTCACTGAGGCTAAGTTATATGATTTATTTATTTATTTATTTATTTAAGATTTTATTTGAGAGTGAGAGAGTGCGGGAGCAGCAGGAAGGGACAGAGGGAGAAGCAGGCTCCTTGCTCAGCAGAGCGCCTGATGTGGAACTCAAACCCAAGAGACTGGGATCATGACCTGAGCCAAAGGCAGATGCTTAACCACATAGGCACCCCAGTTATACAATTTAGAATGCCATAATGAAGTTCAAGAACTTCAACAATGTGTAACTGAGGCAGGGAAAGTGATCGACCTAAAGGTATACAGTTGGTGAGTAGGATGGCCAGGATTATGAACCGAGACCCCCTCCCGTGATGTACTACATAACTATGATGTAAGGTCTGAAATGGTCTCAGGAGAGAAAGGTCCAGGCTAATTTGGTCACCAGTGTAAGGTGCAGGTGGCTCTCTGTAGATGACTGTGAAATTACGGTTTGGTATGAAGTCCTTCTCTCTGACACTAGCAGGGTCAGTCTTTGGTTGATTAACTAAAAAAGTCAGTTTAAACAAGTACTCTTAGGGAATGGTACATACAGTTTTTAGCATTTAATTGGAAAAAATATATGTACATTTATTCTCCATTGAAACAGTGCCAGGTCTTTTCTCTGGAAACTGGCCTGCAGATTAGATTTCTGAGTTATCACAGCACTTGGGTCACTCAATAGGTTAGGCATCTACCTTCGGTTCAGGTCATGACCTCGGGGTCCTGGGATGGAGTCCCGCATTGGACTCCCTGTTCAGCAGGGAATCTCCTCCCATTGCCCATTTCCCTGCTCATACTGTCTGTCTGTGTCTCAAATAAATAAAAAGAATCTTTAAAAAAAGCTTTCTATGTTGTCTTTTTTTGCATTCAGTTTCAGTTTCTTTAACTGAATTGAGTGAGAATCCTGTGATCCCTCCCTCCCTGCCTGGTACTTGGTCATCTCACCCATACCTAACTTAGCAAAAATTTTCTTATTGATTTCTTTGTATACAATCTTTCCAAAGTAGCTGTGTTAGTTTTCAAAAGAACAGTGATTTTTTTTTTTTTGCAGTCATATTTTGATGGTTTACATAGTGTTTAATGAAAAGTAAGTGTAGGTGTCCTTAACTAGTTTGGGAATCATCACATTTGATTCTTGCTGACTAAACAGGTCATGGTGTAGCAGAGTCACAGGGGAATTAGATAGTAATTTATTGCCTCTAAGCATATAAGCCTACTGGGGTATCACAGTATTGTAAAGGGGAAACACAGGATAGCTAATCCTGTGAGACCAATACTTGGAAATAGGTTATGAAAGATTTGGAACATCTGTTCAATGGGACACTCAGCATGCACATAAATTATTAATAGAAATGTATGTGTTTTATGTAAAGACATTCAAGTTATATTTTTAGATGGGAAATTTTTTTTAATAGAATGGGTTTTTATTTTTTATTCTTTTTTTAAGATTTTATTTATTTATTTGACAGAGAGAGAGAGAGGTCACAAGGAGGCAGAGAGACAGGCAGAGAGAGGGGGGAAAGTAGGCTCCCGGCTGAGCAGAGAGTCTGATGTGAGGCTTGATCTCAGGATCCTGAGATATGACCTGAGCTGAAGGCAGAGGCTTAACCCACTGAGCCACCCAGGTGCCCCTAGATGGGAAATAGTTTAGAAGAGCATGAATATTTGTGTGTGTGTGTACACACATACATAGAGAAGGTCTGGGGTTTCCATTCAAGATGGAAAAAACCCTACAACTAGCTGAGTGACTCCTACACATTAGGTGAGTAAGGAAAAAAACCTATGTTGAAGTAAGAATCAGTCTTGCCATAAACCCCACCCCTGGTACAGCGACCTGGGATTGGGAGGGTACTCAAAACCCCAGGCTTCTCCCTGAGGGGCAAAGGGTTTGAGCCCCACTTCTGGCACCCCAACTTCCAAGACGTACATCTAAGAGACAAGACCCCAAAACATCCAGCTTTGAAAGCCATCAGAGCTTGCACCCATGAGACCCACAAGGCTATAGCAAACGGAGAAACCGTTCTTAAAGCAGTCGCGCGAGTAGACTGACCCACCCTGGAACTCAGCACAGAAGCAGCAGACTGAAATGGGTTCAGATTTCTGTGAAAGAGGTTCATTTGCTTATCTTAAAGCCCTGAGGGGCAGGCATCTAATTTAACATGGATCTTGGAGCCTAGTAAGGTATTCTCCAAAGATGGAGCTGATGGGTACCATCTTTGCGCTGTCCCTCTACCTCGCTTCTGCTTTCTGGTATCTCCTGGAAAGGAGCTTGAATGCTCATATGATGCCCTGAGGTTTGCAGTTGCTACCCAGGGTATACCTCTAGATCACCTGGCTCTAGCGGCCAGCAAGACTCACACTCACGGTAGTGAGTATCACAGTATTTACAACAACCAAGACTTGGAAATAACTAAAGTGTCCACCAACGGGGTGAATGGATAAAGAAAATGTGTGTGTATACGATGGAATATTGCTCAACCATAAAAAGAAGGAAGTCTTGCCATTTGCAACAACATGGATGGACCTTGAGGATATTGTGCTGAGTGAAATAAGTCAGACAGAGAAAGAGAAATACTGTATGATCTCCCTCACATGTGGAATCTAAAAAACAAAACAAAATGAAGTCATAGAGAACAGATTGGTGGTTGCCAGAGGCGAGGTTGTGGAGGAAATAGATGAAGGGGTCCAGTGGTATAGACTTCCAGTTAATAAGATAAGCCTTGGGGATGTAATGTACATCATAGTGACTGTAGTAAATAATACTGTGTATTATTGTATATTTATTTTATTATTTTTTATTAGAAATATGTATTATTAGCCCTGAAAGACCCGCGGATCCCCTTACCCAAGAATCCAACACTGCCACTGGATGCAATCAGCAAGAGGTTCTTTATTGTTACGCAGGCGCCTGCGGGTGGTCAGCGCGTGCCTGTGGATGGTCAGCAGCTCCTGCTAGCTGAGCACACCAGGCTGGGGTAGTGCAGGATTTTTATGGACAAACAAGTTTCAGGAGGGGCTGAGCTGACTGATTGATAGTTTGAACAGGCATACTTGGCGTCAGTGGAGTGGATCAGGGGTCCCACGTGCGGAAGCAGACAAAGCAATCTTACAGAAGCAGAACTGGCCGGTTAGCCCACGCATGCGAATGAAAGCACTATCAGGATATTGAAGGCCTGGTTACTATCAAGCCAAGGCCATTTTCCCTTTAATGAGGTCCTAACATAAAGACAATTGGGAGTCTCTCCTGGTGAAATGTTACATTCCTGCTATCAAACGTAAGGTGACTTCTTTGTTGTAAATCTCAAGGACATTTGCAAACCAAGGGAGACTCCTACCCTGCAGGACTGTGATTTCTGCAAGTTAACTATTTATAATGCTACACATATGGAGGGGAGCGGGTGAAGGAGGGGTGCAAGGCGCCAGCTTTTGCTTTGTCCTCAGCCAGCCTCTTGCTCCTTAGAGTTGAGGGTTTAAGCAATTTTTCATTTCTTAGCAAAGCGTTAGAAGCATTATTATACAGAAGCCAGAAACAGCTGGGTTAAACATAGATTTTCGCTATTTGTTATCCTGTTATGCTGCTTGCTGACTCCCTTACCTATCGTCAGCTAGCTACAGTTTCTCAGTTAGCATAAGCTGGTTATAAAAAGAATGTTAAAAACTTATAGGCTATAGTATAATTCTGACCTGGGGTCCTTCAGCCCCAGGGTTACAGGTCTGTGAATTGTCAGGCTTACACACTTCCCAGCACTCACCGTAGTACATACCTTCCCCAATGTCCACAACCCCACCACCCTCTCCCTACACCCCTCCCCGCAGCAACCCTCAGTTTGTTTTGTGAGATTAAGAGTCTCTTATGGTTTGTCTCCCTCCCAATCCAATCTTTTTTTTTTTTTAAGATTTTATTTATTTATTGGACAGACAGAAATCACAAGTAGGCAGAGAGGCAGGCAGAGAGAGAGGAGGAAGCAGGATCCCTGTTGAGCAGATGTGGGGCTCAATTCCAGGACCCTGTGATCATGACCTGAGCTGAAGGCAGAGGCTTTAACCCACTGAGCCACCCAGGTGCCCCCCTCCGAATCCAATCTTGTTTCATTTTTCCTTCCCTACCCCCACACCCCCCACTTTGCCTCTCAAATTCCTCATATCAGGGAGATTGTATGATAATTGTCTTTCTCTGATTATTTCACTCAGCATACCCTCTAGTTCCATCCACGTCATTGCACATGGCAAGATTTCATTTCTTTTGATGGCTGCATATTATATTATATATATATATATATATATATATTTTTTTTAAGATTTTATTTATTTATTTGACAGAGATCACAAGTAGGAAGAGAGGCAGGCAGAGAGAGAGGAGGAAACAGGCTCCCTGCTGAGGAGAGAGTGAAAGACCCTTTCCCCAAAGTGTCAATGAATTAACCGCTCTTTTGCTTTTCTGTAACTGCTTGGCTTTTAGGATATAATTAATTAACTGCTCTTTTGCCTTTCTGTAACCGCTTGGCTCCCCCAACACAATGATAGCTGGTAGTTTCATAATAACTGTTTCTTAGCAAGATATGGCATTCCCTGCAAATAGCCTTCTCATAAAATATGGCCTAATACCTGACCACATAGGCAGGGGGCCTCATAGTCACGTTAGTCACGTAGGCAGGGGGCTGCATAGTCACGTAGACAGGATATCTTTCTGCTGAGTAATAAGGTCTAACTTCCCCTCTTTGTTTCCCCTTCCCGCCTTTTTCTTCGCAAGCAGGGGGTCTTCAAAAGCCAATCCACTAACACCAAGTATGCCCTTTTTCAAATGTTCAAATTGTCAGCCAATTGGCCCCGTCCCATCCGGGACTTGTATGTACCTGTCTATAAAAATCCTGCACCACCCCAGCCTGGTGTGCTCAGCTAGCAGGAGCTGCTGACCACCCGCAGGCACCCGCGTTACAATAAAGAACCTCTTGCTGTTTGCATCCTGGGGCAGTGTTGAATTCTTGGGTAAGGGGATCCGCGGGTCTTTCAAGAGTCTGATGTGGGGCTCGATCCAAGGACCCTGGAATCATGACCTGAGCCGAAGGCAGAGGCCTTAACTCACTGAGCTACCCAGGTGCCGTATATTATTATATATTTAAAGTTGCTAAAGCTTAAGAGTTCTTAGCACAAGAAAAAAAATGTGTATGTTTGGTGATGGATGTTAACTAGTCTTAGGGTGATCATTTCACAACAGATAAAAATATGGAATTTTTATGTTGTATGCCTGAAACTAGCATGTGTCCATTATATGTCAGTTTCTTTAAAAAGTAATTGATATTTTATTTTTTTAAAAATTATTTATTTATTAGACAGAGATCACAAGTAGGCAGAGAGGCAGGCAGAGAGAGAGACAGGGAAGCAGGCTCCCTGCTGAGCAGAAAGCCCAATGTGGGCTTGAACCCATAACCCTGGGATCATGACCTGAGCTAATGACAGAGGCCTTAACCCACTGAACCAGCCAGGCACCCCAAAAGTAATTTATATTTTAAAGAGAAAGACTATGGCACCTGGGTGGCTCAGTCAGTTAAGCGTCTGCCTTCGGTTGAGATCTTGATTTCAGGGTCTTGGAATGAACCCTGGCATCAGGCTCCCAGCTCAGCAGAGAGCCGGCTTCTCCTTCTGCCCCTCCTCCCACTTGTTCTCTCCGTCTCTCTCTCTCAAATAAATAAAATCTTAAAAAAAAAAAGTAAAGAGAAAGACCAAAAGAAAGTCTAGAAGGATGTGAATTGCTGTGTTAAATAGCGAAGAAAAATAAACATTAACAATGCTTAACTGCAGAGCATTCAAGAGTGGGTGATTTTTTTTTTTCTCTCTTACATAAGTATTTCTTGGTTGGTTGAAAGTTTGACAGTGAACATTTGTTACCTTTAAAATTAAGAAGAAAAAGCTGTTTCTATTTTGAGAAGATCCTCTTTGAAATGTATAATTAAAAGAAATAAAATGCCTGTAGAGTTAGGCAACAGGAGAGAATAGTCTTGGTGAGGGGCCCCCTTTCCCATAATCTTAGGAAGTGAGCAGACCCCCTGATGTCCTGTGTGTGTTCCCCTGCAGTAATACGGCCTCTTATTCTTTCTCTGATCTTATTTTTCTATGTAAAATGTGGTATCAGTGCAATCATTTTTTCTTTCTGGTTTGATTTTCAGGAAGATTTCGATGTCGATCACTTTGTGTCTGACTGTAGGAAGTGTGTCCAGCTGGAGGAACTAAGAGGATATCTGGAACTCTACTATAAACTTCTTAAAATAGCCATGGTCGAGCTCATCAACAAGGATTATGCAGATTTTGTCAACCTTTCCACAAACTTGGTAAACCTGAAATTCACAAGTCCTACACACACACACACACACACACACACACACTTTCTCTCTCCTTCATATTTATTAAAAGGGCAGAGTTTTTAGATGTCTGGGCAGAGTCCCAACCCCACCAGAAACTTGAAGAAATTACCAATTTCATTAATAAAAGAACTAAACTTTTTGGAATACATTTTTTTGTTTTAGTTTTTATTCATTTAAGGTTGCTCTAGTTTGATTATGTTTCAAATTCATTAGTCAACAGTGAAAAGTAAAGGATAATAATCCCCAAGGGGTTGTTTTATTAGTTGCTAAGTGATTACCCTGAAGTCTTCCTTGATTTAGACTAATTTGTAGGAGCAAATGTCCACCACTCTTACAATGTTTAATTTAATCCCAGGTATATCTGTTAGCCAGAGCTAGGTTGAGGGAACATTGGCCAATATTGATATTTAAAAATTTGGTTTTAAAAAAATATAAGAATGATTTGCAGTGAGCTTATCAATTGTTTGTAAAAGCCATTTAGAAATGTTGAATTTTGTTACTTGGCAGAAAAGTCTCCTTGTTGATGCTTCATTTTGTTTTAAATCTGTTTGTCCAGAGAAGCACAGAAAGTTGCAGCTCCGTGGGAATTTGAAGAAGCATTAAAATTAATGATGCACTTTTGCTTTTGGGAAATATACCACTAAGATAAATATCCCAATAGGATTAAAAACCTAGAAAATTTTACTTCTGTTTAATTTCTATTTTTCTCAAGGCTTATAATAATGTTTAAGAGAGACGTAGCCCATCAGACTTTCACATCAGCTGGCTGAGTATCATCAATTACAGACAGAGAACTGTTCACCTTCTGTGAAAATTTTTCACATTCATTTAAAATGTCATCTAAAGGCAAATTGTTCTTAAGGAAACTTTCGTTTCTCATGACTTCCCTTATTTTTATAGTTCCATGTATTTCAACAGATTTTTTTTCATATTCTATGAACATTAATGGCCAAATAACACTTCTGTTGTTTAGCTAGTTATGTAGCAAAATACGGTTGTGCCAAAAAAATAACTTAAATCTGGTACTGCTTTGATCGTTAAATAGATACGTCACTATTACTCCTTATCGTGATGTGTTTGTGCCAACCTGGTTTTGCCTTTAGGTTGGCATGAACAAAGCCCTCAATGAACTTTCTGTGCCTTTGGGACAGTTACAAGAAGTTCTGGTAAGTCCCCAATTAATGAAAACAGTCTGCTGTGACGCCTGTTGTCCTCGTCAGCTTTTCTCTAAGAACTCTTTTCATCTGTTAGTTTGGTGGTACTGGTGGTTGTATTTTAACGGTTCATGATTATAATATTCACCTTCAGAAGATTTGTAAATGATTTTGTTTTTGCATATGCTAAAAACCTAAAAAAACATGTTCGATTTGAAGAAGACATATTCTCAGAGTAGTCAACCTTAAAATGTCAGGGGAGAGGAAGCATATTTCCAAATTCAACTTATTAATGCCACTTTGGTCATATGTAAGTGGTTTCTAACTTACAAATGACTTGTATTTTAACAGTTTGTAATCTTGTAAATATCCCCCCCACCCCACGTAATCTACATGTGGTTAGGTTCCTGGGCTGATCTACAAAAACTCTGTAATCCCTAATGGAACTGAAGGATAATATAAATAAAATGTAATACTTAATAAATGTTACATTTGCATGTTCTCTCAGAAAAATCTCTGTTGTGGGAATGGGACTCCCCACCTCTAAGCCATTGGGAATAGGAACTCCACCTGGGTGAACAGTGGAGGGGCTGTTGTGGCATCACTTCTAACAGAAAACTCTGCTGCCCTGTCTCCCCCCCCCCCGCCCCACCCCCCGTCTGTGTCTGGTGCCCTGACTTACGGCCTCTGTCCATTCTGATGCCCTGTCGTAAACTTGTCATAAACGACACCATCCTTCCTTGTGTGTCTCCTCTAGCTTGAGTGGTCTCGTGTGTCCCTCCCCTAAGACAGTGCCTGCATCCTAGAGAGAATATAAGGAGAACATAATTTAAGGGAAGACACAGTACATGGTTAGAACCAAGAAAAATACGGAGTAATGGAAATATCAGTGCTGAGAAGCTTAGGGGAGGGGCAGGCAGGAAAGAGTTCGTGAAACAGGTAAAAATCTTGAGTTGTGCCTTGAGGTAGCCAATACTTTCCATGGTTTATGTCTCACTTGAATTTTACAAAATCTTGTTAAAGGTACTTTTCCTTGGAATGGAAGGGATTTTCATGGTCCGCTGCTGGATTCCACACCAGCCACTGTGGGGCTCTCCCACTGCCTCCTTGGTGTGCCTCTTCCTTCCGGGGCCTCATAGTGGTGTTGTTTCCCAAGCCTAGCCTTCCTTTGGCCTCCCACTCTTCTCTCGAACCCCCTCCCTGGAGGCAGATTTGCTCTACTCACACAGGCTCCCGTCCCGCCTCACCCCCTGCCATCACTGTATCCCCTCCCTTTTCCATGGCCTGTTTTTATGGCCACTTTGGTCCTGCTCAGCCACAGGCCTGACCTGCCTTTCTGGTCCCAACTCTGAAGCTGTTCTGTGAGATTCTCAGACCACTGAGGGATATGACTATATCTGTCTTCATTGCATCCCTGTGGGCTGCCACAATACTGACGTCCAGGAGGTGTTTCATAATGTTGATGGTGTGAATTAATTCACCTTCCTGTGGAATTTTTGTGATATGCCTACTTCATTCTAGTTGTTTCTGTTAACCTTTGTTTTGGCCCTAATTCCTAATTATCTCTTTATTCATTAGCTTCTGGACATGTTTCTCTACCTCTGTGCTCTGCCTTTTTCTGGTCTTCTGTTCTTCATTCTTGATTCCTGGTATTTCCATACCCACATTTCATCATCATGCATCAGTGTTTTGACATTCTTTCGTTCTCCAAAATATGCAGAATCTAAAAACCTCATCTCAGTGAAGTTGGCCCTCCATTCCTATTTCTGCTTCTCTCCAGAAGGAAGCCTGCAGTGCACATGGCTGTGTGCCTGTCTGACCCTGCCCCTGAGTGTGTGCACTTACATCTGCTCCCCATCCCCTCCCCACCTCGGCAGCTGTGTACACATGGCTTTCAGAGTCTGATTCGAGCCCCATCACATTTCCAGACTCTCCTGTACTTTGCTTCATATTATCTGTTCTCCATTCTAAGCCTCCTCATCCCCATAACTTTCACTGTATATGTGTCATTCTTCTTCTGGCCATGTGACCCTGCCTTCGTGTCATTATGCCCCCAGATCATGAGTCCCCTCAACAGTAACTGTGTCTGGTATATCATGGTATTTTTTTTTTGTCAATATCTGCATAGTACTGGTGCACATGTATTAAGTTCTGTGGAATTGAATGAGATGTAGGAACTTGATAATGTGACAAAACAATGTCTGTAATACGTTTTCTTTATTATTCTTTTAAAGAGTCTCAGGTCACCAGTCAGTGAAGGAATTCGGGCAGTAGATAAACGAATGTGTAAACAAGAGGACATAAGGTAGAAAAAGGTACCCTCCAGTAGATTTCTTATGCTGCATGCCAGTTGAAGCCCTCTCCTCTTGTCTCCGCGAACTTGTGAGCACTATTCAGCTTTTTTTCTTTTTTTCTAATTTAGCTTTTTTTCAAAGCTCTCACGCATGTGCATTTTATGTATTATGTCACGTTATCTACCTGAAATAAGAAGACAGAATTTCAGAGGTACCAACACGATCTCAAGATCACCCACTTTTTCCAGAACAAGAAACAGTGATAACTGTTGTCGGTGCAGCGCTTGACAGTTAACGACTGTATAAATTGTCAGCGGCCCTGTAAAGAAAATAGGCCTATATTAGAGACTAGGGGAGAAGTGGGCTTTCCAAAGCAAACTCAGGATTCTGCCGTAGGTTTGTTGTCATTTTCTGATCCTGTGTTCTTTATGTTCTGGTGTTCACTTTAATTTTTTTGATTCCCAGTAGTTAGCATGCGGTGTTGGCTTAGTTTCAGGTGTGTGAGACAGGCAATGGCTCTGTACATCTGAGGACTCACCCCGGGAGTGTGCCCCTTAGTGCTATCTCCAGTTCCAAGTGTCCCCGATGTCATTCATGATCATAACGATGTAGGGGCACGGCGGGCATTGGGAGTCTGGGCTTCTGACTCTCACCTGCTGCTCTGTACAATGTTTCCTATGTCTATTATTAGCATATTTGTTAAAATCTCAGTGGGGAGAAGCCTGTTTGAGGGACCTTCTGTTTAATTCGCCTCTGGATCTCCTCACAGCTTTTGTCCAAAGAATGCTTGTCGTGCCCTTCCAGACAAAACAGTAAGCTTTGTGAGAGCAGGGTGTATTTCTTGCTTTATTTTCTCATGCCCCCCCCCCCCGTCGGAATGAATGTCGAGCTCCCAGGGGTGTTCATTATTATTTATTGAATGGATGACTTTGTATTTTTTTGTTCTTTAAGGATGAGAGTTTTCATAATGTCCCTCAACCTCTTTGATAATATTTGTAGTATAAAAGGTCTTTAATGATTTGGTGCTTGGGCATATAGGTATATGCACATGTAAACTGAGAGGGCCAGTACGATCGGAAGCCAAAGTTAAAACATGAATAAAGGGCCATAAGAAAACAAATGGAGGGGTGCCTGGTGGCTCAGTTGGTTAAACGTCTGAATCTTGATTTTGGCTCAGGTCATGATCTCAGGATCATGAGATTGAGCCCCGCATTGAGCTCTGTGCTCAGCAGGATGTCTGCTCGAGATTCTCTCTCTCCCTCTGCCCCTCCCCTGCACGCGCACATGCAGTCTCTCTCTCTCTCTCTCAAATAAACAAATCTTTTTAAAAAAATAGGAAAGAAATGCCCATAGAAAGATTCAGGATGGGGAAAAGAAGAAATAAGAGTATAGAATATGAGAAATCAAAGTCTAGGGTTTTTTTTTTCCTCTATAAACTTGCAATAGAATATGGAAGTATGCTTATTCTAGAACTAAGATTGGCATTCTTGAGAATTCTGTGTTTCATAGAAATATTCAAAATATAGCATGCCCTATATATTTGAAGTTAACTTTTGGTCTTATATTTTCCTGCATTTAGCATGGGAAATAAAGATGATTAAGAGTAAAGATGGTGACGGTTTTTGTTTGCTTAATTTTTATTTTTATAGATGTGTGTGTGTGTTGAGGCTTATACAAGTTATTTGATCAGTTGAAAAGATTGAAAAAATCTTAAATTCACAAAGTTCTAAAGAAACCTCTGCACTAGAAGCAAGCAGGTAAGCTTTTTTTTTTTTTAACTAAGTAGCACATAAATTAATACTTCACATCCAGTCTAATTAGGCGTGGACGGCTTAGTTAGAATTCATTTCTAAACAAGAAGAAAATCCAGGTTTGTGGCTATAATGTAGCTCCAGGAGAGTGGAGAGCATGAAATGGTGAAATCTATAACACGTTCCTATAAACCCTTTGGTTATAGACCACAGTTCCAACACGTCATTATGCTTGCAGTGGAAAAGTATATTTGGAATCACCTTCCCTGAGGACTAGCAAAGTCCTGTTGAACTTTAAGCTATACCTACCATTCATCTTGGTTTTTCTCCATCTCATTTTTTTTCCTAGACATGCCCAGAGTATTACCATTGATGTATTTTGCACCAGCATTATATTATTATGAAACAGTATAGGACATATCCAGTTGAAATTTACAAACAGGAAAGAAAAAACTTATGAAATAGGAAAAAGATGATGGCTCTCTTTGTTATACTGTGATTGTCTTGTTCCCTTCCTGGTGTGAATTTTCAATTAGCCAGGGTAGATGAGTGACTCAGAAAATGAGTAGTTAGGTCCTGTCAGCACCGTGAGACTCACAGTGGTGCAGTGGGAGTAGCTGGGGCTGGTCCTACACATACCAGCTGGGCTGCCTGCGTCAAGGTCGCCTGGTGCCCTGAGTGCTCTGTTGTGTGACGCTAACAGTCCCTCCCCTTGCAGGCGGAGTTAGGTTTCTAAATTTTAGGAATTAAGGTTTTAGATTTGGAAGGAACTTGAGAGACCATATGCTCCACATGTCTCATGATGGAGATTAAGAATGGACACATCCCAAAGGAAGCGATTCTCTGGTCCTAGGTCTCTGCCCCCTTTCACATCAAGGCATTCAACTAAGTGGTCAGCCTCCACTATGCTTGTATCTCTAGCCCGTTGCACTCGTGCTTCTGCCCCGTTCGTCCACACTTAGCAGACATTCTGCACGCGGCCCTTCTGCAGCCCGTGTGTCTCCAGCGGCTCTGCTTCGCTGCGGCCCTTGGCAGCGCCTGCAGCCCCTCCAGCCATGTCCACATTCGGCCCCTGGGGAGCTGGCCCTCCAGTGTTCTCCCCATCTTTGCTGTTGCTGCTGTGCTCCTCGGATAGAAACACCTCAGAGAGCTCTGTGTCTACAATCCTGTCCCTGTGCAACACTGTCCTTGATAAACAGACATTGTGCGCTTTCTTGCTCAGAATTACCTTGGAGGACTTTTTTCTCCCGAAGAGCAGCTCTGAGCTCTAGAGTCAGGAAAGCCAGAGTAGCGTCAGCGCATGGTAAATCCATCATGCTCTGCCAGGCCCAGAAATGCTGAGAAAAGGATAAATAGGAAATGCGCATGGGATCAGTCAGTAGAGGTTGGGATTAGGCTTTGGCACTGTTAGTGCCAAGCGCTTGCCTTCCCTCCACACCAGTTCTGATGCTCTGGGACGGGGCACACCGTGGCAGGTCTCCAGAGATTTTGGGTTTCCTTACAGTGTGTTTCCTCACTACCTGACTGCCCATCCTCAGATGTGGGATGCCTCATAGAGCCCAGCAGGGGCTTTGGGGCCTTTGTTGTGGTTTTTTTTTTTTTTTTTCTTTCACTGTTCGACTTCCTTTTGAATGGGGTTGACGCTTTCTAATGTGGGGGGCAAGAGGGAAGTGTATCCAGTCCACTTGATGGCAGATGCACTGTGAGTGATTTCTCACCAGCTCCCGGAGCACCGAGCTTGCTCTTTCTGCCGTTGGGTAAATGTAAACTTGGAGTCCGCTGCTCTGAGCGATTTACCAGGTTGCTGCTAGGCGGTCAGTTTTAGCTGATTGAGGAGACAGCAGTAGTTGGTACTGGGGAGGTACTTGGGAGGGAGAATGAGGCAGGCGGAGAAGAAGAGGGGGCTTCGGGTATGAACGGTAGGACAGGGAAAGAGAGAGGAGGGGGTTAGAGAATGGGAGAAGAAGGTAGAAGAAGGGCACAAATGGGAGAGCCCGAGGAACGTGGTGGAAACATGCAGTTGTACCCACACTGACCTAAAATAGCTCCATCCCCTTGCCTGGGCCCTGTGGCCCAGGCCAGGCTGCGTCGGTGGGTTCTATGACCTCCCCGCTCCTCACCCCTCACACTGGGGCCTGCTGCACAGACAGTTTGTCATAAAAATTGATGGCGTGCAGGTGCAGGTGCCTGAGCACTGTAAGGCATGGGGGGCGGTGGGGGTGGCAGGTTTTAACTTTGGGAATTACATTTCTCTAATTGTCTCTACTAGCCCTCTCTGGACTAGACAGATTTTGGAGAGAATTGCCACAGAATTTAACCAGTTACAGTTTCATGCTGTTCAGAGCAAAGGCATGCCTCTTCGGGACAAAGTAAGACCAGCAAGTGTTGGTTTCGATTTTCAATTTGCTGTTTGCGAATTTCCTGGATGATTTTGGTTTGACCTAGCTTTGTCCCTGATAGTTGCTACTCTACAGGATTTTGAAGCTAGCTTTGAATTCTTTTTTTTTCAGTGTCTCCTGCTTGGGACCCTGCTTCCATTATGTCACACTAGATAGATTTTGTGTAAAGACACAAGCATAGTCTCCAAACTATGCAAGTAAAATTAATTCTGAATTTCATGTAACTTGACACATCATATGATGTAGTCAGAGTTCATTTATCCAAAGCCCTTGACTGGGTTTAAATGCACATTTCTCAGATTTACTCCGTAGCTTAAGAGGCAAATAACTTTTTGTCGTTCAGTAATTATCTGAACTTCACTTTGATGAAGCCGACTTACTTTCAAAGAAATCATAGGGAGGGGACGCCTCAGTGGCTCAGTCAGTTAAGCCACTGCCTCTGGCTTAGGTCATGATCCCAGGGTCCTGGGATTGAGTCCCACCTTGGGCTCCTTGCTTGGCAGGAAGCCTGCTTCTCTTTCTGCCTGTGCCTACTTGTGTGCTTGTGCTCTCTCTCGACAAATAAATAAATAAAAACCTTAAAAAAAAAAAAAAGAAAGAAAGAAAGCAATCATGGGGAGAAGAGATTCATTGTTTTTCTCTAGGAAATGTTGGGATTTTAATCTTACATATATTCTGGTAGAATTAGAGGCTCGCTTTATATATATAACACATATGTATATAAATTATACACATATATTTGAGCTTTTAGAAACTGTGGTGCCTGGACCTTCTTTCCTGGTCTCTCTGTTCTTGCAGCATATAGCCCACATTACGGCCATGCTGCAGCAGGCCCTGGGAGGCCTGCTGCTAGAAGGGCTTCAGACTTCCAACGTGGATATCATACGGCACTGCCTCCAGACTTACGCTACAATTGACAAGACATGGGATGCAGAGGCGTTAGTTGGTCAAGTACTGGTGAAACCATACATGAATGAGGTTTGTGCCCCCATGTACCTCATTCCACAAACACAGAGCATCTAATCTGGCTTCGTTTCTTGACTGGGTGCGAGAGAGCTCAGGGCTCTTCCTTGAAGATGCTCCTAGTTCCTGCTCTTCTGGTTGTAAGAAAAGGTTGGTCCCGCTTGGTGCCCATCAGCATGGCAGGAATCAGGCATGCGCTCTAGTCTCTTCCAGTGATGCCATAACTCAGGGATCATCTTAATTTAGTAGGGGTGAGGGACTTGCCTAGGAAGAAGGTACGGATCAGAACATTTTCAGGTCAATTTCCATTTCCATAAGTTATACGTTAATGAAGTTGCCAAAAAGCGTAACCCCACCAAGGCGCCCGTGCCCACTGGAGGAGCTGGAAGACAGCTCTGTGCGCAGGGAAAGTCTGTGAGGGGAGGCGTCTTTGCAGAATTTATGTGGCCTAAGTCTTGAAGACCATAGGGGAGGTTGCCAGGCTAGGAAGGTGGGAGGGAGGGAATATTCAAAGATAAAGGGCTTTGAAGGGCGAGTTAGCAGGGTAGTACCTTAAGTCCGGAACTTGGTTACCCAGTGTTCTTGACCTATAAGGATACAGTTAAATACAGGGAGTCAGTGTATCCTGCCTCTGAGCGGCCGGAGTATGGGCTGCACCATGTGAGGCCACCAGCAATCAGCAGCTTCCAACTTAGAGAGCATCGGTTTCATCTAGTTAAGGCTGACAGAAGTCATGAAGCCAGTCTCAGCGTTTGAGGGCTTTCTTCCAGTCACCTGCCAGTGCGAGTGTTCTTTCTGTCCGGTAAGTATAAAGCTACCCACCATGACTTCAGGATGAAAGGCTTCCAGTTTTAAAACGAGACAGTATCCCAGTGATAGAAGTGAAATTGAAGGATTAATTTCAGTAATCTTCTCAGCTTCATTAAGACTACTAAAAGTAAATGATCTGTCAGTTCTTTGTATGTATCCTATTATAGTTCATAGCTCTCTCTGTGGGGGTGAAAAAGATCACATTATTCTTTGTCACTAAATGAAAACATTTTAGTTATTTAATTTACGCCCTTCTCATTGAACTGAATCTAATATGCTAAATTAAGGAAGTACTTTATGTTTCCGTGTCGTTAAATGAACTGTGGCCACGTTTGTATTTTAAGTTTGTATGCTTATCATTCACCTCCTGCAACTCAGCCTCACCAAAAAAAAAAATAAAATACTAAAGCAAAATAAGATGTGTTTTCTTCCATCACTTTCCATCTCAGCCCTTTCCCTGTTCTGGAGACGGTAGAGGATAAGGCCAGGGTGAAGATGGTACAGAGCTGTTGTCTGCAGATACAGTATTTCGCTTTTAAGCTCAGAAGGGAAGCAGATGAGTGTGTATGTTTTAGCTTCAGGCCAATCTCTGTCCCTCAGCCTCTGTGTCCCCCAGGGTTGGAGCAGTATTCCCAAATCCTGGGACCTAGATTTTCATGCCGTTGTTACTTACCTCCTGTTTAGAAAGCATACTGAGTGGGGAGGAGGAAGGACGAAGTGCATTTGTAAGGTTTACTCGATTTTTTCTCTGTAGTGTATAGTTCATACTTCCCTTTTAGGTGCTTTAAAAACAAACAAAAACACAAACAAACAAACAAACAAATAAATAAAAATAAAATGCTCTTCCTTCTGCTAGGTGATTGTAGAGCAGATTGTTGAGTCTCATCCGGACGGCCTGAAGATCATGTATGCTAATAAGCTCCTGGAGTTCCTTCCTCACCACTGCCGCCTTCTTCGAGGGGTCACAGGAGGAGCCATCTCAAGGTGACATAAAATGCTGTGTATGCACCTGAGCTCAGTTTAGTGACCACCTGTCACCTCCTCATGTGCCGCTGATCCCTGGCTGTCCTGTCTGACCCGGGAACGTGGGAACGTGTGCTCTTCCCTATTTGTTACCAGTGCTGTGTGGCAGGTGTCACTTGCCTGGGTTTACAGGGAAGGGAATGAAGAGTGGGGACGAATCTCAACAGTGACATTTGTGTGACTCCAGAGCCTCTGCTTTTCTCTTGTCTATACTTTCTCCTTAACCAGGTTCAAAATCAAAATTGGTTTCCTTCCATTATTGTGATGTCATCATCGGTCTAGAAATACCAATTCATTTTAATTCAACATGTTTTATACTGATGGCAATTAAAGTCATGTTCGGTTTTCCCTCCCTCTCTTATTTCATTTCCATGGCTTTCCAGTTCTGTTTCATGAATATCCCATTACCTTCCACCATCTCCGTCATCCCAGTCCAGACCTTTGTCGCCGTTTGTTTGAGGGTAGCGGGCTCTCCCCACCTGGTCTCCCAGCTCCACCTGTCCCTCTTCATTGCAGCCCTCAGCTGTCCCACCTGCCCAGAGCTCTGCAGCCTTCCTGAGTCGCTCGTGGCTTCTCATCGCCCACAGAAGAGCATCCAGTCTTCCTGGCGCAACCTGTGACCGTTGGTGCTTGAGTCCTAGTGGTTCTCCGCTGTAGAACTTTTTACTGTGGAACTTTCCCCCATACCACTATGGTTCCTGGCCAGACAGGACTGCTTGACCTTCTCTAACACACCTGGTACAGAAGATCCCTGACTTCACCTTGGTTCAGTTTATGGTTTTTTGACTTTTTATAATAGTGCAGAAGTGATATGCATTTAGTTTGGATCTTTTCCCAGGCTGGCAATCTACAGTAGGGTCCTCTTTTGTAATGCTGGGCAGGGGCAGCAAGCACAGCCCCCAGGCAAACCACGTGATCATGAGGGTCAGCAACCAACACACTTGAACCGTCCTGTTCTAGCTTTCAGTGCAGTGTTCAGTAAGTTACATGAGATACCAGACACTTTATTGTGAAATAGGCTTTGTGTTAGAGAATTTTGCCCAACTGTGCAATACTGTAAGTGTTCTCAAGACATTTAAGTTTGGCGGGGCTAAGCTCTGATGTTCAGTCGCTTAGGTGTTTTCCATGCATTTTCAACTAAAGAGATTTCCAGCTGAACAATGGGTTTATTAGAAGCCGAGGCCGTCATAAGCCGAGGAACATCTGTCTATACTGTGCGCCTCTGTGTTTTCCTTCATTGCTTCCTGTCTCATATCCCTTTGTCTTTCTGTTGATCTGTCACTCCACATGAAGCTCCAGTCAAATACAACTTTTTTTTAAGGTTATTTATTTATTTACTTATTAGAGAAAGCATAAGCAGAGGGGGAGACAAAGAGTGAAGCAGGTTCCCCACTGAGCAGGGAGTCCGATGTGGGACTCAATCCCAGGAACCTGAGCCACTCAAGCGCCCCCAGGCTATGGTTATTTCAAGAAAAAGTCCTATTTGTGAATTCTTCATCTAGTGAAGATGAATTAAAATCAGAAAGTCAACTCTGCCACCTTTAAAAACCCAGGAACAGAAAAAAATTCCACGAGCAGGTATAACCCTATCCACAATAAATCACTTTCAATCCAGTCCTGAAAACTAATACAGAGTAGGAAGAAAGCATTACAGAAAAATTTTGTTTTCATTAATCAAGCTGGAAAATAATGGGCCTTACACGAATGCCCTTTAGGAAGACAGTTCTTATAGTTTTATGTTGATGGAAACTAACATTACATTCGAAATGCATGTTAAAACCATGACTGTATATTAACTACCACTTTCAGTCATCAGAAGATGAAAAATGGTCAAGAGTCACCCAAACTGAATCCTGGTTCCTCCTGGAAAATGTGTTCCTAAATATTTTCCCCCTGAACTACTGTGCTCTTTCTGTATCTTACACAGCAGACACTGCGATGCACAAACACATCCAGAAGGCCTTTGAGGGCTGACAGCCTGCTGGAACAATGAGGAATTCACCCGGGTTTCTGCCTTTCTGCCGGGCCCAGAAAGTTCTGGGTAACCCAGGTGACGTGTCATGAGAATACAAGTGTAGCTCACACCATATGTATTATCTCCTCAGGGTAGACACCAAAATTCATGTTCGTATATGAAAATCCAAGATGCGTACAGAAATCAAGAGTGATTCTGTCATCTTGAAAGAAAAACACACTGTTGCGCTGCCACATGCCTCGTTTCTCTTCGATTGACTGCAGGAAGTAGTGATTGCAGTCAGAAATCTCAGAAAGAAAAATTAGAGTAAGGGCAACACCTGAAGTTTATTCCTGAAAATACTTGGAGAACGACTGTGACCAATAAACCAGGGCTTAGTTCATGAGAGTATGTCAATGAGCTTATACCATCCCATGTCCTGGTCAAACCCTCATGTCTGGGAGAAGGAGGGACGTCTTCATCTTCCAGAGCTACTATTAGGGGAAAAAGGTGGAGACAATACTGACTGAGTCCCTCCTTCAGGAGAGCCAAAAACACCTTGCCCCTCCATAATCCCAAATGAAAATAAACATCTCGGGGCGCCTGGGTGGGTTAAGCTTCTGCCTTTGGCTGGGATCGAGCCCCACGTCAGGCTCTTTGCTCAGCAGGGAGCCCACTTCCCTCCTTCTCTCTCTGCCTGCCTCTCTGCCTACTTGTGATCTCTGTCTGTCAAATAAATAAAATAAATAAAATCTTTAAAAAAGAAAAGAAAAGAAACATCTCATTTTACTAGTGTGCAGCAATGACTATGCAGGAGAAATTATTATTATTTTATTATTAGATGATATATTATTATTATTATTATTATTATTGTACTATATTGTTAACCTTTTGAATTCGGACACCTAAAATTTTTAATAAAATATGAAGGCTTTTTTTTTTTTAAGATTTTATTTATTTGAAAGACAGAGATCACAAGTATGCAGAGAGGCAGGCAGAGAGAGGGGGAAGCAGGCTTCCCACTGATCAGAGAATCTGATGCGGGGCTTGATCCCAGGACCCTGGGATCATGACCTGGGCTGAAGGCAAGAGGCTTTAGCACACTGAGCCACCCAGGCACCCCATGAAGGCTTTTTTTTTTTTTTTAAGATTTTACCTATTTATTTGACAGAGAGATCACAAGTAGGCAGAGAGGCAGGCAGAGAGAGAGAGAGGAGGAAACAGGCTCCCCGCTGAGCAGAGAGCCCGACGTGGGACTCGATCCCAGGACCCTGAGATCATGACCTGAGCCTAAGGCAGCGGCTTAACACACTGAGCCACCCAGGCGCCCCATGAAGGCTTTTTTTAAAGAACAAAAACTTCAGACTATATCTTTATCCTATAAGTTCCCACTACAACTGGCTTCTGTGTTGGCCAACATTTAGCCATTCAGATAAAGTCCGTATTTAGTGCTTCGTGTGTATGCATGTGTAAAATAAGAGGACAGTCATAAATCTTTAAGATTGTGTATAATAACCGTGAAATAAGGATTCTTGATACACAAGGTCTCGTCTGGGGAAAACAGCTGGAGAACAGTATGCAGTTTTCAAATGACGGAGGGGAAATACGCATTCAGTTATGAGAAAGGGAAGGAGAACAAGACCAAATATTAATAAAAGGGAAAAAAGGTTTTTCTGCCATCTTTCCGTGCCGCAGTAACAGTGTGAACAAATGTCCCACAGATGCCCTCAAGAACATTAACACTGCTGAAAGGGGGGGCGAAGGCCAGGTTCTTAGGAGGCCATGCACCAAAGTCATCGTCCCGTTTCCTCACTGTGATGACGAAGCATGAGTACATTGGCAAATTTGAAATTATTGATGACCATAGAGCTGGGAAAACTGCTGTGAACCTCTCGGGCAAGTTAAACAAGTGTGGCATGACCAGCCCTAGACTTGTATAACTGAAAGATCTAGAAAAGTGGCAGAATATTTCCATCACCTCAGTTTGGTTTCACTGCATGGAAAAATTCTTCTGGCATCATGCACCATGAAGAAGGAAGAATCCAGGCAGGAGGGAAAATCCTGGGATTCCTTTTTCCTAGAAATATAATATACATGGCACGTGAAAAAAAAGGAAAATAAATTACAGTCAACTAATGTTTGACAAGGGTGCCAAACAATTCAATGGGGGTAAGAACAGTATTTTACTCCCAAGCAGCCACATGCAAATAATGAAACAGGAGTCCTGCCTCACACCATACAGAGAAAATAACCCAAAATGCATCAAAGACATAAATGTAAGCATTAAAATGATAAAGTTCGGGATGCCTGGGTAGCTCAGTTGGTTGGACGGCTGCCTTCTGCTCAGGTCATGATCCCGGAGTTCCCGGATCGAGTCCTGCATCAGGCTCCAAGCTCCACAGGGAGTCTGCTTCTCCCTCTGACCTTCTCCTCGCTCATGCTCTCTCTCATTGTCTCTTTCTCAAATAAATAAAATCTTTTAAAAAATAAAAATAAAGTAAAATGATAACGTTTTCAGAAGAAAACACAAAGGTAAATGTTAGTGGTCTTGAATCTAACAACGGCTCCTCAGCCAAACACCAAAGTCAAGCAACTTAAAAAAAATAATAAACAAATAAATGGGACTCAACCAAAATATCCCAGTTTTGTGCTTCCAAGGACCCCATTGACAAAGTCAAAAGACAAGCCACTAAATGGGAGAAAATATTTACAGGTCATATATAAGGAACATGCATTCAGACTGTGTGAAGAATTCTTACAACTCAAATAAAAAGATAACCAAGTTAAGAAATGAGCATAGAGGGGCACCTGGGTGGCTCAGAGGGTTAAGCTGCTGCCTTCGGCTCAGGTCATGAACTCGGAGTCCTGGGATCAATCCGCGTATCAGGCTCTCTGCTCAGCAGGGAGCCTGCTTCTTTCTCTCTGCCTGCCTCTCTGCCTGCTTGTGATCTCTCTCAATAAATCTCTCTCAAATAAATAAATAAAATCTTTTTAAAAAATGAGCAAAGAACTTGAATATACATTTCTCCAATATTCAAATGTATACATTAATATATAAATGTATATATAAATATATTTTACATTATCATATATTTATATAAACATATTTATGTAAATATATTTACATTCTTAAATATGTATTTAAATATAAATAAAATATGAAATATATGTATTTAAAGATACATATAAGGTATATATAAAATATATGGGACAATAAGCACGTGAAAATATGCTCAACATCACTAATCATTCGGGAAATGCAAATCAAAACCATGGTGAGATACCACCTCCCACCCTCGTGGATGGCTACTATCAAAAAACCCAAAAGCAGCTGTTGGAAGGATGTGAAGAGCTGGAACCTGTAAATTGCTGGTGGGCTTGGAAAATAGCGCAGCCACATTAGAAATGGTTTAGTAGCTCCTCAAAATGCAGAACACAGAGTTGCCATATGACACACCAATATCACTCCTGTGTATAGAGCCAAGAAAAAAACTATGCCCACACAAAAACTTGTGCATGAAGGTTTAGGGTTTATTCATAATAGCGAAAAGGTGAGAACAACCCAGATGTTCATCAACTGATGAAGAGATAAATAAAATGTGATCCACCCAGCCAGTGGAATATTATTCAGCCTTGAAAAGGAATAGAATTTTTCTATGTGCCACGACACAGAGGAGCCTTGAAAACATTCTGCTGATTGAGAGAAGTCAGTCACAGAAGACCATATACTGCATAATTTGATTTATATGGAATTTCCAAAATAGCTAAATCTACAGAGACCGAAAGTAGATTAGCAGTTGCCTAAGACTGGTGGTGATGGCTAAAGTTTTCTTTTGAGGATGATGAAAATGTGTAGGTAGTTCAGTATAGTATAGTTAACTATAGTGAAAGCCATTAAATTGTCCACATTAGATGGTGAGTGGTATGGCCTGTGAATTATATCTCAATTAAGCTGTCATCGAAAAATGCAAAGAACTTCTATATTTATCAAGTAGAAAAAGAATGAACTTGATTAAAAACATCAAAAATGGGGAAAATAAAAACAAACAAAGTAAGATGGAAGGAATAAAATCATGACTGTTTATCATTAATTTAAATGTGTACAGACTGACTTTTTCTATTAAAGCACCTATCAGGGAGTTACAGATCCACGCTGTTCAAGAAACATACTTAAAATGCAAAAGGGATTGAGAATGTATCAGGTGAGGAGATACCATGCAAAAGAGAAAGCCGGAATGGCAAAATTCATCGCAGACAAGTTGGGTCTAAAGTTATAGGTACTAAGATGAAGAGGGACATTTTTAAAGGCAGAGTTTGGAAAGAAGATGTAAAAGGTATAAGCAGGTATACATCTAACATCATAATACCTAAAGACTCTAAAAATGCAATAACAAGGTAAAATTTTAGCTTTTCAAATGGGAGTATCTACTAGAAGGAGGGAAAAACAAGGACACACAGAAAATAGACATCCTGGGGCGCCTGGGTGGCTCAGTGGGTTAAAGCCTCTGCCTTCAGCTCAGGTCATGATCCCAGGGTCCTAGGATCGAGCCCCACATCAGGCTCTCTGCTCCGCGGGGAGCCTGCTTCCTCCTCTCGCTCACTCTCTGCCTGCCTCTCTGCCTACTTGTGATCTCTGTCTGTCAAATAAATAAATAAAATCTTTAAAAAAAAAAGAAAATAGACATCCTTATTTCCCTCGGAAAACATTTCTTTCTTACACCTAAGGAAAGCCATATTTGTAAAGATTAATTGCATACTAGGCAACAAAGGAAACCTTTACAAGCCTTCCAAATTAAAGATTTAAAGAACAGTTCTTTGATCACAATCCAGTAGAATCAGAATTAGATAACCTGGTAACAAAAAATTGAAACTACATACAAGTTAAGAAATACAGTCTTCAGTCAAAGAAGAAATCATAAGACGACTGAAGAAAATCTTGAAAGCAATGGAAAGGAGACTATTTCATACCAAAACTTACAGAAGACACCAGAAGTTATACTCTAAGGAGACTTTAGTGTCAAATGTCTTCAATTTCAAACATTTTTTTGAATAAAAGAAACTACTCATTTAAACCCATCAGAAAAGGGCAGCTCAATCAAAAGAAAGGAAGTAGTTATAATAAAGATAAATTTTTAAACTAATAAAAAATATGAGGGGCAAATAAACTCAAAATTGTTTCTATGAAAGACTAATGAAATAATAATAAAAAAAAACTTCACATGCCCTATGAAGGATAAGAGAGGGGGAAGATGGGGTGCGGGAGGAGGTGGGGAGAGAGGGAAGGGGGATGGGGAAAGGGGGGTTTCAGGGAGGAGGGGACAGAGAGAGGGAGAGAGTTGCAAAACAGATAAGGGTTGGGAACAGAGATATAAAAGCAAATGCATAATATAAAAGAATCACTAAACTGCAAGGCACTTTATACTAATCAATTTGATAACCTAGAAGAAACGATGATTTCCTAGGCAAACAAAATCATCCAAATGATTCAAGAATGGAAAATTCAGAAGATGAGTTCCAAGATCAGACAGGTTTGCAGCTGGATAACTGTCATTCTACTGTTAAATGGCAACAGGCAATTAAACAATAATAAGCCAATTCACTTGATGAAGCTGAGCACAATTTTAATACCCAAACCTGAGAGGGAGTAACGGGGAAGCTATTAACAAATCTGGCTTAGGACAGATTAGTTAACAGAAACTGAACTAATGTTAGCAAATAACAGAAGTCAGGCATCTATCAAAGGACTATATCCTGAGACCAACTTGGATTCATTCCAGGAAAATAAAGGGAGCTCAAGACCAGAAAATCAATAAGATTTACCTCATCACTAAATTAACTGTGAAAAAACTCTTAAGACCATAGCAATAAATGCATTTGATAAAAAAAAAAAATCACCTGATAAAAGGTGAGCAGCCATTCTTTATAAAAATGAAGATAAAAACAGAAGGACGTTATGCAGGAGGGATTATTAACCGGGAAGCACTAGATCAAGAGGTAGATAAAATGAGCCCATATTTGTCAAACAGTGATAGAGCCCCATGCGTGTGTGGATAGAGGCGAATGAGCTCATGGATGAGCACCAGGGACAAAGGCAGCGGTGAGGAGAGGAGAGTCTTAAAAACAGGGAAGAAGGTAAAATGAGGATTGCAGTTAAAAATTGTGCATGATACAAACACATGCAAATAAGACCGGATATTTTCCCGTATATAGTTTTTTAAAACCCTGCACACATTACTGGAACTACCAACTCTTGCTTTCAGCTCCGCAGCCCTTGCGTGCTTTTCCAGTACCAGGATGCAGGGGTAGATCCTCCGTTGGTGAAATCCTATGTCATTGTACTCCTAAAGGGACAGGTGAAACAGCGCAGGGGCTGGAGGTCGGAAATCAGGCATCGCTGCGCCCACCCCAGCTCCCTGCTCGCCCAGCCCCCACTCTGAAGCAGCGGGCACTTGGAGCTGTTAAGAAGCAGGGATCTGAGCAGTTCTCTGGTTTCCTCTGGAGCCATCTGCATCCATCATATTTCCCACAGCTCTCCCCGAGTGTTGGTTCTGGCTCCCCCCGAGTGTTCCCTTAACTCCTAGCACACCCTTCTTATGAGAGCACCTAGTACTCCCCGTCACAGTGCTCTGTCTGTCACATGCATCCATTGATCGACTTTGTGCTGGTTGAGGGCTGGAGCCCCCTCCTGTTAACTCCTCAAGTCCGTTTCTAATGCAGCAGCACCTGGCACTTAAGCACCCTGTCAGTACATGCCAAATGAATAAAATGTACTCAAAACATAGTATGAAGTCTGCGTTTTGAAACTCCTTTTTGGAGCCATTTGCTATCATTTTCCCAGGCAATTTAAAAAATTTCCAGCCTTGCTGCCAATAACCTGAAGGAGTAAAGGAATGCCGGCGTGCCCCATGGGACATGTCACTCTGGATGGTCCTTCGGCAGCAGGGACTTTGATCGCGCTCTTCCAAACCCAGCAGGATGGTGGAATGGGTACGTGGCTGAGTGCCTCCTGGGTCTGACCCTGTGTGACGCCACCCGGTGCCTGCAGCTGCCCTCTGGAAGATGTTGCTTTTGCGGCAGAGCCGGAGGACACCAAGCGTGTGTCTGTCTCCAAAGTCCTGGGCACCACATCACAATGCCTTCCTGAGAAGCAGAATCAAGGACAGTTGCTGATCTTCATTCCTTCCTACCAAAGGTATCTCATACACCATCTTTGGAAGTTGGAGCCAGGGGGCGCCTAGGTGGCTCAGTCGGTTAAGTGTCTGCCTTCAGCTCAGGTCATGATCCCAGGGTTCTGGGATGGAGTCCCACACATTTGCCT
Organism: Mustela lutreola; assembly: GCF_030435805.1. Classification (NCBI taxonomy): domain Eukaryota; kingdom Metazoa; phylum Chordata; class Mammalia; order Carnivora; family Mustelidae; genus Mustela; species Mustela lutreola. Next base: position 1,362,946 of record NC_081307.1, read on the forward strand.
CCCTGCTCAGCGGGGAGCCTGCTTCTCCTTCTCCCTCTGCCATTCCCCCCACTTGTGCTTTCTGGCTCTCTGTGTGTCAAATAAGTGAATAAAATCTTTTTAAAAAGCTTGGGCCATATTCTTTAGCCATTCTACTTTCCCTGGGGTAATTTGCCACCTCCCTGAATTTACCTGCATCTTTCCCAAAATCTACTTATCTTCCAGCCTTCTTGACCATAATGAGTCTATAAATTTTCAATAGACAGTGTGAACTTACACTTGCTAATATTTGCATAACATGCACCTCTTTCGATCTCAAAGAAAAGCTTCGCACCACAATGGTCTCTAATCTCCAATTAGGTTCTGTTCCGGGATCCCACTGGAATTCTATGCGCCTGTCCCCTAAGATGCCATAAATTGTGGTCCAGTTTCCCAGCCAGCCAAGGAAAGCACATGGGAAATCTTGCTGAAGTATGAGTAAGAGCCAACAAAAGGGAACATATTTATCTGCCTCGAATGCTGGGACCTGAGGAAAGCAAGTTTCATTACAGACAAATCAGGAAGGAGGTGCAGATTGCTTTTTATGTCACTCTGGAGTGGAGGTCTGCCATTTATCATTAAGGCCATTTCCTGCAATGCACTCACCAAAGTGATACTCACTTCGGAGTGGACAAAACTTAGGAAATGGCCAAGGGGAGCTCTGCTTACACTTTACACTCTCAGCATTTATTTGTATTAATTTCTTTAGAGGGCAGTATAGAGACATGAGATCACATTGAAAAAGCAAAGCTTGTCATCCTGTGGCCTTGGGTCAAGAATAGAGATAGTGCTGCTCATGTCAGTTTCAACCTCCAGTGGCCAAGGGTTTGATCTGATGCTCTTTCAAGTTTTGCCCATAGCCTTTCTCAAGCTCAATGGCCAATAATCCCACAGGAGGAGATTTTAGGGCCCTCTCAAACTTCTGTTTTGCTATCTCTCCCCAGCCTGCTTCCTCTGCAAAAGTCACCACTTTGCCTGTGCATCTACCACCTCTTAGAGCTTTTGGAATCAGCCACGAATTGCAGTGCTGATTCCTTCCATGACCACATATTGTTTACAGGAAAACTCTTCTTCGTTATGCCTTGCCAGTCAGAGTGACGGTTTCATCCGCAACCTGGACCAGGTTCGGGAATGTTCTACACATAAATGTGAGCAAATGTCTTCTGTATTGAGAGACATGTACATTCTGTAAATGCACTCTATAGAAAAACCAATACATAGGGTACAGTTATGTCCTGACCCAGCTGGAAGGAGGCACTTCATTTCCATCTTTCAGAAAATTGGTGTAACACATTGATTTTCATAACAAAGAAAGCAGTTTTGTGTCTTCTACCAAAAGACTGTCATAGTAAGCAATAAATTGCCTCTTTGGAGTGAACAAATTAATAAGATATTTTCTAAATTTCAAAATAACAAAGACAGAACGATGTCTGTAATGCTAAGTGCATCCCCTTAGTTGCAGGACATTGTGTCATGGACCACCTGAGCAATGACACATGGCGGCTGGTAGTCTGATTCACCTGGCAACCTGTTAAAAGAAAGTCTTGCACATGACAAGCTTTCAATAAGACACTGACAAGATGGCCAGGAAGCCAGCCTTAGCTGGCTTTTTCAGGTGTCCAGACATCTAGTCAACCTACCTCACCAACTCATCACCATGCTTACTGGAGTAAACCCAATCTCTTCCTTCCCCCCTGGAGATGGGAGAAGAGCCACTCACACGTTTGTATGGAATTCTCATTCCCCCTCGCTCTTTCCCCACATGGCGCTGTCCGCGAAATAAATAAACAAATCTTTATGTCACCCGGAAGTTCCTGGGTCAAATTACACAACTCGGACAATTTTGGGTCACTACAGCCTTTTGTTTTTCTCTCCACCTTAAGCCTTCTGGGTGACCAACAGCTATCTAAAACTCATGTTGCTGCCATATGCTGTTGTTCTGCTTCATCTTCCCAGTAAAGTTCAGTATTTTTCCCTAAAGTTTGGTTTATCAGTATCTCCAGCGTCTATCTCCAGCTAGGGTCACGATCCCAGGTCCTGGGATCAAGTCCCACTCTGGACTTCCTGCTCTGCGGGAAGCCTGCTTCTGCCTCTGCCTCCCATCTCTTATGAATAAAAAAAGAAAATCTTTTAAAAAATTTTAAAAAAACATTTCTATCTTCCCACTTTTAAAGATTAATTCTAGGAATTATTGCTATAATTCCAAGTGTCCTATTTCTTTCTTAAAAAGTCTACTCCAGGGTACCTGGGTGTCTCAGTTGATTAAATGTCTGACTCAAAATTTTGGCTCAAGTCATGATCTCAGGGTCATGGGATTGAGCCCTAGTGAGGCCTCTGTGCTCAATGGGGAGTCTGCTTCTCTCCTTTTCCCTTTGCCCCACCCCCCTACTCACATGTGCACACACGTGCTGTCTCTCTCTCTCTCAATAAATAAACAAACAAATCTTTAAAAAGTCTTCTCCAAAGGGAGTTTGAGAAATAGTCCAGTAAGGGGCTGGAAGAAAATATTATGTTTTATTCATATTTCATGTCATCCATTTAACTGTTTAGCTTTTGCATGTCATTTATAATGTGCATAATAATTTAGTAGAGTCTATAATTTATCAAAAATTTGCTTAAATTGGTGGTATGTACGCAAATATTTTTGTATGTATGTATGTATTTACGTATTTATTTTTGTGAAAGAGAGGTGCACAGTAATAAAAGGAGATCACTGCTCCAGGGACCCAGATATTTCCCCATGTCCTGTTTCCTCCCATTCCCTCTGGGCTTCATTAGACCCCCTTAACACCAATCTTGTCCCTAAACACGTCCTCTGCAGCACCAAGTTCGAATGCTTAACTCGGGCCATCACTGCAGGCTCTACCTGGATGACCCTAGGGAAAAGGGTGGTGGGTCTCATGGGTTAGCTGTGTCACCTCCATGAACAGTCCTTTGTTCTGAACAGCTAGTGCAGCCCACGTTTGCAATCACAGGCTCTGGCAACAGAGTGGGCGTAGATCCCATCTGGCCCCTCAGTAGCAATATGGCTTTGGGAAAGTTGTGTCATTTCTGGCCCAGACTTAAGGCTCATCCATAACGTGGAGGAGAAGACAGTGTGACCCTCAGTGGGCTGTTGAAAGGATCACGAGATGGTTCGACTCAGATGCTCCGAGGTACCCAGCACACAGTAGGCCCATAGTAGAACAAAAAGTTGTTCTATTGATCTTATAGTTACTATTACTCATACTAACAAAACTGATCATTTGAGATGATTTTCAAGTGAAGTGTCTTTGCCTGGATTTCTAAGATTAACCTACTTCAAAATGAATTCTGCTCTACTGTGAAAAACGAGCTAACCAGCAGGTTTCTTCTGCATCTTTTCTGAACTTTTTAGGATCCTCTCTAGAGAAAGGTTCTAAAGGAAGGCAAAGTGCAGGAATACTCTTGCTTCAAAGGATGTGTAGGAAATGATTAATTTTGCCAAAAAACAGTGCCTTGAACATAAAAGATGTTTGACGAAGCTCACTGTAGACAGTGTATCCCTCCAGGATTCATAAGTTGAAAACTCAATGTCCAAAGGGACATAACTAGGAGATGGGGTCCTTGGGAGATGTTTAGGTCATGAGGGTGGAGTCCTCATGGGCGAGATTAGTGTCTCCATAAGAGAGACCCCACAGAGATCCCTCGCCTCCTCCACCTTGGAGGTTATAGGGAGAAGATGGTCATCTGTGACCCAGGAAGTGGGCACTTGAACAGACACGGAATCTTCCAGGGTCTTGATCGTAGACTTCCCAGCTTCCAGAACTGAGAGAAATAAGTATGTCTTTAAAGCACCTAGTTTATGGTGCTCTTGTTACATCAGCCCAAACTAAGATAAAGCTTGCCTCTTATACTGAAAAATAACACAAATGTTAACAACAATTAAAAAAAGGAACAATGTGGCCAATGACATGTAATGAACATCATCTCTCCTCTACAGAGCCAAGAGCTTAATTAGTTTCAGGCAACTCAGTAGAGTATGATTAAACCAAAGAGCAGCAAGATGTCTAAATGCTCAAGTCCTCTGCCTCCTACTTTTCTGTCAAAACAAAAGAAAAGCCCTAGGCTGGTTTTGGTTGCCACCAAGCACAAAACAGCCAAATTCCAAATTAGAAAGCTCTGGGGTTTAATTGTGGGTGTATGGAATTACATAGAAGCTCTCTTTGATCATTCCAAAGGATGTTACCCTCAAAGGTTACAAATACATCTCAGCCTACCAACCATCTCAGGCCTACCACAAGAATTATATATATATATACACTTTTAGCATTTTAAAATGTGTCTAAATTTCAGTTTCGGATCCAGTTTTGACTATTGTTATGGGCTTAGTTGGATGCCCCCAGATTCCTACATTGATGTCCTAACACCCAGCATCTCAGAATGTGGCAGTATTCAGAGACAGGATTTTTAAAGAGGTGGTAAAGGGAAAATGAGCTCACTGGGGGTGGGCATCAAGCCAACAGGACTGTTGTGCTTACAGGAAGAAGCGATTAGGACACAGACAGTACAGACTGAAGGACAATCATTTGAAGACAGAGTGGAGAACACAGCTATCTGCAAGCCAAGGAGAGACGTTTGAGGAATCGAACCCTACTGCCACCTTGATCTTGGACTTCCAGCGCCCAGAACCATGAGAAAATAAATTGCATGTTGCCTAAGCCACCCGGCTGTTGATATTTTGTTTATGACAGCCCATGACTCAGAAATTTGAGGACCTCCCCCCCCCAGACTTTATCCTGAAGTTCTGTTTCAGCTTCAGGGGCTTGTGTAATACTACTGTATCAAGGAGGGAGGCTCCTGCCATTCCCTGCACTGGGTCATTGAGACACTGCACAGCTGTCCCCAGGGCTGGCTACATAATTTACAAGCCCCATGCAAAATGAAGATATAGGGCCCTTTGGGCAAAAACAGGGAGGAAGTGTTTGTTAAAGGTACTAAAATAGAAAGCTCATTTCCTCCATGGTCTGTCTTCTGAAGGGGCATGGATGCTGTTTTCTATTTGCATTTAATGTCATTCCAAGCAAATAAAATTTTTAAAATGTGATTATGGGCATGATTCTTGCCATTCATCTTCGCAGGGTGCAATGTCAGTGTTAAATAATTCACGCAGGGATTCCACAGCTGGGGCACACCCACGTGCCCTCTTATCAGAACCGTGGAAATCCTGAACAAGACCAGCTCTGCCATCTTTACCTCACCTGGGGACTCACACATGTTCCACCGACCCTGCCTCCCTCGGCTTCCTGATGAGTAAGGAACTTGACAGGATCAGGAGCTGGGGGCTGCCTTTCTTTCCCTTCCCTCCTAAGTCACCACTTCCAAGGCTTGGATAACACAGGGAGTTGACATGAGTGAGAAAGGACAAGACAGGGTTCTGGGCTGCTCACAAGAGGCCACCGCCTCCTGCCGGTGCTCAGAGCAAGCTCTGGTCTGTAGGGAAGGCGAGCTCCGGTTGACTCGGTCATAGACGTCACGTGGTCAGTGAGTCTCGTTGACCACCACTCATGAGGTGTCCATTTCCATGCTGTGCTCACTGGGCAGGGCGAGCAGTACATGCAAATGAGGAGGCAAGGAATGGTGGATACCCACAGTGGGCTGCCCCTCCGCTATGTACGTGCTCCACTGTCCCACCTGTTATGCCCCAATAATGGGTCCATGATTAAAAGAGCGAGACTGATATAAAGCAAAGGTCAAACAAAGCTTTATTTCACACCAAGCATCAAGAATCAAACTGACCAGCCAGGGCCGCTTTTCTTACAGAGAAGTCAACCCCACTCTCCTTTATGGACTAGCATTTAAGGACATAGGCCATGTGGTTGGGCCTGGTCATGCACAGGTGGCCAATGAAATTGTAACACACAGAGAAAGCTGCACAGTGATGCTAGGTGAACAATTGAATTACAACTTATCTTTTAGTAGATATTTGACCTAGCCTATCACCTTGGATAGGATTGGCGCCCCAAACCCTAACACAAGCCCTGACCCTGACTCTGACCCTGACCCTGACTGTGATCCTTACCTGAACCCAAAACAAAACCTAAGCCTGGCAAGGACCCTGATGTGGACCCTGAACCTAAACTTAACTCTGACATTGCCGTAAATATGACTAATACCTAACCATGACCCAGACCCTGACCCTAATCCTAACCCTGATGCTGTTCTAACACTGACCCTAACACTAACACTGACACTGAATGTGAGCCAGAACCTAACTCTAACCCTAAACGTAACCCAGAACCTGACACTAACACGGGCCCTGACCCGAAACCTAACGCTGAACCTAACCCTAAAACTAACCCCTAACATTATCCCTGACACTGACCCTAACCAGGTCTAATCCTAACCCTCAACCTACTTCTAACCCTAACCCTAACCCCACTTTAACAATTATCCTGACCCTCTCCCTGACCCTGATCATAACCCAAACTCTGAACTTTGCCTACGTCAGAACTTAACCATAAAACTGACCCTGGCCTTGACCTTAACACTGACCCTAACCCTGACTGTAAACCTAACTCTGACCCAATCCGTGATCCTGAACACATTAGTAACCCTAAAGCTAACCCTGATCTTGAACCTACTCATAAAACAGAACCTAAACATAAAGCTGACCTTACCATAACCATGAACCTAACCCTGACCCTGACACTAACCCTGACACTAAACCTGTCCCAAACCGAACCCTGAACTGACATGACCTTGCCCCAAACCAAAACTTGAACCTGACCCTAAAACTGACCATGACCCTGACCCTGACCCTAAACCTAACCATCAGCCTAACACTGACCCTGAGCGTGACTCTGACCGTAACGCTAACCCTGAACCTACTGTGATCCTGACCCTAAACCTAACCATGAACCTAACGCTAACCCTGACCCCACCCTAAACCTTATGCTAACCCTGACCCCAAAGACGTCTAACCCTAACCCTGACCCTAAGACATTCTTAAGCCTAACCCTAACACTAACCTGGTCTAAACCCAGCTCTGTTCCCTCCAGCGGGGACAACAGCTGCAGCCAGGCCTCCCAGGGGCTGGAGGGAGGCTGTATGGGGGTCACTGGATGGGCACTGCATTGAGTGGAGGGTGAGCCTTGAGCAGCGTGGGGACCGGCGGCTCAGGGAGATCCGGTGGAGCAGGAAGTTCGGTAAGGAGCCCCCAGGCAGTGGTGACCTCACTTCATTAACGACAGAGCCCAACTGAATTGGAACCCACGTATCCAGGCACCCCATTACAGAGAAAACCGCCATGCCCAACGCATTTCAAGGCACAACATAAAGGAAGCGACATGTTCTCTGCTGTACTAAAGCCGAGAGGATGCAGGGAAAAGAGAGCTCGCCCGCCAGACACGTCCCCTCCCTGGCAAGTCATATCAAGTTTCCCCACGCCGCAGGCCCTTTGGCTAATAAAATTAAAAGGTGACACCAGGGGGCTCAGAGTCAGAGAGTCCCACACATCTTATCCAATTGTGTAGCCCTAGGTCTCCTCCCTGTCTCTCTGTGTGTGTGTGTGTGTGTGTGTGTGTGTGTGCGAGTGCCTCTGGGTGACTGTGTGTCTGTGTGTAAAGAGGACCTTGCCATGCCATCGTGGGTGGAGATGCCCCAAGCAGGATCAGGCTGATGAGGGTTTAGAGATCTGGTGGGCAAGTCATGTTCAGACCCCAGTTTAAGGCTGGTTAAGTGGGATCGGGTGTATGGTCTACACCCTTCTGCCCAGGGTTTATCCTGAGACCCTGAACGGATGGGTCCATGAGCCAGGAGCGGGGCTAACCCTAACAGTAACCACTAACCCTGACCCTGACCCTGACACTGACTGTAAGCCTGCCCCAAAACCTGACCCAAGCCCTGACCCTGACACCGACCTGACCGGGACTGTGATCCTGACCTGAACCCTAAACCTAAAACTAAGCCTGACACTGACCCTGATGTGGACCCTGAACCTAAACCTAACTCTGACATTACCGTAACCATGACTCAAACCTAACCAGGACCCTGACCCTGACCCTAATCCTAACCCTGATGCTGACCTATCCCGGACCCTAACCCTACCCCTGACCGTGACAGTGTGCTTGACCCTAACCCTAAACCTAATGGTAACTCTAACCATGACCCTAATAAGGACCCTGAAACTACACCTCATGCTGACCCTGAAACTAACACTAACCCCTACCCTAAACCAAACCCTAACCCTGAGCTTACGCTGTCTAAACCTAACCCTAACCATAACCATAACCCTACTTCTAACTCTAACCCAAACCCCAATCGCAAACCCTACCGCCAAAACCTAACTGTGACACTGAACCGAACATTGACCCTATACCAAAGCCTGACCCACAACCTGACCCTGGCCCTGACCTTTACCTGACCCTGACTCTAACCTTATCCTAACCTTGACACTAACTCTGACCACTACATAGCCCTGTCCCTGACCCGAATGTGGACTTTAAACCAATACCTGAACCTGACCCTAAAAGGACACTGGTGCTAAACTTCACCCTGACCCTGACCCTGACCCAGACCATGACGATAACCTAACCCTGACCCTTACAGTGACCCCGACAATCAACTGAACAGTAAACCTGACCCTGACTGTGAGACTGAACCTAACTGTGACCCTAAATGTAACCCTGACCCTGACACTAACATGGGCCCTCCCCCGAATCCTATCTCTGAACCTAATCCTAACACTAACCCCTAACCCTACCACGGACCCTGACCCTAACAAGTTCTAACCCTAACCGTCAACCTAACGCTAAACGTAGAACTAACCCTAAACTTTAACAATAACCCTGACCCTATACCTGACTATGATCATAACCCTAACCCTGAACTTTGCCTATACCAAACCCTGACCCTAAACCTGACTCTGGCCCTGACCCTAAACCTACCCATGACCCTAACAATGACCACTAAATAACCTTGTCCCTGACCCGAATGTGGACTTTAAACCAATACCTGATCCTGACCGTAAACCTGACACTGGCCCTAGACTTCACGCTGACCCCGACCCAGGCAAAGACCAGAAACCCAACCCTGACCCTAACAGTGACCCTGACCCTGAACATAACACTAACCCTGACACTGAATGGGAGCCTGAACCTATCTCTAACCCTAAATGTAACCCTGACCCTGACACTAACACGGGCCCTGACCCAAAACCTAATGCTGAACCTAACCCTAAAACTAACCCCTAACATTATCCCTGACACTGACAATACCCCGGTCTAACCCTAACCCGCAACCTACCTCTAACCCTAAACCTAACCCCACTTTAACAATAATCCTGACCCTCTCCCTGACCCTGATCATAACCCTAACTCTGAACTTTGCCTAGGTCAGAACTTAACCTTAAACCTGACCCTGGCCTTGACCTTAACACTGACCCTAACCCTGACTGTAAACCTAACTCTGACCCAATCCGTGATCCTGAACACATTAGTAACCCTAAAGCTAACCCTGATCCTGAACCTACTCATAAAATAGAACCTAAACATAAAGCTGACCTTACCATAACCATGAAAATAACCCTGACCCTGACCCTAACCCTGACACTAAACCTGTCCCAAACCTAACCCTGACCTGACATGACCTTGCCCCCAAACCAAAACTTGAACCTGACCCTAAAACTGACCATGACCCTGACCCTGACCCTAAACCTAACCATCAGCCTAACACTGACCCTAGGCGTGACTCTGACCGTAACGCTAACCCTGAACCTACTGTGATCCTGACCCTAAACCTAACCATGAACCTAACCCTAACCCTGACCCCACCCTAAACCTTATGCTAACCCTGACCCCAAAGACGTCTAACCCCAACCCTGACCCTAAGACATTCTTAAGCCTAACCCTAACACTAACCTGGTCTAAACCCAGCTCTGTTCCCTCCAGCGGGGACAACAGCTGCACCCAGGCCTCCCAGGGGCTGGGGGGAGGCTGTATGGGGGTCACTGGATGGGCACTGCATTGAGTGGAGTGTGAGCCTTGAGCAGCTTGGGGACCGGCGGCTCAGGGAGCTCTGGTGGAGCAGGAAGTTCGGTAAGGAGCCCCAAGGCAGTGGTGACCTCACTTCCTTGATGACAGAGCCCAACTGAATTGGAACCCACGTATCCAGGCACCCCCTTACAGAGAAAACCGCCATGCCCAGCTCATTTCTACGCACATCCTAAAGGAAGCTACATGTTCTCTGCTGTACTAAAGCCAAGAGGATGCAGGGAAAAGAGAGCTCGCCCGGCAGACACGACCCTCCCTGGCAAGTCATATCACGTTTCCCCAACGCCACAGGCCCTTTGGCTAATAAAATTAAAGGTGACACCAGGGGGCTCAGAGTCAGAGAGTCCCACACATCTTATCCAATTGTGTAGCCCTAGGTCTCCTCCCTGTCTGTGTGTGTGTGTGTGTGTGTGCGAGTGCCTCTGGGTGTCTGTGTGTCTGTATGTAAAGAGGACCTTGCCATGCCATCGTGGGTGGAGATGCCCCAAGCAGGATCAGGCTAATGAGGGTTTAGAGATCTGGTGGGCAAGTCATGTTCACACCCCAGTTTACGGCTGGTTAAGTGGGATCGGGTGTAGGGTCTACACCCTTCTGCCCAGGGTTTATCCTGAGACCCTGAACGGATGGGTCCATGAGCCAGGAGCGGGGCTAACCCTAACAGTAACCACTAACCCTGACCCTGACCCTGACACTGACTGTGAGCCTGCCCCAAAACCTGACCCAAGCCCTGACGCTGATCCCAAACCTGACCCTGACTGTGATCCTGACCTGAACCCTAAACATAAACCTAAGCCTGACACTGACCCTGATGTGGACCCTGAACCTAAACCTAACTCTGACATTACCGTAACCATGACTCAAACCTAACCAGGACCCTGACCCTGACCCTAATCCTAACCCTGATGCTGACCTATCCCGGACCCTAACCCAACCCCTGACCGTGACAGCGTGCTTGACCCTAACCCTAAACCTAATGGTAACTCTAACCATGACCCTAATAAGGACCCTGAACGTACACCTCATGCTGACCCTGAACCTAACACTAACCCCTACCCTAAACCAAACCCTAACCCTGACCTTACGCTGTCTAAACCTAACCCTAAACCTAACCATAACTCTACTTCTAACTCTAACCCAAACCCCAATCCCATACCCTACCAGCAAAACCTAACTGTGACACTGAACCGAACATTGACCCTATACCAAAGCCTGACCCTCAACCTGACCCTGGCCCTGACCTTTACCTGACCCTGACTCTGAACCTAATCCTAACCTTGACACTAACTCTGACCACTACATAGCCCTGTCCCTGACCCGAATGTGGACTTTAAACCAATACCTGAACCTGACCCTAAAAGGACACTGGTGCTAAACTTCACCCTGACCCTGACCCTGACCCAGACCATGACGATAACCTAACCCTGACCCTTACAGTGACCCCGACAATCAACTGAACAGTAAACCTGACCCTGACTGTGAGACTGAACCTAACTGTGACCCTAAATGTAACCCTGACCCTGACACTAACATGGGCCCTCCCCCGAATCCTATCTCTGAACCTAATCCTAACACTATCCTCTAACCCTACCACGGACCCTGACCCTAACAAGTTCTAACCCTAACCGTCAACCTAACGCTAAACGTAGAACTAACCCTAAACTTTAAAAATAACCCTGACCCTATACCTGACTATGATCATAACCCTAACCCTGAACTTTGCCTATACCAGACCCTGACCCTACACCTGACCCTGGCCCTGACCCTAAACCTACCCATGACCCTAACAATGACCACTAAATAACCTTGTCCCTGACCCGAATGTGGACTTTAAACCAATACCTGATCCTGACCGTAAACCTGACACTGGCCCTAGACTTCACGCTGACCCCGACCCAGGCAAAGACCAGAAACCCAACCCTGACCCTAACAGTGACCCTGACCCTGAACATAACACTAACCCTGACACTGAATGGGAGCCTGAACCTATCTCTAACCCTAAACGTAACCCTGACCCTGATACTAACACGGGCCCTGACCCGAAACCTAATGCTGAACCTAACCCTAAAACTAACCCCTAACATTATCCTTGACACTGACAATACCCCGGTCTAACCCTAACCCGCAACCTACCTCTAACCCTAAACCTAACCCCACTTTAACAATAATCCTGACCCTCTTCCCTGAACCTGATCATAACCCTAACTCTGAACTTTGCCTATGTCAGAACTTAACCTTAAACCTGACCCTGACCTTGACCTTAACACTGACGCTAACCCTGACTGTAAACCTAACTCTGACCCAATCCGTGATCCTGAACACATTAGTAACCCTAAAGCTAACCCTGATCCTGAACCTACTCATAAAATAGAACCTAAACATAAAGCTGACCTTACCATAACCATGAAAATAACCCTGACCCTGACCCTAACCCTGACACTAAACCTGTCCCAAACCGAACCCTGACCTGACATGACCTTGCCCCCAAACCAAAACTTGAACCTGACCCTAAAACTGACCATGACCCTGACCCTGACCCTAAACCTAACCAGCAGCCTAACACTGACCCTGAGCCTGACTCTGACCGTAACGCTAACCCTGAACCTACTGTGAATCTGACCCTAAACCTAACCATGACCTAACCCTAACCCTGAACCCACCCTAAACCTTATGCTAACCCTGACCCCAAAGACGTCTAACCCTAACCCTGACCCTAAGTCATTCTTAACCCTAACCCTAACACTAACCTGGTCTAAACCCAGCTCTGTTCCCTCCAGCGGGGACAACAGCTGCACCCAGGCCTCCCAAGGGCTGGGGGGAGGCTGTGTGGGGGTCTTGGATGGGCACTGCATTGAGTGGAGTGTGAGACTTGAGAAGCTTGGGGACCGGCGGCTCAGGGAGCTCTGGTGGAGCAGGAAGTTCGGTAAGGAGCCCCAAGGCAGTGGTGACCTCACTTCCTTGACGACAAAGCCCAACTGAATTGGTGAACCCACGTATCCAGGCACCCCATTACAGAGACAACCGCCATGCCCAGCTCATTTCTCCGCACAACCTAAAGGAAGCGACATGTTCTCTGCTGTACTAAAGCCGAGAGGATGCAGGGAAAAGAGAGCTCGCCCGCCAGACACGTCCCCTCCCTGGCAAGTCATATCAGGTTTCCCCAACGCCGCAGGCCCTTTGGCTAATAAAATTAAAAGGTGACACCAGGGGGCTCAGAGTCAGAGAGTCCAACGCATCTTATCCAATTGTGTAGCCCTAGGTATCCTCCCTGTCTCTTTGTGTGTGTGTGTGTGTGTGTGCGAGTGCCTCTGGGTGACTGTGTGTCTGTGTGTAAAGAGGACCTTGCCATGCCATCGTGGGTGGAGATGCCCCAAGCAGGTTCAGGCTGATGAGGGTTTAGATATCTGGTGGGCAACTCATGTTCACACCCCAGTTTAAGGCTGGTTGGTGGGATCGGGGGGAGGGTCTACACCCTTCTGCCCAGGGTTTATCCTGAGACCCTGAACAGATGGGTCCATGAGCCAGGAGCGGGGCTAACCCTAACAGTAACCACTAACCCTGACCCTGACCCTGACACTGACTGTGAGCCTTCCCCAAAACCTGACCCAAGCCCTTACGCTGATCCCAAACCTGACCCTGACTGTGATCCTGACCTGAACCCTAAACCTAAACCTAAGCCTGACACTGACCCTGATGTGGACCCTGAACCTAAACCTAACTCTGACATTACCGTAACCATGACTCAAACCTAACCAGGACCTTGACCCAGTCCCTCTTCCTAACCCTGACGCAGACCTAACCCGGACTTAAACCCTACCCTTGACCGTGACAGTGTGCTTGACCCTAACCCTAAACCTAATGGTAACTCTGACCATGACACTAATAAGGACCCTGAACCTACACCTCATGCTAACCCTGAACCTAACACTAACCCCTACCCTAAACCAAACCCTAACCCTGACCTTACGCTGTCTAAACCTAACCCTAAACCTAACCATAACCCTACTTCTAACTCTAACCCAATCCACAATCCCCAACCCTACTGCCAAAACCTAACTGTGACACTGAACCGAACATTGACCCTATACCAAAGCCTGACCCTCAACCTGACCCTGGCCCTGACCTTTACCTGACCCTGACTCTGAACCTAATCCTAACCTTGACACTAACTCTGACCACTGCATAGCCCTGTTCCTGACCCGAATGTGGACTTTAAACCAATACCTGAACCTGACCCTAAACAGGACACTGGTACTAATCTTCACCCTGACCCTGACCCAGACCATGACGATAACCTAACCCTGACCCTTACAATGACCCTGACAATCAACTGAACACTAACGTGACCCTGACTTTGAGACTGAACCTAACTGTGACCCTAAATGTAACCCTGACCCTGACACTAACATGGGCCCTCCCCCGAATCCTATCTCTGAACCTAACCCTAACACTAACCCCTAACCTTACCACGGACCCTGACCCTAACAAGTTCTAACCCTAACCGTCAACCTAACGCTAAACGTAGAACTAACCCTAAACATTAACAATAACCCTGACCCTATACCTGACTATGATCATAACCCTAACACTGAACTTTGCCTATACCAGACCCTGACCCTACACCTGACCCTGGCCCTGACCCTAAACCTAAACATGACCCTAACAATGACCACTACATAACCCTGTCCTTGACCCGAATGTGGAATTTAAACCAATATCTGATCCTGACCATAAACCTGACACTGGCCCTAGTCTTCACCCTGATCCCGACCCAGGCAAGAACCAAAACCCTAAGCCTGACCCTAACAGTGACTCTGACCATGAACCTAACACTAACCCTGACAATGAATGGGAGCCTGACCCTATCTCTAATCCTAAACGTAACCCTGACCCTGACACTAACCCGGGCCCTGACCCGAAACCTAACGCTGAACCTAACCCTAAAACTAACCCCTAACATTATCCCTGACACTGACCCTAACCCGGTCTAACCCTCACCTGCAACCTACCTCTAACCCTAAACCTAACCCCACTTTAAAAATAATCCTGACCCTCTCCCTGACCCTGATCATAACCTTAAGTCTGAACTTTCCCTATGTCAGACTTTAACCTTAAACCAGACCCTGGCCTTAACCTTAATACTGACCCTAACCTTGACTTTAAACCTAACTCTGACCCAATCTGTGATCCTGAACAGAATCATAACCGTAAATCTAACCCTGATCCTGAACCTACTCATGAAACAGAACCTAAACATAAAGCTGACCTTACCATAATCCTGACCCTGACCCTGACCCTGACACTAAACCTGTCCCAAACCTAACCCTGACCCTGACATGAATCTTGCCCCCCACCAAAACTTGAACCTGACCCTAAATCTGACCATGAACCTGCCTAACCCTAAACCTAATCGTCAGCCTAACACTGACCCTGACCCTGAATATGACAGTAACACTAACCCTGACCCTACTGTGATCCTGATCCTAAACCTAACCATGAAGCTAACCCTTACCCTGACCCCTACCATAAGCCTTACACTAACCCTGACCCCAAAGATGTCTAACCCTAACCCTGACCCTACGTCTTTCTTAGCCCTAACCCTAACAGTAACCTGGTCTAAACCCAGCTCTGTTCCCTCCAGCGGGGACAACAGCTGCACCCAGGCCTCCCAGGGTCTGGGAGGAGGCTGTATGGGGGTCACTGGACGTGCACTGCATTGAGTGGAGTGTGTGCCTTGAGCAGCTTGGGGACCGGCGGCTCAGGGAGCTCTGGTGGAGCAGGAAGTTCGGTAAGGAGCCCCCAGGCAGTGGTGACCTCACTTCCCTGACGACAGAGCCCAATGCAATTGGAAGGCACGTATCACGGCAACCCGTAACAGAGAAAAACCCCTGTGCAGCTCATTTCTATGCACATCCTAAAGGAAGGGACATGTTCTTCTACTGTACTGAATCCCAGAAAATGCAGGGAGAAGTGAGCTCGCTCGCCAGACACGTCCCCACCATGGCAGGTCATATCATGTTTCCCCAACGCCGCAGGCCCTTTGGATAATAAAATCAAAAGTGACACCAGTGGTTTCAGAGTCAGAGAGTCCCACACCTTGACAGAGTCACCTGACCCTGACCCTGACCCTTATCATAACCATGACACTAACACTGACCACTACACAATCCTTTCCCTGACCCGAATGTGGACTTTAAACCAATACCTGAACATGACACTAAACCTGACACTGGCACTGAACTTCACCCTGACCTTGACCCAGACCATGACCATAAACCTAACCCTGACCCTAACAGTGACTTCAAACCTGACCTGAACACTAAACCTGTCCCTGACTGTGAGCCTGACCCTATCTCTAACCCTAAATGTAACCCTAACCAAACACTAACACGGGCCGTACCCCGAATCCTATCGCTGAACCTAACCCTAACACTAACCCCTAACCCTACCACGGACCCTGACCCTAACAAGTTCTAACCCTAACAGTCAACCTAACGCTAACCCTAACACTAACCCTGACACTGGCCCTAGATTTCACCCTGACCCTGACCCAGGTAAAGACCATAAACCTAACGCTGACCCTAACAGAGACAATGACCCTGACCCTAACAATAACCCTGACACTGAATGGGAGCCTGACCCTCAATTTAACCCTAACGGAAACCCTGACCCTGACACTAACATGGGCCCTGACCCGAACCTAACGCTGAACCTAACCCCAAAACTAACCCCTAACATTATCCCTGATACTGACCCTAACCCGGTCTAACCCTAACCCTCAAACTACCTTTAACCCTAACCCTAAACCCACTTTAACAATAAACCTGACCCTCTCCCTGACCCTGATCATAACCCTAACTGTGAACTTTGCCTATGTCAGACCTTAACCTTAAACCTGACCCTGGCCTTGACTTGTCACTGACCCTAACCCTGACTGTAAACCTAACTCTGACCCACTCCGTGATTCTAAACAGAATCGTAACCTTAAAGCTAACCATGATCCTGAACCTCTCTCTGTGAGTGTGTGTGTGTGTGTGTGTGTGTGTGTGTGTGTGCAGCTCTGGGTGTCTGTGTGTCTGTGTGTAAAGAGGACCTGGCCATGCCATCGTGGGTGGAGATGCCCCGAGCAGGATCAGGCTGTTGAGGGGTTAGATGTCTGGTGGGCAAGTCATGTTCACACCCCAGTTGAAGGCTGGTTAAGTGGGATGGGGTGTAAGGTTACATCCTTCTGCCCAGGGTTTATCTTGAGACCCTGAAGGGATGGGTCAATGAAAACTAACAGTAACAGTAACACTAAAAGTAACCACTAACACTGACCCTGACACTGAATTTGAGCCTGCCCCAAACCCTAACCAAAGCCCTGACCATGACCCTGACCCTGAACCTGACTGTGAACATGAACTGAACCGTAAACCTAAACCCAAACCTGACAATGACCCTGATGTGGACCCTGAACCTAAACCTACCTCTGACATTACCGTAACCATGACTCATACCTAACCATGACCCTGACCCTAACCCTAATCCTAACCCTGACGCTGACCTAACCCTGACCCTAACCCTACGCCTGACCGTGACTGTGAGGCTGACGCTAACCCTAAACCTAAACGTAACTCTAACCATGACCCTCTACAGACCCTGAACCTAAATCTAACGCTGACCTTGACCCTAACACTAATCCCTACCCTAAACCAAACCCTAACCCTGACCTTACGCTGTCTAACCCTAACCCTAACCATAACCATACTTCTAACTCTTACCCTAACCCCAATCCCAAACCCTACCGCCAAAACCTAACTGTTACACTGAACCAAACATTGACCCTAAACCAAAACCTGACACTAAACCTGACCCTGGCCCTGTCCTTCACCTGAGCCTGACCCTGACCCAAATCCTAACCATGACACTAACACTGACCACTACATAACTGTGTCCATGACACGAATGTGGACTTTAATCCAATACCTGAACATGACCCTAAACCGGACACTGGCGCTAAACTTCACCCTGACCCTGACCGAGACCATAAATATAAACTTAATCCTGACCCTAACAGTGACCCCGAACCTGACCTGAACACTAAACCTGACCCTGACTGTGAGCCTGACCCTAACTCTAACCCTAAATGTAACCCAGACCCTGACACTAACACGGGCCATACTACGAATCCTATCGCTGAACCTAACCCTAACACTAACCCCTAACCCTACCACGGACCCTAACCCTAACAAGTTCTAACCCTAACATTCAAACTAATGCTAACCCTAACACTAACTCTAAAGTTTAACAATAACACTGAACCTATACCTGACTATGATCATAACCCTAACCCTGAACTTGGCCTATACAAGACCCTGACCCTAAACCTGACTCTGGCCCTGACCCTAAACCTAACCGTGATTCTAACACTTGCCACTACATAACCCTGTCCCTGACCCGAATGTGGACTTTAAACCAATACCTGATCTTGACTGTAATCCTGCCACTGGCCCTAGACTTCACCCTGACCCTGACCCAGGTAAAGACCATAAACCTAACGCTGACCCTAACAAGACGCTGACCCTGACCCTAACAATAACGCTGACAATGAATGGGAGCCTGACCCTAACTCTAACCCTAACCATAACCCTGACCCTGACACTAACACGGGCCCTGACCCGAAACCTAACGCTGAACCTAACCCTAAAACTAACCCCTAACATTATCCCTGACACTGACCCTAACCCGGTCTAACCCTAACCCTCCACCTACCTCTAACCCTAACCCTAACCCCACTTTAACAATAAACTTGACCCTCTCCCTGACCCTGATGATAACTCTAAATCTGAACTTTGCCTATGTCAGACCTTAACCTTAAACCTGACCCTGGCCTTGACCTTAACACTGACCCTAACGCTGACTGTAAACCTAAATCTGACCGAATCCGTGATTCTGAACAGAATCATAACCCTAAAGCTAACCCTGATCCTGAACCTACTCATAAAACAGAACCTAAACATAAAGCTGACCTAACCGTAACCCTACACTAAACCTGTCCCAAACCTAACCCTGACACTGACATGAACCTTGCCGCCAAACCAAAACTTGAACCTGACCCTAAACCTGACCATGACCCTGAACCTGACCCTAAACCTAACCGTCAACCTAACTCTGACCCTGACCCTGACTCTGAGCGTAACGCTATCCCTGACCCTACTGTGATCCTGACCCTAAACCTAACCATGAACCTAACCAAAACCCTGACCCCTACCCTAAGCTTTACGCTAACCCTGACCCCAACGACGTCTAACTCTAACCCTGACCCTAAGTCTTTCTTATCCCTAACCCTAACACTAAATTGGTCTAAACCCAGCTCTGTTCCCTCCAGCAGGGACAACAGCTGCACCCAGCCCTCCAGGGGCGTGGGGAGGCTGTATGGGGGTCACTGGATGGGCACTGCATTGAGTGGAGTGTGAGCCTTGAGCAGCTTGGGGACCGGCGGCTCAGGGAGCTCTGTTGAAGCAGGAAGTTCGGTAAGGAACCCCCAGGCAGTAGTGACCTCACTTCCCTGAAGACAGAGCCCAAAGGAATTGGAACCCACGTATCCAGGCACCCCATTACAGAGAAAACCGCCGTGCCCAGCTCATTTCTAGGCACATCCTAAAGGAAGCAACATGTTCTGCTGTCAGGAAGCCCAGAGGATGCAGGGAGAAGAGAGCTCGCCCGCCAGACATGTCCAAACCCTGGCAGGTCATATCAGGTTTCCCCAACACCTCAGGCCCTTTGCCTAATAAAATCAAAGGGGACACCAGGGGGCTCAGAGTCTGAGAGTCCACACCTTCTGATCAACCGGTGTAGCCCTAGGTCTCCTCCCCGTCTCTCTCTCTGTGAGTGTGTGTGTGTGTGTGCATGTGTGTGCCTCTGGGTGTCTGTGTGTCTGTGTGTAAAGAGCACCTGGCCATGCCATCGTGGGTGGAGATGCCCCAAGCAGGATCAGGCTGATGAGGGTTTAGAGATCTGGTGGGCAAGTAATGATCACACCCCAGTTTAAGGCTGGTTAAGTGGAATCGGGTGTAGGGTCTACACCCTTCTGCCCAGGGTTTATCCTGAGACCCTGAAGGGATGGGTCCATGACACAGGAGCGGGGCTAACACTAAGAGTAACCACTAACACTGACCCTGACACTGACTTGAGCCTGCCCCAAACCCTAACCCAAGCCCTGACCATGACCCTTACCCTGAACCTGACTGTGTTCCTAACCTGAACCCTAAACCTAAACCTAAGCCTGACACTGACCCTGATGTGGACCCTGAACCTAAACCTAACTCTGACATTACCGTAACCATGACTCATACCTAACCATGACCATGGCCCTGACCCTAATCCTAACCCTGACGCTGACCTAACCCTGACCCTAACCCTATCCCTGACCGTGACTGTGAGCATGATGCTAATCCTAAACCTAAAGGTAACTCTAACCATGACCCTCTACGGACCCTGAACCTAAACCTAATGCTGACCGTGACCCTAACACTAACCCCTACCCTAAACCAAACCCTAACTGTGACCTTACGCTATCCCTAACCCTAACCATAACCCTACTACTAACTCTAACCCTAACCCGAATCCCAAAACCTACCGCCAAAACCTAACTGTGACACTCAACCAAACATTGACCGTAAACCAAAGCCTGACCCTAAACCTCACCCTGGCCCTGACCTTCAGCAGACCCGGACCCTGACCCTGACCCTAAACCTAATCATGACACTAACACTGACCTCTACATAAACCTGTCCCTGCCCCTAATGTGGACTTTAAACCAATACCTGAACCAGACCCTTAAAAGACACTTGTGCTAAACTTCACCCTGACCCTGACCCAGACCATGTCATTAACCTAACGCTGACCCTAACAGTGACCCCGACCCTGACCTGAACACTAAACCTGACCCTGACTGTGAGCCTGACCCTAAATCTAACCCTAATGTAACCCAGACCCTGACATTAACACGGGCTGTACACCGAATCCTATTGCTGAACCTAACCCTAACCCTATCCCATAACCTTATCACGGACCCTGACCCTAACAAGTTCTAACCCTAACCGTTAACCTAACGCTAACCCTAACACTAACTTTAAACTTTAACAATAACCCTGACCCCTACCTGACTATGATCATAACCCTACCCCTGACTTTGCCTATACCAGACCCTGACCCTAAACCTGACTCTGGCCCTGACCCTAAACCTAACCATGATTCTAACACTTACCACTACATAACCCTGTGCCTGACCCGAATGTCACTTTAAACCAATATCTGATCTTGACAGTAAAGCTGTCACTGGCCCTAGTCTTCACCCTAACAATGACCCTGACAAAGACCATAAACCTTACCCTGACCCTAACAGTGACGCTGACCCTGAACCTAACACTGACCCTGACACTGAATGGGAGCCTGACCCTAACTCTAACCCTAAACGTAACCCTGACCCTGACACTAACACGGGCCCTGACCCGAAACCTAATGCTGAACCTAACCCTAAAACTAACCCCTAACATTATCCCTGACACTGACCCTAACCCGGTCTAACCCTAACCCTCAACCTACCTCTAACCCTAACCATAACCCCACTTTAACAATAAACCTCACCCTGTCCTTGACCCTGATCATAACCCTAACTGTGAACTTTGCCTATGTCAGACCTTAACCTTAAACCTGACCCTGGCCTTGACCTTAACACTGACCCTAACCCTGTCTGTCAACCTAACTCTGTCCCAATCCGTGATTCTGAACAGAATCGTAACCCTAAATCTAACCCTGATCTTGAACCTACTCATAAAACAGAACCTAAACATAAAGCTGACCTAACCCTAACCCTGACACTAAACCTGTCCCAAACCTAACCCTGACCCTGACATGAACCTTGCCCCAAAACCAAAACTTGAACTAAACCTGACCATGACCCTGAACCTGACCCTAAACCTAACCGTCACCCTAACACTGACCCTGACCCTGACTCTGAGCGGAACGCTAACCATGACCCTACTAAGAGCCTGACCCTAAACCTAACCATGAACCTAACCCTAACCCT
Source organism: Mustela lutreola (assembly GCF_030435805.1). Taxonomy (NCBI): domain Eukaryota; kingdom Metazoa; phylum Chordata; class Mammalia; order Carnivora; family Mustelidae; genus Mustela; species Mustela lutreola. Next base: position 1,385,041 of record NC_081307.1, read on the forward strand.
GACCCCTACCCTAAGCCTTACGCTAACCCTGACCCCAACGACGTCTAACCCTAACCCTCTGCCTGTCCTCCGTCCACTTGTGATCTCTCTCTGTCAAATAAATAATAAATAAATCCTTAAAAAAAAAGAATGACTCTACTTTTAAATAATAGCTTAAAAGGGGCACCTGGGTGGCTCAGTGGGTTAAAAAGACATGTAGACCAGTGGATTAGAGTAGAGTGCCCAGATATGGACCATCAACTCTATGGTCAAAAAATCTTTGACAAAGCAGAGAAAATTATACAGTGGAAAAAAGACAGCCTCTTCAATCAATGGTGCTGGAAAAATTGGACAGCTATGTATGGAAGAATGACACTCAACCATTCTCTTATACCATATATAAAGATAAATTCGAAATGGACAAACGACCTCAACGTGAGGCAGGAATCTATCAAAATCCTAGAGGAGAACATAGGCAGTAACCTCTTGGACACTGGCCACAGCAAATTCTTTCAAGACATGTCCCCAAAGACAAAGGAAACAAAAGCAACAATGAACTTTTGGGACTTCATCAAGATCAAAAGTTTCTGCACATCAAAGGAAACAGTTAACAAAATGAAGAGACAACCCACGGAATGGGAGAATATTTTTTACAAATGACATTACAGATAAAGGGCTGATATCCAAGATCTATAAAGAACTCCTCAAACTCAACACACAAAAAACAGATAATCATGTCAAAAAATGGGCAGAAGTCATGAACAGACACTTCTCCAAAGAAGACATACAAATGGCAAACAGATGCATGAGAAAATGTTCATCATCATTAGCCACCAGGGAGATTCAAATCAAAAGCACATTGGGATACCACCTTACACAGTTAGAAGGGCCAAAATTAAGAAGGCAATAAACAACAAGTGTTGGAGAGGATGTGGAGAATGGGGAACCCTCTTACACTATTGGTGAGAATGCCAGTTGGTGCAGCTACTTTGGGATACAGTGTGGAGACTCCTTAAGAAATTAAAATTAGAGCTACCCTATGACCCTGCAATTGCACTACTGAGTATTTACCCCTAAGATACAGATGCAGTGAAAAGAATGGACATCTGTACCCTAATGTTTATAGCAGCAATGGCCACAGTCATTAAACTTTGGAAAGAACCAAGATGACCTTCAATGGATGAACGGATAAAGAAGATATGATCCATTTTTACAATGGAGTATTATGCTTCCTTCTGAAAGGAAGGATACCCAACTTTTGTATCAACATGGACGGGACTGGAGGAGATAATCCTGAGTGGAATAATTCAAGCAGAGATTGTCAATTTTCATATGGTTTCAATTAATTGTGGAGCATAAAGAATAACACAGAAGACACTGGGTGATCAAGAGGAGAAGTGAGTGGGGGGAAATTGGAGGGGGAGACAAACCATGAGAGAGTCTGAGAAACAAACTGAGAGTTTTAAGGGGAAGGGGCAGAGGGTTGGGTAAGCCTGTTAATGGGAGTTATGGAGGGCACATATTGCATGGAGCACTGGGTGTGGTGCATAAACAGTGAATTTTGGAACCCTGAAAAAAATAAAATAAAAATGACAACAACTCCTTTTCCCAACATGTGGTAGGAGTCCCCCAAATGATTGGAAGCAGCCTCCAATAGAGATCAATCCACTGCATGTTGAAGGTCCTCCCACTTCAAAAAGACCAAGAAATATCCAATCCCAAAACAAAGTAAGGGCCAGCTCCACCTCATGGAATACCACCTGCTCTCCCTTAGATAGTGTGCTGTTGCTTTAATAAACCTGCCTTCTGCTTTCACTTGGGCATTGATCTCTAATTCTCACGGGCCAACAATAAAAATAATGATGGTTTACCGTTACAATTCATAGAAAAGGAGGTACAGGGAAATTGAATGAAAGAAATAACAAAGTAGGTTCATTAGTCAATCTTCCTTGTAAAAAAATTAACCTGAAAGTGCGTTTCTGCCACCTCTCTCCTGTTTGATATGATAAAGAATGACCACGATACATGAATTATAGTTCGGGATTTTGAAAAGCATAATAGCTTTATACCAACACTTGAGCATGCATTTATTTATTTATTTATTTATTTATTTATTTATTGCTAACAAGATAGGTCGATTTGATATGCGGTTCCTGACGACCAACCTCAGAAGAAATTCCATCTTCATGAGAAGTCAGAAAGAACCACAAACCAAACCTCAAAATAGATTCAAAGAGAAAATACTCTTAAAAAAATGTCCCTTCCTGGGGCTCCCGAGTTGCTCAGTGAGTTTGGCTCACTGGGCCTTTGCGTTCAGCTCAGGTCATGAACCTAGGGTCCTGGGATTGAGCCCCATGTCTGGATCTCTGCTCAGCAGGGAGCCTGCTTCCACTTCTCTCTCTGCCTGCTCTCTGCCTACTTGTGATCTCTGTCTGTCAAATAAATAAATAAAATATTTTTAAAAAATTTCCCTTGGGCACCTGTGTGGCAGAGTGAGTTAAAGCCTCTGCCTTTGGCTCAGGTCATGGTTCCAGGGTCCTGAGATCGAGCCCCACATCAGGCTCACTCCTCAGCAGGGAGTCTGTTTCTTCCTCTCTCTCTACCTGCCTCTCTTCCTACTTGTGATCTCTATCAAATAAATAAATAAAATCTTTAAAAATAAAAGTTCTCTTCCTATCAGAAGCAGACCAAACCACTAACAAATTCCCCAGAAAGCTTCATCTAAAATGTTGTACTTTCTTCAGACACCCAGCAGGACCTTCTTCTCTGGGCCTGGTATTTCTTCAATGGCCTATTCCAGAGAATAAGACACTAAACTACTGAGCGCCAAGGGCCTCAGAACCACGAAAGACATGATGAGGGGCACAAAGCACGCCTCTGGTCACCAAGAGGGTACGTAAACGTTTGCTGCTTTTCTGCATTTTTCAAAGCTGAGTTTTTAGCTGGTGGCAGCTCTTTAGGATAAATTGCTGATACCGTATAGTAAAAGCTATTATATGATCTTTTACAAACCATTTCCTATCTTTGCAATCTCATGTGCCAAGACAGACACGGATTATTTAAAACCCTGAAGAGAGTGCTATTGCATTTAAATTGCCTGTAACCTTCGTGCAATAGATTTATGATTGATGATAGATTTAGTTAAAATATTACTGTTTTAAATATTTATTCTCAGTAAACGATTTCAAACTATGCTCATTTAAGTAAGTTGGTGCATAATCCCTTTTCTATTAAACCATAGTGCAAGGACCAATGCCGCGCTTCCGCGAGAACCCCAAGCTCTTTTTCTAGAAAGGCCATATGCGTATGTATCAGGCGTCCTCTTGTCACTCCCTTTGTGGAGCACCTACCATGGAGGTCATGTAATAACCAATAACCAAAAAACAAACAAAAAACCCAAACATCCAGGTCGAAGTGATTCGCGGGTGCCATCATGCAATGGCGGACCCTGCCTGGAGACTATGAGACTGCTCAAACAGATCGCGGGCAGGCCTGTGCTGGGGAAGCTGGTTCCCGGCTTTGCGCACAATCAGGAAGGCAGCGAAGTGACCCGAGAGTGCAGCCAGGGTTTAGGGCTGATGATCTTTTTGCAGCCAGGCAGCGCGCGGACACCCGCTCGGGGAGCCAGGCTAGGAGGCCGTTCAGTGCCGGCGCTGGCCACGCTCGCAGGCCCCCGGGGCTTCGCCGGCGCCCGTGCCCTGGGCCCGCGCCTCAGGACGGAGTGGGAGGGTTGGGGGGCTGGGGCGGCCCAGAGAAGGGGCTTTGCTAATTGCGGAATCTGGAAGTGAGCTCGAGGAGGATGTGGTGGAGAGTCTGAGAGGAGGTGGAGGGGCTGGCGGAGCAGGGGCGCGCAGCGCCGCGGTGCTCTGCTGCGGCCCAGTCAGCACTGCAGGACCCCCGCAATCCCGCGCTCCCGCCCAGCCCCTGTGGCCTCGCTGTCCTGCTCCCGCGGCCCGCTGCCCAACCCCCCCGCCCCATGGCTTCTCCGGATGACCCTCTGCAAGCAGGTAAAGTGACACCGCGCCGCGCCCTCACCTGGAGCAGAAAGCACAGGCCGGTAGCTCGCGGGGGTGTCGGGACGCAGCCTCCCGCGAACCCCGGGGCAGCGGGACCACCTAGGATGACACGCCCGGGACCCCATGGGGTCGGGCCAGGGACGGAGCCTGGCGAGGTGCCCCCCCGCAGCGAGCGCAATAGCCCCCATCATTTGGCACCCCGACGCGCCGGTGCCGAGGACCCCCTTCCCTCATCCGGAGCCTTGGACCCGCCACTTTTGTTCTGGACTTGGGATCCCAGGTGGAAACTAGTCCCTCAGACCTCCCTGGCAGCAAGGAGCGCAGGGAGGGATTCTCGGTTTTTCCGCCCCATCCTGGCTCTTCCTCTCTCCACATTCACATGTCTTCTGGCCTCCCTTTCCTCACCTCATTGTCACTTTTATTAAATGGTTTTGTTCTGCATGTTGACCCGCAGAGCGATTTCATGAATGAATATACAGGAAACTAAGTCGGAGCCCACCTGTGAGAGCCCACCTGTGGAGGCCTTTCATTAGAATGGTCTCTGGTTCTAGCCTAAGTTCAGAATACTGCGTGTACCTGAGGATCGAGTCCAGATGTTTCTTTCATCTCTGACTTGAATTTGAAATCCTAACGTCACTATGACCTGGGAAGCCGAGGTCCACAGCATCTTCATCTGAAATTCCACTAGAGCTCCCATTTACCTAGTGCCCAGCCTGAGTCTGTTTTCCACTACTGTCAGGGTTCTAGAAGTTCATGCACTGCCCACCACTGACAGTAGGGGCATCTCTCTGTCCAGATTTTCCCTTTACATAAGGAGGTCAGTTACAGGAGATTAGGGCCCACTCTAACGACCTCACTGTAATGTGATTGCATTTGTAAGGACTCAAGTTCCAAATAAGGTCACGTTCTGTGGTACCAGAGATAAGGACAGCAGCAAGGTTTCTGGGGGAAATGCAGGTCAGCTCTTAACAGTCCACTCTCTGGCTCCCCAAATTCGTGTCCTTCCTGTGTGCAAAATACCTTCACCCAATGCCCTCCAAAGCACTAATCATCCCAGAATCAACTCAAAATCTGAAATCTTATCTGTCTTCCTCCACTCAAAGTCCTAGATCTCACCCAGACCATGGGACCTGAGGACTGCATCCAGAAGCCACAGTCTCCTGGTAAAGCTGCCCATCAGGTGCTGACATCACCCTCATTCATCCCAGCAGCCGAGGGCCTACAGTTCCCAGAGACAGTTTCTCAGAGGAAGTTTGAAGAGCACCTCAGAGGACGTTCTTTGGGAGTGAATGAAGAGGGAAGGAGGTCAGAGCCTCCTGCCATTCCCAGGGCACCCAGAACCCAGAGAGTGAGGCCTTGGGTGCTTTCTAGTGACAGATTCAAGGCAATTCTTCGACTTTGGGACTTCAGAGATAACTTAGTTTTCATTTGTGATTATTATTTTTGTGTAGGGGCCATAGCTTTTCTTTTGACCTATGGCTGTTTTCACTCCCGGTTCTGAAGAAGCCCCTAAATCCTAACCCTGTTGAGGACTCCGAAAGCTCTCAGAGCAGCAGTACTGGGGGACAGTGTGGACACATGGTTTGGTTTCTCCTCTGGCCTGATTCTGCGGCAGCCCCGCTCTGTCCTCCTCAGACTTCAGAGCAATAGCTGAATAAGTGGAGAAAGGACCAGGGGGTCAGGAAGTTGGCCACCGAAGAGTGACTTTTCTGGAGGTTGGCTCAGCTAGCGAGTGAGCGTGTTAGTCCAGCTCTGCCTGCAGTCTGGATGGAGCTGAACAGGGGCCAGGGAAGGGGAGGAGGAGCAGAGAGTGGGGACAAAGGGACCAAAGAGGAGATTCAGACGAAAGGAAGTAATTGGGAGGAGAGAAGGAACTCTAGAAGACAGGCATGTAAGAAAGGAAAAGGGATGAAGTGGGCATCGGGAAAGGGCACCACCAGGGAAGGAGAGAGGGGAAGGGAAGAGGGAGGGAGGGAGGAAAGGGGAAAGGAAGAAGGGAGGAGTCAGCACGCCAGGGCTCCCCCTGCATCTGAACAAGAGGTGGCTGGTCCAGCTTGTCAAACAGGGTGCTCACTCTTTGGTCCCAGTTTCTGCTCCCAGTGCTACTGGGCTTTGCAGAAAATTAATGACATATATAAAATTATAGGGAAATGACACCTTCCATTCCATTATGAGTACATCTTTTAAAATGGTCTCATGAGGCAGGGATTCTAGCCATTGGCTGTACAAGGCATGAGGCATGTTAGTGATTCTATTTTTTCCTCTGCAGAATGGGTCTTTCTACATTCCAGGTCCTTTCTACCCCAATAAACAATGCGGCGATTCTCTCAGAGAGTTGTACTTTTGGTTTAAACAGCCAACTGTCTCTTAAAAAGGACTTTTGTTTAAAGTCCTTTAAAAAAAAAAGACCTTTCAAAAAAATCTTTATTTTTATTTTTTATTTTTTAATCCCATAGGTTTACTCTAATCCTGGAACTTTGACATTTTGACCTTCTCTGCTGATTAAAATATTCTTCATCATCAGCACCTACTGCTCTCCTCTCCTGGTGGTCTCTCCGGAAGGGGTCTTCTCTAGCTCTTCTAGCAGGAGATGGGCACTACCCCTCTACCCCTGTTGCCGGACCAACCTTACCTATCCTGCAGGGTCAGGTCAGCTTGGCCTTTTATCTGTTGTTCTCTTCTGAGTGGTTAGTTTTTCATAGATACCATGCTTTGCTTTTGTCAGGATTTATCCTGGACTACCAAAACCCTTTTCTTGTGCCAGTGAAGCCTAAGAAACAGTCCTGAAAAGATCATATTTATCCTGAATGTTCCGTCCAAAATGAAAATACATTTCTGAGGAGCCTCAAGATCTCTGAGAAGGGAAGTTTCAGCAACTCTGTCATGTAGGGGCATCAATTCTGATTCTGTGTCAATTTTCCTACTTTCCCAGCTAATAATTCTCTACCTCAGAAAGCCCACTCTCAACCGTTTCCTCTATCAAAGGCAGTTGCTCTTAGAGTCTGCACATGGCACTTGGGGCCTGCTGGTCGTTGGCTACTGCCCTCTGTACTTTGGGACTAACAGCTGCGGGGCATCAAGATGAGAATGTCTCTTGTTCTAAGACTTAATATAGTTTGGTGCACATGGTAAGCAATAATCACGTATTTTGTTGATCAAAGTGTTCGACCTTTCTTAATTATTCTAGTACCACAGTTTACTTGTTCTAAGATTTGTCCTCCCCCCCCCATTTTAATACCTCTTAAGGTGGCACTCACCTTGCACTTGATGACATATCCTAGTTTAACTGACAGCATTTCTCTTTCTTAGTTGAACATAAACTATAGTGCATCTTACTCTTGATGAAAGCTAGGATGCAATTAAATACACTATTATGGTTATGATTCTGATATTTGAAATCCTCTGTTGGCTCCCTGTGCCCCCACAGTGTAGTACCTCACCTCCTCGGCATAGTATACAAACCATCTCATCCCCAGTTTTAACCCCGGGGCTCAGCCTCCATCCCCAGGTGATGCTGTGAGATCAGCTGTCGGTTGTCAGGAACTTGCTGTAGTTTCCCGAATGCACTGTGCTGCCTCCTGGCACTTTGAAACTTGACACACTCATCCTCATTCTTCGCTTTGCCCTTGTCTATCACCTCCCCTGAAAATCTGTTCCTAAGTGGCTTTTCCCAGCTCCAACCTACCCTTGGCAGTCTTTAACCTCCCTGTGGTAAAGCCTGTCACACTGCACCATGGACATGCCTGTTGTCCCCCTAAGAAGAGAAAAGGGACAGTGAGGGCCCCCCAGCATTTGCAGCTCTAGTGCAGAGCCCCATGCCTGGCTTGCAGGAAATGCCAGATCATGAAGACAAACGGAGATCATCCTCTGGCTAAAACCAGCTCTTCTTTGCCTACCGCAGGATCTGGATCAATAAAGAGCAGCCAGTTATTATTGCTGTTTTTCTACGGATATTTTCCCCATATATTTCCCAGGTCTTTACTCTTTTTTTTTTTTAATTTTATTTATTTATTAGAGAGAGAGGGGGGAAGATAGCGAGCACAGGCAGACAGAGAGGCAGGCAGAGGCAGAGGGAGTAGCAGGCTCCCTGCTGAGCAAGGAGCCCAATGTGGGACTCGATCCCAGGACGCTGGGATCATGACCTGAGCCGAAGACAGCTGCTTAACCAACTGAGCCACCCAGGCATCCCCTTTACTCTTTTTATAGCACTTTAATTCAGGCTTCAACCACTTCCTAGTCTGATCAAGTGAAATCATTTTCCTTCCCATAGCCTCGATGTATTTCACACCTAGTAATTCTTTTTTTAAAGATCTTATTTACCCATTTGACAGATCACAAGTAGGTAGAGAGGCAGGCAGAGAGAGAGAGGGAAGCAGGCTCCCCACTGAGCAGAGAGCCCGATGTTGGGCTCCATCCCAGGACCCTGAAATCATGACTTGAGCCGAAGGCAGAGGCCTAAACCACTGAGCCACCCAGGAGCCCCCATATCTGGTAATTTTTAATCAATGTGGATTTGCTGCATCAAATAGTTCCTTCTTCTTCAAATATAAATATATAAATATATTGATCAAGTCACGCGCATGTCTTAGAAGAATGTCATACCTTTAGTAGCAAACTTGAAATCTTGGCCATTGGTTTTGATTTTTGTTTTGGTTTGATTTGGTTCGGGTTTTGTAATTTTGAAAATCCCTCCAGCACTTGGCTCTGTCTGACCTGATTGCTTTCAGCTGTTTCTGCAACAAAGTTGTCCCTGCAGCAAAAACTCTCATTGTTTACAGAGGCGCCCCCTTTTGAACACTTTGTTAATAAAAAGCTTTTTTTTTTTTTTTTTTTTTTGGCTATGGTAAATGTGGAACAACAATGATGTATTTCAAAGAGGTGAACCACAGATAAATTTCTCTAAGGGTGGGGTGAGGGTTACTCAAAAAGGAACTTGACAAGGCTTTTAAAGATATCGACAATCATTATAACATAACGTGACTGATTGTTACCGTGCTCTTAACTGGGCAAACATTTGCTGGCTTCCAAGATAGACTAACATAGTTGAGATGGTTCTAGAGGACTTCTAGCACAGGGTCTCATGAGGCAGGGATTCTAGCCACTGGCTGTGCAAGGCATGAGGCCTGTTAGTGATTCTATTTTTTCCTCTGCAGAATGGGTCTTTCTACATTCCAGGTCCTTTCTACCAGAATAAATAATGCGGCGATTCTCTCAGTGAGTTGTACTTTTGGTTTAAACAGCCAACTGTCTCTTAAAAAGGTCTTTTGTTTAAAGTCCTTTAAAAAAAAAAAGTCCTTTCAAAAAAATCTTTTTTTTTTTTTTAAAGATTTTATTTATTTATTTGACAGAGGGAGATCACAAGTAGGCAGAGAGGCAGGCAGAGAGAAAGAGAGGGAAGCAGGCTCCCTGCTGAGCAGAGAGCCCGATGCGGGACTCGATCCCAGGACCCTGGGATCATGACCTGAACCGAAGGCAGCGGCTTAACCCACTGAGCCTCCCAGGCGCCCAAAAAAATCTTTATTTTTATTTTTTATTTTTTAATCCCATATGTTTACTCTGATCCTGGAACTTTATCATTTTGACCTTCTCTGCTGATTAAAATATTCGCTCCAAAATGTCAGTTATTTGCAGGTACTTGCACTGTAGACATTCTTTACATATTTTTTAAAAAATCCATTCACGATTCTTAGTGAAAATCCCGGGAATCTGAAAGACTACCATTTGCTATTCATCGAACAGTTACTGTCTCCACTAAGTGACAGGGTTTCAGAGAACGTGAGCTCACAAGAGATGTAACCTTTTTGCCACTTTCTGCTACCATGTTTATTTCTATGTTACTCAGAGGAGCCTTCTTTGTAGAAACATATTATCCAATCTTTTATAAAGCTGAATTTAAATTCTGTCCCTTCATTCCCCACAAAGCTTAAAAAGCCAAGCAAATTTTGTTCCATTTTTTAAGAGCCCATAGATGGCATTTTTTTAATGTTGCGTTTTTGAGTTTTCATCACTCTTTATGTTACTTCTACTTCACAGATAAACAATTGCTAATCACAATGTGAACTTCCTACAAATGTGCAATCAAAATCCCTAGGTACACATTACTGAAGTTCTTCATTCCCTTTAAACATTATTTCTCTCTTGATATGCATTCTTGTTTTGTATTTTATTGCATTATAAAGTTTTTTTTTAACAGACTGCATTTTTTAAAGTAGTTTGGGGATCAAAGTAAAATTCCCTTTCCCCACATACACACAGCCTTCCCCATTATCAACATCCTGTACCACGGTGATAATTTTTCACGCTCACTGACCCTACACTGACACATCATTATCACCCCAAAGTCCACAGTTTACATTAGAGTTCACTCTTGGTGGGGCACCAGGGTGGCTCTGTGGGTTAAGGCTTCTGCCTTCGCCTCAGGTCATAATCTCACGGTCCTGGGATCGAGCCCCAGACCAGACTCTCTGCTTGGCAGGGAGCCTGCTTTCCCCCAACCCCTGCTTTCCCCGCCTGCCTCTCTGCCTGCTTTGATGCCTGTCAAATAAATAAATAAAATCTTAAAAAATCCTTTTCTCATAGAATTCACTCTTGGTATAGTATCTTATGCATTTTGACAACTGTGTAGCGATATATATCTAAAATATCATACATGTCATACAGAACATTTTCACTGGCCTAAAAATCCTCTGTGCTCTGCCTGCTCATCCTGCTCCTCTCCTAACTGCTACAAACCGCTGACCTTTATACCATTTGCATAGTTCTGCCTTTTCTAGAAGGTCATATAGTTGGAACCTTGCAACATGAAGCTTTTTCAAATTGACTTCTTTCATTTACTATGACGGATTTTAAGTTTGTTCCATGTCTTTTCATTGCTTGATAGCCATTTCTCTTTTTCGCTGAATCATATCCCATTGTTTCAATGGACCACAGTTTATCTATCCATTCTCCTCCTGAAGGACATCTTGGTTACTTCCAACTCTTGGCACTTATGGGTAAAGCTGTTACAAACACAGGTTTATATGCACGATTCTGTGTACACAAAGTTTTCGCTCTTTTGGGCGAGTACCAAAGAGCACGATTGCTGGATCATATGGTAAGAATATGTTTAGTTTTGTAAGAAACTGCCCAACTGTCTTCCAAAGTGGTAGCACCATTTTGGTGTTCTCACCAGAATGAATGAGAGTTTCTCTTGTTCCTCATTGTCAAAAGCATTTTATGTTGTCAGTATTTTGGATTTTAGCCATTCTAATAGATGTGTAGTGATATATCATTGTTTTATTTATTTATATTTTTAAAAATATTTTATTTATTTATTTGACAGAGAGAGATCACAAGAAGACAGAGAGGCAGTCAGAGAGAGAGAGAAAGGGAAGCAGGCTCCTGCTGAGCAGAGAGCCCAACGTGGAACTCGATCCCAGGACCCTGAGATCATGACTTGAGCCAAAGGCAGCGGCTTAACCCACTGAGCCATCCAGGCGCCCCTCATTGTTCTTTTAATTTACAATTCCTTAATTAAACATGCTGTGGATCATCACAGCATCATTTCATATCATTATTGCCATCTCAATATCTTCTTCAGTGAGGTGTCTGTTCCAGTCCTTGCCAATTTTTCAATCAGGTCATTCATTTTCTTGTGTTTGAGTTAATAAATGAATAAATAATAATAAAAAATAATAAATAAATAAATAAATAAATAATAAATGAATGAATGAATTTATTATATATATTATATATGTTATATATATTATTATATATTAAATAATAATTTATTAAAAATAAATTTACTAATGAGGCCAAGAATTCAGAATCACAAATACTTCAGATCTAATAATTACTGCCTTCACTTGATGTTATTCTATAAGATAAATCCTACGATCAAGTTTCAATTTTAAATTCTTACAATTTTAAATTCTTAAATCCTTATGAAGAAGCATAATTTGGAGGGAGCAATTTTCATAATTTAGCATCCATCAGACTTTTTTTAAAGATTTTATTTATTTATTGGACACAGAGAGAGAGAGATCACAAGTAAGTAGAGAGGCAGGCAAGCAGGGAGGGAATCAGTCTTCCTTTTGAGCAGAGCCCGATGTGGGGCTGGAACCCAGGACCCAGAGACCATGACTTGAGATGAAGGCAGAGGCTTAACCCACCACTCATGTGATGAGAGAGCCCCCCAGGTGCCCCTCATCCATCAGCCTTAATTGTTTGGAGGAAAATGTGTGGATGAATAATGCCTTAGGGAGCTAATCTCTCTAAAGAATTTTCAAGTCTTTACCCCTTCAAGGTTTTTGCACAGTTCTGATAGCCTCTAAACATCCAGCTGATTTCTACAGTGGCAGGCCTATTAAAACCTGTCCTCAAACCAGGAATAGAGCTTGAAACATACCAGTCAAGAGCAACTTTGAGTCTTTTAAGGAATTTATCATCATTTCTTTGTTTTTGGTTCATATCTGAAATAGTTCCATATTACACTTGCATAATTTCTCCAGAGCTGACTTTGAAGGAGGCATTCAGTTCCAGGTAGTTCCATATTTTGGCAAGAACTATAATTCTATATATTAAAAAAAAAAAACATATTTTAGAGCGCCTGGGTGGCTCAGTGGGTTAAAATCTTTGCCTTCGGCTCAGGTCATGATTCCAGGTTCCTGGGATTGAGTCCCACAGTGGGCTCTCTTCTCAGCAGGGAGCCTCCTTCCATTCCTCTCTCTCTGACTGCCTCTCTGCCTTCCTGTGATCTCTGTCAAGGAAATAAAATTTTTAAAATAACATATTTTATACCAGTTATTCATGTTTATTAACTAAGATATTACAATACAAATAATACAAACAGTTGCTCTTTATTAATACCGTCAACCAAGATCAAAAAAATATATGTCATATTTTCTCCAAAAATTTTATATCATCTGATAGGTCAGATATATATAAAATTACATTTAAAGTTTTTAAAATATCAGCAAATAATTTCATTTAAATGCAAATTTCAAAGAAAATCTACTTTCCAAACATGACTTTTTATCCTAATTTTTTTTAATTTTGTCGACAACTGATAAATTGTTTAGCGAGGCTATAAATGTTAGATCGAAAAAATGATTGATAGATGTAGGTTCAAAATATTATTTTCCATTAAAAATGATTTAGTCTTTGATGAACATCTGTTTGGTAACATGTTGTATCCAGATTCAGTAAATTAATGACATATATAAAATTATAGGGAAATGACACCTTCCGTTCCATTATGAGTAGAGCTATAAAATGGTATCATGAGGCAGGGATTCTAGCCACTGGCTGTGCAAGGCATGAGGCCTGTTAGTGATTCTATTTTTTCCTCTGCAGAGGGTCTTTCTACATTCCAGGTCCTTTCTACCCCAATAAATAATGCGGCGATTCTCTCAGTGAGTTGTACTTTTGGTTTAAATAGCCAACTGTCTCTTAAAAAGGACTTTTGTTTAAATTCCTTTAAAAAAAAAAAAGTCCTTTCAAAAAAATCTTTTTATTACTTTTTATTTTTTAATCCCATATGTTTACTCTGATCCTGGAACTTTGTCATTTTGTCCTTCTCTGATGATTAAAATATTCTTCATCCAATCCCAAAACAAAGTAAGGGCCAGCTCCAACTCTTGGAATAACACCTGCTCACCCTTAGAGAGTGCTGTTGCTTTAATAAACCTGCCTTCTGCTTTCACTTTGGGCATTTATCTCTAATTCTCACATGCCAACAATAGAAATAATGATGGTTTACTGTTACAATTCATAGAAAAGGAGGTACAGGGAAATTGAATGAAAGGGAATAACAAAGTAGGTTCATAAGTCAATCTTCTTTGTACAAATATTAACCTGAAAGTGTGTTTCTGCCACCTCTCTCCTGTTTGATATGATAAAGAATGACCACGATACATGAATTATAGTTCAGGGTTTTGAAAAGCATAATAGCTTTATGCCAACACTTGAGCATTTATTTATTTATTTATTTATTTATTTATTGCTAACAAGATAGCTCGATTTGATATGCGGTTCCTGACAACCAACCTCAGAAGTAATTCCATCTTCATGAGAAGTCAGAAAGAACCACAAACCAAAACTCAAAATAGATTCAAAGAGAAAATACTCTTTAAAAAATTTCCCTTCCTGGGGCACCCAAGTGGCTCAGTGAGTTTGGCTCACTGGGCCTTTGCGTTCGGCTCAGGTTATGATCCTAGGGTACTGGAATTGAGCCCCATGTCTAGCTCTCTGATCAGCAGGGAGCCTGCTTCCACTTCTCTCTCTGCCTGCTCTCTGCCTACTTGTGATCTCTGTCTGTCAAATAAATAAATAAAATCTTTAAAAAATATATCCCTTGGGCACCTGGGTGGCAGAGTGAGTTAAAGCCTCTGCCTTCAGCTCAGGTAATGATTCCAGGGTCCTGGGATCGAGCCCCACATCAGGCTCACTCCTCAGCAGGGAGCCTGTTTCTTCCTCTCTCTCTCTGTCTGCCTCTCTTCCTACTTGTGATCTCTATCAAATAAATAAATCAAATCTTTAAAAATAAAATTCCCTTCCTATCAGAAGCAGACCAATCCACTAACAAATTCCCCAAAAAGCTTCATCTAAAAGGTTGTACTTTCTTCAGACACCCAGCAGGACCTTCTTCTCTGGGCCTGGTATTTCTTCAATGGCCTATTCCAGAGAATAAGACACTAAACTACTGAGCGCCAAGGGCCTCAGAACCACGAAAGAGATGATGAGGGGCACAAAGCACGCCTCTGGTCACCAAGAGGGTATGTAAACGTTTGCTGCTTTTCTGTATTTTTCAAAGCTGAGTTTTTAGCTGGAGGCCGCTCCTTTAGAATAAATTGCTGATAACATATAGTAAAAGCAATTATATGATCTTTTACAAACCATTTCCTATCTTTGCATTCTCATGTGCCAAGACAGACACGGATTATTTAAAACCCTGAAGAGAGTGCTATTGCATTTAAATTGCCTGGAACCTTCGTGTAATAGATTTATGATTGATGATAGATTTAGTTAAAATATAACTGTTTTAAATATTTATTCTCAGTAAACGATTTCAACCTATCCTCATTTAAGTAAGTTGGTGCATAATCCCATTTCTATTAAACCATAGTGCAAGGACCAATGCCGCGCTTCCGAGAGAACCCCAAGCTCTTTTTCTGGAATGGCCATATGCGTATGTATCAGGCGTCCTCTTTTCACTCGCTTTGTGGAGCACCTACCATGGAGGTCATGTAATAACAAATAACCAAAAAACAAACAAAAAAACCAAACATCCAGGTCGAAGTGATTCCTGCGTGCCATCATGCAATGGTGGACCCTGCGACTAGGAGACTGCTAGAACAAATAACAGGCAGGCATCTCAGCCCAGGCCTGTGCTGGGGAAGCTGGTTCCCGGCTTTGGGCACAATCAGGAAGCCAGCGAAGTGACCTGAGAGTGCAGCCGGGTTTAGGGCTGATGATCTTTTTGCAGCCAGGCAGCGGGCAGACACCTGCTGGGGAGCCAGGCTAGGAGGCCGCTCGGCACCGGCGCTGTCCACGCTCGCAGGCCCCCAGGGCTTCGCCTCAGGACGGAGGGGGAGGGGGCCGAGGGCGGGGGCGGCCGGGAGAAGGGGCTTTGCTAATTGCGGAATCTGGAAGTGAGCTCGCAGAGGACGCGGCGGAGAGTCTGAGAGGAGGTGGAGGGGCTGGCGGAGGAGGGGTGCGCAGCGCCGTGGTGCTGTGCTGCAGCCCAGTCGGCACTGCAGGACCCTCGCACTCCCGCGCTCCAGCCCAGCCCCTGAGGCCGAGCTGTCCAGCTCCCGCGGCCCGCTGCCCCGCCCCGCCCCATGGCTTCTCCCGACGACCTTCTGTGAGCAGGTAAAGTGACACCGCCCCGCGCCCTCACCTGGAGCAGAAAGCACGGACCGCGAGCTCGCGGGGTTGTCGGGACCCAGTCTCCCGCGACCCCCGGGGCAGCGGGACCACCCCGGACCACGCGCCGCCCTCGGGTCCCCAAGGGGTCGGGCCGGGGACGGAGCCAGGCGAGGTGCCCCTCGTAGCGAGTGCAATAGCCCCCATCTTTTGGCACCTCCACGCGCCGAGGACCCCCTTCCCTCATCCCGAGCCGTGGCCCCGCCACTTTTGTTCTGGACTTGGGATCCCAGGTGGAAACTAGTCCCTCAGACCTCCCTGGCAGCAAGGAGCTCAGGGAGGTATTCTCGGGTTTTCCGCCCCGCACTGGCTCTTCCTCTCTCCACATCCACATGCCTTCTCGAGTCCCTTTCCTCTCCTCATTGTCACTTTTATTAAATGGTTTTGTTCTGCATGTTGACCCGCAGAGCGATTTCATGAATGAATATACAGGAAACTGAGTCGGAGCCCACCTGTGAGAACCCACCTGTGGAGGCCTTGCATTTGAATGGTCTCTGGATCTAGCCTCAGTTCAGAATACTGCGTGTACCTGAGGACCGAGTCCAGATGTTTCTTTCATCTCTGACTTGAATTTGAAATCCTAATGTCACTATGACCTGGGAAGCCGAGGTCCACAGCATCTTCATCTGAAATTCCACTAGAGCTCCCATTTACCTAGTGCCCAGCCTGAGTCTGTTTTCCACTACTGTCAGGGTTCTAGAAGTTCATGCACTGCCCACCACTGACAGTAGGGGCATCTCTCTGTCCAGATTTTCCCTTTACATAAGGAGGTCAGTTACAGGAGATTAGGGCCCACTCTAACGACCTCACTGTAATGTGATTGCATTTGTAAGGACTCAAGTTCCAAATAAGGTCACGTTCTGTGGTACCAGAGATAAGGACAGCAGCAAGGTTTCTGGGAGAAATGCAGGTCAGCTCTTAACAGTCCACTCTCTGGCTCCCCAAATTCGTGTCCTTCCTGTGTGCAAAATACCTTCACCCAATGCCCTCCAAAGCACTAATCATCCCAGAATCAACTCAAAATCTGAAATCTTATCTGTCTTCCTCCACTCAAAGTCCTAGATCTCACCCAGACCATGGGACCTGAGGACTGCATCCAGAAGCCACAGTCTCCTGGTAAAGCTGCCCATCAGGTGCTGACATCACCCTCATTCGTCCCAGCAGCTGAAGGCCTACAGTTCCCAGAGACAGTTTCTCAGAGGAAGTTTGAAGAGCACCTCAGAGGACTTTCTTTGGGAGTGAATGAAGAGGGAAGGGGGTCAGAGCCTCCTGCCATTCCCAGGGCACCCAGAACCCAGAGAGTGAGGCATTGGGTGCTTTCTAGTGACAGATTCAAGGCAATTCTTCGACTTTGGGACTTCGGAGCTAACTTAGTTTTCATTTGTGATTATTATTTTTGTGTGGGGTCATAGCTTTTCTTTTGACCTATGGCTGTTTTCACTCCCGGTTCTGAAGAAGCCCCTAAATCCTAACCCTGTTGAGGACTCCGAAAGCTCTCAGAGCAGCAGTACTGGGGGACAGTGTGGACACATGGTTTGGTTTCTCCTCTGGCCTGATTCTGCGGCAGCCCCACTCTGTCCTCCTCAGACTTCAGAGCAATAGCTGAATAAGTGGAGAAAGGACCAGGGGGTCAGGAAGTTGGCCACCGAAGAGTGACTTCTCTGGAGGTTGGCTCAGCTAGCGAGTGAGCGTGTTAGTCCAGCTCTGCCTGCAGTCTGGATGGAGCTGAACAGGGGCCAGGGAAGGGGAGGATGAGCAGAGAGTGGGGACAAAGGGACCAAAGAGGAGATTCAGACGAAGGGAAGTAATTGGGAGGAGAGAAGAAACTCTAGAAGACAGGCATGTAAGAAAGGAAAAGGGATGAAGTGGGCATCGGGAAAGGGCACCACCAGGGAAGGAGAGAGGGGAAGGGAAGAGGGAGGGAGGGAGGAAAGGGGAAAGGAAGAAGGGAGGAGTCAGCACGCCAGGGCTCCCCCTGCATCTGAACAAGAGGTGGCTGGTCCAGCTTGTCAAACAGGGTGCTCACTCTTTGGTCCCAGTTTCTGCTCCCAGTGCTACTGGGCTTTGCAAGGAAGGCAGGCTGTCCCCTGGGACCCACTGGAGCCCACTGGAGCCCACTGGAGCCCACAGGTGGGTGGGAGAGTTAAGATGCCACCTGATTCTGTCCTGAGCTGCTCCCAGCTGCTAGCCTCACCACATGTTGCAAGAGGGAACCCAGAACAAAGGACACAGGCCCGCATGTCTGCCGGTGGCCCTGGCCCTGGGCACTTAGCTCATCGCAGTGAACCACACCGCCTCCTCAACCCACGCTTTCAAAGCCTGCTTCTTCGTTCCTGGCTTTCATGTCTGTACGAACATTAGCCAGATCTAACTCATCTCTAACAGAAAATTCTGACTCACCCCGTGTCAGATTTTCATTAGTGGCTGTGATAGAGTAAGATAGCAATGCTCCAACAAACGGACTATTTCCTCCCACGTGACCTCAACAGTCTTATACATTTTCTTAGCGAAAAAATCTTGTCTCCTTCCATTTAGCTCATAACGTGGTCTAATAGTATACATGTGCCTTCGTTAGATACGAAGCGATACAGAGGTCCTTTTTTTTTTTTTAATTTTACAAGGTAAAGTCAGTGAACACATCTAACTTGACGAATACATCTCTAAACTGTCAATCCAGGCAAAGCTTTTTCTGCCTACAGTTTGGAGCCTACAAGGTGACATTTTAAAAACGCTTTCAGTCCCTCAGTGAGGCTCTTAGAAGCTAGCCAGGGCTTACTACCTGCCAGGCACTGTGTCAGGTGTTGGAGCTAAAGGGACGGAGAGCTTTGAGGCAGGCTGGGGAGGGACATCCGTGACACAACAACAGCTAGAAACGGAGGCCAGTGCTAGAAAAGAGAGAGCAGGCTGCATGGAGAGTGTGTACCATGGGGCTTGTGAGCTCACGAATAAGTGGGAGTAACTGGAGTGGGGAGACGGGGGAGAGGAAGAGGGTCTTCCCATCAATGGGAATCACCTGTGCTTGGAGGCAGGCACCATGAGGGGTCTCCACAGGAAGAGGGAGGCAGCGTGGTTGAAGGGCAGAAAGACAGGGCAGAACAGGCATCAGTCAATTGGAAGGGTAAGAAGAGACTGATGGGAGGATTATGGATGCCTTTGGAGGAATGAGAATTTGTTAGAAGATCAGTGCAGTTTTCTATGGAGACAAATGCCAGGAACTGATAGGTCTTTGAAAGGTCACTCTGGCTGCCTTTTGCCAAAGGTGTTGGTAAGGTGTGAACACACCAGGTGGGAGGTGAGTGTAGGAAATCAGGTGAGGGAGCATGGGAACTTGGTCCGGGGGTATATAAGGGAAAGTAGCCTTTAATGAGTTCCACAAATTGGCACCAGCTGTAGCTTCATTACAGCGCTGGAAGGGGTAGGTGGGTGTGTCCTGGAGGTTACAGAAATTACATGAGAAAGGGAAGTCTTTTTAGATTTTTTTTCCAACTAGAGGAACTCTCACCTTATTGATAGAATTCCAGAGTGGGAACAGATGGACACGAGGACATCTTTGAAATGTCTGAATATGTTCTTCGACATCTTTGCAAGTGACGAGGAGACCTTGACCTTAGGAGGCCTCGGCCTTCTTTGTAGCCAAGAAGATTTCACCTACAGAGTTGGGTTCTCCCTTTTAAAGTCAAGAAGACAGTCCTTCCAAAGGACACCTCCTATCATTTTACGCTCTCATCATACCACACTTGCTGGGATCTCCAAGACCCTCTGTTCCAGGTTGTGAGGATCCACTTTGGCCGGGCTGGTCTTGCCAAGAACACCACCACAGGAAATCTAGAGCCTGTAGTGCTATTAATCACATCATCTAAGACTGTCTTTGCTGCCCTCATGGCCTCTTCCCACCATGACTCACTGAAGCTTTTTACACGTTGTATCCATTAAGCTATAGTTCCCAAAGCTCATCTTCTCTAGTGCCATTAATTTTTAGGGGACCAGGCAAACCTTAAACTTGTCCCCCTTAACTGGATCCCTGTGCCCCCACAATCTCTTTGAATGCCTTTCACCATGATCCTTGAATGAGCTCTGAGACCACTGCTGGTACCTAACACTTCTTGGCACCTTGTCTGTTAGTTCTTGGAAGAGGAGGTGGCTATGGAGGTGAGTGGGGATGGGAGTGGGAGGAATTCTCCCTTCACTTCCTTTCTTGTTTTTTTCAAATAATGGGTTTTGAGGGGGAGGGAAAGGTTAACCTGACAATTTATTTTCCATCTCCCATTGATAAAATGTTTACCACTCCCCATTGGAAGAATTTAGATCTTTCTTTAGAATCTCCAGGAAAATCTCCCAAACCCAGCCCACCACCATGTGGATTCAGCCATCTTCTGATTCACCTCCAGATTGTCTCCTCCTAACTGCTCAAGCCACAGGTTAAGGGCGAAATGTTCAATGCCCAAGCAATTAAGTGGGGAACACGTTTATCTAAGCAATTGCATGCAGCTCTGTATCTGCATACAGGGGGTCTCTCCCAAGCCTTTCCAACCTCAGCAAAACAAGAAAAAGCCCCAGCGACCTGGGGGTATATATCATTCATTCATTCCTGTGTTCAACACTCATGGCGGATCCCCACCGAGACAGTGGGAGAGCAAGGACGGGAGCAATCCTGGAAGCTGAAGTCTGAGGAGGATTTCAAATTCAAGTCAGAGATGAAAGAAACATCTGGACTCGGTCCTCAGGTACACGCAGTATTCTGAACTGAGGCTAGAACCAGAGACCATTCTAATGAAAGGCCTCCACAGGTGGGCTCTTACAGGTGGGCTCCGACTCAGTTTCCTGTATATTCATTCATGAAATCGCTCTGCGGGTCAACATACAGAACAAAACCATTTAATAAAAGTGACAATGAGGAGAGGAAAGGACGCGAGAAGGCATGTGAATGTGGAGAGAGGAAGAGCCAGGGTGGAAAACCCGAGAATCCCTCCCTGAGCTCCTTGCTGCCAGGGAGGTCTGAGGGACTAGTTTCCACCTAGGATCCCAAGTCCAGAACAAAAGCGGTGGGGCCATGGCGGGAGACGAGGGAAGGGGGACCTTGGCACGCAGGCATGGGGGTGCCGAACAATGGGGGCTAGCGTGCCCGCTGGTGGGGGGCACCTCGGGTGGCGCCATCCCTGGCCCGACCCCGTGCGGACCCGGGTGCGGTGTGGCGTCCGGCGTGGTCCCGGTGCCCCGGGGGTCGCGGGAGGCTGGGTCCCCACACCCCTGCCCCGCTTTCTGCTCCAGGTGAGGGCGCGGCGCGCAGAGGGTCGTCTGGAGAAGCCTTGGGGCTGGGAGGGGCAGCACGGACTCCAGGGCTGGGCTCGAGCGGAGGAGCACATGGGCGGCGAGTCCTGTGGGTCCTCCAGTCCCCACTGGGCCACAGCACAGCACCGCGGAGCTGCACGCCCCTCCTCCGCCAGCCCCTCCACCTCCTCCCAGACTCTCTGCCAAGTCTTCCGTGAGCTCACTTCCCGCTTAGGCAATTAGCAAAGCCCCTTCTCTGGGCTGCCCCTGCCCCGGCCCCCCTCCTTCCTGAGGCGGAGGCCCGGGCCTGGGCACGGGGTGAAGCCCCAGGGGCCTGCGAGCGTGGCCAGCGCCAGGCTTCCTAGCCTGGCTCCCGAGCAGGTGTCCGGGCGCAGCCTGGCTGCGAAAAGATCATCAGCCCTAAACCAGGCTGCACTCTCGGGTCACTTCGCTGGTTTCCTGATTGCGCCAGAAGCCCCGAACCAACTTCCCCAGCACAGGCCTGGGCTGAGATGCCTGCCTGCTATTTGAGCAGTCTCCTGGTCTCCAGGCAGGGTCTGCCTTTGCATGATGGCAGGCGTGAATAACTTCGACCTGGATGTTTGGGTTTTTTGTTTGTTTTTTGGTCATTGGTTATTACATGACCTCCATGGTAGGTGCTCAACAAAGGGAGTGAAAATAGGACGCCTGATACATACGCATATGGCCATTCCAGAAAAAGAGCTTGGGGTTCTCGCAGAAGCGTGGCATTGGTCCTTGCACTATGGTTTAATAGAAAAGGGATTATGCACCAACTTACTTAAATGAGCATAGGTTGAAACCGTTTACTGAGAATAAATATTTAAGACAGTTATATTTTAACTAAATCTATCATCAATCATAAATCTATTACACGAAGGTTCCAGGCAATTTAAATGCAATAGCACTCTCTTCAGGGTTTTAAATAATCCGTGTCTGTCTTGGCACATGAGAATGCAAAGATAGGAAATGGTTTGTAAAAGATCATATAATGGCTTTTACTATACGGTATCAGCAATTTATCATAAAGGAACGGCCTCCAGCTAAAAACTCAGCTTTGAAAAATGCAGAAAAGCAGCAAACGTTTACGTACCCTCTTGGTGACCAGAGGCGTGCTTTGTGCCCCTCATCATCTCTTTCGTGGTTCTGAGGTCCATGGCTCTCTGTAGTTTAGTGTCTTATTCTCTGGAATAGGCCATTGAAGAAAAACCAGGCCCAGAGAAGAAGGTCCTGCTGGGTGTCTGAAGAAAGTACAACCTTTTAGATGAAGCTTTCTGGGGAAATTGTTAGTGGTTTGGTCTGCTTCTGATAGGAAGGGAAATTTTTTTTAAAGATTTTATTTATTTATTTGACAGACATAGATCACCAATAGGCAGAGAGCAGGCAGAGAGAAGTGGACGCAGGCTCCCCGCTGAGCAGAGAGCCAGACATTGGGCTCAATCCCAGGACCCTAGGATCATGACCTGAGCCGAACGCAGAGGCTTTAACTCACTGAGCCACTCGGGTGCCCCAGGAAGGGAAATTTTTTTAAGAGCATTTTCTCTTTGAATCTATTTTGAGGTTTGGTTTGTGGTTCTTTCTGACTTCTCATGAAGATGGAATTACTTCTGAGGTTGGTTGTCAGGAACCGCATATCAAATCAAGCTATCTTGCTAGCAAAAAATAAATAAATAAATAAATAAATAAAAGCTCAAGTGTTGGCATAAAGCTATTATGCTTTTCAAAACCCCGAACTATAATTCATGTATCATGGTCATTCTTTATCAGATCAAACAGGAGAGAGGTGGCAGAAACGCACTTTCAGGTTAATTTTTTTTACAAGGAAGATGGACTTATGAACCTACTTTGTTATTCCCTTTCATTCAATTTCCCTGTACCTCCTTTTCTATGAATTGTAACGGTAACCCATCATTATTTTTATTGTTGGCACGTGCTTTGTGAACCATAAAGTGTACGCTATAAATGGGAGTGCTTTACTTTTTTTGCAGTTTACAAAAAACTAAGTTTTTTAAATTTATTTTTTACTGATTTTCCGCATAACCGTATTCATTCTTTTTGCACCACACCCAGTGCTCCATGCAAGCAGTGCCCTTTATAATACCCACCACCTGGTATCCCAACCTCCCAACCCCCCGCCCCTTCAAAACCCTCAGATTGTTTTTCAGAGTCCATAGTCTCTCATGGTTCAGCTCCCCTTCCAATTTCTCCCACCTCCCTTCTCCTCTCTAACTCCCCATGTCCACAAAAAACTAATTTAAAAACATTCATCCACCAGAGTACCCAAAGGGCTCCCACATAAACTATCTGTCGTTACATTATGTCATTCTGCTTTCGCTTCTATTGCAGTCCAAACAATGTTTTAAAACATTCTTTAAAATGGGCCTTTTTAACAAGATTTTTACAAAAGATTTAATTTATTCATTTGTCAGAGAGATAGCACAAGCAGAGGGAGAGGCAGGCAGAGTGGGAAGCAGGCTCCTGGTAAGCAAGAAGCCTGATGGGGGACTCGATCCCAGGATGCTGGGATTATGACCTGAGCTGGAGGTAGACAATCAACCAACTGAGCCATCCATGTGTCCCTGAAATGGGCATTTTTGACATTTCCTGATAGCACCTACACACTCATGAATCTCAGATTCATGATATATTGGGTAGTGGACTTGACAATCGTGGAGTCAAGCATGCTGGATTTGACTCACGGGCCTGTCACTGTGAATTTGGGTGGCTTGCTAAACTTGCTACATAGAAACCCAAGCATGTAAGAATTTGCAGGATTGTGACAGTTCAGTGGTATAATGTATACATAAAAATACCTAAACCAGTGTCTCTCACAAAGTAGGTCCAAATAGACCAGCTCCCTTCCTGCCTTCATTCTGTCCTTGGAATTCCGTCCCTTGGGAGAAGTTCCTACTGCCTTTGTTACAAGAAATGAACGATATTTACTACACTGTTGGTGCATAGCATGGATCAATACATTGAGTGATAGTATTAACATACTTCTTGAACTGCCCATTGCCCCCCAAGCACCAAATAAAATGTCATGCTCTGGGGAAACCAAAGTGAGAGGTCCCCAACTTTTAGGAGTTATGGACAGGAGAGAGATGCAAATACTGTGTCAGTGTAGAACCAGGGTAACAAATGTTTAAACCAGGAAGAGAATGTGTGTGGAAGAAAGGCACTGATGATGTATAAAGCCATTTGGCTGGATGGTGACTACCCTCAGACTGACAATTTGCCATGAAAGCTTCCAGGCAAATTTGAGATCTTTATTAGTGACAATATGGCTATAGCCTTAAGGGGAAGAAAAAAACCAAAAACCAAAAACCAAAACACACATACACACAAACTGTTGGTCTTGTGTCTTTTCACAAATAATGAGTTATCAGAAATTTTATCTTTAAATGTGGAAAACAGCAACTGAAAATGTATTTCATTTGATTCATCACAGAATATGATGTTTTTGTTCATTTCACACCATTTTTGTTAAGTATTATTTAAATTAATGCAATCTGAGATAAAATATTAATATTCCTGAGGGTATGGACATTGTATACAAATGAACCCAGCTAAGTGGGTTCCTGGACAGGGTCTGATCTATTTATAAAAGTAGCTGGAGCTAAGTGGTTTGTTCCAGAAGAAGATAACGCCTTCCCTCCATTGCATTTGCCTTCTACAGCCTAAGTGGGAGTTAATACGTTCACTTGTCTCCTTAAATTTTGTCCAGAGTGTGTTAAAGCAGTCATAGGGGACCTGGGTGGTTTTGCCATCTGCCTTCTCATAACAATGCCCCAGTTTTCTCCTGGAAAAACAACGTTCCCGCATTCAGTCCATGCACTTAGGCAGCGACAACTTCACACTGGCTCCTGACTCTAGCAGTGGCATGTCACCCACTAAAGGCCTTTGAGAACATCACTGAGTGAGCCGTGAGTTTAGTAGATGCACGAGACCTTTGCTGGGTCGGTGAGGAGGTGGGTCTCTGAATAACTAGCCCGAGATCCACTTGTGTGTGGTGGAACAAACGAGCAGTGATGTGTTGGCCAGAGTGCCCATCCTAGAGAGCCCCAAATGCCAGACAAAAGCATTTGAGACTATTTTTTCAGGCAACAGGAAGCCCGGAAGCTAGTTTTGAAAAGCAGCACATGAAAATTTGTGTTTTTGGAAGATTAGTCGGGCAGCTCTGTGTACGATAGGGTGGAGGGAGGAGAGATTGCAATCCCTGAGTGCATTTAATCTTTATGATGCAGTGTCATTTATTATGAATTTGAATTTGCATCCTTATCCAAACGTAAGGGAAACTCCTGTCCAAAACTGTAAATGTTTTTTTGGTTGCCTTTTTTTTTTTAAGATTGTATTTATTTATATGACACAGAGAGAGATCACAAGCAGGCAGAGAGGCAGGCAGAAAGAGAGAGAGAGATGCAGGCTCCCGGCTGAGCAGAGAGACTGATGCGAGGCTCGATCCCAGGACCCTAAGATCATGACCTGAGCTAAAGGCAGAGGCTTAACCCGCTGAGCCACCAGGTGCCCCTAAACATGAATAATTCTTAAAGGTTCCTCTACTCACTTATATAGAAGCCCTTTTCCAAACAGAAGATTAAATCTCTCTTGGCTACTCCTACCAGCTTATTCTGAATTATTTTCCATCCAGACGCATGAACCTGAAAACCACAGTTTTTACACAGTGTTTGGATTTCCACCAAGAGAATCACATAATTTGTGGTGATTCAGTGTGGTGTGTTGCTAAAAGCATTTCCAATGCTGTGGATACAAGAGGGTAGTGCAGAGAGGTAAGGAAACAGGAGAAAAGGTATAGCTCTCTAATGAGCACTTTATTCTAGAATTTTCCTCCAGCCTTGGGAGCACACCACTCACAAGTGTGTGCTGGTGCCTTGATCTCATGGGCCACAGTGCTCAGCATCTTCCAGCTGCTATTTTAGTGAATACATATGTAACAGTTGATTTGTTGCCCCGGACTTTGAGAGAAAAATCTGTTCAGAGGGATGGAGACTCTGAGCCAACAGCAGAAAACACTCTCTGTAGTCTTCTTGTTAAATGAAAAAATATGGTTAAAACACTTTTGACAGTCTACTACATACAACAAAATGTAAATCTTAATTGAAATATGTCCTCTCAGCTGTGCTTAAGCAACTGAGTCCTGAGCTTTTCAGGTTTTCAGTCTGAAAGAGTACACCTCTGGTGCTCTGAAAGGGAAGAGAAAGGACACCCTGTTCTCCATATAAACTAAAGAAGAGAAATCTGTGCTTTTAAGGGGGCCATATAAAATTTATCAAGCAATTATCTCCTAAATCCTACCTATCCAAATTATCTGATATGCTCTCCCTACTCCTTTATTTACTGCCTTTTCCAGGATTCTGTCTCACATCACAACATGTCTTCTGTTATTTCCTTCTTGCAAGCTAGTTTTGTATTCTCCATCTCAAAAAATCAACAATCATTGTGTATTTCAATTCCCATTTTCCTCAAATGCATTGATTCTTCTTATCTATTACTCTTTTCTCATACTCAGTGTCTTTGTCTTTATGGGGTTTGTACTTTGCTTTTCCCCATCCTTTACTGCCATTATATAATCAAATCTAATAACTTCTTAGAGAAAGTTAAAAATTCCTGCATAGGCACACGTGAACACAAAGTCACTGATTTTTAGCAAACCTATAAGATAGTCAGACATCCATTCAATTTCTTTTTTTTAAGATTTTATTTATTTATTTGACAGAGAGAGATAACAAGCAGGCAGAGAGGCAGGCAGAGAGAGAGGAAGAAGCAGGCTCCCTGCTGAGCAGAGAGCCCGATTTGGGGCTCGGTCCCAGGACCCTGGGATCATGAACTGAGCCAAAGACAGTGGCTTAACCCACGGAGCCACCCAGGCGTCCCTCCATTCAATTTCTTAACTGAGTCTCAAATGCATCCTGAGTTCTAACCTAAACCTAAGTTCTACTTCTTACACGTTGTTATATGACCAAATTCTTTCAGTTCAGTATTTTGTAACATTTAAATATTAATCAATTGATGCTTTGTCTGTGTATTTCTATGAAAATAATTTGAATACTGTAGATTTATTGTTATATTTATAGATTTATAATCAAAGTTTCATCAGTTGAAGTTTTTCGAAATTTCAGATATGATGATTAACCTAAAATGATACTGCCTCAAATCCCTCTGATATCAAGGCCCAACACCTGATTATAGCCAAACCTGTGGTGGATAGTTCCATGGGAAATTGCAGTTACTTAACACTGATAGCATCTCATGTTCTCTCTCTCATTTTAGAATGTTTCCAACACAACCCCAAAGTGTAGGAGAGTTAATGTCCTCTGAGGACAGCTCTCAGTGAAGTGGAAATAAGAACCATAGATAAAATTGTCAGTTTTCTGGTCTTCATGAGGACAACTTAAAGAAGTTACTCAGGACCTTTCAGTAAAAGCAAGCCTTCATTTTCTATCTACAACAGTTATATCAACAATGTACCTCTTTGACAAAGTTGCTTCTTCACTGTCTCACTTTCCCATTCTTTTCTACCTTGGATAATCTCCCAGATAAACTAACAGTACTCAAATCCTTTGTCCTACTCTTTTCTCTCAGGATAAATGGAGCCAAAAGACTTAGATTAATATCAAGTTCTGAATGGGATCTTAGAGCTATTTCTGTCCAGATTTTCATAAACATAGGGACCTTTGAATTATCAGGCTATAAATAAGTTCTAAATGGAGGGGACAAAAGCAAAAGGTAGAAATTTTTATGTTTGATTTTTAATCATGATTAATTGACTTTATTGATTATTAAAAATACTAACATTATAAAAGTATGGATCTTTGTAAAACAATGTCATAATGTAAGAAATAAGTTGCATAGTCCTTTGGAGAATATTAAACCAAGTGTTCAGGTGCCATCTAATTTCTTGTTTAATCCAGAACTTTGGTGTGCATTATCTTGAGGAATAGGATTTTGAAGTCCAGACAGACTAACAGAAAACTGATCCAAATGTGTGTGTTTATATTTCTGCTTTTGTTGTAAAAATCAAAGTGTGATTGCTGGTTTAAAATGGTAAAACTAATAATGTTCATTGACTCTATTATAAATTTTCTAATTGTATGGGAAGAATCCAATAAACATAGAATTAATTGATTTGCAAATCCTCAAAGAGCTACAGGATCAGGTAGTGGTATGTTCTGATTCAACAGCATCATAATGCAGCATTTTATATGTGTGGCTAATGGATATTTTCATGAATGTTTGCTAGCTAGTCAGCCAATACAGAGAAATATTAGGTAGGGTAATTACTCACAGTTGTGTTTAATAAAATGAGAGAAAATTATCAAATGACACTAATAATAATAATCCTATAGCAGGCTAAATAATTCAATGATAATTACAAGTATTAATCTTGCTTTCTTCCTTGATTATGACCCTTCTCTCCTTTATCATAATGGGAGTAGCAGATTGTCTGCAATGAATTGTGAAAACCCAGCAGTGACTTTGGCAGTGAAGGCCTCCCATCAATTTTGATAGGTTAAAATGATTCTGGATGGTCTTGAGCAAATGTGTCAATTTTTTTTTTCTGTGTGTGTCATAAAAGAAAGAAGCAATAGTAAATCCTTGCTGTTATTCCATGGAGCCAATAAAATCATACTGCCAACAAGAGGCTGTTGACACCGTAAGTGTGGTTAACTGTCTTGAAATACTAGGCCTCGAAATAAAATTCCAATATTTCACACAACCTTTTTTTTTTTTTTAAGAAAAAATCAAAACAAAACAAAACAACTATACTGCTTACATTTAGGGCCCTGCTGTTGTGTAATTATTTTTGAACATATCTACTGTAAGTGTATATATATATTTTTTTTCTGTGCAATAAATTAATTTAGAGATAAATTTGGATTGCAAATTATTTTGGGGGAGGCATGGTATTTGTGGCTAGTCTTACAAGTAAAAAGGACTAAAAGAAAGAAGAAAAACATTTTTTATTACAGCATATTTACATCTGTCCAAAGTACTTATTTACTATAATACTGACTAATGTATAATACTGGACACAAAGAAAGAAGTTAAATGAGTTATAATTCAGTCGAAGTATAGCTGGCCATTTTAAAACTTACCACTGAATCTTTCCGGCATGAAATGTGATATCTGGCAATCTGGTCCAGTTCATTACATCAGGTCATTTGTATGTTCTTATTACTATTTTAATAGCATAGCACATTTTATAACCCAGACATTTTACAATGGAACTATGATGCATGTATTTTCAAAAGTATAGACATACATGAAGCTATAAGGTCAAAAAAGATGAATGTCCGTAGTACCATATAGACTCAACAAATAAAAGTGTCCAAGGCTCTGAGTGAGATTTACGAATATTGTAGAAGATTAGGCCAACATGTGGTTTTGATATAAATAATCTGTTCTTAAATTAGAATTACAATCATTGAGTACAGTGTTGAAAATGGCAGATAGATTTTAGCTATCTTTGCTCACTAGGGAAAATGGAAAATGTTTAGTTTGGTCAGATTTTCACTTAACTTCTGAAAAATCTTACGTTTGAGAGAAGCCTTCTGAAATAAGAATCCTTAAAGACATAACCCCTTTGGCACAAGTTTTCAAGAAACTTGTTTGATGTTCTAGACAATTATATGGCACACATACTGTTCTAGATGTTTCATGCCAATAATTTGTAAGCCATACCAAGGCTACATATACATATAGAGATGTTCCTCAGATTACAACGGGGCTATGTACAGAGAAACACATAAAAAATTGAAAATGCATTTAATACCCCTAAACTATCAAATATCATAGCTTACCTTAAGCTTATTTAAACATACTCAGAACACTTACATTTGCCTGCATTTGGGCAAAATCATCTTAAGCAAAGCCTATTTTATAACAAAGTATCAAATATCACATGCAATTTATTATATATTACACTAAAAAAAAGAAGAATGGTTATATATAGAATGGTTGTAAGAATATCAGGTGTTCACTCCTGTAATCTTCTAGCTGACTGGGAGCTGTGGCTCACTGCCCCTGCCCAGCATCACAAGACGGCACCATACCACATGTCACTGGCCCTTTTTATAAAGACCCAAATTCAAAATTCAAAGTACAGTTTCTACTGAATCACTTTCACTTTCACATCATTGCCAAATATATCGTAAGTTGAATCATTGTAAATCAGGAGCCATCTGATTTGAAAGTTAAATCACAGTCACCCGTATACACACACAAAAAAGGCTTTCATGTAGGGCCATCTATGTATCTCTAAACAACATAGCATGACATATCAACAGCAAAAAATGGATGTGAAGGGGACAATTGCTTTGCGTCAGTACTCTGAGCAGTAACATACATGGCCTTACTCACCTAGCAGAACTCCAGAGCTAGCTGATGGCAAGGAATTTTACAAATGTTTGCTGAACAGCCTAAGCACTATTATTTTTAAATTAATGTGCATATCTGTTTTCTAAAGATATGTTAATTTATTTTATTGACTTATTACAAAACCAAATAATTTCCTCTTATTTAAGTGGCAGGTAAATAGAATTCTTTTTAATTTAAATCAAATGGCTTTTTAGGGAAAATATACTAAAAATTCTGAAACTTGTATTGCTTATTAATCTTTTATTGGAATCCTTATCAAGTTGTATTTTTCAAGTTTTTCCTAAATAATCTTCAATGAATTGAAAATATTTTTTGGATTTTATTCAAGGCTATTAACACACAATTTCACTTTGTTAAATATAGTGCTAAACGTTCAACCAAAACGTTGTGTCTTTTTTTTTCCACTACCACATCCTCCATCTACTGACTGGATTCTCTCCCCAACTAGCACATATATACCATTGTCTATCTTTAGGATAAGTAAGGGTCATCTTTTGTCTTTATTCTATTCCTCGCATGCTTCTGAACTTTTTGAATTTTAATATAGTCACACCATAAGCATCACATATTTGATTTCCCTTTAAATAGTAAACAGTGCACAAACAGAGCATACCTTCAAAGCTATCAATAGACTTACTCTGATATATTATTTTTGTATTTTTGTAAATTAAAATAATTAAATTATAGAATAAGAGTTTCAGGTGGTAGGTGTTGTAAGTTTTACCCAAACTGACTTTTATCAAACTCGTTTTTGTCATCATATATGTCAAGTAGTTTTCTCAAGTTTATTTTTAGAATATCCTTGTATAATGAATATTTACACTGATATCTAGTATAAAAATCTTGCATATCTTAGAAACATTACGATATTGAAAATCAATTTATTTCTTTGATTCATTGAAGACATTTTTGGCTTGTTTCCAGTACTTTCTTGTTGGTTAAAATATGAATTTGAAGTAGTCTGAATTCATTATTATATGGCACTTTCCCTTTGATGAATACAAAGATGATATTCTATATTAGCTATCTGAGAAGAATTTATTTTTTTAATTTTATTTATTTGTAAGAGAGAGAGTGAGAGAGAGCACAAGCAGGGGGAGCAGCAGGGTGAGGGAGAAGCAAACTCCTGGCTAAGCAGGGAATCTGTTGCAGAACTGAGTCCCAGGACCCTAAGATCATGACCTGAGCTAAAGGCTCAGGCGTTTAACTGACTGAGCCATCCAGGTGTTCCAATCTGAGAAGATTTCTGTATGTTATTCCTATTAATATGCAGTTTAAAGTCTAGGTGATTAATTTAATATTTTAGTGGCTATTACATAGATAGCACTATGTTCCAGGCAGAGAGTAAGAAAGAAATATTAAATCAACCATATTCTATGCATTCTAAATGAAAATAATTAATCATAATAAATCCTTCTATTTATGGAATATCAACTTATAAGCTTTCCTCCATATGAACAATGCCAAATACCAGAATAAAGGGTCATCTAATACAAATAAAGGATAGAATTAAAGAATTCTGGTAAGCCATTTAATTTTGAAAAATGGTGTTATATTGTTGCTGAGTTGTGGTTATCAGTTACATAATATCTGATAAGTGTAGAAGTAATATGAGTGTTACGTGAGATGAGAAATGGTATATAATTAAGATATTTTTAAAAGTACAGATAAATACAAATTTGTAAACATAGCATTATGGAGGAATAAAAATAAATGATAGCTACACACTCTAAAGTGAATAAATCTTGGAAAGTTAATAGAGAAGTAAAACAAGGACAGTGCAAAAAGTATGGTACATTTTTATGAAGTTCAAACAAATTCTGTGAAACCATAGAAGGACTTTAAGATACTATTATGTATCAAATATTGTAAAAATTAAGAAAGGAAATAGCAAACATAAAATAACCAAAGCATACAAACTTGGGTAGATACAATAGGTGTGATCATGTTCTACTTCATAAAGAGATGAGTTAATAGATAAATAGAAGTAACTAGACTTTTTAGAAGTTAATATAACTTTGCCTGTTATTTCTTAGTAATATAAAATATATGGTTTTCTAACAAACACGCTTATCTTAAAAATATTTAAAAATAAATTTCAGGCTACTCATAAGGTTATATTTACTTTTCCACTGAAGGAAAAGCTGGCTGTTGTAGTTGTAGTTGTTTGTTTCTTTTAGTCTCCTAGTTTTTATTTTTATAATGTGGAATGAGGAATGTTAGATTGAAAAGTGAATTATTTTATAGACAAAAATCATTACTTGATTCACCTCCTGGTACAGCAGATGGAACTCCTGAAATTATGCCCTTTTGCCTTACGGAAGAGTAACAGTTATGCTTACTTCTGAAACATACTCGGTGGTGGCTCTAAATAGTGACACCATAGTAAACATTTTGAATATTTGCAATTAATTTTTATAGTCATAGGCACTGCTGGTATCTTAGCAGGTATTTCAATAAAGCTAAAAGTTGCCTGACTGTTTAAAAATATTAACAAGGCACAAAACATGGCAGAAGTATTGTCCTCAGATATTATTTTTTTCCATATGCTCCTGATTCCAGACATGACAAGTTATTTTTTTTAATTTTTTTTATAAAAGATTTTATTTATTTATTTGACAGAGATCACAAGTAGGCAGAGTCAGGCAGAGAGAGAGGAGGAAGCAGGCTCCCTGCTGAGCTGAGAGCCCAATGTGGGACTCAATCCAAGGATCCTGGGATCATGACCTGAGCCGAAGGCAGAGGCTTTAACCCACTGAGCCACCCAGGCACCCCCATGACAAGTTATTTTTGATAGATATATATACAATGTATTTTCCAGTTATAAGAAAAATGGTTCTGCTATTTTTAACCTTTTTTAAAAATTACATAATTTTTTTAAATTAAAATTTTATTTTTTAATGTTTTACTTTTCTTTTCTTTTTTTAAAAAGATTTTATTTATATTTTTGAAAGACAGAGATCACAAGTACGCAGATAGGCAGGCAGAGAGAGAGAGAGAGGGAAGCAGGCTTCCTGCGGAGCAGGGAGCCCGAAGTGGGGCTCGATTCCAGGACCCTGAGATCATGACCCGAGCCAAAGGCAGCAGCCCAAACCACTGAGCCTCCCAGGCGCCCCAATGTTTTACTTTTCAATATACTACTTAGAATATAAAACCTATTCCATTTGGTAAGATGTTTACCATTTAAAAAATGGTAATTTTCTCATAGTGTGCTCCCCTCACATTGCTTTATTTTGAATAAAAAAATTTCACAATAAACATAACTGATGCTTTCCTTTTTATGGTCCCTCTGTTGGTCATACTGTATATGAGCCATGACAATGAGTTTTACAAAATTTATTGATGTTTGTTGATATGTTTTATCATAACTAATTTTCCCTCCCTTATCTAGATTCCCCAGCTTTCAGACAGGTGGACACTTCAATAAACCATACCCAAGGGATGTATCAAGTACTTCTTAGACATCTCTCAGATCCTTGAGGTCTCATTTTGCCTAGGGATTTGCAATAGGTTCTGCCAGAGGCACCACTGTGACAACTGATGTCCATGGTCTATCCCCTGCTAAGCTCAAGAGGTCACTGGTTTCCAAGTTTATCTATACAATTAATGCATTCCAGAAAGTTCTTTTTTTTTTTAATATTAACAAACTTACTTTAAAGTTTATATGGAGAGGCAAAGACTCACAATAGTCAACATAGTGTTGAAGGAGAACAAAGACTGAGGACTGACTTCAAAGTTTACCATAATGATGGGGCCCCTGGGTGGCTCAGTAGGTTAAGCCTCTACCTTTGGCTCAGGTCATGATCCCAGGGGCCTGGGATCGAGTCCCGCATTGGGCTCTCTGCTCAGCAGGGAGCCTGATTCTCCTCATCTCTCTCTCTGTCTGTCTCTCTGCCTATTTGTAATCCCTCTCTGTCAAATAAATAAATAAAATCTTTTTAAAAAATTTACCATAACGATAATTGTAAGCAAGATATTGTAATACCACAGAAAGACTAGATTAAAGGAACAGAATATATATTATCAATTATATTTTATATTTAATATAAAAGCATAAGCAATACAAGAAAGCAAAATACAATCTCTTAAACAAATGGTTCTGGAGTAATGGTGAAAGTAAATGTAAAAATATAAAATAAAAATACAATAAAATAATAAAATAAAGTAAATCCAGGCAGATATCATCATACACTCTTCACAAAAATTATATTGGATTATAAACCTAAACATGAAACATGAAGAAGGTAATATAGAAGAAAATATAAATGACCTTGATTTTGGCAATAACTTTAGCTACAAAAGCACAAGCACTGAATTTAAAAATGTCTACTCTGTGAAACACAATGCCAAGAGAATGAAAAGGCAAAGCACAGACTATGAGAAAAAATTTGCAAAATACACATCTGGCAAAGGACTGTTAATCAAAAATACACAAAGACCCCTTAAAACTCAACAATGGGGGAAATACCTGATAAAAAATGAGCCAAAGACCTTAGCAGATACCTCACAAAAGAAAATATTACAGATGGCAAATAAGCATATAAAAAGATGCTTCACATCATATGTCATCAGGAAAATTCAAATTAAAACAAAAAAGAGACACCAGTATATACCCAGAATCCAGAACACTGACAACAGAACACGAAATGTTGGTGAGGATGTGGAGCAACAGGAATGTTCTTCCATGTCTATTGAGAATAAAGAATGGAAAACAACTTGGCAGTTTCTTACAAAACTAAACATATTCTTGCCAGATGATTCAGCAGTAGCAGTTCTTGGTATTTATCCAAAGAAGATGAAATCTATACCCACAAAGATGTCTATAGTAGTTTTATTCATAACTGACAAAAGCTTGGAAGCAACCAAGATGTCCTTCCATAGGTGAAAGGTCAAATAAAGTGGAGTACATGCAAACAATGGAATATTATTTAATGCTAGAGAAATGAATTACCAAGCCATGAAAAGATATGGATATAAATATTTAATAAATATTTGATTTTAGGCTTCTACCAGTCTATCAATAGTATTAGTATATTTTAACAGTGAATGCTCAGCATTCATGAAGTTACCTAATAAAATATTTGGGGTTCAATATTTTAAATACTCAACCTCTATGATTATATTCCTAATAATTTTGAAATGGGGTAAATAAAACTTAATTTTTTGTAACTTGTTTCTTATTGCAAAAGAGCTCAATGAAATTTTAGAAAATAAAAATTTACAAAAAAATTTAGTTTACTATTGCCAAATAATTTAAAACTTTATCTTATATTCCAATACATATATTTTTCTAAATTGATTTATATGCTACCAAAACCAAAAACTTTTCGTTATACTAGATTTCATATCATGCAACCAATGTCAGAAAGCCATCTGGCGATGACTTGTCTTAAATAGAGTTAAGATGGGCGTTATTACAATGCAAGATGGAAAAAAAGATAGTATAACAATTGAGTGTTACATAACTTTTCTGTTTTGATCAAAACAAAAGGCTTTTATCGGTGACAGACTTGGGAATTTAACAAAACTTTTAAACTAGCGTGTGCGACTCATTCCTAGAAAACAACACAATCAATAACACTTTATTTAGATTAAATCATGACTATTTCTCCATTTGAATAAAAAAGGTAGCAACCCCAATAAGTTTATTGAACATGAAAAATTGAAATGCTGTAATGCTCCTAAGGAATCAAATAATCCAGTCATGAATTACAAAAAAAGGATATAAATTACCAAAGTGTTTGTATAATTGGAATGTACAACTGCCCATTATCGTTCAACAGTGTAGGCTTGTACAAGAACTCTATGAAAGAACTCCACTTCTAAACAGGGGAAAATATGTTCCCTTTCCCCCTATATACAACTATTAAGCCATTCATTTAGCTTTTAAAATATCCACTTAATACAGGCTTTTTACTCATTTGAACCTGGCAGCAGGTCTCTATTCTTATTGCTTACATCTGAAGGATAGACTTCTAGCGTAAGAGGTAAAGCCCATAAAGGAGCCCAATAATAACAACAAAATACAGTTTAGTGATCCCTTACAATCTGCCAGCTACCTTTCTGAGAATACTTCAATTAATAAAACATATAAAATACCTGACCACAAAGAGCTTACATTCTTTTGAAATACAATAGTGAAATAAGCCAATAATAGAGGGGCACCTCGGTGGCTCAGTCCATTGAGTGACTGCCTCTGGCTTGGTTCATGATCTCAGGTTCCTGGGATGTAAATCCCCAGCAGGCTTTCTAGGCAGTGGGGTGTTTTCTTCTTCCTCTGCACCCCCTCCCAATTCTCTCTCTCTCTGTCTCAAATAAGGAAATAAACCAGTAATAGAAAAATGATTGATGGTTGATGGTGATAAGTGTTACAAAGAAATACAAGAAAGGTAAAAGCCATTGGAGAATGCTGGGATGAAAGTTAATTTTATTTTGTGTTGGGTGGTTATATCTCATTTATGAGATGTTATTTGCACAAAGACCCAGGAAGTGAAGGAGGGTGTTATACAAATATTAAAGGAAAAGATTGCTCTAGGCAGAGCAAGTAAGTATATAGACTTTGTGTGAACAGCTGGTCTGTTACTTTTGAGGAAAAGCAAGGAGGCCAATGAGGAGTTCATAGTGGTGGAGAGAGGAAGAACGTATTGATGTATGACCTTCCAGTACATTGAAACGCCTTCAGTTTTTATTTAATATGAAAGGGGAAGATACCAAAAGACTTTCAACAGCAGAATAAAATCATCTGACTTGATTTTTAGGTTAAGTTGCTGTACCAAAATAAATTTGCAAGGAGAAAGGAGTGCAGTATGTGTGGAAGTGGGGCTATCAATCAAGTCAATAATTCAGGAACATATGATGGTGTTTTTAGCATGCTGGGTGGTAATAGAAGTGGTGAGGTATGGTTTTTATTTTGTATATATTTTGATGGTGAATATTCCGGTGAACAAGATGGGGTATGTGCAGGGCAGACAATATCAACATTTATTTTACCTGCACAAACAGAAGGGAGGAGTCTTCATTCCCTGATATGGAGAGAACTCTGAGTTCAATTGTTCTTTTTGATTAAATGGCATAGTGATGATGAGGATTTAGTCAGACAGTGAAAGAGAACAGTAAGCATAGTGTTAAGCAGTAAGACATTATAATACATTTGAACAACAAAAAACGTTTTGTTGGATCATGTGTTTATGTGAGTAAATAAATAAATAAAGCTTCCTGGGGTTCTGATAGAGGTAAAGAAGACTAGTATATGATCCAAAGGGGCACGTGCACCAAATGTTTATAGCAGCAATATCCACAATAGCCAAACTATGGAAAGAACCTAGATGTCCATCAACAAATGAAATATATATATATATGATGGAATACTATGCAGCCATCAAAAGAAATGAAATCTTGCCATTTGCGATGACATGGATGGAACTAGAGGTTAGTATGCTTAGCAAAATAAGTCAACCAGAGAAAGACACTTTCATATGATCTCCCTGATATGAGGAAATGGAGGTGCAATGTGGGGGTTTGGGAGACAGGAAAAGAATAAATGAAACAAGATGGGATCGGGAGGCAGACAAACCATAAGAGACTCTTAATCTCACAAAACAAACTGAGAGTTGCCGGGGGGTGGGGAGGGTAGGGTGAAGGTGGTGGTGTTATGAACATTGGGGAGGGTATGTGCTGTGGTGAGTGCTGTGAAGTGTGTAAACCTGGCGATTCACAGACCTTTACCCCTGGGGCTAATAATACATTATATGTTAATTTAAAAAAAAGAAGAAGAAGACTACTATAAATCAAATGCTATGGTTTTCAGCAAAGAGTGTGTAATCAGGCATATTTTACTAAAGTAACCATGTAAAATGATGGTCGAAAATTGGAATAACAGAAAACATAAAAATTAGAGATTTTAAAAATAGATATGGGACAGTGTAGAGAATATAGTCAATGATTTTATAATAGTGTTATATGGTGACAGATGGTGGCTATATTTGTAGTGATCATAGAATAATGTCTGGAGATATTGAAAACCTGAAACCAATGTAACACTGAATATCACTATACTCAAATAAAAAAATAGTAAAAATAAAACATTTTAATTTAAAAAGATAAAAGAGGGACAAGAATTTGTAAAGTGAATTTCTAAAAGCGTAAAGATGAGGCTAAGACATACTCTGAACCTTGAGGAAAACACCATTTTGAAAATTCTTCCCATTTTGAGAAAACTCAAATGAATCAATACCATAAAAGATCCCATTTTAACTGAGAGATGTAATGAATGCTCAAGAAATAATTTTATGACAGGATAATTCTTCCCTATGAAACAGCATACAGAAACCAGGGGAACCACCTGGAAGCAAAATAAACTATACTGAAAATAAGAATTAGGAAAAAGATAAATGATGAAAGATAAGAAAATTAGACCTGTAACAGAGACCTAGTGAAGAGAATTTTTAGCTTGTGGTTTAATGTTTTTGAGGATAATCTAGAGTTCATAACTGCCTTGAGACAGGTTGGTTGTAGGCAGTTTAGGCAGACCCCTAAGACAGGCCTACTTTGGGCAGGTGGTGTTGGAGGAGGCCATTGGGCTGGACAAAGACAAATCCAACCATTTGACTAAAGTATCTGTGAAGATGTTGAAGTCAGATGCAACAGAGAAAGGCCTGTCAAACCTAATCTCAGAAATGGAGATGATGAAGATGATTGGACAGCACAAGGACACCATCAACCTGCTGGGTCCTGCACACAGGACGGTCCTTCGTACACTCTCATGGAATATGCCTCCAAAGACAACATACAGGATTACCTGCAGGTCCAGAGGCCTCCTGACCTGGAGTACTGTTACAATATCAGCCACAATGCAGCAGAGCAACTCTCCTCCAAGGACCTGGTATCCTGTGCCTATCAGGTAGCCTGAGGCATGGAGTACCTTGCCTCCAAGAAGTGCATACACCAAGACCTGGATACCAGAGAAGTGCTGGTGACAAAGGACAACATGATGAAGATCTCAGACTTCAGCCTTGCCAGAGATATCACCATATCAGTTACTATAAAAAGACAACCAACAGTGGACTTCCTGTGAAGTGGATGATCCCTAAGGCCATGTTTGACCAGATCTACATCCACCAGAGTGACTTCTGATCCTTTGGGGTGATCCTGTGCAAAATCTTCACTCTGGAAGCCTCCCATATCCTGGAGTGCCTGTGGAGGTGGTTTTCAAGCTGCTGAAGGAGTCATTTGATCAATAAGCCAATAAGTGTACCAGAGAGTTATGCACAATAATGAGGGGTGGCTGGCATGTGGTTCCTTCAAGCTGCTGGTAGAAGACCTGGATCATACTGTGGCCTTGACCTCCAACCAGGAGTACCCGGACCTGTCCTTGGCCCTGGAACAATACTGTCTATGCTTTCGCAACACCTGAAGCTCCACTTGCTCCTCAGAGAAGAATTCCACCTTCTCTGATTTGCCGTTGCCCAGGGAGGCCTATCTGCCCTGACACCCAGCCCAGCTTGCCAATGATGGACTCAAATGACTAGTATCCCTATTACTCCTGTCCAGATTCCTTCATAAGCTGTAACCCTTACCCCACACCCTCCCTGCAAGACTCACTGCCTTCTCCTTTGTCCCTTTCCTACTGGCAGGTTCCAGCTGCCTACCTGAGGCCTTCAGCCCTTGAAGTTCACCTCTCTTCCCCTTCCTCTTCCTCATCCTTACAACCTGCTCATGAAAGAAAGGCACAGAGAGGCAGGTACTTGCTCGTGGCTACTTCCTTCCCTCCCATATGTTGGACCAAGACCCCTCCCTGGCATCTGGTACTGCCTGGACGTCGAGGGAGTGGGAGATGAGGCCTGCCAGTGAAAGGTGTGGGAGCTTTCCTGTTTTGGTTTTGTCTGCTTAGCATAACATGTAAGACTGAGTTCTGGTGGCAGGGACCTAGTCCTTGGGGCTATAGCACTAGCGAGGGGAGGTCAACTGCTCTGGGCCTTGGCTAAGAGCAACCCCTGCTCCAGAGATATGATGTCAAGGGCTTATTAATTTTGATACTAATTTGCTTTGCTAACCAAATACCTGGTATCAAAGATTGGAAGGCAAAGGCTGAAAGCAGTGTTGTGACCATGGGGCCCAGCCCCAAACTATGAAGAATACAGAGAGTGTATAAATCTGA
The DNA here is from genome assembly GCF_030435805.1 of Mustela lutreola. NCBI lineage: Eukaryota > Metazoa > Chordata > Mammalia > Carnivora > Mustelidae > Mustela > Mustela lutreola. The sequence goes on from NC_081307.1 coordinate 1,425,778, forward strand.
GTAAGTATATATTTACACACCTTTGTAAATAGGTTGTTATCAAAGATTTAATCAATGGGTAATATGCTCCTCGTGGCTGGGAAGCATCAGTTGCCATATATTAAAAACAAAGAAAAGAGGTGTCTGGGTGGCTTCCTCCATAAGTGTCCCTTCTTTTCAGGTCATGATCCCAGGGTCCTGGGATGTAGCCCCACATCAGGCTCTCTGCTCAGTGGCAAACCTGCTTCTCCTTTTCCCTCTGCCCTGCTTATAGTTCCTCTTCCTATCTCTCTGTCTGTCAAATAAATAAAATATTTTTAAAAAAAGAAACAAAATGTTTTTAAAAGGTCTTTTTTTCTTTTTAATTGTCTAGGGGTTCCTGGATGACTCAGTTGTTTAAGCAGATGTTTGCCTTTGGCTGAGGTCATGATTCCAGTGTACAGGGATCCAGCCCTGCATGGGACTGCTTGCACCCCAAGGAGCTTGCTTCTTCCTCTCCCTTTGCACGTGATTCCCCCCGCTTGTGCGCTTCCTCTCTCTCTCTCTCTCTTGCTGTCAATAAACAAAATAAAATCTTTTCCTAAATAAATAAATAAATTTCTAAACCTACTTTCAGTTTAGGTCCCTTAACAAAAATTGCTACTGCTTCATTTAAAAAAAAAAAAAAAGATAATTTAGAAAGATGCTTCCAGAGCTAAAAAGCTGTTTTGGGTTTTTTTTGTCAGGATTATATAGAAGTGCTTTAAAAAGTAAAAGAAAAAATATGCTATATTAACACTAATCACCTTAACTTTGGTGGTTATATCAAGATAATGAAAAGCGATTTTAAAGCAAATTTCATTATCAGACATAAAGATCAAGTCAAAATTTCAGAAGAGTAAAAGGATGAATTCCTCAGGGAGTATAATAATTATTGACTTTTAATACTTAATAACAGATTTGGGGATATATAGGGAAAAACTAAGAACAAAAATCATAACTTCTACCTAAGAAGAGAAATGGAAAAAAATTTCAACACCTTTATTTTAAGATTATATAGACAAATGGTCATCAAATTGGTAAGATATGTAGGACTTGAACAAAATTATCAACTAACTAGATATGCTTGATATTACACAACACTCCCAACAACCGCAGACTACATATATCTTAAGCCATGATTTTCTTTGCAAAGGTCAACATTGATAATGTTCTAGTCATACCTCCGTGTACCAGGAACGAAGTAGCACATTTATTGAAAGACACAGCTATCAAAGCTCCATTGAGAAACCGTAAAGATGGAGAAGGGATTTGCAAATTATATATCTGATAATGGACATCTACTCTGATTATTAAAAAATGAATAAAAATAAAAAACCCTTACTAATAACCAAACAGAGTATCCAATTGTACATGTGAAGAAAATTATTGCAGAGACATGTCACCAAAAGTATGTGGATGACTTATAAGCACATGACAAATTACTCAACATTTAGACATTAAAGAAATACAAATTAATTTCAAAATGAGAGATGCTTACATATCTATTAGAATGGCTAAAATTATAAAGGCTAATTGTACTTCGTCTGAGCTAGATTGAGAAGAAACAAAAAATCTAAACTGTTGTTGTCATATATCATGATACCACCACTTTGGAAAATATCTGCCATATAATAGGTTCAGTAGACAATTTGTAAATTTCAGAAAAAATTAATGTTGAGAGTATACTGAATTTCATAAGTCATTTCAATAATTTTTTCCAAAAAATAAACTATGTAAAACACAACTTAAATTTACCTTCAAAATATTTTATAGCATATAATGGACAATATACATAAGCCTTAAAGAAACAATCATATAAATAACCATTTCATACCTACTTAAAAATTGCATAATACCACACTCCTAGATCCTCTCTGAATGCTCTAAAATAACCCTTAAAGGAAATACATTTTTAAAAATAACAGATTTTTTGGCAAATAATTTAATAAAATAAAAGTTTCATTCATCTATGTAGATCATAATAAATGTTTTTAATAAGCATGAAATTATAACTCTGAAGTGTGCTAAAATGAAACCACCTGCTATGGGTGAGAGAACAAAAATAAACATCATTTTTCCAAATAAGAGGAATTTATTACCTTCGAATTAAAGCATGTGGATTTTTTCATACTGGCATTAAAGGAATATGGAAACACAAACCATAGAAAGTCATATTTTAGATTTCCAAAACTTCAAAGTGAAGAGTATACATTTTTTAAATGTTACATAATGCTACATAATGACAAGATGACAGGTTGTGACAAATAGCATTTTAAAAGCTCTACTCATAATGGAACGGAAGGTGTCATTTCCCTATAATTTTATATATGTCATTAATTTACTATATCTGGATACAACATATTACCAAACAGATGTTCATCAAAGACTAAATCATTTTTAATGGAACATAATAATTTGAACCTACAACTATTAATCATTTTTTTCGATCAAATATTTATAGTCTCGCTAAACATTATATCAGTTGTCGACAAAATTAAAAAACAGTAGGATAAAAAGTCGTGTTTGGAAAAGTAGATTTTCTTTGAAATTTGCATTTAAATACAAATCTTGCGGATATTTTTAAAACTTTAAATGTAATTTTATATATATCTGACCTATCAAATGATATAAAACTTTTGGAGACTTAATATAGTTTGGGGCACATGGTAAGCAATAATCAATTTTTTTGTTGATCCAAGTGTTCTTGTATTATTTTTCTTAATTATTCTAGTTCCACAATTTATAGTTCTAAGATTTTTCCACCCCCCCCCCATTTTAATATCTCTTAAGGTGGCACTCATTTTGCACTTGATGACATATCCTAGTTTAACTGACAGCATTTCCCTTTCTTAGTCGAACATAAACTATAGTGCATCTTACCCTTGATGAAAGCTAGGATGCAATTAAATACTCTATTATGGTTACGATTCTGATATTTGAAATCCTGCGGTAGCTCCCTGTGCACCCACAGTGTAGTACTTCACCTCCTCGGCATAGTATACAAACCATCTCACCCCCAGTGTTAACCCCGCGGCTCAGCCTCCATCCCCAGGTGATGCTGCCAGATCAGCTGTCGGTTGTCAGGAACTTGCTGTAGTTTCCCGAATGCACTGTGCTGCCTCCTGGCACTTTGAAACTTGACACACTCATCCTCATTCTTCGCTTTGCCCTTGTCTATCACCTCCCCTGAAAATCTGTTCCTAAGTGGCTTTTCCCAGCTCCAACCTACCCTTGGCAGGCTTTTTTCTCCCTGTGGTAAAGCCTGTCACACTGCACCATGGACATGCCTGTTGTCCCCCTGAGAAGAGAAAAGGGACAGTGAGGGCCCTCCAGCATTTGCAGCTCTAGTGCAGAGCCCCATGCCTGGCTTGCAGGAAATGCCAGATCATGAAGACAAACGGAGATAATCCTCTGACTAAAACCAGCTCTTCTTTGCCTACCGCAGGGTCTGGATCAATAAAGGGCAGCCAGTTATTATTGCTGTTTTTCTAGGGATTTTTTCCCCATATATTTCCCAGGTCTTTACTCTTTTTATAGCACTTTAATTCAGGCTTCAACCACTTCCTAGTCAGATCAGGTGAAATCATTTTCCTTCCCATACCCTCGACGTATTTCACACCTAGTAATTCTTTTATTAAGATCTTATTTACGCATTTGACAGACACATCACAAGTAGGTAGAGAGGCAGGGAGAGAGAGAGGGGGGAAGCAGGCTCCCCGCTGAGCAGAGAGCCCGATGTGGCCCTCCATCCCAGGACCCTGAAATCATGACCTGAGCCGAAGGCAGAGGCCTAAACCACTGAGCCACGCAGGAGACCCCATATCTGGTAATTTTTAATCAACGTGGATTTGCTGCATCAAATAGGTCCTTCTTCAAATATAAATATATAAATATATTGATCAAGTCACTCGCATGTCTTAGGAGAATGTCATGCCTTTAGTAGCAAACTTGAAATCTTGGCCATTGGTTTTGATTTTTGATTTTTGTTTTGGTTTGATTTGGTTCGGTTTTTGTAATTTTAAAAATCCCTCCACCACTTGGATCTGTCTGACCTGATTGCTTTCAGCTGTTTCTGCAACAAAATTGTCCAGGCAGAGAAAACTCTCATTGTTTACAGTGGCGCCCCCTTCTGAACACTTTGTTAATAAAAAGTGTTTTTTTGGTTTTTTTTGGTTTTTTTTGGCTATGGTAAATGTGGAACAACAATGAGGTATTTCAAAGAGGTGAACCACAGATAAATTTCTTAAGGGTGGGGTGAGGGTTACTCTAAAAGGAACTTGACAAGGCTTTTAAAGATATCGACAATCATTATAACATAACGTGACTGATTGTTACCGTGCTCTCAATTGGGCAAACACTTGTTGGCTTCCAAGATAGACTAACATAGTTGAGATGGTTCTAGCGGCCTTCTAGCACAGGGTCTCATGAGGCAGGGATTCTAGCCACTGGCTGTGCAAGGCATGAGGCCTGTTAGTGATTCTATTTTATCCTCTGCAGAATGGGTCTTTCTACATTCTAGGTCCTTTCTACCCCAATAAATAATGTGGTGATTCTCTCAGTGAGTTGTACTTTTGGTTTAAACAGCCAACTGTCTCTTAAGAAGGAATTTTGTTTAAATTCCTTAAAAAAAAAAGTCCTTTTAAAAAAATCTTTTTTTAATTTTTTATTTTTTAATCCCATATGTTTACTCTGATCCTGGAACTTTGTCATTATGACCTTCTCGGCTGATTAAAATATTCATCATCACACCTACTGCTCTCCTCTCCTTGTGGTCTCTCCGGAAGGGGTCTTCTCTAGTTCTTCTAGCAGGAGATGGGCACTTCCCCTCTACCCCTGTTGCCGGACCAACCTTACCTATCCTGCAGGGTCAGGTCGGCCCCGCCTTTTATCAGTTGTTCTCTTCTGAGTGGTTAGTTTTTCATAGATACCGTGCTTTCCTTTTGTCAGGATTTACCCTGGACTATCAAAACCCTTTTCTTGTGCCAGTGAAGCCTAAGAAACAGTCCTGATAAGAGAACAGGGACTCGAACAGATCATATTTATCCTGAATGTTCCGTCAAAAATGAAAAATACATTTCTGAGGAGCCTCAAGATCTCTGAGAAGGGAAGTTTCACCAACTCTGTCATGTAGGGGCATCAATTCCGATTCTGTGTCAATTCTCCTACTTTCCCAGCTAGTAATTCTCTACCTCAGAAAGCCCACTCTCAACCATTTCCTCTCTCAAAGGCAGTTGCTCTTAGAGTCTGCACATGGCACTTGGGGCCTGCTGGTCATTGGCTATTGCGCTCTGTACTTTGGGTCTAACAGCTGCGGGGCATCAAGATGAGAACGTCTCTTGTTCTAAGACTTAATATAGTTTGGGGCACATGGTAAGCAATAATCACTTTTTAAGTTGATCCAAGTGTTCGACCTTTCTTAATTATTATAGTACCACAATTTACTTGGTCTAAGATTTGTCCTCCCCCCCCCCATTTTAATATCTCTTAAGGTGGCACTCATTTTGCACTTGATGACATATCCTAGTTTAACTGACAGCATTTCCCTTTCTTAGTCAAACATAAACTATAGTGCATCTTACCCTTGATGAAAGCTAGGATGCAATTAAATACTCTATTATGGTTACGATTCTGATATTTGAAATCCTGCGGTAGCTCCCTGTGCACCCACAGTGTAGTACTTCACCTCCTCGGCATAGTATACAAACCATCTCACCCCCAGTGTTAACCCCGCGGCTCAGCCTCCATCCCCAGGTGATGCTGCCAGATCAGCTGTCGGATGTCAGGAACTTGCTGTAGTTTCCCGAATGCACTGTGCTGCCTCCTGGCACTTTGAAACTTGACACACTCATCCTCATTCTTCGCTTTGCCCTTGTCTATCACCTCCCCTGAAAATCTGTTCCTAAGTGGCTTTTCCCAGCTCCAACCTACCCTTGGCAGGCTTTTTTCTCCCTGTGGTAAAGCCTGTCACACTGCACCATGGACATGCCTGTTGTCCCCCTGAGAAGAGAAAAGGGACAGTGAGGGCCCCCCAGCATTTGCAGCTCTAGTGCAGAGCCCCATGCCTGGCTTGCAGGAAATGCCAGATCATGAAGACAAACGGAGATCATCCTCTGACTAAAACCAGCTCTTCTTTGCCTACCGCAGGATCTGGATAAATAAAGAGCAGCCAGTGATTATTGCTGTATTTCTAGGGATTTTTTCCCCATAATTTCAGGGGATTCTGGTCAGCCCCAGAGGATATGTTTTTTCTTCTGGAGTGCAGGCAGAGGGCTGCATTGTAGTTCTGGAATTGTCAAACTGGAGGTCTTGTGGGCCAGGAGTTGAGGACAGAAGTCTGAGAACACAAGCAGCCTTAGGTTTCTGGGCGACGGCATGGCAGCTACGCTCTGCAGAGCTGAAACGAGATCTCATGCATCTGAAATCAGGTGAGGATCTGACGAACGCTCAGGTTTGAGTTTCTGTCCCTTATGGCCCTCTTCATGAAGAGGTGGTGGATCACGAGGCCAAGGATATTTTCCCACGATGGGAGTTGTGAGATGCTCCAAACCGTAAAGATTCTTTTGCAGGGCGATTGAGACCTGTTGGTTGGCTCCAGGACTTCCCATACGGATCGATTCTGAGTAGGGTTCTAAGGATGGATGGCTGGGAAGCCCGACTCTCATTCCTCTTGTGTCCTAGTGACAAGACAGGTTAGATCTGCTGGATCTGGGAGAGAAACTGAGAGGGTTGAGTTGAAATGGACTCTCTTGTGGATGGGTCCTAATGTGGGTTTGTGTCCATAGAGAACTTGGAATGAGGCAGTGGCACAGGGTCCCTGAAGGGTTCTCCTAACCAGAGGCTTTGACACAGCTCCAAAGTGCAAGATTCCCACGTGGAGACGAGATTTGTTCTGATGGGTGCCTCAAGAAACAGCCATATGCTGCTATTGGAATCCAGGCCTCTGAGGAGAGATGCCTGGCCAACAAAGCAATGGATCCCATCAGGATCTAGGGGCCTGCTCATTCCAATTTACCTCTGGGTACATCTGTCCTCGGGTCTAAGTGCAGGTAGATGCTCAGCTGGTTTCAGACCTCCCTTGTTTTTCCTGGGCAGTCAACACTATTGGGATGGCCCCGGGCACTTTGGAGGTTTATCATTCTAATTCTAGGTTTGTGGCCAATGGAATGGGCAGAATTTCCAGGTACAGTCCTCAGGTTTGGCTCCAAGCACCTGTGCCTGTAGATTTTGTGGGCCAGGGCTGTGGGGACAGTTGTCTGAAAACACAAACTCGGTTTAGGTTTCGGGTCGTAGGTATTGCAGGACTGATCTACCGACCGTGAGGAGAACTCTTCAGGATATGAACAAGGGGGCGAGTGTGAGTCGATTGCTCGAGAATTTGTCTCTGGATATTGTGTCACTGATGGCCGTGGAATGTCCTGGTAGCCTCATGGGCCATGGACGAGTCTTCCGCTCTGGGCATTTGGCCCGATCCCAAGATTATGGGATTATTCTTTGGGATGGGAGAAATCCGTTTTTTTGTTTGTTTGTTTTTACCTCAGGTGTCCCACCAAAAGAGAGTTTCCAGAGCAGAGCCCTGGGGAGGGGCGACTGGACCACCAGAAAGCTGGTTAAAACTTGGGGCCTAGGGGCGTGGCAAGCCCATTATGACGTCTAATGATCCAGCCACTGAGAGGACTTACTAGAGGACAGGACTCACGCTGAGGGTCACAATGCGTGTTTGTGCCCTCTTCGTACTCAAGCATGGGCGGGGCCTCATGGTGAACGCTGGTTTCAACTACACTGAACGTGGGACAACATGCCAACCACAAGGTTTCTTGCCATAGGGAAGGAGGTGTTCTGATTTCTGCATCACATTCACCCCTGGCAGGGTGTGGAGTTAAGGTCTATGTTCTGAAGCCTGAGAGGCTAGGTTGGGAATCGATGACGTGCTAAGGCCATGGCGGGTCTGTTGTGCTCAGTGTGCGGTCAGCTGTCTGGGTGTTGGTCAGGAAGTCCAGGCTCAGGCTGTGTCAGACAGTGTATTAGTGCCCAGATTTGTCGATATAATTTGTTTACAGAAGGGTGCCGTGTAGGTCTATCCTCATTTCGGGTGTCTGGGAAGCTCCATAGGGCAACATTTTGTTTTTTATCTGGAGGGCAGGCAGAGTGCTGCCTTGTGGGTCCAGAATTGCCAAACGTGAGGTCTTGGGGGCCAGGAGTGTGAGGACGGACGTTGGAGAACAGAAGTTTCACATAGGTTTAAGGGCGAGGGCAAGGCCGGCACACTCTGCAGAGCTGAATCGAGATGTCGTGCATCTGAATTCAGGGCGAGGATCAGACTTTGGCTCAGGTTGGAGTTCCTGTCCATGATTTCCCCTTCAGAATGGGGGTGGGGGCTTCAGAAAGCCATCACGGTTTTCCCACGTTGGGAGTTGTGAGATGCTCCAAAACGCAAGGATTCCTTCTGCAGGACATTTGAGACCTTTTGAATGGGACCAGGACGTTCCATATGGAACGACGCCAGAGCAGGGTTCTAAGGGCGGAGCCCTGGGCAACCCGCCTCGCATCTCAATTGTCTCTTAGCCACAAGACAGGTTCTATCTGCTGGCTCGGGGGGAGGAAACCGAGAAGCCAGAGTTGAAATGGACTCTCCTGCGGATGGATCCTAATGTGGGTTTGTGTCCATGGAGATCTTGGAAAGTGGTGGTGGCACCTGGCCCTGAAGGATTCTCCTATCCGGAAGTTTTGACACAGTTCCAGCTTGCTATTTTCCCATGTCGAGACAAGAGTTGCCTCCGGAAACCCCAGCATGCTGGTATTTGAAAACATGCCTCTGAGAAGAGATGCCTGGAAACCAAAGCAATGGATCCGATTACGGCCTAGGGAGCTGTGAGGTTCAATCTACTACCCTGGTGAAATCCAACTACGGTATGAGTGGAGGTAGATGCTCAGCTGTTGTCAGTAGCCCTTGTTTGTCCCGGGCGGCCTACACAATTGGGATGGCTTCAGCGACTGTGGACGTTTCTCCTAATTTGGAGGCGTGTGGTCAAGTGAATGGGCAGAATTCCAGTGGAGTGGGCAGGCACAGACCTGATGTGTGGCTCCAGAGGCCCCAGCCTGGAGGGTGTGTGGGCCAAGACTGTGGGGATAGAAGTCTGAAAACACTAACTCGGCTTACGTTTGGGGACATAAGTATGGCAGGCCCGAACTACAGACCGTGAGGAGAACTCTTCGGGATATGAAGAAAGAGTGTGTGTGAAGCATTTATTCAGGGTTTTGTCTCTGGATTTTGTCTCAACAATGGCCGTGGAATGTCGAGGAGGCCTCATGGGCCATAGATGAGTCTTCCTCTCTGTGGATTTGGCACGAACCCAATTGTTTTCGGTCCATCTTGGCGATGGGAGGAGTCCTTTCAGTTTGGTTACCTCAGGTGTCCCACCAAAAGAGGGATTTCAAAGCAGAGCCCTGGGGAGGGGCGAATGGACAAACCGAACTCTGGTTAGTTCCAGCCACTGAAAGGCCTTCCTTGAGGACAGAACTCACGCTGAGCGTCACAATGTGTATTTATGCCTTCTAGGCGCTCAAGCATGGGCGGGAATCATGGTCCACACTGATGCTCCTACACTGAACGTTGGGCTCCATGCAAACCACATGTATTCTTGCCATGGGGAAGTAGTAGTTCTTATTTTTTCATCTCTTTCACCGCTGGGCCATGATTGGAGTTAAGGTCTAGGTTGTGTAGTCTGAAAACCGAGCTTGGGAAGAGATGATGACTTAAGTCCATGTCAGGTCCGATGTGCTCAGTGTGGTGCCAGCTCGCTGAGTGTTGGTCGGGAGGTTCAGGCCTAGGCTGCATCAGACCACGCATTAGTTTTCAGGGTATATTGTATAATTGGGGGAGAGTCGAGTGCCGTGCAGCTTGAAGAGCTTTAGTTTTCAGGGTATATTGTATAATTGGCGGAGATTCGAGTGCCGTGCAGCTTGATCCTCATTTAGCGTTTCTGGGTAGCCCCAAGGACAACGTTTTTCTTCTGGAGGGCAGGCAGAGTGCTGCTTTGTGGCTCCGGAATTCCCAAACTGGATGCCCTTTGGGCAAGGAGTGTGAGGACGGAAGAATAAGAACACAAGTTAGGCGTAGGTTTCGGGACGAGAGCACGGCAGGCACTCTCTGCAGATCTGTATCGGGACTTCGTGCATCTGAAGTCAGAGAGAGGTTCAGACCTAGGCTCAGGTTGGAGTTTCTGTCCATTATGGCCCTTTCTTGAAGGGAACAGCAGTTCGAGGCCAAGGAGGTTTACCCAGGAGGGGAGTTGGGATATGCTCCAAGCCACAATGATTTTTTCTGATCAACCATTGAGATCTGTTGGATCGCTCCAGGATGTTTCATACGGAACGACAGCAAAGCAGGAATCGAAGGATGGAGCCCTGGGCAGACTGCCTCGATTCTAACTGTCTCCTAGTTAATAGACAGTTTTGATATGCTAGCGCTAGGGAAGCAACGGAGGGCGCTGAGTTGAAATGGACTCTCCTGAAGATGGGTCCTATTGTGGGTTTGTGTGCATGGAGACCTTGGCATGGGGCGGTGGCACACGGACCCTGAATGCTTCTCCTAACCAGAGGTTTTGCGTCATCTCCAAAAGACAAGTTTCCCATGTGGAGATTAGATTTGATCTGATTGGTGCCTCAGGAAAGCCCCACATGCTGATATTGGAAACCAGGCCTCTGATGAGAGATAGCAGGAAACCAAAACAATGGACCCCATTAGGGCCTAGCGCTTTGTCCCGTTCAATCTCGTTCTGTGACGACATCCATCTACAGTATGTGTGGAGATGGATGCTCAGCTGGTTCCAGGCAGCCCTTGTTTGTCCTGGGCGTTCTATACTATTGGGATGGCCTTGGGGACTTTGGAGGTTTCTCCTAGTTTGTATGATTGTGGTCAATGGAAGGGGCAGAATTCCCGTGGAGTTGAGAGGCAAAGACCTGATTGTGGCTCCAGGGTCCCCAGGCTGGAGGGTATGGAAGCCAGGAATGTGGGGAGAGAAGTCTGAAAACACACACTTGGCTTGTTTTGGGGACGAAGGTATGGCGTTCCGATCTACAGACCGTGAGGGGAACTCTTCGGGATATGAAGAAAGAGCGAGTGTGAGGCGCTTATTCAGGCTTTTGTCTCTGGATTTTGTGTCAACGATGGGCGTGGAATGTCGGGGAGGCCTCATGGCCCATGGATGAGTCTTCCTCTCTGTGGATTTGGCCCGATTCCAATTTGGGGGTCAATCTGTGGGATGGGAGGAGTCCTTTCAGTTTGGTTACCTCATTCTAAAGCAGAGCCCTGGGGAGGGGCGAATGGACAACACGAACTATGGTTAAAAATTGGGGCCTAGGGGCATGGCAAGCCCAATATGCCGTCTCTTGGTCCAGCCACTGAGAGACCTTACTTGGGGACTGGGCTCACGCTGAGGGTCACAATGCATATTTGTGACCAACGCGGCCCTCAAGCATGGCGGGGTCAAAGTGCCACACTGCTATCAACTACACCGAACGTTGGGCAACACGCCCACCACAAGATTTCTTGCCATGGGGAAGGATTTCTGATTTCTGCCTCATGTTCAACCCTGGGCAGTGATTGGAGAAAACGTCTAGGTTCTGAAGCCTGAAAAGCGAAGTTGGGAAGAGATGACGACTAAGGCTTTGGCATCTCTCAACTCCCATTGTGGGAAAAATTCCTTGGCCTTGTGATCCAGCACCTCTTCATGAAGAGGGCCATAAGGGACAGAAACTCCAACCTGAGCGTTCGTCAGATCCTCACCTGATTTCAGATGTACGATATCGCGTTTCAGCTCTGCAGAGCGAATTCCATGCCCTCGCCCAGAAACCTAAGGTTGCTGTGTTCTCAGACTTCTGTCCTCAACTCCTGGCCCACAATCCCTCCAGTTTGGCAATTCCAGAACTACAATGCAGCCCTCTGCCTGCCCTCCAGAAGAAAAAACCATGCCTTCTGGGGCTAACCAGAAGACCCAAAGGAGGATCAACCTTTTCGCCACTTGACTGTACCCCAATTCTACAGGATGCCCTGGGCACTCATGCCCTTTCTGTCACAGCCTGAGCCTGGACCTCCAGACCCACACCCAGCCAGCTGGACTCACACTGAACACATCGGACCTGCCAAAGCCTTAGGTCGTCATCTCTTCCCAACTTCGGTTTTCAAGCTTCAGTACCTAGACGTTTTCTCCGATCACTGCCCAGGGTTGAACATGAGGCAGAAATCAGAAATCCTTCCCCATGGCAAGAAATCTTGTTGTTGGCGTGTTTCCCACGTTCAGTGTATTTCATAGCAGTGTCGCCCTTTGACTCCGCCATGCTTGAGGGCCGCGTTGGTCACAAATACGCATTGCGACCCTCAGCGTGAGCCCAGTCCCCAAGTAAGGTCTCTCAGTGGCTGGACCAAGAGACGGCATATTGGGCTTGCCATGCCCCTAGGCCCCAATTTTTAACCATAGATCGTGTTGTCCATTCGCCCCTCCCCAGTGCTCTGCTTTAGAATGAGGTAACCAAACTGAAAGGAGTCCTCCCATCCCACAGATTGACACACAAATTGGGAACGGGCCAAATCCACAGAGAGGAAGACACATCCATGGCCCATGAGGCCTCCCCGACATTCCACGCCCATCGTTGACACAAAATCCAGAGACAAAAGCCTGAATAAGCGCCTCACTCTATCTTTCTTCATATCCCAAAGAGTTCACCTCACGGTCTGTATATCGGGACTGCCATACCTACGTACTCAAAACAGGCCGAGTGTGTGTTTTCAGACGTCTATCCCCGCAGGAGAGTCCATTTCAACTCAGCCCCATCCATTGCTCCACTAGAGCTAGCATATCAAAACTGTCTATTAACTTGGAGACAGTATCGAGGCAGTCTGCCCAGGGTTCCATCCTTCGATCCATGCTTTGCTGTCGTTCCGTATGAAACATCCGGGAGTGATCCAACAGATCTCAGTTGTTGATCAGAAAAAATCCTTGTGGCTTGGAGCATATCCCAACTACCCTCCTGGGTAAACCTCCATGGCCTCGAGATGCTGCCCCCTTCAAGAAAGGGCCATTATGGACAGAAACTCCAACCTGAGCCTAGGTCTGAACCTCTCCCTGACTTCAGATGCACGAAGTCCCGATTCAGATCTGCAGAGAGTGCCTGCCGTGCCCTCGTTCCGAAACCTACGCCTAACTTGTGCTCTTATTCTTTCGTCCTCACACTCCTTGCCCAAAGGGCATCCAGTTTGGGAATTCCGGAGCCACAAAGCAGCACTCTGCCTGCCCTCCAGAAGAAAAACATTGCCCTTTGGGCTACCCAGAAACAGTAAATGAGGATCAAGCTGCACGGCACTCGACTGTCCCCCAATTATACAATATACCCTGAAAACTAATGCCTGGTCTGACGCAGCCTAGGCCTGAACCTCCCGACCAACACTCAGCGAGCTGGCTCCACACTGAGCACGTCGGACCAGACATGGACTTAAGTCCTCATCTCTTCCCAAGTTCAGTTTTCAGACTACACAACCTAGACCTTAACTCCAATCATGGCCCAGCGGTGTAAGAGATGAAAAAATCAGAACTACTACTTCCCCATGGCAAGAATACATGTGGTTGGCATGGAGCCCAACGTTCAGTGTAGGAGCATCAGTGTGGACCATGATTCCCGCCCATGCTTGAGCACCTAGAATGCATAAACACACATTGTGACCCTCAGCGTGAGTTCTGTCCTCAAGGAAGGCCTCTCAGTGGCTGGAACTAACCATAGTTCGGTTTGTCCGTTCGTCCCTCCCCAGGGCTCTGCTTTGAAATCCCTCTTTTGGTGGGACACCTGAGGTAACCAAACTGAAAAGACTCCTCCCATCCCCAAGATGGACCCAAAAAGAATTGGGTTCGTTGCAAATCCACAGAGAGGAAGAATTGTCCATGGCCCATGAGGCCTCCTCTACATTCCACGGCCATTGTTGATACGAAATCCAGAGACAAAACCCTGAATAAATGCCTCACACTCCCTCTTTCTTCATATCCCGAAGAGTTCTCCTCACGGTCTGTAGATCGGGCCTGCCATACTTATGTCCCCAAACGTAAGCTGAGTTAGTGTTTTCAGACTTCTATCCCCACAGTCTTGGCCCACACACCCTCCAGGCTGGGGCCTCTGGAGCCACACATCAGGTCTGTGCCTGCCCACTCCACTGGAATTCTGCCCATTCACTTGACCACACGCCTCCAAATTAGGAGAAACGTCCACAGTCGCTGAAGCCATCCCAATTGTGTAGGCCGCCCGGGACAAACAAGGGCTACTGACAACAGCTGAGCATCTAACTCCACTCATACCATAGTTGGATGTCACCAGGGTAGTAGATTGAACCTCACAGGTCCCTAGGCCGTAATCGGATCCATTGCTTTGGTTTCCAGGCATCTCTTCTCAGAGGCATGTTTTCAAATACCAGCATGCTGGGGTTTCCGGAGGCAACTCTTGTCTCGACATGGGAAAATAGCAGGCTGGAACTGTGTCAAAACTTCTGGATAGGAGAATCCTTCAGGGCCAGGTGCCACCACCCCTTTCCAAAATCTCCATGGACACAAACCCACATTAGGATCCATCCGCAGGAGAGTCCATTTCAACCCTGGCTTCTCGGTTTTCTCCCCCCGAGCCAGCAGATAGAACCTGTCTTGTCGGTAGGAGACAATTGAGATGCGAGGCGGGTTGCCCAGGGCTCCGCCCTTAGAACCCTGCTCTGGCGTCGTTCCATATGGAACGTCCTGGACCCATTCAAAAGGTCTCAAATGTCCTGCAGAAGGAATCCTTGCGTTTTGGAGCATCTCACAACTCCCAACGTGGGAAAACCGTGATGGCTTTCTGAAGCCCCCACCCCCTTTCTGAAGGGGAAATCATGGACAGGAACTCCAACCTGAGCCAAAGTCTGATCCTCGCCCTGAATTCAGATGCACGACATCTCGATTCAGCTCTGCAGAGTGTGCCGGCCTTGCCCTCGCCCTTAAACCTATGTGAAACTTCTGTTCTCCAACGTCCGTCCTCACACTCCTGGCCCCCAAGACCTCACGTTTGGCAATTCTGGACCCACAAGGCAGCACTCTGCCTGCCCTCCAGATAAAAAACAAAATGTTGCCCTATGGAGCTTCCCAGACACCCGAAATGAGGATAGACCTACACGGCACCCTTCTGTAAACAAATTATATCGACAAATCTGGGCACTAAGACACTGTCTGACACAGCCTGAGCCTGGACTTCCTGACCAACACCCAGACAGCTGACCGCACACTGAGCACAACAGACCCGCCATGGCCTTAGCACGTCATCGATTCCCAACCTAGCCTCTCAGGCTTCAGAACATAGACCTTAACTCCACACCCTGCCAGGGGTGAATGTGATGCAGAAATCAGAACACCTCCTTCCCTATGGCAAGAAACCTTGTGGTTGGCATGTTGTCCCACGTTCAGTGTAGTTGAAACCAGCGTTCACCATGAGGCCCCGCCCATGCTTGAGTACGAAGAGGGCACAAACACGCATTGTGACCCTCAGCGTGAGTCCTGTCCTCTAGTAAGTCCTCTCAGTGGCTGGATCATTAGACGTCATAATGGGCTTGCCACGCCCCTAGGCCCCAAGTTTTAACCAGCTTTCTGGTGGTCCAGTCGCCCCTCCCCAGGGCTCTGCTCTGGAAACTCTCTTTTGGTGGGACACCTGAGGTAAAAACAAACAAACAAAAAAAACGGATTTCTCCCATCCCAAAGAATAATCCCATAATCTTGGGATCGGGCCAAATGCCCAGAGCGGAAGACTCGTCCATGGCCCATGAGGCTACCAGGACATTCCACGGCCATCAGTGACACAATATCCAGAGACAAATTCTCGAGCAATCGACTCACACTCGCCCCCTTGTTCATATCCTGAAGAGTTCTCCTCACGGTCGGTAGATCAGTCCTGCAATACCTACGACCCGAAACCTAAACCGAGTTTGTGTTTTCAGACAACTGTCCCCACAGCCCTGGCCCACAAAATCTACAGGCACAGGTGCTTGGAGCCAAACCTGAGGACTGTACCTGGAAATTCTGCCCATTCCATTGGCCACAAACCTAGAATTAGAATGATAAACCTCCAAAGTGCCCGGGGCCATCCCAATAGTGTTGACTGCCCAGGAAAAACAAGGGAGGTCTGAAACCAGCTGAGCATCTACCTGCACTTAGAACCGTGGACAGATGTCCCCAGAGGTAAATTGGAATGAGCAGGCCCCTAGATCCTGATGGGATCCATTGCTTTGTTGTCCAGGCATCTCTCCTCAGAGGCCTGGATTCCAATAGCAGCATATGGCTGTTTCTTGAGGCACCCATCAGAACAAATCCCGTTTCCACGTGGGAATCTTGCACGGTGGAGCTGTGTCAAAGCCTCTGGTTAGGAGAACCCTTCAGGGACCCTGTGCCACTGCCTCATTCCAAGTTCTCCATGGACATAAACCCACATTAGGACCCATCCACAAGAGAGTCCATTTCAACTCAAACCTCTCAGTTTCTCCCCCAATCCAGAAGATCTAACCTGTCTTGTCACTAGGACACAAGAGGAATGAGAGTCGGGCTTCCC
Organism: Mustela lutreola; assembly: GCF_030435805.1. NCBI lineage: Eukaryota > Metazoa > Chordata > Mammalia > Carnivora > Mustelidae > Mustela > Mustela lutreola. The sequence continues at coordinate 1,442,380 of NC_081307.1, forward strand.
AGCCATCCATCTTTAGAACCCTACTCGGAATCGATCCGTATGGGAAGTCCCGGAGCCAACCAACAGGTCTCAATCGTCCTGCAGAAGAATCTTTTTGGTATGGAGCATCTCAAAACTCCCATTGTGGGAAAAAATTCCATGGCCTCGTGATCCACCACCTCTTCATGAGAGGGCCGTAAGGGACAGAAACTCCAACCTGAGCGTTCGTCAGATCCTCACCTCATTTCAGATGAACGAGATCTCGTTTCAGCTCTGCAGAGCGTACCTGCCATGCCGTCGCCCAGAAACCTAAGGCTGCTTGTTTTCACAGACTTCTGTCCTCAACTCCTGGCCCACAATCCCTCCAGTTTGGCAATTCCAGAACTACAATAAACCCTCTGCCTGCCCTCCAGAAGAAAAAACATTGCCCTCTGGGGCTAACCAGAAACCCCAAATGAGGATCAACCTTTTCGCCACTTGACTGTACCCCAATTCTACAGGATGCCCTGGGCACTCATGCCCTTTCTGTCACAGCCTGAGCCTGGACCTCCAGACCCACACCCAGCCAGCTGACTCACACTGAACACATCAGACCTGCCAAAGCCTTAGGTCGTCATCTCTTCCCAACTTCGGTTTTCAGGCTTCAGAACCTAGACGTTTTCTCCGATCACTGCCCAGGGTTGAAAATGAGGCAGAAATCAGAAATCCTTCCCCATGGCAAGAAACCTTGTGGTGGGCGTGTTGCCCAACGTTCAGTGCATTGATAGCAGTGTGGCCCTTTGACCCCGCAGTGCTTGACGGCCGCTTTGGTCACAAATATGCATTGTGACCCTCAGCGTGAGCCCAGTGCCCAAGTAAGGTCTCTCAGTGGCTGGACCAAGAGACGGCATATTGGGCTTGCCATGCCCCTAGGCCCCAATTTTTAACCATAGTTCGTGTTGTCCATTCGCCCCTCCCCAGGGCTCTGCTTTAGAATGAGGTAACCAAACTGAAAGGACTCCTCCCATCCCACAGATTGACCCCCAAATTGGAATCGGGCCAAATCCACAGAGAGGAAGACTCATCCATGGGCCATGAGGCCTCCCCGACATTCCACGCCCATCGTTGACACAAAATCCAGAGACAAAAGCCTGAATAAGCGCCTCACACTCGCTCTTTCTTCATATCCCGAAGAGTTCCCCTCACGGTCTGTAGATCGGGACTGCCAAACCTATGTCCCCAAAACAGGCCGAGTGTTTGTTTTCAGAATTCTATCCCCACATTTCTGGCTTCCATACCCTTCATCCTGAGGACCCTGGAGCCACACATCATATCTGTGCCTATCAACTCTATGGGAATTCTGCCCCTTCCATTGACCACAATCATACAAATTAGGAGAAACCTCCAAAGTCCACAAGCCCATCCCAATAGTATAGAACGCCCATGACAAACAAGGGCTGCCTGGAACCAGCTGAGCATCCATCTCCACACATACTGTAGATGGATGTCCCCAGAGAAGGACATTGAACGGGACAGGGCCCTAGGCCCTAATGGGGTCCATTGTTTTGGTTTCCTGCTATCTCTCATCTGAGGCCTGGTTTCCAATATCAGCATGTGGGGCTTTCCTGAGGCACCAATCAGATCAAATCTAGTCTCCACATGGGAAACTTGTCTTTTGGTGATGACGCAAAATCTCTGGTTCGAGAAGCATTCAGGGTCCGTGTGCCACCGCCCCGTACCAAGGTCTCCATGCACACAAAACCACATTAGGACCCATCCGCAGGAGAGTCCATTTCAACTCAGCCCCCTCCATTGCTCCCCAGAGCTAGCATATCAAAAATGTCTATTAACCAGGAGACTGTTAGAATCGAGGCAGTCTGCCCAGGGTTCCATCCTTCGCTCCCTGCTTTGCTGTCCTTCCGTATGAAACATCCTAGAGCGATCCAACAGATCTCAATTGTTGAACAGAAAAAATCCTTGTGGCTTGGAGCATATCCCAACTCCCCTCCTGGGTAAACTTCCATGGCCTCGAGATGCAGCCCCCTGAAAGAAAGGGCCATAATGGACAGAAACTCCAACCTGAGCCTACGTCTGAACCTATCCCTGACTTCAGATGCACGAAGTCCCGATTCATATCTGCAGAGAGTGCCTGCCGTACCCTCGTCCCGAAACCTACGCCTAACATGTGTTCTTATTCTTCCGTACTCACACTCCTTGCCCAAAGGGCATCCAGTTTGGGAACTCCGGAGCCACAAAGCAGCACTCTGCCTGCCCTCAAGAAAAAAACGTTGCCCTTGGGGCTACCCAGAAACGCTAAATGAGGATCAAGCTGCACGGCACTCGACTCTCCCCCCATTAATTATGCAATATACCCTGAAAACTAATGCCTGGTCTGACGCAGCCTAGGCCTGAACCTCCCGACCAACACTCAGCGAGCTGGCTCCACACTGAGCACGTCGGACCAGACATGGACTTAAGTCCTCATCTCTTCCCAAGCACGGTATAAAGACTACAAAACCTAGACCTTAACTCCAATCACGGCCCAGCGGTGAAAGAGATGAAAAAATCAGAACTACTACTTCCCCATGGCAAGAATACATGTGGTTGGCATGGAGCCCAACGTTCAGTGTAGGAGCATCAGTGTGGACCATGATTCCCGCCCATGCTTGAGCACCTAGAATGCATAAACACACATTGTGACCCTCAGCGTGAGTTCTGTCCTCAAGGAAGGCCTCTCAGTGGCTGGAACTAACCATAGTTCGGTTTGTCCGTTCGTCCCTCCCCAGGGCTCTGCTTTGAAATCCCTCTTTTGGTGGGACACCTGAGGTAACCAAACTGAAAAGACTCCTCCCATCCCCAAGATGGACCCAAAAAGAATTGGGTTCGTTGCAAATCCACAGAGAGGAAGAATTGTCCATGGCCCATGAGGCCTCCTCTACATTCCACGGCCATTGTTGATACGAAATCCAGAGACAAAACCCTGAATAAATGCCTCACACTCCCTCTTTCTTCATATCCCGAAGAGTTCTCCTCACGGTCTGTAGATCGGGCCTGCCATACTTATGTCCCCAAACGTAAGCTGAGTTAGTGTTTTCAGACTTCTATCCCCACAGTCTTGGCCCACACACCCTCCAGGCTGGGGCCTCTGGAGCCACACATCAGGTCTGTGCCTGCCCACTCCACTGGAATTCTGCCCATTCACTTGACCACACGCCTCCAAATTAGGAGAAACGTCCACAGTCGCTGAAGCCATCCCAATTGTGTAGGCCGCCCGGGACAAACAAGGGCTACTGACAACAGCTGAGCATCTAACTCCACTCATACCATAGTTGGATGTCACCAGGGTAGTAGATTGAACCTCACAGGTCCCTAGGCCGTAATCGGATCCATTGCTTTGGTTTCCAGGCATCTCTTCTCAGAGGCATGTTTTCAAATACCAGCATGCTGGGGTTTCCGGAGGCAACTCTTGTCTCGACATGGGAAAATAGCAGGCTGGAACTGTGTCAAAACTTCTGGATAGGAGAATCCTTCAGGGCCAGGTGCCACCACCCCTTTCCAAAATCTCCATGGACACAAACCCACATTAGGATCCATCCGCAGGAGAGTCCATTTCAACCCTGGCTTCTCGGTTTTCTCCCCCCGAGCCAGCAGATAGAACCTGTCTTGTCGCTAGGAGACAATTGAGATGCGAGGCGGGTTGCCCAGGGCTCCGCCCTTAGAACCCTGCTCTGGCGTCGTTCCATATGGAACGTCCTGGACCCATTCAAAAGGTCTCAAATGTCCTGCAGAAGGAATCCTTGCGTTTTGGAGCATCTCACAACTCCCAACGTGGGAAAACCGTGATGGCTTTCTGAAGCCCCCACCCCCTTTCTGAAGGGGAAATCATGGACAGGAACTCCAACCTGAGCCAAAGTCTGATCCTCGCCCTGAATTCAGATGCACGACATCTCGATTCAGCTCTGCAGAGTGTGCCGGCCTTGCCCTCGCCCTTAAACCTATGTGAAACTTCTGTTCTCCAACGTCCGTCCTCACACTCCTGGCCCCCAAGACCTCACGTTTGGCAATTCTGGACCCACAAGGCAGCACTCTGCCTGCCCTCCAGATAAAAAACAAAATGTTGCCCTATGGAGCTTCCCAGACACCCGAAATGAGGATAGACCTACACGGCACCCTTCTGTAAACAAATTATATCGACAAATCTGGGCACTAATACACTGTCTGACACAGCCTGAGCCTGGACTTCCTGACCAACACCCAGACAGCTGACCGCACACTGAGCACAACAGACCCGCCATGGCCTTAGCACGTCATCGATTCCCAACCTAGCCTCTCAGGCTTCAGAACATAGACCTTAACTCCACACCCTGCCAGGGGTGAATGTGATGCAGAAATCAGAACACCTCCTTCCCTATGGCAAGAAACCTTGTGGTTGGCATGTTGTCCCACGTTCAGTGTAGTTGAAACCAGCGTTCACCATGAGGCCCCGCCCATGCTTGAGTACGAAGAGGGCACAAACACGCATTGTGACCCTCAGCGTGAGTCCTGTCCTCTAGTAAGTCCTCTCAGTGGCTGGATCATTAGACGTCATAATGGGCTTGCCACGCCCCTAGGCCCCAAGTTTTAACCAGCTTTCTGGTGGTCCAGTCGCCCCTCCCCAGGGCTCTGCTCTGGAAACTCTCTTTTGGTGGGACACCTGAGGTAAAAACAAACAAACAAAAAAAACGGATTTCTCCCATCCCAAAGAATAATCCCATAATCTTGGGATCGGGCCAAATGCCCAGAGCGGAAGACTCGTCCATGGCCCATGAGGCTACCAGGACATTCCACGGCCATCAGTGACACAATATCCAGAGACAAATTCTCGAGCAATCGACTCACACTCGCCCCCTTGTTCATATCCTGAAGAGTTCTCCTCACGGTCGGTAGATCAGTCCTGCAATACCTACGACCCGAAACCTAAACCGAGTTTGTGTTTTCAGACAACTGTCCCCACAGCCCTGGCCCACAAAATCTACAGGCACAGGTGCTTGGAGCCAAACCTGAGGACTGTACCTGGAAATTCTGCCCATTCCATTGGCCACAAACCTAGAATTAGAATGATAAACCTCCAAAGTGCCCGGGGCCATCCCAATAGTGTTGACTGCCCAGGAAAAACAAGGGAGGTCTGAAACCAGCTGAGCATCTACCTGCACTTAGAACCGTGGACAGATGTCCCCAGAGGTAAATTGGAATGAGCAGGCCCCTAGATCCTGATGGGATCCATTGCTTTGTTGTCCAGGCATCTCTCCTCAGAGGCCTGGATTCCAATAGCAGCATATGGCTGTTTCTTGAGGCACCCATCAGAACAAATCCCGTTTCCACGTGGGAATCTTGCACGGTGGAGCTGTGTCAAAGCCTCTGGTTAGGAGAACCCTTCAGGGACCCTGTGCCACTGCCTCATTCCAAGTTCTCCATGGACATAAACCCACATTAGGACCCATCCACAAGAGAGTCCATTTCAACTCAAACCTCTCAGTTTCTCCCCCAATCCAGAAGATCTAACCTGTCTTGTCACTAGGACACAAGAGGAATGAGAGTCGGGCTTCCCAGCCATCCATCTTTAGAACCCTACTCGGAATCGATCCGTATGGGAAGTCCCGGAGCCAACCAACAGGTCTCAATCGTCCTGCAGAAGAATCTTTTTGGTATGGAGCATCTCAAAACTCCCATTGTGGGAAAAAATTCCATGGCCTCGTGATCCACCACCTCTTCATGAGAGGGCCGTAAGGGACAGAAACTCCAACCTGAGCGTTCGTCAGATCCTCACCTCATTTCAGATGAACGAGATCTCGTTTCAGCTCTGCAGAGCGTACCTGCCATGCCGTCGCCCAGAAACCTAAGGCTGCTTGTTTTCACAGACTTCTGTCCTCAACTCCTGGCCCACAATCCCTCCAGTTTGGCAATTCCAGAACTACAATAAACCCTCTGCCTGCCCTCCAGAAGAAAAAACATTGCCCTCTGGGGCTAACCAGAAACCCCAAATGAGGATCAACCTTTTCGCCACTTGACTGTACCCCAATTCTACAGGATGCCCTGGGCACTCATGCCCTTTCTGTCACAGCCTGAGCCTGGACCTCCAGACCCACACCCAGCCAGCTGACTCACACTGAACACATCAGACCTGCCAAAGCCTTAGGTCGTCATCTCTTCCCAACTTCGGTTTTCAGGCTTCAGAACCTAGACGTTTTCTCCGATCACTGCCCAGGGTTGAAAATGAGGCAGAAATCAGAAATCCTTCCCCATGGCAAGAAACCTTGTGGTGGGCGTGTTGCCCAACGTTCAGTGCATTGATAGCAGTGTGGCCCTTTGACCCCGCAGTGCTTGACGGCCGCTTTGGTCACAAATATGCATTGTGACCCTCAGCGTGAGCCCAGTGCCCAAGTAAGGTCTCTCAGTGGCTGGACCAAGAGACGGCATATTGGGCTTGCCATGCCCCTAGGCCCCAATTTTTAACCATAGTTCGTGTTGTCCATTCGCCCCTCCCCAGGGCTCTGCTTTAGAATGAGGTAACCAAACTGAAAGGACTCCTCCCATCCCACAGATTGACCCCCAAATTGGAATCGGGCCAAATCCACAGAGAGGAAGACTCATCCATGGGCCATGAGGCCTCCCCGACATTCCACGCCCATCGTTGACACAAAATCCAGAGACAAAAGCCTGAATAAGCGCCTCACACTCGCTCTTTCTTCATATCCCGAAGAGTTCCCCTCACGGTCTGTAGATCGGGACTGCCAAACCTATGTCCCCAAAACAGGCCGAGTGTTTGTTTTCAGAATTCTATCCCCACATTTCTGGCTTCCATACCCTTCATCCTGAGGACCCTGGAGCCACACATCATATCTGTGCCTATCAACTCTATGGGAATTCTGCCCCTTCCATTGACCACAATCATACAAACTAGGAGAAACCTCCAAAGTCCACAAGCCCATCCCAATAGTATAGAACGCCCATGACAAACAAGGGCTGCCTGGAACCAGCTGAGCATCCATCTCCACACATACTGTAGATGGATGTCCCCAGAGAAGGACATTGAACGGGACAGGGCCCTAGGCCCTAATGGGGTCCATTGTTTTGGTTTCCTGCTATCTCTCATCTGAGGCCTGGTTTCCAATATCAGCATGTGGGGCTTTCCTGAGGCACCAATCAGATCAAATCTAGTCTCCACATGGGAAACTTGTCTTTTGGTGATGACGCAAAATCTCTGGTTCGAGAAGCATTCAGGGTCCGTGTGCCACCGCCCCGTACCAAGGTCTCCATGCACACAAAACCACATTAGGACCCATCCGCAGGAGAGTCCATTTCAACTCAGCCCCCTCCATTGCTCCCCAGAGCTAGCATATCAAAAATGTCTATTAACCAGGAGACTGTTAGAATCGAGGCAGTCTGCCCAGGGTTCCATCCTTCGCTCCCTGCTTTGCTGTCCTTCCGTATGAAACATCCTAGAGCGATCCAACAGATCTCAATTGTTGAACAGAAAAAATCCTTGTGGCTTGGAGCATATCCCAACTCCCCTCCTGGGTAAACTTCCATGGCCTCGAGATGCAGCCCCCTGAAAGAAAGGGCCATAATGGACAGAAACTCCAACCTGAGCCTACGTCTGAACCTATCCCTGACTTCAGATGCACGAAGTCCCGATTCATATCTGCAGAGAGTGCCTGCCGTACCCTCGTCCCGAAACCTACGCCTAACATGTGTTCTTATTCTTCCGTACTCACACTCCTTGCCCAAAGGGCATCCAGTTTGGGAACTCCGGAGCCACAAAGCAGCACTCTGCCTGCCCTCAAGAAAAAAACGTTGCCCTTGGGGCTACCCAGAAACGCTAAATGAGGATCAAGCTGCACGGCACTCGACTCTCCCCCCATTAATTATGCAATATACCCTGAAAACTAATGCCTGGTCTGACGCAGCCTAGGCCTGAACCTCCCGACCAACACTCAGCGAGCTGGCTCCACACTGAGCACGTCGGACCAGACATGGACTTAAGTCCTCATCTCTTCCCAAGCACGGTATAAAGACTACAAAACCTAGACCTTAACTCCAATCACGGCCCAGCGGTGAAAGAGATGAAAAAATCAGAACTACTACTTCCCCATGGCAAGAATACATGTGGTTGGCATGGAGCCCAACGTTCAGTGTAGGAGCATCAGTGTGGACCATGATTCCCGCCCATGCTTGAGCACCTAGAATGCATAAACACACATTGTGACCCTCAGCGTGAGTTCTGTCCTCAAGGAAGGCCTCTCAGTGGCTGGAACTAACCATAGTTCGGTTTGTCCGTTCGTCCCTCCCCAGGGCTCTGCTTTGAAATCCCTCTTTTGGTGGGACACCTGAGGTAACCAAACTGAAAAGACTCCTCCCATCCCCAAGATGGACCCAAAAAGAATTGGGTTCGTTGCAAATCCACAGAGAGGAAGAATTGTCCATGGCCCATGAGGCCTCCTCTACATTCCACGGCCATTGTTGATACGAAATCCAGAGACAAAACCCTGAATAAATGCCTCACACTCCCTCTTTCTTCATATCCCGAAGAGTTCTCCTCACGGTCTGTAGATCGGGCCTGCCATACTTATGTCCCCAAACGTAAGCTGAGTTAGTGTTTTCAGACTTCTATCCCCACAGTCTTGGCCCACACACCCTCCAGGCTGGGGCCTCTGGAGCCACACATCAGGTCTGTGCCTGCCCACTCCACTGGAATTCTGCCCATTCACTTGACCACACGCCTCCAAATTAGGAGAAACGTCCACAGTCGCTGAAGCCATCCCAATTGTGTAGGCCGCCCGGGACAAACAAGGGCTACTGACAACAGCTGAGCATCTAACTCCACTCATACCATAGTTGGATGTCACCAGGGTAGTAGATTGAACCTCACAGGTCCCTAGGCCGTAATCGGATCCATTGCTTTGGTTTCCAGGCATCTCTTCTCAGAGGCATGTTTTCAAATACCAGCATGCTGGGGTTTCCGGAGGCAACTCTTGTCTCGACATGGGAAAATAGCAGGCTGGAACTGTGTCAAAACTTCCGGATAGGAGAATCCTTCAGGGCCAGGTGCCACCACCCCTTTCCAAAATCTCCATGGACACAAACCCACATTAGGATCCATCCGCAGGAGAGTCCATTTCAACTCTGGCTTCTCGGTTTTCTCCCCCCGAGCCAGCAGATAGAACCTGTCTTGTCGCTAGGAGACAATTGAGATGCGAGGCGGGTTGCCCAGGGCTCCGCCCTTAGAACCCTGCTCTGGCGTCGTTCCATATGGAACGTCCTGGACCCATTCAAAAGGTCTCAAATGTCCTGCAGAAGGAATCCTTGCGTTTTGGAGCATCTCACAACTCCCAACGTGGGAAAACCGTGATGGCTTTCTGAAGCCCCCACCCCCTTTCTGAAGGGGAAATCATGGACAGGAACTCCAACCTGAGCCAAAGTCTGATCCTCGCCCTGAATTCAGATGCACGACATCTCGATTCAGCTCTGCAGAGTGTGCCGGCCTTGCCCTCGCCCTTAAACCTATGTGAAACTTCTGTTCTCCAACGTCCGTCCTCACACTCCTGGCCCCCAAGACCTCACGTTTGGCAATTCTGGACCCACAAGGCAGCACTCTGCCTGCCCTCCAGATAAAAAACAAAATGTTGCCCTATGGAGCTTCCCAGACACCCGAAATGAGGATAGACCTACACGGCACCCTTCTGTAAACAAATTATATCGACAAATCTGGGCACTAATACACTGTCTGACACAGCCTGAGCCTGGACTTCCTGACCAACACCCAGACAGCTGACCGCACACTGAGCACAACAGACCCGCCATGGCCTTAGCACGTCATCGATTCCCAACCTAGCCTCTCAGGCTTCAGAACATAGACCTTAACTCCACACCCTGCCAGGGGTGAATGTGATGCAGAAATCAGAACACCTCCTTCCCTATGGCAAGAAACCTTGTGGTTGGCATGTTGTCCCACGTTCAGTGTAGTTGAAACCAGCGTTCACCATGAGGCCCCGCCCATGCTTGAGTACGAAGAGGGCACAAACACGCATTGTGACCCTCAGCGTGAGTCCTGTCCTCTAGTAAGTCCTCTCAGTGGCTGGATCATTAGACGTCATAATGGGCTTGCCACGCCCCTAGGCCCCAAGTTTTAACCAGCTTTCTGGTGGTCCAGTCGCCCCTCCCCAGGGCTCTGCTCTGGAAACTCTCTTTTGGTGGGACACCTGAGGTAAAAACAAACAAACAAAAAAAACGGATTTCTCCCATCCCAAAGAATAATCCCATAATCTTGGGATCGGGCCAAATGCCCAGAGCGGAAGACTCGTCCATGGCCCATGAGGCTACCAGGACATTCCACGGCCATCAGTGACACAATATCCAGAGACAAATTCTCGAGCAATCGACTCACACTCGCCCCCTTGTTCATATCCTGAAGAGTTCTCCTCACGGTCGGTAGATCAGTCCTGCAATACCTACGACCCGAAACCTAAACCGAGTTTGTGTTTTCAGACAACTGTCCCCACAGCCCTGGCCCACAAAATCTACAGGCACAGGTGCTTGGAGCCAAACCTGAGGACTGTACCTGGAAATTCTGCCCATTCCATTGGCCACAAACCTAGAATTAGAATGATAAACCTCCAAAGTGCCCGGGGCCATCCCAATAGTGTTGACTGCCCAGGAAAAACAAGGGAGGTCTGAAACCAGCTGAGCATCTACCTGCACTTAGAACCGTGGACAGATGTCCCCAGAGGTAAATTGGAATGAGCAGGCCCCTAGATCCTGATGGGATCCATTGCTTTGTTGTCCAGGCATCTCTCCTCAGAGGCCTGGATTCCAATAGCAGCATATGGCTGTTTCTTGAGGCACCCATCAGAACAAATCCCGTTTCCACGTGGGAATCTTGCACGGTGGAGCTGTGTCAAAGCCTCTGGTTAGGAGAACCCTTCAGGGACCCTGTGCCACTGCCTCATTCCAAGTTCTCCATGGACATAAACCCACATTAGGACCCATCCACAAGAGAGTCCATTTCAACTCAAACCTCTCAGTTTCTCCCCCAATCCAGAAGATCTAACCTGTCTTGTCACTAGGACACAAGAGGAATGAGAGTCGGGCTTCCCAGCCATCCATCTTTAGAACCCTACTCGGAATCGATCCGTATGGGAAGTCCCGGAGCCAACCAACAGGTCTCAATCGTCCTGCAGAAGAATCTTTTTGGTATGGAGCATCTCAAAACTCCCATTGTGGGAAAAAATTCCATGGCCTCGTGATCCACCACCTCTTCATGAGAGGGCCGTAAGGGACAGAAACTCCAACCTGAGCGTTCGTCAGATCCTCACCTCATTTCAGATGAACGAGATCTCGTTTCAGCTCTGCAGAGCGTACCTGCCATGCCGTCGCCCAGAAACCTAAGGCTGCTTGTTTTCACAGACTTCTGTCCTCAACTCCTGGCCCACAATCCCTCCAGTTTGGCAATTCCAGAACTACAATAAACCCTCTGCCTGCCCTCCAGAAGAAAAAACATTGCCCTCTGGGGCTAACCAGAAACCCCAAATGAGGATCAACCTTTTCGCCACTTGACTGTACCCCAATTCTACAGGATGCCCTGGGCACTCATGCCCTTTCTGTCACAGCCTGAGCCTGGACCTCCAGACCCACACCCAGCCAGCTGACTCACACTGAACACATCAGACCTGCCAAAGCCTTAGGTCGTCATCTCTTCCCAACTTCGGTTTTCAGGCTTCAGAACCTAGACGTTTTCTCCGATCACTGCCCAGGGTTGAAAATGAGGCAGAAATCAGAAATCCTTCCCCATGGCAAGAAACCTTGTGGTGGGCGTGTTGCCCAACGTTCAGTGCATTGATAGCAGTGTGGCCCTTTGACCCCGCAGTGCTTGACGGCCGCTTTGGTCACAAATATGCATTGTGACCCTCAGCGTGAGCCCAGTGCCCAAGTAAGGTCTCTCAGTGGCTGGACCAAGAGACGGCATATTGGGCTTGCCATGCCCCTAGGCCCCAATTTTTAACCATAGTTCGTGTTGTCCATTCGCCCCTCCCCAGGGCTCTGCTTTAGAATGAGGTAACCAAACTGAAAGGACTCCTCCCATCCCACAGATTGACCCCCAAATTGGAATCGGGCCAAATCCACAGAGAGGAAGACTCATCCATGGGCCATGAGGCCTCCCCGACATTCCACGCCCATCGTTGACACAAAATCCAGAGACAAAAGCCTGAATAAGCGCCTCACACTCGCTCTTTCTTCATATCCCGAAGAGTTCCCCTCACGGTCTGTAGATCGGGACTGCCAAACCTATGTCCCCAAAACAGGCCGAGTGTTTGTTTTCAGAATTCTATCCCCACATTTCTGGCTTCCATACCCTTCATCCTGAGGACCCTGGAGCCACACATCATATCTGTGCCTATCAACTCTATGGGAATTCTGCCCCTTCCATTGACCACAATCATACAAACTAGGAGAAACCTCCAAAGTCCACAAGCCCATCCCAATAGTATAGAACGCCCATGACAAACAAGGGCTGCCTGGAACCAGCTGAGCATCCATCTCCACACATACTGTAGATGGATGTCCCCAGAGAAGGACATTGAACGGGACAGGGCCCTAGGCCCTAATGGGGTCCATTGTTTTGGTTTCCTGCTATCTCTCATCTGAGGCCTGGTTTCCAATATCAGCATGTGGGACTTTCCTGAGGCACCAATCAGATCAAATCTAGTCTCCACATGGGAAACTTGTCTTTTGGTGATGACGCAAAATCTCTGGTTCGAGAAGCATTCAGGGTCCGTGTGCCACCGCCCCGTACCAAGGTCTCCATGCACACAAAACCACATTAGGACCCATCCGCAGGAGAGTCCATTTCAACTCAGCCCCCTCCATTGCTCCCCAGAGCTAGCATATCAAAAATGTCTATTAACCAGGAGACTGTTAGAATCGAGGCAGTCTGCCCAGGGTTCCATCCTTCGCTCCCTGCTTTGCTGTCCTTCCGTATGAAACATCCTAGAGCGATCCAACAGATCTCAATTGTTGAACAGAAAAAATCCTTGTGGCTTGGAGCATATCCCAACTCCCCTCCTGGGTAAACTTCCATGGCCTCGAGATGCAGCCCCCTGAAAGAAAGGGCCATAATGGACAGAAACTCCAACCTGAGCCTACGTCTGAACCTATCCCTGACTTCAGATGCACGAAGTCCCGATTCATATCTGCAGAGAGTGCCTGCCGTACCCTCGTCCCGAAACCTACGCCTAACATGTGTTCTTATTCTTCCGTACTCACACTCCTTGCCCAAAGGGCATCCAGTTTGGGAACTCCGGAGCCACAAAGCAGCACTCTGCCTGCCCTCAAGAAAAAAACGTTGCCCTTGGGGCTACCCAGAAACGCTAAATGAGGATCAAGCTGCACGGCACTCGACTCTCCCCCCATTAATTATGCAATATACCCTGAAAACTAATGCCTGGTCTGACGCAGCCTAGGCCTGAACCTCCCGACCAACACTCAGCGAGCTGGCTCCACACTGAGCACGTCGGACCAGACATGGACTTAAGTCCTCATCTCTTCCCAAGCACGGTATAAAGACTACAAAACCTAGACCTTAACTCCAATCACGGCCCAGCGGTGAAAGAGATGAAAAAATCAGAACTACTACTTCCCCATGGCAAGAATACATGTGGTTGGCATGGAGCCCAACGTTCAGTGTAGGAGCATCAGTGTGGACCATGATTCCCGCCCATGCTTGAGCACCTAGAATGCATAAACACACATTGTGACCCTCAGCGTGAGTTCTGTCCTCAAGGAAGGCCTCTCAGTGGCTGGAACTAACCATAGTTCGGTTTGTCCGTTCGTCCCTCCCCAGGGCTCTGCTTTGAAATCCCTCTTTTGGTGGGACACCTGAGGTAACCAAACTGAAAAGACTCCTCCCATCCCCAAGATGGACCCAAAAAGAATTGGGTTCGTTGCAAATCCACAGAGAGGAAGAATTGTCCATGGCCCATGAGGCCTCCTCTACATTCCACGGCCATTGTTGACACGAAATCCAGAGACAGAAGCCTGAATAAATGCCTCACACTCACTCTTTCTTCATATCCCGAAGAGTTCTCCTCACGGTCTGTAGATCGGGCCTGCCATACTTATGTCCCCAAACGTAAGCCGAGTTAGTGTTTCCAGACTTCTATCCCCACAGTCCTGGCCCACACACCCTCCAGGCTGGGGACCCTGGAGCCACACATCAGGTCTGTGCCTGCCCACTCCACTGGAATTCTGCCCATTCACTTGACCAGACGCCTCCAAATTAGGAGAAACGTTCACAGTCCCTGAAGCCATACCAATAGTGTAGGCCGCCCGGGACAAACACGGGCGTCTGACAACAGCTAAGCGTCTACCTCCCCTCATACCGTAGTTGGATGTCACCAGGGTAGTAGATTGAACCTTACAGGTCCCTAGGCCATAATCGGATCCATTGCTTTGGTTTCCAGGCATCTCTCCTCAGAGGCAAGTTTTCAAATACGAGCATGTGGTTGGCATGTTGTCCTACGTTCAGTGTAGGAGAAACCACTTTTCCCCATGAGGCCCCTCCCATGCTTGAGTACGAAGAGGGCACAAACACGCATTGTGACCCTCAGGCTGAGTCCGGTCCTCTAGTAAGTCCTCTCAGTGGCCGGACCATTAGACGTCATTATGGGCTTGCCATGCCCCTAGGCCCCAAGTTTCAACCAGCTTTCTGGTGGTCCACTTGCCCCTCCTCAGGGCTCTGCTCTGGAAAATCTCTTTTTGTATGACACCTGAGGTAAAAACAAAACAAAATGGACTCCTCCCATCTCAAAGAATAACCCCAAACTCTTGGGATTGGGCCAAATGCCCAGAGAGGAAGACTCGTCCATGGCCCATGAGGCCACCTGGACATTCCACGGCCATCAGTGACACTATGTCCAGAGATAAATCTCGAGCAAGCGTCTCACACTCGCCCCCGTGTTCATATCCTGAAGAGTTCTCCTCACAGTCTGTAGATCAGTCCTGCAATACCTACGACCCGAAACTTAAGCCGAGTTTGTGTTTTCAGACAACTGTCCCTATAGCCCTGGCCCACAAAACCTACAGGCACAGGTGCCTGGAGCCAAACCTGAGGACTGTACCTGGGAATTCTGCCCATTCCATTGGCCACAAACGAAGAAATAGGATGGTAAACCTCCAACGTGCCCCGGGCCATCCCAATAGTGTTGACTGCCCAGGAAAAACAAGGGTGGTCTGACACCTGCTGAGCATCTACCTGCACTTAGACCCGTGGACAGATGTCCCCAGAGGTAAATTGGAATGAGCAGGCCCCTAGATCCTAATCGGATCCATTGCTTTGTTGTCCAGGCATCTCTCCTCAGATGCCTGGATTCCAATAGCAGCATATGGCTCTTTCTTGAGGCACCCATCAGAACAAATCTCGTCTCCACGTGGGAATCTTGCACGGTGGAGCTGTGTCAAAGCCTCTGGTTAGGAGAACCCTTCAGGGATCCTGTGCCACTGCCTCATTCCAAGTTCTCCATGGACACAAACCCACATAAGGACCCATGCACAAGAGAGTCCATTTCAACTCAACCCTCTCAGTTTAACCCCCAGTTCCAGCAGATCTAACCTGTCTTGTCACTAGGACACAAGGGGAATGAGAGTGGGGCTTCCCAGCCATCCATCCTTAGAACCCTACTCGGAATCGATCCGTATGGGAAGTCCTGGAGCCAACCAACAGGTCTCAATCATCCTGCAGAAGAATCTTTACAGTTTGGAGCATCTCACAACACCCATCGTGGGAAAAAATTCCATGGCCTCGTTATCCACCACCTCTTCATGAAGAGGGCCATAAGGGACAGAAACTCAAACCTGAGCGTTCGTCAGATCCTCACCTGATTTCAGATGCACGAGATCTCGATTCAGCTCTGCAGAGCGTACCTGCCATGCCCTCGCCCAGAAACCTAAGGCTGCTTGTGTTCTCAGACTTCTGTCCTCAACTCCTGGCCCACAAGCCCTCCAGTTTGGCAATTCCAGAACTACAATGCAGCCCTCTGACTGCCCTCCAGAAGTAAAAACATTGCCCTCTGGGTCTAACCAGAATCCCCTGAAATATATGGGGAAAAATCCCTAGAAAAACATCAATAATAACTGGCTGCTTTTTATTGATCCATATCCTGCGGTAGGCAAAGAAGAGCTGGTTTTAGTCAGAGGATGATCTACGTATGTCTTCATGATCTGGCATTTCCTGCAAGCCAGGCATGGGGCTCTGCACTAGAGCTGTAAATGCTGGGGGGCCCTCACTGTCCCTTTTCTCTTCTCAGCGGGACAACAGGTATTTCCATGGTGCAGTGTGACAGGCTTTACCACATTGAGATAAAAACTGCCATGGTAGGTTGGAGCTGGGAAAAGCCACTTAGGAACAGATTTTCAGGGGAGGTGATAGACAAGGGCAAAGCGAAGAATGAGATGAGTGTTTCAAGTTTCAAAGTGCCAGGAGGCAGCACAGTGCATTCAGGAAACTACAGCAAGTTCCTGACAACCGACAGCTGATCTGGCAGCATCACCTGGGGATGGAGGCTGAGCCGCGGGGTTAACACTGGGGGTGAGATGGTTTGTATACTATGCCGAGGAGGTGAAGTACTACACTGTGGGTGCACAGGGAGCTACCGGAGGATTTCAAATATCAGAATTGTAACCAGAATAGAGTATTTAATTGCATCCTAGCTTTCATCAAGGGTAAGATGCACTATAGTTTATGTTCGGCTAAGAAAGAGAAATGCTGTCAGTTAAACTAGGATATTTCATCAAGTGCAAGGTGAGTGCCACCTTAAGAGATATTAAAATGGGGGGGGGGAGGATAAATCTTAGAACAAGTAAATTGTGGTACTAGAATAATTAAGAAAGTTCGAACACTTGGATCAACTAAAAAAGTGATTATTGCTTACCATGTTCCCCAAACTATATTAAGTCTTAGAACAAGAGACGTTCTCATCTTGATGCCCCGCAGCTGTTAGACCCAAAGTACAGAGGGCAATAGCCAACGACCAGCAGGCCCCAAGTGCCATGTGCTGACTCTAAGAGCAACTGCCTTTGAGAGAGGAAATGGTTGAGATTGGGCTTTATGAGGTAGAGAATTATTAGCTGGGAAAGTAGATAAATTCGCACAGAATCGGAATTCATGCCCCTACATGACAGAGTTGGTGAAACTTCCCTTCTCAGAGATCTTGAGGCTCCTCAGAAATGTATTTTCCATTTTGGATGGAACTTTCAGGATAAATATGATCTGTTCGAGTTCCTGGTTCTCTCATCAGGACTGTTTCTTAGGCTTCACTGGCACAAGAAAAGGGTTTTGATAGTCCAGGGTTAATCCTGACAAAAGGAAAGCACGGTATCTATGAAAAACTAACCACTCAGAAGAGAACAACTGATAAAAGGCCAGGCCGACCTGACCCTGCAGGATAGGTAAGGTTGGTCCGGCAACAGGGGTAGAGGGGAAGTGCCCATCTCCTGCTAGAAGAGCTAGAGAAGATCCGTTCTGGAGAGACCACTAGGAGAGGAGAGCAGTAGGTGCTGATGATGAAGAATACTTTAATCAGCCGAGAAGGTCATAATGACAAAGTTCCACGATCAGTGTAAACATATGGGATTAAAAAATTTAAAAAAAAAAGATTTTTTTAAAAGAACTTTTTTTTTTTAAGGAATTTAAACAAAAGGACTTTTTTTTTTAAAGGAATTTAAACAAAAGTCCTTTTTAAGAGACAGTTGGCTGTTTAAACCAAAAGTACAACTCTCTGAGAGAATCGCCACATTATTTATTGGGGTAGAAAGGATCTGGAATGTAGAAAGACCCAATCTGCAGAGGAAAAATAGAATCACTAACAGGCCTCATGCCTTGCACAGCCAGTGGCTAGAATCCCTGCCTCATGAGACCCTGTGCTAGAAGGCCACTAGAACCATCTCAACTATGTTAGTCTTTCTTGGAAGCCAACAAGTGTTTGCCCAGTTAAGAGCAGGGTAACAATCACTCACGTTATATTATAATGATTGTCGATATCTTTAAAAGCCTTGTCAAGTTCCTTTTTGAGTAACCCTCACCCCACCCTTAAGAAATTTATCTGTGGTTCACCTCTTTGAAATACCTCATTTGTTCCACATTTACCATAGCAAAAAAAAAAAAAAAAAAAAAAAAAAAAAAAAGCCTTTTATTAACAAAGTGTTCAGAAAGGGGCGCCACTGTAAACAATGAGAGTTTTCTCTGCCTGGACAATTTTGTTGCAGAAACAGGGAAACAGGTGAAAGCAATCAGGTCAGACAGAGCCAAGGGCTGGAGGGATTTTTAAAATTTTTAAAATTACAAAAACCGAACGAAATCAAACCAAAACAAAAATCAAAAATCAAAACAATGGCCAAGATTTCAAATTTGCTACTAAAGACATGACATTCTCCTAAGACATGCGAGTGACTTGATCAATATATTTATATATTTATATTTGAATAAGGAACTATTTGATGCAGCAAATCCACGTTGTTTAAAAATTACCAGATATGGGGGCTCCTGGGTGGCTCAGTGGTTTAGGCCTCTGCCTTCGGCTCAGGTCATGATTTCAGGGTCCTGGGATGGAGCCCCACATCAGGCTCTCTGCTCAGCGGGGAGCCTGCTTCCCACCTCTCTCTCTGATTGCTTCTCTACCTACTTGTGATCTGTCTGTCAAATGGGTAAATAAGATCTTTAAAAAAAAGAATTACTAGGTGTGAAATACATGGAGGGTATGGGAAGGAAAATGATTTCACCTGATCTGACTAGGAAGTGGTTGAAGCCTGAATTAAAGTGCTATAAAAAGAGTAAAGACCTGGAAAATATATGGGGAAAAAATCCCTAGAAAAACAGCAGTAATAACTGGCTGGTCTTTATTGATCCAGATCCTGCGGTAGGCAAAGAAGAGCTGGTTTTAGCCAGTGGATGATCTCCGTTTGTCTTCATGATCCGGCATTTCCTGCAAGCCAGGCATGGGCTCTGCACTAGAGCTGCAAATGCTGGGGGGCCCTCACTGTCCCTTTTCTCTTCTTAGGGGGACAACGGGCATGTCCATGGTGCAGTGTGACAGGCTTTACCACAGGGAGGTTAAAGACTGCCAAGGGTAGGTTGGAGCTGGGAAAAGCCAATTAGGAACAGATTTTCAGGGGAGGTGATAGACAAGGGCAAAGCGAAGGATGAGGATGAGTGTGTCAAGTTTCAAAGTGCCAGGAGGCAGCACAGTGCATTCGGGAAACGACAGCAAGTTCCTGACAACCGACAGCTGATCTGGAAGCATCACCTGGGGATGGAGGCTGAGCCGCGGGGTTAACACTGGGGGTGAGATGGTTTGTATACTATGCCGAGGAGGTGAGGTACTACACTGTGGGGGCACAGGGAGCTACCGGAGGATTTCAAATATCAGAATCGTAACCAGAATAGAGTATTTAATTGCATCCTAGCTTTCATCAAGGGTAAGATGCACTATAGTTTATGTTCGACTAAGAAAGGGAAATGCTGTCAGTTAAACTAGGATATTTCATCAAGTGCAAGGTGAGTGCCACCTTAAGAGATATTAAAATGGGGGCGGGGGTGGACAGATCACTGAACAATAAATTGTGGTACTAGAATAATTAAGAAAAATAATACAAGAACGCTTGGATCAACAAAAAAAGTGATTATTGCTTACCATGTGCCCCAAACTATATTAAGTCTCCAAAAATTTTATATCATCTGATAGGTAAGATATATACAAAATTACATTTAAAGTTTTAAAAATATCAGCAAATATTTTCATTTAAATGCAAATTTCAAAGAAAATCTACTTTTCCAAACACGACTTTTTATCCTATTTTTTTTAATTTTGTCGAAAACTGATAAAATGTTTAGCGAGACTATAAATGTTAGATCGAAAAAAATGATTAATAGATGTAGGTTCAAATTATTATGTTCCATTAAAAATGATTTAGTCTTTGATGAACATCTGTTTGGTAATATGTTGTATCCAGATATTGTAAATTAATGACATATATAAAATTATAGGGAAATGTCGGGAGCCAGTACAGGAGGCCTACTCTAAGAGCTGTAAGGGACTGAATATGATTGGCTGTTCATTTAGGTCCACTCTCGCGGGAGGTGCATGAGCACTGCATTTTGAGGGAGAAAGAAAAAAGCGATTAAAGAAGAAGGTTCGCCGCTACGTGAGTCTCCGAGTCGTTCTTGCGGGCCGAGAGCGACAAGTGGTGCTGAGACCTGGGAATCTCATCGTGAGAGACGCACGGAGTCGGCGACGATCAGGTAAAGAGTGCACCTATTTCTGTCTAGTGACAGGGAAAGTTCCTCAAGTCAAGGACGAGCGTAGAAAGCTTTCCGGGATGGGAAACGAGATGGCTGCAAAGTTCCTAGGATAAGGACGAGAGTAAAGCTTTCTGGTATGGGAAACGAGATGGTCACATATAAAATGCTGGGGCCGCTTTCTGATATCCTTAAAGCAATTGGTACTCCTTTAAAAAATAAAACAGCTCGTTTGTTTTTGAGAGAAGTGGGACAAATGGTTCCCTGGTTTTTGGAAAGGAGCAGAGGAGGGAAATCTCCCAAAAGCCAAAAGGTGAGCAAGATGCAAAAGGAGCTTGCAAAAAAGGGGGAAAATCTAAAGAAGGCTATGGCGCAGCTCAAAATGCAGGGGGAAGTTATGGCGCAGCTGAAATTAAAAGCGAAAGAAGGAGCTATGGCGCAGTTACAAACAAAGACGGAAGTGGTAGATAACTTAGATCCTGTGCCCACGCGCCCAGCCCCAACAGCACCACCTTACGAGGGGCCTCCTCCGTATAAACCTTGCTGCACCAAGGCCTGCTATTGTGCGAGCTGCACCGCACGAGTGGCTGCCATAGTAGCCTCTCAGGAGTTTGGGTGGGAACAGGATTCTCATTCAGTCCTAAAATCCCCACTTACTCTAACTCCACCTTTTTTGGCTATAATTATACCTACCAAGACCCGGCGTAAGACGCGTCAGCTCACCTTCTAGATAGGTGGCTACTCTGCAACGCTGCACAGGCATGTACAGGCTTGTAAAGCCTTCACTTTTTTAATGGGTCTACATGGCGTAACTGTACATACAACTATCATGTAGGCTCTCGATTTGAAACAAATGTTACTTGCAATTGCACCTCAGCTAAGCACATAAGTTACTCACCAACGCCCGTCTGTGTTAGAGCTCCCTTTCTCTTCATAGTTTTTAATGCTTTTACTATTAACAAGTCATCTAGTCTCTCTTGTGAGTCCCAGAATTGTCTGCTATCAGAATGTTGGAACGTCACGGTGGGAGACTAGGCAGTAATAGCCAAGATACCGACGTATATCCCGATGCCAGTACAGGTGAACTCCGACAACCTGCCGGTGCTGCTTCGACATAAACAAGACTTTGGAATAACAGCAGCCATTATTGCAGCTATCGCAGAATCCGCCGCCGCTGCTACTGCTGCCGCGGTAGCGTTGACAACCTCGGTACAGACAGCAGCTGCGCTCAACAACGTCACAGGAATGGTCGCTGAAGCATTGGCTACGCAAGAACAAATTAACGGACATTTGCATGCTGGGATCCTTATTGTAAATCAAAGGGTTGATCTTGTACAGGAACAACTTGATATCCTAGAGTCAATTGTGTCGATAGGATGCATACATAATATGGCCGGACTTTGTATCACCCCTATAGCTCATAACAACTTATCCTTAGCAGCTAACCTCTCTAGACAGTTAGGAAATATGCTTAATGGTACCTGGAACCGTCAATGTCAAAATTTAACTAGGCAATTACGAGCTCAAATTATATCCATACCAAAGTAACTATTGCACCTGTTAGTGAGTGGAAAAAAATGTTACAGCAATCTGTTTCGTTCCTCAAACAGTGGGCCGGACTTGGTGCCATGGCTGTTCTCTTAATCACAGCTAACATACTAATGTTACGTTGGGTGTGTGGCCGTGTCAGTCACAATCAACGACAATAACACCTCATGGTTCAAGCCATGATGGCTCTTGAGGCTGGTACCTCCCCCCAGATATGGCTAAGTATGCTAGATCGGTAGTCAAAGATGGGTAAGACTGATCCCACACCATAGCAACCTAAGACAGGGGCTCTTCGACCAGGGAGAGTACCCGATGACGGGTAAGCATGTGTGCTGAGGATTGGCAACCTAAGACAGGCACGATCTCAGCCATTATAAATAAATAAAAAAGGGGGAGATGTCGGGAGCCAGTACAGGAGGCCTACTCTAAGAGCTGTAAGGGACTGAATATAATTGGCTGTTCATTTAGGTCCACTCTCGCGGGAGGTGCATGAGCACTGCATTTTGATTGGTTAACACTGCCTGTATAAAAACGCATGCGCCGAGGGTAGAGAGGGAGAAAGAAAAAAGCGATTAAAGAAGAAGGTTCGCCGCTACGTGAGTCTCCGAGTCATTCTTGCGGGCCGAGAGCGACAGGGAAATGACACCTTTTGTTCAATTATGAGTAGAGCTTTTAAAATGCTATTTGTCACAACCTTTCATCTTGTCATTATGTAGCATTTAAAAAATGTATACTCTTCACTTTGAAGACTTGTAGAAATCTAAAATATGACTTTCTATGGTTTGTGTTTCCATATTCCTTTATTTCCAGTTTGAACAAATCCACATGCTTTAATTCGAAGGTAATAAATTCCTCTTATTTGGAAAAATGATGCTTATTTTTGTTCTCTCACCCTTAGCAGGTGGTTTCATTTTAGCACACTTCAGAGTTATAATTTCATGCCTATTAAAAACATTTATTATGATCTACATAGATGAAGGAAACTTTTATTTTATTAAATTATTTGCCAAAAAATCTGTTATTTTTAAAAATGTATTTCCTTTGAAGGGTTATTTTAGAGCATTGAGAGAGGATCTAGGAGTGTGGTATTATGCAATTTTTAAGTAGGTATGAAATGGTTATTTATATGATTGTTTCTTTAAGGCTTTTGTCTTTTTTTTTTGTCTTATTTTGTCCCTTATATGCTATAAAATATTTTGAAGGTAAATTTAAGGTATGTTTTACATAGTTTATTTTTTGGAAAAAAATATTGAAATGACTTATGAAATTCAATATACGCTCAACATTAATTTATTATGAAATTTACCA
Source organism: Mustela lutreola (assembly GCF_030435805.1). Classification (NCBI taxonomy): domain Eukaryota; kingdom Metazoa; phylum Chordata; class Mammalia; order Carnivora; family Mustelidae; genus Mustela; species Mustela lutreola. The sequence goes on from NC_081307.1 coordinate 1,465,517, forward strand.
ATTGTCTACTGAACCTATTATATGGCAGATATTACTTCAGACTACACTGGTAAATGAAATACTTGGCTTTGTAGAACTTTTATTTTAATGGGTGAGACAATTAAAAGCTATAAACCTTAATAAAAATTGCATAGTGCATTCAAAAATGATGAGTACAATGGGGAAAAAGAAAAATTAGATCAGGGTGAGAAAAATCAAGGTTGCTAGGCAGGGGATGGGGAGTTAAAAATGTTAATAGGATGATCAGGGTAGTTACAATGAAGCTGACAATTGAACAAAGGTATGGAACGATGATGAATTTGCCCAGAACTATCACCAATAAGGTCACTCCAGACAAAGGAATTGGCTATCTTGAAGGCCATAAGGTTGGATCCTGCCTGGCATATCTGAGGAATAGCAAGGAGGCCACTGTGAGGGACTGAAGAGTAGCAGGGAAAGAGGTCACAGAGGTTAAATGAGTGGCTAGATCATGTAAAAGCTTAGAAGTCATTGTAAAACTCTGGCTTTTATATTTGGAAACTTACTGTGTGATAGAATTTCTGCTAATAACTGAGAGTTCAAATGTCCATAAAATTTCAAGGATTCTTTTTCTTGTAAGACAGAATAAAGAAAAAGAGTTCATATTTTCACATGGTGTAACAAATGCTCGGAGATCCAAGTGTAGGAAGCTATTGGAGCACAGAAGAAGGCACTAAAATCACACCAATATATTTGATGACTGTGACTATATATAAATTTGTATTTTCTAAATTTTTTATAGTCATGGAATCACACAGTATATACTATTCATTGCCTGGCTTTTCTTTTCTCAGCATCATTATTTTGAGGATCTCCAATTGTAAATAGTTCATTTTGATGTTGAATAGTAATCTCCTTAATGAATAGATCATAATTTATCTTTGCTCTATTGATGGACATTGATGAACATTTCCACTGTTTTGAATTCTTAAAAATAAAGCTGCTATGAAATCCATATACAAGTCCTTGTATGAACATAGGGTTTGTTTCTCTTGGTTAAATGCCTAGAAGTAAAATGGCTATTTGTGTAACTGGAACATATTTTGCATTTAAAAATTTTTCAAACTATTTTCCAAAGTGGTGGTATCATGATATATGCCAACAACAGTTTAGATTTTTTGTTGCTTCTCAATCTAGCTCAGACGAAGTACAATTAGCCTTTATAATTTTAGCCATTCTAATAGATATGTAAGCATGTCTCATTATGATTTTAATTTGTATTTCTTTAATGTCTAAATGTTGAGAAATTTGTCATGTGCTTATAAGCCATCCATATCCTTTTGGTGACATGTCTCTTCAATAATTTTCTTCACATGTAAAATTGGATACTCTGTTTGGTTATTAGTAAGGTTTTTTATTTTTATTCATTTTTAATAATCAGAGTAGTTGTCAATTATCAGATATATAATTTGCAAATCCCTTCTCCATCTTTATTGTTTCTCAATGGAGCTTTGATAGCTGTGTCTTTCAAGAAATATGCTACTTCTTTCCTGGTACACGGAGGTATGACTAGAACATTATCAATGTTGACCTTTGCAAAGAAAATCATGGCTTAAGATATATGTAATCTGCGGTTGTTGGGAGTGTTCCGTAATATCAAGCATATCTAGTTAGTGGATAATTTTGTTCAAGTCTTACATATTTTACCAATTTGATGACCATTTGTCTATATAACCTTGAAATAAAGGTGTTGAAATTTTTTTCCATTTCTCTTCTAAGTTAGAAGTTATGATTTTTGTTCTTAGTTTTTCCCTATATATCCCCAAATCTGTTATTAAGTATTAAAAGTCCAGAATTATTATACTCCCTGATGAATTCATCCTTTTACTCTTCTGTAATTTTGACTTGATCTTTATGTCTGATAATGAAATTTGCTTTAAAATCACTTTTCATTATCTTGATATAACCACCAAAGTTATAGTGTGATTAGTGTTAATATAGCATATTTTTTCTTTCACTTTTTAAAGCACTGCTATACTTAATCCTGACCAAAAAAAAAAAAACACACACACAAAAAAAAACAGCTTTTTAGTTCAGGAAGCATCTTTCTAAATTATCTTTTTTTTTTAAAAAAATGAAGGAGTAGCAATTTTTGTTAAGGGACCTAAACTGAAAGAAGGTGTAGAAATTTATTTATTTATTTATTTATTTAGTAAAAGATTTTATTTTGTTTATTCACAGCATGAGAGAAAGAGAGAGAGAGAGAGGAAGCGCACAAGCAGGGGTAATCACGTGCAAAGGGAGAGGAAGAAGCAAGCTCCTTGGGGTGCAAGTAGTCCCATGCAGGGCTGGATCCCTATACACTGGAATCATGACCTCAGCCAAAGGCAAACATCTGCTTAAACAACTGAGTCATCCAGGCACCCCTAGAAAATTAAAAAAAAAACTTTTAAAAACATTTTGTTTCTTTCTTGTTTTTTTTTAATATTTTATTTATTTGAACAGACAGAGAGACAGGAAGAGGAACTATAATCAGGGCAGAGGGAAAAAGAGAAGCAGGTTTCCCACTGAGCGGAGAGCCTGATGTGGGTCTCCATCCCAGGACGCTGGCATCATGACCTGAAAAGAAGGGACATTTATGGAGGAAGCCACCCAGACACCTCTTTTCTTTTTTTTAATATATGGCAACTGATGCTTCTCACCCATGAGGAGCATATTACCCATTGATTAAATCTTTGATAACAACCTATTTAAAAAGGTGTGTAAATATATACTTACTCAGATTTATACACTTTATGTTTTCTTCATAGTTTGGGGCTGGACCCCATGGTCACAACACTGCTTCCAGCCTTTGCCTTCCCATCTTTTGATACCAGGTATTTGGTCAGCAAAGCAAATTAGTATCAAAATTAATAAGCCCTTGGCACCATATTTCTGGAGCAGGGGTTGCTCTTAGCCAAGGCCCAGAGCAGTTGACCTGCCCTCGCTAGTGCTATAGCCCCAAGGACTAGGTCCCTGCCACCAGAACTCAGTCTTACATGTTATGCTAAGCAGACAAAACCAAAACAGGAAAGCTCTGACAGCTTTCACTGGCATGCCTCATCTCCCACTCCCTCGAAGTCCAGGCAGTACCAGATGCCAGGGAGAGGTCTTGGTCCAACATATGGGAGGGAAGGAAGTAGCCACGAGCAAGTACCTGCCTCTCTGTGCCTTTCTTTCATGAGCAGGTTGTAAGGAGGAGGAAGAGGAAGGGGAAGAGAGGTGAACTTCAAGGGGTGAAGGCCTCAGGTAGGCAGCTGGCTCCTGCCAGTAGGAAAGGGACAAAGGAGAAGGCAGTGAGTCTTGCAGGGAGGGTGGGGGGTAAGGGTTACAGCTTATGACGGAATCTGGAAAGGAGTAGTAGGGATACTAGTCATTTGAGTCCACCATTGGCAAGCTGGGCTGAGTGTCAGGGCAGATAGGCCTCCCTGGACAATGGCACATGAGAGAAGGTGGAATTCTTCTCTGAGGAGCAGGTGGAGCTTTGGGTGTTGGGAAAGTATAGACAGTATTGTTCCAGGGCCAAGGACAGGTCGGGGTACTCCTGGTTGGAGGTCAAGGCCACAGTATGATCCCAGTCTTCTACCAGCAGCTTGAAGGTACCACATGCCAGCCACCCCTCATTATTGTGTAGAACTCTCTGGTGCACTTATTGGCTTATCCATCAAATGACTCCTTCAGCAGCTTGAAAACCACCTCCACAGGCACTCCAGGATATGGGAGGCTTCCAGAGTGAAGATTTTGCACAGGATCACCCCAAAAGACCAGAAGTCAATCTGGTGGATGTAGATCTGGTCAAACATGGCCTTAGGGACCATCCGCTTCACAGGCAGTCCACTGTTGGTTGTCTTTTTATAGTAACTGATGTGGTGATATTTCTGGCAAGGCTGAAGTCTGAGATCTTCATCATGTTGTCCTTTGTCACCAGCACTTCCCTGGGGGCCAGGTCTTGGTGTATGCACTTCTTGGAGGCAAGGTACTCCATGCCTCAGGCTATCTGATAGGCACAGGATACCAGGTCCTTGGAGGAGAGTTGCTCTGCTGCATTGTGGCTGATATTGTAACAGTACTCCAGGTCAGGAGGCCTCTGGGCCTGCAGGTACTCCTGTATGTTGTCTTTGGAGGCATATTCCATGAGAGTGTACGAAGGACCGTCCTGTGTGCAGGACCCAGCAGGTTGATGGTGTCCTTGTGCTGTCCAATCATCTTCATCATCTCCATTTCTGAGATTAGATTTGACAGGCCTTTCTCTGTTGCATCTGACTTCAACATCTTCACAGACACTTTAGTCAAATGGTTGGATTTGTCTTTGTCCAGCCCAATGGGCTCCTCCAACACCACCTGCCCAAATTAGGCCTGTCTTAGGGGTCTGCCTAAACTGCCTACAACCATCCTGTCTCAAGGCAGTTATGAACTCTAGATTATCCTCAAAAACATTAAACCACAAGCTAAAAATTCTCTTCACTAGGTCTCTGTCGCAGGTCTAATTTTCTTATCTTTCATCATTTATCTTTTTCCTAATTCTTATTTTCAGTATAGTTTATTTTGCTTCCAGGTGTTTCCCCTGGTTTCTGTATGCTTTTTCAGAGGGAAGAATTATCCTGTCATAAAATTATTTCTTGAGCATTCATTACATCTCTCAGTTAAAATGGGTTTATTTATGGTATTGATTCATTTGCGTTTTCTCAAAATGGGAAGAATTTTCAAAATGGTGTTTTCCTCAAGGTTCAGAGTATGCCTTAGCCTCATCTTTACTCTTTTTGAAATTCACTTTTCAAATTCTTTTCCCTATTTTTATCTTTTTAAAATAAAATGTTATATTTTTCCTATTTTTTTATTTGAGTATAGTTGATATTCCGTGTTACATTGGTTTCAGGTTTTCAATATCTCCATACATTATTCTATGATAACTACAAATATAGCCACCATCTGTCACCATATAATACTATTATATTATCATTGACTATATTCTCTACACTGTCCCAGATCTCTTTTAAAAATCTCTGATTTTTATGTTTCCTGTTATTCCAATTTTCAACCATCATTTTACATGGTTACTTTAATAAAATATGCCTGATTACACACTCTTTGCTGAAAACCATAGCATTTGATTTATAGTAGTCTTCTTCTGCTTCTTCTTTTTTTAATTAACATATAATGTATTATTAGCCCCAGGGGTACAGGTCTGTGAATCGCCAGGTTTACACACTTCACAGCACTCTCCACAGCACATACCCTCCCCAATGTTCATAACCGCACCACCCTCTGCCTACCCTCCCCACCCCCTGGCAACTCTAAGTTTATTTTGTGAGATTAAGAGTCTCTTATGGTTTGTCTCCCACCTGATCCCATCTTGTTTCATTTACTCTTTTCCTGTCCCCCAAACTCCCCACATTGCACGTCCATTTCCTCATATCAGGGAGATCATATGATAGTGTCTTTCTCTGGTTGACTTATTTTGCTAAGCATAATACCCTCTAGTTCCATCCATGTCATCGCAAATGGCAAGATTTCATTTCTTTTGATGGCTGCATAGTATTCCATCGTATATATATATACCATTCATTTGTTGATGGACATCTAGGTTCTTTCCATAGTTTGGCTATTGTGAATATTGCTGCTATAAACATTTGGTGCATGTGCCCCTTTGGATCATATACTAGTCTTCTTTACCTCTATCAGAACCCCAGCAAGCTTTATTTATTTATTTACTCACATAAACAGATGATCCAACACAATGTTTTTTGTTGTTCAAATGTATTATAATGTCTTACCGCTTAACACTATGCTTATTGTTCTCTTTCACTGTCTGACTAAATCCTCATCATCACTATGCCATTTAATCAGAAAGAACATTTGAACTCAGAGTTCTCTCCATATCAGGGAATGAAGACTCCACCCTTCTGTTTGTGCAGGTAAAATAAATGTTGATATTGTCTGTCCTGCACATATTCCATCCTGTTCACCAGAATATTCACCATCAAAATATATACAAAATAAAAACCATATCTCACCGTTCTATTACCACCCAGCATGCTAAAAACACCATCATATGTTCCTGAATTATTGACTTGATTGATAGCCCCACTTCCACACATACTGCACTCCTTTCTCCCTGCAAATTTATTTTGGTACAGCAACTTAACCTAAAAATCAAGTCAGATGATTTTATTCTGCTGTTGAAAGTCTTTTGGTATCTTCCCCTTTCATATTAAATAAAAACTGAATGCGTTTCAATGTACTAGAAGGTCATACATCAATACGTTCTTCCTCTCTCCACCACTATCAACTCCTCATTGGCCTCCTTGCTTTTCCTCAAAAGTAACAGACCAGCTGTTCACACAAAGTCTATATACTTACTTGCTCTGCCTAGTAAGTATAACTGATATTTGTATAACACCCTCCTTCACTTCCTGGGTCTTTGTGCAAATAACATCTCATAAATGAGATATAACCACCCAACACAAAATAAAATTAACTTTCATCCCAGCATTCTCCAATGGCTTTTACCTTTCTTGTATTTCTTTGTAACACTTATCACCATCAACTATCAATCATTATTCTATTACTGGTTTATTTCCTTATTTGAGACAAAGAGAGAGAGAATTGGGAGGGGGCGCAGAGGAAGAAGAAAACACCCCACTGCCTAGAAAGCCTGCTGGGGAGTTACATCCCAGGACGCTGAGATCATGAGGCAGCCAGAGGCAGTCACTCAATGGACTGAGCCACCGAGGTGCCCCTCTATTATTGCTTTATTTCACTATTATATTTCAAAAGAATGTAAGCTCTTTGTGGTCAGGTATTTTATATGTTTTTTTAATTGAAGTATTCTCAGAAAGGTAGCTGGAAGATTGTAAGGGCTCACTAAACTGTATTTTGTTGCTATTATTGGGCTCCTTTATGGGCTTTACATCTTACGCTAGAAGTCTATCCTTCAGATGTAAGCAATAACAATAGAGCCCTACTGCCTGTTCAAATGAGTAAAAAGCCTGTATTCAGTGGATATTTTAAAAGCTAAATGAATGGCTTAATAGTTGTATATAGGGGGAAAGGGAACATATTTTCCCCTGTTTAGAAGTGGAGTTCTTTCATAGAGTTCTTGTACAAGCCTACACTATTGAATGATAATGGGCAGTTGTACATTACAATTATACAAACACTTTGGTAATTTATATCCTTTTTTTGTAATTCATGACTGGATCATTTAATTCCTTAGGAGCATTATAGCATTTCAACTTTTCATGTTCAATAAACTTATTGGGGTTGCTACCTTTTTTATTCAAATGGAGAAATAGTCATGATTTCATCTAAATAAAGTGTTATTGATTGTGTTTTCTAGGAATGAGTCGCACATGCTAGTTTAAAAGTTTTGTTAAATTCCCAAGTCTGTCACCGATAAAAGCCTTTTGTAGATTAGTAACTTGATCAAAACAGAAAAGTTATGTAACACTCAATTGCTATACTATCTTTGTTTCCATCTTGCATTGTAATAACACCCATCTTAACTATAAGACAAGTCATCACCAGATGGCTTTCTGCCATTGATTGCATGATATGAAATCTAGTATAACTAACAGTTTTTGGTTTTAGTAGCATATAAATCAATTTAGAAAAATATATGTATTGGAATATAAGATAAAGTTTTAAATTATTTGGCAATAGTAAACTAAACTTTTTTTTTGTAAATTTTTATTTTCTAAAATTTCATTGAGCTCTTTTGCAATAAGAAACAAGTTACAAAAAATTAAGGTTTATTTACCCCAATTCAAAATTATTAGGAATATAATCATAGAGGTTGAAGTATTTAAAATATTGAACCCAAAATATTTTATTAGGTAACTTCATGAATGCTGAGCATTCACTGTTAAAATATACTAATACTATTCGTAGACTGGTAGAAGCCTAAAATCAAATATTTATTAAATATTCATATCCATATCTTTTCATGGCATGGTAATTCATTTCTCTAGCATTAAATAATATTCCATTGTTTGCATGTACTACACTTTATTTGACCTTTCACCTATGGAAGGATATCTTGGTTGCTTCCAAGCTTTTGTCAGTTATGAATAAAACTACTATAGACATTTTTGTGGGTATAGATTTCATCTTCTTTGGATAAATACCAAGAACTGCTACTGCTGAATCATCTGGGAAGAATATGTTTGTTTTATAAGAAACTGCCAAGTTGTTTTCCATTCCTTATTCTCAATAGACATGGAAGAGCATTCCTGTTGCTCCACATCCTCACCAACATTTCGTGTTCTGTTGTCAGTGTTCCGACAAACCACTGAGCCACCCAGGCGCCCCATCATTATGGTAAACTTTGAAGTCAGTCCTCAGTCTTGGTTCTCCTTAAACACTATGTTGACTATTGTGAGTCTTTGCCTCTCCATATAAACTTTAAAATAAGTTTGTTAATATTAAATAGAAGAACTTGCTGGAATGCATTAATTGTATAGAAAAACTTGGAAACCAGTGACCTCTTGAGCTTAACAGGAGATAGACCATGGACATCAGTTGTCACAGTGGTGCCTCTGGCAGAACCTTTTGAAAATCCGTAGGAAAATGAGACCTCAATGATCCGAGAGAATGTCTAAGAAGTACTTGATACATCCCTTGGGTATGGTTTATTGAAGTGTCCACCTGTCTGAAAGCTGGGGAATCTAGATAAGGGAGGGACAATTAGTTATGATAAAACATATCAACATATCAACAAACATGAATAAATTTTGTAAAACTAATTGTCATGGCTCATATACAGTATGACCAAGAGAGGGACCATCAAAAGGAAAGCATCAGTTATGTTTATTCCACATTATAATAATAAAAACTAGGAGGAGACTAAAACAAACAAACAACTACAACTACAACAACCAGCTTTTCCTTCAGTGGAAAAGTAAATATAACCTTATGAGTAGCCTGAAATTTATTTTAAAATATTTTTAAGATAAGCTTTTTTGTTAGAAAACCGTATATTTTATATTACTAAGAAATGACAGGCAAAGTTTTATTAACTTCTAAAAAGTCTAGTTACTTCTATTTATCTATTAACTCATCTCTTTATGAAGTAGAACATGATCACACCTATTGTATCTACCCAAGTTTGTATGCTTTGGTTATTTTATGTTTGCTATTTCCTTGCTTAATTTTTACAATATTTGATACATAATAGTATCTTTAAGTCCATCTACGGTTTCACAGAATTTGTTTGAACTTCATAAAAAATGTACCATACTTTTTGCACTGCCCTTGTTTTCCTTCTCTATTAACTTTCCAAGATTTATTCACTTTAGAATGTGTAGCTATCATTTATTTTTATTCCTCCATAACGCTATGTTTACAAATTTGTATTTATCTGTACTTTTAAAAATATCTTAATTATATACCATTTCTCATCTCATGTAACACTCTTGTAACTTCAACACTTATCAGATATTATGTAACTGAAAACCACAACTAAGCAACAATATAGCACCATTTTTCAAAATTAAATGACTTACCAGAATTCTTTATTTCTATACTTTATTTGTATTAGATGACCCTTTATTCTGGTATTTGGCATTGTTCATATGGAGGAAAGCTTATAAGTTGATATTCCATAAATAGAAGGATTTATTATGATTAATTATTTTCATTTAGAATGCATAGAATATGGTTGATTTAATATTTCTTTCTTACTCTCTGCCTGGAACATAGTGCTATCTATGTAATAGCCACTAAAATATTAAGTTAATCACCTAGACTTTAAACATCATATTAATAGGAATAACATACAGAACTCTTCTCAGATTGGGACACGTGGGTTGCTCAGTCAGTTAAACGCCTGAGCCTTTAGCTCAGGTCATGGTCTTAGGGTCCTAAGACTCAGTTCTGCAACAGATTCCCTGCTTAGCCGGGAGTTTGCTTCTCCCTCCTCCCGCTGCTCCCCCTGCTTGTGATCTCTCTGAGTCACAAATAAATAAAATTAAAAAAATAAATTCTTCTCAGATAGCTAATATAGAATATCGTCTTCGTATTCATCAAAGGGAAAGTGCCACATAATAATGAAATTCAGACTACTTCAAATTCATTTTTTTAACCAGTAAGAAAGTACTGAAAACAAGCCTAAAAATGTCTTTAATGAATTAAAGAAATAGATTGATTTTCAATATCTTAATGTTTCTAAAATAAATTGCAAGATTTTTATACTAGATATCAGTGTAAATATTCATTATACAAGGATATTCTAAAAATAAACGTGATCAAACTACTTGACATATATGATGACAAAAACGAGATTGACAAAAGTCAGTTTGGGTAAAACTTACAACACCTACCACATGAAACTCTTGTTCTATAATTTAATTATTTTAATTTACAAAAATACAAAAATTATATATCAGAGTAAGTCTATTGATAGCTTTGAAGGTATGCTCTGGTTGTGCACTGTTTACTATTTAAAGGGGAATCAAATATGTCATGCTTATGGTGTGACTGTATTAAAATTCAACAAGTTCAGAAGCATGCGAGGAATAGAATAAAGACAAAAGATGACCCTTACTTATCCTAAAGATAGACAGTGGTAAATATGGTCTAGTTGGGGAGAGAATCCAGTCAGTAGATGGAGGATGTGGTAGTGGAAAAAAAAAGACACAACGTTTTGGTTGAACGTTTAGCACTATATTTAACAAAGTGAAATTGTGTGTTAATCGCCTTGAATAAAATCCAAAAAATATTTTCAATTCATTGAAGATTATTTAGGAAAAACTTGAAAAATACAACTTGATAAGGATTCAAATAAAAGATTCATAAGGAATACAAGTTTCAGAATTTTTAGTATATTTTCCCTAAAAAGCCATTTGATTTAAATTAAAAAGAATTCTATTTACCTGCCACTTAAATAAGAGGAAATTATTTGGTTTTGTAATAAGTCAATAAAATAAATTAACATATCTTTAGAAAACAGATATGCACACTAAGTTAAAAATAATAGTGCTTAAGATGTTCAGCAAACATTTGTAAAATTCCTTGCCATCAGCTAGCTCTGGAGTTCTGCTAGGTGAGTAAGGCCATGTATGTTACTGCTCAGAGTACTGACGCAAAGCAATTGTCCCCTTCACATCCATTTTTTTTAATTTTTTATTTTTTATAAACATATATTTTTTGCTATTGATAGGTCATGCTATGTTGTTTAGAGATACATAGATGGCCCTACATGAAGGCCTTTTTTTGTGTGTATATGGGTGACTGTGATTTAACTTTCAAATAAGATGGCTCCTGATTTACAATGATTCAACTTACGATATATTTGGCAATGATGTGAAAGTGAAAGTGATTCAGTAGAAACTGTACTTTGAATTTTGAATTTGGGTCTTTATAAAAAGGGCCAGTGACATGTGGTATGGTGCCGTCTTGTGATGCTGGGCAGGGGCAGTGAGCCACAGCTCCCAGTCAGCTAGAAGTTTACAGGGGTGAACACCTGATATTCTTACAACCATTCTATACATAACCATTCTTCTTTTTTTTAGTGTAATATTTAATAAATTGCAGGTGATATTTGATACTTTGTTATAAAATAGGCTTTGCTTAAGATGATTTTGCCCAAATGCAGGCAAATGTAAGTGTTCTGAGTATGTTTAAATAAGCTTAAGTTAAGCTATGATATTTGATAGTTTAGGGGTATTAAATGCATTTTCAATTTTCTTTTTTATAAACATATATTTTTATCCACAGGGGTACAGGTCTGTGAATCACCAGGTTTACACACTTCACAATACTCACCAAAACACATACCCTCCCCAATGTCCATAATCCCACCCCCTTCCTCCAAACCCCCTCCCCCATCAACCCGCAGTCTGTTTTGTGAGATTAAGAGTCACTTATGGTTTGTCTCCCTCCCATCCCATCTTGTTTCATTTATTCTTCTCCTACCCACTTAAGCCCCCATGTTGCATCACCACTTCCTCATATCAGGGAGATCATATGATAGTTGTCTTTCTCTGCTTGACTTATTTCGCTAAGCATGATACGCTCTAGTTCCATCCATGTTGTCGCAAATGGCAAGATTTCATTTCTTTTGATGGCTGCATAGTATTCCATTGTGTATATATACCACATCTTCTTGATCCATTCATCTGTTGATGGACATCTAGGTTCTTTCCATAGTATGGCTATTGTGGACATTGCTGCTATAAACATTCGGGTGCACGTGCCCCTTTGGATCACTACGTTTGTATCTTTAGGGTAAATACCCAATAGTGCAATTGCTGGGTCATAGGGCAGTTCTATTTTCAACATTTTGAGGAACCTCCATGCTGTTCCCAGGGTGGTTGCACCAGCTTGCATTCCCACCAACAGTGTAGGAGGGTTCCCCTTTCTCCGCATCCTCGCCAGCATCTGTCATTTCCTGACTTGTTGATTTTAGCCATTCTGACTGGTGTGAGGTGATATCTCATTGTGGTTTTGATTTGTATTTCCCTGATGCCGAGTGATATGGAGCACTTTTTCATGTGTCTGTTCGCCATCTGGATGTCTTCTTTGCAGAAATGTCTGTTCATGTCCTTTGCCCATTTCTTGATTGGATTATTTGTTCTTTGGGTGTTGAGTTTTCTAAGTTCTTTATAGATTCTGGACACTAGTCCTTTATCTGATACGTCGTTTGCAAATATCTTCTCCCATTCTGTCAGTTGTCTTTTGATTTTGTTAACTGTTTCCTTTGCTGTGCAAAAGCTTTTGATCTTGATGAAATCCCAATAGTTCATTTTTGCCCTTGCTTCCCTTGCCTTTGGCGTTGTTCCTAGGAAGATGTTGCTGCGGCTGAGGTCGAAGAGGTTGCTGCCTGTGTTCTCCTCAAGGATTTTGATGGATTCCTTTCGTACATTGAGGTCCTTGATCTATTTTGAGTCTATTTTTGTGTGTGGTGTAAGGAAATGGTCCAATTTCATTTTTCTGCATGTGGCTGTCCAATTTTCCCAACACCATTTATTGAAGAGGCTGTCTTTTTTCCATTGGACATTCTTTCCTGCTTTGTCGAAGATGAGTTGACCATAGAGTTGAGGGTCTATTTCTGGGCTCTCTATTCTGTTCCATTGATCTATGTGCCTGTTTTCATGCCAGTACCATGCTGTCTTGATGATGACAGCTTTGTAATAGAGCTTGAAGTCCGGAATTGTGATGCCACCAACGTTGGCTTTCTTTTTCAATATCCCTTTGGCTATTCGAGGTCTTTTCCGGTTCCATATAAATTTTAGAATTATTTGTTCCATTTCCTTGAAAAAGATGGATGGTACTTTGATAGGAATTGCATTAAATGTGTAGATTGCTTTAGGTAGCATAGACATTTTCACTATATTTATTCTTCCAATCCAGGAGCATGGAACATTTTTCCATTTCTTTGTGTCTTCCTCAATTTCTTTCATGAGCACTTTATAATTTTCTGAGTATAGATTCTGTGCCTTTTTGGTTAGGTTTATTCCTAGGTATCTTATGGTTTTGGGTGCAATTGTAAATGGGATTGACTCTTGAATTTCTCTTTCTTCTGTCTTGCTGTTGGTGTAGAGAAATGCAACTGATTTCTGTGCATTGATTTTATATCCTGACACTTTACTGAAATCCTGTATAAATTCTAGCAGTTTTGGAGTGGAGTCTTTTGGGTTTTCCACATATAGTATCATATCATCTGCGAAGAGTGATAATTTGACTTCTTCTTTGCCTATTTGGATGCCTTTAATTTCCTTTTGTTGTCTGATTGCTGAGGCTAGGACCTCTAGTACTATGTTGAATAGCAGTGGTGATAATGGACATCCCTGCCATGTTCCTGACCTTAGCGGAAAAGCTTTCAGTTTTTCTGCATTGAGAATGATATTTGCGGTGGGTTTTTCATAGATGGCTTTGATGATATTGAGGTATGTGCCCTCTATCCCTACACTTTGAAGAGTTTTGATCAGGAAGGGATGCTGTACTTTGTCAAATGCTTTTTCAGCATCTATTGAGAGTATCATATGGTTCTTGTTTTTTCTTTTATTGATGTGTTGTATCACATTGACTGATTTGCGGATGTTGAACCAACCTTGCAGCCCTGGAATAAATCCCATTTGGTCGTGGTGAATAATCCTTTTAATGTACTGTTGAATCCTATTGGCTAGTATTTTGTTGAGTATTTTTGCATCTGTGTTCATTAAGGATATCGGTCTATAGCTCTCTTTTTTGTTGGGATCCTTGTCTGGTTTTGGGATCAAGGTGATGCTGGCCTCATAAAATGAGTTTGGAAGTTTTCCTTCCATTTCTATTTTTTGGAACAGTTTCAGGAGAATAGGAATTAGTTCTTCTTTAAATGTTTGGTAGAATTCCCCCGGGAAGCCGTCTGGCCCTGGGCTTTTGTTTGTTTGGAGATTTTTAATGACTGTTTCAATCTCCTTACTGGTTATGGGTCTGTTCAGGCTTTCTATTTCTTCCTGGTTCAGTTGTGGTAGTTTATATGTTTCTAGGAATGCATCCATTTCTTCCAGATTGTCAAATTTATTGCCGTAGAGTTGCTCATAGTATCTTCTTATAATAGTTTGTATTTCTTTGGTGTTAGTTGTGATCTCTCCTCTTTCATTCATGATTTTATTTATTTGAGTCCTTTCTCTTTTCTTTTTGATAAGTCGGGCCAGGGGTTTATCAATTTTATTAATTCTTGCAAAGAACCAGCTCCTAGTTTTGTTGATTTGTTCTATTGTTTTTTTGGTTTCTGTTTCATTGATTTCTGCTCTGATCTTTATGATTTCTCTTCTCCTGCTGGGCTTAGGGTTTCTTTCTTGTTCTTTCTCCAGCTCCTTTAGGTGTAGGGTTAGGTTGTGTTTCTTGAGAAAGGCTTGTACTGCTATATATTTTCCTCTCAGGACTGCCTTTGTTGTGTCCCACAGATTTTGAACCGTTGTATTTTCATTATCATTTGTTTCCATGATTTTTTTCAATTCTTCTTTAATTTCCCGGTTGACCCATTCATTCTTTAGAAGGATGCTGTTTAGTCTCCATGTATTTGGGTTCTTTCCAAACTTCCTTTTTTGGTTGAGTTCTAGCTTTAGAGCATTGTGGTCTGAAAATATGCAGGGAATGATCCCAATCTTTTGATACCGGTTGAGTCCTGATTTAGGACCGAGGATGTGATCTATTCTGGAGAATGTTCCATGTGCACTAGAGAAGAATGTGTATTCTGTTGCTTTGGGATGAAATATTCTGAATATATCTGTGATGTCCATCTGGTCCAGTGTGTCCTTTAAGGCCTTTATTTCCTTGCTGATCTTTTGCTTGGATGATCTGTCCATTTCAGTGAGGGTAGTTTTAAAGTCCCCTACTATTATTGTATTATTGTTGATGTGTTTCTTTGATTTTGTTATTAATTGGTTTATATAGTTGGCTGCTCCCACGTTGGGGGCATAGATATTTAAAATTGTTAAATCTTCTTGTTGGACAGACCCTTTGAGTATGATATAGTGTCCTTCCTCATCTCTTATTATAGTCTTTGGCTTAAAATCTAATTGATCTGATATAAGGATTGCCACTCCTGCTTTCTTCTGATGACCATTAGCATGGTAAATTCTTTTCCACCCCCTCACTTTAAATCTGGAGGTGTCTTCAGGCTTAAAATGGGTTTCTTGGAGGCAACATATAGATGGATTTCGTTTTTTATCCATTCTGATACCCTGTGTCTTTTGACAGGGGCATTTAGCCCATTCACATTCAGGGTGACTATTGAGAGATATAAATTTAGTGCCATTTAATTGCCTGTAAGGTGACTGTTACTGTATATGGTCTCTGTTCCTTTCTGATCTACCACTTGTAGGCTCTCTCTTTGCTTAGAGGACCCCTTTCAATATTTCCTGTAGAGCTGGTTGGGTGTTTGCAAATTCTTTCAGTTGTTGTTTGTCCTGGCAGCTTTTAATCTCTCCTTCTATTTTTAGTGATAGCCTAGCTGGATAGAGTATTCTTGGCTGCATGTTTTTCTCGTTTAGTGCTCTGAAAATATCATGCCAGCTCTTTCTGGCCTGCCAGGTCTCTGTGGATAAGTCAGCTGCCAATCTAATATTTTTACCATTGTATGTTACAGACTTCTTTTCCCAGGCTGCTTTCAGGATTTTCTCTTTGTCACTGAGACTTGTAAATTTTACTATTAGGTGACGGGGTGTGGGCCTATTCTTATTGATTTTGAGGGGCGTTCTCTGAACCTCCTGAATTTTGATGCTCGTTCCCTTTGCCATATTGGGGAAATTCTCCCCAATAATTCTCTCCAGTATACCTTCTGCTCCCCTCTCTCTTTCTTCTTCTTCTGGAATCCCAATTATTCTAATGTTGTTTCGTCTTATGGTGTCACTTATCTCTCGAATTCTCCCCTCGTGGTCCAGTAGCTGTTTGTCCCTCTTTTGCTCAGCTTCTTTATTCTCTGTCATTTGGTCTTCTATATCACTAATTCTTTCTTCTGCCTTATTTATCCTAGCATTGAGAGCCTCCATTTTTTATTGTACCTCATTAATAGCTTTTTTTATTTCAACTTGGTTAGATTTTAGTTCTTTTATTTCTCCAGAAAGGGCTTTTATATCTCTTGAGAGGGTTTCTCTAATATCTTCCATGCCTTTTTCGAGCCCGGCTAGAACCTTGAGAATTGTCATTCTGAACTCTAGATCTGACATATTACCAATGTCTGTATTGATTAGGTCCCTAGCCTTTGGTACTGCCTCTTGTTCTTTTTTTTGTGTTGAATTCTTCCGTCTTGTCATTTTGTCCAGATAAGAGTATATGAAGGAGCAAGGAAAATACTAAAAGGGTGGCAACAACCCCAGGAAAATATGCTTTAGCCAAATTAGAAGAGATCCCAAATCGTAAGGGCGGAGAAAGGGGATAAAAAGAGGTTCAAAAAGGAAGAAAGAAAAAAAACAAAAAAGAAAAAAAAGAAAAGAAAAGAATTTTTAAAAAAAGAAAACAAATAAGAAAAATATAAAAAAGAAAAAATATATATATTAGATAAACTAGTTTAAAAACGTTAAAAAAGAAAACGGTAAAAATTAAAAAAATATATATTTAACTAGAAGGTGAGGAAAAAAAAAACAAAAAATGAAAAAGAAAAAAATTAAATTAACTGCAAGACTAAAAAAAATCACAGAGAAAAAGCCATGAGTTCCATCCTTTGCTTTCTCCTCCTCTGGAATTCTGCTGCTCTCCTTGGTATTGAAATCGCACTCCTTGGTATGTGAACTTGGTCTCAGCTGGATTTCTTGTTGATCTTCTGGGGGAGGGGCCTGTTGTAGTGATTATCAAGTGTCTTTTCCCCAGGCGGAATTGCACCGCCCTTATCAGGGGCCGGGGTGAGAAATCCGCTCGGGTTTGCTTTCAGGAGCTTTTGTTCCCTGAGCGCTTTCCGTAGAATTCCGGAGGACGGGAATACAAATGGCGGCCTCCTGATATCCGGCCAGGAGGAGCCGAGAGCCCAGGGCCCCACTCCTCAGTGCGCCCTCAGAGAACAGCGCCAGTTACTCCCGTCTTCCTGACCTCCGGCTGCGCTCCAAGCTCACCGAGCCTGCGACCGGTTCAAGGTAACACTGTGAGCTGTGAGCTGACTGTCGGCTCCGTCTCTGTAGCTGGATTTCCTGTTCCAATACCCGCAAGCTCTGCGACACTCAGACACCCCCGATCATTCTGTGACCCTGCAGGTCCTGAGGCCACGCTGACCCAACGTGGGCTTCGCCCCGGTTTAGCCTCTGGAGCAATGTCCCTCAGCTGAACAGACTTTTAAAAGTCCTGATTTTGTGCGCCGTTGCTCCGCCGCTTGCCGGGAGCCGGGCCCTCCCCCCGGGGTCTATCTTCCTGTCACTTTGGATTCACTTCTCCGCCGGTCCTACCTTTCAGAAAGTGGTTGTTTTTCTGTTTCCAGAATTGCGGTTCTTCTTCTCTTCGATCTGCCGATGGATTTTCAGGTGTTTGCAATCTTTAGATAAGCTATCTAGCTGATCTCCGGCTAGCTGAAGTAGTCTCAGCCTGCTACTTCTCCGCCATCTTGACTCCTCCCCCCGCATTTTCAATTTTTTATGTGTTTCTCTGTACATAGCCCCCTTGTAAGCTGAGGAACATCTCTATATGTATATGTAGCCTTGGTATGGCTAACATATTATTGGCATGAAACATCTAGAACAGTATGTGTGCCATATAATTGTCTACAACATCAAACAAGTTTCTTGAAAAATTGTGCCAAAGGGGTTATGTCTTTAAGGATTCTTATTTCAGAAGGCTTCTCTCAAACGTAAGATTTTTCAGAAGTTAAGTGAAAATCTGACCAAACTAAACATTTTTCCATTTTCCCTAGTGAGCAACGATAGCTAAAATCTATCTGCCATTTTCAACACTGTACTCAACGATTGTAATTCTAATTTAAGAACAGATTATTTATATCAAAACCACATGTTGGCCTAATCTTATACAATATTCATAAATCTCACTCAGAGCTTTGGACACTTTTATTTGTTGAGTCTATATGGTACTATGGACATTCATCTTTTTTGACCTCATAGCTTCATGTATGTCTATACTTTTGAAAATACATGCATCATAGTTCCATTGTAAAATGTCTGGGTTATAAAATGTGCTATGCTATCAAAATGGTAATAAGAACATACAAATGACCTAATGTAATGAACTGGACCAGATTGCCAGATATCAAATTTCATACCAGAAAGATTCAGTGGTAAGTTTTAAAATGGCTAGCTATACTTCGAGTGAATTATAACTCATTTAACTTCTTTCTTTGTGTACAGTATTATACATTAGTCAGTATTAGAGTAAATAAGTACTTTGGACAGATGTAAATATGCTGTAATAAAAAATGTTTTCTTCTTTCTTTTAGTCCTTTTTACTTGAAAGACTAGCCACAAATACCATGCATCCCCCAAAATAATTTGCAATCCAAATTTATCTCTAATTGAATTTATTGCACAGAAAATAAATAAATATATATATACACTTACAGTAGATATGTTCAAAATAGTTACACAACAGCAGGGCCCTAAATGTAAGCAGTATAGTTGTTTTGTTTTGTTTTGTTTTTTTCTTTAAAAAAAAAAGAGGTTATGTGAAATATTGGAATTTTATTTCGAGGCCTAGTATTTCAAGACAGTTAACTACACTTACGGTGTCAACAGCCTCTTGTTGGCAGTATGATGTCATGGGCACCATGGAATAACAGCAAGAATTTACTAATGCTTCTTTCTTTTATGACACACACAGAAAAAAAAATTGACACATTTACTCAAGACCAACCAGAATCATTTTAACCTATCAAAATTGATGGGAGGCCTTCACTGCCAAAGTCACTGCTGGATTTTCACAATTCATTGCAGACAATCTGCTACTCCCATTATGATAAAGGAGAGAAGAGTAATAATAGGGAAGAAAGCTAGATTAATACTTGTAATTATCATTGAATTATTTAGCCAGCTATAGGATTATTATTATTAGTGTCATTTGATAATTTTCTTTCATTTTATTAAACACAACTGTGAGTAATTACCCTACCTAATACTTCTCTGTATTGGCTGACTAGCTAGCAAACATTCATGAAAATATCCATTAGCCACACATATAAAATGCTGCATTATGATGCTGCTGAATCAGAACATACCACTACCTGATCCTGTAGCTCTTTGAGGATTTGCAAATCAATTAATTCTATGCTTATTGGATTCTTCCCATACAATTAGAAAATTTATAATAGAGTCCATGAACATTATTAGTTTTACCATGTTAAACCAGCAATCACACTTTGATTTTTACAACAAAAGCAGAAATATAAACACACACATTTGGATCAGTTTTCTGTTCGTCTGTCTGGACTTCAAAATCCTATTCCTCAAGATAATGCACACCAAAGTTCTGGATTAAACAAGAAATTAGATGGCACCTGAACACTTGGTTTAATATTCTCAAAAGGACTATGCAACTTATTTTTTACATTATGACATTGTTTTACAAAGATCCACACTTTTATAGTGTTAGTATTTTTAATAATCAATAAAGTCAATTAATCATGATTAAAAATCAAACATAAAAATATCTACTTTTTGCTTTTGCCCCCTCCATTTAGAACTTATTTATAGCCTGATAATTCAAAGGCCCCTATGTTTATGAAAATCTGGACAGAAATAGCTCTAAGATCCCATTCAGAACTTGATATTAATCTAAGTCTTTTGGTTCCATTTATCCTGAGAGCAAAGAGTAGGACAAAGGATTTGAGTACTGTTAATTTATCTGGGAGATTATCCAAGGTAGAACAGAATGGGAAAGTGATACAGTGAAGAAGGAACTTTGTCAAAGTGGTACATTGTTGATATAATTGTTGTGGATAGAAAATGAAGGTCCTGAGAAACTTCTTTAAGTTGTCCTCATGAAGAGCTGAAAACTGACAATTTTATCTATGGTTCTTATTTCCACTTCACTGAGAGCTGTCCTCAGAGGACATTAACTCTCCTATACTTTTGGGTTGTGTTGGAGACATTCTAAAATGAGAGAGAGAACATGAGATGCTATCAGTGTTAAGTAACTGTGATTTCCCATGGAATTATCCACCACAGGTTTGGCTATAATCAGGTGTTGGGCCTTGATATCAGAGGGATTTGAGGCAGTATCATTTTAGGTTAATCATTATATCTGAAATTTCCAAAAACTTCAACTGATGAAACGTTGATTATAAATCTATAAATATAACAATAAATCTACAGTATTCAAAGTATTTTCATAGAAATACACAGACAAAGCATCAATTGATTAATATTTAAATGTTACAAAATACTGAACTGAAAGAATTTGGTCATTTAACAACGTGTAAGAAGTAGAACTTAGGTTTAGGTTAGAACTCAGGATGCATTTGAGACTCAGTTAAGAAATTGAATGGAGGGACGCCTGGGTGGCTCAGTGGGTTAAGCCACTGTCTTCGGCTCAGGTCATGATCCCAGGGTCCTGGGACCGAGCCCCAAATTGGGCTCTCTGCTCAGCAGGGAGCCTGCTTCCTTCTATCTCTCTGCCTGCCTCTCTGCCTGCTTGTCATCTCTCTCTGTCATATAAATAAATAAAATCTTAAAGAAAGAAATTGAATGGATGTCTGACTATCTTATAGGTTTGCTAAAAATCAGTGACTTTGTGTTCACGTGTGGCTACGCAGGAATTTTGAACTTTCTCTAAGAAGTTATTAGATTTGATTATATAATTGCAGTAAAGGATGGGGAAAATCAAAGTACAAACCCCATAAAGACAAAGACACTGAGTATGAGAAAAGAGTAACAGATAAGAAGAATCAATGCATTTGAGGAAAATCGGTATTGAAATACACAATGATTGTTGATTTTTTTAGATGGAGAAAACAAAACTAGCTTGCAAGAAGGAAATAACAGAAGACATGTTGTGATGTGATACAGAATCCTGGAAAAGGCAGTAACATGGAATAAAGGAGTAGGGAGAGCATATCAGGTAATTTGGATAGGAAGGAGTTAGGAGATAATTGCTTGATAAATTTTATATGGCCCACTTAAATGCACAGATTTCTCTTCTTTAACTTATATGGAGAACAGGGTGTCCTTTCTCTTCCCTTTCAGAGCACCAGAGGTGTACTCTTTCAGACTGAAAACCTGAAAAGCTCAGGACTCAGTTGCTTAAGCACAGCTGAGAGGACATATTTCAATTAAGATTTACATTTTGCTGTATGTAGTAGACTTTCAAAAGTGGTTTAACCATATTTTTTCATTTAACAAGAAGACTACAGAGAGAGTTTTCTGGTGTTGGTTCAGCGTCTTAAGAAAGTCAATTGAACTATCTTAGAGGTTTTCATGGCTTTTTATTCACAGTTGCAAAAATTGCTGTTGGAATTCTCACTATTAAGCCCACATTTCTGGCAGAAAGATAGAGGTAAAAGAGAATGATATATTGTATGACTGATACTTTGCCATATGGTTACAATATAACTAGAAAAGAGACAATAAAATATTTGATGTTGTTTTAAGTTTCCTTGTTGTCAATCCCTCAGTGCTTTCTGATATTAAAGGAAAAAGTAGATGGATATTGACCTGGCAACTATCAACACCTGTCAGTCTCTCTTGGATAACCAATATTTCTATAATCTCTTCTTCCCAGCAAAAAAAGATAAAATATATTCATAACCCACACTGTGACATCTCAAGTTACTGCCCAAAGATAAAATTACAATGATTTTCAGTTGTTCCAAATGGACAGAATACCCTTCCTTATGATATCATGTCTTATAAGATAGATAATTGGCTTGCTACCAATATACCCAGATGTGACTGTGGAAGTGACAGAAAAAAAAATAGTAATATTTATTTATTCCTTGGGTTGACCCTGTTTACACAGATGCATTAGTATTAGAAAAGGTTGGTTTGGGACATTGGAATGAATTTACTTAATGGGTCTGTATGTAATTGGGTTGGAGGAAATTTTTAATTTCTACAAAAACTATTAGAATTATACCTTATTCTCTTTTGTTAATTTTCACATCTTAAAAAGGCAACGTTTTTGTCTAGCAGACAAGATCTTAAATCCTAACAAAACTCAATTTTTTCCTTTTTTTTTTTTTTAAGTTTGAGAGCCTCATGTTGTCTCATGCTGCTTTAAATACAACTCAAAAAAAAAAAAGGAGCTAAATGGGGCAGTAAGACCAGACTTTTTATTTTATATTATTTATCTTATTTTTAATTAAAAAATTAAAGATTGTATTTATTTATTTGAGAGAGAGAGCATCAGTGGGGCAGGGGGAGATAGCTGCAGAGAGAGACTGAGAAGTATACTCCCTAATGAACAGGAAGCCCGATATGGAGCTCGATCCCAGGATCCTGACTGAGATCATGACCAGAGACAAAGGCAGATACTTGTGCAAAATCCCTTTTTTTCTGGGAAACAATACTTTACAAGAGATGTTTGAAAAAGTACTGGGGAATCAACTTTAATTGGAGATACAAAAATTTAATTGAATTTTGTAAAGCTACAGGGATCCAAATGATGGGAATCCCAGCCCGTTTAGGTTGTGGACCACAGAGTATTCTTCTCTGTAATATTTTATTTTCTTCCATGTCTACTAACTCCAGTCCAAGTTCACTGATCTCTTTTTAGATAGTGCAAAACATGGCAAAGAATACCAAACAAGTGCCCAATATTCTACATTTATTACATCATTTCTAACATATAGAAGTGTGTTATCAAGGCTGGTTCTGTGAACGAACATAGTTATGCTAAAGTGTGTTTTGTTCTCCAAGAAATTAAATGCATGATTATCACACAATTATAAAATACTTGTGTCAAGAATTTTTATTCAAAAATTAATAAGAAAAGCAGATATTAAAACTAATTCACATGGTTATTTGGGATATAAGCAGAGTTGTACAGCAGAAGTGCTCTGGGCCCATAATTTGGGTTATAGAATTTATGTTTTCTAATGAAATATCACTTACTTGCATTATTGTTAACAAGAATCTTGTGCATTACCATCAGTTTTCTACATTATAACCTCTTGCTCTACAGTTTGTAAATACCTTTGTCAATAGCAAGCTAATAAACGGGGTGACCCCAATGGATTGAGATAATCTCCAGAGTTTCTGCTACATAATGCCCAGGACTCCATTGAAAGGACACCTAAGAATTTAGTTTGCCCAAAAATTTGATCATTTTTTTCACTGTCCTTACCTATTTTCCAAACCTAGTCCTTTTGCTTCACCTTTCAGTCTACGGACAACCCTGTATCTGACTGACTTGTTAATTCTGGGAATGTCTTGCAGATTAATTTGCTTGCCAGAGGTGGTTCCTCTAATTGATGTCTAAGAACCCTAATTAGTTAAGAAAAGTTTTTTTTAACATTTTCATTGCTATTTATTATTATTATTATTATTATTGATAATATCTCTATTATAAATAATTCAAAAGGGCATCTTTCTGACAAAAGACAAGGAGCCGGCTACTAGTAGAAAAAGTACATTTGACTCTGTCAGTGAAAGTGGTAAAGCGATTTGAGAAAATAAGGCAAAGCACTGGAATTATGTGTTAAAACTTTAAATATTATAGACACATTTACTTAATTTCTAATACTGTTGTTGCTTATAATTAAATAAGATGTTTTCCATGAACCATGCATTACAGCAAATATATTGTTTATACAGATTAAATTTTCATCAAAAGGGACGCCTGGGTGGCTCAGTTGGTTAAGCAGCTGCCTTTGGCTCAGGTCATGATCCCAGCGTCCTGGGATCGAGTCCCGCATCGGGCTCCTTGCTCGGCTGGGTGCCTGCTTCTCCCTCTGCCTCTGCCTGCCATTCTGTCTGCCTGTGCTTGCTCTCTCGCCCATTCTCTCTGATAAATAAATAAAATCTTAAAATAAATAAATAAATTTTCATCAAAAATTTTAAGTGTATTTTATTGTAGGATCATGATCAGCATTTTGCAGATGAGAAAAGTGAAATTTAGAAAAGTATGTCTCTTCAAATCCCTCATACAATATCTGGCCTAGATAGAAGGATATACTATCACAATTGAGGAAGATAATTGAGATTACTTAAAATGATAAACTTTACTGTATAGGGTTTTTTAAAAGTTTGCCACAGATTCAGATTCTTTTAAAATATATATCTATTTTGTGTAAAGAGAATGCACAGAGAAGTAACAAGAAAGTGATATATCAGTGCTACCAACTAATGGCTATAATATCATCACCTTATTTATGAACAATGAAACAGTGTGCAATATTTAAATAAATTTAAATAAATTCCTATTTATTTATTATTAAAGAAATTCCTCTAACAAACAGTATGTTTTGAAGGTTGCTAGCAGGAAAGTGTTGTACCATATGGAAGTAATCAGAAAATATGATCTAAAATTCTGCTTTCAAGGGCGCCTGGGTGGCTCAGTGGGTTAAAATTCTGCTTTCAAGAAGCTATAACTGTCAGTACTGAGCATTAGCTATTATATGCTATGGATGAATAACTGAAATCTACATTTGAAACTAATGGTACACTATATGTTAACTAATTGAATTTTAAAAAGTTAATTAAAAAAACACTATTTTATAAAACAATATTCAAAACAGGCTCTTTTGCTTTAAAATACTCACTCTGTAATGAGAGTCATTACTTTTTTCTAGCCAATTCTTACATCACTGTTTATCCCTTCCCTGCTTTATCCCTTCCCAGTATCAATAAAGGCTCAATTGGGTTACCTAGAAGCCATGAGAAAGCTTGTAATAGATCTGGCTGGTTTTGACCAGCAATTTGACCACCATGTGCACAGGGAAGTCTATTGATAAAGGCTTTATTGCAATAAATTGCAAATACATGGATGATTTTGAATTCTCTTTCTTGAGGTCTTGTTTCATGATAATAAATTTAGGATGGCTTATTGGAATGGATGTTATTAACATATTTTCATAGTTCTAAGTACATGGAATTGTAAAATAGATTAATGAATGTGGCATTACTGACAACTGTCCTCATTTTGAAATCAAATTACAGTGTACTAAGATGAGGAAGCAAAGCAGATTTGGGATTATGAGTGAAATAATTTAAAAAAGTCTTAGGGGTATGATGAGACTATTGGGTAATTCAGTAGAAAAATGTCAACTGATTGAGATTCTGTGTTCCCTGATTTCAGAGAGAAGTTAAGATAAATAAGTAACACGAGGAGACTAGGAAGCCAAACATAAGTGATAATTTTGTGCCAGGGTGTGTATACATCTGTTTATCTTCTTGCTTTACCACTAAGGTTGCTCCTAGAGGAGAGTTTAAATATGTGTTGGAGCTAATATCTGTGGATTACACAGGAAACCACATCCTACAGCTCTCCCTGAAACACCCCTTATGATTTCAATGTAATTTGGTTTTTGCATTTTTAGAAATAACAAAATACTTTGCAAACCCATCTACTTTATTACCACCACAAGTGAGTCAGCTGACTCCACATTTTAACACAGTGACAGTCACAGAGGAATGGAGGAATGAGTAGAGTTATCAATATATGTGCTTTAAAGAAGTATGACAGGGTAGCAGCTATTTCCAGGAGCCAAAACATGGGTCAGCAGCTGTGCAGGAAAAGTGATGGAATAAATGACTCATTTCAGAGGAGTTCTATAACATATTAGTTCTATAATGTATCTTCAGCACCCAATTACCTGCTTTGATCTAAAGATAAGGATTTACAGTTAAGGTCCCATTTATGATTTGACTGGTAGGGTCTGAATCATGTTTACTATTGTTTTGACTATTACTTGAAACCTATAGTAGTACTTGGGATATGTGTTGTGTGTTCTGTGAACATGTGCTATTTTTAGATTAGATAATTCCTGTCTTGAACCTTTGTTAATTTGTTTGTTTTTGTTTATTTGATAGTGGTTTCAGTAAATGGATATATCTGAAAAATTGCAAAGCCACTATTAAAATAAGTTATTATTATATATAGCATGGAATTGCACATTCCTCCTTTGAATCCAACAGAGCTTCACCATATCCTTAACAATTTGGTAAAAACACGCTATTATTTTTCTTCATAAAATTTCTCCTGTTAGGCTGTGATGGTTGTCATCAGCAGTAACTCCTCTGAAGGATTTGTCAAAAGAGTTGAAAAAATTGGAAAGGTGTGAATGAAGCTGTTTGCTGAATATAAAGAAAAGAGCATTGAAGTACCATTCACACGCTTGCTTCTCCTTCTATGCTTTCAGATGTTTGATATTTGAAAATTTTGCTTCTAGAAGATATGCCCTATATAATTCTTACTTTAAAGAGCAATTTGCTTTTATAATTTTTTTATTATTCTACCATTCAAGTATTTCCATTTAAATTAAATTCAATACCATTTAAAAAAAATCAAAAGTGCAGCCAGTATTCAATTCCTGGGCTAAATACTTTTAGAAAGCTTTGTGTTATTGAACCTACGGGGTTTTTCTGTAGTTTTAACTCTTTCTTTCTGTGATTTTCCCCATTACTCACGTAAGTGACTGCAATATAACAGACATTGAGGATAAAGAAGGACTGAATAGAACAATCCTTGGCCTCATGAAGTTGAGAATCTAGCAAGGGAGTCAAACAATTCAATCATTCAGAGACAATTTATTGAGTGCCTGGCCTAAGATGAGCACAACAAAACCCCAGCCCAGAGGAATCATTTTAATGGGAGAGATAGATAATAGGTAAGCCAACTTTAAAAAGAAAAAAATCGTACTGGTTTTTCTTTAATAGTGATGCATATTTGAACTAAATAAGCACATTTTAAAAAGAGCAGTGATTGAGAAGAGGTTTTGTAACTGAGTGGTCCAAAAGGGCCTCCCTGAAAAAGTCTGTTTTGAACAGATTTCTGAATAATATCAGCTAGGAAGCTGCGTAAAAATCTCAGGAATGGGTGATTTTTCCAGTCAAAAAACTCTAAAGGCTCCAAAGTCACAATACAGCTGTAAGTTTCTCTAATAAAGTAACTTCTGACAAAGAATGAGAAGAAATAACTAACCCAGGTTTGAAGGAAAAGGGACAGACTTTCTATGGAATTAATATTTAATTAAAGCTCTAAAGGAGGGCGCCTGGGTGGCTCAGTGGGTTAAGCCGCTGCCTTCGGCTCAGGTCATGATCTCAGGGTCCTGGGATCGAGTCCCGCATCGGGCTCTCTGCTCAGCAGGGAGCCTGCTTCCTCCTCTCTATCTCTGCCTGCCTCTCTGCCTACTTGTAATCTCTCTCTGTCAAATGAATAAATAAAATCTTTAAAAAAAAAAAAAGCTCTAAAGGACAAAAATACACTAGAGCAAAATTCTGGTTATGCTGATATACCTAATGAAAGTTCATAAACAAGGTGTGGGTAGCAAAGAGTGTGTGGGAATGTTGGTAAGAAAAGTGGGGAAGAGTCATCCCTGAACATGTTTTTAAATGAAGCAATTCTTGTGTTGTTTTAAAGGGTAAATTGGAGTTTGCCTAAGTGATTAGAGAAGGATGCCTCAGCTTATGGAAGTTCAAAGCCATAAAGATGTGATAAACTACTGCAGATATTTTCATGTATATTTGTTGTTGCTTCTAGTAATGGTGATCTAAAAACTCCTACTTAAGACAACTTAAAAATCCAGACAAAATAGCTTTTAAAGTTAAAAATATCAGAATGATTATAAAAATAAGTGAGGGATTACTGGGCCAAAATACAAAACACAATGAGAGTCTAGAGATATATGCCCTGAAGTCATTTTAGCTATGAGAGCATTAGAAACTGCTAAAACACACTGAGCTGTGTTTTTAATAGACACTTGATACTAGAGAAACAAAATTCAAAATCCAGCAGCAATCAAATTTGAGGACTTTGGTACAACCCAAATTTAAGTTGAGATCCCCAAAGCACAAGGAGAAGCAGAAATAAGACTAGAGCCTACCTTGCCTTCTGTGTAAACTGAGAAAGTCAACCACTGAATTTGGAGTATGATTGTCTTGTAGAGTCTCAGATATAAGAGAAAATCCTGCCAAGGAGGACCATACCATTATTATAGCTCTTAATTATCCCTACTCAATAAGAGTTTCAAATATAATGTCTTGAACATAGCAAAATGGAACAAAGCACACCAAGAAAAACCATTAACAAGATTTGATAGACAAAATGGGATTAAGTATGATGTTAAAATGATCGATAAAGATTGTAAAATGGCTTGATTACTCTAATCAAAGAAATGAGAGGGGAAGCAAATTGAACAAAAAACTGAAACTAAAAATGATATTGAGAAAGATTTTATAAATGAACCAAATGGATACTCTAGAACTTTAAAGATACGACAGCTAATTTAAGATACCACAGGGGTGCCTGGGTGGCTCACTTAATTAAACCTCCAATTCTTTTTCCTTTTTTTTAAACACCTTAATTTTATTTTATATCTTTCATTTTTGCTCAGGTCATGATGTCAGGGTTGTGAAATAGAGCCCAGAGTTGGGCTCTGTGCTGAGCCTGGAGCCTGCTTAAGATTCTTTTCCCTTCTTTTTCTATCCCTCCCTGCACTCTCACTCGCTCGCTCTCTCTTGCTTGCAAATAAATAAATAGATAGATATATAGATAATAGACAAAGCAAAATAAAAGCAGATTATGAAAATAAATATAAAGTTTTTGAAATGAAAGCAAGTTCAAAATAAAATAGAGAAGACCTACACAGCTAAAAGTTCATTCAGAAAATCTACTATTAAGAAGTCAGTATGACACAATGTTAAGATATCAAAAGATTGGAGCATGTACTTTACAGAAAGGATAATCCAAATGGCCACTCATACATAAAAACTGTTTATCTTTATTATGAATCTGGAATTAAATTAAATTAAATTAAAAATAAATTAAAACCTAGAATGACATACTATTACACACTTACCATCTTGGGCGACAGTGAAAATGTCTTGCAAGAATGTGAAGGAATGACAGTGCACATAATAAAAACATATGAGGTAACTTGGACAATATTTAGAAAACTTAAAAATTAAAAAAAAAATTTGGTCCATTCCTAGAAATACAACATGGAACTAAAGGAATATTTTCACCAGGATATGCAAACAGATGATTATAGTTATTTCATTCATAACGGCAGATCAGTAGTGGTATATTTGCACAATGTTACATTAAAGAAGAGAGAATATTAACAAACTGGGAGGTGGGGCTAGGTTGTTATCATAAACAGATCTTCTATGGTGCTAATTATGTTCTATTTCTCAAAATCTTTAAGTTAAAAAAGTTTTCAAATTTATATCTAGATAGATAGATAGATAGGTAGGTAGATGATAGATAGATATCCCAGAAGCTGCAATGCTAGGCTAAGACCAGGCTTTAAAGGGCTTTTCTATGCTCTACTAAAAACTTTAAACCATTCATTATATCATAGCTCAGTGTTCGAATCTCCATTTGTTTCCTCAGTTTCCTAATATTTATCTTAAGGTGACCTGATCCAGACTTTTGATCACCTTTGTCTAAATATTTCTATTTTAACAAAGTCCTTTTGAACACTCAGAGACTAAAACTTAGAAAAATACTCTGATTGTTATCTCACTAGAGTGGAAAATATATAGTTACCCATTAACTAATGATATCCATGTCTACATTAGATCCATGACATTTTTAATTCTTGGGAGCCTTTGGCTAAATGAATTTTTTAAGCTTCCTTTAAATTAAGCTTTAAGCCATCGCCACATGAATAAAATTAAAGAACTAAATGAAAACAAGCCAAGTATTTACAGAGTAATTAGAATGTGCAGTGGAAAGAGTACAATTCTGAAATCATAAAGCCTAAATTAGTGTGATGCATCTTTACCAACCATGTAATCATAAACCAGTTATCTAAATGTGTTAGCCTCAGTTTTTTCACCCATGAAATGGTGATGATAATACTTATTATGCAGAGTTGTTGTGTGGATGTAATGAAGCATGGAGCATGAGAGTCTCATATTCCATGCTAAAATGATAGCTACTTTTATACTTATAATAATTCTAATAATAGTAATTAAATTGTTCAAAATGATAATATTCATTTATATTGAGGCATTGTATTGACTATTCATAGACACATTTACCAAAATAAATTTCATTTTACTTTACTCCCTCTGAGGATATATATTCTCTAATTCAATATGAATCTCATTATGAATAATAATTATCATAATAAATATGCTGATTTTTCTTCTATTTATTTTTAGGGAAGTGTCCTTTACTGTTGAACATAAAGAAACTTAAGCAAGTCTGTCTTATTCAAAATTTTCATGCTGCTTTCTTATGAAACTAGATTATAGAGTTGTATGAAATAAATTCATGCAGTTAAGACATTTATGTTTGGAAAACTGGGTGGTCAGTTTAGTATTTCAAAAGAAGATTTTAAATTTAAACCTTAAAACTGAGCTCTGGGGGGATGAGTCAAGATGGCGGAGAAGTAGCAGGCTGAGACTGCTTCAGCTAGCCGGAGATCAGCTAGATAGCTTATCTAAAGATTGCAAACACCTGAAAATCCATCGGCAGATCGAAGAGAAGAAGAACAGCAATTCTGGAAACAGAAAAACAACCACTTTCTGAAAGGTAGGACCGGCGGAGAAGTGAATCCAAAGCGACGGGAAGATAGACCCCGGGGGGAGGGGCCGGCTCCCGGCAAGCGGCGGAGCAACGGCGCACAAAATCAGGACTTTTAAAAGTCTGTTCCGCTGAGGGACATCGCTCCAGAGGCTAAACCGGGGCGAAGCCCACGCGGGGTCAGCGTGGCCTCAGGTCCCGCAGGGTCACAGAATGATCGGGGGTGTCTGAGTGTCGCAGAGCTTGCGGGTATTGGAACGGGAAAGCCGGCTACAGAGACAGAGACGACAGTCAGCTCACAGCTCGGTGTTACCTTGAACCGGTCGCAGGCTCGGTGAGCTCGGAGCGCGGCCGGAGGTCAGGCAGACGGGAGTAACTGGGCGCGGTTCTCTGAGCGCGCACTGAGGAGTGCGGCCCTGGGCTCTTGGCTCCTCCGGGCCGGAGACCAGGAGGCCGCCATTTGTATTCCCGTCCTCCGGAAATCTACGGAAAGCGCTCAGGGAACAAAAGCTCCTGAAAGCAAACCAGAGCGGATTACTCACCCCGGCCCCGGGTAAGGGCGGTGTAATTCCGCCTGGGGCAAAGACACTTGAGAATCACTATAACAGGCCCCTCCCCCAGAAGATCAACAAAAAATCCAGCCAAGACCAAGTTCACCTACCAAGGAGTGCGGTTTCAATACCAAGGAGAGCAGCAGAATTCCAGAGGACGAGAAAGCTAAGCACGGAACTCATGGCTTTTTTCCTGTGATTTTTTTTAGTCTTGCAGTTAATTTAATTTTTTCTTTTTCATTTTTTTTTTCTCGCCTTCGGGTAAAATTTTTTTTTTAACTGTTACCTTTTACTTTTTTAACGATTTTATACTAATTTATCTAATATATATATTTTTTCTTTTTTACATTTTTCTTAGGTGTATTCTTTTTTTAAAAATTCTTTTTTTTTTTCTTTCTTCCTTTTTGAACCTCTTTTTATCCCCTTTCTCCCCACTCACGATTTTGGATCTCTTCTAATTTGGTTAAAGCATATTTTCCTGGGGTTGTTGCCACCCTTTTAGTATTTTCCTTGCCCCTTCACTTACTCTTATCTGGACAAAATGACAAGACGTAAAAATTCATCACAAAAAAAAGAACAAGAGGCAGTACCGAAGGCTAGGGACCTAATCAATACAGACATCGGTAATATGTCAGATCTAGAGTTCAGAATGACAATTCTCAAGGTTCTAGCCGGGCTCGAAAAAGGCATGGAAGATATTAGAGAAACCCTCTCGAGAGATATAAAAGCCCTTTCTGGAGAAATAAAAGAACTAAAATCTAACCAAGGTGAAATCAAAAAAGCTATTAATGAGGTGCAATCAAAAATGGAGGCTCTAACTGCTAGGATAAATGAGGAAGAAGAAAGAATTAGTGATATACAAGACCAAATGACAGAGAATAAAGAAGCTGAGCAAAAGAGGGACAAACAGCTACTGGACCACGAGGGGAGAATACGAGAGATAAGTGATACCATAAGACGAAACAACATTAGAATAATTGGGATTCCAGAAGAAGAAGAAAGTGAGAGGGGAGCAGAAGGTATACTGGAGAGAATTATAGGGGAGAATTTCCCCAATATGGCAAAGGGAACGAGCATCAAAATTCAGGAGGTTCAGAGAACGCCCCTCAAAATCAATAAGAATAGGCCCACACCCCGTCACCTAATAGTAAAATTTACAAGTCTCAATGACAAAGAGAAAATCCTGAAAGCAGCCAGGGAAAAGAAGTCAGTAACATACAATGGTAAAAATATTAGATTGGCAGCTGACTTATCCACAGAGACCTGGCAGGCCAGAAAGAGCTGGCATGATATTTTCAGAGCACTAAACGAGAAAAACATGCAGCCAAGAATACTATATCCAGCTAGGCTATCATTGAAAATAGAAGGAGAGATTAAAAGCTTCCAGGACAAACAACAACTGAAAGAATTTGCAAATACCAAACCAGCTCTACAGGAAATATTGAAAGGGGTCCTCTAAGCAAAGAGAGAGCCTACAAGTGGTAGATCAGAAAGTAACAGAGACCATATACAGTAACAGTCACCTTACAGGCAATACAATGGCACTAAATTCATATCTCTCAATAGTCACCCTGAATGTGAATGGGCTAAATGCCCCTGTCAAAAGACACAGGGTATCAGAATGGATAAAAAAACAAAACCCATCTATATGTTGCCTCCAAGAAACACATTTTAAGCCCGAAGACACCTCCAGATTTAAAGTGAGGGGGTGGAAAAGAATTTACCATGCTAATGGTCATCAGAAGAAAGCAGGAGTGGCAATCCTTATATCAGATCAATTAGATTTTAAGCCAAAGACTATAATAAGAGATGAGGAAGGACACTATATCATACTCAAAGGGTCTGTCCAACAAGAAGATTTAACAATTTTAAATATCTATGCCCCCAACGTGGGAGCAGCCAACTATATAAACCAATTAATAACAAAATCAAAGAAACACATCAACAATAATACAATAATAGTAGGGGACTTTAACACTCCCCTCACTGAAATGGACAGGTCATCCAAGCAAAAGATCAGCAAGGAAATAAAGGCCTTAAACGACACACTGGACCAGATGGACATCTCAGATATATTCAGAATATTTCATCCCAAAGCAACAGAATACACATTCTTCTCTAGTGCACATGGAACATTCTCCAGAATAGATCACATCCTCGGTCCTAAATCAGGACTCAACCGGTATCAAAAGATTGGGATCATTCCCTGCATATTTTCAGACCACAATGCTCTAAAGCTAGAACTCAACCACAAAAGGAAGTTTGGAAAGAACCCAAATACATGGAGACTAAACAATATCCTTCTAAAGAATGAATGGGTCAACCGGGAAATTAAAGAAGAATTGAAAAAAATCATGGAAACAAATGATAATGAAAATACAACGGTTCAAAATCTGTGGGACACAACAAAGGCAGTCCTGAGAGGAAAATATATAGCGGTACAAGCCTTTCTCAAGAAACAAGAAAGGTCTCAGGTACACAACCTAACCCTACACCTAAAGGAGCTGGAGAAAGAACAAGAAAGAAACCCTAAGCCCAGCAGGAGAAGAGAAATCATAAAGATCAGAGCAGAAATCAATGAAACAGAAACCAAAAAAACAATAGAACAAATCAACAAAACTAGGAGCTGGTTCTTTGCAAGAATTAATAAAATTGATAAACCCCTGGCCCGACTTATCAAAAAGAAAAGAGAAAGGACCCAAATAAATAAAATCATGAATGAAAGAGGAGAGATCACAACTAACACCAAAGAAATACAAACTATTATAAGAACATACTATGAGCAACTCTATGGCAATAAATTTGACAATCTGGAAGAAATGGATGCATTCCTAGAAACATATAAACTACCACAACTGAACCAGGAAGAAATAGAAAGCCTGAACAGACCCATAACCAGTAAGGAGATTGAAACAGTCATTAAAAATCTCCAAACAAACAAAAGCCCAGGGCCAGACGGCTTCCCGGGGGAATTCTACCAAACATTTAAAGAAGAACTAATTCCTATTCTCCTGAAACTGTTCCAAAAAATAGAAATGGAAGGAAAACTTCCAAACTCATTTTATGAGGCCAGCATCACCTTGATCCCAAAACCAGACAAGGATCCCAACAAAAAAGAGAGCTATAGACCGATATCCTTAATGAACACAGATGCAAAAATACTCAACAAAATACTAGCCAATAGGATTCAACAGTACATTAAAAGGATTATTCACCACGACCAAATGGGATTTATTCCAGGGCTGCAAGGTTGGTTCAACATCCGCAAATCAGTCAATGTGATACAACACATCAATAAAAGAAAGAACAAGAACCATATGATACTCTCAATAGATGCTGAAAAAGCATTTGACAAAGTACAACATCCCTTCCTGATCAAAACTCTTCAAAGTGTAGGGATAGAGGGCACATACCTCAATATCATCAAAGCCATCTATGAAAAACCCACCGCAAATATCATTCTCAATGCAGAAAAACTGAAAGCTTTTCTGCTAAGGTCAGGAACACGGCAGGGATGTCCATTATCACCACTGCTATTCAACATCGTACTAGAGGTCCTAACCTCAGCAATCAGACAACAAAAGGAAATTAAAGGCATCCAAATCGGCAAAGAAGTCAAATTATCACTCTTCGCAGATGATATGATACTATATGTGGAAAACCCAAAAGACTCCACTCCAAAACTGCTAGAACTTATACAGGAATGCAGTAACGTGTCAGGATATAAAATCAATGCACAGAAATCAGTTGCATTTCTCTACACCAACAGCAAGACAGAAGAAAGAGATATTAAGGAGTCAATCCCATTTACAATTGCATCCAAAACCATAAGATACCTAGGAATAAACCTAACCAAAGAGACACAGAATCTATACTCAGAAAACTATAAAGTACTCATGAAAGAAATTGAGGAAGACACAAAGAAATGAAAAAATGTTCCATGCTCCTGGATTGGAAGAATAAATATAGTGAAAATGTCTATGCTACCTAAAGCAATCTACACATTTAATGCAATTCCTATCAAAGTACCATCCATCTTTTTCAAAGAAATGGAACAAATAATGCTAAAATTTATATGGAACCAGAAAAGACCTCGAATAGCCAAAGGGATATTGAAAAAGAAAGCCAACGTTGGTGGCATCACAATTCTGGACTTCAGGCTCTATTACAAAGCTGTCATCATCAAGACAGCATGGTACTGGCATGAAAACAGGCACATAGATCAATGGAGCAGAATAGAGAGCCCAGAAATAGACCCTCAAATCTATGGTCAACTAATCTTCGACAAAGCAGGAAAGAATGTCCAATGGAAAAAAGACAGCCTTTTCAATAAATGGTGCTGGGAAAATTGGACAGCCACATGCATAAAAATGAAATTGGACCATTCCCTTACACCACACACAAAAATAGACTCAAAATGGATGAAGGACCTCAATGTACGAAAGGAATCCATCAAAATCCTTGAGGAGAACACGGGCAGCAACCTCTTTGACCTCTGCCGCAGCAACATCTTCCTAGGAACAACGCAAAAGGCAAGGGAAGCAAGGGAAAAAATGAACTACTGGGATTTCATCAAGATCAAAAGCTTTTGCACAGCAAAGGAAACAGTTAACAAAATCAAAAGACAACTGACAGAATGGGAGAAGATATTTGCAAATGACATATCAGATAAAGGACTAGTGTCCAGAATCTATGAAGAACTTAGAAAACTCAACACCCAAAGAACAAATAATCCAATCAAGAAATGGGCAGAGGACATGAACAGACATTTCTGCAAAGAAGACATCCAGATGGCGAACAGACACATGAAAAAGTGCTCCATATCACTCGGCATCAGGGAAATACAAATCAAAACCACAATGAGATATCACCTCACACCAGTCAGAATGGCTAAAATCAACAAGTCAGGAAATGACAGATGCTGGCGAGGATGCGGAGAAAGGGGAACCCTCCTACACTGTTGGTGGGAATGCAAGCTTGTGCAGCCACTCTGGAAAACAGCATGGAGGTTCCTCAAAATGTTGAAAATAGAACTGCCCTATGAGCCAGCAATTGCACTATTGGGTATTTACCCTAAAGATACAAATGTAGTGATCCAAAGGGGCACATGCACCCGAATGTTTATAGCAGCAATGTCTACAATAGCCAAACTATGGAAAGAACCTAGATGTCCATCAACAGATGAATGGATCAAGAAGATGTGGTATATATACACAATGGAATACTATGCAGCCATCAAAAGAAATGAAATCTTGCCATTTGCAACAACATGGATGGAACTAGAGCATATCATGCTTAGCGAAATAAGTCAAGCAGAGAAAGACAACTATCATATGATCTCCCTGATATGAGGAAGTGGTGATACAACATGGAGGCTTAAGTGGGTAGAAGAAGAATAAATGAAACAAGATG
Organism: Mustela lutreola; assembly: GCF_030435805.1. NCBI lineage: Eukaryota > Metazoa > Chordata > Mammalia > Carnivora > Mustelidae > Mustela > Mustela lutreola. The sequence goes on from NC_081307.1 coordinate 1,502,521, forward strand.
GGATTGGGAGGGAGACAAACCATAAGTGACTCTTAATCTCACAAAACAAACTGAGAGTTGCTGGGGGGAGGGGGTTTGGGAGAAGGGGGTGGGATTATGGACATTGGGGAGGGTATGTGATTTGGTGAGTGCTGTGAAGTGTGTAAACCTGGTGATTCACAGACCTGTACCCCTGGGGATAAAAATATATGTTTATAAAAAATAAAAAATTAAAAAAAAAGAAAGAAAATGGGCAAAAGATATGGACAGACACTTCTCCAATGAAGACATACAAATGGCTATCAGACACATGAAAAAATGTTCATCATCACTAGCCGTCAGGGAGATTCAAATTAAAACTACATGGAGATATCACCTTACACCAGTTAGAATGGCCAAAATTAGCAAGACAGGAAACAAGTGTGTTGGAGAGGATGTGCAAAAAGGGGAACCCTCTTACACTGTTGGTGGGAATGCATGTTGGTGCAGCATCTTTGGAGAACAGTGTGGAGATTCCTCAAGAAATTAAAAATAGAACTTCCCTATGACCCTGCCATTGCACTCCTGGGTATTTACCCCAACGATACAGATGTTGTGAAAAGAAGGGCCATCTGTACCCCAATGTTTATAGCAGCAATGGCCACGGTCGCCAAACTGTGGAAAGAACCAATATGCCCTTCAATGGACGGAATGGATAAGGAAGATGTGGTCCATATACACTATGGAGTATTATGCCTCCATCAGAAAGGAGGAATGCCCAACTTTTGTAGCAACATGGATGGGACTGGAAGAGATTATGCTGAGTGAAATAAGTCAAGCAGAGAGAGTCAATTATCATATGGTTTCACTTATTTGTGGAGTCTAACAAATAGCATGGAGGACATGGGGAGTTAGAGAGGAGAAGGGACTTGGGGGAAATTGGAAGGGGAGGTGAATCATGAGAGACTATGGACTCTGAAAAACAATCTGAGGGATTTTAAGTGGCGGGGGGGTGGGAGGTTGGGGTATGGGGTACCAGGTGGTGGGTATTATAGAGGGCATGGATTGCATGGAGCACTGGGTGTGGTGAAAAAATAATGAATACTGTTATGCTGAAATAAATTTAAAAAAAATGACAGTGCTGGATCAAAAATAAAATAAAATAAAATAAAAATAAAATACTTAATTTGAAAATTAAAAAAAAAACTGAGCTCTTTCATCCTTATTTATAGACCATCCTTCATGCTTCATAAGTATTCCTTCATTGTAAACTAACTAATAGTGTTTTTCACAGTGTATATAACTAAAATGGATTTTGTATTCTATTATTTCAGAGTTAGTTGCAGTTTCTACTTCCTTACTTCCTTTTTTGAAAAATAGATTAATTCTACAAAAAGTTTTTTCCAGCTTTATTGAAAAATAATTGACATATTATAATTTGTAAATTTAAGAAATTATTTCTTATAACACTGCAAACTTTTAACATTGTGTTAATTTTGTACAATTTGATAAATTGGTATACATCTGTATTGCAATATAATCTACATAAAAATGTTAATACATCTACTATCTCATATAGTTGCCTCTGTTTTTTATGCATGTATGGTAAGGAATTTTAAGATCTACTCTCTTAGCAACTTTTATGTATATAGTACAGTAGAGATAAACTTCAGAGGTCTTGTGGGTTTTGTTCCAGACCGCCTCAATAAAGTGATTATCTCAATAAACTAAGTCAAATCATAATTATTTTTTTTTTGGTTTCCCAGTGCAAATAAAAAATTATGTTTCCCAGTGCATACAAAAAATAAACACTATACTGTACTGTTCAAAAGCATTATGTCTTTAAAGAAAAACAATGTATATACCTTAAGTAAACTAGTTCTGAGTTTTCAGTGGGTCATAATTACTGATCACAGATCACCATAACAAATACAATAATAATGAAAAAACTTGAAATATTGCAAGAATTACCAACATGTGACAGAGAGACACAAAATGAACAAATGTTGTTAGAAAAATGGTGGCAGCAGACCTATTTTATACAAGATTGCTATAAACTTTCAACTTGTAAGAATGTGATATATGCAAAATTTAATAAAGGGAAGCACAATTTAAAAAAGTATGTATATATTATTAACTATGACCATCATGCTGTACATTAGATCCCCAGAACTTTTTCCTATTATAAATGCAAGTTTGTGCCCTTTGACCACCTTATTCCACCCCAGGTTCACCCCTTGTCAACTCAACTCTAAGTTTCCATTAGTTTGCTTTTCCTTCAGATTCTTTATGTAAGGGATATCATAATACATAAATTAAAAAATATATAAAATCTTTGAAATATTTCACTTAGTATAATACCTTCAAGATCCATCCATGGTATTGTAAATGGCAGTATTTCTTAATTTTTCATGGTAGTATTCCATAGTATATATTTACCATACTTATTTTATTCATTCATCCATTAATGGATACTGAAATTATTTCCATCTCTTGCTTAGAGTTAATAATTTTATAATGAACATAAGAGTGCAGATATGTCTTCGAATAGTGACTTTGTTTCCTTTAGATATATACCTAGAAGTGGGATTACTGAATCATATGGTAATTTTACTTTTAATAATATGAATAGTCTCTATACTGTTTTCCATACAAATTTATATCCCTATCACAGTGCCTAAGTTCCCCATTTTACCCAATATTTACCAAAATTTGTTAGTTTTAATTTTTTGGTAGTATATATTCTAATAGGTAGTAATATCTTGCTGTGTTTTTCAGAGGTAAACAAAAACAACAACATAATGACTTTGCCCTGAGTTTTTTACATTGAGCACTTTTTAATGCTCCTGTTGGTCATTTATATAACTTTTTTGAAAAAAAAAGTCTATTGAGATCCTTTTGCTGTTTTTTTAATTATATATTTTTTTCTCTTTGTATCTTTTGGTTATTAACCTCTTTTCAGATATAAGATTTGTAAGTATTTTCTTCCATTCTGTGGATTGTGTTGTCATTCCCCCCCCCTTTTTTTTGGCAATGCAGAAACTTTAGTTTTATGTAATACCATTTATTTATTTTTGCTTTTTTTGCTTGTGTTTTTGGTCTGGTATCCAAAAAACTATTGGCAAGACCAATGTCAAGGAGAATTTTTCCTATGTTTTCCTTTAGGAAATTTAGTTTCATGCATCACATTTAAGTCTTTAATCTATTTCAAGTTAAGATTTACGAGTGATATAAGGTTCCAGTTTCATGCTGGTTTATGTGACTATTCAGTTTTAAATATCATTTACTGAACAGACTATCTTTACCCATTACATATGTTGGCCCCTGACAAATATTAGGTGACTGTATAAAAGAATTTATTTCTGGACTCTCAATTCTGTTCTACTTGTTTATTGGTCTGTTTTTATGCCAGTATACTTTATTGTTTTGAGCATGAGGGCTTTGTAGTATAGTTTCAAATCAAGAAGTGTAATTTCACTTCTTCATTCTTTCTCAGAACTGCTTTATTTGTTGTCTTTTATGGTCTCATATAAATTTTAGGATTCTTTACTTACTTCTGTAAAAACACAATATTGGATTTTTTTAAAGATAATTTATTGGCGAGCCTGGGTGGCTCAGTGGGTTAAGCTGCTGCCTTCGGCTCAGGTCATGATCTCAGGGTCCTGGGATCGAGTCCCGTATCGGGCTCTCTGCTCAGCAGGGAGCCTGCTTCCCTCTCTCTCTCTCTCTGCCTGCCTCTCCGTCTACTTGTGATTTCTGTCAAATAAATAAATAAATAATCTTTTTAAAAAAAAGATTTTATTTATTTATTTGACAGAGAGAGATGACAAGCAGGCAGAGAGGCAGGCAGAGAGAGAAGAGGTAGCAGCTTCCTGCTGAGCAGAGAGCCTGATGCGGGGCTCGATCCCAGGACCCTGGGATCATGACCTGAGCCGAAGGCAGTGGCTTAACCCACTGAGCCTCCCAGGCACCCCTAACATTGGATTTTTGTTAGGAATTGAATTTACAGATGGTTTTCGGTAGTATGGACATTTTAACAATGTTAATTCTTACCATTCATAAATATGAGCTATCTTTCCATTTGTGTCTCCTTCAATTTCTTTATCAATATCATAGATTATGGGGTACAGATCTTTCATCTTCTTAGTTAAATCTTTTCCTAAGTATCTTATTATTTTTGATGCTATTGTGAATTAGATTGTTTTCTTTATTTTTTCAGATAGTTCATCATTAGAGTGTTAAAATGCTCCTGTCTTGTGCTTACTTTGGCAGCACATATACTAAAATTGGAATCATGCATAGAAGATTAGCATGATCATTGAGCAAGGATGACATGAAAAACTGTTAAAAAAATGAAACAAAACAAAATTCTTGTCTTTTATATATTGATCTTGTATTTGGCAGCTTTATTAAATTTGTTTATTCAAAAATTTTTGTGAAGTTTTTAGGATTCTTTTACATGTAAGTTCATGTTATCCAAAAAAAGAAAATTTTACTTCTTCCTTTTTTTTTTTTTTTTTGGAGTCTTTTATTTCTTTGTGTTCCTTGTTTCTCTGGCTAGGACATCCAGTACTATGTCAAATGAGAGTAGTGAAAGTGGACACACTTGTCTTTTTTCTGATCTTTATGGGGAAAACTTTGAAACTTTTTTGATTGAATATGAGATTAGCTCTGGGCTTGCAATATGTGCTTTTTCTTTAATGGATTTTTTAAATTATTTTTTTAAATTTTTTATAAACATATAATGTGTTTATATCGCTAGGGGCACAGGTCTGTGAATCACCAGGTTTACACATTTCACAGCACTCACCATCACTCACCATAGCACCTGCCCTCCCCAATGTCCATACCCCCACCATCCTCTCCCAAAACACCCCCCCCAGCAACCCTCAGTCTGTTTTGTGAGATTCAGTCTTTTATGGTTTGTCTCCCTCCCAATCCCATCTTCATTTATTTTTCTTTTCGTACGCCCAAAACCGCCTATGTTGCATCTCCACTTCATCATATCAGGGAGATCATATGATAGTTGTCTTTCTCAGATTGATTTATTTCGCCAAGCATAATATCCTCTAGTTCCATCCACGTCATCACAAATAGCAGGATTTCATTTCTTTTGATGGCTGCATAGTATCCCATTGTACATATATACCACATCTTATTTATTGATTCATCTGTTGAAGGACATTTAGGTTCTTTCCATAGTTTAACTATTGTGTACATTGCTGCTATAAACATTTGGGTGCATATGCCCCTTCAGAATGCCACGTTTGTATCTTTAGGGTATATACCCAGTACTACAATCACTGGGTCATAGGCTAGTTCTATTTTCAGCTTTTTGAGGCACCTCCACGCTGTTTTCCAGAGTGGTTGCACCAGCTTGCATTCCCACGTACAGTGTAGGAGGGTTGCCCTTTCTCCACATCCTCGCCAGCATCTGTCATTGACTGACTTGTTCATTTTAGCCATTCTGAAAGGGGTGAGGTGGTATCTCATTCTGGTTTTGATTTGTATTTCCCTGATGCCGAGTGATGTGGAGCATTTTTTCATGTGTCTGTTGGCCATTTGGATGTATTCTTTGCAGAAAAGTCTGTTCATGTCCTCTGCCCATTTCTTTATTGGATTATTTGGTCTTAGGGAGTTGAGTTTGATAAGCTCTTTATAGATTTTGGATAGATACTGGCCCTTTATCTGGTATGTCATTTGCAAATATCTTCTCCCAGATAACTTCTGACAGTCATCTTTTGGCTTTGTTAACTGTTTCCTTTGCTGTGCAAACAAAAGCTTTTTGATCTGATGAAATCCCAATAGTTCAATCTTGCCCTTGCTTCCCTTGCCTTTAGCGATGTTCCTAGGAAGAAGTTGCTGCTGCTGAGGTCAAAGAGGTTGCTACCTGTTCTCTCCTCAAGGATTTTGATGGATTCCTTTCTCACATTATGCTTCTTCATCCATTTCCAGTCTATTTTCATGTATGGTGTAAGGAAATGGTCCAACTTCATTTTTCTGCATGTGGCTGTTCAATTTTCCCAACACCATTTGTTGAAGAGGCTGTCTCTTTTCCATAGGACATTCCTTCCTGCTTTGTTGAAGATTAGTTGACCATAGAGTTGAGGGTGTATTTCTGGGCTCTCTATTCTGTTCCATTGATCTATGTCTGTTTTGGGGACAGTTCCCTACTATCTTGATAATGACAACTTTGTAATAGAGCTTGAAGTCTGGAATTGTGATGCCAACAACTTTGGCTTTCTTTTTCAATATACCTCTGGCTATTCGAGGTCTTTTCTGGTTCCATATATATTTTAGGATGATTTGTCCCATTTCTTTGAAAAAAAAACGGATGGGATTTTGATAGGGATTGCATTAAATGTGTAGATTGCTTTAGGTAGCATAGACATTTTCACAATATTTGTTCTTCCAATACAGGAGCATGGAACATTTTTCCATTTCTTTGTGTCTTCTTTAATTTCTTTCATGAGTACTATAGAGTTTTCTGAGTATAGATTCTGTGTCTCCTTGGTTAGGTTTATTCCTAGGTATCTTAGGGTTTTGGGTGCAATTGTAAATGGGATTCACTTCTTAATTTCTATTTCTTCAGTCTTGTTGGTATAAAAAAAAGCAACCAATTTCTGTTCATTGATTTATATCCTGACACTTTACGGAATTCCTATACAAGTTATAGCAGATTTGGAGTGGAGTCCTTTAAGTTTTCCATATACAGTATCATATCATCTGCAAACAGGGATAGTTTGACTTCTCTTCTGCCAATTTGGCAAAATTTGGATGCCCTTAATTTCTTTTTGTTGTCTGATTGCTGAGGCTAGGACTTCTAGTACAATGTTGAATAGCAGTGGTGATAACGGATATCCCTGCCGTGTTCCTGACCTCAGCGGAAAAGTATTCAGTTTTTCGCCATTGAGAATGATATTTGCAGTGGGTTTTCATAGATGGCTTTGATAATATTGATAATATGTGCCCCCTATGCCTACACTTTGAAGAGTTTTAATCATAAAGGGATACTGCACTTTGCAAAATGCTTTTTCAGCATCTATGGAGAGAATCATATGGTTCTTGTTCTTTCTTTTATTAATGTGTTGTATCACATTGATTGATTTGCAGATGTTGAACCAACCTTGTAGCCCTGGAATAAATCCCAGTTGGTCGTGGTGAATAATCCTTTTAATGTACTGTTGAATCCTATTGGCTAGTATTTTGGTGAGAATTTTTGCATTCGTGTTCATCAAGGATACTGGTCTGTAGTTCTCTTTTTTGATGGGATCCTTGTCTGGTTTGGGGATCAAGGTGATGGCTGGCCTCAGAAAAAAAAAGAGTTTGGAAATTTTCCTTCCATTTCTATTTTTTTAGAACAGTATCAGGAGAATAGGAATTAATTCTTCTTTAAATGCTTGGTAGGATTAAATGGGAAGCCATCTGGCCCGGGCCTTTTGTTTGTTTGGAGATTTTTGATGACTGTTTCAATCTCCATACTGGTTATGTGTCTGTTCAGGTTTCCTATTTCTTCCTGGTTCAGTTGTGGTAGTTTATATGTCTCTAGGAATGTATCCATTTCTTCCAGATTGTTGAATTTGTTGGCGTAGAGTTGCTCATAGTATGATCTTATAATTCTTTGTATTTCTTTGGTGTTGCTTGTGATCTCTCCTCTTTCATTCATGATTTTATTTATTTGGGTCCTTTCTCTTTCTTTATCAATCTTATTAATTCTTTCAAAGAACCAGCTCCTAGTTTCGTTGATTTGTTCTATTGTTTTTTGTTGTTGTTGGTTTTATGTGGTTTTACTTTGTTTGTTTATTTGTTTCTATTTCATTGATTTCTGCTGTGATCTTTATTATACCTCTTCTCCTGATGGGTTTAGGCTTTCTTTGTTGTTCTTTCTGCAACTCCTTTAGGTGTAGGGTTATGTTGTGTATTTGAGATCTGAGAGAGAAGCGTGGTTGCACACGTCTGTTACTGCGCTCCCCAGGAGCAAGTCTGTGAAGGCGCAGCACGCCGCCCCAGGAGAAGAGAAGGAGCCGTTGGCCTTGTGGTCGGGAAAAGGTCGGAAAGCAAGATAGCCTGCTGTGGCAGGAACAGCAGGCCGGTGGCAATACAAGTGCCACCCGCTCCCTGTGCGAAGAGACAAAGACTGGTTCCTAAGGAGACATGAGGGGACGACTAGGGTAGGGACGCGTGCTCCACTCTGAGGAAGGAGTCTGGGCAGAAGGCAGGCCTGTCCTGTGCCTCTGCTCCCAAGGGGACAGCATCTCCTTGACCACCTGTCCGTAGGGCAGACTTGGGCTACCTACCTGGCGCCATACCCGGAACTCGCAGAAACAGCCCCCTCGAGAAACGGGCAGTCAGATGCCATCTTCCTCCAAGATGTGCCAGCGTTTTCGGTGGCAGGGGTTTGCCGGGGAAGGAGTGGGGACAATCCCCCAAAGCTCCCCCTCCAGTGAATGGGCGGTGTTCAGGGATCCTGTCGCCTCACCTCTCCTGTGGGGAAGGAACTGGCCTTGTCCACGAGTCCGACTGAGGGCCAGTGCAAAATGCCAAGCCTTGCCTACACCGGGAGATGGCAGTGTGCATTGAGTGCCATCCTAGGCCATGCACGCTGCTGCAGGGTTGTGACTGTGTCTGCTTAGTTCGGCCTGGCAGGGTGAACCCAGGGCGCCAACATGGAGCCCGGGAAAGCAAGGCCCAAGAGGGACCAGCTCTCCCACAGCTCTTCTTCCCTTACGCAACAGAGCGAACACCCAAAGCCTTGCTGAGGGAGCAGCAGCGAAGTATCGTTCGCGCCAAGCTGAAAACCTCTGCGAAAGCATAGTAGTCGCTGGGAAATCAGAGTCGGTTCTGTGGGCTGCTGTTGCTGCTCGCCTTATCCTAGTATTCGCAGCACGGCGGGAGAAACCCTCATAGAGTGAAAGCCTCTTTGCCCAGGCATCCCATCTGGGAAAGCACAGCATTCTTTGGGAAATCAGAGTCGGGAGTGTGGGATGCTGCTGCTGCTTGCCTGAGCAAGACTCCACAGCACGGTGTAATAAACCTGCATGGAGCGAAATCCTCTTTGCCTGGGCATCCCCTCTGCCTGAGAGTGAACCGTGGTTGCGCCTGTGGAAAGAGCCTTAAGGAAAGGGACATGTCTGTCACTGGGCTCCCCAGGATCCTGTCTGGGGAAAGAGCAGCACGCTGTCCCAGGAGAAGAGAAGGAGCCGTTGGCCTTGTGGTCGGGAAACGGTCACGAAGCTGGAGAGCCGGCCCTGGCAGGAACAGTGGGCTGGTGGCAAGACAAGTGTCACCCGCTCCCTGTGCAGAGAGACGAAGCCTGGCTGCTAAGGAGATATGAGGGGACGATTGGGCAGGGTAGTGTGCTCCAATCTGAGGAAGGAGTCTGGGCAGAAGGCAGGCCTGTCCTGTGCCTCTTTTCCCAAGGGGACAGCATCTCCTTGGCCACCTGTCCAGAGGGAAGACGTGGGCTTGCCACCAAGCTCCCGGCCCTGAACTCGCAGAAACACCTCCTTGAGGAACAGGCAATCAGATGCCGTCTTCCTCCAGGATGTGGCAGCCTTGGCAGAGGCAGGGGGTGTCCCGGGAAAACAGGGACAGTTACCCATTACTCCCCATCCCAGGGCACAGGCGGTGTGCAGTGATCCTCTCGCGTCTCCTCAAGGATGGGGAAGGCACTGGCCTAGTCCCCTGTCCACCTGAACACCAGAGCAAAAGTGCAGGCCTTGCCTACGCCGAGAGATGGCATTGTGAGCAGAGTGCCATCCTAGGCCACGCCCGCTAATGCAGGGTCGAGGCTGTGTCTGCTTATTTCAGCTTGTCAGGATGAACCCAGGATGTGAACTTGGAGCCCAGGATAGCAAGGCCCTAGAGGCACCAGCTCTCCCGCACCTCTTCTTCCCTGACGTGACTGATGCCTTGCTGAGGAAGCAGCAGTGAAGTGCTGTTCGCTCCAAGCCAAAGCCTCTGCAAAAGCACAGCATTCGCTGAGAAATCAAAGTCGGTTCTGCGAGCTCTACTGCTGCTTGCCTGAGCCCAGTCTCACGGTGGGAGAAACCCGCATACAGTGAAAGCCTTATTGCCCGGGCATCTCCTCTGGGAAAGCACAGCATTCATTGGGAAATCAGAATCGGATGTGTGGGATGCTGCAGCTGAATGCCTGAGCTAGTCTCTGCAGTATGGTGGAAGATACCCACATGGAGCAAAATCCTCTTTGACCTAGCACCCCTTTGCCTAAGAGAGAAGCATGGTTGCACATCTGAAAGGGCCTTAAGGAAAGGGACACGTCTGTCACCGAGCAAGTCTGGGGAAGGCGCAGCACGCCACCCCAAGAGAAGAGAAGGAGCCGTTGGCCTTGTGGTCGGGAAACGGTCGGGAAGCAGGAGAGACTGCCCTGGCAGGAACAGCGGCCGGGGGCAATACAAGTGCACCCGCTCACTGTGCAGGGAGACGGAAGCCTGGCTGCTACGAAGACAGGAGGGGATGGGTAAGGCAGGGCGCGTGCTCCACTCTTAGGAAGGAGTCTGGGCAGAAAGCATGCCTGTCCTGAGCCTCTGGGCCCAAGGAGAAAGCAGCTCCTTGGCCACCTGTCGCTGGGGCAGACATGCGCTAGCCACCAGGCGCCTACGATGAACTCGCAGAAACAGGTCCCTGAAATAACGGGGAGTCAGATGCCGTCTTCCTCCAGATTGTGGAAGCTTGGAGGAGGCACTGGGTTTAAGGGGAAGGAATGGTGACAGTCCCCCAAAGCTCCCTATTCAGTGCACGGGGGGTGTGCATGGATCCTGTCATCTCTCCTTTCCTGTGTGGAAAGCACTGGCCTAGCCCGCCTGAGAGCCAGAGTAAAAGGAAAAGCGATGCCTACACTGGGAGATGGTAGTGTGCATAGGGTGCCATCCTACGCTACGCACGCTACTGCAGGAATCCGACTGTGTCTGCCTTGTTCGGCCAGGCAGGGTGAACCCAGGACGCGAACATGGAGCCCGGGAAAGCAAGGCCCAATAGGCACCAGCTCTCCCGCAGCTCTTCTTCCCTGACGCGAACCAAGCCTTGCTGAGGAAGCAGCAGCGAAGCGCTGTTCGCTCCAAGCCAAAGCCTCTGCGAAAGCACAGCATTCGCTGAGAAATGTTCTGCGGGCTGCTGCTTCTTGCCTGAGCCCAGCCTCGCGGTAGGAGAAACACGCATACAGCGAAAGCCTCTTTGCCTGGGCATATCCTCTGGGAAAGCTCAGCCTTCCTTGGGAAATCAGAGTTGGGTTTGGGGATCCTGCTGCAGCTTGCCTGGGCTAGTCTCCGCAGCTCGGTGGAAGATACCCGCATGGAGCGAAATACCCTTTGCCCTAGCATCCCCTCTGCCTGAGAGGGAATCAAGTGTAGGGAAGGCACAGCACGCCGCCCCGGAGAAGAGAAGGAGCCGTTGGCCTTGGGGTCGGGAAACGCTCGGGAAGCAGGATAGCCTGCCGTGGCACGAACAGCAGGCCAGTGGCAAGACAAGTGTCACCCGCTCTCTGTGCAGAGAGTTGGAAGCCTGGCTGCTAAGGAGACATGAGGGGACGACTAGGGCATGGTCGCGTGCTCCACTCTGCGGAAGGAGTCTGGGCAGAAGGCAGGCCTGTCCTGTGCCTCTGGTCCCAAGGGCAAAGCATCTCCTTGGCCACGTGTCCCAACGGCAGACTTGGGCTTGCCACCAGGTGCCATATGCTTAACTCGATGAAACAACCCCATGGAGAAACGGGCAGTCAGATGCCCTCATCCACCAAGATGTGGCAGCGATGTGGGTGGCAGGGGGTGTGCCGGGGAAGGAGTGGAGACAGTCCCCAACAGTTCCCCATCCCAGTGCACGGGCCGTGTGCAGAGATCCTGTCGCCTCCTCTCTCCTGTGGTGAAGGCACTGGATGAGACCGCAAGTCTGCCTGAGCGCGGGAGCAAAAGAAAAAGCTTTACCTACCCCAGGAGATGGTAATAGGCATAGAGTGCCATGCTAGGCCACGCACGCTGCTGCAGGGTTGTGACTGTGTCTGCTAAGTTCGGCTTAGCAAGGTGAATCCCAGGCGTGAACTTGGAGTCTGGGAAAGCAAGGCCCAAGAGGCACCAGCTCTCTTCTTCCCTGCCGCGTCAGAGCGAGCGACCAAAGCCTTGCTGAGGAAGCAGCAGCGAAGTGCGGTTTGCGCCAAGCTGAATACCTCTGCGAAAGCATAGCTGTCGCTGGGAAATCAGAGTGGTTCTGTGGGCGGCTGTTCCTGCTTGCCTTAGCCTAGTATTTGCAGCACAATGGTAGAAACCCGCATAGATCAAAAGCCTCTTTGCGCGGGCATCCCCTATGGGAAAGCACAGCATTCTTTGGGATTTCAGAGGTGGGTCTGTGGGATGCTCCTGTTATCCTGAGCTGGTCTCCACAGCACGGTGTAATAAACCCACATGGAGCGAAATCCTCTTTTCCTGGGCATCCCGTCTGCCTGAGAGAGAAACGTGGTTGCACATCTGAAAGGACCTTAAGGAAAGGGACACGTCTGTCACCATGCTCCCATGGAGCACGTCTGGGGAAGGCGCAGCACGCCGCCCCAGGAGAAGAGAAGGAGCCATTGGCCTCGTGGTCGGTAAACAGTAGGAAAGCAGGAGAGCCTGCTCTGGCAGGAACAGCGGCCGGTGTCAATATAAGTGCACCTGCTCCCTGTGCCGAGAGAGCCTTTCCGCTATGGAGAGATGAGGGGATGAGAAGGGTAGGCCGCGTTTTCCACTCTTAGGAAGGAATCTTGGCAGAAAGCAAGCCTTTCATGAGCCTCTGGGCCCAAGGAGACAGCAGCTCCTTGGCCACCTGTCCCTGGGGCAGACATGAGCAAGCCACCAGGCGCCTAAGCTGAGCATGCAGGAAAAGCTCGCTGAAATAATGTGGAGTAAGATGCCGTCTTCCTCCAGGATGTTGAAGCTTTGTGGAGGCACGGGGTTTAAGGAGAAGGAGTGGTGACAGTCCCCCAAAGCTCCCTATTCAGTGCACGGGCGGTGTGTAGAGATCCTTTCACCTTTCCTTTCCTGTGGGGAAAGCACTGGCCTAGACCGCAGGTCTGCGAGTGCCAGAGTAAAAGGCCAAGCGATGCTTACACTGGGAGATGGTAGTGTGCATAGGGTGCCATCCTAGCCTATGCACGCTACTGCAGGGTTCCAGCTGTGTATGCGTAGTTCGGTCTGGTAGGGTGACCAAGGACGCGAACATGGAGCCCGGGAAAGCAAGGCCCAAGTGGCACCAGCTCTCCCGCAGCTCTTCTTCCCTGACGCGAACCAAGTCTTGCTGAGTAAGCAGGGGCGAAGTGCGGTTCGTTCCAAGCCGAAAGCCTCTGTGAAATCACACATTTGCTGAGAAATCAGAGTTGGTACTGAGGGTTGCTGCTGCTGGTTGCCTGAGCCCAGTCTCACAGTGGGAGAATCCCGCATACAGCGAAAGGCTCTTTGCCCGGGCCTCTTCTCTGGGAAAGCACAGCATTCGTTGGAAAATCACAGTTGGGTTTGGGGATGCTGCTGCTTCTTGCCTGAGCTAGTCTGCGCAGCACGGTGGAAGATACCCGCATGGAGCGAAATTCTCTTTGCCCTAGCATCCCCTCTGCCTGAGAGAGAAACGTGGTTGCACATCTGAAAGGACCTTAAGGAAAGGGACACATCTGTCACCACACTCCCATGGAGCACATCTGGGGAAGGCGCAACACGCCGCCCCAGGAGAACAGAAAGAGCCATTGGCCTTGTGGTCGGTAAACAGTAGGGAAGCAGAAGATCCTGCCCTGGCAGGAACAGCGGCCGGTGGCAATACAAGTGCACCCGCTCCCAGTGCGAGAGAAGGAAGTCTGGCAGCTACGGAGAGAGGAGGGGATGAGTAGGGTAGTACACGTGCTCCACTCTTAGGAAGGAGTCTGGGCAGAAAGCATGGCTGTCCTGAGCCTCTAGGCCCAAGGAGAAAGCAGCTCCTTGGCCACCTGTCGCTGGGGCAGACATGCGCTAGCCACCAGGCGCCTACGATGAACTCGGAGAAACAGCCCCCTGAAATAACGGGGAGTCTGATGCCGTCTTCCTCCAGTTTGTGGAAGCTTGGAGGAGGCACGGGGTTTAAGGGGAAGGAATGGTGACAGTCCCCCAAAGCTACCTATTCAGTGCACGCGGCGTGTGCATGGATCCTGTCACCTCTCCTTTCCTGTGGGGAAAGCACTGGCCTAGCCCGCGAGTCCGCCTGAGCGCCAGAGTAAAAGGCCAAGCAATGCCTACACTGGGAGATGGTAGTGTGCATAGGGTGCCATCCTACACTACGCACGCTACTGCAGGAATCCGACTGTGTCTGCCTTGTTCGGCCAGGCAGGGTGAACCCAGGACGCGAACATGGAGCCCGGGAAAGCAAGGCCCAAGAGGCACCAGCTCTCCCGCAGCTCTTCTTCCCTGACGCGAACCAAGTCTTGCTGAGGAAGCAGGGCCGAAGGGCGGTTCGCTCCAAGCCCAAAGCCTCTGTGAAATCACAACATTTGCTGAGAAATCAGAGTCGGTACTGAGGGCTTATGCTGTTGGTTGCCTGAGCCCAGTATCACAGTGGGAGAATCCCGCATACAGCGAAAGGCTCTTTGCCCAGGCATCTCCTCTGGGAAAGCACAGTAGTCGTTGGGAAATCACAGCTGGGTTTGGGGATGCTGCTGCTTCTTGCCTGAGCTAGTCTGCGCAGCACGGTGGAAGATACCTGCATGGAGCGAAATTCTCTTTGCCCAAGCATCCCCTCTGCCTGAGAGAGAAACGTGGTTGCACATCTTAAAGGACCTTAAGGAAAGGGACACGTCTGTCACCACGCTCCCATGGAGCACGTCTGGGGAAGGGGCAGCACGCCGCCCCAGGAGAAGAGAAGGAACCATTGGCCTTGTGGTCGGTAAACAGTAGGGAAGCAGGAGAGCCTGCCCTGGCAGGAACAGCACTCGGTGGCAATACAAGTGTCACCCTCTCCCTGTGCGGAGAGATGGAAGCCTGGCTGCTAAGGAGACATGAGGGAACCACTAGGGCAGGGGCGCGTGCTCCACTCTGAGGAAGGTGTCTGGGCAGAAGTCAGGCCTGTCCTGTGCCTCTGGGCCCAAGGGCACAGCATCTCTTGGCCACCTATCCCAAGGGCAGACTTGGGCTTGCCACCAGGTGCCATACCCTGAATTCGCAGAAACAACCCCATGGAGAAACGGGCAGTCAGATGCCGTCTTCCACCAAGATGTGGCAGCCATGTGGGTGGCAGGGGGTGTGCCGGGGAAGGAGTGGAGACAGTCCCCCACAGTTCCCCATCCCAGTTCACGGGCCGTGTGCAGGGATCCTGTCGCCTCCTCTCTCCTGTGGTGAAAGCACTGGCTGAGACCGCGAGTCTGCCTGAGCGCCGGAGTAAAAGACAAAGCTTTACCTACGCCAGGAGATGGTAATAGGCATAGAGTGCCATGCTAGGCCACGCCGCTGCTGCAGGGTTGTGACTGTGTCTGCTAAGTTCGGCTTAGCAAGGTGAACCCCGGCCGTGAACTTGGAGCCTGGGAAAGCAAGGCCCAAGAGGCACCAGCTCTCCCCTGGCTCTTCTTCCCTGCCGCGACAGAGTGAACGACCAAAGCCTTGCTGAGGAAGCAGCAGCGAAGTGCGGTTTGCGACAAGCTGAATACCTCTGCGAAAGCATAGCAGTCGCTGGGAAATCAGAGTCGGTTCTGTGGGCTGCTGTTCCTGCTTGCCTTAGCCTATTATTCGCAGCACAATGGGAGAAACGCATATAGAGCAAAAGCCTCTTTGCGCGGGCATCCCCTCTGGGAAAGCACAGCATACTTTGGGATTTCAGAGGTGGGTCTGTGGGATGCTCCTGTTATCGTGAGCTGGTCTCCACAGCACGGTGTAATAAACCCACATGGAGCGAAATCCTCTTTTCCTGGGCATCCCGTCTGCCTGAGAGAGACGCGCGGTTGCGCCTGTGGAAAGAGCCTTATGGAAAGGGACACGTCTTTCACTGCGCTCCCCAGGAGCATGTCTGTGGAAGGTGCAGCACGCTGCCCGGGGAGAAGAGCAGGAGCCGTTGGCCTTCTGGTCTGGAAAGGGTTGCGAAGCAGGAGAGCCGGCCCTGGCAGGCACAGGGGCCGGTGGCTATACAAGTGTCACCTGCTCCCTGTGTAGAGAGACGGAAGCCTGGCTGCTAAGGGTACAGGAGGGGATGAGTAGGGCAGGGCACGTGCTCCACTCTTAGAAAGGAGTCTGGGCAGAAAGCATGCCTGTCCTGAGCCTCTGGGCCCATGGAGACAGCAGCTTTGGACACCTGTCTCTGGTGGAGACATGTGCTTGCCACTAGGCGCCTACCCTCAACTCGCAGAAACAGCTCCGTGAAAGAAGAGGCAGCCAGTTTCCGTCTTCCTCTCCTTTACTGTGTGCAAAGCACTGGCCTAGCCCGCGAGTCCGCCTGAGCGCCAGAGCAAAAGGCCAAGCGATGCCTACACTGGGAGATGGTTGTGTGCATAGGGTGCCATCCTAGGCTATGCACGCTACTGCAGGGTTCCGGCTGTGTCTGCGTAGTTCGGCCTGGCAGGGTGAACCAAGGGAGCGAACATGGACCCCAGGAAAACAGGACCCAAGAGGCACCAGCTCTCCCGTGGCTCTTCTTCCCTGCCGCGACAGAGCGAAAGACCAAAGCCTTGCTGAAGAAGCAGCAGCGAAGTGCGGTTTGCGACAAGCTGAATACCTCTGCGAAAGCATAGCAGTCGCTGGGAAATCAGAGTCGGTTCTGTGGGCTGCTGTTTCTGCATGCCTTAGCCTAGTATATGCAGCACAATGGGAGAAACCCGCATAGAGGAAAAGCCTCTTTGCGCGGGCATCCCCTCTGGGAAAGCACCGCATTCTTTGCCGGTCTGTGGGATGCTCCTGTTTGCCTGAGATGGTATCCACAGCACGGTGTAGAGTGAAAATCCTCATTGGAGAGAAAATCCACATGGAGCGAAATCCTCTTTGCCAGCATCCCCTCTGCCTGAGAGAGACGCGCATTTGCGCTTCCTGAAAGAACCTTAAGGAAAGGGACACGTCTTTCACTATGCTCCCCAGTAGCATGTCTGTGGAAGGTGCAGCACGCTGCCCGGGGAGAAGAGGAGGAGCCGTTGGCCTTCTTGTCTGGAAACGGTTGCATGGCAGGAGAGCCGGCCCTGGCAGGCACAACGGCCGGTGGCAATACAAGTGTCACCAGCACCCTGAGCAGAGAGATGGAAGCCTGTCTGCTAAGGAGACAGGAGGGGATGAGTAGGGCAGGTAGCGTGCTCCACTCTTAGGAAGGAGTCTGGGCAGAAAGCATGCCTGTCCTGAGCCTCTGGTCCCAAGGAGACAGCAGCTTTGGCCACCTTTCTCTGGTGGAGACATGGGCTTGCCACCAGGCGCCTACCCTCAACTCGCAGAAACAGCTCCCTGAAAGAACTGGCAGCGAGTTTCCGTCTTCCTCCAGGAGATGGAAGCGTTCTCGTATGCACGGTATGTCCAGGCAAGGAGTGGGGACATTCCCCCTCAGCTCCCCATTGCAGTGCGCGGGCGGTGTGATGGATCGTGTTGGCTCTCTTCTCCTGTGGGGAAGGCACTGGCCTAGTTCCCGAATCTGTCTGAGGGCCTGAGCCAAAGGCCAATTCCCTACATGGAGAGATGGTAGTGTGTATACAGTGCCATCCTATGCCACCCTCGCTGCTGGAGTGTTGTCGCTGTGTCTGCTTAGTTCGGCCTGGCAGTGTGAACCCACGGCTCGAACATGGAGCCCGGGAAAGCAAGGCCCAAAAGGCACCAGTTCTCCCGCAGCTTTTCTTCCCTGACGGGAACCAAGCCTTGCTGAGGAAGCAAGGAGGAAGTGCAGATCGCTCCAAGCCCAAAGCCTCTTTGAAATCACATTTGCTGAGAAATCAGTGTCGGTACTGAGGGCTGATGCTGCTGGTTGCCTGAGCCCAGTCTCACAGTGGGAGAAACCCGCATACAGCGAAAGGCTCTTTGCCCGGGCATCTCTTCTGGGAAAGCACAGCATTCTTTGGGAAATCAGAATTGGGTTGGAGGATGCTGCTGCTTCTTGCCTGAGCTAGTCTGCGCAGCACGGTGGAGGATACCCGCATGGAGCGAAATGCTCTTTGACCTAGCATCCCCTCTGCCTGAGAAACGTGGTTACACATCTGAAAGGACCTTAAGGAAAGGGACACGTCTGTCACTGCGCTCCCATGGAGCACGTCTGGGGAAGGCGCAGCACGCCGCCCAGGAGAAGAGAAGGAGCCATTGGCCTTGTGGTCGGTAAACACTAGGGAAGCAGGAGAGCCTGCCCTGGCAAAAACAGCCGCCGGTGGCAATACAAGTGCACCCGCTCCCTGTGCAGAGTCGGAAACCTGGCTGCTATGGAGAGAGGAGGGATGAGTAAGGCAGGGTGCGTGCTCCACTCTTAGGAAGGAGTCTGGACAGAAAGCATGCCTGTCCTGAGCCTCTGGGCCCAAGGAGACAGCAGCTTTGGCCACCTGTCTCTGGTGGAGACATGTGCTAGCCACCAGGCGCCTACGCTCAACTCGCAGAAACAGCTCCCTGAAAGAACTGGCAGCCAGTTTCCGTCTTCCTCCAGGAGGTGGAAGCGATCGTGAAGGCACGGGATGTTCAGGCAAGGAGTGGGGACAGTCCCCCCACAGCTCCCCTTTGCAGTGCGCGGGCGGTGTGCAGGGATCGGGTCACCTCTCCTCTCATGTGGGGAAGGCACTGGCTTAGTTCCTTAGTCTGCCTGAGGGCCTGAGCCAAATGTCAAGCGTTGCCTAAACCTAGAGATGGTAGTGTGCATACAGAGCCATCCTATGCCATGCTCACTGCTGCAGTTTTGTCGCTGTGTCTGCTTAGTTCGGGCTGGCAGGGTGAACCCAGGGCGCGAAAATGGAGCCCGGGAAAGCAAGGCTCAAGTGGCACCAGCTCTCGCACAGCTCTTCTTCCCTGAAGCGACTGAAGCCTTGCTGTGGAAGCAACGGCGAAGTGCTGTTCGCTCCAAGCCAAAGCCTCTGCGAAAGCACAGCATTCGCTGAGAAATGTTATGCGGACTGCTGCTGCTTGCCAGAGCCCAGTCTCGCGGTGAGAGAAACCTGCATACAGCGAAAGCCTCTTTGCCTGGGCATCTACCCTGGGAAAGCACAGCGTTCCTTGGGAAATCAGAGTTGGGTTTGGGGATGCTGCTGCTGCTTGCCTGAGCTAGTCTCCGCAGCTCGGTGGAATTTACCCGCATGGAGCGAAATACTCTTTGCCCTAGCATCCTTTCTGCCTGAGAGAGAAGCGTGGTTTCACTCGTCTGTCACCGCGCTCCCCAGGAGCAAGTGTGGGGAAGGCCAACACGGCCCCCTGAGAAGAGGAGCCGTTGGCCTTGGGGTCGGGAAACGGTCGGGAAACAGGATAGCCTGCCGTGGCACCAACAGCAGGCCGGTGGCAAGACAGGTGTCCCCCGCTCCCTGTGTGCAGAGATGGAAGCCTGGCTGCTAAGGAGACATGAGAGGACCACTAGGGCTGGGGCGCGTGCTCCCCTCTCAGGAAGGAGTCTGGACCGAAGGCTGGCCTGTCCTGTGCCTCTGGTCCCAAGGGGACAGCATCTCCTTGGCCACATGTCCCAAGGGCAGACTTGGGCTTGCCACCAGGTGCCATACCCTGAACTCGCAGAAACAACCCCATGGAGAAACGGACAGTCAGATGCCGTCTTCCACCAAGATGTGGCAGCCATGTGGGTGGCAGGGGGTGTGCCGGGGAAGGAGTGGAGACAGTCCCCCACAGTTCCCCATCACAGTGCACGGGCCGTGTGCAGGGATCCTGTCGCCTCCTCTCTCCTGTGGTTAAGGCACTGGCTGAGACCGCGAGTCTGCCTGTGCGCCGGAGCAAAAGACAAAGCCTTACCTACCCCAGGAGATGGTAATAGGCATAGAGTTCCATTCTAGGCCACGCACACTGCTGCAGGGTTGTGACTGTGTCTGCTAAGTTCGGCTTAGCAAGGTGAACCCCGGGCGTCAACTTGGAGCCTGGGAAAGCAAGGCCCAAGAGGCACCAGCTCTACCGTGTCTCTTCTTCCCTGCCGCGACAGAGCGAAAGACCAAAGCCTTGCTGAGGAAACAGCAGCGAACTGCGGTTTGTGCGAAGCTGAAAACCTCTGCGAAAGCATAGCAGTTGCTGGGAAATCAGAGTCGGTTCTGTGGGCTGCTGTAGCTGCATGCCTTAGCCTAGTATTCGCAGCACAATGGGAGAAACCCGCATAGACCGAAAGCCTCTTTGCTCGGGCATCCCCTCTTGGAAAGCACAGCATTCTTTGGGAAATCAGAGGCGGGTCTGTGGGATGCTCCTGTTTGCCTGAACTGGTATCCACAGCACGGTGTAGAGTGAAAATCCTCTTTGGAGAGAAAATCCACATTGAGAGAAATCCTCTTTGCCTGGGCATCCCCTCTGCCTGAGAGAGACGCGCGGTTGCGCCTGTTGAAAGAGCCTTAAGGGACACGTCTTTCACTGTGCTCCCCAGGAGCATGTCTGTGGAAGGTGCAGCACGCTGCCCGGGGAGAAGAGGAGGAGCCGTTGGCTTTCTTGTCTGGAAATGGTTGCGTGGCAGGAGAGCTGGCCCTGGCAGGCACAGCGGCTGGTGGCAATACAAGTGTCACCCGCTCCCTGTGCAGAGAGACGGAACCCTGGCTGCTAAAGGGACAGGAGGGGATTTTTAGGGCAGTGCGTGTGCTCCCCTCTTAGGAAGGAGTCTGGGCAGAAAGCATGCCTGTCCTGAGCCTCTGGGCCCAAGGAGACAGCAGCTCCTTGGCCACCTGTCCCTGGGGCAGACATGCGCTAGACACCAGGCGCCTATGCTGAACTCGCAGAAACAGCTCGCTGAAATAACGGGGAGTCAGATGCCCTTTTCCTCCAGGATGTGGAAGCTTGGAGGAGGAACGGGTTTTAAGGGGAATGAGTGGTGACGGTCCCCCAAAGCTCCCTATTCAGTGTACGGGCGGTGTGCAGGGATCCTGTCCCCTCTCCTTTCCTGTGACGAATGCACTGGCCTAGCCCGCGAGTCCGCCTGAGCGCCAGAGTAAAAGGCCAAGCGATGCCTACACTGGGAGATGGTAGTGTGCATAGGGTGCCATGCTAGGCTACGCACGCTACTGCAGATTTACGGCTGTGTCTGCGTAGTTCGGCCTGGCAGGCTCAACCCAGGACGCGAACATGGAGCCCGGGAAAGCAAGGCCCAAGTGGCACCAGCTCTCCCGCAGCTCTTCTCCCCTGACGCGACTGAAGCCTTGCTGTGAAAGCAGCGGCGAAGTGCTGTTCGCTCCAAGCCAAAGCCTCTGCGAAAGCACAGCATTCGCTGAGAAATGTTATGCGGGCTGCTGCTGCTTGCCTGAGCCCAGTCTCGCGGTGGGAGAAACCTGCATACAGCGAAAGCCTCTTTGCCTGGGCATCTACCCTGGGAAAGCACAGCGTTCCTTGGGAAATCAGAGTTGGGTTTGGGGATGCTGCTGCTGCTTGTCTGAGCTAGTCTCCGCAGCTCGGTGGAAGATACCCGCATGGAGCGAAATACTCTTTTCCCTAGCATTCTTCTGCCTGAGAGAGAAGCGTGGTTTCACTCGTCTGTCACCGCGCTCCCCAGGAGCAAGTTTGGGAAAGGCGCATCACGCCGCCCCCGGAGAAGAGGAGCCGTTGGCCTTGGGGTCGGGAAACGGTCGGGAAACAGGATAGCCTGCCGTGGCACCAACAGCAGGCCGGTGGCAAGACAAGTATCACCTGCTCCCTCTGCGGAGAGATGGAAGCCTGGCTGCTAAGGAGACATGAGGGGACCACTAGGGCAGGGGCGCGTGTTCCCTCTGAGGATGGAGTCTGGGCCGAACGCAGGCCTGTCCTGTGCCTCTGGTCCCAAGGGTACAGCATCTCCTTGGCCACCTGTCCCAAGGGCAGACTTGGGCTTGCCACCATGTGCCATACCCTGAACTCGCAGAAACAACCCCATGGAGAAACGGACAGTCATATGCCGTCTTCCACTAAGATGTGGCAGCGATGTGGGTGGCAGGTGTTTTGCTGGAGAAGGAGTGGAGACAGTCCCCCACAGTTCCCCATCCCAGTGCACGGTCCGTGTGCAGGGATCCTGTCGCCTCCTCTCTCCACTGGGAAAGCACAGCATTCGCTGAGAAAGCAGAGTCTGTACTGTGGGCTGCTGCTGGTTGCCTGAGCCCAGTCTCACAGTGGGAGAAACCCGTATACAGTGAAAGCCTCTTTGTCTGGGCATCTCTTCTGGGAAAGCACAGCATTTCTTGGGAAATCAGAGTTGGGTTTGGGGATGCTGCTGCTGCTTGCCTGGGCTAGTCACCTCAGCTCGTTGAAATAAACCCGCATTGAACGAAATCCTCTTTGCCCGGTCATCCCCCTCTGCCTGAGAGAGCGCCTGTCCAAACAGTCTTAAGGAAAGGGACACGTCTGTTACCGCGCTCCCCAGGAGCATGTCTGCATAAGGCGCAGCATGCCGCCCCCGGATAAGAGAAGGAGCCGTTGGTTTTGCTGTCGGGTAACGGTGGTGAAGCAGAAGAGCCTGCCATGGCAGGAACAGCAAGCAGGTGGCAAGACAAGTGTCACCCGCTCCCCGTGCGGATAAAATGAAGCCTGGATGCTGAGACACGAGGGGACGACTAGGGCAGGCACATGTGATCCTCTCTGAGGAAGGAGTCTGGGCAGAAGGCAGGCCTGTCCTGTGCCTCTGGTCCCAAGAGGACAGCATCTCCTTGGCCACCTGTCCCTAGGGCAGACTTGGGTTTGCCACCAGGCGCAATACCCGGAACTCCCAGAAACAGCTCCCTGGAGAAACAGGCAGTCAGAGGCCTTCTTCCTCCAAGATGTGGCAGCATTCGCGGAGGCACAGGGTTTTTGGGGAAGGAGTGGGGGGACAGTCCCCCACATCTCCCCATCCCAGTGCATGGGCGGTGTTCAGGGATCCTGTTGCCTCTCCTTTCCTGGTGGAAGACACTGGCCTAGTCCCCGAGGCTGCCTGCGCGCCAGAGCAAAAGGCCAAGTCACCAGGAGATGGTAGTGTGCATAGAGTGCTATCCTAGGCCACACATGCTGCTGCAGGGTTGTGGCTCTGCCTAGTTTGGCCTGGCAGTGTGAACCCAGGGCGGGAACATGGAGCCCAGGAAAACAAGGCCCAAGAGGCACCAGCTCTCCTGCAGCTTTTTCTCTTAAGCAACAGAGCTAACGCCCAAAGCCTTGCTGAGGAAGCAGAGGCGAAATGCAGTTCGCGCCAAGCCCAAAACCTCTGCAAAAGCAGAGCAGGCGCTGGGAAATCAGAGTTGGTTCTGTGGGCTGCTGTCGCTGCTTCCCTTAACCTAGTATTCACAGCACGGTGGGAGAAACCCGCATATAGCAAAAACCTCTTTGTACGTGCATCCACTCTGGGAAAGCACAGCATTCGTTGGGAAATCCGTGTCAGTTCTGTGGGATGCTTATGCCGCTTGCCTGAACATAGTCTCCGAAGCATGGTGGGAGAAACCCGTTTGGAGCGAAATCCTCTTAGCCTGGTCATCCCCTCTGCCTGAGAGAGAAGCCTGGTTGCACCTGTGGAAACAGCCTTAAAGAAAGGCACACGTCTGTCACTGTGCTCCCCAGGAACATGTCTGGGAAAGGTGCAGCAACGCCGCCCTGGGAGAAGAGGAGCCATTGGCCTTGTTGTCAGGAAACGGTCGTGAAGCAGGAGAGCCTGCCATGGCAGGAACAGCGGGCGGGTGGCAAGACAAGTGTCACCACAGTCTATGATAACACTTTTGAGTCAAGGTTCATCTACTCTACAGATGAGACTGTAAAATTTTTAAAGGCAATATGTTTAAAGGCAACATCATGAAAGAAGGTTTGGTGGATTGCTTTGATTTTCTATTCATGGTATCAGATGAGTTTAAGGGACCATAATCCAATAAAAAATTTAAAATTAATTTTAAAAAATAAGAAAAAAACATTTTAATGTCTTTGCCTTTGTGGTTCCTGCAAATGAAACTAAAAGAAAGGACTGAGAACATTTTCTTTTTTTCTATTTGTTTTTCTTCAATTTGGACCTCCTCCTTAGGTCTCTGATCAAAGAATGCTTACACAGACGCTGTAGTGTAGAAAGGACAAAATATCATATTACAAAATATTCCATTCCTATCCTTTTGTATACCCAGAACAATAAGTTAATATATGTGCTGCCAAAGGAGCACACCAGAGCAATAAGTTAAATGAAGATTGTACTGGGAAGATGAAACAATTATTCCATAAAATGAGTGGGTTTTGAATGGGACATGAAGGGCGGACTTGTGAGTTAGGAAAAATATATATATATAAAGACTTAATGAAGTTTTAATTAAAGCATAACAACTATGCTGTATTCCTAAAATATATTAAAGTGATGATATGGAAATACCTTGCCTAGTACTTAATATCTCACAGAGTAACATCAAAGCACCTATTAATCCTTTCTACTAACAGCTGTTTCTCTTTGTTTCACTCTACATAACATGTGATGGATTGACATTTGTAGAAATAAGGAGGAAACATGGAAGAAAGTGACCAATTAGAAATGATCAAAATACAGTAATAAACCAGGTAAATAACCAGTGAATATTATTATAGTAAATATATGCACATTTATAAACTGAGAATTTTCAGGAGTGACAGCCAATGTAGAAAATCGAGATGGTGTTATAGAAAATTCCATAAAACCCTTTGCATTAGTTTAACAGCCTGGTATAATATTTAGAAACGTGTAATTTCTTTGAGCAGTTAAGCATAGAAAAACATGGCTGAAATAATGACAAACACTTAACATTTACTTAAATTTTTGTTTGTTTTTATCCTTTAATGCCCATATTGTGTTCATAATGTCCTAAGTATTTGTGGTTGTTAGAGCAAAGTAAATTTGAAAATTTCCATGGGGAGGGGAAATGGTATCTGTAAAACAAAACAAAACAAAAACACAGGGCACCTTTCCTATGGTTGTGAGCTGCCCTTCCCTTACTGCTCAATGCATTTTCATTAACACCCACCTCACAGTCCATAGGCAGCCATCTGTGTTCCCGTCTTGAAGAAATTTTATCCTACAAGTCTTTCCTCATGACACTGTTGCCTATTACATAAATCAAACAGACATTCAACCTCTTGGAATGGAATCAGAAACCCACAAAGCTGACTGCTGTCAGGACTCATAAGGAAGACAATTAATAAATTTATTATTTAGGAGAGGAGTTGTTTGCTTTCCAAAAATCCATGCAAAATTGGAATGTTATCCAGAGTGTATATCAAACTAACTAAGCTAAAGGTGTCTTTTTATCTCAGGTTCACCCATTTGACAATCATTATATTTTCTCCTTTATCTCTGGTTTGGTCAGCTATGCTAGTGTCAGAACACTTAATTCATTCAGTCAATCAACAAAGACCTATTTAGTACTAATTTTTTGTGGGTGGGATGAATAAGACAAATATCTGCCACAATGGAGCATATGATCTAGAGTTTAAAATTAATATTTGAATTACTTACATACCACCACATACATGAATTACATACCACCACAAATGTAAGCAACACATAAAATTGATAATGCTAAGGAGAAGACCTTAATATTAAAAGCAATAAAATTGATATGTCTACTAGTAGAAATAAAAAATAGTCGTATATTAAAATTTAGGGCTCCCTGGGCGACTCAATCGGTTAAGCAGCTGCCTTTGGCTCAGGTCATGATCCCAGGGTCCTGGGATTAAGACCTGCATCGGGCTCACAGCTGGGTAATAAGCCTGCCTCTTGATCTTCCTCTGCCTGCCACTCTGCCAACTTGAGCTCTCTCTCTCTCTCTCTGTCAAATAAACAAATAAAATCTTTTAAAAAAAAAAGATAAATATAAAGTAACACTTACTGGAGATTTGGGGATGGTGATGTCATCAAGATGGCAACATGGATGCATGGATGGCTCCTTATTTATTGCAAAAGGTAAATGTATAGTCAAAATCAGATTCTCTACTATTGTAATGGTGATATATAAATCATTTACTAGTCTAGTTTAAAAGTTAAAAAAAGCAAGCCTATTAAAAATAACTATAACTGCAATCATTTGTTATTGAAAGTACAATATAAAAATGATCTAAAATGTGAAAACATCAATAACCTATTATAGGAGAAGTATAATTTTTCTGTACACTATTGAAGTTCAGTTGTTTTCAACATAAAATGGAATGTTATAACTAACGTATTTTATATAAGCTTAATGGTAAATATAAAAAATATGTAGTAGATAAACAAAAGATTTTGATAAAGAAGTTAAAACATACTGCCACAAAAAGTCATCAGATTACAAACAAAGAGAACAAGACGGGAAATAAAGAGCAGAGCATCTACAAAAGAGAAACAAAACAGATAAACACTGGGGAAAGAAAAAAAATTTTTTAAAGGAGGGGAAGGCAAACCATAATACACTTAACTATAAGTAACAAACTGTTTCTGGAGGGGAGATGGGCAGGGGAATGGGTTGTCAGTAATAATTATTAGGAGGTCACTTGTGATGAGCATTGACTGTTATATGTAAATGATGAATTACTAAATTCTACTCCTGAAACTAATATTACACTATATATTAACTAAAATTTAAATAAATCATGAAATATAAAAAGAATGAAAGGCAATAGTTAAGTCCTTACCTATCCATAATTACTTTAACTGTAAGTGAACGGAATCATCAGTTGGAAGACATAGGCTAGAATAGATTAAAAAAACAAACAAAAAACACAAGATCCGACAATATGTTGCCTATAAAAGAATCACTTTAGCTTTAAGGACACACATGGGCAGAGAGTAAAGGGATGGAAAAGATATTCCAAGCTAATGATAACAAAAGAAAACAAGGGTGGCAATAACTATAACAGACAAAATAGGGTTTATATAAGCTAAAAATCACCACAGGAGTCAAAGAAGGTCATTATACAATAAGAAAAGTGTCATCAATTCATCAATACAGTAATTGTAAATATCATGTACCTAATATTGAGCCACATAAATATATAAAACAAATACTAACAAAACAAAAAGGAGAAATAAATAGCAATACAATAATATCTGGGGACAATAATACCCCACTCTTACCTATGGATAGATCATCCAGACAGAAAATCAATAAATAAATAGTGAATTTAAACACTATGCCTGGACAACTGGATGGCTCAGTCAGTTAAGCCTTTGCCTTTGGCTCAGGTCGTGATCCCAGGGTCCTGAGATAGAGTCCCACATTGTGCTCCCTGCTCAGGAGGGGGTCTTCTCACTCTGTCTCTGCCCTTACCCCTTGCTCATTCTCTCTGCCCTGCTCTCACTCAAACAAACAAAACAAACAAACAAACAAAAAAGAACTATGTCAAATGAACCTAACATATTTACAGGATATTCCATCCAATAGTATCATTTAAGTTTCATTAAAATTTTCATTAAAGGCTGTTACATGCGGTCAGCCCCAAATCTGCGGTCTCAGAAAGTACACTGAAAATGGGAAAAGGGAATGTAGACGTACAAAGAAGAACCATTTCGCTTTTCTAGGTCCTTCTTTTTAAATAGTAGAAAATATACTTTCCCAGAAAGAAACAAACTCAGAAGAGAAGAGTAGGATGAATGTTACCTTCATTAGCCTATAATCAGATACTCAAACTAAAAACACTGGATACTGCAAAAAGATGCCAACTGTTTTTAAAGAAATGGCAGACGACTTTAGGTAAGAATAACTTTCATGCAAATTGAAGTGGAAGTCCTGGTCGAATTGTTCAGGAGGCACCAAAAGAATGAGAATCACATTCTATGGAAAGGAAGGAAGACTGAGATTCTGAACAAAAATGTTTTATTAGGTAAAAGAATGTATAATATATATACACATTATAATATATATAACCATGGTTTCATATAATGGTTTTAGATATATATATATATATATATATATATATATATATTAGTTTTCTTTGGTTGCTACTACAAGATACCAGAAGCCTGGAGGCTGAAACCACAGAAGTGGACAGTGTCACATTTCTAGAGGCTACAATGTTGGTAGGACATGCTCCTTTTGTAGGCATTGTGGATGGATCTGTTCCAGGCCCCTTTTCCAGCTTGAAGTATTGCTCTGGCTTTGGACTTCTTCACCGGGCCTTCTCCCTCAGTGCATATCTGTGTATCCGCACTCTCCCTTCTTAGAAGCACACAAGTCCTCCTGAATTAGGGGCCCAGTCTACTCCAATATGACCTCATCCTAGCTAGTGACATCTCCAGGGACCCTATTTCCAAATAAGGTCATGCTCCCAGGTGCTGGGGTTTAGGACTCGGATAGTTTATATGCATAAACACACACACACATACACACACACACACACACACACTCACACACACACGTGTGTGTGTGTATATGTATTCCTATATATATATCTATGTGTATAGAGAGAAAGGGAGGAAGGAATAGACGGGAAAAAGAAAATACGCTTTGCGAGTTAGTAGACTTCACCTTTAACTTTTCAACAATGACCTTCAGAATGAACGACTGAAATTCTATTGAAAGGAAAGACCTGGATAGGTCAGTGAATACTAAACTCTACATAGGAGGATGCAGTAGCTAGTGATGTAGTCCCAGAACCTAAGTCAGGTTCGGTGGGGTGAGGTTCGGAGCTGACGACTAAAGAAAGAATTCTTAAGACATCTTTGGTGCAAAATGGTGGTTTATTAAAGCACGGGGACAGGACCCGTGGGCAGGAAGAGCTGCTGCCCCGGGTTGTGAGGAGTGGCTGGTTATATACACAGGAGTTGGGTAGGTGAGGACAAAGGGTTGTTCAGAAGGGCTATTGGGATAAAGAAGATTGTCAGGATATGGAAGGCCTGGTTACTATCAAGCCAAGGCCACTTTCCCTCTAATGAGGCACTAACATAAAGACAATTGGGAGTCTCCTGGTGGAATGTTACATTCCTGCTATCAAATGTCCTTGTTAGTGAGATTTAGGTCTTAAAAGATATTTAACTTTATTTACTTTTCCTTCTACCTCCATCTCCTTCAGTTTTTTTTATGGAGGGGAGGGTGACGTTAGGGCTTGAGGAACTGAGTTATGTATCTTTGGAAATTGGGCTATTGATAAGGTAACTTCTTTGTTGTAAATCTCAAGGACATTTATAAACCAAGAGTGACTCCTGCCTTGCAGGACTGTGATCTCTGCAAGATAACCATTTGCTCTTCTTTTAGGGCAGTCAGGGGTGCCTGTGAAATGTCACACATATTACCAAGGGGAGTGGGTGGAGAGGGGGTGCAAGGTGCCAGCCCCTGCTCCGTTCTCAGCCTGCCTCTTGCTCCCTCATCATTCCCCCCTGAACAATTTTGACCCTTAAATCTTTAAGGTGGTTGAAGGTGGAAGGTCTCATCTTCTGTAACTTCTTCCTGCTGAATAGGGGCGTAGAGCTGTCCCTACCTATTCAGGTCAACATTGATCAGTGGAGGAATGTATAGGGGAGTTACGAAAGGCGGAGGCAGCTGAATCCAGCGCTGACAGTGAAGGAGTGTCTTTGCGCGTGGTAAGGATCATCTGTCGTGGTGAAGTCATTGCAGCAATGGAGTCTCGGCGCCAAGTAGAGAAACACTGAACAGAGCAACATATTAAGGTTAATGAGGCGATAAGAATGAGAAGCCCGAAAAGGAGATTTGACCATAGCCCTCCTTCAAGCTAGGAACTTAACTAATCACTAAAAGAGAGAGAGAGACCTTGTAGAGCCTTAATCTGGGCATTCATATCCTTTATATAAAAGTATCCTGTGATACTTCTGTGATAGTCTGGGATGTACACACAACATTCTGTCTTGATAATTGCACATGTGCCACCCTGGGCTGCTGTCAGGACATCTAAGGCCATCCTTAGTATAGCGATAAGGAGGGTTTTGTAACTTAGGCCCATATTTGATTGGGGAGTTATGGCTTGATAGCATCCCCTTTCCTTCCAAATAGCTCCATGGGCATGTAGTACCAGGAAGGCATATTTGGAGTCAGTATAAATGTTAATTCTTAGGCTTTGACAATTTGGCTACTAAGACAAATTTGGACCTGATGTGACATCATTACAGTCAGGGACTGTCCCATAGTGAGCTTTGAGGCTCCTTTTATGAAGGCTGTTCTATGCTTAGCTAAAGCATCTGTTTGCAATCGCACCTCAACAGAGGTGGCCTCTAGGATAAATATGACTAAGGGATGAAACCAATAAGATGACCTCTGAGTGGTCCAACCTTAACGATATCCTGATTACAGAGGATCATTGTCAAGTGGGAGAAAACTTGTCAAGAGATAAGGAGAGTTCCCCATGCATCATCCAATCCAATCATAAAGAAAGTTGGGTCATCCATTGTCTCCACAAGTCCATAGTTAATCCTATGGAGTGCAATAGGCTGGCTTTTAGGCAATTTCATTATCCCAGCCACACATAAGGTGTTAGTTAAGTTATACAATTGTAGGGGAATCAATCCCATTTTTCAGTTGTTTAATCATGTGCCGTGGGGTCTGCGAATATCCCCACAAAACAGTAAGATCAACTAAAGAAGCTATTGTACAACTTCTCTGAAGTTTACCTCAAATTGTTTAGCTTAGGTAAACATTTAAAGACAATCAAATCTATAATTTAACATCCATAAAGGTGTGTTACTAAAACAATTTTTCTCTCTAAAATAATCCTCATTTACAGAGAGAGCGAAATCAGGACTAATTCACTTGTGAAACAAGTACAGTTTTAACAAACTTGGCCCATTATTTACATAAGCTCAGCAAGAACAGTTGAGTGTGATCATATAGATCTTTTAGAATCTGCTTTGCTGGAACTTCTTATAAGGAATCTCTAGGTTGAACTTTTAGTAGCCTCTCCGGGCCAGAAGCCAAGCTCTGTACTTGCCATCAGGCATGCCTGCAATACCTGTTGATTTGTGCGAGTTCCTCTTCTGAGTCTCCGCACCTACCAAGGAGTGACATTCTTTACTCACCTGGTGAGGCTGCTGGGAACTCTGTAAGCAAGGTATCAGGCCAACAGTCCTAAGAGGCTTTATGGCTCCAGGTTTCATAAAGTCAACCTTAGTTTCTTAAAGCTGTCTGGTCATATCTGAGTTTATGCATATCTTTCTCAAATATGACATTCCAGTCAAAGCCTTGGTAAAATAACCAGTTTCCAATGGTGTCCTGTTACAAGGAGAACAGATTCTTATTGAACTTATGCAAATGACTGATTGCCATAGAAGAATGCTTACTGAGACCTTTTGGTTTCAGAGGGTTCATATAGAGAGAAAATCTTGAATGCTTTGAGCACTTTTACAAATGAGCATTTATATATTTCTATAAGTTACAGATAATTTAAGAAAAAAGTATCCCTAGTCTGGAAGAGCAAACATTAGAGAGAACCGGCAATGGTTAAAATAAGACAAAACATTAAGAGACACAACACTATAATCTTTTAGTTCATTTAGTCCCATCTTACTAAATCTGGTGAATGCGGTTTTAGTCAGTTTTGGAAATTCTTACCCATTTCAGTTTTAGGACTTTCAAGTATATCAAATATCTGTATTTGTCCTGAAAGTCCTTTATAGGAATCTCCTTGAAGATAAAACTCATTTTACAAGAGAATTAAAACAATTATAAATGACAAAAACTCAGAATGGATATGGTTAGAGCTATAGAGACACAGGAGTTTACAATTTAGCTGCAAGAAAATCAGGTTACAATTTCTGTGATATATAACATTCCCATAATTACAATATCAAGCGATGATCTCTCAAAACATTAAAACTTTAGGAAGTGCATAGAATCTCTAGAATAGTTATAGCATTTTCCCAAATGTAACCCAAGGTTTATCATTGGTTTAAATCTTGTCAACAATTGCTAAAACCTTAGAAAGTTTAAAAACACATGCCTAAATATAATTAGGGATGTTAAACACCTGATAAAACAAAACATAGGAACTGAATTTTTCAGGCGGGCAAAGAGGAAACCATTTACACTTTTTAACAGATCAATTAGCTAAGAAAACTTTGCCCCTTTTAAACAGAAAGAAAACCAGCTTTTTATACCAGTGTCTTTCCCTTTTTTTATTTTACTTCTAAGTGTGCAGTCTTAAGATAGGAGTTTTCTGGGTTTCCCTCCTATCATGAATGATGTCGCAGACAAGGGGGGGGGAATCTTTTCCCTGCTGTCCTGTTTGCATCCCTCATGGGAATTTAGGAGCGTCTTAGCTAAGGCCTGTCCTCATAAACCCCGAACCAGGCTACTCCGTGGAGTAGATGACCGTTATGCCATATGACGCCCCGCGAGACTCAAGGTGCAGCCCACTCAGACTTGGTAGCCGAAGTGGTGGAGCCATACAGACACATTCACACAGTCAGGCACTCTTGAGATTCAAACAGGTTGGATACCCTCCCCTTCTGGGCATCTCTGGCTAATGGGAGGTGATCAGTCTCCCCTTTCATTCTTTACAGATTAGAGTGAGTTTCTATGGTTACAGGCAATGGAGGATGGTAACAGGGTGTTTTTGCAGTCCCTCAAGGTTGGGCTGCTTCCTTAATCTCTCAAGGCAAAATGGCCCTTATACTTGGAAGTATAATCTGTGTGGAGGCAGGACAGGAGAGTGCTAAATCACCTTGGAGGCTGTTTTTCTTTCTTTTTTTAGTCTGTCCTGACCATATCTAAAATTTCTTTTGTGAAGATTTCCGTTCACAAACCTTCCACAACTTTCCTTTGCATTCAGGTTTTGTCCCAAGCCATTTCCTTCCAAACAACCATCTCATTTAGGACAAAATTACCTTCCCTTACCTTCAACAAAATGTATTCCCATTCCTTAAATCTTTCTTACTTATCATCTACTTTCCTAGAGTTTCCCTTATTTCCATCAGTCTTAGTTACACTAAGCAGAACTTTGTATTCTTAGAAACACCTTTAGTTATTAACCAATTGTAAACTGTTACACAACAGAATTCTTCAGGTAGCAAATTTATGAATCAGTTAAGTGGCAAACAAGTTTACCAGCAGATTTAAATACTCTTAGTTTCTTTGCAGTAAGAAGTCAAAAGCACAAACCTACATCCAGTAATTAACGACTTAGCTTTTTATCCTGTCTGGTTAAGATATAGATGTCCACAATTTAATTCCATTTGTCATCCAAGCAAAACTTTAAAACTTTCAGGTTACCAAAGACTTTGAAAGTTACTTCAGCAATTACCCATTAGAACTTTGAGACAGACAATTAACCATCAGTTCAGTCATTTCTTTGCTAACAAATTTTAACAAGTAGCATAAGCTTATTTGACCTTTAGTAAACTTTGATAGAATAAAAGTTTCATATTTACTGCTGTAACTTCAAAGACAGGTCTTATCTTAATTAAACCAACAAACTTAACTTAGTTTCAACATTGATTTACTTTTCACCTGGACCCATTCCACTTTGAATATTTACCTGAGACGTGCGTGGGAAGATCTGGAGTGGGGGTGTTCTTCTTGCTCCTTGACAGTGAAGAGAGAAGGAGCCATGGTGCATGATCTAGAGGCTAGTCATGCAGGCTGCACGCACGTTGGTGCACAGAAACAGGAGAAGGGGGAAACAGAAGAAACAAAGTGCTGCCAGGAGGCAGAGAAAGGATTCCCGGTTTTGGAGCTCATAAGCCCCAACAGAGGAGCAGACGCCATGCTTTCCCACCAGCAAGGGGGGAGGGGTTAAGCAGTCCAAGTCGGCCAGAGAACACAGGGAAACTTCCCCGAAACAAAGAGAGTTTCTGCAGCTGCTTGGGAATATTCCTTATGGTCTCTGTCTCGAGTTAGACTAACCCCAGTTGGCTCCAGTTATAGCCATTAACACGGGAAGTGAGTGAGGGAGAAGCCCCCTCATCTATTAAGAGAAACAGGAATAACGCCAGAGTCCCCTTTGCTAGGGATGGCCCAGCAACCAGGGTTTACTAGAGGAAGGCTTATTTACGTAATTACCATCCAATATGTCAGGAGAAAGTTTACTAGCTGACTCATTTGGGCAAACATATTCCACAAAAGCCCCTTACTTGGAGTCCTGGTGCAGAGCAATGAAGGCCTAGGTATGAGCGGTGAAGGTATCTTAGGTCCATTTGCCCTGCTTCCTGCAGAGGAGATCTAACTGATAGATCCCACTGAGGCCATGCAGTGTTACAGGAGCTCAGTCCTTTCCTAAGTTTTGCAATCCAAATTATTTCCAGTGGGTTAAAAGGCACCCCAAGATAGAGTCCTTGGGAACTGAGGAAGCCTACTGAGGCCATGCTTCCAGAAAAGTAAAGAAGGTCCATTACCAAATCCCCCCTGACTCCTGGGTAGCGTCCCACGCAGGATATGTCAGAGGTTCCTGTGTGTCAAAAGCGACCAGAGGCGTCCCTCAAGATATCGCTATTGATCACCATCCTGCCTTCCCTGGAAAGACATTCCTGCCATAAAAGGCCCTGGAGGGGTGCCGGCGTCCCTCCACTTCCCCATCGCATCCTAGGCTGCTGATGGGTGCCTGGTGAATGGACCAAAACTCTGTGCCATACCATGCCATCGTCTGTCCTGAGGACTGCATACTGTTTTGCCATTTTAACCCATGGAAATATTAGAAAAGTTTGGCAAGGGGAAATTACCTAATTTCATAGCTTTAAGCGGTTTGCTGATGACACTGACGAGAAACAGTTAAAGACTGAAATCCATCATGGTCTAAGCGACATTCCAGCACATGTGGTCCTTACAGCCAACTTCCCTAGGAAACGGTCCCTGGTTGCATTTTAATTCAATCGGGTACTGGTTTCGGCCGGCTCCCAGTGGAGGTCTCGCGGCCAGAAGTGGCTAGACCAGGATGTGGAGGGGATCACATTAGATCAATCAGGAGGAAACCTCACACGGGAGTCTTGAGATTGGAAGCCATCCTGGTGACTTAGGTGGCTGTCCCGTGCCCAAGAGAGACAACTTTCTATAAGAACAGGAACAAAGAGAGGCCATCAAGTTTCTGGGTCTTATTGCCATTCCGGCCAGGGTACTAGCTTACAGCCAAAAGGCAGACATTCTCCTCCCCGTAGAGTAGCCACGGGCTAGACGATTACAGCCTGAGCAATTGACATGCAAGTGTTCCAATAAGACCATACTCCTTGAAAAGCCCTGGAATGAGCGTAAAGGAAAAGGAGAGAAAGTACTCACCAATTTTGCACCGAAGCTCAGAGTCCAAATATAAAGACTCATGAATCTCCTGGCTGGCTCGCCAAAAATGATGAAGTCTCAGAACCTAAGTCAGGTTCGGTGGGGTGAGGTTCGGAGCTGACGACTAAAGAAAGAATTCTTAAGACATCTTTGGTGCAAAATGGTGGTTTATTAAAGCACGGGGACAGGACCCGTGGGCAGGAAGAGCTGCTGCCCCGGGTTGTGAGGAGTGGCTGGTTATATACACAGGAGTTGGGTAGGTGAGGACAAAGGGTTGTTCAGAAGGGCTATTGGGATAAAGAAGACTGTCAGGATATGGAAGGCCTGGTTACTATCAAGCCAAGGCCACTTTCCCTCTAATGAGGCACTGACATAAAGACAATTGGGAGTCTCCTGGTGGAATGTTACATTCCTGCTAACAAATGTCCTTGTTAGTGAGATTTAGGTCTTAAAAGATATTTAACTTTATTTACTTTTCCTTCTAACTCCATCTCCTTCGGTTTTTTTATGGAGGGGAGGGTGACGTAAGGGCTTGAGGAACTGAGTTATGTATCTTTGGAAATTGGGCTATTGATAAGGTAACTTCTTTGTTGTAAATCTCAAGGACATTTATAAACCAAGAGAGACTCCTGCCTTGCAGGACTGTGATCTCTGCAAGATAACCATTTGCTCTTCTTTTAGGGCAGTCAGGGGTGCCTGTGAAATGTCACACATATTACCAAGGGGAGTGGGTGGAGAGGGGGTGCAAGGTGCCAGCCCCTGCTCCGTTCTCAGCCAGCCTCTTGCTCCCTCATCACTAGTAGAGATTTTGTGGAAAGAGAAAGGATGAAAAGGGCTAGACCGTACCCAAAGGAATCCGCCAAGGCTGCTTTTCCGAGGTCTGGAGAAGAGACAATGGAAAGACACCCGATCCGTGAACAGAAAAAGAAACCATTGCAGAACAACAAGGGATCCTCTTAGAAAGACATGGCTATCCTCAAGGTGTCTGCATGCGATGAGAAAACTCCCTGAGATCCACCACATTCAAGCCCATCCAACAAGGCTCCAGACACTTTTTGGAAAGCTTGTCTTTCTTTCGTGGAGAAAGAATGAGTGAGAGAGAGCATGAGAGAGGAGAAGGTCAGTGGGAGAAGCCGACTCCCCAAGGAGCTGGGAGCGGCAGGCGGGATGAGATCCTACCAGTCCGGGGTCATGACCTGAGCCCAAGGCAGTCGCTGAACTAACGGAGGAGCCACGCAGGCACCCGTCTCCAGAAATGGAAATGGGTCAACAACAGCTGAGGAGCACCTGGGCGGCACCCTCAGTGAAGTGCCCAACTCTGGGTTCTGGCTCAGGGGGTGATCTCAGGCTCTTGAGATTGAGCCCTGAGGCTAGCTCTGGGCTCAGGGCAGAGTCCACTAGGTCTCTCTTCGGGTCCTGCCCTTCCCCCCTTCCCCAGGAAGAGTGCTCTTGCCCTGAAACCAACTAGGAAAAGCCTTCACAGAAATAAACAATGGCTGAGAGGGGGAGGGGTGGGGAGAGAAGCGACTGGCCCGGGGCGAGCGGGAGGTGCCCGAGATGCTGCCCGCCCTGCCAGGGCCGGGCTCCCTCAGCCGCCACCGCCACCGCCACGCGACGCCGTCGCAGCCACCGCGGCAGCAACTCCCGCCGCCCCCGCCGCCCCCGCCGCCCCCGCTGCAGCCCCCGCCGCACGGAACAGCTGAGCCCAGGGAGCCTTGGCGCCAGCCTCCAGGAGCGCCTGCAGCGCCCTCTGAGCGCGCTCTCTTGGGGCAGCGGGGCCAAAGATCCGTCAGGGAGGAGGCGAGGGCGGCGCCCAGGCGTCCCCGGCGGGGGAGGGGCAGGCAAGACCTGCAGGGAGATCCCCTTGGGATTGTTGGAGCTGCTGCAGGGCTTCACGCTGCACTTGGAGACGCACCAGCCTGAGGACCCTGCCCTGCATCTGGCTCTTTCCTGAGCAGGGAGCCTGTTTGGCCCTCTCTCTCGGCCTGTCTCTCTCCCTCCTTCTCCTCTCTGTCTGTCCAAGGAAGGAAGAAAAACGTCCAAGAAATCATCAAACAACCCTCCTGATTCTTGTCGTTCTTGAGGACCCCATGCGTCAACATTTGATTTGTACTTCTTGAATGGAAGGGATTGCTTGTTTGATAGACGCATTGGACAGAAAGACAGACACAGTGAGAGAAGGAGCCCCATTGGAGAGGGAGTACAACAAGTGCAAGTGGGAGAGAGAGAGAAGCAGGCTTCCTGCTGAGCAGAGAGCCCCAGGCAGGGCTTGCTCCCAAGACCCTGGCATCAGGACCCGAGCAGAAAGCAGCCACCCAGGTGCCCCACTCCATGATTAAATCCGTTTTTGACGATTCAGTCCGTTGCATTAGGCAACATGCTTCGAGGTCCTCCTCCACTGGGATAACACTAACCCACAGGTTGTGTTTTCCTTGGCACTCTTGTGATCACTGAGCATTTAAGGAATCTTTTCCTGGGTTTCTTGGCTGATGATTTTCTCCTTGGCATATTTCTGTGCCAGGATTTTCATTGTTTTGAAGGTACCTACCTATCCTTCTTGATTCCTAGTTATCCTCTCTCGAGTTGTATACAGTTCCTTAGGTGGTATCTCCATACAAGCTTTCATACTTTTCGTCTTGTCCTTTGCTGGGCAAGACTTTGTGTTTGGAACCTTGGATTCGTAGAGTCCAACTTCCTAACTAACCCTTCTTGGGCTTCCCGTTTTTGGTGGTGTGCTCCACTCATCTCTGCCACCTCCCCCAGATCCTCCAAAGGGTTTCCGATTGTATCTT
Source organism: Mustela lutreola (assembly GCF_030435805.1). NCBI lineage: Eukaryota > Metazoa > Chordata > Mammalia > Carnivora > Mustelidae > Mustela > Mustela lutreola. The sequence goes on from NC_081307.1 coordinate 1,540,447, forward strand.
CCAGACAACTTCTGATGTCTTCTTTCGTATGTAGGCTCCATCAGTCTGGAAGAGCGTTCGGACCTCTTCTGTTCCACGTGGATATTCACGTCGTTTAGCACCGCTTGGTCAAAGTCTGCCCTCTCGTGTTGGTCTATTTGCTCGGGTCATTCATTTCAAGAGACCTTTTGTAAGACATCCTATCCCATCAGATTCTCCTCTCACTCTCTTTCTCCCTCAGTCTTGCTCTCGCTTCTTTCTTCAGATTTGCCGGGGAATGACGAGCCCTTTTCGTGTCCAGGGCAATAGGAGAACTGGCTTATCCACGGACACAGGCACTTGCCAGATCAGAAACTGGATTGCATTGAATCCCTCCATCCAGTTGGGGTCCATTGAAACTGTACACTACCGTTCATCCAATCTCTGTACGTGTTCTCACCCTGGGCCAGTCACTTCTCTCCCCACCCCTCCCCCTCTCAGCCATTGTTTATTTCTGTGAAGGTTTTTCCTAGTTGGTTTCAGGGCAAGAGCACTCTTCATGGGGAAGGGAGGAAAGGCAGGACCCGAAGAGAGACCTAGTGGACTCGGCCCTGAGCCCAGAGTTAGCTTCAGGGCTCAATCTCAAGAGCCTGAGATCACCCCCTGAGCCAGAACCCAGAGTTGGGCACTTCACTGAGGGTGCCGCCCAGGTGCTCCTCAGCTGTTGTTGACCCATTTCTGGAGACGGGTGCCTGGGTGGCTCGGTTTGTTCAGCGACTGCCTTGGGCTCAGGTCATGACCCTGGACTGGTAGGACCTCATCCTGCCTCCCGCTTCCAGCTCCTTGGGGAGTCGGCTTCTCCCAATGACCTTCTCCTCTCTCATGCTCTCTCTCACTCATTCTTTCTCCACGAAAGAAAGACAAGCTTTCCAAAAAGTGTCTGGAGCCTTGTTGGATGGGCTTGAATGTGGTGGATCTCAGGGAGTTTTCTCATCGCATGCAGACACCTTGAGGATAGCCATGTCTTTCTAAGAGGATCCCTTGTTGTTCTGCAATGGTTTCTTTCTCTGTTCACGGATCGGGTGTCTTTCCATTGTCTCCATTCAAGACCTCGGAAAAGGAGCCTTTGAGGGTTTCTTTGGGTACGGTCTAGCCCTTTTCATCCTTTCTCTTTCCACAAAATCTCTACTAGCCACTGCATCCTCCTATGTAGAGTTTAGTATTCACTGACCTATCCAGGTCTTTCCTTTCAATAGAATTTCAGTCGTTCATTCTGAAGGTCATTGTTGAAAAGTTAAAGGTGAAGTCTACTAACTCGCTAGACGTATTTTCTTTTTCCTGTCTATTCCTTCCTCCCTTTCTATCTATACACATATATATATATATAGGAATACATATACACACACACACGTGTGCGTTTGTGTGTGTGTGTGTGTGTGTGTGTATATGTGTGTGTTTATGCATTTAAACTATCCAAGTCTTAAACCCCAGCACCTGGAAGCATGACCGTATTTGGAAATAAGGTCCCTGGAAATGTCTCTAGCTAGGATGAGGTCATATTGGAGTAGACTGGGCCCCTAATTCAGGAGGACTTGTGTGCTTCTAAGAAGGGAGAGTGCAGATACACAGATATGCACTGAGGGAGAAGGCCCGGTGAAGAAGTCCAAAGCCAGAGCAATACTTCAAGCTGGAAAAGGGGCCTGGAACAGATCCATCCACAATGCCTACAAAAGGAGCATGTCCTACCAACATTGTAGCCTCTAGAAATGTGACACTGTCCACTTCTGTGGTTTCAGCCTCCAGGCTTCTGGTTTCTTGTAATAGCAATCCTAGAAAACATATATATACATATACATATGTATATATATTATATGTTTGTGTGTGTGTATATATATGTATATATATATTTTTTTATTCATTCTTTTACCTAATAAAACATTTTTGTTCAGAATCTCAGTCTTCCTTCCTTTCAATAGTAATGTTATTCACATTCTTTTGGCACCTCCTGAACAATTCGACCACGTCTTCCTCTTCTATTTGCATGAAAGTCATTCATACCTAACGTCGTTTGCCATTTCTTTAAATACAGTTGGCATCTTTTTGCAGTTTCCACTGTTTTTGGTTTGAGTATCTGTTTATAGGCTGATAAAGGTAACTTTTATCCTACTCTTTCCTTCTGAGTTTGTTTCTTTCTGGGAAAGTATAATTTCTACTCTTTAAAAAGAAGACCTAGAAAAGCAAAATGGTTCTTCTTTGTGTATCTACATTCCCTTTCACCATTTTTTACCTCTTTTTAATATCTCCCCCTGCTCTGAGGCACTGCAGGTTCTAAGCAGCTTCAGGCAGGCATATCTCTTTCTGAACGTCAGACTGACGCTGAGTATACATACGGAATAAGGCATATTTTGAGTCTGAGTGTAGAATCGTTCCTCTATTGCTGTGCAATGAATTACCCCCAAACTTAGCAGTCCAAACTATATATTTAAGTACTTATGATCTCACATCGTTTCTGAAGGTCAGGCACCTGGAAGCTGTCGAGCTATGTGTTTCTGCCTTGAGGGATCTCATGAGATTGCCATCAAACAGCCAGCTGCAGCTGTTTGAAGGACATGTGATGATGGATAGAACTCAATTCTGTGCAGGTGGCAGGTGTGGAGGGCTTCAGTTCCTTGCCACCCGGGTATCTACAGGGAGACCTGCGTTTCCACAAGAGCTAATGATAAATGAGAAAGGGAGAGAAAGGGAGGGAGTGAGAGGGAAGCAGAGGGGGAATAGAAGAAGGAAGGAGAGAGAGAGAGAGAGAAAAGAAAGAGAGGAAAAGAGAGAGAGAACTAAACAGAAGCCTCAGTGTCTTTCATAACCTAATTTTGTAACTGATTTACCCCCAATTCTGCTATATCCTGTTAGTCACACCAGATGTGGGAGGGTACAACACACGTGCAGATACTGGGATGTGGAAATCTTCGTGGTCCTCCCCGAGGCTGGCTAGCACACTGACTTGTGCTTTTCCCCCCACAAAATCTAACATCTTTGAAATTTGGATACATCTTACAATCAAAGGTATAGCATGGTTGGAAAGGCCAAATTCCCATTTAACAGCATTTAAATCGTCATAAGCCTTATCATCATGATTTGAGAATATGCTATCCTGGGATAGTCGGGCTTTCAGGAGGCTTCCTGGCTCCTGGCAGCTTGCCTTGAACCCAGTCTCTCACGGCCCCACCTTGACAGTCCACTTGCCACCTGCCAGATGTGCTCGGCTCCTGTCCTGTGCCCTTGCTCACCACACCACCCCTTCCGATGTGCCCTCTTCACAACTAAATGATCACACCAGGTACTGAAGCCTCCAGAAGATTTCCTGGACCATCTGGAAGCATCACAGTCTTCTCTTGCTATAGGATTGTCCTAGCTACTGCTTCCATCCATTCATCAGTACTTATGCTTCTGGCCTGGTAGACTTGCTGCACTTTCTGTGTAATAAATGTTTCTGTATGAATTTAGCCTGTTTTTTAAAAGCAGAATTTCTGGACTCTTCATAAAACAACTACAACAGACTTCTGCTCCTCAGGTGAAACTGTAAAACTAATCCGGCACACATCAGTAATGGACAGCTAACCAAGAATGCACAAGCTCACTGTTATAAACTGAAGCTGCAAAGATCACTGTTTCCAACGTTCATCAAACTGATGAACATTCTGTTCCCTACAACTTCTACATTCTAAGATTTGCTTAGACAAGGCTTTGAAGTACACCATCGCATAGGATGGGGAAGGGGTTCCTGCTCTTTTTTACTCGCAAAGATAGGGGTTCTGTCCAGTCACTGTGTTAAGAATAAAAGGTCAGTACTTTGTGACACTCTTGTAAGTGGCTTAATTTGTTGCCCTTTTTTTCAGGTTTAATTCCAACAGGTGAATTGATGTTCTCTATAGAAAGCAGGTTGAAAAGGGGGAGTGGATAAAATGCATGAACTTCCATTGAAACCCAGTAGACAAGATTGTTAAATTTGAGGATTTTCTTTCAGTTATTTGACTGCTCTGAAGGAAAGCTGTGCTGGACCATTGCCAGGAAACAGTGGGAAAGACCCAGGCCCATTCTTCTTGGGGACAGGCTGGAAAGCATTTCTATCATTGCATGTATGTATGGGAAAACAAATCATCACTCTTGCCTCACACTATATCCAAAAATTAACTGGAAATAGATTGTAGACTTAAATGTAAAGGCTAAAACCATAAAACTTTCAAAAGAAAATGCAGGGGGAAATCTTCATATTCTTGGGGTAAGCATGGCTGGATCGGGCCAGGTACACTATTCCCTAGGCACCATTTTTCAATTCAGGGCACAGGAAGATTCAAGACTATTTTGGTCTTGAATATAAGCCATGCTGACTCATCTAGCCCTCAATACCTATCACATTTGATTGAACTCGGTTCTTATCTGTTGTCAGTCTAGGTTAGAACCCAGAAGGATGATTCATTGACACCTTCCCTGATCTCTAAGAGAACAGAGTCTAATATTCTTCAGTTTTCCCAGACTTGGGAATAAGTGCCTTGCGGGGACATTGCAAAAAGGTGGATGAGAGGTTGTCTACAAAACACCCAGGTCTCTAGGAGGAAGACACCTCAGATTCACAAGGGTCCACTAGCATAACTCTTTTTCCCAAGAATATGTTCTGACCTGTTGCCAAGAACCGGTCTTTTATCTGTCTCAGGATGTCTGTGTTTAAACGGACAGAGTTAATGATTGGGTTGGTGGTTGACATGAGGGGATGGTCACTGAACAAAGGCACGCCACCTATCCTCTGCTCTCTGATTTCCTCCCTCTTCTCCAGGTCCCCTATAGCATGTGACAAGCAGAATTAGCTCACATAAAACTATCAAAGAACTCTCTCATTAACTTAGCCCCCAGGTGTCAAAAGAAACAGCTTAAGTCCCTGAAACATGAAATGAAGATGTGTCCCCACCTTAATGATGTAACACCCCTTCCCTCACATGATGCACACCGTGGGAAGCTCTAATCACATCCATTAGGGACCTAGTTGCTGAGCATATATTAAAGGAATAGGACAGAAGTGAGGAAAGATAATTATGTTTAACAAATGAATTAAAACAATTATACAACCACCCACTGAGTACAGAGCTTTGAGCTCTGCTTCAAATAGGATATGAAAAGAATCAGCTGAGAAATCGTATTGCAATCAAAACTGGTCAGCACTTTCAGAGAACTTTTTTCTGCAGGATCAGAATGCAGACATTATTGGTTAGAGAAATCTAAAAGGTGCTCTCTTATCAGATATCTTGTGAACCTACAGTAAATTATTCCCAGTAACATTAAAACCCAATAATAACTGTTTCAAGACATTAAAACCCCACTTCTGATGGTTATTGGTATTGTTTGTCATGTTTGTTGTAATTTGCAACAGCCAGCATCCTTTGGATACTCTTCCTACCTCTGAGGAATTTTCCCATGTTGACTTTCTACCCCAAGAGAAGCCAGAAATTACTTTGCAAATGATACAAGGTCTGCCCATCAGATGCACCCACATGAGGCTCTGATGGGAGAAGAAGAAGCAAGCACCAAGTTGGTAGGATCTGTTTCTAAGGATGGACGCAAAAGACTGGAGTTCTCTGAGCAGCCATGCCCACGGTTCCATCCAGGGTCAACTGTTGGGGTATCACTGCACTATCTCCCCTGGGCAGTCCTGCGGTGGTACAGCCCCAGAACCTGGCATTGGCCCTCCAGGCATTCTTCAAGGCCCTTGATAATGTTCAATAAAGTTCTTTTCTGTTCAAACTAATTACATCATTGACTGATACACATTTTGCTTTTCAGAAGTAAAGAATAGGGGAAGAACTCATAAGTGCTTTGAAAGCTGTAAAAGACTGTATCGATCTACGGTAGCAACTACAGTGCTTGGCTTTTAAAGGCAAGAAGCAGCAACCTAAGCTTGCAAATAAATAGACTACTCACAAGCTTGTTGAATGTTTGGAATTCTACAAAGTAAAACATGGGTCATGGGATTAATGTTGTAGACGTCCCTTCATAGCCAGATGAATGATGAGTTGGGTTTTCAGAAGTTTCCAAAGCTACTCTTCGTGTAGGAACTAACTGAGGCTATTTCTGTCCCCATGCTCTGACACTGGACACTTGTCCTTTGGGGGACAGATAGCAGGAAACCCCAAGTTGGTGGGACGATGCAGGTTTTCAGTCCGGGCCTGGCTTAGGTCCCAGCCAAGAGCCAGCATGGCCCACCAGGGACATCACCGACACTCCTTCCTTTGTTAAGCTGAATAATCTTCCATTGTAATTTATTTATTTATTGCATCGCCATTTTATTTATTTATTTATTTATTTATTGCATTTCATTTATTGATATAATAATATAGCATTATAATAATATTTCATATATTATATGTAATATATATCATATCATTGGCTCTCTTCTGTGTCTTCCCATAAGGGCACTAATCCCATTGTTAGGGCCCCACCACCATGACCTAATAATCTCCTAAAGGCCTTATCTGTAAATGTCATTACACTTGGATTAGGGTTCCAACATATGACTTTTTTTTAAAAGATTTTATTTATTTATTTGACAGACAGAGATCACAAGTAGGGAGAGAGGCAGGCAGAGAGAGGGAGGGAAGCAGGCTCCCTGCTGAGCAAAAAGCCCGATGCAGGGCTCGATCCCAGGTCCCTGGGATCATGACCTGAGCCAAAGGCAGAGGCTTAGCCCACTGAGCCACCCAGGCATCCCTCCAACATATGACTTTTGAGAGGGGACACAAACTTTCGGACTACAGAAGAGCTATATTTTTTTAAATTATTTTTTTAAGAAACAGGAAAAATTAACCAAAAACCATTAATGTAAAAAAAATGATAAAAGTACATTGTATTACTGTAGATTTATTTTGTAACTGCTAATATTCACTTAATATAATCAATCACCTGCAATGATTACAAAATGTGGACTCAACAGCCCTGGCTGACAATTTGAGTCGGCATCTAAACTGTATCTGTGTTTTATTTTGTGTTTACGTGTATTTTGTGTCTTGAGAAAAATCTGATTACAGAGATAAGTAACTGTAGATAAAGGCTGACTCGTGACAATTTGCCTTAAAATCTCAGAGCACCCCTTAATTTAACCCAAAGTCTTGAAGAAAAGATGAAAAAAGTCTTTGCTTCAAAGTTGAATCACTAAGAAGGTCAAATACGTGTTCAGATTCCTAAACAGAAACATGCACATTTTATTATGGCAGCAGAAATTTACACAGTGATGGGTTAGTCCCTCACTTGCTATTGTATAACACTATCAGGTCCTGGAGGAAATCCCAGGGAGGAACATGCATCAAGCTACAACCATTGGGGCAAAATAGTGCACATTCAGCATCTTCGCCTGACGTTTTAAGGTTTACCAGAAGGAGACACTTTGGGCTAAAAACCAACCTGTACTTTGCTCCCCAAGCAGTTTCCACAGCTAACAGCTGCAACTGTGCAAAGGATGGTGCTTCTTTTCCTAATCCACACCCAGGCACCATACAAAGATAATAAGGCACCATACATTCATCAGTGGGAGAGGTCCTTGTGTAATCAGGCATATTGTTTTGATTTTCTATGCACGGATATTTACAAGCCTGAATTTCTTAAAAGAGCAGTCAGAGTTTAAAATTTCCTGGTTAATTGTGTATTTGGAAGGTCAAAGATAGGCACAATAATGCAGAGAAAAATCGTATTCAATAATCAGTATGAGGATGAATGAACAATGGCTCTATAAGTGAATGTGATGGTGGAAATTCAGGATATATAGCACACCTCGAGTTTTGTTGTCATCATTTTAATAAAAAAATATGAATAAAAATATTTTTAAGACACGTGAGTAAAGACTAGAAGTGCAGTCTTACAGGCTACCCACATCAAATGAGGTCACACATCCATTACATCGAAATTAAAATGGCTTCAAGTTCTCACCCTCTTCCCTCAAAGGAATCTGAAGGTTGAACATTGCTATGCTGTCACTTGGGATGCCATTGTTGGCGCTGTCACCTTGCAAGGACAGAAATATGCACTGGTTATTATGGGATCAGAAGGAAGAGTCACAGAAACCTGATTTAGGGGAAGAGGGTGAAAAAAATATCAGGGAAGAATAATTGACCTCTGCATTAGAAACTATTGACACGGGGCGCCTGGGTGGCTCAGTGGGTTGAGCCGCTGCCTTCGGCTCAGGTCATGATCTCAGAGTCTTGGGATCGAGTCCCACATCGGGCTCTCTGCTCAGCGGGGAGCCTGCTTCCTCCTCTCTCTCTGCCTGCCTCTCTGCCTACTTGTAATCTCCGTCTGTCAAATAAATAAATAAAATCTTTAAAAAAAAAAAAAAAGAAACTATTGACACACTTTACGTTAACTAATTGAATTTAAATAAAAGAAGTTTAAAAAGAAAAAAAATCAGGGAAGACGAGTAACCGTCTTTATTTTCCATATTTTGATACTTTGACCATCATGAGTGCCTGCTGAAGCTGGAAGGACTGCCCCTCCAGGGTTGGTCAGCTCCTAGAGAGAGTTACCCCTCAGCTGGGAGTGAGGTTTTTAAATGCAAAGCAAAGAATCTAGAGTCTGAATTCCTGACCACCTTCTCTGTGGAACTGTTACTCAGGGTCCGAATCACCCCAGGGCCAAGTACCAGACAACCAGGGACAGCCGTTATACCCCAGCTCCTGCTGAAAGTGTCCAAATCAGCCAGTCACAACCTACCATCCCTACTTCCCCCATTCCTTCCTACAGAAACCACAATAAAGGCTCTTATCCTCAGTCCCATCCTGACGGAACCCGGTGCTCCCCTTTGTCCTCCCCCACCCCTCCCTGGTGGCTGCGCCAGCCCCCTCCTTCTGGGATCTGTGAGTAACCAATTGTCTTTTCAACGGCAGTGATCTCCTGCTCTGTTGGCCTTACTATCCCTAAATGAGAATAAAACCCCTAAGTAAAAAACAAAGACTTCCTGGAGGAGATGATGTATGAGGTGTACGATGTGTGAAGAATGTCTGGAAGTATTATCTTTGTATAACAAGCCAGAAAATAGGGTTTTAGGCACAGAGAGCAGCAGGTGTGGCCAGATGCAGGTAAGAGAAAGCCAAAGCCATCCACGAATTCACAGGGGCTCACTGTGGTTCAAGCACAGAACCTGTGGAAGGAGCAGGGAAAAGTGGAATCGAAGAGATCATGTAAATGGTGGAAACTGTGGGCTATGTGTTGTGCCTGACCGCTGTACTTTCTCATCTTCCTCTTTCTGGGTACACAACGCCGTTCACTCTGGATAATTTCCCCTGTGCTTCACAGTATGAAGGCTCCTCAAAGAGGAAAATAGAGTTACCCTAGGGCCCAGCAATCCCACTACTGGGTATTTACCTAAAGATACAAATGTAGTGATCCAAAGGGGCATGTGAACCTGAATGTTTACAGCAGCAATGTCCACAATAGCCAAACTATGGAATGAACCTAGATGTTCATCAACAGAGGAATGGATAAAGAAGATGTAATACACACACACACACACACACACACACACACACACACAGAGGAATACTATGCAGCCATCAAAAATGAAATCTTGCCATTTGAAATGACTTGGATGGAACTAGAGGGTATTATGCTAAGTGAAGTAAGTCAATCAGAGAAAGGCAATTATCATATGATCTCTCTGATATGAGGAATTTGAAAGGCAGGGTAGGGGGTCATGGGAGGTAGGGAGGAAAAAAATGAAACAAGATGGGATGGGGAGAGAGACATACCATAACAGACTTAATCTCACAAAACAAACTGAGGTTTGCGGGGATGGAGGGGGTATGGAGAGGGTGGCTGGGTTATGAACATTGGGGAGGGTATGTGATATGGTGAGTTCTGTGAAATGTGTAACACAGATGAATCACAGACCTGCACCCTTGGGGCAAATAATACATTATATGTTAATTAAAAAAAAATTTCACCTGTGCTTTATGCAGTCTGGGGGAGGATGGGCACACATATAAACCCATATAGTGATTGGTCCACCTGACACCAATAGGACCAATCAGAGTCTCCCTGGGATTGATATGTAAATGACAGGAAGACAAGGTTCTCTCTTTAGGCGAGTGACTGGCCTTGCTGGATGGGATTCAGGAGCTGGCAATGGCCATCTTCCTGGACACTTGAAGAGTCTGACTAGAGAAGAAAGCAGCCATATGGAGACAAGTAAACATGAGACATGGACAAAGAGAAAAGTGTTTTGCCGGTTTCCAGTCCCTAGTTCTTGATTCTGAAATTTTAGTTCTGTAGCTCTTCTTTTGATTTTTTAAAAAGATTTTTTCTTTATTTATCTCACAGAGATCACAAGTAGGCAGAGAGGCAGGCAGAGATAGAGGAGGAAGCAGGCTACCTGCAGAGCAGAAAGCCCGATGTGGGGCTTGATCCCAGGACCCTGGGATCATGACCTGAGCTGAAGGCAGAGGCTTAACCCACTGAGCCACCCAGGTGCCCCGTATTCTTTCGGATTTGTATGAACTTCTGTGGTATCCACCCCTACAGGAACCTGGACATTCCTTTGTTTTTTGTTTGTTTGCTTGCTTTTCCCTTTTGGTTCCTCCAGTTTTCTTTGGATTGCTGCCACTTGCAAGCAAAGGGTCTTGTAAAAATACCACACCAAGGAAATTCACACGTCCGTAGGAGCTATTGAGTAAGTTCCTGTAGGGGAAGGACACAGTGAGATGCACATTTTAGAGTGATCATTTTAGAATAAGTTTAGAGGATGAATTGGTGTGAGGAGGGGAGGGAAAGGGGCATATTCCTGAAGATGAGATGACAGGTTGGAAGGCCATTATGGTCATTCTGGCAAAGTATGGTGAGTGCCTGAAACAGAAGAGAAAAGGGGGCCGAGGAAAGATTAAACTTACACAAGGTGAGAAGACTAATGAGACTTTATGAAATCTGAGTTTGTGAAATCGGATATTGCTAGGCTTTTAGCACACTTACTTTGGGATCTAATCTTCAAAAATATTTAAATATCTCTGGTGGTGACAACACCATCGTCTTTCCAGTGATTAAGAACTCTGAAATCTTAATCTGGCCTGGGCTGTAGAATGTCAGCTGCGGCTTGAGCACAACGAAAAGCTGTTGAAGGGTTTTACACTGGTGGGTAGAGGGTGGTCGTGGGATTACTTTTGCATTTTTAAAATGTCATTTTTGGCTGCTGTGTAAAGAATGGATAGAGAAAAGGCAAAAATAGAAACAAATCATTCTCCAATATTTACGGAACATCTACTATGTGTCAGGTACTGTTCTAAACCCTAAAGACAGAATAGTTAACAAGAAACAAAATGAATTTGATGTCCTCTTGGACTTTTCATTTTAGTTGTTGAGTGAGAAATGAAGCAAATAAATATACATACATATCAGGGGTTGATGTGGGGTAGGAAGGAAACTAAGCTGAGTGAGTGGACATGGGGTGTGGGGTTTAGGGGAGCAGGTTGGTATTTTCTATGGGACTGTGTCAGGGAAGTCTCCCTCATTTGAGGAAAGACCTGGAGGAAATTAAGGAACGAGCAGTTGTGCTGTTTGGAGAAGAGCATCCCACACAAAGCAAACAGTAAGCCCAAGGTGGGAGCACATCTGGTGTGTTAAAAGAATGACACAGCGACCAATAATGCTGGGCAAAAAATGAGCAAGACGGCAAGTGGTAGGAGGTAGGTAAGGAAGGTAGTGGGGTCAGATCACATAAAGTCTTGAAGGCCATTGTAAAGATTTGCCTTTAACTTTGTGCCAGATGAGAAGAGCTTGGATGGTTTTGAAGAGGCTTGACTTGATTTAGATTAGAAAAGGATCGGGGCGCCTGGGTGGCTCAGTGGGTGAAGCCTCTGCCGTCAGCTCAGGTCATGGTCTCGGGGTCCTGGCATCGAGCCCCGCATTGGGCTCTCTGCTCATCAGGGAGCCTTATTCTCCCTTTCCCACTGCCTGCCTCTCTGCCTACATGGATCTCTCTCTCGCTCTGTCAAATAAATAAATAAAATCATAAAGAGAAAAGAAAAGAATCACTCAGGCTGCTGTGTGCAGAACAGACGTGTGGAGTTGTGGGGTGGGGATGCTACTTGCATTAATGTAGACTGAGATTTCTATACTGCTGGCATTTGGGGCCACATTAATTTTTGCTATGGGGAGCTGTCCTGTGCACTGACCACTAGATCGCAGGAGCGCCCTTTCCCACTCTCAAGTTGTGACAACGAAAAGTGTGTCCAGACCCTGTCAAAATCCCGTGGGGGGGGGGGGGAGCAGGTGCACAAAACTCTCCTGGTTGAGGACCACTGATCTAGGTGAGAGGGGGTATTGGCCCAGACCAGAGCAGTAGATGCAGGGGTGGGGAGAAGGGGGGAGATTCTGGGTGTATATTGAAGACAAAACACGCAGGATTTGTAAATATATTAAGTGTGGAGTGTGCGGAAAAGACAAGAGTTCGGATGATTTTACAATTTTGGGGGCCCGAGGCCCTGGAACAGTGACGTTACCACTTGCTAAGATGGGAAAGATGATGGGAGAAGCAAGTTTGATGGGCAACAGGTGTTTGGTTCTGGAGATGGTGGCTGAATCCACATGGGGATGCCCAACCAGCAGCTGAACACAGGAGTCTGGCATTCATGGGTGAGGTCCGGGCTGGAGGCACAAATATGAGCACCGTTAGGACATAGGGTTCAAGCTCTGAGAAGAAGTGGGCTTACCTACGCAGTGAGTATGGACAGAGGTGTGTTTGGCAACATGATAAGGCAGCTTCATGATATCTGTCCCCTGGTATGTGTCCTGTGAGTATGGATGGGAGTGTGTATGGGACTTAGGACTTGCTTTTAACCAGTAGAATTTGGCAAGGTAAGAAGATGTCACTATTATGGTCTCATTATATTAAATCAGACTGTTTTACTGATTGGAGTGAGAGGCTGTCCTGGACTTGAAGAAGCAAAGAGCCAAGTTCGGAATCAACTGTGGAGAGAGTTATATGGCAGGAGACCGCAAGCAGCCTCTGGGGGCTGAGGATGGTTTCCAGTTAACAGCCTGGAGAATCTCCCTGGCCCGCCCCAGCATGGGCTGCCCCCCAAATCACACAGCTACAAGGAAATGAGTTCTGCCAACAACCCGAGTGAGTTTGGAAGCAGAGCCTTCCCTAGTGGAACCTGCACGTGAGAACACAGCTTGGTGGGCGCCTTCTCTCCTCCTTTGAGTGAGACCCAGAGCCGAGGACCGTGGTTAAGCTGTGTCTGGCCTCCTGACAGCTAGAGATGGTAGGATAGTAAACTGAGCTGTTTAAAGTTACTAAACTTGTTATTATTTGTTATGAAGTAACTATTAAAAACAAAACAAGAGGCCCAAAATGGAGTTGCTTATGCTAAGCCCCATGTCCCCCAAACCAGACTTAATTATGATTTCAGCTGTCCCAAAAATGGAATCTGAGCCCAGGCAAGCAGACACCACCTGATCCCCACTCCCTCGGACCCCTGCCATCCCCAGAAGCCAAGTCACCTGGCCATAACCAACCTGCCTTGTTTGCCTGACATGACTTCCTTGCTCCTCCTCTCTTCTGCCTATAAAAGTCTTTCATTTTGTACTGCTCCTCCGAGCTCCTTTCAGTCTGCAAGCAGGATGCTGCCCATTTCGTGAATCATTGAATAAAGCCAATAGGTTCTTTAAAATGTACTCAGCTGAATTTTTTTTTTTTAACACAACAGAAAACTCAAGCAGAAGGTCCAAGTCCCAGAGCACAGGACTGATGTCTAAAGGTCAGGAAGCTCAAAAAAACCCAGCCAGGAAAGGAGCCATCATCACTGACCAGTGTGGAAGAGGAAGGGAGAGCCAACATCATGATGAAAAAGATAGAATATCTCCAGAGAAGTGGAGGGACTTCTATGTCTATAGGACTGACAGGTTGAGTCATTTGGATCTGAGGGTTAATCACTGGATTTGGCAACTTGGTGGTGATTAGCGATCTTGTAAAATATCTGTGTTGGTGTAGTCGTGGGACCAATGACTGTTAACAGTGTCTGAAGTGCAAAAAAAATTTCAGGGTTTGGATTCAAATGGGAGCAGTGGATATAAAGAGCAGTGAGCAAGTCTGACTTCTGTTTTGTAGGTCAAATCAGTTGGTTTTGCTGATGGATTAGATACAAGAAAAGGGAAAGGGGGAATTTATCCCAGGGGCTGAGGCTTTAGCCAGTAGGAGGTGGGGATGCTGTTTACTAAGATGGGGAGACTGGGACAGGAGCAGCTTGAGGAGGGAGCAGGATAGAAATCATGGTGAAAATAAGACTCCTGTTACATATTCATGGAGAAATATGCTGCAGGCAGCTTGCCATGTAATTCTCAGCTCCAAGGGCGGGTTAGGATTAAAGACGTTAACTTCAGAGCCTTCAGCTTCTACAAAGAACTTAAATCAATGATGCTGAATGGAATCGGCTAAAGCAGTGGTTTTTAAACTGGGGCTGGGAGGCAAGGAGTTTTGCTCCCAGGGCCGATTGAACAATATCTGGCGACATTTTTGGTGGTCACCACTGGGGGGGGGGGGTGCTGCTGGCATCTAGTGGATAGAGACCAGAGATGCTGCTAACTGTCCTGCAGGGCACAGGACAGCCCCACAGCAGAGAATCACCCACCAGGTATCAATAGTGCTAGGTTGCAAAAGACTGATCGAGAGAGAGAGAGAGAGAGAGCGCGAACGCATAGCTACAGAAGACCCAGAATCAAGCTCTTCAAAGGGGCGGAGATGAAATAGAGAAGCAAATTGAGAATACAGGTCCAGGATGGTAGGAAGAGAAACCATGTGATTAAGAGGGCACTACGGAAGCGGGAACCTAGAGACACCGAGTACATCCACGTTTGCTAGTGATAGGCGTGTACGGTGCATGGACCGCCTATGAGAATTCACACACCTTGCACATTTTTAAGTGGGCATCTGAAACTTTTTAATCATAAACTTTTCATCACAATATATGTATATTTTATTAACTAGGTGTTGAAAATATTAAACATTTAAAAAATGAGATAGAGGGCACCTGGGTGGCTCAGTCACTAAGAAGCTGCCTTTGGCTCAGGTCATGATCCCAGGGGCCTGGGATGAAGGCCCACATTCCTGATCAGCAGGAAGCCTGCTTCTCCCTCCCCCGCTCTCCCTACTTGTGTTCTCTGTGTGTGTGTGTGTGTCTCTCTCTCTCTCTACCAAATAAATAAATAAATCTTAAAAAGAAAATGAGATAGGAAACGATCGACTTCATTGGAATAACATTTGCCTGCTACAAGTTGATTTTTTTTTAAAGCAGAACAGTCTCATTTTTTGTTATTTTATTTCCCAAACCACACTGGAATGGAATGAAACCATTAAAATCCTTACTTGTGCTTTTCCCTATTATGTCTCTAAAAATATGTTGTTTAATTTAAATATGAAGGAATGAGTGTCACTAACCAAAACTGATGTCAGAGCACTTCCAACATCTGCCCAAATCCCCTTTCCGATGTTAACCTTTACCCTAATAAGGAAAGGAAGCCCTAAAAGCAGAGCCCCAGGACTGCCCACAGAAGGGCATTATTTGAAACAAAACTGGTATTTCAACTTTGGTATCAGCCCAAGTCCTACACTCTAATAAGATCTGAGAGGAGTGTCTTGATCTTCCAGGAAGGAGAGGAGTATCCTGATATCAGACCCAAGAATGGGCATATCATTGATCCTACAGAGCACACATGGAGTTTGGATCTGGAAATGGACTCCGTTAAAATGATCTGCACATAAGGATTCTTTATAGAGATTTTTCAACTACCCTTGGGGACATGGTACCCTACACCCACAGGTGTAGACAAATATTTTACAAGCTATTCTGGGAATGAGGTGAGGAGAGAAATATGGAGGTTGTTATAGGAAGATAGAAGGTTAAAGGAAGTCTTTGTTTTGGGTTTTTTCCTTTTGTTTTTAAGAAAAAGGTCATTTGTCTTCTGACTGGAAGGATCCATTGGAACGAGAACTTGATATTGACCCTGGGAGTGGAGTCCTGGAGAGGGCTGGAGGGAAAAATCCCAGGCACAAGGAAGAACAAACCCCAGATGGGGATGTCTGCTCTTCTCAATAAACCTGCTCTGTCTTCAACTCTTTCTGTGTTTCTTGTACATTTCTCCAATTACCATGTAAATTCCATGATGCCAGGGACTTTTCTGTGTTGTTCGCCACAGATTTACAAACACTCAGGGCAGTGTGTAGCACACAGTAGGTACTGACTAAATATTTGTTGAGTAAATGTTTAAAAACAAATTAAAAATGGATACAAATGTAGGTATAGATTTGATTGAGTGGTGGTAAGATAAGGGAATTCCTGCACAAGGGGCTTTTATTTTCTTGAAGTGTGACACTAGTGATGAAGTTTTAGAACACAGGTGAGGTTAGGTGGGGTTAGGTCCAGAGCCAATGACCAAGAAAGGATTCTTGAGACGTCTTAGGTGCAAATGGTGGTTTTATTAAAACACAGGGACAGGACCCAGGGGCAGAAAGAGCTGCTCAGACAGAGGCATGGTTGACTGGGAGCTGAGGAATTTGAGGACAAAGGGGGTGTCCAGAAGGACTGTCATATGCTAAAGAAGAATTTCGGGATAAGGGAGACCTGGTTATTGTCAAGTCAAGGCTGTTTTGGCCTCTAATGAGGGAAAGCATGAAGACAGTCGGGAGTTTCCTGGAGATATGTTACATTCCTCCTATCACACATCCTTGTCAGTGGGCTTTGGGCTTAGAAGAAATTCAGTTTTATTACACTTCCCTCCCCCTTAGCCTCCCTCAATTTTATGGAGGGGAGGGTGATGTTAGGGCTTCCGGAAACTGAGGTATGGGTCTCTGGAAGTCAGGCTATTGATGAGAAAGCTTCTTCCTTCCTTGTAAGTCGCTAGGACATTTGTAGATGGAGGGAGACTCCTGTCCTGCAGGACTGGGATCTCTATCAGTTAAGCATCGTTTTTCCTTTAGGGCAGCCAGGAGTACATGAGGAATGGTACACATATAGGTGTAGGGTGCCAGTTTCTGCTTTGTCCTAAGCTTGCCTTCTGCTCCCTCATCCCTAGGACAGGAGCTGGGAGTGAGGTGACATAGTTCAGAAGAGGTGGGGGTAGGGATTGTTGAGGCAAGTCTTGAAGGTGTGAAACGGTCATCCATTAGAGGGAAAGCAAACTCACCGGAGAGACAAGGGAGTTTGAAGCCAGGGTTGAGTATCCACTGGAGAATTGTGGTCAAGTGTTTTAAAGTACAGCAGGTTGGCTCAGCTGTATGATTCCTTCCTGGTTTCTGGTGCATGCCGCTGGCATTGGTAGAATCATTTCTAAAGAAACAAAGCAAAAGAGGATAAGCCATTCTTTCACAAACGATGATGAATCAAGTTTTGAACATGCTGGGTTTTGAGGCACAGGTGGGACATCAGTGAAATAGCATGAGTAGGTAGTCAGTTACATGGGCCTGGTGGGTAGGAAAGAAACAGATGGTCGTGTATCAGTGGGAGAGATGTTGGCTGGGAGCTGAAACCAAGGGCACAGTTGATATCACTACAAGAGAAAGTAGCTTGGAAGAGAAAGGTTAACTGAACCCCCGAGGAAACCCTGATGGGAAAGTCACATGCATTTCCCAGGCATGCCAATGTTGACACAGATTATTGTAAGTCCTGGGGGCCAGAAGCCATGTCTTTGAAATTCATTCATTCTCTGCCTCTGGCATAGCGTGGGCCACATTGAAGGTAATTCTAAAATTCATTCCTATTTGATTTCATTGCACTTTTCATTTACCAGAATCTTGTCATGGTTTGCTAGTGTATCATTTTCTCGAAAAGATTAAATAAGGACCATTTTACAAATATGAGATGAATGCCTGAAGGGATTTTGTTTAATTCATTCATTAGCTCAGGAACCACTAAGATGTTACCACCACTTCAAGCAAGAATCTCAAGGCAGACACATATACAATACAAGTAATACTTAAACGAATTTGCATTGATAGATGCAAATAGATATGCAAATAGAATGCAAATGGATGCAAAACTGCGTTCTACCAAAGGAAAGGGGGTCAACTGTATTTCCAGTGGACAAAATTCATTTACAGATAGCTAGACAAGATCATCTGCATCCACATCAATTATGTACAATCTATAGGGTTGCAAAATAGCTCAAAGACAAGAAAGGCACAGAATATCCCATAGAATTGGTCAGCCCAGAAGGGTACATGAGACAACACCTGTTTTCCCTTGGAAGACACTATAATCTTTTAGATTCATTTCAATGTCTTTTGTGATTTTGCCTATGCTTTAAAAGAAAAAAAAAGTTACCCTTATCATTCTTTTTAGTTTGAAAAAAAACTAATAAAATACTAGTCTGTTATAAAATACACATGGAAGAATGTTCTGGCACTATCATACCCAATTTGGGGTACTAACTGATTAGGAAGATGAGGCAGAATTTGGGAGCCCCTAGAATGAGTCTGTTTCTGGTTGGAATGGGAAATATTTAAGAATCAAATTAAATGATCTCAAATCCACTCTGGAATGAAACAGGTTATAAGGAAAATACAGAAGATGTTGAAATGGACCTGTTGGCTCATTGTGAGCTTTCCTGGTTGAATGGAGACCTCTACCATGATGCTTGTCCTCCATGTCCCACCCGTCCCATACCTGCTATCCTGGCACCAAAGGGCCATCAGACTTTAGGCTCAGTCTGCAGTTCCAAATGGAAACCCTCTGTTCCCACAGTAGTGGACAGGATGACTCTGGTTGCTGGTGGAAGCGTCAGCTGCTTTAGACCAACAGTTCAAGAGAGGATCAGAAGAGCATAAGGACGATATTGGAAAAAAATGCTCGGATGAATTTCCAGAACACAATATTTCTCTTTGCAATTTTTGAGTGTTCTGTAGCCAACCTGCCAAAAAAATGTGAAAACTATAAATAGAGAGGAGTGGGGAGGAGAAATGAGGACCTGTCACAGTGCCAGTGAAAATAGGGAACTGAGAATCTTCCAGAGATTTTGAGTCAAAGGGGGTTAATATTTACTTAGAAAAGAAGTCGTGGGCACAAGTTCTAGGATGAAATGAAGGCAAGAGAGGGAAGTTAGGGAATCGAGAGAGAGAGAGACTTGAAGATAAAAAAACGTCAACTTAAAGTCTCATTCCTCATTAAGGAAAGTACATATCAGAGAAGAGGGGAGAGACTGGGATATAGTTGATCGCCGATTGTGTCTGGCTCTGATTAGAAGCTTTGTATCCACTTTTTAATTTAATCTTCGAGCCTGTTTCCTGGATTCCAGCTTCTATTTCCTATGAAATAGGTACCATCACCAAAGACGAGAGTCAAACATGTAACAGTAGTCAAATCTTTAACAGCGTGGACAACTAACTAACCAAAAGCTGTCCCGGGGACCCCTGCAGAGTCAAGTGTTACACGCCCAGTGCCTGCATCGCGAGGCCATGGTAGGGATCTTGGGAAGGGTTTAGGGTAGGGAGACACACAGCAGGTTCTGGCCAGAGGCTAGTCACCAAACTTTGTGTGGCTGAAGGGGTGTGTACCAGGTGAATGTCAGCTCCAAGATGAAACTGAGGGAAATGTCCTTTGGGAAGGTTTACGCTGACTCTCTGCCTTTCCTTCGTCCTCCCCAGGGTGTTCCATTAGCATTTGGGGTCTGGGGTCTTGCCTGTTGCTCCTGGCTTTGGTGGGCCACACCACTGCCACAGCCAGGGCTCCAAGTGGCAGTGAACTGTATGGGCTCTTGACTGTTCCCTCCTGACTCTCGGAAGAACAGGCAGCAGGGATTTTCATTCTTTGTTGGCACCTACTCTCTTCAGCAACCCCAAGATCAGTACCCCAGGCTGCACAAGCTCAGGTTCATGTCTTTACCAAAGGCCGGCAGTAATTTCAGAAAGGAATGACAATGAAGGAAAAAAACAGTTCAACTACTCGCTCATCTGGACTTCTAGGGCAGGTGGGGTTCCCAGACAACTTTGTTCCGTCGGTCTGGCACCCTTGCCCCCCCTCTCGGTGCCTTGGTGATGAGTGTGGGCCTTGCTGTTTGCGCTGCCTGAATTTGCCCTTGTCGCTTATTAGCACTGTGGCCCTAAAAGTCTGAGAGGCTAAAAGTCATGCCTCTCAGAGCCAATCGGAATAGCTTATTAGACCTATTGATTCTGGCATAGTGGGCCTGGGCGGAAATCTCTCTTCTTCATCCCTCCTCCTTCTCAGTCTTCCCCTCCTCCACGTCTTCCTCCTCCTTCTTTGATGTGTAAAGCAAGGTATTTGGGGGGCAGGGAATGATGTGATGTTTGGGATTTACTTTAAAATATATTCCAGACCTCCCCCCTCCCCAAAAACAAAATTACAGGCACTTTGGGGGCAGTAGAAGGAGGAGGGCCTATGAAACAGTTGGGGAAGCAGAGTGATAAGTACTCTACACATTTTGGTGTATGGTTGAGAATTTTCATAATAAGAGTAAACAAACAAAGACCAAATAATGAGGCTTTCATTCCCTATATCCAAATGACCACAACAGGGCATAGAATGCACTTTCATAGTTATTGCCCTGGCAATTTATTCTGATTCTCCAAATAAGATTCCAGCTCTCATCCTACCTGTCATAGTCTCTGGATATTGACTGGGAACGTTTTCCTCAACAAGGCCTTGCCAGGCCCACTGCTAGGGAATGTATTGTTTCAGATTCTGTACTCAGGTTTTAAAGATTTTTGTTTTATTTATTTATCAGAGGAAGGGGAGAGCGAGCACAGGCAGACAGAATGGCAGGCAGAGGCAGAGGGAGAAGCAGGCTCCCTGCCGAGCAAGGAGCCCTTGTGGGACTCGATCCAAGGACGCTGGGATCATGACCTGAGCTGAAGGCAGCTGCTTAACCAACTGAGCCACCCAGGCGTCCCTGTACTCACGTTTTAAAAAAAGTGACCAGTTTCCCGTTTGGAGTGACTGGAATGCAAGACTCACTGTAAGCCGTTGTCTTGCTTGTCCCATCCCTTTCTAAGGACTGCTTGTGCTATCTCTGGGAGATCACAGCATTTGGAGGGGCAGCCCAGGCCTGGGCTATTACAGCAAAGCTGCAGCCTGAAGGGCGCACGTGAGATCTGTGGTTTGAGCTGTCAGATCTCACGGAGAAAAAAAAGAGAAATGAATCATCATTTGACCATGACATTCCCACTAAAGGGGAGGACAGTGGGAGAAAGAGCAAGGGAAGAAGAAGGAAAAATCTCAAAATAAATGTGGGGTGGATGGCAGGAGGAGGGGGGGTCTCGGAAATTGGGGGCAGGTGTGGCGATCCAACCAACGCTAGCCACAAACACACGATTCCGCCCATTCTAGAGCGGACTGGACATAAACATGCAACCACATCTACTTGGCTGCGTTTTGTCGGCCGGTAGCCAGGTGATTCTTTAAGAGCTCTGAGAACCCAAACTTGAGGCCTCCCCGCAGCTGAGCTGAAGTGGAGCTGGGAGCTGTCCAGCCGACCCGAAGCTGCCAGCTGACCACCTTCCTCCCTACTGATCGCTGGAGCCAAGCTCGGCGGGGGAGAAGCCATGCTCGCAGGTGGGTGCCGGGGCTAAGGGCGGAAGCTGGGTTCCCACAGAGGCCTCCGCGCCCAGGCGGCTGCAGCGGCGGCGCACGGGGACCGGAGGCCTGACACCGAGATGCGCCCCACACTCTGGACAACCGGCCGCAGAAGTAAAGGGCCAGCATCCCGCCACGGCTATGCTTCCCGCGGGACAATCTCGGGAGAAGGTCCTGGAAGAGGCTCACAGGCCGATTTTCCGAGGGAAACGGCGAGGTGGGGAGGGAGCGCCCCTGACCCTCCCCGCCCTCCCCTCTCCGGATCACCCCGCATCACCAGCGGCGGGGCTGCTCCGCAGAAACTTACGCGAGGTTGTAGTGTCGCCCTTCGCCGCATGGGGGCAGCATCACCTGCTAGCTCGGTGGCAGCGGTCCGCACCCCTCTCTTGGCGGAGGCAGGCGGAGGCGGGCCTGCGGCATCCTCTTTCATTGGCCGCGGGGCGGACGCTGCCATGTTGGAGGAAGCAGTGCCTTCTGTATGGTGGAAACGCTGTGGCTTCACCGGTAGCGTCGGGGAGCGCAGCCTCCTACCTTCCTCCTCGCTCGAGGGTCGGTGCTGAGAGGCGGCGGCCGTCGGGATGGAGAGAAGTAGGATGAACCTGCCCAAGGGGCCGGACACGCTCTGCTTCGAAAAGGACGAGTTCATGAAGGTGCATGCCTGGGCTCTGCTCCCCGGAGCCGGGCCGTGGGTGGCCTGCCCTCCTTGGCCCTCCGGGGCCTCTCCTCGGGCTTCTCCTGCGGGCTTCCTGGGCTGTCCCCGCCCCGGACGGGTCCTCGCGGGGACCTCACTGCACTTCGCAGTGAGTCTTTTGGCCTCGGGAGGGCTAGGTGCAGCTTGCAGAAAGCACTCCTGTGAAATCGTGCACATTGAATGAAAAGGCCTGAAAGTTCAGGGCAAGTGGTTTTGAGCTAAACGTAAAAGCCCCGGATCCGTAGGACCCGCCTCTGGTACCGTGCGGCACAGTCAGACCGCCGCTCCCCCGGCCTGACAGAAGCCTCCCAGTGCCTTGTGCCTAGAAGCTCAGCGATTGTGCGTTGAACACATCTCTGAACGCACGTACTTACCAGGAATCGGGTCAAAAAGGCACTTAACCTAACGTTTATGCCTGACTTTCGTCTTAAGCTCCCGGAATGGGAAATCTGAAAGACTGCACTGTCCTTACTGGTTCTGGTCCAGTACTACAAAGCATACCAAGCTCCTTTTCTAAAGTTGCCCTACTTCTCTTGGTGAGGTCAGCCTGAAGCTGGCAGCAGATAACTGTAGGACATAAACTTACAGAATAGAAATTTAAACTGAAAAGACTTTACTGACAGGAAAGGTTCATCAGACATAGCCTTGAAAATGTCCCAAGGTTTGAATCAGAGCCAGGAGGAGCTTTATCTGTTTTCTGTATCCCTCTGGGTCTGTACTTAAACTATCAAAACGTATATGTTTAATTTCTAAGGATTGGGATTTAGTAGCTGGTTTCAGTGTTAAAAAGTTTTGGCTCTGTAGGTACCTAAAATTCTGAAAAGAGTTTGAATTTCTTACTTTTTTATGGCTTCAAGTCATAATATGTTTTTTTCTTTTTTGGGTTAACCAGCTAGTTCCTTTTTGATACTTGCATTCAGATCACATCTCCCAAACTCTGGCTTTAAAAGTGCTTATGTCTGGATCCTCTGCGGTGTGGCCATATCATTTTTAATATGTAGGGATGTCTAGACGAAGGTATATTGTACTCTTGTTCTTGTATGGTGATGTTAAGCCACTGTAATAAAAGGTGTAAAGTGAATGGAGTGTCTGAAGGAGAGCACAGAGTGAATTCTCTGATCCAGAAACCTTTTGTTAACGAAGGGCACGTGATGTGGAGAGAGGTCATTGGAAGAAGAAAAGGCACACACACAGACTTAAAAAATGTCAAAGCACGGAAGTCTCTTTAGCTTGTCTGTCTTTGGACTTCGTCAGGCTTTCTTTGAGCCTAACACTAGCATTTTCTCACACTTCCTAGCCCCGCCATCTTTCTCACTCTGAGCTGACAGAATGCCTTTGGTCAAAGCAGCTTCGGAAAATAGAAATCTCAAAATAGCAATTCTAAAGTAGTACTTAGAGTTAGGGAGAGAGCAAACTGGGAAAGTGGCTAGAATGCCAGCAATTCCATATTCTTTCAAAGCTCTGAAATTTCTGAATGTAATGTACAATTTGTAGTGTTAATGAACATGACCCCTTCATACATAGAAGGAAAATACATGGAATAGCTGTTCTGTGTAAAGTGGTATTGATCTTCTATGTGGGAGCTGGAGATAAAGGTTATTTGCAATTTGTGTTTCCGTCAGAGAGATGTTTTGTTAAGTTACAGTTCCGAGGCAGAAATGAGTGGAGAGCTTGCTGTCGGGGTTGTATTTCTACATAGGTGTCTTGTTTGGCACATTTTGGAATGAGACTGGGATGGTAGAAAGGGAGATGGGGTGGGGCTGCGGGTTGCACCTTGGACACTGCATACATTGAGGGGTCCATATTGATGCAGTCTTCATGGTAGAGCTGCAGTCAGGTTTACAGCAGGAAATTGCATGGTCATATCTGTTGAGTGCGAGCTGACTGGTGGCAGGAGACTACTTAAAAAGTCATGTTTATGAGACCTAATAAGAAATAGAAGGGGAAAGGTATGCAAAAGAGGTAGGTGATCAAAGTGCAGGAATGGCAGATGGGGAAGGGTCACCTGGGGCAGAGGCACTGGCAACATCATACTTTGTCTGCTTAGAAATACGAAAATCCTTTGGGTTAACAGCCAACTAATAGATGAGCAGGACATAAGGTATTGGTAGTAGGGGGAGGAAGTGGCATAACAGATAAATTAGACCATTTACATGGGTGTGCTATTGACATCACATGTAGCCTTCCTCTTCCATCTCAACATATGACTTCATCTCCATTCGTACAGAAAAATTAGCAGCCATCCCACGGGACCTCCTCCATCCTGCTGATCATGATCCCATTCTTGTATTTGTCCCCTTCTCCTCCTCGCCTGGTATGGGGAGGGGCTCTCCTTCCTCCTCGGGTTCGGTCTCCACTCTGGCTCGGAGTCCATGCCCTCCCGCCCTTCCAGGAGCCTGCGAGGATCCTCTCGCCTGCACTCCTTCCCATCACGTGCTCCTGTTTGATCCTCTCCCACTTGACTGCCCCACCTCTAGGTATTGCCCTGTCACTGTCGCACATCACAGCCAGTGCTCAGGGGTTGACTTGACTTTCCCACCTTCCACCCTTCAGGCCCTGTCGTTCCACTAAAGAGTTCTTACCAAAACTGTTTCTAAGTCAGCGCACCTGACCTTTCTCTGTCTCCTTACTCGACATCGCAGTAGACCAAATGCTCTGCATTGCTTCCTGTCTTTCTTCTACCTCTCTGATGTGTCTCCTGTGCAAAGTCATGCTCCTGGTAGCCACTGAATGCTGACTATGGGCTCAGCCCCGTGTTCCTTTCTTTCCCTAGATGACCTTTTGTGCAGCTTCATGACCGCCTATCAGCAGGTAAGGCAGATTCCTGTCTCTGGCTCACACGCCTCCTGAGCACCAGTTCTGTGTATCGGACTTGCTGACCTTTCTTCTCGGATGTGTCTGTGGCCCCTCAGACTCATCAGATTCAAGACGGAATTCATGAGCACCTCCTCCACTGAAAACCACCTTTCTTATTCTATTGCCTCTCTCGGTAAACACTTCATCCGTTTAGCCTGGAGTCGGGAAACCAGAAGTCAACTCCTACTCTGTCACCTTTCCAAAATCTAGTCTGTCACACCAAGTCCTGTGGATTTCGCTTCCTAAACCTCTTGAGT
The DNA here is from genome assembly GCF_030435805.1 of Mustela lutreola. NCBI lineage: Eukaryota > Metazoa > Chordata > Mammalia > Carnivora > Mustelidae > Mustela > Mustela lutreola. Next base: position 1,565,811 of record NC_081307.1, read on the forward strand.
CCATATACATATTTCCATCACTTCTCGTACCTTTGCAGTGCGCCCTTGCCATCACACCGTAGAAGCTTCTCACCCAGTCTCCATGCGCCTTCCTTGTCTTTCTGGCCCCTGGTCTACACTGCAGGCAAGCCACTCTTGTCAGAATGCGGATGTGATCTTGTATGTACCAGGTGACTGGTCAGTCCACCAGCTCTTGAAAAACCATTTTCCCACGCACTCGAACATATTTCAAAGAGAATCAGTCCCCCATGGGGTAGTTTTCCTTGGTAGACAGTTTGTTTCTGCACTGAGCCATCCGCCTCCTTCGAACTTCTCTGTGTCAGTTCCTCTCTGGAACCTGTGGCTCCGTTGGCACCCTGGGTAGGCACATGATGACCTTTTCCATGAGAAGTGAAGGTAGGAGCCCTCTGGACGGTGAATGTATGTACCCTCATGTTCCATAGGTAAAAGAACCGTGTGTGGGGGTGGGGGGGTAAGTCCTTGAGGCTCCTCCCTGTTCTAATTGGGTGAACTGGGAATTTTGAGACAGGAAGCAGGTCCTGTGTGTCCCTGTTTGCAGGGAGCATGCATTCTGATGGACAAAACGGAAAAGGGGAAGAATGAGCAGCTGCTCAGATCTGTTTGTACTGTGCTGGCTAATTAGCTGTGTCCTGCAGATGTGGGTCCCATCCTCGGCTCTGCTCTCTGCTTGCTTATGTCTGACTTGGGGCAAATCACTGGCCTCCGGCCTTCTGTTTGCTTGTTAGTATAATGAGGTGGTGCTTATCTATGTGATCTTTGCCAGCTCCTCTGAAAAGACTCTCTCTAGTCCATCCTGGCTTGCAGATAAGGAAACTGAGGCCTGAGGTGTGATGACTTCCTTTAAATCCACACAGCTAGTTGGAGCCAATCACAGGCCAGATCTCCTGACCCCCACGCATCAGTCCTTGGAAATCCTACTGTAATATGTTCCTTTCCAGAGGCCACAGGTGGGAACTGAGGGAAGTGGGACAATCAGAACATTAAGAATAGCGCAGAAGATGGCACAAGGTCCGCATGCCTTAGCACCTGCATTTCACCAATAGGGCCACCTCTTACCTTAGAAGAAGTTCCCACAGGGCTGGTGATCTGGATGCCTGGCCTGGAGCTTAGCTACGGTAAATGGGACCAGAGGGAAGTGATGGCAGTTTGAGGTGGACTTTGTTGACAGCGGCTGGAGATAGCAGCTGAGAGAGGAGGAAGAGGGAAGAGTGACAGACAGCAGATAGCTGCAGGCCCGCAGGTCAGCCACTGTTGCCCAGGGCCGCCCATCCCCAGGAGACGTCTTCGTATCAAGGAGCTGAGTGCTTACCCTGTGGGTTCTTAGTTCGATGTCATGTCTTGATGACAAGATTCCATTCTCTTCCGCATCAGTTTGAGACAGACATCGTAATGAAATTCTAATTAGCCAAATATGGAATGTAAGCCTGGAACTCATTTTATAGAGAAATTTTCTTATGTGAACTACTTTCCCTGATGATAGAGGAGTTGTGACGATGTAACATCAGATAAAGTTTATCTGATTGGCACTTGTAAGAAGGGTTCCCGGCAAAAAAGAACTTTTTTTGTTGTTGTTGTCCTCCCTTTTGATCTTTCCTTTCCATTCCTTTTTTTTTTTTTTTTTTGTCTTGTGAGCAGTCATCTGATTTATAAAAAGATGCAACAAAAAGTAAAATGGTACAAGATAATCAGTTTCAAAACATAAAAAATGTGAGTGTCTTTAGCCATAGCTCAGAACAGAGGAACTGGGTAAGGAGAATTGCTTGTATGAACTGGCAACAGGAAAAGTTGGTAAAGGAGAGCTGAGGAACTCTATTAAGACATAGGAGTGAGGGGCTCCATCATCATCTGGCATTTGCTCAGTGTCGTCTATATGTTTAGAGATGTCCATGATGGGAACTCCAGCAATCTTCTGGGTCTGGGTCAGCTGATGCCACAGTGTAACACTGAATTACTTCCATACTGAGCAGTCATATGTATAGTTTGTCTTTTGTGTATGTGGTAATCATTTGAATCTTGGCTCTTTTGCAATCCTTAGAGCCTCTTGATACTTTCACCCCGGTTTCTCAGTTTCAGCCATTACACGGTCAGTTGTACAACTGGTACACTTGGCACACAGCCCGTCCATCATTGACCGGTCAAGTTTGGCCTAAATAGAAAAGTTGATAAAGTCGGTACCAACCAGGATGTGGTAAGTCGGCCCAGCTGTGTGTTTATATTGGAAAAAGCAGGAGGGATGTTGGGGGACTTCTCTTTCCTTGAGTGCATGGGATCCTTCTTTTCTTTCTTTTTAGGTTTTAATCTGTCCTTCTCTCGGAGAAGGATCTCAGAGCTAAGCATTCGCTTCCTGGTCACATACTTTCTTGCTTTCTCTTGCTTCCCCATGTTCACATCATGCCCATTTCTCCTTGCTTTTGATTTTCTAATTCACTCTTTGTAGTACCATAAAACTTATTTAAATAAAATGTTGGCCTACTAAGTTATTGATTATTAGTAAGTTCTTTGTTCAAAATTTGAGAGCAAGAAGTATTATGTAAATATATCTTTTTGTTATTTAACTAGTCTTACAACATTTAGCATCAAATTTCTTGAAACATTTAAACAAATTAATCACAAACTGGGGTTTGGGCTCTTTCTTTCTTTTTTTTTTTTTTTTTTAAGTAATCTGTATACCCAACATGGGACTTGAACTCAAAACCCTGAGATCAAGACCTGCACGCTCCAGTGACTGAATGAGCCAGGTGCCCTTTGGGCTTTTTGTTTTTAAGTTCCTCAGGTGAGGGGGTGCCTTAGTGGCTCAGAGGGTTAAGCTTCTGCCTTCAGCTCAGGTCATGGTCTCAGGGTCCTGGGATCGAGCCCTGCATGGGACACTCTGCTCAGCATGGAGCATGATTCCCTCCCTCTCTGCCTACTTGTGATCTCTCTCTCTGTGTCAAGTAAATAAATAAAATCTTAAAAAAAAAGTTCCTTAAGTGATTCTAATGTGTGACCAGTGTTGAGAACTCTAGCACTGGATAATTCCTTTAAATAGCTCAAGAAATTAATTTTGAAAAGTGAACTAAAAGCCTACATAGATTATGATTGGTGTTAAATTGAGGGGAAAAAAGAGATAAAGAGAAGAAATCAGCTGGAACAGAGCGTAATTAGGTACTCAAATATTTGTTAGATGGATAAATACATTTACGGAATGTAGGGTTTTTTTTTTTTTTTGTCTCTTCATAAATATGTCAAATGGGTATATAAATTCAAGAAAGGAGTTTGATATAAAATTGATGAAAATGTTAGAACAGAAGTTTTTTAGAATTTCAGTGTTACTATTTCATGATGCTTTTAAGATGATCTCTCTGTAGATGGTGGGAAGATCTTGTTAGCATATGTTTTTAATTTCTCAAGCTTGAATAATTTAGTCACCGAACAAAGATTTAGAATGAGTTTTGGGAGACACAAGTCCTAGATTATGTCCCCACCTAGCTGGGTCAGAGATTTGAGAGCAGGGGCTGGAGGGAAGAGCTCCAAGGACATTTTTGTATACATGCTGATACCTTGGGCGGGAACACTCTTCCCACACTTCCTGTGGCTAGCTCCTTTGTGTCATTTGGATTCAACTCATTGTTCTATATTTCCTGGTTCATCCAAGTTAAAATACATCCCATTTGTCACTCAACCTTTACTGTGTCCTGTTTTCTTTTTAGCTGTGATCACTATTCATTAATCACTATTTGATCACTGTTCATTAATATAATGTTTGTTTACATATTTATTTTCTCATTTCTGCATTAGAATACCTGCTCCTTAAAAGCAGAGACCTTGTCTTTTCTTTTCATGACTGTGTCCCCAGGTCTTAGAGCAGAGCTGGAGTTGCATGATAAATATTTGAGGAATATTTATGGGATATACAGGGACATTTATTCATCTCTGTTGTCCATTGTTTTCAAGAATGGTTGGAAACACACACATACGTGAGCTCAGACAAACTTTCTATGTCTTTCAACCCCTATGTAGTGTGCAGATTAGTGCTTAACTATTTTCGTTTTTTGTCTCAATGAAATGGGACATGTTTCAGGGCAGAGCTCATAAATTTCATATGCCCTCTTAGTACTTCTCATCATTACAGAGTGATGGTTCTGGGGGATTCTGCTTCTCGTGGAGATAGTATATAGTGATTTTATAAGTCCATGTATCTGGGAAGGAGTGTTTTACTTCTTGGCAGCTTAGAGAACTTCAATCTTTCCAAATTCCATGTAATTTTCATAGCATTAAAGCTACTAATTTCAGATTATTGGTAAGTTTTAAATGATTAATTCCCAGGTTACTTTGAATTAGTCTTTGTTTGCCATCCCTAATTGCAGCTAGTTAGTAAAGTAGCTAAAGTTTTAAACTCTACTTGGTTTTAATTTTGAGTGATGTCACTGCTTCTCTCATGGTTAATGGTTCTTCATTACCTGCAGCTTGTCTGGTTTGCTCATTTATTTTCCTGTGTTCCAACACCTCTTGTAATCTCCCAACTTCTGGCCTTTTGGGGGATTTGTACTTTAACTGGTTTTAGATAGGAAATACCCCTGAGTACAAAGAGAAGATATTTTTCTTCTAACTTCACTATCTCCTATTATTAATGTATTACATTGTTGTGGTACATGTGTTACAACTGATGAACCAGCATTGATACAGTATTAATTAATAATCCATGGTTTACATTAGGGTTCACTCCTCTTTCTATACTTCTGTGGGTTTCGACAAATGTATAATGTTATTTACCTACTGCTGGTATCTTACAGCCTAGTTTCATTGCCTTGAAAACCCCTGTACCTCATCTATTTGTTTCTTCTCCTCTGTCTGCACCCTCCTCGCTCACCCCTCAGCCCGGGATCTTTTTACTGTCTAGAGTTTTACCTTTTCAGAGGCACCTGGCTGGCTTAGTTGCTAGGGCATCTGACTCTTGATCTCGGGGTTGTGAGTTCTAGCCACCACATTGGGTATAGAAATGACCTAAAAAATAAATAAAAATAAAAATGTTGGTTAATTTTTACCTTTTCCAGAATGCCATAGAGTTGGAATCATATAGTATTTAGCCTTTGAGACTGGTCTTTCACTTAGCAATATGCATTTAAGGTTCTTCAAAGTCTTGTGGCTTAATAATTCATCTTTTAATTGTCGAATAATCCGTTGTGTGGGTGTGGCACAGTGTACCTGTTCACCTACTGAAGGAGATTGGATTGCTTCCAAGTTTTGGCACTTCAGAGAATAAAGCTGCTGTAAACATCCGTGTGCAGGTTTTTGTGTGGACACTAGTTTTAAGCTCTTTTGGGTAAATACAAAGGAGCACAATTACTGATCTTATAGTGAGAATGTGTTTAGTTCTGTGAGAAACTGCCAAGCTGTCTCACACAGTGTCTCCCATTTTGCATTCTGACCAAACAGTGAATGAGAGTTCGGTTGTCCCACTTCCTTGCTACCATTTGGTATTACTAGTGCTTTGGATTTTTTATATTCTACGTGATATGTAATAGTACCTTGTTTAAATTTGCAATTTCTTAATGACATACAAAGTTGAGCATCCTTTCAGATCCTTTTTTTTTTCTTTTTTAAAGATTCTATTTATTTATTAACAGCACAAGCATACGGAGAGGTAGCAGCAGGCAGCGGGAGAGGGAAAAAAGCAGGCTCCTCGCTGAGCCGGGGGCCCAGTGTGGGGTTCAGTCCCAGGACCTGAGCTAAAGGCAGATGCTTAACTGACTAGGTTTCCCAGCCACCGCTCTTTTCACATTTTTAAATTAGGTTTGATTTCTTGTTGCTACTAAGATATCTTTATATTATATTTCTTATTTTAAGTCCTTTACCATGGATGTGTTTTGCAGATATTTTTTCTACTCTTTGACTGGTTTTTTCATTCTCTCTCTTTTTTTTTTTTAAGATTTTATTTATTTATTTGTCAGAGAAAGAGCGAGCGAGAGTGAGCACAGGCAGACAGAGTGGAAGGCAGAGTCAGAGGGTGAAGCAGGCTCCCTGTGGAGCAAGGATCCCGATGTGGGACTCGATCACAGGACGCTGGGATCATGACCTGAGCCGAAGGCAGCTGCTTAACCAACTGAGCCACCCAGGCGTCCCATCTTTTCATTCTCTTAACAGTGTCTTTTACAGAGAAGTTTAATTTTAACAAAGTCTCTCTCATCAATTTTTTTCTTTCGTAGATCATGCTTTTGGTTTTATATCTGAAAAGTCATTGCCAAATCCAAGGATCCCTACATTTTTTCTTATGTCATCTTTAAGAAGTTTTGCATTTTACATTTAGGTTTTGTGAAAGGTGTGAAAAGTTTGTTTTTATTCTTTTCATTTGTTTGTTTTTTCTTATCAATGTCCCATTGTTCGGTTCCATTTGTTGAAGACTGTCCTTGCCATTGAGTTGCCTTTGCCTGTGTGTGTGGATGTTTTTCTGGGCTCTCCACTCTGTTACAAGCACCTGTCTCTTTTGCCAGGCACCTTCTGTCTTAATCACTATAGCTTTAATAGTAAGTCTTGAGATTGGGTGGTGGCAATCCTCAATTTCCTTTTTTTCCCCACTCTTTAATATTTTGTTGACTACTCTGGGACTCTTGGTTTTCCAGTTTTCCATCCAAATTTTAGAGTCAACATGGTGGTATCCACAGAATAACTTCCTGGCATTTTGATTGGGATAGCATTGAGTCTGTCGATCAGTTTGGGAAGAACTGACCTCTTAACAGTATTGAGTGTTCTTACCCAAGATTATGGACTTTCTTTCCACTTCACATCTTACCTTGCTTGTTATCTTTCATCAGAATTTTGTACTTTTTCTCATATAGATCTTGTGCATATTTCGTTAGATTTGCACCTAAGTATTAATATTTTTTGGTATGCTAATGTAAATGTTAAGTCTCTTGTGATTTGCATCCCTGTCTGTTTCTATTTTTCCTTCCCTTCTCCTATATTCATCTGTTGTTTCTTAAGTTCCACATGTGACTGAAACTATATGGTATTTGTCTTCCTCTAGTTCCATCCATGTCCTTGCAAATGGCAAGATTTTATTCTTTTTGATGGCTGAGTAATGTGTGTGTGTGTGTGTGTGTGTGTATGTATACCACATCTTTATCCATTCATCTGTTGATGGACATCTGGGCTCTTTCAATAGTTTGACTATAAACATTGGGGTGCTTTTGCCCCTTCAAATCACTTTGTGTACTTTGGATAAACATCTAATAGGGCAATTGCTAAGTCATTGGGTTGTTACATTTTTAACTTTTTGAGGAGCCTCCATACTGTTTTCTAGAGTTGCATTCCCACCAACAGTGTAGGAGGATTCCCCTTTCTCCACATCCTCGCCAACATCTGTTGTTTCCTGACTTGTTAATTTTAGCCATTTTGACTGATGTAAGGTGGTGTCTCATTGTGGTTTTGATTTGTATTTCCCTGATGCTGAGTGATGTGGAGCCCTTTTTCATGTGTCTGTTGGCCATTTGGATGTCTTCTTTGGTCTGTTCATGTCTTCTGTCTATTTCTTGACTGGATTTTTTTGTTTTTTGGATGTTGAGTTTGATAAATTCTTTATAAATTTTGAATACTGGCCCTTTGTCTGATACATCATTGGAAAGCAATTGACTTCTGTATTTTAACTGTGTATTGTGCAGACTTGCTATAATCACTTGACTAGTTTCAGGAGGGTGTGGGGTGTGAAGTCTTTGTATTTTCTTTAGACAGTCATGTCATCTGTGAACAAAGTTTTATTCTTTCCCAGGCTGTATACCTTTTGTTTCCTTTTCTTACCTTATTTCATTAGTTTGGCCTTCCAGTATAGTATTGAATAGTAGTAGTAGGAGGGACATCCTTGCCTTTATTCCCTGTCTTCTATTTTCTCAGTATTAATATCATGTTAGCTGTGGATTTTTGGAGACATTCTTTATCAAGTTGAGGAAGTCCTCCTATTCCTAGTTTTCTGAGGGTTAATAATGAAGAGGTGTGGATTTTGTTAAATGGTTTTTTCCTCCCTTCATTGATATGATCATGTGATTTTTTTTCTGTTGATATGATGGATCACATTGATTTTCTAATGTTGCATACCTGGAATAAATCCTACATGATCCTGGTGTATAATTTTTTAATATAGTGTTTGCTTTTATTTGCTAATTTTTGTTGAAGATTTTTGTGTCTGTGTTCATGAGAGATACTAGTTTGTAGTTTCTTTTCTTGTAGTATTGGTTTTGGTGTCAGGGTAATAATGATCTCCTAGAATGATTTAGGAAGTATTCCTTCTAGTTTTACTTTCTGGAAGAGATTTTAGAGAATTGTGTAGTATTCCATAAATGTTTGGTTAAATTTACAGTGATTGGGATTGTTAGCAGTAGCCCTCCCTTCTTTCATCTGATATTAGTAATTTATGTCTTCTACCTTTTTTTCTTTGTTTGCCTGGCTAAGGGTGTATCTGTTTTATTGATGTTTTCAAAGAAACAGACTTGGGGTTTATTGATTTAAAAAAAAAATTCCTGGTTTTAATTACATTGATTTCTGCTCTAATTTTTATTTTTTTCTACTTCCTTTAGGGTTTTTTTTTTTTAATGATTTTATTTGACACAGAGAGAATTAGTGAGAGGGAATACAGGCAGGAGGAATGGGAGACGGAGAAGCAGCCTTCCTGAGCAGGAAGCTCTGATGCAGGGCTCTGTCCCAGGACCCTAGGACCATGTCCTGAGCCAAAGGCAGATGATTAACCAACTGAACCACCCGGGAGCCCCTCCTTACTTTAGATTTGATTTTGTTGTTGTTGCCTAAAATGGAAGCTTAGATAATTGACTTTAATCTTTTTTTTTCTAATATTTGCATTCAGTACTGTATTTTCCCTTTAAGCAGCATTCCACACATTTTGCTACATTGTATTTTGTTGAGACTGGTCTCCTGTCATTTAGAAGTGTGTCATTTAATCTCCATGTATTTTGGACTTCTTCAGCTATCTTCTGTTACTGATTTTTGATTCCATTGCAGTCTGAGAACATACTTGGTATAATTTTTATTTTTAAAAATTTGTTGTGTTTTGTGGCCCAGAATTATTCTGTCTTGATGAGTGTTCCATATGAGCTTAAGAAGAATGTGTGTTGCACTATTATGGGGCGAAATTGTCTGTGTACATCTGTTGTACGGTAATTGATGGTGGTGTTAAGTGTGCCATGTCTGGACTGAATGTCCACATTTGTCAGATACTTGTTGCCCTGCTGCTGGATCGGCCCATTAATGATGGAGAAGTGTTGAAGTCACCAGCTGTGATAATGCAATTGTTTATTTCTCCCTGCAGTTCTGTTAGGTTGTGTCTCACCTGTGTTGATCAGGCACACATACGTTAAGGATAATTGTGTCTTCTTGGTCAGTCGATTTCTTTATCATTATGTAATGCTGCTCTTTATGCCTGATAATTTTCCTTCTCTGAAATCTGCTTTGTCTGAAATTCATGTGGCTACACCATTGTTCCTGTGATTAGTGTTACTTTGGATTTTTTTTAATGTATCCTAGCATTTAACTTGTTGATATTTAAGTTGTTTCATTTTTCATCAAAATATAATTCACAAAGCATAATAGTGGCCATTTTAAAGTGTACTCTTCTCTGGGTTTTAGTATATTTACTGTGTATATGGTACATAAGTCACTTCTGTCTAATTCCAGAATGCTTCCATCATCCGAAAAATAAACCTCTTAGTTTATTAGAGTTCCAATTCTCCCCTCCCCTTATTCCCTGGTAATCATGAATCTACTTTCTGTTTTTATGGATTTGCCTTTTATGGAACATCTCATATCAGTGGAATTGTATAACATGTGACCTTTTCTGTCTGGCTTCCTTTAACCTGAGAGTAGAATGTTTTCAGACTTCACTCGTGTTGTAGCATGTAACAGTTTATTCCTTTTTATGGTTGTGTAAGAGGCTCTTCCACATTTTATGTATCCATTCATCAGTTGATGGACGTTGGGTATATGCTCTTTTGGCTGTTACGAGCAGCGCTGCTGTGCACATTCATGTACAGGTTGTGGCAGGAACATCTGTTGTCAGTTCTGTCGGTGTCATACCCCTAGACGTAGAACTGCTGGGTAATTTTATGTGTGTAACTTCTTGAGGAGCTACTGAGCTGTTTGCTGCCTTAGCCACACTGTTTTACATTCTCACCGACAATACAGGAGGGTTCCAGCTTCTCCGCCTTCTTGCCAGCACTTTTCTTCTTTTTTTTTTCTTTTTCTTTTTCTTCTTTTACCATAGTTGTCCTAGTGGGTGTGACGTGGCATCTGCATGTGCTTTTGATTCGCAATTCCCCAATCACTAAGGATGTCGAACATCCCGACATGTGCTCTTGACCGTCTGTGTATCATCTTTGGAGAAATGTCTATTCAAAATTCTTTGGCTTGTTTTTAAATTAGGTTATTTGTCTTTTTGTTGTTGAGTTCTAAGAGTATATTTGCATATTCTGGTTATTAGGTCCTTGTCAGACAAATGATTTGCAGATACTCTCTCCCATTCTGTGGGTTGTCTTTTCACGTTCTCCGTAGTGTCCTTTGACACACGAAAGTTTTTATTTTGATCAAGTTCAGTTTATCTAATATTTCTTATTGCTTTGTGTATCATGTCTAAGAAAGCTTTCCCGATCCAAAGTCATACAGATTTTCACCTATTTTCTCTGAGTGTTACAGTTTTTACTCTTACATTTAAATCTTTGATCCATTTTGAGTTATATTTTTGTGTATGTGTGACGTTGCTGTTCCAAGTTCATTCTTTTGCATGTAGATATTCACTTGTCCCAGTAGTAGGCACTCGAAAAGACTGTTTTTCCCCCCATTAAATGGTCTTGGCATCCTTGTGAAAAATCAGTTGACCATAAATGTATGGGTTGTAAATACTTTCTTTTTGAATACTTGGGAAATCTACACTATAAAGTAAAACCATTCCTAAAGTAGTAAAACCATTCTTGGTTAAGTGAAATGGGTCTCTATTATGGCACTGTGAGTTTGGGTTTGCTTTTCACAGCAAACGCTGCCTAACCCAGTATTCACAGATGTTCCAAGTTATTTAGTCATGTGTTATGCAACTTTTGTTTATCTGAGAACAAATGCATAAATGGTAAGTTGAGTACTAATATTACCTAATAGCATTTGTTCACTGAGGCTAAGTTATATGATTTATTTATTTATTTACTTAAGATTTTATTTGAGAGTGAGAGAGTGCGGGAGCAGGAGGAAGGGACAGAGGGAGAAGCAGTCTCCTTGCTCAGCAGAGCGCCTGATGTGGAACTCAAACCCAAGAGACTGGGATCATGACCTGAGCCAAAGGCAGATGCTTAACCAACTGAGCCACATAGGCACCCCAGTTATACAATTTAGAATGCCATCATGAAGTTCAAGAACTTCAACAATGTGTAACTGAGGCAGGGAAAGTGATCGACCTAAAGGTATACAGTTGGTGAGTAGGATCGCCAGGATTATGAACCGAGACCCCCTCCCGTGATGTACTACATAACTATGATGTAAGGTCTGAGATGGTCTCAGGAGAGAAAGGTCCAGGCTAATTTGGTCACCAGTGTAAGGAGCAGGTGGCTTTCTGTAGATGAATGTGAAATTACGGTTTGGTATGAAGTCCTTCTCTCCGACACTAGCAGGGTCAGTCTTTGGTTGATTAACTTAAAAAGTCAGTTTAAACAAGTACTCTTAGGGAATGGTACATACAGTTTTTAGCATTTTATTTGGAAAAAATGTATGTACATTTATTCTCCATTGAAACAGTGCCAGGTCTTTTCTCTGGAAACTGGCCTGCAGATTAGATTTCTGAGTTATCACAGCACTTGGGTCGCTCAATAGGTTAGGCATCTACCTTCGGTTCAGGTCATGACCTCGGGGTCCTGGGATGGAGTCCCACATTGGGCTCCCTGTTCAGCAGGGAATCACCTCCCATTGCCCCTTTCCCTGCTCATACTGTCTGTCTGTGTCTCAAATAAATAAAAAGAATCTTTTTAAAAAAAGCTTTCTATGTTGTCTTTTTTTGCATTCAGTTTCAGTTTCTTTAACTGAATTGAGTGAGAATCCTGTGATCACTCCCTCCCTGCCTGGTACTTGGTCATCTCACCCATACCTAACTTAGCAAAAATTGTCTTATTGATTTCTTTGTATCAAATCTTTCCAAAGTAGCTGTGTTAGTTTTCAAAAGAACAGTGATTTTTTTTGCAGTCATATTTTGTTGGTTTACATAGTGTTTAATGAAGCTATATAATTACGAAGTAAGTGTAGGTGTCCTTAACTAGTTTGGGAATCATCACATTTGATTCTTGCTGACTAAACAGGTCATGGAGTAGCAGAGTCACAGGGGAATTAGATAGTAATTTATTGCCTCTAAGCATATAAGCCTACCGGGGTATCACAGTATTGTAAAGGGGAAACACAGGATAGCTAATCCTGTGAGACCAATACTTGGAAATAGGTTATGAAAGATTTGGAACATCTGTTCAATGGGACACTCAGCATGCACATAAAATATTAATAGAAATGTATGTGTTTTATGTAAAGACATTCAAGTTATATTTTTTGATGGGAAATTTTTTTTAATAGAATGGGTTTTTATTTTTTATTTTTTTATTCTTTTTTTAGATTTTATTTATTTATTTGACAGAGAGAGAGAGAGGTAACAAGGAGGCAGAGAGACAGGCAGAGAGAGGGGGGAAAGTAGGCTCCCGGCTGAGCAGAGAGTCTGATGTGAGGCTTGATCTCAGGATCCTGAGATATGACCTGAGCTGAAGGCAGAGGCTTAACCCACTGAGCCACCCAGGTGCCCCTAATTGGGAAATAGTTTAGAAGAGCATGAATATTTGTGTGTGTGTGTGTGTGTGTGTGTGTACACATATGTGTGTGTACACACATACATAGAGAAGGTCTGGGGTTTCCATTCAAGATGGTGGCATAGGAGGATCTTGAACTCATCTCTTCTATGAAATACACACTGAATCTATAGCTCCATATGGAAAATTTTCCTGTGGAAAAAACCCTACAACTAGCTGAGTGACTCCTACACATTAAGTGAGTAAGGAAAAAAACCTATGTTGAAGTAAGAATCAGTCTTGCCATAAACCCCACCCCTGGTACAGCGACCTGGGATTGGGAGGGTACTCAAAACCCCAGGCTTCTCCCTGAGGAGCAAAGGGTTTGAGCCCCACTTCTGGCACCCCAACTTCCAAGATGTACATCTAAGAGACAAGACCCCAAAACATCCAGCTTTAAAAGCCATCAGAGCTTGCACCCATGAGACCCACAAGGCTATAGCAAACTGAGAAACCGTTCTTAAAGCAGTCGCGCGAGTAGACTGACCCACCCTGGAACTCAGCACAGAAGCAGCAGACTGAAATGGGTTCAGATTTCTGTGAAAGAGGCTCATTTGCTTATCTTAAAGCCCTGAAGGGCAGGCATCTAATTTAACGTGGATCTGGGAGCCTAGTAAGGTATTCTCCAAAGATGGAGCTGATGGGTACCATCTTTGGGCTGTCCCTCTACCTCGCTTCTGCTTTCTGGTATCTCCTGGAAAGGAGCTTGAATGCTCGTATGATGCCCCGAGGTTTGCAGTTGCTACCCAGGGTATACCTCTAGATCACTTGGCTCTAGCGGCCAGCAAGCCTCACACTCACGGTAGTGAGTATCACAGTATTTACAACAACCAAGACTTGAAAATAACTAAAGTGTCCACCAACGGGGTGAATGGATAAAGAAAATGTGTGTGTATACAATGGAATATTACTCAACCATAAAAAGAAGGAAGTCTTGCCATTTGCAACAACATGGATGGACCTTGAGAATATTGTGCTGAGTGAAATAAGTCAGACAGAGAAAGAGAAATACTGTATGATCTCCCTCACATGTGGAATCTAAAAAACAAAACAAAATCAAGTCATAGAGAACAGATTGGTGGTTGCCAGAGGCGAGGATGTGGAGGAAATTGATGAAGGGTCCAGTGGTATAAACTTCCAGTTAATAAGATAAGCCTTGGGGATGTAATGTACATCATAGTGACTGTAGTAAATAATACTGTGTATTATTGTATATTAATTTTATTATTTTCTATTAGAAATATGTATTATTAGCCCCAGGGTTACAGGTCTGTGAATTGTTAGGCTTACACACTTCCCAGCACTCACTGTAGTACATACCTTCCCCAATGTCCACAACCCCACCACCCTCTCCCTACACCCCTCCCCCCAGCAACCCTCAGTTTGTTTTGTGAGATTAAGAGTCTCTTATGGTTTGTCTCCCTCCCAATCCAATCTTTTTTTTTTTTTTAAGATTTTATTTATTTGGGGCGCCTGGGTGGCTCAGTGGGTTAAGCCGCTGCCTTCGGCTCAGGTCATGATCTCAGGGTCCTGGGATCGAGTCCCGCATCGGGCTCTCTGCTCAGCAGTGAGCCTGCTTCCTCCTCTCTCTCTCTGCCTGCCTCTCTGCCTACTTGTGATCTCTCTCTGTCAAATAAATAAATAAAATCTTTAAAAAAAAAAAAAAAAAAAAAAAAAGATTTTATTTATTTATTGGACAGACAGAAATCACAAGTAGGCAGAGAGAGAGGAGGAAGCAGGATCCCCATTGAGCAGAGAGCCCGATGTGGGGCTCGATTCCAGGACCCTGTGATCATGACCTGAGCCGAAAGCAGAGGCTTTAACCCACTGAGCCACCCAGGTGCCCCCCTCCGAATCCAATCTTGTTTCATTTTTCTTTCCCTACCCCCACACCCCCCACTTTGCCTCTCAAATTCCTCATATTAGGGAGATTGTATGATAATTGTCTTTCTCTGATTATTTCATTCAGCATACCCTCTAGTTCCATCCACGTCATTGCACATGGCAAGATTTCATTTCTTTTGATGGCTGCGTAGTATATTATATATATATATATATTTTTTTAAATATTTTTATTTATTTATTTGACAGAGATCACAAGTAGGAAGAGAGGCAGGCAGAGAGAGAGGAGGAAACAGGCTCCCTGCTGAGGAGAGAGCCTGATGTGGGGCTCGATCCCAGGACCCTGGAATCATGACCTGAGCCGAAGGCAGAGGCCTTAACTCACTGAGCTACCCAGGCTCCGTATATTATTACATATTTAAAGTTGCTAAAGCTTAAGAGTTCTTAGTACAAGAAAAAAATGTGTATGTTTGGTGATGGATGTTAACTAGTTTTAGGGTGATCATTTCACAACAGATTAAACTATGGAATTTTTATGTTGTACGCCTGAAACTAACATGTGTCCATTATATGTCAGTTTCTTTAAAAAGTAATTGATATTTTATTTTTTAAAAAATTATTTATTTATTAGACAGAGATCACAAGTAGGCAGAGAGGCAGGCAGAGAGAGTGACAGGGAAGCAGGCTCCCTGCTGAGCAGAAAGCCCAATGTGGGGCTTGAACCCATAACCCTGGGAACATGACCTGAGCTAATGACAGAGGCCTTAACCCACTGAACCAGCCAGGCACCCCAAAAGTAATTTATATTTTAAAGAGAAAGACTATGGCACCTGGGTGGCTCAGTCAGTTAAGCATCTGCCTTCGGTTGAGGTCTTGATTTCAGGGTCTTGGAATGAACCCTGGCATCAGGCTCCCAGCTCAGCAGAGAGCCGGCTTCTCCCTCTGCCCCTCCTCCCACTTGTTCTCTCCATCTCTCTCCCTCAAATAAATAAAATCTTTTAAAAAAAAAAAAGTAAAGAGAAAGACCAAAACAAAGTCTGGAAGGATGTGAATCGCTGTGTTAAATAGCGAAGAAAAATAAACATTAACAGTGCTTAACTGCAGAGCATTAGAGAGTGGGTGATTTTTTTTTTCTCTCTTACATAAGTATTTCTTGGTTGGTTGAAAGTTTGACAGTGAACATTTGTTACTTTTAAAATTAAGAAGAAAAAGCTGTTTCTATTTTGAGAAGAGCCTCTTTGAAATGTATAATTAAAAGAAATAAAATGCCTGTAGAGTTAGGCAACAGGAGAGAATGGTCTTGGTGAGGGGCCCCCTTTCCCATAATCTTAGGAAGTGAGCAGACCCCCTGATGTCCTGTGTGTGTTCCCCTGCAGTAATACGGCCTCTTATTCTTTCTCTGATCTTATTTTTCTATGTAAAATGTGGTATTAGTGCAATCATTTTTTTCTTTCTGGTTTGATTTTCAGGAAGATTTCGACGT
This sequence comes from Mustela lutreola, assembly GCF_030435805.1. Taxonomy (NCBI): domain Eukaryota; kingdom Metazoa; phylum Chordata; class Mammalia; order Carnivora; family Mustelidae; genus Mustela; species Mustela lutreola. The sequence continues at coordinate 1,581,999 of NC_081307.1, forward strand.
CGATCACTTTGTGTCTGACTGTAGGAAGCGTGTCCAGCTGGAGGAACTAAGAGGAGATCTGGAACTCTACTATAAACTTCTTAAAATACCCATGGTCGAGCTCATCAACAAGGATTATGCAGATTTTGTCAACCTTTCCACAAACTTGGTAAACCTGAAATTCACAAGTCCTACACACACACACACACACACACACACACACTTTCTCTCTCCTTCATATTTATTAAAAGGGCAGAGTTTTTAGAAACCTTTCAGTTGATTACCCCACCAACCTCACCAGAAACTTGAAGAAATTACCAATTTCATTAATAAAAGAACTAAACATTTGGAATACATTTTTTTGTTTGTTTTAGTTTTTATTCATTTAAGGTTGCTCTAGTTTGATTATCTTTCAAATTCATTAGTCAACAGTGAAAAGTAAAGGATAATAATACCCAAGGGGTTGTTTTATTAGTTGCTAAGTGATTACCCTGAAGTCTTCCTTGATTTAGACTAATTTGTAGGAGCAAATGTCCACCACTCTTACATTGTTTAATTTACTCCCAGGTATATCTGTTAGCCAGAGCTAGGTTGAGGGAATATTGGCCAATATTGATATTTAAAAAGTTTGGTTTTATAAAAATATAAGAATGATTTGCAGTGAGCTTATCAATTGTTTGTAAAAGCCGTTTAGAAATGTTGAATTTTGTTACTTGGCAGAAAAGTCTCCTTGTTGATGCTTCATTTTGTTTTAAATCTGTTTGTCCAGAGAAGCACAGAAAGTTGCAGCTCCGTGGGAATTTCAAGAAGCATTAAAATTAATGATGCACATTTGCTTTTGGGAAATATACCACTAAGATAAATATCCCAATAGGATTAAAAACCTAGAAAATTTTACTTCTGTTTAATTTCTGTTTTTCTCAAGGCTTATAATAATGTTTAAGAGAGACGTAGCCCGTCAGACTTTCACATCAGCTGGCTGAGTATCATCAATTACAGACAGAGAACTGTTTACCTTCTGTGAAAATTTTTCACATTCATTTAAAATGTCATCTAAAGGCAAATTGTTCTTAAGGAAACTTTCGTTTCTCATGACTTCCCTTATTTTTATAGTTTCATGTATTTCAACAGATTTTTTTCATGTTCTATGAACAACATTAATGGCCAAATAACACTTCTGTTGTTTAGCTAGTTAGGTAGCAAAATACGGTTGTGCCAAAAAAATAACTTAAATCTGGTACTGCTTTGATCATTAAATAGATACGTCACTATTACTCCTTATCGTGATGTGTTTGTGCCAACCTGGTTTTGCCTTTAGGTTGGCATGGACAAAGCCCTCAATCAACTTTCTGTGCCTTTGGGACAGTTACGAGAAGTTCTGGTAAGTCCCCAATTAATGAAAACAGTCTGCTGTGACGCCTGTTGTCCTCGTCGGCTTTTCTCTAAGAATTCTTTTCATCTGTTAGTTTGGTGGTACTGGTGGTTGTATTTTAACGGTTCATGATTATAATATTCACCTTCAGAAGAGTTGTAAATGATTTTGTTTTTGCATATGCTAAAAACATGTTCGATTTGAAGAAGACATATTCTCAGAGTAGACAACCTTAAAATGTCATGGGAGAGGAAGCATATTTCCAAATTCAACTTATTAATGCCACTTTGGTCATATGTAAGTGGTTTCTAACTTATGAATGACTTGTATTTTAACAGTTTGTAATCTTCTAAATATCCCCCCCCCCACCCCACGTAATCTACGTGTGGTTAGGTTCCTGGGCTGATCTACAAAAACTGTGTAATCCCTAATGGAACTGAAGGATAATATAAATAAAATGTAATACTTAATAAATGTTACATTTGCATGTTCTCTCAGAAAAATCTCTGTTGTGGGAATGGACTCCCCACCTCTAAGCCATTGGGAATAGGAACTCCACCTGGGTGAACAGTGGAGGGGCAGTTGTGGCATCACTTCTAACAGAAAACTGTGCTGCCCTGTCTCCCCCCCCCCCCCGTCTGTGTCTGGTGCCCTGACTTACAGCCTCTGTCCGTTCTGATGCCCTGTCGTAAACTTGTCATAAACGACACCATCCTTCCTTGTGTGTCTCCTCTAGCTTGAGTGGCCTCGTGCGTCCCTCCCCTAAGACAGTGCCTGCATCCTAGAGAGAATATAAGGAGAACATAATTTAAGGGAAGACACAGTACATGGTTAGAACCAAGAAAAATGCGGAGTAATGAAAATATCAGTGCTGAGAAGCCTAGGGGAGGGGCAGGCAGGAAAGAGTTTGTGAAACAGGTAAAAATCTTGAGTTGTGCCTTGAGGTAGCCAATACTTTCCATGGTTTATGTCTCATTTGAATTTTACAAAATCTTGTTAAAGGTACTTTTCCTTGGAATGGAAGGGATTTTCATGGTCCGCTGTTGGATTCCACACCAGCCGCTGTGGGGCTCTCCCACTGCCTCCTTGGTGTGCCTCTTCCTCCCAGGGCCTCATAGTGGTGTTGTTTCCCAAGCCTAGTCTTCCTTTGGCCTCCCACTCTTCTCTCGAACCCCCTCCCTGGAGGCAGATTTGCTCTACTCACACAGGCTCCCGTCCCGCCTCACCCCCTGCCATCACCGTATCCCCTCCCTTTTCCATGGCCTGTTTTTATGGCCACTTTGGTCCTGCTCAGCCACAAGCCTGACCTGCCTTTCTGGTCCCAACTCTGAAGCTGTTCTGTGAGATTCTCAGACCACTGAGGGATACGACTATATCTGTCTTCATTGCATCCCTGTGGGCTGCCACAATACTGACGTCCAGGAGGTGTTTCATAATGTTGATGGAGTGAATTAATTCACCTTCCTGTGGAATTTTTGTGATATGCCTACTTCATTCTAGTTGTTTCTGTTAACCTTTGTTTTGGCCCTAATTCCTAATTATCTCTTTATTCATTAGCTTCTGGACATGTTTCTCTACCTCTGTGCTCTGCCTTTTTCTGGTCTTCTGTTCTTCATTCTTGATTCCTGGTATTTCCATACCCACATTTCATCATCATGCATCAGTGCTTTGACATTCTTTCGTTCTCCAAAATATGCAGAATCTAAAGACCTCATCTCAGTGAAGTTGGCCCTCCATTCCTATTTCTGCTTCTCTCCAGAAGGAAGCCTGCAGTGCACATGGCTGTGTGCCTGTCTGACCCTGCCCCTGAGTGTGTGCACTTACATCTGCTCCCCATCCCCTCCCCACCTCGGCAGCTGTGTACACATGGCTTTCAGAGTCCGATTTGAGCCCCGTCGCATTTCCAGACTCTCCTGTACTTTGCTTCATATTATCTGTTCTCCATTCTAAGCCCCCTCATCCCCATAACTTTCACTGTATATGTCATTCTTCTTCTGGCCATGTGACCCTGCCTTCGTGTCATTATGCCCCCAGATCATGAGTCCCCTCAACAGTAACTGTGTCTGGTATATCATGTTGGTTTTTTTTGTTTTTTTTTTTTTTTTTTTTTGTCAATATCTGCATAGTACTGGTGCACAGGTATTAAGTTCTATGGAATTGAATGAGATGTAGGAACTTGATAATGTGACAAAACAATGTCTGTAATACGTTTTATTTATTATTCTTTTAAAGAGTCTCAGGTCATCAGTCAGTGAAGGAATTCGGGCAGTAGATGAACGAATGTGTAAACAAGAGAACATAAGGAAGAAAAAGGTACCCTCCAGTAGATGTCTTATGCTGTATGCCAGTTGAAGCCCTCTCCTCTTGTCTCCGTGAACTTGTCAGCACTATTCAGCTGTTTTTCTTTATTTTTTAAATTTAGCTTTTTTTCAAAGCTCTCACGCATGTGCATTTTATGCATTATGTCACGTTATCTACCTGAAATAAGAAGACAGAATTTCAGAAGTACCCACACGATCTCAAGATCACCCACTTTTTCCAGAACAAGAAACCGTGATAACTGTTGTCGGTGCAGCGCTTGACAGTTAACGACTGTATAAATTGTCAGCGGCCCTGTAAAGAAAATAGGCCTATCTTAGAGACTAGGGGAGAAGTGGGCTTTCCAAAGCAAACTCAGGATTCTGCCGTAGGTTTGTTGTTATTTTCTGATCCTGTGTTCTTTATGTTCTCGTGTTCACTTTAATTTTTTCGATTCCCAGTAGTTAGCATGCGGTGTTGGCTTAGTTTCAGGTGTGTGAGACAGGCAATGGCTCTGTACATCTGAGGACTCACCCCGGGAGTGTGCCCCTTAGTGCTATCTCCAGTTCCAAGTGTCCCCGATGTCATTCATGATCATAACGATGTAGGGGCACAGCGGGCATTGGGAGTCTGGGCTTCTGACTCTCACCTGCTGCTCTGTACAATGTTTCCTATGTCTATTATTAGCATATTTGTTAAAATCTCAGTGGGGAGAAGCCTGTTTGAGGGACCTTCTGTTTAATTCGCCTCTGGATCTCCTCACAGCTTTTGTCCAAAGAATGCTTGTCGTGCGCTTCCAGACAAAACAGTAAGCTTTGTGAGAGTAGGGTGTATTTCTTGCTTTATTTTCTCGTGTCCCCCCCCCACCCCCCGTCGGAATGAATGTCGAGCTCCTATTTATTGAATGGATGACTTTGTATTTTTTTGTTCTTTAAGGATGAGAGTTTTCATAATGTCCCTCAACCTCTTTGATAATATTTGTAGTGTAAAAGGTCTTTAATGATTTGGTGCTTGGGCATATAGGTATATGCACATGTAAACTGAGAGGGCCAGTACGATCGGAAGCCAAAGTTAAAACATGAATAAAGGGCCATAAGAAAACAAATGGAGGGGCGCCTGGTGGCTCAGTTGTTTAAATGTCCGACTCTTGATTATGGCTCAGGTCATGATCTCAGGATCATGAGATTGAGCCCCGCATTGAGCTCTGTGCTCAGCAGGATGTCTGCTCAAGATTCTCTCTCTCCCTCTGCCCCTCCCCTGCATGCGCACATGCAGTCTCTCTCTCTCTCTCTCTCAAATAAACAAATCTTTTTAAAAAAATAGGAAAGGGGGCGCCTGGGTGGCTCAGTGGATTAAGTCTCTGCCTTCAGCTCGGGTCATGGTCTCAGGATCCTGGGATCGAGCCCCACATGGGGCTCTCTGCTCAGCAGGAGACTGTTTCCCCTTCTCTCTCTCTGCCTGCTTCTCTGCCTACTTGTGATTTCTGTCTGTCAAATAAATAAATAAAATCTTTAAAAAAAAACATAAAAAAATAAAAAAAATAGGAAAGAAATGCCCATAGAAAGATTAAGGATGGGGAAAAGAAGAAATAAGAGTATAGAATATGAGAAAGCAAAGTCTAGGGTTTGTTTTTTTTTCCTCTATAAACTTGCAATAGAATATGGAAGTATGCTTATTCTAGAACTAAGATTGGCATTCTTGAGAATTCTGTGTTTCATAGAAATATTCAAAATATAGCATGCCCTATATATTTGAAGTTAACTTTTGGTCTTATATTTTCCTGCATTTAGCATGGGAAATAAACATGATTAAGAGTAAAGATGGTGACGTTTTTTGTTTGCTTAATTTTTATTTTTATAGATGTGTGTGTTGAGGCTTATACAAGTTATTTGATCAGTTGAAAAGATTGAAAAAATCTTAAATTCACAAAGTTTTAAAGAAACCTCTGCACTAGAAGTAAGCAGGTAAGCATTTTTTTTTAACTAAGTAGCACATAAATTAATACTTCACATCCAATCTAATTAGGCGGGGACGGCTTAGTTAGAATTCATTTCTGAACAAGAAGAAAATCCAGGTTTGTGGCTAGAATGTAGCTCCAGGAGAGTGGAGAGCATGAAATGGTGAAATCTATAACACGTTCCTATAAACCCTTTGTTTATAGACCACAGTTCCAACACGTCATTATGCTTGCAGTGGAAAAGTATATTTGGAATCACCTTCCCTGAGGACTAGCAAAGTCCTGTTGATCTTTAAGGCATACTTACCATTCATCTTGGTTTTTGTCCATCTCATTTTTTTTCCTAGACATGCCCAGAGTATTACCATTGATGTATTTTGCACCAGCATTATATTATTATGAAACAGTATAGGACATATCCAGTTGAAATTTACAAACAGGAAAGAAAAAACTTATGAAATAGGAAAAAGATGATGGCTCTCTTTGTTATACTGTGATTGTCTTGTTCCCTTCCTGGTGTGAATTTTCAATTAGCCAGGATAGATGAGTGACTCAGAAAATGAGTAGTTAGGTCCTGTCAGCACCGTGAGACTCACAGTGGTGCAGTGGGAGTAGCTGGGGCTGGTCCTACACATACCAGTTGGGATGCCTGCGTCAAGGTCACCTGGTGCCCTGAGTGCTCTGTTGTGTGACGCTAACAGTCCCTCCCCTTGCAGGCGGAGTTAGGTTTCTAAATTTTAGGAATTAAGGTTTTAGATTTGGAAGGAACTTGAGAGACCATATGCTCCACATGTCTCATGATGGAGATTAAGAATGGACACATCCCAAAGGAAGCGATTCTCTGGTCCTGGGTCTCTGCCCCCTTTCACATCAAGGCATTCAACTAAGTGGTCAGCCTCCACTGTGCTTGTGTCTCTAGCCCGTTGCACTCGTGCTTCTGCCCCGTTCGTCCACACTTAGCAGACAGTCTGCACGCGGCCCTTCTGCAGCCCGTGTGTCTCCAGCGGCTCTGCTTCGCTGCGGCCCTTGGCAGCACCTGCAGCCCCTCCAGCCATGTCCACGTTCGGCCCCTGGGGAGCTGGCCCTCCAGTGTTCTTCCCATCTTTGCTGTTGCTGCTGTGCTCCTCGGATAGAAACACCTCAGAGAGCTCTGTGTCTACAATCCTGTCCCTGTGCAACACTGTCCTTGATAAACAGACATTGTGCGCTTTCTTGCTCAGAATTACCTTGGAGGACTTTTTTCTCCAGAAGAGCAGCTCTGAGCTCTAGAGTCAGGAAAGCCAGAGCAGTGTCAATGCACGGTAAATCCATCATGCTCTGCCAGGCCCAGAAATGCCGAGAAAAGGATAAATAGGAAATGCGCATGGGATCAGTCAGTAGAGGTTGGGATTAGGCTTCCACTTTGGTTGTGCCGAGGGCTTGCCTTCCCTCCACACCTGTTCTGATGCTCTGGGACGGGGCACACCGTGGCAGGTCTCCAGAGATTTTGGGTTTCCTTACAGTGTGTTTCCTCACTACCTGACTGCCCATTCTCAGATGGGGGATGCCTCATAGAGCCCAGCAGGGGCTTTGGGGCCTTTGTTGTGTTTTTTTTCTTTCTTTCACTGTTCGACTTCCTTTTGAATGGGGTTGATGCTTTCTAATGTGGGGGCCAAGAGGGAAGTGTATCCAGTCCACTTGATGGCAGATGCACTGTGAGTGATTTCTCACCAGCTCCCGGAGCACCGAGCTTGCTCTTTCTGCCGTTGGGTAAATTTAAACTTGGAGTCCGCTGCTCTGAGTGATTTCTCAGGTTGCTGCTAGGCGGTCAGTTTTAGCTGATTGAGGAGACAGCAGTAGTTGGTACTGGAGAGGTACTTGGGAGGGAGAATGAGGCAGGCGGAGAAGAAGAGGGGGCTTCGGGTATGAACGGTAGGACAGGGCAAGAGAGAGGAGGGGGTTAGAGAATGGGAGAAGAAGGGAGAAGAAGGGCACGAATGGGAGAGCCCGAGGAACGTGGTGGAAACATGCAGTTGTACCCACACTGACCTAAAATAGCTCCACCCCCTTGCCTGGGCCCTGTGGCCCAGGCCAGGCTGCGTCGGTGGCTTCTACGACCTCCCCGCTCCTCACCCCTTACACTGGGGCCTGCTGCACAGACAGTTTGTCCTGAAAATTGATGGCGTGCAGGTGCAGGTGCCTGAGCGCTGTAAGGTATGGGGGGCGATGGGGGTGGCAGGTTTTAACTTTGGGAATTACACTTCTCTAATTGTCTCTACTAGCCCTCTCTGGACTAGACAGATTTTGGAGAGAATTGCCACAGAGTTTAACCAGTTACAGTTTCATGCTGTTCAGAGCAAAGGCATGCCTCTTCTGGGCAAAGTAAGACCAGTAAGTGTTGGTTTCGATTTTCAATTTGCTGTTTGCGAATTTCCTGGATGATTTTGGTTTGACCTAGCATTGCCCCTGATAATTGCTACTCTACAGGATTTTGAAGCTATCTTTGAATTTTTTTTTTTTCAGTGTCTCCTGCTTGGGACCCTGCTTCCATTATGTCACACTAGATAGATTTTGTGTAAAGACACAAGCGTAGTCTCCAAACTATGCAAGTAAAATTAATTCTGAATTTCATGTAACTTGACACATCATATGATGTAGTCAGAGTTCATTTATCCAAAGCCCTTGACTGGGTTTAAATGCACGTTTGTCTGATTTACTCCATAGCTTAAGAGGCAAATAAATTTTTGTCGTTCAGTAATTGTCTAAACTTCACTTTGATGAAGCCGACTTACTTTCAAAGAAATCATAGGGAGGGGACACCTCAGTGGCTCAGTCAGTTAAGCCACTGCCTCTGGCTTAGGTCATGATCCCAGGGTCCTGGGATCGAGTCCCACCTTGGGCTCCTTGCTTGGCAGGAAGCCTGCTTCTCTTTCTGCCTGTGCCTCCTTGTGTGCTTGTGCTCTCTCTCGACAAATAAATAAATAAAAACCTTTAAAAAAAAAAAAGAAAGAAAGCAATCATGGGGAGAAGAGATTCATTGTTATTCTCTAGGAAATGGTGGGATTTTTTTTTAAAGATTTTATTTATTTATTTGACATAGAGAAATCACAAGTAGATGGAGAGGCAGGCAGAGAGAGAGAGAGGGAAGCAGGCTCTCCGCTGAGCAGAGAGCCCGACGCGGGACTCAATCTCAGGACTCTGAGATCATGACCTGAGCTGAAGGCAGCGGCCCAACCCACTGAGCCACCCAGGCACCCGGAAATGTTGGGATTTTAATCTTACATATATTCTGGTAGAATTAGAGGCTTGCTTTATATATATAACACATATGTATATAAATTATACACATATATTTGAGCTTTTAGAAACTGTGGTGCCTGGACCTTCTTTCCTGGTCTCTCTGTTCTTGCAGCGTATAGCCCACATTACGGCCAAGCTGCAGCAGTCCCTGGGAGGCCTGCTGCTAGAAGGGCTTCAGACTTCCAATGTGGACACCATACGGCACTGCCTCCAAACTTACGCTACAATTGATAAGACACGGGATGCAGAGGCGTTAGTTGGTCAAGTACTGGTGAAACTGTACATGGATGAGGTTTGTGCCCCCATGCACCTCATTCCACAAACACAGAGCATCTAATCTGGCTTCTTTTCTTGACTGGGTGCGAGAGAGCTCAGGGCTCTTCCTTGAAGATGCTCTTAGTTCCTGCTCTTCTGGTTGTAAGAAAAGGTTGGTCCCGCTTGGTGCCCATCAGCATGGCAGGAATCAGGCATGCGCTCTGGTCTCTTTCAGTGATGCCATAACTCAGGGATCATCTTAATTTAGTAGGGGTGAGGGACTTGCCTAGGAAGAAGGTACGGATCAGAACATTTTCAGGTCAATTTCCATTTCCATAAGTTATACGTTAATGAAGTTGCCGAAAAGCGTGACCCCACCAAGGCACCCGTGCCCACTGGAGGAGCTGGAAGACAGCTCTGTGCGCAGGGAAAGTCTGTGAGGGGAGGCGTCTTCGCAGAATTGATGTGGCCTAAGTCTTGAAGACCATGGGGAGTTTGCCAGGCTAGGAAAGTGGGAGGGAGGGAATATTCAAAGATAAAGGGCTTTTAAGGGCGAGTTAGCGGGGTAGTACCTTAAGTCCGGAACTTGGTTACCCAGTGTTCTTGACGTATAAGGATACAGTTAAATACAGGGAGTCAGTGTATCCTGCCTCTGAGTGGCCGGAGTATGGGCTGCACCATGTGAGGCCGCCAGCAATCAGCAGCTTCCAACTTAGAGAGCGTCGGTTTCATCTAGTTCAGGGTGACAGAAGTCATGAAGCCTGTCTCAGCGTTTGAGGGCTTTCTTCCAGTCACCTGCCAGTGCGAGTGTTCTTTCTGTCCGGTAAGTATAAAGCTACCCACCATGACTTCAGGATGAAAGGCTTCCAGTTTTAAAACGAGACAGTATCCCAGTGATAGAAGTGAAATTGAAGGATTAATTTCAGTAATCTTCTCAGCTTCATTAAGACTACTAAAAGTAAATGATCTGTCAGTTCTTTGTATGTATCCTATTATAGTTCATAGCTCTCTCTGTGGGGGTGAAAAAGATCACATTATTCTTTGTCACTAAATGAAAATATTTTAGTTATTTAATTTATGCCCTTTTCATTGAACTGAATCTAATATGCTAAATGAGGGAAGTACTTTACGTTTCCGTGTCATTAAATGAACTGTGGCCACGTTTGTATTTTAAGTTTGTATGCTTGTCATTCACCTCCTGCAACTCAGCCTCACCAAAAAAATATAAAATACTAAAGCAAAATAAGATGTGTTTTCTTCCATCACTTTCCATCTCAGCCCTTTCCCTGTTCTGGAGACGGTAGAGGATAAGGCCAGGGTGAAGATGGTACAGAGCTGTTGTCTGCAGATACAGTATTTCGCTTTTAAGCTCAGAAGGGAAGCAGATGAGTGTGTGTGATGTTTTAGCTTCAGGCCAGTCTCTGTCCCTCAGCCTCTGTGTCCCCCAGGGTTGGAGCAGTATTCCCAAATCCCGGGACCTAGATTTTCATGCCGTTGTTACTTACCTCCTGTTTAGAAAGCATACTGAGTGGGGAGGAGGAAGGACGAAGTGCATTTGTAAGGTTTACTCGATTCTTTTCTCTGTAGTGTATAGTTCATACTTCTCTTTTAGGTGCTTTAAAAACAAACAAAAACACAAACAAACAAATAAATAAATAAAAATAAAACGCTCTTCCTTCTGCTAGGTGATTGTAGAGCAGATCGTTGAGTCTCATCCGGACGGCCTGAAGATCATGTATGCTAATAAGCTCCTGGAGTTCGTTCCTCACCACTGCCGCCTTCTTCGAGAGGTCACAGGAGGAGCCATCTCAAGGTGACGTAAACTGCTGTGTATGCACCTGAGCTCAGTTTAGTGACCACCTGTCACCTCCTCATGTGCCGCTGATCCCTGGCTGTCCTGTCTGACCCGGGAACGTGGGAACGTGTGCTCTTCCCTATTTGTTACCAGTGCTGTGTGGCAGGTGTCGCTTGCCTGGGTTTACAGGGAAGGGAATGAAGAGTGGGGACGAATCTCAACGGTGACATTTGTGTGACTCCAGAGCCTCTGCTTTTCTCTTGTCTATACTTTCTCCTTAACCAGGTTCAAAATCAAAATTGGTTTCCTTCCATTATTGTGATGTCATCATCGGTCTAGAAATACCAATTCATTTTAATCCACTGAGCCACCCAGGCGCCCCACCAATTCATTTTAATTCAACACGTTTTATACTGATGGCAATTAAAGTCATGTTCGGTTTTCCCTCCCTCTCTTATTTCATTTCCATGGCTTTCCAGTTCTGTTTCATGAATATCCCATTACCTTCCACCATCTCCGTCATCCCAGTCCAGACCTTTGTCGCCGTTTGTTCGAGGGTAGCGGGCTCTCCCCACCTGGTCTCCCAGCTCCACCTGTCCCTCTTCATTGCAGCCCTCAGCTGTCCCACCTGCCCAGAGCTCTGCAGCCTTCCTGAGTCACTCGTGGCTTCTCATCACCCACAGAAGAGCATCCAGTCTTCCTGGCGCAACCTGTGACCATTGTTGCTTGAGTCCTAGTGGTTCTCCTCTGTAGAACTTTCTACTGTGGTACTTTCCCCCATACCACTATGGTTCCTGGCCAGACAGGAGCGCTTGACCTTCCCTAACACACCTGGTACAGAAGATCCCTGACTTCACCTTGGTTCAGTTTATGGTTTTTTGACCTTTTATAATAGTGCAGAAGTGATATGCATTTAGTTTGGATCTTTTCCCAGGCTGGCGATCTACAGTAGGGTCCTCTTTTGTAATGCTGGGCAGGGGCAGCGAGCACAGCCCCCAGGCAAACCACGTGATCACGAGGGTCAGCAACCAACACAATTGAACCGTCCTGTTCTGGCTTTCAGTGCAGTGTTCAGTAAGTTACATGAGATACCAGACACTTTATTGTGAAATAGGCTTTGTGTTAGAGGATTTTGCCCAACTGTGCAATACTGTAAGTGTTCTCAAGACATTTAAGTTTGGTGGGGCTAAGCTCTGATGTTCAGTCGCTTAGGTGTTTTCCATGCATTTTCAACTAAAGAGATTTCCAGCTGAACAATGGGTTTATTAGAAGCCGAGGCCGTCATAAGCCGAGGAACATCTGTCTATACTGTGCGCCTCTGTGTTTTCCTTCATTGCTTCCTGTCTCATATCCCTTTGTCTTTCTGTTGATCTGTCACTCCACATGAAGCTCCAGTCAAATACAACTTCTTTTTTTTTTTTTAGGTTATTTATTTATTTACTTATTAGAGAAAGCATAAGCAGAGGGGGAGGCAAAGAGTGAAGCAGGCTCCCCACTGAGCAGGGAGCCCGATGTGGGACTCGATCCCAGGACCCTGAGATCATGACCTGAGCCACCCAAGCGCCCCCAGGCTATGGTTATTTCAAGAGAAGGTCCTATTTGTGAATTCTTCATCTAGTGAAGATGAATTAAAATCAGAAAGTCAACTCTGCCACATTTAAAAACCCAGGAACAGAAAAAAATTCCGCGAGCAGGTATAACCCTATCCACAATAAATCACTTTCAATCCAGTCCTGAAAACTAATACAGAGTAGGAAGAAAGCATTACAGAAAAATTTTGTTTTCATTAATCAAGCTGGAAAATAACAGGCCTTACACGAATGCCCTTTAGGAAGACAGTTCTTATAGTTTTATGTTGATGGAAACTAACATTACATTCGAAATGCATGTTAAAACCATGACTGTAGATTAACTACCACTTTCAGTCGTCAGAAGATGAAAAATGGTCAAGAGTCACCCAAACTGAATCCTGGTTCCTCCTGGAAAATGTGTTCCTAAATATTTTCCCCCTGAACTACTGTGCTCTTTCTTTATCTTGCACAGCAGACACTGCGATGCACAAACACATCCAGAAGGCCTTTGAGGGCTGACAGCCTGCTGGAACAATGAGGAATTCACCCGGGTTTCTGCCTTTCTGCCGGGCCCAGAAAGTTCTGGGTAACCCAGGTGACGTGTCATGAGAATACAAGTGTACCTCACACCATACGTATCATCTCCTCAGGGTAGACACCAAAATCCATGTTCGTATATGAAAATCTGAGATGCGTACAGAAATCAAGAGTGATTCTGTCATCTTGAAAGAAAAACACACTGTTGCGCTGCCAAATGCCTCGTTTCTCCTCGAGTGACTGCAGGAAGTAGGGATTGCAGTCAGAAGTCTCAGAAAGAAAAATTAGAGTAAGGGCAACACCTGAAGTTTATTCCTGAAAATACTTGGAGAACGACTGTGACCAATAAACCAGGGCTTAGTTCATGAGAGTATGTCAATGAGCTTATACCATCCCATGTCCTGGTCAAACCCTCATGTCTGGGAGATGGAGGGACGTCTTCATCTTCCAGAGCTACTATTAGGGAAAAAGGTGGAGACAATACGGACTGAGTCCCTCCTTCAGCAGGAGAGCCAAAAACACCTTGCCCCTCCATAATCCCAAATGAAAATAAACATCTCGGGGCGCCTGGGTGGGTTAAGCTTCTGCCTTTGGCTGGGAGCGAGCCCCACGTCGGGCTCTTTGCTCAGCGGGGAGCCGACTTCCCTCCTTTTCTCTCTGCCTGCCTCTCTGCCTACTTGTGATCTCTGTCTGTCAAATAAATAAAATAAATAAAATCTTTAAAAAAGAAAAGAAAAGAAACATCTCATTTTACTAGTGTGCAGCAGTGACTATGCAGGAGAAATTATTATTGTATTATTATTAGATGATATATTATTATTATTATGATTATTATTATTCTATATTGTTAACCTTTTGAATTCGGACACCTAAAATTTTTAATAAAATATGAAGGCCTTTTTTTTAAAGATTTTATTTATTTGAAATAAATATGTGAAGAGCTGGAACCTGTAAATTGCTGGTGGGCTTGGAAAATGGCGCAGCCACATTAGAAATGGTTTAGTAGCTCCTCAAAATGCAGAACACAGAGTTGCCATATGACACACCAATATCACTCCTGTGTATAGAGCCAAGAAAAAAACTATGCCCACACCAAAACTTGTGCATGAAGGTTTAGGGTTTATTCGTAATAGCAAAAAGGTGAGAACAACCCAGATGTTCATCAACTGATGAACAGATAAATAAAATGTGATCCATCCAGCCAGTGGAATATTATTCAGCCTTGAAAAGGAATAGAATTTTGATATGTGCCACGACACAGAGGAGCCTTGAAAACATTCTGCTGATTGAGAGAAGTCAGTCACAGAAGACCACATATTGCATAATTTGATTTAAATGGAATTTCCAGAATAGCTAAATCTACAGAGACCGAAAGTAGATTAGCGGTTGCCTAAGACTGGTGGTGATGGCTAAAGTTTTCTTTTGAGGATGATGAAAATGTGTAGGTAGTTCAGTATATTATAGTTAACTATAGTGAAAGCCATTAAATTGTCCACATTAGATGGTGAGTGGTATGGCCTGTGAATTATATCTCAGTTAAGCTGTCATCAAAAAATGCAAAGAACTTCTATATTTATGAAGTAGAAAAAGAAAACTTGATTAAAAACATCAAAAATGGGGAAAATAAAAACAAACAAAATAAGATGGAAGGAATAAAATCATGACTGTTTATCATTAATTTAAATGTGTACAGACTGACGTTTTCTATTAAAGCGCCTATCAGGGGGTTACAGATCCATGCTGTTCAAGAAACATACTTAAAATGCAAAAGGTTGGGAGAAGGGGGTGGGATTATGGACATTGGGGAGGGTATGTGCTTGGGTGAGTGCTGTGAAGTGTGTAAACCTGGTGATTCACAGACCTGTACCCCTGGGGATAAAAATATATGTTTATAAAAAATAAAAAATTAATAAAAAAAAATAAAATGCAAAAGGGATTGAGAATGTATCAAGTGAGGAGATACCATGCAAAAGAGAAAGCCAGAATGGCAAAATTCATCGCAGACAAGTTGGGTCTAAAGTTATAGGTACTAAGATGAAGAGGGACATTTTTAAAGGCAGAGTTTGGAAAGAAGATGTAAAAGGTATAAGCAGGTATACATCTAACATCATAATACCTAAAGACTCTAAAAATGCAATAACAAGGTAAAATTTTAGCTTTTCAAATGGGAGTATCTACTAGAAGGAGGGAAAAACAAGGACACACAGAAAATAGACATCCTGGGGCGCCTGGGTGGCTCCGTGGGTTAAAGCCTCTGCCTTCGGCTCAGGTCATGATCCCAGGGTCCTAGGATCGAGCCCCACATTGGGCTCTCTGCTCCGCGGGGAGCCTGCTTCCTCCTCTCGCTCACTCTCTGCCTGCCTCTCTGCCTACTTGTGATCTCTGTCTGTCAAATAAATAAATAAAATCTTTAAAAAAAAAAGAAAATAGACATCCTTATTTCCCTCGGAAAACATTTCTTTCTTACACCTAAGGAAAGCCATATTTGTAAAGATTAATTGCATACTAGGCAACAAAGGAAACCTTTACAAGCCTTCCAAATTAAAGATTTAAAGAACAGTTCTTTGATCACAATCCAGTAGAATCAGAATTAGATAACCTGGTAACAAAAAATTGAAACTACATACAAGTTAAGAAATACAGTCTTCAGTCAAAGAAGAAATCATAAGACGACTGAAGAAAATCTTGAAAGCAATGGAAAGGAGACTATTTCATACCAAAACTTACAGAAGACACCAGAAGTTATACTCTAAGGAGACTTTAGTGTCAAATGTCTTCAATTTCAAACATTTTTTTGAATAAAAGAAACTACTCATTTAAACCCATCAGAAAAGGGCAGCTCAATCAAAAGAAAGGAAGTAGTTATAATAAAGATAAATTTTTAAACTAATAAAAAATATGAGGGGCAAATAAACTCAAAATTGTTTCTATGAAAGACTAATGAAATAATAATAAAAAAAAACTTCACATGCCCTATGAAGGATAAGAGAGGGGGAAGATGGGGTGCGGGAGGAGGTGGGGAGAGAGGGAAGGGGGATGGGGAAAGGGGGGTTTCAGGGAGGAGGGGACAGAGAGAGGGAGAGAGTTGCAAAACAGATAAGGGTTGGGAACAGAGATATAAAAGCAAATGCATAATATAAAAGAATCACTAAACTGCAAGGCACTTTATACTAATCAATTTGATAACCTAGAAGAAACGATGATTTCCTAGGCAAACAAAATCATCCAAATGATTCAAGAATGGAAAATTCAGAAGATGAGTTCCAAGATCAGACAGGTTTGCAGCTGGATAACTGTCATTCTACTGTTAAATGGCAACAGGCAATTAAACAATAATAAGCCAATTCACTTGATGAAGCTGAGCACAATTTTAATACCCAAACCTGAGAGGGAGGAACGGGGAAGCTATTAACAAATCTGGCTTAGGACAGATTAGTTAACAGAAACTGAACTAATGTTAGCAAATAACAGAAGTCAGGCATCTATCAAAGGACTATATCCTGAGACCAACTTGGATTCATTCCAGGAAAATAAAGGGAGCTCAAGACCAGAAAATCAATAAGATTTACCTCATCACTAAATTAACTGTGAAAAAACTCTTAAGACCATAGCAATAAATGCATTTGATAAAAAAAAAAATCACCTGATAAAAGGTGAGCAGCCATTCTTTATAAAAATGAAGATAAAAACAGAAGGACGTTATGCAGGAGGGATTATTAACCGGGAAGCACTAGATCAAGAGGTAGATAAAATGAGCCCATATTTGTCAAACAGTGATAGAGCCCCATGCGTGTGTGGATAGAGGCGAATGAGCTCATGGATGAGCACCAGGCTGTCAACAGGTATTATAGGGACAAAGGCAGCGGTGAGGAGAGGAGAGTCTTAACAACAGGGAAGAAGGTAAAAGGAGGATTGCAGTTAAAAATTGTGCATGATACATACACATGCAAATAAGACCGGATATTTTCCCGTATATAGTTTTTTAAAACCCTGCACACATTACTGGAACTACCAACTCTTGCTTTCAGCTCCGCAGCCCTCGCGTGCTTTCCCAGTACCAGGATGCAGGGGTAGATCCTCCGTTGGTGACATCCTATGTCATTGTACTCCTAAAGGTACAGGTGAAACAGCGCAGGGGCTGGAGGTCGGAACTCAGGCACCCCACTCTGAAGCGGCGGGCACTTGGAGCTGTTAAGAAGCAGGGATCTGAGCAGTTCTCTGGTTTCCCCTGGAGCCATCTGCATCCATTATATTTCCCACAGCTCTCCCCGAGTGTTGGTGCTGGCTCCCCCCGAGTGTTCCCTTAACTCCTAGCACACCCTTCTTATGAGAGCACCTAGTACTCCCCGTCACAGTGCTCTATCTGTCACATGCATCCATTGATTGACTTTGTGCTGGTTGAGGGCTGGAGCCCCCTCCTGTTAACTTCTCAAGTCCGTTTCTAATGCAGCAGCACCTGGCACTTAAGCACCCTGTCAGTACCTGCCAAATGAATGAAATGTACTCAAAACATAGTATAAAGTCTGCGTTTTGAAACTCCTTTTTGGAGCCGTTTGCTATCATTTTCCCAGGAAATTTAAAAAACTTCCAGCCTTGCTGCCAATAACCTGAAGGGGTAAAGGAATGCCAGCGTGCCCCATGGGACATGTCACTCTGGATGGTCCTTCGGCAGCAGGGACTTTGATAGCACTCTTCCAAACCCAGCAGGATGGTGGAATGGGTACATGGCTGAAGTGCCTCCCGGGTCTGACCCTGTGTGACGCCACCCGGTGCCTGCAGCTGCACTCTAGAAGGTGTTGCTTTAGCAGCAGAGCCAGAGGGCACCAAGCGTGTGTCTGTCTCCAAAGTCCTGGGCACCACATCACAATGCCTTCCTGAGAAGCAGAATCAAGGACAGTTGCTGATCTTCATTCCTTCCCACCAAAGGTATCTCATACACCATCTTTGGAAGTTGGAGCCAGGGGGTGCCTGGGTGGCTTAGTCGGTTAAGTGTCTGCCTTCAGCTCAGGTCATGATCCCAGGGTCCTGGGATCGAGTCCCACACCTTTGCCTCCCTGCTCAGCGGGGAGCCTGCTTCTCCTTCTCCCTCTGCCATTCCCCCCACTTGTGCTTTCTGGCTCTCTGTGTGTCAAATAAGTGAATAAAATCTTTTTTAAAAGTTTGGGCCATAGTCTTTAGCCATTCTACTTTCCCTGGGGTAATTTGCCACCTCCCTGAATTTACCTGCATCTTTCCCAAAATCTACTTATCTTCCATCCTTCTTGACAATAATGAGTCTATAAATTTTCAATAGACAGTGTGAACTTACACTTGCTAATATTTGCATAACATGCACCTCTTTCGATCTCAAAGAAAAGCTTCGCACCGCAATGGTCTCTAATCTCCAATTAGGTTCTGTTCCGGGATCCCACTGGAGTTCTACGCGCCTGTCCCCTAAGATCCCATAAATTGTGGTCCAGTTTCCCAGCCAGCCAAGGAAAGCACATGGGAAATCTTGCTGAAGTATGAGTAAGAGCCAACGAAAGGGAACATATTTATCTGCCTCGAATGCTGGGACCTGAGGAAAGCAAGTTTCATTACAGACAAATCAGGAAGGAGGTGAAGATTGCTTTTTATGTCACTCTGGAGTGGAGGTCTGCCATTGATCATTAAGGCCATTTCCTGCAATGCACTCACCAAAGTGATACTCGCTTCGGAGTAGACAAAACTTAGGAAATGGCCAAGGGGAGCTCTGCTTACACTTTACACTCTCAGCATTTATTTGTATTAATTTCTTTATAGGGCAGTATAGAGACATGAGACCACATTGAAAAAGCAAAGCTTGTCATCCTGTGGCCTTGGGTCAAGAATAGAGATAGTGCTGCTCATGTCAGTTTCAACCTCCAGTGGCCAAGGGTTTGATCTGATGCTCGTTTCAAGTTTTCACCATAGCCTTTCTCAAGCTCAATGGCCAATAATCCCACAGGGGGAGATTTTAGGGCCCTCTCAAATTTCTGTTTTGTCATCTCTCCCCAGCCTGCTTCCTCTGCAAAAGTCACCACTTTGCCTGTGCATCTACCACCTCTTAGAGCCTTTGGAATCAGCCACGAATTGCAGTGCTGATTCCTTCCATGACCACATATTGTTTACAGGAAAACTCTTGTTCGTTATGCCTTGCCAGTCAGAGTGACAGTTTCATCCGCAACCTGGGCCAGGTTCGGGAATGTTCTACACATAAATGTGAGCAAATGTCTTCTGTATTGAGAGACATGTACATTATGTAAATGGACTCTATTGAAAAACCAATACATAGGGTACAGTTATGTCCTGACCCAGCTGGAAGGAGGCACTTCATTTCCATCTTTCAGAAAATTGGTGTAACACATTGATTTTCAAAACAAAGAAAGCAGTTTTGTGTCCTCTACCAAAAGACTGTCATAGTAAGCAATAAATTGCCTCTTTGG
Source organism: Mustela lutreola (assembly GCF_030435805.1). Taxonomy (NCBI): domain Eukaryota; kingdom Metazoa; phylum Chordata; class Mammalia; order Carnivora; family Mustelidae; genus Mustela; species Mustela lutreola. Next base: position 1,601,485 of record NC_081307.1, read on the forward strand.
AGTGAACAAATTAATAATATATTTTCTAAATTTCAAAATAACAAAGACAGAACGATGTCTGTAATGCTAAGTGCATCCCCTTAGTTGCAGGGCATTGTGTCATGGATCACCTGAGCAATGACACATGGCGGCCGGTAGTCTGATTTGTACATCAATTCACCGGGCAACCTGTTAAAAGAAAGTCTTGCACATGACAAGTTTTCAATAAGACACTGACAAGATGGCCAGGAAGCCCCCTTAGCTGGCTTTTTCAGGTGTCCAGACATCTAGTCAACCTACCTCACCAACTCATCACCATGCTTACTGGAGTAAACCCAATCTCTTCCTTCCCCCCTGGAGATGGGAGAAGAGCCACTCACACGTTTGTATGGAATTCTCATTCCCCCTTGCTCTGTCCCCACATGGCGCTGTCTGTGTAATAAATAAACAAATCTTTATGTCACCCGGAAGTTCCTTGGTCAAATTACACAACTCGGACAATTTTGGGTCACTACAGCCTTTTGTTTTTCTCTCCACCTTAAGCCTTCTGGGTGACCAACAGCTATCTAAAACTCATGTTGCTGCCATAGGCTGTTGTTCTGCTTCATCTTCCCAGTAAAGTTCAGTATTTTTCCCTAAAGTTTGGTTTATCAGTATCTCCAGCGTCTATCTCCAGCTAGGGTCACGATCCCAGGTCCTGGGATCAAGTCCCACTCTGGACTTCCTGCTCTGCGGGAAGCCTGCTTCTGCCTCTGCCTCCCATCTCTTATGAATAAATAAAGATAATCTTTTAAAAAATTTAAAAAAACCATTTCTATCTTCCCACTTTTAAAGATTAATTCTAGGAATTATTGCTATAAATCCAGTGTCCTATCTCTTTCTTAAAAAGTCTTCTCCAGGGCACCTGGGTGTCTCAGTTGATTAAATGTCTGACTCAAGATTTTGGCTCAAGTCATGATCTCAGGGTCATGGGATTGAGCCCTTAGTGAGGCCTCTGTGCTCAATGGGGAGTCTGCTTCTCTCCTTTTCCCTTTGCCCCACCCCCCTACTCACATGTGCACACACGTGTTGTCTCTCTCTCTCTCTCAATAAATAAATAAACAAATCTTTAAAAAGTCTTCTCCAAAGGGAGTTTGAGAAATAGTCCAGTAAGGGGCTGGAAGAAAATATTATAAGTTTTATTCATATTTCATGTCATCCATTTAACTGTTTAGCTTTTGCATGTCATTTATAATGTGCATAATAATTTAGTAGAGTAGTAGAGTTTATAATTTATCAAAAATTTGCTTAAATTGGTGGTATGTCCACAAATATTTTTTGTATGTATGTATATATGTATTTATGTATTTATTTATTTTTGTGAAAGAGAGGTGCACAGTAATAAAAGGAGATCACTGCTCCAGGGACCCAGATATTTCCCCAAGTCCTGTTTCCTTCCATTCCCTCTGGACTTCATTAGACCCCCTTAACACCAATCTTGTCCCTAAAACACGCCCTCTGCAGCACCAAGTTCAAATGCTTAACTCGGGCCATCACTGCAGGCTGTACCGGGATGACCTTAGGGAAAAGGGTGGTGGGTCTCACGGGTTAGCTGTGTCACCTCCATGAACAGTCCTTTGTTCTGAACAGCTAGTGCAGTCCACGTTTGCAATCACAGGCTCTGGCACTAGAGTGGGCGTAGAGCCCAGCTGGCCCCTCAGTAGCAATATGGCTTTGGGAAAGTTGTGTCATTTCTGGCCCAGACTTAAGGCTCATCCATAACGTGGAGGAGAAGACAGTGTGACCCTCAGTGGGCTGTTGAAAGGATCATGAGATGGTTCGACTCAGGTGCTCCGAGGTACCCAGCACACAGTAGGCCCACAGTAGAACAAAAAGTTGTTCTGTTGATCTTATAGTTACTATTACTCATACTAACAAAACTGATCATTTGAGATGATTTTCAAGCGAAGTGTCTTCGCCTGGATTTCTAAGATTAACCTACTTCAAAATGAATTCTGCTCTACTGTGAAAAACGAGCTAACCAGCAGGTTTCTTCTGCGTCTTTTCTGAACTTTTTAGGATCCTCTCTAGAGAAAGGTTCTAAAGGAAGGCAAAGTGCAGAAATACTCTTGCTTCAAAGGATGTGTAGGAAATGATTAATTTTGCCAAAAAACCGTGCCTTGAACATAAAAGATGTTTGACAAAGCTCACTGTAGACAGTGTATCCCTCCAGGATTCATAAGTTGAAAACTCAATGTCCAAAGGGACATAACTAGGAGATGGGGTCCTTGGGAGATGTTTAGGTCATGAGGGTGGAGTCCTCATGGGCGAGATTAGTGTCTCCATAAGAGAGACCCCACAGAGACCCCTCGCCTCCTCCACCTTGGAGGTTATAGGGAGAAGATGGTCATCTGTGACCCAGAAAGTGGGCACTTGAACAGACACGGAATCTTCCAGGGTCTTGATCGTAGACTTCCCAGCTTCCAGAACTGAGAGAAATAAGTATGTCTTTTTTTTTTTTAAAGAACTTTCTTTTTTTTTAATATTTTATTTATTTATCAGAGAGAGTGGGGGGGAGAGAGCGAGCATAGGCAGACAGAATGGCAGGCAGAGGCAGAGGGAGAAGCAGGCTCCCTGCTGAGCAAGGAGCCCGATGTGGGACTCGATCCCAGGACGCTGGGATCATGACCTGAGCCGAAGCAGCTGCTTAACCAACTGAGCCACCCAGGCGTCCCTAAGTATGTCTTTAAAACACCTAGTTTATGGTGCTCTTGTTACATCAGCCCAAACTAAGATAAAGCTTGCCTCTTATACTGAAAAATAACACAAATGTTAACAACAATTAAAAAAAGGAACAATGTGGCCAATGACATGTAATGAACATCATCTCTCCTCTGCAGAGCAAAGAGCTTAATTAGTTTCGGGCAACTCAGTAGAGTATGATTAAACCAAAGAGCAGCAAGATGTCTAAATGCTCAAGTCCTCTGCCTCCTACTTTTATGTCAAAACAAAAGAAAAGCCCTAGGCTGGTTTTGGTTGCCACCACGCACAAAACAGCCAAATTCCAAATTAGAAAGCTCTGGGGTTTAATTGTGGGTGTATGGAATTACATAGAAGCTCTCTTTGATCATTCCAAAGGATGTTTCCCTCAAAGGTTACAAATACATCTCAGCCTACCAACCATCTCAGGCCTACCACAAAAATTATATATATATATACACTTTTAGCATTTTAAAATGTGTCTAAATTTCAGTTTCGGATCCAGTTTTGACTATTGTTATGGGCTTAGTTGGATGCCCCCAGATTCCTACATTGATGTCCTAACACCCAGCATCTCAGAATGTGGCAGTATTCAGAGACAGGATTTTTAAAGAGGTGATAAAGGGAAAACGAGCTCACTGGGAGTGGGCATCAAGCCAACAGGACTGGTGTGCTTACAGGAAGAAGAGATTAGGACACAGACAGTACAGACTGAAGGACAATCGTTTGAAGACAGAGTGGAGAACACAGCTATCTGCAAGCCAAGGAGAGACGTTTGAAGAATCGAACCCTACTGCCACCTTGATCTTGGACTTCCCGCGCCCAGAACCATGAGAAAATAAATTGTATGTTGCCTAAGTCACCCGGCTATTGATATTTTGTTTACAACAGCCCATGACTCAGAAATTTGAGGACCTCCCCCCCAGATTTTATCCTGAAGTTCTGTTTCAGCTTCAGGGGCTTGTGTAATACTACTGTATCAAGGAGGGAGGCTCCTGCCATTCCCTGCACTGGGTCATTGAGACACTGCACAGCTGTCCCCAGGGCTGGCTACATAATTTACAAGCCCCATGCAAAATGAAGATATAGGGCCCTTTGGGCAAAAACAGGGAGGAAGTGTTTGTTAAAGGTACTAAAATAGAAAGCTCATTTCCTCCATTGTCTGTCTTCTGAAGGGGCATGGCTGCTGTTTTCTATTTGCATTTAATGTCATTCCAAGCAAATAAAAATTTTAAAATGTGATTATGGGCATGATTTTTGCCATTCATCTTCGCAGGGTGCAATGTCAGTGTTAAATAATTCACGCAGGGATTCCACAGCTGGGGCACACCCACGTGCCCTCTTCTTATCAGAACCGTGGAAATCCTGAACAAGACCAGCTCTGCCATCTTTACCTCACCTGGGGACTCACACATGTTCCACCGACCCTGCCTCCCCCGGCTTCCTGATGAGTAAGGAACTTGACAGGATCAGGAGCCGGGGGCTGCCTTTCTTTCCCTTCCCTCCTAAGTCACCACTTCCAAGGCTTGGCTAACACAGGGAGTTGACATGAGTGAGAAAGGACAAGACAGGGTTCTGGGCTGCTCACAAGAGGCCACTGCCTCCTGCCAGTGCTCAGAGCAAGCTCTGGTCTGTAGGGAAGGCGAACTCCAGTTGACTCGGTCATAGACGTCACGTGGTCAGAGAGTCTCATTGACCACCACTCACGAGGTGTCCATTTCCATGCTGTGCTCACCAGGCAGGGTGAGCAGTACATGCAAATGAGGAGGCAAGGAATGGTGGATACCCACAGTGGGCTGTCCCCTCCGCTATGTACGTGCTCTACTGTCCCACCTGTTATGCCCCAATAATGGGTCCATGATTAAAAGAGCGAGACTGATACAAAGCAAAGGTCAAACAAAGCTTTATTTCACACCAAGCATCAAGAATCAAACTGACCAGCCAGGGCCGATTTTCTTACAGAGAGGTCGACCCCTCTCTCCTTTACGGACTAGCTTTTAAGGACATAGGCCATGCGGTTGGGCCTGGTCATGCACAGGTGGCCAATGAAATTGTAACACACGGAGAAAGCTGCACAGTGATGCTAGGTGACCAATTGAATTACAACTTAACTTTTAGTAGATATTTGACCTAGCCTATCACCTTGTTAGGATTGGCGCCCAAAAGACTCACAAAGGGCGGGACCCATACTCCTTGGTAGCTAGGGAGACAGTATGCAACCCTCCACTGATCAGATGTCTTACCTGGCCTGACCCACCCTTGTATTTGGGCTTTGTTACCTGAGGTTGATTTCCGGGACTTGTTTTTAAGTAAGTCCCCTGGGAGAAGGGGAGCAGGGACAGCTTAAGGCTTAAACAACAAGGTTATTGTGTAACCTCAATGGAAGCCTCTGGCTAAAATATAAAAATATAAAATAGGTCCTTACACCACCTACTTCGCTCAAAAAACACAAAGTCAAAAATAAAACTGAGTAATTCCTAGACATTGAGAGAGAAGCACACTGACTTCACCTTAGAACCCTTTTGAGAGCGGTGCTTGGCGGGGATAGGGGGGTGTGAGGGTGTTGGGGGTGGATAATGGGACCTCTGAGGGTGTGGCCAAAGGCAGGGCCCTTTGTGAAGGGGCTTTCTGGGGGAGGGGCCCTTCTGGGAGCAAAGCCCTGGGTGGGGGCATTCCCTCTGGGGGCAGGGCTGGGAGCAACCCCAGAAACCTGGCCCACAGAGAAGCTGGTCCTGTCTCTCCCTCTGCCCCCTTTCCCCAGGGACCCCTAGGCTTTGGAGACTAAAGTCAAAATTAAAGCCATATGTCTAAATGGTTCATACTGTGGTTGGGTAGTGTTTCTAACATATTAATTGACTGGTTTTTCTCAGTATTTGTCAAACGTTTCCCAACTCAAGGCTTTCTCTTAAGCAGCAGTGCAAGGCTGGCCCTTCAGTTGGGTCAAGCTGATGAGGGAGCAGGAGGCTGGCTGAGGATGGAGCAAGGGCTGGTGCCTTGCACCCCCTCTCTACCCACTCCCCTTGGTAATATGTGTGACATTTCACAGGCACCCCTGACTGCCCTAAAAGAAGAGCAAATGGTTATCTTGCAGAGATCACAGTCCTGCAAGGCAGGAGTCTCTCTTGGTTTACAAATGTCCTTGAGATTTACAACAAAGAAGTTGCCTTATCAATAGCCCAATTTCCAAAGATATATAACTCAGTTCCTCAAGCCCTAACGTCACCCTCCCCTCCATAAAAAAACGAAGGAGACGGAGGTAGAAGGAAAAGTAAATAAAGTTAAATTTCTTTTAAGACCTAAATCTCACTAACAAGGACGTTTGATAGCAGGAATGTAACATTCCACCAGGAGACTCCCAATTGTCTTTATGTTAGTGCCTCATTAGAGGGAAAGTGGCCTTGGCTTGATAGTAACCAGGCCTTCAATATCCTGACAGTCTTCTTTACCCCAATAGCCCTTCTGAACACCCCTTTGTCCTCACCTACCCAACTCCTGTGTATATAACCAGCCACTCCTCACAGGCCCTGGGCAGCAGCATCTCTGTCTGCCCACGGGTCCTGTTCCCGTGCTTTAATAAGCCACCATTTTGCACCAATGACGTCTTAAGAATTCTTTCTTTAGTCGTCAGCTCCGAACCTCACCCCACCGAACCTGACTTAGGTTCTGAGACTTCATCATTTTTGGCGAGCCAGCCAGGAGATTCATGAGTCTTTACATTTGGACTCTGAGCTTCGGTGCAAAATTGGTGAGTACTTTCTCTCCTTTTCCTTTACGCTCATTCCAGGGCTTTTCAAGGAGTATGGTCTTATTGGAACACTTGCATGTCAATTGCTCAGGCTGTAATCCTCTAGCCCGTGGCTACTCTACGGGGAGGAGAATGTCTGTCTTTTGGCTGTAAGCTAGTACCCTGGCCGGAATGGCAATAAGACCCAGAAACTTGATGGCCTCTCTTTGTTCCTGTTCTTATAGAAAGTTGTCTCTCTTGGGCACGGTACAGCCACCTAAGTCACCAGGACGGCTGCCAATCTCAAGACTCCCGTGTGAGGTTTCCTCCTGATTGATCTAATGTGATCCCCTCCACATCCTGGTCTAGCCACTTCTGGCCGCGAGACCTCCACTGGGAGCTGGCCGAAACCAGTACCCGATTGAATTAAAACGCAACCGGGGACCGTTTCCTAGGGAAGTTGGCTGTAAGGACCACATGTGCTGGAATGTCGCTTAGACCATGATGGATTTCAGTCTTTACTGTTTCTCGTCAGTGTCATCTGCAAACCGCTTAAATCTATGAAATTGGGTAATTTCCCCTTGCCAAACTTTTCTAGTATTTCCATGGGTTAAAATGGCAAAACACTATCCAGTCTTCAGGACAGACAATGAGCATGGCATGGCACAGCATTTTGGTCCATTCACCAGGCACCCATCAGCAGCCTAGGATGCGATGGGGAAGTGGAGGGACGCCGGCACCCCTCCAGGGCCTTTTATGGCAGGAATGTCTTCCCAGGGAAGGCAGGATGGTGATCAATAGCGATATCTTGAGAGACGCCTCTGGTAGCTTTTGACACACAGGAACCTCTGACATATCCTGCGTGGGACGCTACCCAGGAGTCAGGGGGGATTTGGTAATGGACCTTCTTTACTTTTCTGGAAGCATGGCCTCAGTAGGCTTCCTCAGTTCCCAAGGACTCTACCTTGGGGTGCCTTTTAACCCACTGGAAATAATTTGGATTGCAAAACTTAGGAAAGGACTGAGCTCCTGTAACACTGCATGGCCTCAGTGGGATCTATCAGTTAGATCTCTGCAGGAAACAGGGCAAATGGACCTAGGATACCTTCACCGCTCCTACCTAGGCCTTCATTGCTCTGCACCAGGACCCCAAGTAAGGGGCTTTTGCGGAATGTGTTTGCCCAAATGAGTCAGCTAGTAAACTTTCTCCTGACATATTGGATGGTAATTACGTAAATAAGCCTTCTTCTAGTAAACCCAGGTTGCTGGGCCATCCCTAGCAAAGGGGACTCTGGCTTTATTTCTCTCTGTTTATCCTAATAGATGTGGGGGCTTCTCCCTCACTCACTTCCCGTGTTAATGGCTATAACTGGAGCCAACTGGGGTTAGTCTAACTCGAGACAGAGACCATAAGGAATATTCCCAAGCAGCTGCCAAAACTCTGTTTCGGGGAAGTTTCCCTGTGTTCTCTGGCCGACTTGGACTGCTTAACCCCTCCCCCCTTGCTGGTGGGAAAGCATGGCGTCTGCTCCTCTGTTGGGGCTTATGAGCTCCAAAACCGGGAATCCTTTCTCTGCCTCCTGGCAGCACTTTGTTTCTTCTGTTTCCACCTTCTCCTGTTTCCGTGCACCAACGTGCGTGCAGCCTGCATGACTAGCCTCTAGATCATGCACCACAGCTCCTCTCTTCACTCTCAAGGAGCAAGAAGAGCCTCCCCTGGACCTAACACCCCCACTCCAGATCTTCCCACGCATGTCTCAGGTAAACATTCAAAGTGGAATGGCCCAGGTGGAAAGTAAATCAGTTAAGTTAAGTTTGTTGGTTTAATTAAGATAGACATGTCTTTTAAGTTATCAGCAGTAAATGTGAAACTTCAAAATTTACTGAAGGTCAAATAAGCTCGTGTTATTTGTTAAAATTTGTTAACAGAGAAATGACTAAACTGATGGTTAATTGTCTGTCTCAAAGTTCTAGTGGGTAATTGCTGAAGTAACTTTCAAAGTCTTTGGTAACCTGAAAGTTTTAAAGTTTTGCTTGGATGACAAATGGAATTAAATTGTGGACATCTAGATCTTAACCAAACAGGATAAAATGCTAAGTCGTTAATTACTGGATGTAGGTTTGTGCTTTTGACTTCTTACTGCAAAGAAACTAAGAGTATTTAAATCTGTTGGTAAATTTGTTTTCCAGTTAACTGATTCATAAATTGCCACCTGAAGAATTCTGTTGTAACAGTTCACAATTGGTTAATAACTAAAGGTGTTTCTAAGAATACAAAGTTCTGCTTAGTGTAACTAAGACTGATGGAAATAAGGGAAACTCTGCAGGAAAGTAGATGATATGTAAGAAAGATTTAAAGAAGGGAAATGCATTTTATTAAAGATAAAAGGTAATTTTTGTCCTAAATGAGATGGTTGTTTGGAAGGAAATGGCTTGGGACAAAACCTGAATGCAAAGGAAAGTTGTAGAAGGTTTGTGAAGGGAAATCTTCAGAAAAGGAATTTTAGCTATGGTCCAGAATGGACTAAGATCGAAATGAATGGGTTTTAAAGGTACATTGGTACAAGACTGAAATTGTCTCTGTTCAAAAGGACAATGTTTTCAAAGATCAATTGATCTGCTGTTAAGAAAATGTAAATGGTTTTCTCTTTGCCTTCCCAGAAAAACCAGTTTCTAACCATATCCATTCTGAGTTTTGTCATTTATAATTGTTTTAATTTTCTTGTAAAATGAGTTTTATCTTCAAGGAGATTCCTATAAAGGACTTTCAGGACAAATACAGATATTTGATATACTTGAAAATCCTAAAACTGAAATGGGTAAGAATTTCCAAAACTGACTAAAGCCGCATTCACCAGATTTAGTAACATGGGACTAAATGAACTAAAAGATTATAATGTTGTGTCTCTTAATGTTTTGTCTTACTTTAAACATTGCTGGTTCTCTATAATGTTCGCTCTTCCAGACTAGGGATACTTCCTCCTAGTTATCTGTAACTTATAGAGTTTTATAAGTGCTCATTTGTAAAAGTGCTCAAAGCATTCAAGCTTTTCTCTCTATATGAACCCTCTGAAACCAAAAGGTCTCAGTAATCATTCTTCCATGGCAATCAGTCATTTGCATAAGTTCAATAAGAATCTGTTCTCCTTGTAACAGGAAAGAATTGGAAACTGGTTATTTTACCAAGGCATTGACTGGGATGTCATATTTGAAAAGACTCAGATATGACCAGACAGTTTAAAGGAACTAAGGTTGACTTTATGAAGCTTGGAGCCATAAAGCCCCTTGGGACTGTTGGCCTGATACCTTGCTTACAGAGTTCCCAGCAGCCTCACCAGGTGAGTAAAGAATGTCACTCTTTGGTAGGTTGCAGAGTCTCAGAAGAGGAACTCGCCCAAATCGACAGGTATTACAGGCATGCCTGATGGCAAGTACAGAGCTTGGCTTCTGGCCCGGAGAGGCTACTAAAAGTTCAACCTAGAGATTCCTTATAAGAAGTTCCAGCAAAGCGGATTCTAAAAGATCTATTGATCACACTCACTGTTCTTGCTGAGCTTATGTAAATAATAGGCCAAGTTTGTTAAAACTGGACTTGTTTCACAAGTGAATTAGTCCTGATTTGGCTATCTCTGTAAATGAGGGTTATTTTAGAGAGAAAAATTATGTTTTAGTAACACACCTTTATGGATGTTAAATTCTAGATTTGATTGTCTTTAAATGTTTATTTACCTAAGCTAAACAATTTGAGGTAAACTTCAGAAAAGTTACACAATAACTCATTTAGATGATCTTCTTGCTTTTTTATTTTGTGGGGATATTAGTAGAAGCCCCTCACACATGATTAAACAACTGGAAAATGGGATTGATTCCCCTACAATTGTATAACTTGACTATCACCTTATGTGTGGCTTGGATAATGAAATTGCCTAAAAGCCAGCCTATTGCACTCCATAGGATTAATTATGGACTTGTGGAGACAATGGATGACCCCACTTTGTTTATGAGTGGATTGTATGATGCATGGGGGACTCCCCTTATCTCTTGACAAGTTTTCTCCCACTTGACAATGATCCTCTGTAATCAGGATATTGTTAAGGCTGGACCACTCAAATGTCGTCTTATTGGTTTCATCCCTTAGTCATATTTATCCTAGAGGCCACCTCTGTTGAGGTGCAATTGCAAATAGATGCTTTAGCAAAACCTAGAACAGCCTCCCTCATAAAAGAGCCTCAAAGTTCACTATGGGACAGTCCCTGACTGTAATGATGTCACATCAGGTCCAGATTTGTCTTAGAAGCCAAAGCCCACCAATGGATGATGGAGGCCGACTTATTTTTTTTTTTTAATTTTGTTTATTTACTTGACAGAGAGATCACAAGTAGGCAGAGAGGCAGACAAAGAGAGAGAGGGGGAAGCAGGCTCCCCGCCGAGCAGAGAGCCCGATGCGGGGCTCGATTCCAGGACCCTGAGATCATGACCTGAGCTGAAGGCAGCGGCTTAACCCACTGAGCCACCCAGGCGCCCCTGGAGGCCGACTTATTAAATACTGGGCTACACTAACAGATATGCCAGAAATAATACTTAAAACTTGTCAAACTTTAAACCTAGTTACCTGTATGCCTGAACCTGACCACTCTACTTCTTTCTCTATAGAGCAAAAATGTTCAGAGGTTATTGATCTTGCTTACTCTATTGGTCCAGATTTAAGATGCCCCTGTTAAAAATACGAATGACAGTTGGATTTCTGATAACAGTAGTTTTAATAGAAAAAATAAGATAAGCTAGGTATGCCATAGTGCTCACTAGCACTTTGCAATTGCCAAAGCCTAAGAATTAACATTTATACTGACTCCAAATATGCCTTCCTGGTACTACATGCCCATGTAGCTATTTGGAAGGAAAGGGGATGCTATCAAGCCATAACTCCCCAATCAAATATGGGCCTAAGTTACAAAACCCTCCTTATCGCTATACTAAGGATGTCATATATCAAATCTGGGATACATATCTGTGTCTTACACCCACGATTGGACGGCTCAGTCAGAAGGCAGTTTTATGCTGGGAACAAAGAAACCATATGAGTGATACTTGGGCAAAGAATGCACTAGAAATGTGTTCCCAAGTAATAGTACTCCAAGCTACTGACTGGTTTGCTACTGACTGGGCAAGGCGACCTGGCATTAGATGGCCAGCTCCAAATGGAACCCAGTGGATATGTGGAACCAACCTGTGGCCCTGGCTTCCTCCAGGGTGGATAGGTCGCTGTACTTTAGGATTTTCCTGGATTCATGGGCGCATTACGAAAACCATTACAACCCCAGCTAATCTCCGCAACTTGAAACAAAGATGGACACGATCTGTTTTTAAATGGTATGATCACTTAGCATCCATTTTTGTTCCATCTGCGGGACTAGAGGATGTCATGTGGCATGTAGAAGCCCTTAATAAATATACTACAAAGGCACTCAATGACTCACTGAACAGCATCTCCCAACTTAATACCGAAGTGTCACAAATATGCAAGGCAGTCCTACAGAATAGGATGGCCTTAGATGTCCTGACAGCAGCACAGGGTGGCATATGTGCAATTATCAAGACAGAATGTTGTGTGCACATTCCAGACTATCACAAAAATGTCACAGGACTAATAAAAGACATGAATATCTAGATTAAGGCCCTACAAGATCCTTCTCTCTCTCTCAGTGAATGGTTAAGTTCCTGGTTTGAAGGAGGACTATGACCAACAATTAGGAATCTCATTCTCGGGCTTCTCATTCTTATCACCTTATTAACTTTAATATGTTGCTTTATTCCATGTTTCTCTACTTGGTGCCGAGACTCCATTGCTGCAATGACTTCACCACGACAGATGATCCTTACCATGCACAAAGTCACTTCTTCACTGTCATCGCTGGATTCAGCTGCCTCCACCTTTCCTAATCCCCTATACATTCCTCCACTAATCAATGTTGACCTGAGTAGGTAGGGACAGCTCTACGCCCCTATTCAGCAGGAAGAAGTTACAGAAGATGAGACCTTCCACCTTCAACCACCTTAAAGATTTAAGGGTCAAAATTGTTCAGGGGGGAATGATGAGGGAGCAGGAGGCTGGCTGAGGATGGAGCAAGGGCTGGTGCCTTGCACCCCCTCTCTACCCACTCCCCTTGGTAATATGTGTGACATTTCACAGGCACCCCTGACTGCCCTAAAAGAAGAGCAAATGGTTATCTTGCAGAGATCACAGTCCTGCAAGGCAGGAGTCTCTCTTGGTTTACAAATGTCCTTGAGATTTACAACAAAGAAATTGCCTTATCAATAGCCCAATTTCCAAAGATATATAACTCAGTTCCTCAAGCCCTAACGTCACCCTCCCTTCCATAAAAAACCGAAGGAGATGGAGGTAGAAGGAAAAGTAAATAAAGTTAAATTTCTTTTAAGACCTAAATCTCACTAACAAGGACGTTTGATAGCAGGAATGTAACATTCCACCAGGAGACTCCCAATTGTCTTTATGTTAGTGCCTCATTAGAGGGAAAGTGGCCTTGGCTTGATAGTAACCAGGCCTTCAATATCCTGACAGTCTTCTTTACCCCAATAGCCCTTCTGAACACCCCTTTGTCCTCACCTACCCAACTCCTGTGTATATAACCAGCCACTCCTCACAGGCCCTGGGCAGCAGCATCTCCGTCTGCCCACAGGTCCTGTTCCCCTGCTTTAATAAACCACCATTTTGCACCAAAGATGTCTTAAGAATTCTTTCTTTAGTCATCAGCTCCGAACCTCACCCCACAGAACCTGACTTAGGTTCTGGGACTTCATCAAAGCTGTTTGGTGATTCTCTGTAAAAACCCACCCTCTTGCGCTGCTCAGGAGGGCCTTGTTGTGTCCTAGGATAAACATAAATATATATCAAATGTGTTTACAAATTATATTTATATGTATACATTCAATTCTATGTTTACATATATATGTATAAAATAAAAATAAAAATATTGTTTAAAAGGCTGTTTTCCGGGGCGCCTGGGTGGCTCGGTGGGTTAAAGCCTCTGCCTTCGGCTCAGGTCATGATCCCAGGGTCCTGGGATGGAGCCCCGCATCGGGCTCTCTGCTCAGCGGGGAGCCTGCTTCTCCCTCTCTCTCTGCCTGCTTCTCTGCCTACTTTTGATCTCTGTCTGTCAAATTAATAAATAAAATCTTTTAAAAAAATGCTGTTTTGCGGGGAACCTGGGTGGCTCAGTCCTTAAAGTGTCTTTTTTCCACTCAGATCATGATCTTAGGGTCTTGGGATGGAGGCCCACATTGGGCTCCCTGCTCAGCAGGAAGCCTTCTTCTCCCTCGCCCTCTCCCCCTGCTTGTATTCCTGCTCTGTCTCTCTGTCAAATAAGTAATTTTTAAAAAAGAAATACTTTATTAAAAAAAATAAGTAAAATGCTATTTTGCCCTCTATCCTGGTAAGATTGAACACATTCCTAATAAGAGATCTTCCTTGACTCCGTGATAAAAATTTAACATTGTCTTAATGAATCCTCACAACATCCGCCTCCCCAACCCTTCTCAGATGTTACAATTAAGGTTCAGTGAAGTCCGAACACTGGGCCTGAGGTAATATACCCAGTATGTGGCCTCTTGGCATAGTCTAGCAGCCCAAATTGGGGGTGAGGGTGTTTGAGTGTCGTTGGCCAGGATGAAAAAGCTGAAAGATGAAAAGAAGGGTAGTCTTGCTTTTTGGCCCAAAAAAAGAGGATTTAGAAAGAAAGAGACCTGTCGCCCAAAGGAGGAGGCTCCCCACTGATCCCGGCTGGGCAGGAGTCAGAGCAGAAGGGAAACTCCCATCACCAAGGAGAATGGGCTTCTCCTTCATACAAAAGCCTAGGATCCCTCTCACCTGATATGTTTCTGTCCCATAGTCATCCCCCTGTGCCTGCCCCATAATAGCATTCACAGGAAATGGCTGAGAGATACATTCAACTTGCAGAATTATAGCAAATAAAGTAATCTTTGACCCATCCTGGGAGCTTCTGATTACTGGGAGGGGCCAAGCCATCCTAGGGCAAGTGCACTCATTTCAAGAACCAGTAAAATGACTCCAAGAGTATCATAAGGGCTAGTGATCATGACTGGTCCAGAAATATTTCTGGGAGTCCCTTTTAACATCCCTCCCATCATTTCTTCTCATCTCCAAGGGAATGGTACTTAGGTATTCTGAAAGAAATATGCATGACTAGTAAACTGTGTGTGACCCCTGCCGCCTAATTCATCCCTCACCAGCAATTAACACTGATGGTTTGAAGTATGGCTACTCCCCTGGCAGGGCAAGAGCTGAAGCAGAATGTATGGGGCCAGGCGACTCTTCCCCCTGGATATAAATAATTAAACCCAGTAGCCACCCTTCCTGCCTGGCCACTGTCATTTAGGTATGGCTGATTATCCCTAAATTGGAATGAGATGGGGGCGGGGGTGGGGGAGGGAAGCAGGTGACGGTCAAAAAAACTACAGTAGCTGCCACTGAGGGTCCAACCTGGCATTAGACTGAGCTCAAGTCCTGATTCCATCATATACGAGCTGTATAAACTTGGAAAACTGAGTTCAACTCTCGAAGCATCTGCTTTGCCCCCCCCTTGGAGTGAGAATAGTCAGTAGTATTGACTTCACAGGGCTTATTAGGAGGATTAAATTAGATACTGTTCATTTAGCACAGTTTCTGGCCTATAGAAGGCACACATAAAAGTTGATTATCGTTATTATGGACCTCCAACTTTAAGCCTTCTATAAAGACCAAATGATATCTCTGAAAAATACCAACTGCCTACAAGGTTGTAGGGAAAGTGGTATCTATGTTGACCTGATTAGAAAAAAGTGGAAAATCTCTCTCATTTAAGACTTGTTGAAAATTTTCTAAACTCTGTCCGCTCTTCTGCTTTAGTAATTAGAACAAACGTTGGAGACTCGTGGTTTTCTGATAATTGAGTTGCTCGTTGTAACGCAGGGCAATTCGACATTAGTGTTTATTTTAAAAATTACCGCAAATGAAGATAAATGGTGAGACGTGCACTAAATTTGATGAAAATCCTGACGTGAGTGTTTCTCCTTGGGATTCTCCCTCTCTCTCTTTTTTCTCCTATGATCTGAGAGCGGATTACATTCTACTTGGGTGATGGCTCAGGTCAAATGTGTGGTTTTGCAGGTGCCTAGCCTTTCACAGACAATCTTGGAAGAACCATCATTGTCTCTGTAAAAAAACGGAGGGAAAGATGTGATTTTAACACTCAGCCTACAACAGTTCAACAATCTACCAATGTGAATTTAGAAACGCTGAGCAGGTCCCTCTTCTAGTAAGGAATATCTCTCCAATTTTCTTATAATACCTGAGTTTCTACAACTGAGCAATCTACTCTTTTGTGTCAAACAGCTTCCCAGGATTGTTTCTCCTTTAAACGCAAGTGAACTTTGGGGATGGCACTCAGATCCCTTTCTTTTACTGGACAACTGTGGAGCAGGGGTTGGGTGTGTTTCAAGAGGGAAAATATCCACAAGGGGACAGAAAAAGGACATAAATGTACAAAATCCCATTTTCCAAGAATGTAAAAAGCTAACTTCCAGGGGAGCCTGGGTAGCTCAATTGCTAAGCATCTGCCCTTTGGCTCAGGTCATGATCCCTGGGGCCTGAGAATCCAGCCCCACGTCGGACTCCCTTCTCAGAGGAAAAACCTGCTTCTCCCTCTCCCACTCTCCCTGCTTGTATTCCCTATCTCATTGTGTCTCTGTCAAATAAATAAATAAAATCTAAAAAAAAATGCGAGCTTCCAATATTTATTTTTTTTCCTTTGCTCTAAATATCTCAATGTTCGCTTGTTGAAAGCAATTGATTGAAGCCCTTGGAAGAAGTGGTAGATTGAAGCACTCATCAGAGTTGTATGTGCTGCTTTGCAGGGGTCTGGCTGCACTAAATTATTTCAAGAAGTATTAATTATCTAAGTCACTCAGAAGAAGCCATTTACCTATTTTATTTTCTTTTTTTGTAGAGAATCTTTTTTTTTTTTAAAGATTTTATTTATTTGTCAGAGAGAGAGAGAGGGAGCGAGAGCGAGCACAGGCAGACAGAGTGGCAGGCAGAGACAGAGGGAGAAGCAGGCTCCCTGCCGAGCAAGGAGCCCGATGTGGGACTTGATCCCAGGACGCTGGGATCATGGCCTGAGCCGAAGGCAGCTGCTTAACCAACTGAGCCACCCAGGCGTCCCCCTATTTCATTTTCTGTGGTTCTTGATCCTTCCCCCAAATTCTCACAGGCCTCCGCAGCTGGCACAGAGTCCGCTCCCATAACTATAATCCCTGTCCCATACTCTCACCTCCATCATACATCATACATACCTGATACAACCCCACCCTGGTAAAAACCCAACCCTCTGTCCACCCTACATCTGCCCCTGGCAGCTGAAGGTGGTTTGTGAGAAAAGCAACGATGCTGGAAGCTTTCACATTAAGTTTTTTTTTTTTTAAGATTTTATTTATTTATTTGACAGAGAGAGATCACAGTAGGAGAGAGGAATGGAAGAGATCACAGAGAGAGGAAGGGAAGCAGGCCCCCTGCTGAGCAGAGAGCCCGATGTGGGACTCAATTCCAGGACCCTGAGATCATGACCTGAGCCGAAGGCAGCGGCTTAACCCACTGAGCCTACCAGGCGCCCCTTTCACATTAAATTCTCAGCCACAAATCCAAGTATGTTTCTCGGACTGACAGAATCTCCGCTCTTCTTGTGAAATATTTTGACTATTTCACATCTTCTTTCCTCCAACCTTAAGCCAGGGCTTCTCAACACTGGCCACACTTTTGAATCACCTGGAAGACTTTAAAACACAGGAGTGCCCACCTCCAGAGGATCTGATCTAATTAGTGTAGACAATTAGATTAATATCCAATTAGAGTCTGGATATAAGTGTGCTTTTAAAATTCTCCCAGTGATTCTAATGTACAGCCATTTTGTTCAGAGTGAGAACTGAACACCTTCCATCAGATACAGCTGATGACCGACCATTCTGATGACTTCACTGAGAAAAGTAAATTGAGGGCACCTGGGTGGCTTCAGCTCAGATCATGGTCTCAGGGTCTCGGGCTCTCACATCAGGCTCTCTGCTCAGCAGGAAACCTGCTTCTCCCGCTCCCTCTGCCTGCCTTTCTGCCTACTTGTGATCTCTCTCTCTCTCTCTTTCTCTCTGTGTCAAATAAATAAATGAATAAAATATTTTTAAAAAAGAAAGAAAAACAAACTGGGTGGGTGTGTAGGTGGCTAAGTGGTTAAGCGTGTGAATCTTGGCTCAGGTCATGAGCTCAGGGTTATGAAATCGAGCCTCACATCAGGCTCCATGCTCAGCGGGGAATCTGATTGAGATTCTCTCCCTCTCCTTCTGTCTCTTCCCCCTGCATGTGTATGCTCCTGCTCTCTCTCTCTCTCTCTCTCTCTCTGACAAATAAATCTTGAATAGAAAAATCGGTAAGGAAAGAAGACCCACAGAATCCCACTAAGTTTACCTGGGTGGAACCCTTACTCCAATCCCTTCTGAGTGAGGACAAGCCCCTCCACTTGGGGTTTCTTCTCATTTCCCTGATCTCTGAGTATGAATGTGCTCCAGGACCCAACCTCAGACTTCTCCTCTGTCTACACTGAGTCCTTGGTGACTGTCCCTCTTCTACCATCTATCTCCTGATGACTCCACATCTCCACCTCCAGTCCAGACCTGGATTTTGAGCTTTCTCCCACTGCCTGCTTTCCAGATCTACCTAGATGAGTTAAACCCAACATGTTCAAAACCAAGCTCTTATTCTTCTCGAGCTCTGCTGGTCTTGCAATAGCTCAAACAGGAAACTGTAGAGTCATTCTTGATTCATCTCTTTCTTTCACTGCCCACGTTTAATTCTTTGGTAGAAGCTGTGGATTCTATCTTCAAAATATATTCTAAATCTGACCAGTTCTCCACACTTCAGTACTCCCACTGTGGTCCAAAACACCGTCTTCTATAGCCTGAGATATTGTAATAGTCTCCTATCTGGTCTTCTGGATTCCTTTTTTGCTCTGTTCTAGTTTATTTTCCACTCAGCAGTTAAAGCGATCCGTTTAAGACAAAAGTCAGACCTTGTTATTTCTCTGCTCTAAGATCTCCAATGGCTCCCCACTTCACTCAATACAAAATTCAGTCTTACAAAATTTAACACTCAACTTCCTTCTCAATTCATCTCCTACCTCTTCACTCAGCTGTCTCTGCCTCCGCTCACCAGCCTCCTTAGTGTCTAACAGAGTCCAGCAAGTGCGTGCCTCCCTTGGGGGGTTGCACTTGTTTCCTCTTCTTAAATGTACCCGTCTTGTTCTCTGAATCCACTCAAGGATCTGCCAATGTCTTCTTATCAGAGTAATCTCCCCTAACTGCACACACAGCCAGCACCAGCACCATCACAATCAACATAATTTCTGTCCCTCTCTACTTTTGACTTATTATCAACAGCTGACATATTATATATTTATTTATTTACTGTCTGTTCTCTCTCTTCTATTTGAATGCATGTGCTATAAAAATGGTATTTGTGGGTTTTTTTCCCCTGATTTATTCTGTGTTCAGAAGAGGATTTGATACATAATACTCAGTACATAATTGTTGAATGAACGAATGAATGAATGAATGGAAATATCAGGTTATCTCTCAATCATAAGACAGATTTCTCTCAAGCATTTTCTATAGTATTGCCCTATTTCATTCTCTGCATCTCTGGGTTGATTAGTAGATAAAATCATCATGTAAAATCAGTTTGAGCAAGGTTGGATCCTTAAGCTTCTATGTCACCTAGGACTCCAAATGTCACGGTGTACCATGCACATTTGCCTCCAGCCTTCTCCCCCATATTTTGGTCATGGTTCAGCAGCTGTGGCATCGTTCAGCTTTCTTTTCCCCTCCCCTGTCTCAGTTCCAGGAGGTCCTCCTTGGCTTTGGGCCCCCTCCTTGTGGGTGATGAAGGCAATGTAGGGAGAGGCAGCAGCTTCCCTGACTCACCCCTGCTTTCTCCATTCATACTGATCCAGTAACGCATAGCCTGTGCAGTACAGGGCTGGCCAGGTCAGTCTCTGCCACCTTAGGACCTCATTTTTGTTCCCTGCGGCAGCTTGGCCATTTGCAAAATCAGAAATTGTAAAAGTACAAACAGGATACAATATGCCATATTTTATAGATTTTAAGATGCCCCTCCCCTCCCATTTTCTTTCACATCTCCAATGTCAGGAATTGTCTTATAGTTGGGGCTGAGCAGGTGGAAGTCCCTATAAAGTTACCACAGCTTGACCCTGTGCCATGTGGTTACTGCTCCTAGGGCACAACTGATCATCTACATCCCTTGGCATGCCAAGCCACAGGCCTTTTGAGTACAATTTAAAGAAAGAAAATAAACTGGTTATTATATGAAAATCTCAGATAAGGAAAAAAAAAGAAAAAAGAAAAAGAGAAACCCCACCAGCATCAAACCAAGCAGAATGGAGGGGTGGCAATTTGGATGACCTCAGAATACTTTTATAAGAAGTGCAGCATGCAAAACAATCTTGAGAAAGGAGAACAAAGCTGGAGGTATCAGTTTCTTGGATTTCAAGATATACTACAAAGTTATAGTAATCAAAACAGTAGGGTACTGTAGAAAATATATGCATAAATCAATGGAAACAGGATAGAGAGCCCAGAAATAAGTCCACAATTATATGGTCAATTAAACTTTGACAAAGGAGGCAAGAATATGTAACAGAAGAAAGTCTCCTCAAAAACAGTGTTGGGAAAACTAGAGAGCCATATGCAAAAGAATGAAACTAGACCACATTCTTTTACCATACACATAAAGAAACTCAAAACGGATCAAAGATCTAAATGTGAAGTCTGAGGTGTCCCTGTCTTGCTCAGCCTGTACAGCATGTGACTCTTATTCTTGAGGCTGTGAGTTTAGGTCCCACATTCAGTGTAAAGCTTACTTAAAAAAAAAAATTAAATGAATAAATGAGAGACCTGAAACCATAAAACTCCTAAAAGACAATAAGCAGTAATCACTTGGAGATTGGTTTTAGCAACATTATTTGTGGGTATGTCTGCTTAGGCAAGGGAAACAAGAACAAAAATAAATTATTAAGACTACAACAAAATAAAAAGCTTTTGCACAGTAAGGGAAACCCGCAACAAAACCAAAAGGGAACCTACAGAATGGGAGAAGATAGTGGTGAATGATAAATATAATAAAGGATTAATAACCAAAATATGTAAAGAACACACACACACACAAAAAACCCCCCAAAAAACCCAAACCCCAACATATAATCCAATTAAAAAATGGGCAGAGGACTTAATAGACATTTTTCCAAAAAATACATACAGACATCCAATAGACATATGAAAAGATGCTCAATATCACTCATCATCAGGAAAATAAAATCAAAACCACAGGGAGATCTATCACCTTATACTTGTCAGAATGGCTAGTATTAAAAAGACAAGAAAGAACAAGTGTTGGCCAGGGTGTGGAGAAAAAGGAACCTCTGTACATTTTTAGTGGGAATGTAAATTGGTGCAACAACTGTGGAAAACAGTATGGAGGTTCCTCAAAAAATTAAAAATAGATTTACCATATGCTTTAGTAATTCTAGTACTTGACATTTACCCAAAGGAAATAAAAACACTTGATTCAAAAAGATATATGCCCTCCTAGGTTTTCTGCAGCACTATTTATAATAGCCAGGATATGGAAGCAGTCCAGGTGTTTATCAGTAGATGAATGGGTAAAGATACGGTGTATATAGATATATAATGGATTATTATCCAGCTATAAAAAAGAATGAGATCTTGCCATTTGTGACAATATGGCTGGATCTAGAAGGTATTAGGTTAAGAGAAATAAGTCAGACCGAGAAAGGCAAATACCATATGATTCACTTCCTTTGTTTTTCTTTTTAAGATTTTATTTATTTATTTGAAAGAGAGAGAGAGAGATCACAAGTAGGCAGAGAGATAGGCAGAGAGGCAGGTGAAGCAGGGTCCCCACCAAGCAGAGAGCCCAACTCGGGGCTCGATTCCAGGAACCTGGTATCATGACCTGAGCCAAAGGCAGAGGCTTTAACCCACTAAGCCACCCAGGGGCCCCTGTAATTTCACGTCTATATGGAATCTAAAAAAAGAAACAAGTGAACAGACAAAAAAAAAAAAAAACAGAAATAGAATCTTTTCTTTTTAAGATTTTATTTATTTATTTGACAGAGAGAGAGATCACAAGCAGGCAGAGAGGCAGGCAGAGAGAGATGAAGGGAAGCAGGCCCCCTGCTGAGCAGAGAGCCCCATGCGGGACTTGATCCCAGGACCTCGAGATCATGACCTGAGCCGAAGGCAGTGGCTTAACCCACTGAGCCACCCAGGCGCCCCGCAGAAATAGACTCTTAAATACAAAGAACAAACTGGTGGTTATGGGAGGGAAGGTGGATGGGGGATGGGTGAAATAGGTGAAGGGGATTAAGAGGTACAAATTTCCTGTTATAAAATAAATAAAATAATTTCCTGTTCTCATCTGGAGATGAAAAGTACAGCATTTGGAATACAGCCAATGATATTATAATAAGTTTATATGGTGACGTGATGATATACTTACTGTGGTGATCACTGAGTAATGTATAGAATTGTCAAATTACTATGTTGTACACCTGAAACTAATTTAACATTGAATGTCAGCTATATGTCTAATAATAATTTTTTAAGTGCAGCATGACAGAAGCTCTGGATGGCTCCGAGGAACATATTGTGAGAAAAATCTGGGCGCTGAAATCTCTCAGTTAGAAAGTAAATAAAAGTAGTGAGATTCTTAATGTGAGGTTTGGAGAAACGTTAACCAAAAATTTTAACTTTTATTTTTATGTATGCATTAAGGCCATACGTGATAAAAATCTGTCTAAATACTTACCAAAGAGCTTTTTGAATACAATTAAATTAAAATATTACTGAAAAGAAAACATTGTATCATAGTTTGAATGGTAGCATTTTTTGTTTTTTATTAAACTATACCAGGACGGGAGGCCAAGACTCAATGAAATATGGCTATTATCCCCAGTTTCACAAGAGCATGAACTTCTCTGGCTTAACAAAGCCTAAGGAATCTACTACAGAAATGGATTGTTCTTACTACCCTGGAGCCTTTTGTGCAGACTATGAACCAAAAGCTCAATATTAATCTTAAAATTAATTATATTACAAAGTTGTATTATTTGGAAGATGTGTTTAAATGACTCAAAGTTAAAAGATCTCAGTATAATGCTGGTTCTATAATTATCCTCCTGAAAGACCCGCGGATCCCCTTATGGAAGAATTCAACACTGCCACAGGATGCAAACAGCAAGAGGTTCTTTATTGTTACGCAGGCGCCTGCGGGTGGTCAGCGCGTGCCTGCGGGTGGTCAGCAGCTCCTGCTAGCTGAGCACACCTGGCTGGGGTGGTGCAGGATTTTTATAGACAGGTACAAACAAGTCCCGGATGGGACAGGGCCGATTGGCTGACAATTTGAACTTTTGAAAAAAGGCATACTTGGTGTTAGCGGATTGGCCCTGGAAGACCCCCACCCGCTAAGAGAAAGCGGGAAGGGGAAACAAAGAGGGGAAGTTTGACCGTATTACTCAGCAGAAAGACATCCTGCCTACCTGACTATGCAGCCCCCTGTCTACGTGACCTACATGACCATGCAGCCCACTTGCCTACGTGACCATGCCCCGGCTATTAGGAGAGGGTATCTTGTTCAAACAGGAGTCAAGTGTCATGCCCTAAAAGCCAAGCGGTTACAGAAAGGCAAAAGAGCAGTTACATTGAATTCAACCCTGGGGGAAGGGTCTTTTCATTGCAAGAGGAGGAGGGGTACTTTTACACAACAAAAGAGCAGTTAATTAGTTACCGACGGGGGGGGGGGGGGAGGGTCTATCACTCCCAGAAAACATTACTTGTAAAACTTAATGATGTAGAACCATAATCATAGTATCGAGTAGGAAGTTGCCAAGCAGATGGGAAAGATTTTGGTTTTTGTTTTCCAGTTGTTTTCTTCCCTTTCCTCCCCTCCTTTCACAAGGAGAATCAGCCACCTGTTTTTAAAGGCTGAAGTATTTTTACTGTTCTTGGTCGGAAACATTTGTTTAAACAAAGTAGCACTTGGTTGCTAAACCCTTGATTCTAAATGGACATAGCCATCTCATTTTTGTTGGGCCAGGGTTTGGATAACAATTTTATTTCCCAGTCTGTTTCTTTTGTGACCATATAATCCTCTCCCAGTGTTGCATGCTCTGTGAGCTACCAGCACTTGAGAGCTCATAAGCACAAAGACTCTAAGGTTTCTTTGGGATTAGCACCATACAAATGCAGATTTGGGACAATGGAAGACTGTGTCCATCCTTGTAACTGTTACTGCTCTACTTCCTGCTTCCTCTGGGTAGCAGAGCAAGCCACTGTTTTTAAAATACACACTCACTTTAGCTGCTGACTTTTTCATTGGCTGCCTGGAGAAGAGGAGTTCTTGCCTATGTATTTCAGTGTTTTGGTCCCTTTCAATTATTTTTTAAAATATATATCATTAAATTTTACAGGAGTATTACAGAATTCCTAATTGCAGAATTTGAACTTGAGCTACGCAGTCTTACTTTTCGTCTTCAGTCTATGTGTCATTGACCTTTTTAAGTCTGATTACCTGTATGAACTCTCTTCAGAATCTTTCCCTGGTTAACACAGTATAGAGAAGTGCTGGAAACCAGTTCTTTTTCTGTGACACAATTCTTCCAACGGAGTTGAAATGCTTTGCAAACAATTTCACGTATATCAGCCAATTCATATACAAAGCAATGTCATGTGAATCCTTTCCTTTTTATATATCATCTTTCAGTGATGATCAGGAATTCATGCTGGTACAGAGACTCTGGTTTGGGAGGAGGAAACAGGGGCTTGCGAGGGAAGGGCGAGAGCAGAAGCTGCTCACCTGCTGTTAGAACTGACCTTAGCTGGTGGTCCCAACATCTTCACCCTTTATGCATCTGCATCCTTTATGCATGAAATAGCAATATGCCTTTCCCTTTCGTGTAATCCTTATTTAGTTAATACCCAGTAGGATTTGCAAGCCCTTCACATCTCTGTGGATTTATTTTATTTCAGAGTGCAAGTGACTTTATGGCCCAATTACCATCATTGTGACTTATTGCATTATTGTGGGAGGGAGAGAGGAGCAAGAAACGCCTGATCATGTGTATCGCCATCAACGGAATGAGTGCCACGCACTCCTGGACAAGGCAGAAGGATGGATGAAACCTTTCTGATCTATTGTTTATCAGAACACTGAAGCCTGGGTGATTGTGCCGTATTTTAACAGACGAGTGTGTCAAATGTATGGGTGGAGATGTTGCAATGGTGGTGTTAGAGTAATTAATATTTGGAAGGTAATGAATATTTTGAGTTTAAAGATGTCAAAGGTCAAAGACGGGAGGAATGACTAAGATCGGATGTTGACCCCCTCAAATTACAGGGGTATTGAAGCGAGATTGAGTCACCACCTGACCCCAGGAATGAAGCTCAAGGCACAGCAGGCTGTGGAGCACGGAAGCAGCAGCAGCCACAGCAGCCGCGGGAATCGTGACCCCCGGGCCCGGCGGCGCCTACCTGGAATTTCAGCAGCGCCTGGTTCAGAACCACCGGGGCGGACAGCTCCCCGCCACCGCGGGCGCCTACTATGGAAGGGGACCAAGAGCGGCGGGCTTCACTCTCCGTGAGCCGGCTCGGGTGGCGGGAAGACCGGCTGCGTTCCCCCCAACCCCCGACACCCACTCGGTTCCTCCCTTCCCCCTGCGGGGCAGCGCGGGGCCACACGTCCCGAAGGCGAGGAAGCCACCGGCCGCCCTCCCCCTTGCCGCCGCCGCCGCCTCTGTTCTCCTGGCCCCGCTGGGCAAGGGGTGTGGGGCGTGCCCCCCGCGGGCCCCGCCCCGGCCTGCTCCCCATTGGCCGGCGGGCCGGAGGGGCGAGGAGGCGGGGTCCGTCTCTGGCAGCTCCCGCCCGGGAAGGTCCGCCAGGGAGCGCGGGGTGCCGCGGGAGGGCGCACGGGGACGCAGCGGGCGCCGAGGGGACGCAGCGGGCGCCGAGGGGACGCAGCGGGCGCCGAGGAGACGCAGCAGTGGCGGTAGCGGCGACAGGAGCGGCGGCGGTAGCGGCGGCGCCTGGACCTGGCGCAGCCCCTGCCTCCCGCCCGCGCTCTCTGCGTACCGCCGTGGCCTGCAGCCTGAGGCGCCCGAGCTCCGAGGGCGCTTCTTCGGGCGCTGAGCCCCAGACGGCCAAGACTTCCGGCCGGCCGGGCGCGGGGCGGCGGGCGCTGTGCTGCGGGCTGCGCTGGTTGGGGGCGGCGGGCGGCGGCGCGGGCCCGGCCCGGCGCTTGCGGCTGGGAGGCGCTGTGGGGGATGGGCGCGCGGGCGACGGCCGGGGCCATGGCCTAGGTCGGCGGGAGCGCGCGGAGGAGGGCGCCGGCGCTGCTCCAGGCGGCCTGCGCGCTCTACGAGAGCCTGCACATCTGGGACGACGTGTTCGGCGAGTCAGGCCTGGACAGCGGCGGGAACCCCTTCTACAGCACATCCGCCGCCTCGCGCTCCTCCTCGGCCGCCTCCTCGGACGACGAACACGAGCGCCCCGGCCCCCCGCTGCCTCCCGACGCCCCCGAAGCGCAGGAGTCCGACGAGGACGAGGCCAGCGCGGGTTGGAGTGCCACGCTGCGGGACCGCCCGCCCCCGCGCTTCGTGGACACTGGCGGTAAGGCGCGGCCCGCGGTGGCGGGGGCGGCCTGGGGAGGCGTGAGCTCGGGGCTGGGAGAACTCCAGACGCTCCGCGGGCCGGCTGCTCGAGGGCGACTTTTCGCGTCAGCACACAGATGGGGCCCCGGCAGCGGGGATTTGCGAGAATCAATCTGGTTTCGTGGTGGTGGTTGGTGGGGGCCGCTCCGACTTCCCCGCGGATGGAGAGGATGAGGCGGAGGCCCAGGTGGCACCCTGCCGCTGGCAAGGACCCAAGGGGCGGGGCTTCCCTCCCTTGCTGGGAGTGTCCAACCCAGTCACACCTGTGGGGTTGCTCGTTAGGGGTGCATTTGAGTTAGGTTCCTAAGGCCCGATGTGTGTATGTGTGTGTGTGTGTGTGTGTGTGTGTGTGTGTGTGTGTGTTGCGGGTGGGGGGTGCGTAAATCGTTTTGTGTGGATGGCCCCAGAGCAGCGTTACCCAAGTGCCAGGGGTGGGGCAGCCAGCCTTTGGAGGGAGGCCTAGTGTGAGCCGGGACGTCTTCACTGGCTCGTGTTTTCTCCAGTGAATCTGACCAACTTTGTGCATGCCTTTCAGGATCACTTGCTCAGAGCAGAGAAGAGTGAGAGGACCAGTTAGCAGCGTTAAGCTGTCTGCTCTCGCTCCAGAACGCACTTGTGTGTTCTTTTTACCGACATGGTAATGGTCAAGCCCCTGATATCTGGGGGTTGCAGGCCTGCTGGCGGTTGTGGCTGCTTGAAATCCTCCTTTACTGCCTTCTTTTTGGGAAGGTAATTCTGACACGTCTCTGCTTAGCCTGCAGAAGCTCTGCGGCCTCTGCCCTCTGGGAGAGGTGGAGACCAGCCAGCAGTCCCACCTGTCCCCTGATGCTTTCTGTTCCTTGCTCGACAGCCTACTGTGGCAGGCCCTTGTTTCTGCACACCATTTTCTTGTGTTGAAGAGTGTGCAACCAGTGTTGTGGAGGACCAGGGAGTGGCCATACTGGACCCAATGCTGCTCTCCCTGTGGCTCTCCATGATTGTTGTTCAACCATAGGAGGGCAGGCCAAAGGGAACCCTGGCTGGTGCCTGGGCTTGGATCTGGACCTTGTGCCACAGCCTGCTGGTAGGCTGATTGGGTTGGCTGGATTCTCTCAGCAGGGAGTGGTCTGCAGACCTCCCACGGACAGGCTGCAGTGTGGACACCCTGAGCTACAGCTGGGCTCTAGGGTCTGAGTCAACTGTGCTGTGTTTTGGAATGGGTGAATTTAACATATTCTCATTTAGGCTTCAGTTCAGAGTTTGGGAATTTTGAAAGTCACATCACCCTGCATAATCCTTTTAAACCCCATACATTTCCCAGAATGTCATAAGGGTTTCCAGCCCCAGATGGCTGTTTTCCATTCAATTAGCTCTTTAAGAATTGTACGTACCCAGAGCTCTGGTTTGGCAGACTTGATGCTGTGAGTGCTGTGATCCAGTTTTTGATCTTGGACCATGAGAGACATGTTCTCTTGTTTCCCTCCCTCTCTGGGGAAAATAGGGGAATCGTGTTAGCTTAAGCCTGGTTATGACTAAGAGCCATGAGTGTTGGTCTGAGAAGGATGAGCGCACCTAAATACATTTTCAAGCAATATTATGTTTCTCAGTAACCTATACTTGGGAGAAATTCTGCATCAGAGCAATTTAGTCTAGCCACTGTGGCACTTAAATGGTCATGAAGTTCAGGATCATTTGTCATTTAGCATCAGGTTCAAATTCTGCTTCCTTTGGATGTGCACTGAGCTCACATCTGGACCCGAGAATCACAGGCAGGCAGGTGCTTTAACCAAAGACATTTAGTGGTTATTGGATGGTATTTATACCCAATTTTGTTTTCCGGTTTTTTGTGGAAGCTTGCTTTTAAAATCCAGCCCTAATGAAGAATTTCCTTTTCTTCTTGAAACAGTCTTTCCCTGTGGGAAATTCGGGGTGGTGGCGGAAGGGTGAGGTGGATGGTTTATTAAGCATGAGTTCAGATGGCCTGGAACAATGGGATATGATTTATGGGGCCTGGAAATAGATGCCAGGCAGAGAAAACCCTTGTGCCCCGCGGTGGGGGAGGGGGGGAGATGGACGGGTTTGGTAAGAGTGAGAGCTGCACCCTGGCCAGTCTGAGAGCAGAGAGGCTCAGGCTCTGAGGTTTATTAAAGTGTCAAATATAACCCCACTTTAGGAAGGCAGCTTGGGCCTGTCTTCCATCTTTGTTCCCTGGTTCACTGACAGATGTGAGCAGGCCGGTGGGGTAGGAAAGGGTGGAAAACAGGACGGTGGCATTTGATCAACCCTCGAATAGGAAAATCCGTAGCAGAAATGGCTGTTGCTGCTAGAAGCAGAGGAGGAAAGCAAAGGACTTAGGGAACAGGTTTCATGCCTGCCTTCTGCTTCAAAATCGTGTGTGTGTGTGTGTGTGTGTGTGTGTAGATAAGTGAATGTGTATGTGTGCATAGGTGTCTTACACATAAATATGTATTGCTTGTGCTGGCTTGGGCTGGTTGGGGATTTTGGTTTTGGTTTTAAATTAGAGATCACAGGTGCTGTCTAGGAGTCCCGCTGATGCCCTAGAGTCCCTGCGCCGGAGAGAGCACTGGGCACCCCTGAGCTTGGATCTGCATCTGGAGTGCAGTAGGGAGGCACCTGGTGCCCAGCCGAGGGGAGGAGGGCAGGGAGGCAGAGGTGTTTCTGTGGTTCAGGTTGAGACTAGTCAGCGAGCAGCTCTTCTAGTCTTCCAGTCTTCCCAGATTCTTCCTTCTGTTCTGTCCACGCATTTAGCTTCATGGATCAGGCGCTCCAGAAGTGCAGCCAGCAGATAGGAGTGGAGGTAGCCTCTCCCTCTCCCCTTTCCCTCTACTCCCTGGCTTCTGGTTGTGCCTGGAGATATGGGCCCCCTTGAGGTGATTTAAATACAAAGACCATGCTTGCCCTGCTGCCTCTTAAACCCTGTCTGAAGGGAGGGTCAGCTTGGAAGCTGGAGATGCGTGCTGGGACCCCAGGGTCCAGAACCTTCTCCTGATCAGACTTACAGCTCTCCCTCTAAAATAACCCCTTCAAGCTGTCAGCCTCACCTGCCCACTGTGTAAATAAGTGACACAGCAGGCGGGCTCACTCCTTGGAAGCAGCACGAAATTCAGGACGCTCTGGTTTCCAGGCTTCTGCCCTTCTCATTTCCCATTCCGAGCAGTCTTGTGACTTGTTCCCTCTGAGGAGGCAAAGGAACAGGCAGATTCCCAGATGCTCAGGGGCCCCTCTGTGTTTGGCTTTGTCGGTGGTTCCTTTGCCATGGCTGGCTGCATTCTGAGCTGTTTGCTTTTTCTCTTAGAGGCTGGACATCCTAAGAGTTTTTTTTTTTTTTTTTTCTGTGTACCATGTCAGCAACCCTCGGTAATCATTCAGCAGGGAGGTGTGACCTTGAGAAGCTGAAGACCACCGTAGGGCTTTGGAAATTAACATGGTTAAATGTTTTATCTTAGGGTTTGTTGTTGGTTTACTCGGCTTAAAGTCTTTTTTGACTGAGAAGTAAGAGGAGAAACATCTTAAAGCTAGAGTTAAATGTATACGCTCGTAATGGGTTTGTGAGCTGAGGTACCTGGGCCCTCGGCATTGGTGTCCACGGTGAGCCCCTGCTCCCAGCTTTGGCATTCGGTGGCTCCGGGAGGAGCTGGGCGTCTGGGCGAGCGACAGGGTACGCCTTATGCAGTGCTCCCTAATAGTCAGCCACGTGCCCCTACCACACAGAATTAAGAGAAGGGAGCTTCCTGGAGGGAGGTGGTGTTCAGGCTGTGGGCATGACGGTGACCACAACCAGTGGGCCCCGGTCATAGTGTTCCATTTCATAATCACGCCAAACCTTTGCGAGTACTCCGAGAGAGCCGCGATCACCTCCACTTCACAGAGAAACATGGTTTCGTCTGAGGCGATGAGATTACCTGGGGAAGTGGTAGCCTTCTCTCGAGGGAGACTTGATTAATCAGGGAAGGTCGTGCCTTTTTAGTTTTTTTTTTCTTTACAGCATCTGAAAACTTTTGCTGTCAGAAATACTTTCGTATTTTTACAGGGAATTGCTTGTAACTTTTTCTCAGGGCGTACGCAGTTCAGTGAGGTCTAATGCATGTATGGATTTGGATTTGTGTAACCAATCTGCACAGTCGGATAAGAGACAGGAAATCTGGAATGTTATCTCCTTATTTAATCTGTCTCAGCCACTGTGATGAGCGTGGATAGAGCGCTTCTGCAGGCAGCAGGGCTCTGAATCCATGGGGAATCTGGGGGTTGTGTGGGGTCTGGTACTCAGTTTTATTTTATTTATTTTATTTTTTAAAAGATTTTATTTATTTTATTTGACAGATAGAGATCACAGGTAGGCAGAGAGGCAGGCAGAGAGAGGGACGAGGAAGCAGACTCCCTGCTGAGCAGAGAGCCCAATGCGGGGCTCGATCCCAGGACCCTGAGATCATGACCTGAGCTGAAGGCAGAGGCTTTAACCCACTGAACCACCCAGGCGCCCCTGGTACTCAGTTTTAGAGTTGAAAACTCACCTTTATTTTTAAGAAGTGTGATTGTGTATTTTTTCTTATTAATAAGTAATATATGTACATTTTAGGGAATAAAATGATAAAATTTTAAGAAATCCCATAACCCCTCATGACCTTAGCTAATCATAGTTAATCATATTGAGTATATTCTTCATATATCTTAGGTTTCAGCTTGTTGGGTGACCTGCTCTTTAATTGTAATTAATATATTGTAGTCATTTTCCATTTACATTTTTAAATGTCGATTTTAATGAGTCCGCGGTATCACACAGTTTCCTCTGGGTCGGTGTTGTTACTGCCTCCCTCTTGTATTTGTTCTGCTGTGATAAAAATTCTTGAAACCTAAGTCTGTGTGCACATCTGTAGCACAATCCTTAGCAGAAAATGACCGAAGCAGAATTGAATCAAGGACCCACTGTAAGGTTTTTGGTGTCTGTGGTGAAATAGGTCTCCATAAACATATCTACAATGCTCCTGCTGGCTGTGCACCGAAATCCTTAGAATGTCATGCTCGGAGGACCTGCTCCAGTGTGTGATTCCTGCCCGCTGGGGCTCTTAGAGGACTGTTGCCTTTGGTAAAGCTTGCTGAGGTGTAATACACACACACAGCACGTGAGTCCTAGCATGCGGCACGCTGTGTGTAACTACTACCCAGATGAGGATCAGGAACGTTCTGAGCACACCAGAGGTTCCCTCCTGCTCCTTCCCAGTCAGTCACTCCCTGCCCCCTGCTTCTCTTCCATCACCAGCGATCAAGTTTGCCTGTTACCTTGCTCTGGTGGTTCCGTTCCTCAGGACATCTATGGATTCCTTCTTGTTGTCGCGTATGTGGCATCTTAAATTTCGTTATCGTCTGTTGTCTTCCATCACGTAGGTACTGTAGTCGGTTATCCGTTCTCCTGTTAATGGTCTTTTACATGGCATCCAGTTTGGGGCTTCTGAGGATAAGCTGCTTCAGACATTCTTGTGGTTTTGATGGACAGATACATTTCCCTTGAGCATGTAAACCTAGGAAAAGGTTTGCCAGGTCCTAGATTAGATGCGGGTCTCCCCTGTCAACCTCGTGGATTGGGTGATGTTTTGCTGAGGCCTGTCTTGTGCATGGCCAGATGTTGGCCACCTCCATTTGGCCTCTCCCCACCAAATGCCCAGTGGCGCCCTTTCCTCCAATTACATCAACCAAATGTTTCTCCAGGCATTGCCATATGTCCCCTGGGGAGCCAAATCACCTGCAGCTGAGAACAACTGCTTAATTTTTTTAAAATTTATTTAAAATTTATTTTTTGAAAAGATTTTATTTATTTATTTGAGAGGGAGGGGAGAAGCAGAGGGAGAGGGAGAAGCCAACTCCCTGTTGAGTAGGGATCCCGGTGCAGGCCTGGATCCCAGGACCTTAGGATCATGACCTGAGCCAAAGGCAGATGCTTCACCGACTGAACCCCCTGGTGCTCTGAGAACCCCTGCTTCACTGCATGCTGCCACACTGTGTTCCAGTTCATCCAGCCGCCAGCGATGTGCGGGACATGCCATGTGTTAATTCAGCAATATATTGAACCCTGCTGGGATAAAATGATGAGTGAGACCTGTCTCCTGGAGTCCAGCAGGAGAGACAAAGTAAAGACAAGGAGAAAGAGCCTCTGGGAAGCAGTGGGATCAACGTTAACAGGTATTTATATGGAATTCTGGGGAGGGCCACCTGGTCCAGCGGGGTTAGGGAGGAGGTGGCCCCTGTGATGGAGGTGGCCCCCTGAGCTGCTTCTGGAAGCAGAGATAATGATTACTCAGGTGAAGAGGAAGGAACAGGGCATCTCCAACTTGGTCAAAGGCCAGGAGGAGAGAGAAGGTATTCCACTCTGCCCGGGGGCGGACCCACCCTTTTCCTACCCTGAGCATCCCGACCTGAGGCCTTATTTATGAAAATGTCCTGAAACGCGACATGATGTCCTTGTTACCACAGCACAAGTAACTGTAGCTGGGATCCAAGGTCCCATGTTCAGGTGCAGATACAGATGTTTCCGGCGTTTTCTGGCGCCCACAGGGAGGGGAATGTGGTCGGCTCGGTGAGATCTATGAACTTAGGATGGAATCTCTGGAGAAGCCCTGAGCTCTGCCCTCGAAAGAAGGAAGAGGGAAAGGGAAAAACTCAACTTCTGTTGGCGGAAAGAGGCACGGTGTTGTCTCGGGGTGGGAGGGATGTCGTACTGAAAGGATAACAGGCTCTGAAAACACCCTGTAATGTGATGATGATGTTCCGCCCCGACTGGCACGTGGTGCAGAGAGCCCCTCTCCCCTTTTTGAGTTTCAGAAAAAACTTATTTCAAAAGTAGGAACCCCGGGCAATAGTTAGCTGTGTGTCTAATAAGCCACTTTACTAAAAAGTTTAGAACTGCAAATCTTGACACTCTCACTGCGACAGACTCACTCCTTGGCCAGGATATTGGAAACTTCATCTGCTTCCATTTCCAGCTTCTAGGCTCGTGGACACCCCCACCCCATCCCCATTTCTTCTGTGGAAGAGGAGTGATCTTTTACAAATATAGGCTAATCTGATGATACCCCGCTTAAACCTTCATGTAGCTTCCGGCTGAAACCAAAGGGAATTCCAGAGTCCTTCGCAAGGCCTCCAATGCCGACAGCTGCTCCGCAGCCTTCCTTTCCAGTGTCCCCTTAGTCCCCTGTCCTGCTGTCTGCACATAATCTATTCATTTCCACCTTCATGCCTATGGGGCCCATACCTGGAATGTTCTTCATGGCAGGCTCTGCTTGTTAGTTTGGTCTTGATTCAGATGTCACTGCCTTACCCCATCCCTCTTTGCTGCCACATTTGCTAATATGTTTCCCTTGTGGGATGAGATGCTGGATGTCTTGGTCACAGTTAGGACACGGTGAGTCCTCTGTGTTTGTTGAATAAAGGAACTAACAGAAGACCAGATGAACACACAGCTAGGTTGTTAAAAATGAGGATGGAATCAGCACCAATGGAGAAATGTCTAAACGTTTTCTACATCCCAAATAGCAGAAGAGAGGTTGGACCACTCTTGAGGGAACGGATTCCCTACTAGGAAGGCAGCGAAGCAAGTCTGGAATGTGTTTTACAGGTTTTCTGTCCTGCATAGAAAACTGAACTTGGCCTCGGAGGAACTCTACAATCTTGGGCTTGTGCGGCCTGCCCACTTCCTAAGAGCTAGAGACCCCCAGACAGGAGCCTATTAGAAATCTGAAGGGAAGCCAGCCTCTTGTACCCTTTTATCTGTTTAACAAGTGCTTGTGTGTCCTGTAGTATGTGCATATAGTGTTCTAAGAACTTCGGGTTTTTTTAAGATTTTATTTATATATTTGAGAGAGAGAGAGAGGGCAGGAAGTGAAGAGGGAGGGAGAGGGACATGCAGACTCCTCGCTGAGCAAGGAGCCTGACACGGCCCTATCCCAGGACCCTGAGATCGTGACCTGAGCTGAAGTCAGATGCTTACCCACTGAGCCACCCAGGTGCCTCTAAACACTTTGTAACGTGTGTGCTCCTCAAAACAATCTTGTGAGGTATTATTATCCTCATTTTTAGTATAAGGAAACTGAGTCACCGATTGGTCAAGTGATCTCGGGTGAAAGAGTTCCTTTGACTAGGGCTCGAGGAAACCCCATCCTTACGGCGTGAATGTGGAACACAATATATCTGGTCAGATCTGCTACTTAATGGTATTTCCCTTGTGAGGGGCCCTTGAAGGCCAGTGTCATTCTCCAGATCTGTCTGACCTGCTGCCTCTCTTCCTAGTGGCGGCACCTCATTACTCAGCACCCTTTGTAGTGAGACGGGGCCGCTGCCTGGATTCAGCGCGGTGGAAAATGAGCCCAAGGGTGGGCTCCACTCTCAGGCCTGGCCGCGGGGAGGCCCCTGGGAGCAACACGTCAGGGATGTTGGGGGCCGGCAGGCAAAACGACCTTGTATCAAAATCACCATTTGGAGAAAAGCTGCTCCCGCATCAGCCACAGCTCTTGGGGATTAAAGGCTTGTCGGCCAGAAATGAACTTCTTCCCCAGTTGGTTCTTGGTACGTTTGGTGGGGGGTGTTAGATGAGCCGTGTTTGCAGACACAGACGCTGAAGAAAAGCGGATTCCTCGGGGGAAGTGGATTCAGAGCAGTAGGGCCCACGCGGCATTGCTGCGTGGGGACTCCTGAGGGGCTACGAGGGAAGACAGCCCAGAGGATAAAAATCGATTCCCTGTCTCCTTGCTGCGACATTCCCACGGTGATTTTGGGAGCGGCCAGGGAAGGGTGCCGGGAAGCCACGAGCATCCTGCGCTCTGGAGATGGGTGCTGAACCGCACGTCGGTGGTTTGAGGCTGTAGACGGTTTGGAAGGGGCTAGGGGGTCAGTTTATGGCTGGAGAGGACCTGGGGCAGGAGGCCTGGGCTGTGCGTGGGCTCCCCCTGTGACTTTGCACCAAGGGGCTCCTTCCCAGGGTTCTGAGGGTCAGGAAAGATGTGCGGGGAAGCCCAGAGCTGCTGGCTCATTCTGGGGAGCTTGTGGCCAAAGTGCATATGATGGCTTTTGTGCTACTTAGGAGATTTTCAGACGTTTGCAGCAACCAGGAACCTTAAAGAGGGCAAACCCAGGGTACCAATATGAGGCAGGGGAAAGCAGGCGCTGTCTTTGAAGTTGGGAGTGGGAGGGCCCCAGAGCCCCCCACCCCACCCCAGGATGCTTCCACACCCCATCCCGCTCAGTTCCTCATACTCTAATGTGAAGGACCTTTGGCTGGGACCTGGGTCAGGAGGGGAGAGAGGCCTCTGAGAGGTACCCAGTCCTTTTCTGAGATGGTGAAGAGGACACTGATAAGTCAATGAGATTCTGGTGTTTCAAAGCCACCCAAAAGTGTCTATGGCAAAGTGATTAAAAATTTAATTATTTTGGGGCTTCCAGGGTTCCTCAGTTGGTTAAGCATCTGCCTTCGGTTCAGGTCATGGTCTCAGGGTCCTGGGATCGAGCCCCAAATCGGGCTTCCTGCTCAGTGGGAGAGTCTGCTTGTCCCTCTGCTTATGTGCTCTGTCTCAACAAATCACAATTTTTTTTTTTAATTTTAAAGATTTTTATTTTATTATTTTGGATGGAACTGGAATGGGAGGACACCTGTTTCCTTCTTTAGGAAACTGTTACAAAAAGAAGATCATGGATTGGGAGAGAGGATGATTTTCTAGGAAGAAAAAAGGTAAATAAGTGTAATTGTCTAAAAGTGGTGACAGTCTTGCTTGTAGATGTTCCTCCTGCATTTTGGGAAGTTGGAGAATCCGTAATACTTTCACTTAAAGTTTTCCTGAGAATCCCCAGCTGACTTTGGGGGTGGGGGGCATTGTCCTTTGTGAAGATTTTGAGCTTCTGTGAGTGAGCAGACCTCCACTCCAGAGTGACATAAAAAGCAATCTGCACCTCCTTCCTGATTTGTCTGTAATGAAACTTGCTTTCCTCAGGTCCCAGCATTCGAGGCAGATAAATATGTTCCCTTTCATTGGCTCTTACTCATACTTCAGCAAGATTTCCCATGTGCTTTCCTTGGCTGGCTGGGAAACTGGACCACAATTTATGGCATCTTAGGGGACAGGCGCGTAGAATTCCAGTGGGATCCCAGAACAGAACCTAATTGGAGATTAGAGACCTTTGCGGTGTGAAGCTTTTCTTTGAGATCGAAAGAGGTGCATGTTATGCAAATATTAGCAAGTGTAAGTTCACACTGTCTATTGAAAATTTATAGACTCATTATGGTCAAGAAGGCAGGAAGATAAGTAGATTTTGGGAAAGATGCAGGTAAATTCAGGGAGGTGGCAAATTACCCCAGGGAAAGTAGAATGGCTAAAGATTATGGCCCACACTTTTTTTTTTTTTAAAGATTTTATTTATTTGCCAGAGATAGAGAGAGAGAGTACACACAAGCAGGCAGAGAGGCAGGCAGAGGCAACGAGAGAAGCAGGTTCCCCGCCGAGCAAGGAGCCCGATGTGGAACTCGATCCCAGGAACTTGGAATCATGACCCAAGCCGAAGGCAGCGGCTTAACCAACTGAGCCACCCAGGCGTCCCTGGCCGAAACTTTTTTTTTTTTTAAGATTTTATTTATTTATTTGACAGAGAAAAATCACAAGTAGATGGAGAGGCAGTCAGAGAGAGAGAGAGAGAGAGGGAAGCAGGCTCCCTGCCGAGCAGAGAGCCCGATGCGGGACTCGATCCCAGGACCCTGAGATCATGACCTGAGCCGAAGGCAGTGGCTTAACCCACTGAGCCACCCAGGCGCCCCCTGGCCCAAACGTTTTAAAAAGATTTTATTCACTTATTTGACACACAGAGAGCCAGAAAGCACAAGTTGGGGGAATGGCAGAGGGAGAAGGAGAAGCAGGCTCCCCGCTGAGCAGGGAGGCAAATGTGTGGGACTCGATCCCAGGACCCTGGGATCATGACCTGAGCTGAAGGCAGACACTTAACCAACTGAGCCACCCAGGCGCCCCCTGGCTCCAACTTCCAAAGATGGTGTATGAGATACCTTTGGTGGGAAGGAATGAAGATCAGCAACTGTCCTTGATTCTGCTTCTCAGGAAGGCATTGTGATGTGGTGCCCAGGACTTTGGAGACAGACACACGCTTGGTGCCCTCCAGCTCTGCCACTAAAGCAACACCTTCCAGAGGGCAGCTGAAGGCACCGGGTGGCATCACACAGGGTCAGACCCGGGAGGCACTCAGCCATGTACCCCTTCCACCATCCTGCTGGGGTTAAAAAAATTACCTATAGATATATATAAAAAAAGAACCAGAATAGTGGTAATGAATGAAAGATAAAAGTTTTCCTATGTAGTAGTGGTAGTTCTCTTGTAGTACTTTCTCTCTCTCTCTCTTTTTTTTTTTTCTTTCTTGGTTTGTTTTCTGGGGAAGGGGCCTGCCATGTGGGTTTTCAGTCAATGATGTTCCCTGACTTAAGTCCTCCCGCCCCCCTCAAGGGGGTGGGCTCTGAGGAAACTTTTTTTTTTTTCAGGCTTTTGTTCTCTGGCGGTTTCTTGTTTGTTCACTTTTTTTTCTCACTTTGACCACTTTTGATGGTTTTTGTAGTTTTAGAGGAAAACAAACCGCACCCTGATCTCCCTCTCAGAGAGAAGCCTCAGTCTGGCTGCAGAGCCCAAATAAGTTCCCCCTTGGCCGCTGGCAGAGCAGGTTCCAAGTCGCTGTCCCTGGGGATGGAGGATCTTTTGCTTGTACCCAAAAGCACGGCAGCAGCAGCTTTGGGCACCTCTAGACTGCTAGAGAGGTTCCAAGCAGCAATCGCACACTGAGATTTTCCCGCTGGCCCGGGCTGGGAGTGCCTGGTCTTTCTGGGTCTAAGAGCGCCCACCTTACATGCACCAATTTCAGGGAAGACAGAGGTTCACACGCGGGTCTCAGGCTCTGAGAACGGGGTACAGGTCCGAGAGCACCAGGCTGGGCCTTCGCGCACCTCTCTGGGGCAGGAGTTTGGTGCAGGCTCTGAAACAAGGGTGTGTATCAAAGGGCACCGGCGGGGCCTTTATACCTCTCTCAGGGGAGTATCTCAGGCTCTATAGCAGGACTCTCGCATTCTGCCGCCTGGTGTGGCTCCCATCCCCTCACAGGAAAAGGACCCCATGCATTCTCCAGTGCACTGGCAGCTTAGGGACCAAGAGCTGGTTTCTCTGCCGCACTCTCTCTGCCTCAGCGCCAAGGGAGGCTGTCCTGGGACCTGGGACTTAAGCCCCTGTCCCTAGCTGCCCCGATTCCCACAATTTCCCCCGAGATCCTTTGCTCTTTTGGAGTGCTTTCAACCAGTCTCCAAGTTAATGCTGGTCCCCAGACGCAGGGCACTCTCGCTCGTATTGGGGTATTACTTTCCAACTGGTTGCCTCTGGTAGCTCCCTCCCCCTTTTGTTTATCTTCTGATATCAGTTCACAGTTCCCACTCCGCTTTACCTGCCCACTGGCTTCTTCTTCCCCTGTAGAGATCCAGACGTGTATAATTCTGATCTCAGGCTGATTTCATGGGTGATTGGAGTTCATGGGTGATTGGTAGGTAATCAGCTCATTTTGGGGTACAAGTTGAAAAGACGCCTCCTCCTACTTCCGTGCCATTTTGTCCCCCCTCTTAACTTTTTTTTTTATTTTATTTGACAGCACAAGTAGAGGGAGAGGATGAAAGAGAAGCAGGATCTGCACTGAGCAGGGAGCCAGATGCAGGGCTGGATCCCAGGACCCTGGACAGATGCTGCACTGAGGGAGCCACCCAGACACCCTTTTAGACCTAGGATGTAGGTAGGAGAAGCAAGCCAGGGGTTCCTTGGCCCAACACTAATGACCATGGCTCAGATAAATCCATCTTCCACTGCAGGCTTCCAGATACTCTGCGAAGGAGACATTCCCCTTCCTGTCCCTGAATGCTCTGCCAGTTCAAGGCAGATCCATGTTTCTGAGGGTTCCTCTTTGGTCATTCTGTCAGGGACAGCCAAG
The DNA here is from genome assembly GCF_030435805.1 of Mustela lutreola. Lineage (NCBI taxonomy): Eukaryota > Metazoa > Chordata > Mammalia > Carnivora > Mustelidae > Mustela > Mustela lutreola. Next base: position 1,640,779 of record NC_081307.1, read on the forward strand.
AGGGCTCCAAGCCTGTGTGGACCCCAGGCCTGGGGATCCCAGCCCTGAACTCTTTCCTCTGCCCTTGATGACTCCAGAATAGATCAATTCAGCAACTGTCAATCCATGCCAGGCCAGGGAACAAACACAGCAGTACACAAGATCAACTCGCCTTGGTCCCAGGAGCCTGGATTCCCCAAGGAGGGCTTCACCTGGTCTCTGAAGGGGATTCCAGGGGTTCCAAGATGGCCATGGGTGGAGCCCACCAGGTAGAGAGGCCCCTGGAGAGTGTCCACTGGCACTGAGCAGACGGAAGATCCCCTCAGGCCTTCCCTCTCGGCTCCACTGTGCCCTGGGGAGAGAAAAGGGCCAGCCACACCGCACCGGGGCCGCAGCTCGGCCGCCCAGGAGCGGCAGCGGGCCTAGCCTGGAGCTCAAGCAGCAGCAGGGAGGCCAGGATTGGGCGGGGGACTGGGGTCCTGGAGTCAGCAGAAGAGCAGCGGGAACCGGCAGGGGGCGCAGCCAGGCCCCTCACCGGACAGGACAGACAGGAGGCTGGGCGATGGCGGGCGGGTCTGCAGAGGCCTGCACCGCTGTTTGCCGCCCCCCACCCACCGCATCGCGCCCGCACCTGCCTGCCCCCGGCCCACCGCCTTCTGAGGTCCCAGCGAACTCACTGTGCAATTAGCGCCTCCCGGGGAGGCAGGGGTTCTGGGCTGGCAGGGCAGGGCGCGGGGGAGTGCATTGGTGCCCCGCTGACTCAGGTACTGAGGGGCTGGGGAGGGGTAGGGGCGCTAGGCAGAGAGGGAGACTGGGGCCCTCCTGCCCGCTGCCACCTGCTGCTTCGTCTGTGGGAGCGGGAGGGGGGCCTGGCGGACAGGTTCCTGGCGGACTGGTGCTCCTACGCCCCACAGCCCTTGCCCCACAGCCCTCGCTCCACTTCTCGGTATCCAGGGAACCCGTGGGGCCCTACTGACATCAAGGGGCCCAGCACTACTGGGCTCGTCTGACCCCCGGAGAGACGCCTGTGCTGACAGGCTTCTTTTCCAGAACTTGATGGAAAATTTTGTCCCTCAGAATCGCTGGGCTCCCCAACCCGAGAGGAGCTGGCTCTGCCCGCACAGCCTGGGCCCCACTGGGCCCCCTCCACCTCAACTGCTTTTTACCCAGGAGCCCCAGGATACCATTCCTTTCCGGCCCATGGACCCCTTCCCCCCACCCCCACCCCCACACCTCTACTTTGGGCCTGCGACCACCCTGGGATCACTTCCATCTCCGGCCCCCTACCCCACAGGTCCTTGTCCACCTCCAGGCCTGACCCCTGGCCCCTCTCACCTCAGGAGTCACTGAAACCCTTCCACTTGGGGGCCACTGGAATCTGCGATCCCAGACTCCCGGGACTCCCCTCCACCTTGGAGCTCCCTACCCTGTTTCCTCTAGGAACTGCTGTGCCTAGAGCACCGAAACCCCACATTCTCAAGCCAGCTGTCTTCGGGCCAGGGACTCAGGTATCCTCAGGGACCCTCCTTTCCGGGGCACATACTCCTCTCTGTGCAGGAGAGACCAGAGAGAGCAGGCTTGGGGATCCTTCACTCCAGCTGGATGGAGGGGCAGAAGCTGGGGTGTGTGTGAGGGGGTGCTCACAGGTGGCCTCCCTGGGTAAGGAGCTTCCAGGAGGAAACTTCAGGGCGAGGCCATGATGTGGAAGCCTCAGGAAGCACTGGCTGCACAGACTCCAGGCTCCTGGCTTGGGCAGTGGGCATTTAGTGGCCAGAGCCCTACAGGGCCAACCCCGTCCAAACCCACCCCACCCTGGCCGGCTTTTTTGTCTTGAATTTGCACAGCAACCTTTTCTCCAGTATGAAATTGAAAGCTTTGCTTTGGAAAGTTTTGTGTCCAGGAGGCTCCTGGGCATCCACTTACTTTATTTCCGGAGGCTAGTTGAGGAGGGTGGAGTCTTTGGGACCTTAACAGCAGGTCTCCTGATCCTTCCTGACTTCCTTTTTTTTTTTTTTTTTTTTTTTTAGATTTATTTATTTGAGAGAGAGAGAGAGATAAAGAGCACACCACAGAACACATGCAGGCACAGGTGAATGGGCCAGGTGAATGGACCTGTGCCAAAACAAAGAGTCAGATGCTCAACCAGCTGCAACCACCACCCCCCGTCCACCTTTTACAGATGGGTTACATCTACACACTGTTAGGTGCTTTGCCTGGACCCGGCTAGTCTTACAGCACTCCTAGGACACTGTCTCTTGCCCAGTGTCTCTGGTCAGTACCAACCCATGCCTCAAGTGTGGGAATGACTTCTTCCTGACTCCTTTTAAGATTTTTTATTTTATTTTATTTATTTGACAGAGAGAGATCACAAGTAGGCAGAGAGGCAGGCGGAGAGAGAGAGAGGAGGAAGCAGGCTCCCTGCTGAGCAGAGAGCCCAATGCGGGACTCGATCCCAGGACCCTGAGATCATGACCTTAGCCGAAGGCAGCGGCTTAACCCACTGAGCCACCCAGGCACCCTTCCTGACTCCTTCTTAACTCCCTGTCCAGCCTGGGTTGCCCACCCCCCTCCAGGCTGTCCTAGTTGTATATATTGGATCTCTGTAGATAGTGGGCACCATAAGATCCTCACCTGTCGTGGCCGGCGCAACAAATCAACCGGGAACATGAGGGTAAGAGGATGAAGAAAAGAACTCGAGAAGCAAAGAGATGGGGGGCAGGAGGAGCACTGAGGAGGATGTCCAGCAGTGCTAAGTTTATTCAAAGCATTAAGGCCATATATATAGTGACATTACATCTGTGTTTAGTTAAGCAACTACGGTTCCTCATGACGCCAAATGGCTGATGCCAGTACAAATACAGCAAACCTGAAAGTAATTTATGGGCTGTACTAAGGCAGCAAGGACCAGCAACGAACTTTTTAGCCCAACCGAATTGTTCTCATTTGTTTAGTAAGCGTGAGGGAAGTCACGTAGGCGAGCGCACAACACATAGCACAGACTCTTTCCCAGTGCTACTCAACTTTTCCCATCCTAAACCTTTTGTTAGGTTATTTGGACTTTAAAGGAGGCACAAGTCAGGGTCTGGTTTGGTTCTCGTCTCAAGCCTTATTGCGGCCTCCCACACTCACCGAAATGAGAACATGGCTCAGGGTTATGGAGTGAATATACCCTTTAGGAAACATTAAAGGACGTAGCATAACTGGTCCGGTGTCACCCAGCCTGTGAGAGGCATGGGTGAGATTCAGACTGCACTGGGTCCCACAGCCATTTTCAGCTCACCTTAGTGTCCAACCTGGTCCCAGAAGGTTCCTGCTCAGGACTTTGCTTTGTGCTGAGCTGGGCTTGCTTCCTGCCTGTGAAGCCATTTTCACAGTGTGTCCCCAGCCCACCCTCTCATATTGAGCATCAGTGCTGCCTTGGCTGGTCTCTGTTGATCGTGCCGTTCCTCTCCATCCCTCTGTCACCCCTCCGGCCCACTGTCCTACTGCCCTCTGTCCAGTGGGCCAAGTTCTGAGTTTCTTGCCTGCACTTCCTCTTAACTGTGCTCTGTTGAAATCCTCTCTAGCAGGGAAGACCTGCTTATCAGAGCAGCTTGATTTGGAATCCGTCTCCCCTGGAGGTCAGAGCTTCTGACCATCATGTCCCCAGCCTCAGCACTGGGGATGCCTGCCCAGCCTATTCTAGGTGCTCGTGGAGCTCTGGGATCTTGGAGAAGATTTGCCATGAAAATAAGCATTTATACATAACACGGAAGAGAAGATTTGAGGAAATTGAGTGGGTGTCATCTGGTAATGTTTGTGTTAGGATGGTTCTGAAATTTCTGGGCCCTGAGTTACCAAGAATCCTAGGTTGCCCAGCTGGAAGGACCTCAGATAGATCAGCTGGGCTCCTCACCTCATTTGACAGATGGGAAGTTGAGGCCCAGAGCTTAGTGCCACAGAGCAGGAGTGAGGAGAGATGTTAATGACAGGAAGAAACCATAGGGTAAGCACAAAGTGGCTGAGCCTCGGCTTTGTTTATGCAAATGAGGCTGCTGACCCTATTTAGTGCCCAGCAAGAAGTAACACCAGCCCATACCTTCTGAGGTTTAACTCATGCCAGGAATGATTCTCAATGTTTTATTTGTGGGCACCTGGGTGGCTCAGTTGTTCAGCTGAGGTTATGCTCCCAGGGTGCTGGGATCTAATCCTCACCAGGCTTCCTGCTCAGTGGGAAGCCTGCTTCTCCCTTTCACACTCCCCCTGTGTGTGTTCCCTCTCACCCTGTCTCTCTCTCTCTGTCAAATAAATAATAAAATCTTAAAACAAGAACAACAACACCAAAATGCTTTATTTGCCTTAGGAGATAGGGTCTGTTATGGCTACCATTTTAATGCATGGAAATATGGGCACAGGGGAGCTAAAGGAGTCCAAGGTCACACAGCTTGCAAGTGGAGGAGCCAAGATTTGAACCCTGGGCAGCCTGCCTCCAGAACCTGTATTATTTTTTCCCCTTGTGTATGTCATTTTTAAAAACCTTTCCCTGAATTCTAACAGAGATGTGTAAACATTGTTAAGCATGTAGTTTATTGATCATCACAAAGCTTAGGTTCTGAAGCATTGCAGCAAGCTGGGGTGGGCTTTGATGTCAGACCTTGTTGGAATCCAGTTTCTGGTGCTGCATGACCTTAGGTGACTTACTCAGCCTCAGTTTCTGCACTGAGTTTGGCAGCCTTGTGATGAGTAGATCGTGTGACAGTGCCTAGCGGGTTTGGTGCCTGGCGAGTGTTTAATAAATGGTTTTCTCTTCTTAATAATGAAGATTCTAAGTTGTGTTGGTTTTGTTAAGCAGTCCGAATACCTTCCTCATCGGTCAGTTGCCTGTCAGTCGCCTTGTAGGTACTTGTGATGAGTCACTTTGGTAAGTCACTATATATAGCTGAAACATTTGGGGGTAGTTGGGGGACACCCCCCCTGCCCCCACTGCCCCTGCATTGAAAGTCTGTAATTTAAAATGTTCCACCTGTGCCTTTTTTTTTTTTAAACATAACCACTTTGGGACAGTGAAAGTTATATGTCTTCTCCTTAGGGTTGTGACGGAGCCTTTGGGGACCTGCAACAGCTTACTTCCAGTTTCTGTCTGGCATGCTGATGGGCCAGAACTTATTTTAACAACATTCCATCACATTCCAGGCACCTGGAAGGAGGAATATGTTGAACTTCTCGGAAATTATTTTTTGGAACTGTTTTTATCCTGAGGAATAACCCATTTAAAAATTGAATGACCTTTATGGTTGACTTTTCCACTCTACATAATGCAAACTGAAAAACTCCTTGTTTTCAGCTGCTTCTGCAGCAGTGGGAAGAGCAAGCCTGTGGGAGTCCTCCCCAGGTTGGCACCAGCACAGAGCGGCATCATTCTACACACCCCTCATGCCTTGTCTCCTTGTCTGTGAGGTGGTAATGATGGTGCAGGGAGCTCCAGGGGTTGTCGTGAAGGTTACAGAGATGGGGGGTGTAAACTTTGAACAGTGTGCCCCACATAAAATGCAGATCTGGTGAGCAGAGGCAGCTGCTCACATTAATTGTTGATGCCAAGGCACTGGAGTTCCAAAACAGCCTATGCCTTTCTTTCCTGGGTCCTTTTTGTCTCAGCCACCACCTTAGAGAAAGTGACTCAGCAAGGCTGGTGCTTGTGGAGCCCTCTACAAGGCCAGCTAATTCACACGGGCGATGCCCTGGAGATAAGGGGGTTTTCCTGGGTGGTAGGACCCCATTTCAGAGGCTTAACTAGCCGGTTTCTCCTAACTGGTCCTGTCCTCCAGGGTCAAGATGAAGGCCTGCCAGGAGCCTGGTGGTCTCGCCAGAGTTTTCCACTGGAAGCATGAAGGACCCCATGGGGCCTCGTGCAGAAGGACATGGGTGTTGGAGGGAGAACAGGGGGGACATCGCCTGTACCATCATGGGCAGGTCACTATATCTGGCTCACGCCGGCTTTCTTCCCATCGGGGAAATGGCAGAAGACCATGCTTTTTCACAGGAGGGATGAGGGTTTAGGGAGGTATTTGATGACTGTGTTGGGGCTGCATGAGTAACAGAGTTGACGGAGGGGCCTTGGAGTCACAGACTTGGGTTCAGGCCCCTGCTGCTGCCACATAAAAGTAGATCGCTTGGCTAAGCCATGGACCTCAGTGTCCTCCTCTGTGCACTGTGGATAATACCTAGCATGTAGGTCTGTGAGGGGTACAAAATAGAAGGCCATATTAGGAGCTTAGAGCAGAGCCTGGTACTCACTAGATTGTAGTTTTATGGGGATACTCTGGCATCACTGGTGTTGCAGACCTGGTCCTACCCTCTGGAAACTTTGGTTGTGTGACAGATGGCTTATGAGGCCATGGCTGACAGAAAGAAGCGGTGTCTGTCTTTTCTTAAGATTAAGGGTACAGAGGGGTGCCTGGTGGCTCAGTCGTTGAAGCATCCAACTCTTGGTTTCAGCTAAGGTCATGAACTCAGGGTGGTGGGATTGAGCCCTGAGGTGTGCTCTGCTTTCAGTGTAGAATATGCTGGAGGTTCTATCTCCCTGTATTTGTGTGTGTGTGCTCTCTCTGTATCTCTGTCTCTGTCTCTCTCTCCCTAAAATAAATGAATCTGTAAAAATAAATAAATACATACATGCATAAGTTAATTAATTATGGGTACAGAAATCAGTGATGGAGCTGGGCTGATGGGACACTTGGCAGCAAAGACAGGTGCACCCTGCTTGAAGGCTCGGGGGTAGCTGCGGTGTCGCCAGTGGTGATGGGGGTGTGAGGAAGTTGCCTCGTGCAGCATCCAGAGGGGAACTTAGATGGGGAGGGTTCCAGGGAGTAAATGCCCATGGGTAGGAAGCATCTTCAGGCAGATTAATGTCAGAGGGTGTCCTCATGAATGGGGAGGCACCCTTTCTCCCTGAAGCTGCCCACGAGTGGAGGTGTGCCTGCTCGGGACATAAGTAAATCATTGGGGTTTATCCTCCTAAGCTGTTAATTTATGAAGATGTGGCCAAGACCTTGTCTCACTGCTTTTTAAAGAGAAGTAAATTAAACTGTTGTTTGGGATGGTGTTGTCTTCCAAAGGCTCATTCAGAGTCAGTGGCAGAGCTGCTGTGGGCTTTCCAACTTGTCTTGAAAGCCTGGTCCAGGCAAGAGTGAGGGATATTCCCATCTCTTGCGGTCTCTTGCCCTCTCTGTTTATGGCAGAACGTGGATTTGTGACTGGTAAATAAACAGGCATCCTGTGCAGATCCTTCAGCTCTTCGTGTGGCTGCAGTAGAGGAAATTCCCATTCACTGGGCACAGACTGTGGCTGGACGGGTGGTGTGGCGGGGCTCTCAGTGAGCATTCTCCTTTCACGTAATCCCCGACCAGACATGAGTTTTGTGGTGTTGCCACTTTCCTGCTGGCCAGGAGGGAAGTTGAGGCCCAGGAAAGTTACACTTTCTCGCTGTGGTAAGCGGCAGAGCCATGTCAGCCGGTCCAGGCCCTGGCTTTCAGGTCTGTTTGCTGTGAGCATTTCCTCTTGTGTTTCCAGCTTTTGGCCTGTTTGACCTATCAAACTATTGATGGTGTATTGATAATTCTAATACTCTCGACATTGTGAGAGATTAGCTCTTCACTTTGTGCTAGAAATGTTTCTTGCTGTATTTTTCTTTTAATTAAAAAAAAAAAAGTCAAAGTCCCACGTTTTTGCCCATTTGAATCTCCCTGAGTCTCCATGTTGTGAAGTGGTTGGGTTTGGGGATTTCTAGGGCAGGGGCCTAGTTGGTGGTGGCTTTGCCTGGAGGAGCCCATGGCTCAGGACGTAGAGTGGGGACTGGAGCAGTGTGAACTGTGGCCTGAAAATGTGTTCGTGTGTGCTGAGGTGGTGCCCAGATTCTTTTGGAGGATGAACTGAGATTTTGATCAGTAGGTTAGAGAAACACTTGATGGAATAACACTGATAATTTTGTTTTTGTATTCAATCCTAATTTTGTGTTTTCGTTTTCGTGTAGTGCAGTGTGCTCTATGTTCTAAAAAAAAAAATTGGCAATCAATTCATACAGTATCATGATTTAATAATCCTTCCTCACTCACCGGGTCATATTTCAGGTTTTTATATGTAGTTTTTATATCTGTAGTTCTGTTTCTGAATTCTGCATTTTGATTCATTCCTTCATTTTTAAATTTCTTATTTTAAAGATTTTATTTATTTGAGAGAGAGAGAGAGAGAATGAGCTAGGAGCAGGGGCAGAGGGAGAAGGAAAGGGAGACTCCTCACTGAGCAGGGAGCCTGATGTGGGGCTCAGATCCCAGGTCTCTGAGATCAGGACCTGACCCAAAGGCAGATGCTTAACAGACTGAGCTACCCAGGTGCCGCCACATTCCTTCATATTTTTATTTTTACTCCAGTGCTGCACTGCTTGGCTGGTTGCTTCAGTTTCTGGGAGGGAGGGAGATGACGCCCTCCCCTGTTCTTCTAACAAGTTTGTTTTTGCTGCGTTGACTGGAGAAGGGCCAGGCTTCCTGAAGATGAGTAGGATGATTCAGTGACACCCAAAAGGCAGTGGCTATCATTGTTCCCACTGTGCTTCAACAACTTCACCCACTGACTCTTTGATGATGGCAGCCACCAGCAAATCTTCTGCAGAGGACTGCTGCCTTGGGATGCTTTTCTTGTGGTGCTGGACTTCATTCCCCCTGGCAGCCAGTACAGCTAGGATTAGAACCTAGGAAAAGTCCCATTAGAACCCAAGAAAGTGGGGTGCCTGGGTGGCTTAATCGATTGTCTGCCTTTGGCTCAGTTCATGGTCTTAGGGTCCTGAGATCAAACCCTGCACTAGTGTCCATGCTGGCTGTGGAGCCTACTTAAAATCAAACAAACAGAAATCAGCCCAAGAAAGTACCATCCTTTGTGTTGTTCTATACTGTGGATCAGATTTTATTTTTCTTTTCTTTTTTTCTTTCTTCTTTCTTTTTAAAGATTATTTATTTGTCAGTGAGAGAGCACAATCAGGGGGAGCAACAGGCAGAGGGAGAGGCAGGCTTCTGGTTGGGTAAGGAGTCTGATGCTGGACTTGATCCCAGGACCCTGTGATCATGACCTGAGTCATGTTAGGCTGCTGCCTAACAGACTGAGCCAACCAGGCATCCCCAGGATCAGACTTCAATAACCCTACCAGATTTCTTTAGCTTTGACATTTTAAAGGACAATGAAAGCTAGCTAAACCTACACCAGGATTCTGCATCTGCTGGGGCTGTGCTGTCCAGGCCTATGTGCCTCCTGTTCTTCTAACCCCATCAATTCCACCCATGTTTTAGCCAGAGAACTGTAGGCAGGTGTGGGTGTGTCACTGAAAGCTTTGACTCATCATTCATATCTTTATTGTAAGCTTATAATCTTTATTTTTTTCTTTTTTTGGGTAAGATTTTATTGATTTGTTTGTTTATGAGAATGAATGGTGAGCAGAGGCAGAGGGAGAAGCAGACTCCCTGCTGAGCAGGAAGTCGGACATAGGGCAAGATCCCAGGATTATTTATGACCTGAGCCCAATGCAGATGCTTAACCGACTGAGCCACCCAGGCGCCTCTTTATTTTTCCTTTATTGATTATCTGCCTTTCTGAGGCAGCATTCTACCTGGGTTTTCATAACTCCACACTAAGGTATTCTTCCACTAGTGTGGCCTGTTTTGAGGTAATTCCTATACATTCTGGTTATGCTGCTAAATGATGCTATGATCTTGGATTCTTTTTATTTTTTTAACCTCTCTGAGCCTTGGTTTCCTCTGTGCTAATGTGGATAATATACCCTGATGTGTGGAGGGCCATAGCTGACTTGGATGCATTTGGAGTCATCTCACGGCACATGGAATACACAATTTATCTTGCTTCCTGTCTTGATAACGACATCTTGGTTTTCATGCTGTCTTAGAACAAGAAGAACTTGACTTACATGTAAGTTGTGAATTCACGTACTTTTGACAGAGGTGTTATTTTAGTTTAGTTTAGTTTAGTTTAGTTTAGTTTAAAGCAGGCTCCACACCCAGTGCAGAGCCCAGTGTGGAACTCAAACTCACCACCATGAGATCAAGATCCGAGCTGAGATCAAGAGTTGGCCGCTCAACCAGCCTAGTCACCCAGGCATCCCTTCTGTTTATCATTTTTCAAAAAATGTGACAAGTAACACTTTCTCTGCCTGGACCTGTCCTCACACCTGCTATGCTGGCCTGGGGGTCAGACGTGTAACTGGTGTGGTGCTGGTGATGATGAGCAAGACAATTGTTAAGTCTTTTTACCCTAATTGCTGTTGTCCTATTATTTCCCTTTTTTTTAAAGATTGTATTTTATATTGTGGTGATATATGCTAAAACTGTTGCTTCTGGTCCTGCATTAAAACTTGAATATGTAGGGCATTTTTCAAGGATTCATCCCTGGAGATACAGTATTTGTTTTTCTCTGTCTGACTTATTTTGCTTAGCACAACACCCTCTAGGTACATCCATACTGTTGTAAATATCAGGATCTCATCCTTTTTGATGGCTGAGTAATATACCATTGTGTGTATGTACCACTTCATCTTCTGTTGCCGGACACTTGGGCTGCTTCCATACCTCGGCTATGGAAAAAAAAATGCTGCAGTAGGCTTAGGGGTGCCTCTGTGCTTTCAGAATGTTGAGTCTGATGTGTCAACTGCCACAACAGTCGTGGCAACTCAGGAAGGGAGCCAGGTGCAGGAGGTAAGAGGAGGAGTGCAGCTTTAGGCAATCTGAGTTGAGGTGTCTGTGGGACGTGCAGGTGTAGGTTCTGGTTGGACAGTCAAAATGTAGGGATGGGTGCTTGGGGGAAGAGAGATGCAGTCATGCTGTTGCCAAGGGATATATTCCTTGTAGAGAGAGTGACAGTTAAGGATTTAGGGTAATTCTTTCTTTTCTTGGGCAGATAAAGGGGAAGAATAAAGGAGTAGTGGATGGAAGGGGAGGGACGTGGCTTTGATGCCAGGAAGGCATTTTTGCACAGATGTCTAGAGAAGAGAGATTTGAAGGAATGAAATGTCAGCAATGTTCGATGATGTGAAAAGTTGCAAAGCAGCTTGATTAGGGGGTGGGGGTAGATCGAGGAGGTTGTCACTGAGTACTGAAAGAAAATGGGAGGTGAGTAGTGGAGTCCTAAGCCAGACAGAGAGATAGAGTTACTGGGTGTGAGACCATGGAGGTCACATACAAGAATAGCCTTTTAGAAAGTTTGATGGTAAAGACACAGACGATCATAACTCCAGACATAGCTTGGACAAAGGTGGGTTTTACAGGCTGTGTTTACCTATTTGCAGGTTGACTGAAGGGAGATGACAGATGGTGCATGCTGCTGGGTGTTGTGGGTTGAGATGGGATCAGGTATACAGAAAAGCACACAGAGAGGAGTGTATGGATGCCCTGACTGCTTCTGTAGAACGTTAGGCCAACATTAGGCATGGAGGGAATGGAACGTGGCTCAAGGAGATGTGCAGTCTCAGATACAGACCACATGGCTCAGAGTCTTACAGGGCTCTCCTTGCCTCTGCGTGGCCCTTCTCACAGGGTTTAAGTTTTGAACAGTCCTTTTGTTGCTCTGGGTTTGGGGTGTGACTGGAGACACAGAGCAGAGAGCAAGGGCTGAGGAAAGACCAAGAGGGCAGGAACTCACAGAGGGGAGTCTACTACCCTCTCTGCCTTCCCTGGTATGGGCTCTCTCCTTATCTGGATGGATGGATGACCTGCCATTACTTCTTTTAAAAATGCATTTGGCTTTACCCTCCCAGAAAGCAACACATGTTTATTGAAGAATAGTGGGAAACCCCAGAGAAACTGAAGGAAGAAAATAAGCACTCGGCTGAAGACAACCATTCAAAAGTTCTGGCACCTTTTCCTCCCAACTTTCACTGAAGTTGAACAGATAAATGTATATATATGAAGTGATTTCTGGGAAAGACCAAAAAAAAAATACCAACAACAGGAAAACAAAAAAGAGAACAAAGCAGAAGAAAACGGTGTTCATTTTCTTCCTGAGGCTGCCCTTCCTCCGTACTGCTACTTGGTTTTACTACCTGCTTTTCTCCCTGGGCTTTCTTGACAAAACATGGTTCCACTACTTTACCTTCTTCAAAGTGTTTAACAGAGTCGTTTGCTTTCAACATGGAGTTTGAGCAAAATGGACTATTGTTTTAAAATATTCTATCATGTGTGCTGTAATATCTCATCCTGGACATGATACAAATGCTATGATAAAAAGAAGAGATGCTTTTAAAGTGATCACCATAGTTGTGAAATTCATTGGCATGATCCTTTTTTTTTTTTTTTCAAAGATTTTATTTATTTATTTGACAGACAGAGATCACAAGTAGGCAGAGAGGCAGGCAGAGAGAGGAGAAAGAAGGCTCCCTGCAGAGCAGAAAGCCCGATGCGGGGCTCGATCCCAGGATCCTGAGATCATGACCTGAGCTGAGGGCAGAGGCTTAACCCACTGAGCCACCCAGGCACCCCGATATGATCCTTCTTTTGAGGGTCATAATTCGTTTAATTTTTTTTCTGCTCCATCTTAACCTTCGCAGTCTTCAGTTGTTATGTGCATTAGACAGAGTATTAGCAGTAGTGGCAGTAAAAATACTCCTGTCACCCTTTACAGGTACCATTTTACTAGCATCTCCTTACCACTGTAGCAGCTTTAAACCCTGTTTCCACCCTGTTCATTCCTTTCAATGCCTTTTCTCTCTGGCTTTCCTTAAAACCTTTTCTTAGTTTTTGGTGTTCTATAGCTTTACCACAAAATGTTTAATTGAAGATTTCTCATCTTGCTTGGTATCTGTGCATTTCCTGTATTTCTGGATTTATCACTTCTGTAATATCCTCAGCTGTTTTCTTCTGAAATGTTGACTCTGTCCTTCTGCTGTACTTCCCAGGATTCTTATTTAAACCTCCCGTCTGTTGTTCGTGTCTCTCAAGCTGGCGTTCCTCCTCTTCTCCTGCCTCCTTGAGTTGCATTCTGGGGAGTGTCTTCACTTCTTGGTGCGGTGTTGTGAAGTCCCTCATTCAGGGCTCATCTACTGCCCCACCATTCTGGGGTGTTTTCTGTTGTGTTTTACGTCTCAGTGATTTTTGGTCCCTGTTTCACTTCCTTCAGTTCCATGTTCACACTTGGCCTGTTGCTTTTGATAGGCTCTTGATCCTTCTTCATTTTTAAACCTCTTTTGTGTTCTTAAACAATTAACATGTAATATTTTCTATTCTGTATCTGATCATTCCAGTGTCTAAAGTCTTCATTTTCCCTCAGTCTTCTGTTTCTCACAGTGGCCTCATTTCTTGCATGCTCTGTGAAGGGATTTTGAGACCAGATTTATTGGAACATAGATGTAATCTCTTTTAATTCTGTTTTTTGGTGTTGTTTTTTTGTTTGTTTGTCTGTTTGTTTTTTCCTGGAGGGTTTGTCTTTCCTTTGCCAGGAGGCTGGGAGTGTTCTTGGTTGGGATCACTTTGGTTCCATTTGAGGGTCCTTGTTTATTAAGGAAATCTCAGGTTCAGTTCCCCCAACTTACCATGTGGTGGGAACGGGGTCTGGAGGGCACAGGCCTGTAGAGATCCTGCAGTGAAAATGGCATTTGTTCTCTGGCACCCTGATTTGTTTCTCTTGAGCTTGTTGCTTACAGATCAGGTTTTGGCTCACTTGTTTCTGCCACCTCCCTCTTCCCGCTTCCTTTCCTACCATTTTCTAAGTCCTTTGTTAGTTTTCCGATGTCTTCTAAAGCCCAGAAATGTTTTGTGAATTCCATTTGCCATCACTAATTGCAAGTCTCATCCTGCAGCAGGAAGGCCAGAGCCAGACACTGTAATGCTCTGCCTCCCACAGAGGAGATTTTAATACCCTCTCCTCGTGTTCAGAAATTCTAGATTGGAGATGGAGTTATGGATACATTACCATCTACAGAGGATTAGTTGCCTATATAATAGAACAAGTATGCATTATTCTAATCTTCCTAAAACTTCCATTTTGCATAATAAATATGAATGAATAAGGAACCCACATTACTTTAGTTTATGCAGATGTTCTCTTTCTGTCTCTGGCTTTAGATGGTAGGTTGTAATTTGTATGGTTCATTCTGAAAATTGGGTAACTTCATTCTTATTTTCTACATGTTGGTGCCATATAAAGTGATGATTTATGGACATTCAGAGGTAAATATTTATCAACATCTAAATAATTGGGGAAGGCTTCCTTTACAAAAGGTAGAATTATTAAGACCTGTTTAATCACAGAAGGGATATCCTGTAAAGCTAGCCCATAAATAAAAGGTGGATCAGAAGAAAGCAGAGAGAGGAGAGAATTTTGAAGGAGCACGTGTAGGGACACCTACTGCCTATCCCTGTAAGTCAGGGGCAATCCGGAAGGGAAACCTTGTTAAAGGAGGCAGTAGTGTTTAGATGTAATGAGCTACTGGAAACCTCACAGTGTTCTGGTGAAGCAAGTGGTGTGCAATCAAGTCCGCAGCCCAGTTGAAGTTGTGGCTTCAGGCAGCAAGCGAGCAGGCCTTTCTGTCTGCCTTTATCTCCAGTGGGAGCGACTTGTCCTCCTTGAAGTCAGCCTCCAGACATCTTTTCCTGTCGCTACACATCTGTGCATCACTGAGAATTTCTGCAGTTGCTGCTTCATGGAGATGTTTGTCAGTTTTGGGTTTTGTTTGTTTTGTTTTGTTTTTTACCGAGGTTCACTTGCTAACTTTTCTCTTCTCTTAAAAAAAAATATTTAATCTAGGGGTGCCTGGGTGGCTCAGTGGGTTAAAGCCTCTGCCTTCGGCTCGGCTCGAAGACATGATCCCAGGGTCCTGGGATTGAGCCCCACATCAGGCTCTCTGCTCAGCAGGGAGCCTGCTTCCCTTCCTCTCTCTCTGCCTGCCTCTCTGCCTATTTGTGATCTCTGTCTGCCAAATAAATAAATAAAATCTTTAAAAAATATATGTGTTTAATCTAGGGGCACCTGGGTGGCTAAGTGGGTGGGTTAAGCCTGTCTCTTCAGCTCAGGTTATGATCTCAGGGTCCTGGGATTGAGTCCTGCATCAGCAGGGAGCCCTCTTCCTCCTCCTCTCTCTCTCTCTCTCTCTCTGCCTCTCTGCCTACTTGTGATCTCTCTCTGTCAAATAAATAAGTAAGTAAATAAATCTTTTAAAAATTTATATATAATCTCTTCCAGGAAGAGATTATGCTGAGTGAAAAAAGTCAAGCAGAGAGCGTCAATTATCATATGGTTTCACTTATTTGTGGAGCATTACAAATAGCATGGTGGACAAGGGGAGATGGAGAGAAGGGAGTTGAGGGAAACTGGAAGGGGAGGTGAACCATGACAGACTATGGACTCTGAAAAATAATCTGAGGGTTTTGAATGGGTAGGGGGTGGGAGGTTGGGGGAACCAGGTGGTGGGTATTAGAGAGGGCACGGATTGCATGGAGCACTGGGTGTGGTGCAAAAACAACGAATACTGTTACACTGAAAAATATATATATATATATATTTCATCTATCATTACCATGTATTTCAAATGGTAGTGGGGGATGATGGTGTGGGACCCCATGAAGTGAATTTACACTGCCATCTTGACAATATAAGTGTCGTACACAGCCGTCCTGTGTCCCCTTTCCTTCTGAAATGGATTCTCTCTTCCCAGCTGTTATCAATAGAAGACAGGGGTCTTTGTTCTTGTAGCTGACTTGTCCAAGATCGCACAACTTTCGAGGTTTAACCTTTGGTCTGATTGTAGGACCCATTTTCTTTAACTCAGTGCCATGCAACCTACCATGTAGGAGTCTCAATACTCTCCTGCTTTTGAAGCTGTACTCCACAGGCCACGTCTACCAGTGCATATCTATTTTTGTCTAGTTCACTCATTTATTGCACACATTTACTGGATGCCAGCTATGTGTTTCAGGCACCTTTCTAGGTGCTGGAGATATGGCAGTGGGCAAGTCAAACACAACCCCCTGCCCTCATTGAGCATGTTCCATTTCCTACTACTGGAAGCATCCAACAGTAACAATGGACTTATGCCAGAAGTCCAGCAATGATATGAGTTCGAGAAATTTCTGAATGGTTCTTTGTGGAAGTGATGATTTGGTGGCAGCCCTCGAGGTAGCTACCTGCACAGGCAAAAAAAAAAAAAGGAGGGCTGGTGTAGAAATGCCTGATGAATGGGCTTCAAGGTCAAATAACTGAGCCAGGTCTTTAAGGTCTTATTTAGCTCTGAGATTTTTCAACAACTTTCCATGATACATATGCATATTATAGAAAAAAACCCTATTCAAAGCACACTGTAAATTTGGAGGACGATTGTCTTTGCATTATTTTTGTGATTAAATGACAGTTGATGATACAGGCACTGTTGTAAGTCACGTATCCCTGTGCCAGCACTTTGTGGTAAATTCTTTTATCATCCTTATTTTTCAGAGGTAGAGACTGATGCAAAGGGAGAAGTTTGGTGGTTCTCCACTGGCCACAGCTAAGCTAGCAAAAAGCAAAAAGCAGAGCCTGCATTGGAACCAGGCACTGTGGCTCCAGACCCCAACTCTTTACCCTTGGGCTTCTTGCAGCACGCCTGATTTCTTGTCACTAAGAACTTGGTGTAGGAGTTTAACGGTACCTTTAACTTCTAGTTTTTCTTTCTCAGAACTGAATCTGCATTGCAGTGCATCTCTGCATAAACATGTGTTTAATTTTGTCACCTTTAATTTTGTTTTTAGGTAAGATCTGAAGGAGTCAATGTGTTTCTTCTGTAGCTTCAAGCACTTCAGACAAACTTTGCAGAAGAGCAGGTGCTGATTTTTGCTTGCCTCGTGCCTGGTTTCCCAGCGATTATGTCATCCAGAGGGACCTGCATGGTGGAGACACTCATCAGTCCTAGCCCTGGTGTGGCGGATGGTGAGGAACATTTTAGCCAGCCTTACAGGTTGAAATGACTCTGGAAGTTCTCTTGAGGGATTCCTCAGCTTGTCATGATCCGGAATAGAACCCTTTATTTCGTAGATGGGTTTGGAGGAGGAATTATCCCCTGCTCTTGTTCACAGTAATGTCTTACAGACATTAGAATAGAAAGAATCAGAGCCTTTTTTATATGCAATGAGGACGGGAGACATTTACTGAAGTGGTGGAAACAGGAATGGAAGGGAGGACTCAGATGTTGGAAACAGCAGGAAGTGGAGACACATCATGTATCTGGAGTGTTTTCTTGGCTGTGAATGAAATTTAAATCTGCCATCCAAAACTACTGTTTATTGTCCTTAGCATGATTGTTTCACGAGTGGACATTCATCTGCTCACCCAGCTGTGTATTTTCATGCCTCATTCATGGAAAGACAGTAGCTGCTTCCTGGGAAAGTCATGGCAACCATCTGTGTCCCGTGAGTTTTTAAGGAACTTGCCAGTTAGGGCCAATGATTGATTAATGCACATCACTTTATTGCCCAAAGACAGGTATTTGATCCTTAGGCTGACCGAAGCAGAATTTGGCAGAGAGAAGAATAGTTTAGAGGGAGAGGTGGCTTCATGGGACTTTGTACCATATTTCCAACCCCTTGATGCTCGCTGGCCTGGAGTGTAGTGTGAGTAGGTTCCAAAGGAGGGGCAGATGTATTTTAATGAAGGCCATTTTTTAAAAACCCTTTGAACGTTGGCGAAAGAACTCCTTTTTTTCCCCACTCTGGAGCAAAGATATATCCACAAGAATCACTCCACTCTTGCCGGCCATATCAGGGGAAAGGATCACTGAGGACCAGACATGCTTTTTCCTTCAAGTACTATTGAACTCTATGGTTATTCAGGTAAAAGCAAAATCTTGGATAATTCAGGAATGGTCTTTCTCTTGATAGGAAAGAGGAAACATTGCTTATTTTCTCCCACCTTATCCATATTTTGTATGTTTGCTTGTTTGTTTGTTTTTTGAGTTGACTCTTTATGATATTTCACTAGAACTTGAATATGTGCTATATCACATCAGCAAAGACCTGGCATACATAATATTTTGTGTGAGAGTGTATGTCAAGGAAACATTTCAGTTCTCCCATCTGCTTTCATATTACCATATTCACACAGAACACTTCACTTCTAACACTGTGGCTGAGGCTGTGGATTTTTCCCTCACCAGGCAACTCTACAACACCAGCTGGGTGTCCTGTAGTTTCACTCAACTTTGACACTGTCTGCCTTGATATGGCATCTGTACCCACAGGTTAAGGTCTCAGTCCCATGAGACTGTTCCATCACATTCAGGTGCCAGTCACAAGTAGGAGGAGCCCAGGTTACCCACAACTTCTCTACAACTTGGCTACAAATCAGAGGTTCCTTCAACTCCTCCTCTGGTTCAACTGAGTGGCTCACAGAACTCTGGGAAACATTTGTTTTCATTTGCAATTTATGAAAGATATGATAAAGGATACAGATGAACAGTCAGATGCAGAGACACAAAGGGCACAGTCTGGGAGGGTCCCAAGCACAGGAATGTCTATTCCTGTGGAGCTGGGTTTCATCCCCCTCCTGGTACCTGGATATGTTTACTTACCTGGAAGTTTCCTGAAACGCTGCTATGAGGATTTTTTTTTAATGATTTTATTTATTTATCAAAGAGAGAGAGGGGGAGAGAGCAAGCACAGGCAGACAGAATGGCAGGCAGAGGCAGAGGGAGAAGCAGGCTCCCTGCTGAGCAAGGAGCCCAATGTGGGACTCTATCCCAGGACGCTGGGATCATGACCTGAGCTGAAGGCAGCTGCTTAACCAACTGAGCCACCCAGGCGTCCCTGCTATGAGGATTTTTATGGAGGCTTCCTTACATAGATGTGCTCTGCTTTTAGCCCCCTCCCCTCTCTAGGGGAATGTAGGGGTTGGGGTGTGGGTGCCGAAGATTCTAAATTCTAATCATGGTGTGGTCTTCCTGGTGATGTGTCCCCACTGAGGAGCTATCTCGGAGCCCACCCAGAGTTGTGTTATTAGAACAAAATATTAAACTCAAAATGAATGGAAGACCTCAATGTAAGATAGGAATTCTTGCCAGTTTTCTTAATGTGATTCTTTCTCTCTGCTATCCCTCAAGATTCTGTCCTTGCCTCCCTTCCTGACTGCACTGTCCTACTGGGCAATCTTGCCTATTGGGCAGGTGGAATGGACCAGTAGGGTCAAAATGCACAGCTTCTAGAAGGCAAAGGGATACTCCAGTCTGCTCTCAGGACTTTGGAGTCTTTGTGTTTTTGGTGCTGGTGAAAGGAAATGAGAGAAGAGAGCAGACAAGAAAGAATGCTAAGTCATTAGAGAGAACTGGTGGGATAAAATACAGGCATGATGAGTAGAATGAGTTTAAAAACATGATACCATTGGGTGATTTTTTTAATACTCAGTAAGAAGATTTTTAACAAAGTGAACCATTTAGTTTTGAAATATTCATTCTTAGCATAATTTGAGTTTTAAGATAGGATTACATTACATGATTGTCAACATTATTTGTCACCATGACTTTTTTTAAATTTTGGATAGGAATTTTAATAAGATAGCATTTTATTTCAGTAGACATTTAAGTTAAAATTTAAATGTATATATGTCCTTTCCCACATATTATCCAAAGGCTACAAATTAGAGTGGAAGAATAAGGAGAATCGAGATACTTGTTTTAAAGTTCTTTTTACACTGTTTTGAAAATATTGTCTTCCTCATTTATTTCCATCATTTACCATGTTAGCAAAATCTACAAACTTGTACTTGGTAAGTACTGATTGGGCTGGGTATAGAGGATGTCCACAGGGAAGCTGCCATTCTCTTTCAAAGTGACCTTTGTTTATTTTTAAGCAAAATAGTCACTTTATTCTTATATTTAATGGTAACTTTATTGTAAGAGGTTTAAAGTTTCCTAATAAATGATTTTACCTATTTGTACAAGCTATTTATTTGTACCTCAGGAAGACTGTGGCTCCTAAAATAATTCAACATGTGTCATGATTCTTCTTGGTATAATTATATTTAAAATTATGTTTTAAAATTTTAGTTTTTAATTGAAACTGCTTATTGAAGGCAGTGTTTATTTTCTCATGCAAAGATGTTGAAATAAACATTCTTGTTGAAGTCTTCTCTTAACGGTGTTGAGGTATGGTGACCCCAGACCCCAGCCCTTGCCCAGTGGTGAGGCAGACCATCCCAGGCCATGCAACTGCCCAGAGTAGCCCTTCCTTATATCCTGGATGTTTCATCCACTACGTGCTACTTACAGCTTCTTATGGAGGGGCCAATATTTGGGCAACTGTGCAACCTAAGGGCAGTAAGCTCCAGAAAGGAAGGAAACATGAGGGAATTTCTAGTTTCACTGCTCAGGGTTTTTTGGGTTTTTGTTTGTTTGTTTGTTTGTTTGTTTTCCCCTATGAAAAATGAAGGCTCACAGGACAGAAGTATCCCTTTGATTGGTGCTGGGGTGGGGAAGCAAATTTTCTTCTCCCTATTATTGGAAAGCAGGCAAAATTAGTTAAAGTGAATAATCAGAAACAATTTGGGAGGGAAAGAGATCACAACAGGCATTAATCCATGTGGTGAATGTGGACTACTAATTCAGTTGTCTTTGGGTGTTTACTTACATACACACAAATGTGCATGCTTGGATCAGGGGAAAACAGCAAAAACTTGATGCCTTTTGAAATATGTAGAAGTACTAACCTTTAGAGGTACCGGGCTGTGTATTTGTTAGCTATCTGTATATGGGTATTTTTTTTTAGAACTTGTTTCTGATTTGATAAATAGTCTATATTCACTGTGGAAAACATAGTATACTTTAATATATTGAAATTAAAGTTCTTTATTGAGAACTTGTCTGCCTCATGCAAGTGCCTCCAGGTATATAAAAGGTGGGAGGTCGGGGTACCAGGTGGTGGGTAATATAGAGGGCATTGATTGCATGGAGCACTGGGTGTGGTACAAAAACAATGAATACTGTTATGCTGAACATAAAAAAAGAAAGTAAGAGAGCTGGACATACAGCAAGTAGTAGCTCAAGTCCAATACCATGTAACTTTTTGTATTGATTATGAAATTTAAAGGAGAAAGGGACTTTTTAAATTATTCTATTTCTTTTCAGTGTTCCAGAATTCATTGTTTATGCACCACACCTAGTGCTTCATGCAATAGGTGCCCTCCATAATACCCATCACCAGGCTCACCCAACCCCCTACCTGCCTCCCTTCTAAAGCCCTCAGTTTGCTTCTCAGAGTCCACAGTCTCTCATGGCTTGTCTCCCCCACCAATTTCCCTCAACTCACTTCTCCCCTCCATCTCCCAATGTCCTCTGTGTTAGTCCTTATGCTCCAGAAGTAAGAAACCATATGATAATTGACTCTGCTTGACTTATTTCACTCAGCATAATCTCTTCCAGTCTAGTTCATGTTGATACAAAAGTTGGGTATTCATTCTTTCTGATGGAGGCATAATAATCCATATTGTATATGGACCACATCTTTATCCATTCATCCATTGAAGGTGCATCTTGGTTATTTCCACACTTTAGTGACTTTGGCCATTGCTGCTATGAACATTGGTGTACAGATGGCCCTTCTTTTCACTACATCTGTATCTTCTTGGTATATACCGAGTGCAGTTGCAGGGTCATAGGGCAGCTCCATTTTAATTTTTTTGAGGAATTTCCACACTGTTTCCCAATGTGGCTGCACCAAGAAAGGGACTTGTTATTAATTCTGTGGAGCTGGTCAAGTCTGATACTCAAAGATGAATTCTTTCAGACATAAAGTAGTTTATACTGATTCTATTCTTCAGATTCATCTACAAGGAAAAAGCTATAAAACTAAAGTCCCATGGATTTGATTAGGTTAGTATTGGATGTTAAAGTACCTGAAATGATGAAGAATGTCTGTACATTCTTCTAGATTTGTTTCAGTCCTAAAATATTGAATTAGTTATAAAGTATGTGAAAATATGCTTACTATTAGAATTGCTTATCCTTTCTCAAATTTTCTAGTGGCTTAGTACTTAGTACTTCCACCGCTGTATGCCATAGCTATAAAAAGCAAGCAGTAACAGGAGTCACCATCCCACCTTTGTCAGGTCACAAGGCAGAATCAGAAACAAGTCTACCAAAAAATGTCATCCCTAATAATTTCTGGTACTTTAATTTTAAAGTTTTAGTTGATATTCATCCAATCAAATATATAGCTGAGGTATATGTTTGTGAGAAATTGATCTGTTTAGGGTGGTGGCTTACACTCACTCCCCTAATCATGTATTCTATTTCCTTCCAGACATCCCCCATTTGAGACCAGCGCCAGTGTATGTACGTTACTACAACTCAAGACAATGAAAACATTTATAGTATAAAAATTCCATACATGGCAACTCACATTGTTTTTATTAAATGGATTATAAATTTCTTTTTGGAAAAAAAGTATCTAGCTATAATCCAAAGCACTCAAAATCGAGTTGCTGTACTGCCCAAATAATACAGGTATGTCATTCATCTTTTTCTTATATTTTACATAGGTAAAAGTACACTAACACATACCAAAGTAATTGACTCATAGGGGTTTTGGTTCCTAAAGGATGCTGGTTCTAGGGATTATGTTTATGGGTGGGCTCTCTCTCTGTTGCTGAGGTGTCAGAGGGACTTCTCAGGTAGCACTTGCCATGCTCTGCTGACATTGCCATGACAAGGTGATCTTGGGGGCCAGGGAGATGTTCTGAGAACATGGTGTTGTGTGCAGTCTCCTGGACCCTCTCATTTTCCTTCATTTGCTCAAGAGCCAGTGACATCAGAGCATAAGACCAGGGGCCTGTGTTGCCTTCACCCATCCCCAGCACCAGGCAGGCCCTCAAGAATCATGTAGGTGGGCTGTGGGAAGGACCTATTCGACTGCCAAGTGCCTCTTGGCATCTCAGGGGGAGCAGTGGAAAAGCATCTCAGGATTTTGAGGTGCCATGATGGAATGCCTGGAAGAAAAGGCAGACTCTCTTTCGAAGGCTTTCAGTGAAGACCTCTTTCTGTGTGGGGCCCATGGTATAACTTCCCTCTCTTGTGGTCCTTGGTCATAGAGAAATGGGCTTTCCCAGCAGGTTGAGTTGCTTAGAGACTTTGTGCTGTGTAGGGAAGGACAACTTGGGGAGGTTTGAGAGGGGCTGCTTCATGGCAGGGGCCTGCTTTTATGCACAAAGCATGGTCCCCTTAGAGCAGGTTCGCTGATGCCCCAGAGTTCCCAAAAGTGTGACTAGGCCTAAGCTGCAAGAGTTCACACACCTGAGTGGCAGGTAGCATCTTGGTAGAGGAGCACCAAACTGAGGTCCAGAGCACATGTCCTCATTGATTAAGAACTGACTACAGAGCTAGACAAACTTATTGTCAAGAAGTCTGAGGGGGATACAGTTACAGTAAAGAGCAGCAAAATACTTACTGAAGATTTTGAAAGGGAGCTTTGGGGTGTGTGGATGGCTCAGTTGGTTAAATGTCTGCCAGAGATCAAACCCTGTGGTGGGGGGTGGGGAGTCCCTGCTAAGTGAGGAGTCTGCTTCTCCCTCTCCCTTTCCCTCAGCCACTCTCTCTGTGCTCACTTTCTCTCTGTCTCTCTGGGTCAAATAAATTTTATAAATATTTTAAAACATAAAAATACAAGAAAGATTTGAAACTTAAATTCACTAGTTGTAACATGTAATAGGAACCCTGTAAATAGTAATGATCACTGCTGAGAACAAAATTGATTTTTTTAAATATTTTATTTATTTGGCAGAGAGAGATCCCAAGTAGGCAGAAAGGCAAGCAGAGGGAGAGGAGGAAGCAGGCTCCCCACCGAGCAGTGAGCCCAATGCAGGACTCGATCCCAGGACCCTGAGATCATGACCTGAGCTGAAGGCAGTGGCTTAACCCACTGAGCCTCCCAGGTGCCCCACAAAATTGGAATATCCCAGAACACTGAGGAAAATTTCAAAGAGATGAAAATGAGAAGCGAATAAGTAAGATCTGAGGTCAGGTCCAAATCTACCTTGCAAGTATCCTGAGGACAAAAGGAGAAAATAACAGAAGTTATAACTGAACTAATGCAGCATTTACTTGAGCTGAAAAACAGTCATGCCTTCAGTTCATAAAGCCTTCAAGTCCAAGGGAGAATTAGCTGAACAGACTCAAACCAAAACAGACATAAACCTATTTGACTTTCAGGGAGTAAGAAAAAATTGTCAGAGTTCCAAACAGAAACCACCAGTTCCTTCTAGAAAATGAGACAGAGTATCATTGAATATTGACTTTAAGCTCTATCCCTCAGAGCTGAAAGAACTCTCTTTCTTAGAACTCTTGCTTCCTATCATATATGTAAGCAGATGTCAGATTGATTAACCTTGTAAATTGGTTTAAGTTCTAGCTCTACAAACAAAATGATAAAGAATTTGGAGACAATCTAGGGGCATGTAAAAATTTGGGAAGTGGTAGACTACCTTAGGTAGAGATAAGACCCACAGACCATAGAAGAAATGACATGCCACTTTATTTTAAAAATTTGAAAAAGATTTGTATATCAAAAAAGAGTAGGGACGCCTGGGTGGCTCAGTTGGTTGAGCAGCTGCTTTCAGCTCAGGTCATGATCCCAGCGTCCTGTGTGATTGTTAAGTCAATTCAAAACAATCTGTTTAGAGACTCTGACTGTTCCCTACTTGGTTACAAATTTTCAGGGAACCATCACTGTATTTATTGAGAATAAGTTCCTCATTCTTGAAAAATACATTTGAGTGATGAAAAATAGCAAGCATAATGGAATAACCACAAATTCAAGGTTCTAGATTTCCCCCCGCCCTTAGTGGGAAAGGAAACTTTTCACACATGTGAGTCATCTACTTTTATTATCTGGCTTTCTTAGTTTCCGTAAAGTCTGACCTCCTGAATCAGTTTGGATGGTTGTCTCATCCTAACTCAAACTGTCTTAAAGATTAAAAACAAAACAAAACAAAACAAAACAAAACAAAAAAAAAACCTTCAATCTCATGAAGAAGCAGCTAATGGCAGGACTTGCAGAGAATGTGTTTTATTCACACTGTCTCCATGATTTTCTCCATTTTTCCCTACTCTGCCCTTTCCCTCTGGCCAGTTTGTCTTCCAACCCCTGCTGACTGTGTGATGGCTGCCCGCAGTGGGGGCACTGCTTTCCTTGTTCACATTCAGAGACAACCCAGATATTTCTGTAAAGCCCTTCCTGTTTGTGTGTGTGGGACATCCTAGGTTACTGTCTCTCGTAGAACAGTAACAAGGCACTGACTGTCGTGCAGCTGGCTGTGTGAATGGCCCAGGAGGAACATGACTGGCTTCCATGACAGAACCCTTCCCTGTAGTGTAGATGGAGCCAGCTTCCTGTGAGTCACCTGGGCTGCAGTGGAGGAGGCACACAGTGCACTGGGGTTCAGGAAGGGGGAGGGAGGAAGGATGCTGGTAGTCAACTCTCCAGACCCAGTACTACCACACCCTGAAGATAGTCCTACCTAGAAATGGTCCCTGCCATTGTACAGACTCAATATGTCTCAGTGAGTTCTTCTAGTAGTTTTTTAGTGCCACTGTAGCAAATGACAAATTCTCAGTGGCTTGAAACAACACAAATTGATTATCTTGCAGTTCTGGAGGTCAGAAGTTCAAAAATCAGTCTCAGTGTGGTAAAATCAGGGTGTTAGCAGCCTGTGTTCCTTCTGGAGGCTCTAGAGGAGAATCCACTTTCTTGCCTTGTCCTGCTTCTAAAGCTGCCTGCATTCCCTGACTTGTGGCCCTTCATTGCACCACCTTTTATCCCTCTGTTTCCAACTTCACATTGCCTTCTGATTCTGATCCTCCTGTCTCCTTATGGAGACCGAATGTGCCCTTCAACAATAATCCATGGGCTCTGGGTTTCCTGAAGTTGTATGTCATGGGGTGAACAGTTAGAAAAAGTGAATCCCACAAATTGACAACCCTATGGGGGTTTATATATTACACAAACTCATTTGTTTGTTGACTGCCACTCCAGTACTTTCTGTGTCCTAGAGCTCTACCCACGTGGTGCAGGCTGCCCCCATCTGTGCTGGAGAATCATGACGGGGCATTCAGTGGCCTTAGGCATCCCCACAGAGCTGCAGTTGCATCCTCTCATTTCCCACCTAGTTTGTGGGCATCCCCCTTTAGCTTGACCCTGACAGTGGACAGGTCTCAATATGAGCTGTCTGTGGGAAGAAACAAGATGTTGGGGGGCAGCGGTAGTTGTTGATGGGAAGTTTTAAGTGTCAGGTTGTATCTTGCAATTTTCTGAACCCTGGCAGTGCAGGCCTGGGCCAACCTGGTATGTCTGTTTCACCGACCAAATCTTCCTCATGTGCCCAAGAAGTGAAACCATATTTGCATTTGCCACCAGAATCAACTAATACTAAATAATAGTTGAGAATTCCAGCTTGATTATAGTGAGTGGAAAATGGACCTCTCTCTGGTTAATTCTTACATATGATTTTACTGTTCATCTTCATAAAAGGGATAAGAAATGAGGAAACGTGGATTATCAGTTTGTTTTCACTCTCATCACTCACTGCAGTTATAATTTTCAAAATACCAAGATGTTTTTCAAAAGTAGTTTTTTTTTTTGTTTTGTTTTGTTTTTTTTTTTTTTGTGGAGGGAGTAGGGACTAAGACTAAGGAAAGCATTGTTCTATCAAGAGAAGTCGTTTTCAATTTATGGTATGATGGGAAATCCATCTCGTATGTGTTGGGCCCCAAGAGGCTAAGATGGCGCCGGGTGGCCTTCTCTTCTGGATCAGGAACCCACATGGCCGACCACAAAGGCGCCAAAGTGGCGGTTTCGGTTTCCCATCAGTTTCGTTTCCCGCGAGCCTCCACCCCCTGCAGGGCATGTCTCTCCCAACTCCCTCTGACACGGCACATCCCCATTGGCCCCCACTTTGCTGACCTCACTTCCCTTCCCTCACCCCATATAAGCCGCTGCCCTGCTCAATAAAGCGAGATCCTGCTTCGACAGATCCCCCGAGTCTGGTGTGGTTCGTTAATGCGCCTGGACTCGCGACACTCGCCATCCCGCTCAGCCCCAAGGGGAGCTACCGGCTGGCCCGGACGCTCTCCTCGTGCCTGTCGGCCCGCAAAACCTACCGGAGTCCGACAACTGGTGCCCCGTGTGAGGACCCTCTCCTCGTTCTTCTCGCTGACGGGCCAATCGGTCTTCGGGTGAGTGTACCCCCATAAATTATGGGGCAGTCATCTTCCAAAAGTGACCCTGCCCTCGAATCCCTGCGTTTCCTTTTGAGAAGCCGCGGCCTTTCCCTCACCGATTCCCAAGCCCTTAAGACATGGGAGGCCTTTGTTAAGGTGGCTCCTTGGCTTCCAGAAGGTAACCTTTTTGATTGGGACACGTGGGATCGTGGGATCGTATTGAACAGCTAATCTATAAAGCCCACGTAAACAGGGGGGAGATACCCCCTTTGGGTACATATCCTACTCTGGCGGCACTAAAGGGTTGCTTTCCACCCAGACCCCCAAAGGGGCTTAAGGAGTCACCTTGCCCCCCGAAATCTTGCACCCCTCCCCCTTCCCAATCCGAGGCAACCAAACTCCCTTCTGGGACGCCCACTCCGACTATATCAGACAAGCCACAAGAGAAGTCTCCCACTCCCGCCTCAAACATTCCTGACGGCCCCTCTGCTAGACCCAAAAAAGCCCCTTGGCCCCCAGATCTCCAACCCAAACCTCGAAGTAAGAGCCCCCCTGTGTGACCCCCCTCCACTAACCCCTTTATGCTTTGGTTGTGGACAAGAGGGGCATTTCAAGAGAAACTGCCCACAGGGCCGTAAGCCCGTCCAGCCTCAATCTTCTGTCCTGCCACGGACCCCATGCCCTAAATGTAAAAAGGGGTTCCACTGGGCAAAGGACTGCAAATCCAGATTCGATATCCAGGGCAAGCCTTTAAACTCCAGTCGGGGCAATCCCCAGCCCCGTTAAATAAGGGGAAGGCACCTGTTCGAGCGCATTGGACAGTCCCGCTGGTCCCGGGCCTCCGCCCCAAGATGCGCCTCACAATCGGAGACAAATCTTTTAAGTGCCTCATTGACACCGGAGCTGAACGTACCGTCCTCCGACAGGAGGAGGTCCCCCCTTCATGGAAACTTGTTCCTGGCCCCCCCTTAGTGGGGGTTGGAGGCCAAGCTGGCTCCCATGAGACTGCCAACTTAATGTGCTGGGTCGATCCAGACGGCAACAGAGGACAAATTCGTCCCTTGGTAGCCTCTGGGCTCACCGCCAACCTCCTTGGTCAAGACATTCTAGGAGCCACAGAGGCTTTCATTACTACTGATCATAAGGCCTTTTTTGATGATATACTGGATGAGGAGGAATACCAGCAACAATTCCGGGAGGGAAGGATTGCCCACTCCAACTACCGAGATGACCCCTACCTGGAGAGTATAAGGCAAAGACACCAGTCCCCCCAATCCTAAAGGCCACTGCCCTGCCTCAGGTCCCCAAAATTAATTGGAAATAGGGTCCTCCCATTTGGGTAGAGCAGTGGCCTCTCCCTTCTCACAAATTGCAGCAACTCCACCTTTTGGTACCATTTACAAAAACAAAAGGGGGAATCACTCCCCCCACACAACCAGCTTAAGAAGGCATTATTTACCCTAAATATAATGGGCCCCTACTGGCCCAGGCTTTCCTCGCCAATGTCTCCCTGCTCCTTCCCACCACGAACTGCCCTCTTTGGCCTCCCAGAGACCATGTGTACATATCCCCCCTCTCTTCTAATGTCACCTGTCTTTGGGCGCCCCCGTTGGCGGACAATGGCTC
This sequence comes from Mustela lutreola, assembly GCF_030435805.1. Taxonomy (NCBI): domain Eukaryota; kingdom Metazoa; phylum Chordata; class Mammalia; order Carnivora; family Mustelidae; genus Mustela; species Mustela lutreola. The sequence continues at coordinate 1,669,577 of NC_081307.1, forward strand.
TAGAAGCGCCGCCACGCCCTGATGACCTACCCCTTCTGGACAAGCTTTAATGGCTTACCTTTGACTCCTGTATTATCAATAAGATTGCCCAATTCGTCCAAAAAAGAGTGGAGGCCATTCAACTCATGAACGTCCATGTTCAATACCAGAGACTGGCCACCCGTGACGACGAGTCCTACGAGGGGCCCCATCAATAGTCTCACGACCTATGGCGGATGGGATTCCTTGCAGGAACAACCCACGCCAGGTCAGGGACCAAACCCCCATACAGGCATGATATTCAATGACGGGTAAGACCGGCGGGGGACGCAGAGCAACCTAAGACAGGGGGTACACCAAAGCAGTGTGATTCCCCAATGACGGGTAAGCCTGAAGGCCCGCCGCCGGCGACCTAAGACAGAAGTCATGCATACAAAAACAAAAGGGGGAGATGTTGGGCCCCAAGAGGCTAAGATGGCGCCGGGTGGCCTTCTCTTCCGGATCAGGAACCCACATGGCCGACCACAAAGGCGCCAAAGTGGCGGTTTCGGTTTCCCATCAGTTTCGTTTCCTGCGAGCCTCCACCCCCTGCAGGGCGTGTCTCTCCCAACTCCCGCCGACATGGCACATCCCCATTGGCCCCCACTTTGCTGACCTCACTTCCCTTCCCTCACCCCATATAAGCCGCTGCCCTGCTCAATAAAGCGAGATCCTGCTTCGACAGATCCCCCGAGTCTGGTGTGGTTCGTTAATGCGCCTGGACTCGCGACACTCGCCATCCCGCTCAGCCCCAAGGGGAGCTACCGGCTGGCCTGGACGCTCTCCTCGTGCCTGTCGGCCTGCAAAACCTACCGGAGTATGTCCTATTTGGATAATAGAGCTCACTTTTAATTTTTTTAAACTTTCTTTGATTTGTTAATTGAAGTATAGCTGACCCACAATGTTGCATTAGTTTCAGATATCAAACAACAAGATTTGACAAGTCTGTATGTTATGCTGCGCTCGCCGTACTGTACCACCAACCATATTCCCTATGCTGTGCCTTTCGTCCTGCAACTTATTAATTTTGTAACTGGAAGCCTGTTATCTCCCACTGTATTTCACGCATTTTGCCTGTCCACCCGCTGCCTCCTCTTTGGAAACGATCAATTTGTTCTCTGTAGTTATGGGTCTCTTTCTGTTTTTCTGTGTGTTCAGAGAACTTTTTAAGATAACTTGGTGCCTTTAAACATATTCCTTGATTTACATTATTTTGGATACGTATTTGCCATGTTACCCAATTAGTTATGTAATGATCTCAAAATTTGGGGGCTTAAAACAACCCTTTTGTCATATTACATATGTTTTGGGGGTCAGAAATTAGGGCAGGATCTCATGGGGCAATTTTTATGCTTAATACAGCATTAACTGAGGTCAGTGGGTGGTGGCCTTCAGCAGGCGGCTGCTTGGTCTAGAGGATTCAGGATGACTTTATGCACATGCCTATTACTTTGATGGGTACAGTTGGGAGATGAGGCTCAGATGGCCCTCCACTTCCGTGCAGTCTTTGTAACAAGGTTGTTGGACTTCTTTCCTGTCCACTCGGAGCTCCAATTGCAAATGTTCCAAGAGAGGGGTTCCTTTTGGACTTGGGCCTGAAACTGACATGTTTCTTCCACTCTATTCCACTGTTTAACACAGTCACATAGCCCATGTGAATCAAAGGGAATGGGGAGTTATAGGATTTGTGATCGTTTTTTAACGTGCTACATATGTTCATATGTGCATTTTTTCCCGTTTCTCTGACCTGTGGGAAAATGGAAGTTATTGATCAAAGAGTCACAGGTTATCAAGCTGTATGAGAGACTTCAGACTTAATCCAACCTCCATACTTTATAGATTAAAGAATATATATGTAGGTGCACATGTACATCTCCATATCAGTTATTATATATACACTTGTATATCACTAAAAATGGTATCTGTGGATCAGCCAATTCTTCTATTTTCATAGGAATGAAAAGGACTTGTCATTCCCCGGCAAATCTGAAGAAAGAAGCGAGAGCAAGAGTAAGGGAGAAAGAGAGTGAGAGGAGCATCTGATGGGATAGGATTTCTTACAAAAGGACTCCTGAAATGATCAGAGAAAACAGACCAACAGAAAAGGGCAGACTTTGACCAAGCGGTGCTCAACAACGTGAATATCCACATGGAACAGAAGAGGTTTTAACGCTATTCCCTACTGATGTAGCCTACATACTAAAGAGGACATCAGAAGTTTTCTGGAAGATACAATAGAAAGCCATTTTGAGGACCTGGGGGCGGTGGCAGAGATGAGTGGAACAGAACACTAAAAACAGGAAGCCCAAGAAAGCATGGGTGCCGCTTCCAGTTGGCGACTTTGAGAGAAGAATTAGGCATGAACCAGTCAGCTGCAAAAGACTGGGAGCAGGGGACAACAGTCGAAAAGGACGGCTGCCAGGAGCAACTCGGCAGTCTCACTTTTATTGGATAGAAAACAATAGCCAATAGAAGGATTGAGGAAGGTCAAATGTTAATCCCATCTTGCTGACAAGCAAGAAGGCAGATATTTATAGTTAAACAAGCACATTGAAAGAACTCTTCTAACTAACAACGGGCACTTCTGGGAAGAGAAAGGCTCGATGGCGGGTAAGGGAGGCAGGCGGTTTTCATTCCACCCTGAGCTAACCTGGCGTTCCTGGGTGCTCCGCTTTCCTGAAGCGGGCGGCATTCCGCCCTGGGCCGGCCGGGCTTCCAGCCAGCGCAGCTTCTGGGAAGGGGCGGCGTTCCGCCCTGAGCGAGCTGGGCATCCCCAGCTACCCAGCTTCACAGTCCTATATCATCCTTTTCCCCAAAGACCTGTTGCCAGTATATGTATTTCTAGAGGTCATATGTAAATGTGCTTGGTAACTAGTAAAATCCTCCAGGGGTTACAGTTGAAGTAACAAATTGTTCCGAGGGGCAGCAGCAGTTGGGAAGTTGGACTCTACTCATTCCAAGGTTCCAAACAAAAAAATCTTGCCCAACAAATGACAAGACTAAAACTATGAAAGGCTCTATGGAGATACCAGATAAGGAACTGTATACAACTCTACATAGGAGAACTAGGAATCAAGAAGGATAGATAGGTAACTTCAAAACAATGAAAATCCTAGAGCAGAAATATCCCAAGGAGAAAGCCATCGGCCAAGAAACATGAAAAGATTCCTGAAATCCTCAGTGATCACAAAAGAGCAAAGGAAAACACAATGTGTTAGTGTTAACCCAAGGAGGCAGACCCCAAAGAGTGTTGCTTAATCCAATGGATTAAATCGTGAAAAAAGGATTTAATCATGGAGTGGGGCACCTGGGTGGCTGCTTTCTGCTGGGGTCCTGATGCCAGTGTCTTGGGCTCCAGACCTTTCTGGGGCTCTGTGCTCAGCAGGAAGCCTGCTTCTCCCTCTCCCACTTCCATGGCTTCTACTCCTTCTCAAATTGGGCTTCCTCTCTCGCTGTCTCTGTCTTTCTGTCCAATTTGTCAATCAATCAACCAATTCCTTCAATTCAAGAAGTAAAAATCAAATGTTGACGCATGGGGCCCTAAAGAACGACAAGAATATGGAGGGTTGTTTGATGATTTTTTTAAGATTTTCTTTCTTCCTTTGACAGAGAGGAGAAGCAGGGAGAGAGACCGGCAGAGAGGGAGGGGTAAACAGGCTCCCAGCTAAGGAAAGAGCCAGATGCAGGGCAGGGTGCACAGGCTGCTGCCTCGCCAAGTCCAACATGAAGCCCTGCAGCAGCTCCAGCAGTCCCAAGGGGATCTCTCTGCAGGTCTTGCCTGCCCCTCCCCCGCCGGGGGCACCTGGGCGCCGCCCTCGCCTCCTCCCTGGACCAACCTGTGGCCCCACCCCCACCCCCGCAAGGAGCACGCTCAGAGGGCGCTGGAGGCGCTCAAGGAGGCTTGCCCCAAGGCTCCCTGGGCTCAGCTGCTCCCTGCTGCTCCCTGCCAGGGCAGCACCGAGGGTGGCGGGGGCGAAGGTGGCATCCGCTGAGGGAGCCCGGCCCTGGCAGGGCGGGCAGCACCGAAGGCACCTCCCACTTGCCCTGGGGCCTGTCACTTCTGTCCCCACCCCTCCCACTCTCAACCATTGTTTTCTTCTGTGAAGGGTTTTCATACTTGGTTTTAGGGCAAGAGCACAATTGATTGTGAGGGGGAAAGGGCAGGACCAAAAGAGAGACCCAGTGGACTCTGCCCTGAGCCCAGAGCTTGCCTCAGGGCTCAATCTCAAGAGCCTGAGATCACCACCTGAGCCAGAACCAAAGAGTTGGGCGCTTCACTGAGGGTGCCGCCCAGGTGCCCCTCAGCTGTTGTGGACCAATTTCTGGAGAGGGGTGCCTGCGTGGCTCTGTTAGTTCAGCGACTGCCTTGGGCTCAGGTCATGACCCCGGTCTTGCAGGATCTCCTCCCGCCTCAGGTTCCCAGCTCCTTGGGGAGTCGGCTTCTCCCACTGACCTTCTCCTCTCTCATGCTCTCTCTCACTCATTCTCTCACAAAGAAAGAAAGAAAAGCTTTCCAAAAAATGTCTTTAGCCTTGTTTTATGGGCTTCTATATGTTTGATCTCAATGAGTTTTCTCATTGGATGCAGACAACTTGAGGATAGCCATGTGTTTCTAAAAGGGTCCTTTTGTGTTCTGAAATGTCTTCTTTCTCTGTTCATTTATCAGGTGTCTTTCCATTGTCTCTTCTCAAGACCTAGGAAAAGCAGCCTTTGAGGATTCATTTGGGTACGGTCTAGTCCTTTTCATCATTTTTCTTTCCACAAAATCTATAGTAGCCTCTGAATCGTTCTAAGTAGAGTTTATTTTTCACTGCCCTATTGAGGTCTTTTCTTTCAGTAGAATTTGAGTCGTTCACTCTGAAGGTCATTGTTGAAATGTTGAATTTGAAGTCTACTACCTCGCTAGGTGTATTTTCTTTTTCCTGTCTATTCCTTCTTCCCTTTCCCTTTAGAACTGCCTTCCTTTCGATGACCTGAGTCCTTAGTCCTTTGGAGGCTAATCTCTGCCTTCTTTGATTGGCTGTCACAGGGGCAGTCAGAGATTAGTAGGTATTTCTGACCCTTTTTACAGTTGTTCTCCCCTTCTTTAGGGAAGCTCTAGAGTCAGCTTTCTCGGAGGGATCATTTCATCCCGCTCCTAACTCATGCTCCTTACCGGCTCTCTACTGAATATTGTGACTTGGCCAGAAGAACACTTCCCTCTGGCTGGTAGGAACTCCACTGACCTCTAGCCTTGTAGGAGTCTTGGCAACCATCTGGTTCCATTGCCTTGACTCTTTGTCAGAACCTGGAGCATTTTCTAAGACACACACTGCTTCCTATGGACCAAGGACTCAAGAGGACTCCAGTGTGTATTTTCAAGAGCTTGTTTTCTACTTGAATTCTGTCTCTCTGGAACCCATGGCGTTTTCATCACTCCAGCCTTCCTGAATTCCAATCTCTCTTTCCTCATACCAGGGAGACTCCCATCTTTTCCTTGGAATCTCCTCCTTACCCTCACCATCCAGAATTACTCCAGGTGAAAGCCGAGTGAATCCTGGGGCTCAGTTTCACAGGGTTCACAAATGTGCGTTCAGTTTCAATGTTTTAAAGAGTTAGATATATAGATATATATATATATAGATAGATAGATAGATATAGACATATCTATATCTATATAGATAGATAGGTACTTTTTTTCTTTTCAATTCCCCATGGGCTTCTGGTTGGTTACTTTTCCTCTCGCAGGTTTTGTATTAGTTTTCTAGGGGTGCTATTATAAGATACCACAAGCCTAGAGGCTGAACAACAAAGTGGACAGAATTTGAGTCGTTCACTCTGAAGGTCATTGCTGAAATATTAAATTTGAAGTCTACTAACTCGCTAGGCATATTTTTTTCCTGTCTATTCCTTCTTCCCTTTCCCTTTTGAACTGCCTTCCTTTTTATAACCTGAGTCCTTTGGAGGCTACTGTCTGCCTTCTTTTATTGGCTGTCACATGGGCAGTGAGAGATTAGTAGGTAATTCTGACCCTTTTTACAACTAACTAACTCAGGCTCCTTACCCGGTCTCTACAGAATATTCTGACTTAGCCAGAGGAACTCTTCCCTCTGGCTGGTTGTTACTCCAATGACCTCTAGCCTTGTAGGAGTTTTGGCAACCATCTGGTTCCATTGCCTTGACTCTTTGTTAGTACCTGAAGTATTTTCTTTTTTTTTTTTTTTTAAATTTTTAAGGGAATAATGTTTTGTTTTTTTTTTTTAAAAGATTTTATTTATTTATTTGACAGAGAGAGATCACAAGTAGGCAGAGAAGCAGGCAGAGAGAGAGAGGAGGAAGCAGGCTCCCTGCTGAGCAGAGAGCCTGACGTGGGACTCGATCCCAGGACCCTGAGATCATGACCTGAGCCGAAGGCAGCGGCTTAACCCACTGAGCCACCCAGGCGCCCCCTTGAAGTATTTTCTTAGACACACACTGCTTCCTATGGAGCAAGGACTGAAGAGGACACCAGTGTGTATTTTTCCAAGAGTTTGATTTCTACTTGACTTATTCTCTTGAACCCATGGCCTTTTCATCACTCCAGGCTTCCTGAATCCCAATCTCTCTTTCCTCACAGCAGGGAGACTTCCATCTTTTCCTTGGAATCTCCTCCCTACACGCACCATCCAGAACTATTCCAGGTGAAAATTCGAGTGAATCCTGGGGCTCAGTTTTTGTTTGTTTGCTTGTTTGCTTGCTTTCCTTTTCACACGGTTTTCAAATGTCCATTCGTTTTCTATGTTTTAAAGAGTAATTTATGTAGATATAGATATAGACATATCTATATAGATAGATAGATTTTTTTTCTCTTTTCCAATTCCTCATGGGCTTCTGATTGGTTACTTTTCCTCTAACAGGGTTGTATTAGTTTTCTAGGGGTGCTATTACAAGACACCACAAGCCTAGAGGCTGAAACAACAGAAGTGGACAGTATCACAGTTCTAGAGCCTACAGTGCTCGTAGACCATGCTCCTTTTGGAGGTATTATGGGAGGATCTGTTCCAGGCCCCTTTCCCAGCTTGATGTATTTGGACTTTGGACTTCTTCACATGGCCCTCTCCCTCAGTGCATATCTGTGTATCCACAGTCTCCCTTAGAAGCACACAAGTCCTCCTGAATTAGGGGCCCAGGCTATTCAAATATGATCTCATCCACGCTAGTTACATCTCCAGGGACCCTATTTCCAAATAAGGTCACAAACCCAGGTGCTGGGGTTTAGGATTGGGATAGTATATATGCATACACACACAAACACACACACACGTGTGTGTGTGTGTGTCTCTCTCTATATATATTTATATTTACATTTATATTTATATGTACATATACTTTTTGATTTTTTTTTTTTTGCCTAATAAAACATTTTTGTTCAGAATCTCAGTCTTCCTTCCTTTCAATAGAATATGATTCGTGGGGCACCTGGGTGGCTCAGTGGGTTAAAGCCTCTGCCTTTGGCTCAGGTCATGATCCCAGGGTCCTGGGATCGAGCCCCGCATCGGACTCTCTGCTCAGTGGGGAGCCTGCTTCCTCCTCTCTCTCTCTGCCTGCCTCTTTGCCTACTTGTGATCTCTGCCTGTCAAATAAATAAATAAAATCTTTAAAAAAAATATGATTCGCATGCTTTTGCTGCCTCCTGAACAATTTGAACACCTCTACCTCCTCAATTTCCATGAAAGTTATTCTTACCTAAATTCGTCTGCCATTTATTTTTAAAAACAGTTGGCATCTTTTTGCAGTTTACAGTGTTTTTCGTTTGAGTATATGTTTATAGGCTGATGAAGGTGACTTTTGTCCTACTCTTTCCTTCTGAATTTGTTCCTTTTTGGGAAAGTAAATTTTATACTCTTTAAAAACAAGGACCTAGAAAAGCGAAATGGTTCTTTTTTGTGAGTCTGCATCCCATTTTCTCATTTTGCATGTGCTTTATGTGACCACAGTTTTGGGGGCTGACAGTATTTATCAGCATTTAAAAGAAAAAAATGAAATTTAATTTAAATTAATTTAAATTAAATATATTTAAATTTAAAATTTAAAAAACAAATTAAAATTTAAAATGTAAATTAAATTCATTGGAAGGGGACGTGAAACATGAGAGACTAAGGACTCTGAAAATCAATCTGAGGGATTTGAGGGGTGAGGGGTGGGAGGTTGGGGGAACCAGGTGGTGGGTATTAGAGAGGGCACATATTGCATGAAGCACTGGGTGAGGTGTAAAAACAAGGAATACTGTTATGCTGAAAATAAAAATTAAAAAAAAAAACAGAAAAATTAAAAAAACTTAAATAGATACTTTAAAAGAAAAAATATATTTTAAAAAAGGGATCTATGACTTTCTTTTTTTTTCTTGTTACTGTCAATGACATGAAGACAAAGTCAGCCTAACCTAGCCCTGTCAGCTATAAGCATAATCACTTATTTCAATGTGGAGTTAATTTAAAATGAACACTCTGGGAGAAATAAACTATATAAATCAAATATATAAGCATTAGTCTAAAGCTTTGGACTTTGCTTCAAGAGAGTTGGCATCTCTTTAGTTTCACTGTGAGAGCAATAACCAGTCACTGGGGTATCTAGTAGGATATGTAAACTGGAAGCAAACTGAAATGAATGCTAATATATACATCCATATACATGTAAGCATTGTTTATATGGTATAATCATATATTAAATTCCATGGCTTTGGAAGAAAGTTCTGAACAGCTCTAATATAAAATGATAGAGAATATTGCAAAATATAATATATAGACTTTCAAATTGGAATTCAAAGTTTTGTGACAATTGTCAACATTTGCCAAACTTTTCAGTAGGTTCTTTGATGCCTGATTCTTTATTTGGGTATCAGAAAATCTTTTTCCCATATGGAAGCTTTACACATATTCCTAAGCCATATGGAATAGACACTTTGACTTCTATGCAAAAGATTTGTGGTCTTTGCAGAGTCATTACAATTTCTCTTGTGGTACAGATGAAGCCATAAATAAATATATTTATATTTATTTATAAATAAGTATATTTATATATACTTTATACTTTATTTATACTTATAAATAAGTATATTTATAAATATACACATATTACATAAATTGTCTCATATGTTTTTGAGTATCTTACTTGCTCTTACTCATCAGAGGTAAATCACTGCATAGGCCCATACTTAAAGGAAGTGTGCACAGTGGGTTTCATCAAATATAATATTTTTCTTCTCTTTGTACCCTCATCCAATTCCAGTAAGTACTTTACTTACACTAAATCCCGTCAACTTAACCTGTACTGGTTATTCTTGTAAAAAAGAAATGTTAAAGAGTCTTGAAAACATGGTATTTTTTCCTTCTAAAATTTTGTCTCTTTTTTAATGTAAGCTAAAAAGAAAAGATAATCATTCTGTTAGAAACTTAGCCCACTGCATCTTCAGGTCTTCCTCTGTTATATATTTTTAGTATGTCCTTCATACTAAATCTCTAATAGTATTCATTTCACAGGCTTTTGTGCTCAGAAAGGAAAATAAAGGAGACCTTGAGATTATAATAGCATTGACTAGTATTAAATGTGAGAATTTGATACCCAAAAAGGATAGCATTTGTTCAAGTTTACTTTGGTTTTAAAAATTAATATTTATTTATTTGAGTAATAAATTCATAAACCTAATTCATTCTTATATTTTTAAGCTCAACAGGCAAAATTTATTACTCCATTTACAACTCAAAAAATATTAACAATCACTTCTCAGGAGACTGAGATTACTTTATAAACACATTAAAAAGTTAGTTTAGGTAACCTGAGTGGCTCAGTCAGTTAAGCATCTGACTCTGGTTTTGGCTCAGGTGGTGATCTCAGGGCTGTGAGAAAGCCCCAAGGTGGGCTCTTCACCCATCATGTCTGCCTGTACCTCTCCCTTTGCCTCTGCTCCTCCCCCTTGCTCTCAGGACCATGCACGCACACACACCGTCTCTTTCCCTCTCAAATAAATATATAAAATCTTTTTTAAAAATTTTAAATGTTAGTTTAGATTTCTTTAAATATTTTTAATTGCATCTATATCTATTTGGATAATTAATTGTCCATTTTACAAACATATTTAAAATCTTTCATATATTTAACTCCTCTATACATAATAAATTAAACTTATAGATATGATGGACATCAAGTTCTCTTAAATATTCCAATATTATGCGTAATCTTTTGACCTTTGACTTTAAAACCACAAGACTAAAATGATTATGCAGGCTACACATTTTGAATTAGAATCCTTATCTAATGTTATTTCTAATGAGTGATGGTTGACATGAAGACTAATAAACAATAACCTTCCAGATTCATGGTAAGAATGTGCTTTGAAGATAGGTCGGGCCATGTGATTTGTTTTGGCCAATAAAATAAGAGCAGAAGCAACATGTGTTGCTTTGATGCCAGAAAACTTCAAGAGGCAGTGCTATATTGTCTTCCCCCAGAAACATTGATCAGCATTGCTCCAGATCGTGGTGACTCTGTCAGTGTCAGTCCCTGGTATTTTCCTGTCCTTCTTTTTGTAACAACATGGGTGGAAACTGAGGGCATCATGCCAAGTGAAATTAGTCAGAAAAGAAAAATATCATGTGTTCTCTCTTATATTTGGAATCTTAAAAAGGCTTTCTACTTAGAAAGTAGAATGGTGGTTGCAAAGAGTTAGGTGCTGAGGAATATGGAGAGATGTTGGTCAAAGGGTACAAACTTTCAGGTAAAAGATGAATAGGTTCTGAGAATATAGCCACTCAGGCACCCCTAGAATGATTACGGTTTTAAAGACTGATAATACCAAGTGAAAATGTGGATCTACAGGAAATCTCAAACATTATTGATGGGAATATAAAATAATGTCATTGCTTTTGAAAAAAAAATTTATACTTTAAGTTACATGTAACACCTACACATGACCAAGTATTTCCAAAAAAACATATATATATTTCCACCCAACATCTTCTATTTGAATTTTTTTTTTTTTTTTTTTTTTTTTTTTTTTTTTTTTTTTTTTAAAGATTTTATTTATTTATTTGACAGAGAGAAATCACAAGTAGATAGAGAGGCAGGCAGAGAGAGAGAGAGAGAAGCAGGCTCCCCGCTGAGCAGAGAGCCCGATGCGGGACTCGATCCCAGGACCCTGAGATCATGACCTGAGCCGAAGGCAGCGGCCTAACCCACTGAGCCACCCAGGCGCCCTTCTATTTGAATTTTTAAAGAACTTTATTCAGAATAGCCCAAACTAAACAACCCAAGTGTTCATTAAATAGTTAATGGATTAACACATTGTGGCATATTCACACAACAAAATACTACTCAATAGTAAAAGAATATGAACATAAGGGAATAATCTCATATATACAACATTGCAAATTAATTTTAAAGCATTATGCTAAGTAAAAGAAGCCAGGTACAAACACCAGATGTTATATGATTCCATAAACTACAGTGTAATGTGTAAAGAAAAGCAATTATCTAAGGTCACTGAAGACTGAGCAAAGCAGACATATGTCACAGGTAAGTCAACACTTTCTAGAAGAGAAAAATCCTAGGTAAGCTTCCTAGTTTCACCACTCAGAGCCTGAGGACAGACAGCACCAACATTAGTGCAATGTTGTGCAACTACAATACGGATGTGATAAAACTTTTTTAATAGACTGATGAACCAAGAAGAGCAGAGTATGGGACAACTACACAGCTGAAAAATTAAGAGGGTGCAGAGTAGAGTGAGGGCAGGATTTCTAAAAAGAGAGATAAGGTAGAAACATCACATTATGCCTAAATATTTGGCGAACTTGCCATGCATCACATGGGAAAAAAAATGTAGTTTGAGTTCTGTCAAACTGCACACTCAAAAACAACAACAACAACATTCTTTGAAAGTATATAACCTAATCCAGAATCTCTACAATGTATAATTCATACCCAGAACACAAATCCAAATTACACAAACTCCAATGAAATGGAAAAATGCCACACTCAAAGAAAAAAACAATCAGCAAAGACAAAAGTAGAGATGAATCAAGATGTTGACATCAGAACAGATTTTAAATAAGCTACTGTAATTATATTCATGGATATGGAAATACATTGATGATGAATAAAAAGACAAATCTCAGCAAAGGAATAGAAGCTATAAGAATAAAAAAGAAATTAAAAAGTGGAAAATACAATCTGAAATAAAAATTTCACCTGAAAGGATTAACAACATATCAAGGATAAAGTAAATGAACTTTAAGACAGATAAATAATAAATTAGATAAGAGAGAATTAAATGCAAAAAATGAACAGACTCAGAAAAGGTGCAACAATTGAAGATGGCCTAACATATATGCAGTGATTGTACCAGGAGAGGAAAAAAAAAACAAAGGGACAGAATAAATGGATGAAGAAATGTGGCTTGTTTCTCAAATTTGGTGAAAAACATAAATGTACAAATTCAAGCTCATTAGAACATAGTAAATGTAAGGAAAATAACATCTACACACATACAGTCAAATGTATGTTTCAGTTGAAAGTTTTGAAAGCAGCCATAGAAAAACAATATATTAAACAACATACAGAAGAACAAATTTTACTTGAGATCGGTCAAGGTAACTCTTCAATCTCCACGATGTAACGAAGAGATGTCAGAAATAGTAGAAATCTTGTAGATATTTACTGAAGAGATAAGAGATTTATTGAGATGTCCAAATGAGGCTATTAATTACTTCAGTTGGTGTAGGTAGTGGGAAAATCACAATATTTGGGGGTAGAAGAGCTCAGTTAAGGTTCACATTGACCATCAAGTAGCTGAGATTCTGAACAAGTTCCTTAGACTCTCTAACTCTCTAAGTCTAATCTGCTTATCTTTAAAATTGAAATAATTGCTCCACAAGGTCCTTGTGAAGATGACCTAAGACAATCCACATGAAGAGGTGCCTAGGTGGCTCACTCTGTTAAAGTGGCTGCATTCAGCTCAGGTGGGATTTCAGGGTCCTGGGACCAAGCCCAGAATTTGGATCCCTGCTCAGTGGGGAGTTTACTTGTGCTTCTCCCTCTGCCCCTACCCATGCTCCATCCCACTTGTGTGCCCACACTCTCTCCCTCTCTTTCCCTCTCAAATAAACAAATGAAATCTTGAAAAAAAAAGATGATCCATGTGAAAATGTCTGTTTTTAACATATACAAATTATAATATTTATGATATTTAGTTGAATCCAAATGATGTTTCATGTTTGAGTATTTCTTACAAAGATACACTGTTTAATTTCTGCAGAAAGGCCATAATTTTGGTACCATTTTCTGTATCAGTGGTTTATGGACTAAAAATAATTGTCCAATATAAAGGCAAATTACCTGTTGACATCTTCAAAATGACTTAAATCTTTAAAATCTTGTCCATTTGTCCTCTCACTTCCCAGCAGGGTGACAGAATTTTTAATTAATGCTTCTAGTTGATTTTCTACAACTGACCATTCTCCAAAATTTTCTTACATAGACTTTTAAAAATAATTCTTATATTAAGATTTCTAGGGGCGCCTGGGTTGCTCAGTGGGTTAAAGCCTCTGCCTTCGGCTCAGGTCATGGTCCCAGAGTCCTGGGATCGAGCCCCACATCAGGCTCTCTGCTCGGCCTTGTAATCTCTGCCTGTCAAATAAATAAATAAAATCTAAAAAAAAAGATTTCTAATAAATTGAAATTAATTTTCCTTAAAATTATTTGAGAATTTTATTTTGCATTTGCCATTTATTCCATCGTATTAAACATCACTATCTGATATCTACCTCCAAATAGCTACTAGCATTTTTAACATTTATACCACGAAAAACTTTGATGGTTTAATAGTTGTCAAAGTATACTGCAATGTTTAGCTATACTGCTATTGCATATAAAATCAGGACTTGGTAAAGCATACCAAATATAAACAAATGTACATTTTTTATCCAGTAAGTTTCAATTTATCTGAGGTAGACTGTTTTATATAGAAGTATCTCGAACAAATAGGAATATGTTTTCTTCTTTTATAGATTAATACTTCCAAAAAGAGATAGCTTATTTGACAAAGTTTCTGAAACAAACTATGACCTCCTACAAAACTTAAGTGGTTGAAAATACAAAATATTACTAAATAGACAACAATACTATGTTTTTATTCGCTGGAATCTGGAGATTAAGGAAAAAATACACTCTACTCTAAGCCATGTTAGGTTGGAATTATTATCCTAATACTGTGAAGAAAATTTTCATTAAGTCATGGATTTTTATGTGTGAAGGACAAGCAGAGAATTATCTTTAGGAAATGGGAGAAAATTGCAACTACTTTTCAAATGTAACCTTGACATTTTGAAAAATGCAGTCATGGATCTGTCCCCATGGTGACAAACATATTACCCTTCTTTTCTGCACCAAAATTCAGGACATCATAGCCAGATCTGATCTAATCTCCATGGTCTGTCTTAGGGGGTTTACATGCTTATAAAGATATGTCCCAATGAACAGCAAAGATTCACTGAATATTTCTGTTCCCCACCATTTCAATTGATACTGACAGTCATCCTTTTTTTTAGCCTCAGGTTTTTCAAGGTAAAAATCAGTTTTTATGCAGTAAAATAGATGATTCAGTCAAAAGAAAAAGTTTGTGAGAACTTCAAAGCAACCACAATCCTTGGGACTAAGAATTAGACCCTATGGCTCCATTCTCCCAGTAGGACACACTTACAGAAATCAACATTGCTTACAAACATCCAGAGTTTGCCTTCATTTAACCCCTTATTAATGATAGATGGAAGGAAGGTTTAGAGTCACTAAAATCCACTGCCACGTAGGTCATTATTTTCTTTTTTTCTCCTCTTTGCATTGAGATAATCTATACAAAAGTGCTTTACCTGGTACCTGAAATAAATTAGTTATCCAATAATGTGTTCATTGTGGTCTTTTAATTGTTTTGTTTCATTCATTTTTCCCTTTACACCTTGAAAAGATACAATTAAGAAATTTTAATCAATACAGTCAAACAGCAGACATCCTGTTTATTATCTGCAGACCTTTCTAAATCTCTAGAACAAAAAAAAACCTTTTTAATGAATCTCATCATTGGGAAGTTCTTACTGGTAATTTCATACGTGTGAGTCATTAAAATTTTGCTTCTGTGTATGCTGAGGAATAGGAGAACTTCGATTTTTGTCACTTTGCCAATGTGCTCAACTTTAGCATGATCTCTTCTTATATTTCAAAGTTGCTTTCTATCATGGGGTCTGAGGACCTGGCCTTTGAAAGCACTATAGAACTTGCTTCCAATGCAAACACAGTAATTTCACTTCAACACCATATCACAATATATCTAAACAGCAAAATCACATAGTTAACCCAATATAACTCAATAACTTATTCATTTCAGGGTTTTATTTTTTTCTTAATTGCTTTATATTTGTACTGTCCACATGGAATTTTGCTTTTATGTACCTCCATTTCCATAGTAGGCATATCAAACATTATGAACACAGTTCACTTACAAAGGCAAAAACTTTATGATAATTCATTTCATGCATTACTGTTTTTAACCTAATTGATTTTCCTTATGGAAAATTTTAACACATAAAATTACATAGTGCCTTTGTTTCTTTACTTACTTGCCATCTCTCTTCTACACTAGAATATCAAGTTTAGGAGGGCAGGAACTGTATTTCTTTGCTGCTATATCCTCATTGAATACAGTACCTAGCACACATCAGATGTACAATAAAGATTTGTTAGATGAATGAGCAAATAAAAAAAAGCACAGTAAATGTCTGTCTGTACTTGTTCAATCTTATGGAGGGTCAAAAACTTACACTATTAGGTGGGACAGTATGGCTCCAACGGAATGGAATTGAGTATTTTGCTCCTCTTAGGTCACTTAGGCTCTGTCAAAGGACCAGAAGGCTAGGATGTGGTTAAATCCCCTAAATAAGAAATATATTAAGAGCTGACATTATTATTTGTAATCTCAAGGACTCCAAATTCTGTTTTTTTTCTTCCATTTGTATCTTCCTTTCCCCAAATTATTTTATAGAGATCTGTCTGATCTATTGATCAGAGATCAACACTCTAGGTCAGAAATAGCCTAATAGAATCTGTATTCTTAATATTTCTAATAATGTTCTAAAAATAAAATTAAAACCAATGTACTCATAAACATCATTTGAGAATCATAAATTTATGACATTTCTCTGTTTACATAATATGTGCACATACATGTACACTATATACTCATATTCTTACAAAAACAAGAATTAAAATGCATACACAAATTGAGAAATAAACCAGGAAAATAGTTTATAAAGAAGGAATGGTTCATATCAATTAAAATTGTACAAGTTTTCATAAATTTCTAGTTGGCCTATTAGCAAATTGGAGGTTTTTTTGAATGGCCAGTTATCTCCTTAGGAAGTATATATCTTCTAGCCTCCAAAGGTGACAGACAGGGCCAAAACAGGAAATATTATTAGTTGAATGGTATTAACAAGTTCTGAGTTCCAAGGTTGGAAAGTAAACTAGAGAGCTCCAAATGTGGAATTCCTGAAAAGTCAGAGAAATAAGTTCAACAAAAGAGCACCTGGCAAGGGATGGGATGTCTTAAAATTTGTTCATTGCATATATGATGTCTTTAAATATGCAGGTTTTGTTGTGCTAAAAAAAAGTTCCCTTTTATGCCTAGTGTTTTAAAATATTGTAATCATTGAAAATACTGAACTTTATAAAATGTTGTTATGGGGCCTATGGGTGCCTTGGTAGGTTAAGTATCTATCTGCCTTTGGCTCAGGTCATGATTTGGGAGTCTTGGGATGGAGCCCCATGTAGGGCTGCCTGCTCAAGGAGTCGGCTTCTCGTTCTCTTCTGCCCCTCTCCTCACTTGTGCTTTCTTTCTCTCTCTCAAATAAAATCTTCTTTAAAATGTTATGACATCTACCAAGATACATATTTTTTTGCACAGTGACACATTGCCTGATACTCAAATGATAAATCATCCTTGAATATTTGGATTAAATTCTTTCTTTAATGTAATGTAATGTAATGTAATGTAATGTAATGTGTTACCATATTTTACATAGTAAACATACTATTGAATTTATATTATTTTACTGACCTTTTCCTTTATTACAAGTTTTTGGATTACTTTGACACTGTTGGACTGATTTCATTGTATAGGTTATCTCAAATCATTTTTTGGATCAGGTGGGGTAAAAATAATCACACATTTATGGCACAAGAAGGATAAACAGAAGAACAACTTTGACTCTCATGCTTCCATCAATGAGAAAATAGTTATATTTCTATATATACATAAATATGCATATTTATGTCATTATGTACATATTTGTACCCATATGAGATGTTACAATCAGTATATTGAGCAGTGATTCTTTTTTTATTAAAGGTTTTATTTATTTATTTGACAGAGATCACAAGTAGGCAGAGAGGCAGGCAGAGATAGAGGGGGAAGCAGGCTCCCTCTGAGCAGAGAGCCCGATGCAGGGCTTGATCCCAGGACCCTGAGATCATGACCTGAGCTGAAGGCAAAGGTTAACCCACTGTGCCACCCAGGAACCCTGATTTTAGTATAATTTCTAGTTCAAATTTAATTTCTAACTCTATCTTTATTAAAATATCAAGCAATCAGGGTAACACAAGAAGTAAAAATAGTACAGGCCCCTGGCTATATTTTAACCTCTCTATACATATATATTTCTGCTGTTAAAGGCTCTAGACTCTATTCCTTCAGTATATAGACAGAGAGAGAGACCCAGCCCTAGAAATAGTAGTTGTAACATCAGAATCATACAGTAGCAAAGCTTTTCAGTAAAAGGGTAGAGAAATAATCCTAACTGAGAATATCTTCTACCCTTCTATTGGCAGAAGGTCTCAACTATTACCCTAGAATATTATGCAGTAAAACATCTGGTACACAAGGTCAAATAACATTACTGATTTTATATATATATATATATATATATATATATATAGAGAGAGAGAGAGAGAGAGAGAGAGAGAGAGTCATTTATCTCCAGGAAATGAACATTTATGTTCACCCAGAAACCTGTACACAATTATTCCAAGAAGATCCATTCATCATTGCCAATATATATATATATATATTTTTCTATTTTTATGACTGCCAATCAGGAAAATACTTCTCATTCTATCTGTACATTTTAACACATATTCAATCCCCAATTTGGGGATGAGATAAATGACTGACCCATCTGACTCAAAAGTAGTATCCATTTCTATCACAGTAATTATAAACTATGTGAATATAGAGGAGGCTATCCATTTAAATTACTTCATATTCTTTGTTCTAACTGAATTCTGTCCCCTATCCTCTACAAAAAATATGTTAGAATCATAATCTCCAGCACCTCAGAAGGTGATTCTGTTTTGGAAATGGGATCTTTATAGAGTTAAGTTAAACCGAGGCCATTTGGGTGGCCCCTAATCCAAAAGAACTGTTATCCTGATAAAAATGGGACATGTAGACAGAGAGAGACACGTAGAGGGAAGATGATATGAAGAGACATAGGGAGAAGACAGCAACTGACAAGCCAAGAAGAGAGGTCTAGAACAGCTAACTGAACATTAAAAAGAAAGAAAGAACGAAAGAACAAAACAAAGAAAAGAACCTTCTCTCGTAAAGCCACACCTGCTGACACCTTAATCACAGACCTCCAGCCATTAGAACTGCAAGGAAATAAATTTCTTTTGCTTAAGTCATCAAGTGTATGGTATTTTGTTATGGCAGCCCTAGAAAACTAACATGCCTAGTTTCCCATAATGGTAGCATTGTGCAACAGTAGAGTAAAATATCGCAACTGGGATACTGACATTGATAGAGTCAAGATACAGATCAGATCCATTACTACTAGGATTTTTCCTGTTGCTTTTTTAACACTACATCCATCTTCTTCCCACCTCCCTCTTCTGGTTCCTGAATGCCAGTGACAGCTAATTTGTAAGAATGTCATATAAATGAATCATGGGGTATATAAACTTTTGGGATTGGCTCCCCCCCCCTCAGAAAATTACATAGACATTTATCCAAGTAGTTGTGTACATCAGGAGTCTGTTACTGAGTAATATTCCTTGATATGGATGAACCCAGGATATTTAACCCCTTAAAGAATGTGTTTAGTATCTCTAGTTCTTGGCAATGATGAATGGATCTTCTTGGAATAATTGTGTACAGGTTTCTGGGTGAACATAAATGTTCATTCCCTGGAGATAAATGACCAAATCTGCAATTGAGTCATTTGATAGTTACATAATTTGTTTTATAAGAAATTAACAACCTGGGGGCACCTGGGTGGCTCGGTCATTGGGCATCTGCCTTCGGCTCAGGTCATGGTCCCAGGGTCCTGGGATCAAACCCTGCAACAGGCTCCCTACTCAGTGGGAAGCCTGCTTCTCCCTCTCCCACTCCCCCTGCTTATGTTCCTTCTCTCATTGTGTTTCTCTCTGTCAAATAAATAAATAAATCTTAAAAAAATAAATAAAATACATGGAATATCATAAAAAAAGAAATTAACACCCTGTTTTTCAGAATCACTGTACCGTTGTATAATCCCATCAACAACCTATGAATGATCTAGTTTTCCTATATCCTCATGCATATTTGATGTTGAGACTATTATTTTTAATTTCAGTCTTTGTGATAAGTACAAAGTGAAAATTTATTGTGATTTTAATTTACATTTCCATGATTGATGATGATGTTGAATATTTTTATTTGCTTATATTTATATGTATTCTTTGGTGAAACGTCTATTCATATCTTTTGTTAATTTTCTAAATGAATTGTTTCCATATTGTTGAGTTTTGATTTTTTTTTTTTTGTATTTTAGACAAAAGTTCTTTGTCAGATATGTGATTTGCAAATATTTTATCCCATTTTGTACCTTCACTTCCCCTTCCCCCGTTAACAGGGTCTTTTGTTGAACAAATGTTTTTAAGTGTGATGAAGTACAGTTGCTCAGTTCTTTAATTTATGTATCATGCTTTTAATGTCAAGTCAAAGAAATATTGCCTAGATCTTGGATCCTAAGATATTTTTCTTTTATTATTTGTTATTTAGTTTTGTCTAAGACTTTTATAGTTTTATGTTTTACATTTAAATTTGGGATATATTTTGCATTAATTTTTTGTACAATGTGAGGCTTAGGCTGAGGTTCTTTTACAAACTTCCTTATGGGGAGAAACTGGGTAGCTCAGTTGATTCTGTCTGACTCTTGATTTTGGCTTAGGTCATGACGTCAAGGTTGTAAGATCGAGTCCCACATTGGGCTCCAAGCTGGGCATAAAGCCTGCTTAAGATTCTCTCTCTCTATCTGCCCTTCCCCCTCCTTTTCTAAATAAATAAAAATAAAATAGAGATAAAATAAAAATAAAAAATTTTGCTTATGGGTACCCAGCTGCTTCAGTACCATTTGCTAAGAAGGCTCTCCTCAACTGAATTGTGTTTTGCTTGTTTGTTTGTTTGTTTTTCTTTGCATTTTTGATAGCAAATTATTTAGGTACATTTCTATGGGCCTGCTTCTGGGTTATCTTGTTTTGTTTCATTGATCTATGTGTTTTCCATTTTTCCAACATCATACCGCCTTAATATATATCTGTAGGTGCTTATCAGGCTTTATATTAGGTACAGTGATTCCTCCAACCATATTTTCCTTTGTCAAGTTTGTTTTTGCTATTTCAGGATGTGTGCCTTTTTGTTTAAATTTTATTATGAGTTTATCTTTGCAAAAACGCTTTCTTGGATATTGTGTTTTTAGTTTTAGTTTTCATATTCATTGTTAGTATACAGAAATGTGGTGACTTTTTGTGTGTTGGTCTTGTATCCTATGACCTTGCTGAACTACTAATTAGTTCTAGGGTTTTATTATTGTTGTTGTTAGCTTCCTATGGATTTTTAATAGACAGTCATACCATCAGCAGATAGGAGCAGTTTTATTTACTTATTTCCAGTCTATATATTTCTTTCTTTCTTATCTCATTGTAGTGGTTAGAACCTTCATATTTTGTTTAAATAAGAATGAGGGAGTGGATCTTTGCCCTCTTGCCAATCTTAGATGGAAAGTTATCAGTCTTTCATTACTAAATATAATGTGGGTTATAGGAAGTTTTTGTAGATGCTGTTTATTAAACTGAAGAAGTTCCCATATGTATCTTGTTTGGTAAAAGTTTTCATGTGAAGGGGTTTTGGATTTTGTAAAATACTACTTTATCAATTGATATCAAAATATGATTTCCTTAGTCTGTTCATATAGATGGTAGATTATAAAGATTGGTATTTGAATGTTAAAACACTTTAGCATAACCAGAATAAATCCTGCTTGACAATGGTATATATATTCTTTGTAGACATTGCTGGATTGGATTTGCTATACTTTGTTGACAACTTCTGTATCTAAGTTCATGAGAGACAGTATCTGTAGAGTATTTTTTTCTTTTTATATTGTCTTAGTCTGGTTTTGGTAACAAAATAATACTAGCCTCATGAAAATTACTTGAGAAGTGTTTCCTCCTCTTCTGTTTTCTGGAGGTAATTCTATAAAATAGGTATTAATTTTTCTTTAAATATTTGGTAAAATTCTCTAGAGAAGCAATCTAGGCCCAAAGATTTCTTTTTCAGTAACTTTATTTTAATTGGAAGTACTCTGAGAAATGCATACTCCTGCTTGGAAGGGTAGGAAAAGGGTAAGAAGAGATGTGGTGGAAGAAAAATCATCAACTTCTTGCTCAGTGCCAATGAAACCATAGTGGGGAGGGAGGGAAGCATCCTGGTTTTTCTGTTAGTATTTAGCTGGAGTAGAAAATAGATTACCAGACAACATCTAATGTTGGGTTGTCCAGTTTGGGGCCATTTGGTTATAGTTGCAGTCTTTATTGGAGATTTTTTGGTTTGTTTGTATTGGTGATTCAGGATTGGATGCTTCTCTAGGACATTAAGAAATCCAGGGAACCCCCTGACATGCTATTCTTCAAGTCCTCCATTCTCCAAGCACCATGTTTTCTTATTCCCATCTTTCAGAGAGTTCCCATGCTTTATGTGCAGGGGTTTTTTGTTATGTGTGAGAAGACCCATGAGGAATGGGACTATTCCACACTGCCAGAATTGGAAATCCATCTACGTTGCCCTATTTTTTTAGAATAAAATAAAATTTGAGATAATGTTTGTGAGAATTACATGATGTGATGATTAACTCAAAGCCTGGAATATTAAAAGTATATACTTTGAGCTATTAAGGGTCTTCTAATGACTTTGATGAGAAATAAGTTCAGAAGCAGGAAGGGTGGGGAAGAAATGAGAAAAATGGAAAGTAAAAAAGGCCAGAGTATGAAGTACAGGTTAAAACTCTGAAGGACTTAGGTGACAGATACTCAGTGCAAGCACACATCTGGTGACCTAAAAGCACTGGGCGGGACTGGGCCATCCTCTCTCCTGTCTTTCAGTGCCAATCCACTTGCCTGATAGCAGATATTTCTCAATGTCAGAGAAATACTGATATGGCTAATGGAGAGAAAGTGAAGATAAATTTTATTTTCATCTGAGGGTAGATAAAAATGAATTATTTTAATCATCTGTACTTTTTTTCTTGGCTTTACTACAAACTCACATTTAGAATATCTACTATAATCTAGTCATGAAAAACACAAATTTAAAGCTATGTCAACAATCATGCAATAATTCATAGAGGTAGGGGAAAAATACCTGAGAGTTGAAAATAAAATATTAATATTTGGTGATTTAGAAATACTCCTAATAAGTAAAATAAAGAAAAGTCAGGAAATATAAACATAATCACTGCATCAATATTTAATCATAATATTTTATCAATCCATAAATCTCATTTCTCTAGAATTCTGAGTGAAGTTCATTTGAATCATAAAATAATCATCCATCTTTTATAAACTTCACTAATGTAAATAAAGTTAAATATTAACAGTAAAATTAATTTTATAAGACCATCAGATAAATATCTTTTTTTTTTTCCCTAACAAGATAGTGGACATTTTTTTTTCAACAGTTAATCTAACATTTTATGAGTTTACTGGTAACAGGAGGCTGAGAAAACTTCCACCAACCTTTAAGAATCATTGAATTCAATATCACTTCTTTCTAGAAAGGACCATATTCACATGCTGCTAGATAAATTAAGTTTTCCTTTCTTTCTTTTTTTTCACTTTATGGCAAGCATTTTTATCTTTAAACAACTTTAAACTAACATAAAAATGACAAGAAAAGTACCAATAATTTCTTTTTGCCCTTCACCTGGATTCTGCAATTGCTGACATTTTGTCATATTCAATTTTATTACTATCTTTATGATTCATTAGAGAGTAGGCAGCAATCACAGGACTCCTTTCCTATTAAGTATGTCAGTTCAGATCCCCAAATTATCCACAAATAGGAAACTTAATATTAATAAAATAATACTAAGTAAAGATTTCAAGTTTTTTTTTTTTTTATTTAACACTTAATTTATTATTTGCCCCAGGGATACAGGTCTGTGAATTATCATGCTTACACATGTCCCAGCACTCACCATAACACATACCTTCCCCATTGTCCATACCCAGCGATCCTATCCCTACCCCTCCACCCTCCAGCAGCCCTCAGTTTGTTTCATGAGATTCAGAGTCTCTTATGGTTTGTCTCCTTCTGTTCCCATTAGATTTCAAGCTTTGTAGATTGTCTCAATAATGTTTGTTACGGCAAAAATTATATTTCTGCTCTATGATACAATCTTGAATCACATTTCACATTTAGATTTGGCATCTTTTTTATTAATAAAAACTAATATTTAATGAGTATTTACTAAGCGTCAGGCATTTGTGTAATGTTTTTGCATTGGTATTTTATTTATTTATTTATATTTTTTTAATGTTAAAAAACCTCATCAGTTTTTGAGGTAGTGTTCCATGATCCATTGTTTGTGTACAACACCCAGTCCTCTATGCAATATGTGCCCTCCATAATACCCATTACTGGGCTTACCCATCCCCTCTACACCCCCCAACACTCATTTGATTCCCAGAGTCCACAGTCTCTCATGGTTCATCCAACCCTCTGAATCCCTCTCCCCCTTCATTTTTCCCTTCCTTCTCCTAATATTCTCCATGCTATTCCTTATGTTCCACAAATAAGTGAAGTATGATAATTGCCTTTCTCTGTTTGACTTATTTCACTTAGCATAATCTCCTCTGCTTACATCTGGGTTGATGCAAATATTAGGCATCCATCCTTCCTGATGGCTGAGTAATATTCCATTGTATATGTGGACCTCATCTTCTTTATCCATTCATCTGTTCAAGGGCATCTCAGCACCTTCCACGGATTGGCTACTGTGGACATTGATGCTATGAGCATCAAGGTGCATATGGCCCATCTTGTCACTATATCTGTATCTTTGGGTTAAATACCCAGTAGTTCAATTGCTGGTTCGTAGGACAGCTCTATTTTTAGCTTTTTGAGGAACCTCCACACTGTTTTCCAAAGTGGGGCGCCTGGGTGGCCCAGTGGGTTAGGCCGCTGCCTTCGGCTCGGGTCATGATCTCAGGGTCCTGGGATCGAGTCCCGCATCAGGCTCTCTGCTCAGCAGGGAGCCTGCTTCCCTCTCTCTCTCTCTGCCTGCCTCTCTGCCTACTTGTGATCTCTGTCTGTCAAATAAACAAATAAAATCTTTAAAACAAAACAAAACAAAGTGTTTTACCACCTTGTATTCCCACCAGCAGTGTAACAGGTTACACTGGGGAAAGGATCCCCTTTCTCCACAACCTCTGCAACATTTGTTTTTTCTTGTCTTGTTAATTTTTGCCGAGCTGATTGGTGTAAGATAGTATCTCAGTGTGGTTCTGATTTGAATTTCCGTGATGGTTAATGATAATGATCATTTTTTCATGTGTCTGTTAGCCATTTGTATGTCTTCTTTGGAGAAGTGTCTGTTCATGTCTTCCGCCCATTTTTTGACGTGATTATCTGTTTTGTGTGTGTTGAGTTTGAGGCGTTCTTTATAGATCTTGGATATCATTCCTTTGTCTGTAGTGGCATTTGTGAATATCTTCTCCCATTCCGTGGTTGTTGCTTTGTTTTGTTGACTGTTTTCTTTGCTGTGCAGACTTTTGATCTTGATGAAGTCCCAAAAGTTCATTTTTGCTTTTGTTTCCCTTGCCTTTGGAGACATGTCTTGATAGAAGTTGCTGTGGCTGATGTCAAAGAGGTTACTTTCTATGTTCTCTAGGATTTTGATAGATTCCTACCTCATGTTGAGGTCTTTCATCCATTTGGAGTGTATCTTGTGTATGGTGTAAGAGAATGGTCAAGTTTCATTCTTCTGGATGTGGCTGTCCAATTTTCCCAGCACCATTAATTGAAGAGACTGTCTTTTTCCATTGGATATATTTTTTTGCTTTGTCCATAGAGTTGAGAGTCCATATCTGGGCTCTCTATTCTGTTCCATTGATCTTTGTATCTGTTTTTGTGCTAGTACCATGCTGTCTTGATTATCACAACTTGGTAATGTATCTTGAAATCAGAAAACATAATGCCCCAGCTTTGTTTTTCTTTTTCAACATTTCCTTGGCAATTCACGTTTTTTTCTGGTCTCATACAAATTTTAGGATTATTTATTCTAGCACTTTGAAAAATGCCATTGGTATCTTGATTGGGATGGCGTTGAAAGTATAGATTGCTCTGGGCAATATAGACTTTTTAACAAAGTTTATTCTTCTGACCCATGAACATGGAATGTTTTTCCATCTTTTTTGTGTCTTCTATAATTTCCTTCATAAGTCTTCTGTAGTTTATCTAGAGTATAGATCCTTCACCTCTTTGGTTAAGTTTATTCCAAGTTATCTTGTGGTTTTTGGTGCTGTTGTAAATGGAATCAATTCTCTAATTTCTCTTTCTACAGTTACATTGTTAGTGTATAGAAAAGCAACTGATTGCTGTGTATTAATTCTGTATCTTGCCACATTACTGAATTGTTGTATGAGTTCTAGTTATTTAGGGGTGGAGTCTTTGGGGTTTTCCACAGAAAAGTATCATGTCATCTGCAGAGAGAGAGAGTTTGACTTCTCCTTTGCCAGTTTGAATATCTTTTATTTTTTTTTTTGTTGTCTGTTTGCTGTTGCTGGGATTTCTAGTACTAAGTTGAACAATAGTGGTGAGAGTGAGTATCCTTGTCATGCTCCTGATCTTAAGGGAAGAGAATGATATTTGTTGTGGGCTTTCATAGACAGTTTTTATGAAATTGAGGAATTTTCCCTCTATCTCTACAGTTTGATAAGTTTAAATCAGGAAAGGATGCTTATTTTGTCAAATGCTTTTACTGCACCAGTTGAGAGGACTATATGGTTCTTCTCTCTCCTCTTATTAATGTGTTCTACCACATTGATTGATTTGCAAATGTTCAACCACCCTTGTATCTCTGGGATAAATCCCACCTGCTCATGATGGATAATCCTTTTAGTGTATTGTTGGATCCTATTAGCTAGGATCTTGTTGATAATTTTGGAATCCATATTCATCAGGGATATTGGTCTGAAACTCTTCTTGATGGGGTCTTTGCCTGGTTTTGGGATCAGGGTAATGCTGGCCTCATAGAACGAGTCTGAAAGATTTCCTTCTGCTTTTATTTTTTAAAAAAGCTTCAGGAGAATAGGTATTATTTCTTTAAATGTTTGGTTGAATCCCCCAGGGAATCCATCAGGCCCTGGACTCTTGTTCTTTGGGAGGTTTTTAATCACTGTTTCAATCTTGTTTATGGTTATTGTTTGTGGAAACTGAAGCTGTCAGTTTCTCCTGTTTCAGTCTTGGTAGTTCATAGGTTTTCAGGAAGACATCCATTTCTTCCAGGTTGCTTAATTTATTGGCATATAGTGGTTGATAGTAATTTCTAATAATTCTTTCTGTTTCTTTGGTGTTAGTTGTGATATCTCCCCTTTCATTCAGAATTTTATTAATTTGGGTCCTTTCTCTTTTCTTTTGAATAAATCTGGCTAGTGGTTTATCGATCTTATTAATTCTTTCAAAGAGCCAACTTCTAGTTTTGTTGATTCCCTATACCATATTTCTGGCTTCTAATTCATTGATCTCTGATCTAATCTTAATAACTTCTCTTCCAATTCATGATTTAAGCTTTATTTGTTGTTTTTTCTCCAGTTCTTTAAGGTGTATAGTTAATTTGTGTATTCAGGATATATATATATATATATATATATATATATATATATATATATATATTTATAATATAAATATAATTATATATATAAACTATAAATATAAAAATAATTACATATATATCCAATTATTTTTATTTTATTTTATTTTATTTTGATTAAGACTTGGATGGATATGTATTTCCCTCTTAGGACTGCCTTTGCAGGATCCCATAGGTCTTCTCCAATGTGTTTTTATTCTCATTGGTTTCCATGAATTGTTTAAGTTCTTTCTTGATTCCCTGGTTGACCCAAACATTCCTTAGCAGGATGGTCTTTAGATTCCAAGTGTTTGAATTTCTTCCAAATTTTTCTTGTGATTGAGTTCTAGTTTCAAAGCGTTATGGTCTTAGAATATACAGGAAATAATCTCAGTCTTTTGGTATCAGCTGAGTCTTGATTTGTGACTCAGTATGCAATCTATTCTGGAGAAATATCCAAGTGCATTCAAGAAAAATTAATATTCTGTTATTTTAGGGTGGATTCTGTATATATCTATGAGGTCCATCTGGTGTGGTATCTCATTTAGAGTTCTTGTTTCTTTATTGATTTTCTGCATCAATGACCTGTCTATTGCTGAGTTGAGGGCTGAGGTCTCCTCCTGTTAGCATGTTATTATCAGTATGTCTCTTTATTTTGGTTAATAGTTGGTTATGTAATTGGCTGCTACCATGTTGGTAGCATACCATATTTACAATTGTTAGATACTCTTGTTGGATAAACCCTTTAGTATTTATATTGTGTCCTTCTGTAAAGACTATAGTCTTTAACTCAAAACCCAATTTGTCTGATATAAGAATTGCTACCCCAGCTTACTTTGAGGTCAACTGGCATGAAAGATGGCCCTCCATCCCTTCACTTTCAGTCTGGATGCATCTTGAGGTTGAAAATGAGTATCGTGTAGAGAGCATATGGATGGGTCCTATCTTTTTATAATCTGCAACCTTGTGCTGTTTCATGGGAGCATTTAGGCCATTCATGTTGAGAGTGATTATTGAAAGATATGATTTTATTTTCATCATGTTGCATGTGAAGTCCTTGTTTCTATAGATTGTAAATTTCTGTTCTATATCACTCTTGGGGTCTTTCTCCTTTTATAGACCCCCCTTTAATATTTCTTGTAGGGTTAGCTTGATGGTACGAAGTTCTTTCCATTTCTGCTGGTCTTGGAAGCTCCTTGTCTCTCCATCCATTCTGTTATCTTGCTGGATAAATTATCCTGGGCTGCATGTTTTTTCACTTATTACCCTGAATATGTCTTATAGCCCTTTCTGGCTTGCCAAGTATCTGGGGACAGGTCTGACATTATTCTAATTTTCATCCCTTTATAAATAAGAAACTCTTCCCTCTTCCTGCTTTCAAGATTGTTTCCTTAGATCTAAATTTGCAAATTGTGCTATTATATGCTGTGGCATTGGTCTGTTTTTGTTGATCTTGTGAAGGGTCCTCTCTGACTCTTGGACATGAATGCTTATATTTTCCCCCCAGATTAGGGAAGTTCTCAGCTACAATTTACTCAAATATATCGTCTAGAACCCCCCCTCTCTCTACCCCTTCAAGGATCCCAATAATTCTTAAATTGAACATTTCATTCTGTCACTAATCTCTTCCAGTTTGATTTCTTGGTTTTTAATTTGTTTTTCCCATGCCGCCTCAATTTCCAACTCTTCTATCATCTTATCTTCTATCTCACTAATTTGTTCTTCTGCCTCGTTTACTCTGACAGTCAATGTATCCTGCTTAGACTGCATTTCATTCACCACATTTTTTAGTTCAGCCTGATTAGATCCCATCTCTGTCCTTAGAGATTCTACACTGTTGTTAATATTTTCTTAGGCCTAGATATTGCCTTGATAACTGTTACTCTAAAATCAATTTTTGACATCTTGATTGTATCCATATCCAGTAGTTCTATGGCAGAGACCACTTTTTTGGTTCTTTCTTCTAGGGTTCCTTCTCCTAGTCATTCTGTTGAGGGGTGGTTGAAGGGATGTACAGAATCCAAATTATTGACCACAACTCAAGCAAGATGCACCTGTTTTATAGGGACCTTAGGGATGTTGGCCTCTTGTTCTTCCAGCCTATTTTCTGGTGGATGGTGGATAGGCCTGTGGTGCTATTACTCAGGCAACCTTGTTTGGGTGAAATTACCCTGCCCCCTGTAGGGAGGGGATATATTCATTGAAACCTTTTTAGTTTTGATTTTTGTTGTTGTTGTTGTCTGGCATCTTTCCCTGGCAGCTTTGTGCATCTCTTCTGAGAGTCAGAGCAGAAGTGATTGTATCCAAACCTTTGTCTCAGAATAGAGAGAATGAAGTCTGATCTTCATGGAACTCTCCAGGCCACACTGTCTCTGCTTTTGTATGTGCTGCTAAAAACCACAGTGTTCTGGGTTGTGCACCCCACAGCAGCACTCCCAGCCCTTGCTTCTAGGTCCAGGCATGTCTCTACCCTTTGTGCAGAAGCAAGGCACCCTTGGGTTGCTTGTGTGGTCCTAAAGCTCTAGGTATAAGTCTGGTGGACTGTCCTAAAGTCCTTCCTTACTGCTATGGATCTTCGTCTGTGCCTGGTCCATAGTGTGGGCAGCTTTTGAGTGCTCTTGTGTTATTTCACCTTCCAGGCTGAAGAGAGAAGCAGGTCTCTTCTCCTTCTGTTTATCTTACAATATTTGTTCACAGAATCATGGATCCCTGCTTCATACCTCAATAACAACCACCAGAGATATTCTGTTTGTGGAGATCCAGATATATCTTCTTATATCTCAGGCTGATTTTGTGGTGTTCTGACTAGTCTGGTAGATATCCTGCTCAATTCAGGGGACCAGTTGAAATAGGGTCCCCTACTTCTCTACCATCTTTTTCCTCTTTCTCTGCCATCTTTTTTATTGCTATGTAATTCACATATCATGACATTTACCCTATTAGAGTGTTGTTGGTTTTTTTTTTTTTTTTTGCACTTATTTGGTTTTTAGTATATTCACAAGGTTGTATAAAAATCACCACTATTTAATGCTTGGAATATTTTTATTACTTCAAAAGAAAAACTGCATATATACTAGCAGTTATACTTTATTCTCCCCTCCCCCAGCCCTGGCTGCCACTAGTCTGATTTCAGTCTCTTAGATATACTTTTTCTGGACAATTCATTTTTATGAAATTATACCATTTGCATCCTTTTGTGTCAATCTTCTTTCACTTAGCATAAGGTTTAAAAATTAATCTGTATTGTAGCACATACAATATTTTATTTCTTTTAATAGTCAAATACTATTCCATTGTATGGATATATCACAATTTGTTTACCCATTTTTAGTTGTTGGACATCTGTGTTGTTTCCATTTGGAGCTGTTAAGAATAATGTTGTTATGAACATTCATATACATGGTTTTCTTTATGTAAACATATGTTTTCAGTTCTGTTAGAAATATATACCTAGTAGTAGAATTCTTGGTTTATATGATAACTCTAAATTTGACTTTTTAAGGAACTGTCAAATTGTTTGACAGAGGAAATCCATCATTTTATGTTTCTTTTTCTTTTAATTACTCCATTTGTATAGAATATTTAGTTTTTAAATTATTTTATGATGAATAATACTATGGTTGACATTCTTATAGATTAATTTTTGTACAGATACTTGATTATATCTTTAGCATAAATTCCTAGGTATGGAATTATTTAAATCTTAAATGCATTTGATTTTTTATTTTTTCTTTGTTTTCTTTTCCTTCTTTTTTTTTTTAAGTTAACATATAATGTATTATTTGTTTCAGGGGTACAGATCTGTGATCCATCAGTCTTATACAATTCACATCTTCATTATAGCACATATCCTCCTCAATGTCCATCACCCCCATTTTATGTTTCAACAAGGAATAGGTGAGGATTCTAATTTCTCAACATATATGGCAACACTTTTTATTTTCTGACTCTACTGATTATTGTCATCTTGATTGGTATGAAGTAACATTTCATTGTGGCTGGCTCGCCAAAATGATGAAGTCCCAGAACCTAAGTCAGGTTCGGTGGGGTGAGGAGGTTCGGAGCCGACGACTAAAGAAAGAATTCTTAAGACGTCATTGGTGCAAAAGGTGATTTATTAGGGCACAGGGACAGGGCCCATGGGCAGGCAGAGATGCAGCTGCTGCCCCGGGTTGTGAGGGTAGGCATGTTATATACCCTGCGGTTGGGGGAAGGTGAGGGGAAGGGAGGTTTCAGTGGAGTTTTCATATGCTAAAGAGGGCCTACAAGGTGCCAGGATGTTCCAGGCCTGCCGGAGGCCTTGCCCTAGCGGCTGGATCAATGTTGTCTTTAGACCAGCCATTAACATTAAGATAGTTGGGAGACTTTTTGGTGGGGTGTCACAATAGTGAGATTTAGGACATTTGTAAGCCAAGGGAGAATCCTGTCTAGCAGGATTGTGAGCTCTGCAAGTTAACTATTTGCTTATTGTTCATGGCAGTGAGGGCTGCCTGAGGGATGCTACACATATGGAGGGGGGCAGGTGGAGAGGGGGTGCAAGGCACCAGCTTTTGCTTTGTCCTCAGCCAGCCTCCCGCTCCCTCATCACTTACCTAATGGCTTGTGATGTGCCTGTTCACATGCCCTTATTGGCTATTTGTATTCTTGGAGAAATGTCTATTCAAGTTATTTCCTTATTTTCTAATTGGGTGGTTGTCTCTTGGTCATGTTGTAAGAGTTCTTGATATACTCTGGATGTGAAAGTCACAAGATATATGAATTGCAAATATCTTCACCCATTCTGTGGATAGTCTTTCATTTTCTTGATCATGTCCTTGGAGATGGAGAAAAAAATAATTTTGGTGAAATCTTATTTATCTGTTTTTTCTTTATATGTTGGACTTTATGAATTATTTCTCAGAAACTATTACCTAATTCAAGATTAAAAATATTTACACATATGTTTTATTCTAAGAGTTTTATAGTTTTAGCTCTTATAGTTTATTTATTTATTTAGATAGTTATTTTTTAAAATTAGATAGTTAATTTTTATATATGGTATAAGGTAGGAGTCCAACTTCATTCCTTTGCATAAGATTACTAGCTGTCCTTCAGCACTAATTGTTGAAAAGACTATTCTTTCACCTACTGAGTTGTCTTGGGACCCTCATCAAAAGTCAGTTTCTCAAAGATATATGGTGTTATTTTGGAACATTAATTTTTATCCCATTAATTCATTCATCTACTCTTAATCCAATAACACACATAATTAAATTTTTAACTTTGTGATGAGTTGTGAATTCAGGAGGTATGAGTCTTCTAATTTTGTTCTTTTAATTTTTTTTTTTTTTTTTTTGCTATTTGGAGCCCTGCTGGTTTTGATATAAATTGTATTATATCTATAGATCAATTTGAATAGGATTGCCATTTTAATAGTATTAAATGTTCCAGCTCATAAACATGGTATATCTTTTAATGAATTTAGTATTTTATAAAATTTCTTTCAGTGATTTTTATATTTTTTACTGTACAAGTTTTGTAGTTCTTTTAAGTTTATTTCCACTTAATTTATTATTTTTTCTATTGAAAATTAAATTGCTTTCTTAATTTCATTTCCAGATTGTTCATTTCTAGTGTATAAAATCACCACTAAATTTGTATATTGATATTGTATCTTGAAACCTTACTGAATTTTTTGCTCTAAATTTCCTTGTATATTTTCATATGTTTCTGTAGAAACATTTCATATGTTTCTATATACACAAGATCATGTCATGAAAATACAGATAGTTTTATTCCTTCCTTTCTAATCTTAATATCTTTTTATCTGTTCTTGCATTATTGCTTTGGCTACAATCTTTTAAAATATTAGATAGAAATAATGAGAGTGGCCATCCTAGTGTTGTTTTGAATTTATGGAGAAATTTTTGGTCTTTCATCATTAAGTGTGATGTTAGCTGTGGGTTTTATCAAGTAGTTTATCATCATGGATTGATACAATTACCTTTTCTCCCCTACTCTCTTAATAATATGTATTGCATAAATACATAAATCTTTTCTTGAAATACATCTTATGCTTGGGATAAAGACAATTTGAACTTAGATTTTTTTTTTTCAAAATATACTGTTGTGTTTGATTTAGCATACTTTATTTAATATGAAGGTGAATTATAATGAAATCAGTAGAAACATATATTTTTCCTAGACTACCTAGTGCTATCAAAAGTAGCTGAAACATGAGCAAAAGCATTTACTCTCTTTGTCACCCAAATCACGTCTTTATAAAAACTAAAATATCATTTAAATCACATGTATATTTAAGGATTAAATAAACTAATATGGATCAAATTTTATGTTCTTTTTTCTATTTTTATAATTATTACTACTGCATTTTTTTCTGTAAGAGAGTTGGTCTAACTTTTATATTTTTTATCTCTTTTTACTTTGTTTGATTTAAATCTTATTCTATCCTTATAAAGTTTGTTAGCCATTTCTTCTTATTTATTGAAGAAATATTCATGCTGTGTTTTTCTTTAAAAAAAAAAAAAAAGTACTGTAAGGGCCTATTTAGCCAGAGCAATTCCACCTAGTTAAACAATGACCTTGTTGTTTACATAGTAAAACTTAAACTGTCCCTGCCCCCCCGCCCCCCCCCCCCGCCCCCGCCACTTCCCACAGGGGACTTACTTAAAACAAGTCCTGGAAACTAGTCCCAGGTAACAAAGCCCAAATACAAGGGTGGGTCAGGCCAGGTGGAGGTATTCAATCAGTAGGGGTTCATATTGTCTCCCTAGCTACCAAGGAGTATGGGCCCCGCCTTTGGGTGCCTTTTGGGCACTAATTCTGACCAAGGTGAAAGGCTAGTTCAAATATCTACTACAGGGTAAATTGTAATTCAAATGGTTACTTATGTGTGACCTAGCAGGACTATACAGCTTTCTTTGTGTTACAATCTCACTGGCCACCTGTGCATGGTCAGGCCCAACTACATGGCCTTTGCCCTTAAAAGCTAGTCTGTAAGGCAGAGAGAGGTCACCTCTTTGCATGAGATGGTCCTGGCTGGTCAGTTTGATTCTCGATGCTTGGCACAAAATAAAGCTTTGCTTGACCTTCTCTTTGGATTAGTCTTGCCCCCTCTTCCATGGACCCAATAGTACAATAAGGGAATTGCTACTTTATTAAAGGTTCCCTGGCATTAGCTTATAAAACATTTTCGAACTAACAAATAATATTTTTGGTAACTTTTACTTGCTGATTTAATCACTTTTATGGCTTTGGATATATTTAGATTTTAATTGTGTGTGTGTGTGTGTGTGTGTGTGTGTAGAAAATTTATAAAGATATATTGATAGAAATGTCATTTTTACCTTTTTTCTTATATATCATTTGAAATTGTGTGTAATTTCTTCTGATTTTTATTTTTAAAGATTTTATTTATTTGACAGAGAGAGAGAGAGAGATCACAAGTAGGCAGAGAGTCAGGCAGAGAGAGAGGGGGAATCAGACTCCCCACTGAGCAGAGAGACCAATGTGGGGCTGGATCCCAGAACCCTGAGATCATGGCCTGAGCTGAAGGCAGAGGCTAACCCACTGAGCCATCCAGGCACTCCAATTCTGATTTTTAAATTTCATTTATATATCCAGAATTATTTTCAATTTTTCAAACCCAATATTGTTTGGGGATTTATTTATTTATCTTTAGTCAGTTGCGATAGAAGTTTGCCTTTTGAGGTTAATGTTCAGCATGAAATCAGCCATAATACTGGGCTTGCTAAAATGTAACACGAAGGCTGCTGGGGGGGAAGAAGTTTTCAGAGAAAGGATAGGCCTTTGGAATGCCTAGGCCTGATGGACCTCTCTGCCTTTGGAATGCTGCAGAGACTTGCTTTCCCCAAGGCTCTCTTAACCCAAACAGCCACCCTGTGATCTAAGAGATATATGCATTGTCCCTTAAGCTATGTCTAGGAGGACAGGCAGATTAGCATATCTTATCTTTCCTGTAAACAGATCCTCCTAGTTTCAGAAAGACCCCTTGTCAACATCACAGACCTCAGAAACAGTGATAAGGATTTGTGATTATTGTGAAGGATCAATAAAAGGAGGAGCAAAGAAGAGCAAAGGGTCTTTGCTCTGGGCATTGACCCCCTTGCCTTCTACTCTCTTTCACAGCCAAGTCTGGAGTGACCTTTCATTTGTTGGGATAGGGATTGCTGGCCATTCCCAGCATTTGCCTGTGTCTAGGTCTTCAGTCTTCTTCCAGGTTTCATACGTATATCTGTGTACAAATGACAGTCTGTGTTTGTGTTGTTTGTAATTAAATTGAACTCACACACACGTGTGTGTGTAAAACTTTTATGTAGTTCAATAGGAGATGTGTTCCTTATTAACTATAAATCCATATTACCTGGTGCAATGACAAAGTATCTTTAAAATATTATGCACAGTGAAACAATATTTTTATAACATATATGCTTATATAATTGTAAAATGCACTACATGCATGGAACAAATCTAGATTTAAGGACACTAAAACATTAGTATTCCTTACCTCACTGTAGGTGAATTGGAGATTATTTTATTTACTCAATCTGCAGTTTAGCATTTCTCAGGAGCAACCATTACTGATTTTCATTTTAAGTGGAAAATTTTCTTTTATATTGTACTGACATTTTCCAAAATGATTCCTTTTAATTATATCAATCATTTTCTCAAAATGCTTCAGTGATTTGCTGTTCCCAAAGGGTAGAGTTTAAATTCTTTATTCTAATATTTAAAGTCCTCTGTCACTTGGCAGCAAACTGTATTTCTTCTCTTATCCTAATTCTTACACTCAATACAACAATTCCAACCAAATGCTTTTACCAGGTTTTCTCACAAATTTCTCTCTCCAATCTTCATACTTTTTGTGCACTCTGTTTCATCTACCCAACTGAAAATATCTCTATCTTTTTTTTTCTGCCTATGTGAATCCTACCTATTCTTCAAAATGCAATTACTCTTTCTTCATCTTTTATAAAGTCTTCCTGGGGGGAAGGGAAACAAAACAAAACAAAACAAAAGGGAGTTCTTTGAATATCTTAATGCCAATATTACTTTACTAATTTTCTAATTAATATTTTACTACTCTGGCATCCATTTTAGTGGCATTAACTCAGGATTGCATAAACTCGTTGCATTTGGGGACATGTTCGAAGCTGCCCAGCTAACAGGGTGAGTGGGGAAAGCTATCCAGTGCATGCATGCTGGCTACTCAAGCTGTGTGTCTTAGTATAAAGCTGCATCTGCCCAGAGCAAAGAAAGACTATTTTTATAAAAAGATTCCATCCATAGAGGAAGTCATGTTGCAATTATAGTCTGTCCAGAGACTGCATCCTTATATAAGCCACAGGATGTTCAGATAAATAAGTAATTTCATGGCTCCTCATAATTAACATTTTAAAGGGATTATATCTGTTCCATCAAATTAGGATATGGAGTGTTTCTGTAATTTTTTGTATACATTAGATCACCTAGCACAATGCCACATGAATGGTTTATGAACATATATGCACAATTCAGATATATCTGACATGAAAC
The DNA here is from genome assembly GCF_030435805.1 of Mustela lutreola. Taxonomy (NCBI): domain Eukaryota; kingdom Metazoa; phylum Chordata; class Mammalia; order Carnivora; family Mustelidae; genus Mustela; species Mustela lutreola. The sequence goes on from NC_081307.1 coordinate 1,706,377, forward strand.
AAAATCTCAGGGATATCAAGACAGATTCCTACATTTCAAGCAAATTGTAGCTGCAGCAACTTTGCCACCTACTTTTACAAACGCCAGTGAGGAAATGAGAAGAGTTTGGAAGATAATAATCACCATAACCTTTACTCATTATCAGTTATTACTTAACAATAGTAACTAGCATTTAAAGACTATTTTACAGGTTTAAGGTACATCATCATTAGATAATAACCATGTCCTTTCCATTTCTTTTTTGATGCCTAGGTTGGTACCTGGAATAGTAGCCTCCTGGCAAATATTTCTTAAAGGAATAAAATAAATTCAATATTAATTATCACTACATACATAAGTGAAACACCATGGACTTTTTCATACTGTTGAGCATTCTGTGATGGGAGTGGGAAAAATCAGAGTCACAAGGCCAGCAAGTGGAATGTTCTCTCTGTTGTGGCTTTCTTATTAAAAGGAGTGGAGAAAGCACATTTCCTGCAGAGTACAGGTAATAAAGAGTATACTAAACTATAAAAGTCACTTAAGCATTCTCTTACATGTTCATAATGGTATTTAAAATCAAATAGTTTATTTTCCTCCAAATTAGAAATGTTTTTCTGGTAGAGGCCATGCTGCCTGTGTTTATTTGAGAAACAGACCCAAGTTAATATGCTTGTCCTTAGGGGTTTCAACAAGTGACCTTGGAAAGTTGTCACAACTAAATATAGAGCTGAATATTGTGATGAATGCTATTAGAAATAGCCACTTTGAAAGTTTGTCTCTAGCATATTAATTGTGGAGATGTCATCAAATCTGCCACATATGTTTACAATGGCTAGCTACAAAAGAATACAGGTTGAAGAGCTGTTCACACAGACGTAATGCAGTGTCATGCACCACTCTTCTGCTGAAGCCAGAACAAAGTGTGCGGCCTTTTGCAGGGAACATGCACTTGGTTTATTCCATACACTCTCACTAAAAAATGCATTCTGCTTCAAAGCACCAGAAAGTGGTGCTTTTTGATAACACAAAACTTGTAACCTCCAGTTGTTCTATCGGCATTAGCTTCTGGGAAATTCTGATCTGAGCTAATAGCACAACTTTAAGAATTGTTCAAGTCCTTGCTGCATGCATGTTTCTACGTGCTCACTTTCACTGTGGTTGAATACTTCATTTTCATTTTTCTTTGAGTTTAAAAATTTGCTTTATTTTAATTATTCATGTTTTTGGTAATTTGCCTGAAAATCCTTAGAAGGAACTGGGGTAAACATGTAGACAAATTGTTCTCCAGAACAAGCTACCAAGTTAAAAGTAGAAACGGAAAAATGTGGGAACCCATTTTACAGATAAAGAACCTGAGGCACTGAAGTGTAACATGACCTAAGGACAAACACAGATTTTTAAACCATAGCTGTGTGAATCTTCACAGTCCCATTTGTTTTCCTCTTCTCACAGGGACATGTGATGAGCGCACACAAACTTGCATAGTTTCATCCCTCACTGGTTTCCACTCTGTCCTCAGCTGTGCCCTCTGCCCCATTTGCAACAGAACCTAAAAAGGTAAAGAAAAAGACTGTTGACTTAGATTAGACTGTGCCCCCAGACACCCAGTGTGTTCCCACTTAGAAAACGGGTTGACGGGCACCTGGGTGACTCAGTGGGTTACAGCCTCTGCCTTCAGTTTGGGTCATGATCTCGGGGTGCTGGGATCGAGCCCACATTGGGCTCTTTGCTCGGCAGGGAACCTGCTTACCCCCTCTCTCTGCCTGCTGCTCTGCTTACTTGTGATCTCTCCCTCTCTCTATCAGGTAAATAGATAAAATCTTTAAAAAAAGAAAAAAAAGAAAGAGAGAAAGAAAACGGGTTGACTTGAGTTCAACTTTTCTTTTTATTTAATATTTTATTTATTTATTTGACAGAGAGAAAGATCACAAGTAGGCAGAGAAGCAGGAAGAGAGAGAGTGAAACAGGCTCCCACTGAGCAGAGAGCCCAATGAGGGGCTCATTTCCAGGACCCTGAGACCAGTGACCCACCCAGGAGCCCCTCAACTTTTCTTTTGCAAAATTTCAACTAGGAATCTTAACACATGCCAAATAATAAACCTTGAATTTGAAATCTTTTCTGTGGATTTCTTATTGATAAGTAATGCTCAGGATGGGATTTGTTAAATGGCAAATATTGTAACATAGTATTCAAGTTAAAGTTCCCTAGTTTGACCAACTTTGAGAAGGAAACAAAAAATTGCATCTGCATCAGGACTATGTCAGAAACTGTGCCAAGGAAGGTCTGAAATGAATGAAGATATTACAAAGTGTCACAAAGCTAATTAGTGTGCTGAATCTTCCTGTAGAAGGAAATTTGCTGGCATCACCCCTGGGTCCTAATTTGAGAATGACCTCAAGTCATACTCCCCAAGGTACTATTAAAGAAATACCATACTGAGGAGGACTTTTGATAGATGAATAAAATAAATATTTATTCTCTCCATACATAAATAAGTTTATTTCTTTAAGTGTTAAAGCTAAATCATTTATTTTTATTACAGGTTTCCTTATTACAGAGAGCCTTAATGTGTTAATAAACACTGTCAGTCTCAAAGAAAGGAAGGCAATGATCAGTTTCTCTTTAGTTTCTGTGGCCAAGGGTAAAAAGCTTCCTGAAGATTGTGCCCTACAAATCACAGTTTGTGAAATATTAAGACACATAAGAAATGATACATCACTTTACTTACTGTTATTCTAAAAATTAAAAATGTAAGTGTATAGACAGTCTTAAATGCATATTTGATTTTATGGGTGTGGAATCCTGTTGCTTGGGTTTGTATGTGGCTCTACCACTTACTAGTTGTGTGAACTGGAACAAATAATTTAGCTTTCTGTTCTTTGATTTACTCATAGGCTAAATAAGGATAATGAAAGAAGACAAATTGCAATCATAAATGTATTTAGAGCTTATAGCTGCACATTTTTCATTTTCTAATTCACGTTTTTTTCTTCTCACATGAACATATGTGTGGTGTGTGCATTAACTTGGCACAGCCTCCTTCCCCTCTTCACTGCTTTCCACTGATTCTTAAGTGTGCCCTTCTCTTTTCGAGACAGAATTGGGTTGTTTTGATGATTCCTATGTATAAAAGAGCCTAGAAAAAAACTCAAGAGTGCCTGGGTGGCTCAGTTGGTTAAGTGTCTTCCTTCAGCTTAGGTCATGATGCCAGGGTACTAGGATCCAGTCCTGCATCAGCTGCCTGCTCAACAAGGAGTCTGGTTCTTCCTCTCCCTCTTCCCCTCCCTGCCCACTCTCTCTCTCTCTAATAAATAAATAAATTCTTAAAAAAAAAGACTTACTGAAATCTGAGACTGAATTACTAAATTCATTCTTAATATAAGACAGCTAAACAAAGCAATGATCACAACTGGAAAATTTAGTCAGATCATGGTTTAACATTTTTGGTTGACACAGGACCTCTTTCAGTAACAACTTTCCCTAAATATCAATTTCTATTTAAGGCAAAAATTTTGACAAGAAATTCAGATCCTTCTCATCATTTTCATATCAATTTAATGTGACATCCTCCGAGTATATAATCAAATATGTAATTATTCTAACTGTTGCCTTGTATATTGCCTGTATCTTTTTCAGACTCAAAGTTCCATTGAGGTAGAGTTTTTTTGTTTTGTTTTTTTTTTTAAAGCAGAGATTTTTAAAGTGTTTGATATATACAAGATGCTTAATAAGTGTTTACAAAACCTATGTATTTCAGAATCCTTAAACAGGCTTTAAAATAATGTAGGTGATATTAGTAGTCATATCAAACAATCTGTAGGTTTCAGTCATGTAAATAACTACATTTCTCAGAGACAGAGAAACATACAAATGATCTGGGTCCAGTAGGATAATGCTAGCATGTGTTGTAAATTCTTGCAAGAATTGGTTATGTGGCAGGAAAAAAGGTATCACTATCTTATACTTTATTATTTAAAGAGATTTATGGAAGTTGTTAAATTCTTACACTACCTCTTTGTTTCAGTGGACCCAATTTTCGTGGTAATGGTGAGAGAAAAGTAGGCAATTTAGGCAGCAGCAAAAATCTCCTAAAAGGCACTATAAAATAAGGCTTGTTCTAGATCATGGGTCTGTCCAAAGGGGACTGTTAAGGGGTAGGATGGATGATGGATGCATTGTGGACTTATAACTATAAGATTAATACTGTTATGCCCCAATAATGGGTCTATGATTATAGGAGCGAGACTGATGTAAAGCGAAGGTCAAGCAAAGCTTTATTTCATGCCAAGCATCAAGAATCTAACCGAACATTTGGGGCCACACTTCTTACGAGAGAAGGCAACCCTTCTCTATTTCACAGTCTAGCTTTTAAGGGCAAAGGCCATGCAGTCAGGCCTGGCCACGCACAGGTGACCAATGAGATTTTAACACACACAGGAAACTCCACAGTGAGGCTAGGTGACCAATTGAGGTTCAATTTACCCTAGTATAGACATTTGACCCAACCTATTACACCTTGATTAGGATTGGTGCCAAAAAGGTTCCCAAAGGGTGGAGGAGTGGGGCATACTCCTTAGTATCTAGGGAGACAAAATGCAAACACCGCCACCCCCCCACCCCCCCCCCCCCCCGCTGATTGATGTCTCCACCTGGCCTGACCCACCCTTGTATATGTGCTTTGTTACCTAGAGCTGATTTCCAGGACTTGTTTTTAAGTGAATCCCCTGGGTGAAGGGGAGCAAGGACAGTTTAAGGGTTAACCTCAATGAAAGCCTTTTGCTAAAATATAAAAATATAAAATAGGTCCTTACATTACAACAACTCAGTAGGGAAAGTCCCAGTGTGGTGATAAAAGAAGTGATGTAACTTGCATTGCACATTTTATTTTTAAAACGTGTAAGTTGTATTTTTCACTGCCATGACATCATACTTTATCTTCATCTCTGTCTACTAGTTTAAAACTAGTTAAACAAACTCAACAATTTTTTAAAAAAATATTGTATTTATTTATTTGAGAGCAAAAGCCAGAGAGAGAGAGAGAGAGAGCATGAGCAATATGGGGCTCAATCCCAGGACTCTTGAGATCATGATCTGAGCCAAAGGCAGACACTTAACTGACTGAGCAAATGAGACTCCCACAAACTCAACAATTTTATAAAATTTTTATTTGTTGGGGTGCCTGGCTGGATCAGTCAGTAAAATATGTAACTCTTGATCTTGGGGTTGTACATTTGAAATCCACCTTGGGTGTAGAGGTTTTTATTTAAGCCATTGTATGGCAGTGTTGATCACTATATTGTACACCTGAAACTAATATTAATCTTATTTTAACTAACTGGAATTTAAATAAAAACTTTAAAAATAAAATAAAAATAAAAATCATAAAAATAAAAAAGAGGAAAAATTATTTGGCAGGCAATTTTCTTAATTGCATTATTATTGATTATTATCATAGTCTGTGTGTGTCGGTGGGAAGTGGCTGGTATTACAGTGAGTTCCATATCTGTGTTACACTGAGGTCCATGTCTGTAGTCAGTCTTTTTTTTTCTTTTAATTTATTTTCAGTGATCCAAAATTCATTGTTTATGCACCACACCCAGTGCTTCATGCAATAAATTCCCTCCTTAATACCCACCACTGGGCTCACCCAACCACCTGCCACCCTCCTCTTCAAAACCCTCAGTTTGTTTCTCAGAGTCCACAGTCTCTCATGGTTTGTCTCTCCCTCCGATTTCTCCCAGCACACTTCTCTCCATCTCCCAGTGTCCTCCACGTTATTCCTTATGTATTGAGTCTTATAAAAACTTTTATTTCTTTCCCTATTCTGCTTTGCAGATGCTTACCTTAGATGTTAAAATGTTATAAACCTCTCCTGCCTGGTCCATTTTCTCTCTCTGCTCTCATGATTTCTCATGCTCTCCCTGCCAACCCCACATGCCTTACAATATCTGGATATGACTAATCTCTTCCTGAGCTACTTTATTCTACTCTGCCATATGGTTGCCCTTCCCTCTTCGTTACCATAACTTCTATCCCCTGCATTTGTGCTTTAACAATACCTAATTCTTTTCACTACATCTGTATCTTTGAGGTCAATACTTGGTAGTGCAATCGCTGGGTCATAGGCTAGCTCTATTTTACTGGAAAGAAGGGCCATATGCACCCGAGTGTTCGTAGCAGCAATGTCCACAATAGCCATTCTGTTGAAAGAGCCAAGAACCCCTTCAACAGACAAATGGATAAAGAAGATGTGATCTATGGATACAATGGAATATCACTCAGCCATCAGAAAGGATGAATACCCAACTTTTGCATCAACATGGATGGGACTGGAAGAGATTATGCTAAGTGAAATAAGTCAAGCAGAGAAAGTCAATCATCATATGGTTTCACTTATTTGTGGAACCTAAGGAATAGCATGGAGGACATTAGGAGAAGGAAAGGAAAAATGAAGTGGGGGAATTGGAGGGGGAAATGAAACATGAAAAACTATGGACTCCAAGAAACAAACTGAGGGTTTTAAAGATGAGAAGGATGTGGGGATGGGTGAGCCTGGTGATGGGTATTAAGGAGGGCACATATTGCATGGGGCACTGGGTGTTTTACACAAACAATGAATCATGGAACACTACTTCAAAAACTAATGATGTATTGTATGGTAACAACAAAACATAATTAAAAAAAAAAGGAGGGGGACAATACCTAACACTCAATCTTTGGTAGTTTCTTGTTTACCTCCTTTTAAGAGTAAGCTCATTAGTGGTTTTTTGTTTGTTTGTTTGTTTTGTCTCAACTAAAAGAAGAATAATAATACACATTATTTTGAAAACTTTTTGAACAGTGTACAAACCTTAGTCAAGTCCACAATGTCTCATCTCTTCTTCCTCCTAACATGGCTAAGTTGAAAAACCCTTTATCTGGGAAAAGATCATTCTCCTGCCACCTTGTGTAAGATTTTGGCTTTAGCTTAGATTATCCTTTCTTTCCTTTTCTGAAAATAAGTTGAAAATATTAATAGCCTCAGTTTCTTCTTCCCAAATATGACTACTTCTTTACCAAGTGCAAAAGCAACCCATTTTGACCATAGTAAACAGCTTGGACCTACTTTTTTGGCTCACTGTTTTAGTGAGACAAGTGGAGTGAAGATGACAAACCATTTCCAAATGTATTATTAATTGGTAGACCATACTTCTAAATTGAAGTTTTGTTGCCATAAAACTATGACCAGACTCGCTATAATTACAGAGATAAATTCTTTATATTTACTATATTCGAAATTACCATATAATACCAAAATAAAATTATGATTATGTGAAGAGTCTGTAATATTAAGAAGATGACTTTGAAATTATTGCTTATCTAAATGAAATTTCCCATTTTATAATCTTGCATAAGCTTCCGTTGTCATTTCCTATTTAAAATCAATTAGAAGGTACTCTTATTTTCCCTTAAGTGGGAAGTCAAATGTGGAACAAATTCATCCCAAAGGAACTGATTCTATATTCCACTGAAGACCAGGTGGCTTCCATGTGGCATTTTGCCTCTTGCATATTGTTCATATCCTACAACAAATGGGGGTATGCTCTTTAGTAAACTAATTCAACTCAACTAGAGACATTGTCTTCAAGGAATAACATCATAGAGACTTGAATCAGAATCATACTTTTGGGAAAATTGGGCCCAGGTTTTTTTTGTTTTGTTTTAAGATTTTATTTATTTATTTATTTGACAGACAGAGACCACAAGTAGGCAGAGAGGCAGAGAGAGAGGGGGAAGCAGGCTCCCTGCTGAACAGAGAGCCTGATGCGAAGCTCAATCCCAGGACCCTGAGATCATGGCCTGAGCCGAAGGCAGAGGCTTAACCCACTGAGCCACCCAGGCGCCCCTGGGCCCAGGTTTTGATGGCTTCTTTCCTCAATCTTATAAAACCTATTTGAACTCTACTGGATGCCAGAACTGCTTAAAAATATTTGGTCCGTTGTAATTTTAACCTTCCAGTATTCAATGCACCTGATCCATGTAATATCCTATAGTATTTTTGTCAAATGAAGACTCTCAAAGTGTGTTTCTTGGGAGACACTTTTCAATTGGTTGCTTACATTTCTGCATTTATTATTTGTTCTAGACTATCCTTTGAAGATGGTTGTATTGAATAGACTTGGAAGACAGAAATAGTATCTTTTTTTTAACTTAACCTGTTGTGTTTGCACATATTATCTGCCTCTGCTTTGATTCTTCTTGTGGGAACTGAGGCTCAGAACTGATATATAACTCCCACCCCTACACACACACACACACACACACACACACACACACACAAAACTGTTAATATTCTGACTACCTCTATTGCTATGAATAATAAACTATATTATTTCTGAACCATGAGTCTGCGTCTTCTATCAACACCCAAGAAACCATGGCAGACTCATACACCAGCTTTCAAATAAGGGAAAATAATCTCAGATGCTTTATATTTTTTGATAGTGTTACCTACTTCTGAACATATGACTGAACACATGTAAAGCTGGAGCCATGACCATTTAGAGCTTCTTCTGTGGAAGAACTATGCATTCACTAGTAAACAAAAGTAGTTTCATCTTTTTTTTTTTCCTCCTGGACACCATTTCCTCTCTCACACTGTTGCTCAAATTGGAAGGAGTCTAAGGTCCTTTGAGGAAATTTTTGTTTAATGACTCAAAATAAAATAGGAAGAGTCTAAAGTGCTAAAAATAATTCTAGATAAAAGGTGTAAGATCATGCCAGAAAGGATAGTAATTTTATCTAACAACTGCCTGTTCACTCCTTTATTTGTTCATTAACTAAACTCCAAATTCCTGACTAAATCCCTTTTGTAAGCCAGAATGTGAGCTAAAAACTGGGATTTTTAAAAGTTTTCATTTGAAATCCAGTTAGTTAACATATATGGTTGTGTTAGTTTCATGTATACAATATAACATATAACACTCAGTGCTCATCATGACAAGTGCCCTAATTAACCCCCACACTTATTTAATCCATCACTCCTTTCAGATCCTCACAAGTAACCATCAGTTTGTTCTCCGTAATGAAATGTCTGTTTCTTGCTTTGTTTCTCTTTCTATGTCTTATTATTTTCCCCTTTGCTTGTTTGTTTTGTTTCTTTTATTCCATATATGAGTAAAGGTATTTGTCTTTCTCTGACTGACTTATTTCACGTTTAGCATTTATACTGTCTATTTTCATCCATGTTATTGCAAATGGCAAGATTTCAGTCTTTTTTTATGGCTGAATAATATTCCATTGTATATACATACCACTTATTCTTTATTCATTCATCAGTTGATGGATACTTGGGCTCTTTCCATATCTTAGCTTTATAAATAATGCTGCTATAAACATAGGGGTGCTAGCATCCCTTTGAATAAGTTTTCTTATATTCATTGGGTAAATACACACCAACAGGATTGTTGATCACAAAGGACTTCTATTTTTAAATTTTATGGAAATTCCATACTGTTTTCCAATATGGCTGTATCAGTTTGCATCACCACCAACAGTTCACAATTGTTACTTTTTCTTTCTTTTTCTTTTTTTTTAAGATTTTATTCATTTGACAGAGAGAGATCACAAGTTGAGAGAGAGAGGAGGGAGCAGGCTCCATGCCTGGCAGAGAGCCCGATGTGGGACTTCATCCCAGGACCCTGTGATCATGACCTGAGCTGAAGGCAGAGGCTTAACCCACTGAGCCACCCAGGCAGCCCCCACAAGTGTTACTTTTTCACATCCTCTCCAACACCTTTTGTTTCTTGTAGTGTTGATTTTAGCCATTCTGACAGGTGTGAGGTGGTATCTCTTTCTAGTTTTGCTTTGCAATTTCCTGATGATACATGATGATGGACATCTTTCCATGTATCTACTGAAGATTTGAATGTGCTCTTTGTGGAAACACTTGTTCATGTCTTCTATCCATGTTTTTATTGGATTATTTGTTTTTGGATGTTGACTAAAAACTGGATATTAAGTAACACACAAGACAGGCTTCCTTGAGCTTAAATTTTATTTGCATGAGTATCATTAACAGGAAAAAATATGCATATGTGTATGTACAAGTGTGTTTATGTATACATCTATCTATCTATCCTCTATCCCCTGTCTTCTAATTGTGGTAAATCCTGTAAGGTGGGGAATGGGATAGTCCGAAGAAATATGCTGCTGGATATGTTGGGTAAGCAAATTTAATTGCACTCAGATGCATTGGATATAAGTGAATCACTCAAATGAGTTATTTAATATTATATAGAAACAAATTAAAATTTTATGTAGTTGAAAATAATAGGTAGTTAAAATAATTTTTGTTGTTTGTTGTTTCTGTGTCTATTTTTGTTTATATATACTATGGTGTGAATGTTTATGTCTCCCAAAATCATATTATGAAATCTAACTCTGGAAGTGATAGTATTAAAACATAGGGGCCTTTGGGAGGTGATTAGGTCATAAGTGGGATTACAGTCCTTTTAAAGGAGACCCCAGAGAGTTCTCTTGCTTCATTCATCATGTACATTTACAGTGAGAAGATAGCTATCTATGAGGAAGTGGGCTCTCCCTGGATCTGCCCATTCCTTAATCTTGAACTTCTCAGTTCTAGAACTGTGAGAAATAAATTCCTGTTATTTATAAGCTATTCAGTCTATATCATGTCCGTTATAGCAGCCTGCATGCAGAAGGACAATATGACCTAAAACGAGAGCAATAAATATAAAGTTTCAGTAAAGTCAGTTGGTACAATGTTTTTTTACTTAGAGAAGACATGCTGCTTCATGTTAAACCTTGATATTGTATATATTTCTTGAAGGGCCACTTCTTACTCCTTTGTATGTTTTCCACAAAGTCCAAGATGATGCCTTACATAAAGGTAATATTTTATAAATACTGTTGGAAATATATACTTCTCTAAAATCTTATTTTGCCTACAGATTACTTGGATCCACTTTGCCTTGTGTAGAATATTTGAAATATATTAAGAACAGAATGTCTCTCTAAATAACATTTAGAATCATCATTAGTTTATGACTCCTGACTCATTTGTTTATGAAGTGATACTTACTGCAAGAACACTGAAGTTTGTAATATAATTTTTGAATTAATCACCAAGCTAGTTTGCTATAACTTATGAAAAAATAATTTCTCATGTTGGTTTAATTCTGCTCTTATGTTATGGTCATGACATTTTCATTAAAATAAAGTAGAAAATAGAAGTAAATAATAAGTGAAAAATAAAAAATAATAAATAAAAATATAAAAGAAAAACTTGTGAAATGTTAAACTTTTCTTACTTATTTTGTTTTGCTTTTCCTCTACCATGCTGGCAAAGCTGTATTTTGCAGATAGATACAATTTTCTAGTTGCTAGGTTTGTTACTGTTGCTAAAATTTTCAAAATATAAGAAGTTGAATAGTCATGGATTGTTTACTAAACTCCTTATCTACACATATAAAGATAAAACAATGATGGTGACCTGGGTATTTCTAAAATTGTATTCTGTTTTTCCATATTATGTTTTACAATGTAATTAATAAAGATTCTGCATATAGTAACACCCATCCCCTTCTATCTCATCTGTATGTCCATTACAGAGCATGTATGATTTCTATTCATTGCTATGTTGTGGTGAAGAGATTGTCTGAAGTAGTCCTATATTTATGCAGGTAGATCTTAAGCTACAGTGCTCTTGTTTATTTGCTTGTTCATGATCAGTATGTCTGAAAGATGGTAACTATTGCATCAGGTATGACGATTAAAAAATATTATTGGTGCCTGATACACTGTGATGAAATAGGTAAGTCGATTTATAATTTGTTAATTAAATTAGAAAAGAAATTCCTTTGGATTTGTCCTTTATTAAGAGATTTTTTTTTAATGAATTCCTTGGGATGGTTTTTGTGTAATATATATCACATGCCTCAACTTTTAAATTTGAATGTAGAAAAGAGTTATAAGAATGAGCCTAGAAAATATTGTTATGAAATATTTTTGTTCTGTTATATTATGTTAACTTGGGAAATAATGGTAGTTATTTTTATTAGCATTTCCTACTTTCCACATGCCCTTACAGATGAGATATCATGTTTTTCCTACTCTTTTTATCGTGGTTGTTATATTCTTCATGATCAATAACAATCAGTGAAAATTCATAACATTAATTTTCTTTGGGAAAGTGATATTTTAGCAAGAATCCATGACCAAAAATTTTAGCTGTTGTTCATCCAGTAGGTGAGACTATCAATGTTCCCGAAATGTCAAGAAATAGAACTTATTAATTGTGTTGGTTAATGTTTATTGTCTCTGAACTTAGAGGTGCATAATTCAATTTAAAATTTATTTTGAATTGAAAACAAGATCTTACTGAAGTTTAGTCATCCCACTTTATATCAAGCCTCCAGTACATTCTAATTTATTTATAGAAAATATCATAAACATGAATGTCACTTTTCCTATTGCATTTATACTGAAACTGCAATGACTCAAAGATGTCAGACCTGAAAAACACTACCTTTCTATAATTTCTGTTTCCTAGGAGGAATGGATATACCATTTTAGCACAATTACCCAACAGTATTCAAAACCACCATGAATTTTAAAACATAGTTATCACACCCTAAAAATCAAGTATAAAAATGTATAAACAACCAAGTCTCTATCTGTAAATGAAATACTCCCACACAGACTGGTTTTAAAACTTTCTAACTTAAGGAATTTGATAGCACAGACTCAGGGTAGTAGTTTCAGTGCCTACAGTATACTTTCAGGGAGAGAGTAATGTAGGCTCTGAGTCACTTTCTGCCTAGAGATGACCTAATAGTGGTTCTGGCATTGTTTGTTTGTTTGTTTTTGAAAATACTTTCCTGGGCGTCATTCAGAAAATGCAGAGTTTGGCAATCTATATAAATTAAGGATGATCTTTTTGAATGTTTGTCTTTCACTACATCAAATTAACATAATTGGACAGAAATTCCACTAAATTAAGCATTGTTAGGAAACGTGTAAATTGGAGCTGCTTGAATTAGTTGCTGTTTGAACTACATGCTGTTGGTTCAGGATTAGATAAGGAGTTTGAAGGAAAACCTAAATCATTGCTTCCTTTTTTGAGAGAGTCTTAGCATATTTTCTTAAAATTAGCTGAAATAAACAATGTGTTTAGTCGCAAAGTGATTTGCATTTTTGCACAAACTCCCTATCTCCTTGAGAATTATAACAAATATTTCATGTTACACTGCTGTAAAGTACATTCAGAGTTGCCAGTTAAAAGTGTTAGTGTTGAGATGAAATGTCATGCATTTTTCTTCACTTCCATGCAAATGAACACAGTAATTTATTAAGACACAATGAAGAAAAAAAAAATTGACAATGAGTTCCAGATTTTAAAAATCACTTGCCATTCAATCCAAATTGTGAGTTTGATCGGTTACCGAACACTTTATAATGCACCCCTGGTAATTTTACAGAGATTATTTTTTTCTTAGCAATTCTTGATTATTCTGTCTTGCAATGCAGAGAAAGCTAACTAATTTAAAATAAACTTCCATTAATTTTGATTGTTATAAACTTAAAATTGATTAATTTCAATATACAGAGTTTAAAATGTTCACAATTTAGATTAAATATATATTCTGTGTATACCTTGGAAAAATTATACTGAAAATTGAAATTAAAATGCTGTTGTATATAGCTGCAAGAAGCCGCCTGTCCCATTTCATCTTACTATATAAGTTGTGTCAGGTAATTTATAAAATCCCTACTGCATAACAAATCTGTATTTTGTTGGAATGGGTAGTAATGTTTCTTCTTATTTCTAAATAAGAGTTGGTCTAGGAGTGCATCTGCAACTGTATTTTTCCTAAGTGGCTTCATGGTCTTGAACTGAGAAAGCTCAGAACATTAAACATCAAAATAATATAATTTGAAATAATTAGACATCAAGGAAATGCAATTAAAATGACACTGAGATATCACTACACACTTACCAGAATGGCTAAAATAAAATATAATCACAAGACCAAAAGAAAAAAATATACCATTTGATGATACACAATGGCAAGTTGTACCTTAATGTAACCATCTCAGACTAGTGTAGTGTTAAATTTGTTTTTCTAAGCAATGTTTTGGGTCACTTACCACTTTTCAAGGACTTAAAGTGCTATCATTTTACTTAAAACTGTGAAATTTGGTCAGATTTAAATTTCAATTTATGTTAAAACATTCTGTAAACTGTGTTAAACTTTGACATTTGTTCCCTCTATATCATATTTTGAAAAATACACTAATTTTCATTTTGAAAAATATCCCTTTTTCCTCTTATGGTAATTAGTAATATGAATTAATAGTAGAATTTGATATGGTTCCATATGACCATGAATACTTTATTGTATATTATCAAATTTAATAATGAATATAATGTACTTCTTTGGACAATTTTTAAAGACCAGTCTACTCTTAAAAAAAATAATGGAGACGCACTTCTTCAGTTCACACAGATTTCATTTTATTATATATAACCTCAGATAAATTTCAACAAATCATAATTTATTAAAATTATGTCTACTTAAAAATCTCATAGAAGAGTAAAACCATCAAAAAAAAAAATAAACACGCACAACACACACACATCACCCATGTATTTGCAAATCACAATTGCTGTAACAATACATTAAGACATTCCACAGTTAAGGGCTATCAAAAATTCCATCAGTGACAAAACATTTGTATCCAAATGGACTGATTTTCCAGAATCCAAGAAAAAGTCTCCTACATTTTATTTAAAGATAAATATTTGAACAAATACTTCTTAAATTTAGGAAATTCAGAACATACGATTAAAGAATATTTGCAGTGCAGACTATATTCAGTCCTTCCTTCAAAATGTGCCTTTGAGTACATAATTCTGTTTTCTCTATCTAAATTGAGCTGTCCTCCAAGGAAGTTTTCTAAAATGTGTGTCTCTGTGTGATAAATGTTCTAAGACCTAACATGCTTCATTGTATTTTTACTGTGCTCTCAAATTTAATCAACATTTTGGCTTGATGTATAATATCTAGTTTCAAATATCTTTTCCATCTATACAAACACCCAGCTGTCTCCTTTATATGCTACTACTATTGAGAATTCTGCTGTCAGTATTATTCTTGTACATTTTAGGTGATCTGTTCTTCTCTTGGGCATCATTTATGCTCTTCTCTGTTTTTGATATTCTTAAAACTCACCATAATATATATGAGTGGTTTTTTTTTTAAAGATTTTATTTATTTATTTGACAGAGAGAAATCACAAGTAGTTGGAGAGGCAGGCAGAGAGAGAGAGAGGAGGAAGCAGGCTCCCCGCCGAGCAGAGAGCCCCATGCGGGACTCGATCCCAGGACCCTGAGATCATGAACTGAGCCGAATGCAGCGGCTTAACCCACTGAGTCACCCAGGTGCCCTATATGAGTGGTTTTGTTTGTGTGTGGTTTTTGTTTTGTTTTGTTTCTGATTTCTCATATTTGGCATCATTTTAAGTCTGGTATCTTTTATCTTTCTTTAATTCTCCAAAATTTATCTCAGTACTTATTTAAATATTTTCTTTATTTTTTTTCTCTTCTGCTGCATTTGGGCAGAAGTCATAAATTTCTTTGTTTGTTTGTTTGTTTTTCCCAACTCACTTATTCAATTTACAGCTATATTCATCTTAGTCTCCATTTATTGTATTCTTTATTTCAACAATTTTCACTTAATTTATATTCACAGTATAGTATCTTTCTTTTCTTTGTATATGTATATCATTATTTTATCATATACTTTTAAGCTATTTTTAAAAATATTTTATTTATATATTTTACAGTGAGAAATCACAAGTAGGCAGAGAGGCGGGCAGAGAGAGAGGAAGGGAAGCAGGCTAACTGCTGAGCAGAAAGCCCGATGTGGGGCTTGATCCCAGGTCCCTGAGATCATGACTAGAACTGAAGGCAGCGGCTTAACCCACTGAACCACCCAGGTGCCCCTTTTAAGCTATTTTTAAAAAGTACAGTCATTCTTTTTTTTTAAGATTTTATTTATTTATTTATTTGAGAGAGAGAGATCACTAGTAGACGGAGGGCAGGCAGAGAGAGAGAGAGAGAGAGCGAAGCAGACTCCCTGCTGAGCAGAGAGCCTGATGCAGGATTTGATCCCAGGACCCTGAGATCATGACCTGAGCTGAAGGCAGTGGCTTAATCCACTGAGCCACCTAGGCGCCCCTAAGCTATTTTTTAAATTCCTGTTCCAATAACACTTGGATTGCCATATAAAGTTAACCACATCATCTTTTTTAGGTAAGTAATTGTACTTTTTAGGTGCATAGCTATTTTGGTCCATGAGTTCAGCTCCTCTTAGGATCATCAAATCACTGTAAAGTCTGGGTATGCTAGGATTTTCTAAGCAACAATAAAATACATTGAAACCTGGTAGCTTAATTTTAATGATGTTTTCTTTCTCAATCATTCACAATAGCATTCCATTCTGAGTAGCTTCCTTCTATTTTGCAGCTATAGTGTTTGGAAAAACTTGAATTGTGATATCACTGTGATAATGTGAATTAGTCAGGGTTTTTCAGAGAATCGGGAAGAGAAAAAAAAAAAGGAAGATATTCTCCAGGGCCAACTCTAGAAGTGACTATTAAAACATCTGTCCAAATTCAATTGAACAAAACTCAGAAATGCCATCTCCAGTGAAATACAAAGAAGATTATATATAGTTCTGGGCATACACATCTCATTTGACCCAATGATGTACATCAATTAAAGACTGAAGGCCAATCACCACTCCATGGGAGAATTTAAAAATAAATTTACTAATGAGGCCAAGAATTCAGAATCACAAATACTTCAGAAATAATAATAACTGCCTTCACTTGATGTTATTCAATAAGAAATCCTACGATCAAGTTTCAATTTTAAATTCTTACAATTTTAAATACTTAAATCCTTATGAAGAAGCATAATTTGGAGGGAGGAGTTTTCATAATTTATCATCCATCAGCCTTTTTTTTTAAGATTTTATTTATTTATTGGACACAGAGAGAGAGAGAGAGAGATTACAAGAAAGCAGAGAGGCAGGCAAGCAGGGAGGGAAGCAGGCTTCCTTTTGAGCAGAGCCCGATGGGGGGCTGGATCTCAGGACCCAGAGACCATGACTTGAGATGAAGGCAGAGGCTTAACCCACCACCCACATGATGAGAGAGCCCCTCAGGTGCCCCTCATCCATCAATCTTAATTGTTTGGAGGAAAATGTGTGGATGAATAATGCCTTAGGGAGCTAATCTCTCTAAAGAATTTTCAAGTCCTTACCCCTTCAAGGTTTTTGCACAGTTCTGATAGCCTCTAAACATCCATCTGATTTCTACAGTGACAGGCCTGTTAAAAACTGTCCTCAAACCAGGAATAGAGCTTGAAACATACCAGTCAAGAGCAACTTTGAGTCTTTTAAGGAATTTATCATCATTTCATTGTTTTTGGTTAATATCCGAAATAGTTCTATATTACACTTGCATAATTTCTCCAGAGCTGACTTTGAAGGAGGCATTCAGTTCCAGCTAGTTCCATATTTTGGCAAGAACTATAATTCTATATTAAAAAAAACGTATTTCAGAGTACCTGGGTGGCTCAGTGGGTTAAAATCTCTGCCTTCGGCTCAGGTTATGATTCCAGGTTCCTGGGATTGAGTCCCACAGTGGGCTCTCTTCTCAGCAGGGAGCCTGCATCCATTCCTCTCTCTCTACCTGCCTCTCTGCCTTCCTGTGATCTCTGTCAAGTAAATAAATAAAATTAAAAAAAAACATATTTTATACCAGTTATTCATGTTTATTAACTAAGATATCACAATACAAGTAATACAAACAATTGCTCTTTATTAATACCTTCAACCAAGATAAAACAAATATGTCATATTTTCTCCAAAAATTTTATATCATCTGATAGGTCAGATATATATAAAATTACATTTAAAGTTTTTAAAGTATCAGCAAATATTTTTATTTAAATGCAAATTTCAAAGAAAATCTACTTTTCCAAACACTTTTTATCCTATTTTTTTAAAATTTTGTCTACAGCTGATAAATTGTTTAACGAGACTATAAATGTTAGAGGGAAAAAATGATTGATAGATGTAGGTTCAAAATATTATGTTCCATTAAAAATGATTTAGTCTTTGATGAACATCTGTTTGGTAATATGTTGTATCCAGATATAGTAAATTAATGACATATATAAAATTATAGGAAATGACACCTTCCGTTCCATTATGAGTAGAGCTTTTAAAATGCTATTTGTCACAACCTGTCATCTTGTCATTATGTAGCATTTAAAAAATGTATACTCTTCACTTTGAAGTCTTTTAGAAAACGAAATTATGTCTTTCTATGGTTTGTGTTTCCATATTCCTTTATTGCAAATTTGAACAAATCCACATGCTTTGATTCAAAGGTAATAAATTCCTCTTTTTTGGAAAAATGATGTTTATTTTTGTTCTCTCACCCTTAGCAGGTGGTTTCATTTTAGCACACTTCAGAGTTATAATTTCATGCTTATTAAAAACATTTATTATGATCTACATAGATGAATGAAACTTTTATTTTATTAAATTATTTGCCAAAAAATCTGTTATTTTTAAAAATGTATTTCCTTTGAAGGGTTATTTTAGAGCATACAGAGAGGATCTATGAGTGTGGTATTATGCAATTTTTAAGTAGGTATGAAATGGTTATTTTTATGATTGTTTCTTTAAGGCTTATGTATATTGTCCATTATATGCTATAAAATATTTTGAAAGTAAATTTAAGGTATGTTTTACATAGTTTATTTTTTGGAAAAAAATAAGTTATTTCAGGGAGCTGTTTCTGCGAGTTCAGCGTAGTCTCCTGGTGGCAGGTGCATGTCTGCCCCAGGGACAGGTGGCCAAGGAGCTGCTGTCTCCTTGGGCCCAGAGGCTCAGGACAGGCATGCTTTCTGTCCAGACTCCTTCCTAAGAGTGGAGCACGCGCCCTGCCCTACTCATCCCCTCTTCTCTCCGTAGCAGCCAGGCTTCCGTCTCTCTGCACAAGGAGCGGGTGACACTTGTAATGCCACGGGCCGCTCTGCCTGCCAGGGCCGGCTCTCCTGCTTCGCAACCGTTTCCAGACCAGAAGGCCAACGGCTCCTGCTCTTCTCCCTGGGCAGCGAGCTGCATCTTCCACAGTCATGCTCTGGGTAGCGCAGTGAAAGACGTGTCCCTTTCCTTAAGGCTCTCTCCACAGGCGCAAAGGCGCTACTCTCGGGCAGAGGGGTGCTAGGGCAAAGAGGATATCGCTCCATGCGGGTATCTTCCACCATGCTGCGGAGCTAGGTCAGGCATTCAGCTTCATCATCACACACATCCGATTCTGATTTCCCAACGAATGCTGTGCTTTCCCAGAGGGGATGACCGGGCAAAGAGGCTTTCGCTGTATGCGGCTTTCTCCCACGGCGAGACTGGGCTCAGGCAAGCAGCAGAAGAGCCCGCAGAACCGACTCTGATTTCCCAGCGACTGCTATGCTTTCGCGGAGGTTTCAGCTTGGCGCGAACCGCCCTTCGCTGCTGCTTCCTCAGCAAGGCTTTGCTCATTCGCTCTGTCGCGTCAGGGAAGAAGAGCCGCGGGATAGCTGGTGCCGTTTGGGCCTTGCTTTAGCAGGCTCCAAGGTCGCGCCCGGGGTTCACCTTGCTAAACTGAACTAAGCAGATACAGTCACAACCCTGCAGCAGCGTGCGTGGCCTAGCATGGCACTCTATGCCTATTACCATCTCCTGGGGTAGGTAAAGCTTTGCCTTTTGCTTCGGCGCTCAGGCAGTCTCGGGGTTTAGGACAGTGCCTTCACCACAGGAGAGAGGAGGTGACAGGATCCCTGCAAACGGCCCGTTCACTGGGATGGGGAACTGTAGGGGACAGCCTCCACTCCTTCCCCGGCTCACCCCCTGCCACCCACATTGCTGACACATCTTGGTGGAAGACGGCATCTGACTGCCCGTTTCTCTATGGGGTTGTTTCTGCAAGTTCCGGGTATGGCACCTGGTGGCAGGCCAAGTCTGCCCTTGGGACAGGTGGCCAAGGAGATGCTGTCCCCTTGGGACCAGAGGCACAGGACAGGCCTGCCTTCTGCCCAGATTCCTTCCTCAGAGTGGAGCACACGCCCCTGCCCTAGTCGTCCCCTCATGTCTCCTTAGCAGCCAGGTTTCCATCTCTCCGCACAGGGAGCGGGTGACACTTGTCTTGCCACCGGCCTGCTCTTTGTGCCACGGCAGGCTCTACTGCTTCCTGAGCGTTTCCCGACCCCAAGGCCAACGGCTCCTTCTCTTCTCCAGGGGAGGCGTGCTGCGCCGTCCCCATACTTGCTCCTGGGAAGCGTTGTGACAGACGTGTGCAACCACGCTTCTCTCTCAGGCAGAGGGGATGCTAGGTTAAAGAGTATTTCGCTCCATGCGGATATCTTCCACCGTGCTGCGGAGACTAGCTTAGGCAAGCAGCAGCAGCATCCCCAAAACCAACTCTGATTTCCCAAAGAATGCTGTGCTTTCCCAGGGCAGATGGCCAGGCAAAGAGGCTTTCGCTGTATGCGGGTTTCCCCCACCGCGAGACTGGGCTCAGGCAAGCAGCAGCAGCCCGCAGAACATTTCTCAGGGAATGCGGTGCTTTCGCAGAGGCTTTGGCTTGGAGCGAACAGCACTTCGCCGCTGCTTCCTCAGCATGGCTTCAGTCGCGTCAGGGAAGAAGAGCTGCGAGAGAGCTGGTGCCTCTTGGGCCTTGCTTTCCCTGGCTCCATGTTCTCGTCCTGGGTTCACCCTGCCAGGCCGAACTAAGCAGACACAGTCACAACACTGCAGTAGCGTGCGTAGCCTAGGATGGCACTCTATGCATACTACCATCTCCCAGTGTAGGCATCTCTTGGCCTTTTACTCTGGCGCTCAGGCGGATTCTCGGACTAGGCCAGTGCTTTCCCCACAGGAAAGGAGAGGTGACAGGATCCCTGCACACCGCCCGTGCATTGAATAGGGAGCTTTCGGGGACTGTCCCCACTCCTTCCCCTTAAACCCCGTGCCTCCTCCAAGCTTCCACATCCTGGAGGAAGACGGCACCTGTCTCCCCATTATTTCAGGGAGCTGTTTCTGCGAGTTCAGCGTAGGCGCCTGGTGGCTAGCGAATGTTGCCCCTGGGACAGGTGGCTAAGGAGCTACTGTCTCCTTGGGCCCAGAGGCTCAGGAAAGGCATGCTTTCTGCCCAGACTCCTTCCTAAGAGTGGAGCACGTGCCCTGCCCTACTCATCCTCTCCTGTCTCCATAGCAGCCAGGTTTCTGTCTCTCTGCACTGGGAGCGGGTGACACTTGTATTGCCACCGGCCGTTCTGCCTGCCAGGGCCGGCTCTCCTTCACAACCGTTTCCAGACCAGAAGGCCAATGGCTCCTGCTCTTCTCCCCAGTCAGCGTTCTGCACCTTCTACAGACATGCTCCTGGGGAGCGCAGTGAAAGACGTATCCCTTTCCTTAAGGCTCTTTCCACAGGCGCAACCGCGCTTCTCTCTCAGGCAGAGGGGATGCCCAGGCATAGAGGATTTCACTCAATGCGGGTTTATTACACCGTGCTGAGGAGACCAGCTTAGGCAACAGGAGCATCCCTCAGACCGGACTCTGATTTCAGAAAGAATGCTGTGCTTTCCCATAGGGGATGCCTGGGCAAAGAGGCTGTCGTTCTATGCGGGTTTCTCCCATCGTGCTGCGAATACTAGGTTAAGGCAAGCAGCAACAGCAGCCCAGAGAACAAACTCTGATTTCCCAGCGACTGCTATGCTTTCGCAGAGGTTTTCAGCTTGGCACGAACCGCACTTCGTTGCTGCTTCCTCAGAAAGGCATTGGGGGTTCACTCTGTCGCGACAGGGAGGAAGAGCCGCGGGAGAGCTTGTGCCTCTTGGGACTTGCTTTCCCGGGCTTCGAGTTTATGCCCAGGATTCACCTTGCTATGCCGAACTAAGCAGACGCAGTTGCAACCTTGCAGCATCGTGCGTGGCCTAGCGGGCACTCTATGGCTATTACCATCTCCTGGGGTAGGTTAGGCTTTGCCTTTTGCTCTGGCGTTCAGGCAGACTCGGGTTCTAGGAGAGTGCCTTCACCACAGGAGAGAGGATGCGACAGGATCCCTGCACACGGCACGTGCACTGATTAGGGAGCATTGGGGGCCTGTCCGCACTCCTTCCCCTTAAACCCCGTGCCTCCTCCAAGCTTCCACATCCTGGAGGACGACAGCATATGACTCCCCGTTATTTCAGGGAGCTGTTCCTGCGAGTTCAGCGTAGGCGCCTGGTGGCTAGCGCATGTCTGCCCCAGGGACAGGTGGCCAAGGTGTTGCTGTCTCCTTGGGCCCAAAGGCTCAGGACAGGCATGCTTTCTGCCCAGACTCCTTCCTAAGAGTGGAGCATGCGCCCTGCCCTCTTCATCCCCTCCTGTCTCCATAGCAGCCAGGCTTCTGTCTCTCTGCACTGGGAGCGGGTGACACTTGTATTGCCACCGGCCATTGTTCCTGACATAGCCGGCTCTCCTGCTTCGCAACCGTTTCCAGACCAGAAGGGCAAGCATGCTGCACCTTCCACAGACATGCTCCCGGAGACCGCAGTTGAAAACGTGTCCCTTTCCTTAAGGCTCTTTCCACAGGTGCAACCGTGCTTCTCTCTCAGGAAGAGGGGATGCCCAGGCATAGAGGATTTCCCTCAATGCGGGTTTATTACACCGTGCTGAGCAGACCAGCTCAGGCAAACAGGAGCATCCCTCAGACCGGACTCTGATTCCACAAAGAATGCTGTGCTTTCACATAGGGGATGCCAGGGCAAAGAGGCTTTCGCTCTATGCGGGTTTCTCCCATTGTGCTGCGAATACTAGGCTAAGCAAGCAGCAACTGCAGCCCACAGAACCGACTCTGATTTCCCAGCGACTGCTATGCTTTCGCAGAGTTTTTCGGCTTGGCACGAACCGCACTTCCCTGCTGCTTCCTCAGCAAGGCTTTGGGTGTTCGCTCTGTCGCATCGGGGAAGAAGAGCCTCGGGAGAACCGGTGTCTCTTGTGCCTTGCTTTCCCGGGCTCCATGTTGGTGCCCTGTGTTCACCCTGCCAGGCCGAAATAAGCAGACACAGTCATAACCCTGCAGCAGCGTGCGTGGCCTAAGATGGCACTCTCTGCACACTACCATCTCCTGGTGTAGGCAACGCTTAGCCTTTGGCACTGAACCTTAGGCGGACTCGTGGACAAGGCCAGTCCCTTCCCCACAGGAGAGGAGAGGCGACAGGATCCCTGAACACCGCCCGTTCACTGGTCTGGGGAGCTTTGGGGGATTGACCCCACTCCTTCCCCTGCAAACCCCCTGCCACCTAAAACGCTGTCACATGTTGGAGGAAGATGGCATGTGACTGCCCGTTTCTCGAGGGAGCTGTTTCTGCTAGTTCCTGGTATGGCACCTGGTAGCTAGCCCAAGTCTGCCCTAAGGACAGGTGGTCAAGGAGATGTTGTCCCCTTGGGACCAGAGGTACAGGACAGGCCTGCCTTCTGCCCAGACTCCTTCCTCAGAGTGGAGCACACATCCCTGCCCTAGTCATACCCTCATGTCTCCTTAGGAACCAGGCTTTGTCTCTCCACACAGAGGGCGGGTGACACTTGTCTTGCCACCGGCCTGCTGTTCCTGCCATGGCAGGCTACCCTGCTTCCTGTCCTTTTCCCAACCACAAGTTCAGTGGCTCCTTCTCTTCTCTGGGGGCGGCATGCTGCGCCTTCCCCAGACTTGCTCCTGGGGAGTGCAGTGTCAGACGTGTGCAACCACGCTTCTCTCTCAGTTCTCAAATACACAACATAACCCTACACCGAAAGGAGTTGGAGAAAGAACAACAAAGAAAGCCTAAACCCAGCAGGAGAAGAGGAATAATAAAGATCAGAGCAGAAATCAATGAAATAGAAACAAAGAAACAAACAAACAAAAACCACAAAAAACCAACAACAACAACAAAAAGAATAGAACAAATCAACGAAACTAGGAGCTGGTTCTTTGAAAGAATTAATAAGATTGATAAACCCTTTTCCAGACTTATCAAAAAGAAAAGAGAAAGAACCCAAATAAATAAAATCATGAATGATAGAGGAGAGATCACAACCAACACCAAAGAAATACAAACAATTATAAGAACATACTATGAGCAACTCTACGCCAACAAATTCAACAATCTGGAAGAAATGGATACATTCCTAGAGACATATAAACTACCACAACTGAACCAGGAAGAAATAGAAAACCTGAACAGACCTATAATCAGTATGGAGATTGAAACAGACATCAAAAATCTCCAAACAAACAAAAGCCCCGGGCCAGATGGCTTCCCAGGGGAATTCTACCAAACATTTAAAGAAGAATTAATTCCTCTTCTCATGATACTGTTCCAAAAAAATTGAAATGGAAGGAAAACTCCCAAACTCTTTTTTTTCTGAGGCCAGCCTCACCTTGATCCCAAAACCAGACAAGGATCCCATCAAAAAAGAGAACTACAGACCAATATCCTTGATGAACACAGATGCGAAAATTCTCACCAAAATCCTAGCCAATAGGGTTCAACAGTACATTAAAAGGATTATTCACCACGACCAACTGGGATTTATTCCAGGGCAACACGTTTGGTTCAACATCTGCAAATCAATCAATGTGATACAACACATCAATAAAACATATGATACTCTCCATAGATGCTGAAAAAGCATTTGGCAAAGTGCAGTATCCCTTCCTGATTAAAACTCTTCAAAGTGTAGGGATAGAGGGCACATATTATCAATATTACCAAAGCCATCTATGAAAAACCCACTGCAAATATCTTTCTCAATGGAGAAAAACTGAATACTTTTAGGCTGAGGTCAGGAACACGGCAGGGATGTCCGTTATCACCACTGCTATTCAACATCGTACTAGAAGTCCTAGCCTCAGCAATCAGACAACAAAAAGAAATTAAAGACATCCAAATTTAGCCAAATTGGCAGAAGAGAAGTCAAACTATCCCTTTTTGCAGATGATATGATACTGTATGTGGAAAACTTAAAGGACTCCACTCCAAATCTGCTATAACTTGTATAGAAATTCTGTAAAGTGTCAGGATATAAATCAATGAACAGAAATTGGTTGCATTTTTTTATACCAACAAGACTGAAGAAATAGAAATTAAGGAGTGAATCCCATTTACAATTGCACTCAAAACCCTAAGATACCTAGGAATAAACCTAACCAAAGAGACAAAGATTCTTTGTCATGAAAGAAATTGAAGAAGACACAAAGAAATGGAAAAATGTTCCATGCTCCTGTATTGGAAGAACAAATATTGTGAAAATGTCTATGCTACCTAAAGCAATCTACACATTTAATGCAATCCCTATCAATTCCCATCCATTTTTTTTCAAAGAAATGGGACAAATCATCCTAAAATATATATGGAACCAGAAAATACCTCTAATAGCCAGAGGAATATTGAAAAAGAAAGCCAAAGTTGTTGGCATCACAATTCCAGACTTCAAGCTCTATTACAAAGTTGTCATCATCAAGATAGTAGGGAACTGTCCCCAAAACAGACATAGATCAATGGAACAGAATAGAGAGCCCTGAAATACACCCTCAACTCTATGGTCAACTAATCTTCAACAAAGCAGGAAGGAATGTCCTATGGAAAAGAGACAGCCTCTTCAACAAATGGTGTTGGGAAAATTGAACATCCACATGCAGAAAAATGAAATTGGACCATTTCCTTACACCATACATGAAAATAGATTGGAAATGGATGAAGAAGCATAATGTGAGGAAGGAATCCATCAAAATCCTTGAGGAGAGAACAGGTAGCAACCTCTTTGACCTCAGCAGCAGCAACTTCTTCCTAGGAACATCGCCAAAGGCAAGGGAAGCAAGGGCAAGAATGAACTATTGGGATTTCATCAGATCAAAAAGCTTTTGCACAGCAAAGGAAACAGTTAACAAAGCCAAAAGATGACTGTCAGAAGTTATCTGGGAGAAGATATTTGCAAATGACATACCAGATAAAGGGCCACTACCTATCCAAAATCTATAAAGAGCTTATCAAACTCAACACCCTAAGAACAAATAATCGAATGAAAAAATGGGCAGAGGACATGAACAGACATTTCTGCAAAGAATACATCCAAATGGCCAACAGACACATGAAAAAATGCTCCACATCACTCGGCATCAGGGAAATACAAATCAAAACCAGAATGAGATACCACCTCACACCTTTCAGAATGGCTAAAATGAACAAGTCAGTCAATGACAGATGCTGGCGAGGATGTGGAGAAAGGGCAACCCTCCTACACTGTACGTGGGAATGCAAGCTGGCGCAACCACTCTGGAAAACAGCGTGGAGGTGCCTCAAAAAGCTGAAAATAGAACTACCCTATGACCCAGTGATTGTAGTACTGGATATATACCCTAAAGATACAAACGTGGCATTTTGAAGGGGCACATGCACCCAAATGTTTATAGCAGCAATGTCCACAATAGTTAAACTATGGAAAGAACCTAAATGTCCTTCAACAGATCAATCAATAAATAAGATGTGGTATATATGTACAATGGGATACTGTGCAGCCATCAAAAGAAATGAAATCCTGCTATTTGTGAGGACATGGATGGAACTAGAGGGTATTATGCTTGTCGAAATAAATCAATCTGAGAAAGTCAACTATCATATGATCTCCCTGATATGATGAAGTGGAGATGCAACATAGGCGGTTTTGGGCGTACGAAAAGAAAAATAAAAGAAGATGGGATTGGGAGGGAGACAAACCATAAAAGACTGAATCTCACAAAACAGACTGAGGGTTGCTGGGGGGGGGTGTTTTGGGAGAGGATGGTGGGGGTATGGACATTGGGGAGGGCAGGTGCTATGGTGAGTGATGGTGAGTGCTGTGAAATGTGTAAACCTGGTGATTCACAGGCCTGTACCCCTAGGGATAAAAACACATTATATGTTTATAAAAAATTTTTTAAAATAATTTAAAAATCCATTAAAGAAAAAGCACATATTGCAAGCCCAGAGCTAAACTCATATTCAATCAAAAAAGTTTGAAAGTTTTCCCCTTAAAGATCAGAAAAAAGACAAGTGTGTCCACTTTCACTACTCTCATTTGACATAGTACTGGATGTCCTAGCCAGAGAAACAAGGAACACAAAGAAATAAAAGACTCCAAAAAAAAAAAGGAAGAAGTAAAATTTTCCTTTTTGGATAACATGAACTTACATGTAAAAAAATCCTAAAAACTTCACAAAAAATTTTGAATAAACAAATTTAATAAAGCTGCCAAATACAAGATCAATATATAAAAGACAAGAATTTTGTTTTGTTTCATTTTTTAAAAATAGTTTTACATGTCATCCTTGCTCAGTGATCACGCTAATCTTCTCTGCATCATTCCAATTTTAGTATATGTGCTGCCAAAGTAAGCACAAGACAGGAGCATTTTAACACTCTAATGATGAACTATCTGAATAAATAAAGAGAACAATCTAATTCACAATAGCATCAAAACTAATAAAATACTTAGGAAAAGATTTAACTAAGAAGATGAAAGATCTGTACCCCATAAACTATGACATTGATAAAGAAATTGAAGGAGACATAAATTGAAAGATAGCTCATATTTATGAATGGTAAGAATTAACATTGTTAAAATGTCCATACTACCGAAAACCATCTGTAAATTCAATTCCTATCAAAAATCCAATGTTGGGGCGCCTGGGTGGCTCAGTGGGTTAAGCCGGTGCCTTCGGCTCAGGTCATGATCCCAGGGTCCTGGGATCGAGCCCTGCATCAGGCTCTCAGCTCAGCAGGAAGCTGCTACCTCTTCTCTCTCTGCCTGCCTCTCTGCCTGCTTGTCATCTCTCTCTGTCAAATATAGAAATAAAAAATATTTTTAAAAAATCCAATATTTTTTTTTTACAGAAGTAAGTAAAGAATCCTAAAATTTATATGAGACCATAAAAGACAACAAATAATTAAAGCAGTTCTGAGAAAGAATGAAGAAGCGAAATTACACTTCTTGATTTGAAACTATACTACCAAGCCCTCATGCTCAAAACAATAAAGTATACTGGCATAAAAATAGACCAATAAACAAGTAGAACAGAATTGAGAGTCCAGAAATAAATCCTTTCATACAGTCACCTAATATTTGACAGGGGCCAACATATATAATGGGTAAAGATAGTCTGTTCAATAAATGATATTTAAAACTGAATAGTCACATAAACCAGCATGAAACTGGAACCTTATATCACTCATAAATCTTAACTTGAAATAGATTAAAGACTTAAATGTGATGCATGAAACTAAATTTCCTAAAGGAAAACATAGGAAAAATTCTCCTTGACATTGGTCTTTCCAATAGTTTTTTGGATACCAGGCCAAAAACACAAGCAAAAGAAGCAAAAATAAATAAATGGTATTACATCAAACTAAAGTTTCTGCATTGCCAAAAAAAAAAAAAAAAAGGGAATGAAAACACAATCCACAGAATGTAAGAAAATACTTCCAAATCTTATATCTGAAAAGAGGTTAATAACCAACAGATACAAAGAGAAAAAAATACATAATTTAAAAAATAGCAAAAAGATCTCAATAGACTTTTTTTTCAAAAAACTTATATAAATGACCAACAGGAGCATTAAAAAGTGCTCAACGTAAAAACTCAGGGCAAAGTCATTATGTTGTTGTTGTTGTTGTTTACCTCTGAAAAACACAACAAGATATTACTACCTATTAGAATATATACTACCAAAAAATTAAAACTAACAAATTTTGGTAAATATTGGGTAAAATGGGGAACTTATGCACATGTGATAGGGATATAAATTTGTATGGAAAACAGTATGGAGATTATTCATATTATTAAAAGTAAAATTACCATGTGATTCAGTAATCCCACCTCTAGGTATATATCTAAAGGAAACGAAGTCACTATTCGAAGACATATCTGCACTCTTATATTCATTATAAAATTATTAACTCTAAGCAAGAGATGGAAATAACTTCAGTATCCATTAATGGATGAATGAATAAAAAAGTATGGTAAATATATACTGTGGAATACTACTTAACCATGGAAAATTAAGAAATACTGCCATTTACAACAGCATGGATGGATCTTGAAGGTATTATACTAAGTGAAATATTTCAAATATTATATATATATTTTTTAATTTATGTATTATGATATCCCTTACATACAGAATCTGAAGAAAAAGCAAACTAATGGAAACTTAGAGTTGAGTTGACAAGTGGTGAACCTGGGGTGGAATAAGGTGGTCAAAGGGTACAAACTTGCAACTATAATATGAAAAAGTTCTGGGGATCTAATGTACAGCATGATGATCATAGTTAATAATATATACATACATTTTTATTGTGCTTCCCTTTATTAAACTTTGCATATATCACATTCTTACAAGTTGAAAGTTTATAGCAATCTTGTATAAAATAGGTCTGCTGCCACCATTTTTCTAACAACATTTGTTCATTTTGTGTCTCTCTGTCACATGTTGGTAATTCTTGCAATATTTCAAGTTTTTTCATTATTATTGTATTTGTTATGGTGATCTGTGATCAGTAATTATGACCCACTGAAAACTCAGAACTAGTTTACTTAAGATATATACATTGTTTTTCCTTAAAGACATAATGCTTTTGAACAGTACAGTATAGTGTTTATTTTTTATATGCACTGGGAAACATAATATTTTATTTGCACTGGGAAACCAAAAAAATAATAATAATTTGACTTAGTTTATTGAGATAATCACTTTATTGAGGCGGTCTGGAACAAAACCCACAAGACCTCTGAAGTTTATCTCTACTGTACTATATACATAAAAGTTGCTAAGAGAGTAGATCTTAAAATTCCTTACCATACATGAATAAAAAACAGTGGCAACTATATGAGATAGTAGATGTATTAACATTTTTATGTAGATTATATTGCAATACAGATGTATGCCAATTTATCAAATGGTACAAAATTTACACAATGTTAAAAGTTTGCAATGTTATAAGAAATCATTTCTTATATTTACAAATTATAATATGTCGATTATTTTTCAATAAAGCTGGAAAAAACTTTTTGTAGAATTAATCTATTTTTCAAAAAAGGAAGTAAGGAAGTAGAAACTGCAACTAACTCTGAAATAATAGAATATAAAATCCATTTTAGTTATATACACTGTGACAAAAACTATTACTTAGTTTACAATGAAGGAGTACTTAGGAAGCATGAAGGATGGTCTATAAATAAGGCTGAAAGAGCTCAGTTTTAAGGTTTAAATTTAAAATCTTCTTTTGAAATACTAAACTGACCACCCAGTTTTCCAAACATAAATGTCTTAACTGCATGAATTTATTTCATACAACTCTATAATCTAGTTTCATAAGAAAGCAGCATGCAAATTTTGAACAAGACAGACTTGCTTAAGTTTCTTTATGTTCAACAGTAAAGGATACTTCCCTAAAAAGAAGAAAAATCATCATATTTATTATGATAATTATTATTCATAATGAGATTCATATTGAATTAGGGAATATATATCCTCAGAGGGGGTAAAGTAAAATGAAATTTATTTTGGTAAATGTGTCTATGAATAGTCAATACAATGCCTCAATATAAATGAATATTATCATTTTGAACAATTTAATTACTATTATTAGAATTATTATAAGTATAAAAATAGCTATCATTTTAGCATGGAATATGAGACTCTCATGCTCCATGCTTCATTACATCCACACAACAACTCTGCATAATAAGTATTATCATCACCATTTCATGGGTGAAAAAACTGAGGCTAACACATTTAGATAACTGGTTTATGATTACATGGCTAGTAAAGATGCATCACACTAATTTACGCTTTATGATTTCAGAGTTGTACTCTTTCCACTGCACATTCTATTACTCTGTAAATACTTGGCTTGTTTTCATTTAGTTCTTTAATTTTATTCATGTGGTGATGGCTTAAAGCTCCATTTAAAGGAAGCTTAAAAAATTCATTTAACCAAAAGCTCCCAAGAATTAAAAATGTCATGGATCTAATGTAGACATGAATATCATTAGTTAATGGGTAACTATATATTTTCCACTCTAGTGAGATAACAATTAGAGTATTTTTCTAAGTTTTAGTCTCTGAGTGCTCAAAAGGACTTTGTTAAAATAGGAATATTTAGACAAAGGTGATCAAAAGTCTGCATCAGGTCACCTTAAGATAAATATTAGGAAACTGAGGAAACAAATGGAGATTTGAACACTGAGCTATGATATAATGAATGGTTTAAAGTATTTAGTAGAGCATAGAAAAGCCCTTTAAAGCCTGGTCTTAGCCTAGCATTGCAGCTTCTGGGATATCTGTCTATCATCTATCTATCTATCTATCTATCTATCTATCTATCTAGATATAAATTTTAAAACTTTTTTAACTTAAAGATTTTGAGAAATAGAACATAATTAGCACCATAGAAGATCTGTTTATGATAACAACCTAGCCCCTCCTCCCAGTTTGTTAATATTCTCTCTTATTTAATGTAACATTGTGCAAATATACCACTGCTGATCTGCCGTTATGAATGAAATAACTATAATCATCTGTTTGCATATCCTGGTGAAAATATTCCTTTAGTTCCATGTTGTATTTCTAGGAATGGACCAAATTTTTTTTTTAATTTTTAAGTTTTCTAAATATTGTCCAAGTTACCTCATATGTTTTTATTATGTGCACTGTCATTCCTTCACATTCTTGCAAGACATTTTCACTGTCGCCCAAGATGGTAAGTGTGTAATAGTATGTCATTCTAGGTTTTAATTTATTTTTAATTTAATTTAATTTAATTCCAGATTCATAATAAAGATAAACAGTTTTTATGTATGAGTGGCCATTTGGATTATCCTTTCTGTAAAGTACATGCTCCAATCTTTTGATATCTTAACATTGTGTCATACTGACTTCTTAATAGTAGATTTTCTGAATGAACTTTTAGCTGTGTAGGTCTTCTCTATTTTATTTTGAACTTGCTTTCATTTCAAAAACTTTATATTTATTTTCATAATCTGCTTTTATTTTGCTTTGTCTATTATCTATATATCTATCTATTTATTTATTTGCAAGCAAGAGAGAGCGAGCGAGTGAGAGTGCAGGGAGGGATAGAAAAAGAAGGGAAAAGAATCTTAAGCAGGCTCCAGGCTCAGCACAGAGCCCAACTCTGGGCTCTATTTCACAACCCTGACATCATGACCTGAGCAAAAATGAAAGATATAAAATAAAATTAAGGTGTTTAAAAAAAAGGAAAAAGAATTGGAGGTTTAATTAAGT
Source organism: Mustela lutreola (assembly GCF_030435805.1). Lineage (NCBI taxonomy): Eukaryota > Metazoa > Chordata > Mammalia > Carnivora > Mustelidae > Mustela > Mustela lutreola. Next base: position 1,738,781 of record NC_081307.1, read on the forward strand.
GAGCCACCCAGGCACCCCTGTGGTATCTTAAATTAGCTGTCGTATCTTTAAAGTTCTAGAGTATCCATTTGGTTCATTTATAAAATCTTTCTCAATATCATTTTTAGTTTCAGTTTTTTGTTCAATTTGCTTCCCCTCTCATTTCTTTGATTAGAGTAATCAAGCCATTTTACAATCTTTATCGATCATTTTAACATCATACTTAATCCCATTTTGTCTATCAAATCTTGTTAATGGTTTTTCTTGGTGTGCTTTGTTCCATTTTGCTATGTTCAAGACATTATATTTGAAACTCTTATTGAGTAGGGATAATTAAGAGCTATAATAATGGTATGGTCCTCCTTGGCAGGATTTTCTCTTATATCTGAGACTCTACAAGACAATCATACTCCAAATTCAGTGGTTGACTTTCTCAGTTTACACAGAAGGCAAGGTAGGCTCTAGTCTTATTTCTGCTTCTCCTTGTGCTTTGGGGATCTCAACTTAAATTTGGGTTGTACCAAAGTCCTCAAATTTGATTGCTGCTGGATTTTGAATTTTGTTTCTCTAGTATCAAGTGTCTATTAAAAACACAGCTCAGTGTGTTTTAGCAGTTTCTAATGCTCTCATAGCTAAAATGACTTCAGGGCATATATCTCTAGACTCTCATTGTGTTTTGTATTTTGGCCCAGTAATCCCTCACTTATTTTTATAATCATTCTGATATTTTTAACTTTAAAAGCTATTTTGTCTGGATTTTTAAGTTGTCTTAAGTAGGAGTTTTTAGATCACCATTACTAGAAGCAACAACAAATATACATGAAAATATCTGCAGTAGTTTATCACATCTTTATGGCTTTGAACTTCCATAAGCTGAGGCATCCTTCTCTAATCACTTAGGCAAACTCCAATTTACCCTTTAAAACAACACAAGAATTGCTTCATTTAAAAACATGTTCAGGGATGACTCTTCCCCACTTTTCTTACCAACATTCCCACACACTCTTTGCTACCCACACCTTGTTTATGAACTTTCATTAGGTATATCAGCATAACCAGAATTTTGCTCTAGTGTATTTTTGTCCTTTAGAGCTTTTTTTTTTTTTAAAGATTTTATTTATTCATTTGACAGAGAGAGATTACAAGTAGGCAGAGAGGCAGGCAGAGATAGAGAGGAGGAAGCAGGCTCCCTGCTGAGCAGAGAGCCCGATGCGGGACTTGATCCCAGGACCCTGAGATCATGACCTGAGCCGAAGGCAGCGGCTTAACCCACTGAGCCACCCAGGCGCCCTCCTTTAGAGCTTTAATTAAATATTAATTCCATAGAAAGTCTGTCCCTTTTCCTTCAAACCTGGGTTAGTTATTTCTTCTCATTCTTTGTCAGAAGTTACTTTATTAGAGAAACTTACAGCTGTATTGTGACTTTGGAGCCTTTAGAGTTTTTTGACTGGAAAAATCACCCATTCCTGAGATTTTTACGCAGCTTCCTAGCTGATATTATTCAGAAATCTGTTCAAAACAGACTTTTTCAGGGAGGCCCTTTTGGACCACTCAGTTACAAAACCTCTTCTCAATCACTGCTCTTTTTAAAATGTGCTTATTTAGTTCAAATATGCATCACTATTAAAGAAAAACCAGTACGAGTTTTTTCTTTTTAAAGTTGGCTTACCTATTATCTATCTCTCCCATTAAAATGATTCCTCTGGGCTGGGGTTTTGTTGTGCTCATCTTAGGCCAGGCACTCAATAAATTGTCTCTGAATGATTGAATTGTTTGACTCCCTTGCTAGATTCTCAACTTCATGAGGCCAAGGATTGTTCTATTCAGTCCTTCTTTATCCTCAATGTCTGTTATATTGCAGTCACTTACGTGAGTAATGGGGAAAATCACAGAAAGAAAGAGTTAAAACTACAGAAAAACCCCGTAGGTTCAATAACACAAAGCTTTCTAAAAGTATTTAGCCCAGGAATTGAATACTGGCTGCACTTTTGATTTTTTTTAAATGGTATTGAATTTAATTTAAATGGAAATACTTGAATGGTAGAATAATAAAAAAATTATAAAAGCAAATTGCTCTTTAAAGTAAGAATTATATAGGGCATATCTTCTAGAAGCAAAATTTTCAAATATCAAACATCTGAAAGCATAGAAGGAGAAGCAAGCGTGTGAATGGTACTTCAATGCTCTTTTCTTTATATTCAGCAAACAGCTTCATTCACACCTTTCCAATTTTTTCAACTCTTTTGACAAATCCTTCAGAGGAGTTACTGCTGATGACAACCATCACAGCCTAACAGGAGAAATTTTATGAAGAAAAATAATAGCGTGTTTTTACCAAATTGTTAAGGATATGGTGAAGCTCTGTTGGATTCAAAGGAGGAATGTGCAATTCCATGCTATATATAATAATAACTTATTTTAATAGTGGCTTTGCAATTTTTCAGATATATCCATTTACTGAAACCACTATCAAATAAACAAAAACAAACAAATTAACAAAGGTTCAAGACAGGAATTATCTAATCTAAAAATAGCACATGTTCACAGAACACACAACACATATCCCAAGTACTACTATAGGTTTCAAGTAATAGTCAAAACAATAGTAAACATGATTCAGACCCTACCAGTCAAATCATAAATGGGACCTTAACTGTAAATCCTTATCTTTAGATCAAAGCGGGTAATTGGGTGCTGAAGATACATTATAGAACTAATATGTTATAGAACTCCTCTGAAATGAGTCATTTATTCCATCACTTTTCCTGCACAGCTGCTGACCCATGTTTTGGTTCCTGGAAATAGCTGCTACCCTATCATACTTCTTAAAAGCACATATATTGATAACTCTACTCATTCCTCCATTCCTCTGTGACTGTCACTGTGTTAAAATGTGGAGTCAGCTGACTCACTTGTGGTGGTAATAAAGTAGATGAGTTTGCAAAGTATTTTGTTATTTCTAAAAATGCAAAAACCAAATTACATTGAAATACTAAGGGGTGTTTCAGGGAGAGCTGTAGGATGTGGTTTCTTGTGTAATCCACAGAGATTAGCTCCAACACCTATTTAAACTCTCCTCTAGGAGCAACCTTAGTGGTAAAACAAGAAGATAAACAGATGTATACACACCCTGGCACAAAATTATCACTTATGTTTGGCTTCCTAGTCTCCTCATGTTACTTATTTATCTTAACTTCTCTCTGAAATCAGGGAACACAGAATCTCAATCAGTTGACATTTTTCTACTGAATTACCCAATAGTCTGATCATACCCCTAAGACTTCTTTAAATTATTTCACTCATAATCCCAAATCTGCTTTGCTTCCTCATCTTAGTACACTGTAATTTGATTTCAAAATGAGGACAGTTGTCAGTAATGCCACATTCATTAATCTATTTTACAATTCCATGTACTTAGAACTATGAAAATATGTTAATAACATCCATTCCAATAAGCCACCCTAAATTTATTATCATGAAACAAGACCTCAAGAAAGAGAATTCAAAATCATCCATGTATTTAAAATTTATTGCAATAAAGCCTTTATCAATAGACTTCCCTGTGCACATGGTGGTCAAATTGCTGGTGAAAACCAGCCAGATCTATTACAAGCTTTCTCATGGCTTCTAGGTAACCCAAGTGAGCCTTTATTGATACTGGGAAGGGATAAAGCAGGGAAGGGATAAACAGTGATGTAAGAATTGGCTAGATAAAAGTAATGACTCTCATTACAAAGTGAGTTTTTTAAAGCAAAAGAGCCTGTTGGGAATATTGTTTTATAAAATAGTGGTTTTTTTAATTAACTTTTTAAAATTCAATTAGTTAACATATAGTGTACCATTAGTTTCAAATGTAGATTTCAGTTATTCATCCATAGCATATAATAGCTAATGCTCAGTACTTACTGTTATAGCTTCTTGAAAGCAGAATTTTAACCCACTGAGCCACCCAGGTGCCCTTGAAAGCAGAATTTTAGATCATATTTTCTAATTACTTCCATGTAGTACAACACTTTTCTGCTAGCAACCTTCAAAACATACTGTTTGTTAGAGGAATTTCTTTAATAATAAATAAATAGGAATTTATTTAAATTTATAAATATATAAATTAAATAGGAATTTATTTAAATTTATTTAAATATTGCACACTGTTTTATTGCGCATAGATAAGGTGATGATATTATAGCCTTTAGTTGGTGGTACTGATATATCACTTTCTTTTTACTTCTCAGTGCATTCTCTTTGCACAAAATAGATATATATTTTAAAAGAATCTGAATCTGTGGCAAACTTTTAAAAAACCCTATACAGTAAAGTTTATCATTTTAAGTAATCTCAATTATCTTCCTCAATTGTGATAGTATATCCTTCTATCTAGGCCAGATATTGTATGAGCGATTTGAAGAGACATACTTTTCTAAATTTCACTTTTCTCATCTGCAAAATGCTGATCATGATCCTACAATAAAATACATTTACAATTTTTTGATGAAAATTTATTTATTTATTTTAAGATTTTATTTATTTATCAGAAAGAGTGGGCGAGAGATCAAGCACAGGCAGACAGAATGGCAGGCAGAGGCAGAGGGAGAAGCAGGCTCCTGGCTGAGCAAGGAGCCCGATGCGGGACTCGATCCCAGGACGCTGGGATCATGACCTGAGCCAAAGGCAGCTGCTTAACCAACTGAGCCACCCAGGCGTCCCTTTTGATGAAAATTTAATCTGTATAAACAATATATTTGCTGTAATGCGTGGTTCATGGAAAACATCTTATTTAATTATAAGCAACAACAGTATTAGAAATTAAGTAAATGTGTCTATAATATTTAAAGTTTTAACACATAATTCCAGTGCTTTGCCTTATTTTCTCAAATCGCTTTACCACATTCACTGACAGAGTCAAATGTACTTTTTCTACTAGTAGCCAGCTCTTTGTCTTTTGTCAGAAAGATGCCCTTGTGAATTATTTATAATAGATATATTAGCAATAATAATAATAATAAATAGCAATGAAAATGTTAAAAAAAGTTTTCTTAACTAATTAGGGTTCTTAGACATCAATTAGAGGAACCACCTCTGGACAGCAAATTAATCTGCAAGACATTCCCAGAATTAACAAGTCAGTCAGATACAGGGTTGTCCATAGACTGAAAGGTGAAGCAAAAGGACTAGGTTTGGAAAATAGGTAAGGACAGTGAAAAAAATGATCAAATTTTTGGGCAAAATAAATTCTTAGGTGTCCTTTCAATGGAGTCCTGGGCATTATGTAGCAGAAACTCTGGAGATTATCTCAACCCATTGGAGTCCCCCGTTTATTAGCTTGCTATTGACAAAGTTATTTACAAACTGTAGAGCAAGAGGTTATAATGTAGAAAACTGATGGTAATGCACAAGATTCTTGTTAACAATAATGCAAGTTAGTAATTTTTCATTAGAAAACATAAATGCTATATCCCAAATTATGGGCCCAGAGCACTTCTGCTGCACAACTCTGCTTATATCCCAAATAACCATGTGAACTAGTTTTAATATCTGCTTCTCTTATTAATTTTTGAATAAAAATTATTGACACAAGTATTTTATAATTGTGTAATAATCATGCATTTAATTTCTTGGAGAACAAAACACACTTTAGCATAACTATGTTCTTTCACAGAACCAGCCTTGATAACACACTTCTATATGTTAGAAATGATGTAATAAATGTAGAATATTAGGCACTCGTTTGGTATTCTTTGCCATGTTTTGCACTATCTAAAAAGAGATCAGTGAACTTGGACTGGAGTTACTAGACATGGAAGAAAATAAAATATTATAGAGAAGAATACTCTGTGGTCCACAACCTAAACGGGCTGGGATTCCCATCATTTGGATCCCTGTAGCTTTACAAAAGTCAATTAAATTTTTGTATCTCCGATTAAAGTTGATTCCCCAGTACTTTTTCAAACATCTCTTGTAAAGTATTGTTTCCCAGAAAAAAAAGGGATTTTGCACATGTATCTGCCTTTGTCTCTGGTCATGATCTCAGTCAGGATCGTGGGATCGAGCTCCATATCGAGCTTCCTGCTCATTAGGGAGTATACTTCTCAGTCTCTCTCTGCAGCTAACTCCCCATGTGCCACTCATGCTCTCTCTCTCAAATAAATAAATACAATCTTTAATTTTTTAATTAAAAATAAGATAAATAAAATAAAATAAAAAGTCTGGTCTTACTGCCCCACTTAGCTCCTTTTTTTTTTTTTTTTGAGTTGTAATTAAAGCAGCATGAGAGAAGATGAGGCTCTCAAACTTAAAAAAAAGGAAAAAATTGAGCTTTGATAGGATTTAAGATCTTGTCTGCTAGACAAAAACGTTGGCTTTTTTAACATGTGAAAATTAACAAAAGAGAATAAGATAGAATTCTAATAATTTTTGTAGAAATTAAAACTTTCCTCCAATCCAATTACATACAGACCCATTAAGTAAATTCATTCCAATGTCCCAAACCAACCTTTTCTAATAGTAATGCATCTGTGTAAACAGGGTCAACCCAAGGAATAAATAAATATTATTATATTTTTCCTGTCTCTTCCACAGTCACATCTGGGTATATTGGTAGCAAGCCAATTATCTATCTTATAAGACATGATATCATAAGAAAGGGTATTCTGTCCATTTGGAACAACTGAATATCATTTTAATTTTATCTTGGTGCAGTAACTTGAGATGATACAGTGTGTGTTATGAATATATATTTTTTTTTACTGGAAGAAGAAATTATTGAGATATTGGTTATCCAAGAGAGATTGACAGGTGTTGATAGTTGCCAGGTCAATATCCATCTACTTTTTCCTTTAATATCAAAAAGCACTGAGGGATTGACAACAAGGAAACTTAAAACAACATCAAATATTTTATTGTCTCTTTTCTAGTTATATTGTAACCATATGACAAAGTATCAGTCGTACAAGCTATCATGCTCTTTTACCTCTATCTTTCTGCCAGAAATGTGGGCTTATTTAGTGAGAACTCCAACAGCAATTTTTGCAACTGTGAATAAAAAGCCATGAAAACCTCTAAGATAGTTCACTTGACTTTCTTAAGACTCTGAACCAACACCAGAAAACACTCTCTGTAGTCTTCTCGTTAAATGAAAAAATATGGTTAAACCACTTTTGAAAGTCTACTACATACAGCAAAATGTAAATCTTAATTGAAATATGTCCTCTCAGCTGTGCTTAAGCAACTGAGTCCTGAGCTTTTCAGGTTTTCAGTCTGAAAGAGTACACCTCTGGTGCTCTGAAAGGGAAGAGAAAGGACACCCTGTTCTCCATATAAATTAAAGAAGAGAAATCTGTGCATTTAAGTGGGCCATATAAAATTTATCAAGCAATTACCTCCTAACTCCTTCCTATCCAAATTACCTGATATGCTCTCCCTACTCCTTTATTCCACGTTACTGCCTTTTCCAGGATTCTGTCTCACATCACAACATGTTTTCTGTTATTTCCATCTTGCAAGCTAGTTTTGTTTTCTCCATCTAAAAAAGTCAACAATCATTGTGTATTTCAATTCCCACTTTCCTCAAATGCATTGATTCTTCTTATCTATTACTCTTTTCTCATACTCAGTGTCTTTGTCTTTATGGGGTTTGTACTTTGCTTTTCCCCATCCTTTACTGCCATTATATAATCAAATCTAATAACTTCTTCGAGAAAGTTAAAAATTCCTGCATAGCCACACGTGAACACAAAGTCACTGATTTTTAGCAAACCTATAAGATAGTCAGACATCCATTCAATTTCTTTTTTTTAAGATTTTATTTATTTATTTGACAGAGAGAGATGACAAGAAGGCAGAGAGTCAGGCAGAGAGAGAGGAGGAAGCAGGCTACCTGCTGAGCAGAGAGCCTGATTTGGGGCTCGGTCCCAGGACCCTGGGATCATGACCTGAGCCGAAGACAGTGGCTTAACCCACTGAGCCACCCAGGCGTCCCTACATTCAATTTCTTAACTGAGTCTCAAATGCATCCTGAGTTCTAACCTAAACCTAAGTTCTACTTCTTACACGTTGTTATATGACCAAATTCTTTCAGTTCAGTATTTTGTAACATTTAAATATTAATCAATTGATGCTTTGTCTGTGTATTTCTATGAAAATAATTTGAATACTGTAGATTTATTGTCATATTTTTAGATTTATAATCAAAGTTTCATCAGTTGAAGTTTTTGGAAATTTCAGATATAATGATTAACCTAAAATGATACTGCCTCAAATCCCTCTGATATCAAGGCCCAACACCTGATTATAGCCAAACCTGTGGTGGATAGTTCCATGGGAAATTGCAGTTACTTAACACTAATAGCATCTCATGTTCTCTCTCTCATTTTAGAATGTCTCCAACACAACCCAAAAGTGTAGGAGAGTTAATGTCCTCTGAGGACAGCTCTCAGTGAAGTGGAAATAAGAACCATAGATAAAATTGTCAGTTTTCAGGTCTTCATGAGGACAACTTAAAGAAGTTTCTCAGGACCTTTCAGTAAAAGCAAGCCTTCCTTTTCTATCCACAACAATTATATCAACAATGTACCTCTTTGACAAAGTTGCTTCTTCACTGTATCACTTTCCCATTCTTTTCTACCTTGGATAATCTCCCAGATAAACTAACAGTACTCAAATCCTTTGTCCTACTCTTTGTTCTCAGGATAAATGGAGCCAAAAGACTTAGATTAATATCAGGTTCTCAATGGGATCTTAGAGCTATTTCTGTCCAGATTTTCATAAACATAGGGACCTTTGAATTATCAGGCTATAAATAAGTTCTAAATGGAGGGGGCAAAAGCAAAACGTAGAAATGTTTATGTTTGATTTTTAATCAGGATTAATTGACTTTATTGATTATTAAAAATACTAACATTATAAAAGTGTGGATCTTTGTAAAACAATGCCATAATGTAAGAAATAAGTTGCATAGTCCTTTGGAGAATATTAAACCAAGTGTTCAGGTGCCATCTAATTTCTTGTTTAATCCAGAACTTTGGTGTGCATTATCTTGAGGAATAGGATTTTGAAGTCCAGACAGACTAACAGAAAACTGATCCAAATGTCTGTGTTTATATTTCTGCTTTTGTTGTAAAATCAAATTGTGATTGCTGGTTTAAAGTGGTAAAACTAATAATGTTCATGGACTCTATTATAAATTTTCTAATTGTAAGGGAAGAATCCAATAAACATATAATTAATTGATTTGCAAATCCTCAAAGAGCTACAGGATCAGGTAGTGGTATGTTCTGATTCAACAGCATCATAATGCAGCATTTTATATGTGTGGCTAATGGATATTTTCATGAATGTTTGCTAGCTAGTCAGCCAATACAGAGAAATATTAGGTAGGGTAATTACTCTCACAGTTGTGTTTAATAAAATGAGAGAAAATTATCAAATGACACTAATAATAATAATCCTATAGCAGGCTAAATAATTCAATGATAATTACAAGTATTAATCTAGCTTTCTTCCCTGATTATGACTCTTCTCTCCTTTATCATAATGGGAGTAGCAGATTGTCTGCAATGAATTGTGAAAACCCAGCAGTGACTTTGGCAGTGAAGGCCTCCCATCAGTTTTGATAGGTTAAAATGATTCTGGATGGTCTTGAGCAAAAGTGTCAATTTTTTTTTCTGTGTGTGTCATAAAAGAAAGAAGCAATAGTAAATTCTTGCAGTTATTCCATGGAGCCAATAAAATCATACTGCCAACAAGAGGCTGTTGACACCGTAAGTGTAGTTAACTGTCTTGAAATATTAGGCCTGGAAATAAAATTACAATATTTCACATAACCTCTTTTTTTTAAAGAAACAAAACAAAACAAAACAAAACAACTATACTGCTTACATTTAGGGCACTGCTGTTGTGTAACTATTTTTTAATATGTCTACTGTAATTGTATATATATATTTTTTTTCTGTGCAATAAATTCATTTAGAGATAAATTTGGATTGCAAATTATTTTGGAGGAGGCATTGTATTTGTGGCTAGTCTTACAAGTAAAAAGGACTAAAAGAAAGAAGAAAAACATTTTTTATTACAGCATATTTACATCTGTCCAAAGTACTTATTTACTATAATACTGACTAATGTATAATACTGTACACAAAGAAAGAAGTTAAATGAGTTATAATTCAGTCGAAGTATAGCTGGCCATTTTAAAACTTACCACTGAATCTTTCTGGTATGAAATGTGATATCTGGCAATCTGGTCCAGTTCATTACATCAGGTCATTTGTATGTTCTTATGACCATTTTGATAGCATAGCACATTTTATAACCCAGACATTTTACAATGGAACTATGATGCATGAATTTTCAAAAGTATAGACATACATGAAGCTATGAGGTCAAAAAAGATGAATGTCCGTAGTACCATATAGACTCAACAAATAAAAGTGTCCAAGGCTCTGAGTGAGATTAACGAATATTGTATAAGATTAGATCAACATGTGGTTTTGATATAAATAATCTGTTCTTAAATTAGAGTTACAGTCGTTGAGTACAGTGTTGAAAATGGCAGATAGATTTTAGCTATCTTTGCTCACTAGGGAAAATGGAAAAATGTTTAGTTTGGTCAGATTTTCACTTAACTTCTGAAAAATCTTACGTTTGAGAGAACCCTTCTGAAATAAGAATCCTTAAAGACATAACCCTTTTGGCACAAGTTTTCAAGAAACTTGTTTGATGTTGTAGACAATTATAGGGCACATGTACTGTTCTAGATGTTTCATGCCAATAATATGTAAGCCATACCAAGGCTACATATACATATAGAGATGTTCCTCAGCTTACAAGGGGGCTATGTACAGACACACATAAAAAATTGAAAATGCATTTAATACCCCTAAACTATCAAATATCATAGCTTACCTTAAGCTTATTTAAACATACTCAGAACACTTACATTTGCCTCCATTTGGGCAAAATCATCTTAAGCAAAGCCTATTTTATAAGAAAGTATCAAATATCACATGCAATTTATTAAATATTACACTAAAAAAAAGAAGAATGGTTATATATAGAATGGTTGAAAGAATATCAGGTGTTCTCCCCTGTAATCTTCTAGCTGACTGGGAGCTCACTGCTCCTGCCCAGAATCACAAGACGGCACCATACCACATGTCACTGGCCCTTTTTATAAAGAACCAAATTCAAAATTCAAAGTACAGTTTCTACTGAATCACTTTCACTTTCACATCATTGCCAAATATATCGTAAGTTGAATCATTGTAAATCAGGAGCCATCTGATTTGAAAGTTAAATCACAGTCACCCATATACACACAAAAAAAGGCCTTCATGTAGGGCCATCTATGTATCTCTAAACAACATAGCATGACATATCAACAGCAAAAAATGGATGTGAAGGGGACAATTGCTTTGCGTCAGTACTCTGAGCAGTAACATACATGGCCTTACTCACCTAGCAGAACTCCAGAGCTAGCTGATGGCAAGAAATTTTACAAATGTTTCCTGAACAGCTTAAGTACTGTTATTTTTAAATTAGTGTGAATAACTGTTTTCAAAAGATATGTTAATTTATTTTATTGACTTATTACAAAACCAAATAATTTCCTCTTATTTAAGTGGCAGGTAAATAGAATTCTTTTTAATTTAAATCAAATGGCTTTTTAGGGAAAATATACTAAAAATTCTGAAACTTGTATTGCTTATGAATCTTTTATTGGAATCCTTATCAAGTTGTATTTTTCAGGTTTTTCCTAAATAATCTTCAATGAATTGAAAATATTTTTTGGATTTTACTCAAGGCTATTAACACACAATTTCACTTTGTTAAATATAGTGCTAAACGTTCAACCAAAACGTTGTGTCTTTTTTTTTCCACTACCACATCCTCCATCTACTGACTGGATTCTCTCCCCAACTAGCACATATATACCACTGTCTATATTTAGGATAAGTAAGGGTCATCTTTTGTCTTTATTCTATTCCTCGTATGCTTCTGAACTTGTTGAATTTTAATATAGTCACACCATAAGCATCACATATTTGATTCCCCTTTCAATAGTAAACAGTGCACAACCAGAGCATACCTTCAAAGCTATCAATAGACTTACTCTGATATATTATTTTTGTATTTTTGTAAATTAACATAATTAAATTATAGAACAAGAGTTTCGGGTGGTAGGTGTTGTAAGTTTTACCCAAACTGACTTTTGTCAAACTCGTTTTTGTCATCATATATGTCAAGTAGTTTTCTCAGGTTTATTTTTAGAATATCTTTGTATAATGAATATTTACACTGATATCTAGTATAAAAATCTTTCAATTTATTTTAGAAACATTAAGATATTGAAAATCAATCTATTTCTTTAATTCATTAAAGACATTTTTGGCTTGTTTCCAGTACTTTCTTACTGGTTAAAAAATGAATTTGAAGTAGTCTGAATTTCATTATTATATGGCACTTTCCCTTTGATGAATACAAAGACGATATTCTATATTAGGTATCTGAGAAGAATTTATTTTTTTAATTTTATTTATTTGTGAGTGAGAGAGAGCACAAGCAGGGGGAGCAGCAGGGTGAGGGAGAAGCAAACTCCCGGCTAAGCAGGGAATCTGTTGCAGAACTGAGTCCCAGGACCCTTAGATCATGACCTGAGCTAAAGGCTCAGGCGTTTAACTGACTGAGCCACCCACGTGTCCCAATCTGAGAAGAGTTCTGTATGTTATTCCTATTCATATGAAGTTTACAGTCTAGGTAATTAACTTAATATTTTAGTGGCTATTACATAGATAGCACTATGTTCCAGGCAGAGAGTAAGAAAGAAATATTAAATCAACCATATTCTATGCATTCTAAATGAAAATAATTAATCAATCATAATAAATCCTTCTATTTATGGAATATCCACTTATAAGCTTTCCTCCATATGAACAATGCCAAATACCAGAATAAAGGCTCATCTTATACAAATAAAGGATAGAATTAAAGAATTCTGGTAAGCCATTTAATTTTGAAAAATGCTGCAATATTGTTGCTGAGTTGTGTTTTTCAGTTACATAATATCTGATAAGTGTAGAAGTAACGTGAGTGTTACGTGAGATGAGAAATGGTATATAATTAAGATATTTTTAAAAGTACAGATAAATACAAATTTGTAAACATAGCATTATGGAGGAATAAAAATAAATGATAGCTACACACTCTAAAGTGAGTAAATCTTGGAAAGTTAATAGAGAAGTAAAACAAGGACAGTGCAAAAAGTATGGTACATTTTTATGAAGTTCAAACAAATTCTGTGAAACCGTAGATGGACTTAAAGATACTATTATGTATCAAATATTGTAAAAATTAAGCAAGGAAATAGCAAACATAAAATAACCAAAGCATACAAACTTGGGTACATACAATAGTTGTGATCATGTTCTACTTCATAAAGAGATGAGTTAATAGATAAATAGAAGTAACTAGACTTTTTAGAAGTTAATAAAATTTTGCCTGTTATTTCTTAGTAATATAAAATATATGGTTTTCTAACAAAAACGCTTATCTTAAAAATATTTAAAAATAAATTTCAGGGTACTCATAAGGTTCTATTTACTTTTCCACTGAAGGAAAAGCTGGTTGTTGTAGTTGTAGTTGTTTGTTTGTTTTAGTCTCCTCCTAGTTTTTATTATTATAATGTGGAATGAGGAATGTTAGATTGAAGAGTGAATTATTTTATAGACAAAAATCATTACTTGATTCACCTCCTGGTACAGCTGATGGAACTCCTGAAAATATGCCCTTTTGCCATATGGAAGAGTAACAGTTATGCTTACTTCTGAAACATGCTTGGTGGTGGGCCTAAATAGTGACACCATAGTAAACATTTTGAATATTTGCAATTAATTTTTATAGTCATAGGGCTCCAAAAGGCACTGCTGGTATCTTAGCAGGTATTTCAATAAAGGTAAGTTTCCTGACTGTTAAAAAATATTAACAAGGCACAAAACATGGCAGAAGTATTGTCCTCAGATATTATTTTTTTCCATATGCTCCTGATTCCAGACATGACAAGTTAATTTTTTTAATTTTTTTAATAAAATATTTTATTTATTTATTTGACAGAGATCACAAGTAGGCAGGGTCAGTCAGAGAGAGAGGGGGAAGCAGGCTCCCTGCTGAGCTGAGAGCCCGATGTGAGACTTGATCCAAGGATCCTGGGATCATGACCTGAGCCGCAGGCAGAGGCTTTAACCAACTGAGCCACCCAGGTGCCCCCATGACAAGTTATTTTTTTTTAAGATTTTATTTATTTATTTGACAGAGAGAGATTACAAGTAGGCAGAGAGGCAGGCAAAGATAGAGAGGAGTTAGCAGGCTCCCCGTTGAGCAGAGAGCCCGATGTGGGGCTCCATCCCAGGACCCTGAAGGCAGCGGCTTAACCCACTGAGCCACCCAGGCGCCCAACAAGTTATTCTTGATAGATATATATACAATGTATTTTCCAGTTATAAGAAAAATGGTTCTGCTATTTTTAAGCTTTTTTAAAAATTACATAATTTTTTTAAATTAAAATTTTATTTTTTAATGTTTTACTTTTCTTTTCTTTTTTTTTAAAGTTTTTATTTATTTATTTGACAGACAGAGATCACAAGTAGGCAGAGAGGCAGGCAGAGAGCGAGAGAGAAGCAGGCTTCCTGTGGAGCAGAGAGCCCGATGCAGGCTCGAACCCAGGACCCTGAGATCATGACCCGAGCCGAAGACAGCAGCCCAAACCACTGAGCCACCCAGGCACCCCAATGTTTTACTTTTCAATATACTACTTAGAATATAAAACCTATTCAATTTTGTAAGAAGTTTACCATTTAAAAAATGGTAATTTTCTCATTGTGTCTTCCCCTCTCATTGCTTTATTTTGAATAAAACATTTCACAATAAACATAACTGATGCTTTCCTTTTGATGGTCCCTCTGTTGGTCACATTGTATATGAGCCATGACAATTAGTTTTACAAAATTTATTCATGTTTGTTGATATGTTTTATCATAACTAATTTTCCCTCCCTTATCTAGATTCCCCAGCTTTCAGACAGGTGGACACTTCAATAAACCATACCCAAGGGATGTATCAAGTACTTCTTAGACATTCTCTCAGATCCTTGAGGTCTCATTTTGCCTAGGGATTTGCAATAGGTTCTGCCAGAGGCACCACTGTGACAACTGATGTCCATGGTCTATCTCCTGCTAAGCTCAAGAGGTCACTGGTTTCCACGTTTATCTATACAATTAATGCATTCCATCAAGTTCTTTTTTTTTTAATATTAACAACTTATTTTAAAGTTTATATGGAGAGGCAAAAACTCACAATATTCAACATAGTGTTGAAGGAGAACAAAGACTGAGGACTGCCTTCAAAGTTTACCATAACGATGGGGCGCCTGGGTGGCTCAGTGGGTTAAGCCTCTGCCTTCAGCTCAGGTCATGATCCCAGGGGCCTGGGATCGAGTCCCACATTGGGCTCTCTGCTCAGCAGGGAGCATGCTTCTCCTCATCTCTCTCTCTGTCTGTCTCTCTGTCTATTTGTGATCTCTCTCTCTGTCAAATAAATAATTAAAATCTTAAAAAAAGTATACCATAACGATAATTGTAAGAAAGATATTGTAATACCACAGAAAGACTAGATTAAAGGAACGGAATATATATTATCAATTATATTTTATATTTAATATAAAAGCAAAAGCAATACAAGAGAGCAAAATACAATCTTTTAAACAAATGGTTCTGGAGTAATGGTGAAGCTAAATGTAAAAATATAAAATAAAAATAAAATAAAATAATAAAATAAAACAAATCCAGGCAGATATCATACACTCTTCACAAAAATTAACTCAGATTGGATTATAAACGTAAACATGAAACATGTAGAAGGTAATATAGAAGAAAATTTAAATGACCTTGGTTTTGGCAATAACGTTAGCTACAAAAGCACAAGCACTGAATTTAAAAATGTCTACTCTGTGAAACACAATTCCAAGAGAATGAAAAGGCAAAGCACAGACTATGAGAAAAAATTTGCAAAATACACATCTGGCAAAGGACTGCTACTCAAAAATACACAAAGACCCCTTAAAACGCAACAATGGGGGAAAAACCTGATTAAAAATGAGCCAAAGACCTTAGCAGATACCTCACAAAAGAAAATATTACAGATGGCAAATAAGCATATAAAAAGATGCTTCACATCCTATGTCATCAGGAAAATGCAAATTAAAACAAAAAAGAGACACCAGTACATACCCAGAATCCAGAACACTGACAACAGAACACGAAATGTTGGTGAGGATGTGGAGCAACAGGAATGTTCTTCCATGTCTATTGAGAATAAAGAATGGAAAACAACTTGGCAGTTTCTTACAAAACTAAACATATTCTTGCCAGATGATTCAGCAGTAGCAGTTCTTGGTATTTATCCAAAGAAGATGAAATCTATACACACAAAGATGTCTATAGTAGCTTTATTCATTACTGACAAAAGCATGGAAGCAACCAAGATATCCTTCCATAGGTGAAAGGTCAAATGAAGTGTAGTACATGCAAACAATGGAATATTATTTAATGCTAGAGAAATGAATTACCAAGCCATGAAAAGATATGGATATAAATATTTAATAAATATTTGATTTTAGGCTTCTACCAGTCTATCAATAGTATTAGTATATTTTAACAGTGAATGCTCAGCATTCATGAATTTACCTAATAAAATATTTTGGGTTCAATATTTTAAATACTTCAACCTCTATGATTATATTCCTAATAATTTTGAATTGGGGTAAATAAACCTTAATTTTTTGTAACTTGTTTCTTATTGCAAAAGAGCTCAATGAAATTTTAGAAAATAAAGATTTACAAAAAAAAGTTTAGTTTACTATTGCCAAATAATTAAAAACTTTACCTTATATTCAAATACATATATTTTTCTAAATTGATTTATATGCTACTAAAATCAAAAACTTTTAGTTATACTAGATTTCATATCATGCAATCAATGCCAGAAAGCCATCTGACGATGACTTGTCTTAAATAGAGTTAAGATGGGTGTTATTACAATGCAAGATGGAAACAAAGATAGTATAACAATTGAGTGTTACATAACTTCTCTATTTTGATCAAGTTACTAATCTACAAAAGGCTTTTATCGGTGACAGACTTGGGAATTTAACAAAACTTTTAAACTAGCATGTGTGACTTATTCCTAGAAAACAACACAATCAATAACACTTTATTTAAATTAAATCATGACTATATCTCCATTTGAATAAAAAAGGTAGCAACCCCAATAAGTTTATTGAACATGAAAATTTGAAATGCTATAATGCTCCTAAGGAATTAAATGATGTAGTCATGAATTACAGAAAAAGGATATAAATTACCAAAGTGTTTGTATAATTGGAATGTACAACTGCCCATTATCGTTCAATAGTGTAGGCTTGTGCAAGAACTCAATAAAAGAACTCCACTTCTAAACCATTGAAAATATGTTCCCTTTCCCCCTATATACAACTATTAAGCCATTCATTTAGCTTTTAAAATATCCACTTAATACAGGCTTTTTACTCATTTGAACAGGCAGCAGGGCTCGATTCTTATTGCTTACATCTGAAGGATAGATGTCTAGCGTAAGAGGTAAAGCCCATAAAGGAGCCCAATAATAACAACAAAATACAGTTTAGTGATCCCTTACAATCTGCCAGCTACCTTTCTGAGAATACTTCAATTAATAAAACATATAAAATACCTGACCACAAAGAGCTTACATTCTTTTGAAATATAATAGTGAAATAAACCAATAATAGAGGGGCACCTCGGTGGCTCAGTCCATTGAGTGACTGCCTTTGGCTTGGGTCATGATCTCAGAGTCCTGGGATGTAACTCCCCAGCAGGCTTTCTAGGCAGTGGGGTGTTTTCTTCTTCCTCTGCGCCCCCTCCCAATTCTCTCTCTCTCTGTCTCCAATAACAAAATAAACCAGTAATAGAATAATGATTGATGGTTGATGGTGATAAGTGTTACAAAGAAATACAAGAAAGGTAAAAGCCATTGGAGAATGCTGGGATGAAAGTTAATTTTATTTTGTGTTGTGTGGTTATATCTCATTTATGAGATGTTATTTGCACAAAGACCCAGGAAGTGAAGGAGGGTGTTATACAAATATTAAAGGAAAAGATTGCTCTAGGCAGAGCAAGTAAGTATATAGACTTTTTGTGAACAGCTGGTCTGTTACTTTTGAGGAAAAGCAAGGAGGCCAATGAGGAGTTCATAGTGGTGGAGAGAGGAAGAACGTATTGATGCATGACCTTGTAGTACATTGAAAAGCCTTCAGTTTTTATTTAATATGAAAGGGGAAGATACCAAAAGACTTCCAACAGCAGAATAAAATCATCTGACTTGATTTTTAGGTGAAGATGCTGTACCAAAATAAATTTGCATGGAGAAAGGAGTGCAGTATGTTTGGAGTGGGATTATCAATCAAGTCAATAATTCAGGAACATATGATGGTGTTTTTAGCATGCTGGGTGGTAATAGAAGTGGTGAGGTATGGTTTTTATTTTGTATATATTTTGATGGTGAATATTCTGGTGAACAGGATGGAGTATGTGCAGGACAGGCAATATCAACATTTATTTTACCTGCACAAACAGAAGGGTGGAGTCTTCATTCCCTGATATGGAGAGAACTCTGAGTTCAATTGTTCTTTTGGATTAAATGGCATAGTGATGATGAGGATTTAGTCAGACAGTGAAAGAGAACAGTAAGCATAGTGTTAAGCGGTAAGACATTATAATACATTTGAACATTAAAAAATGTTGTGTTGGATCATCTGTTTATGTGAGTAAATAAATAAATAAAGCTTCTGGGGGTTCTGATAGAGGTAAAGAAGAGTACTATATGATCCAAAGGGGCACGTGCACCAAATGTTTATAGCAGCAATATCCACAAGAGCCAAACTATGGAAAGAACCTAGATGTCCATCAACAAATGAATTATATATATATATATATATATATATATATATATATATATATATGATGGTATACTATGCAGCCATCAAAAGAAATGAAATCTTGCCATTTGCGATGACATGGATGGAACTAGAGGGTATTATGCTTAGCAAAATAAGTCAACCAGAGAAAGACACTATCATATGATTTCCCTGATATGAGGAAATGCAGGTGCAATGTGGGGGGGTTGGGGAACAGGAAAAGGGTAAATGAAACAAGATAGGATTGAGAGGGAGACAAACCATAAGAGACTCTTAATCTCACAAAACAAACTGAGAGTTGCCAGGGGGGTGGGGAGGGTAGGGAGAGGGTGGTGGGGTTATGAACATTGGGGAGGGTATGTGCTGTGGTGAGTACTGTGAAGTGTGTAAACCTGGTGAATCACAGACCTGTACCCCTGGGGCTAATAATACATTATATGTCAATTAAAAAAGAAGAAGAAGAAGAAGACTATTATAAATCAAATCCTATGGTTTTCAGCAAAGAGTGTGTAATCAGGCATATTTTATTAAAGGATCCAAGTAAAATGATGGTAGAAAATTGGAATAACAGAAAACATAAAAATCAGAGATTTTAAAAAGAGATATGGGACAGTGTAGAGAATATAGTCAATGATATTATAATAGTGTTATATGGTGACAGATGGTGGCTATATTTGTAGTGATCATAGAATAATGTATGGAGATATTGAAAAACTAAAACCAATGTAACACTGAATATCAACTATACTCAAATAAAAGAATAGTAAATAAAACATTTTAATTTAAAAAGATAAAAAGAGGTACAAGAATTTGAAAAGTGAATTTCAAAAAGAGTAAAAATGAGGCTAAGACATACTCTGATCCTTGAGGAAAACACCATTTTGAAAATTCTTCCCATTTTGAGAAAACTCAAATGAATCAATACCATAAAAGAACCCATTTTAACTGAGAGATGTAATGAATGCTCAAGAAATAATTTTATGACAGGATAATTCTTCCCTCTGAAACAGCATACAGAAACCAGAGGAAACACCTGGAAGCAAAATAAACTATACTGAAAATAAGAATTAGGAAAAAGATAAATGATGAAAGATAAAAAATTAGACCTGCGACAGAGATCTAGTGAAGAGAATTTTTAGCTTGTGGTTTAATGTTTTTGAGGATAATCTAGAGTTCATAACTGCCTTGAGACAGGCTGGTTGTAGGCAGTTTAGGCAGACCCCGAAGACAGGCCTACTTTGGGCAGGTGGTGTTGGAGGAGGCCATTGGGCTGGACAAAGACAAATCCAACCATTTGACTAAAGTGTCTGTGAAGATGTTGAAGTCAGAAGCAACAGAGAAAGACCTGTCAAACCTAATCTCAGAAATGGAGATGATGAAGATGATTGGACAGCACAAGGACACCATCAACCTCCTAGGTCCTGCACACAGGACGGTCCTTTGTACACTCTCATGGAATATGCCTCCAAAGACAACATACAGGAGTACCTGCAGGCCCAGAGGCCTCCTGACCTGGAGTACTGTTACAATATCAGCCACAATGCAGAAGAGCAACTCTCCTCCAAGGACCTGGTATCCTGTGCCTATCAGGTAGCCTGAGGCATGGAGCACCTTGCCTCCAAGAAGTGCATACACCAAGACCTGGCCACCAGTGAAGTGCTGGTGACAAAGGACAGCATGATGAAGATTTCAGACTTCAGCCTTGCCAGATTTATCATCATATAAGTTCCTATAAAAAGACAACCAACAGTGGACTGCCTGTGAAGTGGATGGTCCCTAAGGCCATGTATGACCAGATCTACATCCACCAGAGTGACTTCTGGACTTTTGGGGTGATCCTGTGCAAAATCTTCACTCTGGAAGCCTCCCATATCCTGGAGTGCCTGTGGAGGTGGTTTTCAAGCTGCTGAAGGAGTCATTTGATGGATAAGCCAATAAGTGCACCAGAGAGTTATACACAATAATGAGGGGTGGCTGGCATGTGGTACCTTCAAGCTGCTGGTATAAGACCTGGATCATACTGTGGCCTTGATCTCCAACCAGGAGTTCCCGGACCTGTCCTTGGCCCTGGAACAATACTGTCTATGCTTTCCCAACACCCAAAGCTCTGCCTGATCCTCAGAGAAGAATTCCACCTTCTCTCATGTGCCGTTGCCCAGGGAGGCCTATCTGCCCTGACACCCAGCCCAGCTTGCCAATGGTGAACTCAAATGACTAGTATCCCTATTACTCCTGTCCAGATTCCATCATAAGCTGTAACCCTTACTCCCAACCTCCCTGCAAGACTCACTGCCTTCTCCTTTGTCCCTTTCCTACAGGCAGGAGCCAGCTGCCTACATGACGCCTTCACCCCTTGAAGTTCACCTCTCTTCCCCTTCCTCTTCCTCCTCCTTACAACCTGCTCATTAAAGAAAGGCACAGAGAGGCAGGTACTTGCTCGTGGCTACTTCCTTCCCTCCCATATGTTGGACCAAGACCCCTCCCTGGCATCTGGTACTGCCTGGACGTCAAGGGAATGGGAGATGAGACATGCCAGTGAAAGCTGTCGGAGCTTTCCTGTTTTGGTTTTGTCTGCTTAGCATAACATGTAAGACTGAGTTCTGGTGGCAGAGACCTAGTCCTTGGGGCTATAGCACTAGCGGGGGGAGGTCAACTGCTCTGGGCCTTGGCTAAGAGCAACCCCTGCTCCAGAGATATGGTGCCAAGGGCTTATTAATTTTGATACTAATTTGCTTTGCTGACCAAATACCTGGTATCAAAAGATGGGAAGGCAAAGACTGGAAGCAGTGTTGTGACCATGGGGTCCAGCCCCAAACTATGAAGAAAACGCAAAGTGTATAAATCTGAATAAGTATATATTTACACACCTCTTTAAATAGGTTGTTATCAAAGATTTAGTCAATGGGTAATATGCTCCTCGTGGCTGGGAAGCATCAGTTGCCATATATCAAAAACAAAGAAAAGAGGTGTCTGGGTGGCTTCCTCCATAAGTGTCCCTTCATTTCAGGTCATGATCCCAGGGTCCTGGGATGGAGCCCCACATCAGGCTCTCTGTCATTGGGAAACCTGCTTCTCCTTTTCCCTCTGCCCTACTTATAGTTCCTCTTCCTGTCTCTCTGTCTGTCAAATAAATAAAATATTAAAAAAAAAGAAACAAACAAAATGTTTTTAAAAGGTCTTTTTTTTTTTTTTTTAATTTTCTAGGGGTGCCTGGATGACTCAGTTGTTTAAGCAGATGTTTGCCTTTGGCTGAGGTCATGATTCCAGTGTACAGGAATCCAGCCCTGCATGGGACTACTTGCACCCCAAGGAGCTTGCTTCTTCCTCTCCCTTTGCACGTGTACACCCGCTTGTGCGCTTCCTCTCTCTCTCTCTTTCTCTCTCTCTCTCTCTCTCTCGCTGTCAATAAACAAAATAAAATCTTTTACTAAATAAATAAATAAATAAATAAACCTACTTTCAGTTTAGGTCCCTTAATAAAAATTGCTACTGCTTCATTTAAAAAGAAAAAACATAATTTAGAAAGATGCTTCCAGAGCTAAAAAGCTGTTTTTTTTTTCAGGATTATATATAGAAGTGCTTTATAAAGTAAAAGAAAAACTATGCTATATTAACACAAATCACACTATAACTTCGGTGGTTATATCAAGATAATGAAAAGTGATTTTAAAGCAAATTTCATTATCAGACATAAAGATCGAGTCAAAATTACTGAAGAGTAAAAGGATGAATTTATCAGGGAGTATAATAATTCTTGACTTTTAATATTTAATAACAGATTTGGGGATATATAGGGAAAAACTAAGAACAAAAATCATAAATTCTACCTTAGAAGAGAAATGGAAAAACGTTTCAACCCCTTTATTTTAAGATTATATAGAAAAATGGTCATCAAATTGGTAAGATATGTAAGACTTGAACAAAATTATCAACTAACTAGATATGCTTGATATTGCAGAACACTCCCAATAACCACAGACTACATATATCTTAAGCCATGATTTTCTTTGCAAAGGTCAACATTGATAATGTTCTAGTCATACCTCCGTGTACCAGGAAAGAAATAGCATATTTCTTGAAAGACACAGCTATCAAAGCTCCATTGAGAAACCGTAAAGATGGAGAAGGGATTTGCAAATTATATATCTGATAATGGACATCTACTCTGATTATTAAAAAATGAATAAAAATAAAATACCTTACTAATAACCAAACAGAGTATCCAATTTTACATGTGAAGAAAATTATTGAAGAGACATGTCACCAAAAGGATATGGATGGCTTATTAGCACATGACAAATTTCTCAACATTTAGACATTAAAGAAATACAAATTAAAATCAAAATGAGACATGCTTATATATCTATTAGAATGGCTAAAATTATAAAGGCTAATTGTACTTCGTCTGAGCTAGATTGAGAAGCAACAAAAAATCTAACTGTTGTTGGCATATATCATGATACCACCACTTTGGAAAATAGTTTGAAAATTTTTTTAAATGCAAAATATGTTGCAGTTACACAAATAGCCATTTTACTTCTAGGCATTTAATCAAGAGAAACAAACACTATGTTCATACAAGGACTTGTATATGAATTTCATAGCAGCTTTATTTTTAAGAATTGAAAACAGTGGAAATGTTCATCAATGTCCATCAATAGAGCAAAGACAAATTATGATCTATTCAATAAAGAGATTACTGTTCAACATCAAAATGAACTATTTACAATTGGAGATTCTCAAAGTAACGATGCTGAGAAAAGGAAAGCCAGGCAATGAATAGTATATACTGTGTGATTCCATGACTATAAAAAATCTATAAAATACAAATTTATATATATTCACAGTCATCAAATATATTGGTGTGATTTTAGTGCCTTCATTTGTGCTCCCATAGCTTCCTACACTTGGATCTCCGAGCATTTGTTACACCATGTGAAAATATGAACTTTTTCTTTATTCTGTCTTACAAAAAAAAGAATCCTTGAAATTTTATGGACATTTGAACTCTCAGTTATTAGCAGAAATTCTATCACACAGTAAATTTCCAAATATAAAAGCCAGAGTTTTACAATGACTTCTAAGCTTTTACATGATCTAGCCACTCATTTAACCTCTGTGACCTCTTTCCCTGCTACTCTTCAGTCCCTCACAGTGGCCTCCTTGCTATTCCTCAGATATGCCAGGCACGATCCAACCTTATGGCCTTCAAGATAGCCAATTCCTTTGTCTGGAGTGACCTTATTGCTGATAGTTCTGGGCAAATTCATCACCTTTCCATACCTTTGTTCAATTGTCAGCTTCACTGTAACTACCCTGATATTCCTATTAAAATTCTTAACTCCCCATCCCCTGCCTAGCAACCTTGATTTTTCTCACCCTGATCTAATTTTTCTTTTTCCCCATTGTACTTATCATTTTGAATGCACTATGCAATTTTTATTAAGGTTTATAGCTTTTAATTGTCTCACCCATTAAAATACAAGTTCTACAAAGCCAAGTATTTCATTTACCAGTGTAGTCTGAAGTAATATCTGCCATATAATAGGTACAGAAGACAATTGGTAAATTTCAGAAAAAAATAATGTTGAGAGTATACTGAATTTCATAAGTCATTTCAGTATTTTTTTCCAAAAAATAAACTACGTAAACATACCTTAAATTTACTTTCAAAATATTTTATAGCATATAATGGACAATATACATAAGCCTTAAAGAAACAATCATATAAATAACCATTTCATACGTACTTAAAAATTGCATAATACCACACTCCTAGATCCTCTCTGAATGCTCTAAAATAACCCTTCAAAGGAAATACATTTTTAAAAATTACAGATTTTTTAGCAAATAATTTAATAAAATAAAAGTTTCCTTCATCTATGTAGATCATAATAAATGTTTTTAATAAGCATGAAATTATAACTCTGAAGTGTGCTAAAATGAAATCACCTGCTAAGGGTGAGAGAACAAAAATAAACATCATTTTTCCAAATAAGAGGAATTTATTAACTTTGAATCAAAGCATGTGGATTTGTTCAAACTGGCAATAAAGGAATATGTAAACACAAACCATAGAAAGTCATATTTTAGATTTCTAAAAGACTTCATAGTGAAGAGTATACATTTTTAAAATGATACATAATGCTACATAATGACAAGATGACAGGTTGTGACAAATAGCATTTTAAAAGCTCTACTCATTATGGAACGGAAGGTGTCATTTCCCTATAATTTTATATATGTCATTAATTTACTATATCTGGATACAATATATTACCAAACAGATGTTCATCAAAGACTAAATCATTTTTAATGGAACATAATATTTTGAACTTACATCTATCAATCATTTCTTCGATCTAACATTTATAGTCTCGCTAAACAATTTATCAGTTGTCGACAAAATTAAAAAAAAATAGGATAAAAAGTCGTGTTTGGAAAAGTAGATTTTCGAGCCTGCTTCTCTCTTTGACCTTCTCCTTGCTCATGCTCTGTCTCACTTTCTCTCTCTCAAATAAATAAATATTAAAAAAAAAAAAAAAAGGGACGCCTGGGTGGCTCAGTTGGTTGGAAAAGTAGATTTTCGTTGAAATTTGCATTTAAATGAAAATATTTGCTGATATTTTTAAAACTTTAAATGTAATTTTATATATATCTCACCTATCAGATGATATAAAATTTTTGGAGAAAATATGACATATTTTTTTGATCTTGGTTGAAGGTATTAATAAAGAGCAACTGCTGCTATAATTTGTATTGTGATATCTTAGTTAATAAACATGAATAACTGGTATAAAATATGTTTTTTTAAATTTTATTTATTTACTTGACAGAGATCACAGGAAGGCAGAGAGGCAGGCAGAGAGAGAGGAATAGAAGCAGGCTCCCTGCTGAGAAGAGAGCCCACTGTGGGACTCAATCCCAGGAACCTGGAATCATAACCTGAGCCGAAGGCAGAGATTTTAACCAACTGAGCCACCCAGGCACTCTAAAATATGTTTTATTTTTTTATATATAGAATTATAGTTCTTGCCAAAATATGGAACTACCTGGAAATGAATGCCTCCTTCAAAGTCAGCTCTTTAGAAATTATGCAAGTGTAGTATAGAACTATTTCGGATATGAACCAAAAACAAAGAAATGATGATAAATTGCTTAAAAGACTCAAAGTTGCTCTTGACTGGTATGTTTCAAGCTCTATTCCTGGTTTGAGGACAGTTTTTAACAGGCCTGCCACTGTAGAAATCAGCTGGATACTTAGAAGCTATCAGAACTGTGCAAAAACCTTGAAGGGGTAAAGACTTGAAAATTCTTTAGAGAGATTAGCTCCCTAAGGCATTATTCATCCACACATTTTCCTCCAAACAATTAAGGTTGCTGGATGAGGGGCACCTGAGGGGCTCTCTCATCACGTGGGTAGTGGGTTAAGCCTCTGCCTTCATCTCAAGTCATGGTCTCTGGGTCCTGGGTTCCAGCCCCACATCGGGCTCTGCTCAAAAGGAAGCCTGCTTCCCTCCCTGCTTGCCTGCCTCTCTGCTTACTTGTAATCTCTCTCTCCCTCTCTCTCTCTGTGTCCAATAAATAAATAAAATCTCAAAAAACAGGCTGATGGATGATAAATTATGAAAACTCCTACCTCCAAATGATCCTTCTTCATAAGGATTTAAGTATTTAAAATTGTAAGAATTTAAAATTAAAACTTGATCATAGGATTTATCTTATAGAATAACATCAATTGAAGGCAGTAATTATTAGATCTGAAGTATTTCTGAGTCTGAATTCTTGGCCTCATTAGTAAATTTATTTTTAAATTCTCCCATGGAGTGGTTATTGGCCTTCAGTCTTTCATTGATGTACATCATTGGGTCAAATGAGATGTGTGTGCCCAGAACTATATATAATCTTCTTTGTATTTCACTGGAGATGACATTTCTGAGTTTTGTTCAATTGAATTTGGACAGATGTTTTAATAGTCACTTCTAGAGTTGGCCCTGGAGAATATCTTCCTTTTTTTTTTTCTCTTCCCGATTCTCTGAAAAACCCTGAGTAATTCACATTATCACAGTGATATCACAATTCAAGTTTTTCCAAACACTATAGCTGCAAAATAGAAGGAAGCTACTCAGAATGGAATGCTATTGTGAATGATTGAGAAAGAAAACATTATTATAATTAAGCTACCAGGTTTCAATGTATTTTATTGTTGCTTAGAAAATCCTAGCATACCCAGACTTTACAGAGATTTGATGATCCTAAGAGGAGCTGAACTCATGGGCCAAAATAACTATGCACATAAAAAGTACAATTACTTACCTAAAAAAGATGATGTGGTTAACTTTATATGGCAATCCTAGTGTTATTGGAACAGGAATTTAAAAAATAGCTTAGGGGTGCCTAGGTGCTCAGTGGATTAAGCCACTGCCTTCAGCTCAGGTCATGATCTCAGGGTCCTGGGATCAAATCCTGCATCAGGCTCTGCTCAGCAGGGAGTCTGCTTCTCTCTCTCTCTCTCACTCTCTCTCTGCCTGCGCTCCGTCTACTTGTGATCTCTCTCTCTGTCAAATAAATAAATAAATAAAATCTAAAAAAAAAAAAAGAATGACTGTACTTTTAAAAAATAGCTTAAAAGGGGCACCTGGGTGGCTCAGTGGGTTAAAAAGACATGTAGACCAGTGGATTAGAGTAGAGTGCCCAGATATGGATCATCAACTCTATGGTCAAAAAATCTTTGACAAAGCAGAGAAAATTATACAGTGGAAAAAAGACAGCCTCTTCAATCAATGGTGCTGGAAAAATTGGACAGCTATGTATGGAAGAATGACACTCAACCATTCTCTTATACCATATATAAAGATAAATTCGAAATGGACAAACGACCTCAGCGTGAGGCAGGAATCTATCAAAATCCTAGAGGAGAACATAGGCAGTAACCTCTTGGACACTGGCCACAGCAAATTCTTTCAAGACATGTCCCCAAAGACAAAGGAAACAAAAGCAAAAATGAACTTTTGGGACTTCATCAAGATCAAAAGTTTCTGCACATCAAAGGAAACAGTTAACAAAATGAAGAGACAACCCACGGAATGGGAGAATATTTTTTACAAATGACATTACAGATAAAGGGCTGATATCCAAGATCTATAAAGAACTCCTCAAACTCAACACACAAAAAACAGATAATCATGTCAAAAAATGGGCAGAAGTCATGAACAGACACTTCTCCAAAGAAGACATACAAATGGCAAACAGATGCATGAGAAAATGTTCATCATCATTAGCCATCAGGGAGATTCAAATCAAAAGCACATTGGGATACCACCTTACACAGTTAGAATGGCCAAAATTAACAAGGCAATAAACAACAAGTGTTGGAGAGGATGTGGAGAATGGGGAACCCTCTTACACTATTGGTGAGAATGCCAGTTGGTGCAGCTACTTTGGGATACAGTGTGGGGACTCCTTAAGAAATTAAAATTAGAGCTACCCTGCAATTGCACTACTGAGTATTTACCCCTAAGATACAGATTCAGTGAAAAGAAGGGACATCTGTACCCTAATGTTTATAGCAGCAATGGCCACAGTCATTAAACTTTGGAAAGAACCAAGATGACCTTCAATGGATGAACGGATAAAGAAGAAATGATCCATTTTTAAAATGGAGTATTGTGCTTCCTTCTGAAAGGAAGGATACCCAACTTTTGTATCAACATGGACGGGACTGGAGGAGATAATCCTGAGTGGAATAATTCAAGCAGAGATTGTCAACTTTCATATGGTTTCACTTAATTGTGGAGCATAAAGAATAACACAGAAGACACTGGGTGATCAAGAGGAGAAGTTAGTGGGGGGAAATTGGAGGGGGAGACAAACCATGAGAGAGTCTGAGAAACAAACTGAGAGTTTTGAGGGGAGGGGGCAGAGGGTTGGGTAAGCCTGTTAATGGGAGTTATGGAGGGCACATATTGCATGGAGCTCTGGATGTGGTGCATAAACAGTGAATTTTGGAACCCTGAAAAAAATAAAATAAAAATGACAACAACTCCTTTTCCCAACCTGTGGTAGGAGTCCCCCAAATGATTGGAAGCAACCTCCATTAGAGATCAAACCACTGCATGTTGAAGGTCCTCCCACTTCAAAAAGACCAAGAAATATCCAATCCCAAATCAAAGTAAGCGCCAGCTCCACCTCATGGAATACCACCTGCTCTCCCTAAGATAGTGTACTGTTGCTTTAATAAACCTGCCTTCTGCTTTCACTTGGGCATTGATCTCTAATTCTCACGTGCCTACAATAAAAATAATGATGGTTTACCGTTATAATTCATAGAAAAGGAGGTACAGGGAAATTGAATGAAAGGGAATAACAAAGTAGGTTCATAAGTCAATCTTCCTTGTACAAAAATTAACCTGAAAGTGCATTTGTGCCACCTCTCTCCTGTTTGATATGATAAAGAATGACCACAATACATGAATTATAGTTCGGGGTTTTGAAAAGCATAATAGCTTTATACCAACACTTGAGCATTTATTTATTTATTTATTTATTTATTTATTGCTAACAAGATAGCTCGATTTGATATGCGGTTCCTGACAACCAACCTCAGAAGAAATTCCATCTTCATGAGAAGTCAGAAAGAACCACAAACCAAACCTCAAAACAGATTCAAAGAGAAAATACTCTTAAAATAATTTCCCTTCCTGGGGCACTCGAGTGGCTCAGTGAGTTTGGCTCACTTGGCCTTTGTGTTCGGCTCAGGTCATGATCCTAGGGTACTGGAATTGAGCCCCATGTCTGGCTCTCTGCTCAGCAGGGAGCCTGCTTCCACTTCTCTCTCTGCCTGCTCTCTGCCTACTTGTGATCTCTGTCTGTCAAATAAATAAATAAAATCTTAAAAAAAATTTCCCTTGGCACCTGGGTGGCAGAGTGAGTTAAAGCCTCTGCCTTCGGCTCAGGTCATGATTCCAGGGTCTTGGGATTGAGCCCCACATCAGGCTCACTCCTCAGCAGGGAGCCTGTTTCTACCTCTCTCTCTGCCTGCCTCTCTTCCTACTTGTGATCTCTATCAAATAAATAAATCAAATCTTTAAAAATAAAATTTTCCTTCCTATCAGAAGCAGAACAAACCACTAACAAATTCCCCAAAAAGCTTCATCTAAAAGGTTGTACTTTCTTCAGACACCCAGCAGGACCTTCTTCTCTGGGCCTGGTATTTCTTCAGTGGCCTATTCCAGAGAATAAGACACTAAACAACGGAGTGCCAAGGGCCTCAGAACCACGAAAGAGATGATGAGGGGCACCAAGCACGCCTCTGGTCACCAAGAGGGTATGTAAATGTTTGCTGCTTTTCTGTATTTTTCAAAGCTGAGTTTTTAGCTGGAGGCTGCTCCTTTAGAATAAATTGCTGATACCATATAGTAAAAGCTATTATATGATCTTTTACAAACCATTTCCTATCTTTGCATTCTCATGTGCCAAGACAGACAAGGATTATTTAAAACCCTGAAGAGAGTGCTATTGCATTAAATTGCCTGGAACCTTCGTGTAATAGATTTATGATTGATGATAGATTTAGTTAAAATATAACTGTTTTAAATATTTATTCTCAGTAAACGGTTTCAAACTATGCTCATTTAAGTAAGTTGGTGCATAATCCCATTTCTATTAAAACATAGTGCAAGGACCAATGCCGCGCTTCCGAGAGAACCCCAAGCTCTTTTTCTAGAATGGCCATATGTGTATGTATCACGCGTCCTTTTTTCACTCCCTTTGTGGAGCACCTACCATGGAGGTCATGTAATAACCTATAACCAAAAAACAGCCCAGGCCTGTGCTGGGGAAGCTGGTTCCCGGCTTTGGGCACAATCAGGAAGCCAGCGAAGTGACCCAAGGGTGCAGCCGGGGTTTAGGGCTGATGATCTTTTTGCAGCCAGGCAGCATGCGGACACCCGCTTGTGGAGTAGGCTAGGACGCCGCCCAGCGCTGGCGCTGGCCATGCTCTCAGGCCCCCGGGGCTTCGCCGGCGCCGTTGCCCCGGGCCCTCGCCTCAGGACGGAGGGGCAGGGGGGCGGGGGCGGGGGGCGGCCAGGAGAAGGGGCTTTGCTAATTGCGGAAGCGGGATGTGAGCTCGCAGAGGACGAGGCGGAGAGTCTGAGAGGAGGTGGAGGGGCTGGCGGACGAGGGGCGCACAGCGCGCCGGTGCTGTGCTGTGGCCAGTCCGGACTGCAGGACCCCCTGACTTGCCGCCCCTGCACTGCCACGCTACAGCCCAGCCCCTGAGGCCGCGCTGTCTGGCTCCCGTGTCCCACTGCCCTGACCCGCCCCATGGCTTCTCTGGACGACCCTCTGGGAGCAGGTAAAGTGACACCGCGCCGCGCCCTCATCTGGAGCAGAAAGCGTGGGCCGCGAGCTCGCGGGGGTGTCGGGACCCAGCCTCCCGCGACCCCCGGGGCAGCGGGATCACCCCGGAAGACTCGCCGCACCCGGGTCCCCACAGGGTCAGGCCGGGGAGGGAGCCATGCGTGGTGCCCCCCGCCAGCGAGCGCAATAGCCCCCATCGTTTGGCACCCCCATGCGCGAGTGCCGAGGACCCCCTTCCCTCATCCCGAGCCGTGGCCCCGCCACTTTTGTTCTGGACTTGAGATCCCACGTGGAAACTAGTCCCTCAGACGTCCCTGGCAGCAAGGAGCACATGGAGGGATTCTTGGTTTTTCCACCCTGGCTCTTCCTCTCTCCACATTCACATGCCTTCTCGAGTCCCTTTCCTCTCCTCATTGTCACTTTTATTAAATGGTTTTGTTCTGCATGTGGACCCGCAGAGCGGTTTCATGAATGAATTTACAGGAAACTGAGTCGGAGCCCACCTGTGAGAGAATGGTCTCTGGTTCTAGCCTCAGTTCAGAATACTGCGTGTACCTGAGGACCGAGTCCAGATGTTTCTTTCATCTCTGACTTGAATTTGAAATCCTAACGTCACTATGACCTGGGAAGCCGAGGTCCACAGCATCTTCATCTGAAATTCCACTAGAGCTCCCATTTACCTAGTGCCCAGCCTGAGTCTGTTTTCCACTACTGTCAGGGTTCTAGAAGTTCATGCACTGCCCACCACTGACAGCAAGTGCATCTCTCTGTCCAGATTTTCCCTTTACATAAGGAGGTCAGTTACAGGAGATTAGGGCCCACTCTAAGGACCTCACTGTAATTTGATTGCATTTGTAAGGACTCAAGTTCCAAATAAGGTCACGTTCTGTGGTACCAGAGATAAGGACAGCAGCAAGGTTTCTGGGGGAAATGCAGGTCAGCTCTTAACAGTCCACTCTCTGGCTCCCCAAATTCGTGTCCTTCCCGTGTGCAAAATACCTTCACCCAATGCCCTCCAAAGCACTAATCATCCCAGAATCAACTCAAAATCTGAAATCTTATCTGTCTTCCTCCACTCAAAGTCCTAGATCTCACCCAGACCATGGGACCTGAGGACTGCATCCAGAAGCCACAGTCTCCTGGTAAAGCTGCCCATCAGGTGCTGACATCACCCTCATTCGTCCCAGCAGCCGAAGGCCTACAGTTCCCAGAGACAGTTTCTCAGAGGAAGTTTGAAGAGCACCTCAGAGGACTTTCTTTGGGAGTGAATGAAGAGGGAAGGGGGTCAGAGCCTCCTGCCATTCCCAGGGCACCCAGAACCCAGAGAGTGAGGCCTTGGGTGCTTTCTAGTGACAGATTCAAGGCAATTCTTCGACTTTGGGACTTCAGAGTTAACTTAGTTTTCATTTGTGATTATTATTTTTGTGTGGGGGCCATAGCTTTTCTTTTGACCTATGGCTGTTTTCACTCCCGGTTCTGAAGAAGCCCCTAAATCCTAACCCTGTTGAGGACTCCGAAAGCTCTCAGAGCAGCAGTACTGGGGGACAGTGTGGACACATGGTTTGGTTTCTCCTCTGGCCTGATTCTGCGGCAGCCCCGCTCTGTCCTCCTCAGACTTCAGAGCAATAGCTGAATAAGTGGAGAAAGGACCAGGGGGTCAGGAAGGTGGCCACCGAAGAGTGACTTCTCTGGAGGATGGCTGATCTAGCGAGTGAGCGTGTTAGTCCAGCTCTGCCTGCAGTCTGGATGGAGCTGAACAGGGGCCAGGGAAGGGGAGGAGGAGCAGAGAGTGGGGACAAAGGGACCAAAGAGGAGATTCAGACGAAGGGAAGTAATTGGGAGGAGAGAAGAAACTCTAGAAGACAGGCATGTAAGAAAGGAAAAGGGATGAAGTGGGCATCGGGAAAGGGCACCACCAGGGAAGGAGAGAGGGGAAGGGAAGAGGGAGGGAGGGAGGAAAGGGGAAAGGAAGAAGGGAGGAGTCAGCACGCCAGGGCTCCCCCTGCATCTGAACAAGAGGTGGCTGGTCCAGCTTGTCAAACAGGGTGCTCACTCTTTGGTCCCAGTTTCTGCTCCCAGTGCTACTGGGCTTTGCAAAAAATTAATGACATATATAAAATTATAGGGAAATGACACCTTCCATTCCATTATGAGTACATCTTTTAAAATGGTCTCATGAGGCAGGGATTCTAGCCATTGGCTGTACAAGGCATGAGGCATGTTAGTGATTCTATTTTTTCCTCTGCAGAGTGGGTCTTTCTACATTCCAGGTCCTTTCTACCCCAATAAACAATGCGGCGATTCTCTCAGTGAGTTGTAATTTTGGTTTAAACAGCCAACTGTCTCTTAAAAAGGACTTTTGTTTAAAGTCCTTTAAAAAAAAAAAGACCTTTCAAAAAAATCTTTATTTTTATTTTTTATTTTTTAATCCCATAGGTTTACTCTAATCCTGGAACTTTGACATTTTGACCTTCTCTGCTGATTAAAATATTCTTCATCATCAGCACCTACTGCTCTCCTCTCCTGGTGGTCTCTCCGGAAGGGGTCTTCTCTAGCTCTTCTAGCAGGAGATGGGCACTACCCCTCTACCCCTGTTGCCGGACCAACCTTACCTATCCTGCAGGGTCAGGTCAGCTTGGCCTTTTATCTGTTGTTCTCTTCTGAGTGGTTAGTTTTTCATAGATACCATACTTTGCTTTTGTCAGGATTTATCCTGGACTACCAAAACCCTTTTCTTGTGCCAGTGAAGCCTAAGAAACAGTCCTGAAAAGATCATATTTATCCTGAATGTTCCGTCCAAAATGAAAATACATTTCTGAGGAGCCTCAAGATCTCTGAGAAGGGAAATTTCACCAACTCTGTCATGTAGGGGCATCAATTCTGATTCTGTGTCAATTTTCCTACTTTACCAGCTAATAATTCTCTACCTCAGAAAGCCCACTCTCAACCGTTTCCTCTCTCAAAGGCAGTTGCTCTTAGAGTCTGCACATGGCACTTGGGGCCTGCTGGTCGTTGGCTACTGCCCTCTGTACTTTGGGGCTAACAGCTGCGGGGCATCAAGATGAGAATGTCTCTTGTTCTAAGACTTAATATAGTTTGGTGCACATGGTAAGCAATAATCACGTATTTTGTTGATCAAAGTGTTCGACCTTTCTTAATTATTCTAGTACCACAGTTTACTTGTTCTAAGATTTGTCCTCCCCCCCCCATTTTAATATCTCTTAAGGTGGCACTCACCTTGCACTTGATGACATATCCTAGTTTAACTGACAGCATTTCTCTTTCTTAGTCAAACATAAACTATAGTGCATCTTACTCTTGATGAAAGCTAGGATGCAATTAAATACACTATTATGGTTATGATTCTGATATTTGAAATCCTCTGTTGGCTCCCTGTGCCCCCACAGTGTAGTACCTCACCTCCTCGGCATAGTATACAAACCATCTCATCCCCAGTTTTAACCCCGGGGCTCAGCCTCCATCCCCAGGTGATGCTGTGAGATCAGCTGTCGGTTGTCAGGAACTTGCTGTAGTTTCCCGAATGCACTGTGCTGCCTCCTGGCACTTTGAAACTTGACACACTCATCCTCATTCTTCGCTTTGCCCTTGTCTATCACCTCCCCTGAAAATCTGTTCCTAATTGGCTTTTCCCAGCTCCAACCTACCCTTGGCAGTCTTTAACCTCCCTGTGGTAAAGCCTGTCACACTGCACCATGGACATGCCCGTTGTCCCCCTAAGAAGAGAAAAGGGACAGTGAGGGCCCCCCAGCATTTGCAGCTCTAGTGCAGAGCCCCATGCCTGGCTTGCAGGAAATGCCAGATCATGAAGACAAACGGAGATCATCCTCTGGCTAAAACCAGCTCTTCTTTGCCTACCGCAGGATCTGGATCAATAAAGAGCAGCCAGTTATTATTGCTGTTTTTCTACGGATATTTTCCCCATATATTTCCCAGGTCTTTACTCTTTTTTTTTTAAATTTTATTTATTTATTAGAGAGAGAGAGGGGAAGATAGCGAGCACAGGCAGACAGAGAGGCAGGCAGAGGCAGAGGGAGTAGCAGGCTCCCTGCTGAGCAAGGAGCCCAATGTGGGACTCGATCCCAGGACGCTGGGATCATGACCTGAGCCGAAGACAGCTGCTTAACCAACTGAGCCACCCAGGCATCCCCTTTACTCTTTTTATAGCACTTTAATTCAGGCTTCAACCACTTCCTAGTCTGATCAAGTGAAATCATTTTCCTTCCCATAGCCTCGATGTATTTCACACCTAGTAATTCTTTTTTTAAAGATCTTATTTACCCATTTGACAGATCACAAGTAGGTAGAGAGGCAGGCAGAGAGAGAGAGGGAAGCAGGCTCCCCACTGAGCAGAGAGCCCGATGTTGGGCTCCATCCCAGGACCCTGAAATCATAACTTGAGCCGAAGGCAGAGGCCTAAACCACTGAGCCACCCAGGAGCCTCCATATCTGGTAATTTTTAATCAATGTGGATTTGCTGCATCAAATAGTTCCTTCTTCTTCAAATATAAATATATAAATATATTGATCAAGTCACGCGCATGTCTTAGAAGAATGTCATACCTTTAGTAGCAAACTTGAAATCTTGGCCATTGGTTTTGATTTTTGTTTTGGTTTGATTTGGTTCGGGTTTTGTAATTTTGAAAATCCCTCCAGCACTTGGCTCTGTCTGACCTGATTGCTTTCAGCTGTTTCTGCAACAAAGTTGTCCCTGCAGCAAAAACTCTCATTGTTTACAGAGGCGCCCCCTTTTGAACACTTTGTTAATAAAAAGCTTTTTTTTTTTTTTTTTTTTGGCTATGGTAAATGTGGAACAACAATGATGTATTTCAAAGAGGTGAACCACAGATAAATTTCTCTAAGGGTGGGGTGAGGGTTACTCAACAAGGAACTTGACAAGGCTTTTAAAGATATCGACAATCATTATAACATAACGTGACTGATTGTTACCATGCTCTTAACTGGGCAAACATTTGCTGGCTTCCAAGATAGACTAACATAGTTGAGATGGTTCTAGAGGACTTCTAGCACAGGGTCTCATGAGGCAGGGATTCTAGCCACTGGCTGTGCAAGGCATGAGGCCTGTTAGTGATTCTATTTTTTCCTCTGCAGAATGGGTCTTTCTACATTCCAGGTCCTTTCTACCAGAATAAATAATGCGGCGATTCTCTCAGTGAGTTGTACTTTTGGTTTAAACAGCCAACTGTCTCTTAAAAAGGTCTTTTGTTTAAAGTCCTTAAAAAAAAAAAAGTCCTTTCAAAAAAATCTTTATTTTTATTTTTTATTTTTTAATCCCATATGTTTACTCTGATCCTGGAACTTTATCATTTTGACCTTCTCTGCTGATTAAAATATTCGCTCCAAAATGTCAGTTATTTGCAGGTACTTGCACTGTAGACATTCTTTACATATTTTTTAAAAAATCCATTCACGATTCTTAGTGAAAATCCCGGGAATCTGAAAGACTACCATTTGCTATTCATCGAACAGTTACTGTCTCTACTAAGTGACAGGGTTTCAGAGAACGTGAGCTCACAAGAGATGTAACCTTTTTGCCACTTTCTGCTACCATGTTTATTTCTATGTTACTCAGAGGAGCCTTCTTTGTAGAAACATATTATCCAATCTTTTATAAAGCTGAATTTAAATTCTGTCCCTTCATTCCCCACAAAGCTTAAAAAGCCAAGCAAATTTTGTTCCATTTTTTAAGAGCCCATAGATGGCATTTTTTTAATGTTGCGTTTTTGAGTTTTCATCACTCTTTATGTTACTTCTACTTCACAGATAAACAATTGCTAATCACAATGTGAACTTCCTACAAATGTGCAATCAAAATCCCTAGGTACACATTACTGAAGTTCTTCATTCCCTTTAAACATTATTTCTCTCTTGATATGCATTCTTGTTTTGTATTTTATTGCATTATAAAGTTTTTTTTAACAGACTGCATTTTTTAGAGTAGTTTGGGGATCAAAGTAAAATTCCCTTTCCCCACATACACACAGCCTTCCCCATTATCAACATCCTGTACCACGGTGATAATTTTTCACGCTCACTGACCCTACACTGACACATCATTATCACCCCAAAGTCCACAGTTTACATTAGAGTTCACTCTTGGTGGGGCACCAGGGTGGCTCAGTTGGTTAAGGCTTCTGCCTTTGCCTCAGGTCATAATCTCACGGTCCTGGGATCGAGCCCCAGACCAGACTCTCTGCTTGGCAGGGAGCCTGCTTTCCCCCAACCCCTGCTTTCCCCGCCTGCCTCTCTGCCTGCTTTGATGCCTGTCAAATAAATAAATAAAATCTTAAAAAATCCTTTTCTCATAGAATTCACTCTTGGTATAGTATCTTATGCATTTTGACAACTGTGTAGCGATATATATCTAAAATATCATACATGTCATACAGAACATTTTCACTGGCCTAAAAATCCTCTGTGCTCTGCCTGCTCATCCTGCTCCTCTCCTAACTGCTACAAACCGCTGACCTTTATACCATTTGCATAGTTCTGCCTTTTCTAGAAGGTCATATAGTTGGAACCTTGCAACATGAAGCTTTTTCAAATTGACTTCTTTCACTTACTATGACGGATTTTAAGTTTGTTCCATGTCTTTTCATTGCTTGATAGCCATTTCTCTTTTTCGCTGAATCATATCCCATTGTTTCAATGGACCACAGTTTATCTATCCATTCTCCTCCTGAAGGACATCTTGGTTACTTCCAACTCTTGGCACTTATGGGTAAAGCTGTTACAAACACAGGTTTATATGCACGATTCTGTGTACACAAAGTTTTCGCTCTTTTGGGCGAGTACCAAAGAGCACGATTGCTGGATCATATGGTAAGAATATGTTTAGTTTTGTAAGAAACTGCCCAACTGTCTTCCAAAGTGGTAGCACCATTTTGGTGTTCTCACCAGAATGAATGAGAGTTTCTCTTGTTCCTCATTGTCAAAAGCATTTTATGTTGTCAGTATTTTGGATTTTAGCCATTCTAATAGATGTGTAGTGATATATCATTGTTTTATTTATTTATTTTTTTAAAAATATTTTATTTATTTATTTGACAGAGAGAGATCACAAGAAGACAGAGAGGCAGTCAGAGAGAGAGAGAAAGGGAAGCAGGCTCCTGCTGAGCAGAGAGCCCAACGTGGAACTCGATCCCAGGACCCTGAGATCATGACCTGAGCCAAAGGCAGTGGCTTAACCCACTGAGCCATCCAGGCGCTCCTCATTGTTCTTTTTAATTACAATTCCTTAATTAAACATGCTGTGGATCATCACAGCATCATTTCATATCATTATTGCCATCTCAATATCTTCTTCAGTGAGGTGTCTGTTCCAGTCCTTGCCAATTTTTCAATCAGGTCATTCATTTTCTTGTGTTTGAGTTAATAAATGAATAAATAATAATAATAAATAATAAATAAATAAATAATAAATGAATGAATGAATTTATTATATATATTATATATGTTATATATATTATTATATATTAAATAATAATTTATTAAAAATAAATTTACTAATGAGGCCAAGAATTCAGAATCACAAATGCTTCAGATCTAATAATTACTGCCTTCACTTGATGTTATTCTATAAGATAAATCCTACGATCAAGTTTCAATTTTAAATTCTTACAATTTTAAATTCTTAAATCCTTATGAAGAAGCATAATTTGGAGGGAGCAATTTTCATAATTTAGCATCCATCAGCCTTTTTTTAAAGATTTTATTTATTTATTGGACACAGAGAGAGAGAGATCACAAGTAAGTAGAGAGGCAGGCAAGCAGGGAGGGAATCAGTCTTCCTTTTGAGCAGAGCCTGATGCGGGGCTGGAACCCAGGACCGAGAGACCATGACTTGAGATGAAGGCAGAGGCTTAACCCACCACTCATGTGATGAGAGAGCCCCCCAGGTGCCCCTCATCCATCAGCCTTAATTGTTTGGAGGAAAATGTGTGGATGAATAATGCCTTAGGGAGCTAATCTCTCTAAAGAATTTTCAAGTCTTTACCCCTTCAAGGTTTTTGCACAGTTCTGATAGCCTCTAAACATCCAGCTGATTTCTACAGTGGCAGGCCTATTAAAACCTGTCCTTAAACCAAGAATAGAGCTTGAAACATACCAGTCAAGAGCAACTTTGAGTCTTTTAAGGAATTTATCATCATTTCTTTGTTTTTGGTTCATATCTGAAATAGTTCCATATTACACTTGCATAATTTCTCCAGAGCTGACTTTGAAGGAGGCATTCAGTTCCAGGTAGTTCCATATTTTGGCAAGAACTATAATTCTATATATTAAAAAAAAACATATTTTAGAGCGCCTGGGTGGCTCAGTGGGTTAAAATCTCTGCCTTCGGCTCAGGTCATGATTCCAGGTTCCTGGGATTGAGTCCCACAGTGGGCTCTCTTCTCAGCAGGGAGCCTGCTTCCATTCCTCTCTCTCTGCCTGCCTCTCTGCCTTCCTGTGATCTCTGTCAAGGAAATAAAATTTTTAAAATAACATATTTTATACCAGTTATTCATGTTTATTAACTACGATATCACAATATAAATAATACAAACAGTTGCTCTTTATTAATACCTTCAACCAAGATCAAAAAAATATATGTCATATTTTCTCCAAAAATTTTATATCATCTGATAGGTCAGATATATATAAAATTACATTTAAAGTTTTTAAAATATCAGCAAATATTTTCATTTAAATGCAAAGTTCAAAGAAAATCTACTTTCCAAACATGACTTTTTATCCTAATTTTTTTTTAATTTTGTCGACAACTGATAAATTGTTTAGCGAGGCTATAAATGTTAGATCGAAAAAATGATTGATAGATGTAGGTTCAAAATATTATTTTCCATTAAAAATGATTTAGTCTTTGATGAACATCTGTTTGGTAACATGTTGTATCCAGATTCAGTAAATTAATGACATATATAAAATTATAGGGAAATGACACCTTCCGTTCTTTTATGAGTAGAGCTATAAAATGGTATCATGAGGCAGGGATTCTAGCCACTGGCTGTGCAAGGCATGAGGCCTGTTAGTGATTCTATTTTTTCCTCTGCAGAGGGTCTTTCTACATTCCAGGTCCTTTCTACCCCAATAAATAATGCGGCGATTCTCTCAGTGAGTTGTACTTTTCGTTTAAATAGCCAACTGTCTCTTAAAAGGACTTTTGTTTAAATTCCTTTAAAAAAAAAAAGTCCTTTCAAAAAAATCTTTTTTTTATTTTTTATTTTTTAATCCCATATGTTTACTCTGATCCTGGAACTTTGTCATTTTGTCCTTCTCTGATGATTAAAATATTCTTCATCCAATCCCAAAACAAAGTAAGGGCCAGCTCCAACTCTTGGAATAACACCTGCTCACCCTTAGAGAGTGCTGTTGCTTTAATAAACCTGCCTTCTGCTTTCACTTTGGGCATTGATCTCTAATTCTCACATGCCAACAATAGAAATAATGATGGTTTACTGTTACAATTCATAGAAAAGGAGGTACAGGGAAATTGAATGAAAGGGAATAACAAAGTAGGTTCATAAGTCAATCTTCTTTGTACAAATATTAACCTGAAAGTGTGTTTCTGCCACCTCTCTCCTGTTTGATATGATAAAGAATGACCACGATACATGAATTATAGTTCAGGGTTTTGAAAAGCATAATAGCTTTATGCCAACACTTGAGCATTTATTTATTTATTTATTTATTTATTTATTGCTAACAAGATAGCTCGATTTGATATGCGGTTCCTGACAACCGACCTCAGAAGTAATTCCATCTTCATGAGAAGTCAGAAAGAACCACAAACCAAACCTCAAAATAGATTCAAAGAGAAAATACTCTTTACAAAATTTCCCTTCCTGGGGCACCCAAGTGGCTCAGTGAGTTTGGCTCACTGGGCCTTTGCGTTCGGCTCAGGTCATGATCCTAGGGTACTGGAATTGAGCCCCATGTCTAGCTCTCTGATCAGCAGGGAGCCTGCTTCCACTTCTCTCTCTGCCTGCTCTCTGCCTACTTGTGATCTCTGTCTGTCAAATAAATAAATAAAATCTTTAAAAAATATATCCCTTGGGCACCTGGGTGGCAGAGTGAGTTAAAGCCTCTGCCTTCAGCTCAGGTAATGATTCCAGGGTCCTGGGATCGAGCCCCACATCAGGCTCACTCCTCAGCAGGGAGCCTGTTTCTTCCTCTCTCTCTCTCTGTCTGCCTCTCTTCCTACTTGTGATCTCTATCAAATAAATAAATCAAATCTTTAAAAATAAAATTCCCTTCCTATCAGAAGCAGACCAATCCACTAACAAATTCCCCAAAAAGCTTCATCTAAAAGGTTGTACTTTCTTCAGACACCCAGCAGGACCTTCTTCTCTGGGCCTGGTATTTCTTCAGTGGCCTATTCCAGAGAATAAGACACTAAAC
Source organism: Mustela lutreola (assembly GCF_030435805.1). Lineage (NCBI taxonomy): Eukaryota > Metazoa > Chordata > Mammalia > Carnivora > Mustelidae > Mustela > Mustela lutreola. Next base: position 1,780,572 of record NC_081307.1, read on the forward strand.
AACGGAGTGCCAAGGGCCTCAGAACCACAAAAGAGATGATGAGGGGCACCAAGCACGCCTCTGGTCACCAAGAGGGTACGTAAACGTTTGCTGCTTTTCTGTATTTTTCAAAGCTGAGTTTTTAGCTGGAGGCCGCTCCTTTAGAATAAATTGCTGATACCATATAGTAAAAGCAATTATATGATCTTTTACAAACCATTTCCTATCTTTGCATTCTCATGTGCCAAGACAGACAAGGATTATTTAAAACCCTGAAGAGAGTGCTATTGCATTTAAATTGCCTGGAACCTTCGTGTAATAGATTTATGATTGATGATAGATTTAGTTAAAATATAACTGTTTTAAATATTTATTCTCAGTAAACGATTTCAACCTATCCTCATTTAAGTAAGTTGGTGCATAATCCCATTTCTATTAAAACATAGTGCAAGGACCAATGCCGCGCTTCCGAGAGAACCCCAAGCTCTTTTTCTGGAATGGCCATATGTGTATGTATCAGGCGTCCTCTTTTCACTCGCTTTGTGGAGCACCTACCATGGAGGTCATGTAATAACAAATAACCAAAAAACAAACAAAAAACCCAAACATCCAGGTCGAAGTGATTCCTGCGTGCCATCATGCAATGGTGGACCCTGCGACTAGGAGACTGCTAGAACAAATAACAGGCAGGCATCTCAGCCCAGGCCTGTGCTGGGGAAGCTGGTTCCCGGCTTTGGGCACAATCAGGAAGCCAGCGAAGTGACCTGAGAGTGCAGCCGGTGTTTAGGGCTGATGATCTTTTTGCAGCCAGGCAGCGCTCGGACAACCGCTCGGGGAGCCAGGCTAGGAGGCCGCTCGGCACCGGCGCTGTCCACGCTCGCAGGCCCCCAGGGCTTCGCCTCAGGACGGAGGGGGAGGGGGCCGAGGGCGGGGGCGGCCGGGAGAAGGGGCTTTGCTAATTGCGGAATCTGGAAGTGAGCTCGCAGAGGACGCGGCGGAGAGTCTGAGAGGAGGTGGAGGGGCTGGCGGAGGAGGGGTGCGCAGCGCCGCGGTGCTGTGCTGCAGCCCAGTCGGCACTGCAGGACCCTCGCACTCCCGCGCTCCAGCCCAGCCCCTGAGGCCGAGCTGTCCAGCTCCCGCGGCCCGCTGCCCCGCCCCGCCCCATGGCTTCTCCCGACGACCTTCTGTGAGCAGGTAAAGTGACACCGCCCCGCGCCCTCACCTGGAGCAGAAAGCACGGACCGCGAGCTCGCGGGGTTGTCGGGACCCAGTCTCCCGCGACCCCCGGGGCAGCGGGACCACCCCGGACCACGCGCCGCCCTCGGGTCCCCAAGGGGTCGGGCCGGGGACGGAGCCAGGCGAGGTGCCCCTCGTAGCGAGTGCAATAGCCCCCATCTTTTGGCACCTCCACGCGCCGAGGACCCCCTTCCCTCATCCCGAGCCGTGGCCCCGCCACTTTTGTTCTGGACTTGGGATCCCAGGTGGAAACTCGTCCCTCAGACCTCCCTGGCAGCAAGGAGCTCAGGGAGGGATTCTCGGGTTTTCCGCCCCGCACTGGCTCTTCCTCTCTCCACATTCACATGCCTTCTCGAGTCCCTTTCCTCTCCTCATTGTCACTTTTATTAAATGGTTTTGTTCTGCATGTTGACCCGCAGAGCGATTTCATGAATGAATATACAGGAAACTGAGTCGGAGCCCACCTGTGAGAACCCACCTGTGGAGGCCTTGCATTTGAATGGTCTCTGGATCTAGCCTCAGTTCAGAATACTGCGTGTACCTGAGGACCGAGTCCAGATGTTTCTTTCATCTCTGACTTGAATTTGAAATCCTAACGTCACTATGACCTGGGAAGCCGAGGTCCACAGCATCTTCATCTGAAATTCCACTAGAGCTCCCATTTACCTAGTGCCCAGCCTGAGTCTGTTTTCCACTACTGTCAGGGTTCTAGAAGTTCATGCACTGCCCACCACTGACAGTAGGGGCATCTCTCTGTCCAGATTTTCCCTTTACATAAGGAGGTCAGTTACAGGAGATTAGGGCCCACTCTAAGGACCTCACTGTAATGTGATTGCATTTGTAAGGACTCAAGTTCCAAATAAGGTCACGTTCTGTGGTACCAGAGATAAGGACAGCAGCAAGGTTTCTGGGGGAAATGCAGGTCAGCTCTTAACAGTCCACTCTCTGGCTCCCCAAATTCGTGTCCTTCCTGTGTGCAAAATACCTTCACCCAATGCCCTCCAAAGCACTAATCATCCCAGAATCAACTCAAAATCTGAAATCTCATCTGTCCGCCTCCACTGAAAGACCCAGATCTCACCCAGACCATGGGACCTGAGGACTGCATCCAGAAGCCACAGTCTCCTGGTAAAGCTGCCCATCAGGTGCTGACATCACCCTCATTCGTCCCAGCAGCCGAAGGCCTACAGTTCCCAGAGACAGTTTCTCAGAGGAAGTTTGAAGAGCACCTCAGAGGACTTTCTTTGGGAGTGAATGAAGAGGGAAGGGGGTCAGAGCCTCCTGCCATTCCCAGGGCACCCAGAACCCAGAGAGTGAGGCCTTGGGTGCTTTCTAGTGACAGATTCAAGGCAATTCTTCGACTTTGGGACTTCAGAGCTAACTTAGTTTTCATTTGTGATTATTATTTTTGTGTGGGGGACATAGCTTTTCTTTTGACCTATGGCTGTTTTCACTCCCGGTTCTGAAGAAGCCCCTAAATCCTAACCCTGTTGAGGACTCCGAAAGCTCTCAGAGCAGCAGTACTGGGGGACAGTGTGGACACATGGTTTGGTTTCTCCTCTGGCCTGATTCTGCGGCAGCCCCGCTCTGTCCTCCTCAGACTTCAGAGCAATAGCTGAATAAGTGGAGAAAGGACCAGGGGGTCAGGAAGGTGGCCACCGAAGAGTGACTTCTCTGGAGGTTGGCTCAGCTAGCGAGTGAGCGTGTTAGTCCAGCTCTGCCTGCAGTCTGGATGGAGCTGAACAGGGGCCAGGGAAGGGGAGGAGGAGCAGAGAGTGGGGACAAAGGGACCAAAGAGGAGATTCAGACGAAGGGAAGTAATTGGGAGGAGAGAAGAAACTCTAGAAGACAGGCATGTAAGAAAGGAAAAGGGATGAAGTGGGCATCGGGAAAGGGCACCACCAGGGAAGGAGAGAGGGGAAGGGAAGAGGGAGGGAGGGAGGAAAGGGGAAAGGAAGAAGGGAGGAGTCAGCATGCCAGGGCTCCCCCTGCATCTGAGCAAGAGGTGGCTGGTCCAGCTTGTCAAACAGGGTGCTCACTCTTTGGTCCCAGTTTCTGCTCCCAGTGCTACTGGGCTTTGCAAGGAAGGCAGGCTGTCCCCTGGGACCCACTGGAGCCCACTGGAGCCCACTGGAGCCCACAGGTGGGTGGGAGAGTTAAGATGCCACCTGATTCTGTCCTGAGCTGCTCCCAGCTGCTAGCCTCACCACATGTTGCAAGAGGGAACCCAGAACAAAGGACACAGGCCCGCATGTCTGCCGGTGGCCCTGGCCCTGGGCACTTAGCTCATCGCAGTGAACCACACCGCCTACTCAACCCACGCTTTCAAAGCCTGCTTCTTCGTTCCTGGCTTTCATGTCTGTACGAACATTAGCCAGATCTAACTCATCTCTAACAGAAAATTCTGACTCACCCCGTGTCAGATTTTCATTAGTGGCTGTGATAGAGTAAGATAGCAATGCTCCAACAAACGGACTATTTCCTCCCACGTGACCTCAACAGTCTTATACATTTTCTTAGCGAAAAAATCTTGTCTCCTTCCATTTAGCTCATAACGTGGTCTAATAGTATACATGTGCCTTCGTTAGATACGAAGCGATACAGAGGTCCTTTTTTTTTTTTTTAATTTTACAAGGTAAAGTCAGTGAACACATCTAACTTGACGAATACATCTCTAAACTGTCAATCCAGGCAAAGCTTTTTCTGCCTACAGTTTGGAGCCTACAAGGTGACATTTTAAAAACGCTTTCAGTCCCTCAGTGAGGCTCTTAGAAGCTAGCCAGGGCTTACTACCTGCCAGGCACTGTGTCAGGTGTTGGAGCTAAAGGGACGGAGAGCTTTGAGGCAGGCTGGGGAGGGACATCCGTGACACAACAACAGCTAGAAACGGAGGCCAGTGCTAGAAAAGAGAGAGCAGGCTGCATGGAGAGTGTGTACCATGGGGCTCGTGAGCTCACGAATAAGTGGGAGTAACTGGAGTGGGGAGACGGGGGAGAGGAAGAGGGTCTTCCCATCAATGGGAATCACCTGTGCTTGGAGGCAGGCACCATGAGGGGTCTCCACAGGAAGAGGGAGGCAGCGTGGTTGAAGGGCAGAAAGACAGGGCAGAACAGGCATCAGTCAATTGGAAGGGTAAGAAGAGACTGATGGGAGGATTATGGATGCCTTTGGAGGAATGAGAATTTGTTAGAAGATCAGTGCAGTTTTCTATGGAGACAAATGCCAGGAACTGATAGGTCTTTGAAAGGTCACTCTGGCTGCCTTTTGCCAAAGGTGTTGGTAAGGTGTGAACACACCAGGTGGGAGGTGAGTGTAGGAAATCAGGTGAGGGAGCATGGGAACTTGGTCCGGGGGTATATAAGGGAAAATAGCCTTTAATGAGTTCCACAAATTGGCACCAGCTGTAGCTTCATTACAGCGCTGGAAGGGGTAGGTGGGTGTGTCCTGGAGGTTACAGAAATTACATGAGAAAGGGAAGTCTTTTTAGATCTTTTTTTCCAACTAGAGGAACTCTCACCTTATTGATAGAATTCCAGAGTGGGAACAGATGGACACGAGGACATCTTTGAAATGTCTGAATATGTTCTTCGACATCTTTGCAAGTGACGAGGAGACCTTGACCTTAGGAGGCCTCGGCCTTCTTTGTAGCCAAGAAGATTTCACCTACAGATTTGGGTTCTCCCTTTTAAAGTCAAGAAGACAGTCCTTCCAAAGGACACCTCCTATCATTTTACGCTCTCATCATACCACACTTGCTGGGATCTCCAAGACCCTCTGTTGCAGGTTGTGAGGATCCACTTTGGCCGGGCTGGTCTTGCCAAGAACACCACCACAGGAAATCTAGAGCCTGTAGTGCTATTAATCACATCATCTAAGACTGTCTTTGCTGCCCTCATGGCCTCTGCCCACCATGACTCACTGAAGCTTTTTACACGTTGTATCCATTAAGCTATACTTCCCAAAGCTCATCTTCTCTAGTGCCATTAATTTTTAGGGGACCACGCAAACCTTAAACTTGTCCCCCTTAATTGGATCCCTGTGCCCCCACAATCTCTTTGAATGCCTTTCACCATGATCCTTGAATGAGCTCTGAGACCACTGCTGGTACCTAACACTTCTTGGCACCTTGTCTGTTAGTTCTTGGAAGAGGAGGTGGCTATGGAGGTGAGTGGGGATGGGAGTGGGAGGATTTCTCCCTTCACTTCCTTTCTTGTTTTTTCAAATAATGGGTTTTGAGGGGGAGGGAAAGGTTAACCAGACAATTTATTTTCCATCTCCCATTGATAAAATGTTTACCACTCCCCATTGGAAGAATTTAGATCTTTCTTTAGAATCTCCAGGAAAATCTCCCAAACCCAGCCCACCACCATGTGGATTCAGCCATCTTCTGATTCACCTCCAGATTGTCTCCTCCTAACTGCTCAAGCCACAGGTTAAGGGCGAAATGTTCAATGCCCAAGAAATTAAGTGGGGAACACGTTTATCTAAGCAATTGCATGCAGCTCTGTATCTGCATACAGGGGGTCTCTCCCAAGCCTTTCCAACCTCAGCAAAACAAGAAAAAGCCCCAGCGACCTGGGGGTATATATCATTCATTCATTCCTGTGTTCAACACTTATGGCGGATCCCCACCGAGACAGTGGGAGAGCAAGGACGGGAGCAATCCTGGAAGCTGAAGTCTGAGGAGGATTTCAAATTCAAGTCAGAGATGAAAGAAACATCTGGACTCGGTCCTCAGGTACATGCAGTATTCTGAACTGAGGCTAGAACCAGAGACCATTCTAATGAAAGGCCTCCACAGGTGGGCTCTTACAGGTGGGCTCCGACTCAGTTTCCTGTATATTCATTCATGAAATCGCTCTGCGGGTCAACATGCAGAACCAAACCATTTAATAAAAGTGACAATGAGGAGAGGAAAGGACGCGAGAAGGCATGTGAATGTGGAGAGAGGAAGAGCCAGGGTGGAAAACCCGAGAATCCCTCCCTGAGCTCCTTGCTGCCAGGGAGGTCTGAGGGACTAGTTTCCACCTGGGATCCCAAGTCCAGAACAAAAGCGGTGGGGCCATGGCGGGAGACGAGGGAAGGGGGACCTTGGCACGCAGGCATGGGGGTGCCGAACAATGGGGGCTAGCGTGCCCGCTGGCGGGGGGCACCTCGGGTGGCGCCATCCCTGGCCCAACCCCGTGCGGACCCGGGTGCGGTGTGGCCTCCGGCGTGGTCCCGGTGCCCCGGGGGTCGCGGGAGGCTGGGTCCCCACACCCCTGCCCCGCTTTCTGCTCCAGGTGAGGGCGCGGCGCGCAGAGGGTCGTCTGGAGAAGCCTTGGGGCTGGGAGGGGCAGCACGGACTCCAGGGCTGGGCTCGAGCGGAGGAGCACATGGGCGGCGAGTCCTGTGGGTCCTCCAGTCCCCACTGGGCCACAGCACAGCACCGCGGCGCTGCACGCCCCTCCTCCGCCAGCCCCTCCACCTCCTCCCAGACTCTCTGCCAAGTCTTCCGTGAGCTCACTTCCCGCTTAGGCAATTAGCAAAGCCCCTTCTCCGGGCTGCCCCTGCCCCGGCCCCCATCCTTCCTGAGGCGGAGGCCCGGGCCTGGGCACGGGGTGAAGCCCCAGGGGCCTGCGAGCGTGGCCAGCGCCAGGCTTCCTAGCCTGGCTCCCGAGCAGGTGTCCGGGCGCAGCCTGGCTGCGAAAAGATCATCAGCCCTAAACCAGGCTGCACTCTCGGGTCACTTCGCTGGTTTCCTGATTGCGCCAGAAGCCCCGAACCAACTTCCCCAGCACAGGCCTGGGCTGAGATGCCTGCCTGCTATTTGAGCAGTCTCCTGGTCTCCAGGCAGGGTCTGCCTTTGCATGATGGCAGGCGTGAATAACTTCGACCTGGATGTTTGGGTTTTTTGTTTGTTTTTTGGTCATTGGTTATTACATGACCTCCATGGTAGGTGCTCAACAAAGGGAGTGAAAATAGGACGCCTGATACATACGCATATGGCCATTCCAGAAAAAGAGCTTGGGGTTCTCGCAGAAGCGTGGCATTGGTCCTTGCACTATGGTTTAATAGAAAAGGGATTATGCACCAACTTACTTAAATGAGCATAGGTTGAAACCGTTTACTGAGAATAAATATTTAAGACAGTTATATTTTAACTAAATCTATCATCAATCATAAATCTATTACACGAAGGTTCCAGGCAATTTAAATGCAATAGCACTCTCTTCAGGGTTTTAAATAATCCTTGTCTGTCTTGGCACATGAGAATGCAAAGATAGGAAATGGTTTGTAAAAGATCATATAATGGCTTTTACTATACGGTATCAGCAATTTATCATAAAGGAACGGCCTCCAGCTAAAAACTCAGCTTTGAAAAATGCAGAAAAGCAGCAAACGTTTACATACCGGCTTGGTAACCAGAGGCGTGCTTTGTGCCCCTCATCATCTCTTTCGTGGTTCTGAGGCCCATGGCTCTCTGTAGTTTAGTGTCTTATTCTCTGGAATAGGCCATTGAAGAAAAACCAGGCCCAGAGAAGAAGGTCCTGCTGGGTGTCTGAAGAAAGTACAACCTTTTAGATGAAGCTTTCTGGGGAAATTGTTAGTGGTTTGGTCTGCTTCTGATAGGAAGGTAAATTTTTTTTAAAGATTTTATTTATTTATTTGACAGACATAGATCACCAATAGGCAGAGAGCAGGCAGAGAGAAGTGGACGCAGGCTCCCCGCTGAGCAGAGAGCCAGACATTGGGCTCAATCCCAGGACCCTAGGATCATGACATGAGCCGAACACAGAGGCTTTAACTCACTGAGCCACTCGGGTGCCCCAGGAAGGGAAATTTTTTTAAGAGCATTTTCTCTTTGAATCTATTTTGAGGTTTGGTTTGTGGTTCTTTCTGACTTCTCATGAAGATGGAATTACTTCTGAGGTTGGTTGTCAGGAACCGCATATCAAATCAAGCTATCTTGCTAGCAAAAAATAAATAAATAAATAAATAAATAAATAAATAAATAAATAAAAGCTCAAGTGTTGGCATAAAGCTATTATGCTTTTCAAAACCCCGAACTATAATTCATGTATCATGGTCATTCTTTATCAGATCAAACAGGAGAGAGGTGGCAGAAACGCACTTTCAGGTTAATTTTTTTTACAAGGAAGATGGACTTATGAACCTACTTTGTTATTCCCTTTCATTCAATTTCCCTGTACCTCCTTTTCTATGAATTGTAACGGTAACCCATCATTATTTTTATTGTTGGCACGTGCTTTGTGAACCATAAAGTGTACGCTATAAATGGGAGTGCTTTACTTTTTTTGCAGTTTACAAAAAACTAAGTTTTTTAAATTTATTTTTTACTGATTTTCCGCATAACCGTATTCATTCTTTTTGCACCACACCCAGTGCTCCATGCAAGCAGTGCCCTTTATAATACCCACCACCTGGTACCCCAACCTCCCAACCCCTTCAAAACCCTCAGATTGTTTTTCAGAGTCCATAGTCTCTCATGGTTCAGCTCCCCTTCCAATTTCTCCCACCTCCCTTCTCCTCTCTAACTCCCCATGTCCACAAAAAACTAATTTAAAAACATTCATCCACCAGAGTACCCAAAGGGCTCCCACATAAACTATCTGTCGTTACATTATGTCATTCTGCTTTCGCTTCTATTGCAGTCCAAACAATGTTTTAAAACATTCTTTAAAATGGGCCTTTTTAACAAGATTTTTACAAAAGATTTAATTTATTCATTTGTCAGAGAGATAGCACAAGCAGAGGGAGAGGCAGGCAGAGTGGGAAGCAGGCTCCTGGTAAGCAAGAAGCCTGATGGGGGACTCGATCCCAGGATGCTGGGATTATGACCTGAGCTGGAGGTAGACAATCAACCAACTGAGCCATCCATGTGTCCCTGAAATGGGCATTTTTGACATTTCCTGATAACACCTACACACTCATGAATCTCAGATTCATGATATATGGGGTAGTGGACTTGACAATCATGGAGTCAAGCATGCTGGATTTGACTCACGGGCCTGTCACTGTGAATTTGGGTGGCTTGCTAAACTTGCTACATAGAAACCCAAGCATGTAAGAATTTGCAGGATTGTGACAGTTCAGTGGTATAATGTATACGTAAAAATACCTAAACCAGTGTCTCTCACAAAGTAGGTCCAAATAGACCAGCTCCCTTCCTGCCTTCATTCTGTCCTTGGAATTCCGTCCCTTGGGAGAAGTTCCTACTGCCTTTGTTACAAGAAATGAACGATATTTACTACACTGTTGGTGCATAGCATGGATCAATACATTGAGTGATAGTATTAACATACTTCTTGAACTGCCCATTGCCCCCCAAGCACCAAATAAAATGTCATGCTCTGGGGAAACCAAAGTGAGAGGTCCCCAACTTTTAGGAGTTATGGACAGGAGAGAGATGCAAATACTGTGTCAGTGTAGAACCAGTGTAACTAATGTTTAAACCAGGAAGAGAATGTGTGTGGAAGAAAGGCACTGATGATGTATAAAGCCATTTGGCTGGATGGTGACTACCCTCAGACTGACAATTTGCCATGAAAGCTTCCAGGCAAATTTGAGATCTTTATTAGTGACAATATGGCTATAGCCTTAAGGCGAAGAAAAAAAACCAAAAACCAAAAACCAAAACACACATATACACAAACTGTTGGTCTTGTGTCTTTTCACAAATAATGATAGTTATCAGAAATTTTACCTTTAATGGGGAAAACAGCAACTGAAAATGTATTTCATTTGATTCATCACAGAATATGATGTTTTTGTTCATTTCACACCATTTTTGTTAAGTATTATTTAAATTAATGCAATCTGAGATAAAATATTAATATTCCTGAGGGCATGGACATTGTATACAAATGAACCCAGCTAAGTGGGCTCCTGGACAGGCTCTGATCTATTTATAAAAGTAGCTGCAGCTAAGTGGTTTGTTCCAGAAGAAGATAACGCCTTCCCTCCATTGCATTTGCCTTCTACAGCCTAAGAGGGAGTTAATACGTTCATTTGTCTCCTTCAATTTTGTCCAGAGTGTGTTAAAGCAGTCATAGGGGACCTGGGTGGTTTTGCCATCTGCCTTCTCATAACAGTGCCCCAGTTTTCTCCTGGAGAATCAACGTTCCCGCTTTCAGTCCATGCACTTAGGCAGTGGCAACTTCACACTGGCTCCTGACTCTAGCAGTGGCATGTCACCCACTAAAGGCCTTTGAGAACATCACTGAGTGAGCCGTGAGTTTAGTAGATGCACGAGACCTTTGCTGGGTCGGTGAGGAGGTGGGTCTCTGAATAACTAGCCCGAGATCCACTTGTGTGTGGTGGAACAAATGAGCAGTGATGTGTTAGCCAGAGTGCCCATCCTAGAGAGCCCTGAATGCCAGACAAAAGCATTTGAGACTATTTTTTCAGGCAACAGGAAGCCAGGAAGCTAGTTTTGAAAAGCAGCACATGAAAATTTGTGTTTTTGGAAGATTAGTCGGGCAGCTGTGTGTACGATAGGGTGGAGGGAGGAGAGAACGCAATCCCTGAGTGCATTTAATCTTTATGATGCAGTGTAATTTATTATGAAGTTGAATTTGCATCCTTATCCAAACGTAAGGGAAACTCCTGTCCAAAACTGTAAATGGTTTTTGGTTGCCTTTTTTTTTTTTTTAAGATTGTATTTATTTATATTACACAGAGAGAGATCACAAGCAGGCAGAGAGGCAGGCAGAAAGAGAGAGAGAGATGCAGGATCCCGGCTGAGCAGAGAGACTGATGCAAGGCTAGATCCCAGGACCCTGAAATCATGACCTGAGCCAAAGGCAGAGGCTTAATCCACTGAGCCACCCCAGTGCCCCTGATTGCCTTTTTAAGCATTCCTTGTCTCACATGAAGTGATTACAAATTTGCAGATGTGCATTAAAATGATGTATTCCAAAATGTTAACAGAGGAATTAAAAAACTTATTAAGTAAAATATTATCATTTTTGTTGATTTGAAGACTATTTGACAAGGGACATAGCATTCTGGTGCATATATGCAAACATGAATATTTATTTTTTTAAAAAATCTTTATTTATTTATTTGACAGAGATCACAAGTAGGCAGAGACAGGCAGAAAGAGGGAGGGGGAAAAAGGTTCCCCGCTGAGCAGAGAACCTGATGTGGGGCTTGATCCCAGGACCCTGAGATCATGACCTGAGCTAAAGGCAGAGGCTTAACCTGCTGAGCCACCCAGGTGCCCCTAAACATGAATAATTCTTAAAGGTTCCTCTACTCACTTATATAGAAGCCCTTTTCCAAACAGAAGATTAAATCTCTCTTGGCTACTCCTATCAGCTTATTCTGAATTATTTTCCATCCAGAAGCATGAACTAGAAAACCACAGTTTTTACACAGAGTTTGGTTTTCCACCAAGAGAATCACATAATTTGTGGTGATTCAGTGTAGTGTGTTGCTAAAAGCATTTCCAATGCTGTGGATACAAGAGGATAGTGCAGAGAGGTAAGGAAACAGGAGAAAAGGTATGGCTCTCTAATGAGCACTTTATTCTAGAATATTCCTCCAGTCTCGGGAGCTCAAAACTCACAAGTGTGTGCTGGTGCCTTGATCTCATGGGCCACAGTGCTCAGCATCTTCCAGCTGCTTTTTTAGTGAATACATATGTAACAGTTGATTTCTTGCCCCGGACTTTGAGAGAAAAATCTGTTCAGAGGGATGGACACTCTGAACCAACACCAGAAAACACTCTCTGTAGTCTTCCTGTTAAATGAAAAAATATGGTTAAACCACTTTTGACAGTCTACTACATACAGCAAAATGTAAATCTTAATTGAAATATGTCCTCTCAGCTGTGCTTAAGCAACTGAGTCCTGAGCTTTTCAGGTTTTCAGTCTGAAAGAGTACACCTCTGGTGCTCTGAAAGGGAAGAGAAAGGACACCCTGTTCTCCATATAAATTAAAGAAGAGAAATCTGTGCATTTAAGTGGGCCATATAAAATTTATCAAGCAATTATCTCCTAACTCCTTCCTATCCAAAGTACCTGATATGCTCTCCCTACTCCTTTATTCCACGTTACTGCCTTTTCCAGGATTCTGTCTCACATCACAACATGTCTTCTGTTATTTCCTTCTTGCAAGCTAGTTTTGTGTTCTCCATCTGAAAAAATCAACAATCATTGTGTATTTCAATTCCCATTTTCCTCAAATGCATTGATTCTTCTTATCTATTAATCTTTTCTCATAGTCAATGTCTTTGTCTTTATTGGGTTTGTACTTTGCTTTTCCCCATCCTTTACTGCCATTATATAATCAAATCTAATAACTTCTTCGAGAAAGTTAAAAATTCCTGCATAGCCACACGTGAACACAAAGTCACTGATTTTGAGCAAACCTATAAGATAGTCAGACATCCATTCAATTTCTTTTTTTGTTAAGATTTTATTTATTTATTTGACAGAGAGAGTTGACAAGCAGGCAGAGAGGCAGGCAGAGGGAGAGGAGAAAGCAGGCTCCCAGCTTAGCAGAGAGCCCGATTTGGGGCTCGGTCCCAGGACCCTGGGATCATGACCTGAGCCGAAGACAGTGGCTTAACCCACTGAGCCACCCAGGCGTCCCTACATTCAATTTCTTAACTGAGTCTCAAATGCATCCTGAGTTCTAACCTAAACCTAAGTTCTACTTCCTACACGTTGTTATATGACCAAATTCTTTCAGTTCAGTATTTTGTAACATTTAAATATTAATCAATTGATGCTTTGTCTGTGTATTTCTATGAAAATAATTTGAATACTGTAGATTTATTGTCATATTTTTAGATTTATAATCAAAGTTTCATCAGTTGAAGTTTTTGGAAATTTCAGATATAATGATTAACCTAAAATGATACTGCCTCAAATCCCTCTGATATCAAGGCCCAACACCTGATTATAGCCAAACCTGTGGTGGATAGTTCCATGGGAAATTGCAGTTACTTAACACTGATAGCATCTCATGTTCTCTCTCTCATTTTAGAATGTCTCCAACACAACCCAAAAGTGTAGGAGAGTTAATGTCCTCTGAGGACAGCTCTCAGGGAAGTGGAAATAAGAACCATAGATAAAATTGTCAGTTTTCAGGTCTTCATGAGGACAACTTAAAGAAGTTTCTCAGGACCTTTCAGTAAAAGCAAGGCTTCATTTTCTATCCACAACAATTATATCAACAATGTACCTCTTTGACAAAGTTGCTTCTTCACTGTCTCACTTTCCCATTCTTTTCTACCTTGGATAATCTCCCAGATAAACTAACAGTACTCAAATCCTTTGTCCTACTCTTTGTTCTCAGGATAAATGGAGCCAAAAGACTTAGATTAATATCAGGTTCTCAATGGGATCTTAGAGCTATTTCTGTCCAGATTTTCATAATCATAGGGACCTTTGAATTATCAGGCTATAAATAAGTTCTAAATGGGGGGGGGCAAAAGCAAAAAGTAGAAATTTTTATGTTTGATTTTTAATCATGATTAATTGACTTTATTGATTATTAAAATACTAACATTATAAAAGTGTGGATCTTTGTAAAACAATGCCATAATGTAAGAAATAAGTTGCATAGTCCTTTGGAGAATATTAAACCAAGTGTTCAGGAGCCATCTAATTTCTTGTTTAATCCAGAACTTTGGTGTGCATTATCTTGAGGAATAAGATTTTGAAGTCCAGACAGACTAACAAAAAACTGAACCAAATGTCTGTGTTTATATTTCTGCTTTTGTTGTAAAAATCAAAGAGTGATTGCTGGTTTAAAATGGTAAAACTAATAATGTTCATGTACTCTATTATAAATTTTCTAATTGTATGGGAAGAATCCAATAAACATATAATTAATTGATTTGCAAATCCTCAAAGAGCTACAGGATCAGGTAGTGGTATGTTCTGACTCAACAGCATCATAATGCAGCATTTTATATGTGTGGCTAATGGATATTTTCATGAATGTTTGCTAGCTAGTCAGCCAATACAGAGAAATATTAGGTAGGGTAATTACTCTCACAGTTGTGTTTAATAAAATGAGAGAAAATTATCAAATGACACTAATAATAATAATCCTATAGCAGGCTAAATAATTCAATGATAATTACAAGTATTAATCTAGCTTTCTTCCCTGATTATGACTCTTCTCTCCTTTATCATAATGGGAGTAGCAGATTGTCTGCAATGAATTGTGAAAACCCAGCAGTGACTTTGGCAGTGAAGGCCTCCCATCAATTTTGATAGGTTAAAATGATTCTGGATGGTCTTGAGCAAATGTGTCAATTTTTTTTTCTGTGTGTGTCATAAAAGAAAGAAGCAATAGTAAATTCTTGCTGTTATTCCATGGAGCCAATAAAGTCATACTGCCAACAAGAGGCTGTTGACACCGTAAGTGTAGTTAACTGTCTTGAAATACTAGGCCTCAAAATAAAATTCCAGTATTTCACATAACCTCTTTTTTTTCAAGAAAAACAAAACAAAACAAAACAAAACAACTATACTGCTTACATTTAGGGCCTTGCTGTTGTGTAACTATTTTTGAACATGTCTACTGTAAGTGTATATATATATATTTTTTTCTGTGCAATAAATTCATTTAGAGATAAATTTGGATTGCAAATTATTTTGGGGGAGGCATGGTATTTGTGGCTAGTCTTACAAGTAAAAAGGACTAAAAGAAAGAAGAAAAACATTTTTTATTACAGCATATTTACATCTGTCCAAAGTACTTATTTACTATAATACTGACTAATGTATAATACTGTACACAAAGAAAGAAGTTAAATGAGTTATAATTCAGTCGAAGTATAGCTGGCCATTTTAAAACTTACCACTAAATCTTTCTGGTATGAAATGTGATATCTGGCAATCTGGTCCAGTTCATTACATCAGGTCATTTGTATGTTCTTATGACCATTTTGATAGCATAGCACATTTTATAACCCAGACATTTTACAATGGAATTGATGCATGTATTTCAAAAGTATAGACATACATGAAGCTATGAGGTCAAAAAAGATGAATGTCCATAGTACCATATAGACTCAACAAATAAAAGTGTCCAAGGTTCTGAGTGAGATTTATGAATATTGTATAAGATTAGGCAAACATGTGGTTTTGAAATAAATAATCTGTTCTTAAATTAGAATTACAGTCATTGAGTACAGTGTTGAAAATGGCAGATAGATTTTAGCTATCTTTGCTCACTAGGGAAAATGGAAAAATGTTTAGTTTGGTCAGATTTTCACTTAACTTCTGAAAAATCTTACGTTTGAGAGAACCCTTCTGAAATAAGAATCCTTAAAGACATAACCCCTTTGGCACAAGTTTTCAAGAAACTTGTTTGATGTTGTAGACAATTATATGGCACACGTACTGTTCTAGATGTTTCATGCCAATAATATGTAAGCCATACCAAGGCTACATATACATATAGAGATGTTCTTCAGCTTACAAGGGGGCTATGTACAGAGACACACATAAAAAATTGAAAATGCATTTAATACCCCTAAACTATCAAATATCATAGCTTACCTTAAGCTTATTTAAACATACTCAGAACACTTACATTTGCCTGCATTTGGGCAAAATCATCTTAAGCAAAGCCTATTTTATAACATAGTATCAAATATCACCTGCAATTTATTAAATATTACACTAAAAAAAGAAGAATGGTTATATATAGAATGGTTGTAAGAATATCAGGTGTTCACCCCTGTAATCTTCTAGCTGACTGGGAGTTGTGGCTCACTGCCCCTGCCCAGCATCACAAGACGGCACCATACCACATGTCACTGGCCCTTTTTATAAAGAACCAAATTCAAAATTCAAAGTACAGTTTCTACTGAATCACTTTCACTTTCACATCATTGCCAAATATATCGTAAGTTGAATCATTGTAAATCAGGAGCCATCTGATTTGAAGTTAAATCACAGTCACCCATATACACACAAAAAAAAGGCCTTCATGTAGGTCCATCTATGTATCTCTAAACAACATAGCATGACATATCAACGGCAAATAATGGATGTGAAGGGGACAATTGCTTTGCGTCAGTACTCTGAGCAGTAACATAAATGGCCTTACTCACCTAGCAGAACTCCAGAGCTAGCTGATGGCAAGGAATTTTACAAATGTTTGCTGAACAGCTTAAGCACTATTATTTTTAACTTAGTGTGCATATCTGTTTTCTAAAGATATGTTAATTTATTTTATTGACTTATTACAAAACCAAATAATTTCCTCTTATTTAAGTGGCAGGTAAGTAGAATTCTTTTTAATTTAAATCAAATGGCTTTTTAGGGAAAATATACTAAAAATTCTGAAACTTGTATTGCTTATGAATCTTTTATTGGAATCCTTATCAAGTTGTATTTTTCAAGTTTTTCCTAAATAATCTTCAATGAATTGAAAATATTTTTTGGATTTTATTCAAGGTTATTAACACACAATTTCACTTTGTTAAATATAGTGCTAAACGTTCAACCAAAACGTTGTGTCTTTTTTTTTCCACTACCACATCCTCCATCTACTGACTGGATTCTCTCCCCAACTAGCACATATATACCACTGTCTATATTTAGGATAAGTAAGGGTCATCTTTTGTCTTTATTCTATTCCTCGTATGCCTCTGAACTTGTTGAATTTTAATATAGTCACACCATAAGCATCACATATTTGATTCCCCTTTAAATAGTAAACAGTGCACAACCAGAGCATACCTTCAAAGCTATCAATAGACTTACTCTGAAATATTATTTTTGTATTTTTGTAAATTTAAATAATTAAATTATAGAACAAGAGTTTCAAGTGGTTAGGTAGGTGTTGTAAGTTTACCCAAACTGACTTTTGTCAAACTCGTTTTTGTCATCATATATGTCAAGTAGTTTTCTCACGTTTATTTTTAGAATATCCTTGAATAATGAATATTTACACTGATATCTAGTATAAAAATCTTTCAATTTATTTTAGAAACATTAAGATATTGAAAATCAATCTATCTCTTTAATTCATTGAAGACATTTTTGGCTTGTTTCCAGTACTTTCTTATTGGTTAAAGAATGAATTTGAAGTAGTCTGAATTTCATTATTATATGGCACTTTCCCTTTGATGAATACAAAGACGATATTCTATATTAGCTATCTGAGAAGAATTTATTTTTTTAATTTTATTTATTTGTGAGTGAGAGAGAGCACAAGCAGGGGGAGCAGCAGGGTGAGGGAGAAGCAAACTCCCGGCTAAGCAGGGATTCTGTTGCAGAACTGAGTCCCAGGACCCTAAGATCATGACCTGAGCTAAAGGCTCAGGCGTTTAACTGACTGAGCCACCCAGGAGTCCCAATCTGAGAAGAGTTCTGTATGTTATTCCTATTCATATGAAGTTTAAAGTCTAGGTGATTAACTTAATATTTTAGTGGTGATTACATAGATAGCACTATGTTCCAGGCAGAGAGTAAGAAAGAAATATTAAATCAACCATATTCTATGCATTCTAAATGAAAATAATTAATCAATCATAATAAATCCTTCTATTTATGGAATATCAACTTATAAGCTTTCCTCCATATGAACAATGCCAAATACCAGAATAAAGGCTCATTAATACAAATAAAGGATAGAATTAAAGAATTCTGGTAAGCCATTTAATTTTGAAAAATGCTGCAATATTGTTGCTGAGTTGTGTTTTTCAGTTACATAATATCTGATAAGTGTAGAAGTAACGTGAGTGTTACGTGAGATGAGAAATGGTATATAATTAAGATATTTTTAAAAGTACAGATAAATACAAATTTGTAAACATAGCATTATGGAGGAATAAAAATAAATGATAGCTACACACTCTAAAGAGAGTAAATTTTGGAAAGTTAATAGAGAAGTAAAACAAGGACAGTGCAAAAAGTATTGTACATTTTTATGTAGTTCAGACAAATTCTGTGAAACCGCAGATGGACTTAAAGATACTATTATGTATCAAATATTGTAAAAATTAAGCAAGGAAATAGCAAACATAAAATAACCAAAGCATACAAACTTGGGTACATACAATAGTTGTGATCATGTTCTACTTCATAAAGAGATGAGTTAATAGATAAATAGAAGTAACTAGACTTTTTAGAAGTTAATAAAACTTTGCCTGTTATTTCTTAGTAATATAAAACATATGGTTTTCTAAGAAAAATGCTTATCTTAAAAATATTTAAAAATAAATTTCAGGGTACTCATAAGGTTCTATTTACTTTTCCACTGAAGGAAAAGCTGGTTGTTATAGTTGTAGTTGTTTGTTTGTTTTAGTCTCCTCCTAGTTTTTATTATTATAATGTGGAATGAGGAATGTTAGATTGAAGAGTGAATTATTTTATAGACAAAAATCATTACTTGATTCACTCCTGGTACAGCTGATGGAACTCCTGAAAACATGCCCTTTTGCCTTACAGAAGAGTAACAGTTATGCTTACTTCTGAAACATGCTTGGTGGTGGCCCTAAATAGTGACACCATAGTAAACATTTTGAATATTTGCAATTAATTTTTATAGTCATAGGGCTCCAAAAGGCACTGCTGGTATCTTAGCAAGTATTTCAATAAAGCTAAAAGTTGCCTGACTGTTTAAAAATATTAACAAGGCACAAAACATGGCAGAAGTATTGTCCTCAGATATTATTTTTTTTCCATATGCTCCTGATTCCAGACATGACAAGTTTTTTTTTTTTTTTATAAAAGATTTTATTTATTTATTTGACAGAGATCACAAGTAGGCAGGGTCAGGCAGAGAGAGAGGAGGAAGCACGCTCCCTTCTGAGCTGAGAGCCCGATGTGGGACTGGATCCAATGAACCTGGGATCATGACCTGAGCCGAGGCAGAGGCTTTAACCCACTGAGCCACCCAGGCGCCCCCATTACAAGTTATTTTTTTTAAGATTTCATTTATTTATTTGACAGAGAGAGATTATAAGTAGGCAGAGAGGCAGGCAGAGATAGAGAGGAGGTAGCATGCTCCCCGCTGAGCAGAGAGCCCGATGTGGGGCTCCATTCCAGGACCCTGAGATCATGACCTGAGCTGAAGGCAGCAGCTTAACCCACTGAGGCACCCAGGCGCCCGACAAGTATTTTTGATGGATATATATACAATGTATTTTCCAGTTATAAGAAAAATGGTTCTGCTATTTTTAAACTTTTTAAAAAATTACATAATTTTTTAAATTAAAATTTTATTTTTTAATGTTTTAATTTTCTTTCTTTTTTATTTAAATATTTTATTTATTTATTTGACAGACAGTGATCAGAAGTAGGCAGAGAGGCAGGCAGAGAGAGAGAGAGAGAGAGAGAGAGAGAGAAGCAGGCTTCCTGCAGAGCAGAGAGACCAATGCAGGGCTCAATCCCAGGACCCTGAGATCATGACCTGAGCCAAAGGCAGCAGCCCAAACCACTGAGCCACCCAGGGGCCCCAATGTTTTACTTTTCAATATACTACTTAGAATATAAAACCTATTCCATTTTGTAAGAAGTTTACCATTTAAAAAATGGTAATTTTCTCATTGTGTCTTCCCCTCTCATTGCTTTATTTTGAATAAAATATTTCACAATAAACATAACGGATGCTTTCCTTTTGATGGTCCCTCAGTTGGTCACATTGTATATGAGCCATGACAATTAGTTTTACAAAATTTATTGATGTTTGTTGATATGTTTTATCATAACTAATTTTCCATCCCTTATCTAGATTCCCCAGCTTTCAGACAGGTGGACACTTCAATAAACCATACCCAAGGGATGTATCAAGTACTTCTTAGACATTCTCTCAGATCCTTGAGGTCTCATTTTGCCTAGGGATTTGCGATGGGTTCTGCCAGAGGCACCACTGTGACAACTGATGTCCATGGTCTATCTCCTGCTAAGCTCAAGAGGTTACTGGTTTCCAAGGTTATCTATACAATTAATGCATTCCAGCATGTTCTTTTTTTTAATATTAACAAACATATTTTAAAGTTTATATGGAGAGGCAAAAACTCACAATAGTCAACATAGTGTTGAAGGAGAACAAAGACTGAGGACTGACTTCAAAGTTTACCATAATGATGGGGCGCCTGGGTGGCTCAGTGGGTTAAGCCTCTGCCTTCGGCTCAGGTCATGATCCCAGGGGCCTGTGATCGAGTCCTGCATAGGGCTCTCTGCTCAGCAGGGAGCCTGCTTCTCCTCATCTCTCTCTTTGTCTGTCTCTCTGCCTATTTGTGATCTCTCTCTCTGTCAAATAAATAATTAAAATCTTAAAAAAAATGTATGCCATAACGATAATTGTAAGCAAGATATTGTAATACCACAGAAAGACTAGATTAAATGAATGGAATATATATTTTCAATTATATTTTATATTTAATATAAAAGCAAAAGCAATACAAGAGAGCAAAATACAATCTTTTAAACAAATGGTTCTGGAGTAATGGTGAAGCTAAATGTAAAAATATAAAATAAAAATAAAATAAAATAATAAAATAAAATAAATCCAGGCAGATTTCATACACTCTTCACAAAAATTAACTCAGATTGGATTATAAACCTAAACATGAAACATGTAGAAGGTAATATAGAAGAAAATTTAAATGACCTTGGTTTTGGCAATAACGTTAGCTACAAAAGCACAAGCACTGAATTTAAAAATGTCTACTCTGTGAAATACAATTCCAAGAGAATGAAAAGGCAAAGCACAGACTATGAGAAAAAATTTGCAAAATACACATCTGGCAAAGGACTGCTACTCAAAAATACACAAAGACCCCTTAAAACGCAACAATGGGGGAAAAACCTGATTAAAAATGAGCCAAAGACCTTAGCAGATACCTCACAAAAGAAAATATTACAGATGGCAAATAAGCATATAAAAAGATGCTTCACATCCTATGTCATCAGGAAAATGCAAATTAAAACAAAAAAGAGACACCAGTACATACCCAGAATCCAGAACACTGACAACAGAACACGAAATGTTGGTGAGGATGTGGAGCAACAGGAATGTTCTTCCATGTCTATTGAGAATAAAGAATGGAAAACAACTTGGCAGTTTCTTACAAAACTAAACATATTCTTGCCAGATGATTCAGCAGTAGCAGTTCTTGGTATTTATCCAAAGAAGATGAAATCTATACCCACAAAGATGTCTACAGTAGCTTTATTCATTACTGACAAAAGCATGGAAGCAACCAAGATATCCTTCCATAGGTGAAAGGTCAAATAAAGTGTAGTACATGCAAACAATGGAATATTATTTAATGCTAGAGAAATGAATTACCAAGCCATGAAAAGATATGGATATAAATATTTAATAAATATTTGATTTTAGGCTTCTAACAGTCTATCAGTATATTAGTATATTTTAACAGTGAATGCTCAGCATTCACGAATTTACCTAATAAAATATTTTGGGTTCAATAATTTAAATACTTCAACCTCTATGATTATATTCCTAATAATTTTGAATTGGGGTAAATAAACCTTAATTTTTTGTAACTTGTTTCTTATTGCAAAAGAGCTCAATGAAATTTTAGAAAATAAAAATTTACAAAAAAAAGTTTAGTTTACTATTGCCAAATAATTTAAAACTTTACCTTATATTGAAATACATATATTTTCTTAATTAATTTATATGCTAGTAAAAGCAAAAACATTTAGTTATACTAGATTTCATATCATGCAATCAATGCCAGAAAGCCATATGGCGATGACTTGTCTTAAATAGAGTTAAGATGGGTGTTATTACAATGCAAGATGGAAACAAAGATAGTATAACAATTGAGTGTTACATAACTTTTCTGTTTTGATCAAGTTACTAATCTACAAAAGGCTTTTAACGGTGACAGACTTGGGAATTTAACAAAACTTTTAAACTAGCATGTGCGACTCATTCCTAGAAAACAACACAATCAATAACACTTTATTTAGATTAAATCATGACTATTTCTCCATTTGAATAAAAAAGGTAGCAACCCCAATAAGTTTATTGAACATGAAAAGTTGAAATGCTATAATGCTCCTAAGGAATTAAATGATGCAGTCATGAATTACAAAAAAAGGATATAAATTACCAAAGTGTTTGTATAATTGGAATGTACAACTGCTCATTATCATTCAATAGTGTAGGCTTGTGCAAGAACTCTATAAAAGAACTCCACTTCTAAACCGTGGAAAATATGTTCCCTTTCCCCCTATATACAACTATTAAGCCATTCATTTAGCTTTTAAAATATCCACTTAATACAGGCTTTTTACTCATTTGCACAGGCAGTAGGGCTCTATTGTTATTGCTTACATCTGAAGGATAGACTTCTAGTGTAAGAGGTAAAGCCCATAAAGGAGCCCAATAATAACAACAAAATACAGTTTAGTGATCCCTTGCAATCTGCCAGCTACCTTTCTGAGAATACTTCAATTAATAAAACATATAAAATACCTGACCACAAAGAGCTTACATTCTTTTGAAATACAATAGTGAAATAAGCCAATAATAGAGGGGCACCTCGGTGGCTCAGTCCATTGAGTGACTGCCTTTGGCTTGGGGCATGATCTCAGAGTCCTGGGATGTAATTCCCCAGCAGGATTTCTAGGCAGTGGGGTGTTTTCTTCTTCCTCTGCGCCCCCTCCCAATTCTCTCTCTCTCTGTCTCCAATAACAAAATAAACCAGTAATAGAATAATGATTGATGGTTGATGGTGATAAGTGTTACAAAGAAATACAAGAAAGGTAAAAGCCATTGGAGAATGCTGCGATGAAAGTTAATTTTATTTTGTGTTGGGTGGTTATATCTCATTTATGAGAAGTTATTTGCACAAAGACCCAGGAAGTGAAGGAGGGTGTTATACAAATATTAAAGGAAAAGATTACTCTAGACAGAGCAAGTAAGTATATAGACTTTGTGTGAACAGCTGGTCTGTTACTTTTGAGGAAAAGCAAGGAGGCCAATGAGGAGTTCATAGTGGTGGAGAGAGGAAGAACGTATTGATACATGACCTTGTAGTACATTGAAAAGCCTTCAGTTTTTATTTAATATGAAAGGGGAAGATACCTAAAGACTTCCAACAGCAGAATAAAATCATCTGACTTGATTTTTAGTTTTAGTTGCTGTACCAAAATAAATTTGCAGGGAGAAAGGAGTGAAGCATGTGTGGAAGTGGGGTTATCAATCAAGTCAATAATTCAGGAACATATGATGGTGTTTTTAGCATGCTGGGTGGTAATAGAAGTGGTGAGGTATGGTTTTTATTTTGTATATATTTTGATGGTGAATATTCTGGTGAACAGGATGGAGTATGTGCAGGACAGACAATATCAACATTTATTTTACCTGCACAAACAGAAGGGTGGAGTCTTCATTCGCTGATATGGAAAGAACTCTGAGTTCAAATGTTCTTTCTGATTAAATGGCATAGTGATGATGAGGATTTAGTCAGACAGTGAAAGAGAACAGTAAGCATAGTGTTAAGCGGTAAGACATTATAATACATTTGAACATCAATAAACGTTGTGTTGGATCATCTGTTTATGTGAGTAAATAAATAAATAAAGCTTCTGGGGATTCTGATAGAGGTAAAGAAGACTACTATATGATCCAAAGGGGCACGTGCACCAAATGTTTATAGCAGCAATATCCACAAGAGCCAAACTGCCATCAAAAGAAATGAAATCTTGCCATTTGCGATGACACGGATGGAAGTAGAGGGTATTATGCTTAGCAAAATAAGTCAACCAGAGAAAGACACTATCATATGATCTCCCTGATATGAGGAAATGGAGGTGCAATATGGGGGGTTTGGGGGACAGGAAAAGAGTAAATGAAACAAGATGGGATCGGGAGGGAGACAAACCATAACAGACTCTTAATCTCACAAAACAAACTGAGAGTTGCCGGGGGGGGGGGGGGGGGGGGGGAGGGTAGGGAGAGGGTGGTGGCGCTATGAACATTGGGGAGGGTATGTGCTGTGGTGAGTGCTGTGAAGTGTGTAAACCTGGCGATTCACAGACCTGTACCCCTGGGGCTAATAATACATTTTATGTTAATTAAAAAGAAGAAGAAGAAGATGAAGAATACTATAAATCAAATGCTATGGTTTTCAGCAAAGAGTGTGTAATCAGGCATATTTTATTAAAGTAACCAAGTAAAATGATGGTCGAAAATTGGAATAACAGAAAACATAAAAATCAGAGATTTTAAAAAGAGATATGGGACAGTGTAGAGAATATAGTCAATGATATTATAATAGTGTTATATGGTGACAGATGGTGGCTATATTTGTAGTGATCATAGAATAATGTATGGAGATATTAAAAACCTGAAACCAATGTAACACTGAATATCAATATACTCAAATAAAAGAATAGTAAATAAAACATTTTAATTTAAAAAGATAAACAGAGGGACAAGAATTTGAAAAGTGAATTTCAAAAAGAGTAAAGATGAGGCTAAGACATACTCTGAACCTTGAGGAAAACACCATTTTGAAAATTCTTCCCATTTTGAGAAAACTCAAATGAATCAATACCATAAAAGAACCCATTTTAACTGAGAGATATAATGAATGCTCAAGAAATAATTTTATGACAGGATAATTCTTCCCTCTGAAACAGCATACAGAAACCAGGGGAAACACCTGGAAGCAAAATAAACTATACTGAAAATAAGAATTAGGAAAAAGATAAATGATGAAAGATAAGAAAATTAGACCTGCGACAGAGACCTAGTAGAGAAAACTTTTAGCTTGTGGTTTAATGTTTTTGAGGATAATCTAGAGTTCTTAACTGCCTTGAGACAGGCTGGTTGTAGGTAGTTTTGGCAGACCTCTAGGACAGCCCTACTTTGGGCAGGTGGTGTTGGAGGAGGCCATTGGGTTGGACAAAGACAAATCAAACCATTTGACTAAAGTGTCTGTGAAGATGTTGAAGTCAGATGCAACAGAGAAAGACCTGTCAAACCTAATCTCAGAAATGGAGATGATGAAGATGATTGGACAGCACAAGGACACCATCAACCTGCTGGGTCCTGCACACAGGATGGTCCTTTGTACACTCTCATGGAATATGCCTCCAAAGACAACATACAGGAGAACCTGCAGGCCCAGAGGCCTCCTGACCTGGAGTACTGTTACAATATCAGCCACAATGCAGCAGAGCAACTCTCCTCCAAGGACCTGGTATCCTGTGCCTATCAGGTAGCCTGAGGCATGGAGCACCTTGCCTCCAAGAAGTGCATACACCAAGAACTGGCCACCAGGGAAGTGCTGGTGACAAAGGACAACATGATGAAGATCTCAGACTTCAGCCTTGCCAGAGATATCACCACATCAGTTACTATAAAAAGACAACCAACAGTGGACTGCCTGTGAAGTGGATGGTCCCTAAGGCCATGTTTGACCAGATCTACATCCACCAGAGTGACTTCTGGTCTTTTGGGGTGATCCTGTGCAAAATCTTCACTCTGGAAGCCTCCCATATCCTGGAGTGCCTGTGGAGGTGGTTTTCAAGCTGCTGAAAGAGTCATTTGATGGATAAGCCAATAAGTGCACCAGAGAGTTATACACAATAATGAGGGGTGGCTGGCATGTGGTACCTTCAAGCTGCTGGTATAAGACCTGGATCATACTGTGGCCTTGACCTCCAACCAGGAGTACCCGGACCTGTCCTTGGCCCTGGAACAATGCTGTCTATGCTTTCCCAACACCCAAAGCTCCACCTGCTCCTCAGAGAAGAATTCCACCTTCTCTCATGTGCCGTTGCCCAGGGAGGCCTGTCTGCCCTGACACCCAGCCCAGCTTGCCAATGGTGAACTCAAATGTCTAGTATACCTATTTCTCCTGTCCAGATTCCATCATAAGTTGTAACCCTTACCCCACACCCTCCCTGAAAGACTCACTGCCTTCTCCTTTGTCCCTTTCCTACTGGCAGGATCCAGCTCCCTACCTGAGGCCTTCACCCCTTGAAGTTCACCCTCTTCCCCTTCCTCTTCCTCATCCTTACAACCTGCTCATGAAAGAAAGGCACAGAGAGGCAGGTACTTGCTCGTGGCTACTTCCTTCCCTCCCATATGTTGAACCAAGACCCCTCCCTGGCATCTGGTACTGCCTGGACGTCAAGGGAGTGGGAGATGAGGCATGCCAGTGAAAGCTGTCGGAGCTTTCCTGTTTTGGTTTTGTCTGCTTAGCATAACATGTAAGACTGAGTTCTGGTGGCAGAGACCTAGTCCTTGGGGCTATAGCACTAGCGGGGGGAGGTCAACTGCTCTGGGCCTTGGCTAAGAGCAACCCCTGCTCCAGAGATATGGTGCCAAGGGCTTAATAATTTTGATACTAATTTGTTTGCTGACCAAATACCTGGTATCAAAAGATGGGAAGGCAAAGACTGGAAGCAGTGTTGTGACCATGGGGTCCAGCCCCAAACTATGAAGAAAACACAAAGTGTATAAATCTGAATAAGTATATATTTACACACCTCTTTAAAAAGGTTGTTATCAAAGATTTAATCAATGGGTAATATGCTCCTCGTGGCTGAGAAGCATCAGTTGCCATATATTAAAAACAAAGAAAAGAGGTGTCTGGGTGGCTTCCTCCATAAGTGTCCCTTCTTTCAGGTCATGATCCCAGGGTCCTGGGATGGAGCCCCACATCAGGCTCTCTGCTCAGTGGGAAACCTGCTTCTCCTTTTCCCTCTGCCCTGCTTATAGTTCCTCTTCCTGTCTCTCTGTCTGTCAAATAAATAAAATATTTTAAAAATAGAGAAAGAAACAAAATGTTTTTAAAAGGTCTTTTTTTTTTTAAATTTTCTAGTGGTGCCTGGATGACTCAGTTGTTTAAGCATATGTTTGCCTTTGGCTGAGGTCATGATTCCAGTGTACAGGGATCCAGCCCTGCATGGGACTACTTGCACCCCAAGGAGCTTGCTTCTTCCTCTCCCTTTGCACGTGATTACCCTCGCTTGGGCGCTTCCTCTCTCCCTCTCTCTCTCTCTCTCGCTGTCAATAAACGAAATGAAATCTTTTACTAAATAAATAAATAAATAAAGTTCTAAACCTACTTTCAGTTTAGGTCCCTTAACAAAAATTGCTACTGATTCATAAAAAAAAAAAAAAAGATAAGATAATTTAGAAAGATGCTTCCAGAGCTAAAAAGTTGTTTATTTTTTTCAGGATTAAATATAGAAATGCTTTATAAAGTAAAAGAAAAAGTATGCTATATTAACACTAATCACACTATAACTTTGGTGGTTATATCAAGATAATGAAAAGTGATTTTAAAGCAAATTTCATTATCAGACTTAAAGATCAAATCAAAATTACAGAAGAGTAAAAGGATGAATTTATCAGGGAGTATAATAATTCTTGACTTTTAATACTTAATAACAGATTTGGGGATATATAGGGGAAGCCTTAGAAGAGAAATGGAAAAAAGTTTCAACACCTTTATTTTAAGATTATATAGAAAAATGGTCATCAAATTGGTAAGATATGTAAGACATGAATAAAATTATCAACTAGCTAGATATGCTTGATATTACAGAACACTCCCAACAACCGCAGACTACATATATCTTAAGCCATGATTTTCTTTGCAAAGGTCAACATTGATAATGTTCTAGTCATACGTCCGTGTACCAGGAAAGAAGTAGCATATTTCGTGAAAGACACAGCTATCAAAGCTCCATTGAGAAACCGTAAAGATGGAGAAGGAACTTGCAAATTATATATCTGATAATGGACATCTACTCTGATTATTAAAAAATGAATAAAAATAGAAAACCTTACTAATAACCAAACAGAGTATCCAATTTTACATGTGAAGAAAATTATTGAAGAGCCATGTCACCAAAAGGATATGGATGGCTTATGAGCACATGACAAATTTCTCAACATTTAGACATTAAAGAAATACAAATTATAATCATGAGACATGCTTACATATCTATTAGAATGGCTAAAATTATAAAGGCTAATTGTACTTCGTCTCTGCTAGATTGAGAAGCAACAAAAAATCTAAACTTTTGTTGGCATATACCAACACTTTGGTACCACCACTTTGGAAAATAGTTTGAAAAATGTTTTAAATGCAATATATGTTGCAGTTACACAAATAGCCATTTTACTTCTAGGCATTTAACCAAGAGTAACAAACCCTATGTTCATACAAGGACTTGTATATGAATTACATAGCAGCTTTATTTTTAAGAATAGAAAACAATGGAAATGTTCATCAATGTCCATCAATAGAGCAAAGACAAATTATGATCTATTCATTAAAGAGATTACTATTCAACATCAAAATGAACTATTTACAATTGGATATTCTCAAAGTAATGATGCTGAGAAAAGAAAAGCCAGGCAATGAATAGTATATACTGTGTGATTCCATGACTATAAAAAAATCTAGAAAATACAAATTTATATATAGTCACAGTCATCAAATATATGGGTGTGATTTTAGTGCCTTCTTCTGTGCTCCCATAGCTTCCTACACTTGGATCTCCGAGCATTTGTTACACCATGTGAAAATATGAACTCTTTTTCTTTATTCTGTCTTACTAGAATAGGAATCCTTGAAATTTTATGGACATTTGAACTCTCAGTTATTAGCAGAAATTCTATCACACAGTAAGTTTCCAAATATAAAAGCCAGAGTTTTACAATGACTTCTAAGCTTTTACATGATCTAGCCACTCATTTAACCTCTGTGACCTCTTTCCCTGCTACTCTTCAGTCCCTCACAGTGGCCTCCTTGCTATTCCTCAGATATGCCAGGCACGATCCAACCTTATGGCCTTCAAGATAGCCAATTCCTTTGTCTGGAGTGACCTTATTGCTGATAGTTCTGGGCAAATTCATCACCTTTCCATACCTTTGTTCAATTGTCAGCTTCACTGTAACTACCCTGATATTCCTATTAAAATTCTTAACTCCCCATCCCCTGCCTAGCAACCTTGATTTTTCTCACCCTGATCTAATTTTTCTTTTTCCCCATTGTACTCATCATTTTTGAATACACTATGCAATTTTTATTAAGGTTTATAGCTTTTAATTGTCTCACCCTTTAAAATAAAGGTTCTACAAAGCCAAGTATTTCATTTACCAGTGTAGTCTGAAGTAATATCTGCCATATAATAGGTTCAGTAGACAATTGGTAAATTTCAGAAAAAATTAATTTTGAGAGTATACTGAATTTCATAAGTCATTTCAATATTTTTTTCCAAAAATAAACTATGTAAAACATACCTTAAATTTACTTTCAAAATATTTTATAGCATATAATGGACAATATACATAAGCCTTAAAGAAACAATCATATAAATAACTATTTGATATCTACTTAAAAATTGCATAATACCACACTCCTAGATCCTCTCTGAATGCTCTAAAATAACCCTTCAAAGGAAATACATTTTTAAAAATAACAAATATTTTGGCAAATAATTTAATAAAATAAAAGTTTCATTCATCTACGTAGATCATAATAAATGTTTTTAATAAGCATGAAATTATAACTCTGAAGTGTGCTAAAATGAAACCACCTGCTAAGGGTGAGAGAACAAAAATAAAAATCATTTTTCCAAATAAGAGGAATTTATTACCTTTGAATCAAAGCATGTGGATTTGTTCAAACTGGCAATAACGAAATATGGAAACACAATCCATAGAAAGTCATATTTTAGATTTCTAAAAGACTTCAAAGTGAAGAGTATACATTCTTTAAATGCTACATAATGCTACATAATGACAAGATGACAGGTTGTGACAAATAGCATTTTAAAAGCTCTACTCATAATGGAACGGAAGGTGTCATTTCCCTATAATTTTATATATGTCCTTATTTACTGTATCTGGATACAACATGTTACCAAACAGATGTTCATCAAAGACTAAATCATTTTTAATGGAACATAATATTTTGAACCTACATCTATCAATCATTTTTTCGATCTAACATTTATACTCTCGCTAAACATTTTATCAGTTGTCGACAAAATTTTAAAAAAATAGTATAAAAAGTCGTGTTTGGAAAAGTAGATTTTCGTTGAAATTTGCATTTAAATGAAAATATTTGCTGATATTTTTAGAACTTTAAATGTAATTTTATATATATCTGACCTATCAGATGATATAAAATTTTTGGAGAAAATATGACATATTTTTTTGATCTTGGTTGAAGGTATTAATAAAGAGCAACTGTTTGTATTATTTGTATTGTGATATCGTAGTTAATAAACATGAATAACTGGTATAAAATATGTTTTTTTAAAAATTTTATTTATTTCCTTGACAGAGATCACAGGAAGGCAGAGAGGCAGGCAGAGAGAGAGGAATGGAAGCAGGCTCCCTGCTGAGAAGAGAGCCCACTGTGGGACTCAATCCCAGGAACCTGGAATCATGACCTGAGCCGAAGGCAGAGATTTTAACCCACTGAGCCACCCAGGCGCTCTAAAATATGTTCTTTTTTTATATAGAATTATAGTTCTTGCCAAAATATGGAACTAGCTGGAACTGAATGCCTCCTTCAAAGTCAGCTCTGGAGAAATTATGCAAGTGTAATATGGAACTATTTCGGATATGAACCAAAAACAAACAAATGATGATAAATTCCTTAAAAGACTCAAAGTTGCTCTTGACTGGTATGTTTCAAGCTCTATTCCTGGTTTGAGGACAGTTCTTAACAGGCCTGCCACTGTAGAAATCAGCTGGATGTTTAGAGGCTATCAGAACTGTGCAAAAACCTTGAAGGGGTAAAGACTTGAAAATTCTTTAGAGAGATTAGCTCCCTAAGGCATTATTCATCCACACATTTTCCTCCAAACAATTAAGGTTGCTGGATGAGGGGCACCTGAGGGGCTCTCTCATCACGTGGGTGGTGGGTTAAGCCTCTGCCTTCATCTCAAGTCATGGTCTCTGGGTCCTGGGATCCAGCCCCACATTGGGCTCTGCTCAAAAGGAAGCCTGCTTCCCTCCCTGCTTGCCTGGATCTCTGCTTACTTGTAATCTCTCTGTCTCTCTCTCTCTCTGTGTGTGTCCAATAAATAAATAAAATGTTAAAAAAAGGCTGATGGATGATAAATTATGAAAACTGCTATCTCCAATTGATGCTTCTTCATAAGGATTTAAGAATTTAAAATTGTAAGAATTTAAAATTGAAACTTGATCGTTGGATTTATGTTACAGAATAACATCAAGTGATGGCAGTTATTATTAGATCTGAAGTATTTGTGATTCTGAATTCTTGGCCTCATTAGTAAATTTATTTTTAAATTCTCCCATGGAGTGGTGATTGGCCTTCAGTCTTTCATTGATGTACATCATTGGGTCAAATGAGATGTGTGTGCCCAGAACTATATATAATCTTCTTTGTATTTCACTGGAGATGGCATTTCTGAGTTTTGTTCAATTGAATTTGGACAGATGTTTTAATAGTCACTTCTAGAGTTGGCCCTGGAGAATATCTTCCTTTTTTTTTTTCTCTTCCCGATTCTCTGAAAACCCCTGACTAATTCACATTATCACAGTGATATCACAATTCAAGTTTTTCCAAACACCATAGCTGCAAAATAGAAGGAAGCTACTCAGAATGTAATGCTATTGTGAATGATTGAGAAAGAAAACATTATTATAATTAAGCTACCAGGTTTCAATGTATTTTATTGTTGCTTAGAAAATCCTAGCATACCCAGAATTTACAGAGATTTGATGATCCTAAGAGGAGCTGAACTCATGGACCAAAATAACTATGCACATAAAAAGTACAATTACTTACCTAAAAAAGATGATGTGGTTAACTTTATATGGCAATCCAAGTGTTATTGGAACAGGAATTTAAAAAATAGCTTAGGGGCGCCTAGTGGCTCAGTGGATTAAGCCACTGCCTTCAGCTCAGGTCATGATCTCAGGGTCCTGGGATCAAATCCTGCATCAGGCTCTTTGCTCAGCAGGGAGTCTGCTTCTCTCTCTCTCTCTCTCTCTGCCTGCCCTCCATCTACTTGTGATCTCTCTCTGTCAAATAAATAAATAAATAAATAAAATCTTAAAAAAAAAAGACTGTACTTTTAAAAAATATATTAAAAGGGGCACCTGGGTGGCTCAGTGGGTTAAGCCCCTGCCTTCGGTTCAAGTCATGATCTCAGGGTCCTGGGATCAAGCCCCACATCAGGCTTTCTGCTCAGCAGGTAGCCTGCTTCCCTTCCTCTCTCTCTGCCCGCCTCTCTGCCTACTTGTGATTTCTCACTGTCAAATATATAAATAAAATATTTTAAAAAATAGCTTAAAAGTATATGATAAAATAATGATATACATATAGAAAGTAAAGAAAGATACTATACTGTGAATATAAATTATGTGGAAATTGTTGAAATAAAGAATACAATAAAGGGAGACTAAGATGAATATAGCTGTAAAATAAATAAGTGAGTTGGGAAAAACAAACAAACAAACAAATTAATGACTTCTGCCCAAATGCCGCAGAAGAGAAAAAAATAAAGAAAATATTTAAATAAGTACTGAGATAAATTTTGGAGAATTAAAGAAAGATAAAAGATACCAGACTTAAAATGATGCCAAACATGAGAAATCAGAAACAAAACAAAACAAAAACCACACACACAAAAAACCACTCATATAGGGCGCTTGGGTGGCTCAGTGGGTTAAGCCGCTGCCTTCGGCTCAGTTCATGATCTCAGGGTCCTGGGATCGAGTCCCGCATGGGGCTCTCTGCTCGGCGGGGAGCCTGCTTCCTCCTCTCTCTCTCTCTGCCTGCCTCTCCAACTACTTGTGATTTCTCTCTGTCAAATAAATAAATAAAATCTTTAAAAAAAAAACCACTCATATATATTATGGTGAGTTTTAAGAATATCAAAAACAGAGAAGAGCATAAATGATGCCCAAGAGAAGAACAGATCACCTAAAATGTACAAGAATAATACTGACAGCAGAATTCTCAATAGTAGTAGCATATAAAGGAGACAGCTGGGTGTTTGTATAGATGGAAAAGATATTTGAAACTAGATATTATACATCAAGCCAAAATGTTGATTAAATTTGAGAGCACAGTAAAAATACAATGAAGCATGTTAGGTCTTAGAACATTTATCACACAGAGACACACATTTTAGAAAACTTCCTTGGAGGACAGCTCAATTTAGATAGAGAAAACAGAATTATGTACTCAAAGGCACATTTTGAAGGAAGGACTGAATATAGTCTGCACTGCAAATATTCTTAATCGTATGTTCTGAATTTCCTAAATTTAAGAAGTATTTGTTCAAATATTTATCTTTAAATAAAATGTAGGAGACTTTTTCTTGGATTCTGGAAAATCAGTCCATTTGGATACAAATGTTTTGTCACTGATGGAATTTTTGATAGCCCTTAACTGTGGAATGTCTTAATGTATTGTTACAGCAATTGTGATTTGCAAATACATGGGTGATGTGTGTGTGTTGTGCGTGTTTATTTTTTTTTTGATGGTTTTACTCTTCTATGAGATTTTTAAGTAGACATAATTTTAATAAATTATGATTTGTTGAAATTTATCTGAGGTTATATATAATAAAATGAAATTTGTGTGAACTGAAGAAGTGCGTCTCCATTTTTTTTTTAAGAGTAGACTAGTCTTTAAAAATTGTCCAAAGAAGTACATTATATTCATTATTAAATTTGATAATATACAATAAAGTATTTATAGTCATATGGAACCATATCAAATTCTACTATTAATTCATATTACTAATTACCATAAGAGGAAAAAGGGATATTTTTCAAAATGAAAATTAGTGTATTTTTCAAAATGTGATATAGTGTTATTCACTGAACAGAGGGAACAAATGTCAAAGTTTAACACAGTTTACAGAATGTTTTAACATAAATTGAAATTTAAATCTGACCAAATTTCACAGTTTTAAGTAAAATGATAGCACTTTAAATCCTTGAAAAGTGGTAAGTGACCCAAAACATTGCTTAGAAAAAAATTTAACACTACACTAGTCTGAGATGGTTAAGTTATGGTACAACTTGCCATTGTGTATCATCAAATGGTATATTTTTTTCTTTTGGTCTTGTCATTATATTTTATTTTAGCCATTCTGATAAGTGTGTAGTGATATCTCAGTGTCATTTTAATTGCATTTCCTTGATGTCTAATTATGTCAAATTATATTATTTTGATGTTTAATGTTCTGAGCTTTCTCAGTTCAAGACCATGAATCCACTTAGGAAAAATAAGTTGCTGATGCACTCACAGACCAACTCTTATTTAGAAATAAGAACAAACATTACTACCCATTCCAACAAAAAATAGATTTATTATGCAGTAGGGATTTTACAAATTACCTGACACAACTTATATAGTAAGATGAAATGGGACAGGAGGCTTCTTGCAGCTATATACAACATCATTTTAATTTCAATTTGCAGTATAATTTTTCCAAGGTATACACAGAATATATATTTAATGTAAATTGTGAACATTTTAAACTCTGTATATGGAAATTAAACAAATTTAAGTTTATAAAAATCAAAATTAACGGAAGTTTATTTTAAAATAGTTAGCTTTGTCTGCATTGCAAGACAGAATAATCAAGAATTGGTAAGAAAAAAATAATCTCTGTAAAATTACTGGGGGTGCATTATAAAGTGTTCGATCAAACTCACAATGTGGATTGAATGGCAAGTGATTTTTAAAATCTGGAACTCATTGTCAATTTTTTTTTCTTCATTGTGTCTTAAATGTGGAACAACAATGAGGTATTTCAAAGAGGTGAACCACAGATAAATTTCTCTAAGGGTGGGGTGAGGGCTACTCAAAAAGGAACTTGACAAGGCTTTTAAAGATATCGACAATCATTATAACATAATGTGACTGATTGTTACCGTGCTCTTAACTGGGCAAACATTTGTTGGCTTCCAAGAAAGACTAACATAGTTGAGATGGTTCTAGCGGCCTTCTAGCACAGGGTCTCATGAGGCAGGGTTTCTAGCCACTGGCTGTGCAAGGCATGAGGCCTGTTAGTGATTCGATTTTTTTCCTCTGCAGAATGGGTCTTTCTACATTCCAGGTCCTTTCTACCCCAATAAATAATGCGGCGATTCTCTCAGAGAGTTGTACTTTTGGTTTAAACAGCCAACTGTCTCTTAAAAAGGACTTTTGTTTAAAGTCCTTTCAAAAAAAAGTCCTTTCAAAAAAATCTTTCTTTTTTATTTTTTTATTTTTTAATCCCATATGTTTACTCTGATCCTGGAACTTTGTCATTTTGACCTTCTCTGCTGATTAAAATATTCTTCATCATCAGCACCTACTGCTCTCCTCTCCTGGTGGTCTCTCCAGAAGGGGTCTTCTCTAGCTCTTCTAACAGGAGATGGGCACTTCCCCTCTACCCCTGTTGCCGGACCAACCTTACCTATCCTGCAGGGTCAGGTCGGCCTGGCCTTTTATCTGTTGTTCTCTTCTGAGTGGTTAGTTTTTCATAGATACCGTGCTTTGCTTTTGTCAGGATTTACCCTGGACTATCAAAACCCTTTTCTTGTGCCAGTGAAGCATAAGAAACAGTCCTGATGAGAGAACCAGGAATTCGAACAGATCATATTTATCCTGAATGTTCCGTCCAAAATGAAAAATACATTTCTGAGGAGGCTCAAGATCTCTGAGAAGGGAAGTTTCACCAACTCTGTCATGTAGGGGCATCAATTCCGATTCTGTGTCTATTTTCCTACTTTCCCAGCTAGTAATTCTCTACCTCAGAAAGCCCACTCTCAACCATTTCCTCTCTCAAAGGCAGTTGCTCTTAGAGTCTGCACATGGCACTTGGGGCCTGCTGGTCGTTGGCTACTGCCCTCTGTACCTTGGGTCTAATAGCTGCGGGGCATCAAGATGATAACGTCTCTTGTTCTAAGACTTAGTATAGTTTGGGGCACATGGTAAGCAATAATCATGTTTTTTGTTGATCCAAGTGTTAGAACTTTCTTAATTATTCTAGTACCACAGTTTACTTGTTCTAAGATTTGTCCCCCCCCCCCATTTTAATATCTCTTACGGTGGCACTCACCTTGCACTTGATGACATATCCTAGTTTAACTGACAGCATTTCTCTTTCTTAGTCGAACATAAACTATAGTGCATCTTACCCTTGATGAAAGCTAGGATGCAATTAAATACTCTATTCTGGTTACGATTCTGATATTTGAAATCCTCCGGTAGCTCCCTGTGCCCCCACAGTGTAGTACCTCACCTCCTCGGCATAGTATACAAACCATCTCACCCCCAGTGCTAACCCCGCGGCTCAGCTCCATCCCCAGGTGATGCTGCCAGATCAGCTGTAGGCTGTCATGAACTTGCTGTAGTTTCCCGAATGCACTGTGCTGCCTCCTGGCACTTTGAAACTTGACACACTCATCCTCATTCTTCGCTTTGCCCTTGTCTATCACCTCCCCTGAAAATCTGTTCCTAAGTGGCTTTTCCCAGCTCCAACCTACCCTTGGCAGGCTTTTATCTCCCTGTGGTAAAGCCTGTCACACTGCACCATGGACATGCCTGTTGTCCCCCTGAGAAGAGAAAAGGGACAGTGAGGGCCCCCCAGCATTTGCAGCTCTAGTGCAGAGCCCCATGCCTGGCTTGCAGGAAATGCCAGATCATGAAGACAAACGGAGATCATCCTCTGGCTAAAACCAGCTCTTCTTTGCCTACCGCAGGATCTGGATCAATAAAGAGCAGCCAGTTATTATTACTGTTTTTCTAAGGTTTTTTTCACCATATATTTCCCAGGTCTTTACTCTTTTTATAGAACTTTAATTCAGGCTTCAACCACTTCCTAGTCAGATCAGGTGAAATCATTTTCCTTCCCATACCCTCGATGTATTTCACACCTAGTAATTCTTTTTTTAAAGATCTTATTTACCCATTTGACAGAAAGATCACAAGTAGGTAGAGAGGCAGGTAGAGAGAGAGGGGGAAGCAGGCTCCCCGCTGAGCAGAGAGCCTGATGTGGGGCTCCATCCCAGGACCCTGAAATCATGACCTGAGCCGAAGGCAGAGGCCTAAACCACTGAGCCACCCAGGAGCCCCCATATCTGGTAATTTTTAATCAACGTGGATTTGCTGCATCAAATAGCTCCTTCTTCTTCAAATATAAATATATAAATATATTGATCAAGTCACGTGCATGTCTTAGGAGAATGTCATAACTTTAGTAGCAAACTTGAAATCTTGGCCATTGGTTTTGATTTTTGTTTTGGTTTGATTTGGTTCGGTTTTTGTAATTTTAAATATCCCTCCAGCCCTTGGCTCTGTCTGACCTGTTTACTTTCAGCTGTTTCTGCAACAAAATTGACCGGGCAGCGAAAACTCTCATTGTTTACAGTGGCGCCCCCTTCTGAACACTTTGTGAATAAAAACCTTTTTTTTTTTTTTTTTTTTTTTTTTGCTATGGTAAATGTGCAACAAGAATGAGGTATTTCAAAGAGGTGAACCACAGATAAATTTCTCTAAGGGTGGGGTGAGGGTTACTCAAAAAGGAACTTGACAAGGCTTTTATTTATTTATTTATTTATTTATTTATTTATTAAAGATTTTATTTATTTATTTGTCAGAGAGAGAGGGAGAGCGAGCACAGGCAGACAGAGTGGAAGGCAGAGTCAGAGGGAGAGGGAGAAGCAGGCTCCCTGTGGAGCAAGGAACCCGATGTGGGACTCGATCCCAGGATGCTGGGATCATGACCTGAGCCGAAAGCAACCAACCGAGCCACCCAGGCGTCCCTTAACAAGGCTTTTAAAGATATCGATAATCATTATAACATAACGTGACTTAATGTTACTGTGCCCTTAACTGGGCAAACACTTGTTGGCTTCCAAGAAAGACTAACATAGTTCTAGATGGTTCTAGCGGCGTTCTAGCACAGGGTCTCATGAGGCAGGGATTCTAGCCACTGGCTGTGCAAGGCATGAGGCCTGTTAGTGATTCTATTTTTTCCTCTGCAGAATGGGTCTTTCTACATTCCAGGTCCTTTCTACCCCAATAAATAATGCGGCGATTCTCTCAGTGAGTTGTACTTTTAGTTTAAACAGCCAACTGTCTTTTAAAAAGGACTTTTGTTTAAAGTCCTTTAAAATTTTTTTTTAATCTTTTATTTTTTAATCCCATATGTTTACTCTGATCATGGAACTTTTTTCATTTTGACCTTCTCTGCTGATTGAAATATTCTCTCCAAAATGTCAGTTATTACAGGTACTTGCACTGTAGACATTCTTTACATATTTTTTAAAAAATCCATTCACGATTCTTCATGAAAATCCCGGTAATCTGAAAGACTACCATTTGCTTTTCAATGAACAGTTACTGTCTCCACTAAGTGACAGGGTTTCAGAGAACATGAGCTCACAAAGGATGTAACCTTTTTTCCACTTTCTGCTACCATGTTCATTTCTATGTTACTCAGAGGAGCCTTCTTTGTAGAAACATATTATCCAATCTTTTATAAAGCTGAATTTAAATTCTGTCCCTTCATTCCCCACAAAGCTTAAAAAGCCAAGCAAATTTTGTTCCATTTTTTAAGAGCCCATAGATGGCATTTTTTAGTGTTGTGTTTTTGAGTTTTCATCACTCTTTATGTTACTTCTACTTCACAGATAAACAATTGCTAATCACAATGTGAACTTCCTACAAATGTGCAATCAAAATCCCTAGGTACACATTACTGAAGTTCTTCATTCCCTTTAAACATTATTTCTCTCTTGATATGCATTCTTGTTTTGTATTATATTGCATTATAAAGTTTTTTTTTTTTTTAACAGACTGCATTTTTTAGAGTAGTTTGGGGATCAAAGTAAAATTCCCTTTCCCCACATACACACAGCCTTCCCCATTATCAACATCCTGTACCACGGTGATAATTTTTCATGCTCACTGACCCTACCCTGACACATCATTATCACCCCAATGTCCACAGTTTACATTAGAGTTCACTCTTGGTGGGGCACCAGGGTGGCTCAGTGGGTTAAGGCTTCTGCCTTCGCCTCAGGTCATAATCTCACGGTCCTGGGATCGAGCCCCAGACCAGACTCTCTGCTTGGCAGGGAGCCTGCTTTCCCCCAACCCCTGCTTTCCCCGCCTGCCTCTCTGCCTGCTATGATGCCTGTCAAATAAATAAATAAAATCTTTAAAAAACCTTTTCTCATAGAGTTCACTCTTGGTATAGTATCTTATGCATTTTGACAACTGTGTAGCGATATATATCTAAAATATCATACATGTCATACAGAACATTTTCACTGGCCTAAAAATCCTCTGTGCTCTGCCTGTTCATCCTGCTCCTCTCCTAACTGCTACAAACCGCTGACCTTTATACCATTTGCATAGTTCTGCCTTTTCTAGAAGGTCATATAGTTGGAACCTTGCAACATGAAGCTTTTTCAAATTGACTTCTTTCACTTATTATGATGAATTTTAAGTTTGTTCCATGTCTTTTCATTGCTTGATAGCCATTTCTCTTTATCGCTGAATCATATCCCATTGTTTCAATGGACCACAGTTTATCTATCCATTCTCCTCCTGAAGGACATCTTGGTTACTTCCAACTCTTGGCACTTATGGGTAAAGCTGTTACAAACACAGGTTTATATGCACGATTCTGTGTACACAAAGTTTTCGCTCTTTTGGGTGAGTACCAAGGAGCACGATTACTGGATCATATGGTAAGCATATGTTTAGTTTTGTAACAAACTGCCCAACTGTCTTCCAAAGTGGTAGCACCATTTTGGTGTTCTCACCAGAATGAATGAGAGTTTCTCTTGTTCCTCATCGTCAAAAGCATTTTATGTTGTCAGTATTTTGGATTTTAGCCATTCTAATAGATGTGTA
Source organism: Mustela lutreola (assembly GCF_030435805.1). NCBI lineage: Eukaryota > Metazoa > Chordata > Mammalia > Carnivora > Mustelidae > Mustela > Mustela lutreola. The sequence goes on from NC_081307.1 coordinate 1,820,632, forward strand.
GTGATATATCATTGTTTTATTTATTTATTTATTTTTTAAAAATATTTTATTTATTTATTTGACAGAGAGAGATCACAAGAAGACAGAGAGGCAGTCAGAGAGAGAGAGAAAGGGAAGCAGGCTCCTGCTGAGCAGAGAGCCCAACGTGGAACTCGATCCCAGGACCCTGAGATCATGACCTGAGCCAAAGGCAGCGGCTTAACCCACTGAGCCATCCAGGCGCCCCTCATTGTTCTTTTAATTTACAATTCCTTAATTAGACATGCTGTGGATCATCACAGCATCTTTTCATATCATTATGGCCATCTCAATATCTTCTTCAGTGAGGTGTCTGTTCCAGTCCTTGCCAATTTTTCAATCAGGTCATTCATTTTCTTGTGTTTGAGTTAATAAATAAATACATAATAACAATAAATAAATAAATAAATAATAAATGAATGAATGAATTTATTATATATATTATATATGTTATATATGTATATTATATATATTATTATATATTAAATAATAATTTATTAAAAATAAATTTACTAATGAGGCCAAGAATTCAGAATCACAAATAATTCAGAAATAATAATAACTGCCATCACTTGATGTTATTCTATAAGATAAATCCTACGATCAAGTTTCAATTTTAAATTCTTACAATTTTAAATTCTTAAATCCTTATGAAGAAGCATAATTTGGAGGGAGCAGTTTTCATAATTTAGCATCCATTAGCCTTTTTTTTTAAAGATTTTATTTATTTATTGGACACAGAGAGAGAGAGAGAGAGAGAGAGATCACAAGTAAGCAGAGAGGCAGGCAAGCAGGGAGGGAAGCAGGCTTCCTTTTGAGCAGAGCCCAATGTGGGGCTGGATCTCAGGACCCAGAGACCATGACTTGAGATGAAGGCAGAGGCTTAACCCACCACCCACGTGATGAGAGAGCCCCTCAGGTGCCCCTCATCCATCAGTCTTAATTGTTTGGAGGAAAATGTGTGTATGAATAATGCCTTTGGGAGCTAATCTCTCTAAAGAATTTTCAAGTCTTTACCCATTCAAGGATTTTGTACACTTCTGATAGCCTCTAAACATCCAGCTGATTTCTACAGTGACAGGCCTGTTAAAACTTGTCCTCAAACCAGGAATAGAGCTTGAAACATACCAGTCAAGAGCAACTTTGAGTCTTTTAAGGAATTTATCATCATTTGTTTGTTTTTGGTTCATATCCGAAATAGTTCCATATTACACTTGCATAATTTCACCAGAGCTGACTTTGAAGGAGGCATTCAGTTCCAGCTAGTTCCATATTTTGGCAAGAACTATAATTCTATATTAACAAAAACATATTTTAGAGCGCCTGGGTGGCTCAGTGGGTTAAAATCTCTGCCTTCGGCTCAGGTCATGATTCCAGGTTCCTGGGATTGAGTCCCACAGTGGGCTCTCTTCTCAGCAGGGAGCCTGCTTCCATTCCTCTCTCTCTGCCTGCCTCTCTGCCTTCCTGTGATCTCTGTCAAGGAAATAAAATTTTTAAAATAACATATTTTATACCAGTTATTCATATTTATTAACTAAGATATCACAATACAAATTATAGCAGCAGTTGCTCTTTATTAATACCTTCAACCAAGATCAAAAAAATATGTCATATTTTCTCCAAAAATTTTATATCATCTGATAGGTCAGATATATATAAAATTACATTTAAAGTTCTAAAAATATCAGCAAATATTTTCATTTAAATGCAAATTTCAACGAAAATCTACTTTTCCAAACACGACTTTTTATCCTATTTTTTTTAATTTCGTCGACAACTGATAAAATGTTTAGCGAGACTATAAATGTTAGATCGAAAAAAATAATTAATAGATGTAGGTTCAAATTATTATGTTCCATTAAAAATGATTTAGTCTTTGATGAACATCTGTTTGGTAATGTGTTGTATCCAGATATAGTAAATTAATGACATATATAAAATTATAGGGAAATGACACCCTCCATTCCATTATGAGTAGAGCTTTTAAAATGCTATTTGTCACAACCTGTCTTCTTGTCATTATGTAGCATTATGTAGCATTTAAAGAATGTATACTCTTCACTATGAAGTCTTTTAGAAATCTAAAATATGACTTTCTATGGTTTGTGTTTCCATATTTCGTTATTGCCAGTTTGAACAAATCCACATGCTTTGATTCAAAGGTAATAAATTCCTCTTATTTGGAAAAATGATTTTTATTTTTGTTCTCTCACCCTTAGCAGGTGGTTTCATTTTAGCACACTTCAGAGTTATAATTTCATGATTATTAAAAACATTTTTATGATCTACATAGATGAATGAAACTTTCATTTTATTAAATTATTTGCTAAAAAATCTGTAATTTTTAAAAATGTATTTCCTTTGAAGGGTTATTTTAGAGCATTCAGAGAGGATCTAGGAGTGTGGTATTATGCAATTTTTAAGTAGGTTTTAAATGGTTATTTATATGATTGTTTCTTTAAGGCTTTTGTCTTATTTTGGGGTTTTTTTTTTTGTCTATTTTGTCCATTATATGCTATAAAATATTTTGAAAGTAAATTTAAGGTATGTTTTACATAGTTTATTTTTGGAAAAAAATATTGAAATGACTTATGAAATTCAGTATACTCTCAAAATTAATTTTTTCTGAAATTTACCAATTGTCTACTAAACCTATTATATGGCAGATATTACTTCAGACTACACTGGTAAATGAAATACTTGGCTTTGTAGAACTTTTATTTTAATGGGTGAGACAATTAAAAGCTATAAACCTTAATAAAAATTGCATAGTGCATTCAAAAATGATGAGTACAATGGGGAAAAAGAAAAATTAGATCAGGGTGAGAAAAATCAAGGTTGCTAGGCAGGGGATGGGGAGTTAAGAATTTTAATAGGAAGATCAGGGTAGTTACAATGAAGCTGACAATTGAACAAAGGTATGGAAAGGTGATGAATTTGCCCAGAACTATCAGCAATAAGGTCACTCCAGACAAAGGAATTGGCTATCTTGAAGGCCATAAGGTTGGATCGTGCCTGGCTTATCTGAGGAATAGCAAGGAGGCCACTGTGAGGGACTGAAGAGTAGCAGGGAAAGAGGTCACAGAGGTTAAATGAGTGGCTAGATCATGTAAAAGCTTAGAAGTCATTGTAAAACTCTAGCTTTTATATTTGGAAACTTACTGTGTGATAGATTTTTTGCTAATAACTGAGAGTTCAAATGTCCATAAAATTTCAAGGATTCTTATTCTAGTAAGACAGAATAAAGAAAAAGAGTTCATATTTTCACATGGTGAAACAAATGGTTGGAGATCCAAGTGTAGGAAACTATGGGAGCACAAATGAAGGCACTAAAATCACACCAATATATTTGATGACTGTGACTATATATAAATTTGTATTTTCTAGATTTTTTTATAGTCATGGAATCACACAGTATATACTATTCATTGCCTGTCTTTTCTTTTCTCAGCACCATTACTTTGAGAATCTCCAATTGTAAATAGTTCATTTTGATGTTGAATAGTAATCTCTTTAATGAATAGCTCATAATTTGTCTTTGCTCTATTGATAGACATTGATGAACATTTCCACTGTTTTCAATTCTTAAAAATAAAGCTGCTATAAAATTCATCTACAAGTCCTTGTACGAACATAGGGTTTGTTTCTCTTGGTTAAATGCCTAGATGTAAAATGGCTATTCGTGTAACGGCAACATATTTTGCATTTAAAAAAATTTTCAAACTATTTTCCAAAGTGGTGGTATCATGATATATGCCAGCAACAGTTTAGATTTTTTGTTGCTTCTCAATCTAGCTCAGACGAAGTAAATTAGCCTTTATAATTTTAGCCATTCTAATAGATATGTAAGCATGTCTCATTATGATTTTAATTTGTATTTCTTTAATGTCTAAATGTTGAGAAATTTGTCATGTGCTTATAAGCCATCCATATCCTTTTGGTGACATGTCTCTTCAATAATTTTCTTCACATGTAAAATTGGATACTCTGTTTGGTTATTAGTAAGGTTTTTTATTTTTATTCATTTTTTAATAATCAGAGTTGATGTCCATTATCAGATATATAATTTGCAAATCCCTTCTCCATCTTTACGGTTTCTCAATGGAGCTTTGATAGCTGTGTCTTTCAAGAAATATGCTACTTCTTTCCTGGTACACGGACGTATGACTAGAACATTATCAATGTTGACCTTTGCAAAGAAAATCATGGCTTAAGATATATGTAATCTGCGGTTGTTGGGAGTGTTCTGTAATATCAAGCATATCTAGTTAGTTGATAATTTTGTTCAAGTCTTACATATCTTACCAATTTGATGACCATTTGTCTATATAATCTTAAAGGTTTTGAAATTTTTTTCCATTTCTCTTCTAAGGTAGAAGTTATGATTTTTGTTTTTAGTTTTTCCCTATATATCCCCAAATCTGTTATTAAGTATTAAAAGTCAAGAATTATTATACTCCCTGATAAATTAATCCTTTTACTCTTCTGTAATTTTGACTTGATCTTTATGTCTGATAATGAAATTTGCTTTAAAATCACTTTTCATTATCTTGATATAACCACCAAAGTTATAGTGTGATTAGTGTTAATATAGCATATTTTTTCTTTTACTTTATAAAGCACTTCTATATTTAATCCTGAAAAAAAAAAACCCAGCTTTTTAGCTCTGGCAGCATCTTTCTAAATTATCTTTTCTTTTTTTTTTTTCTAATGAATCTGTAGCAACTTTTTTAAGGGACCTAAACTGAAAGTAGGTTTAGAACTTTATTTATTTATTTATTTATTTAGTAAAATATTTTATTTTGTTTATTGAAAGAGAGAGAGAGAGGGAGAGGGAGAGAGGAAGCGCACAAGCGGGCGTAATCACGTGCAAAGGGAGAGGAAGAAGCAAGCTCCTTGGGGTGCAAGTAGTCCCATGCAGGGCTGGATCCCTGTACACTGGAATCATGACCTCAGCCAAAGGCAAACATATGCTTAAACAACTGAGTCATCCAGGCACCACTAGAAAATTTAAAAAAAAAAAGACCCTTTAAAAACATTTTGTTTGTTTCTTTTTTTTAAATATTTTATTTATTGGACAGACAGAGAGACAGGAAGAGGAACTATAAGCAGGGAAGAGGGAAAAGGAGAAGCAGGCTTCCCACTGAGCAGAGAGCCTCATGTGGGGCTCCATCCCAGGACCCTGGGATCATGACCTGAAAAGAAGGGACACTTATGGAGGAAGCCACCCAGACACCTCTTTTCTTTGTTTTTAATATATGGCAACTGATGCTTCCCAGCCACGATTAAACCTTTGATAACAAACTATTTAAAAAGGTGTGTAAATATATACTTATTCAGATTTATACACTTTGTGTTTTCTTCATAGTTTGGGGCTGGACCCCATGGTCACAACACTGCTTCCAGTCTTTGCCTTCCCATCTTTTGATACCAGGTATTTGGTCAGCAAACAAATTAGCTTCAAAATTATTAAGCCCTTGGCACCATATCTCTGGAGCAGGGGTTGCTCTTAGCCAAGGCCCAGAGCAGTTGACCTCCCCCCGCTAGTGCTATAGCCCCAAGGACTAGGTCTCTGCCACCAGAACTCAGTCTTACATGTTATGCTAAGCAGACAAAACCAAAACAGGAAAGCTCCGACAGCTTTCACTGGCATGCCTCATCTCCCACTCCCTTGACGTCCAGGCAGTACCAGATGCCAGGGAGGGGTCTTGGTTCAACATATGGGAGGGAAGGAAGTAGCCACGAGCAAGTACCTGCCTCTCTGTGCCTTTCTTTCATGAGCAGGTTGTAAGGATGAGGAAGAGGAAGGGGAAGAGAGGTGAACTTCAAGGGCTGAAGGCCTCAGGTAGGCAGCTGGAACCTGCCAGTAGGAAAGGGACAAAGGAGAAGGCAGTGAGTCTTGCAGGGAGGGTGTGGGGTAAGGGTTACAGCTTATGAAGGAATCTGGACAGGAGTAATAGGGATACTAGTCATTTGAGTCCACCATTGGCAAGCTGGGCTGGGTGTCAGGGCAGACAGGCCTCTCTGGGCAACGGCACATGAGAGAAGGTGGAATTCTTCTCTGAGGAGCAGGTGGAGCTTTGGGTGTTGGGAAAGCATAGACAGTATTGTTCCAGGGCCAAGGACAGGTCCGGGTACTCCTGGTTGGAGGTCAAGGCCACAGTATGATCCAGGTCTTATACCAGCAGCTTGAAGGTACCACATGCCAGCCACCCCTCATTATTGTGTATAACTCTCTGGTGCACTTATTGGCTTATCCATCAAATGACTCCTTCAGCAGCTTGAAAACCACCTCCACAGGCACTCCAGGATATGGGAGGCTTCCAGAGTGAAGATTTTGCACAGGATCACCCCAAAAGACCAGAAGTCACTCTGGTGGATGTAGATCTGGTCAAACATGGCCTTAGGGACCATCCACTTCACAGGCAGTCCACTGTTGGTTGTCTTTTTATAGTAACTGATGTGGTGATATCTCTGGCAAGGCTGAAGTCTGAGATCTTCATCATGTTGTCCTTTGTCACCAGCACTTCCCTGGTGGCCAGTTCTTGGTGTATGCACTTCTTGGAGGCAAGGTGCTCCATGCCTCAGGCTACCTGATAGGCACAGGATACCAGGTCCTTGGAGGAGAGTTGCTCTGCTGCATTGTGGCTGATATTGTAACAGTACTCCAGGTCAGGAGGCCTCTGGGCCTGCAGGTCGTCCTGTATGTTGTCTTTGGAGGCATATTCCATGAATGTGTACGAAGGACCGTCCTGTGTGCAGGACCCAGCAGGTTGATGGTGTCCTTGTGCTGTCCAATCATCTTCATCATCTCCATTTCTGAGATTAGGTTTGACAGGTCTTTCTCTGTTGCATCTGACTTCAACATCTTCACAGACACTTTAGTCAAATGGTTTGATTTGTCTTTGTCCAACCCAATGGCCTCCTCCAACACCACCTGCCCAATGTATGCCTGTCTTAGGGGTCTGCCAAAACTGCCTACAACCAGCCTGTCTCAAGGCAGTTATGAACTCTAGATTATCCTCAAAAACATTAAACCACAAGCTAAAAGTTTTCTTCACTAGGTCTCTGTCGCAGGTCTAATTTTCTTATCTTTCATCATTTATCTTTTTCCTAATTCTTATTTTCAGTATAGTTTATTTTGCTTCCAGGTGTTTCCCCTGGTTTCTGTATGCTGTTTCAGAGGGAAGAATTATCCTGTCATAAAATTATTTCTTGAGCATTCTTTACATCTCTCAGTTAAAATGGGTTCTTTTATGGTATTGATTCATTTGAGTTTTCTCAAAATGGGAAGAATTTTCAAAATGGTGTTTTCCTCAAGGTTCAGAGTATGTCTTAGCCTCATCTTTACTCTTTTTGAAATTCACTTTTCAAATTCTTGTCCCTCTGTTTATCTTTTTAAACTTAAATGTTTTATTTTTACTATTCTTTTATTTGAGTATAGTTGATATTCAGTGTTACATTGGTTTCAGTTTTTCAATATCTCCATATATTATTCTATGATCACTACAAATATAGCCACCATCTGTCACCATATAACACTATTATAATATCATTGACTATATTCTCTACACTGTCCCATATCTCTTTTTAAAATCTCTGATTTTTATGTTTTCTGTTATTCCAATTTTCGACCATCATTTTACTTGGTTACTTTAATAAAATATGCCTGATTACACACTCTTTGCTGAAAACCATAGCATTAGATTTATAGTATTCTTCTTCTTCTTTTTTTTTTTTTTTAATTAACATAAAATGTATTATTAGCCCCAGGGGTACAGGTCTGTGAATCGCCAGGTTTACACACTTCACAGCACTCACCACAGCACATACCCTCCCCAGTGTTCATAGCGCCACCACCCTCTCCCTACCCTCCCCACCCCCCCCCCGGCAACTCTCAGTTTGTTTTGTGAGATTAAGAGTCTGTTATGGTTTGTCTCCCTCCCGATCCCATCTTGTTTCATTTAATCTTTTCCTGTCCCCCAAACCCCCCATATTGCACCTCCATTTCCTCATATCAGGGAAATCATAGGATAGAGTCTTTCTCTGGTTGACTTATTTTGCTAAGCGTAATACCCTCTAGTTCCATCCATGTCATCGCAAATGGCAAGATTTCATTACTTTTGATGGCTGCATAGTATTCTATCATATATATATGATAGACAGTATTGTTCCAGGACCATTATATATATATATATAATTCATTTGTTGATGGACATCTAGGTTCTTTCCATAGTTTGGCTCTTGTGGATATTGCTGCTATAAACATTTGGTGCACATGCCCCTTTGGATCATATAGTAGTCTTCTTTACCTCTATCAGAACCCCCGGAAGCTTTATTTATTTATTTACTCACATAAACAGATGATGCAACACAACGTTTATTGATGTTCAAATGTATTATAATGTCTTACCGCTTAACACTATGCTTACTGTTCTCTTTCACTGTCTGACTAAATCCTCATCATCACTATGCCATTTAATCAGAAAGAGCATTTGAACTCAGAGTTCTCTCCATATCAGCGAATGAAGACTCCACCCTTCTGTTTGTGCAGGTAAAATAAATGTTGATATTGTCTGTCCTGCACATACTCCATCCTGTTCACCAGAATATTCACCATCAAAATATATACAAAATAAAAACCATACCTCACCACTTCTATTACCACCCAGCATGCTAAAAACACCATCATATGTTCCTGAATTATTGACTTGATTGTTAACCCCAATTCCACACATACTGCACTCCTCTCTCCCTGGAAATTTATTTTGTTACAGCAACTAAAACTAAAAATCAAGTCAGATGATTTTATTCTGCTGTTGAAAGTCTTTTGGTATCTTCCCCTTTCATATTAAATAAAAACTGAAGGTGTTTCAATGTACTAGAAGGTCATGCATCAATACGTTCTTCCTCTCTCCACCACTATGAACTCATTGGCCTCCTTGCTTTTCCTCAAAAGTAACAGACCAGCTGTTCACACAAAGTCTATATACTTACTTTCTATGCCTAGAGCAATATCTTCCTTTAATATTTGTATAGCACCCTCCTTCACTTGTGCAAATAACATCTCATAAATGAGATATAACCACCCAACACAAAATAAAATTAACTTTCATCGCAGCATTCTCCAATGGCTTTTACCTTTCTTGTATTTCTTTGTAACACTTATCACCATCAACCATCAATCATTATTCTATTACTGGTTTATTTTCTTATTGGAGACAGAGAGAGAGAGAATTGGGAGGGGGCGCAGAGGAAGAAGAAAACACCCCACTGCCTAGAAAGCCTGCTGGGGAGTTACATCCCAGGACTCTGAGATCATGACCCAAGCCAAAGGCAGTCACTCAATGGACTGAGCCACCGAGGTGCCCCTCTATTATTGGTTTATTTCACTATTATATTTCAAAAGAATGTAAGCTCTTTGTGGTCAGGTATTTTATATGTATTATTAATTGAAGTATTCTCAGAAAGGTAGCTGGCAGATTGTAAGGGATCACTAAACTGTATTTTGTTGTTATTATTGGGCTCCTTTATGGGCTTTACCTCTTACGCTAGACATCTATCCTTCAGATGTAAGCAATAAGAATCGAGCCCTGCTGCCTGTTCAAATGAGTAAAAAGCCTGTATTAAGTGGATATTTTAAAAGCTAAATGAATGGCTTAATAGTTGTATATAGGGGGAAAGGGAACATATTTTCTATGGTTTAGAAGTGGAGTTCTTTTATTGAGTTCTTGCACAAGCCTACACTATTGAACGATAATGGGCAGTTGTACATTCCAATTATACAAACACTTTGGTAATTTATATCCTTTTTCTGTAATTCATGACTACATCATTTAATTCCTTAGGAGCATTATAGCATTTCAACTTTTCATGTTCAATAAACTTATTGGGGTTGCTACCTTTTTTATTCAAATGGAGAAATAGTCATGATTTAATCTAAATAAAGTGTTATTGATTGTGTTGTTTTCTAGGAATGAGTCGCACATGCTAGTTAAAAGTTTTGTTAAATTCCCAAGTCTGTCACCGATAAAAGCCTTTTGTAGATTAGTAACTTGATCAAAACAGAAAAGTTAAGTAACACTCAATTGTTATACTATCTTTGTTTCCATCTTGCATTGTAATAACACCCATCTTAACTCTATTTAAGACAAGTCATCGCCAGATGTCTTTCTGGCATTGATTGCATGATATGAAATCTAGTATAACTAAAAGTTTTTGCTTTTAGTAGCATATAAATCAATTTAGAAAAATATATGTATTTCAATATAAGGTAAAGTTTTTAATTATTTGGCAATAGAAAACTAAACTTTTTTTTGTAAATTTTTATTTTCTAAAATTTCATTGAGCTCTTTTGCAATAAGAAACAAGTTACAAAAAATTAAGGTTTATTTACCCCAATTCAAAATTATTAGGAATATAATCATAGAGGTTGAAGTATTTAAATTATTGAACCCAAAATATTTTATTAGGTAAATTCGTGAATGCTGAGCATTCACTGTTAAAATATACTAATACTATTGATAGACTGTTAGAAGCCTAAAATCAAATATTTATTAAATATTTATATCCATATCTTTTCATGGCTTGGTAATTCATTTCTCTAGCATTAAATAATATTCCATTGTTTGCATGTACTACACTTCATTTGACCTTTCACCTATGGAAGGATATCTTGGTTGCTTCCAAGCTTTTGTCAGTTATGAATAAAACTACTATAGACATCTTTGTGGGTATAGATTTCATCTTCTTTGGATAAATACCAAGAACTGCTACTGCTGAATCATCTGGCAAGAATATGTTTAGTTTTGTAAGAAACTGCCAAGTTGTTTTCCATTCTTTATTCTCAATAGACATGGAAGAACATTCCTGTTGCTCCACATCCTCACCAACATTTCGTGTTCTGTTGTCAGTGTTCTGGATTCTGGGTATGTACTGGTGTCTCTTTTTTGTTTTAATTTGCATTTTCCTGATGACATAGGATGTGAAGCATCTTTTTATATGCTTATTTGCCATCTGTAATATTTTCTTTTGTGAGGTATCTGCTAAGGTCTTTGGCTCATTTTTAATCAGGTTTTTCCCCCATTGTTGCGTTTTAAGGGGTCTTTGTGTATTTTTGATTAGCAGTCCTTTGCCAGATGTGTATTTTGCAAATTTTTTCTCATAGTCTGTGCTTTGCCTTTTCATTCTCTTGGAATTGTGTTTCACAGAGTAGACATTTTTAAATTCAGTGCTTGTGCTTTCGTAGCTAACGTTATTGCCAAAACCAAGGTCATTTAAATTTTCTTCTATATTACCTTCTACATGTTTCATGTTTAGGTTTATAATCCAATCTGAGTTAATTTTTGTGAAGAGTGTATGATATCTGCCTGGATTTATTTTATTTTATTATTTTATTTTATTTTTATTTTATATTTTTACATTTAGCTTCACCATTACTCCAGAACCATTTGTTTAAAAGATTGCATTTTGCTCTCTTGTATTGCTATTGCTTTTATATTAAATATAAAATATAATTGATAATATATATTCTGTTCCTTTAATCTAGTCTTCCTGTGGTATTACAATATCTTGCTTACAATTATCGTTATGGTATACTTTTTTTAAGATTTTATTTATTTATTTGACAGAGAGAGAGATCACAAATAGGCAGAGAGACAGACAGAGAGAGAGATGAGGAGAAGCAGGCTCCCTGCTGAGCAGAGAGCCCAATGCGGGACTCGATCCCAGGCCCCTGGGATCATGACCTGACCCGAAGGCAGAGGCTTAACCCACTGAGCCACCCAGGTGCCCCATCGTTATCGTAAACTTTGAAGGCAGTCCTCAGTCTTTGTTCTCCTTCAACACTATGTTGAATATTGTGAGTCTTTGCCTCTCCATATAAACTTTAAAATAAGTTTGTTAATATTAAAAAAAAAAGAACTTGCTGGAATGCATTAATTGTATAGATAAACGTGGAAACCAGTGACCTCCTGAGCTTAGCAGGAGATAGACCATGGACATCAGTTGTCACAGTGGTGCCTCTGGCAGAACCTATTGCAAATCCCTAGGCAAAATGAGACCTCAAGGATCTGAGAGAATGTCTAAGAAGTACTTGATACATCCCTTGGGTATGGTTTATTGAAGTGTCCACCTGTCTGAAAGCTGGGGAATCTAGATAAGGGATGGAAAATTAGTTATGATAAAACATATCAACAAACATCAGTAAATTTTGTAAAACTAATTGTCATGGCTCATATACAATATGACCAACAGAAGAACCATCAAAAGGAAAGCATCCGTTATGTTTATTGTGAAATATTTTATTCAAAATAAAGCAATGCGAGGGGATGACATAATGAGAAAATTACCATTTTTTAAATGGTAAACTTCTTACAAAATGGAATAGGTTTTATATTCTAAGTAGTATATTGAAAAGTAAAACATTGGGGCGCCTGGGTGGCTCAGTGGTTTGGGTTGCTGCCTTCGGCTCGGGTCATGATCTCAGGGTCCTGGGATTGAGCCCTGCATCAGGCTCTGTGCTTCGCAGGAAGCCTGCTTCTCTCTCTCTCTCTCTCTGCCTGCATCTCTGCCTACTTGTGATCTCTGTCTTTCAAATAAATGAATAAAATCTTTTTACAAAAAAGAAAAGAAAAGTAAAACATTAAAAAATAAAATTTAAATTTAAAAAAAATTATGTAATTTTTAAAAAAGCTTAAAAACAGCAGAACCATTTTTGTTATAACTGGAAAATACATTGTATATATATCTATCAAAAATAACATGTCGGGCTCCTGGGTGGCTCAGTGGGTTAAGCCCCTGCCTTCAGCTCTGTTCATGATCTCAGGGTTCTGGGATGGAGCCCTACATCGGGCTCTCTGATCAACGGGGAGCCTGCTACCTCCTCTCTATCTCTGCCTGCCTCTCTGCCTACTTGTAATCTCTCTCTGTCAAATGAATAAATAAAATCTTTAAAAAAAATTAACTTGTCATTGTGGCACCTGGGTGGCTCATTGGGTTAAAGCCTCTGCCTTCGGCTCAGGTCATGATCCCAGGATCCTTGGATCGAGTCTCACATCGGGCTCTCAGCTCAGCAGGGAGCCTGCTTCCCACTCTCTCTCTGCCTGACCCTGCCTACTTGTGATCTCTGTCAAATAAATAAATAAAATCTTTTATATAAAATTAAAAAAAAATAACTTGTCGTGTCTGGAATCAGGAGCATATGGAAAAAAATAATATCTGAGGACAACACTTCTGCCATGCTTTGTGCCTTGTTAATATTTTTAAACAGTCAGGGAACTTTTAGCTTTATTGAAATACCTGCTAAGATACCAGCAGTGCCTTTTGGAGCACTATGACTATAAAAATTAATTGCAAATATTCAAAATGTTTACTATGGTGTCACTATTTAGGCCCACCACCAAGCATGTTTCAGAAGTAAGCATAACTGTTACTCTTCCATATGGCAAAAGGGCATATTTTCAGGAGTTCCATCTGCTGTACCAGGATGTGAATCAAGTAATGATTTTTGTCTATAAAATAATTCACTTTTCAGTCTAACATTCCTCATTCCACATTATAATAATAAAAACTAGGAGGAGACTAAAACAAACAAACAACTACAACTACAACAACCAGCTTTTCCGTCAGTGGAAAAGTAAATAGAACCTTATGAGTAGCCTGAAATTTATTTTTAAATATTTTTAAGATAAGGGTTTTGGTAAAAAACCATATATTTTATATTACTAAGAAACAACAGGCAAAGTTTTAGTAACTTCTAAAAAGTCTAGTTACTTCTATTTATCTATTAACTCATCTCTTTATGAAGTAGAACATGATCACACCTATTGTATCTACCCAAGTTTGTATGCTTTGGTTATTTTATGTTTGCTATTTCCTTGCTTAATTTTTACAATATTTGATACATAATAGTATCTTTAAGTCCATCTATGGTTTCACAGAATTTGTTTGAACTTCATAAAAATGTACCATACTTTTTGCCCTGCCCTTGTTTTACTTCTCTATTAACTTTCCAAGATTTACTCTCTTTAGAGTGTGTAGCTATCATTTATTTTTATTCCTCCATAATGCTATGTTTACAAATTTGTATTTATCTGTACTTTTAAAAATATCTTAATTATATACCATTTCTCATCTCACGTAACACTCATGTTACTTCTACACTTATCAGATATTATGTAACTGAAAACCACAACTCAGCAACAATATTGCAGCATTTTTCAAAATTAAATGGCTTACCAGAATTCTTTAATTCTATCCTTTATTTGTATTAGATGACCCTTTATTCTGTTATTTGGCATTGTTCATATGGAGGAAAGCTTATAAGTTGATATTCCATAAATAGAAGGATTTATTATGATTGATTAATTATTTTCATTTAGAATGCATAGAATATGGTTGATTTAATATTTCTTTCTTACTCTCTGCCTGGAACATAGTGCTATCTATGTAATCACCACTAAAATATTAAGTTAATCACCTAGACTTTAAACTTCATATGAATAGGAATAACATACAGAACTCTTCTCAGATTGGGACACCTGGGTGGCTCAGTCAGTTAAACGCCTGAGCCTTTAGCTCAGGTCATGATCTTAGGGTCCTGGGACTCAGTTCTGCAACAGAATCCCTGCTTAGCCGGGAGTTTGCTTCTCCCTCCCCCTGCTGCTCCCCCTGCTTGTGCTCTCTCTCACTCACAAATAAATAAAATTAAAAAAATAAATTCTTCTCAGATAGCTAATATAGAATATCGTCTTTGTATTCATCAAAGGGAAAGTGCCATATAATAATGAAATTCAGACTACTTCAAATTCATTCTTTAACCAATAAGAAAGTACTGGAAACAAGCCAAAAATGTCTTCAATGAATTAAAGAGATAGATTGATTTTCAATATCTTAATGTTTCTAAAATAAATTGAAAGATTTTTATACTAGATATCAGTGTAAATATTCATTATTCAAGGATATTCTAAAAATAAACGTGAGAAAACTACTTGACATATATGATGACAAAAACGAGTTTGACAAAAGTCAGTTTGGGTAAACTTACAACACCTACCTAACCACCTGAAACTCTTGTTCTATAATTTAATTATTTAAATTTACAAAAATACAAAAATAATATTTCAGAGTAAGTCTATTGATAGCTTTGAAGGTATGCTCTGGTTGTGCACTGTTTACTATTTAAAGAGGAATCAAATATGTGATGCTTATGGTGTGACTATATTAAAATTCAACAAGTTCAGAGGCATACGAGGAATAGAATAAAGACAAAAGATGACCCTTACTTATCCTAAAGATAGACAATGGTATATATGTGCTAGTTGGGGAGAGAATCCAGTCAGTAGATGGAGGATGTGGTAGTGGAAAAAAAAAAGACACAACGTTTTGGTTGAACGTTTAGCACTATATTTAACAAAGTGAAATTGTGTGTTAATAGCCTTGAATAAAATCCAAAAAATATTTTCAATTCATTGAAGATTATTTAGGAAAAACTTGAAAAATACAACTTGATTAGGATTCCAATAAAAGATTCATAAGCAATACAAGTTTCAGAATTTTTAGTATATTTTCCCTAAAAAGCCATTTGATTTAAATTAAAAAGAATTCTATTTACCTGCCACTTAAATAAGAGGAAATTATTTGGTTTTGTAATAAGTCAATAAAGTAAATTAACATATCTTGAGAAAACAGATATGCACACTAAGTTAAAAATAATAGTGCTTAAGCTGTTCAGCAAACATTTGTAAAATTCCTTGCCATCAGCTAGCTCTGGAGTTCTGCTAGGTGAGTAAGGCCATGTATGTTACTGCTCAGAGTACTGACACACAGCAATTGTTACCTTCACATCCATTTTTTGCCGTTGATATGTCATGCTATGTTGTTTAGAGATACATAGATGGCCCTACATGAAGGCCTTTTTTTGTGTGTATATGGGTGACTGGTGATTTAACTTTCAAATCAGATGGCTCCTGATTTACAATGATTCAACTTACGATATATTTGGCAATGATGTGAAAGTGAAAGTGATTCAGTAGAAACTGTACTTTGAATTTTGAATTTGGTTCTTTATAAAAAGGGCCAGTGACATGTGGTATGGTGCCGTCTTGTGATGCTGGGCAGGGGCAGTGAGCCACAGCTCCCAGTCAGCTAGAAGATTACAGGGGTGAACACCTGATATTCTTACAACCATTCTATATATAAGCATTCTTCTTTTTTTGTGTAATATTTAATAAATTGCAGGTGATATTTGATACTATATTATAAAATAGGATTTGCTTAAGATGATTTTGCCCAAAATGCAGGCAAATGTAAGTGTTCTGAGTATGTTTAAATAAGCTTAAGGTAAGCTATGATATTTGATAGTTTAGGGGTATTAAATGCATTTTCAATTTTTTATGTGTTTCTCTGTACATAGCCCCCTTGTAAGCTGAGGAACATCTCTATATGTATATGTAGCCTTGGTATGGCTTACATATTATTGGCATGAAACATCTAGAACAGTACGTGTGCCCTATAATTGTCTACAACATCAAACAAGTTTCTTGAAAACTTGTGCCAAAGGGGTTATGTCTTTAAGGATTCTTATTTCAGAAGGGTTCTCTCAAATGTAAGATTTTTCAGAAGTTAAGTGAAAATCTGACCAAACTAAACATTTTTCCATTTTCCCTAGTGAGCAAAGATAGCTAAAATCTATCTGCCATTTTCAACACTGTACTCAACGACTGTAATTCTAATTTAAGAACATATTATTTATATCAAAACCACATGTTGGCCTAATCTTACACAATATTCATAAATCTCACTCAGAGCCTTGGACACTTTTATTTGTTGAGTCTATATGGTACTATGGACATTCATCTTTTTTGACCTCATAGCTTCATGTATGTCTATACTTTTGAAATATCATGCATCATAGTTCCATTGTAAAATATCTGGGTTATAAAATGTGCTATGCTATCAAAATGGTAATAAGAACATACAAATGACCTGATGTAATGAACTGGATCAGATTGCCAGATATCACATTTCATACCAGAAAGATTCAGTGGTAAGTTTTAAAATGGCCAGCTATACTTCGACTGAATTAGAACTCATTTAACTTCTTTCTTTGTGTACAGTATTATACATTAGTCAGTATTATAGTAAGTAAGTACTTTGGACAGATGTAAATATGCTGTAATAAAAAATGTTTTTCTTCTTTCTTTTAGTCCTTTTTACTTGTAAGACTAGCCACAAATACCATGCCTCCTCCAAAATAATTTGCAATCCAAATTTATCTCTAAATGAATTTATTGCACAGAAAAAAAATATATATATATACACTTAGAGTAGACATGTTCAAAAATAGTTACACATCAGCCAGGCCCTAATGTAAGCAGTATAGTTGTTTTGTTTTATTTTGTTTTTTTTTCTTTAAAAAAAAAAAGAGGTTATGTGAAATATTGGAATTTTATTTCGAGGCCTAGTATTTCAAGACAGTTAACTACACTTTCGGTGTCAACAGCCTCTTGTTGGCAGTATGATTTTATTGGCTCCATGGAATAACAGCAAGAATTTACTATTGCTTCTTTCTTTTATGACAAACACAGAAAAAAAAAATTGACACATTTGCTCAAGACCAACCAGAATCATTTTAACCTATCAAAATTGATGGGAGGCCTTCACTGCCAAAGTCACTGCTGGGTTTTCACAATTCATTGCAGACAATCTGCTACTCCCATTATGATAAAGGAGAGAAGAGTCATAATCAGGGAAGAAAGCTAGATTAATACTTGTAATTATCATTGAATTATTTAGCCTGCTATAGGATAATTATTATTAGTGTCATTTGATAATTTTCTCTCATTTTATTAAACACAACTGTGAGTAATTACCCTACCTAATATTTCTCTGTATTGGCTGACTAGCTAGCAAACATTCATGAAAATATCCATTAGCCACACATATAAAATGCTGCATTATGATGCTGTTGAATCAAAACATACCACTACCTGATCCTGTAGCTCTTTGAGGATTTGCAATTCAATTAATTGTATGTTTATTGGATTCTTCCCATACAATTAGAAAATTTATAATAGAGTCCATGAACATTATTAGTTTTACCATTTTAAAACAGCAATCACACTTTGATTTTTACAACAAAAGCAGAAATATAAACACACACATTTGGGTCAATTTTCTGTTAGTCTGTCTGGACTTCAAAATCCTATTCCTCAAGATAATGCACACCAAAGTTCTGGATTAAACAAGAAATTAGATGGCACCTGAACACTTGGTTTAATATTCTCCAAAGGACTATGCAACTTATTTCTTACATTATGGCATTGTTTTACAAAGATCCACACTTTTATAATGTTAGTATTTTTAATAATCAATAAAGTCAATTAATCCTGATTAAAAATCAAACATAAAAATTTCTACTTTTTGCTTTTGCCCCCTCCATTTAGAAGTTATTTATAGCCTGATAATTCAAAGGTCCCTATGTTTATGAAAATCTGGACAGAAATAGCCCTAACATCCCATTCAGAACTTGATATTAATCTAAGTCTTTTGGCTCCATTTATCCTGAGAGCAAAGAGTAGGACAAAGGATTTGAGTACTGTTAGTTTATCTTGGAGATTATCCAAGGTAGAAAAGAATGGGAAAGTGATACAGTGAAGAAGCAACTTTGTCAAAGAGGTACATTGTTGATATAATTGTTGTGGATAGAAAAGGAAGGCTTGCTTTTACTGAAAGGTCCTGAGAAACTTCTTCAAGTTGTCCTCATGAAGACCTGAAAACTGACAATTTTATCTATGGTTCTTATTTCCACTTCACTGAGAGCTGTCCTCAGAGGACATTAACTCTCGTCCTACACTTTTGGGTTGTGTTGGACACATTCTAAAATGAGAGAGAGAACATGAGATGCTATCAGTGTTAAGTAACTGCAATTTCCCATGGAACTATCCACCACAGGTTTGGCTATAATCAGGTGTTGGGCCTTGATATCAGAGGGATTTGAGGCAGTATCATTTTAGGTTAATCATTATATCTGAAATTTCCAAAAACTTCAACTGATGAAACTTTGATTATAAATCTATAAATATAACAATAAATCTATAGTATTCAAATTATTTTCATAGAAATACACAGACAAAGCATCAATTGATTAATATTTATATGTTACAAAATACTGAACTGAAAGAATTTGGTCATATAACAACGTGTAAGAAGTATAACTTAGGTTTAGGTTAGAACTAGGATGCATTTGAGACTCAGTTAAGAAATTGAATATAGGGACGCCTGGGTGGCTCAGTGGGTTAAGCCACTATCTTCAGCTCAGGTCATGATCCCAGGGCCCTGGGATCGAGCCCTAAATCGGGCTCTCTCTCTGCCTGCCTCTCTGCCTGCTTGTCATCTCTCTCTGTCAAATAAATAAATAAGATCTTAAAAAAAGAAATTGAATGGATGTCTGACTATCTTATAGGTTTGCTAAAAATCAGTGACTTTGTGTTCACGTGTGGCTATGCAGGAATTTTTAACTTTCTCGAAGAAGTTATTAGATTTGATTATATAATAGCAGTAAAGGATGGGGAAAAGCAAAGTACAAACCCAATAAAGACAAAGATACTGAGTATGAGAAAAGAGTAATTTTCCTCAATGTATTTGAGGAAAATGGGAATTGAAATACACAATGATTGTTGACTTTTTTAGATGGGGAAAACAATACTAGCTTGCAAGAAGGAAATAACAGAAGACATGTTGTGATGTGAGACAGAATCCTGGAAAAGGCAGTAACGTGGAATAAAGGAGTAGGGAGAGCATATCAGGTAATTTGGATAGGAAGGAGTTAGGAGGTAATTGCTTGATAAATTTTATATGGCCCACTTAAATGCACAGATTTCTCTTCTTTAATTTATATGGAGAACAGGGTGTCCTTTCTCTTCCCTTTCAGAGCACCAGAGGTGTACTCTTTCAGACTGAAAACCTGAAAAGCTCAGGACTCAGTTGCTTAAGCACAGCTGAAAGGACATATTTCAATTAAGATTTACATTTTGCTGTATGTAGTAGACTTTCAAATGTGGTTTAACCATATTTTTTCATTTAACAAGATGACTACAGAGATTGTTTTCTGGTATTGGTTCAGAGTCTTAAGAAAGTCAAGTGAACTATCTTAGAGGTTTTCATGGCTTTTTATTCACAGTTGCAAAAATTGCTGTTGGAGTTCTCACTATTAAGCCCACATTTCTGGCAGAAAGATAGAGGTAAAGAGAATGATAGCTTGTACGACTGATACTTTGTCATATGCATACAATATAACTAGAAAAGAGACAATAAAATATTTGATGTTGTTTTAAGTTTCCTTGTTGTCAATCCCTCAGTGCTTTCTGATATTAAAGGAAAAAGTAGATGTTGATATTTGACCTGGCAACTATCAACACCTGTCAATCTCTCTTGGATAACCAATATCTCTATAATCTCTTCTTCCAGTAAAAAAAATAAAATATATTCATAACCCACACTGTGTCATCTCAAGTTACTGCACCAGAATAAAATTACAATGATTTTCAGTTGTACCAGTGGACAGAATACCCTTCCTTATGATATCATGTCTTATAAGATAGATAATTGGCTTGCTACCAATATACCCAGATGTGACTGTGGAAGAGCCAGGAAAAATCTAATAATATTTATTTATTCCTTGGGTTGACCCTGTTTACACAGATGCATTACTATTAGAAAAGGTTGGTTTGGGACATTGGAATGAATTTACTTAATGGGTCTGTATGTAGTTGGGTTGGAGGAAATTTTTAATTTCTACAAAAATTAATAGAATTCTATCTTATTCTCTTTTGTTAACTTTCACATGTTAACAAAGCCAACGTTTTTGTCTAGCAGACAAGATCTTAAATCCTAACAAAACTCAATTTTTTCCTTTTTTTTTTTTTTTTTGTTTGAGAGCCTCATCTTCTCTCATGCTGCTTTAATTACAACTCAAAAAAAAAAAAAAGGAGCTAAGTGGGGCAGTAAGACCAGACTTTTTATTTTATTTTATTTATCTTATTTTTAATTAAAAAATTAAACATTGTATTTATTTATTTGAGAGAGAGAGCCTGAGTGGGGCAGGGGGAGGTAGCTGCAGAGAGAGACTGAGAAGTATACTCCCTAATGAGCAGGAAGCCCGATATGGAGCTCAATCCCAGGATCCAGACTGAGATCATGACCAGAGACAAAGGCAGATACATGTGCAAAATCCGTTTCTTTCTGGGAAACAATACTTTACAAGGTGCTTAAAAAAGTACTGGGGAATCAACTTTAATCGGAGATACATAAATTTAATTGACTATTGTAAAGCTACAGGGATCCAAATGATGGGAATCCCAGCCCGTTTAGGTTGTGGACCATAGAGTATTCTTCTCTGTAATATTTTATTTTCTTCCATGTCTACTAACTCCAGTCCAAGTTCACTGATCTCTTTTTAGATAGTGCACCCGTTTCTCCATGGGGTTGTTTCTGCGAGTTCCGGGTATGGCACCTGGTGGCAAGCCCAAGTCTGCCCTTGGGACCAGAGGCACAGGACAGGCCTGCCTTCTGCCCAGACTCCTTCCTCAGAGTGGAGCACGTGCCTCTGCCCTAGTCGTCCCCTCAGGTCTCCTTAGCAGCCAGGCTTCCATCTCTCCACACAGGGAGCGGGTGACACTTGTCTTGCCACCAGCCTGCTGTTCATGCCAAAGCAGGCTATCCTGCTTCCCGAGCATTTCCCGACCCCAAGGCCAACGGCTCCTTCTCTTCTCCGGGGGCGGCGTGTTGTGCCTTCCCCACACTTGCTCCTGGGGAGCGCGGTGACAGACCACGCTTCTCTCTCAGGCAGAAGGGATGCAAGGGCAAAGAGTATTTCGCTCCATGCGGGTATCTTCCACCGAGCTGTGGAGACTAGCTCAGGCAAGCAGCAGCAGCATCCCCAAACCCAACTCTGATTTCCCAAGGAACGCTGTGCTTTCCCAGGGGAGATGCCCAGGCAAAGAGGCTTTCGCTGTATGCGGGTTTCTCCCACCGCGAGACTGGGCTCCGGCAAGCAGCAGCAGCCCGCAGAACATTTCTCAGCGAATGCTGTGCTTTCGCAGAGGCTTTGTCTTGGAGCGAACAGCAGCACTTCGCTGCTGCTTCCTCAGCAAGGCTTCAGTCACGTCAGGGAAGAAGAGCTGCGGGAGAGCTGGTGCCTCTTGGGCCTTGCTTTCCCGGGCTCCATGTTTGCGTCCTGGGTTCACCCTGCCATGCCGAACTAAGCAGACACAGCCACAACACTGCAGTAGCGTGTGTAGCCTAGGATGGCACTCTATGCACACTACCATCTCCCAGTGTAGGCATCGCTTGGCCTTTTACTCTGGCGCTCAGGCGGATTCTCAGACTAGGCCAGTGTTTTCCCCACAGGAAAGGAGAGGTGACAGGATCCCTGCACACCACCCGTGCACTGAATAGGGAGCTTTGGGGGACTGTCCCCACTACTTCCCCTTAAACCCCGTGCCTCCTCCAAGCTTCCACATCCTGGAGGAAGATGGCATCTGACTCCCCGTTATTTCAGGGAGCTGTTTCTGCGAGTTCAGTGTAGGCGCCTGGTGGGTAGCGCATGTCTGGCCCAGGGACAGGTGGCCAAGGAGCTGCTGTCTCCTTGGGCTCAGAGGCTCAGGACAGGCATGCTTTCTGCCCAGACTCCTTCCTAAGAGAGGAGCACACGCCCTGCCCTACTCATCCCCTCCTGTCTCCTTAGCAGCCAGGCTTCTGTCTCTCTGCACTGGGAGCGGGTGACACTTGTATTGCCACTGGCCGCTGTGCCTGCCAGGGCCGGCTCTCCTGCTTCGCAACCGTTTCCAGACCAGAAGGCCAATGGCTCCTGCTCTTCTCCCCAGCAGCGTGCTGCACCTTCCACAGACTTGCTCCTCTGGACTGCAGTAAAAAACGTGTCCCTTTCCTTAAGGCTCATTCCACAGGTGCAACCGCGCTTCTCTCTCAGGCAGAGGGGATGCCCAGGCATAGAGGATTTTGCTCCATGCGAGTTTATTACACCGTGCTGAGGAGACCAGCTCAGGCAACAGGAGCATCCCTCAGACCGGACTCTGATTTCCCAAAGAATGCTGTGCTTTCCCAGAGGGGATGCCCGGGCAAAGAAGCTTTCGCTCTATGCGGGTTTCTCCCATAGTGCTGCGAATACTAGGCTAAGGCAAGCAGCAACAGCAGCCCACAGAACCGACTCTGATTTCCCAGCGACTGCTATGCTTTCGCAGAGGTTTTCAGCTTGGCACGAACCGCACTTCACTGCTGCTTCCTCAGCAAGGCTTTGGGTGTTCGCTCTGTCGCATCAGGGAAGAAGAGCCGCGGGAGAGCCAGTGTCTCTTGTGTCTTGCTTTCCCGGGCTCCATGTTGACACCCTGGGTACACCCTGCCAGACCGAACTAAGCAGACACAGTCACGACCCTGCATCAGCGTGCGTGGCCTAAGATGGCACTCTATGCACACTACCATCTCCCGGTGTAGGCAACGCTTGGCCTTTGGCACTGGACCTCAGGCTGACTCGCGGACAAGGCCAGTGCCTTCCCCACAGGAGAGGAGAGGCGACAGGATCCCTGAACACCGCTGTTCACTGGAATGGGGAGCTTTGGGGGATTGTCCCCACTCCTTCCCCCGCAAACCCCCTGCCACCGAAAACGCTGTCACATGTTTGAGGAAGATGGCATGTGACTGCCCGTTTCTCGAGGGAGCTGTTTCTGCGAGTTCCGGGTATGGCACCTGGTAGCTAGCCCAAGTCTGCCCTACGGACAGTTGGTCAAGGAGATGCAGTCCCCTTGGGACAAGAGGCACAGGACAGGCCTGCCTTCTGCCCAGACTCCTTCTTCAGAGTGGCGCATGCGTCCCTGCCCTAGTCGTCCCCTCATGTCTCCTTAGGAACCAGGCTTTGTCTCTCCACACAGAGGGCGGGTGACACTTGTCTTGCCACCGGCCTGCTGTTCCTGCCATGGCAGGCTACCCTGCTTCCCATCCTTTTCCTGACCACAAGGCCAATGGCTCCTTCTCTTCTCTGGGGGCGGCGTGCTCTGCCTTCCCCAGACTTCCTCCTGGGGAGTGCAGTGTCAGACGTGTGCAACCACGCTTCTCTCTCAGATCTCAAATACACAACATAACCCTACACCTAAAGGAGTTGGAGAAAGAACAACAAAGAAAGCCTAAACCCAGCAGGAGAAGAGGAATAATAAAGATCAGAGCAGAAATCAATGAAATAGAAACAAACAAACAAACAAACCAAAACCACAAAAAACCAACAATAACAAAAAAAACAATAGAACAAATCAACGAAACTAGGAGCTGGTTTTTTGAAAGAATTAATAAGATTGATAAACCCCTTTCCAGACTTATCAAAAAGAAAAGAGAAAGAACCCAAATAAATAAAATCATGAATGAAAGAGGAGAGATCACAACCAACACCAAAGAAATACAAACAATTATTAGAACATACTATGAGCAACTCTACGCCAACAAATTCAACAATCTGGAAGAAATGGATACATTCCTAGAGACATATAAACTACCACAACTGAACCAGGAAGAAATAGAAAACCTGAGCAGTCCAATAACCAGTACGGAGATTGAAACAGTCATCAAAAATCTCCAAACAAACAAAAGCCCCGGGCCAGATGCTTCCCAGGGGAATTCTACCAAACATTTAAAGAAGAATTAATTCCTATTCTCATGATACTGTTCCAAAAAAATATAAATGGAAGGAAAACTCCCAAACTTTTTTTTTCTGAGGCCAGCCTCACCTTGATCCCAAAACCAGACAAGGATCCCATCAAAAAAGAGAACTACAGACCAATATCCTTGATGAACACAGATGCGAAAATTCTCACCAAAATACTAGCCAATAGGATTCAACAGTACATTAAAAGGATTATTCACCACGACCAACTGGGATTTATTCCAGGGCTACAAGGTTGGTTCAACATCTGCAAATCAATCAATGTGATACAACACATCAATAAAACATATGATACTCTCCATAGATGCTGAAAAAGCATTTGGCTTAGTGCAGTATCCCTTCCTGATTAAAACTCTTCAAAGTGTAGGGATAGAGGGCACATATTATCAATATTATCAAAGCCATCTATGAAAAACCCACTGCAAATATCATTCAATGGAGAAAAACTGAATACTTTTCTGCTGAGGTCAGGAACACGGCAGGGATGTCTGTTATCAGCACTGCTATTCAACATCGTATTAGAAGTCCTAGCCTCAGCAATCAGACAACAAAAAGAAATTAAAGGCATCCAAATTTTGCCAAATTGGCAGAAGAGAATTCAAACTATCCCTTTTTGCAGATGATATGATACTGTATGTGGAAAACTTAAAGGACTCCACTCCAAATCTGCTATAACTTGTATAGAAATTCTGTAAAGTGTCAGGATATAAATCAATGAACAGAAATTGGTTGCATTTTTTTTATACCAACAAGACTGAAGAAATAGAAATTAAGGAGTGAATCTCATTTACAATTGCACCCAAAACCCTAAGATACCTAGGAATAAACCTAACAAAGAATCTATACGCAGAAAACTCTAAAGTACTCATGAAAGAAATTGAAGAAGACACAAAGAAATGGAAAAATGTTCCATGCTCCTGTATTGGAAGAACAAATATTGTGAAAATGTCTATGCTACCTAAAGCAATCTACACATTTAATGCAATCCCTATCAAAATCCCATTCATTTTTTTCAAAGAAATGGGACAAATCATTCTAAAATATATATGGAACCAGAAAATACCTCTAATAGCCAGAGGAATATTGAAAAAGAAAGCCAAAGTTGTTGGCATCACAATTCCAGACTTCAAGCTCTATTACAAAGTTGTCATCATCAAGATAGTAGGGAACTGTCCCCAAAACAGACATAGATCAATGGAACAGAATAGAGAGCCCTGAAATACACCCTCAACTCTATGGTCAACTAATCTTCAACAAAGCAGGAAGGAATGTCCTATGGAAAAGAGACAGCCTCTTCAACAAATGGTGTTGGGAAAATTGAACATCCACATGCAGAAAAATGAAATTGGACCATTTCCTTACACCATACATGAAAATAGACTGGAAATGGATGAAGAAGCATAATGTGAGGAAGGAATCCATCAAAATCCTTGAGGAGAGAACAGGTAGCAACCTCTTTGACCTCAGCAGCAGCAACTTCTTCCTAGGAACATCGCCAAAGGCAAGGGAAGCAAGGGCAAGAATGAACTATTGCGATTTCATCAGATCAAAAAGCTTTTGCACAGCAAAGGAAACAGTTAACAAAGCCAAAAGATGACTGTCAGAAGTTATCTGGGAGAAGATATTTGCAAATGACATACCAGATAAAGGGCCACTACCTATCCAAAATCTATAAAGAGCTTATCAAACTCAACACCCTAAGAACAAATAATCGAATGAAAAAATGGGCAGAGGACATGAACAGACATTTCTGCAAAGAATACATCCAAATGGCCAACAGACACATGAAAAAATGCTCCACATCACTCGGCATCAGGGAAATACAAATCAAAACCAGAATGAGATACCACCTCACACCTTTCAGAATGGCGAAAATGAACAAGTCAGTCAATGACAGATGCTGGCGAGGATGTGGAGAAAGGGCAACCCTCCTACACTGTACGTGGGAATGCAAGCTGGTGCAACCACTCTGGAAAACAGCGTGGAGGTGCCTCAAAAAGCTGAAAATAGAACTACCCTATGACCCAGTGATTGTAGTACTGGATATATACCCTAAAGATACAAACGTGGCATTCTGAAGGGGCACATGCACCCAAATGTTTATAGCAGCAATGTCCACAATAGTTAAACTATGGAAAGAACCTAAATGTCCTTCAACAGATCAATCAATAAATAAGATGTGGTATATATGTACAATGGGATACTGTGCAGCCATCAAAAGAAATGAAATCCTGCTATTTGTGAGGACATGGATGGAACTAGAGGGTATTATGCTTGTCGAAATAAATCAATCTGAGAAAGTCAACTATCATATGATCTCCCTGATATGATGAAGTGGAGATGCAATATAGGCGGTTTTGGGTGTATGAAAAGAAAAATAAAAGAAGATGGGATTGGGAGGGAGACAAACCATAAAAGACTGAATCTCACAAAACAGACTGAGGGTTGCTGGGGGGAGGTGTGTTGGGAGAGGATGGTGGGGGTATGGACATTGGGGAGGGCAGGTACTATGGTGAGTGATGGTGAGTGCTGTGAAATGTGTAAACCTGGTGATTCAGGTACCTGAATCACTGTACCCCTAGGGATAAAAACACATTATATGTTTATAAAAAATTTTTTAAAATAATTTAAAAAATCCATTAAAGAAAAAAACACATATTTCAAGCCCAGAGCTAATCTCATATTCAATCAAAAAAGTTTGAAAGTTTTCCCCTTAAAGATCAGAAAAAAGACAAGTGTGTCCACTTTCACTACTCTCATTTGACATAGTACTGGATGTCCTAGCCAGAGAAAGAAGGAACACAAAGAAATAAAAGACTCAAAAAAAAAAAAAAAAAAAAGGAAGAAATCCTATAGTGTTTGTCCTTCCTGTCTTTCCTATTTCAGTTTAGTTTATGCCCTCTGGGTCCATCAATGATCCAAAGGACATAAATCCCATCCTATTCTAAGGCTGAGTAATGTTCCATTTCCTCTAGGCTGCTTACCTTATTGGCATATAGTTGTTGGTCATAATTTCTGATGGTTGATCTTATTTCCTTGGTGTTAGTCATGATCTCTCCCCTTTCATTCATAATTTTACTTATTTGGGAACACTCTCTCTTCTTTTGGAATAGTTTGGCCAGTGATTTCTCAATCTTTTTGAGTCTTTTAAAGAACCAGCTGCTAGTTTCATTATGTGTTCTGTATCTCTAGTTCCTAACTCATTGATCTCTGCTTTAATCTTGATTCTCTCCCTGTCTTTGTCTGGAACAAGGGCATGCTGCTTGGCCCCTGAGAAAGGTAGGCCAGGAATCCCAGAGGGGAGGGGCACCCGGAGCATACTGTCTCACCCACAGACGCCTCCATGGCGCACTAGATAGGCTCAGGCCAATGCTCATCTAGGCCATCAAGTATTTCTTCACACCTACAGGTGGTATTTCTTCACACCTACAGGTAGACTGTTAAAGGGATCAGGGCTACTGATACCAGCTCCCTGCCTTGGAAACACACTGAGGTCCTTTGGGGAAACCCTGGGCATCCACAGAGAATCTGTGTTGTGGCGTCCTCGTCCCTCCCTCCCCGGGGACTATCATCCACCCAGCATAAGCACAGACCCTCCCATCCACTCTACCCTCAGGGCCAATGGGACAGCAGGCTCTCTTCCAGATGAAGAGCAGAGGTGCCAAAACACAACGTCATGGGGCTTGCCATCCATCCAGAATCTCTCCGTGAGAACAGATGGGGAAAGTCCCCAGCATCTGAGGAAGAAATGCACTGTTTGGACTCTTGAGTATTTTGATTTTGTCATTTTCCAGTGGCTTCTACCTTGCGTTTCCCCTTGCAGTACTACTCAAAATGTCAAAATAATTGTTCCTCCAAGAATACAAGTCAGCCATCAGATCTACCCAGAAATCAGATCCTAAGTACCATCTAGATGGGATGTCCTCCAATCTTCTTAGTGGGATGCAGTCCGAAGGCTCAACTAGCTTGGATGACCCAGGAACTAGGAAACTGCCACCTTCCAGGAGAAGAAGTGACCCGAAGCAGGGATGGTAGGAAAACACACTTGGATCATTGGTGTCTTCCTGTTAGAATGATGGCAGAAAAGAGATGGAGGAGAATTCTCAATGAATATTCATAACAAAGGAAGCTTTGCTAAGAGAGTCACACTGAAACTAGAGTGTGAAGGACAATCAGGAAGGAAATCATAGGACTATCTCCTGTTTCAAGTATCTGAGTACCATGAACTTTTAACTCCTGGCACAGGGACCTGCTCATTGGGAATCCACCACAACCTGGTACACATTCTTCTACTCTGGACTGAAAGAGAGACAAAGTAACGCCTGTAAGCCGCCAGGACTCATCATCATTCTTTCAAAACAAGTGCCTTTGCTTTTCCCTCACGAACCCGTACTCCCTGCTCAAAATCAGTAGCACACCTGATTTCTCTCCACGCTGTGTCTCCCAGATGATGGTCCATAAGTCCCCAAACAAAAGTGTCCTTTTTTGCTTCTTTCTTTCCCAGCACCTGCTTCTTGACTGACACACTGATATACCAATGCAAAGGGCCATGTGAGGCTATTTGTACATCGTCAGGTCATGGCAAATGTCAGAGAAAACATTAAAATGCTGAAGTCCACCTCACCTTAAATTCAGATTCCTGAAATTGATGTGTTCCCAGTTTGGTCTGGGAACCAAATTTTCTTTCCAAAGAATCAGCCCTGGGTGTCTGAATTGAAATGTCTATTTTGACAGAACGTCAGAAATCCATGCAATTTCCTCCATCGTAGTCTATAAGCTACTCTAAATATCTATACCTTTTTTTTCACACCACCACCACCAAGAAAATCCTCGACAATTCGTAAACTCCAATTAACTGTTATCTGACATTTGCCGAAGTGACAGAGGTTACTTGATATTGTTCAAAACTTAATTCCTTAAAAGTACATATACTTATAAGATCCTTAAGAAAGTTTTCCAAAACTGTCCAGAAAAATGATCGATTTAGATATCAATTAGATAAAATGGTATAATTGTGTTACCTGAAGCAGCATGACAATTGTATTGTCATGTATAAATATGTGCTGTTACTCGGGGTTTTGTTTTCCTCTCATAGTAATATGTTGCATAAATCATAAAATATTTTTTACTTATGTTTCATTTTTATTAATGTGTTTAATTATCGTGTAAGAATTGTACTCACTTCTTTGCCAGAGACATAGAGCTCACAAGTAGGCAGAGCAGCAGTCTGAGGCAGCAGGAGAAGTAGGCTCTCCTCCCCTGAGCAGGGAGCTCGACTTGGGCTCGATCCCAGGGCCTGGACCTGAAACGAAAGCAACTGCTTAAGCAACTGAGAAACCCAAGTACCCCAGGTGGAAACTATTTTAAAGAGATCATGTTATATTTGCTGCCTGCAAATGCCTATTTCCCCTGGGATTTTTCCAAGGAGTTCTGAATTGTCACTTTCCAAGAGACCACACAGCAGTGGCCAGTCCTGTAGGGACTTACAATGGTTGTGGCCCCCAGCATGCCAAGCTCCAGGGAGTACAAGGATAAGGGATGAAGCCAGCAGAGAGGTTTTGTGAACTCCAGAGTGCAGAGACTGACCTCAGCAGCTAAGACGGGCCTGCCCAGATGTCACCTGCCTCATCCTCTGTGTCCATGTAAGGACACCACGCATGCATGCCATGTATGCAGGCCCTGGAGGCACCATCCAGTGGTCGAGATGACCCACTGTCCACAAAGGGTGACCCTCCCTGCAGACAGGAAATTGAGGATGGGTGGGAGGCAAGAGGGAGGTCAGTGCACTAAGGGCCTTTGAAATCAGACACTTACGGGAATCCAGTGTTTTCAAAGAGTATCTCTGTCTCCGGCAGAAAGGGCACCTTGCGATCCAAATTAATGCAATTCACTGGAAAATGACAGACATATGTTTGTATCCTTAGCTCATGGCTCAGGCAGTCTGCCCCACAGACAATATTAGTAACTGTCACCCTTGGCTCCAAGGGTCTCCTGGAACTAAAACAAGCCCTTCCTGGGGAGGAAAGCCCCACAGGAAGTACTTTTTTATTACATATTTTACTTATTTGACACAGCAGGCATGACTTGGGTGAGGGGCAGAGGGAGAAACTCTTCACCCTGAGCAGGGAGCCTGATGCTTGGTTTGATGCTTGGACTCCAAGAACAGTACCTGAGCTGATGGCCAATACTTAACCCACTGAGCCACCCAAGAACTCCTAGAGAGACTTTGTGAAACAATGTCTTATAAATAGGAGTTTTACAGAGTAGCAGATGTAAAATGAACATTTAATTCTCCTATGTGCCCTCAGGAATATCTATTTTTTTAATTAAAAAAAAGTTACTTAAATACAGTGCAGCTTTGCTTTCTGCAGTAGAATTCAGGGACTCATCAATTATATCCACCACTCAGAGCTGACCACAAGAAGTGCTTTCTTCAATGCCCATCATCCATCGACCCCTCCCCAAAACACTTCCCTCCATGACCCCATCAGTGTGCAGGGATGCCTTCACTTTGAGAGTTCTGACATGAACCATCGCCATGGTGACCTGATGACATGCACCCATCCTTCCATTTCAACTGCCACTCTGTTAGCTGAGCCCCTTGCCGTTTGGTGAACAAGTGGAAAGGTACCCATGATGGGAAATCTTAACTTTTGTTCTACGGGTATGTGCCTATCAATTTTCTGTATTCTCTTCTCTCAGATTGGCTGTCTCACTTTTACAGAGACTGGGTTCTTCTCTTCAGGTTTTCCTTTCCACCCTCTGATTTCTCCTCCTGGTTTGATGCCTGTATTTGCTAGTTTTTCTGTGTTATTTCATTGTGACTTCTTGGTGAAGCTGTCTTCCTTAAATAACTTCTATGTTCAGAAAACTATACTATTTCTGAATGCCAATTTCAGACACAGTCATACAGTGAACACACACAGGTCACACGCCACTCTGTTGTCCCTGGATCAAGAGAATCTTGGTGTGAACCAGGCAACACATTTGAGGGAGAGGAATTGCCAGTCGCTTCTTGTCAGTGGAGATGACAAAATCAGAGAGGAACAGTCAGCAGTCAAAATGAAGCTGTTTTTAGAAGGAGAGACACTGTAAGATATCGGGGTGTTTTCATGGGTTGATGTGGAGGCTTTCCCGAGCCATCTGCATGATGCTTGGGAGTGGATGAAAATGGACTGTGACACCAGGTGGGTGGAAAGAACACTTGGCAGCTGAACAGCGGACTGTCTGTTGGTCTCAAAGATACTGCTGGGCTGGGTTCTCAAGGTCCAGCCTATGCAGGGAGACAGGAGACTTGTAGGTTTAGTAGACAGTCTCCTAAACCTACAGTCTCCAGAGGAGATCAAGAGACCTGCAGGTAGACACAGGATGTTGGGGAGGAATGAGAGAGTAGGGAGGAAATCACTCCAGCCAGGGTAGCCTCACTTCCATCCAGGCTCCTCAGAACAGTCCTCACATCAAGAGTAGTCCATTCAGCATCATACATCTCCTTCCTTAAACCAACCATTCCCAGCCCAGATGGCCACCTCCATGTTAACTCTTACCATGAACTGCTCCTCAGGATTGGCCAGCTGGAGGCAAGTAAATTCTCGGCAGTGTCATAGTGTGATAGTTGGGAGAGGAATGATCTCGAGTTTGAATCAGCTTGGGAAACAAGCATAATACCAGTAGCAGTGGGGATCCACTGGCCTTCAGGAAGGCCATGGGTGACAGTGTTGACCTTGCAAACAGGTGGGGGAACATGGCCAATTCTACACATTCCTGGTTCTTCACTAGGGCTCCATTTGTAAGAAACTGTTTCTTTTTTTTTTTTTTTTCATGGTTAGACTACACCTTTATTGGGATAACTGTTGAAATATATTATGTCTCCTCATACCTGTAATTCAAATAGAAAGCAGTATTGTCACAAAATCTGTAAAGTTTTTATTTTTTATGATGATTATTTAAATGCATTTTTTTTGAAAATTTAAATAACAGATTTCTAAAACTTTTTTCCTCATTTTTTTATTATAATTTTTTATTTTTTATAAACATGTATTTTTATCCCCAGGGGAACAGGTCTGTGAATCACCAGGCTTACACACTTCACAGCACTTACCAAAGCACATACCCTCCCCAATGTCCATAATCCCACCCCCTTATCCCAAACCCCCTCCCCCCAGCAACCCTCAGTTTGTTTTGTGAGATCAAGAGTCACTTATGTTCTGTCTCCCTCCCAATCCCATCTTGTTTCATTTATTCTTCTCCTACCCACTTAAGCCCCCATGTTGCATCACCACTTCCTCATATCAGGGAGATCATATGATAGTTGTCTTTCTCCACTTGACTTATTTCGCTAAGCATGATACGCTCAAGTTCCATCCATGTTGTCGCAAATGGCAAGATTTCATTTCTTTTGATGGCTGCATAGTTTATTTTTTACATCAGGGCCCCAAACACAGAGGTGACTGAGGACTGAATCTGGTCTCATGGCACTCGGTCTCCCCTAAAGAAACACTGGAAAAGGGGAATTTGAGATTGTGAGGGCAGCTCTTGGTTCAGGGGTTAAGGGTGTTTTCTCAGGGGCACTGGGTGGTTGTCAGGGGCTTGGCGATCTCCATCCACCGGGAAACAATGGCATTCCTGTCCCAGATCCATCCCTCATCAGGGTGGCAACTCTTGACAGTCCCTTTACCACACTACATTTCAGTGCCTTCCACTGTGAAATGGGGCTTCCAGCCTGTTTCCACTCCCATTGGTGCTGCTGTGGGGAGGACAGGAGAAAGGGACATGGATTCTATGTTGGCTGTAAAGCATCATTCTCATGTGAAGGATAAAGAGGGGGCTTCCATCCTCCCGTGAAGTGGAGCCATCCCAAGTCTCATGTCTGGATTCATCCACAGCCAGCCCTCTAGCTGATTCCCTAGGCAGTATGTTCCTCAACACCTACAGAACAACTGGGAAGCATCCCGTTCATTCCTATGTCCCAGGCCTCCTTGTGGTAAATTACTTGGGACACCCTGATGGCACACTAACATCTAGGCCAGAGGACAGAGAAACTGGGCACAGAGGGCTCTCAGGGATGCTCTTGGGTAGGTGTGCCTGATCAATGGGATGTAAACCCAGGCCATCAGGCATGCTGACTGCGTTCTGCTGAATTTCTATAATGTCTATGTTAAATACAAGCAGTTGCTCACAGAACCTGTGGTGTGGGAGGGGGTGGAATTCAGAGCACAGCACATGGTGACATCTTCCTAAGTCCCACATGGAGGGAGCAATGCCTGCTGGGCAGCTGGTGAGTAGGGGGAGGAGACGGTTGGACTAGAAGTAAAGAATCATGGGCACCTGGTGTATTAAAGCCTCTGCCTTCGGCTTGGGTCATGATCTCAGGGTCCTGGGATCGAGGCCCACATTGGGCTTTCTGCTCAGCAGAGAGCCTGCTTCCTCCTCTCTCTGCCTGCCTCTCTGCCTACTTGTGGTCTTTGTCTGTCAAATAAATAAATAAAATTCTTAAAAAAAAAAAAAAAGAATGTCAAATCACCCTTTGGTCTCTGACAGCAAGATGCCAACACTGCTCTCTATTTCTATGTGTCACTCAGCAATCTCTGTGGAGTATCCCCCTGAGAATGTGGAGGCACCCACAACCATGCCAGCCCCTCCACAACCACCCAAGAGGAATGTCTGGGTCTTCCTCCAGGATCAGGTCTACCCCATCAGGGACACCCAGGAAGGTACCTTGGATTTTGACTCATTAAGTTGATTGGAGACACATTTTTCTACTCAATAACACAGACATAAACAAAGCTTTCAAAACTCTGAGACACAATTTCCTATGATTTCACTGGTAGCAGTTTCCCTCTATGCCGTCCGTCACCATTAAATCCAGAAGTCAAGATGGAATTCTGATTCAAACTGTATCCAAGGGACACCGGAAAAAAGTGCCTACTAGCTGAAGGAATGGATCTTAGGTCTTTTTGGAACACAGGTCTATATAGCTCTCTCCAGGAAACATGGTTCTTAGATGTGTAGGAAGAGACTATGTTTTCCACCAGTAACACTGAACATAACAATGGAACAAAATACGAAGAAGGTTTCATGACCCACCTCCATCCACTTCCGTCCATTAGCCACATCTTACATGAGTGTGCTAGGTACCTTCAAACGAACAAAACGACCTCACATTTGGGGAACTAAAGTACCCAGTAAATTCCATGTGTTTACCATTCTACAAATTGGGCAAATGCATTCTGTGATGTCTTCTCATTCTGAAAACAGAAATCTGTGCACTAATGTCTAAGACAACTGGGTTCCCAATAGCCATAGACAGTCACAGCCCCCACATCCATCACGGGAGGAAAGGACACATTAAATGGCATACATATGCATCATGGAGTGCTATTCAGGCATAAGAAGAAACAAAAGTTTCCAATATTTTAGGAAATAGATGGGCCGTGGAAACCTAAAATACATTGTGAGAGCATGCACACAAGGAAAGAGGTACATTACATAATCCCAGGCTTTGAGGACACTATGGTAGGGACATTCGTAGACCCAGAAAATGGAAAGTACAGTGCAGGGAGGAAAGGGGGAGGGCCGGTTATGTTGTCATGCATACAGAGGTTCCATGAGATAGGATGGAAAAGTTTTCCACGTAGATGGCAGTTCTGTCTACAAAGCATCAGGCATGTGAGCAGTGTCACTGAACATACATGTACTAACAAATACAACCGTCAATATTACTTAGATTCCATCACCAAAAAAACCCACTACTCCAAGGCAATAGAGAACCGATAGGGTCTCAGCAGAGATGCAGAGAAGATAGCTGAACTGGCCCCATGACCATGTGAAGAAGTGGCAGGCTGGCTTGGCTTCACAGTGGGCAGAAGGGTTCAGGGGGCTGCGCCCTGAAACCCAGTGTGCCTTGAGTGTTTCCCAGATTGACCCTGATGCTCAGGTCAAAACCCACTTATCATCCCCCCATTTGAAAGCCAAGGACCCATTTCTCTTTTCCATCCTTCTCCCCTCCTCTGTGTTTCTATGTACACCAAGGACGTTGGCCCAGCAGCAAGTCAGGCCTTGCTTGGTCACTCTCATATCCATTCACTCTGGCCCCCCATACACATCAAGCAGAGTTAACTCCCGAGTCATTTCTGAGCAGTGAAGCCAATGTCCTGACAGCTCTTCTGTGTTCTCGTAGATCCTGTAGATGGCCAGTCCAATTACCTTCTTAGGGACTGGACAGAGGAAGGTGCCCCAACTCTCTCTGAGGTAAGCTCGCCTCTCTTTCTCAGAGACTGAAATGTTCCTTCCTTGATTTCTTCCATAAATGGATGAGGAAAATCTGGCACTTCAACTCCCAGGGGAAGGGGGCAGCAGTCTCCACTCATGGAGTAATGCTGGGTCCAAACTCTTATGGACAGTGGACCCAAAAAGAGTGATGACACAGAACAGCCACAGTTACAACTGCGATGGGATCAAGCAACTTCTTAATCAGAAACAGTTTCTACTTGAAAAAGAATGTTCTGTTGATCAGAATGCACTTTGGAGATCTGCCAAGAAAACCTCCAGAATCATTCCAAGTGTCCTCTTTAACTCGGGTTGGGGGACATGGACTCAATCATGGGAGCTCATCCAATTAACTGCCTGAAGTCCTCCCCAAACCAAAGAGCTGGCCTAACAGCGTAAAGGATGCTGAGATCCTCACTGTGTTCTCTTTTTCCCAATCACAGGTAGACTCTGGGAGGAACAACAGCTGTATGTATTTAAGAGCATCAGGCTCTGGGAGGAAATCTAGAATACAAAGAAGCCTGCCCCTGATTCTGGGTTCCAGCAAGGAATGGGGGTTGGGAGATACTGACTGAGACTGTCCAGTGAGGCATGCTCACCACGTTGTACAGGGCCTGGAAGAACTAGTACCTATGGAAGGGTGATTTGTGTGCATGTTGGATGAAGGCCCTGTGTGTGTGGCTGCATGGTTGTGTGTCTGTCTGTATCTATGTGTTATGCTTGTGAACACAAATGTGTGCCTTTCTCAGGAGATCTTTCTCACACTTTCACCACATTCAAAGTGTCACCCTGCCAAAACACCTTCATCACCCTGGCACACTTTACATACTCCTTCCCCTGCTCACGTGTACCTGTACCTGGAGGATGTTTCTGTTTGCTTTTCTGAGATGGCCATGGCTCAGAGATGAATGATTCAAACCCTTGACCTCCTACTTGGAAAGCCAATATTTGAGCTCAGGGTTCAATATGAAAGTTGCTCTGGGCTACACACCTGTGTTAGTCCCTCAGCCAGGGGGTCATGACATACCATAGGTGTTAGTTAGCAAAGGGGCACCAGCATCTGTTCATACATCCAAAAACCTAGATTCTATGAAGGTCCCCGAAAAGACCCATCATGACACAGTGGCTTCCAATGTCACAGAAGCTGGGGCAAGGATAGAAGCCCCTGTTAAAGATTACAGCCTTGTCCCTGGACTCAAGGGCACAGAGAAAAGCCACATTCTAGTGCTCAAGCCCATAATGCGGGAAAGTGTGTGGACCCATGGAGGACAGAATAGGGCAGCATTAGTCATAGCCAGTCTCAATGTGTACCCACGACCAATGGCCAAAAAGCATAACACAGGGAATTTAGTGTACTTGATAAGATTTCTGTAAGCCTCAGGAAGGATGAAATTCTCTAAGCACACATTCACACAGCACCGGCAAATAGGAAATCAAGGTCAAGTTTGGTTGGAAGCTTTGGACCCAACATTCCTGGGGCAAATCTCCTGCAAAGCCGGCCTACAGAGTGTCATCGCACATTCCAAGAATACTTTGTGTAAG
Source organism: Mustela lutreola (assembly GCF_030435805.1). Taxonomy (NCBI): domain Eukaryota; kingdom Metazoa; phylum Chordata; class Mammalia; order Carnivora; family Mustelidae; genus Mustela; species Mustela lutreola. The sequence goes on from NC_081307.1 coordinate 1,858,184, forward strand.
GAACTTCCCACTGGTCAGAACACCTGGGATGGTTTGGACAGTCACTGTCTTCATCGGAAACACACACATGGAACAGCTCAAGAATAGTGGAAGGAATATATCAAACTCATCGCTGGTGCCAGCTGTTTATGTAAGCTACGATGTCAGTTTTCTCCAGCATTGTACATGGGATTTTCTGAAGACAAATGATGAGTGAAGCAAACCACTAGGATTCTTTTCTGAGGGTTGAATTCAGCCCGGCAAGGAAAGCTGCTTTTTATGCCGTGCAAAGTCTTAGAGACATGATGCATACAGTCATAGTATATGGGTATCTTGGGCCCAGAACTGATGTCCAAAGTAGCAGTGTGTGACACCTTAGTGGCATGTCAGTCAGGAGAGGTTATGGGACTTGGTTCTCACACAGAAGCCAGGTTAAGTTTCACATGTATTGGACTGACCATTTGACTTTGATCGGGCTCGTTTTAGCTAGAATGACAAAAACCTTCTCATTTTCTTCCTTCTCCTCTCGCATCTCTTCTTTTCTGCACCTAGGAGAAGGTCCATCAGCAGTGCAGTCTGTACCTCCTATGCACACGCACACACACACACACACACACTTGTCTCCTGTCTTCATACATCCAAACTCCCAGCCTACTTCTGGAGCAGCCACACCAGTGTCCTCACAGTGTCACTGTATCCTCCTAGCTCCCCCCGAGGACCTGATGGAAGAGCTACCCATTTTGATGTCAGAGGAATTAACACCAACTCTCCTAGGTAAACCCATTTTTATTCAAGATTTTATTTATTTGAAAGAGAAAAATACAGAGTCAGAGAGAGACAGATAGACAGACAGTCAGGCAGAGCATGATAGTGCAAGCAGGGGGAGTAGCAGAGGGAGAGGAAGAAGCAGGCTACTTTTCTGAGCAGGGTGCCCAATGTGGGACTCCATCCCAGGACCCTAGGATCAGGTCCTGATCTGAAGGAAGAAGCTTAAATGTCTGTGCTGCTCAGTTCCCTCAGTAAAGTCATTTTGTGCTTCTGAGGGACAAGCAGTGTTTGATTTCTCTTTCCATGACTATCTGAGCATGTACATGCCAGAGGGAAGAGACAATTTTCTTGGTGTTGAGAGCCTGCAGTGAGTTTATATCAGTAAGGGACACTATATTTAGAGGGGCACTGAGAAAACACCACCACCATTCCTTAAGCAATGGATGGTCATGAGCATTTTCCACCAGGTCATTCTGTCTATGGAAAATAGCTTTGAATTGAGGTGCTGAAGAAAATAGATTTGGGAGATTTGACATTCCAAGCTGGAGCCTTTTCTGGAGGACATTTTCTCCTTCTCTGGATCATAAACTCAATGACTACATCCCATATGGCTTGCTTCTGACACCAAGAGCACATTGATGAGTGCACATGTTGTGCATAGGAAGCTTGGATCTTCACCGGGATTCCCTTTCTCCAACTGCAGGAGGCAGCAACTGGAAATGGACCATCTACATATTCTCCCATAAGTCACTTTTGGGGTACAGATCTAGCTGAAGAACAAGGTAGGGCTTTGTCTCCACATTTGGTCTGGAGAGCTTCCTCCATTCTGAGTTCCTGCTCAGAACGGAGGCTGGGGTGGACTGTACAAATGGAGTGTCCTGTAGAAAACCAGGACCCTGTGCTACAGTACCTGAAAACCAGTAGGTCATTCAGGTGGTATGCCTGGTGTGTCTGAGTGTTGGGGCTTGTTTTTATGTTGGTCGATGTAATGGGACTGGGCCTGTGGGTGTGGTGAGTGTGTGTGTTTCATCAGAAGACATCTCCCACTTAATGGAGTTCAGAATATGGGTCAAAGTTTCAAAGCCAAACCTCCTTCATCCCCACTACACGCACCCACCTAGGACACCACATTCCTCGCTGACCACAGATACACCTGGAGGGTTGCTTAGGATTCCCTTTCCTCAAACAGCGATGGGGAGAAACGAAGGGGCACACATCTGTCCTAGCTGGGGACATTTCTCAGACAGGGTCAAAACATAAAAGAATCAGAACCTACTTTAGTCTACCAAAACATCATCCCCAGATGTACAAAAGTGCTCACATCTTGAATGCACAGAGGGAAGGCTCACTGGCAAATGGCAACTGCGAGGAAAGCCTCATCATTAGCTTGGCACCCGATCAAATTTCCTGATAATCTGCTACATGGCCAGGTTAGCGAGTATCCTTCTCTTGCCTGGCCTCTGCTATCTCATGAAATTTCTGGTTCTTGATAGAGGATGGGTTGGGGGGGCTCCTGGGAAACTGGGTCCTGCTGACTCAAAGGACACACCCACACACCACAGGAAAGGAAGACTGGGAAGAAAAAGCATCTTGAGAATGGGGACTCTTTTGGAATGCACAGATGTCAGGACATAGAAATCCTGTGTCTTTAGTTTTCCTAACCATGCATGTCTCAGGAGCAAATAGAAACCTCAAGGGTACTTGTGTTCCATTGAATGCAACCCTGCCACACAGTGTTCTTCTGAAGAAATACAATCTCCTAGAAGAGGTGAGAGATAAGGAGGAGCCTCACAGGTTGATCCTGGCAAGGAAACAGTCTTGACAATGACCACGACACAGTCGCTGGTTGGAGGAACTTGCCTGTCAGTACAACCGAGCATGCACATTAGTGTTTATCCTCTTTCGATTGACGAGATCACGCTGATTCAATTCCCTGTAGATAAAGTTCAGAGTCAATGTTTCTCTCTCCATCCCGGCTCCTTGCACTGACCATTCTTGATGCAGCAACAGCTTGCTCAGTCCATACCCATGTGACCCAACGTCTCCATCCATTTCCATGTATGCTGACCCCAAGCTAAACTCCATGAGCTCTTCCTGCCGAGCCCCACCAGTGGACTGAACATTCTGTGTATCTCTCCCTAGCTTCACTGGATGGACAGGCATGTGAACATTCCACAGGAATGACAGAGGAAGACACCCCATTTTTTATAAGAGTGGTACATCAGCCTTTCTTTGTGGGAGACACAAAATTCTTCTGTCTTTTTTAATCAAGGTCACATACAAAAATCTCAGCATGCACAATTTACAAGGTAGGGAGAAGTCTGAGCAAGAGTCTGTTAACAAATGTTACCTAATCCCAACGACATTGCTGGGGGGGGGGGGACAACTACAGCAGGATCATCTATCATCTGTAGGGCAGTGACCTTTGGTACGGTTAGCAGCTATTCCTCCTTGCCACCTATATTGTCCAGTGGGACCAAGAACATGGAAGCTATGGGAAGACTGAGCCCATTTGTGCATGACTCATTTTGCTCTCTTCATAATTTGGGGCTCACAGGCCTCTAGAACACTTCTCCATCTTTCCCAGGAACAAGGGGTCCTCTGTGCATTGCAAAGTGTTGAAAGAGAACCTCAAACCTCAAATCTCCCATCCCCCAGGGAAAAAAAGAGTCACACAAACAGGACAATGCATGATTTGATGATCATAATGTATTCATTCCTGAAATCACAGGTGTCCCAGCTGGAAGGGGAGGTTGGTAAGTATTCTGTGCTCTAGAGTCACTCATTTGTTTGCAACAACCTGGAAAAGGGGAAAGGTGGGGCTTCGTCAGGCTCCATGATTAAGCCACCCTGATTCCAGGTCCTGCGGGATTCAGAATAAGGGTCATAGTAACAGAAGAGTATTTTCTGTAGAAAGACTCGTGGCCTCATGGCCCTGTCCTTGGAAACTACGCTGCTGCCTTTAGGTGGTGCAGGTTTGGGTGCAGGGAGTAGGTGTGCTTTTGAGATGGACTTATTTCACAGCTACTCCATGCCCTGGAGCTCCAATAGGAGGCAGAGTTACTATTCACATCCCTGCTCATCTTCAGGACCTTTTTTCCTCCATCCAGGAAGGGACAACTGAAGCTTAGTCCATACTGATTAACTCCCCACCTCCACACACTTGTCCACACGTGCACACCAAACAAAGCTCCATGAGCCCCGTGGGTGACAGGACACTCTCTGTGTGTATCTACCTAGATCCCTGGCTAGCCTGTGCAATTGCCTTGATGTGGACAGCACAGAAGGAGAGGCCCCATTTTTCACCAAGGTGGTAAACTAGCCTTTCTTCATGTGAGGTACAGCATCCTTTGATTCTCTTATACTCGAAATCAGATCCAAACACCTCAGCATGTACAAGGTCCTTGGTGGGGAGATTATTGAGGGAGAGTCTGTTACCCATGGATACCTGATTCCAAAAGCCCTGCAGGAAACAGCATGTTCTGTTACAGTCCACAGGGTAGTGAGCTTTTTCATGGGTACTTCTTACACTGCCTTGGCACCTGTTTTGTCCAATGGACCCAGGGCATGCAACCTCTAGGTGCATTTCATATCACTGCCCATCGCCCTGCCCATCAGCAAGAGAAAAAAAGAGCTCTGCACATAGTACAAGACATGATTTGATGTCCATAATATTTACTTTTCTGAAATCACAGGTGGCCCTGCTGGAAAAGGAGAGTGGTATGTATGCTGTATTCTAGAGTTACTCATTGGTTTGGAGCAACCTGGACAGTGGGCAAGGTGGGGCTTCACTGCAGGCTCCATCTTGAGAGCCACCCAGAATCCAGATCCTGCAACAAGGAGACTAAAGGTCATGTTCCAGACCATGACCCAAGGCCTCATGACCCTGGCCCCGGAAGCTACCGTGCTGGTCTTAGTTGCTGTAGGAGTGGGTGCTTGGTAGATGTGTTCACATGGGAACCCATGTGCTGTGATTCTCAGGGTTGGTTTTTGTGTCAGTTGGGTGAATAGTATGTTCTCAGACATGTCTGTTCCCTTCCACATGGCGATTAATGGTGTCCACTTTCTCAGGGAAGTTTCCCATCGCCATCACATCATGAATGTCCACACACATGAAAATTGTTCAATACCTACAATTTAAAAAGGTGTTCATTTTATTTTAAGATTTTATCTATTTATTTGATAGACAAAGATCACAAATAGGCAGAGAGGCAGGCAGAGAGAGAGGAAGGGAAGCAGGACCCCTGCTGAGCAGAGAGCCTGATGCGAGGCTCAATCCCAGGACATTGGGACCATGATCTCAGCTGAAAGTGGAGGCTCAACCCACTGAGCCACCCAGGAGCCCCTTTAATAGGTGTTCTTTCCTTGCAAATACACATCAATTCCCCTAGAAAACAGATCCCATCACTAAATAGGAAGGGGGAAACTGTGCTCCAAAGACACAAGTGTGTCTTTTCCAATCCCTTTTACTGAGTCAGTGTCCATGGGTCTCTGAAGTCATGGTACATCACGGGCATGAATGGTCACAGTACCTCTCTTTTTCCACTTCACTCACACACACGTCTCTGCATCAGAGGACCCACGATGAATCTTCCAAACCTCATTGGAAGCACTGGGTGCTAGGACAGACTCCTTCCTTCTGCAGGAGGATTCTGGGCCAGCCTCATGAAACAGCCCATTCAGGGAAGACCCTGACAAAGGAGCAGTGGCCAGGAATAGATGGGGCCAATTCACTCCATGTTTCTTCATGGAGATCTACCATTTCCCTGCAGATGTCTAAGAATTAAACTGGCCTTCTCCCATGGGAAATCACACACCCACCACTGGCCCTAGCTGGGGCTTTCTGAGGTAGGCCCAAAAGGTGTCCTATCAAAGGAGAAATTAGGTTGTCTTCAGGGACTGGGCATCGTTGAGGGGTCCTGGGCACCCTTCATGCAGGAGCGAGTGGTGCTCTGTGCATTGCAAAGTGGTGAAAGAGAACCTCAAACCTCAACAGGTGTGACAGGATAATCACCACACATTTCACTAGCCATCTGTCCATGCAAGAGGGGCTTGTTTTATTCAGAAAATTTAGGCCAATAGACAAGTCAAGGGAGGTCTGTGCCTGGGAATGGAAACAGCCAGATCAGGGTTTCAAGGTTCGTTGGCAGCAAACAAGACTTTCTCTTGGTGAGAAACACATGCTTGAAAAGAATCTGATTTTCTGACATCTCTTTTCCTCACTCGCATATGCAGGATCCATGGGAGTACCTTTTGCTGCTCTCTGAGGACACTCTACAGGCTCTTCCTGGGTTGCTGCACCATTCTGCTTTCCACTAGTTGCATACAAAGTCTCAAATTTTCTGCATCCTTCCAGCATGGGTTCTGGGCTTAAATTCCTGGTTTGGATCCTCACTATCCTAACAGACAATGCCACAGCTCAGCGACATTTGGATTGTCATTGCCCTAATGATGCCTTATATTGAGCATGTTTTCATAAGTGTCTCCAAACTGTGGGCTGCCTTTTCATTCTGTTTGCTCTTTTAGAAGAGGATGCTTTTTCTAGGTGGTCCTCTTGACAAGCATCATGATGCCAAAAAGAGTACATTTCTTTGGGCATTTCTATTTTACTCCCACGTGCCCCTGCCTATTTGTAGGCCAGCACCATCCTGTTAGCTCAGGGGAGTGATCCAATGTATTGGAAGGTCAGTTTCTAGGGACCCACCACCCACTTCTTCATATTCAGAAACGTTTTGGCTCTTTGTGTTCTTTGTGGTTCCATATCTATTACAGCAGTTTCTCTGTTTTGAGAGCACCACATTGTGCTTTTGGTCAGTGATGTACTGAATCTGTTCCCCACTTATTCTAGGAACGGGGGGTTCACCTTAATCTCTTAGGGTCCAATGGCCTCCAACATTGCCTGGTGGGTGTGCGTGAACCTGGGAACGTCTTACGTATCAGTGGTCCTGTCAGGTCAGCCACTAAGGCTGGAAAAATATGCTGGAGAGCAGGGCTTGTCTCTCGCTCCTGGTTGGTTTCTAATCCTGATCTAACCAGGAAAGAGTCGGTCTACAATCTGTTTTACAAAGTCACTCATTATCTCAATGAACTATAGGAATGCATCCAGGAAAAGAAAACGTCCAGTTGCTCACTCCCACTAGCCACGTGTCAAGAGTCCCATAATGACTGGGGTTTCAGATAGCTGTATTGGGAGGGGACAGCAATCATGGGCATGTAGAACTGACACTGAGGTGATTGCTGCATCATCCTGGTCTCATTAGAAGGAATGAAACTCCAATCCCTGTCTCCTCGAAGGCCTCTGGCTCCACCAGCCCAATGGGCATGTGACAGCAGAGCAAAAGGCTCAGACAAATGCTGCATGGCCCATAGACATCTCAATAGAACTGGGATGAATAACTGAGGCAATCTCTCTCATAACAGCATTGCTCCTGTTTCAGTTCTTACAGATTTGGGTATAGACAGCACTGACAACTCCTGCAGTTAGGATGAATTCTCTTCAGGTTGGGAACAGCACAGAGGAAGGGAACAGTGGGACAGGACACCTGGGAGCAGGGTGTTGCCCCTGGTGCTCTTGAGAAAGAAGAAGGTGGATAAAAACTGCCAAGGAAGGGATGCATTGGCAACAGGCATGGTTTCCTCATTTTATAGTTTATGAATGAAAAGAACAGACATTGTGACCACAGGCCTTTAGGGTAGGCTGTGTTTGTCATCACTGCTCAACTCCTTGGGCAGCTATTTTAAGGACATTTCCCATCAAACCTTCTCTTGCCTCCCTTTGCTGCTGCCACATGTCAAAGCTAGGTCTCTTTGCACAAGGACTCTCAGGAATGGGGCACAATAGATTCTGGGTCTTTCTTGGCATGGTCCCAGACCTGGTCATTGTCATAACTTTGCAGACCCAACCACCCTCTCCTGTGCAAGAGAACCAGGACACTACGTTCTATCGAGAGCCAGGATGTGGAAGAAAGGTAAACTCTCTCCCTCATAACGTCTACTACCAAACCTTCCTGGTTCTGTCCAAGCTGCTGTACCTTCAAGGGGACTCCCAGAGCTGGCAGAGGTAAAGCAAACTGCCACTGGGTTCACTACACAGGCTCCCATGATACTTAGCTTCTGCCAGCCTTCACACCCCAGCTGAGTCTTACCTGTGTACGTGTTCCCCAAGAAGGACGCCCCCATGAAGCTGCCCTGGAGACATAGTCATGGGCCAGGGTCCTCCAAACCTGTGTTAAGGGGCTCCTGGGCCTGCTTCACACACTTGCTGCCCAACCTGCACCATGCAGCGATCAAGCGACGAAGGCCAGGGAGGACTCAGAGCTGTGGCCCCACCCAGCTGAGGGCAGAGCTATCATACCCAGAGCAGCAGGTCATAAATCGTCAGCTCCACTAACTCCCCTTTATCCTCTCTCACAGCCACCCCAGCATCCTCTCTGCTCTCTGACCCGGAGGAGGATTCCACGGAAGACAACGATTCTGAGGGAAGGAGCCACACTGTGCCGATAATTCATTTCCACCTCCCTCTCTTGGGCTTCCTGTCTCATCTGTACATAAGCACCTCCTCCCTGCTTTGAGAATGCCCACCCTGGAGGCCTAATCTCTGGCAGGCATTCAGGCTTTGCATCTGAACTGCTGCATGATATCAGTGGGCAGCCCTCCTCACCTCGTTCCTAACATCACCCTGACCCCTCACCACTGAATCTGGGAAGCAGCACTGGACAGAAGAGCAGTGGGTATGGCTGGGAGTTGGCAGGGCACAGGTCGCCCTGCTGAAGGGGCCTCAGGAAGGGAGGCTGGGCGTGGGTGTCCCCACTTGGTTCTCCGCTTCCAGGGAATCTGTGCTCATGCCCTATTCTGCTCTTGCTTTCAGCTCTCAAGAAGCTTCCCTTCTGTGGACTTGACAGAAACAACAAGGGAAGCAGAAGAGAAGGACTTGGGAATGGGGTGAGTTGGGAAGGAAGACGGGCAGGCAAAGATGGACACATGCTCTACCTCATTGCCCTGAATTTGTTGTGGGCACCTCGGGAAACAACACAAAATCCAGGGTGCTTCCCTGGCCTCTGACAACAACCAGGAAATTAGAGGATGGTCACAGTACCTGCAGGCATTAGGAAGCCTGAGAACATCCCACGGGAAACCTCCACCTGATCCATACAACCCCCTGTGGTGGTTGGGTACTGTTGTCCAGGAGCCACTGCTCTCGGAGGAAGGGCACTGGCTGTCTGGAGGTACTGGACCCCAGGCAGCCCATGTACTGTGCGCCTCAGGAAAAGAGCCCCTCACCCCAGTGACCACTCACTCTACACAACCCAAGCCTTGCACTCCTACCCTTCAAAACTTAGTGGACGGCTTACTCCCAAACAACACTAGTCTAGAAGAGATAGTGGCGGGGTGGCCCCATCTCCCACTTTAGACATCTGAGAAATGAGCAAAAAAGACAGTCCCCAGACTCATAGGAATCGGACAGCTCACCTCTCCCAGGGTTGTATCCTTGTGGGCATGGAGTAGGCAACAGTCTTTGGAATTTTCATATATGCTGGCCACTCCTGTAGTACCTGACCAACACCTCCAGTCCCCCAAGCCTCCAAAACACCTCAGGGGAGGTAGCCGGTCCCCTCATGGCACCATTTCACTACGTGAGTTTGATATTCTAGAGACTCTCCTCAATTTCTAAATCCACAGGGAAGACCCATCAGGGAAGGCCACACTGCCTGCTTCCACCTTGCCCAACACCTGCCCACAGTGTGGGGCCCATGCAAACTCATTTCCCATGGGAGTCGGGAGCATGCCTTCTCTGTCATGCCACCTGCAACACTCGTGTAGGCAAAGGCTCCTGCCACAGAGAAGGGCATGTTGATGGCTCTCAGAGAGGTTGGAGAAGCAACAGCCCAGCAGGAGGAGGACCTTGCAGTAATGGAGGAAGATGGTCAGGGAAGGGGCCTGAGTGACCCTGGGAGTGTAGCCTTCATTCAGCCCCAGGGGGCCCATGGGAATCTTCCCTTTCTTCATGTCACACATGGGTCCTGCAGGGAAACCTCTACCTCAACACCTCAGAATACATGTCCCACAAAAGCCCACAGGCCTCTGGTAAGACCTTCCCTAGGGTACATGCCACTTGATATCTCATACCACTCCACCTTCTGTCTCCACAGCTACACCACAGGACAGTCTGCCCACAACACCAAGGCACCAGCGTCTCCAAAGGTGCTCAGACAAAGGGAGCCAGGAGGGCCCTAGGGCCCCTCTTGCGACTTCGATTTGGGCCTGGAGGAAGACTTGGTGTGAAAACACAAGGAAACACACCTGCAGGAATGGCTTTCTTGCACTTGACCTCCACAGGCTAAACAAAGAGAACACTTCCTTGCACCCTTCCAGAAGACGGCAATGGATCCCCAAGGATGAGACAAGAGGACCCTCTGAGTTGGCCACCACACCCACAGTTGGCTGTCCAAGCCCTGCTGATGAATGACACTTGGGGCAGGAAGCAATTATCTAGGCCCACAACAGTCCATTGTCTGGTGAGACTGAGCCTCCCTGGGACTGGGTGGGACAGCAGTCTTCTGGTCATTTCCCCTATCCAATGCAGGGACTGCTCCTCCTCCCACTGACCCCTCCAGTCCCCATCAACCATGTAGAGCATGACAGATGTATGAAGAAGCGTGATTTCCAGGGCCCCTTGACCACAGGGAATTGATTTGAAGGACAGCAGCCACCCCAGCTGTATTCCTCCAGGGTGCTGCCCCAGAACCACCCTGTCGCTTCCACACACAGGACCATGACCAATGCTGGGCTCAACACTGGCAGTGGCCCCACAAAACGGGCCCTTCTCAGTCTCTGTGTTCTGCAGCAGCAACAGGTGTAGGGAGGAGAGGCTGTTCCTAAACGGAGCTCCACCTCTGGAGCAGACAGACACCACAGCAGAGGAACTGGGACCTTAAGCACCATGCTGCACCTCGGGGAAAACATGAGCTTGAAGGTTGGCAATGCTAGACACCTAGGGTGTACAGAAATGGGATCCAACATTCCTTTGGTGGGAATGCAAGCTGGAGTAGCCAATTTGGAGAACAGTGTGGATATTCCTTAAGAAATTAAAAATAGAGCTTCCCTATGACCCTACAATTGCACTACAAGGTATTTACCCCAAAGATACAGATGTAGTGAAAAGAACAGCCATCTGTATCCCAATGTTCATAGCAGCAATGGCCAACATTCCTTAGGAAGCATGTTGAAGCCTTGCACGTATTGCTCTACCTGAGGTCTCCAAATCCAAAGATCTCAGGAACCATTTCTTCTCCCACAGCAACCCTAATCTATCTCCCCATGTTCAAGAAGAATCTCTTCTCTTTGTAACGGGGAATTATTAGAAACATGGGTGATTTAAACAAGGCTTGGACAGGGCTGTCCTATTGAGAGAGCTAGACAGAGACTCAAATGGGACCAAAGGGCTTTAAGGAACTAAGGTTGACTTTCAGAAAATCTACAGCCATATAACCCCTTGGGAATGTTGGCCTGACCGCTTGCTTACAGACTTCCCCATTGGCTCACCAGGAGCTTAAAGAATGTCACTCTCTGGAAGGTGTAGGTACTTTGGATATATCAGGCACCTCAGGAAGAGGAATATGCCCAAATCCACAGGTATCACATGCATGTCTAATGGCAAGCACTTTACTTGGCTGCTGGCCTGGAGAGACAACGATCAGAGATTCCTCAAAAAAGTCACAGTGATGCAGATTCTAAGCAATCACCATGATTGACCACTAGGCTTGCTAAGCTTAAGTCAATAATTGCACCACATGGGTTAAAGCAGGACTTGCTTTCCAAGGACATGAGCCCTGAGCTGGCTGTCTCTGGAAAGGAGCATACTTTTGAGGCGGAAATGTAGACTTCAAAAACCCATTTTGTGGACTTTCATATCTAAATCTGGTGGCCTTTCCATATATGTTTCTTACGTGGGCGAGACAACTTGAGGTCATTTTCAGAAACATTTCCACATTAGCTCATGGTCAGTCATTCCCCTTGCTTCTTATTCTGTGGGGATACCAGGACCCCATGGGCTCAGGGCTAATTCAACAACTGAAGCATGGGATTGATTCCCCCATGACTGTAGAACTCAACTAGCACCTTGGGAAATTGGATGGGCCTGGGATGAGGAACTCAACCCTTCAAAGCCAGAGAACATACACCACTCCACAGGGTTCTTTGGGGACATATGGAGACAATGAAGGACCCAGCTTTCCCTGTAACTGGAGTGGAGGGTGCACTTGAGAAGGCCCTTATCTGCCAGCGAAGTTTTCTCCCACTCACTGGAGACTACTACTAACAAGGATATTCAGGCGAGACCTCAAAATAAAAAGGGCTTCCTGGAATGGTTTCTTCCCTCCCAGTACTACTTATCCACTACAATGGCAAACAAAGGCTTTAGCTAAGCATCCAACTGCCCGCCTGGGAAAACGAACCTCCCAATTCATACGGGGATGGCCCCTGACTCTACGGACTTGGCATCAGCTCCAGAGCATCACAGAGAATAAAGGTCATCAAGCGATGACAGGAGGCTGATTTATTAAGTACCAGCTTACGTTTTGAGATATGCCCGAACTAATGCTGGAAACCAGCCCAACTTTAAACACAGCCACCCTTAGGCCTGGACCCGACAACTCTACACCTATAGCTCCTAACTCTTGAAAGGTTCTTAAGTCGACCAGACTTAAGATGCCCCACTAAAATGCAGAGGAGAGGTGCTTTAACAATGGCAACAGTTTCATGGAAAGGGGCTAAGAAAAACCAGATATGCTGTCATCAATCGAACTCACACTGCTGAGGCCAAAGCCTGTCAGCAAACATATCTGCCCCAAATCAGAGATCCTACTGCCCACCTGTTGGTTGTAATTGGCAAAAGTCTTACAAGAATTTATCCTGACTCCAACAGACCTTCTTTGTCCGCTATGCCCATGAAGCAATTGACAGAAAAGGCTCTTCTTCCAAGCCATAACCCGCCAACCCAACATGGGCCTGAAATGATTTCACATCCCAAGAATTGTCCTCCAAACCCGAGGAGCCCTTGAAAGCCTGACTGCAGCTCAAGGAGACTCAGGATTAGATAAGGGACCCTAGCTGGGAAAAATGACCTTGAAGCTCTAACCTGTGCCCATGGATTCCCCAAGCTCCAGAGGCCACTGGACGTGGGGTGGGCCCAGATGCATGGGCTCATTATGAAAAACATCACCGACCCAGCCAACTTTCCCCATTTCAAGCAACGGTGCACTTGTGCTCCGTTTCATTGACATGGTCACCTAGTATCCATCTTTGCCCCTCTTTGGGACTGGAGGGTGTTGTGTGATATGGGGAAGTCCTTACAGAGTACACAGTCAAGGCCCTATATGTCAACTCCAATAGGATTTCGCAATGAAATAAGGGAATGATCCCAATGCATGAAGCAGTTATACAAAACACAACGACTTTAGATGTTGTAACTGTTGCACAGGGTATAGCTTGTGCCAATCTAAAGACAGAATGACGTGGGTACATTCCCCACTACCACAAAGAGATTTCTGGGTTCCTAACAGATACCACTGCCCAAATTCTCACTTCCAAGTATCCCTCTCTTTAAAGATTGGCTCAACTCTTGGTCTGGAGGAGCATTCTCACCCATTATCAAAGGACTCTTCATGGGGATTTTCCTTCCCTTTCTTCTTCTAACCCTGTTGTGTTGTTCTCCACCCATCCCCTCCATCTCTGCAGGTGGTTCCAGGAACCCTTCACTGCAGTAACTTCCAGAGGACAGATGGTCCTTTCCACTCAACAGGATCCAGTTAAAACTTCTCCCCTGCACTCAGTGGCCTCTTCATTTCACAAATTTGACACATAGAGGGCCCTCAACTCACCAGGAATGACCCAACGTTAGGGACAGCTCTATGCCCCTATTCAGCAGGAAGAACTTACAGAAGATGAGACCATCCTCCTTCAACAACCTTAATGACAGAAGAGTCTAAACTGTTCAGGGGCACACGAGGAGGGAGGAGATAGCCAGCTGAGCACCAAGCAGGAGCTGGCACACAACAAAGCCCCCACCCCCAACATGTGATATGAGTGACATTCCTGAGGTGCTCTCACTGCCCTAAAATAAGGAAAGGAAAAAACAGATTCTCCACAAATAGAGATTAAAACCCTGCAAGACCAGAGTCTTCCTCAGTTTATAAAAGTCCTCATGATTCTCATGGAAGAGGCTTTCTTATCAAGAGGCTAGCTACCGAGGAGGAGTCAAGATGGCGGAGAAGTAGCAGGCTGAGACTACTTCAGCTAGTCGGAGATCAGCTAGACAGCTTATCTAAAGGTTGCAAACACCTGAAAATCCATTGGCAGATCGAAGAGAAGAAGAACAGCAATTCTGGAAACAGAAAAACAACCACTTTCTGAAAGATAGGACCAGCGGAGAAGTGAATCCAAAGCGATGGGAAGATAGATCCCCGGGGGGAGGGGCCAGCTCCCGGCAAGCGGCGGAGCAACAGCGCACAAAATCAGGACTTTTAAAAGTCTGTTCCACTGAGGGACATCGCTCCAGAGGCTAAACCGGGGCGAAGCCCACGTGGGGTCAGCGTGGCCTCAGGTCCCGCAGGGTCACAGAAGGATCGGGGGTGTCTGAGTGTCGCAGAGCTTGCGGATATTGGAACAAGAAAGCTGGCTACTGAGACAGAGCCGACAGTAAGCTCACAGCTCGGTGTTACCTTGAGCCGGTCGCAGGCTCGGTGAGCTCGGAGCACGGCCGGAGGTCAGGCAGATGGGAGTAACTGGGCGCTGTTCTCTGAGGGCGCACTGAGGAGTGGGGCCCTGGGCTCTTGGCTCCTCCGGGCCAGAGACCAGGAGGCCGCCATTTGTATTCCCGTCCTCCGGAACTCTACAGAAAGCCCTCACAGAACAAAAGCTCCTGAAAGCAAAGCTGAGCGGATTACTCACCCCGGCCCCTGGTAAGGGCGGTGCAATTCCGCCTGGGGCAAAGACACTTGAGAATCACTACAACAGGCCCCTCCCCCAGAAGATCAACAAGAAGTCCAGCCGAGACCAAGTTCACCTACCAAGGAGTGGGGTTTCAATACCAAGGAGAGCAGCAGAATTCCAGAGGAGGAGAAAGCAAAGCACGGAACTCATGGCTTTTTCCCTGTGATTTCTTTTAGTCTTGCAGTTAATTTAATTTTTTTCTTTTTCATTTTTTTTTTCTCGCCTTCTAGTAAAATTTTTTTTAACTTTTACCTTTTTCTTTTTTAACATTTTTAAAAAGTTTATCTAATATGTACATTTTTTCTTTTTTATATTTTTATTTGTTTTCTTTTTTTTAATTCTTTTCTTTTCTTTTTTTTTCTTTTTTCTTTTTTTTTCTTTCTTCCTTTTTGAACCTCTTTTTATCCCCTTTCTCCCACCTCACGATTTGGGATCTCTTCTAATTTGGTTAAAGCATATTTTCCTGAGGTTGTTGCCACCCTTTTAGTATTTTCCTTGCTCCTTCATATACTCTTATCTGGACAAAATGACAAGATGGAAAAATTCTACACAAAAAAAAGAACAAGAGGCAGTACCGAAGGCTAGGGACCTAATCAATACAGACATTGGTAATATGTCAGATCTAGAGTTCAGAATGACAATTCTCAAGGTTCTAGCCGGGCTCCAAAAAGGCATGGAAGATATTAGAGAAACCCTCTCGAGAGATATAAAAACCCTTTCTGGAGAAATAAAAGAACTAAAATCTAACCAAGTTGAAATCAGAAAAGATATTAATGAGGTGCAATAAAAAATGGAGGCTCTCCCTGCTAGGATAAATGAGGCAGAAGCAAGAATTAGTGATATAGAAGACCAAATGACAGAGAATAAAGAAGCTGAGCAAAAGAGGGACAAACAGCTACTGGACCACGAGGGGAGAATTCGAGAGATAAGTGACACCATAAGACGAAACAACATTAGAATAATTGGGATTCCAGAAGAAGAAGAAAGAGAGAGGGGAGCAGAAGGTATCCTGGAGAGAATTATTGGGGAGAATTTCCCCAATATGGCAAAGGGAACGAGCATCAAAATTCAGGAGGTTCAGAGAACGCCCCTCAAAATCAATAAGAATAGGCCCACACCCTGTCACCTTATAGTAAAATTCACAAGTCTCAGTGACAAAGAGAAAATCCTGAAAGCAGCCCGGGAAAAGAAGTCTGTAACATACAATGGTAAAAATATTAGATTGGCAGCTGACTTATCCACAGAGACCTGGCAGGCCAGAAAGAGCTGGCATGATATTTTCAGAGCACTAAACGAGAAAAACATGCAGTCAAGAATACTATATCCAGCTAGGCTATCATTGAAAATAGAAGGAGAGATTAAAAGCTTCCAGAACAAACAAAAACACCAAACCAGCTCTACAGGAAATATTGAAAGGGGTCCTCTAAGCAAAGAGAGAGCCTACAAGTGGTAGATCAGAAAGGAAGAGAGACCATATACAGTAACAGTCACCTTACAGGCAATACAATGGCACTAAATTCATATCTCTCAATAGTTACCCTGAATGTTAATGGGCTAAATGCCCCAGTCAAAAGACACAGGGTATCAGAATGGATAAAAAAAAAAAACAAAACCCATCTATATGTTGCCTCCAAGAAACTCATTTTAAGCCCGAAGACACCTCCAGATTTAAAGTGAGGGGGTGGAAAAAATTCACCATGCTAATGGACATCAGAAGAAAGCAGGAGTGGCAATCCTTATATCAGATCAATTAGATTTTGAGCCAAAGACTATAATAAGAGATGAGGAAGGACACTATATCATACTCAAAGGCTCTGTCCAACAAGAAGATTTAACAATTTTAAATATCTATACCCCCAACGGGGGAGCAGCCAACTATATAAACCAATTAATAACAATATCAAAGAAACACATAAACAATAATACAATAATAGTAGGGGACTTTAACACTCCCCTCACTGAAATGGACAGATCATCCAAGCAAAAGATCAGCAAGGAAATAAAGGCCTTAAACAACACACTGGTCCAGATGCACATCACAGATATATTCAGAACATTTCATCGCAAAGCAACAGAATACACATTCTTCTCTAGCGCACATGGAACATTCTCCAGAATAGATCACATCATCGGTCCTAAATCAGGATTCAACAGGTATCAAAAGATTGGGATCATTCCCTGCATATTTTCAGACCACAATGCTCTAAAGCTAAACTCAACCACAAAAGGAAGTTTGGAAAGAACCCAAATGCATGGAGACTAAACAGCATCCTTCTAAAGAATGAATGGGTCAACCGGGAAATTAAAGAAGAATTGAAAAAAATCATGGAAACAAATGATAATGAAAATACAACGGTTCAAAATCTGTGGGACACAATAAAGGCAGTCCTGAGAGGAAAATATATAGCGGTACAGGCCTTTCTCAAGAAACAAGAAAGGTCTCAGGTACACAACCTAACCCTACACCTACAGGAGCTGGAGAAAGAACAAGAAAGAAACCCTAAGCCCAGCAGGAGAAGAGAAATCATAAAGATCAGAGCAGAAATCAATGAAATAGAAACCAAAAAAAAAAAAAAAAACAATAGAACAAATCAACGAAACTAGGAGCTGGTTCTTTGAAAGAATTAATAAAATTGATAAACCCCTGGCCCGACTTATCAAAAAGAAAAGAGAAAGGACCCAAATAAATAAAATCACGAATGAATGAGGAGAGATCACAACTAACACCAAAGAAATACAAACTAATATGAAAACATACTATGAGCAACTCTACGCCAATAAATTTGACAATCTGGAAGAAATGGATGCATTCCTAGAAACATATAAACTACCACAACGGAACCAGGAAGAAATAGAAAGCCTGAACAGACCCATAACCAGTAAGGAGATTGAAACAGTCATTAAAAATCTCCAAACAAACAAAAGCCCAGGGCCAAACGGCTTCCCGGGGGAATTCTACCAAACATTTAAAGAAGAACTAATTCCTATTCTCCTGAAACTGTTCCAAAAATAGAAATGGAAGGAAAACTTCCAAACTCATTTTATGAGGCCAGCATCACCTTGATCCCAAAACCAGACAAGGATCCCATCAAAAAAGAGAGCTATAGACCAATATCCTTGATGAACACAGATGCGAAAATACTCAACAAAATACTAGCCAATAGGATTCAACAGTACATTAAAAGGATTATTCACCACGACCAAATGGGATTTATTCCAGGGCTGCAAGGTTGGTTCAACATCCGCAAATCAGTCAATGTGATACAACACATCAATAAAAGAAAGAACAAGAACCATGTGATACTCTCAATAGATGCTGAAAAAGCATTTGACAAAGTGCAGCATCCCTTCCTGATCAAAACTCTTCAAAGTGTAGGGACAGAGGGCACATACCTCAATATCATCAAAGCCATCTATGAAAAACCCACCGCAAATATCATTCTCAATGGAGAATAACTGAAAGCTTTTCCGCTAAGGTCATCAACACGGCAGCGATGTCCATTATCACCACTGCTATTCAACATCGTACTAGAGGTCCTAGCCTCAGCAATCAGACAACAAAAGGAAATTAAAGGCATCCAAATCGGCAAAGAAGTCAAATTATCACTCTTCGCAGTTGATATGATACTATATGTGGAAAACCCAAAAGACTCCACTCCAAAACTGCTAGAACTTATACAGGAATTCAGTAAAGTGTCAGGATATAAAATCAATGCACAAGAATCAGTTGCATTTCTCTACACCAACAGCAAGACAGAAGAAAGAGAAATTAAGGAGTCAATCCCATTTACAATTGCACCCAAAACCATAAGATACCTAGGAATAAACCTAACCAAAGAGGCACAGAATCTATACTCAGAAAACGATAAAGTACTCATGAAAGAAATTGAGGAAGACACAAAGAAATGGAAAAAGGTTCCATGCTCCTGGATTGAAAGAATAAATATTGTGAAAATGTCTATGCTACCTAAAGCTATCTACACATTTAATGCAATTCCTATCAATGTACCATCCATCTTTTTCAAAGAAATGAAACAAATAATGCTAAAATTTATATGGAACCAGAAAAGACCTCGAATAGCCAAAGGGATATTGAAAAAGAAAGCCAACGTTGGTGGCATCACAATTCCGGACTTCAAGCTCTATTACAAAGCTGTCATCATCAAGACAGAATGGTACTGGCACAAAAACAGACACGTAGATCAATGGAACAGAATAGAGAGCCCAGAAATAGACCCTCAACTCTACAGTCAACTAATCTTCGACAAAGCAGGAAAGAATGTCCAATGGAAAAAAGACAACCTCTTCAATAAATGGTGCTGGGAAAATTGGACAGCCACACACAGAAAAATGAAATTGGACCATTTCCTTACACCACACACAAAAATAGACTCAAAATGGATGAAGGACCTCAATGTGCGAAAGGAATCCATCAAAATCCTTGAGGAGAACACGGGCAGCAACCTCTTCGACCTCAGCCACAGCAACATCTTCCTAGGAACAACGCAAAAGGCAAGGGAAGCAAGGGCAAAAATGAACTATTGGGATTTCATCAAGATCAAAAGCTTTTGCACAGCAAAGGAAACAGTTAACAAAATCAAAAGACAACTGACAGAATGGGAGAAGATATTTGCAAATGACATATCAGATAAAGAACTAGTGTCCAGAATCTATAAAGAACTTAGCAAACTCAACACCAAAAGAACAAATAATCCAATCAAGAAATGGGCAGAGGACATGAACAGACATTTCTGCAAAGAAGACATCCAGATGGCCAACAAACACATGAAAAAGTGCTCCATATCACTGGGCATCAGGGAAATACAAATCAAAACCACAATAAGATATCACATCACACCAGTCAGAATGGCTAAAATAAACAAGTCAGGAAATGACAGATGCTGGCGAGGATGCGGAGAAAGGGGAACCCTCCTCCACTGTTGGTGGGAATGCAAGCTGGTGCAGCCACTCTGGAAAACAGCATGGAGGTTCCTCAAAATGTTGAAAATAGAACTTCCCTATGACCCAGCAATTGCACTATTGGGTATTTACTCTAAAGATACAAACGTAGTGATCCAAAGGGGCACGTGCACCCGAATGTTTATAGCAGCAATGTCCACAATAGCCAAACTATGGAAAGAACCTAGATGTCCATCAACAGATGAATGGATCAAGAAGATGTGGTATATATACACAATGGAATACTATGCAGCCATCAAAAGAAATGAAATCTTGCCATTTGCGACAACATGGATGGAACTAGAGTGTATCATGCTTAGCGAAATAAGTCAAGCGGAGAAAGACAACTATCATATGATCTCCCTGATATGAGGAAGTGGTGATGCACCATGGGGGCTTAAGTGGGTAGGAGATGAATCAATGAAACAAGATGGGATTGGGAGGGAGACAAACCATAAGTGACTCTTGATCTCACAAAACAAACTGAGGGTTGCTGTGGGGAGGGGGTTTGGGAGAAGGGGGTGGGATTATGGACATTTGGGAGGGTATGTGCTTTGGTGAGTGCTGTGAAGTGTGTAAACCTGGTGATTCACAGACCTGTACCCCTGGGGATAAAAATATATGTTTATAAAAATAAAAATTATAATAAAATTTCAGCTATGAAAAAAAGATAAAGAGATCAACATCCCATAAAAAAAAAAAAAGAAACACTGGCAAAGGGAATTTGAGATTGTGAGGGCAGCTCTTGGTTCAGGGGTTCAGAGTGTTTTCTCAGGGGCACTGAGTGGTTGTCAGGGGCTTGGGATCTCCATCCACAGTTAAACAACAGCATTCCTGTCCCAGATCCATCCCTCATCAGGGTGGCAACTCTTGACAGTCCCTTTACCACACTACATTTCAGTGCCTTCCACTGTGAAATGGGGCTTCCAGCCTGTTTCCACTCCCATTGGTGCTGCTGTGGGGAGGATAGGAGAAAGGGACATGGATTCTCTGTTGGCTATAAAGCATCATTCTCATGTGAAGGATAAAGAGGGGGCTTCCATCCTCCCATGCACTGGAGATATCCCAAATCCTATGTCTGGATTCACCCACAGCCAGCCGTGTAGCTGATTCCCTAGGCAGTATGTTCCTCAACACCTGCAGAGCAACTGGGAAGCATCCCGTTCTTTCCTATGTACCAGGGGCTCCTTGTGGTAAATCACTTGGGACACCCTGACGGCACACTAATGTCTAGGCCGGAGGACAGAGAAACCGGGCACAGAGGGCTTTCAGGGATGCTCTTGGGTAGGTCTGGCTGCTCAATGGGATGTAAACCCAGGCCATCAGGCATGCTGACTGCGCTCTGCTGCATTTCTGTAATGTCTATGCTAAATACAAGCAGATGCCCACAGAACCTGTGGTGTGGGAGGGGGCGGAATTCAGAGCACAGCACATGGTGACATCTTCCTAAGTCCCACCTGGAGGGAGCAATGCCTGCTGTGCAGCTGGTGAGTAGGGGGAGGAGATTGTTGGACTAGAAGTAAAGAATGTCGAATCCTGGGCACCTGGGTGGCTCAGTGGGTTAAAGCCTCTGCCTTCGGCTTGTGTCATGTTCTCAGGGTCCTGGGGTCGAGACCTGCATCGGGCTCTCTGCTCAGCAGGGATCCTGCTTCCTCCTCTCTCTGCCTACTTGTGATCTCTGTCTGTCAAATAAATAAATAAAAATATAAAAAAAATGTCGAATCCCCCTATGGTCTTCTGTCAACAAGATGCCAACACTACTCTCTATTTCTATGTGTCATCCAGCAATCTCTGTGGATCATCCCCCTGAGAATGCAGAGGCATCCACTACCATGCCAGCCCCTCCACAAATACCCAAGAGGAATATACGGTTCTTCCTCCAGGATCAGGTCTACCCCATCAGGGACACCCAAGAATGTACCTTGGATATTGACTCATTACGTTGATTGGAGACACATTTTTCTACTCAGTAATACAGACATAACCCAAGCTTTCAAAATGCTGAGACACAATTTCCTATGATTTCACTGGTAGCAGTTTCCCTCTATGCTGTCCATCACCATTAAATCCAGAAGTCAAGATGGAATTCTGACTCAAACTGGATCCAAGGGACACCGGAAAAAAGTGCCTACACAGGTCCATATAGCTCTCTCCAGGAAACATGGTTCTTAGATGTGTATGAAGGAAGAGACTATTTTTTCCACCAGTAACACTGAACATAACAATGGAACAGAATACAAAGAAGGTTTTACGATCCCCCCCATCCACTTCCATCCATTAGCCACATCTTACATGAGTGTGCTAGGTACCTTCAAAGGAACAAAACGACCTCATATTTGGGGAACTAAAGTACCCAGTACATTCCATGTGTTTACCATTCTACAAATTGGGCAAATGCATTCTGTGATATCTTCTCATTCTGGAAACAGAAATATGTGCACGAATGTCTAAGACAGCTGGGTTCCCAATAGCCATAGACAGGCACAGCCCCCAAATCCATCATGGGAGAAAGGACACATCAAATGGCATACATTTGCACCATGGAGTGCTATTCAGGCATAAGAAGAAACAAAAGTTTCCAATATTTTAGGAAATAGAGGGGTCTTGGAAACCTAACACACATTTTGAGAGAATGCACACAAGGAAAGAGGTACATTACATGATCCCAGGCTTTGAGGACACTAGGGTAGGGACATTCGTAGACCCAGAAAATGGAAAGTACAGTGCAGGGAGGAAAGGGGGAGGGTCGGTCACGTTGTCATGGGTACAGAGGTTCCATGAGATAGGATGGCAAAGTTTTCCACATAGATGGCAGTTATGTCTACAAAGCATCAGGCATGTGAGCAGTGTCACTGAACATACATGTGCTAACAAATACAACCATCAATATTACTTAGATTCCATCACCAAAAAACCCACTACTCCAAGGCAATAGAGAACCAATAGGATCACAGCAGAAATGCAGGAGAGGCAGCTGAACTGGCCCCATGACCAGGTGAAGAAGTGGCAAGCTGGCTTGGCTTCACAGTGGGCAGGAGGGTTCAGGGGACCACACCCTGAAACCCAGTGTGCCTTGAGTGTTTCCCAGATTGACCCTGATGCTCAGGTCAAAACCCACTGATCACTCCCCCCCCCATTTGAAAGCCAAGGACCCGTTTCCCTTTTCCACCTTCTCCCCCACTCTGTGTTTCTATGTACACCAAGGATGTTGGCCCAGCAGCAAGTCAGGCCTTGCTTGGTCACTCTCACATCCATTCACTCTGGCCTCCCATACACATCAAGCAGAGTTAACTGCTAAGTCATTCCTGAGTAGTGAAGCCAATGTCCTGACAGCTCTTCTGTGTTATCATAGATCCTGTAGATGGTCAGTCCAATTACCTTCTTAGGGACTGGACAGAGGAAGGTGCCCCAACTCTCTCTGAGGTAAGCTCGCCTCTCTTTCTCAGAAACTGAAATGTTCCTTACTTGATTTCTTCTATCAGTGGAGGATGAAACTCTGGCACTTTACCTCCCAGGGGAAGGGGGCAGCAGTCTCCCCTCATGGAGAAATGCTGGGTCCAACCTCTTATGGACAGTGGACCAAAAAAGGGTGATGACACAGGACAGCCACAGTTACAATCTCGATGGGATCAAACAACTTCTTCTGCAGAAAAGGTTTCTACTTGAAAAAAGAATGTTTTATCTGTTAATCAGAATGGACTTCAGAGATCTGCCAAGAAAAGCTCCAAAATCATTCCAAGTGCCCTCTTTAACTCGGGTTGGGGGACATAGACTCAACCAAGGGACCTCATTCAATTAACTGCCTGAAGTCCTCCCCAAACCAAAGAGCTGGCCCAACAGTGTACAGGATGCTGGGATCCTCACTGTGTTTTCTTTTTCCTAATCACAGGTAGACTTTGGGAGGAATGACAGCTGTACATACTTAAGAGCATCAGGATCTGGGAGGAAATCTAGAATACAAAGAAGCCTGCCCCTGAATCTGGGTTCCAACAAGGAATGGGGGTTGGGAGATACTGACTGAGACTGTCCAGTGAGGCATGGTCACCACGTTGTACAGGGCCTGGAAGAACTAGTACCTGTGGAAGGGTGATTTGTGTGCATGTTGGATGAAGGTCTTGTGTGTGTGGCTGTATGGTTGTGGGTCTGTGTCTATGTGTTATGCTTGTGAACACAAATGTGTGCCTTTCTCAGGAGATCTTTCTCATACTTTCATCACATTCAAAGTGTCACCCTGCCAAAACAGTCTCATCACCCTGCCACACTTTACATACTCCTTCCCTTGCTCACTATAGATGTACCTGGAGGATGTTTCTGTTTGCTTTTCTGAGATGGCCATGGCTCAGAGATGAATGATCCAAACCCTTGACCTCCTACTTGGAAAGCCAAGATTTGAGCTCAGGTTTCAATATGAAAGTTGCTCTGGGCTACACACCTGTGTTAGACCCTCAGCCAGGGGGTCATGATGTACCATAGGTGCTAGTTAGCAAAGGGGCACCAGCATCTGTGTATACAGCCAAAACCCTATATTCTATGAAGTTCCCGGTAAAGAACCATCATGACACATTGGCTTCCAAGGTCACAGATGCTGGGGAAGGATAGAAGCCCATGTTAAAGATTACAGCCTGGTCCCTGGACTCAAGGGCACAGAGAAAAGCCACATCCTTGTGCTCAAGCCCATAATGCTGGAAAGTGTGTGTACCCATGGAGGACAGAATAGGGCAGCATTAGGCATAGCCAGTCTCAATGTGTACACACGACCAACGGCAGAAAAACATAACACAGAGAATTTAGTGTACTTGATAAGATTTCTGTAAGCCTCAGGAAGGATGAAATTCTCAAAGCACACACTCATGCACCACTGGCAAATAGGAAATCAAGGTCAAACTTGCTTGGAAAGGTTTGGACCCAACATTCCCGGGGCAAATCTCCTGAAAAGCCAGCCTACAGAGTGTCATCACACATTCCAGGAGTCCTTTGTGTAAGGAACTTCCCACTGGTCAGAACATCTGAGAGGGTTTGGACAGCCACTGTCTTCATCGCAAACACACACACATGGAACAGCTCAAGAATAGTGGAAGGAATACATCAAAGTTTATGTAGGCTACAATGTTAGTTTTCTCCAGCCTTGTACATGGGATTTTCTGAAGACAAATGATGAGTGAAGCAAACCACTAGGCTTCTTTTCTGAGGGTTGAATTCAGCCCGACAAGCAATGCCACTTTTTATGCTGTGCAAATTCTTAGAGACATGATGCATGCAGTCATAGTATATGGGGATTTTGGTCCCAGAACTCCAAAGAAGCAGCATGTGACACCTTAGTGGCATGTCAGTCAGGAGAGGTTATGGGACTTGGTCCTCACACAGAAACCAGGTTTAGGTTCACATGTATTGGACTATTTGACTTTGATCAGTCTTGTTTTAGCTAGAAAGACAAAAACCTTATTTCCTTCCTGCTCCTCTCGCATCCCTTCCTCTCTGCACCGAGGAGAAGGTCCAGCAGCAGTGCGGTCTGTACCTCCTATGCACGCACACACACACAAACACTTGCCTCCTGTCTTCATCCATCCAAACTCCCAGCCTACTTCCAGAGCAGCCACACCAGTGTCCTCACAGTGCCTCTGTATCCTCCTAGATTCCCCTGAGGACCTGATGGAAGAGCTACCCATTTTGAGGTCAGAGGAATTAACACAACTCTCACTCAGGTAAACACATTTTTCTTTAAGATTTTATTTATTTGCAAGAGAAAAATAAGGAGTCAGAGAGAGAGAGAGAGACAGACAGAGCATGGTAGTGCAAGCAGGGGGAGTAGCAGAGGGAGAGGAAGAAGCAGGCTCCTTTTCTGAGCAGGGTGCTCAATGTGCGGCTCCATCCCAGGACCCTAGGATCAGGTCCTGATCTGAAGGAAGAAGCTTCAATGTCTGTGCCGCTCTGTCCCCTCAGTAAAGTCATTTTGTACTTCTGAGGGACAAGCAGTGTTTGATTTCTCTTTCCATGAGTATCTGAGCATGTACATACCAGAGGGGAGAGACAATTTCCTTGGTGCTGAGAGCCTGCAGTGAGTTTATATCAGTAAGGGACACCATATTTAGAGAGGCACTGAGAAAACACCACCACCATTCCTTAAGCAATGGATGGTCATGAGCATTTTCCACCAGGTCATTCAGTCTAGGAAAATAGCTTTGATTTGAGTTGCTGAAGAAAATAGTCTTGGGATATTTGACATTCCAAGTTGGAGCCTTTTCTCGAGGTCATTTTCTCCTTCTCTGGATCATAAATTCAATGACTGCATCCCATATGGCTTGCTTCTGACACCAAGAGCACATTGATAAGTGCACATGGTGTGCACAGGATGCTGGGATCCTCACTGGGTTTCCCTTTCTCCAACTGCAGGAGGCAGCAACTGTAAAGGGGCCATGTGCATATTCTCCCATCAGTCACTTTGGGGATACATCTAGCTGAAGAACAAGGTAGGGCTTTGTCTATTCATTTGGTCTGGAGGGCTTCCTCCATTCTGAGTTCCTGCTCAGAGCGAAGGCTGGGGCAGACTGAACAAATGGAGTGTCCTGTACAAAACCAGGACCCTGTGCTACAGTCCCTGAAAACCAGTAGGTCATTCAGGTGGTGTGCTTGGTGCGTCTGAGGGTGGGGGCTTGTTTTTGTGGGGGTCTATGCGATGCAACTGGGCCTGTGGGTTTGATGAGTGCACGTGTTTCATCAGAAGACATCTCCCACTTAATGGAGTTCAGGATATGGGTCAAAGTTTCAAAGCCAAACCTCCTTCATCCCCACTGCACACACCCACCTAGGACACTACATTCCTCGCTGACCACAGATATACCTGGAGGGTTGCTTAGGATTCCCTTTCCTCAAACAGGGATGGGGAGAAAGGAAGCAGCACACATCTTTCCTAGCTGGGGACATTTCTCAGACAGGGTCAAAACACAAAAGAATCAGAACCTACTTCAGTCTACCAAAACATCATCACCAGACCTACAAAAATGCTCACATCTTGAATGCACAGAGGGAAGGCTCACTGGCAAATGGCAACTGTGAGGAACGCCTCATCATTAGCTTGGCACCCGATCAAATTTCCTGACATTCTGCTACATGGCCAGGTTAGCGAGTACCCTTCTCTTGCCTGGCCTCCGCTATCTCATGAAATTGCTGGTTCCTGATTGAGGACGGGTTGGGGGGACCTCCTGGGAAACTAGGTCCCATTGACTCAAAGGACACACACACATACCACAGGAAAGGAAGACTGGGAAAAATAAGCACTTTGAGGATGGGGACTCTTTTGTAATGTACATATGTCAGGACATAGAAATCCTATGTCTTTGGTTTTCTTCACCATGCATGTCTCAGGAACAAATAGAAACCTCTAGGGTACTTGTGCTTCCATTGAATGCAACCCTGCCACACAGTGTTCTTCTGAAGAAATACAATCTCCTAGAAGAGGTGAGATATAAGGAGGAGCCTCACAGGTTGATCCTGGCAAAGAAACAGTCTTGGCAATGACCATGACACAGTTGCTGGTTGGAGGAACTTGCCTGTCAGTACAACAGAGCATGCACAGTAGTGTTTACCCTCTTCTGATTGAAGAGATCACCCTGATTCAATTCCCTGTAGATAAAGTTCAGAGTCAATGTTTCTCTCTCCATCCCGGCTCCTTGCACTGACCATTCTTGATGAAGCATCAGCTTGTTCAGTCCATACCCATGTAACCCAACGTCTCCATCCATTCCCATGTATGCTGGCCCCAAGCTAAACTCCATGAGCTCTTCCTGACGAGCCCCACCAGTGGACTGAACATTCTGTGTATCTCTTCCTAGCTTCGATGGATGGACAGGTATGTGAACATTTCACAGGAATGACAGAGGAAGACACCCCATTTTTTATAAGAGTGGTACATCAGCCTTTCTTTGTGGGAGACACAAAATTCTTCTGGCTTTTTTAATCAAGGTCACATACAAAAATCTCAGCATACACAATTTACAAGGTAGGGAGAAGTCTGAGTAAGAGTCTTTTAACAAATTTTACCTAACCCCAGAGACATTGCAGGGAGGCGAGACAACTACAGGAGGACCATCTACCATCTGTAGGGCAGTGAGTTTTGGTACAGGTAGCAGCTATTTCTCCTTGCCACCTATTTTGTCCAGTGTAACCCAGAACGTGGAACCTGTAGGAAGACTGGGCCCATTTGTGTATGACTCATTTTGCTCTCTTATCTGGATAAGAGTTATGAAGATAAGAGTTATGAAGAGTTATAAAGGATAAGAGTTATCTTAACTCTTACCTCTTATCTCATTTGCTTTCTTTGGTATGTATACTTTGGGGCTCACAGGCCTCTAGCACACTTCTCCATCTTCCCCAGGAAAGAGGGGTCCTCTGCGCTTTGCAAAGTGGTGAAAGAGAACCTCAAAACCTCCCATCCCCCAGGGAACAAAAGAGTCACGCAAACAGGACAACGCATGATTTGATGATCTTACTGTATTCTTTCCTGAAATCACAGGTGTCCCAGCTGGAAGGGGAGGGTGGTAAGTATTCTGTACTCTAGAGTCACTCATTTCTTTGCAACAACCTGGAAAAGGGGAAAGGTGGGGCTTCGTCACAGGCTCCATGATGAAGCCACCCTGATTCCAGGTCCTGCGGGATTGAGAATAAGGGTCATAGTAACAGAAGAGTATTTTCTGGAGAAAGACTCGTGGCCTCATGGCCCTGTCCCCGGAAACTATGCTGCTGCCTTTAGGTGGTGCAGGTTTGGGTGCAGGGAGTAGGTGTGCCTTTGAGATGGACTTATTTCACAGCTACTCCATGCCCTGTAACTCCAATAGGAGGCAGAGTTACTATTCACATCCCTTCTCCTCTTCGGGACCTTTCTTCCTCCATCCAGGAAGGGCCAACTGAAGCTTAGTCCATACTGATTCACTCCCCACCTCCACACACTTGTCCACACGTGCACACCAAACAAAGCTCCATGAGCCCCGTGGGTGACAGGACACTCTCTGTGTGTATCTACCTAGATCCCTGGCTAGCCTGTGCAATTGCCTTGATGTGGACAGCACAGAAGGAGAGGCCCCATTTTTCACCAAGGTGGTAAACTAGCCTTTCTTCATATGAGGTACAGCAACCTTTGATTCTCCTATACTCGAAATCAGATCCAAACACCTCAGCACGTACAAGGTCCTTGGTGGGGAGATTATTGAGGGAGAGTCTGTTACCCATGGATACCATATTCCAAAGACCCTGCAGGAAACAGCATGTTCTGTTACAGTCCACAGGGTAGTGAGCTTTTTCATGGGTACTACTTACACTGCCTTGGCACCTGTTTCGTCCAATGGACCCAGGGCATGCAACCTCTAAGTACATTTCATATCACTGCCCATGGTCCTGCCCATCACCAAGAGAAAAAAAAGAGCTCTACATACAGGACAAGGCATGATTTGATGTCCATAATATTTTCTTTTTTGAAATCACAGGTGGCCCTGCTGGAAAGGGAGAATGGTATGTATGCTGTATTCTAGAGTTACTCATTGGTTTGGAGCAACCTGGACAATGGGCAAGGTGGGGCTTCATTGCAGGCTCCATCTTGAGAGCCACCCAGAATCCAGATCCTGCAACAAGGAGACTAAAGGTCATGTTCCAGACCGTGACCCGAGGCCTCATGACCCTGCCCCCGGAAGCTACCGTGCTGGTCTTAGTTGCTGTAGGAGTGGGTGCTGGGTAGGTGTGTTTACATGGGAACCCATGTGCTGTGATTCTCAGGTTTGGTTTTTGTGTCAGTTGGGTGAATAGTATGTTCTCAGACGTGTCTGTTCCCTTCCACATGGCGATTAATGGTGTCCACTTTCTCAGGGAAGTCTCCCATCACCATCATGTCATGAACATCCATGCACATGAAAACTTCAACACCTGCAATTTAAATAGGTGTTCATTTTCTCTTAAGATTTTATCTATTTATTTGATAGAGATCACAAATAGGCAGAGAGGCAGGCAGAGAGAGAGAAAGGGAAGCAGGCCCCCTGGTGAGCAGAGAGCTTGATGCGAGGCTCAATCCCAGGACATTGGGACCATGACCTGAGCCAAAAGTGGAGGCTGAACCCACTGAGCCGCCCACGCGCCCCTTTAATAGGTGTTCTTTCCTTGCAACTATACATCGATTCCCCTAGAAAACAGATCCCATCACTAAATAGGAAGGGGGAAGCTGTGCTCCAAAGACACAAGTGTTTCTTTTCCAATCCCTTTTACTGAGTCAGTGTCCATGGGTCTCTGATGTCATGGTACATCGCGGGCATGAATGGTCACAGTACTTCTCTCTTTCCACTTCACTCACACACACGTCTCTGCATCTGAGGCCCCATGATGCATCTTCCCAACCTCATTGGAAGCACTGAGTGCTGGGACAGTCTCCTTCCTTCTGCAGGCGTCTTCTGGGGCAGCATCATGCAACAGCCCATTCAGGGAAGACCCTGACAAAGGAGCAGTGGCCACGAATAGATGGGGCCAATTCACTCTGTGTTTCTCCATGGAGATCTACCATTTCCCTGCAGATGTCTAAGAATTAAACTGGCCTTCTCCCATGGGAAATCACACACCCACCACTGGCCCTAGCTGGGGCTTTCTGAGGCAGGCCCAAAAGGTGTCCTATCAAAGGAGAAATGAGGTCGTATTCAGGGACTGGGCATCGTTGTGTGGTCCTGGGCACCCTCCATGCAGGAACGAGGGATGCTCTGTGCATTGCAAAGTGGTGAAAGAGAACCTCAAACCTCAACAGGTGTGACAGGACAATCACCACACATTTCACTAGCCATCTGTCCATGCAAGAGGGGCTTATTTTATTCAGAAGGTTTAGGCCAATAGACAAGTCAGGGGAGGTCCGTGCCTGGGAAAGGAAACAGCCAGGTCAGGGTTTCAAGTTTCTTTAGCAGCAAACAAGACTTTCTCTTGGTGAGAAACACATGTTTGAAAAGAATCTGATTTTCTGACATCTCTTTTCCTCACTCGCATATGTGGGATCCACGGGAGTACCTTTTGCTGCTCTCTGACGACACTCTACAGGCTCTTCCTGGGTTGCTGCACCATTCTGCATTCCACTAGTTTCATACAAAGTCTCAAATTTTCTGCATCCTTCCAACATGGGTTCTGGGCTTGAATTCCTGGTTTGGATCCTCACTATCCTAACAGACAATGCCACAGCTCAGCGACTTTTGGATTGTCATTGCCATAATGATGCCTTATATTGAGCATCTTTTCATAAGTGTCTCCAATCTGTGGGCTGCCTTTTCATTTTGTTTGCTGTTTTAGAAGAGGATGCTTTTTCTAGACGGTCCTCTTGACAAGCATCATGATGCCAAAAAGAGTGCATTTCTTTGGGCATTTCTATTTCACTCCCACGTGCCCCTGCCTATTTGTAGGCCAGCACCATCCTGTTAGCTCAGGGGATTGATCCAATGTATTGGAAGGTCAGCTTCTAGGGACCCACCACCCACTTCTTCATATTCAGAAACGTTTTGACCCCTTGTGTTCTTTGTGGTTCCATATCTATTCTAGCAGTTTCTCTGTTTTGAGAGCACCACATTGTGCTTTTGGTCAGTGCTGTACTAAATCTGTTCCCTACTTTTTCTAGGAACGGGGGGTTCACAATAATCTCTTAGGGTCCAACGGCCTCCAACATTGCCTGGTGGGTGTGCGTGAACCTGGGAACGTCTTACGTATAAACGGTGCTGTCAGGTCAGCCACTAAGGCCGGAAAAATATTCTGGAGAGCAGGGCTTGTCTCTCGCTCCCGGTTGGTTTCCAATCCTGATCTAACCAGGAAAGAGTCGGTCTACAATCAGTTTTACAAAGTCATTCATTATCTCAATGAACTATAGGGAACGCATCCAGGAAAAGAAAATGTCCAGTTGCTCACTCCCACTAGCCACATGTCAAGAGTCCCATAACGACTGGAGTTTTGCATTGGGAGGGGACAGCAGTCATGGGCATGTAGAACTGACACTGAGGTGATTGCTGCATCATCCTGGTCTCATTAGAAGGGATGAAACTCCAATCCCTGTCTCCTCGAAGGCCTCTGGCTCCAGCAGCCTCATGGGCATAGGACAGCAGAGCAAAAGGCTCAGAAAAATGCTGCATGGCCCATAGACATCTCAATACAACTGGGATGAATAAGTGAGGCAGTCTCTCTCATAACAGCATTGCTCCTGTTTCAGTTCTTACAGATTTGGGTATAGACAGCACTGACAAC
Organism: Mustela lutreola; assembly: GCF_030435805.1. Lineage (NCBI taxonomy): Eukaryota > Metazoa > Chordata > Mammalia > Carnivora > Mustelidae > Mustela > Mustela lutreola. Next base: position 1,890,119 of record NC_081307.1, read on the forward strand.
TCCAGAAGTGAGGATGAATTCTCTTCAGGTAGGGAACAGCACAGAGGAAGGGAACAGTGGGACAGTGTACCTGGGAACAGGGTGTTGCCTCTGGTGCTCTGGAGAAAGAAGAAGGTGGATAAAAACTGCCAAGGAAGGGATGCATTGGCAACAGGCATGGTTTTCTCATTTCATAGTTTTTGAATGAAAAGAACAGACATTGTGAACACAGGCCTTTAGGGTAGGCTGTGTTTTTCATCACTGCTCAACTCCTTGGGTGGCTATTTTAAGGACCTTTCCCATCAAACCTACCCTTGCCTCCCTTTGCTGCTGCCACATGTCAAAGCTTGGTCTCTTTACTCAAGGCCTCTCAAGAATGGGGCACAATAGATTCTGGGTCTTTCTTGGCATGGTCCCAGACCTGGTTATTGTCATGACTTTGCAGACCCAACCACCCTCTCCTGTGCAAGAGAACCAGGACACTACGTTCTATTGAGAGCCAGGATGTGGAAGACAGGTAAACTCTCTCCTTCATAACGTCTACTACCAAACCTTCCTGGTTCTGTCGAAGCTGCTGTACCTTCAAGGGGACTCCCAGAGCTGGAGGAGGTAAAGCAAACTTCCCCTGGGTTCACTACACAGGCTCCCATGATCCTTAGCTTCTGCTAGCCTTCACACCCCAGCTGAGTCTTACCTGTGTACATGTTCTCCAAGAAGGTCACCCCCATGAAGCCTCCCTGGAGACACAGTCATGGGCCAGGGTCCTCCAAACCTGTGGTAAGGGGCTCCTGGGCCTGCTTCACACACTTGCTGCCCCACCTGCACCGTGCACAGATCAAGTGAAGAAGGCCAGGGAGGACTCAGAGCTGGGGCCCCACCCAGCTGAGGGCAGAGCTATCATACCCAGAGCAGCAGGTATCGTCAGCTACACTAACTCCCCGTTATCCTCTCTCACAGCCACCCCAGCATCCTCTCTGCTCTCTGACCCGGAGGAGGATTCCACGGAAGACAACGATTCTGAGGGAAGGAGCCACACTGTGCCGATAATTTATTTCCACCTCCCTCTCTTGGGCTTCCTGTCTCATCTGCCCATAATCACCTCCTCCCTGCTTTGACGATGCCCACCCTGGAGGTCCTAATCTCTGGTAGGCATTCAGGTTTTGCATCTGAACTGCTGCATAATATCAGTGGGCAGCCCTCCTCACCTCGTTCCTAACATCACCCTAACCCCTCACCACTGAATCTGGGAAGCAGCACTGGACAGAAGAGCAGTGGGTATGGCTGGGAGTTGGCAGAGCACAGGTCGCCCTGCTGAAGGGGCCTCAGGAAGGGAGGCTGGGCGTGGGTGTCCCCACTTGGTTCTCCGCTTCCAGGGAATCTGTGCTCATGCCCTATTCTGCTCTTGCTTTCAGCTCTCAAGAAGCTTCCCTTCTGTGGACTTGACAGAAACAACAAGGGAAGCAGAAGAGAAGGACTTGGGAATGGGGTGAGTTGGGAAGGAAGACGGGCAGGCAAAGATGGACACATGCTCTACCTCATTGCCCTGAATTTGTTGTGGGCACCTCGGGAAACAACACAAAATCCAGGGTGCTTCCCTGGCCTCTGACAACAAACAGGAATTTAGAGGATGGTCACAGTACCTGCAGGCAGTAGGAAGCCTGAGAACATCCCACGGGGAACCTCCACCTGATCCGTACAATTCCCTGTGGTGGTTGGGTACTGTCGCCCAGGAGCCACTGCTCTTGGAGGAAGGGCACTGGCTGTCTGGAGGTACTGGACCCCAGGCAGCCCATGCACTATGCTCCTCTGGAAAAGAGCCCCTCACCCTAGTGACCACTCTCTCTGCACAACCCAAGCCTTGCCCTCCTACCCTGCAAAACGTAGTGGATTGCTTGCTCCCAAACAACACTAGTCGAGAAGAGATAGTGGTGGGGTGGCCCCATCTCCCACTTCAGACATCTGAGAAATGAGCAAATAGACAGACCCCAGTCTCATAGGAGTCGGACAGCTCACCCCTCCCAGCCCTGTATCCTTGTGGGCATGGAGGAAGGCAACAGTCTCTGGCTGATTCATATATGCTGACCACTCTTGTAGTACCTGACCAACACCTCCAGTCCCCCAAGCCTCTAAAACACCTCAGGGGAGGTAGCCGGTCCCCTCATGGCAGCATTTCACTATGTGAATTAGATAGAGACTCTCCTCAATTTCTAAATCCGCAGGGAAGACCCATCAGGGAAAGGCCACACTGCCTGCTTCCACCTTGCCCACCACCTGCCCACAGTGTGGGGCCCATGCAAACTCATTTCACATGGGAGTCGGGAGCATGCCTTCTCTGTCATGCCACCTTCAACACTCGTGTGGGCAAAGGCTCCTGCCACAGAGAAGGGCATATTAATGGCTCTCAGAGAGGCTGGAGAAGCAACAGCCCAGCAGGAGGAGGACATGGCTGTAATGGAGGAAGATGGTCAGGGAAGGGCCTGAGTGACCCTGGGAGTGTAGCCTTCATTCAGCCCCAGAGGGCCCATGGGAAACTTCCCGTTCTTCATGTCACACATGGGTCCTGCAGGGAAACCTCTACCTCAACACCTCAGAAGACATGTCCCACAAAAGCCCACAGGCCTCTGGTAAGACCTGCCCCAGGGTACATGCCACTCGCTATCTCATACCACTCCACCCTCTGTCTCCACAGCTACACCACAGGACAGTCTGCCAACGACACTAAGGCACCAGCATCTCCAGAGGTGCTCAGACAAAGGGAGCCAGGAGGGACCAAGGGCCCCTCTTGTGACTTCAATTTGGGCCTGGAGGAAGACTCGGTGTGAAAACACAAGGAAACACACCTGCAGGAATGGCTTTCTTGCACTTGACCTCCACAGGCTAAACAAAGAGAACACTTCCTTGCACCCTTCCAGAAGACGGCAATGGATCCCCGAGGATGAGACAAGAGGACCCTCTGAGTTGGTCACCACACCCACAGGTGGCTGTCCATGTCCTGCTGATGACTGACACTTGGGGCAGGAAGCAATTATCTAGGCCCACAACAGTCCATTGTCTGGTAAGACTGGGCCTCCCTGGGACTGGGTGGGATAGCAGTCTTCTAGTCATTTCCCCTATCCAATGCAGGGACTGCTCCTCCTCCCACTGACCTCTCCAGTCCCCATCAACCATATAGAGCATGACAGATGCATGAAGAAGCGTGATTTCCAGGGCCCCTTGACCACCATGGAATTGACTTGAAGGGCAGCAGCCACCCCAGCTGTATTCCTCCAGGGTGCTGCCCCAGAACAACTCTGTCACTTCCACACTCAGGACCATGACCAATGCTGGGCTCAACACTGGCAGTGGCCCCACAAAACGGGCCCTTCTCAGTCTCTGTGTTCTGCAGCAGCAACAGGTGTAGGGAGGAGAGGCTGTCTCTAAATGGAGCTCCCCCTCTGGAGCAGCCAGACACCAAAGCAGAGGAACTGGGACCTCAAGCACCATGCTGCACCTCGGGGAAAACATGAGCTTGAAGGTCGGCAATGCTAGACACCTAGGGTGTACAGAAATGGGATCCAACATTCATTTGGTGGGAATGCAAGCTGGAGTAGCCAATTTGGAGAACAGTGTGGATATTCCTTAAGAAATTAAAAATAGAGCTTCCCGATTACCCTACGATTGCACTACAAGGTATTTACCCCAAAGATACAGATGTAGTGAAAAGAACGGCCATCTGTATCCTAATGTTCATAGCAGCAATGGTCAACATTCCTTAGGAAGCATGTTGAAGCGTTGAACGTATTGCTCTACCTGAGGTCTCCAAGTCCAAAGGTCTCAGGAACCATTTCTTCCCCCACAGCAACCCTAATCTATCTCCCCATGTTCAAGAAGAATCTCTTCTCCTTGTAACGGGGCAATTTTGGAAACATGTGTGATTTAAACAAGGCTTGGACAGGGCTGTCCTATTGAGAGAGCTAGACAGAGACTCAGATGGGACCAAAGGGCTTTAAAGAACTAAGGCTGACATTCGGAAAAACTACAGCCATCAAACCCCTTGGGAATGTTGGCCTGACCCCTTGCTTACAGACTTCCCCATTGCCTCACCAGGAGCTTAAAGAATGTCACTCTCTGGCAGGTGTAGGAACTTTGGATATATCAGGCACCTCAGGAAGAGGAATATGCCCAAATCCACAGGTATCACATGCATGTCTGATGGCAAGCACTTTCCTTGGCTGCTGGCCTGGAGAGATGACGATCAGATTCCTCAAAAAAGTCCCAGTGATGCAGATTCTAAGCAATCACCATGATTCATCACTAGGCTTGCTAAGCTTAAGTCAATAATTGCACCACGTGGGTTAAAGTAGGACGTGCTTTCCAAGAACATGAGCCCTGAGCTGGCTGTCTCTGGAATGGAGCATTCTTTTGCAGTGGAAATGTAGACTTCAAAAACCCATTTTGTGGACTTTCTATTCTAAATCTGGTGGCCTTTCCATATGTGTTGCTTACATTGGCGAGACAACTTGAGGTCATTTTCAGAAACATTTCCACATTAGCTCATGGTCAGTCATTCCCCTTGCTTCTTATTCTGTGGGGATACCAGGACCCCATGGGCTCAGGGCTAATTCAACAATTGGAGCATGCGATTGATTCCTCCACGACTGTAGAACTCAACTAGCACCTTGGGAAATTGGATGGGCCTGGGATGAGGAACTCAATCCTTCAAAGCCAGAGAACATACACCACTCCACAGGGTTCTCTGGGGACATATGGAGACAATGAAGGACCCATCTTTCCCTGTAACTGGAGTGGAGGGTGCACTTGGGAAGGCCCTTATCTGCCAGTGAAGTTTTCTCCCACTCACTGGAGACTACTACTAACAAGGATATTCAGGCGAGACCTCAAAATAAAAAGGGCTTCCTGGAATGGTTTCTTCCCTCCCAGTACTACTGATCCACTACAATGGCAAACAAAGGCTTTAGCTAAGCATCCAACTGCTCGTCTGGGAAAACGAACCTCATGATTCATACAGGGATGGCCCCTGACTCTACAGACTTGGCATCAGCTCCAGAGCATCACAGAGAATAAAGGCCACCAAACGATGACAGGAGGCTGATTTATCAAGTACCAGCTTACGTTTTGAGATATGCCTGAACTAATGCTGGAAACCAGCCCAACTTTAAACCCAGTCACCCTTAGGCCTGGACCCGACAACTCTACACCTATAGCTCCTAACTCTTGAAAGGTTCTTAAGTAGACCAGACTTAAGATGCCCCACGATAATGCAGAGGACAGGTGCTTTAACAATGGCAACAGTTTCATGGAAAGGGGCTAAGAAAAACCAGATATGCTGTCATCAATCGAACTCAGACTGCTGAGGCCAAAGCCTTTTACCAAACATGTCTGCCCCCAAATCAGAGATCTTACTGCCCACCTGTTGGTTGTAATTGGCAAAAGTCTTACAAGTATTTATCCTGACTCCAACAGACCTTCTTTGTCCACTATGCTCATGAAGCAATTGACAGAAAAGGCTCTTCTTCCCAAGCCATAACCTGCCAACCCAACATGGGCCTGAAATGATTGCACATCCCAAGAATTGTCCTCCAAACCCGAGGAGCCCTTGAAAGCCTGACTGCAGCTCAAGGAGACTCAGGATTAGATAAGGGACCCTAGCTGGGAAAAATGGCCTTGAAGCTCTAACCTGTGCCCATGGATTCCCCAAGCTCCAGAGGCCACTGGACACGGGGTGGGCCCAGATGCATGGGCTCATTATGAAAAACATCACCGACCCAGCCAACTTTCCCCATTTCAAGCAACGGTGCACTTGTGCTCCGTTTCATTGACATGGTCACCTAGTATCCATCTTTGCCCCTCTTTGGGACTGGAGGATGTTGTGTGATATGGGGAAGTCCTTACAGAGTACACGGTCATGGCGCTATATGTCAACTCGAATAGGATTTCTCAATGAAATAAGGGAATGATCCCAATGCATGAAGCAGTTATACAAAACACAACGACTTTAGATGTTGTAACTGCTGCACAAGGTGGAGCTTGTGCCAATCTAAAGACAGAATGACGTGGGTACATTCCCCACTACCACAAAGAGATTTCTGGGTTCCTAACAGATACCACTGCCCAAATTCGCACTTCCAAGGATCCCTCTCTTTAAGAATTGGCTCAACTCTTGGCCTGGAGGAGAATTCTCACCCATTATCAAAGGACTCTTCATGGGGATTTTCCTTCTCTTTCTTCTTCTAACCCTGTTGTGTTGTTCTCCACCCATCCCCTCCGTCTCTGCAGGTGGTTCCAGGAACCCTTCACTGCAGTAACTTCCAGAGGACAGATGGTCCTTTCCACTCCACAGGATCCAGTTAAAACTTCTCCCCTGCATTCAGTGGCCTCTTCATTTCACAAATATGACACAGATAGGGCCCCCAACTGACCAGGAATGACCCAACGTTAGGGACAGCTCTATGCCCCTATTCAGCAGGAAGAACTTACAGAAGATGAGACCATCCTCCTTCAACAACCTTAATGACAGAAGAGTCTAAACTGTTCAGGGGCACACAAGGAGGGAGGAGAAAGCCAGTTGAGCACCAAGCAGAAGCTGGCACACAACAAAGTCCCCACCCCCAACATGTGATATGAGTGACATACCTCAGGTGCTCTAACTGCCCTAAAATAAGGAAAGAAAAAAAACAGATTATCCACAAATAAAGATCAAAACCCTGCAAGACCAGAGTCTTCCTCAGTTTATAAAAGTCCTCATGATTCTCAAGGAAGAGGCTTTCTTAACAAGAGGCTAGCTACCATAACTACCATAACTCCATTTCCTGAAGCCCTAACATACCCCTCCCTTCCATCACAGTGAGGAAGGCTGAGGCAGAAGGAAATGTCAATAAAACGGAATTTCTAATCAAACCTGCAGTCCCTTGAGAAGGACTTGGGAGAGGAGGAAAGTAATATTCCTCCAGGAAGCTCCCAACTCTCCTTCTATTTAATGCCTTCCTAGTAGGAAAATCTACCTTCATTTGACAAGAGCAAAGTCTCCTGTATCCTGTGTGTCCTCTGTCCTACTGCATCGTTCTTGTAAAATCTCCCTTTTGCCTGACCACCCCCAACCCCATCATAGAGTCGGCCTCCCATCATGACCCCAGCATAGCATAGAAATCTGAATAGTTTTATTTCTAGACTGAAATGCACCCCAGGTCAAACCATCAACTGAGTGTCTGTAAAAGTCACTGTCTTGAACACGACTCAATGATATAGCTTGAAACTCAAACATCTAAAATTTAATCAACAGTTGACATGGATGTGAGGCTACCATGTAGGAAGATCTATCTGAATTCCGGAAAGTAACGTGGCACCTGACTAGAAGTGGCATGCAGAGGTTGATGCAGAGACAATTCCTGAAGTAAGGGGCTGGAATTCGTATGTTGAGTCAGGAAGGGAGGAACGTGAGTGAGCAGTCCTTCCACAGCCCCTCCTGTTTTGGCCATTAGCAGTGGTTCACCCTGCACAGGAAATCGGCCAATGCTGGGGCACAAGAGGTAGATTTCTCATGTACCTCACCTCATTCCATGTGTGCTATGTCCTGGGAAGAGAAACCTTGTATTTATAGACAATGTGGAAGAAACTTCCTCCATGTGTCCCCAGTTCAAATGACATCAGAACTCGTTCATCCTGGATTGCACCACACGCATCTTCCCAGTGTGGGAGAGCCTTTGGTCGGGGCTCTAACCTCGGGAGAAACAAGAGAACTCACCCTTCTGAGGAAAGTAGACATGATACACATGGGGGAAACAATTCCAGGACAGGGCTCACCTCTGCACACAGCAAAACCACAGGAGAGGCACCTTAGGGATGTAACAAAGGTGGGATACCCGTCATTCAGAGAGCTCTGTTCTTATTCTTCCCCATAACCTCACATGGGTTAGAAGCCATGTGGTGGCATTGCTGTACCAGAGCCTGCAGCAACATACATCCCTTCGAGGCCATGGGCACATTGCCATAGACAGAAGCTGGTTGAATCCATCTTCAAAGGAAAGCATTTAGTACAGCCATACCCTTAGCCAGCATCTGAGGATCCACACCAGTGGGAACCCCTACAAATGTGGTCAACGTGGAAGAGTTGTTAGATACAGATCTCACATTTGGAGACACCAGACAACTCAGAGCAGGGAAACCTGTGTCTGTCATTACTGGGGTCCTTCCTGTACCCAGAGTGCCCACCTTTCTCACCACCACAGAAATCATAGAGTACAAACCGTGTGTCTTTGATCACTGAACCAGAGCCTTCTGCCAGATTTGGTCACTTTTCCAACACCAGAGAATTCACACGAGGAGAGCCACTAGCGTTGTACCTTGGTGGAAGAAGCTTCAACTGGGGCTCAGACCTGAGCTCCTGCTACCATCTCAGAGAGCGGGTCATCCCTCATTAAGGAGCGAAGGTGCAGGGACCTCCTGGGACACCCTGCATCATTGCTGCTGCTGAATGCTGATGAAATCTATGTAGGAATCCCATTCCTCATGAAGCCAACATGTTAAGGACGTGGGAGGATTCATACAGAAGAAAATCCTCCCGGAGTGATGAGGAAAGGAATGTTCTCAGGTATCCCTTCTTCCTTAGCCAACAACGACACCCTCACACCGAGGAAACACTGATCCCAATGCAATGGGGGGATATTCTTACCCGGGCACTCACATGAGAAAATCCCTGGGCAAATACCTCCAAAGGAATTTCTTAGGGTGAAAATGATGTACAAACCCAGACACTGACAATTTTTTCACTACAAACACATACAACTGTGTGACGTTCTGAGGGATGCTGAATGCAGTATTTCAGTAATCAATAGCTAGAAATAAAGCAAATCTGCTCCCATCCATCAGTACTTGCATAAAGGCCAGGATCACTGAAAAGGAGGGGTCTCACAACCATTCACACTATAAAATTGGGGGACTTTTCCTTTACTAGCGCTCACAAATGACACTGGTACTGTCTCTTGGTAGGAAGTTTGAAACATATATACACTGTCTGGGATCCATGAAAACATCAATTGAAAGGGTAACTTAGAATCTTAGGACAAACGGTGATTGACGTATGTTCATGAAAACATTAATCTATTGATGTATGTAGATTGCAAGGATGAATGGCAACAAGACTCAACAAACACATGGTTTGTGATCTACCTCTCATGGGTCCTGAATTCTACTAATATTGTCCTCATAAATTGGAAAGGATTTATAAATTAATTATATGCTTAGAAATATTTCTATTTTCATTACTTATTTGAGAGTGAGAGAGCTAGAGAGGGAGCAAGAACAGTCCGAGTTGGGCAGCAGAGAAGAGGGAGAGAAAGCAGGCTTCACATTGAGAAGGGTGCCCAATGCAAGGCCTGATCCTCCAGGATCCAGGGATCCTGACCTCAGCCAAAGGCAGATGCTTAGCCAACTGTGCCACCCAGGGACTTGCAAATTAATTTCATCTTTTACAATGGTGCTGTTTTTGAAGAATTGTGTATATCAGGACAGGAATTAAACTGTACTGTTCAGATTCAGGCAGTGAGGGCTTCCTACCCCTCTATGAGAATTTTTTAGCCAACTGCTTTTTCTCCACCACCAAGAATAGCTCCTTATCTCTTGGCCTGAGAAGATGTAAGACCACTGCTGATATGGAAACAGTCCCCGATTTAGATGATTTAGAATAGTAGGGGATACGTATGCTCCCTTCCATAAACACAAAGCACATCCAGGAATGCCTGTACGGTTCTTTTATTTAAAGGACAAACTCTTGATTTTCGCTGAGATCCTGATATCAGGGTTATGAGATCGAGCCCCTGGCATGTATCATGCTCTGCACCGCAGGTGGAGCCTGCATAAAGGTCTCTCTCTCCCTCTCTACCTCCCCTTCCAATCTTGGCTACCAGAAGTTCCACAATGTCTATGCCAGACTAAAGGAGGAGCGTGTAGGACAAGAGGTAACCCAGACGTCAATCACCATTGGCAACTAGTGACAAGAGACTAAATAAATTTCCTGCTGCTCCCAGAACCAAAAACCTATTGCAGAAACCCTATTACAACTGCATTTCACATGACCATCTTAGCAATGCTTACTTCTTCTAGAATCTTCATATTAGAAATATTTTCTCATTCATCTACCCTGAATCTTCAGTGATATGGAATTCCTACAGGAGCTGTGCAAACACTATACCTCCTCATGTTTTCTCTACTCTATGTGAGTGACCTTCTTACTGACCCTCTTGATTTTGGCTGAGATGATGATTCCAGTGTTGTGAGATTGAGCCCTGCAAAGTGTGTGGTGCCTGCCCACTGTCTCTGTCTCTCTCTCTTGCACCTCCTCCTCTAAAAAAAAAAAAAGACAAACAAACAAACAAACAAAAAACAGCATGTCCACTCAGAGGTCCATTTGTAAAGATGCCCGATATTTTTTACTCTAGTTTACTGGCCCTAAAAAGAATGTTGACATAAAACACTATTTTGGAGAGAATGTCTATTTATAAGATAACCCTGCAATAATTCAGGATTCTGCTAACAGAAGCAAACTGTAGTTCAGATGTTTTGTTTGGAGCAGGGACTTGCAGAACCTTCTCCATATGTGCCACTAAGTAATTTTCCCCCAAGCAACAAATTCTAGATATTCTGGCTAAGGGTACATCTCCAATTTAATTGAAAAGAAGACGGTATCTTTCCCTCTGGAAGAAATACAGAAGCCAGCAAAAGAGGCACCCAAGTTACACCATGGACCTCAACCCAGGCAGAAAGTTCAGAACCAGGACAACTTACTGCTGTGATGCACATCCACCATGGAGACGACAGGGGTCACACTACTGTATGTGTTGCACTTGAATCTGCACTGAAGAGACAGAGGCCAGATGCACTGGATGCTGCCAAGGAGGCCAAGTCACCTGAGCCTTGAAGCACCACCTGTAAAAACACAGAGAGCATTTAGCTGAGGTCACAGGACCCATACTCAGGAAGACACAATATCATACAAAACTGAAAGCATGCTCCTCCCTTCCAGCAGAGAGCTCAAGTTCAAAGAGGCTAATACCACAGGATCCCGAAATTTGTGAAAGACTTAGCATCGCTGCTGGCAGACCTTCAAATAATACATGCATGGTAAGTTGGCTACCAGGAGTTCCATGATATCTATGCCAGTCCCAAGCAGGAGGATGTGGGCCAGAAGATGGCCCGGAGGTCAATCATCATTTGCAACTAGTGACGAGAGTCTAAGTAAAGTTCCTGCTGCTCTGAGAACCCGAACAGAAGATCTGCAGAAACCCTATTTCAACTGAATTTTGCATGAACGTCCTAGGGTTGCTTACTTCTCCTTGAATCTTTTTTCACATTTGACATGCGTTCTCATTAATCTACCCCATAACTTCAATGACACAGAACTCCCATAGGAGATGTGCACATACTCTACCTTCTCAATGTCTTTTCTACTCTACCTGAGTGACTCTGTTAGTCTTTCTTTCTCTTTTCACAACTCTATTTGGCTGAAATGAGCCTCTGGTCTTTCCTTTCTAAGACATGCCTCTCATGGACCCTGGAACTCAAAAAAAAAAAAAAGAAAAGAAAGAAAAGAAAGAAAGAAATAAAACCAACAACTAATCACCACCCAATATGAATGTAACCTATACCTTCGAGATTAAAGTTGCTTCACTCTAACCAGAGACTATGCTACTGACCCAAAGGGCCAGCCCTCCAGCAACTAGCTTCTACAGGATTCTGGGACAATTTGGGGTATAGTTCTGATAGGATTTTCCCAATAAGAAAACACTGCCAGCCTCCAAACCTGATTGCAAACTAAATAGAATCAGAGCTTCACAGGACCCACTGTGAGGCAAAGAAATGCCTCGCGGTGGTGGCAGCAGGTGCCAGTCCACGCGGCTGATGGATTTCAGTTCAACAGATTTGGGATCATTTCATAGATGCAAGAAGGCTGCCGCAAGCACACTTGGTTTATTAGCATCTATTGTAACTAAGCCTGGCAGGCATAGTGATGGACCATTTCATCCACATTTTGAAATCCCCACCTCATTTTATGAAGCCAACATGTCCCTTATCGAAACCCCCCAATGTGCCCCAAGAAAATGTCAGACTAATATCTGTCGCGAACATAGACATAAAAATTATCGCATAAATCAAACTAATGTTCCGCATTCACAAAATGAAGGATCAGCATCATAGGACCATCTCAACATATGTAGAAAAAGCATTTGATAGCGATGCTATCAAATCACCACACCCCCATCTGTGTTTCTGCTGCCTGGTTAGTGCCCAAACCCCATACCACGGCCACCCCACTGTGCCATCCCCCCACTGCCACCCTGCTGCGCCCCACAGACCTGCCTCTGTCCCTTCCACATCCCATTGCTGGCAGGCCGCTGCAACCAGCACTGCCACCCTCCACCCTGCTACTCCACAGCAGTGCCCCTTTGTCCCACAACAGCTAACCCTCGCTATAGCTGCCCTGCCGCCCTGTGCTTGCAATTGATGCCCTGCTCTGTCACCCCCAGTGCCCCTACCACTCCCTTGTGCACCTCCAGGACTCTGCCACCCTGCTGTGCCACTCTCCAGTGCTTCCACTGGCCTGGTGCCTGCGTTTCCAAGCACTACCACTGCTACCATGGTCACCGTGATGCTTCTTCCCATCTCCACCATCCCGCCCTGCCCCCAAGCCATGCTATGCCATTGCAAGGCAGCTGCTGCCCCGCTGGTCACTCCCAACCACATCCGGGCCAATCCCTTCCCGCTTCGCTTCCACGTCTGCTGCCATCCAACTGCACTTCCTTAAGTCACTGCCTTTCTCAAGTCACTGCTGTCTCACTGCCCCCCACTGCCATTTCCTCACTGCACACTGTCCCCTTGCTCCCGCAGCTGTGCAGGGCCCCTGCCCTGCCCACACAGATATTAACCTGATGCTCTTGCCCAGCTGGTCCCACCAAACACCCCCAACATGCTACTCCAGTGCCTCTAGATTCCCTCCCCGTTGACCTGCTGCTGCCGCCCCACTCATCCCAGCTTTCTCCCAATGCTACTACTTCCTGGGTGCCACCGCCTCATGACCCTGCCATCCGCAGCACACCCCTCATTCTGTCCACATTACCACTGCTGCTGTAGCTAAGCTTCTGCCCTGTGCCCCAGGCCACTGCTGACCTTCACTGTCCAGTCCCCACTGACATGCATTAAGGCCCTACACCGCCCTTCATGCCCTTCCTGAGCAGTTGCTGTGCCACTGCCTCCCAGTTGTTTCCGTCCCCCCTTCTCCCCATGCCACCACCCGCCTGTGACCCCACATGCACCCGTGCAGCTGTGCTGTCCCACCCCGCCCACCAGCATGCTCATTACTGTCCTGCTGCCCCACCATATTGCTGCTACCATCCCTCTTGCTCTCCCTGCACCTCTACCCTGCCGGGTGCCCCACACCCCCACTACCTATTCCCTGCCCTGACTGTCATTGCCCACTTACCGCCACTCTGCTTCTGATCTGCTGCTGCCCTGTGTCCCACTCTTGCCCTATATCCTGCTGCTGTCCTGTGTCCCGTTGCTGCTGGTCTTCATAGTCCAGCCCTATGCAGCCCTTCCCTGTTGACTTGCATGCCTGCCCCACCTGCCACGCTGCCCCTGTGCTGTTCCAGCCACCCCTCCCTGCAGCTACTACCTAGTGCAAACCCTGCCCCCCACTCCGGAGCCTTTCTGATTTCCTACCCCTGTTGCCACGCTGCTGCCTTCCCACGAGTCCTACTCCACCTTCCCCGCACTGGTACCACCAAGCTGCCCTCACAACATGAGCTGCTCCCACCACGCTGGACCGATGTTCACAGTGCCCCCACTTACAACCACCATTTCCTCTCCGCTGCTATCCTGGGTCCCTGCTGCTTCTGCTATCAGTGGTGCCACGCTATAGACATGCACCAAGCCCAGCAAAGCCAGGCCTTGCTCGCTGCCTGAACCACCACACCATGATATTGGTGTCCCCCTTATACCCAGCTAGTCCTGCCCAGGCCCAAGCGACAGTACTGCCTAGCTACTCCCCTCCCCCCACTCCAATGCCTCCTGTCTGCCAAGCATGTGGTTGCCCAGTATGTCCACCACACCCCACACTGCTACCAGCTTTCTGACCCCAAAAAATGCACCCCTGCCGCACTGCAGTGCCCTCTCTGGCCCCCTTACTGCTGCGCGACCTCTGTCCTGTGCCCACAGCCTCTGCTGTGCTTCGCTGTCCCACCTTGTTGGCATGCACTATGAGCAGGCCCAGTAAGCCAGCCAAGCTGTCACTGTGTTGCTGCCTCAGGACTGGTCCCACCCTCCCTACACTGCCCTGCCGCCTATATTCCATTCCCCCACAGATGCCACACGGCTGCCCCACTCGGCTGTCACACAGCTTCCCCTTACCTCAAGAAGCTTCCCTTCCCTTTTCCAGTGCTGCCTGGTGACACCCTCACTCCCTCCCCCGCCGGCCCCGCCCTCTGAGTGTTCTAACCTCTCTGCCACCTCCTCGCCCTCATGGAGCTTAGCAGACTTGCCCGCCACACCATGACACTGACGCCCCGCTGATGCCAGGCTGGTCCCTCCCCTCCACCCGCCACGACCGAGTAACTGTTTCCCCCTCCCCCTGCTCTGTTGCCTCGCCACGGCCACGCACATTACTGCTTCGCACACCCACCCCTGCCCCTCTCACACTGCCACTATCTTGATGACCCTCACATGTACCCTTACCACCCTGCTATACCCCCCCACAGAACCCTCTTTACTACTGCTCCTGCGGCTCCACTGTTGCCCTGTGTCCCAGCTTCTACTGTGCTTTGGTGCCCCGCCCCCTTGACGTGCACAAATGGCCCGCCCCCTACGCCTGCCCCACTGCTGCTACCCTGCCCCCTTGATGTGCACAAATGGACCGCCCCCCATGCCTGCCCCACTGATGTATCCCGCTGTCTTTACGTGCACTATGGGCCTGCCCACCACACCTGCCCGACTGATGCTGCCCGTCCCCTTTATATGTATGATGGACCCGCACACCCTGCTCTCCTATCTACTGCTACCCCAACCCATTGACGAGCATGATGGGCCACCCACCACGGGCTCCTAACTGTTCCTGACCCGCCCCCTTGACCTGCATGATAGGCCCACCCACCACGTCCTCCTAACTTTGATTCCCTGCCCCCTTGACGTGCACGACAGGCCCGCCCACCAACAACCTCCTAACTGTTGCTGACCTGCCCCTTGACCTTCACAATGACCCACCCACCATGCCCACCCCGCCGCTGCTGCCCCACCCCCTTGACATGCACAATGCGCCCGCCCATCACGCCTGCCTAACTGTTGCCACCCCGCCCCCTTGATGTGCAGAATGGGCCCGCCCACCACACCCTTCCTGCTGCTGTTGCTCGTCCCCCCTTGACGTGTACCATGGGCCCGCCCACCACGCCATTCTAACTGCTGCTGCACTGCTGCCTGGCGCTGCTCCCACCTTCTCACACCCTCTGCGGCCCCCTAGATTCCACCCATCCTCCACAGGTGCCATACAGCTCCCACTCCTCCCAGTGCCAATACTGCCTGCCCCCATCTCTGCCTCTGATAACTCCTGCTCCCTCCCCTGTGATCCCAAACCCCTTCCTCAGTGTAGTCTCCTGGCGGCCAATTCCTCAGGCCCATGCAACCCCACCCACCGTGCCATGACCTTGACGTCCCACTGACTCCCATGTGGTCCTGCCTCCCCCCACACGCCAAGACTGCCTAACGGCTTCCCCCTCCCTCTGCTCCGTTGCCTCCCCGCTGCCAGGTGATTTACCATGTTACTTCCACCCTGAATATCTGCCCCTCTCCCCACGCAGCTCACATTGCTACCACCACATGCACCCCTGCCACCATGCTGTACCTCTCACACTGCCCGCCTTACCTCAGCTGCCGCGGCTCTGCGGCTGCCCTGTGTCTCTGGTCTCTGCCGAGATTCGGTGCCCCGCCCCCTTGACGTGCAGGATGGGCCCGCCCACCACGCTCGCCTAACTATTGCTGCCTGCCCCCTTGACGTGCAATCTGAACCTGCCCACCACGCCCTCCTAACTGCTGCTGCCCCGCCCCCATGACGTGCACATTGGGCCCGCCCACCACGCTCACCTAACTGTTGCTGCCCCTCCCCCATGATGTGCACGGTGGGCCCGCCCACCATGCCCTAATAACCGTTGCAGCCCAGCCCCTTTGATGTGCGCTGTGGGCGCGCCCACTATGCCCGCCTAACTGCTGCTGCCCCGCCCCAATGACATGCATGATGGGCCCGCCCACAACGCCCTCCTAACCGCTGCGGTCCCACCTCCAAGGCGTGCACTCTGGGCCCGCCCACCACGCCCGCCCGGCTGCTATTGCAGCAGAGCTGCTACCTCCAGGCTGGCCCCACCCCCACTCTCAGTTGCTGCTGTCTAGATTCGACCCACCCCCAACAGTCACTGCAGGGCTTCCCCACTTGGCTGTCATACAGCTCCCACATCATGGGCCCTCCACCGCTCCCTGTGCCACGACCACTTGGCTGTCCCCACACCTGCCTCTGGTGACCCCTGCTCCCTCCCCCATGGGTCCCGCCCCCCTACCATAGGGTCATCATCTGGCTGCCACCTCTTCCCGCTAGGGCATCCCCATGGCCCCACTTACTACTCCATGCCGTGATGGCCCCATGCCCCACTGAGTTGCCCTTGATTCCCCCTGCCACGCCCTGTCCCCCACAGCTACCACGCCACAGGGTCTTGCTGTCCCACTGCACATCCCCCGATTGCCACTGCAGCCCTCCCCAACTACTCTCCACGTCACCCCTTCTTGCCACCCTGACTCCGCCCCACCGCCCGCTGGCCTGGTGCTGCTGCCAGTGATTACAAGGCAACTGCCCCTTCCTTGGTTGCCCTGCTGCTGCTGCTGCCTTGCCCCACTACCATGAGACCACCACCCTGCTGGTCCTGCCCGCCCCCCACCATTAACCCCCACTCCAGTACTGTCCTGCTTCACACCCCCCATTCTGCTGCTGACCCACTGTGCCCTGCCAATGCCACTGCCACCCCACTGCACCTCCCCAAAGCTGCCGTGACTGTGACCCAGTGACATTGCTTCCCTGCTGCTCCCCCCATTGCCCCTGCTGCCTCACTGCACCCCTCCGGTTTCTGCCTCCCCTCCCCACTGTTGCTTCCCACCCCTCCACTGTCAAGTACCACATGCAGGCCCTCAGTACCATCCTACTGCTGCCCAGGTGCTGCCTGGCTGTTCTGACATTACTCTCGTGCCCTGGAAATAATCAGTGGGAGACTGGCGGTAAGAGAATTTCTGCATAGGGACTGGCACCAGGTGTGTTCTGGAAGTGGGTTGGTGGTCTAAGCAAGGGTTTAAATCCCAAGAAGGAAAATAGCATAATTATGTTACCTCTTAAAATAGCCTAAAGAGCTAAATTTAAAGTGCTTTTAATGTCTCCTTCTTTTCAATACAGTGACATTAGTCATATTGTGCACCTGAAAATAATATAATCTCAAGTTAGCTAACTGGAATGAAAATCAAAACTGTAAAAAAAAGATAAATACAAATCTTTCAACATCATGCATCGATTGACATACAGACATTAAGGGAACAGTTTGCATAATAAAATTTGTATATGTATCTAGGTGCTCTTTCTCAACAAAGACTGTTCAAAATCATGGAAAAGGTGAGTTTTATTTATCTTTAGAATCACTCACTGTTCTGGGCTCTCATGTATAGTGTACATACATATGAACAAGCTTTTCTCAAACACTAAAAGAAAAAAAAGCTCCCAAGAACCAGCACTAGATGTTCACTGTAGAATTGCATGAACAGAAATGCCCTCATTAGCTTTGTAGTATGAGAAGACCTTGAATTATACTCATTAGAGAAATAAGTGTCAAGTGAAATACATCATAAACAAGAACTTCTTCCTTACCCCTTACCATAATGCTGACTGGGGAACTTTAACCCTCGATTTTATTTTTCTCTGGTCACCAGAAAAATCAAAACTTAACAGCGCACATAGCCCAGTGGTTATATTAAATTTATGCTTTGCTCTCTGTTAGTGGTAGAACTGAAACCTTGGGGTTGACTCTGTGATCATACATGTGTTACTTTTAGGATAAGATGTACATTAATTTAAGTATATGAATAAATTCACTCTCATTATGTTTTCCACTATGTTTTCATCCTCATTATGTTTTCAAGTATTTTCACTGACATAATTTCATGGGATCTTCATTACAATTGTGGGACTCGATCCCAGGACCCTGGGATGATGACCTGAGATGAAGGTAGAGGCTTTAATCCAATGAGACACCCAGGCACCCCTGTACATTGGTTTTGTATTCTGCACATTGCTGATTTTCGGTATGAGTTCTCATAGTATTGGTTTTCCATATAAAGGATCATGTCATCTGCCAAAAGAGAGTTTGACTTATTCTTTGCCAATTCGAATACATTTTATTTCTCTTTGTTGTCTGATAGCTGTTGCAAAGACATCTAATACTATGTTGAACAGTAGTGGTAAGAGTGGGCATCCTTTCATGTCCCTGATCTCAAAGGGAAGGCTGTCAACTTTTCCCCATTGATAATGATATTTGCTGTGGGTTTTCATAGATAGATTTGATGAAGTTTAGGAATGTATCCTCTATCCCTATACTTTGAATGGCTTTAACCAGAAATGGATGCTGGATTTTGTTCAAATGATATTTCTGCATCAATTGAGAGGACCAGGTGGTTTTCCTCTCTTCTCTTATTGATTTGTTCTATCACAATGATTGATTTGCAAATGTCAAACCGCCCCTGCATCCCAGGAATAAATCCCACCTGTTCATGGTGCATCCACCTCTCAATGTACTGTCAGATCCTATAAATTGAGATCTTGTTAAGAATCTTGGCATCTATAATCATCAGGGATATTGGTCGGAAATTCTCTTCTTTGTTGGGGTCTTTCCCTGGTTTGGGGATCAGGGTAATTCTGGCTTCATAAAAAGCAGTTTCACTGGACAAATGTGGCTTACAGTTTTAGTAGCACCGTGGTGCAGAGACAAACTAGAGCTTCTATGACCCCTGAGACAGTGGCTGGGGCTGTGCTCTGCCAGTGGAAGTTGGCAGAGGGGGAGTCTATGTTCCCAGAGGGGAATAGACTGAGGCCTCTCTCTGAGGTGGAAGTCTGGGTAAAGTTTGCTTTCCTCTAAACTTTCAAAGAACTGTCCTTTTTCTTGATAGCTATTATATTTGGAGAAGCACTCTAATTGTTCCCATGCAGAGATCAAAAGACTAACTTTAATGAGTCTGGCTGGGGTCTCACCTCAATCACCACTCCAGGAAATAAACCTGAACAGAAGGAATCCCAGCTCAGGCAGCTCCTTGTTCTGATAAATGCTGCATGACTATCCCTTCACATAGTATAAACATTTCATCTCTGTCTTCCACAGAGGAGTGTTTCCTGCTCTCAAAAACACCTGCTGATATGTTAGAGGAAATAACCATACATTCTGCAGGCTAATGCCAGCAAAGGAAAGTGGACACTTGAAATAATTAGCAACATAATTCAAGTCCCCCCCAAAAATATTCAAGGATCAGCATGGCAGTAGTACTCTCTACCATGGTTGTTGTTCTTAGATTGCATTGCTTGGGGAATTCTTGACACAACTGTGAGTGGGCAGGAAATAGACTACAATTTAATTTCTGAAGGACACCAGTTCAGGAAAATAATTAGCTTTGTGTATTTAGCATCCACTTAAAATTACTAGAATATGTTTATTCTCCACAGTAAGATCAAGCTGTATTCTATTTCTTCATATCATATTTGGTCCATCAGCAGCACTACCACCATTCAGGGAGGGAGGTGGGATGGAGATCTAGGTCTCAGATTGCTTTGAAGTTACAGTAAACCAATTATCACACATCTACCCAGACATTAAAGAATGGAGTTTTAAAATGAGCAGGAATTTAGGATATTTTCAGTATTTTTTGGTCATTTATTAAAAGCCAAGCATGGCATCAAATTTAACTCTAAACGTTAGACTGTAAATTTGCTTTGGACCAACAATGTAAATGCTTCCCCTAGAGTTCCACTCTATTTCCACTGATGTGTTGTTTCTAAATCCCACAAGACTGGAGAAAATGTCTCATTCACATTTGTATTCTCAGAAATTGGCACAGCTCTCCATCATAATGCAGATTCTCTGGAACGTTTACAAGATGAATGCTTGCATAAAATTTTGCGGGCCTACTGTGCAATGCCTTCTGTGATCTTGCCAAAGTCTCTTTTCTGGAGAAATCATTCTGCTTCTGAAATTTCTAAGAAAAAACTTCCGAATGAGTTCTCCCCATTTTAATATTTGTGTTTTATATGCATGGTCAATGAGCTTCTTTGAAACAAAATGGAAAATACTCTTTTTTTTTTTTTTAACTAAGCCTTGGTTATCCATATAGAATGTTGCTGAGGCTATGGATGCCTCAGTAATCAGTGTTTTGCAGATGTCTGCTCTTAATTATTTTTAATAGGTCCCGCAGCTCAGATGTGTGAGCTGTGTGAAGCTCACACCATTGCATAAATCTGGGAAGCCACTCTTTGCCTCCAACCAAGGTGTTGCATGATGGCGTCAGTGCAGAGGTTAGTGTCCCCACCAAGCACCTCACCAACAGACCGATAATGCACAAATAACCTCCATTACCAAGAGTCCTCAGGCCTCAGGTGTTTGGTTTTGGTTTTTTATTTTTTAATGTAAAATATGTAGCAAAGGGAAGGTTCACAGTTGGAAGCCATTTTCTCAAGCCATGAAGCCACCATCATGAAGAACTTGATCATATCTTCACTACCACATCCATCGTTGATGCCAGGCTTTGCAAGCATGAGCTGCTTTTGTTTTGAACACTTGCTCTACCAAAGAACACAAGCAAAATCACCCTGCAGTAAAATAAACTCACATTATGGTGGCTTCAAACAACATAGCCGCTATGATTCCCTGCATTCTTCTCATTAAGGACCTGAGCCTGCACCGTGGCCAGTCTTTGCAGAATTGCTGCTACCTCTGGCAGTGGGAGGACAGTCTTCAAGTGCCCCTGGGAATGAACATTTCACTGACATTCACATTTTATTGGCCAAAGTAAAGAACAAGGGGATTACCATTTTCACTTGTTTCTAGAATACAAAAATTTGGGAATTCTTTAATAAACAGCACTAAGGTATGTCGCAATTACAGCTGATGAATAAAAATTTCTCTTAAAAAGACTTCATTCTGATATAGTCTATCTGTATTAACCGTCTCTCAAACACATTTCTAAATAATATGCTGTACAAAATACAAGGAAAAGATTTGTATTAGCATTTTGTTTCTATGACTTTTGCTTGTATTTGCCATGATTTGTCTTGTTCACTGTCTGACATTTAAACCCTTGCCATAGGAAGATTCACCAAAGATCCTGTGTTAGGGTCCCCCATTATGGTAGGTGTTGATTTTTTTCACAGGAAATGTTTATAATTTTTGATAGGCACTGTGAGTTCAATATAAAATGAATAGATAATTATTATTATAGAAAATATGAAAAGATATTTCATTTTTTAAAAATATGTGAAATCTGGATGGATCCTGGCAGTTGGCAGAACATTAAACCTCCCAGTCATCCAAACTAGTTCTTGTCCTGTAAACTAGTCATAACCCATATACAGGAATCCAGTCATTAAAAATTAATCAATTAATTTAAAAAGAGAGCTACTCATTCACAAGTTGCATTATAATGGTGGACTGGAAAACCATTTGGAGATCTTTTGCTGATCATCCTCATTATAAATTAATCTCTATTCATGCTTGCCTTGACCTTCACACACAAAGGCTATAGCCATATTCTGCATAACCAAGGCTACTATAATAGATATACAGAGGTGAGGGTTAGCCCACCTGAACACTGGCAGAATACGCCTAGTCTAGAGGAAGCTTCAGGATTTCTCCTTCTTACTCCTGGTTGTAGCTCTGGAGTGAGAGCAATTGCAATGTTCCTCCACACTGTAGAATTCCAAGAGGCACAGCTTCATCTTCAGATTATCTCGTTTTTTGTCCCCAGGGGATACAGTGGCTTCCAGCAGTAGCTCATCTCTGGGTTGTCAGACCCATGCTTGCTCCCCTTCAATAAATTCTACTCATTGCAATGATTCCAGGGAATCCAGTTCTTTACTGGACCCTGATGGATACGACTGTGCAAATTGAGGGATCATCACTTTCTCCGTGTGTGTACTCATTTACTGAAAAATGGGTTAAATCAGGAATACAGTCACCAAAAGACCAAACTACTTCTGCTTTAAACAGAAAATATCCGAGCTCTGAAAATGTAAAATCAGTTTCTGAATTCAACTCTCTTTCTCAACTTCTGGAAGCCAAGTCCTCAAACTTTATATCTCACAATAATTTCTAAGATTTCCTACTCTTGTGAAGGTCTATATAGTTGTTGTTGTTATTTTTACAAATTTGTCATAGTGTGATGAGGTTTTATATCACATTTTGCTAGTTCCAGTTAGCTTGTTAATGGCCAAGTAAACCTGGACTTAGATCAATGATCTTATACTGTCTATAGACTCCCATCTAGGCAATAAATGGTCTGTTTACTTTAATAAAACATGGTGGGTGTTTTTTTTCTCCTTTGAAGTGATATATTCTCTGTCAAGTATTATATTGTTGTCCTAAGCTTCAACCCATACTTCTCTTTTTGGGGTTTGTGGGTCATCTCAGACAAAAGACAACCACATTCCCCGTGAGTTTCCAACTCCACCCTTGGGGTAGCCCAAAGTGAGCCCCAGAGGGATATGTCTTGGTGAGAGGAGTGGTACAGGATGGCTTCTGCCAATTTCTGCACTCCCTTCAGTTACACCAGCAATGACTGCATGATCTGAGGTCAAGATGGCAGCACTGTGATCCCTCTGAGCCACAGAAGGACTTACACTAAGTGCACAGCTCTTTCTATGCCAAGCTCCGCTCTAGCCACATAGGCCAGATGTGTGTCAAATGCTCAGACTTGGAAGCTATTTTGGTGCAGATGGCAGACAGGACAAGATTGGTGGGGCTACTCTCTCTAAAGGATGTATTACTAGGGAGAGGGAGGAGGTGGATACTCCTTTATGCTGTGATGAAGGGTAACGTGTGGGCCAAGATAAAGGAAGGCCAAAGGGCTTTGTAAAGAGCATCTTGAACTTATGCAGTTGTAAGGAAATCCCGGTCAAGCTGATGGGTGTTTGGAGCAAGTAAAATTTTAAAAGTCAAGAAACACATGACAACTGGCATATGATCCATACCCAATCAGTATGGATGAAATGCTAACCAAACCAGCGGATGAGCATAGCTCTTTCAATGAAACCAATATGTTTCCTAGCTATCAGCACATGCTTGTTATGAAAGATTAGGCTATACAGAAAGCAAAAATGGCAGTCTTTTGCGTCGTATGCCTTTTCGTGTTTTGTTCAGAGAGCTCCATTACTTGTCCCTCTTGACTTTTGCTCAAGGTACAAACACATCACTTGTCTCTGTTCCTCTCACTTCAGCATCTCCGTGTTTGTATCTGTGCTGAATACATAATTCAGCATATTCTCTCATTTATACTCTGGAAACATACACTCTTATTTATGGTGAGCTATTCAAAACTTACTGTGGATTTTACTGAGGAGATGAATGTAATTGTTTATATCACACATCCCACAATTAAAAAAAAAAAACAACCTTAAAAATAACCATGACAATTTGTTTTCTCTCACAAGTACAGTATCAACCCTGATCAGAGAGCTATCTACATTTTCTTCCCCTACTTCCTCCACCAGTATTTGGCCTCTTCTTAACAGATATCACTCAGATATCTATTTTGCTACACACAATGATTTGGTTGGTCCTTCCTGAGCTGACACCCCATCATCAATATGTCCAAAACTGTCTTGATGAAATAAATGCCTGTGTTCATTATCTCTGCCCTCTTTTGAAGACAAGCACCTGCAACATGAGTATGGCCCTCATGGCTCTACACTGCTCTAAACCATTTTTTCTCAAATATACATAAAGCTCTGTCCCAGGGGACTACCAATAGATAAAATTTCCTCATATTATAAAAAAAATCCACTTTTGCATGATATTTTGATTTCATAATATTTTCACTCCCTTTTCCACATAAAATACACTGTGGATATTATTCCAACTCAGTTAATGGATAGTGATGGATGATCTCTCTTTGTGTCAGTGCTAGATAATGGTTTCATTTCTTCTTTGCTGATTTGGATGGCTTTAATTTCTTTTTGTTGTCTGATTGTTGAGGGTAGGACTTCTAATACTATGTTGAATAACAGTGATAACAGTGGTGATAATGGACATCCTTGCCATGTTCCTGACCTTAGCGGAAAAGCTCTCAGTTTTTCTCCATTGAGAGTGATATTTGCTGTGGGTTTTTCATAGATTGCTTTGATGATATTGCGGTAGATACTCTCTACCATTCCCCACACTTTGAAGAGTTTTGATCAAGAATAGATGTTGTACGTTGTCAAATGCTTTTTTCAGCATCTATTGAAAGTATCATATGGTTCATGTTCTTTCCTTTATTTATGTATTGTAACGCATTGATTGATTTGTGGATGTTGAACCATCCTGGCAGCCCTGGAATAAATCCCACTTGGTCATGGTGACTAAACCTTTTAATGTATGCTTGGATCCTATTGGCTCGTATTGCATTGAGAATTTTCACATCTGTGTTCATCAAGGATACTGGTGTGTAATTCTGTTTTTTGATGGGGTCTTTGTCTGGTTTTGGGATCAAGGTAATGCTGGCCTCATAAAATGGATTTGGAAGTTTTCCTTTCATTTTGGGGGGGGGGGCATTTTCAGAAGAATAGGGAGTAATTCTTTTTTAAATGTTTGGTAGAATTTCCCTTGGAAGCCATCTGGCCCTGGACTCTTGTTTGTTGGGAGATTTTTGATGACTACTTCAATGTCCTTACTGTTTATGGGTCTGTTCAGGTTTTTTATTTCTACCTGGTTCAGTTGTTGTAGTCTATACATCCCTAGGAATGCATCCATTTCTTCCAGATATGTATATTTGCTCAAAATATGTTCTTATAATTGTTTGCGTTTCTTTGGCATTGCATGTGATCTCTCCTCTTACATTGATGATTTTATTTATTTGGGTCCTTTCTTTTTCTGTTTGAAAAGTCTGGCCAGGGATTTATCTAACATATTAATTCTTCCAAAGAACTAGCACTTAGTTTCGTTAATTTCTTTTACTGTTTTTCTTTTTACTTTTTTTTGTGTGTGTGTGGTTTCTATTTCATTGTTTTCTGCTCTGTTTTATATGATTTCTATTCCCTGGCTGGGTTTAGGTTTTCTTTGCTATTCTTTCTCCAGATTCTATAAGTGTAGGGTTAGGTTGTGTATTTGAGACCTTTCTTTTTTCTTCAAAAAGGCTTGAATCACTATAGACTTTCCTCTCAGGACTGCCTTTGCTGTGTCCCAGATTTTGAACCATTGTGGGTTTTTTTTTAATTTATTTATTTTTATTTATTTTCAACTTAACAGTATTATTTTTCATGACACCCAGTGCTGCATGCAATCCATGCCCTCTTTAATACCCACCACCTGATACCTCAACTTCCCACCCCCCTGCCCCTTCAAACTCCTCGGATTGTTTTACAGAGTCCATAGTATGTCATGGTTCACCTCCCCTTCCAATTTTCCCCAACTCCCTTCTCCTCCCTAACTCCCCATGTCCTCCATGCTTTTTGTTATACTCCACAAAGAAGTGAAACCATGTGATATTTGACTCTCTCTGCTTGACTTATTTCACTCAGCATAATCTCTTCCAGTCCTGTCCATGTTGCTACAAAAGGTTCTTATTCATCCTTTCTGATGGAGGCATAATACTCCATAGTGTATATGGACCACATCTTCCTTATCCATTAGTCTGTTGAAGGGCATCTTGGTTCTTTCCACAGTTTGGCGACCATAGCTATTGCTGCCATGAATATTGGGGTACAGATGATCCTTCTTTTCATTACATCTTTATCTTTAGGGTAAATACCCAGGAGTGCAATGGCAGGGTCATAGGGAAGTTCTATTTTTAATTTCTTGAGGAATCTCCACACTGTTCTCCAAAGAGGATGCACCAACTTGCATTCCCACCAACAGTGTAAGAGCGTTCCCCTTTCTCTACATCATCTCCAATACATGTTGTTTCCTGTCTTGTTAATTTTGGTCATTCTAACTGGTGTAAGGTGATAGCTCAATGTGGTTTTAATTTGAATCTCCCTGATGGCTAGTGATGATGAACATTTTTTTCATGTGTCTGATAGCCATTTGTATGTCTTCATTGGAGAAGTGTCTGTTCCAATCTTCTGCGCATTTTTTGATAAGATTGTCTGTTTTGTGTGTGTTGAGTTTGAGGAGTTCATTATAGATCTTGGATATCAACCTTTTGTCTCTACTGTCATTTGCAAATATCTTCTCCCATTTCGTGGGTTACCTCTTTTTTTGTTGACTGTTTCCTTTGCTGTGCAGAAGGTTTTGATTTTGTTGAAGTCCCAAAAGTTTATTTTTGCTTTTGATTCCTTTGCCTTTGGAGACATATCTTGAAAGTTGTTGTGGCTGATATCAAAGAGATTACTGCCTATGTTCTCCTCTACTATTCTGATGGATTCCTGTCTCACATTGAGGTGTTTTATCCATTTTAAGTTTATATTTATGTATGGTGTAAGAGAATGGTCGAGTTTTATTCTTTTACTTATAGCTGCCCAGTTTTTCCAGCACCATTTATTGAAGAGACGGTCTATTTTCCACTGTATATTTTTTCCTGCTTTGCCTAAAATTATTTGCCCATAGAGTTGAGAGACCATATCTGGGCTCTCTACTCTGTTCCACTGGTCTATGTGTCTGTTTTTATGCCAGTACCATGCTCTCCTGGTGATCAAAGCTTTGTAATCAAGCTTGAAATCAGGTAACGTGATTCCCCCAGTTTTATTTTTCTTTTTCAGCATTTCCTTAGTGATTCGGGTTCTCTTCTGATTCCATACAAATTTTTGGATTATTTGCTCCAGCTCTTGGAAGAATACTGATGGAATTTTGATCGGAATATCATTAAAAGTATAGATTGCCCCAAGCAGTATAGACATATTAACATTGTTTATTCTTACGATCCAAGAGCATAAAATGGTCTTCCATCTTTTTGTGTCTTCTTCAATTTCTTTCATGAGTGTTCTGTAGTTCCTCAAGTACTGATCAGTTACCTCTTTGGTTAGGTTTATTAGCAGGTATCTTATGGTTCTTGGTGCTATAGTAAATGGAATTGATTCTCTAATTTCCCTTTCTCAATTTTAATTGTTAGTGTAGAAGAAAGCCACTGATTTCTCAAAGTTGACTTTGTATCCTGCCACGTTACTGAATTGCTGTATGAGTTCTAGTAGTTTGGGGGTGGAGTCTTTGGGTTTGAAATATAAAGAATCATGTCATCTGTGAAGAGAGAGAGGTGGCTTCTTCATTGCCAGTTTGGATACCCTTTATTTCTCTTTGCTTTCTGTTTGCTTTGCTAGGACTTCTAATACTATGTTGAACAAGAGTGGTGAGAGTGGGCATCCTTGTCGTGTTCCTCATCTCAACGGGAAGGCTGCAAGCTTGTTCCCATTGAGGATGATATTTGCTGTGGGTCTTTCATAGATAGATTTGATGAAGTTCAGGAATGATCCCGCTATCCCTATACTTTGAAGTGTTTTAATCAGGAATGGATGCTGGATTTTTTCAAATACTTATTCTGCTTTGATTGTGCAGACCATTTGGTTCTTCTCTCTTCTCATATTAATTTGTTCTATCACATTGATTGATTTGTGAACGTTGAACCATCTTTGTAGCCCAGAGATGAATCCCACCTGGTCATGGTGGATAATCTTTCAAATGTGCTGTTGGATCGTGTTTGCTAAGATCTTGTTTTCATTATCATTTCTTTCCATGAATTATTTCTATTCTTTAATTTCCTGGCAGAGCCAATTATCCTTAAATAGGATGCTCTTTAGCCTGCATGTGTTTGGGTTCTTTCCAACTTTTCTCTTGTTATTGAGTTCTACCTTCTGAGAATTGTAGTCTTAAAATATGCAGGG
Source organism: Mustela lutreola (assembly GCF_030435805.1). Classification (NCBI taxonomy): domain Eukaryota; kingdom Metazoa; phylum Chordata; class Mammalia; order Carnivora; family Mustelidae; genus Mustela; species Mustela lutreola. Next base: position 1,918,209 of record NC_081307.1, read on the forward strand.
AATGGCCCCAAACCTTGGGTACTGATTCAGACTTGGTTTGTGACCCAGGATGTGATCTATTCTAGAGAATGTTCCATGTGCGCTAGAAAAGAATGTGTATTCTGTTAATTTGGGATTGAATGTTCTAAATATATCTGTCATGTCCATCTAGTCCAATGTGTCATTTAAGGCCTTTATTTCCTTATTGAACTTTTGCTTGGATGATCTGTCCATTTCTGTGGGGGGAGTGTTAAAGTCCCCTACTCTTATACTATTACTGTTGATGTGTTTGGTTGTGTTGTTAACTGGTTTATATAGTTCGCAGCCCCCATGGTACAGATATTTAAAACTGTTAGATATTCTTGTTGGACAGACCTGTTGAGTATGATATAGTGTCCTTTTTCATCTCTTCTTATAGTCTTTGTCTTAAAAGCTAAATGATCTGATATAAGGATTGCCTCCCCAGCTTTCTTCTGATGTCTATTAGCATGGTAAGTTGTTTTCTACTCCCTCACTTTAAATATGGAGGTGTTTGTGGTGGTATAATGAGTTTCTTGCAGATCACATATTGATGGGCTTTGTTTCTGTATCCATTCTGATATCTTGTGTCTTTTGATTGGGGCGTTCAGACCATTTACATTCAGGGTAACTATTGAAAGGGTACATTCAGCATAATATTGAAAAATATGAATTTAGTGCCATTGTATTGCCTGTAAGGTGACTGTTACTGTTATTGTCTCTGTTCCTTTCTGGTCTACTACTTCTAGGCTCTCTCTTTGCTTAGAGGACCCATTTCAATATTTTCGGTAGGGCTGGTTTAGTGTTTACACATTCTTTTAGTTTTTGTTTGTCCTGGAAGCTTTAGTCTCTCCTTCTATTTTCAATGATAGCATAGTTGGATATAGTATTCTTAGCTGCATGTTTTCCTCATTTAGTGCTCTGAATATACCATACCAGTTCTTTCTGGCCTGCCATGCTCTGTGGGTAAGTCTGCTGCCAAAATAATATTTATATCATTGTGTGCTACAGAATTCTTGTCCCAAGCTGCTTTCAGGATTTTTCTCTTTGTCACTAAGACTTGTATTTCTACTACTAGATGACAGGGTGAGGTCCTGTTTTTATTGACTTTGAGAGGGGTTCTCTGTGCCTCTTGGATTGGATGCTTGTTCCTTTTGCCATATTAAGGAAATTCTCTATTATAATTCTCTCCAATATGCTTTCTGTCCCCCTGTCTCTTATTCTTCTGGAATCAAAATAATTCTAATTTTATTTCTCTTATGGTATCACTTATCTCTCTAATTCTCCCCTCATAGTCCAGCACTTGTTTGTTTCTCTTTTGCTCAGCTTCTTTATTCTCCATCACTTGTTCTTCTATACCACTAATTGTCTCTTCCCCCTCATTTATAATAGCAGCAAGAGGCTCCATTTTATTGCACCTCATTAATAGCTTTTTTAAAATTTCAGCTTTGTTAGATTTTAGTTCTTTTATTTCTCCAGAAAGGGCTTTTATTTCTCCAGAAAAGGTATCCCTAATATCTCCTATGCCTTTTTCGAGCCCAGCTAGCACCTTGAGAAACTTCATTCTGAACTGTAGTCTGACATATTACCAATGTCTATATTGATGAAGTCCATAGCCTTCAGTACTTCTTGTTCTTAATTTTTCTTGTACTTTTTTTTTTTTTGGTGAATTTTTCAGCCTTATCATTTTATCTAGATAAGAATATATGAATGAGAGAATAAAATACTAAAAGGTTGGCAAAGAGCCCATAAAAAGCATGCTAAACAAGTCAGAAGGGACCCAAAGTCAGTGGGAGAAGAAATGGGGTAAAAAGGTTTAAAAAATGTATGTGTGTGTGTGTGTGTGTGTGTGTATATATTCCCAAAATATTCATCATACAGTTTGTAACATTTAAAATGATTCTTGTCTATGTATGTTCCATAACCATTTTATTATCATTTGTCAACATTGTTTTTATTTATTTATTTTTCTTAATTTACATTTTATTTATTCTCGGCATAACAGTATTCATTATTTTTTCACCACACCCAGTGCTCCATGCAATCCGTGCCCTCTATAATACCCAAACCTGTTACCCCAACCTCCCATACCCGCCACTTCAAACCCCTCAGATTGTTTTTCAGGGTCCATAGTCTCTCATGATTCACCTCCGCTTTCAGTTTACCCCAACTCCCTTCTCCTCTCTAACTTTCCATGTCCCCCGTGCTATTTGATATGCTCCACAAATAAGTGAAACCATATGATAATTGACTCTCTCTGCTTGACTGATTTCACTCAACATTGTTTTTAAAACTTTGCTTGATTTGAGGGGCGCCTGGGTGGCTCAGTTGGTTGGACGACTGCCTTCGGCTCAGGTCATGATCCTGGAGTCCCGGGATCGAGTCCCACATCGGGCTCCCAGCTCCATGGGGAGTCTGCTTCTCCCTCTGACCTTCTCCTTGCTCATGTTCTCTCTCACTGTCTCTCTCTAAAATAAATAAATAAAATCTTTAAAAAAAAAAAAAAAAAAAAAAAAAAAACTTTGCTTGATTTGATAACAAAAATGGTGTTTCTTTTTTACTAGTGTGCATTTCTTAACTAGTAAGGTTGATTTTTTTCATGTTTGTTATTGATCTCTTGAATTTCATTTTTCAGTTTGTAGGTCTGTGAACTTGAGTCACATATTGGTTCCATCTGAACCTTGGCTTCCTTTTCTATAATACCGAGCCAATAATAAGAACTATACAAATAGTTTGAGACCTACTTATACAATAAGTGTAAAGTATTTAGACAGTGTCAGAGGCCACAATTCAGAATATCACATATCATGACTCTCTTTCCATCCTTGGAGCTTGTATTACCTACTATATTGAAAATTAATAACCTTTATCTGATTATATTGACTATAAATTGCTGCTTTTTAAATATTTTTTATTCAATATATGTCTAATAACAAGCAATTGTTAAGATCTGTTACTCAGATTCTTCATTTATGAAGTGGAAATACACATAGTACTTATGGGCTTTTGTGGAAACTAAGTAGGTTTATGTATGTAAAATTCTTGGAACAAAACTTGGCAGACATGTAGTACTAAATAAATGTTATTTCTTACTAGAACTTTTATACCTATTATCATTTATTATTAGTATATGGAAAACACCAAATTGTTAACATTACAAAAGAAAATACACCTTCTGGGCACCTGGGTGGCTCAGTGGTTTAAGCCCCTGCCTTCAGCTCAGATCATGATCTCAGGGTCCTGGAATCGAGCCCCACATTGGGCTCTCTGCTCAGTGGGGAGTCTGCTTCTCCCTCTTCTTTTGCCTGACTCTCTGTCTACTTGTTATTGATCTCTTGAATTTCATTTTTCAGTTTGTAAGTCTGTGAACTTGAGTCACATATTGGTTCCATCTGAACCTTGGCTTCCTTTTCTATAATACCGAGCCAATATTTATTATTTATTATTGAGCCAATATTTATTATTATTATTTATATATTATTTATTATTCTATCAAATAAATAAAATAAAATCTTTTTAAAAATACACTTCTTTAAAAGACCTATGGCTTAGACCTTCCTTATACCACCCTGTAAGATTTGATTGGAGATCAAGCGAAATAATGCAATATTCATTGCATTGCACAAGTGAATTGTGGAAGGGACACCTGGGAGGCTCAACTGGTCAAGCATCTGGCTCTAGATTTTGTCTTAGGTCATAATATCAGGATTGTGAGATGAGCCAGATGCCATCTCCACACTCAGCATGGAATTTGCTTGAGTTTCTCTCCTTCTCCCTCTGCCCTTCCCATGTCCATGTGCACTTCCAACTCTCTCTCTTTCTTTATAAAATAAATAAATTTAAGTCTTATTTTTAAAAGTAGACTGTGGAAAATTCAGATTTGGATACATTCTTCAGTTGTTTTATTCAACAAGCATTGATTTAGCACTATTCTATGGCTAATATTGTGCTACATATCCTGGGAATATGTTTGTGACTAATAATAATAATATACAATTATACAATAATACATAGCATATACAATAAACTATAATTTGATTATATGTATGTGTATATATATATATATATATATATATATATATATATTAGGAACTGCTTTTATAGTAAGCTTTATAGCCAACTTTACAGATTACTCACTATGAGTCAGGCTGGGAATTTTTCCAAGCATATGATTATCAAAAACACAAAATAAAGAAGATGTGGTCCATATACACTATGGAGTATTATGCCTCCATCAGAAAGGACAAATACCCAACTTTTGAAGCAACATGGATGGGACTGGAAGAGATTATGCTGAGTGAAATAAGTCAAGCAGAGATAGTCAATTGTGGAGCATAACAAATAGCATGGAGGACAAGGGGAGATGGAGAGGAGAAGGGAGTTAAGGGGAATTGGAAGGGGAGATGAACCATGAGAGACTATGGACTCTGAAAAACAATCTGAGGGTTTTGAATAGGTGGGGGATGGGAGGTTGGGGGAACCAGGTGGTGGGTATTAGAGAGGGCACAGATTGCATGGTGCACTGGGTGTGGTGCAAAAACAATGAACACTGTTATGCTGAAAAAATTAAGCTATTCACAAATAAATAAATAAAATAGACAAAAAAAATGAGACCTATATAATAACACCACTGATGTATAGGTGAGTAAATGAGGGTCTAAGGTGGGTCACTCTCTTAAGACTGTAAACCACTAAAAGTCATAGGTAGCAATATTGTACCTCTAGGCATCATGTGGTAGACGCCTCTGAGATGAGCATGTGTTCTCAGAAAACTTAAAGACTGGCGCAAGGAACCAAATAGTTATAATAAAGCATGACAAAAGGTACAGTGTGTTGTATTTAAGGTCTTAATGAGAACACATATGAGAACTCTCTAACCCAAGGAATGAGAACAGGAAAGACCCATCTAAACTGAAGCCTGATGCATCAAGTGTGATGATGGATGCTGTAATGAGAGGTCAAAATGTTTCTGGGAGAGGAAACATTGTAAAGGTCCTGCGGTGATGGAGAATAAGGATTGAGGAATTACATAAAGTTCACTGAACCTGAAGGGGAGGATAATGAAAATGAGCACAGAGATTTAAGATAACCAAGTCCAGACGCTAGAGCAGCAGACCCCCTTCTTCTCTTACAGGTCTGTCCAGAAAGGTAGTGTCTGACCCACCTTCCAATGACCCCCTTACAGTAAAGAGTGCCTGAGTATCTGAAAGGGCCACAACCTTGCAGGCAGAACAATTCCAGGGAGAATTCATGGGAAACCTGCCTCTCTACTTCTGTCCTTTTTTTTTTTCTTTTGATAATCCATAGCATACTATATTTCCTTTGAATAAAGTCTATAAAGGTTTTTGTAGTATAGTTTTTTATATATATATATATAAACAGAGGATGAGTTGTGGGAACAGGACGAACTTCCTAGGAGGTTGGATTAAGAAAGTGAATGGTGGCTGACCCTTTTAAAATGTCAGAGAGTGAGTGAAAAAGTTAAAGTGATATGAAGAATGGTTTTGAAAGGGGATGAGTAGAGGCAAGTCTTTCAAGGAGCAAGTCAATATTCTATAATACTGCAGAAACTTTTGATGGACAATGTAAAAACAGAACAGCAAAGGAGAGAAAATAATTTAAGGATAACATAGCCAAAATATGAGTACAGGTGAGAAAAGCTGTCTATACCATCAAGGTAGAAAGTATAAAGAAGAGTTCAGACAAGAACTAAATGTCACACAGGAAACATGGAATGTACAAAGAAAAGGAAATTAGGATTGATTTTTCACATATTAAAAATAAACAGTAAGAGTACAAAAAAAGAATTCTTTAAAAAAGAAAATGATATGTTACATAAAACAGAAATTATGTGTGCCAATGCCAAGGACTTAATTGAGAAGTTAAAATTTATGTTTTAATCTTTTATTTTTATTAACATATAATGTATTATTAGCCCCAGGGGTACGAGTGTGTGAATTGCCAGGTTTAGATACTTCACAGCACTCACCATAGCACATACCTTCCCCAAGAGAAGTTAAAAATTATTTTATGGGAAATATATCAACTCAAAAATCGCACAGAGTGATTAAGGTGGAATGTGATATTTCTCTTGGGGTTGACATTTGATGGTTCTCCACTGAGTCTTTCAGCTCTTTAAACAAAAGGGATTCTAAAAAGCTTTTGGATTAAGAGAATATGACCAAAAGGGCAAAAGGTCAGCACAAGAAAAACTACCAATAATAATTACAAAGGAGAGAAGAAAGGCATTAGAACCCAGAAACCAGGAGCATAACTGCGTACTGATCAGAAGATTTACATAGATATGTTGCTGCAGTGGTTGGAAAGCTTAGCTGAATGCATGATGCACTAGGCAAATGATGTGTCAGACATCCAAAAATGGCTGATTTTGAATTTCAGAGGAGATCTGAAATGGGCCAAAATAGAGAGGTGGGAAAATTATTAGTTTATTCAAAAATATGGCTTTGCTGTTGAACTACAATGATTCTTTCTGTAAATCTGGACCCAAAATAGTGTTTGGCAGATAAGTTGCAAAAATAAGTGAGGATGTTATCTATCAAAGTGACCCATATTCTAATGTTCAATGGGTGGGGGAAGAAATAAATTAATGTGACAAGGAGGAGGAGGCAAGTCTACATATGCAGTCCTTTATTTTCGTGAGTGCTCTGTAGACCCTCTCAACAGAAAATAAATAACAAATCAGAGAGAAGACAAATGGAAATTATGTGAAGAAGAGATGCTATTGGAGGATAGTTAATAAGACTAGGTGCCTTCTGCAGATAACTAATTTTGACAGTAGCAGACAAACCAAACATGAGAATATTTAAAATCTATAAAGGCTTCTTTAGGAAAGCTTTAGCAAGAGTAACAGTGCCATCAAATGAGACAGAAGGAGATGATATTGAAAACATTAAAGTGCAGCCAAGGTACTGGCAATGTTTGACTTGTTTTGGAGAGGAAGAAGATGCAGAATGGCATTAGTGCAGTAAAAATAAGTGAAGGGAAGACGGAATTAGCCAGAGGGCATTTGAACAATACTGGGAAGCAAGACACGTATACTTAAGCACTGCTAAGTGCCAATCCTTGTGTGCACATGACAGTTCCTACTATTGCATGCTGCTCCTTCGTTAGGAGTCATTTGAAAGTCCTCATGGCACAAAAAGGACAAGGAAACTTAATGGGATTGTTTGTACTTCTTATGAGAATGATCTATGTCAAGGCACTTCAGTCAGGGTTTTTGTCTTTCAAATACACGAAGGCAGAAGGTGGTCAAAACTGCGCCAGGTAATGATGCACAGCAGGGTAGAAATGCGTCCGTTTTGACAGAAACAGACCCCTCTGAAATCAGGTTCAACCATCTCAGCTGCAGAGCCAAGCCACTGACCATCCCACCAGAATCTATTTTCTTAAGTGTGCATCCTAAAGTGACAGTGAGAATTAGGGTGATAGACGCAAAGTGCTCAAAGACTTTTGTAGACTTTAGTGGCTGTAGAATTTCAAAATCTAAGGACTCTGAAGGGGGGGTGGGAAGACAACACTGAAATAGTAAAACAAAATTGAAGATTTTAAACGGAAGGTTTAGACATATTTCTAGGCAGATACTAGAAGTCACTGTGATACGGAGTGTTCCACAGAACACAACATCACAAAAAGCACCAAGCATGAGAAATGTGAGGAGACAACAGACAAGAGACAGCTTTTAGAGACACTCCTCTACAGGTTGCGGGTTGTGATAACTGCAATCACAGTTTGGGGCACGAATTAAAGAGAATAGCACAGAGAGCAAACACAGTTGGGAAATGCTCTGCGGGTAATGGCAGAAGGGTAAAGCATTATTCATTCATTCATTCATTCACTCACTCATTCATTCCCTCACAGATTTCACAAGTATTTACTGCGTTATTCATAGTCAAATAGTGGAGAGAACTGTTGAGAAAAGAAATTATGTAGAAAAAGAGATGAAAAGCACCACACACATTTTATTATGATATGCCAGATGGTGATCATAGGGGAGTAAGAATCTATATCTAGAAATTTAAGGTTACCCGGGCAGTAGAACATGCTATTCTTGATCTCAAGGTCTTTAAGTTCAAGGCTGGCATTGGGTGTAAAGTTTACTTTTAAAAAAGAAAAGGTGCTTATGCTTTTATATGAAGAAGAAGAAGAAAGAAGAATAAGAAGAAGAAGAAGGAGGAGGAGGAGGAGGAGGATGGAGAGAAATTTGGGGAACTACATATAGGACATAGAATCATGTGAAACTCATGGTCTGATTTTCATAAATTTCAGAGAAGGTTTTAGTTGGTCTGACTCAACCTGCCAGTTGCACTTGGGGAATAAGGAGGGAGGCATGCTTCTCAGAGGTTTTTTGATTTGCCTTTGAGATGCTTTGAGCATCCACAGTTCTAAACCTTGAAGGGAGAGCAGGAGCAGAGATGCATGAATTTAACAATGGTTAGCACTCCTTCTGAACAATGTCTAAGGGACCAGCTTGTTATGAATAATGCATAAATAAACTTTAAACTGTTCGCTTCATTTTCCATTTTAAAATATCTTTGAAAGATATAAATCATGAAAGTTATGAGACTATTATTTACCAATGATCTATGAACTACATAAGGAATAGGACTTTTTCATATATATCTCTACCTACATAGCTATAGCACTCTGTATGCACTGGTGCACTGCACAGAGAAGGCATTTCATATTTGTGGAACCTAATTAAGTATCTGTTTATCCTTTAGTGAACCTGTTTGCTTAAGCCTTTACCAATCAGTTTGCAAAAATAATTTCACGGATATGCTTAGACTAATAAAATTATATCCCAGAGTGTTCTTTCAAACATATTAACAAGTGACAAGAGGTGGCTGACATAATATTGTCTCCACTCTTTCTCAAATAGAAATTTTAAGAAATATTTCTCAAAATTAAAAGAAAAATAGACAAGATAGTGACTGGTTGGCCTGGCATCATAGGTGAGTTAATCCAGTAAGTACCTCTTTAAGGAATTCTTTACAAAGCAGCATAACTAAACAAGAAAAAAATAACAAGTATTACAGCAGTTAGAAAATACTTATAAGGTCAAAATGACATACAATTTCTGTAGTTATAATGTTGCTATCACTCAGTAAGTGAATGAAGAAATTAGAGATAGTATGAGAAAGGAATCCATCAAAATCCTTGAGAAGAACACAGGAAGCAACCTCTTCGACCTCAGAGCAGCAACTTCTTCCCAGAAACATCACCAAAAGCAAGGGAAGCAAGATCAAAAAATGAATGATTGGGACTTCATCAAGATCAAAAGCTTTTGCACGGCAAAGGAAATAGTCAACAAAACCAAAAGACAACTCACAGAATGGGAGAAGGTATTTGCAAATGACATATCAGATGAAAGGCTAGTATCTAAAATATATAAAGAACATATCAAATTCAATACCCAAAGAACAAAAAATCCAACCAAGGAATGGGCAGAGGACATAAACAGATATTTTTGCAAAGAAGACATCTAGATGGCCAACAGACACATGAAAAAGTGTTCCATATAACTCGGCATCAGGAAAATACAATACAGAACCACAATGAGATACCACCTCAAGCCAGATTGGTTAAAGTTAACAAGTCAGGAAATGACAGGTGCTGGCAAGGATGTGAAGAAAGGGCAACATTCTTAAATGGTTGGTGGGAATGCAAGCTGGTGCAACCACTCTGGAAAACAGCATGGCGATTCCTCAAAATGTTGAAAATAGAACTAACCTACGACCCAGCAATCACACTATTGTGTATTTACTCTAAGGACACAAATATAGTGATCCAAAGGGGCATGTGCACCTGAATGTTTATAGCAGCAATGTCCATAGTAGCCAAACTGTGGAGAGAACCTAAATGTCCATCAACAGATAAATGGATAAAGGAGATGCGATATATATATATATATATATATATATATATATATATATATATATATGATGGAATGCTATGCAGTCATCAATAAAATGAAATCTTGCCATGTCAAATGATGTGGATAGAACTAGAGGGTATCATTCTCAATGAAATAAGTCAATCAGAGAAAGATAATTATCATATGATCTCCCTGATAAGAGAAAGCTGACAAGCAAGGTGAGTGTCATGGGGGGAAGGGAAGGAAAAAATGAAACAAGATGGGATGTGTAGGAGCCATACAATAAGAGACTCAATATCACAAAACAAACTGAGAGGATCTGGGGTATGGGAGTATGGAGAGGTTGGTTGGGTTATGGACATTGGGGAATATGTGTGCTATGGTGATTTTTGTGAAGTGTGTAAATCTGGTGATTCACAGACCTGCACCCCTGGGGCTAATAACACATTATATGTTAATAAAAATTTAAAAAAGAAATTAGAAATAGAGCACATAGTTTCCCACTTTCTAAAAATAACAAAACAGAAAATGTTGCCAAGATACTGAGCTTTATCATCTCTAACACTTGTTCTCCTGGTTACCTTTGTTCTGTCTACCATACGTGACAATGTTTGTAACTATAGTTAAATCTAGTTTTCATTTTTGTCCTGCGGCATGTTGCTGAGATGCACAAAGACTAATGAGACAGTCTCTTTTGGCAAAATTCATCTATCAAGGTAGAGCCTAAGCTCATTTCAGAGTGCTTTCTGAAAGTTGAAATGGCATCAAGAATGCTTAGTTTGTGCCTAGTGTTTTCAGGCAAAAATATTTCTAACATATCTGGTAATTCTGTTATGGGGTAGAGAACACCCCTTTTCACTCTTATGTATTATTTCCATACAATAAGTCAAGCCCCTATGCACCCACATCATCAGTGTCCGATTTTTCCAGTCGCCCGGCCCGTACCTGGGGATCTGCTCTGGAATGCCTTTCTTGGAGAGACACATGAGCCAGACAACAGGACTCCACACTTCCCACAAAATGACCCCAAACTCTTGGGAGCTGGGACAAATCCCCAGAGAGGGAGACTCGTCCATAGTCCCTGAGGCCACCCCTACAATCCACGGCAATTCTGGAAAAAAAATCCAGAGAAAAAAGCCTGAAGGAACACCTCCCACTCGCCCTTCTGCCAGAAACCGAGGAGCTCCGTCTCGGTCTGTACATCTGGCCTGCCATACCCTCGGCGCCACTCATAAGCTGAGTTTGTGTTTTCAGACATCTGTGCCCAGAGCCTGGACCCACACCACCTCCAGGCTAGGGACTCTGGAGCCACACTGAAAGATTGTGCCTGCCCTCTCCAAGGAAACTGTGCCCAATCCATTGACCACAACCCGACAGGTTAGGGAATACCTCCAAGACCCCTGAGGCCATACAGATAGTGTAGGCCGCCCTGGACTGAGAAGGGCACTCTGACACCAGCTGAGCAACTATATCCACTTAGACTCTCAGACAGACACCGTTTCCACAGAGACAGAAGAATGAAATGGAGAGGCCCCTAGGCCCTAATCTGAACCATAGCTTTGGGTTCCATGTGTCCGTCCTCAGAGGACTGGTTTTGTAGACCAGCACACGGGGCTTTTCTGAGGCACCAAAACAAACCTCTCTCATCTCCACATGGGGAGCTTTCGTACTGGAGCTGTATCAAACCCTTCAGGTAGGAGAGTTCCGCAGGGCCACTGAACAACCAGCACATTCCAAGGTCTCCATGGACACAATCCCATATTATGACGCATCCTCAGGAGAGGCCATTTCAATGCATCCCCCTAGGTAGCATGCCCCAGAGCCAGCAGATCAAACATATCTTGTCGCTAATGGCCAATGGGAATGCGAGGCATGCTCTACAGGGATCCATCCTTCCAACCCTGCTCTCCAGTCCTTCTGTATGGTATGTCCTGAAGCCATCCAACAAGACTCAACTGTCCCATAGAAGGAAACCCTGTGGTTTGGGGTAACCTCCAAACTCAGCGCGGGAAAACTTCCTTGGTCTCATGAGGCCCCCGCTTCATGAAGGTGCCATCATGGACACAAACTCCAGCCTCAGCCAACGTCTGATCCTCAACCAGACTTCAGATGCAGGATATTTCGATTCAGCCTCTGCAGAGTGGGCCTGATCTGCCCTTGGTTCCAATCCTCACCCTAGCTTGTGTTTTCAGACTTCCGTCCTCACACACCTGGCCCACAAACCCTCCCTACTGGGAATTCTGGGGCCACAATGAAGCACTCTGCCTGCCTCCCAGGAGAAAAACATTGCCTATGGTGCTGCCCAGAAACCCCAAATGAGGATCATACTGCTTGGCCCTCGGCAACACCCCAATTGCATAGGCTAACTTAAACACTGATGCTCTGTCGCACATAGCCTGAGCCCAGACCACCCAACAGACAGCAACACAGCTGGCTGCACACCCAGCACATTGGACCCGCCACTGCCGTAGGCCACCATCCATTCACAACCTGGGTTTTCAGTCATCGGAACCTAGACCTTATTTCAAATCCCTGCACAGGGGCGAACCTAATGCACAAGTCAGAATCCCTCCTTCCCCATTGCAAGAAACCTTGCAGCTGGCAGTGAGTCAAACCTTCAGTGTAGGAGAAAACGGCATGGCCCATGAGGCCACGCCCATGCGTGAAGGCCGCCTTGGGCAAAAACACACATTGTGACCCTCAGCGTGAGTACCTTATTCAAGAATCGCCTCTCAGTGACTGGACCAAGAGCCCGCATATGTGGCTTGCCATGCCCATAGGCACCCAGGCCTAACTAGATGGCGGGGATTCCAGCTGTCAGTACCCACTGCTGTGCTCTAGAATCCCTCTACTGGGGGGTCACCTGTGGCAGAAAACAGTACTCTTCCCCTTCCCACAGAATGAACCCAAACACGTGGGAGCTTGGACAATCCCCAGAGAGGAAGGCTCTTCCTCGGCCCCAGAAGGAACCGCTACTCTGAACGGCCATTTTGAACGCAACACCCAGAGACAAAAGCCTGAGCGACTGCCTCCCACTGGCCCTCCTTTGATATCTAGAGGATCTCCCCTCACGGACTGGAGATCAGGCCTGCCATTACCTTGGCCCCTCCCTGAGCCAAGTTTGTTTTTTCAGACATCTGTCCCCACAGCCCTGGCAAACAAAGCCTCTAGGCTGGGTCCTCTGGAGCCATGCCACAGGACGGTGCCTGCTCTCTCCTGGGAAACTGTGCCCATTCCTTTGGCCACACACCTCCAGAATATGAGAAAACTCAAGGCCCCCGAGGACATCCCACTACTGTAAGCCTCCCTGGACACACAGGGGCATTCTGACACAAGCTGAGCAGCTACCTCCACGAAGGCATGCACACAGATGTCCACAGAGACAGAAGGTTGAGCCGGACAGGCCCTTAGGCCCTAATCTCAACTCTTGCTTTGGTTTCCAGGTCTCACTCCTCAGAGACTTTGGTTCGAAGAACAGGATATAGGGCTTTCCTGAGGCACTGAACAGAACACCTCTTGTCTCCACATGGGAAGCTTCCTTGTTGGAGCCGTGTCAAACACCTCAGGTTGCAGAATCCTGCAGAGTCCCTGAGCCACCTCCACATTCCAAGGTCTCCCAGGTCACCAACCCACAGTAGGACTCATCTTCAGGAGAGTCCATTTCAACTCACCGATCTGGGTAGCTCACCCAAGAGCCCGTAGATTGAGCCTGCCTTGTCCTGACTAAAGAGTGGGAATATGAGGTGGCGTTCCCAGGCATCCATGCTTAGACACCTGCTCTCGAGTCTTTCCATATGGGGCCTCCTGGAACCATCCAATAGGACTAGACTGTCGTGCAGAAGGAAATCTTGAGGTTTGGAGTAGTTCACAAATCCCATCTTAGGCAAACCTCCCTGGCCTCATGAAGCCCTCACACCCTTCAGGAAGAGGCCATCATGGACAAAAACTCTAGCCTGAGGCACGTCTCATAGTTGACATGACCTCAATGCAGGAGATCTCGATTCAGCCTCTGCAGAGTGGGTCCTCCTGTGGATGGGAGAGTCAGTCTGTAGGAAGGACTCAACCTCTCAGGCAGGAACAGACCCTTTCCTTCTGTGCTATCCAGTACCTTCAGATATATAGAAACCAGCTTGCTCCCCTGAGGGCATTCCACCCTCTTTGCCGGTCCAGTCCAAAATTCCATCGCCTGAGGAGCCTGCTGAGTCCCGCCCTCAACTCAGCCCTTGGTTAGCCAGTATTGTGTGGCCAGTTCCGACATGCCTTTTTCCTAAGACATAACCCTAAGCCTTACTCTAACCCTCACCTAACCCTAACCCTAACCCTAAACCTCACCTGAAGCCGTTGTCGGCTGCTCAGCCTTCCATCCTCAGACGCCTGGTTCCCAAAATCTCCTGATGGAAGAACCCTTAGCCACACTGCTGAATTGCACTTGATCACTATATAAAACATGCCTGAATATATTTATTTATTTTTGTATAATGACTTTATTTATTTGTTGGACAGACTGAGATCAAAAGTAGGCTGTGATTTAGTCGGAAGGAAGGGGGAATAAGGCTCCCTGCTGTGGGGAGGGCCCGGTGTCAAACTAGATCCCAGTTCCCTGGGATCATGACCTGGGCCGAGGCAAAACGTCACATCCAATGAGGTACACAGGTGATTCGGAAAGCATACCCTTTAGCAATGACCTTCAGCGTTAGCATAATGGGAAGCCCAAGTCGGGTGCTCAGTCTTCTGTCCTCAGAGGCATGTTTCCTAAACTCTCCCCATTGGGGAACCCTGAGCTGCACCACACAATTGAACTAGATCCCAATATTAATTTTGCCCTCTTATTTATTTATTTATTTATTTATTGCTTCAACATTATACTTTTTCACTTTGAAGGGAGAGAACAGATATATGCAGTGATGCAGGCCTAGAGAAGGGAAAGAAGGTTCCCAGCTGAGGAGACAGCCCGATGTGGAGCTCGATCCCAGGACTCTGGGATCATTCCTGAGCTGAAGGCAGTGGCCTAACCCACTGACTCAACCAGGTGTTACGGACAGCATTCATTTAAGAAAGGAACTGCACCATAATCCTTTGGCGAAGCCCCTGTCCCATGCTCAGGCTTCTGTCCTCAGTAGCCTGGTCCATGAAGTCTGCAGATGCGGGAACCCTGAGGTGCACAGCACAATGGCACTAGATCCCAATGGGAAAGTTTGCCCTTTAGAAATGAGCTGAATCCGTAGAGCAGGTGAAATCTGCATGCACCGCTTGGGACACTGCCCCAAGGAACGCACACCTGAACCAGGAACCAGGAATATGACGATTCTACAGACACAAGCCCTCCTCTCAGCCTTAGGGTAGGCCACCTCAGCACGGGCCTGTCGGGCCTCCCATGTGCATCGCTCTAACCCAAACCCGAGGGTGCTAATTCAGACTTCTATCCCCGATTGCCTGCCCTGGTAGCCCTCCAGGTAGGGGATTCCTTCTTCACATCGCAGGCCTCTGGCTGCCGCCCACTAGGCAAATGGCAGTTTAGCCCTGTGCAGGACCCTCGGGGCGGATGAAATCTGCCTGTGCGGTCATTCTACCCACACCTTCCTAGGACCCCCACACCACAATCCCGGAATATGATGGTCCGCCAGGGCTACGTGCTCAACTGAGCACCGTGGAAAGCCTAAATCTGCCCTGACAAATCAGTTCAGCCATTTTCCCAGGGCCAAACCCTAAGCCTAGGTTACGTGATCAGACTCTGGACACCGGAGGACTGAACCCAGGTTTCTCTGTGGATGGGAAAGTCAGTCTGTAGGAAGGACTCAGCCTCTCAGGCAGGAACAGACCCTTTCCTTCTGTGCTATCCAGTACCTTCAGATATAGAAATCAGATTGCTCCCCTGAGGGCATTCCACCCACTTGGCCCGTCCCGACCAAAATTCCAACGCCTAAGGAGCCTACAGAGTCCCGCCCTCAACTCAGCCCTTGGTTAGCCAGTATTGTGTGGCCAGTTCTGACATGCCTTGTTCCTAAGACATAACCCTAAGCCTTACTCCAAGCCTAACCTAACCCTAACCCTAACCCTAACCCTAATCCTAAACAACACGAGAAGCCGTGGTCGGCTGCTCAGCCTTCCATCCTCAGAGGCCTGGCTCCCAAAATCTCCGGATGGAAGAACGCGGAGCCACACTGCAGAATTGCACTTGATCACTGTATGAAACATGCACGAATTTATTTATTTATTTTTTAATAATGATTTTATTTATTTGCTGGACATCACAAGTAGGTTGTTTTGCAGGCTGAAGGAAGGGGGAATAAGGCTCCTTGCTGTGGGGAGGGCCCGGTGTCAAACTAGATCCCAGTTCCCTGGGATCTTGACCTGGGCCGAGGCAAGAGGTCACATCCAATGAGGAACACAGGTGTTCCGGAAAGCATCCACTTTAGCAATGACTTTCAGCGTTAGCATAAGGCAAGGCCAAGTCGGTTGCTTAGTCTTCTGTCCTCAGAGGCCTCTGTCCTAATGACCTCTTCTTTATATATTTTATTATTTATTTATTTATCTCTTCGTTTTTTGCTTCATGATTTTACTTTTTCTCTTTGCAGCGAGAGAACAGATGTAGGCAGTGTTGCACGCCCAGAGAACGGAAAGAAGGCTCCCTGCTGAGGAGATGGCCCGATGTGGGGCTCGATCCCAGGACTCTGGGATCATGTCCTGAGCTGAAGGCAGTGGCCTAACCCACTGACTCACCTAGGTGTTACGTACAGCATTCACTTAAGAAATGAACTTCACCGGAATCCTGACGGGAAGCCCCTGTCCCATGCTCAGTCTTCTGTCCTCAGCGGGCTGGTTCCCAACTCTCCTCAGGGGGTTACCCTGAACTGCACCGCACAAATGAACTAGATCCCAATAGAAAATCATGACCTCTACTTTATATATTTTATTATTTATTTATTTATCTCTTTTTTTTTGCTTCAAGATTTTACTTTTTCTCTTTGCAACGACAGAACAAATGTAGGCATTGTTGCACGCCGAGAGAAGGGAAAGAAGGCTCCCTGCTGAGGAGATGGCCCGATGTGGGGCTCGATCCCAGGACTCTGGGATCATGTCCTGAGCTGAAGGCATTGGCCTAACCCACTAACTCACCCAGGTGTTACGGACAGCATTCACTTAAGAAATGAACTTCACCAGAATCCTGACGGGAAGCCCCTGTCCCATGCTCAGGCTTCTGTCCTCAGTAGCCTGGTCCATGAAGTCTGCAAATGCAGGAACCCTGAGGTGCACCGCACAATGGCACTAGATCCCAATGGGAAAGTTTGCCCTTTAGAAATGAGCTGAATCCGTAGAGCAGGTGAAATCTGCATGCACCCCTTGGGACACTGCCCCAAGGAGCGCCCATCTGAACCAGGAACAAGGAGTTTGACGATCCTACAGACACAAGCCCTCCTCTAGCCTTAGGGTGAGGCCCCCTCAGCAAGGGCCGGTAGGGCCTCCCATGTGCATCGGCCTAACCCTAACCCGAGGGTGCTTATTCAGACTTCTATCCCCGGTTGCCTGTCCTGGTAGCCCTCTAGGTAGGGGATTCCTTCTCTGCATCGCAGGCCTCTGGGTGCCGCCAACTAGGCAAATGGGAAGTTTAGCCCTGTGCGGGACCCTAGGGGCGCAAGAAATCTGCCTGTCCGGTCATTCTTCCCACACCTTCCTAGGACCCCCACACCACAATCCCGGAATATGATGGTCCGCCAGGGCTACGTGCTCAACTGAGCCCCATGGAAAGCCTAATTCTGCCCTGACCAATCAGGTCAGCCATTCTCCCAGAGCTAAAACCTAAGCCTAGGTTACGTGATCAGACTCTGGACACCGGAGGACTTAACCCAGGACGTCCTGTGGATGAGAAAGTCAGTCTGTAGGAAGGACTTAGCCTCACAGGCAGGAACAGACCCTTTCCTTCTGTGCTATCCAGTACCTTCAGATATATAGAAACCAGCATGCTCCCCTGAGGGCTTTCCACCCTCTTTGCCCATCCCGTGCAAAATTCCAACGCCTGAGGAGCCTGCTGCGTCCCGCCCTCAACTCAGCCCTTGGTTAGACAGTATTGTGTGCCTGTTCCAACATGCCTTGTTCCTGAGACATAACCCTAAGCCTTACTCTAACTCTCACCTAACCCTAACCCTAACCCTAACCCTAAACCTCACGTGAAGCCGTGGTCAGCTACTCAGCCTTCCGTCCTCAGAGGCCAGGTTCCCAAAATCTCCTGATGGAAGAACCCTGAGCAGCACTTCAGAATTGCACTTGATCACTATATAAAACATGCCTGAATTTATTTATTTATTTATTAATAATGATTTTTTTTATTTGCTGGACATCACAAGTAGGCTGTTTTGCAGGCTGAAGGAAGGGGGAATAAGGCTCCCTGCTGTGGGGAGGGCCCAGTGTCAAACTAGATCCCAGTTCCCTGGGATCTTGACCTGGGCCGGGGCAAGAGGTCACAGGTGTTCTGGAAAGCATCCACTTTAGCAATGACCTTCAGCATTAGCATAAGGCATAGCCCAAGTCGGGTGCTTAGTCTTCTGTCCTCAGAGGCCTGGTTCCCAAGCTCTCCTTAGGGGGGTACCTTGAGCTACACCGCACATAATGAATTAGATCCGAAAAGGAAATCATGCCCTCCTCTTTATATATTTTATTATTTATTTATTTGTTTATTCATTTTTTGCTTCAAGATTTTACTTTTTCACTTTGCAGCGAGAGAACAGATGTTGCCAGTGTTGCAAGCACCGAGAAGGGATAGAAGGCTCCCTGCTGAGGAGGTGGCCCGATGTGGAGCTCGATCCCAGGACTCTGGGATCATGTCCTGAGCTGAAGGCATTGGCCTAACCCACTAACTCACCCAGGTGTTACTGAGAGCATTCACTTAAAAAATCAACTTCACCGGAATCCTGACTCAAAGCCCCTGTCCCATGCTCAGGCTTCTGTCCTCAGTAGCCTGGTCCATGATGTCTGCAGATGCGGGAACCCTGAGGTGTACCGCACAATGGCACTAGATCCCAATGGGAAAGTTTGCCCTTTAGAAATGAGCTGAATCCGTAGAGCAGGTGAAATCTGCATGCACCCCTTTGGACACGGCCCCAAGGAGCGCCCGCCTGAACCAGAAACCAGGAATTTGACGATCCTACAGACACAAGCCCTCCTTTCAGCCTTAGAGTGAGGCCCCCTCAGCAAGGGCCGGTAGGGGCTCACATGTGCATCGGCCTAACCCTAACCCGAGGGTGCTTATTCAGACTTCTATCCCTGGTTGCCTGTCCTGGTAGCCCTCTAGGTAGGGGATTCCTTCTTCACGTCGCAGGCCTCTGGGTGCCGCCCACTAGGCAAATGGGAAGTTTAGCCCTGTGCGGGACCCTCGGGGCACGAGAAATCTGCCTGTCCAGTCATTCTTCCCACACATTCCTAGGACCCCACACCACAATCCCGGAATATAATGGTCCGCCAGGGCTACGTGCTCAACTGAGCCTCATGGAAAGCCTAATTCTGCCCTGCCAAATCAGGTCAGCCATTCTCCCAGAGCCAAACCCTAAGCCTAAGTTAGGTGATCAGACTCTGGACACCGGAGGACTTAATCCAGCTCCAACGGTGGATGAGAAAGTCAGTCTGTAGGAAGGACTTAGCCTCACAGGCAGGAACATACCCTTTCCTCTGTGCTATCCAGTACCTTCAGATATATAGAAACCAGCATGCTCCCCTGAGGGCATTCCAATGTCTTTGCCTGTCCTGTCCAAAATACCAACGCCTGAGGAGCCTGCTGAGTCCGCCCTCAACTCAGCCCTTGGTTATCCCGTATTGTGTGGCCAGTTCCGACATGCCTTGTTCCTGAGACATAACCCTAAGCCTTACTCTAACTCTCACCTAACCCTAACCCTAACCCTAACTCTGACCCTAACCCTAACCCTCATGTGATGCCGTGGTCGGCAGACCAGCCTTCCATTCTCAGAGGCCTGGTTCCCAAAAGCTCCTGATGGAAGAACCCTGAGCCACACTGCAGAATTGCACTTGATCACTATATAAAACATGCCTGAATTTATTTATTTATTTCTTAATAATGATTTTATTTATTTGCTGGACAGACTGTATCACAAGTAGGCTGTTTTGCAGGCTGAAGGAAGGGGGAATAGGGCTCCCTGCTCTGGGGAGGGCCCGGTGTCAAACTACATCCCAGTTCCCGGGGATCTTGACCTGGGGCGAGGCAAGAGGTCACATCCAATGAGGTACACAGGTGTTCCGGAAAGCATCCCCTTTAGCAATGACCTTCAGCGTTAGCATAAGGCGAAGCCCAAGTCGGGTGCTTAGTCTTCTGTCCTCAGAGGCCTGGTTTCCAAGCTCTCCTCAGTGGCGTACCCTGAGCTGCACCGCACAAATAAACTAGATCCGAATAGGAAATCATGCCCTCTTCTTTCTATATTTTATTATTTATTTATTTATCTATTCCTATTTGCTTCAAGATTATACGTTTTCTCTTTGCAGTGAGAGAACAGATGTAGCCATTATTGCTCGCCCAGAGAAGGGAGAGAAGGCTCCCTGCTGAGGAGATGGCCCGATGTGGGGCTCGATCCCAGGACTCTGGGATCATGTCCTGAGCTGAAGGCAGAGGCCTAACCCACTGTCTCACCCAGGTGTTACGGACAGCATTCACTTAAGAAATGAACTTCAACAAAATCTTCACGCGAAGCCCTTGTCCCATGCTCAGGGTTCTGTCCTCAGTAGCCTGGTCCATGAACTCTGCAGATGCAGGAACCCTGAGGTGCACCGCACAATGGCACTAGATCGCAATGGGAAAGTTTGCCCTTTAGAAATGAGCTGAATCCGTAGAGCAGGTGAAATCTGCATGCACCCCTTTGGACACGGCCCCAAGGAGCGCCCACCTGAACCAGGAACCAGGAGTTGGACGATCCTACAGACACAAGCCCTCCTCTCAGCCTTAGAGTGAGGCCCCCTCAGCAAGGGCCAGTAGGGCCTCCCATGTGCATCGGCATAACCCTAACCTGAGGGTGCTCATTCAGACTTCTATTCCCAGTTGCCTGTCCTGGTAGCCCTCTAGGTAGGGGATTCCTTCTTCAAATCGCAGGCCTCTGGCTGCCGCCCACTAGGCAAATGGGAAGTTTAGCCCTGTGCGGGACCCTCGGGGCACGAGAAATCTGCCTGTCCGGTCATTCTTCCCACACCTTCCTAGGACCCCCACACCACAATCCCGGAATATGATGGTCCGCCAGGGCTACGTGCTCAACTGAGCCCCATGGAAAGCCTAATTCTGCCCTGACCAATCAGGTCAGCCATTCCCCCAGAGCCAAAACCTAAGCCTAGGTTACGTGATCAGGACTCTGGACACCGGAGGACTTAACCCAGGTCGTCCAGTGGGTGAGAAAGTCAGTCTGTAGGAAGGACTTAGCCTCACAGGCAGGAACAGACCCTTTCCTTCTGTGCTATCCAGTACCTTCAGATATATAGAAACCAGCATGCTCCCCTGAGGGCATTCCAACCTCTTTGCCTGTCCCGTCCTAAATTCCAACACCTGAGGAGGCTGCTGAGTCCTGCCATCAACTCAGCCCTTGGTTAGCCAGTACTGTGTGGCCAGTTCCGACATGCCTTGTTCCTGAGACATAACCCTAAGCCTTACTCTAACTCTCACCTAACCCTAACCCTAGCTCTAACCCTAACCCTAAACCTCACGTGAAGCCGTGGTCAGCTATTCAGCCTTCCATCCTCAGAGGCCTGGTCCCCAAAATCTCCCAATGGAAGAACCCTGAGCCACACTGCAGAATTGCACTTGATCACTATATAAAACTTACCTGAATTTATTTATTTTTTAATAATGATTTATTTATTTGCTGGACAGACTGAATCACAAGTAGGCTGTTTGGCAGGCTGAAGGAAGGGGGAATAAGGCTCCCTGCTGTGGGGAGGGCCCGGTGTCAAACTACATCCCAGTTCCCGGGGATCTTGACCTGGCCGAGGCAAGAGGTCACATCCAATGAGGTACACAGGTGTTCCGGAAAACATCCCCTTTAGCAATGACCTTCAGCGTTAGCATAAGGCGAAGCCCAAGTCGGGTGCTTAGTCTTCTGTCCTCAGAGGAGGCCTGGTTCCCAAGCTCTCCTCAGGGGGGTACCCTGAGCTGCACCGCACAAATGAACTAGATCCGAATAGGAAATCATGCCCTCTTCTTTATATATTTTATTATTTATTTATTTATCTATTCCTATTTGCTTCAAGATTTTACTTTTTCTCTTTGCAGTGAGAGAACAGATGTAGCCATTGTTGCTCACCCAGAGAAGGGAAAGAAGGCTCCCTGCTGAGGAGATGGCCCGATGTGGGGCTCGATCCCAGGACTCTGGGATCATGTCCTGAGCTGAGGCAGAGGCCTAACCCACTGTCTCACCCAGGTGTTACGGACAGCATTCACTTAAGAAATGAACTTCACCGGAATCTTCATGCGAAGCCCTTGTCCCATGCTCAGGCTTCTATCCTCAGTAGCCTGGTCCATGAACTCTGAAGATGCAGGAACCCTGAGGTGCACCGCATAATGGCACTAGATCCCAATGGGAAAGTTTGCCCTTTAGAAATGAGCTGAATCCCTAGAGCAGGTGAAATCTGCATGCACCCCTGGGACACTGCCCCAAGGAGCGCCCACCTGAACCAGGAACCAGGAGTTGGACGATCCTACAGACACAAGCCCTCCTCTCAGCCTTAGGGTGAGCCCCCTCAGCAAGGACCAGTAGGGCCTCCCATGTGCATCGGCCTAACCCTAACCTGAGGGTGCTCATTCAGACTTCTATTTCCGGTTGCCTGCCCTGGTAGCCCTCTAGGTAGGGGATTCCTTCTTCACATCGCAGTTCTCTGGCTGCCGCCCACTAGGCAAATGGGAAGTTTAGCCCTGTGCGGGACCTTCCGGCCGCGAGAAATCTGCCTGTCCGGTCATTCTTCCCACACCTTCCTAGGACCCCCACACCACAATCCCGGAATATGATGGTCCGCCAGGGCTACGTGCTCAACTGAGCCCCATGGAAAGCCTAATTCTGCCCTGACCAATCAGGTCAGCCATTCTCCCAGAGCCAAAACCTAAGCCTAGGTTACGTGATCAGACTCTGCACACCGGAGGACTTAAACCAGGTCCTCTTTTGGATGTGAAAGTCAGTCTGTAGGAAGGACTTAGCCTCACAGGCAGGAACAAACGCTTTCCTTCTGTGCTATGCAGTACCTTCAGATATATAGAAACCAGCATGCTCCCCTGAGGGCATTCCACCCTCTTTGCCCTTGCTGTCCAAAATTCCAACACTTGAGGAGCCTGCTGAGTCCCGCCCTCAACTCAGCCCTTGGTTAGCCAGTATTGTGTGGCCAGTTCCGACATGCCTTGTTCCTGAGACATAACCCTAAGCCTTACTCTAACTCTCACCTAACCCTAACCCTAACCCTAACTCTAACCCTAACCCTAACCCTAACCCTCATGTGATGCCGTGGTCGGCTGCCCAGCCTTCCATTCTCAGAGGCCTGGTTCCAAAATCTCTTGATGGAAGAACCCTGAGCCACACTGCGGAATTGCACTTGATCACTATATAAAACATGCCTGAATTTATTTATTTATTTCTTAATAATGATTTTATTTATTGGCTGGACAGACTGTATCACAAGTAGGCTGTTTAGCAGGCTGAAGGAAGGGGGAATAAGGCTTCCTGCTGTGGGGAGGGCCCGGTGTTAAACTAGATCCCAGTTCCCTGGGATCTTGACCTGGGCCGAAGCAAGAGGTCACATCCCATGAGGTACACAGGTGGTACATAAAGCATCCCCTTTAGCAATGACCTTCAGCGTTAGCATAAGGCGAAGCCCAAGTCGGGTGCTTAGTCTTCTGTCCTCAGAGGAGGCCTGGTTTCCAAGCTCTCCTCAGGGGGGTACCCTGAGCTGCACGGCACATACGAACTAGATCCGAATAGGAAATCGCGCCCTCTTCTTTATATATTTTATTATTTATTGATTTATCTATTCGTATTTGCTTCAAGATTTTACTTTTTCCCTTTGCAGTGAGAGATCAGATGTAGCCAGTGTTGCTTGCCCAGAGAAGGGAAAGAAGGCTCCCTGCTGAGGAGATGGCCCGATGTGGGGCTCGATCCCAGGACCCCAGGAACATGTCCTGAGCTGAGGCAGAGGCCTAACCCACTGTCTCACCCAGGTGTTACGGACAGCATTCACTTAAGAAATGAACTTCACCGGAATCTTCATGCGAAGCCCCTGTTCCATGCTCAGGATTCTGTCCTCAGTAGCTTGGTCCATGAAGTCTGCAGATGCGGGAACCCAGAGGTGCACCGCATAATGGCACTAGATCCCAATGGGAAAGTTTGCCCTTTAGAAATGACCTGAATCCGTAGAGCAGGTGAAATCTCGGGCACCCCTTTGGACACTGCCCCAAGGAGCGCCCACCTGAACCAGGAACCAGGAGTTGGACGATCCTACAGACACAAGCCCTCCTCTCAGCCTTAGTGTGAGGCCCCCTCAGCAAGGGCCGGTAGGGCCTCCCATGTGCATCGGCCTAACCCTAACCCGAGGGTGCTTATTCAGACTTCTATCCCCGGTTGCCTGCCCTGGTAGCCCTCTAGGTAGGGGATTCCTTCTTCAAATCGCAGGCCACTGGGTGCCGCCCACTAGGCAAATGGGCAGTTTAGCCCTGTGCGGGACCCTCAGGGTGCGAGAAATCTGCCTGTCCGGTCATTCTTCCCACACCTTCCTAGGACCCCACACCACAATCCCGGAATATGATGGTCCGCCAGGGCTACGTGCTCAACTGAGCCCCGTGGAAAGCCTAATTCTGCCTTGAGAAATCAGGTCAGCCATTCTCCCAGAGTCAAACCCTAAGCCTAGATTACGTGATCAGACTCTGCACACCGGAGGACTTAACCCAGGTCGTCCAGTGGGTGAGAAAGTCAGTCTGTAGGAAGGACTTAGCCTCACAGGCAGGAACAGACCCCTCCTTCTGTGCTATCCAGTACCTTCAGATATATAGAAACCAGCATGCTCCCCTGAGGGCATTCCAACCTCTTTCCTGTCCCGTCCTAAATTCCAACGCCTGAGGAGTCTGCTGAGTCCTGCCATCAAATCAGCCCTTGGTTAGCCAGTATTGTGTGGCCAGTTCCGACATGCCTTGTTCCTGAGACATAACCCTAAGCCTTACTCTAACTCTCACCTAACCCTAACCCTAATCCTAACTCTAACCCTAACCCTAACCCTCATGTGATGCCGTGGTCGGCTGCCCAGCCTTCCATTCTCAGAGGCCTGGTTCCCAAAATCTCCTGATGGAAGAACCCTGAGCCACACTGCGGAATTGCACTTGATCACTATATAAAACATGCCTGAATTTATTTATTTATTTTTTAATAATGATTTTATTTATTTGCTGGACAGACTGTATCACAAGTAGGCTGTTTTGCAGGCTGAAGGAAGGGGGAATAAGGCTCCCTGCTGTGGGGAGGGCCCTGTGTCAAACAAGATCCCAGTTCCCTGGGATCTAGACCTGGGGCGAGGCAAGAGGTCACATCCAATGTGGTACACAGATGTTCCGGAAAGCATACCCTTTAGCAATGACCTTCAGTGTTAGCATAAGGCGAAGCCCAAGTCGGGTGCTCAGTCCTCTGTCCTCAGAGGCCTGGTTCCAAAACTCTCCCCAGGTGGGTACCCTGAGCTGCCCCGCACAAATGAACTAGATCCCAATAGGAAATCATGCCCTCTTCTCTGTATATTTTATTTTTTATTTATTTATCTATTCGTTTTTTGCTTCATGATTTTACTTTTTCTCTTTGCAGCGAGAGAACAGATGTAGGCAGAGTTGCACGCCCAGAGAAGGGAAAGAAGGCTCCCTGCTGAGGAGATGGCCCGATGTGGGGCTCGATCCCAGGACTCTGGGATCATGTCCTGAGCTGAAGGCAGTGGCCTAACCCACTGACTCACCCAGGTGTTACGGACAGCATTCACTTAAGAAATGAACTTCACCGGAATCCTGACGGGAAGCCCCTGTCCCATGCTCAGGCTTCTGTCCTCAGTAGCCTGGTCCATAAAGTCTGCAGATCAAGGAACCCTGAGCTGCACCGCACAATGGCACTAGATCCCAATGGGAAAGTTTGCCCTTTAGAAATGAGCTGAATCCGTAGAGCAGGTGAAATCTGCATGCACCCCTTGGGACACTGCCCCAAGGAGCGCCCACCTGAACCAGGAACCAGGATTTTGACGATCCTCTCAGCCTTAGGGTGAGGCCCCCTCAGCAAGGGCCGGTAGGGCCTCCCATGTGCATCGGCCTAACCCTAACCCGAGGGTGCTTATTCAGACTTCTATCCCCGGTTGCCTGCCCTGGTAGCCCTCTAGGTAGGGGATTCCTTCTTCACATCGCAGGCCTCTGGGTGCTGCCCACTAGACAAATGGGAAGTTTAGCCCTGTGCGGGACCCTCAGGGCACGAGAAATCTGCCTGTTCGGTCATTCTCCCACACCTTCCGAGGACCCCCACAGCACAATCCCGGAATATGATGGTCCGCCTGGGCTACGTGCTCAACTGAGCCCCGGGAAAGCCTAATTCTGCCCTGCCAAATCAGGTCAGCCATTCTCCCAGAGTCAAAACCTAAGCCTAGGTTACGTGATCAGGACTCTGGACACGGGAGGACTTAACCCAGGTCCTTCTGTGGATGAGAAAGTCAGTCTGTAGGAAGGACTTAGCCTCACAGGCAGGAACAGACCCTTTCCTTCTGTGCTATCCAGTAACTTCAGATATATAGAAACCAGCATGCTCCCCTCAGGGCATTCCACCCTCTTTGCCCATCCCGTCCAAAATTCCAACCACTGAGGAGCCTTCTGAGTCCCGCCCTCAACTCAGCCCTTGGTTAGCCAGTATTGTGTGGCCAGTTCCGACATGCCTTGTTCCTGAGACATAACCCTAAGCCTTACTCTAACTCTCACCTAACTCTAACCCTAACCCTAACCCTAAACCTCACGTGAAGCCGTGGTCGGATGCTCAGCCTTCCATCCTCAGAGGCCGGTTTCCGAAAATCTCCCGATGGAAGAACCCTGAGCCACACTGCAGAATTGCACTTGATCACTATATAAAACATGCCTGAATTTATTTATTTATTTTTTAATAATGATTTTATTTATTTGCTGGACAGACTGAATCACAAGTAGGCTGTTTTGCAGGCTGAAGGAAGGGGGAATAAGGCTCCCTGCTGTGGGGAGGGCCCTGTGTCAAACAAGATCCCAGTTCCCTGGGATCTAGACCTGGGGCGAGGCAAGAGGTCACATCCAATGAGGTACACAGGTGTTCCGGAAAGCATCCCCTTTAGCAATGACCTTCAGCGTTAGCATAAGGCGAAGCCCAATTCAGGTGCACAGTCTTCTGTCCTCAGAGGCCTGGTTCCCAAACTCTCCCCAGGTGGGTACCCTGAGCTGCTCCGCACAAATGAACTAGATCCCAATAGGAAATCATGCCCTCTTCTCTGCATATTTTATTATTTATTTATTTATCTATTCGTTTTGAGCTAAAGATTTTACTTTTTCACTTTTCAGCGAGAGAACACATGTAGGCAGTGTTGCACTCCCAGAGAAGGGAAAGAAGGCTCTCTGCTGAGGAGATGGCCCGATGTGGGGCTCGATCCCAGGACTCTGGGATCATGTCCTGAGCTGAAGGCAGAGGCCTAACCCACTGACTCACCCAGGTGTTACGGGCAGCATTGACTTAAGAAATGAACTTCACCAGAATCCTGACGCGAAGCCCCTGTCCCATGCTCAGGCTTCTGTCCTCAGTAGACTGGACCATGATGCGGGAACCCTGAGGTGCACCGCACAATGGCACTAGATGCCAATGGGAAAGTTTGCCCTTTAGAAATGAGCTGAATCCGTAGAGCAGGTGATATCTGCATGCACCCCTTGGGACACTGACCCAAGGAGCGCCCACCTGAACCAGGAACCAAGAGTTTGACGATCCTACAGACACAAGCCCTCCTCTCAGCCTTAGGGTGAGGCCCCCTCAGCAAGGGCCGGTAGGGCCTCCCATGTGCATCGGCCTAACCCTAACTCGAGGGTGCTTATTTAGACTTCTATCCCCGGTTGCCTGCCCTAGTAGCCCTCTAGGTAGGGGATTCCTTCTTCACATCGCAGGCCTCTGGCCTCCGCCCAGTAGGCAAATGGGAAGTTTAGCCCTGTGCGGGACACTCGAGGAGCGAGAAATCTGCCTGTCTGGTCATTCTTCCCACACCTTCTGAGGACCCACACACCACAACCCTGGAATATGATGGTCTGCCTGGGCTACGTGCTCAACTGAGCCCCGTGGAAAGACTAATTCTGCCTGACAAATCAGGTCAGCCATTCTCCCAGAGCCAAACCCTAAGCCTAGGTTACGTGATCAGGACTCTGGACACCGGAGGACTTAACCCAGGTCCTCCTGTGGATGAGAAAGTCAGTCTGTAGGAAGGACTTAGCCTCACAGGCAGGAACAGACCCTTTCCTTCTGTGCTATCCAGTACCTTCAGATATATAGAAACCAGCATGCTCCCCTGAGGGCATTCCACCCTCTTTGCCCGTCCCATCCAAAATTCCAACCACTGAGGAGCCTGCTGAATCCCGCCCTCAACTCAGCCCTTGGTTAGCCAGTATTGTGTGGCCAGTTCCGACATGCCTTGTTCCTGAGACATAACCCTAAGCCTTACTCTAACTCTCACCTAAACCTAACCCTAACCCTAATCCTAAACCTCACGTGAAGCCGTGGTCAGCTGCTCAGCTTTCCATCCTTAGAGGCATGGTTCCCGAAATCTCCTGATGGAAGAACCCTGAGCCACACTGCAGAATTGCACTTGATCACTATATAAAACATGCCTGAATTTATTTATTTATTTTTTAATAATGATTTTATTTATTTGCTGGACAGACTGAATCACAAGTAGGCTGTTTTGCAGGCTGAAGGAAGGGGGAATAAGGCTCCCTGCGGTGGGGAGGGCCCGGTGTCAAACTAGATCCCAGATCCCTGGGATCTTGACCTGGGCCGAGGCAAGAGGTCACATCCAATGAGGTACACAGGTGTTCCGCAAACCGTGCCCTTTAGGAATGACCTTCAGCGGATTTGTTATGCAAAGCCCAAGTCGGGTGCTCTGTCTTCTGTCCTCAGAGGCCTGGTTCCCAAACTCTCCCCATGGAGGAACCTTGAGCTGAACCGCATAAATAAACTAGATCCCAAAGAAATCATGGATTTTTATATAATATTATATCATTTATTTATTTATTTATTTATCGCTTCAAGATTTTACTTTTTCACTTTGCAGGGAGAGAGCAGAAGTAGGCAGTGTTGCAGGCCTAGAGAAGGGAAAGCAGGCTCCCTGCTGAGGAGACAGCCCGATGTGGGGCTCCATCCGAAGGACCCTATGATCATGTCCTGACCTGAAGTCAGTGGCCTAACCCAGTGGCTCACCCAGGTGTTACGGATGGCATTCACTTAAAAAATGACCTCACCATAATCCTGACGTGAAGCCCCTATCCCAAGCAAAGGCCTCTGTCCTCAGTGGCCTGCTTCATAAACTCTGCAGATGGGGGAACCCTGAGGTGCACCGCGCAATTGCTCTAGATCCCAATGGGAAAGACTGCCCTTTAGAAATGAGCTCAATCCTTAGAACAGGTGAAATCGGCATGCACCCTTTGGGACAGAGCCCCGAGGAGTACCCACCTGAAGCAGGAACCAGGAGTTTGACGATCCCACAGACACAAGCCCTCCTCTCAGCCTTAGGGTGAGGCCACCTCAGCACGGGCAGATCGGGCCTCCCGTGTGCATTGGCCTAACCCTAACGCTAGGGTGCTTATTCAGATTTCTCTCCCCCGTTGCCTGACCTGGTAGCCCTCCAGGTGTGGGATTCCTTCTTCACATCGCAGGCCTCTGGGTGAACCCACTAGGCAAATGGGAAGTTTAGCCCTGTGCGGGGCCCTCAGGGCGGGAGAAATCAGCCTGTCCGGTCATTCTAACCACACCTTCCTAGGGCCCCCACCCCACGATTCGGAACCTAATGGTCCGCCAGTGCTTCGCGCTCTACTGAGCTCCACGGAGAGCCTAACTCTGCACTGACAAATTAGGTCTGCAATTCTCCCAGAGCCAAACCCTAAGCCTAGTTTAGGTGTTCAGGTTCTGGACACAGGAGGACTGACAACTTGGTCTCCTATGGAATGGGAACGTCAGTCTGTCGGAAGGACTCAGCCTCTCAGGTAGGAAGAGATCCGTTCTTTCTGTGTTATCAAGGACCCTCAGATATATAGAAACCAGGATGCTTTTCTGAGGGCATTCCGACCTCTTTGCCTGTCCCTTCTAAAAATCCAACACTTGAGGAGCCTGCTGAGTCCCGCCCTCATCTCAGCCCTTGGTTAGCCATATTGTGTTGCCAGTTCCAACATGCCTTGTTCCTAACACATAACCCTAAGCCTTATCCTACCCCTCACCTAAACCTAACCAGAACCCTAACCCTCAACCAAACGTGAAGCCGTGATCGGCTGCTCAGCCTCTATCCTCAGAGGCCTGGTTCCCAAAGTCTCCAGATGGAGGTACCCTGAGCCACACTGCTGAATTGACTTGATCCCTATAGGAAAACATGCCTGAATCTCATTATTTCATTATTTCTTTATAATGATTTTAATAATTCTTTAGCAGACAGAGATCATAAGTAGGCTGTGTTGCAGGCTGAAGGAAGGAGGAATAAGGCTTCCTGCTGTGCAGAGAGCCCGGGGTCAAGCTAGATCCCAGTTCACTGGGATATTTACCTGGGCTGAGGCAAGAGGCCATATCCAATGAGATACACAGGTGTTCATGAAAGCATACCCTTTTAAAATGACCGTCAGCGGAATCCTCATGCTAAGCCCCTGTCCGGTCCTTAGGCCTCTGAGCTCAGTGGCCTGGGTCATGAACTCTCCAGATGGGGGAACCCTGAGGTGCACCACACAATTGCACTTGACCATATTAGAAAAACTGCCCTTTAGAAATGAGCTGAATCTGTAGAGCAGGTGAAACCTGCATGCACCCGTGGGGAACAGCCACGAGTACACCCACCTGGACCACGAACCAACAGTCTGACGTTCCCACAGACACAAGCCCTCAACTCAGCCCCGGGGAGAGGCCACCATGGCCTGGGCAGGTCGGGCCTGCCAGGTGCCATCGGCCTAACCCTGACCCTAGGTTGCTTACTCAGACTTCAGTCCCGGTTGCCTGCCATGGTAGCCCTCCAGGTGGGGGACTCCTTCTTCACATCTTAGGTCTCTGGGTGCCCATCACTAGGCAACTGGGCACTTTAGCCCTGTGCGGGAACCTTGGGTTGGGAGAAATCTGCCTGCCCGGTCAGTCCACCCACACCTTCCTAGGACCCCCACACCACAATCCCAGAGCCTGGTGGTCCGCCAGAGCTATGTCCTCAACTGAGCCCCGTGGAGAGCCTATCTCTGCACTGACAAATCAGGCCTGCCATTCTCCCAGAGCCAACCCTAAGCCTAGGTTGGCTGTTCCGGCTCTGGACCCATGAGGACTGAAACCCAGGTCCTTTTATAGATGGGAGGGTCAGTCTGTCAGAAGGACTCAGCCCTTCATGCAGGAACAGATGCTTTCATTCTGTGTAATCCAATATTCTCAGATTCACAGAAACCAGCATACTGCACTGAGGCCATCCCGCCCTCTTTGCCCTTCCAGTCCAAAAACCCAAAGCCTGTGGAGCCTCCTGAGTCCTGCCATCAACGCAGTTCTTGGTTAGCCCATATTATGTTGCCAGATCCCACATGCCTTGTCCCTAAGACATAACCATAACCCTGACCCTAACCTGCACCTAAACCTAACCCTAGCCCTAAACCTAACACTAACGTGAAGCCGAGGTCAGGTGCTCAGGCCTCGATCCAAAGAGGCCTAGTTCCCAAAATCTCCAGATGCAGGAACCCTGAGCCACACTGCACAATTGCACTTGTACCCCATAGGAAAGCATGGCTTAATATATATGTTGATTTATTTACTTATTTATAATGATTTTATTTATATATTAGACAAACAAAGATCACAACTAGGCTGTGTTTCAGGCTGAGCAAGGGGGAAGCAGGCTCCCTGCTATGCAGAGAGCCGTGTGTCACGCTCGATCCCAGTTCCCTGGGATCTTGACCTGGGTCGAGGCAAGAGGCCACATCCACCTAGCCACCCAGGTGTTCCGCAAAGCATGCCCTTTAGAAATGACCTTCAGCGGATTTGTTATGCAAAGCCCAAGTCGGGTGCTCTGTCCTCTGTCTTCAGAGGCCTGGTTCCCAAACTCTCCCCATGGGGGAACCCTGAGCTGAACCGCACAAATGAACTAGATCCCAAAGAAATCATGCCATTTTTTTATATATATATTTTATCATTTATTTATGTATTTATTTATTAATCGCTTCAAGATTTTACTTTTTCACTTTGCAGGGAGAGAGCAGAAGTAGGCAGTGTTGCAGGCCTAGAGAAGGGAAAGCAGGCTCCTAGCCCGATGTGGGGCTCGATCCCAGGGCCCTGGGATCATGTCCTGATCTGAAGTCAGTGGCCTAACCCACTGACTCACCCAGGTGTTACGGATGGCATTCACTTAAAAAATGACCTCACCGTAATCCTGACGTGAAGCCCCTATCCAATGCAAAGGCTTCTGTCCTCAGTGGCCTGGTTCATGAACTCTGCAGATGGGGGAACCCTGAGGTGCACCGCGCAATTGCACTAGATCCCAATGGGAAAGATTGCCCTTTAGAAATGAGCTCAATCCGTAGAACAGGTGAAATCGGCATGCACCCCTTGGGACACAGCCCCGAGGAGCGCCCACCTGAAGCAGGAACCAGGAGTTTGACGATCCTACAGACACAAGCCCTCCTCTCAGCCTTAGGGTGAGGCCACCTCAGCACGGGCAGATCGGGCCTCCCGTGTGCATTGGCCTAACCCTAACGCTAGGGTGCTTATTCAGACTTCTCTCCCCGGTTGCCTGCCCTGGTAGCCCTCCAGGTAGGGGATTCCTTCTTCACATCGCAGGCCTCTGGGTGTCCCCCACAAGGCAAATGGGAAGTTTTGCCCTGTGCGGGGCCCTCGGGGCGGGAGAAATTGCCTGTCCGGTCATTCTACCCACCCCTTCCTAGGACCCCCACACCACGATTCGGAACCTGATGGTCCGCCAGTGCTTCCTGCTCTACTGAGCTCCGCGGAGAGCCTAACTCTGCACTGACAAATCAGGTCTGCCATTCTCCCAGAGCCAAACCCTAAGCCTAGCTTAGGTGTTCAAGCTCTGGCCCCAGGAGGACTGACACCTTGGTCTCCTATGGAATGGGAACGTCAGTCTGTCGGAAGGACTCAGCCTCTCAGGCAGGAAGAGATCCTTTCTTTCTGTGCTATCAAGGACCCTCAGATATATTGAAACCAGCGTGCTCCTCTGAGGGCATTCCGCCCTCTTTGCCTGTCCCTTCTAAAAATCCAACACTTGAGGAGCCTGCTGAGTCCCGCCCTCAACTCAGCCCTTGGTTAGCCAGTATTGTGTTGCCAGTTCCGACATGCCTTGTTCCTAACACATAACCCTAAGCCTTATCCTACCCCTCCCCTAAACCTAACCAGAACCCTAATCCTCACCTAATGTGAAGCCGTGATCGGCTGCTCAGCCTCCATCCTCACAGGCCTGGTTCCCAAAGTCTCCAGATGGAGGTACCCTGAGCCACACTGCAGAATTGCACTTGATCCCTATAGGAAAACATGCCTGAATGACTTTATTTCTTTATAAGGATTTTAATGATTCTTTAACAGACAGAGATCATAAGTAGGCTGTGTTGCAGGCTGAAGGAAGGAGGAATAAGGCTCCCTGCTGTGCAGAGAGCCTGGTGTCAAGCTAGATACCAGTTCGCTGGGATATTAACCTGGGCTGAGGCAAGAGGCCATATCCAATGAGATACACAGGTGTTCATGAAAGCACACCCTTTTAAAATGACCTTCAGCGGAATCGTCATGCGAAGCCCCTGTCCGGTGCTTAGGCTTCTGCCCTCAGTGGCCTGGGTCCAGAACTCTCCAGATGGGGGAACCCTGAGGTGCACCGCACAATTGCACTTGGCCATATTGGAAAAACAGCCCTTTAGAAATGAGCTGATCTCTAGAGCAGGTGAAACCTGCATGCAGCCCATGGGTAACAGCCACGAGTACACCCACCTGACCACAAACCAACAGTCTGAAGTTCCCACAGACCCAAGGCCTCAAACAGCCCCAGGGAGAGGCCACGATGGCCTGGGCAGGTCGGGCCTGCCAGGTGCCATCGGCCTAACACTGACCCTAGGGTGCTTACTCAGACTTCAGTCCCGGTTGCCTGCCGTGGTAGCCCTCCAGGTTGGGGACTCCTTCTTCACATCTTAGGTCCCTGGGTCCCCTCACTAGGCAACTGGGCACTTTAGCCCTGTGCAGGAACCTCGAGGTGGGAGAAATCTGCCTGCCCGGTCATTCCACCCACACCTTCCTAGGACCCCCACACCACAATCCCAAAGCCTGGTGGTCCGCCAGAGATATGCCCTCAACTGAGCCCGTGGAGAGCCTATCTCTGCACTGACAAATCAAGCCTGCCATTCTCCCAGAGCCAAACCCTAAGCCTAGGTTGGCTGTTTAGGCTCTGGACCCATGAGGACTCATACCCAGGTCCTTTTATAGATGGGAAGGTCAGTCTGTCGGAAAGGCTCAGCCTCTCATGCAGGAACAGACGCTTTCATTCTGTGTGATCCAATATTCTCAGATACACAGAAACCAGCATACTGCCCTGAGGCCATTCCAGCCCTCTTTGCCCTTCCAGTCCAAAAACCCAAGCCTGTGGAGCCTCCTGAGTGCTGCCATCAACGCAGTTCTTGGTTAGCCCATATTGTGTTGCCAGATCCCACATGCCTTGTCCCTAAGACATACCCTAACCCTTACCCTAACCCTCACCTAAACCTAACCCTAGCCCTAAACCTAACCCTAACGTGAAGCCGAGGTCAGGTGCTCAGGCCTCAATCCAAAGAGGCCTAGTTCCCAAAATCTCCAGATGCAGGAACCCTCAGCCACTCTGCACAATTGCACTTGATCCCCAAGGGAAAGCATGGCTTAATATATATATTGATTTATTTACTTAATTATAATGATTTTATTTATATATTAGACAAACAAAGATCACAACTAGGCTGTGTTTCAGGCTGAAGGAAGGGGGAAGCAGGCTCCCTGCTATGCAGAGAGCCCTGTGTCACGCTCGATCCCAGTTCCCTGGGATCTTGACCTGGGCCGAGGCAAGAGGCCACATCCACCTAGCCACCCAGGTGTTCCGCAAAGCATGCCCTTTAGAAATGACCTTCAGCGGATTTGTTATGCAAAGCCCAAGTCGGGTGCTCTGTCTTCTGTCCTAGGAGGCCTGGTTCCCAAACTCTCCCCATGGGGTGAACCCTGAGCTGAACCGCACAAATGAACTAGATCCCAAGGAAATCATGCCATTTATATATATATATATATATATATATATATATATATATATATAATCATTTATTTATGTATTTATTTATTTATCGCTTAAGATTTTACTTTTTCACTTTGCAGGGAGAGAGCAGAAGTAGGCAGTGTTGCAGGCCTACAGAAGGGAAAGCAGGCTCACTGCTGAGGAGACAGCCCGATGTGGGGCTCGATCCCAGGATCCTGGGTTCATGTCCTGACCTGAAGTCAGTGGCCTAACCCCCTGACTCACCCAGGTGTTACAGATGGCATTCACTTAAAAAATTACCTTCACCGTAATCCTGACCTGAAGCGCCTATTCCATGCAAAGGCTTCTGTCCTCAGTGGCCTGGTTCATGAACTCTGCAGATGGGGGAACCCTGAGGTGCACCGCGCAATTGCACTAGATCCCAATGGGAAAGATTGCCCTTTAGAAATGAGCTCAATCCGTAGAACAGGTGAAATCGGCATGCACCCCTTGGGACACAGCCCCGAGGAGCGCCCACCTGAAGCAGGAACCAGGAGTTTGACGATCCTACAGACACAATCCCTCCTCTCAGCCAGAGGGTGAGGCCACCTCAGCACGGGCAGATCGGGCCTCCCGTGTGCATTGGCCTAACCCTAACCCTAGGGTGCTTATTCAGACTTCTCTCCCCGATTGCCTGCCCTGGTAGCCCTCCAGGTGGGGGATTCCTTCTTACATCGCAGGCCTCTGGGTGCCCCCCACTAGGCAAATGGGAGGTTTAGCCCTGTGCGGGGACCTCGGGGTGGGATAAATCTGCCTGTCCGGTCATTCTACCCACCCCTTCCTAGGACCCCCACACCACGATTCGGAACCTGATGGTCCGCCAATTCTTCGCGCTCTACTGAGCTCTGCGGAGAACCTAACTCTGCACTGACAAATCAGGTCTACCATTAAACCAGAGCCAAACCCTAAGCGTAGGATACGTGTTCAGGCTCTGGACCCAGGAGGACTGACACCTTGGTCTCCTATGGAATGGGAACGTCAGTCTGTCGGAAGGACTCAGCCTCTCAGGCAGGAAGAGATCCTTTCTTTCTGTGCTATCAAGGACCCTCAGATATATTGAAACCAACGTGCTCCTCTAAGGGCATTCCACCCTCTTTGCCTGTCCCTTCTAAAAATCCAACACTTGAGGAGCCTGCTGAGTCCCACCCTCAACTCAGCCCTTGGTTAGCCAGTATTGTGTTGCCAGTTCCGACATACCTTGTTCCTAACACATAACCCTAAGCCTTATCCTACCCCTCACCTAAACCTAACCAGAACCCTAACCCTCAATCGAACGTGAAGTCGTGATCGGCTGCTCAGCCTCTATCCTCACAGGCCTGGTTCCCAAAGTCTCCAGATGGAGGTACCCTGAGCCACACTGCAGAATTGCACTTGATCCCTATAGGAAAACATGCCTGATTGTCTTTATTTCTTTAATTCTTTATAAGGATTTTAATGATTCTTTAGCAGACAGAGATCAAGAGTAGTCTGTGTTGCAGGCTGAAGGAAGGAGGAATAAGGCTCCCTGCTGTGCAGAGAGCCTGGTGTCAAGCTAGATACCAGTTCGCTGGGATATTAACCTGGGCTGAGGCAAGAGGCCATATCCAATGAGATACACAGGTGTTCATGAAAGCATACCCTTTTAAAATGACCTTCAGCAGAATCATCATGCAATGCCCCTATCCGGTGCTTAGGCTTCTGCCCTCAGTGGCCTGGGTCCAGAACTCTCCAGATGGGGGAACCCTGAGGTGCACCGCACAATTGCACTTGGCCATATTGGAAAAACTGCCCTTAAGAAATGAGCTGAATCTGTAGAGCAGGTGAAACCTACATACACCCCGTGGGTAACAGTCACGAGTACACCCACCTAGACCACGAACCAACAGTCTGACGTTCCCACAGACCCAAGCCCTCAACTCAGCTCCAGGGAGAGTCTACCATGGCCTGTGCAGGTCGGCCCTGCCAGGTGCCATCCGCCTAACCCTGACCCTAGGGTGCTTACTCAGACTTCAGTCTCGGTTGCCTGCCGTGGTAGCCCTCCAGGTTGGGGACTCCTTCTTCACATCTTAGGTCTCTGGGTGCCCCTCACTAGGCAACTGGGCACTTTAG
The DNA here is from genome assembly GCF_030435805.1 of Mustela lutreola. Lineage (NCBI taxonomy): Eukaryota > Metazoa > Chordata > Mammalia > Carnivora > Mustelidae > Mustela > Mustela lutreola. The sequence continues at coordinate 1,955,689 of NC_081307.1, forward strand.
CCCTGTGCGGGAACCTCGGGGTGGGAGAAATCTGCCTTCCCGGTCATTCCACCCACACCTTCCTAGGACCCCCACACCACAATCCCAGAGCCTGGTGGTCCCAGGGAGCTATGCCCTCAACTGAGCCCCGTGGAGAGCCTATCTCTGCACTGAAAATCAGGCCTGCCAATCTCCCAGAGCCAAACCCTAAGCCTAGGATGGGTGTTCCAGCTCTGGACCCATGAGGACTCATACCCAGGTCCTTTTATAGATGGGAGGGTCAGTCTGTCAGAAGGACTCAGCCCTTCATGCAGGAACAGATGCTTTCATTCTGTGTAATCCAATATTCTCAGATTCACAGAAACCAGCATACTGCACTGAGGCCATCCCGCCCTCTTTGCCATTCCAGTCCAAAAACCCAAAGCCTGTGGAGCCTCCTGAGTCCTGCCATCAACGCAGTTCTTGGTTAGCCCATATTGTGTTGCCAGATCCCACATGCCTTGTCCCTAAAACATAACCCTAACCCTTACCCTAACCCTCACCTAAACCTAAACCTAACGTGAAGCCAAGGTCAGGTGCTCAGGCCTCGATCCAAAGAGGCCTAGTTCCCAAAATCTCCAGATGCAGGAACCCTGAGCCACACTGCACAATTGCACTTGAACCCCATAGGAAAGCATGGCTTAATATATATATATAGATTTATTTACTAATTTATAATGATTTTATTTATATATTAGACAAACAAAGATCACAACTAGGCTGTGTTTCAGGCTGAAGCAAGGGGGAAGCAGGCTCCCTGCTATGCAGAGAGCCCTGTGTCACGCTCGATCCCAATTCCCTGGGATCTTGACCTGGGCCGAGGCAAGGGGCCACATCCACCTAGCCACCCAGGTGTTCCGCAAAGCATGCCCTTTAGAAATGACCTTCAGCGGATTTGTTATGCAAAGCCCAAGTCCGGTGCTCTGTCTTCTGTCCTCAGAGGCCTGGTTCCCAAACTCTCCCCATGGGGGAACCCTGAGCTGAACCGCACAAATGAACTAGATCCCAAAAAAATCATGCCGTTTTTTAAATATATATTTTATCATTTATTTATATATTTTTTTATTAATCGCTTCAAGATTTTACTTTTTCACTTTGCAGGGAGAGAGCAGAAGTAGGCAGTGTTGCAGGCCTAGAGAAGGGAAAGCAGGCTCCCTGCTGAGGAGACAGCCCGATGTGGGGCTCGATCCCAGGACCCTGGGATCATGTCCTGACCTGAAGTCAGTGGCCTAACCCACTGACTCACCCAGGTGTTACGGATGGCATTCACTTAAAAAATGACCTTCACCGTATTCCTGACGTGAAGCCCCAATCCCATGCATAGGCTTCTGTCCTCAGTGGCCTGGTTCATGAACTCTGCAGATGGGGGAACCCTGAGGTGCACCGCGCAATTGCACTAGATCCCAATGGGAAAGATTGCCCTTTAGAAATGAGCTCAATCCGTAGAACAGTTGAAATCGGCATGCACCCCTTGGGACACAGCCCCGAGGAGCGCCCACCTGAAGCAGGAACCAGGAGTTTGATGATCCTACAGACACAATCCCTCCTCTCAGCCAGAGGGTGAGGCCACCTCAGCACGGGCAGATCGGGCCTCCCGTGTGCATTGGCCTAACCCTAACGCTAGGGTGCTTATTCAGACTTCTCTCCCCGGTTGCCTGCCCTGGGAGCCCTCCAGGTTGGGGACTCCTTCTTCACATCTGAGGTCTCTGGGTGCCACTCACTAGGCAACTGGGCACTTTAGCCCTGTGCGGGGACCTCGGGGTGGGAGAAATCTGCCTGCCGGGTCATTCCACCCACACCTTCTTATGACCCCCACACCACAATCCCAGAGCCTGGTGGTCCCCCAGAGCTATGCCCTCAACTGAGCCCCGTGGAGAGCCTATCTCTGCACTGACAAATCAGGCCTGCCATTCTCCCAGAGCCAAACCCTAAGCCTAGTTTGGGTGTTCAGGCTCTGGACCCATGAGGACTCATACCCAGGTCCTTTTATAGATGGGAGGGTCAGTCTGTCAGAAGGACTCAGCCTCTCAGCCAGGAACAGAAGCTTTCATTCTGTGTGATCCAATACTCTCAGATACAGAGAAACCAGCATACTGCCCTGAGGCCATTCCCGCCCTCTTTGCCCTTCCAGTCCAAAAACCCAAAGCCTGTGGAGCCTCCTGTGTCCTGACATCAACGCAGTTCTTGGTTAGCCCATATTGTGTTGCCAGATCCCACATGCCTTGTCCCTAAGACATACCCTAACCCTTACCCTGACCCTCACCTAAACCTAAACCTAGCCCTTAACCTAACCCTAACGTGAAGCCGAGGTCAGGTACTCAGGCCTCGATCCAAAGAGGCCTAGTTCCCAAAATCTCCAGATGCAGGAACCCTGAGCCACACTGCACAATTGCACTTGAACCCCATAGGAAAGCATGGCTTAATATATATATATAGATTTATTTACTTATTTATATTGATTTTATTTATATATTAGACAAACAAAGATCACAACTAGGCTGTGTTGCAGGCTGAAGCAAGGGGGAAGCAGGCTCCCTGCTATGCAGAGAGCCGTGTGTCACGCTCGATCCCAGTTCCCTGGGATCTTGACCTGGGCCGAGGCAAGAGGCCACATCCACCTAGCCACCCAGGTGTTCCGCAAAGCATGCCCTTTAGAAATGACCTTCAGCGGATTTGTTATGCAAAGCCTAAGTCGGGTGCTCTGTCTTCTGTCCTCAGAGGCCTGGTTCCCAAACTCTCCCCATGGGGTGAACCCTGAGCTGAACCGCACAAATGAACTAGATCCCAAAGAAATCATGCCATTTATGTATATATATATTTTATCATTTATTTATGTATTTATTTATTTATCGCTTCAAGATTTTACTTTTTCACTTTGCAGGGAGAGAGCAGAAGTAGGCAGTGTTGCAGGCCTAGAGAAGGGAAAGCAGGCTCCCTGCTGAGGAGACAGCCCGATGTGGGGCTCGATCCCAGGACCCTGGGATCATGTCCTGATCTGAAGTCAGTGGCCTAACCCACAGGCTTACCCAGGTGTTACGGACGGCATTCACTTAAAAAATGACCTTCACCGTAATCCTGTCGTGAAGCCCCAATCCCATGCAAAGGCTTCTGTCCTCAGTGGCCTGGTTCATGAACTCTGCAGATGGGGGAACCCTGAGGTGCACCGCGCAATTGCACTAGATCCCAATGGGAAAGATTGCCCTTTAGAAATGAGCTCAATCCGTAGAACAGGTGAAATCGGCATGCACCCCTTGGGACACAGCCCCGAGGAGCGCCCACCTGAAGCAGGAACCAGGAGTTTGACGATCCTACAGACACAAGCCCTCCTCTCAGCCTTAGGGTGAGGCCACCTCAGCACGGGCAGATCGGGCCTCCCGTGTGCATTGGCCTAACCCTAACGCTAGGGTGCTTATTCAGACTTCTCTCCCCGGTTGCCTGCCCTGGTAGCCCTCCAAGTGGGGGATTCCTTCTTCACATCGCAGACCTCTGGGTGTCCCCCACAAGGCAAATGGGAAGTTTTGCCCTGTGCGGGGCCCTCGGGGCGGGAGAAATCTGCCTGTCCGGTCATTCTACCCACCCCTTCCTAGGACCCCCACACCACGATTCGGAACCTGATGGTCCGCCAGTGCTTCCTGCTCTACTGAGCTCCGCGGAGAGCCTAACTCTGCACTGACAAATCAGGTCTGCCATTCTCCCAGAGCCCAACCCTAAGCCTAGCTTAGGTGTTCAAGCTCTGGCCCCAGGAGGACTGACACCTTGGTCTCCTATGGAATGGGAACGTCAGTCTGTCGGAAGGACTCAGCCTCTCAGGCAGGAAGAGATCCTTTCTTTCTGTGCTATCAAGGACCCTCAGATATATTGAAACCAGCGTGCTCCTCTGAGGGCATTCCGCCCTCTTTGCCTGTCCCTTCTAAAAATCCAACACTTGAGGAGCCTGCTGAGTCCCGCCCTCAACTCAGCCCTTGGTTAGCCAGTATTGTGTTGCCAGTTCCGACATGCCTTGTTCCTAACACATAACCCTAAGCCTTATCCTACCCCTCCCCTAAACCTAACCAGAACCCTAATCCTCACCTAATGTGAAGCCGTGATCGGCTGCTCAGCCTCCATCCTCACAGGCCTGGTTCCCAAAGTCTCCAGATGGAGGTACCCTGAGCCACACTGCAGAATTGCACTTGATCCCTATAGGAAAACATGCCTGATTGTCTTTATTTCTTTATAAGGATTTTAATGATTCTTTAGCAGACAGAGATCAAGAGTAGTCTGTGTTGCAGGCTGAAGGAAGGAGGAATAAGGCTCCCTGCTGTGCAGAGAGCCTGGCGTCAAGCTAGATACCAGTTCGCTGGGATATTAACCTGGGCTGAGGCAAGAGGCCATATCCAATGAGATACACAGGTGTTCATGAAAGCATACCCTTTTAAAATGACCTTCAGCAGAATCATCATGCAATGCCCCTATCCGGTGCTTAGGCTTCTGCCCTCAGTGGCCTGGGTCCAGAACTCTCCAGATGGGGGAACCCTGAGGTGCACCACACAATTGCACTTGGCCATATTGGAAAAACTGCCCTTAAGAAATGAGCTGAATCTGTAGAGCAGGTGAAACCTACATACACCCCGTGGGTAACAGTCACGAGTACACCCACCTAGACCACGAACCAACAGTCTGACGTTCCCACAGACCCAAGCCCTCAACTCAGCCCCAGGGAGAGTCTACCATGGCCTGTGCAGGTCGGCCCTGCCAGGTGCCATCCGCCTAACCCTGACCCTAGGGTGCTTACTCAGACTTCAGTCCCGGTTGCCTGCCGTGGTAGCCCTCCAGGTTGGGGACTCCTTCTTCACATCTTAGGTCTCTGGGTGCTCCTCACTAGGCAACTGGGCACTTTAGCCCTGTGCGGGAACCTCGGGGTGGGAGAAATCTGCCTTCCCGGTCATTCCACCCACACCTTCCTAGGACCCCCACACCACAATCCCAGAGCCTGGTGGTCCCAGGGAGCTATGCCCTCAACTGAGCCCCGTGGAGAGCCTATCTCTGCACTGACAAATCAGGCCTGCCAATCTCCCAGAGCCAAACCCTAAGCCTAGGATGGGTGTTCCAGCTCTGGACCCATGAGGACTCATACCCAGGTCCTTTTATAGATGGGAGGGTCAGTCTGTCAGAAGGACTCAGCCCTTCATGCAGGAACAGATGCTTTCATTCTGTGTAATCCAATATTCTCAGATTCACAGAAACCAGCATACTGCACTGAGGCCATCCCGCCCTCTTTGCCCTTCCAGTCCAAAAACCCAAAGCCTGTGGTGCCTCCTGAGTCCTGCCATCAACGCAGTTCTTGGTTAGCCCATATTGTGTTGCCAGATCCCACATGCCTTGTCCCTAAAACATAACCCTAACCCTTACCCTAACCCTCACCTAAACCTAACCCTAACGTGAAGCCAAGGTCAGGTGCTCAGGCCTCGATCCAAAGAGGCCTAGTTCCCAAAATCTCCAGATGCAGGAACCCTGAGCCACACTGCACAATTGCACTTGAACCCCATAGGAAAGCATGGCTTAATATATATATATAGATTTATTTACTAATTTATAATGATTTTATTTATATATTAGACAAACAAAGATCACAACTAGGCTGTGTTTCAGGCTGAAGCAAGGGGGAAGCAGGCTCCCTGCTATGCAGAGAGCCCTGTGTCACGCTCGATCCCAATTCCCTGGGATCTTGACCTGGGCCGAGGCAAGGGGCCACATCCACCTAGCCACCCAGGTGTTCCGCAAAGCATGCCCTTTAGAAATGACCTTCAGCGGATTTGTTATGCAAAGCCCAAGTCCGGTGCTCTGTCTTCTGTCCTCAGAGGCCTGGTTCCCAAACTCTCCCCATGGGGGAACCCTGAGCTGAACCGCACAAATGAACTAGATCCCAAAAAAATCATGCCGTTTTTTAAATATATATTTTATCATTTATTTATATATTTTTTTATTAATCGCTTCAAGATTTTACTTTTTCACTTTGCAGGGAGAGAGCAGAAGTAGGCAGTGTTGCAGGCCTAAGGAAGGGATAGCAGGCTCCCTGCTGAGGAGACAGCCCGATGTGGGGCTCGATCCCAGGACCCTGGGATCATGTCCTGACCTGAAGTCAGTGGCCTAACCCACTGACTCACCCAGGTGTTACGGATGGCATTCACTTAAAAAATGACCTTCACCGTATTCCTGACGTGAAGCCCCAATCCCATGCATAGGCTTCTGTCCTCAGTGGCCTGGTTCATGAACTCTGCAGATGGGGGAACCCTGAGGTGCACCGCGCAATTGCACTAGATCCCAATGGGAAAGATTGCCCTTTAGAAATGAGCTCAATCCGTAGAACAGTTGAAATCGGCATGCACCCCTTGGGACACAGCCCCGAGGAGCGCCCACCTGAAGCAGGAACCAGGAGTTTGATGATCCTACAGACACAATCCCTCCTCTCAGCCAGAGGGTGAGGCCACCTCAGCACGGGCAGATCGGGCCTCCCGTGTGCATTGGCCTAACCCTAACGCTAGGGTGCTTATTCAGACTTCTCTCCCCGGTTGCCTGCCCTGGGAGCCCTCCAGGTTGGGGACTCCTTCTTCACATCTGAGGTCTCTGGGTGCCACTCACTAGGCAACTGGGCACTTTAGCCCTGTGCGGGGACCTCGGGGTGGGAGAAATCTGCCTGCCGGGTCATTCCACCCACACCTTCTTATGACCCCCACACCACAATCCCAGAGCCTGGTGGTCCCCCAGAGCTATGCCCTCAACTGAGCCCCGTGGAGAGCCTATCTCTGCACTGACAAATCAGGCCTGCCATTCTCCCAGAGCCAAACCCTAAGCCTAGTTTGGGTGTTCAGGCTCTGGACCCATGAGGACTCACCCCAGGTCCTTTTATAGATGGGAGGGTCAGTCTGTCAGAAGGACTCAGCCTCTCAGCCAGGAACAGAAGCTTTCATTCTGTGTGATCCAATACTCTCAGATACAGAGAAACCAGCATACTGCCCTGAGGCCATTCCCGCCCTCTTTGCCCTTCCAGTCCAAAAACCCAAAGCCTGTGGAGCCTCCTGTGTCCTGACATCAACGCAGTTCTTGGTTAGCCCATATTGTGTTGCCAGATCCCACATGCCTTGTCCCTAAGACATACCCTAACCCTTACCCTGACCCTCACCTAAACCTAAACCTAGCCCTAAACCTAACCCTAACGTGAAGCCGAGGTCAGGTACTCAGGCCTCGATCCAAAGAGGCCTAGTTCCCAAAATCTCCAGATGCAGGAACCCTGAGCCACACTGCACAATTGCACTTGAACCCCATAGGAAAGCATGGCTTAATATATATATATAGATTTATTTACTTATTTATATTGATTTTATTTATATATTAGACAAACAAAGATCACAACTAGGCTGTGTTGCAGGCTGAAGCAAGGGGGAAGCAGGCTCCCTGCTATGCAGAGAGCCGTGTGTCACGCTCGATCCCAGTTCCCTGGGATCTTGACCTGGGCCGAGGCAAGGGGCCACATCCACCTAGCCACCCAGGTGTTCCGCAAAGCATGCCCTTTAGAAATGACCTTCAGCGGATTTGTTATGCAAAGCCTAAGTCGGGTGCTCTGTCTTCTGTCCTCAGAGGCCTGGTTCCCAAACTCTCCCCATGGGGTGAACCCTGAGCTGAACCGCACAAATGAACTAGATCCCAAAGAAATCATGCCATTTATGTATATATATATTTTATCATTTATTTATGTATTTATTTATTTATCGCTTCAAGATTTTACTTTTTCACTTTGCAGGGAGAGAGCAGAAGTAGGCAGTGTTGCAGGCCTAGAGAAGGGAAAGCAGGCTCACTGCTGAGGAGACAGCCCGATGTGGGGCTCGATCCCAGGACCCTGGGATCATGTCCTGACCTGAAGTCAGTGGCCTAACCCACAGGCTTACCCAGGTGTTACGGACGGCATTCACTTAAAAAATGACCTTCACCGTAATCCTGTCGTGAAGCCCCAATCCCATGCAAAGGCTTCTGTCCTCAGTGTCTGGTTCATGAACTCTGCAGATAGGGGAACCCTGAGGTGCACCGCGCAATTGCACTAGATCCCAATGGGAAAGATTGCCCTTTAGAAATGAGCTCAATCCGTAGAACAGGTGAAATCGGCATGCACCCCTTGGGACACAGCCCCGAGGAGCGCCCACCTGAAGCAGGAACCAGGAGTTTGACGATCCTACAGACACAAGCCCTCCTCTCAGCCTTAGGGTGAGGCCACCTCAGCACGGGCAGATCGGGCCTCCCGTGTGCATTGGCCTAACCCTAACCCTAGGGTGCTTATTCAGACTTCTATCCCCCGTTGCCTGTCCTGGTAGCACTCCAGGTAGGGGATTCCTTCTTCACATCGCAGGCCTCTGGGTGACCCCACTAGGCAAATGGGAAGTTTTGCCCTGTGCGGGGCCCTCGGGGCGGGAGAAATCTGCCTGTCCGGTCATTCTACCCACCCCTTCCTAGGACCCCCACACCACGATTCGGAACCTGATGGTCCGCCAGTGCTTCCTGCTCTACTGAGCTCCGCGGAGAGCCTAACTCTGCACTGACAAATCAGGTCTGCCATTCAATCAGAGCCAAACCCTAAGCCTAGCTTAGGTGTTCAGGCTCTGGCCCCAGGAGGACTGACACCTTGGTCTCCTATGGAATGGGAACGTCAGTCTGTCGGAAGGACTCAGCCTCTCAGGCAGGAAGAGATCCTTTCTTTCTGTGCTATCAAGGACCCTCAGATATATTGAAACCAGCGTGCTCCTCTGAGGGCATTCCGCCCTCTTTGCCTGTCCCTTCTAAAAATCCAACACTTGAGGAGCCTGCTGAGTCCCGCCCTCAACTCAGCCCTTGGTTAGCCAGTATTGTGTTGCCAGTTCCGACATGCCTTGTTCCTAACACATAACCCTAAGCCTTATCCTACCCCTCCCCTAAACCTAACCAGAACCCTAATCCTCACCTAATGTGAAGCCGTGATCGGCTGCTCAGCCTCCATCCTCACAGGCCTGGTTCCCAAAGTCTCCAGATGGAGGTACCCTGAGCCACACTGCAGAATTGCACTTGATCCCTATAGGAAAACATGCCTGAATGACTTTATTTCTTTATAAGGATTTTAATGATTCTTTAACAGACAGAGATCATAAGTAGGCTGTGTTGCAGGCTGAAGGAAGGAGGAATAAGGCTCCCTGCTGTGCAGAGAGCCTGGTGTCAAGCTAGATACCAGTTCGCTGGGATATTAACCTGGGCTGAGGCAAGAGGCCATATCCAATGAGATACACAGGTGTTCATGAAAGCATACCCTTTTAAAATGACCTTCAGCGGAATCGTCATGTGAAGCCCCTGTCCGGTGCTTAGGCTTCTGCCCTCAGTGGCCTGGGTCACGAACTCTCCAGATGCGGGAACCCTGAGGTGCACCGCACAATTGCACTTGGCAATATTGGAAAAACTGCCCTTTAGAAATGAGCTGAATCTCTAGAGCAGGTGAAACCTGCATGCACTCCGTGGGTAACAGCCACGAGTCCACCCACCTGGACCACGAACCAACAGTCTGACGTTCCCACAGACCCAAGCCCTCAACTCAGCCCCAGGGAGAGTCTACCATGGCCTGTGCAGGTCGGACCTGCCAGGTGCCATCCGCCTAACCCTGACCCTAGGGTGCTTACTCAGACTTCAGTCCCGGTTGCCTGCCGTGGTAGCCCTCCAGGTTGGGGCCTCCTTCTTCACATCTTAGGTCTCTGGGTGCCCCTCACTAGGCAACTGGGCACTTTAGCCCTGTGCGGGAACTTCGGGGTGGGAGAAATCTGCCTTCCTGGTCATTCCACCCACACCTTCCTAGGACCCCCACACCACAATCCCAGAGCCTGGTGGTCCCAGGGAGCTATGCCCTCAACTGAGCCCCGTGGAGAGCCTATCTCTGCACTGACAAATCAGGCCTGCCATTCTCCCAGAGCCAAACCCTAAGCCTAGGTTGGGTGTTCAGGCTCTGGACCCATGAGGACTCATACCCAGGTCCTTTTATAGATGGGAGGGTCAGTCTGTCAGAAGGACTCAGCCTCTCAGCCAGGAACAGAAGCTTTCATTCTGTGTGATCCAATACTCTCAGATACAGAGAAACCAGCATACTGCCCTGAGGCCATTCCCGCCCTCTTTGCCCTTCCAGTCCAAAAACCCAAAGCCTGTGGAGCCTCCTGTGTCCTGACATCAACGCAGTTCTTGGTTAGCCCATATTGTGTTGCCAGATCCCACATGCCTTGTCCCTAAGACATACCCTAACCCTTACCCTGACCCTCACCTAAACCTAAACCTAGCCCTTAACCTAACCCTAACGTGAAGCCGAGGTCAGGTACTCAGGCCTCGATCCAAAGAGGCCTAGTTCCCAAAATCTCCAGATGCAGGAACCCTGAGCCACACTGCACAATTGCACTTGAACCCCATAGGAAAGCATGGCTTAATATATATATATAGATTTATTTACTTATTTATATTGATTTTATTTATATATTAGACAAACAAAGATCACAACTAGGCTGTGTTGCAGGCTGAAGCAAGGGGGAAGCAGGCTCCCTGCTATGCAGAGAGCCGTGTGTCACGCTCGATCCCAGTTCCCTGGGATCTTGACCTGGGTCGAGGCAAGAGGCCACATCCACCTAGCCACCCAGGTGTTCCGCAAAGCATGCCCTTTAGAAATGACCTTCAGCGGATTTGTTATGCAAAGCCTAAGTCGGGTGCTCTGTCTTCTGTCCTCAGAGGCCTGGTTCCCAAACTCTCCCCATGGGGTGAACCCTGAGCTGAACCGCACAAATGAACTAGATCCCAAAGAAATCATGCCATTTATGTATATATATATTTTATCATTTATTTATGTATTTATTTATTTATCGCTTCAAGATTTTACTTTTTCACTTTGCAGGGAGAGAGCAGAAGTAGGCAGTGTTGCAGGCCTAGAGAAGGGAAAGCAGGCTCCCTGCTGAGGAGACAGCCCGATGTGGGGCTCGATCCCAGGACCCTGGGATCATGTCCTGATCTGAAGTCAGTGGCCTAACCCACAGGCTTACCCAGGTGTTACGGACGGCATTCACTTAAAAAATGACCTTCACCGTAATCCTGTCGTGAAGCCCCAATCCCATGCAAAGGCTTCTGTCCTCAGTGGCCTGGTTCATGAACTCTGCAGATGGGGGAACCCTGAGGTGCACCGCGCAATTGCACTAGATCCCAATGGGAAAGATTGCCCTTTAGAAATGAGCTCAATCCGTAGAACAGGTGAAATCGGCATGCACCCCTTGGGACACAGCCCCGAGGAGCGCCCACCTGAAGCAGGAACCAGGAGTTTGACGATCCTACAGACACAAGCCCTCCTCTCAGCCTTAGGGTGAGGCCACCTCAGCACGGGCAGATCGGGCCTCCCGTGTGCATTGGCCTAACCCTAACGCTAGGGTGCTTATTCAGACTTCTCTCCCCGGTTGCCTGCCCTGGTAGCCCTCCAAGTGGGGGATTCCTTCTTCACATCGCAGACCTCTGGGTGTCCCCCACAAGGCAAATGGGAAGTTTTGCCCTGTGCGGGGCCCTCGGGGCGGGAGAAATCTGCCTGTCCGGTCATTCTACCCACCCCTTCCTAGGACCCCCACACCACGATTCGGAACCTGATGGTCCGCCAGTGCTTCCTGCTCTACTGAGCTCCGCGGAGAGCCTAACTCTGCACTGACAAATCAGGTCTGCCATTCTCCCAGAGCCCAACCCTAAGCCTAGCTTAGGTGTTCAAGCTCTGGCCCCAGGAGGACTGACACCTTGGTCTCCTATGGAATGGGAACGTCAGTCTGTCGGAAGGACTCAGCCTCTCAGGCAGGAAGAGATCCTTTCTTTCTGTGCTATCAAGGACCCTCAGATATATTGAAACCAGCGTGCTCCTCTGAGGGCATTCCGCCCTCTTTGCCTGTCCCTTCTAAAAATCCAACACTTGAGGAGCCTGCTGAGTCCCGCCCTCAACTCAGCCCTTGGTTAGCCAGTATTGTGTTGCCAGTTCCGACATGCCTTGTTCCTAACACATAACCCTAAGCCTTATCCTACCCCTCCCCTAAACCTAACCAGAACCCTAATCCTCACCTAATGTGAAGCCGTGATCGGCTGCTCAGCCTCCATCCTCACAGGCCTGGTTCCCAAAGTCTCCAGATGGAGGTACCCTGAGCCACACTGCAGAATTGCACTTGATCCCTATAGGAAAACATGCCTGATTGTCTTTATTTCTTTATAAGGATTTTAATGATTCTTTAGCAGACAGAGATCAAGAGTAGTCTGTGTTGCAGGCTGAAGGAAGGAGGAATAAGGCTCCCTGCTGTGCAGAGAGCCTGGCGTCAAGCTAGATACCAGTTCGCTGGGATATTAACCTGGGCTGAGGCAAGAGGCCATATCCAATGAGATACACAGGTGTTCATGAAAGCATACCCTTTTAAAATGACCTTCAGCAGAATCATCATGCAATGCCCCTATCCGGTGCTTAGGCTTCTGCCCTCAGTGGCCTGGGTCCAGAACTCTCCAGATGGGGGAACCCTGAGGTGCACCACACAATTGCACTTGGCCATATTGGAAAAACTGCCCTTAAGAAATGAGCTGAATCTGTAGAGCAGGTGAAACCTACATACACCCCGTGGGTAACAGTCACGAGTACACCCACCTAGACCACGAACCAACAGTCTGACGTTCCCACAGACCCAAGCCCTCAACTCAGCCCCAGGGAGAGTCTACCATGGCCTGTGCAGGTCGGCCCTGCCAGGTGCCATCCGCCTAACCCTGACCCTAGGGTGCTTACTCAGACTTCAGTCCCGGTTGCCTGCCGTGGTAGCCCTCCAGGTTGGGGACTCCTTCTTCACATCTTAGGTCTCTGGGTGCTCCTCACTAGGCAACTGGGCACTTTAGCCCTGTGCGGGAACCTCGGGGTGGGAGAAATCTGCCTTCCCGGTCATTCCACCCACACCTTCCTAGGACCCCCACACCACAATCCCAGAGCCTGGTGGTCCCAGGGAGCTATGCCCTCAACTGAGCCCCGTGGAGAGCCTATCTCTGCACTGACAAATCAGGCCTGCCAATCTCCCAGAGCCAAACCCTAAGCCTAGGATGGGTGTTCCAGCTCTGGACCCATGAGGACTCATACCCAGGTCCTTTTATAGATGGGAGGGTCAGTCTGTCAGAAGGACTCAGCCCTTCATGCAGGAACAGATGCTTTCATTCTGTGTAATCCAATATTCTCAGATTCACAGAAACCAGCATACTGCACTGAGGCCATCCCGCCCTCTTTGCCCTTCCAGTCCAAAAACCCAAAGCCTGTGGTGCCTCCTGAGTCCTGCCATCAACGCAGTTCTTGGTTAGCCCATATTGTGTTGCCAGATCCCACATGCCTTGTCCCTAAAACATAACCCTAACCCTTACCCTAACCCTCACCTAAACCTAACCCTAACGTGAAGCCAAGGTCAGGTGCTCAGGCCTCGATCCAAAGAGGCCTAGTTCCCAAAATCTCCAGATGCAGGAACCCTGAGCCACACTGCACAATTGCACTTGAACCCCATAGGAAAGCATGGCTTAATATATATATATAGATTTATTTACTAATTTATAATGATTTTATTTATATATTAGACAAACAAAGATCACAACTAGGCTGTGTTTCAGGCTGAAGCAAGGGGGAAGCAGGCTCCCTGCTATGCAGAGAGCCCTGTGTCACGCTCGATCCCAATTCCCTGGGATCTTGACCTGGGCCGAGGCAAGGGGCCACATCCACCTAGCCACCCAGGTGTTCCGCAAAGCATGCCCTTTAGAAATGACCTTCAGCGGATTTGTTATGCAAAGCCCAAGTCCGGTGCTCTGTCTTCTGTCCTCAGAGGCCTGGTTCCCAAACTCTCCCCATGGGGGAACCCTGAGCTGAACCGCACAAATGAACTAGATCCCAAAAAAATCATGCCGTTTTTTAAATATATATTTTATCATTTATTTATATATTTTTTTATTAATCGCTTCAAGATTTTACTTTTTCACTTTGCAGGGAGAGAGCAGAAGTAGGCAGTGTTGCAGGCCTAAGGAAGGGATAGCAGGCTCCCTGCTGAGGAGACAGCCCGATGTGGGGCTCGATCCCAGGACCCTGGGATCATGTCCTGACCTGAAGTCAGTGGCCTAACCCACTGACTCACCCAGGTGTTACGGATGGCATTCACTTAAAAAATGACCTTCACCGTATTCCTGACGTGAAGCCCCAATCCCATGCATAGGCTTCTGTCCTCAGTGGCCTGGTTCATGAACTCTGCAGATGGGGGAACCCTGAGGTGCACCGCGCAATTGCACTAGATCCCAATGGGAAAGATTGCCCTTTAGAAATGAGCTCAATCCTTAGAACAGTTGAAATCGGCATGCACCCCTTGGGACACAGCCCCGAGGAGCGCCCACCTGAAGCAGGAACCAGGAGTTTGATGATCCTACAGACACAATCCCTCCTCTCAGCCAGAGGGTGAGGCCACCTCAGCACGGGCAGATCGGGCCTCCCGTGTGCATTGGCCTAACCCTAACGCTAGGGTGCTTATTCAGACTTCTCTCCCCGGTTGCCTGCCCTGGGAGCCCTCCAGGTTGGGGACTCCTTCTTCACATCTGAGGTCTCTGGGTGCCACTCACTAGGCAACTGGGCACTTTAGCCCTGTGCGGGGACCTCGGGGTGGGAGAAATCTGCCTGCCGGGTCATTCCACCCACACCTTCTTATGACCCCCACACCACAATCCCAGAGCCTGGTGGTCCCCCAGAGCTATGCCCTCAACTGAGCCCCGTGGAGAGCCTATCTCTGCACTGACAAATCAGGCCTGCCATTCTCCCAGAGCCAAACCCTAAGCCTAGTTTGGGTGTTCAGGCTCTGGACCCATGAGGACTCACCCCAGGTCCTTTTATAGATGGGAGGGTCAGTCTGTCAGAAGGACTCAGCCTCTCAGCCAGGAACAGAAGCTTTCATTCTGTGTGATCCAATACTCTCAGATACAGAGAAACCAGCATACTGCCCTGAGGCCATTCCCGCCCTCTTTGCCCTTCCAGTCCAAAAACCCAAAGCCTGTGGAGCCTCCTGTGTCCTGACATCAACGCAGTTCTTGGTTAGCCCATATTGTGTTGCCAGATCCCACATGCCTTGTCCCTAAGACATACCCTAACCCTTACCCTGACCCTCACCTAAACCTAAACCTAGCCCTAAACCTAACCCTAACGTGAAGCCGAGGTCAGGTACTCAGGCCTCGATCCAAAGAGGCCTAGTTCCCAAAATCTCCAGATGCAGGAACCCTGAGCCACACTGCACAATTGCACTTGAACCCCATAGGAAAGCATGGCTTAATATATATATATAGATTTATTTACTTATTTATATTGATTTTATTTATATATTAGACAAACAAAGATCACAACTAGGCTGTGTTGCAGGCTGAAGCAAGGGGGAAGCAGGCTCCCTGCTATGCAGAGAGCCGTGTGTCACGCTCGATCCCAGTTCCCTGGGATCTTGACCTGGGCCGAGGCAAGGGGCCACATCCACCTAGCCACCCAGGTGTTCCGCAAAGCATGCCCTTTAGAAATGACCTTCAGCGGATTTGTTATGCAAAGCCTAAGTCGGGTGCTCTGTCTTCTGTCCTCAGAGGCCTGGTTCCCAAACTCTCCCCATGGGGTGAACCCTGAGCTGAACCGCACAAATGAACTAGATCCCAAAGAAATCATGCCATTTATGTATATATATATTTTATCATTTATTTATGTATTTATTTATTTATCGCTTCAAGATTTTACTTTTTCACTTTGCAGGGAGAGAGCAGAAGTAGGCAGTGTTGCAGGCCTAGAGAAGGGAAAGCAGGCTCACTGCTGAGGAGACAGCCCGATGTGGGGCTCGATCCCAGGACCCTGGGATCATGTCCTGACCTGAAGTCAGTGGCCTAACCCACAGGCTTACCCAGGTGTTACGGACGGCATTCACTTAAAAAATGACCTTCACCGTAATCCTGTCGTGAAGCCCCAATCCCATGCAAAGGCTTCTGTCCTCAGTGTCTGGTTCATGAACTCTGCAGATAGGGGAACCCTGAGGTGCACCGCGCAATTGCACTAGATCCCAATGGGAAAGATTGCCCTTTAGAAATGAGCTCAATCCGTAGAACAGGTGAAATCGGCATGCACCCCTTGGGACACAGCCCCGAGGAGCGCCCACCTGAAGCAGGAACCAGGAGTTTGACGATCCTACAGACACAAGCCCTCCTCTCAGCCTTAGGGTGAGGCCACCTCAGCACGGGCAGATCGGGCCTCCCGTGTGCATTGGCCTAACCCTAACCCTAGGGTGCTTATTCAGACTTCTATCCCCCGTTGCCTGTCCTGGTAGCACTCCAGGTAGGGGATTCCTTCTTCACATCGCAGGCCTCTGGGTGACCCCACTAGGCAAATGGGAAGTTTTGCCCTGTGCGGGGCCCTCGGGGCGGGAGAAATCTGCCTGTCCGGTCATTCTACCCACCCCTTCCTAGGACCCCCACACCACGATTCGGAACCTGATGGTCCGCCAGTGCTTCCTGCTCTACTGAGCTCCGCGGAGAGCCTAACTCTGCACTGACAAATCAGGTCTGCCATTCAATCAGAGCCAAACCCTAAGCCTAGCTTAGGTGTTCAGGCTCTGGCCCCAGGAGGACTGACACCTTGGTCTCCTATGGAATGGGAATGTCAGTCTGTCGGAAGGACTCAGCCTCTCAGGCAGGAAGAGATCCTTTCTTTCTGTGCTATCAAGGACCCTCAGATATATTGAAACCAGCGTGCTCCTCTGAGGGCATTCCGCCCTCTTTGCCTGTCCCTTCTAAAAATCCAACACTTGAGGAGCCTGCTGAGTCCCGCCCTCAACTCAGCCCTTGGTTAGCCAGTATTGTGTTGCCAGTTCCGACATGCCTTGTTCCTAACACATAACCCTAAGCCTTATCCTACCCCTCCCCTAAACCTAACCAGAACCCTAATCCTCACCTAATGTGAAGCCGTGATCGGCTGCTCAGCCTCCATCCTCACAGGCCTGGTTCCCAAAGTCTCCAGATGGAGGTACCCTGAGCCACACTGCAGAATTGCACTTGATCCCTATAGGAAAACATGCCTGAATGACTTTATTTCTTTATAAGGATTTTAATGATTCTTTAACAGACAGAGATCATAAGTAGGCTGTGTTGCAGGCTGAAGGAAGGAGGAATAAGGCTCCCTGCTGTGCAGAGAGCCTGGTGTCAAGCTAGATACCAGTTCGCTGGGATATTAACCTGGGCTGAGGCAAGAGGCCATATCCAATGAGATACACAGGTGTTCATGAAAGCATACCCTTTTAAAATGACCTTCAGCGGAATCGTCATGTGAAGCCCCTGTCCGGTGCTTAGGCTTCTGCCCTCAGTGGCCTGGGTCACGAACTCTCCAGATGCGGGAACCCTGAGGTGCACCGCACAATTGCACTTGGCAATATTGGAAAAACTGCCCTTTAGAAATGAGCTGAATCTCTAGAGCAGGTGAAACCTGCATGCACTCCGTGGGTAACAGCCACGAGTCCACCCACCTGGACCACGAACCAACAGTCTGACGTTCCCACAGACCCAAGCCCTCAACTCAGCCCCAGGGAGAGTCTACCATGGCCTGTGCAGGTCGGACCTGCCAGGTGCCATCCGCCTAACCCTGACCCTAGGGTGCTTACTCAGACTTCAGTCCCGGTTGCCTGCCGTGGTAGCCCTCCAGGTTGGGGCCTCCTTCTTCACATCTTAGGTCTCTGGGTGCCCCTCACTAGGCAACTGGGCACTTTAGCCCTGTGCGGGAACTTCGGGGTGGGAGAAATCTGCCTTCCTGGTCATTCCACCCACACCTTCCTAGGACCCCCACACCACAATCCCAGAGCCTGGTGGTCCCAGGGAGCTATGCCCTCAACTGAGCCCCGTGGAGAGCCTATCTCTGCACTGACAAATCAGGCCTGCCATTCTCCCAGAGCCAAACCCTAAGCCTAGGTTGGGTGTTCAGGCTCTGGACCTTGGAGGCCTGACACCCAGGTCCTGCCATGGATGGGAGCATCAGACTGTTGGAAGTACTCAGCCTCTCAGGCAGGAACAAACCCTTTCCTTCTGTGTGATCCAATACCCTCAGATACATAGAAACCAGCATACTGCCCTGAGGCCATTCCCCGCCTCTTTGCCCTTCCAGTTCAAAAACACAATGCCTGCGGAGCCTCCTGAGTCCCGCCCACATCTCAGACCTTGGTTAGCCCATATCTGTGTTGCCAGATCCCACATGCCTTGTCCCTAAGACATAACACTAACCTTCACCCTAAGCTAACCCTAACACTAACCCTAACCCTATACCTAAACCTAAATTGAAGTCGAGGTCGGGTGCTCCGGCTTCAGTCCTCAGAGGCCTGGTTTCCAAACTCTCCAGATGAAGGAACCCTGAGCTGCACTGCACAATTGCACTTGATCCCAATAGGAAAGCATGCCCTTTAGAAAAGAACCTACACCCAGTTCCTTCCATGAACAGGAGCATCAGACTTTCAGAAGGACTCAGCCTCTCAGCCAGGAAAAAAATTGTTTCATTCTGTGCTATCCAATATCCTCATAAGTGCAGAAACCAGCATAATCCTCTAAAGCAATTCTCACCATCTTTGCCCCTCAAGGAGAAAAATCTAGGGCCTTGGGAGCCTCCTGAGTCCTGCCCTAACTCAGCCCTTGGGTGAACCCATATCTGTGTTCCCAGATCCTATATACCTTGTCCCTAAGACATAACCATAACCTAACCCTACCCCTAACCCTAACCCTTACACGAAGTCCTGGTTGGATGCTCAGGCTTCTGTCCTCAGAGGCCCAAACTCTCCAGATGGGGGAACCATGAGCTGTACCGCACAATTGCACTTGATCCCAATAGGAAAGCATGCCCTTTAGAAATGAGCTGAACCCACAGATAATGTGAAACCTGCATGCATCTCTTGGGACATAGTCACTTTGGTGCCCACCAGAACCACGAACCATGACTCTGATGATCATACAGACACAAACCCTCAAATCAACCCTAGGGAGAAGCCAATTCAGCGTGGCATTGGGCCTGTTATGCCCCGTTGGCCTAACCTAACCCTAGGATGCTCATTCAGACTTCCTTCACCGGTGGCCTGGCCCGGTAGCCCTCCAGCTGGGGACTCCTTTTTCACAACGCAGGACTCTGGGTGCCACCCACGAGGAAACTGTGCCATTTGGCCCTGTGCAGGACCCATGTGGTGGGAGAATTCTGCCAGCCCCATAAAGCCACCCACACTTTCCTAGGACCCCCACACCACTATCCCGGAGCATGATGGGCCAGCAGATATACTCCCTCAATTAAGCCCTGTGGAGAGCCTAACTGCAATGAGAAATCAGGTCTGCCATTCTCCCAGAGCCAAACCCTAACCTTTGGTTGTGTGTTCAGGCTCTGGACCCCAGAGGCTTGACACCCAGGTCCTCCCATGGATGGGAGCATCAGACTGTCAGAAGGACTCAGCCTCTCAGTCAGGAACAAACCCTTTCATTCCGTGCTGTCCAATACCCTGAAAGACGAGGAAACCAGCATGTCTCCTAAGGCCGTCCTTCCCTCTTTGCCCCTCCATGACAAAACCCCACGGCCTGAGTAGCCTCCTGAGTCCTACCCTCAACTCAGTGCCTGGGTGAGCCCATATCTGAGTTGTCAGATCCAACATGCCTGTCCCTAAGACATAACCCTAACCCTAACCCTATCACTAACCCTAACCCAAAGCCTAGGTCGGGTGCTCAGGCTTCTGTCCTCAGAGGTCTGGTTCCCAAACACTCCAGATGGGGGAACTCTGACTTACATGGCACATTTGCACTTGATCCAAAAGAAAGCATGCCCTTTAGAAATGAGCTGAAATGGCAGAGCAGTAGAAATCCACACCATCCTGGGTCCACCACACCACCATCCCGGAGCCTGATGATCCGCCAGAGCTACGCCCTAAACTGAGTCCTGTGGGGAGCCTGACTCTGCACTGACAAATCAGTCCTGCCATTCTCCTAGATCCAAACCTTAAACCTAGGTTGGGTGTTCAGGCTCTGGTCCCCAGAGGCCTGACACCCAGATCTTCCCATGAATGGGAGCATCGGGCTGTCAAAAGTAATCAGCCTCTCAGCCAGGAACAAACCGTTTCATTCCATGCTTTCCAATACCCTCGGAGACTTAGAAATCAGCATGATCGCCTGAGTCCATTCCCAACCTCTTTGCCCCTCCAGGCCAAAAACCCAGGGCCTGAGGAGGAGCCTCCTGAGTCCCGTCCTCAACTGAGCCCTTGGATGTGCCCATATCTGTGTTGCCAGATCCGACATGCCTTGTCCCTAAAACATCACTCTAACCCTTACCCTAACCCTATCCCTAACCCAAAGCCCAGGTCGGGTGCTCAGGCTGCCGTTCTCAGAGGCCTGGTTCTCAAACTCTCCAGGTGGGTGACTCCTGAGCTGCACCACACAATTGCACTTGATCCCAATAGGAAAGCATGCCCTTTAGAAATGAGCTGAACCCTCAGAGCAGGAGAAACATGCATCCATCCCTTGGGCCACAGCCACATTAAGCGCCCACATGACCATGAACCAGGAATCTGACAATCCTACAGACACAAGCTCTCAACTAAGCCCTAGGGAGAGGTCTCCTCAGTGATTGCATATCGGGCCAGCCATGCCCCGTCAGCCTAACCCTAACCCTAGGGTGCCTATTCAGACTTCGTTCCCTGTGACCTGACCCGGTAGCCCTCCAGTTTGGGGACTCCTTCACAACGCAGGAATCTTGGTGCCACCCAGGAGGAAACTGTGCCATTTGGCCCTGTTCAGGACCCTAGTGGGGGGATAAACCTGTTTCACCGTTAAGCCATCCATACCGTCCTAGGATCCCCATACCACCATCCCGGAGCCTAAGGGGCTGTCCGTGCTCTGCTCTTAACTAAGCCCTATGGAGAGCCTGACTCTGCACTGACAAATCAGGTCTGCCATTCTCCCAGAAGTAAATCCTAACCCCAGGTTGGGTGTTCTGGCTCTGGACCCCAGAGGCCTAACACCCAGTTCCTCCCATAAATAGGAGCATCAGACTGTCAGAAGGACTTAGCCTTTCAGCCAGGAACAAACCATTTCATTCCCTGCTATCCAATACCCTCAGAGACTTAGAAATCAGCATGATCCCCTGAGGCCATTCTGACACACTTTGCCCCTCCAGGCCAAAACCCAACCCCTGAGGAGCCTCCTGAGCCCCTCCCTGAACTCAGGCCTTGGGTGAGCCCATATTTGTGTTGCCAGATCCGACATGCCTTGTCCCTCAGACTTAACCCTAACCCTAACCCTAACTCGAAGCCCAGGTCCGATGTTCAGGCTTCCGTCCTCAGAGGCCTGGCTCCAAACTCTCCAGACGTGAGAACCCTGAGCTGCACCGCACAATTGTACTTGATCCCAATAGGAAAGCATGACCTTTAGAAATTTGCTGAACTCGCAGAGCAATAGAAACCTTCATGCATCCCTTGGGCTTCGGCCACGTTAGGCGCCCACCAGGACCACGAACAGGGTTCTGACGATCCTGCAGACACAAGCCCTCAAATCAGCCCTAGGGAGAGGCCACCTCAGCACAGGTAGATTGGGCCTGCCATGCCCCGTCAGCCTAACCCTAACCCTAGGGTGCTTATTCATACTTCCGTCCCCGGTGGCCTGGCCCAATAGCCCTCCAGTTTGGGGACTCCTTCTTCACAATGCAGGACTCTGGGTGCCACCCACGAGGAAACTGTGCCATTTGGCCCTGTGCAGGACCTTCTTGGTGGGAGAGACCTGCCTGATCCGTAAAGCCACCCACAGCTTCCTAGGATCCCCACACCACAATCTCAGAACCTGATGGACCACCATACAGTGGTCTCAATGTACGCTCTCAACTGAGCCCCGTGGAGAGCTTGACTCTGCACTGATAAATCAGGTCTGCCATTCTCCCAGGGCCGAACCCTAACCCTAGGTTGGGTTTTGTGGCTCTGGACCCCAGAGGCCTGACATCCAGTTCCTCCCATGGATGGGAGAATCATTTGATGGCAATACTCAGCCACTCAGCCAGGAGGAAACCGTTTTATTGCGTTCTAACTCTGAGCCTCAGATCTGTAGAAATCAGCATGTTCCCCTGGTGTTTTCCCACCAACTTTGCCCCTCCAGGCCAAATGTCCAGGGCCTGATGACCCTCCTGACTCTTGCCCTCAACTCAGACCTTGGGTGAGCCCTTATCTGCGCTGGCAGATTTGACATTCCTTGTCCCGAAGACATATCCCTAACCTTAAACCTAACACTAGCCCTCATAGTAAATCTAGAGCACATTGGGTGTTCAGGTGCCTGACCTTCGCCGCCTCCTCAGCACTGTTGGGGGACCCCTGAGCTGTAACCCATAATGTCACCTGATCCCATTAGGAAATTATTCCCTTTAGAAATATACTGAACCCGCAGTGTTTGGGAAACCTGCATGCTTCCCTGAAGGCACCCCCCACTTCTGCCGCCCCCAGACTAGGAACCAGGAGTCTCACAGTCCAGCAGACTCGCGCCCTCAACTCAGGCCTTGGGAGGGTTCACCACAGCACCAGCAGATCAGGGCTGCCATTCCCCTACAACCTAACCCTAACTCTAGGTTGTGTATTGAGGCTTCCATCCCCGGAGGCCTGGCACCCTAGCCCTCTAGATTGGGGACCTCATATTCACAACACAGGACTCTGGCTGCCACCCACGTGGAAACTGTGCCACTTGACCCTGTGCAGAACCCTCTTGGCAGGTGAAACCTCCATGCCATCTAAAGCCACCCACACCTTCCGAGGACCCCCACACCACAATCCTGGAGCCTGATGGGCTGCTGGAGCAATGCCTTCAACTCAGCCATCCGGAGAGCCTGACTCTGCACTGACACATAACGTCATCCATTCTCCCAGGACCAATCCCAAACGCTAGGTTGGATATCCAGGGTGACGTGCAGAGCAGCATGTTCCCCACATTTGTGCCTATAGCTGAAAATGTTCCTCTAGCTCAGAGAACGTAAGTTCTTTGAAGGACATATTCTCTGCAGTGTGCGGTGACCAAAGGCATGTCTCTGTTCAGTGAAACTTCTTCAGTCAGACACCCATTTGTGGCAGTAAGCTGTTGGAACTCACAGTGCTGAAAACATGAAGAGTTGTGTACATGGCCCGAGTCTTGAATGTCCATACGTTTCTCTGAAACGTTCGCTGTCACCACCACACCTGCACTTCATGGCAAGTTCCATGGTGAACCAACAGGTTTGTCTGCGTGCAGAGCATTTTTTCTAATGCTCTAACATACACTTGGAAAGGGAGTTGAGTTTCTGTTTCTGTTTCCCCGCTGTCCTGTTTCTTACGGCACTCCCTGAGTGAGTCTGCACCTACTTTGGGAAGGGCTTCCATCATTCCATGAAGGAGGTTCAAGTTCTGTGTTCTTTGTCAGAATTAAGGGGCTCACACATCACACAACAATGCATTTTCCTCAGAGTGGCAGGAGGAGGGTTATGTAGAGAGTACTCTCCTCTCAGTGCTCTTTCTCAGAGTCAAGGTCATCCCACCATACAGGTATGTGCAGAACTATTCACGCTGTATGATTCCACATACCACACCATTGGAACCCTTCCCGTTTCGTGAAACCAATCATAGTCAAAAACGTCTTGTTTCTCTGAGTTAATTACATGGTCGTTCCCTATCACTTCCACACTCACGTTTGAAGAGGCCGTGTCCCTGCATCAAGAGGTTGGTTCAAAGGTGCATTCTCCGCAGAGTTGCCTGGAGCAGGTTGATGTGTGGAGCAGCTGGTTCCCCACATTTTTCCCATGGCTGAAAAGGCCCCTCTAGCCCAGAGACCGGACGTTCTTTGAAGGATATTTTCTCTGCAGGGTGCGGTGATCATAGGAAGGTCTGTGTTAAGTGAAACTTCTTCAGGCAGACACCCATTTGTGGATGGGTCTTCCCAGTTGAGGAAAGAAGATAGAACAAGAACGGACTCTGGGCAGGTTGGATACTGTGAGTTAGGTGCAGGCCACAGTCTTAGGATACCAAAACGCATATTGGCAGAGCACGACCCATGATCATCCAAACTCTATCCCTGTCGAAAATGCTTCAAACGTCCTGAGGGAAGCATGATTTAGGATGGACTCGTGCCAGTTTTTAGACTCTCGAAACATAGAAGCTGTAGGAACTGACTGTGCTGAAAACACAAAGAGTCATGTACAGGGCCCTAGTCTCGGAGGCCCATACCGGTTACCATAGGAAGATTTGTGTTAGTGAAATTTCTTCAGGCGGACACCCATTCATGGCAGTATCTTCCCAGTTGAGGAAAGAACATAGAACAAGGACTGATTCTGGGCTGGGTGGATACTGTGAGTTAAGTGCAGACCAGGGCTCCTAGGCTTCAAAAACATATATCAGAAGACCACGACTTCTGGTCATCCAAACTGTCTAACTCTGTTTAAAACGCTTCAAACGTCGTGAGGGAAGTGTGCTTTAGGACGGACTCGCGACACTTTTGAGACTGTCAAAACATGGAAACTGTTGGAACTGACTGTGTTGAAAACGTGAAGAGTCATTTACAAGGCCCTAATCTCGGACTCCATAATGATGACCATAGGAAGGTTGGTGTTCAGTGAAACTTCTTCAGTCAGATACCCATTCATGACAGTGACTTCCCAGTTGGAGAAACAAAATAGAAGAAGGACGGACAGTAGACAGGTTGGATACTGTGAGTTAGGGACAGGCCATGGTTCGTAGGCTTCCAAAACATATATTTGAAGAACATGACCTCTGGTCCTCCAAACTACCTCTGTCGTAAACGCTTCAAACGTCACAAGTGAAGTGTGCTTTAGGACGGACTTGCAACAGTTTTGAGAATATCAAACATGGAATCTGTAGGAACTGACTGTGTTGATAACAGGAAGTGTCACATCCGGGGCCCTAGTCTGCAGGACCATACCAATGACCATAGGAAGGTCTGTGTTCAGAGAAACTTCTTCAGGTGGACACCAATTTGTGGCAGTGTCTTCCCAGTTGAGGAAAGAAGATAGAACAAGGACAGACTGTGGCAGTTTGGATACTGAGAGTTAGGTGCAGGCCATGGCTCTTAGGCTTCCAAAATGTATATTGGAAGAGCACTGCTTCTGGTCATCCAAATTGTCTACCTCTGTCGAAAATGCTTCTAACACCATGAGGGAAGTGAGGTTTAGGACTGACTCACAACAGTTTTGAGACTGTCAAAACATGGAAACCGTTGGAACTGACTGGGTTTAGAAACATGAAGAGTCGTGTACAGGGCCCTAGTCTCTGACGTCCATTCCGGTGACCATAGGAAGGTCTGTGTTCAGTGAAATTTCTTCAGGTGGACACCCATTCATGGCAGTGTCTTCCAAGTTGAAGAAAGAGGATAGGCTGGACATATGAGTTATGTGCAGGCCATGGCTCTTAGACTTCCAAAACGTATATTGGAAGAGCATGACCTCTGGTCATCCAAACTGTTTACCTTGTCAAAAACACTTAAACGTCATTAATTTTGTGTGCTTTAAAATGGAATCACGACAGCTCTGAGACTGTCGAAACGTGGATGCTGTTGGAACTGACTGGGTTTCAAAACATGAAGAGTCACCTACAAGGCCCTAGTCTCGGACTTCCATACAGTGGTCATAGGAAAGTCTGTTTTCAGTGAAACTTCTTCAGGTGGACACCCAATCTTAGCAGTGTCTTCCCAGTGGAGGAAAGAAAATGGAACAAGGACAGACTCCGGGCAGGTTGGATACTGTGATTTAAGTGCAAGCCATGGCTCATAGTATTACAAAATGTATACTGGCAGAGCA
The DNA here is from genome assembly GCF_030435805.1 of Mustela lutreola. Taxonomy (NCBI): domain Eukaryota; kingdom Metazoa; phylum Chordata; class Mammalia; order Carnivora; family Mustelidae; genus Mustela; species Mustela lutreola. The sequence goes on from NC_081307.1 coordinate 1,981,580, forward strand.
CGTGGTCATCCAAACTGTCTACCTCTGTTGAAAATGCTTCAAACGTCATGAGGGAAGTGTGCTGTAGGATGGACTCGCAACAGTTTTGAGTCTGTCCAAACATGGAAGCTGTTGGAATTGACTGTGTTGAAAACATGAAGAGTCGCGTCGAGGGCCCTAGTCTCGGAGGACTGTACTGGTGACCATAGGAAGGTCTGTGTTTAGAGAAACTTCAGGAAGACACCATTCATGGCAGTGTCTTCCCAGTTGATGAAAGAAGATAGAACAAGGACGGACTCTGGGCAAGTTGGATACTGTGAGTTTAGTGCAAGCCATGGCTCTTAGACTTCCACAATGCTTATTGGCATAGCAAGACCTGGGGTCATCCAAACTGTCTACCTCTGTTTAAAAAGCATCAAACGTCAGGAGGGAAGTGTGGTGTAGGACTGACTCATGACATTTTTGAGACTGTCGAAACATGGAAGCTGTTAGAAATGGCTATGTTGAGAACGTGAGGAGTCGCATGCAGAGCCCTAGTCTCAGATGTCCATACCTATGATCATAGGAAGGTTTGTGTTAAGTGAAATTTCTTCAGGCCAACACCCAATCGTGGCAGTGTCTTCCCAGTTGAGGAAAGAAGATAGAACAAGGATGGACTCAGGGCAGGTTGGATACTGTGAGTTAAGTGCAGGCTACAGCTCTTAGGCTTCCAAAACGTTTACTGGAAGAGCATGATCTGTGGTCATCCCAACTCTCTACCTCTGTCAAAAACACTTCAAATGCCATGAGGGAAGTGAGGTTTAGGACTGACTCACAACAGTTTTGAGACTGTCGAAACATGGAAGCTATTGGAACTGACTGGGTTTAGAAACATGAAGAGTCACGTACAGGGCCCTAGTCTCGGACGTCCATTCCGGTGGCCACAGGAAGGTCTGTGTTAGTGAAACTTCTTCAGGTGGACACCCATTCATGGCATTGACTTCCCAGTTGAGGAAAGAAGATAGAACAAGGATGGACTCTAGGATGGTAGGACACTATGAGTTATGTGCAGGCCAAGTCTCCTAGGTTTCCAAAACGTATATTGGCAGAGCACGACCTCTAGTCATCCAAACTGTCTACTTCTGTCAAGAACACTTCAAACATCATGAGGGAATTGTGCTTTGGGACAGACTCGTGACACTCTTGAGATTGTCGAAACAGAGAAGCTGTTGGAACTGACTGGGTTTTAAAACATGAAGAGTTGCGTGCAGGGCCCTAGTCAACACAGTCAGTTCCAACAGCTTCCATGTTTCAAACTGCAGTGCCTTGCACTTCCTTTGCAGTTTAAAAATGGCCCAGAGACCATCTTTGCTCTATCTTCTTTCCTGAAGTGAAAAGCCATTGCAACTAAGGTGCACACACCTGAAGGGCATTCCCTAAACCAAGCTTGTTCTAGTGTCACAGTACACTGCAGAGAACAATGTCACTCAATGAACTGGCTCTCTCTGGGCTATAGGGGCATTTCTGGCCATGTGCCAAAACAGACAGAAATGCCTCTCCACGAAACCCGGATCCGGCAAGTTAAGGACTATTTTCAAAGTTGTTGTTTTATTTCAAGGAAATGGCATTGTATACACATTCTGGAAACTACATGGTTTTTAATCCATACTCTGAGGAACACTTTCTTTCCTTTTTATGTGAGGGCTTAATCTTACATCTTACCTTCTGCAAATTTCCTTCCTGACAGTTGAATCATTTTCAACAGACGTAGACAGCTCTGTCGTCCATTTTGTACTCTCTGAATATAAGTTTTAGTAGCATAAGAAGAGTGCCATATACTTAATTCATAGTTTCAAATCTGTCCAGAGACAGTCTTTGTACTCTCTTCTTTCCTGACGTGGTAAGCCATTTCAATAGTGTTACTTGCCTCAAGGTCATTCAAAGGAGTTCACTAAATACTCATGTAATTTAGGAGCTCTTTGACACGTGGTTTCAACACAGAGTCGCTATGAAAATTTCAACGAAAGGCTTTTAGTAGTCTTATCCATGTAAGATTAAGCCCTCATATCTAAGGGATATGATGTGTTTTCATTTTTGTTGGTTTTGATGAATTGTTTAAATTCTATAATACCTTAGTTGACCCATTCATTCTTTAGCAGCATGTTCTTTAACCTCGAAACATTTGAATACCTTCCAAATGATTTAATCCTTGTTTCAAAACATTGTATTCTTAAACAAATGCAGAGACCATCTCAATCTTTTGGTATTGGTTGAGGCCTGACTTGTGACCCAGTATTTCAACTGTCATGGAGGAAGTTCCACATGCTCCAAGAAGAATGAGTATTCTATTGTTTTAGAATTCAATATATATCTGCAAAGTCCATCTGGGCCAGTATGTCATTCAAAGCCCTTGTTTCTTTGTTGATCTTCTTCTAAGATTATCTGTCCATTACTGTGAGTGGGGTGTTGAAGTCTGCTATTCATGTATTATTATCAATATATTTCTTTACTTTGGCCATATGATAGAGAGTCTCTCTGCATCTCTTACTACAATCTTTGGTTTAAAATCCAATTTGTCTGCATAATGGGGTCAGCAATAAGGATTGCTACACCAGTTTTCTTTTAAAGCCATTAGCATAGTAAGTCATTCTCCATACCCTCACTATCAATCTGGAGGTGTGTTTAAGTTTAAAACTCCTCTCTTGTAGATAGTAAGGATCTACAAGGATGTACACTTTGTAGGGTCTACAGGTTGTAAGGTCTATAAGGACGCACCCTGCTTTTTTATCCAATCTGATACTCTGTGTCTTTTAATTGTAGCATTCTGCCCATTTACATTCAGAGTTACTATTGAAAGGTATGAATTTAGTATCATTGTATTGCCTGTAAAGTCTCTGTTTCTGTAATTTGCCTCTGTTTCTTTCTGGTCTGGTATTCTTTTAGTCTCTTTGTGTAAAGAATCACCCTAGTATTTCCTGAAGGGCTGGTTTGGTGGTCATATATGCTTTCAGATTCTGCCTCTCCTAGAAAATTTTTATTTCTCCATGCATTCTGGACGATGGCCTTGCTGGATGAAATATTCTTGCCTGAATGTTCCTCTCATATAGTACACAAAATATGTCTTGCAAGCCCTTTGTGGCCTGCCAACTGTTTGGAGATAAGTCTGATATTATTCTGATGTTCCTCCCTCATTAAGTAAAGAACCTCTTCTCCCCAGCTGCTTTCAGGACAGTTTCTTTGTCTCTAAGATCTGCAAGTTTTACTATTACATGTAAGGATATTGATCTATTTTTATTGACTTTGGGAGGGGTCCTTGTCTGCTTCTTGGACTCACATGCTTTTTTCCTTCCCCAGATTAGGGAAGTTCTCAGCTAAGATTTTCTCAAATATACCTTCTCTCACTCTCTCTCTCTCTGCCCTCTCAGGGATCCTAATAATTTCGACATTGGAATGTTTCATGGCATCATTAATCTCTCCAAGGTTTCCCCACTCCCATGGGCCATTAGTTGTTTTTCCCTCTTTTTTTCAACTTCTTTCCTTTCCATCTTATCCTCTACATCACTTATTCTCTCTTCTGCTTCATTTACCCTAGATGTTAGAGGATCCAGTTTATACTGCTTCTCATTCATAGCATTTTTTTAAAGTTTGGCCTGATCCTCCACTTAAGAGATTCTGTATTGCAATGTATGCTTTTTGCTAGCCTACCTATTACCTTTATTATTGTTATCCTGAATTCTATCTCTGACTTATTCTTTATATCTATATCAAATTAGCTCTGTGGCAGAGAACAGTACCTCTGGGTTCGTTTTTTTTTTTTTTTTTTTTTTTTTTTTTTCGCCTCCTTCTAGTCAATCTGTCCAGAGAATGATGGGTGGGTGAATTGAATGACAGAGTCCAACATGTCAGCCATGACCCAAGCAAGATGTACCTTAGAATAATCCAGAGTGTTTGGGAGGCACCACAGAAAATCAAACAAAGCCACAATGAAACATAAGAATGAAATAAAAATATTTTGAAAAGGGGGAAGGAGGAAAGACTATAATCTCACACGTGGACAAAGCAGGGTGGTCCAATTGTTCCCAAGTGAATTTTGGTCTCTGTGTTAGAAAATATTACATCCCCAAACTACAAGGAATGTAATATATTTGAATATAATGAGGAAAGCACTAAAATGAAGTATATATAAGATATAGATGTGAAAAAATACATGTTAAAAAGCGCCTATCAGATATGTTGGTATAATGAGCATCAAGTTGAAATGGGAAGAATATATGAAGAAAGGAAAAAGAGACACGAGGCATAAGAAGGAAAAAAAGAAAAGGAGAATTTTATCTGGAAAAAAAAAAAAAAAGAAAAGAAAAGACTTGTGAGGCAACACCTGGAGTTCAATATACTATTTTCCCTGGCATTGGAATTTTACAGTCTTGTGGGATCCATAAGTTTGTTGTTCACCTGTTTTTCCAGACTATTTTCTGTGGGAGGGGACTACTGCTGTGCTGTTTTCTCAGGTATGCCTGCCTGGGTGGAGTTTTCCCACCCCCTAACACAGGGACGGACTCAATGAAAACCAGTCCTCTGTGTAGCTTTTGGTCCCTGGAGGTTTTTCACACCTTTTCAGAGAATCAGACCAAAAATGGCTCTCACCAAATCTCTGGCCCGGAGCAGAAAGAATGCCATCTTCCCACTCTAATAAACCTTCTGGGACAGTCTTCACTTCTTTATGTGCCCAAACCCACAATATCCCATGGCACACACTCACTGCAACTCTCTCAAAAGTAGTCCCAGGGACCTGGGAGTGCCACTGTCCTGCATTACTCTAAAACTGCAAGTGGCCATGGGTTGGCATGCACAACCAAAGCTCTTGGATTATGTCTGGGTACACCCTAATGTTTTTTATGAGCTGCTACCATCCTGCAAGCTTTTGCCTAGTTGTGGGTACAGCTGTTTCATCTCTCTCAGGGGATAATAAATGGACCCCATGTTCCAGTTCTTTTCAGGCTGATCAGGAAAGGAGTGATTACCAACAAGCCTGATTCATGTGACATGAGCTGGGATTCCTCTCCTGGGCTCCCTGACCATAACTTGCTTCCTGTCTCCACTGTTCAGGCACTCTGCTGGTTTAGGCACCCCTGTTCAACCTGTAACCACTTGGATCCTGAGACAACAGTGCCCCACCTAGAATTCTGCCTTTAATTTCCAGATCCACTTTCAGAGAGGGATGTCTTTCACGATAGCTGATTTCTAAGGGTTCTGATTTTGTGCTCTGGTGTTACATCACTTTCCAGGAGGCAACTTATGAAGGCTCCCTCTACTATCTATCTTCCAATATCTCCCTACAGATTCACGATTCTGTACTTCCTATGTTGCAAAAGGCAGTCCATTCTCTGCTTGTAGAAATCCAGATATATGTTACATCTCAGGATGATTTGGTGGGTGTTCCTAATGGTTTGATAGATATTCAGCTAAATGCAGGGACCAGCTGAAATAAGGTCCTCTACATCTCTGCCCTCTTGCCTCCCACACAGATTTTGAAAATTCTTCTATCTTCAGGGAAGAAAACGTTAGTTGAAACAGTTTCTCCAGTGTTATTTTTATTTTATTTATTTATTTTTTAAATTTCTTTTCAGTGTTCCAGAATTCATTGTTTATGCACCACATCCAGTGCTCTAACATAATATGTGCCTTCCATCTCCAGTGTTATTTTTAGAGTTATTTGTTATATGGCATGTTCCTTAGGCTTCCACACATAAATTTGGAAAGTGCTTTTACTATCATAAAACAAGATGTTAGTTAAAGATGCACAGCAAAGGAAACAGTCAAAAAAACAAAGAGGCAACCCACAGAATGGGAGAAGATATTTGCAAATGACAGTACAGTCAAAAGGTTGATATCCAGGATCTATAATGAACTCCTCAAACTCAACACACAAAAAACAGATAATCATATCAAAAAATGGGCAGAAGATATGAACAGACACTTCTCCAATGAAGACATACAAATGGATATCAGACAGATGAAAAAATGTTCATCATCAGTAGCCATCGGGAGATTCAAATTAAAACCACATGGAGATAACACCTTACACCAATTAGAAATGGCCAAAATTAGCAAGACAGGAAACAACATGTGTTGGAGAGGATGTGGAGAAAGGTTAACCCTCTTACACTGTTGGTGGGAATGCAAGTTGTTGTAGCCACTTTTGAGAACAGTGTGAAGATTCCTCAAGAAATTAAAAATAGAGCTCCCCTATGACCCTGCAATTGCACTCCTGGGTATTTACCCCGAAGATACAGATGTAGGGAAAAGAAGGGCCATCTGTACCCCAATGTTTATAGCTGCAATGGCCATGGTCACCAAACTGTGGAAAGAACCAAGATGCCCTTCAACGAATGAATGGATAAGGAAGATGTGGTCCATATACACTATGGAGTATTATGCCTCCATCAGAAAGGATGAATACCCAACTTTTGTAGCAACATGGACGGGACTGGAAGAGATTATGCTGAGTGAAATAAGTCAAGGAGAGAGAGTCAAGTATCATATGGTTTCACTTATTTGTGGAGCATAACAAATACCATGGAGGACATGGGGAGTTAGAGAGGAGAAGGGAGCTGAGGGAAATTGGAAAGGGAGGTGAACCATGAGAGACTATGGACTCTGAAAAACAATCTGAGGGTTTTGAAGGGGCGGGGGGTGGGAGGTTGGGGGAACCAGGTGGTAGGTATTAGGGAGGGCACGTATTGCATGGAGCACTGGGTGCGGTGCAAAATCAATAAATACTGTTATGCTGAAAAGAAATGTAAAAAAAAAGAAGAAGACTATATAAGGATAATGAGGACAGAAATTAGAAGAATAATGAAAAGAAATAAAGGTTATTATATATATATATATAAAAGATGCATCCTACACTGTCTTGTTTCCCAGAGTTAAGGATATTGCACTTTCCTTAAGCTTTCAAACACACCTTTGATAATGCTTCCATAATCAGGAAAGAAAGTGTTGGTTCAAAGGTTTCTATTTTGGAACACTACATCAAAAACTATTCTTGTTTTTTATGGTGACTAACATAACAAAATTTTTAAAAAGAAAGAAGTTTTCTATACACTATTATTTCTTAGAGTTAAGGATATGGCAATTCCTTATGCTTCCACTCATATTTGAATATGCTTCTATCTTCATGAAACACAACTAGTTGAAAGAGATATTCTACACAGACCTGTTTCACAGAGTTAAGTCTATGACACATTCCCTATGCTTCCACAAATATAATTGAAAATGCTTGTACCTACACGAAGGAAGATTTTAACTGAAAGATGGCTTAAATTGAGTGATTTTTCCATTTTATTATGCTTAACTAACCAATATATGATACATAATTAATTTTGATGTAGTGTTCAATGATTTATTAGTTGTATATAATACCCAGTGCTGCTCATATCACACACTCTCCTTCATTCCCATCATTCAGTTACCCATACCCCCACCCTCCTGTCTTCTTTAACCTTCCATATATTTCCCAGAGTCAAGATTCTCTTGGGGTTTGTCTCCCTCTCTGACTTTTTCCCATTCAGTTTTTCCAACCTTCCCCTATTGTCCTCTGAACTATTCTTTATTTTTCACATATGAACAAAACCATATGATAATTTTCTTTCTCTTCTTAATGTATTGCACTTAGAATTTTTGAAGGATTTGTCCCGCACCATTCTTTTGTCTCCTGTCCCTTAATTCCTCAGCCCTTTAATGGAAGGATGCCTTCCATAACTTTCTCAGAGTTATGTGTATGGCCGTATCCTTTTGCATTCACACACACTTTGGAAAATGCTTGTCTCTCTGCAAAGAAGATGTTGGTTGAAAGACAGTTTCTCCACAGTGTTGTTTTTTAGAGTTCAGTGGATGGCACTTTCACTTCCACACATATATTGATAACATTTCTATCTTCATGAAACAAGATGTGAGTTGAAAGGGGCATTCTAAAGAGATTTGTTCCTCCCTGAGTGAAGTATATTATATGTTCCTCATGCTTTCACACACACATTTGAAAATTCTTCTGTCTTCAGGAATGATGATGTTAGTTGAAACAGTTTCTAATGGCATTTCATTTCACTTTCACGTGTACATTTGAAAAAGTGCCTGTCTTCCTGATACAAGAAGTTGGTTGAAAGTCCCATTCTACATGAACTTGTTTCTCAGTCAAGTATATGTCACTTTACTTGTGCTTTCACACGCAACTTTTAAAACACTCCTGTCTACCTGAAAGATGGTAGTGGAAGTATGATTTCTCTATAGGGTAACATCTCAAGAGTGTTACATATGTGGCAATTTCCTTATGCTATCACACACACTTTTGGAAGTGCTTCCAGCCTCAAGAAAAAAGATATTCATTGAATCTGTTTTTTCCCTACAGTGCTGTTTCATAAAGTTTATTGTGCTTTGTTTGAGCATCCATATGTATATATTTTTTTAAGATTTTATTTATTTATCAGAGAGAAAGACGGGGAGAGAGTGAGCACAGGCAGACAGAATGGCAGGCAGAGGCAGAGGAGAAGCAGGCTCCCTCCTGAGCAAGGAGCCCGATGTGGGACTTGATCCCAGGATGCTGGGATCATGACCCGAGCCGAAGGCAGCTGCCCAACCAACTGAGCCACACAGGCGTCCCCATATGTATATTTGAAATAGTTTCTATCATCATGAAACAAGATTTTAGTGGAAGGATGTATTCAATACAAACTTGTTTCTCAGAGGTAAGTACAGGACAGTATCTTTTTTCTTTCACACACACTGTTTTAAAATTTTTTACTTATTTTTTAAATTTCTTTTCAGTGTTCCAGAATTCATTGTTTATGCACCATACCCAGTGCTCCATGCAGTACATGCCCTCCACAATAACCACCGCCAGGCTCACCCAACTTCCACCCCTCTCCCCTCCAAAACCCTCAGATTGTTTCTCAGAGTCTACAGTCTTTCATGGTTCATCACACACTTTTGAACATGCTTCTACCTTCAGGAAACATGATGTTAGTTGAAATTCAGTTTCTCTCCTGTGTTGTTTCTTAGAGTTATATTTGTGGCACTTTTCTTGTGCTTCCATACATACATCTGAAAACTCTTCTATCTTTGTGAAACCGAATATTCATTCAAAGTTTCCTTCTATACAGACTTGGTCCTCCAAGTCAAGAATATTTCACTTGTACTTATGTTTCAGACACACTTTTGAAAGTACTTTTATCTTCTGAAAAGAAAGAGTTCATTGAAAGACAGTTTCTCTAAAGTGTCACTTCTTAGAGTTAAGTATAGGGCATTTTTTTTTTTTAAGCTTCAAATGACATATTTGAAAATCCTTGTACCTTCACGAATCAACATGTTAGTTCCAAGGTGCATTCTATCTACACAACAAAAGTTTCTTAACATTCACTACATGGCACTTTCTTTATGCATTCACACACACTTTTGCAAATGATTTCACCTTCATTGCAGAAGAGGTGAGTTGAAAGACGGTTTCTATACTGTGTTCTTTCTTAAAGTTCAATGTATGGCACTTTCCATATGCTACAACACATACATTCATTGGAAGACACTTTTATGGTCAAGAAAGAATATGTTCATTAAGAGAGGGTTTCTATACATTGCTCTTTGGCAGAGTAAGTGTATGGCACTTTTCTAATGCTTCCACACATACATGGAGAATCACTCTATCTTCATGAAAGAATATATATATATTTTTTAAGGAGACTATCTACACAGGCTTCTTTCTCAAAGTTAAGTAGATGGTTACTTGCCTTAGGTTTGCATGCATACATATGAAAGAGTTTCTATCTTCATGAACAATCATGTTGGTCAAAAGAGACTTTTTATATAACATGCTCTTGTAGGGTACAATATAAGGCCTTTACCCTTTGCTTTCACACACACATTTGAAAATGCTTCCATCTCTATGAAAGATTGTAGTTAAAGATGTTTCTTTAGAGTGTTCTTATTTAGACTCATGTATATGTTACTTTCCTCATGCTTCCATAGGTACATTGCAAAAGGCTTCCATTTTTATGACTGAAGATGCAGTTGAAGGGAGGTAGCTGTACAGTTTTCTTTCTCAGAGAGAAGTAAATGCTACTTATGCTTTCACACCTACATTGGTAAATGCTTCTATCTTAATGAAAGATGGTCTTAGTTGAAAGATGGTCTCTATATCATGTCATTTCTTGGCATTAAATCTATGGTACTTTCCTTGTGCTTCGACAGAGACATTTGAAAACTCTTCTATCTTCCTGAAAGATGGTAAACAAGGATGGTACCTACACAGTGTTCTTTCTTACATGGCACTTTGCTTATATCTCCACACATACCTTTCAAAACACTTCTGTTTTAATTGTGTCCTATCCCTTGCACCTTGAGTCCTAGTGTTCAGGCCCTTTCTGCCCCACAGGCCTGTTTGGGTTTATGATGATTGCACCTGATATATTGGAGGCCTATTGATAACAGTGCAGAGATCTGCCATGAGGGCTGAGTTGAGGGCTGGCATTAAGGTAAGTTTATGGCTTTCAATGTGGCCTCAGGGGTTGCTGAGGGTCATGTTTAGGATTAGATTTTCACTACAATACTTCTCTCCCACTCCATTCTGAGGGCTGCCTGTGGCACAGTCTCCTTCTGTACCTTCATGCAGTAGCTTAAGTATTCTTACATTTGCCAGGGGTCCAGATCCATTGTACCCTCAGATTGTGAGCTCAGGCCCTGTCATTGACACAGCCAGGACTAGGACAACTGTTCCAGTTCAGGAGACGATAGGAGCTGATTCAGTGGCAGCAAGGAGATATGACCAGGTACTGAGTTGAGGATGACCCTTAGGATGAGACTCCTGCTTCTTGTTTAATTTCAGTGGGATGTTAATAGTGATGATAAAGTTATGAATTCAGTAAAATCATGCTCTCCCAGAAGAACCCGGGGACTGCATGTGGCATGCTTGGTTCTGTGCTCTTGCCTGAGTAGTCTGACATTGGCCAGGTGTCACAAATCCATTATAACCCCAGAAGTAGTGTTTGAGTGCTTTCAGCCCCACAGGCTGGTCTAGGGTTAGGGTGAGTGAATGGGTGGCAGTTGGAACCTATCTAATGACAGTGTGAGGGCCTACCCTGAGGGCTTATGTTTGTAACTGACACTACGGTGAGGCTCAAGCTTCTGTTCTGACTTCATGGGAATGCTAAGGGTGTTGGTGAGGATTCAGTATTCACTAGAATCCATCTCCTCTGCTGAAAACCAGTGTTGCAAGACAGTTTCTTTTGCTTTCTTCCATCAGTGGTCTGCTATCTTCTAGATATCCCAAAACCATTGGTTCTCAGATTTTTATTTTTTAAGTTTCAGAGAGTGACACAGCCAAGCAAGACAAGGTTTATGGTCCAGGAGATGGTAGGAGTCTATCCAATGACAGTATGGAGACCTGTTGTGAGGCCTGAGTTGAGGGTGAGGATTCAGGTGAACCTCAACATTAGCATTTGCACTCAGGCGCTAAGCCCACTGTGGGATCAGGGGTCAGATTTCTGCTAGATTCATGCTACTTTCTCAGCTATGATGGTGGCATTTGGCCTGGTTTGTTTCTGCATTCCTGTAAGAGTGGTCCTACACCAGTCTTGTATCCCTAACCCCATTGTTCCTCAGATATTGCATTTGGGCCCAGGAAGGAAAATAGCCATGCCTAGCTGAGTGTGAGAATCTGGGAGGTGGTAGGCACCTGTGTCATGGCAGTGAGGGCAAGTGTCTGAGGACAGAGAAAAGGGTTAGAATTAGGGGAGTATGTGGCCCCAGGTACATTCTCCTTGTCTTCCTGAGATTTAGGAACTTCACTCTAAACATAGTCTATTTCAAGCAACATCCTGAGGGGTTGCAAGCCACATGGTTTCCCTCTATGCTCTTGCCTGATTAGCCTAGCATTACATAGGAGTTCAAAATCTACTGAGATCTCCCAAGTAGGATTCAGGTCTGGTCAGGGCAATATCCAGGGCTAAGGTTAGGGCTACAGAGTCATGAAGAGATTAGGGACACAAGGGATGGCAGTGCATAGTCCTAACCTGAGGTATGAATGGAGGTCTGTTATTACAGCGAGGCTCAGTCTTCAGGGATCCCCTCACAGAAATTTTCACAGTGGGGCTGAGTTGCTGGTTTGGGGCTCGAATCCTGTTTGTTTGCAATCTGGGCATTGCAAGTGCCTTGGTTTCCTTCAGTGCTCCTTACTCATTCATCTGACATCAGTCTAGGAGCCAAATCATCTCCGCCCTCAGAACTAGGGTTCATACACCTTTACTTCCATGGCCAGGGCTAAGGTTGAAGTTCTGGGCCAGGAGATGGTGGGAGTCTATTTGATGGCCATGTGGAGACCTGTCCTGAGGCCAGAGTTTAGGGGAGCATTAGTGTGAAACCAGTGTGAATGTTTTTGATCTGTGGGGTTAGGCTCCTTGCTTGGTCCAGGGTCAGGTGTTCCTCAGAATCATATTATTGGGTCCTCCCTTGTACTTGTCCATGCATGCTTCTCCACAGTCTTGGAGGATTTATCCATACTCTTCCTCTGTCCCACCTCCCATCACTCCTCAGCCTTCTAGTGGGAAGATGCTTCTCTGCAGGCTCCTCTCTCAGTGCTATGTGTATGGCCATTTCCTGGTGCATTCACACACACTTTGGAAAACGAGTCTCAAATCTGAAGAAAAAGGTGGTGCTTATAAGAAAGTTTCTCCACAGTGTTTCTTAGAGTTCAGTGGATGGCGCTTATGTTTCCACATACACATTGATAACATTTCCAGCTTCATGAAAGATATGAGTTGAAAGGGTCATTCTAAATAGACTTGATTCTCCCTCAACGTGAAATCCATGACAAGTTCCTCATGCCTTCACACACACTTTTGAAAATGCTTCTGTCTTCAGGAATGATGACATTCATTGAAACAAATTACTCTACATTGTTGCTTCTTACTGTTAAGTGGATGGCACTTCCCTTTTCTGCCACACATTCACATGGAACTTACAAACATCTTGGGAACTTGCAAACAACACACTCAAGATACAGGATGTTGTTTGAAAGGGCCATTCTGCATGAACTTTTTTCCCAGAGTCAAATATATGTCAACTTCCTTGTACTGCCACACATATTGTGCAAAAAACACTCCTGTCTTCCCAAAGGATGGTACAAAAGAGATTATTTTTCTACAGAGTGGATTCTGAGACATCCTCATCCGATCAAATGCACTTTTCAAAGTGCTTCCATCTTCAGGAAAGAAGATGTTTATTGAAACAGTATTTTTCTACACTGAGGTGTTATATAAGTAAATAATCACTAAATTCTACTCCTGGGGGTGCCTGGGTGGCTCAGTGGATTAAGACCTCTGCCTTCAGCTTGGGTCATGATCCCAGGGTTCTGGGATCAAGTCCCACATAGGGCTTTCTGCTTGGAAGGGAGCCTGCTTCCCCCTCTCTCTCTGCCGTCCTCTCTTCCTACTTGTGATCTCTGTCTGTCAAATAAATAAATAACAAATAAATAAATAAATAAATAAATCTTAAATTCTACTCCTGAAATGAGGAGAATGCCAAATGTTAACTAACTAGGATTTAAATAGAAATTGAAATAAACAACAAAAAGGAAACCTGGGAGCCTGGTAATGTTTTTGTGAGCATGGGAGAGGTGAGGCCACCAGACTACTCGTGATTTGACTTCGGCACTATCTGGGCATTGTGAGGCCTAGGCATTTGAAATGCCCAGCAGAGAGTGTTTGAGGGTAGGCGGGGCCATCCCTTGTTGGGAAAAGAGCTGGCCTCATCTCTGGGGCAAATAGACATAGGGGCATCTCCCGGATATTTCCCCTTCCTCCTTGAAATGGAGACCTTGACTCTTTTGGTTAGCCATCCCTATATTCTTGCATTATTTCTAATGAGGCCTTGCTTCCATCCAGGGGGGGCTCCCATGCAGCCAACATCCAAGGATTGCTGTGAAGTTCCCACTATAATCCAGTGGTAAGGGGGAGTAATCAGTGTCTGACATCCCAAAAAAACCATGGCATTCGTGATCCTGAGCATGTGCTTGGCCGACTGGTGGTATCATCATGCCCAATAACCAGGTTTCTTCCCTCCCTTGGCTCATCCAGATGCCTTCATTATGAACAGCAGATAAGCTGTGCACATGCAGTATGCCCCAGGACGTGGTTAGTGCAGAAACTGTCCTTTCGAGTCATACCGCACCAAGGTCCCATTCTCAACGCTTAAGCAGCAGTGGCAAGCACTCGCATGGTACTGTTGAACCTCTGCTATCTTTATCCACCAGTGAGATGGGTCGGGAAACAGCCAAGTCCAGAAGCTGTCCCTGTCATCCTGAGGGGAGAATGTCAGCTTCTTGCTGACAGGGGTCCCATATGCAAACAATGGGGATTTCTCTTTGCCCAAGTTCACAGGTGTTAGCTCTTCTGGAGGTAGTCCCCTTGCCAGGTGCAATGCCATTCACCACATGAGGCCATTCTCATCTCTCCTCATGAACTTTAAAGGTTGACCCTTTCATTCTTTCCTTAGGGTTTATTTACTGATTTATGTGAGAGAGAGGAAGGAGAGTACACATGACTAGGGGGAGGCTCAGAATGAGAGGATCTTCAAGTAGACTCCCTGCTGAGCACAGAGTTGGTCTTGGGGCCTCATCTCACAATCCATGAGATCCTGACCTCAGCTGCAACCAAGAGTCAGATTCTTAGCCCCCAGAGCCAACCAGAGGGCCCTACCCTTTTCTTTTTACCCAAAACTAGATGAACCCAGGGGATCACTTTGAGCTAGTGTCTTAGAGCCTCTCTCTAACATAGGGATCATGCAGAGATCTTAAGACTGTGGTGACGTTGTGCCACGTTCGTTTCAGAACATTTGGGATATCCAAAACCTTCGGGGGTCTGAAGAGGCTCAGCAGAAAATGTTTGTGTGGGGGCCAAACTATAGGGTTTTGGTGGAAGTTGGCCTCATTCCCGGGGCAAGGAGAAACAAAGTGAGATCTCTCCCTGGCAGGATTTTCTTTTCCCCCTCTCCTGTGTGAAGTGTAGAACATGGATCCTCTCAGTACACCTTCCTATAACCTTCTGTATTTCTGACTATGTAAAGACATGGCTCACATTCAGGGGGGATAGAGCTCTCATTCACACTGACATCACAAGAATATTTTGATGAGTTCTCACATTGTTTCTGTGTAACTGAGCATAATTGTTGTCTGCCATATTCCCAGGAGGATGGCCCTCCTGTCCCTGTACAGTTGCTGCTCAAAGGACAGTGGTTAGTGCACTGATGATTAGCCATCCAATCACCCCACCCATGCCACTCTCACACCTGTGTGTACCACATGCAATTGCATACCCCACAGACACCACACAAACAGCAGGCCCAGGCACACTTCCATCACATGCCCATGGCACAAACTACACAGGGCCACCACACACAACACAGTGCCTGGAGACACAGTACCAATACCTCACACACACACTGCATCCATACACCAAACACCTACACACTTCAATAGAGCACACCCATATGAGATATACACCATATACCCACCACTCCTACACAGAACACATATATACACTGCATTCACCCTTCACACACTTGAAAACACATAATATGCACACACCACACACCATACCTATGCCACAGACACATAGACACATATTACCACACAATCTCCAAACACACTGTGCACATATGCAACATATACCATGTATGTGCCACACACAAGACTCTCACCCAACAATGTAACACACATTTAGACATACAGAATGCAGACCAAGTTAACTACACACACACACACACACACACACACACACTCCACAACAAAATGCACAATGTATGCCACCCACCTACTATACACACACCACCCAAAAAACATATATACCAAACACATACCACACACACATGTTTCATTTACCTCATATACAGCATGGTCACACCAGGAGCGCCAAGTATATTTAATGCAAATACGTCACTGAAACAGAACATTGTGGGTACACACACACACACAAGAAGGCACACGCCATCACTTTCCTACAGAAACTCACATGCACGTCAGACACCACACTCAAATTTCCTAGACGACACATTCACCAGTCCACTACCACTAAATTCATCACACATACACCTCATACCACACACAATGTGTGTGTAACACACACACACTTCCAAACACACACACAATGCCTACAGACATGCACACCACAAATACAAAATACACATGACACACACTGCACACACAGCACACACAATCACACACAGACATCACACATGCACCACACAATTACATGTACACTGCCCACACAGAAATCCCACAAACACCACACAAATGCTAAACACCCACACCACAAAGAAACCTCAGAAGCTGAACACACAGTACATACAATAGTCACATCACCCATACAATACCAGCACTTGTCAATCACACACAGACTGGCACCACACACATAACCACACTCACCCATGCACCATGAAAACACATGAACACCACACACAACACTCATAGTACACACACTCCAAAAGGCCACCAAACGGGCACACCTACAACACAGACACATCACACCTACAACACACACCACCTATACAATGCAAACACACACCACACACCATACAAACATTGCACAAGAAGAGACACACCACTCACATCCCACATTGAATCCACGAGTATAACACACAGGCAACAAATTCATACCACACATAATTGACCCATTAACACATGTACATCACAAACAAAAGACACATGACACTTACAACACATAGACCACACACACACACACACACACACCCCTACCCACATCATATAGACCACACACACTACCCAATAGAATACATGCACTACACATATTCCACAAAATGCACGCTCAAACACACACAACACACATACCAAACACGAACCTACCACAAAGGCACTGGACACCCCATACACAAAAATGTCACATACTCCCTTCACACACACTACAGTTGCACCAATAGCCACCACACATTCAGCACCTACCCACCCTGCATACACTGTCCATATGCCACAACTCTACAACTCACCCACTCCTTACATCACCGCACACTTACCAAAGAAACACAACACACTGGCCTCACACACACACCAGACATAGGCCAAATGAACACACAAAATCCACACAAACACCAACATACACATAAATACTTTACACAATATAATGTACACCGCACAGGCAACGCACATTACAGGCATGTACTAAGTACATGTAGGTCACCTAACAACATACGCCACATATATGCCAGACACTCACACTTCGACAACAGAAAAAACAGGTCACACAACATGCACACCATATGCAAACTAAAATATACCATGCGCACCCATGCATCTCCCACCAACACACCACACATGGACCACATGCAAACACAGTAGGCACACACACACACACACACACACACACACAGAGCATGCACACACCATCGATACACCACACTCAGCCCACACAGACCACCCAAAACTACATCACACATACACCATGCACAGAGCACACAAATAACCCATGCACAACACATGCACCACAAACACACTGCACATATATCATATATACACACCACAGATACCCCACCCATACACACTGTTATGCCCCAATAATGGGTCCGTGATTAAAGGAGTGAGACTGATAAAAAGCGAGGGTCAATCAAAGCTTTATTTCACACCAAGCATCAAGAATCTAACCAAATGTTCAGGGACGCACCTCTTACAAGAGAGGGTGACCCTTCCCTGTTTCACAGACTAGTTTTTAAGGGCAAAAGCCATGCAGTTGGGCCTGGCCACGCACAGTGACCAATGAGATTGTAACACACACAGGAAACTCCACAGTGATGCTAGGTGACCAAATGAATTACAATTTACCCTAGTAGACATTTGAACCAGCCTATTACACCTTGATTAGGATTGGCGCCAAAAGGCTCCCAAAGGGTGGAGCCCATACTCCTTGGTAACCAGGGAGACAGTGTGCACCCCCCCTCCACTGAGGTCTCCACCTGGCCTGACCCACCTTTGTATCTGGGCTTTGTTACCTGAAGCTGGTTTCCGGGATTGTCTCCAAGTAAATCCCCTGGGGGAAGGGGAGCAGGGACAGTTTCTAAATAGGTCCTTACACACACTACACAAACACCAAACATACACTACACAAAACACATCTCCAACACACACAAACCACACATATAACACAGAAAACAGACCACATATACACCACTCAGGAACTACACACAAAAACACCACACCTCTACACTCAGCTACACCCACATACTCTTTTTTTTTAAAAAATTTTATTTATTTATTTGACAGAGATCACAAGTAGGCAGAGAGGCAGGCAGAGAGAGAGGAGGAAACAGGCTCCCGGCTGAGTAGAGAGCCCAATGCGGGGCTCGATCCCAGGACAGTGGGATCATAACCTGAGCCAAAGGCAGAGGCTTTAACCCACTAAGCCACCCAGGCGCCCCATACACCCACATATTCAACACACCTCCATAGACCACACACACCACAAAGTCAGAACACTTATCCCACTCACATCACATGCAAACCACACTATCTACAAACTCACCCATACACCATACCACACACTATTCAAATAATGAGCACAGACAGACACTCAAACACACACACACAGAGGCACACACACGTGCACAAAAACACACACGCCTGCTTAACACTTGGATGGCTGGTGTCAGCTTGCTGAACTGTACCAAGCTTGTCTCCATCTCCCAGCTGATGGACAGGCCTTCATTAGAAAGAGAAGAGAGTTCACCCATGCACAGAGCTCTCCATGGCATGGCCTGTCCAGAGAGAGCCCTTGTATTTAATACCACACTGAGTTCTAGTTAGAAACACTGGAGAGAGAGGGGGAGACAAGATGGCAAGAAGTAGGAGGAGGTGCTCTTTCAACCTGCCCCCTCAAGTGAGCTGATTATCTCTATCAAAGAACTCTGGTCACCCATGAAATCAGCCTAGGATTAGAATTATACACTTCTGGATCTCTACCGGGGCAGAAGACACCAGTGGACAGGTAAAGCAGAGTGGGAACATCGGACTGATATCAGAAAATAAACAAAAGGGAGAGGGAGCCACCAGAAGCAACACATTGGAAAGTAATACCCCAATACAAGAGTGAGCTATGATTGGGGACCAGCATTAACTTGGAGTCTGGTTGAAAGCACTCAAAAAGAACAAAAGATCTTAAGGGGAAATTGATGGAATTGGGCGGCTAGGGATAGGGCTTAAGTCCACAGTCCCAGGACTGCCACTGTCAGCAGGGAACCAAAGAGTGCAGCAAAGAAACCAGGTCTTGGTCCCTGAGCCGCTGGCACACCTGATAGCGTCTGGGTGGCGGCTCCCATGAGGGTGAAGGAGCCTGCCGTGGATGCCACAGCTTGCTATGGACGCCAGCTGGCAGAACCACAGCCTTTTGCACTATGCACGTGCACGTAATCAGGGTCTGAGTAGCGCCCCACACGCTCCCCTGAAAGAAGCCTGTGGCTTGCTAGGACCCAGAGAGTCTGAGCACTCTAAGCCTGGGCCAGTGTGAAAATCTCAGTGTGCTATCTCTTGTTGGGACCTCTCTGGTGGTCTGGACCTGCCCAGACAGCTGTGGCTAGTAATTTGTCATGGTTTGGGGTACAAGTGAG
Source organism: Mustela lutreola (assembly GCF_030435805.1). Taxonomy (NCBI): domain Eukaryota; kingdom Metazoa; phylum Chordata; class Mammalia; order Carnivora; family Mustelidae; genus Mustela; species Mustela lutreola. Next base: position 2,001,185 of record NC_081307.1, read on the forward strand.
AGTTCCTGTGACCCCAGAGACTGTAACTGGGGATGTGATCTGCCAGTGGCAGAGGGGGAATTTATGTGCTCTGGGGCACCCAGAAGGGAACAGACTGAGGCTTCTTTCTGAGATGGAGGTCTGGGTGCAGTTTGCCTTCCTCTCTAAACCTCCAAAGAATGGGCCAAAAGCCGCCAAGGGGAGAAAAAACAAACAAACAAAAAAACAAAAAACCCTCCAGATAACAAAAGCCTGAAAAAACACTTTCCTCAGAGCCCAGCCCCTTGATGGGGGCAGGAGGACTCAGCTCTAGCAAGACTCCCTGAAAAACCACGTGGCAGGCCACTCCCCAAGAAAGCCAGCCAAAAAACAAACAAACAAACAAACAAAACCAAGAGGATAACCACTACTAATTCATTCCCACTATTCTGGCTCTTTTCATTTTTTTTTAAACATTTCTTTTTAACTTATTTGCCATCACAATGAGATGTTCAGTACCTCAAATTCCATACTAGCCTTTTAACCTGTACTTTTTTGATACATGTATCTGTGTTTATCATTTGCTTTTCTATTTTTTAATTTCTTTTCTTTTCTTTTATTATTTATTTTTATATTCATATAGAGACAAGCTTCAACGCAATCACCTTCACCCAATCAATGCTAACCCTATAGGTAAACCGGTTTTAATACCCCTTTATTTCAGGATAGTTGAGTCCTTTAACAAAAATATCAAGATACATCCGGGAAGAATCAATATAAACTTCCTCGCTCACACTGAGAATTGAGAGCCACCCACCCATCTTATTCTTCTGTCAGTGTTTCTGTGTATTTGTTTTGGTTCTGGTAGTATATAAATTTTATACTTTGGGTTCATTTTGATGGGGTTCTTATTTATTTATTTATTTATTTTTCTCTTGTCATCTATCTGTTTTTGTTTGTTTACTTTATAAATCTTACTTTGGGGCCTATTTGGGCTGGACCTTCTCTTTTATTTTATCTTTTTCCCCCCATGCGTGTGTCTCTCTCTCCCTTATTTTTTTTTCTTTTTCCTTTCTTTTTGGTGGGGACTTGATTGGTCAAAAGCATTCCAGAGTACACCTAGCTTGCACCACAGTTGAAACATTCACTTACACATCTGTTCAGTCATATCTCATCAAAATGACTAGAAAGAGGAGTGCCCAACAGAAGAAAATTTCAGAGACTGGGCCCTCTCCATCAGAGCTATAGGATATGGACATAAACAGTATGTTGGAAAGGGAATTCATGCTAACAATTATCCAAGCAATAGCTAGGTTGGAGAAAGCCTTTGATGACAAAATGGAATTGATTAGGGCAGAAGTGAAAGCCACCAAGGATGATGTTCACAATGTTCTCAGTGAGCTCCAATATAATCTAAATTTTCAAAAAGCTAGGGTAACTGAAGCAGAAGATAAAATTAATGATCTGGAGGACAAAAAGAGAAAAAGGATGAGGAGGAAAGCTGAAACAAACAGCTTAGAAGTCATGAAAACAGAATTAGGAAATAAATGATGCCATGAAAAGTTCCAACGTCAGAATTATTGGAATCCCTGAGGGGGAGGAGAAAGAAAGAAGACTAGAGGATACACTTGAACAAATTCTCCATGAAAAATTTTCCAATCTGGCAAATTGAACTAGCGTTCGTGTCCTAGAGGCAGAAAGGTATGCCCCCAAGTTGATAGAATCTAGAAAGACCTTGAGACCCCTGATTGTGAAAATGATGAATCATAATTTTAGACAGGAACTCTTGAAAACAGCTAGGGCGAAGAGATTTCTTACATACAGAAGTAAGCCTATCAGAATAATGTCAGACCTGTCCACAGAAACCTGGCAAGCCAGAAAAGGCTGACAAGATGTATTCAGGGCACTAAATGCGAAAAACATGGAGCCAAGAACTCTTGTTCCAGCAAGACGGACATTCAAAATGGATGAAGAGATAAAGAGCTTCCAAGATGGGCAAGTTTTTTTTTAAGATTTTATTTGTTTATTTGACAGAGACAGATCACAAGTAGGCAGAGAGGCAGGCAGAGAGAGAGAGAGGAAGAAGCAGGCTTCCTGCCGAGCAGAGAGTCCCATGTGGGACTCGATCCCAAGACCCTGAGATCATGACCCAAGCCAAAGGCAGAGGCTCAACCCACCGAGCCACCCAGGCGCCCCAAGATGGGCAAGTTTTAAAAGAGTATGTGACCACTAAGCTGGCACTGTAAGAAATATTAAGGGGGGTTCTATAAAAGAGGAAAAGCCCAGGAACATCATTGAACAGAAATATATGGAGACAATCTATAGAAACAAAGACTTCAAAGGTAACACGATATCCATAAAAACGTATCTCCCAATAATCACTCTCAATGCAAATGACTAAATGCGCCCATAAAATGGCACAGGGTTGCAGAGTGGATAAAATGACAAGACCCATTCATATGCTGTCTACAAGAAACCCATTCTGAACCTAAGGACACATCCAGACTGGAATTGAGGGATGGAGAAGCATCTTTTATGCCAATGGGTCTCAAAAGAAGGCTGGGGTAGTGATTCTCATATCAGATAAATTAGACTTTAAAGACTATAGTCAGAGATACAGAAGGACACTACATCATTCTTAAAGGGACTATCCACCAAGAAGATCTAACAATTGTAAATATTTATGCCCCCCAATATGGGAGCAGCCAATTACATAAAAAAAAAAAAAACTGTTAATCAAGATAAAGAGTCAAATTGATATGAATACATTAATAGCAGGAGAACTTAACACGCCTCTTTCAGAAATAGATCATTCAAGCAGAAAATTAATAAAGAAACAAGAGCATTGAATAACACATTGGACCAGATGGACCTCATAGATATATACAGAACATTCCACCCTGAAACAACAGAATGCTCATTCCTCTCAAGTGCACATGAAACCTTCTCCAGAATAGACCACATACTGGGTCACAAATCAGGGCTCAACTCGATCTTTCAAAGATCGAGATTATTCCCTGCATATTCTCAGATCACAATGCTTTGAAACTGGAGCTCAACCACAAAGAAACGTTTGGAAGGAATTCAAATACCTAGAAACTAAAGACCACCTTGCTTTAGAATGCTTGGATCAACCAGGAAATCGAAGAAGAACTGAAACAATTCATGGAAACCAATGAGAATGAAGACACTTTGGTCCAAAACACATGGGATACAGCAAAGGCAGTCCTAAGGGGGAAATACATAGTCATCCAAGCTTCCCTCAAAAAAACTGAAAAATCCATAATACACCAGCTGTATCTACAACTTAAAGAACTGAAGAATCAACAACAAATTAAGCCAACTCCACACACAAGAAGGGAAATAACCAAGATTACAGCAGAGATCAATGAGATAGAAGCTAGAGATACTGTAGAATGCATCAATGAAACTAGAAGCTGTTTTTTTTTTTTTTTTGGAAGAATCAATAAGATCGATAAACCATTGGCCAAACTAATGCAAAAGAAAAGAGAAAAGGCCCAAATTAATAAAATTATTAATCAAAAGGGAGAGATCCTGAATAACACCAAGTAAATAGAAACAAACATCAGAAATTATTGCCAACAGCCATATGCCAATAAGTTAAGCAACCTAGATGAAATAGATGCATTCCTGGAAACCTATAAACTTCCAAGACTGCATCAGGAAGAAATTGACAACCTGAAGAGACTAATATCTAGTAACGAGATTGACGCAGTGATCAAAAACCTCCAAGAAACAAGAGCCCAGGACCTAAGGGGTTCCCTGGGGAATTCCAACAAACTTTCAAAGAAGAAATAATACCTATTCTCCAGAAGCCGTTTCAAAAAATTGAAGCAGGAGGTAAACTTCCAGACTCTTTTTATGAAGCCAGCATTATCCTGGATCCCAAACCAGGCAAAGACCCCACCAAAAAGGAGAATTTCAGACCAATATCCTCAATGAATATGAATGCTAATATTCTCAACAAGATCCTAGCCTATAGGATCCAACAGCACATTAAAAAGATTATCCACCATGACCAGGTGGGATTCATCCCTGGGATGGTTAGTTCAACATGGGTGGTTCAACCCTGGCAAATCAATGAGTATGATAGAACAAGTCAATAAGAGAAGAGAGGAAAACTACGTGGTCCTCTCAATTGATGCAGAAGAAGGCTTTGACAAAACACAGCATCTGTTCCTGATTAAAACGCTTCAAAGTATTGGAATAGAGGGAAGATTCCTCAACTTCACAAAATCTATCTATGAAAAACCCAAAGCAATATCATCCTCAATGGGGAAAAGCTCACAGCCTTCCCGTTGAGATCAAGAACACAAGAGTGCCCACTCTCACCACTCTTGTTCAACATAATATTAGAAGTCCTAGCAACAGCAATAAGACAACAAAGAGAAATAAAAGGTATTCAAATTGGCAATGAAGAAGTCAAACTCTCTCTTTGCAGATAACATGATCCTTTATACAGAAAAACCAAAAGATTCCACCCCCAAACTACTAGAACTCATACAGCAATTCAGTAATGTTGCAGGATACAAAATCAATATACAGAAATCAGTTGCTTTCTTATACACTAACAATGAAAACACAGAAATGGAAATTAGAGAATCAATTCCATTTACTATAGCACTAAGAACCATAAGATACCTGGGAATAAACCTAGCTAAAGAGGTAAAGGATTTGTACTTGAGGAACTACAGAACACTTATGAAAGAAATCGAAAAAGACACAAAAAGATGGAAGACCATTCCATGCTCATGGATCAGAAAAATAAACATTGTTAAAAATGTCTATATTGTGTAGTGAAATCTATTCTTTCAATGCCATTCCAATCAAAATTCTATCAGCATTTTTCAAAGAGCTGGAGGAAACAATCCTAAAATTTGTATGGAATCTGAAGAGACCCTGAATTGCCAAGGAAATGTTGAAAAAGAAAAACAAAACTGGCAGCATCACGTTGTCTGACTTCAAGCTTTTACTACAAAGCTGTGATCACCAAGACAGCATGGTACAGGCATAAAAACAGACACATAGACCAGTGGAACAGGGTAGAGAGTCCAGATATGAGCCCTCAACTCTATGGTCAAATAATCTTCGACAAAGCAGGAATAAAATATATAGTGGAAAAAAACCAGTCTCTTCAATAAATCGTGCTGGGAAAATTGGACAGCTATGTGTAGAAGAATGAAACTCAACCATTCTCTTACACCATACACAAAGATAAACTCGAAATGGATAAAAGACCTCAATGTGAGACAGGAATCCATCAGAATCCTAGAGGAGAACATAGGCAGTAACCTCTTCGATATCAGCCACAACTTCTTTCAAGATATGTCTCCAAAGGCAAAGGAAACAAAAGCAAAAATGAATTTTGGGGACTTCATCAAGATCAAAAGCTTCTGCACAGCAAAGGAAACAGTCAACAAAACAAAGAGGCAACTCACGGAATGGGAGAAGATATTCGCAAATGGTAGTACAGACAAAAGGCTAATATCCAGGATCTATAAAGAACTTCTCAAACAACACACACAAAACAGACAATCATATCAAAAAATGGGCAGAAGACTTGAAGACACTTCTCCAATGAATACATACAAATGGCTATCAGGCACATGAAAAAATGTTCATCATCACTAGCCGTCAGAGAGATTCAAATTAAAACCACATTGAGATACCACCTTACACCAGTTAGAATGGCCAAAATTAGCAAGAAAGGAAACAACATGTGTTGGAGAGGATGTGGAGAAAGGGGAACCCTCTTACACGTTGGTGGGAATGCAAGTTGGTGCAGCCACTTTGGAGAACAGTGTGGAGATTCCTTAAGAAATTAAAAATAGAGCCTCCTTATGACCATGCAATTGCACTACTGGGTATTTACCCCAAAGATACAGATGTAGGGGAAAGAAGGCCATCTGTACCCCAATGTTCATAGCAGCAATGGGCACGTTCACCAAACTGTGGAAAGATCAAGATGTCCTTCAACAGACAAATGGATAAGGAAGATGTGATCCATATACACTATGGAGTATTATGCCTCCATCAGAAACGATGAATACCCAACTTTGTAACAACATGGACATAACTGGAAGAGGTCATACTGAGTGAAATAAGTCAATCAGAGAGAGTCAATTATCATATGGTTTCACTAATTTGTGGAACATAAGAAATAACACAGAGGACATGGGGAGATGGAGAGGAGAAGAGAGTTGGGGGAAATTGGAGGAGGAGATGAACCATGAGACACTATGGACTCTGAAAAGTAATCTGAGGGTTTTGAAGGAGTGGGGGATGGGAGGTTGGGTGAACCTGGTGGTGGGTATTTGGAAGGGCACGTATTGCATGGAACACTGGGTCTGGGACATAAACAATGAGTTCTGGTACACTGAAAAGAAATTTAAAAATTAAAAAATTAAAAAGTAAAATTTGGATTAAAAAAAAGAAACTATCGGCCTTTGTAATGGGGGAGTATTAGTTGGACATCAGGTGTTCCCAAGTATTCCTGATCCAGTAACTCCCCAGGCCTACCTACATATCCTGTAGGAAGTGGGCTATGCTAAGGTGTTCCGACTCCTGTGGAGCTCCCAGAGGTTTGGGACAGAGATCTCAGAACAGACTGTGATCTCACAAGAGTTGTCCACAAGATTATGTGTGATATGGCAAATGGAAAAATGGACTTGTATCTTGGAGGGTGCAAGACACAAGCACACTGACATCCTCAAGTGTCTGAACATTGGAAGCACCCATGTAGCCTGCTTGTGTTCAGATGAGTCAGGTCCTGTAAACATTGTTTTTTCCAGTCCTTCTGTTCTATCACCTCTAATTTAATGTGAATAATAAACCACAAGGACCAATCATCACTATTTTAGTTCCCTGTTATTATCTCACACCACTCAGGATACAGAAAGGCCAGATATAGCAGAGAGATACCTTGGGACTGTCTGCTGGTCGCATCTAAAGTCTTTGTGAAACAACAGATACTTCCAGCAGATCCCAAACAGGAACATTGCAGATCTGACCACTGGACAGTGTTGAATTTGGCCAGGCTCTGCATTTCCCCCAAATCAGGGTGCCATGAGATTTGGCTAGAAATCTCATGAGATTTGTCCATAGATCTCATGAATTTGGCCCCAAATCACCTGAACCATGGTCTGAGACATTGGGAGGTTAGACCATAGATCTCACAAGATTTGAGTCTAGATTTTGTGAGCCCTGGAAAAGGAAAGAGGTGGTTTATTGTTGGTAGAGGCAAGACACCAAAGACTGTCCTGAAGTGTCAAAAGTTTGGGAAGGCTCCCAAAGAGGCATATTGTGTGTTCAGGTGAGCCAGCTCCCCTGCACATTGCATCTTCCTGCACTTAGTGTCCTTCTATTCCATTATGTTCACTTTTTTTGTGAGAGAGGAACCGCAAGATCAATTCAGCCCTATTTCAGTCCCTGTTGTTAGCTTCACATCATCCAGGACACGATAAGAGGTGTGACATGACTGAGACACCCTGTGTCTTTATGCTGGTGGTGTGTGAGGCTGTTTGTTTTATGACAGGTTCCCAGATGTCCCAAATCCAGGCATATCCCAGGCATATCCTTACTTAAATTATGCAAGGGAGGGGAGGCTCTGAAGTGCCTACTCCTGCTAAGTTTCCTTGACATTTGTCTTGATGTGATATCAGAATTGGCCATAGATTTCATGAGATTTGGCCCAGGTACTCGTGAGACTTGTGGCTGAAATCTTGTGATGTTTGTAGTGAGATCCTGCAAGACTCGCAACAAGATTTCGTTAGATCTGGCGACAGAAACAAGGACCTTGTTTTGGGTTGGAGCTAGTCACAAATAGACTTTCCTGAAGAGGCCCAAGATAGGGAAAGCACCAAAGAAGACTGCTTGTGTTTTCAGATGATCCAGCTCCCATGCACATTGTTTCTTCCTTCTCCTGCTCTCCTGTTTCTACCACCTCAAATTTACTGTGAAAAAAAAAAGTCATTCATCCTGAATTCAGTGTTGTCTTGTTGCCCACACTTTACCCAGGATGCTGAAACACTAGGGATATAGGAGTGAGACTCCTTGTGCCTTTGTGCAAGTCATATCTGGAAGTGTTTGTGAGATCACAAATATTTGTGGCTGTGCCCACACTGCAATGTGCCATGCCTATCTAATTCAGCAGTACAAGAGAGGCTCTGGCAGGGAGTTCCAGGTCTTCCCGAGGGCCCAGGAGTTTTTATCTTGCTGACTATATCTTGCTGACTGGGTCAGAGATCTCATGAAATTTGGACTGATATCATACAAGACTGTCCCACGATCATGTGAGATTTGTCAGAGGGAAGAGGTGGTTTGTTGCTGCCAGGGGTAAAATCTCAAACAAACTGTCTCAATTTGTCAAAAGCCTGGGAAAGCACCCTGTGTGTTCAGATGAGTCTTCCTGTGTGTTCAGATGAGCCAGCTCCCAGGCGTGTTGCCTCTTCCTATACCTATTGCTCTCCTGTGTCTATCATCTTTAACAAAATGTCAATAAGAGACCTGGAGGCCCATTAATCTCATGTTTATGGGCCCATTTTGCCCCATATCACAATGGCATCTGGAGGCATCTGTGGAAAGCAAGGTGTTCCCAGGTATCCCCAATCCAGGAAAGTCTGAGCACTACCTGCTGTGCTGCACAGGAGTCAAATTTAGAGAATTCTCTCCCCTGCCAGGTCCCTGTGATATTTCTCCCCAGATCTCAGGAGATTTGCTCTGACCTCTCATGAGGTTTTTGGCAGTTTCAAGAGTGGCCTTTGATCTCAAGAGATTTGTCCAGAGATATCAGGAGATGTGATCCAAGCTTTCAGGAGAGGTAGCCTGAAATTCACAAGATTTGCTCCAAGATTATTATTAGGGCACTTTTTTTTTTTTTTTTTTTTTTTTGGTGGTGGTGGTGTGAGACACACATACCCTAAACATGTTAAAAGCTGGGGAAATCTCCCAAGGAACCTCCCTATGTACTCAGTTGGCCAGTTCCAGGACATGCTGCTTCTTTCCTTCTCCTCCTGCCCTCCTGTATCTATCACCTCCAATTTCATATGAAGAAGAGGCCATAGGGCCCATTCATCCTGAAAACAGATCTACCTTTTTATCTCCCAACCCCCTTCACACAGGATGCTAAAACATAAGGATATAGTGTCTTCATGCAGGTCGTATCTGGGAACATTTGTGAAACTGCAAATATTGGCAGGTGTGCCCAATCTTTGATGTGCCATTCTTATCCAGGTAAGCAGTACAAAGGAGACTGCTGGGGAGGGCCAAGTCCTCCTGAGGGCCCAGGAGCTTTGGCCCTAGATCTCACTGACTGAGCCTGAGATCTCGTGAGATTTGGGTGAGTTTTCCAAGATTTGAACTGAGATCATGAGATATTTGTCCCAAGATCACAAAAGATATGGCAGAGGGAAGAGGTGACAAGTTTTCAGCAAACTGTCTTGGACTGTCAAAAGCCTCAGAAAGCACCCGAGGAGAGTTCCTGTGTGTTCAGATAAACCAGATCCCATACTTGTTGCTTCTTCCTGCACCTACCACCCTCCTGCATTTATCACCTCTAATGTAGTACAAATAAGGCACATGGAGGTCCATTCATTCCTTCTTCTGTTATTACTTCCACATCACATGAGATCTGGGGATATTTCTACAGTGTCGGGTGTTTCCAGGTATCCTCAACCCAGGAATGTCCCAAAATGACCTAATAGGCTGCACAGGAGTTGAGGCCAAGGAGTTCCCTCATCTATCAAGTTCTGTTGAGATTTCTTCCCAGGTGTCATATGATTTGGTCATAGATCTTGAGATATCTGGCCTGAACTCTGGGGATTATGACATATTTCTGAAGAGTGGCCATTCATCTCATGGATTTTTCCAGAGATCGTGTAAGATTTGGTCCACGGTCTCACCAGAGGTAGCCTGAAATTCACAAGATTTTCCCCCAAGATTACATGAGTTCTGGCTAAACGTAAGAGGGGGATTCTCTCTCTCTCTCTCTCTCTCTCTCTCTGGTGGGACAAGGGGTGAGATGAGACCCACACAGAGAGCCTTAACATGTTGAAAGCCTAGGAAAACCCCCAGGGATGCTCCCTTTGTGCTCAGATGTCCAGCTCTGGGGCTTATTGCTTCTTCCTTATACTTCTTTCTATTTCTATCATCTCCAATTTAGTGTGAATAAGAGGGCACAGGGGCCATTCATCCTGTTTTAGTGCTATGCAGGTACCCCGCACTTCACCCAGGATGCTGAAAAACCAGGGATATAGGGCTGAGACCTCTAGTGTCTTCATGCAGGTTGCTTCTGGGAGAATTTATGAAACCACAAATATTGGCAGTTGTGCCCAATCCTGGAATGTACCATCCCTACCCACTTCACTAGGACAAAGTAGGCTGGGCAAAGGAGTGTCAGGTCCTTCCAAGGGGCTGGGAGGTTTGGTCAGAGATCTCATGAGTTTTTGCCCTCTCGCTGGCTGGGCCCAAGATCTCATGAAGTTTGTATGGGATTTCCTGAGATATAGACTTAGATCATATAAGATTTCCCCCAAGATCATGAAAGATCTGGCAGCTTGTTTCTTTAGATGCTGAGTCTCAAACCAATGGTCCTGAATAGCCTAAAGCCTTGGAAAGCACACAGGGAGATATCTGTGTGTTCAGATGAGCCAGCTCACATTCTGTTGCCCTCCTGTGCCTATCACCTCTAATTACACCTCTAATATAGTTAATGTAGTGTCAGTAATGAACTTGGATGCCCATTTATCCCTCTTTCATGGGTCCATTTTTACCCCCACATCATATTGGCAGGAGCATTTGTGGAATGCCAGGTGTCCTCAGGTATCCTCAATCCAGTAATTTCCTAGTACTACTTATTATCTGCACAGGAATTGTGGCTGGGTGTTCCCTCCCTTGCTGAGTTCCCTGAGATTTCTTGCCATCTCTTGCAAGATAGCTCTCACAAGATTTTACCTGATTTCTCAGGAGATTTTTGCCAAGATCCAAAGAGTAGCCTTTGACCCTATGACATCTGTGAAGAGATCACATGAAATTTGGTCCATGTTTCCCCAGAGGTATTCTGAGAATTCACAACATTTGTTCCAAGATTACATGAAATCTGACAAAGGCGAGAGGTGGCTTATCTTTTTTTGGTGGGTGGTGAGCAAGACACACACAGAGAGCCTTATCATGTTGAAAGACTTGGAAAGCTCCCAGGAAGCTTATCTGTTTTCTCAGAGTCAAGCTCTGGGGCACACTGCTTCTTTCCTTCTCCTCTTGCCTTCCTGTTTTTATTACCTCCAGTTTAGTATTAATAAGACACTACAGAACACAATTATCCTGAATTTAGTGCTTCCTTGTTACCCCAACTACACAGAGGATACTGAAACACCAGAGATATAGGAGTGAGACCTCTTGGGTCTTTGTATAGATTGCATCTGGGAGAATTTGTGAAATAGCAAATATTGGTAGTTGTGCCCAATCCTGGGATGCATGTCATCCCTGCCCACTTAATTAGCACAACTGAGGCTCAGCTAGGGAATGCCAGGTCCTCCTGGGGGCCCAGATGTTTATAGTCAAAAGCCTGGAACACACAGGGAGCCTTTCTATGTGCTAAGATGAGTGAGTTCCCATCCTTTTGTCTCTTCCTGACCATTCTGCCCTCCTGTGTCTATCACCTTCAAGGTAGTATCCATAAGGGACCTGGAGGATCATTTATCCCTTTTTCAATGCTCCGTTTTGATCCCCAATCACCCAGGATGATGAAGGTGGTGGAGATACAATGGAAACAACTTGTGTCTTTGTGATGCTGGCATCTATGGGCTATTGTGGCATTACAGGTGCTCCAGGGGTCCTCAATCAAGGCATGTTCCAGTGCTATGTGTGATGCTTCACAGGAATCACAGCTAGGGAGCTCCCAGCTGTGTCACACTCCAGTGAGATTTCTCCCCAGGTCTCAAAGATAGCCAGAGATGTCTCAAGATGTGGCCTGACCTCTCAGTAGGTTTTGGCTAAGTTCCAAGGAGTGGCTTTTGAATTCCCAAGTTTTGTCCAGAGATCTTGTGAGATAAGGGTCAAAGTTTTGCAGGAGGTTGCCTGGGAATTCATGAAATTTTCCCCAAGATTACATGATATCTGACTATAGCAAGAGGTGACTTATTTGGGGGGTGGAGTGGAGACACACACAGTTAGTCTTAACCCTCAAAAGCCTGGGAAATGACCCAGGAGCCTACTGTGTGTTCAGATGTCCAGCTCTAGCCACCTTGCTTCTTTCTTTTCCTCCTGCCCCCAATTTCTAGCACATCTACAAAAATTTAGTGTGCTGTTGAAAGATGGATCATAAGCAGTCTTGCTTCACTGAGATAAGTAGATAAGTATATTGCACTGAGATAAGTATATTCATTATTCTTTCACATATACATTTGAAAAAACTGCTATTGAGGGGGAGAATGAACCATGAGACACTGTGGACACTGAGAAACAAACAGGATTTTGGAAGGGAGCAGGTGGGGGGATGGGTGAGCTTGGTGGTTGGTATTAAGGAAGTAGGTGTTTCATGGAGCACTGGGTGTGGTGCATAAACAATGAATCTTGGAACACTGAAAAAATAAAATTAAATTAAAAAAATAAAGAAGTTGCTGTACCAATGTTAAAGAGATTACTGTCTATGTTCTCCTCTAGGATTCTGACGGATTCCTACCTCACATTGAGGTCTTTTATCCATTTCAAGTTTATCTATGTGTATGGTGTAAGAGAATGGTCGAGTTTCATTTTTCTACACATAGCTGTCCTATTTTCCTAGCACTTATTGAAGAAACTGTCTTTTTCCGACTGTATATTTTTTCCTGCTTTGTCGAAGATGATTTGACCATAGAGTTGAGGGTCCATATCTGGGCTCTCTACTCTGTTCCATTGGTCGATGTGTCTGTTTTTGTGTCAGTACCAGGCTATCTTGGTGATGACAGCTTTGTAGTAAAGCTTAAAATCAGGCAACATGATGACCCCAATTTTGTTTTTATTTTTCAACATTTCCTTAGCAATCCAGGCTCTCTTCAGATTCCATACAAATTTTAGGATTGTTTCCTCCAGCTCTTTGAAAAATGCCAGTGGAATTTTGGTTGAAACGGCATTGAAAGTATAGATTGCTCTAGGCAGTATAGACATTTTAACAATGTTTATTTTTCTGATCCATGAGCATGGAATGGTCTTCCATCTTTTTGGGTCTTCTTTAATTTCCTTCATGAGTGATCTATAGTTCCTTGAATGCAGATCCTTTACCTCTTTGGTTAGGTTTATTCCCAGGTATCTATGGTTCTTAGTGCTATAGTAAATGGAATCAATTCTCTAATTTCTCTTTCTGTATTGTCATTGTTAGTATATAAGAAAGCAACTGATTTCTGTACATTGATTTTTTTATCCTACCACATTACTGAATTGCTGTATGAATTCTAGTAGTTTGGGGGTGGAATCTTTTGGGTTTTCCATATAAACTATCAGGTCATATGTGAAGAGAGAGTTTGATTTCTTCTTTACCAATTTGAATACATTTCATTTCTCTTTGTTGTCTGATTGCTGTTGCTAGGACTTCTAATACTATGTTGAACAAGAGTGGTGAGAGTGGACATCCTTGTCACGTTCTTGATCTCAAAGGGAAAGCTGTCAGCTTTTCCCCTTTGAGAATGATATTTGCTGTGGGTTTTTCATTGATAGATTTTATGAAGCTGAGGAATATTCCCTCTATCCCTATACTTTGAAGAGTTTTAATCAGGAATGGATGCTGTATCTTGTCAAATGCTTTTTCTGATGGAGGCATAATACTCCATAGTGTATATGGACCACATTTTCCTTATCCATTCATCCTTTGAAGAGCATCTTGGTTCTTTCTACAGTTTGGCGACCATGGCCATTGCTGCTATAAACATTGGGGTACAGATGGCCCTTCTTTTCACGACATCTGTATCTTCAGGGTAAATACCCAGCAGTACAATTTCAGGGTCATAGTTAAGTTCTATTTTTAATTTCTTGAGGAATCTCCACACTGTTCTCCAAAGTGGCTACACCAACTTGCATTCCCACCAACAGTGTTAGAGGGTTCCCCTTTCTCCACATCCCCTCCAACACATGTTGTTTCCTGTCTTGTTAATTTTGGTCATTCTAACTGCTGAGTGAAATAAATCAAGCAGAGAGAGTCAATTATCATACGGTTTCACTTATTTGTGGAGCATAACAAATAGCATGGAGGACATGGGGAGTTAGAGAGGAGAAGGGAGTTGGGGTAAATTGGAAGGGGAGGTGAATCATGAGAGACTATGGAATCTGAAAAACAATCTGAGGGGTTTGAAGTGGCTGGGGGGTGGGAGGTTAGGGGTACCAGGTGGTGGGTATTATAGAGGGCACGGATTGCATGGAGCACTGGGTGTGGTGAAAAAATAATGAATACTGTTATGCTGAAAATAAATAAATTAATTTTAAAAATGGTTTTTCTGTATCAGTTGAGAAGACCATGTGGTTCTTCTCTCTTCTCTTATTGATTTGTTCTATCACATTGATTGATTTGCGAATGTTGAACACCCTTGCAACCCAGGGATGAATCCCACCTGGTCATGGTGGATAACCTTTTTAATATACTGTTGGATCATATTAGATAGGGTCTTATTGAGAATCTTAGCATCCATATTCATCAGGGATATTGATCTGAAATTCTCCTTTTTGGTGCGGTCATTGCCTGGAAGTTTTCCTTTTGCTCAAATGTTTTGGAACAGCTTCCAGAGAATAGGTATTATTTCTTCTTTGAAAGTTTGGTAGAATCCTCCAGGGAATCCATCAGGTCCTGGGCTCTTGTTTTTTGGGAGGTTTTTGATCACTCCTTCACTCTTGTTACTAGATATTAGTCTCCTCAGGTTGTCAATTTCTTCCTGATGCAGTCTTGGAAGTTTCCAGAAATGCATCCAGGAATGCATAATTTCTGATGTTTTTTTTCTATTTACTTGGTGTTATTCAGGATCTCTCCCTTTTGATTCATAATTTAATTAATTTGGGCCTTCTCTCTTTTCTTTTGCATTAGTTTGGCCAATGGCTTATCGATCTTATTGATTCTTTCAAAAAACCAGCTTCTAGTTTTGTTGATGTGTTCTACTAATGCTTTTGATCTTGATGAAGTCCCAAAGGTTCATTTTCGCTTTTGTTTTCTTTGCCTTTGGAGACATATCTTAAAAGAAGCTGTTGTGGCTGATGTCGAAGATGTTACTGCCTATGTTCTCCTCTAGGATTCTGATGGATTCCTGCCTCATGTTGAGGTCTTTTATCCATTTCAAGTTTATCTTTGTGTATGGTGTAAGAGAATGATCAAGTTTCATTCTTCTACACATAGCTGTCCAATTTTCCCAGCACCGTTTATTGAAGAGACTATCTTTTTTCCACTGAATTTTTTTTCCTGCTTTGTTGAGGAATATTTGGCCATAGAGCTGCAGGTCCATATCTGGACTCTCTACTCTGTTCCATCTGTTTTTATTTCAGTATCATGCTCTCTTGGTGATCACAGCTTTGTAGTAAAGCTTGAAATCAGGCAACGTGATGCCTCCAGTTTAGTTTTTCTTTTTCAACATTTCCTTAGCAATTTGGGGTCTTTTCTGGTTCCATACAAATGAAATAAATGTTTTGATTTAAGACAAAACAAAACAAAACAAAACAAAACTTGAAATGAATTAAAAATTTAAACATAAGACCTGAAAGTATAAAACTCAGAAAAACTAACAGGAAAATGTTCACTAACATAGGTCTTGACAACTATTCTTTAGATATGACACCAAAAGCACAAACAGCAAAAGTAAAAATTTATAAGTAGGACTACATCAAACCAAAAAGTTTCTGCAAGGAAGAAACAATAAAGAAAATATAATCTAATAAGTGAGAGAAAATATTTATTCATGGAACAAGCTGTGAATACCTAAAATATGTAAACGACTCATATGACTTAACTTTCAAACAATATGATTGAGGAGGGTCAAGATGGAGGAGAAGAGACCCTGTTTCAACTGGTCACCTAAACTGAGCTAAATATCTGTTAGAACACTCTGAACCCCCAGGAACTAAGTCTGAGATGTAAGATTATAAACTTGTGGATCTCTCCAGGGGCAGAAACATCAGTGGAAAGGTAAAGTAGAGTGGGAATGCTTGGACTGATATCAGAGGATAAATAGAAGGGAGAGGGAGCCACCAGAATTGGCCCATTGGAAAGTAATACCCTAATTTGAAACAATATGATTGAAAATATGGGTAAAATAACTAAATAGACATTTTTCCAAAGAACATCTGAAAGGCTCACAGGTACATGGAGATACTCAATGTCATTAATCATCAGAAAAATGCAAATCTAAACCACAATGAGATATCAACTCACTTATGTAAGTTAGAATGACTATCAATAAGACAAGAAATAAATAGTGTGAGGATGTAGAGAAAAGGGAATGCTTGTGCAGCACTGCTGGGAGTAATAATTGGGTCAGCCACTATGGAAAGCAGTGTGAATATTTCTCAGTAAACTCAAAAGAAAACTACCATTTGATCCAACAATTCCTCTTCTGGGTGTATACTCAAAGGAAAGGAAAACAGGATATTAAATAGACATCTGCACTCTCATATTTATTGTAGCATTATTCACAATAGTCATGATATGGATACAACCTACGTACCTATCAAAATATGATGGATAAAGAAGATGTGATTAGATATGTAATGACATGTTATTCAGCCACATAAAAAGACATTTTGTCACTTACAACAACATAGATGAACCTTGAGAACATTGTGTTAAATGAGATAAGTCATGCAGAGATAGTCAAATATTGTACAGTGTCACTTATGGGTGAAATCCAAGAAAGACTAAACAAACAAACAAACGAACAATACTGAGAGTAGAATGGTTGTTACCAGGGACTGGATGTGTGGTAATTGGGAGATGTTTGTCCAAAGTATATAGTCGAAGTTAGAAAATGAATAAATTCTGGAAATCTAATGTACAACATTGTGCTTACAGTCAATAATACTGAATTACATAATCAAAACTACTAAGAGTAGATCTTTAATGTTTTGATCACATAAAAGATAATAATGTGATGTGATGAAAATGTAAACTTAGTTATGATAGTAATAATATTGCAATATATAAATGTATCAAGTCAACAGATTGTATTCCTTAAACTTACACTATTGCTCTACACCGTTTATATATCAATTCTTTTTTAAAAGTTGGGTTAGTGCAATAGTATAGCATAGCACAGTGCAATGGTGACCTGCAGACTCCAGAGACAGACTGCCTTGGTTCAAATTTAACTCTTCCACTTAACAGATTTTATACAAGTTACCTATTCTCTGAGATTCCTTTGCATGCTTGAGAAGGAGCAAGTAATAGCATACCATGAGAATGATATGAGATTGAAATGAGTCAATATATGTTAAATTTTTCAAACACCAATTGAGAACATAGCAAGTACTTAATGAAATCTACTTGTCGTTAGAGAACACCATCTATGTGGTACCTTTTAATACGCCGTGGCTCCATTTACTTATTAAAATTTGGCTAACCTAACTAATAACAAAGAATTTTTTTTCTAAGGAGGAAATTAGGAAAAAATTAGATGGATGTGGCTCAGCAACTGGAAATCTCATCACCTTGATAA
This sequence comes from Mustela lutreola, assembly GCF_030435805.1. Lineage (NCBI taxonomy): Eukaryota > Metazoa > Chordata > Mammalia > Carnivora > Mustelidae > Mustela > Mustela lutreola. The sequence continues at coordinate 2,018,818 of NC_081307.1, forward strand.
GCTGACATAGTGTGATGGCCTGGGCTTGAAGGCATTGGTTGGTTAGTGGAAGAGAAGGGAATAAGAACTCATAATACAAGACCCAAAGGGAGCTTTAGAATTCAGTATGGCCTTCTCTAAAACTTGTTTTCCTCAATAATCCAAAAGGACTGTGGTCTTTTTCTAGCAGGTGAACTGAAAAAAGAGACTGCTGGGAACTTAAAGAAATGTTCTAAAGAAAAATAACATTTAGGAATTTTAGACATATCTTGTCTCTAAAGAAAACCTCTTTTATATATAGAAAAAGTCTTTTTCCAAAGCATGATTTCCATTGAAATAGCATGAACATTAAAGGGAACATAATCTTCTGGGTAAAAATATGCCTTTTCCTAACATTTTTCTTTTTTGGAACAGAGTGGGAAGTTCTGTTCTGAAATAAAAACTAAAAAGGAGAACATATCTGTTTCCCTTCTCAAACACACAAACCTACCAAAACAGGTACAATTACAATATACCTTATTTTACTACATTCTCTTGACTTGGTAGAAATATTAAAAAGTATTAGACCAAAAAAGAAAGTAATAAAACTGCATCCTATTACCTTAAAATTTGGCATGGTGATGTCAGATGTCACTTGTAAAATTTATAGTGAAGGAATCAATGGCTTACTTTAATATTCCCCCTTTAAGTTATCGTGTCTCTCAGTTATGTGTTTAATATTTCCAACCATGAGGGGAGTATGTGCCTGTGCATCTGTGTGTATCATTTATTTTGTCTGCATCCACCAAGTCTGTTTAGAATTACAACCTACAATGCAAGGAGCAAATTCTGCTCTCAATAATTTGCAACAGTGTGATGGTAAGGTATAACTCACCATAATGTGGCTATTGCAATTACTGTGACTATACATAGAGCAGTACATGTATTCCTTTGAATTAATGTTTTTGTATTTTGGAGGTAAATACCCAGTAGTGTAGTTACTGGATTGTAGGACAGTTCTATTTTTAAGTTTTTGAGAAACCTCAACACTGTTATCCGGAGTGACTGGCCCAGTTTGCATTCCCACCAGCAGTGCATGAAGGTTTGTTTTTCTCCACAGATTCACCAGCCCTTGTTTCTTCTGTTGTTGATTTAAGCCATTCTGACAAGTTTGGACAAGAATCTTATTATAGTTTTAATTTTCATTTTCTTGATGGTGAATGATATTGAACATCTTTTCATGTAGAAATATCTGTTCATTTCTCCTGCCCATCCTTAAAATTTTATTGTTTTTTTAGGTGTTGAATTGTATAAGTTCCTCATATAATTTGAACACTAGCCATTTATTACATATATCAATTGCTAATATCCTCTTCCATTCAGTGGGTTGCCTTTTATATTTGTTGATTGTTTTCTTTACCATGCAGAGTTTTCTTATTTTGATGTGGTGTCAATACTTTATATTTGCTTTTATTTTCCCTGCCTCAGGAGACATACCTAGAAAATATTGTTAAGACCAATGTCAGAGAAAATACTGCTTTTATGATCTTCTAGGTTTTTTATGATTTTAGATCTCACATCATATCTTTAATCAATTTTGAATTTATGTATGGTGTAAGAAAGTGGTCAAGTCTCATTCTTTTGAGGGTCACTGTCCAGTTTTCCCAATAACATTGGATTTACCCAGTGGGTATTCTTTTCTGTTTTGTTGAAGATTAATAAACATAATTGTGGACTTATTTCTGGGTTTCTTATTCTATTCCATTGGTCTATGTGTCTATTTCTGTGCCATTTCTACTCTATTTTGATAACTACAATTCGTAGTATAACTTGGAGTCTGGAATTGTGTTTTGTTTTTGTTTTGTTTTGTTTTGTTTTCAAGATTTCTTTGGCTCTTTGGGGTTCTTCATGGTTCAGTACAAATTTAGAATGGTTTATTCCAGTTCGGTGAAAAATGCTTTTAGTATTTTGATAGGGATTACATTAAATGCATAGAGTGCTCTGAATAGAATGGATATTTTAAACAATATTTGTTATTCAAATCCATGAACATGGAATGTCTTTCCATTTCATTCTGTTGTGTTCAGTTTATTCTCTGTTTTTAATCCTATTTTACTTTTCCTTCCTTTCCCTTATGTCCATCAGTTTTGTTTCTTAAATTTCATGTATATGTGAAATAATATAGTTGTCTTTCTCTGACTGATTTATTTTGATTAGCATAATGCACTCTAGTTCTATCCACATTGTGGATAGATAGGCAAAATTTCATTTTTTATGTCAGAGTAATATTTCATTGTATAGATATAGCACATCTTCTTTATCCACTCAGCTACTGTGGATAGTGTTGCCATAAACATTGGGGTCAGTGTGCCCCTTTGAATCACTTTTTTCTGTATCCTTTGGATAAATACTTAATAGTGCAATTGCTGAGACATATAAGAGACTTTTTTTTAAAGATTTTTTTAAATTTATTTTCAGCACAACAGTATTCATTATTTTTTCACCACACCCAGTGCTCCATGCAGTTCGTGCGCTCTATAATACCCACCACCTGGTACACCAACCTCCCACCTCCCGCCCCTTCAAACCCCTCAGATTGTTCTTCAGAATCCATAGTCTCTCATGATTCACCTCCCCTTCCAATTTACCCCAACTCCCTTCTCCTCTCTAACTCCCCATGTCCTCCATGCTATTTGTTATGCTCCACAAATAAGTAAAACCATATGATAATTGACTCTCTCTGCTTGACTTATTTCACTCAGCATAATCTGAGTGACTGGCCCAGTCTGCATTCCCACCAGCAGTGCATGAAGGTTTGTTTTTCTCCACAGACTCACCAACCTCAGAACAAACTGAGGGTTGCTGGAGGGGAGGGAAGAGAAGGGATGGGGTAATTGGGTAATGGACATTAAGGAGGTGACTTGACATAATGAGCATTGGGTGTTATATGCAACTGATGAATCACTAAATTATACCCCACTTTATGTTAACAAACTTGAAATTAAATAAAACAAAAAAATTTTTTAAAGAATATAGACATTTTAACAATGTTTATTCCTCTGATCCAAGAGCATGGAATGGTCTTCCATATTTTTGTGTCTTCTTCAATTTCTTTCATGAGTGTTCTGTAGTTCCTCGAGTACAGATTCTTAGCCTCTTTGGTTGGGTTTATCCCTAGGTATCTTATGGTTTGGGGTGCAATTGTAAATGGGATTGACTCCTTAATTTCTCTTTCTTCTGTCTTGTTGTTGGCGTAGAGAAATGCAACTGATTTCTGTGCATTGATTTTATATCCTGACACTTTACTGAATTCCTGCACAAGTTCTTGCAGTTTTGGAGTGGAGTCTTTTGAATTTTCCACATAGAGTATAATATCATCTATGAAGAGTGATAGTTTGACTTCTTCTTTGCCGAGTTGGATGCCTTTAATTTCCTTTTGTTGTCTGATTGCTGAGGCTAGGACTTCTAGTACTATGTTGAATAGCAGTGGTGATAACGGACATCCCTGCCGTGTTCCTGACCGTAGTGGAAAAGCTTTCAGTTTTTCTCCATTGAGAATGATATTTGCAGTGGGTTTTTCATAAATGGCTTTGATAATATTGAGGTACGTGCCCTCTATCCCTACACTTTGAAGAGTTTTGATCAGGAAGGGATGCTGTACTTTGTCAAATGCTTTTTCAGCATCTATTGAGAGTATCATATGGTTCTTGTTCTTTCTTTTATTGATGTGATGTATCACATTGATTGATTTGTGGATGTTGAACCAACCTTGTAGCCCTGGAATAAATCCCACTTGGTCGTGGTGAATAATCCTTTTAATGTACTGTTAAACCCTATTGGCTAGTATTTTGGTGAGAATTTTCGCATCTTTGTTCATCAAGGATATTGGTCTAGAGCTCTCTTTTTTGATGGGATCCTTGTCTGGTTTGGGGATCAAGGTGACGCTGGCCTCATAAAATGAGTTTAGAAGTTTTCCTTCCATTTCTATCTTTTGGAACAGTTTCAGGAGAATAGGAATTAGTTCTTCTTTAAATGTTTGGTAGAATTCCCCCAGGAAGCCATCTGGCCCTGGGCTTTTGTTTCTTTGGAGATTTTTAATAACTGCTTCAATCTCCTCACTGGTTATGGGTCTGTTCAGACTTTCTATTTCTTCCTGGTTCAGTTGTGGTAGTTTATATGTTTCTAGGAATGCATCCATTTCCTCCAGATTGTCAAATTTGTTGGTGTAGAGTTGCTCATAGTATGTTCTTATAATAGTTTGTATTTCTTGTTAGTTGTGATTTCTCCTCTTTCATTCATGATTTTATTTATTTGGGTCCTTTCTATTTTCTTTCTGATAAGTCTGGCCAGGGGTTTATCAATTTTATTAATTCTTTCAAAGAACCAGCTCCTAGTTTCGTTGATTTGTTCTATTGTTTTTTTGGTTTCTATTTCATTGATTTCTGCTCTGATCTTTATGATTTCTCTTCTCCTGCTGGGCTCAGGATTTCTTTCTTGTTCTTTCTCCAGCTCCTTTAGGTGTAGGGTTAGGTTGTGTACCTGTGACCTTTCTTGTTTCTTTTTTGTTTTTTTTTAAAGATTATTTATTTATTTATTTGACAGACACAGAGTACAAGTAAGCAGAGAGGCAGGCAGAGAAAGAGGAGGAAGCAGGCTCCAAGCTGAGCAGAGACCCCGATGTGGGGCTCGATCCCAGGATCTGGGATCATGACCTGAGCCGAAGGCAGGGGCTTTAACCCACTGAGCCACCCAGGTGCCCCCCTTTCTTGTTTCTTGAGAAAGGCTTGTACCGCTATATATTTTCCTCTCAGGACTGCCTATGTTGTTTCCCACAGATTTTAAACCGTTGGATTTTCATTATCATTTGTTTCCATGATTTTTTTAAATTCTTCTTTAATTTCCCGGTTGACCCATTCATTCTTTATAGGATGCTGTTTAGTCTCCATGTATTTGGGTTCTTTCCAAACTTCCTCTTGTGTTTGAGTTCTAGCTTCAGAGCATTGTGGCCTGAAAATATGCAGGGAATGATCCCAATCTTTTGATACCAGTTGAGACCTGATTTAGGACCAAGGATGTGATCTATTCTGGAGAATATTCCATGTGGACTAGAGAAGAATGTGTATTCTGTTGCTTTGGGATGAAATGTTCTGAATATATCTATGATGTCCATCTGGTCCAGTGTGTCGTTTAAGGCCTTTATTTCCTTGTTGATCTTTTGCTTGGATGATCATTAGGGGAATGTTAAAGTCCCCTACTATTATTGTATTATTGTTGATGTGTTTCTTTGATTTTGTTATTAATTGGTTTATATACTTGGCGCTCCCACGTTGGGGGCATAGACATTTAAAATTGTTAGATCTTCTTGTTGGATAGACCCTTTAAGTATGATATAGTGTCCTTCCTCATCTCTTATTATAGTCTTTGGCTTAAAATCTAATTGATCTGATATAAGGATTGCCACTCCTGCTTTCTTCTGATGTCCATTAGCATGGTAAATTCTTTTCCACCCCCTCACTTTAAATCTGGAGGTGTTTTCGGGATTAAAATGAGTTTCTTGCAGGCATCATATAGATGGTTTTTTGTTTTTTTTTTAACCCATTCTGATACCCTGTGTCTTTTGATTGGGGGCATTTAGCCCATTAACATTCAGGGTAACTATTGAGAGATGTGAATTTAGTGCCATTGTATTCCCTGTAAGGTGACTATTACTGTATATTGTCTCTGTCCCTTTCTGATCTATCACTTGTAGGCTTTCTCTTTGCTTAGAGGACCCCTTTCAATATTTCCTGTAGAGCTGGTTTGGTGTTTGCAAATTCTTTCAGTTTTTGTTTGTCCTGGAAGCTTTTAATCTCTCCTTCTATTTTCAATGATAGCCTAGCTGGATATAGTATTCTTGGCTGCATGTTTTTCTCGTTTAGTGCTCTGAATATATCATGCCAGCTCTTTCTGGCCTGCCAGGTCTCTGTGGATAAGTCAGCTGCCAATCTAATATTTTTACCATTGTATGTTACAGACTTCTTTTCCCGGGCTGCTTTCAGGATTTTCTCTTTGTCACTAAGACTTGTAAATATTACTATTAGGTGACAGGGTGTGGGCCTATTCTTATTGATTTTGAGGGGCACTCTCTGAACCTCCTGAATTTTGATGCTTGTTCCCTTTGCCATATTGGGGAAATTCTCCCCAATAATTCTTTCCAGTATACCTTCTGCACCCTCTCTCTTTCTTCTTCTTCTGGAATCCCAATTATTCTAATGTTGTTTCATCTTATGGTGTTACTTATCTCTCGAATTCTCCCTTTGTGGTCCAGTAGCTGTTTGTCCCTCTTTGCTCAGCTTCTTTATTCTCTGTCATTTGGTCTTCTATATCACTAATTCTTTCTTCTGCCTCATTTATCCTAGCAGTGACAGCCTCCATTTTTGATTGCACCTCATTAATAGCTTTTTTTATTTCAACTTGGTTAGATTTTAGTTCTTTTATTTCTTCAGAAAGGACTTTTATATTTCCCGAGAGGGTTTCTCTAATATCTTCCATGCTTTTTTCAAGCCCGGCTAGAACCTTGAGAATCGTCATTCTGAACTCTAGATCTGACATATTACCAATGTCTGTATTGATTAGATCCCTAGCCTTTGGTACTGCCTCTTGTTCTTTTTTTTTTTTTTTTTTTTTTTTTTGTGGTGTGTTTTCCTGCTTTGTCATTTTGTCTAGATAAGAGTATATGAAGGAGCAAGTAAAATACTAAAGGGATGGCAACAACCCCAGGAAAATATGCTTTAACCCAATCAGAAGAGATCCCAAATCGTGAGGGTTGAGAAAGGGGATAAAAAGAGGTTTAAAAAGGGGTTTAGAAAGAAAGAAAAAGAAAAGAATTTTAAAAAGAAAATGAATAAAGAAAAGTATAAAAAAGAAAAAATATATATATTAGATAAACTAGTTAAACGTTAAAAAAGAAAAGGGTAAAAGCTAAAAAACAATTAGCAGAAGAAGAGAAAAAAATACTAAATTAAAAAGACTGAAAAATCACAGGGAGAAAGCCATGAGTTCCATGCTTTGCTTTCTCCTCCTCTTGAATTCTGCTGCTCTCCTTGGTATTGAAACTGCACTCCTTGGTAGGTGAACTTGTTCTTGGCTGGATTTCTTGTTGATCTTCTGGGGGAGGGGCCTGTTGTAGTGATTCTCAAGTGTCTTTGCCCCAGGTGGAATTGCACCGCCCTTACCAGGGGCTGGGCTGAGTAATCAGCTTGGGTTTGCTTTCAGGAGCTTTTGTTCCCTGAGTGCTTTCCGTAGAGTTCCGGAGGATAGGAATACAAATGGCGGCCTCCTGGTCTCTCGCCTGGAGGAGCCGAGAGCCTGGGGCCCCACTACTCAGTGCGCCCTCAGAGAACAGATTCCAGTAGTGCCCGTCTGCCTGACCTCCGCCAAGCTCCGAGCTCACCGAGCCTGCAACCAGTTTAAGGTAACCCCGAGCTGTAATCTTACTGTTGGCTCTGTCTCTGTAGCTGGCTTCCCCATTCCAATACCCACAAGCTCTGCCACACCTTCTGTGACCCTGCGGGACCTGAGGCCATGCTGACCCCGCGTGCACTTCACCCCAGTTTAGCCTCTGGAGCGATGTCCCTCAGTGGAACAGACTTTTAGAAGTCCTGATTTTGTGTTCCGTTGCTCCGCCGCTTGCCGGGACCCGGCCCCTCCCCCCGGGGTCTATCTTCCTCCCTTCGCTTCGGATTCACTTCTCTGCCAGTCCTACCTTTCAGAATGTGGTGTTTTTCTGTTTCTAGAATTGCTGTTCTTCTTCTCTTCAATCTGCCAATGGATTTGCAGGTGTTTGCAGTCTTTAGATAAGCTATCTAGCTGATTTCCTGCTAGCTGAAGTAGACTCAGCCTGCTACTTCTCCACCATCTTGACCCCTTCCCTTTATGTATTTTCATTGTTAGTATATAAGAAAGCCACTGATTTCTGTACATTGACTTTGTATCCTACCACGTTACTGAATTGCTGTATGAGTTCTAGTAGTTTGGGAGTGGAGTCTTTTGGGTTTTCCATATAAAGAATCATGTCATCTGTGAAGAGAGAGAGTTTGACTTCTTCATTGCCAGTTTGGATACCTTTTATTTCTCTTTGTTGTCTGATTGTTGTTGCTGGGACTTTGTTGAACAAGAGTGGTGAGAGTGAACATTCTTGTCATGTTCTTGATCTCAATGGGAAAGCTGTCAGCTTTTCCCCTTTGAGAATGGATATTTGCTGTGGTTTTTTCATAGATAGATTTTATGAAGCTGAGGAATATTCCCTCTATCCCTATACTTTAAGGCATTTTAATCATGAACTAATAATGGATTTTGTTAAATGCTTTTTCTGCATCAATTGAGAGTACCATGTGGCTCTTCCCTCTTCTCTTATTGATTTGTTCTATCACATTGATTGATTTGTGAATGTTGAATCACCCTTGCAACCTAGGCATGAATCCCACCTGGTCATGGTAGATAACCTTTTAATATACTATTGGATCATATTAGATAGGATCTTATTGAGAATCTTAGTATCCATATTCATCAGGGATATTGGTCTGAAGTTCTCCTTTTTGGTGAGGTCATTGCCTGGTTTGGGGACCAGGGTAATTCTGGCTTTATAAAAAGAGTCTGGAAATTTTCCTTCTGCATCAATGTTTTGAAGCAGCTTCAGGAGGATAGGTATTATTTCTTCTTTGAAAGTTTGGTAGAATTCCCCAGGGAATCCATCAGGTCCTGGGCTCTTGTTTTTTTAGGGGAGAGGTTTTTGATCACTGCTTCAATCTCATTACTAGATACTGGTCTAATCATGTTGTCAGTTTCTTCCTGATTCAGTTTTGGAAGTTTATAGGTTTCCAAGAGTGCATCCATTTCTTCCAGGTTGCTTAATGTATTGGCGTATAGCTGTTGATAATTTCTGGTGACTTTTTCCATTTCTTTGGTGTTAGTCATGATCCCTCCCCGTTCGTTCATCATTTATTAATTGGGGTCCTCTCTCTTTTCTTTTGGGTTAGTTTGGCCAGTGTTTTATAGATCTTAAAATTCTTTTGAAGAACCAGCTTCCAGTTTCATTGATGTGTTCTACAATATCTCTAGTTTCTATCTCATTGATCTCTGCTCTAATCTTGATAATTTCCCTTCTTATGCACAAGGTTGACTTAATTTGTTGTTGATTCTCCAGTTCTTCAAAGTATAAAGAGAGTTGGTGTATTCTTGATTTTTCGAAATTTTTTTAAACGATTTTACTTATTTGCCAGAGATAGAGAGAGAGTACACACAAGCAGGCAGAGAGGCAGGCAGAGGCAGCGATGAGAGAAGCAGGCTCCCCGCTGAGCAAGGAGCCCGATGTGGGACTCGATCCCAGGACCCTGGAATCATGCTAGGATAGCTATGTATTTCCCTCTTAGGACCTCCTTTGCTGTATCCAATTGGTTTGGGACCAAAGTGTCTTCATTCTCATTGGTTTCCATGAATTGTTTAAGCTCTTCTTTGATTTCCTAGTTGATCCAAACATTCTTGAGCATTATGGTCTTTAGCTTCCAAGTGTTTGAATTCCTTCCAAACTTTTTCCTGTGGTTGAGTTCCACTTGCAAAGCACTGTAGTCTAAGAATATGCAGGGAATAATCTCAATGTTTTGGTGTTGGTTGAGCCCTGATTTGTGACCCAGTATGTGATCTATTCTGGAGAAAGTTACATGCACGCTTGAGAAGAATGAGTATTCTGCTGTTTTACTGTGGAATGTTCTGTATATATCTAGGAAGTCCATGTGGTCAAGTGTATCATTCACTGCTCTTGTTTCTTTTTTGATTTTCTGCTTATATGACCAGTCTATGACCAGGCTGAAAGTGGCCTGTTAAGATCCCCTAAAATTAATGCATTCATATCAATATGACTCTTTATTTTGATTAACAGTTGGCTTATGTAATTGGCTGCTACCATGTTGGGGGCATAAATATTTAAAATTGTTAGATCTTCTTGGTGGATAGACCCTTTAAGAATGATGCAGCGTCCTTCTGTATCTCTCACTACAGTCTTTAGCTTAAAATCCAATTTGTCTTTTTTTTTTAAAGATTTTATTTATTTATTTGACAGAGAGAAATTACAAGTACACTGAGAGGCAGGCAGAGAGAGAGAAGGAAGCAGGCTCCCTGCTGAGCAGAGAGCCCAATGCGGGACTCGATCCCAGGACCCTGAGATTATGACCTGAGCTGAAGGCAGTGGCTTAACCCACTGAGCCACCCAGGCGCCCCCCAATTTATCTTGTATGAGAATCACTACCCAGCTTTCTTTTGAGGCCCATTGGTATGAAAGATGGTTCTCCATCACTTCACTCTAAGTCTGGATGCATCTTTAGGTTCAAAATATGTCTCTTGTAGACATCATATGGATGAATCCTATCATTTTATTCAATCTACAACCCTGTGCCAGTTTATGGGAACATTTAAGCCATTCATGTTGAGTGATTATTGAAAGATAAGTTTTTATTGACATCATGTTGCTTGTGAAGTCCTTGTTTCTACACTAGATTGTCTCTCTTAATTTCCTTTATATGTCACTCTTGGATTCTTTCTTCTTTTATAGAACCCCCGACCTTAATGTTTCTTGTTGTGCAGTCCTGGTGGTTACATACTCTTTTAAACCTTGCCAGTCTTGGAAGCTCTTTATCTCTCCCTCCATTCTGAATGTTACCCTTGCTGGATAAAATATTATTGAGTGCATGTTCTTCTCATTTGGTGCCCTGAATATGTCTTGCCAGCCCTTTCTGGCTTGTCAGCTTTCTGTGTAGAGGTCTGATGTTATTCTTTTTTTTTTTTATAAGATTATTTATTTATTTATTTGACAGAAAAAGATCACAAGTAGGCCAAGAGGCAGGCAGAGAAAGAGGAAGAAGCAGGTTCCTTGCCAAGCAGAGAGCCCAATGAGGGACTCAATCCCAGGACCCTGAGATCATGACCTGAGCTGAAGGCAGAGGCTTAACTCACTGAGCCACCAGGCGCCCCTAAGTCTGATGTTATTTTGATGGCCCTCCATTTGTACATATGGATTCTCTTCTCCCTAGCTGCTCTTAAGACATCTCTGGATATATGACTTGTGAATTTCACAATTAAGTGTCTGGAGGTCTTTCTATCCTCGTTGAGAAAGAGAAAAAAAAGAAAAAAAAAAACAGCCAAAATGAGCCCGACAGGTAAGGTTTATAAAGTACATAGACAAAAACGAACCAATAAAAAGACTGACAAAAGTATGGGCGCTTGGGTGCCTCAGTGGGTTCAGTCTTGGCCTTCAGCTCAGGTCATAGTCTCAGGGTCCTGGGATAGAGGCCTGCATAGAGCTCTCTGCTCAGTGGGGACCTGCTTCTCCCACTTTTTCCTGCCTCTCTGCTTACTTGTGATCTCTCTCTATGTCAAATAAATAAATAAAATATTTTTTTAAAGAAAGACTGACAAAAGCAAAAGAAGAGAAAAAGGGAAAAGAAAAGAAAAGAAAAGCCCAGCCAAAGAATAAGATTTATATAGTACAAAAACAAAGACAAATACACAGAAACACTAACAGAAGAATAAGATGGGAAGGTAGTTAGAAACGCTCCATGTGGGTGAGGAAGTTTATTTCAGTTCTTCCTTTTTATATCTTGTTATCTCTGTCAAAGGACTCAACTTTCCAGAGAAATTAATACTGGTTTATATATAGGAGCAGTATTGAATAGGGAAAAAGGATTACCTTGAAGCTTATATCTGTATATATTAAAAAGAAAAAGAAACACAAGTATATGTATGAAAAAAAGTTCAAGTTAAAAAGTTATTATGTCATATGTTGTATTAAACATCTATTTGTAATGGGAAGTAGGATAAAAAAAGAAAAGAAGAATTATTGTGAGAACAATTTTTTAAAAAGTTGTATCTATGAAATATATAGGTTTGGGGGCAATACCGGGAGATTAATATATTGTTTTCCCCTGATGTTGGGGTTTTACAGTTTTATGGGGCTCTTGTGGTTATTGTACTCTTATTCTTTTGGTTTGCCTCTGGGGAAGGGGCCTGCCACATTGTTTTTCAGTTAATCTTGCTTGGACTGCATTGCCCTGGCCCCTATTAAGGGGTTTGGCTCTGTAGAAACCGGTTTTTCAGGCTTTTGTTCTCTGGAGGTTTTTGTTCTTTGGTAGTTTTTGCAGCTTTTTGGAGGGTTAACGCAAAGTTAACTGTCTGCACCTGGAGCCCTGCCTCAGAGAGAAACCTCAGTCTGCTCCTCTCTGTATGGTCCAGAACACACAAACTCCCCCGCTACAAACTCCACTGAACACTGCAACCTCCCTCAGATGGTGTGCATTCCCAGTTGATGAAGTCCCAGAACCTAAGTCAGGTTCGGTGGGGTGTGGGGTGAGGAGGTTCGGAGCCGACGACTAAAGAAAGAATTCTTAAGACGTCGTTGGTGCAAAAGGTGATTTATTAGAGCACGGGGACAGGGCCCGTGGGCAGGCAGAGATGCGGCTGCCCCGGGTTGTGAGGGTGGGCATGTTATATACCCCACGGTTGGGGGGGAGGTGGTGAAGGAATGGGGGATTTCGACAGAGTTCTCACATGCTAGGGAGGGTCTACAAGGTGCCTGGGGGAAGTCTTTGCCATTATGGCTTGATCAATGTCGTCTTTAGGTCAGGCACTAACATCAAGATAATGGGGGATTCTTGGTGGGGCATTATGATCCGGCCATCATCTACATTCCTTTCTACCCCAATCTCCTCCAGTTTATGGTGGGAGGGGGACATTAGGGCTTCAGGAACCAAGAGTTATTTGCCTCTGGAAATTTGTGCTATTGATAAGGTAACCTCCCTGTTTAGGTCTCTAGGACATCTTGTAGAGCAAGGGAGATTCCTGTTCTGCAGGATTGCGATCCCTGCAAGTTAACCATTTATCGTTTTATGGCAGTCAGGGGTGCCTGAGGAATGCCACTCATATGGAGGGGAGCGGGAGAAGAGGGGGTGCAAGGCGGCAGCTTTTGCTTTGTCCTCAGCCAGCCTCCTGCTCCCTCATCACAGTCACAGTCTCAATGGTCACCCATGGACTCCACTTTTCTCTGTAACCCTGTGCCACTAAGACTCTGAGTGACATTCATTGGGGCAAGACAATCCTGGTGGCTGCCATTGCCGGGACTGCTTTCTGGAGACCACACCCATACCAGGTGCATTCGTTCAGTCCGCACAGGTTGTGGAAGGCTGCAAGTATAGGCACCTTGGGCAAGAGCCTGCACTGGGCACTCTCAGGTGCAGACAGGGGTGTGTGGCCCCAGTGGTGGTGCAAACAACAGAAAGCCATGACCTCAGGGACCATTGCCAGGAGCCCCCACCAGGCTCTCTCATGCATGGATGGGTGCTGAGTGTGACCACCATGGGACCGTGGGCTTAAGTCCGTGCTTGTGGCCACCCAATTCCACAACTTCCCCTTAAGATCCTATATTCTTTTTGAGAACTTTTTAAAATCTTTTTTTTTTAAGATTTTATTTATTTATTTGACAGACAGAGATCACAAGTAGGCAGAGAGGCAGGCAGAGAGGGAGGAGGAAGCAGGCTCCCCATGGAGCAGAGAGCCCAATGCGGGGCTTGATCCCAGAACCCTGGGATCATGATCTGAGCAGAAGGCAGAGGCTTTAACCCACTGAGCCACCCAGGTGCTCCCCTTTTTGAGAACTTTTAACCAGACTCCAAGTTAATGCTGGTCCCCAAGCCCAGGACACTTTCATATTGGGGTACTACTTTCCAATGGGTTGCTTCTGGTGGCTCCCTCTGCCTTCTCTTTGTCCTCTGATATGGGTATGAGTGCTCCTGAAAGACCCCCACCCCATCGTTAACTAATTAACTGCTCTTTTGTTGTGTAAGAGTACCCCTCCTCCCCTTGCAATGAAAAGACCCTTCCCCCAGGGTTGAATTCAATGTAACTGCTCTTTTGCCTTTCTGTAACCGCTTGGCTTTTAGGGCATGACACTTGTCTCCTGTTTGAACAAGATACCTTCTCCTAATAGCCAAGGCATGGTCACGCAGGCAAGGGGGCTGCATAGTCACGTAGACAGGATGTCTTTCTGCTGAGTAATAAGGTCAAACTTCCCCTCTTTGTTTCCCCTTCCCGCCTTTCTCTTCGCGCGAGGGGGTCTTCCAAAGCCAATCCGCTAACACCAACTATGCCTTTTTTCAAATGTTCAAATTGTCAGCCAATCGGCCCCGTCCCATCTGGGACTTGTTTGTACCTGTCTATAAAAATCCTGCACCACCCCAGCCTGGGGTGCTCAGCTAGCAGGAGCTGCTGACCACCCGCAGGCGCCCGCGCTACAATAAAGAACCTCTTGCTGTTTGCATCCTGTGGCAGTGTTGAATTCTTGGGTAAGGGGATCCGCGTGTCTTTCACTCCCACTTCCCTTTCCCTCTTCACTGATGATCTCCTGCTCCCCCAGAGATTCAGAAGTGTATAATCTAATATCTCAGACTTATTTCATGGGTGCTCATGATGAGGGAGCACGAGGCTGGCTGAAGACAAAGCAAAAGCTGGCACCTTGTACCCCCCCCCCATCTGCTTCCCCTCTGTCATTTGTGTAGCATCCCTCAGGCAGCCCTGACTGCCAGGAACAATAAGCAAATAGTTAACTTGCAGGGCTCACAATCCTGCTAGACAGGAGACTCCCTAGGCTTACAAACGTCCTAAATCTCACTAACAAAGAGGATTGATAGCAGAATTGTGACACCCCACCAAAAAGTCTCCCAACTATCTTAATGTTAATGGCTGGTCTAAAGACAACATTGATCCAGCCGCAAGGGCAAGGCCTCCGGCAGGCCTGGGACATCCTGGTACCTTGTAGGCCCTCTTTAGCATATGAAAACTCCACTGACACCTCCCTTCCCCTCACCTTCCCCCAACCGCAGGGTACGTAACCTGCCATCCCTCACAACCCGGGGCAGCCGCAGCTCTTCCTGCCCACAGATCCTGTCCCAGTGCTTGAATAAACCACCATTTTGCACCAAAGATGTCTCAAGAATTCTTTCTTGGTCATCGGCTCTGGACCTCAGCCCACCGAACCTCACCTAGGTTCTAGAACTTCATCACTCAGAGTGTTCTGATAGATATTTAGCTCAATTCAGGGTGTAAAGTTTTGCAGGTGAGGTAAACACAACACCAGATGAGGCATGCACAAGGCAAGATTTATTAAAGGCACTCTCTGGTGAAATTTCAGGGCTCAGAAGAAGGGGAGCCAGGAAAGTCTCACCAGGGGGGTGGGCACCCTCGGGTGAGGTTCCCCAACTCTGGAAAGCAGACTCAGGGAAGTAGCACTGGGAGGGAGTTGGCAGGGGTCTTTTTTTGGGCCAAGGTAGGGCATGGGCTCACATCCATATATGTCCAGGGAGGCTAGGTTGCATTGTCTGCTGGAAGACAGCAGCCCCCAGCGGTCATTTCTATTGTTCCTCCTGCACTCCTGGAGCCCGCTGACCCAACACAGGGGACTGGTTGAAACAGGGTCTCCTTCTTCTCCATCATCTTGCTCCTCCTTTCCCATTAATGTAAATTTAAAACACAAGCAGAAAAGAAACCACATTACATATATCACATTCATACACATATGTGGACACATTTCAGAAACACTATACAGTGCCTTGAGCTGCAGTTGATATGCCAATAGAGTATTACCCCCACCTTAAAATACCACCAGAGACGTGAGTCAAAGCCAATCAGCAAGGGTCGTTTATTGCAGGTTCGAACCTGGACCTCTGTGCCGCTCGTTGCCTATAACGCCGAGAGGTCCGGAGCTGGGTCAGTGCAGGATTTTTATAGACAGATACAAACAAGTTTCGGGTGGGGCTGAGCTGATTGATTGACAGTTTGAACAGGCATACTTGGCGTCAGTGGATTGGGTCAGGGGACCCGCGTGCGAAAGCAGACAAAGCAATCTTACAGAAGCAGAACTGGCCGGTTAGCCCACGCATGCGAAAAAAGCACTATCAGGATATTGAAGGCCTGGTTACTATCAAGTAAAGACAATTGGAGTCTCCTGGTGGAATGTTACATTTCTGCTATCAAGCATCCTTGTTAATGAGATTTAGGTTTAGAAGAAATTTAACTTTATTTACTTTTCCTTCTACCTCCGCCTCCGCCTCCTTCGGTTTTTCATGGAGGGGAGGGTGACATTAGGGCTATTGATAAGGTAACTTCTTTGTTGTAAATCTCAAGGACATTTGCAAACCAAGGGAGACTCCTACCTTGCAGGACTATGATCTCTGCAAGTTAACTATTTATCATTTTATGGCAATCAGGGGTGCCTGAGGAATGCTACACATATGGAGGGGAGCGGGTGAAGGTGGGGGTGCAAGGCGCCAGCTTTTGCTTTATCCTCAGCCAGCCTCCTGCTCCTTCACAGTGAGTAATGAGACTGAAAGATGGGGGATAAAGAAATATAGAAACTGAGGGGCCTCACAGAACTTGATGAAAAAAGGTGTCATAAACTGAGGAGAGTGGTTTAAAATTTTCATCTTCTGCCTCCTCTCGGTTAATAGATCTGTTTTTTCTGGACCCCATCAAAACTCTCACCTCCCACATTACACATAGGACATCTGGTTTTGGGCTCCATAAGAGCAGAAACTCTGTCAAGTACAACCTTACAGACTGTGGCTAAGGTTCATCAGATAATACAGCTCCCCACTCTTTTCCAATAAATGGATTTGAATAAGCGGCACACAAACACAATGTAAGGCCCCAAACTACATTTCCCAGAGATCTCTAGGGGAATTTAACTCAATTCTGGGGGCGGAGCATTTTAGAAAACCAGGAAGGGCTTTCCTGACTACTTCCTGTACTGGTGCTGGAAGTGGTAAGACTGCAGTCAGCCTGGTTCCTTGTTATTAGTCCTAGTGGAGATCGGTAAGTGACTTGTTTATGTTTTGAAATTGGGGTTTAATCCTGTCTTAAATGTGAGTCTAGAGGACTAGACATGATATTCTCCTGAATTTCAGGTCCTATGGTGGTTCAGAAAGTTTGGTTAACACATACTTTGAATCCTTATGCTATACCTACTATATAGCCTATAAAATAACAGACACTTGATTTAAACTGTCTTGGTTATAGGGGTTATAGTCACAGCCACATGACAAACTAGCTGTGAGGACGTGGGCAGGTCACTCTGCATCTCTAAAAGTCAGTTGGTACATCAGTAAAATGGAGATAACGAGAGTTTACTTAGGATTGTTGTGTGGATTAAAGAAGTGTATAAAAACTAATATGTATAGTGACTGCTCAGGGATTTCTCTCTTGGATAATTGAAAGAGTGATGTCCACCTCCTCTGTTTGCAACTTGCTCTGTCCCAAAGAGCTCAGCCCTAGTAAGCAGCAAATTCATATTTCCTGCTCCTCCTGCATTAGCTGGTCACAAATTCTCTAATAATCCCAAATGTCCAGGGAGGCTAGGTTGCATTGTCTGCAATGTTTAAGGGGATTCCTGAAGAAAGGTCCATCTTGTTGGAAAGATTAGAGGGGAGGTTCTCAGGAGCCATAATGACAGGAATAACCTTCACTGTTGGCACTGAGCACAGAGGTACAGAATTCCTTCAGAGAGAGGAACCTGATGAAGCAGACAGCCCCAGGAGGAAGGGGCCCATTGAGCTATCTACTCTGGACATTGCTTCCAGACTTTGGCATGATTTCCACAACATATCTGTTGGCTCTTTTTAAATAAACTTCTCTTTCCCTTCACAAGGCCCTCGTTTTAGTTTCTCAATCACAAAACAGCTGGCCCTCTCACACTCCAAAAGAAATTAACCGTCAACTATAGGCTGTATTCTATACAGAGACTTATTTTGTTTGCCCTTTGTAAGTTTAAAAAGTTCAGATCCAACTTTAAAAATAGGCAGATTTTACCTTCAAGTCTGAATTTCTCCTCCTGAGGAGGGCAAAACAAACAAACCACCACCACAACAACAACAAAAAAAAACCTCTCAGAACTTCCTACTTCCTGGAGCTCATTCCAACTGTATTTGACTGTACCAATTGTTTTTCCTGTATGAGGATTTCCAGTGACAGATCAACGATGGTCTGTGGGAATGGCTTGCCTGGCAATTTCTTGTTTTCCATCTGGAACATTGCTGTGCTGGCCACTTGCCCATGGGACTGGGCTGGGCTGTAGTGTTCTTGTGGTGGTCTTCAGAGCCAAAGCAGAATGGATAGGATGGGAAAAGAAAAGCATATAGAAAGAAAAATCATTCAAGAGCACTCCCTAAAATTCTAGTATTCAACTCAGCAATTCTATTCCTGGGTACATATTCAAAAGAATTGAAAGCAGATACTGAAAAATGTACTTGAGCACAAATACATACAGGAATAATCTGAGGAACAGTGTGGCAAGAGTTGTTGTCTGAGATTATGTAGCTCATATGGGAAAGAGTGAGAATTCTGTCTCTGCACAATATTTTTCAAATTTGATTGTACTTTGAATTTACCTGGAGGCTTTTTATTTAATTTTTTAAATTTTCTCTTTTACTGAGTAAATTGACATACAATTTTATATTAGTTTCAGTGATTCACAGTGATTCAAAATTTATATGTACATTTTGAAATGATCACTATATGTCACCATACAAAATTGTTACATATATTATCTATATTCCCTGTCCTGTACATTGTAACATTCCACTATATAAATTTAAATTTATTTGATCCATTAATCTATTAATGGAAAGTTAGATTGCTTCTATATTTTGGCTATTATAAATAACTCTGCAATTAACTTCAATAAATTTTGAATTAATGTTTTCATTTTCTTCACATAAATACCCAGAAATGGAATTGCTGGATTGCATTGAAATTCTATTATTAATTTTTTTGAAGAATTACTATACTGTACCAAAAGTGCACAAGGGTCTCTATGCTTCACATCTTAATCTATGCTTGCTTTCTTTTTTTAAAAGTAAGCTCTATGCCCAATGTGCAGCTTGAACACATGACCCCAAGATCAAGAGTCACATTTTCTACTGACTGAGACAGCCATGTGCCCCAACACTTGCTATTTCTTCCCCCCCCTTTTTTTATATTAGCTATTCTGACAGGTGTGAGGTGATATCTCATTGTGGTTTTGATTTGTATTTCCCTGATGAATAGTAATGTTAAGCATCTTTTCATGTGTCTGTTGACCATCTGTGTGTCTTTGTAAACATATCTATTCAGAGCCTCTGCCTATTTTTTAATTGTGTTGTTTGTTCATTTGTATTTGATGGTGAGCTTGTGAGTTCTTTCTGTATTATATATATTAACCCCTTAGTAGCTATATCATTTGCAAATATCTTCTCTTATTCAGTAGGTTGACTTAATTTTGTTGATAGCATTCTTTGCTGTTAAAAATTTTTGGCTGGGATGCCTGGGTGGCTCAGTTGGTTAAGCTGCTGCTTTCAGCTCAGGTCATGATCCCAGGGTGCTGAGATTGTCTCCCATAGGGCTCCTTGCTCAGCAGAGAGCCTGCTTCTCTTGCTGCCTCTGCCTGCGACTCTGTTTGTGTGTACTCCCTGTCTCTCTGACTGATGTACTCTCATTTGTTTATTTTTGCTTTTGTTGCCAATGCCTGAAGAAACAGATAAAAAAAATATTGTGCAAACCAATGGCTAAGAACTGATTGTGAATGCTTTCTTATAGTAGTTTTATGGTTTGGGGTCCCACATTTAAGTCCATTTTAAGATGATTTTTATGTATATTATAAGAAAGTGGTCCAGTATCATTCTTTTGCATGTGGCTATTATAAATAATTCTGCAGTAAACATAAACATGTATGTATCTTTTCTTTTTTTTTCTTTGCATATGACATATGCTTTTTATTTTTTCAGCATAACAGTATTCATTATTTTTGCACCACACCCAGTGCTCCACGCAATCCGTGCCCTCTATAATACCCATCACCTGGCACCCCAACCTCCCATCCCCCGCCCATTCAAAACGCTGATTGTTTCAATTAGCGTTTTTGTTTTCTTTGGGTAAATACTGAGTAGTGGAATTACTGGATCCCATCATAATTCTATTTTAAATTTTTTGAGACACCTCAAATCCTCATTGTTTTCCACAGTGGCTATTCTAGCTTACTTTCTGACCAACAGTGCAAGAGGGTTCTTTTTCTCCACATCCTTGGTAACTCTCATTATTTCTTTTATTTTTTATTTTAGCCATTCTAACAGGTGTGAGGTAATATCTCATTGCTGTTTTGATCTACACTTCCCTGATACTAGTGATGTTTAGTGTTTTTCATGTGTCTGTTGGGCATCTTTATGTCTTCTTTGGAAACATGTCTATTTAGGTCCTATGTCTACTTTTTAACTGGATATTTTTTTATTTGTTTTGGATAATGAGCTTGTGAGTTCTTTACATATTTTGTACACTAACCCGTATCAGTTACCGATGTCCAAGAGCTGACTGAATTTCCATAGATTTATGTATATTAATTTTGTATATTACAACCCTACTTAATTCATTTATTAATTCTAATAGGGGTTCATTTGGTGGAGTCTGTAGAGTTTTGTGTATAAATATCATGTTTTCTGCAAATAGTAACATTTTATTCGTTATTTCCACTTAGATTCTTTTTTTCATTTATTTTTCTTCTCTGACACTATTGCTAGAACTTACAATTCTATGTTGAATTAAAGTGGCAACTGTGGGTCTTTCATAGATAGATTTTATGAAGTTCAGGAATGTTCCCTCCATCCCTATACTTTCTATGAAAGACCCACAGCAAATATCATCCTCAATGGGAAAAAGCTTGCAACCTTCTCGTTGAGATCAGGAACACAACAAGGATGCCCACTCTCACCACTCTTGTTCACCATAGTATTAGAAGTCCTAGCAACAGCAATCAGACAACAAAGAGAAATAAAATGTATCCAAATTGGTAATGAAGAAGTCAAACTCTCCCTCTTCGCAAATGACATGATTCTTTATATGGAAAACCCAAAAGACTCCACCCCCAAACTACTAGAACTCATACAACAATTCAGCAATGTGGCAGGATACAAAGTCAATGTACAGAAATCAGTGGCTTTCTTATACACTAACAATGAAAATACAGAAAGGGAAATTAGAGAATCGATTCCATTTACTATAGCACCAAGAACCATAAGATACCTGGGAATAAACCTAACCAAAGACGTAAAGGATCTGTACTCGAGGAACTACAGAACACTCATGAAAGAAATTGAAGAAGACACAAGAAGATGGAAGACCATTCCATGCTCTTGGATCAGAGGAATGAACATTGTTAAAATGTCTATACTGCCTAGAGCAATCTATACTTCTAATACTATTCCAATAAAATTCCACCGGTATTCTTCTATTTGCTGGAGCAAATAATCCAAAAATTTGTATGGAATCAGAAGAGACCCCAAATTGCTAAGGAAATGTTGAAAAACAAAAATAAAATGGGGGGCATCACGTTACCTGATTTCAAGCTTTACTACAAAGCTGTGATCACCAAGACAGCATGGTACTGGCATAAAAACAGACACATAGACCAGTGGAACAGAGTAGAGAGCCCAGATATGAACCCTCAACTCTATGGTCAAATAATCTTCGACAAAACAGGAAAAAATATACAGCGGAAAAAAGACAGTCTCTTCAATAAATGGTGCTGGGAAAACTGGGCAGCTATATGTAGAAGAATGAAACTCAACAATTTTCTTACACCGTACACAAAGATAAACTCAAAATGGATAAAAGACCTCAATGTGAGACAGAAATCCGTCAGAATCCTAGAGGAGAACATAGGCAGTAATCTCTTCGATATCAGCCACAGCAACTTCTTTCAAGATATATCTCCAAAGGCAAAGGAAACAAAAGTGAAAATGAACTTTTGGGACTTCATCAAAATCAAAAGCTTCTGCACAGCAAAGGAAACAGTCAAGAAAACAAAAAGGCAACCCACAGAATTGGAGAAGATATTTGCAAATGACAGTACAGACAAAAGGTTGATATCCAGGATCTATAATGAACTCAAACTCAACACACACAAAACTGACAATCATATCAAAAAATGGGCAGAAGATATGGACAGACACTTCTCCAATGAAGACAAACAAATGGCTATCAGGCATATGAAGAAATGTTCATCATCACTAGCCATCAGGGAGATTCAAATTAAAACCACATTGAGATATCACCTTACACCAGTCAGAATGGCCAAAATTAGCAAGACCGGAAACAACATTTGTTGGAGACGATGTGGAGAAAGGGGAACCCTCTTACACTGTTGGTGGGAATGCAAGTTGGTGCAGCCTCTTTGGAGAACAGTGTGGAGATTCCTCAAGAAATTAAAAATAGAACTTCCCTGTGACCCTGCAATTGCACTACTGGGTATTTACCCTGAAGATACAGATGTAGTGAAAATAAGGGCCATCTGTACCCCAGATGGCGACCAATGGCCACGGTCGCCAAACTGTGGAAAGAACCAAGATGCCCTTCAATGGACAAATGGATAAGAAAGATGTGGTCCAATACACTATGGAGTATTGTGCCTCCATCAGATAGGACGAATACCTAACTTTTGTAGCAACATGGATGGGACTGGAAGAGATTATGCTGAGTGAAATAAGTCAAGCAAAGTCAATTATCATATGGTTTCACTTATTTGTGGAGCATAACAAATAGCACGGAGGACATGGGGAGATAGAGAGGAGAAAGGAGTTGGGGAAATTGGAAGGGGAGGTGAACCATGAGAGACTATGGACTCTGAAAAACAATCTGAGGGTTTTGAAGGGGCGGGGGTGGGAGGTTGGGGTACCAGGTGGTGGGTATTATAGAGGGCACGGATTCCATGGAGCACTGGGTGTGGTGCAAAAATAATGAGTACTGTTATGCTGAAAATAAAAAATAAATTTTAAAAAAATGCTAAAAAAAATAAATAAAGTGGCAACTATGGGCATCCTTGTCTTACTCCTGATCTTAGAGGAAAAGCTTTCATCTTTTCCCCATGGAGTATGATGTTAGCTGTTGCTTGGTCATACATGTTCTATATTATGTTGAGATACGTTCCTTCTATACTCAGGTTGTTGAGAGTTTTTGTCATAAATGACAGTTGAATTTTATCAAATGCTTTTTTCTGTATCTATTAAGATGAAAATGTGGTTTTTATCCTTTTTGTTAATATGTTGCATTACTATGACTCATTTGTGAATGTTGAACAATCCTTTCATCTCTGGAATAAATCCCAGTCGATCATGGTTATGATCCTTTGAATGTATAATTGAGTTTGTTTTGCTGATAGTTTTTGAGGATTTTTGCATTTTCATTCATCAGGAATACTGGCCTATAGTTTTCTGGTTTTTGTGGTGTCTTTCCCTGGTCTTGGGATCAGGGTAATATTGGTGTCCTTTAATGATTTTGGAAGCATTCCTCTTCATTCTTTTGGAATATTTCCACCAGGATAGGTATTAACCTTTCTTTATTTTCTTATATATATTTTTGTAAGCATTGTCTATTATTGTGGGGAACAGAATCAATAAAAAAAGATATTATAAATTTCCCTTGACTAAAATAAAACAGACAAAAAAATTAATCATAATTTAGGATTAGAAGATCTCATTGTATTTCATAAAAAGAAAGAAAATCAGTAAAAATTAAGCTTTTTTAGATAAAACCAATTAAAGATTAATAACATTGTTTTCAAGAGAAATATTTTTGTGAATGTTTTTACTCATAGGAAATTTAGGGTCTCACCTTCAATACTACATCAAAACAAATTTCTTTTTTGACATTAATTTTTTTTATTAAGTTCAATTAGCCAACATATAACACATCATTAGTTTTTGATGTAATGTTCAGTGCTTCATCAGTTCTGCATAACACTCAGTGCTCACTCTATCACATGCCTTTTTTAATACCCATCACCCTGTTATCCCATCTACCCCCATCCCGCTGAAACCCTCTTCTTTAAATATTTGGTAGCATTTATCTTTGAAGCCATCTGGTCCTGAACTCCTGTTTATTTGGAGTTTTTTTTAATTATTCAATTTTATTGATAGTAATATGTCTACTCAGATTTTCCATTTCAGCTGACTCAGTCCTGGAAGAGAGTGTGTTTCTAGGAATTCATCCATTTCTTCTAGCTTGTCCCACTGGTTGGCAGGCAATTGCTCAAAGTAGTCTCTTATTACCCTTTTTTTATTTATCCATTGTAACTTCTCTCCCATTTCTGATTTTACTTATTTGGGCTCGTGCTCTCTCTCTCTTTTTTTTTTTTTTATTAAATCTGGATAAATGTTTGTAATTTTATCTTTTCAGTAAAACAACTCCTACTTTCACTGATTTTTAAAGGAATTTTTTAGTCTCTATTTTATTTATTTTCTTGCTAATTTTTATTTCCTTCCTTATACTAACTTTGGACTTTGTCCTTTTTCTAGTTCCTTCAGTTGTAAGGTTGATTGTTTATTTGAGGTTTTTTTTTTTTTTTTTAATCTCGGGATAGGCCTATATTGCAGTAAACTTCCCTAATAGAACTGTTTTTGTTGCATCTCAGAGGTTTTGCAATATTTTGTTTCCATTTTCATTTGTCTTGAGTTTTAATATGATTTCTTCTTTCTTTCTTTCTTTCTTTCTTTTTTTTTTTTGTGGACCCATATTGTTTAACCTCACGTTTGCATTTTTTTTTTCAAGGTTTCTTCTTGTAATTGATTTCAAGTTTCAAACTCTTGTGGTCAGGAAAGATAGTTGATATGACTTCAGTCTTCTTAAACTTACTGAGAGTTATTTGCAGCCTAAAATGCAATCTGTCCTTGTAAATGTTCTTTGTGCACTTGAAAAATATGTATTCTGCTGTTTTTGATGGAATATTCTATCTGTATCTAAGTGCTCCAGCTAATATGTCATTTAAGGCCGAAGTTTCCTTATTGATTTTCTCTCTAGATGGTTGATTCATTGATGTTAGTGAAATGTTTAAAATCTCCTGTTATTATTGCATGACTGTCAGTTCCTCACTTTATGTCTGTCAGTATTGTTTTATGTTGTTAGATGCTTCTAAGTCCAGTGTGTAGATACTCATTTTATAGCCTCTTGTTGTATCGATCCCTTTATCATTATGTAATGCACTTTTTTGGTCTCATTACACTCGTTTTAAGATCTACTTTTTCTGATACAATTATTGGTAGCCCAATTTCCTTTTTATTTCCCTTTACATGTAATATCTTTTTATGTCCCATTACTTTTAGACTTTTTTGTTCTTTTTAAAGATTTATTTATTCATTTTAGAGAGAGGAAAAGAAAGCAGGGGGGAGGGACAAGGTGTGGGGAGAGTCTTAAGCTGATTCTCTGGGGAGCCAGAGCCTAATGTGGGGCTAGATCTCACTGCCTTGAGAACGTGACATGAACTGAAACCAAAAGTTGGGTGCTTAACTGACTGTGCCCACCAAGGTGCCCCATAATTTTGTGTGTTTTTTCTAAGAATTTATTCTTTTTTTTTTAATCATATTCAGTTAGCCAACATTAGCATCATTAGTTTTTTTTTTTAAGATTTTATTTATTTATTTGACAGAGAGATCACAAGTAGGCAGAGAGGCAGACAGAGAGAGGGAGAAGCGGCCTTCCCTGCTGAGCAGAGAGCCTGATGTGGGGCTCGATCCCAGGACCCTGGGATCATGACCTGAGCTGAAGGCAGAGTCTTTAACCCACTGAGCCACCCAGGCACCCCAGCATCATTAGTTTTTGATGTAGTGTTCACTGGTTTATTAGTTCCATATAACACCCAGTGCTCATCACAACACATGCCCTCCTTAATACCCATAACCTGGTTACCCAATCCTCCCATGCCCTTCCCCTCTGAAACCCTCAGTTTGTTTCCTGGAGTCCATAGTCTCTCACAGTTTGTCTCCCTCTCTGAATCACCCAGCCACCTTCTGTTTTCCCTCCCTACCCCTATGGTCAAGTGAAACCATATGATAATTGTCTTTCTCTGATTGACTTATTTCACTTGGCAGAATCCCCTCCAGTTACATCCATGTCGATGGAAATGGTGGGTACTTATCCTTTCTGGTGACTGAGAAATATTCCACTGTATATATGTAACACATCTTCTTTATCCATCCATCTGTTGAAGGGCATCTTGGCTCCTTCCACAGTTTGGCTATGGTGGAATTACTGCTGGTGGAATTACTTCCACAGTTTGGCTATGGTGGAATAATGCATATTGGGGCGTATCTGCCCCTTCTTTTTACTACATCTGTATCGGGGATAAATACCCAGTAGTGCAATTGCTAGGTCATAGGGAACTCTATTTTTAATTTTTTTGAGGAATCTCCATACTGTTTTCCACAGTGGCTGTATCAGCTTGGATTCCCACCTACAATGTAAGGAGGGTGTCCCTTTCTCCTCATCCTGGCCAACATTTGTTGATTCCTGCCTTATTGATTTTAGCCATTCTACCTGGCATAAGGTGATATTTCATTGTGGTTTTGATTTGTATTTCCCTGATGGCTAATGATGATGATCATTTTTTCATGTGTCTGTTAGTCATTTGTATGTCTTCTTTGGAGAAGTGTCTGTTCACATCTTCTGCCCATTTCTTAACTGGATTATTTGTTTTTTGGGGTGTTGAATATGAAAAGTTCTTTATAGATCTTGGATACCAACCCTTATCTGTAATGTTATTTGCAAATGTCTTCTCCCATTCCGTGGGTTGCCTCTTAGTTTTGTTCACTGCTTCCTTTGCTGTGCAGAAGCTTTTTAGCTTGTTGAAATCCCAAAAGTTCCTTTTTGCTTTTGCTTCCCTTGTCTTGAAAGAAGTTGCTGTGGCTGATATTGAAGAGGTTACTGTCTATGTTCTCCTCTAGGATTATGATGGAGTCCTGTCTCACTTTGAGGTCTTTAATCCATTTTGAGTTTATCTTTGTGTATGGTATAAGAGAGTAGTCTAGTTCTATTCTTCTGCATGTGGCCATCCAATTTTCCTATCACCATTTATGGAAGAGATTGTTTTTTCCATTGGATGTTCTTTTCTGCTTTGTTGACAGTTAGTTGACCAGACAGTTGAGGATCCATTTCTAGGTTCTCTACTCTGTTCCATTGGTCTATGTGTCTGTTTTCATGCCAGTACCATGCTGTCTTGGTGATCATAGCTTTGTAATAAAGCTTGAAATCAAGCAACGTGATTCCCCCAGCTTTGTTTTTCTTTTTCAACATTCCCCTGGCAATTAGGGTTCTTTCTGGTTCCATACACATTTTAGGATTGTTTCAGCTCATTGAAAAATATCAGTGGTATTTTAATAGGAATGGCATTGAAAGTGTAAATTGTCCTGGAGAGCATCGACATTTTAACAATGTTTATTCTTCTGATCCATGAGCATGGAATGTTTTTCCATCTTTTTGTGTCTTCCTCAATATCTTTCATAAGGGTTCTGTAGTTTCTAGATCCTTTAGCTGTTTTGTTAGGTTTATTCCTAGGGAATCTTATGGTTTCGGTGCTGTTGTAGATGTAATTGATCCTTAATTTCTCTTTCTACAGCTTAATTCTTGCTATATTAAAAAAAGCAATTGATTTCTGTGCATTGGTTCTGTATCCTGTCACATTACTGAATTGCTGAGTTCTAGTAGTTTGGGGGTGGAGTCCTTTGGGTTTTCCACATAAAGTGTCATTTCATCTGAAGAGAGAGAGTTTGATTTCTTCTTTGCCAATTTGAATACATTTTATTTCCTTTTGTTGTCTGATATCTGTTTCTAGGACTTCCAATACTATGTTGAACAATAGTGCTGAGAGTGGGCCTCCCTGTCATGGTCTTGACCTTAAGGAAAAAGCTTTCAGCTTTTCTGCATTGAGAATGATATTCACTGTGGGCTTTTCATAGATAGCTTTTATGATATTAAATAATGTTCCCTCTATCTCTATACTCTGAAGATGTTTACTCAGGAAGGGATGTGGTATTTTGTCAAATCTTTTCTCTGGATCAATTGAGAGGATCATATGGTTCTTGTCTTTTATTAATGTGATCTTTCACGTTGATTGATTTGTGAATGTTGAACCATGCTTGCTTGCCAAGAATAAATCCCACCTAGTCATGTTGGATAACCCTTTTAATGTACTATTGGATTCTATTGGCTAGGGTCTTGGTGAGTGTTTTGGCACCTGTTTTCATCAGGGTTATTTTTCTGCAATTCTCCTTTTTGATGGGTCTTTGTTTTGAGATCAGGGTAATGCTGGCCTCATAGATATTGGAAGTTTTCCTCCTGTTTCTATTTTTTGAAGCAGCTTCAGTAGAATAGGTATTATTTCTTCTTTAAATGTTTGGTAGAATTCTACTGGGAAGCCATCTGGCCCCAGACTCGTTTTTTGAAGGCTTTTAATTACTGCTTCAATTTCATTACTGGTTATTGTTCTATATAGATTGTGTGTTTCTTCCTGTTTCAATCTTCATAGTTTCCAAGAAGGTATCCATTTCTTCCAGGCTGCTTAATTTGTTGACATATAGTTGCTGGCAATAATTTCTAAGAATTGTTTCTATGTTCTTGGTGTTAGTTGAGATCTCAACCCTTTCATTCATGATTTTATTAATTTGGGGTTTAGTTTTCTTTTCTTTTGGGTAAGTCTGGCCAGAGGTTTATTATCTTATAAATTCTTTCAAAGAACCAGCTTCTAGTTTCTTTGAGCTGTTCTACTATTTTTCTGCTCTAATCTTTGTTATTTCTCCCCTCCTGCTTCGTTAAGGCTTTATTTGCTGTTCTTCCTCTAGGTCCTTTTTTTAAAAAATTTTTTTAAGATTTTATTTATTTATTTGACAAACAGAGATCACAAGTAGGCAGAAAGGAAGGCAGAGAGAGAGAGGAGGAAGCAGGCTCCCCGCTGAGCACAGAGCCTGACGTGAGGCTTGATCCCAGGACCTGAGATCATGACCCGAGCAGAAGGCAGAGGCCTTAACCCACCGAGCCACCCAGGCGCCCCTGCTGTTCTTCCTCTAGGTCCTTTAAGTATAAGGTTAGGTTGTGCATTTCGGATTTTTCTAGTTCTAGCCTCTAGAGAGGCTTGGATGGCTAAATATTTCCCCCTTAGGACTGCCTTTGCAATATCCTTGGGTTTTGGACTGATGTGTTTTCGTTTTCATTGGTTTCCATTAGTTAAGTTCTTCTTTGATTTTCTGGTTGACCCAATCATTCTTTAGAAGGATGGTTTTTCATTTCCAATGTTTGAATTCCTTCCATTTTGTTATTCTTGTGACTGAGTTCCAGTTTATAACAATTTTGTCTGATAACATCCAGGGAATAGTCTCAATCTTTTGATATCAGTTGACACCTGATTTGTGACCCCTTATGTGATCTATTCTGGAGAAAGTACTTTATGCACTTGAGAAGAATGATTGTTCTGTTGTTTTAGGGTAGAATATTTTGTACATATTTGTGACATCCATCTGGTCCAACGTATCATCAAAGCTCTTATTACTTTATTGATCTGCTTAGATGATCTGTCCATTTTTGTGAGTGAAGTGTTGAGGTCTTCTACTCTTAATATATTATTATTATGATCCTTTATTTTGGTTAACAGCTGGCTTATGTAGTTGGCTGTTCCCATGTTGGGGGTACAGATATTTAAAATTGTTAGATTTACTTGTGAGATAGGCCCTATAAATATGATCTCTCTTACTGCAGTCGTTGGTTTAAAATCTAATTTGTCTGATATGAGAATTGCTACCCCAGCTTTCTTTTGAGGTCTGTTGGCATTAAAAATTGTACACCATCCCTTCACTTTCAGTTTGATGTACTTTTAGGTTCAAAATGAGTCCCTAATAGACAGCATATGGGTGGATCCTGTCTTTTTATCCAATCTGCAACCTTGTGCCATTTCATGGGAGCTCTTAGGCCATTCATATTGACGGTAACTATTAAAGATATGAATTTAGTGCCATCATATTGCCTGTAAGGTCCCTGTTTCCATAGGTGATCTCTGTAAATTTCTGGTTTATATCACTGTTGGAATCTTTCTTCTTTTATAGAATCCCTCTTAATATTTCTTGCAGGGTTGGCTTGGTGGTCATATATTCTTTCAGTTTCTGCCAGTCCTGGAAGCTCTTTGTCTCTCTGTCCATTCTGAAAGATAGCCTTGCTGAATAAAGTATTCTTGACTGCATGTTCTTCTCGTTTAGTACCCTGAAAATGTCTTGCCAGCCCTTTCTGGTTTGCTGTGTCTCTACGGACAGGTCTGAGGTTTCTCTGATGTTTCTCCTAGTGTATGTGAGAAACCTCTTTCCCATAGCTGCTCTCAGGACAGTTTCCTTGGTTCCAAGATTTGCAAGTTTTATTATTATATGCTGGGATGTTGGTCTATTTTTATTGATCTTGGGAGGAGTCCTCTCTGCCTCATAGACAGGAATGCTGTTTCCTTTCCCAGATTAGGAAAGTTCTCAACTATGATTTGCTCAAATATACCCTCTAGTCCTCTCTCTCTCTCTCTCTCGTCACCCCCTTGAGATCCCAGTAATTCTGACATTGGAGTGTTTCATTGCATCATTGATCTCTCTAAGTCTGATCTCAAGGGCTTATAGCTGTTTATCCCTATCATCCTCAGCTTTCTTCTTTTCTATCAGCTTATCTTCTAAGTAAATTCATTCTTCTGCCTCATTTACCCTTGCTGTTAGCATATCCAGTTTAGACTGTATCTCATTCATAGCATTTTTAAGTTTGGCATGATTAGATCTCACTTATGCCCTTAGAGATTCTATATTGTCACTAATAGTTTTCTCAAGCCTAGCTGTTGATGTCATATTGCTACCCTGAAATCTATCTCTGACATCTTTCTTATATCCATATCATTAAGTCTGTGGCAGAGGCCACTGTCTCTGGTTCTTTTCTTTGTTGATAGTTCCTCCTAGTCATTCTTTTGAGGGATGTTTGAAGGAATTGTACAGCATCCAAAATATCAACCATGACCCAAGCAAGATGCAGCCTAGGAAAATTCGGAGTGGTCAGAAGCCATCTCTGAAGAAACAAAGCCAAATGAAACAAAAGAATATAATTTATAAAATGTAAAACAATTTGAAAAAATTAAAATTTAAAAAAAGGGAGTGAGAGGAAGAGGAGCTATAATTTCTCAGTGTGGATAATGTGGGGTGGTTCAGTTGTTTTAGGTGTAATTTATTCTGTTTGTTAGAGGACACTATTTCCCAAAGTTCCAGGGAAATGAAAACTTGTATATATATAAAGGTAATGTTGATTAGGAAAAAAAGGACTACATTGAAGCATATACCTATTAAAAATATAGGTGTAAAGTTATAAAAGTTAAAAAGTTACAAGTATAAGTTAAAAAGTTACTATGAAATATACATTAATATATTAAACTTCTAGTTGAAATGAGAGAAAGGTAAAAAGAAAAAACAGAGAAGAACCATAAGACAAAGAATAAAAAGAAAATGACAGTTGTAGCTGAAAAATAAACAAGCTGTGAGACCATGCAAGCTCAATATACTATTTTCTCCTGGTGTTGGGATTTTACAGTTTTATGGGGACCATAGGGTTGTCTTCCTTTTGTTCTTCCAAATTGTTTTCTGGAGGAGGGTCCTGCCACACTGTGGTACTGTGGTACTGTGACAATGCCCAAGCAGAGTTACCCTGCCCCCTGTGGGGGAGGGGATGGTCTCCATGGAAACCAGTTTTTTTAAGCCTTTGTTCTCTGATGGGTTTTTGTGCCTCTTTTGAGGATTAGAGCAAAAAATGGCTGGAACAAAATCTCTGTCCCAGAAAAGAGAAATC
Source organism: Mustela lutreola (assembly GCF_030435805.1). Lineage (NCBI taxonomy): Eukaryota > Metazoa > Chordata > Mammalia > Carnivora > Mustelidae > Mustela > Mustela lutreola. The sequence continues at coordinate 2,050,489 of NC_081307.1, forward strand.
TCAGTCTGTTCCCTTCAATAAACCCTCCAGGACACAGTCTCCTTTTCTGTAAAGGAGAAAACCACCATCTCCCAAAATGTGCACCCACAAGCCACAGAAACTCTCTCAGAGGTCATCCCAGACCCAGGTATGTCCCTGCCCTTTGTGCTTCTAAAACCACAAGAAGCCACAGATCCTGGATCCTGTCTGAGCAATGCTCTAAAGTTTTTCCCAGCTGCTACTGTTCTGTGAATTTTTGCCTGGTTCCCAGTGCAGGACGCTTTTGCTTTCCAGTGTTATATCACATTCCAGGAGCCAGCTTATGGAGGCTCACTCCTCCTTGTTTATCTTCAGATATCTCCCTGCAGATTCACAACTCTGCCCTTTCTACCTCATGACAGCTGGTGTTTTTCTACTTGTAAAGATCCAGATGTATATTCTTACAACTCAGGCTGATTTCATGGGTGTTCAGAATGGTTTGATTTATCCAGCTAAATTGAGGGGAACAATTGAAATGGGGTCCCCTACTCCTCCACCATCTTCTTTTAAGTATGTTTTCACGTTTTTATAGCAAAGAGAGTCTCTTCTATGAAGTATGTATATGTGTCTTGTTATTTTTATTCATATAGCCATTCCGAGTATTTTGAATGAACATTTTCTTCACTTACATTTAAAATAGTTATTGATAAGTGTGTACTTATTGCCATTTTATTGATTGTTTTCTGGTTGTTTTTATAGTACTTTGTTCTTTTTTTCTTCTCTTGGTCTCTTCTCTTCTAGTTGCTGGCTTTCCCCAGTACCATGTTTGCCTTTATTTCTCTATTGTGTATCTTATTTATTTATTTATTTATTTATTATTTCAGCGTAACAGTATTCATTGTTTTTGCACCACAGTCAGTGCTCCATGCAATCCGTGCCCTCTCCAATACCCACCACCTGGTTCCCCCAACCTTCCATTCCCTGCCCCTTCAAAACCCTCAGATTGTTTTTCAGAGTCCATAGTCTCTCATGGTTCACCTCCCCTTCCAGTTTCCCTCAGCTCCCTTCTCTTCTCCATCTCCCCTTGTCCTCCATGTTATTTGTTATGCTCCACAAATAAGTGAAACCATGTGATAATTGACTCTCTCTGCTTGACTTATTTCACTCAGTATAATCTCTTTGAGTCCCGTCCATGTTGCTACAAAAGTTGGGTATTCATCATTTCTAATGGACGCATAATACTCCATAGTGTATATGGACCACATCTTCCTTATCCATTCGTCCATTGAAGGGCATCTTGGTTCTTTCCACAGTTTGGCGACCGTAGCCATTGCTGCTGTAAACATTGGGGTACAGATGGCCCTTCTTTTCACTACATCTGTATCTTCAGGGTAAATACCCAGTAGTACAATTGCAGAGTCATAGGGAAGCTCTTTTTTTAATATCTTGAGGAATCGCCACACTGTTCTCCAATGTGGCTACACCAACTTACATTCCCACCAACAGTGTAAGAGGATTCCCCTTTCTCCACAACCTCTACAACACATGTTGTTTCCTGTCTTGCTAATTTTGGCCATTCTAACTGGTGTGAGGTGGTATCTCGATGCGGTTTTATTTTTTTTGTTGTTTTTTTTGTTTTTTGTTTTTTGTTTTTTACCCTGGACAAGGATTCATTTTTTTTTTTATTAATTTTTTATTTTTTATAAACATATATTTTTATCCCCAGGGGTACAGGTCTGTGAATCACCAGGTTTACACACTTCACAGCACTCACCAAATCACATACCCTCCCCAATGTCCATAATCCCACCCCCTTCTCCCAAACCCCCTCCCCCCGGCAACCCTCAGTTTGTTTTGTGAGATTAAGAGTCACTTATGGTTTGTCTCCCTCCCAATCCCATCTTGTTTCATTTATTCTTCTACCCACTTAAGCCTCCATGTTGCATCACCACTTCCTCATATCAGGGAGATCATATGATAGTTGTCTTTCTCTGCTTGACTTATTTCGCTAAGCATGATACGCTCTAGTTCCATCCATGTTGTTGCAAATGGCAAGATTTCATTTCTTTTGATGGCTGCATAGTATTCCATTGTGTATATATACCACATCTTCTTTATCCATATATCTGTTGATGGACATCTAGGTTCTTTCCATAGTTTGGCTATTGTGGACATTGCTGCTATAAACATTCGGGTGCATGTGTCCCTTTGGATCACTACATTTGTATCTTTAGGGTAAATACCCAATAGTGCAATTGCTGGGTCATAGGGCAGTTCTATTTTCAACATTTTGAGGAACCTCCATGCTGTTTTCCAGAGTGGCTGCACCAGCTTGCATTCCCACCAACAGTGTAGGAGGGTTCCCCTTTCTCCGCATCCTCGCCAGCATCTGTCATTTCCTGACTTGTTGATTTTAGCCATTCTGACTGGTGTGAGGTGATATCTCATTGTGGTTTTGATTTGTATTTCCCTGATGCCGAGTGATATGGAGCACTTTTTCATGTGTCTGTTGGCCATCTGGATGTCTTCTTTGCAGAAATGTCTGTTCATGTCTTCTGCCCATTTCTTGATTGGATTATTTGTTCTTTGGGTGTTGAGTTTGCTAAGTTCTTTATAGATTCTGGACACTAGTCCTTTATCTGATATGTGGTTTGCAAATATCTTCTCCCATTCTGTCAGTTGTCTTTTGATTTTGTTAACTGTTTCCTTTGCTGTGCAAAAGCTTTTGATCTTGATGAAATCCCAGTAGTTCATTTTTTCCCTTGCTTCCCTTGCCTTTTGCGTTGTTCCTAGGAAGATGTTGCTGCGGCAGAGGTCGAAGAGGTTGCTGCCCGTGTTCTCCTCAAGGATTTTGATGGATTCCTTTCGTACATTGAGGTCCTTCATCCATTTTGAGTCTATTTTTGTGTGTGGTGTAAGGAAATGGTCCAATTTCATTTTTCTGCATGTGGCTGTCCAATTTTCCCAGCACCATTTATTGAAAAGGCTGTCTTTTTTCCATTGGACATTCTTTCCTGCTTTGTCGAAGATTAGTTGACCATAGATTTGAGGGTCTATTTCTGGGCTCTCTATTCTGTTCCATTGATCTATGTGTCTGTTTTTGTGCCAGTACCATGCTGTCTTGATGATGACAGCTTTGTAATAGAGCTTGAAGTCCGGAATTGTGATGCCACCAACGTTGGCTTTCTTTTTCAATATCCCTTTGGCTATTCGAGGTCTTTTCTGGTTCCATATAAATTTTAGAATTATTTGTTCCATTTCTTTGAAAAAGATGGATGGTACTTTGATAGGAATTGCATTAAATGTGTAGATTGCTTTAGGTAGCATAGACATTTTCACAATATTTATTCTTCCAATCCAGGAGCATGGAACATTTTTCCATTTCTTTGTGTCTTCCTCAATTTCTTTCATGAGTACTTTATAGTTTTCTGAGTATAGATTCTGTGTCTCTTTGGTTAGGTTTATTCCTAGGTATCTTATGGTTTTGGATGCAATTGTAAATGGGATTGACTCCTTAATATCTCTTTCTTCTGTCTTGCTGTTGGTGTAGAGAAATGCAACTGATTTCTGTGCATTGATTTTATATCCTGACACTTTACTGAATTCCTGTATAAGTTCTAGCAGTTTTGGAGTGCAGTCTTTTGGGTTTTCCACATATAGTATCATATCATCTGCGAAGAGTGATAATTTGACTTCTTCTTTGCCGATTTGGATGCCTTTAATTTCCTTTTGTTGTCTGATTGCTGAGGCTAGGACCTCTAGTACGATGTTGAATAGCAGTGGTGATAATGGACATCCCTGCCGTGTTCCTGACCTTAGCGGAAAAGCTTTCAGTTTTTCTCCATTGAGAATGATATTTGCGGTGGGTTTTTCATAGATGGCTTTGATGATATTGAGGTATGTGCCCTCTATCCCTACACTTTGAAGAGTTTTGATCAGGAAGGGATGTTGTACTTTGTCAAATGCTTTTTCAGCATCTATTGAGAGTATCATATGGTTCTTGTTCTTACTTTTATTGATGTGTTGTATCACATTGACTGATTTGCGGATGTTGAACCAACCTTGCAGCCCTGGAATAAATCCCACTTGGTCGTGGTGAATAATCTTTTTAATGTACTGTTGAATCCTATTGGCTAGTATTTTGTTGAGTATTTTCGCATCTGTGTTCATCAGGGATATCGGTCTATAGCTCTCTTTTTTGGTGGGATCCTTGTCTGGTTTTGGGATCAAGGTGATGCTGGCCTCATAAAATGAGTTTGGAAGTTTTCCTTCCATTTCTATTTTTTGGAACAGTTTCAGGAGAATAGGAATTAGTTCTTCTTTAAATGTTTGGTAGAATTCCCCCGGGAATCCGTCTGGCCCTGGGCTTTTGTTTGTTTGGAGATTTTTAATGACTGTTTCAATCTCCTTACTGGTTATGGGTCTGTTCAGGCTTTCTATTTCTTCCTGGTTCAGTTGTGGTAGTTTATATGTTTCTAGGAATGCATCCATTTCTTCCAGATTGTCAAATTTATTGCTGTAGAGTTGCTCATAGTATGTTCTTATAATAGTTTGTATTTCTTTGGTGTTAGTTGTGATCTCTCCTCTTTCATTCATGATTTTATTTATTTGGGTCCTTTCTCTTTTCTTTTTGATAAGTCGGGCCAGGGGTTTATCAATTTTATTAATTCTTTCAAAGAACCAGCTCCTAGTTTCGTTGATTTGTTCTATTGTTTTTTTGGTTTCTATTTCATTGATTTCTGCTCTGATCTTTATGATTTCTCTTCTCCTGCTGGGCTTAGGGTTTCTTTCTTGTTCTTTCTCCAGCTCCTTTAGGTGTAGGGTTAGGTTGTGTACCTGAGACCTTTCTTGTTTCTTGAGAAAGGCTTGTACCGCTATATATTTTCCTCTCAGGACTGCCTTTGTTGTGTCCCACAGATTTTGAACCGTTGTGTTTTCATTATCATTTGTTTCCATGATTTTTTTCAATTCTTCTTTAATTTCCCGGTTGACCCATTCATTCTTTAGAAGGATACTGTTTAGTCTCCATGTATTTGGGTTCTTTCCAAACTTCCTTTTGTGGTTGAGTTCTAGCTTTAGAGCATTGTGGTCTGAAAATATGCAGGGAATGATCCCAATCTTTTGATACCGGTTGAGTCCTGATTTAGGACCGAGGATGTGATCTATTCTGGAGAATGTTCCATGTGCACTAGAGAAGAATGTGTATTCTGTTGCTTTGGGATGAAATATTCTGAATATATCTGTGATGTCCATCTGGTCCAGTGTGTCATTTAAGGCCTTTATATCCTTGCTGATCCTTTGCTTGGATGACCTGTCCATTTCAGTGAGGGGAGTGTTAAAGTCCCCTACTATCATTGTATTATTGTTGATGTGTTTCTTTGATTTTGTTATTAATTGGTTTATATAGTTGGCTGCTCCCACATTGGGGGCATAGATATTTAAAATTGTTAAATCTTCTTGTTGGACAGACCCTTTGAGTATGATATAGTGTCCTTCCTCATCTCTTATTATAGTTTTTGGCTTAAAATCTAATTGATCTGATATAAGGATTGCCACTCCTGCTTTCTTCTGATGTCCATTAGCATGGTAAATTCTTTTCCACCCCCTCACTTTAAATCTGGAGGTGTCTTCGGGCTTAAAATGTGTTTCTTGGAGGCAACATATAGATGGGTTTTGTTTTTTTATCCATTCTGATACCCTGTGTCTTTTGACAGGGGCATTTAGCCCATTCACATTCAGGGTAACTATTGAGAGATATGAATTTAGTGCCATTGTATTGCCTGTAAGGTGACTGTTACTCTATATGGTCTCTGTTCCTTTCTGATCTACCACTTGTAGGCTCTCTCTTTGCTTAGAGGACCCCTTTCAAGATTTCCTGTAGAGCTGGTTTGGTATTTGCAAATTCTTTCAGTTGTTGTTTGTCCTGGAAGCTTTTAATCTCTCCTTCTATTTTCAATGATAGCCTAGCTGGATATAGTATTCTTGGCTGCATGTTTTTCTCGTTTAGTGCTCTGAAAATATCATGCCAGCTCTTTCTGGCCTGCCAGGTCTCTGTGGATAAGTCAGCTGCCAATCTAATATTTTTACCATTGTATGTTACAGACTTCTTTTCCCGGGCTGCTTTCAGGATTTTCTCTTTGTCATTGAGACTTGTAAATTTTACTATTAGGTGACGGGGTGTGGGCCTATTCTTATTGATTTTGAGGGGCATTCTCTGAACCTCCTGAATTTTGATGCTCGTTCCCTTTGCCATATTGGGGAAATTCTCCCCAATAATTCTCTCCAGTATACCTTCTGCTCCCCTCTCACTTTCTTCTTCTTCTGGAATCCCAATTATTCTAATGTTGTTTCGTCTTATGGTGTCACTTATCTCTCGAATTCTCCCCTCGTGGTCCAGTAGCTGTTTGTCCCTCTTTTGATCAGCTTCTTTATTCTCTGTCATTTGGTCTTCTATATCACTAATTCTTTCTTCTGCCTCATTTATCCTAGCAGTGAGAGCCTCCATTTTTGATTGCACCTCATTAATAGCTTTTTTGATTTCAACTTGGTTAGATTTTAGTTCTTTTATTTCTCCAGAAAGGGCTTTTATATCTCTCGAGAGGGTTTCTCTAATATCTTCCATGCCTTTTTCGAGCCCGGCTAGAACCTTGAGAATTGTCATTCTGAACTCTAGATCTGACATATTACCGATGTCTGTATTGATTAGGTCCCTAGCCTTCGGTACTGCCTCTTGTTCTTTTTTTTGTGTTGAATTTTTACGTCTTGTCATTTTGTCCAGATAAGAGTAAATGAAGGGGCAAGTAAAATACTAAAAGGGTGGCAACAACCCCAGGAAAATATGCTTTAACCAAATTAGAAGAGATCCAAAATCGTGAGTGGGGAGAAAGGGGATAAAAAGAGGTTCAAAAAGGAAGAGAGAAAAAAGAAAAAAAAAAAAAAAAAAGAAAAGAAAAGAATTTTAAAAAAAGAAAACACCTAAGAAAAATGTAAAATATATATATATATATATATTAGATAAACTTTCAGAAAGTGGTTGATTTTCTGTTTCCAGAATTGCTGTTCTTCTTCTCTTCGATCTGCCGATGGATTTTCAGGTGTTTGCAATCTTTAGATAAGCTATCTAGCTGATCTCCGGCTAGCTGAAGCAGTCTCAGCTTGCTACTTCTCCGCCATCATACTCTCGATGCGGTTTTAAATTGAATCTCCCTGATAGCTAATAATGATGAACATTCTTCATGTGTCTGATAGCCATTTGTATGTCTTCATTGGAGAAGTGTCTGTTCATATCTTCTGTCCATTTTTTTTAGATGATTGTCAGTTTTGTGTGTGTTGTGTTTGAGGAGTTCATTATAGATCCTGGATATCAACCTTTTGTCTGTACTGTCATTTGCAAATATCTTCTCCTATTCCGTGGGTTGCCTCTTTGTTTTCTTGACTGTTTCCTTTGCTGTGCAGAAGCTTTTGATCTTGATGAAGTCCCAAAAGTTCATTTTCGCTTTTGTTTTTGTTTTTGTTTTTTGCCTTCGAAGACATATCTTGAAAGAAGTTGCTGTGGCTGATATCGAGGTTACTACCTATGTTCTCCTCTAGGATTCTGATGGATTCCTGTCTCACATTGAGGTCTTTTATCCATTTTGAGTTTATCTTTGTGTATGGGGTAAGAGAATGGTCGAGTTTCATTCTTCTGCATATAACTGTCCAGTTTTCCCGGTATCATTTATTGAAGAGACTATCTTTTTTCCGCTGTATATTTTTTCCTGTTTTGTCGAAGATTATTTGACCATCGAGTTGAGGGTCCATATCTGGGCTCTCTACTCTGTTCCACTGGTCTATGTGTCTGTTTTTGTGCCAGTACCAGGCTCTCTTGGTGATCACAGCTTTGTAGTAAAGCTTGAAATCAGGTAACATGATGCCCCCAGTTTTATTTTTGGTTTTCAACGTTTCCTTAGCGATTCGGGGTCTCTTCTGATTCCATACAAATTTTTGGATTATTTGCTCCAGCTCTTTGAAGAATACTGGTGGAAATTTTATTGGAATGGCATTAAAAGTATAGATTGCTCTAGGCAGTATAGACATTTTAACAATGTTTATTCTTCCGATCCAAGAGCATGGTATGGTCTTCCATCTTTTTGTGTCTTCCTCAATTTCTTTCATGAGTGTTCTGTAGTTCCTCGAATACAGTTCCTTTACCTCTTTGGTTAGGTTTATTCCCATGTATCTTATGGTTCTTGGTGCTATAGTAAATGGAATTGATTCTCTTTCTTTCTGTATTTTTTCCCTTTCTGTATTTTCATTGTTAGTGTATAAGAAAGCCACTGATTTCTGTATATTGACTTTGTATCCTGCCACATTACTGAATTGCTGTATGAGTTCTAGTAGTTTGGGAGTGGACTCTTTTGGGTTTTCCATATAAAGAATTATGTCATCTGTGAAGAGAGAGAGTTTGACTTCTTCATTGCCAATTTGGATACATTTTATTTCTCTTTGTTGTCTGATTGTTGTTGCTAGGACTTCTAATACTATGTTGAACAAGAGGGTGAAAGTGGGCATCCTTGTCGTGTTCCTAATCTCAACGGGAAGTTTGCAAACTTTTTCCCATTGAGGATGATATTTGCTGTGGGTCTTTCATCAATAGATTTGATGAAGTTCAGGAATATTCCCTCTATCCCTATACTTTAAAGCGTTTTATTCAGGAACGGATGCTGGATTTTGTTAAATGCTTTTTATGCATCCATTGAGAAGACCATGTGGTTCTTCTCTCTTCTCTTATTGATTTGTTCTATCACACTGATTGATTTGCAAATGTTGAACCATCCTTGTAGCCTAGGGATAAATCCCACCTCGTCATGGTGGATAATCTTTTTAATGTGATGTTGGATCCTGTTTGCTATGATCTTGTTGAGAATATTAGCATCCATATTCATCAGTGATATTGGTCTGAAATTTTCCTTTTTGGTAGGGTCTTTGCCTGGTTTGGAGATCAGGGTAATACTGGCTTCATAGAAAGATTCTGGAAGTTTTCCTTCTGCTTCAATTTTTTGAAACAACTTCAGGAGAATAGGTGTTATTTCTTCTTTGAAAGTTTGGTAGAATTTCCCAGGAAATCCGTCAGGTCCTGTGCCCCAGTATTTTGAGAGGTTTTTGATCACTGCTTCAATCTCATTACTAGATATCAGTGTATTCAGGTTGTCAATTTCTTTCTGGTTCAGTTTTGGGAGTTTATAGGTTTCCAGGAATGCGTCCATTTCATCTAGGTTGCTTAGCTTATTGGCATATAACTGTTGATAATAATTTCTGGTGATTGTTTCTACTTCCTTGGTGTTAGTTGTGATCTCTCCCTTTTCATTCATAATTTTATTAATTTGGGCTTTCTCTTTTCTTTTGGATATGTGTGGCCAATTGTTTATAGATCTTATTGATTCTTTCAAAAAACCAACTTCTAGTTTCATTAATACGTTCTACTGTATCTCTGGTTTCTATGTCATTGATCTCTGTTCTAATCTCGATTATTTCCCTTCTTATTTGTGGAGTTGGTTTGATTTGTTGTTGATTCTCCAGCTCTTTAAGGTGTAGAGACAGCTGGTGTATTCTGGATTTTTCAGTTTTTTTGAGGGATGCTTGGATGGCTATGTATTTTCCCTTTAGGACCGCCTTTGCTGTATCCCATAGGTTTTGGACCGAAGTGTCTTTATTCTCATTGGTTTCCATGAATTGTTTCAGTTCTTCTTTGATCTCCTGGTTAATCCAAGCATTCTTAAGCAAGGTGGTCTTTAGCTTCCAGGTGTTTGAGTTCCTTCTGAACTTTTCCTTGTGATTGAGCTCGTTTCAAAGCACTGTGATCTGAGAATGTGCAGGGAATAATCTCAGTCTTTTGGTATCAGTTGAGTCCTGATTTGTGACCCCGTATGTGGTCTATTCTGGAGAAGGTTCCATGTGCACTTGAGAAGAATGAGTATTCTGTTGTTTCAGGGTGGAATGTTCTGTATATATTTTTGAGGTCCATCTGGTCCAATGTGTCATTCCATGCTCTTGTTTCTTTATTGGTTTTCTACTTCGATGATCTGTCTATTTCTGAGAGAGGCATGTTAAGTTCTCCTACTATTAATGTATTCATATCAATATGACTCTTTATCTTGATTAACAGTTTTCTTATGTAATTGGATGCTCCCATATTGGGGGCATAGATATTTATAATTGTTAGATCATCTTGGTGAATAGTCCCTTTAAGAATGATGTAGTGTCCTTCTGGATCTCTGACCACAGTCTTTAGTTTAAAATCTAATTTATCTGATATGAGAATTGCTTCCCTGGCCTTCTTTTGAGGCCCATTGGCATGAAAGATGCTTCTCCATCCCTTCACTTTTGGTCTGGGTGTATCTTTAGTTTCAAAATGGGTCTCTTGTAGACAGCATATGGATGGGTCCTGTTGTTTTATCCAATCTGCAACCCTGTGTCATTTTATGGGCACATTTAGGCCATTCACATTGAAAGTGATTATTGATAGATATGTTTTTATTGACATCGTATTACCTTTGAAATCTTTCTTTCTGTAGATTGTCTCTATATTTCTGTTCAATGCTATTCTTAGGATTTTTCCTCTTATATAGTACCCCCCCTTAATATTTCCAGCAGTGTCGGCTTATTGGACTTGAGAAGAATGAGTGGCTTGGTGGTTGCATAGTCTTTTAAGCCTTGCCGGTCTTGGAAACTCTTTATCTCTCCATCCATTTTGAATGTCAGCCTTGCTGGATAAAGTATTCTTGACTCCTATGTTCTTCTCATTTAGTGCCCTGAATATATCTTGCCAGCCCTTTTTGGCTTGCCAGGTCTCTGTGGACTGGTCTGATGTTATTCTGATGGGCTTTCTTCTGTAAGTAAGGAGCCTCTTTGTCCTAGCGGCTTTCAGCACATTATATCTACAATTATGATTCCACAATTTGACTATCAGGTGCCTTGATGTTTTTCTGGAATCTATAATCTTGGGTGGAGAGCGTTCTGCTTCTAGTACATGAACGCTGGTTCCATTTGCGAGATTGGGAAAATTTTCATGAAGAACTTGTTCCACTATATCTTCTAGACTTCTTTCTTTCTCTTCCCCTTCAGGGATTCTAATAATTTGGACATTGGAATGTTTCATGGCATCATTTATTTCCCTGATTCTATTTTTGTGGCTTCTAAGCTGTTTGTTCCAGGCTTCCTCCTGATCCTTTCTCTCTATCTGTTTGTCCTCCAGGTCACTAATTCTATCTTCTGTATCAGTTACCCTAGCTTTTAGAGAATTTAGATTAGATTAGAACTCATTGGAAGCATTGTGACGCTCATCCCTGGTAGCTTTCAGCTCTGTTCTATCATTGTAAACATCATCGCTGGTCGCTTTCAGTTTGGCCCTAATCAATTCCGTTTGGTCATCCATGGCTTTCTCCAACCTAGCTATTGCCTGGATAATTGTTAGCCGGAATTCTCTTTCTGACATGTTGTCTATGTTGATAGCCATTAGCTCTGTTGCAGAAGGTCCATCCTCTGTATTTTTCTTCTGTTGGGCATTCCTCCTCCTAGCCATTTTGGTGAGAGATGACTGAACAGATGTAGCTGGATGTATCAACTGTGGTGCAGTCAATGTGCACCCTGGAATGCTTCTGAGCAATCAGGGTTCCCCACCCAAATGAGAGAAAAAAGAAAAGAAAAAGAAAAAAAAGAGAGAGAGACAGGAAAAAAGGGGAAGATAAAAGAGAAGGTTCAGCCCAAATGGGCCCCAAGGTAAGATTGATGAAGTATACAAACAAAAACAGTCAAACAAAAAGACTGATGAAAGTATATGACAGAGAAAATATATATATATATATATATATATATATATATATATATATATATATATACAAATAAAGGAAGAACCTCATCAAAAAGAACCCCAAGTATGAGATTTATATACTATCAGGACAAAAACAAAAATACAGAAACACTGGTGGAAGAAAAAGATGGGAGAGTGGTTATAAATTCTCAGTGTGGGCGAGGAAGTTTGTTTTGATTCTTCCTGGATGTATCTTGATATCTTTGTTAAAGGATTCAACTTTCCTAAGATAAAGGGGATTAAAAATTGGTTTACCTATAGGGGTAGCATTGACTGGGGAAAGGTGATTACCTTGAAGCTTAACTCTATATGAATATTAGAAAATAAAAATGAAAAAGGAATAAACTAGACTAAACTAAACTAAAATTTAGAAAAAAATTTAAAAAATAGAAATGTAAAAGAAAACCTATGTATCAAAAAGTTCAGGTTAGAAGGTTATTATGGATTTCGATGTACTGGACATCCTACTGTTATGGTAAATAGGTTAAAAATTATCTATTTTTTAAAAAAATATGAACCAGAATAGTGGGAACGAGTTAAAAATAAAAGTTGTCCTATGAAGTAGTGGTGGTTGTTCTCTTGTAGTTTTTTCTTCATTTTCTTTTTCTTTCCTGGCGGAGGGGCCTGCCACGTAGGTTTTCAGTCAATGATGTTCCCTGAGTTACGTCATCCCGCCCCCCTCAAGGGGGTGGGCTCTGAGGAAACCGGTTTTTTTCAGGCTTTTGTTCTCTGGAGGTTTTTATGTTTGTTCACTTTTTTTTTTTTTTCTCTCGCCTTGACTGCTTTTGATGGTTTTTGTAGGTTTAGAGAAAAGAAAACTGCACCCTGACCTCCCTCTCAGAAAGAAGCCTCAGTCTGGTCCCCTGTGGGTGTTGCAGAATCCATATAAATTGCCCCTTGGCCACTGGCAGTGCAAGTTCCGAGTCATGGTCACTGGGGGCACAGGATCTTCTGCTTGTACCCAAAACCATGGCAGTGGCGGCTGTCTGGGCAGCTCCAGACCACCAGAGATGTTTCAAGCAGTGATTCGCACACAGATTTTCCCGCTGGCCTGGGCTGGGAGTGCCTGGTCTTTCCAGTCTAAGAGCACCGGGCTTGCACGCACCTCTCTCAGGGGAGGGCTGTGAGTCGTGCGTGCATCTCAGGCTCTGAGAGCAGGGCGCGGGTCCAAGAGCACAAGGCCTGGCCTTCATGCACCTCTCTCAGGGGAGGGTGAACGGTGCACGCGTCTCAGGCTCTGTAGCACAGCTCAGCATTCTGCCCTCTGGCGAGGCTCCCAGCCCCTCACAGGAGCCGGACCCCATGTGTTCTCGGGCATGCTGGCGGCTCAGGGACCAAGACCTGGTTTCTCCACCACACTCTCTCTGACTCAGCGCCAGGGGAGGTTGTCCTGGGTCTGGGGACTTAAGCCCCTGTCCCTAACTGCCCTGATTCCCAAAATTCCCCCCCCCCCACCGCTGCAATCCTTTGCTCTTTCTGAGTTCTTTCAACCAGTCTCCAAGTTAATGCTGGTCCCAGTTAATTTCCAATCGGTCGCATCTGGTGGCTCCCTCCCCTTTTTGTTTATCTTCTGATATCAGTCCGACTCCGCTTTACCTGCCCACTGGTGTCTTCTGCCCCTGTAGTGATCCAGACGTGTAAAATTCTGATCTTGGGCTGATTTCATGGGTGATCAGATTTCTTTGGTAGGTAATCAGCTCACTTTAGGGTACAGGTTGAAAAGGCGCCTCCTCCTACTTCCCCGCCATCTTGTCTCCCGCAATCATTTCAAGCGCCGGAGGAGGCACAGGAATTGCCAGCCAGAAGGAACTTCTGAGAGCCTTGGTCGGAGGACAAGGCTCTCTTTTGTGTATTTTTTTTTAATATTTTATTTATTTATTTGACAGAGAGAGATCACAAGTAGGCAGAGAGGCAGGCAGAGAGAGAGAGAGGAGGAAGCAGGCTCCCTGCTGAGCAGAGAGCCCGATGCGGGACTCGATCCCAGGACCCTGAGATCATGACCTGAGCCGAAGGCAGCGGCTTTACCCACTGAGCCACCCAGGCACCCCTTGTGTATCTTTTATAGATATTTGGTTTTGTGGTTACCATGAGGTTTATATGTATATATATAACAGACTATTTTAAATTTTAAATTGATGGTTGCTTAAGTTCAACTGCATCCTAAAAGTACATTTTACTACCACTGAAAGGGTCTGTGGACAAAAGGACGAGACTGATACAAAGCGAAGGTCAAGCAAAGCTTTATCTCGTGCCAAGCATTGAGAATCAAACTGAGCGGACAGGGCCGTCTCTTGCAAAGAGGCGACCCCTCCCAGCCTCACAGACTAACTTTTATAGAGCAAAGGCCATGTGGTTGAGCCTGGCCACACACAGGTGGCCAACTGAATTACAATTCACCCTATAGTAGTTATTTGAATTAGCCTATCACTCTGGTCAGAATTGGAGCCCAAAAGGCAGGGCCCACATTCTTGGGTGGTTAGGGAGGTGCTTTCCTGATTGGGTGTCTCCACCTAGCTTGGCTCATCCTTGGTGGGTAGGGAGGTGATACGTGCACTTTCACTGATTGAACATTTCCACCTGGCCGGACACGTCCTTGTATCTAGGCTCCGTTATTTTTGCCCAGCCTGACATGTCCTGGTATCTGTGCTCCGTTATTGGGGCTATTTGACTGTATTTCACCAGTTCTGTTTCTAAGTGCTTTCCTCTTGGGGGGAAGGGTCAATCTAAGTTTACTGCATAAAAAACAAAATGGCTCGCTCTGGCTAAGCAGGCCCTTACACCACCTACATTTTATGTTTTTAATATCATATTCTACATGTTATTATTTTGTTGTTGTTATTATTATTAATTTTGTTATTGTTTTGTTTTATTAATTATTACAGCTCTAGATTATTTTATTTTGTCTTTTAGATTACATGCTAGCAATGTACATGGCTGGTCCATTAACTTTACTATATATTTATCTTTAGCAGGGAATTTTTTTTTCTTTCATGATTTTTTTTTTTAATTTATGTACGACATTTTCTTTTTTTCTTAACATTGCTCGTAAGGTTTGTTTGGTATTGAGCTCCTTTAGCTTTTGCTTGTCTGGGTAATCTTTCTTTCTTTTTCCTGGTTGGTAATTTCTTGTCTCTCCTTTAATTCAAAGTGATAACTTTGCCAAGCAGAGTATTATTGGTTGTAAGTTTTGCTGGTCAGCCCTTTGAATATATTGTATAGTTCCCTCTGGCCTGCATTTTCCACTGAAAAATCAGCTAATATTCTTATGGAGTTTTCCCTTGTACATAGCTAGTTATTTTTCTCTTCCTGCTTTTAAGATTCTCTCTTTAACTGTTGACATTTTGGTTATTAATGTATCTTGATAAATATCCCATTGTGTCATCTCACTTTGGACTCTACAATTCCTGGACTTGGAAGTCTGTTTCCTTTGCCATGTTAGGGAAGTTTATAGCCATTATTTTTTTCAAATAGGATTTCTGTCCCTTTTTTTTTTTTTTTTCTATTCTCCTTTTGGAACATTTGTAATGTGTATATTCACATGCTTGATTTTGTTCTAGAGTATAAAATACCCTTGTTTTTTGTTCCTTTTTCTTTTTGCTATTCCAGTTGTGTGATTTCCACTAAACCACATTTTCTTTACCCATTCATCTGCCAATGGACATCTGGACTCTTTCCATAGTTTAACTACTATGGACATTGCTGTTATAAACATGGGGATGCATGTGCCCCTTTGAATCACTATGTTTGTATCCTTTGGAAAAATACCTATTAATGTAATTGCTGGATGGGGCAGATCTACTTTTAGTTTTTTGAGGAATCTCCATCTTGTTTTCCAGAGTGAGTACACAAGTTTGCATTCCCACCAACAGTGTAAGAGGGCTCCCCTTTCACAAAATCCTCACCAACATGTGTTGCTTCCTGACTTGTTTATTTTAGTCATTCTCATTGGTGCGAGGTGGTATTTCATTATGGTTTTTATTTATATTTCCTTATGCCAAATGATGTTGAGCAATTTTTCATGTGTCTGTATGTCTTATTTGTTCTAATATCTGTTTATGTCTTCTTCCCATTTCTTGACCAGATTATTTGTTTTTTGGATGTTGAATTAGAGGAGTTCTTTATATATTTTGGATACCAGCCCTTTATCTGTAATGTCATTTGCAAGTATCTTCTCCCACTGTGTAGATTGCCTTTTAGTTTTGTTGATTGTTTCCTTTGCTGTGCAATACCTTTTTATCTCAATGAAGTCCCAATAGGTCATTTTCGCTTTTGTTTCCCTTGTCTTTGGAGAACTGTCTAGCAAGAAGTTGTTGTGGCCAAGGTCAAAGATGTTGCTGCTTGTGTTCTCCTCTAAGTTTTGATGGTTTCCCATGTCACATTTAGGTCTCTAATCCATTTTGAGTTTATTTTTGTATATGGTGTAAGAAAGTGGTCTAGTTTCATTTTGTGCATGTGGCTTTCCAATTTTCCCAACACCATTTGCTGAAGAAATTTCCCTTATTCCATTGGATAGTCTTTCTATACAATCTGTACCATACAAACACAGATTACAAGCAGTATGTTTGTAATCATACTGTTTTGATGATTACAGCTTTGTAATAGAGCTTGAAATCTGGAGTTGTGATGTCACCAGTTTTGGTTTTCTTTTTCAACATTCCTTTGGCTATTCAGGTTCTTTTCTGGTTCCATAAATATTTTAGGATTGTTTGTCCCACCTCTATAAAAAATGCTGACAGTTTTGATAGGAATTACATTGAGTGTGTAGATTGCTTTGGGTAACATAGATATTTTAACGATATTTTTTCCTCTTATCCATGAGCATGGAATGTTTTTCCACTCCTTTGTGTCTTCCTTAATTTCCTTCATAACTTTTATATAGTTTTCAGAACACAGATATCTTACCTCTTTGGCTGGGTATGTTCCTAGATATCTTAAGTTTTTTGGAGCAACTGTAAATGGGATCAATTCCTTGACTTTTCTTTCTTCTACCTCATTTGTAATAAATAGAGATACTACTGATTTCTGTGCATTGATTTTTTTTTTTATCCTGCAAATTTGCTGATTTCCTTTATCAGTTCTAGCAATTTTTTGGTATTTTGGGAGGGGATATTCTAAATAGAGTATTATGTCATCTAGCAAGAGTGAAAATATGACTTCTTCTTTGCCAGTTTGGATGTCTTTTATTTCTTTTTGTTTGATTGCTGAGGCTAGGACCTCTAGTACTACCTTTAACAACAATAGTGAGAGTGGACATCCCTGTCAGGTTCCTGAACTTAGGGGAAATCTTTCAGCTTTTCCCTGATTAAGATAATATTCACTATGGGTTTTCATATACAGCTTTTATGATATTGAGGTATGTTCCTGCTATCCCTACATTGCAGAGAGTTTTCATAAAGAAAGGATGGTGTATATTTTCAAATACTTTTTCTGCATCTATTGAGAAGACTGTAAGTTTCCTGTCCTTTCTTTTATTAATGTGGTGTATCACATTGATTGATTTGCACATGTTGAACCAGACTTGCACCATGACGAAATGAAATTTATTTTTGGTCATGGTGAATAATCCTTTTAATGCACTATTGGATACAATTAGCTAGTATCTTGGTGAGAATTTTTGCATCCATACTCATCAAGGATATTGGTCTGTGATTTTCCTTTTTAGTGGGGTCTTTGTCTGGCATTGAGAGCAAGACAGTACTGGCCACATTGAATTTGGAAGTTGTCCTTTATTAATGTTTTTTGAAGGAGGTTTAGAAGAAAAAGTATTAATTCTTCTTTAAATGTTTGGGAAAATTCCCCTAGGAAGCCATCTGGCACTGGACTTTTGTTTGTTGGGAGATATTTGATTACTGCTTCAATTTCTTTGCAGGTTATAGGTCTTTCTACATTTCTGTTTCTTCTGGTTTCAGTTTCAGTAGTTTATATATTTCTAGGAAGGCATCCAGTTCTTCCAATTGCCTAATAAGTTGGCATAAAATTGTTTATAATATACTCAAAATGGTTTGTATTTCTGTAGTATTGGTTCTGATCTTTTCTCTTTCATTTATTTGGGTCCTTTCTCTTTTCTTTTGATAAGTCTGTTTAGAGGTTTATTGATTTTAATTGATAGTTTCAAAGAACCAGATCCTACTTTTGTTGATCTGGGTTACTGTTTTCTTTTTTTTTTAATTTCTATATCATTGATTTCTACTCTAATCTTTATTAATCTCTCTTCTCCTGCTGAGTTTAAGCTTTATTTACTGTTCTTTTTCCAGCTCTTTAAGAGTAAGGTTAGGCTATATATATATTTGAGAATTTTATTGTTTTTGGAGAAAGCCCGGTATTGTATATACTTCCCTCTTAGGATCCTCTTTGCTGAATCCCAAAGGTTAAAAACTGTTGTGTTTTCATTTTCATTTGCTTCCATGAAAACTTTTAAATTCTTCTTTAATTTCCTGGTTGACCCATTCAATCTTTAGTTCCAGCTGCTCTTTTTTTGTTTTTATTTCTTTTCAGGGTTCCAGAATTCATTGTTTATGCACCACATCCAGTGCTCCATGCAATATGTGCCCTCCATAATACCCACCACCAGGCTCACAGAACCCCCCACTGCCTCCCCACCAAAACCCTCAGAGTCCAGTCTCTCATGGTTCATCTCCCCTTCCAATTTCTGCCAACTCACTTCTCTCCATCTCCCCATGTCCTCTGTGTTATTCCTTAGGCTCTGTAAGTAAGTGAAACCACATGATAATTGACTCTCTCCACTTGACTGATTTACTCAGCACAATCTCCTCTAGTCCCATCCATGTTGATACAAAAGTTGGGAATTCAGCCTTTCTGATGGAGCATAATATTCCATTGTATATATGGACCATATCTTCTTTATCCATTCATCTGTTGAAGGGCATCTTGGCTCTCTCCACAGTTTAGCGATTTTAGCCATTGCTTCTATGAACATTGGGGTACAGTTGGCCCTTCTTTTCACTACATCGGTATCTTTGGGGTAAAAAACCAGTAGTGCAACTGCAGGGTCATAGGGTAGCCTATTTCTTAATTTTTAAGGAATCTCCACACTGTATTCCAAAGTAGCTGCACCAACTCACATACATTCCCACCAACAGTGTTAGAGGGTTCCCCTTTCTCCACATCCTTTCCAACACATGTTGTTTACTGTCTTGTTAATTTTGGCCATCTCACATCTCAATCTCAAAGTGGTTTTGATTTGAATCTCCCTGATGGCTAATGATGATGAACATTTTTTCAGGTGTCTGTTAGCCATTTGTATGTCTTCACTAGAGAATTGTCTGTTAATATCTTCTGCCCATTTTTTTGATGGGGTTATCTGTTTTGTGTGTGTTGAGTTTGAGAAGTTCTTTATAGATCTTGGATATCAGCCTTTTGCCTTTACTGTCATTTGCTGATATCTTCTCCCAATCCATGGGTTGCTTCTTTGTTTCATTGACTGCTTCCTTTGCTGTGCAGAAACTTTTGATCTTGATGAAGTCCCAAAAGTTCATTTTCACTTTTGTTTCATTTGCTTTTGGAGACATATCTTGAAAGAAGTTGCTGTGGCTGATGTTGAAGAGCTTACTGCCTATATGTTCCTCTCGGATTCTGATGGATTCCTGCCTCACCTTGAGGTCTTTCATTCATTTCGAGTTTATCTTTGTATATGGTGTAAGAGAGTGGTCAAGTTTCATTTTTCTACACATAGCTGTCCAATTTTCCCAGCATGATTTATTGAAAGACTGTCTTCTTTCCACTGTATATTTTATTCCTGCTTTGTCGAAGATTATTTGACCATAGAATTGAGGGTCCATATCTGGTCTCTCTACTTTGTTCCACTGGTCTATGTGTCTGTTTTTGTGCCAATACCATGCTGTCTTGGTTATCACAGCTTTGTAGTAAAGCTTAAAATCAGACAATGTGATTCCCCCAGTTTTTTTTTTTTCTTTTTCTATATTTCCTTAGCAACTTGGGGTCTTTTCTGGTTCCATATAAATTTTAGGATTGTTTGTTCTGGCACTTTGAAAAATGCTGGCGGAATTATGATCAGAATGGCATTGAAAGGATAGATTGCTCTAGGCAGTATAGACATTTTAACAATGTTCATTTTTCCGATCCATGAGTATGGAATGGTCTTCCATCTTTTTGTGTCTTCTTCAATTTCTTTCATGAGTGTTCTGTAGTCCCTCAAGTACAGATCCTTTTACCTCTTCGGTTAGGTTTAATCCCAGGTATATTATGGCTCTTGGAGCTATAGTAAATGGAATCAATTCTCTAATTTCCCTTTCTACTGTTTCATTGCTAGTGTATAAGAAAGCCACTGGTTTCTGTGCATTGATTTTGTATCCTGCCACATTACTGAATTGTGTATGATTTCTAGTAGTTTAGGGATGGAGTCTTTTGGTTTTTCCACATAAAGTATCATGTTATCTGGGAAGAAAGAGAGTTTGACTTCTTCTTTGTGAATTTGATACCTTTTATTTCTCTTTGTTGTCTGATTGCTGTTGCTAGGACTTCTAGTACTATGTTGAACAACAGTGGCGAGAGTGGACACTGTTGTTGTGTTCCTAACCTCAAGGGGAAGGCTGTCAGCTATTCCCCATTGAGAAGGATATTCACTGTGGGTTTCTCATAGATTTTATGAAGTTGAGGCATGTTCCCTCTATCCCTATACTTTGAAGCATTTTAATGAGGAACAGATGCTGTATCCTGTCAGATGCCTTTTCTGCATCAATTGAGATGACTATTTGGTTCTTCTCTCTTCTCTTATTGATTTGTTTTGTCAGTTTGATGATTTGGGAATATTGAACAACACTTGCATCCCAGGGATAATTCCCACCTGGTCATGGTAGATAGACAGTTGGATCCTATTAGCTAGGATCTCTTTGAGAATCTTAACATTCATATTCATCATGGATATTATTCTGAAATTCTCCTTTTTGAGGGAGTCTTTGCCTGATTTGGGGATCAAGGTAATTCTGGCTTCATAGAAAGTGTCTGGAAGTTTTTCTTCTGTTTCTCTTTTTTGACACAGCTTGAGGAGAATAGATATTATTTCTTCTTTAAATGTTCGGTCTAATTGCCAAGGAATCAGTCAGGTCCTGGACTCTTGTGTTTTTGGGAGATTTTTGTCACTGCTTCAGTCTCGTTACTAGATATTGGTTTATTCAGGTTGTCAATTTCTTCCTCTTTGGAAGTTTATGGGTTTCCAGGAATGTATTCATTTCTTCCAGGTTTCTTAACTTAATGACATATAACTGTTGATAGTAATTTCTGATGATTGTTTCTATTTCCCTGGTGTTAGTCATGATCTCTCCCTTTTCATTTATAACTTTTAATTTGGGTCCCCTCTCTTTCCTTTTTGAATTAGTTTGGCCAGGGGTTTATCAATCTTATTGATTATTTCAAAATACCAGCTTCCAGTTTCTTTGATGTGTTCTACTGTGTCTCTACTTTCTAACTCAATGGTTTCTGCTCTAATCTTGATTATTTCCCTTCTTGTGCATAGGGTTGGCTTCATTTGTTGTTGATTTTCCAGTTTTTTTTCTTTTTTTTTAAGATTTTATTTATTTGACAGAAAGAGATCACAAGTAGGCAGAGAGGCAAGCAGAGAGAGAGAGGAGGAAGCAGACTCCATGTCTAGCAGACAGCCCGATGCGGGACTCGATCCCAGGACCCTGAGATCATGACCTGAGCTGAAGGCAGAGGCTTAACCCACTGAGCCACCCAGGCAGCCCCGATTTTCCAGTTCTTTAAAGTGTAAAGAGAGTTGGTGTATTTGGGTTTTTTCAATTTTTTTTTAGCAACGCTTGGATGGCTATGTATTTCCCCCTTAGTACTGCCATTGCTGTATCCCAAATATTTTGGACTGATGTGTCTTCATTCTCATTGGTTTCCATGAATTATTTAAGTTCTTCTTCGATTTCCTGGTTGGTCCAAACACTCTTGAGCAGAATAGTCTTTAGCTTCCAAGTGTTTGAATTTCTTCCAAACTTTTTCTTTTAGTTGAGTTTCAGTTGTAAAAGCATTGTGGTCTGGGAATACACAGAGAATAATCTGAAATTTTTGACATCAGTTGAGCCCTGATTTGTGACCCAGTGTGTGTTCTATTCTGGAGAAGGTCCATCTATGCTTGAGTAGAATGAGTATTCTGTTGTTTTAGGGTGGAATGTTTTGTAGATATCTGTGAGGTCCATGTGGTTGAGTGTGTCACTCACTGCTCTTGTTTCTTTGTTGATTTTCTGCTTGGACGATCTGTCTATTACTGAGAGTGGCATGTTACAATTCCCTATGATTAATGTATTCATATCAATATGACTATTTTGTTTAACAGTTGGGTTATGTAGTTGGCTGCTCTAGAAAAACCCAATATGGGAGTATAAATATTTCCAATTGTTAGATCTTCTTGGTGAATAGTTCCTTAATGAATGATATATTGTCCTTCTGTATCTCTGACCACAGTCTTTAGCTTAAAGTCTAATTTATCTGATATGAGAATTGCTACCCCAGCTTTTTTTTTGAGGCCTTTTGGCATGAAAGATGCTTCTCCATCCTTCACTTTCAGTCTGGATATATCTTTAGGTTCCAAATATGTCTCTTGTAGACAGCATATGGATGGGTCCCATTGTTTTAGCCAGTCTGCAACCCTGTCCTATTTTATGCATTTAGGTCATTCACACTCAGAGTGATTATTGAAAGATACATTTTTATGGACATCATGTTGCCTGTGAAGTCCTTGTTTCTATAGTTTGTAAATTTCTGTCCTATGTCACTCTTGGGTTCTTTCTTCTTTTATAGAGCCCCCCCCCCCCCTTAGGATTTCTTGTAGTGCCAGCGTGGTGGTCACATACTCTTTTAAACCTTGCTGGTCTTGGAAGCTCTTTATCTCTCCATCCATTTTTAATGTCAACCTTGTTGGATAAAGTATTCTTGGCTGCATGTTCTTCTCATTTAGTGCCCTGAATATATCTTGCCAGCCCTTTCTGGCTTGCCAGGTTTTTGTGGACAGGTCTATATTATTCTTATGGGCCATCCTATGTACATAAGGAATCTCTTACCCTAGCTGCCCTTAATACCTCCTGTGTGAAATCATGATTTTTGATTTCACAGTTAAGTGTCTAGAGGTCTTTCTAGACTCGTTGATCCTTTCTGTCTCTAGGACACAAACACTTGTTCCATTCTCCAGAATAGGGATATTTTCATCCAGGATAATAATCAACATTATCTTCTCGTCTTCTCTCTCTCTCTCCCCTCCCCCAGTGATCCCAATAATTCTGACATATGAATGTTTCATGGGGTCATTTATTTCCTTAATTCTGTTTTAATGAGTTCTAAGCTGTTTGTTCCAGGCCTCCTCCTGATCCTTCTCTTCTATTGGTTTGTGTTTCAAATCACTAATTCAATGTTCTGCCCCATTTACCCTAGCTGTTAGGGTACTTAGATTAGATTGGATCTCATTGATAGTATTTTTAACTTCTGCCAGATCAGCTCTCACTTCTGCCCTTAGAGACTCTATGTTGCCACTAATGATCTTTTCCAACCTAGCCATTGCATGGATAATTGTTACCCTGAATTCCCTTTCCAACATATTGTTTATGTCCATATCCAATAATTCTGTGGCAAAGGTCACAATATCTGACTTTTTATTCTGTTAAGTGTTCCTCCTCCTAGTCATTTTTAGTGTGAGGTGTTTGAGGGGATGCATAGCTGAATATATCAACCATGATCCAGTCAAGGTACACTTTGGAAAGTTTCAGAGCAATCGTAAATCACCATGAAAAAGAAAGAATTTTTAAAAAAGAGAAAAAAGGAAAAAAAAAGAAATACCCAGCCAAAATGAGCCCCAAAGGTAAGATTTATAAAGTATATAGACAAAAATGAACAAACAAAAGGACTGACAAACTAAAAGAAAAGAAAAGAAAACCCTAGTCAAAATGAACCCCAAGAACAATATTTATATAGTACAAAAACAAAAACAACAAAAAAAATGCACATACACAGAAACACTGACCGAGAAGCAAGATGGGAAGGTGATTACAAACCCCTTGGTGTGGGCAAGGAAGTTTATTTCAGTTCTTCCTGGGTATCTTGTTATCTTTGCCAAAGAACTCAACTTTCCAGAGATACAAGGAAATTAAAACTGGTTTATATATAGGGGTAGTATTGAATATGGAAAAAGGATTACTTTGAAGCTTATATCTATATATAATTTTTAAAAAGAAGAAGAAAAAGAAACAAGTATATGTATGAAAAAAGTTCAAGTTAGAAAGTTATTATGGAGGGACGCCTGGGTGGCTCAGTTGGTTAAGCAGCTGCCTTCGGCTCAGGTCATGATCCCAGCGTCCTGGGATCGAGTCCCACATCGGGCTCCTTGCTCGCCGGGGAGCCTGCTTCTCCCTCTGCCTCTGCCTGCCATTCTGTCTGCCTGTGCTTGTTCTCTCCCTCTCTCTCTCTCTCTCTGATAAATAAATAAAATCTTAAAAAAAAAAAAAAAGAAAGTTATTATGGAATATGATGTATTAAACATCTAATTGTAAAGGTAAGTAGGTTAAAAAAATAAAAGAACAAGAATCTTGAGAACGAATTTTTTAAAAAAAGAAAAGAAAAGTTGTATCTATGATGTATATAGGTTTGGGGGAAATACCAGGAGATTAATATATTGTTTTTCTTGATGTCAGGGTTTTACAGTTTTGATATGGGGACCCTGTGGTTATTGTCCTCTTGTTCTTTTGGCTTGTCTTCTGGGGAGGGACCTGCCACATTGTTTTTCCATCAGTTTTGCTTGAGCTGGTCCTTCTGCCCCCTATCAAGGGGCCGTGCTTTGTGGAAACTGGTTTTTCAGGCTTTTGTTCTCTGAAGGTTTTTGTTCTTTGGTGCATTTTGCAGCTTTCCAGAGGGTTAGTGCAAAATAAACTGTCCTCAACCAGACCTCCGCCTCAAAGAGAAGCCTCAGTCTGCTGCCCTCTGGGTGGTCCAGAACAGACTCACCCTCTGCAAATTCCACTGAACACATCAAACTCCCACAGGTGGTGGGCACCCCCAGCCACCATCTCAGTGGTTGCCTGATGTCCCCACTTGTTTTTGCACCCCCATGCCACTGGAACCATGAGGAATACTGGTATGGGTGAGCCTGATCCCCATGGCTGCTGTTGCCGGACTACTGTCTTCAGCCCACTCCCACACTGGGGATGTTCAGACCTGGTGGCTGTGCAGGTTGTAGAAGGCTTCAGGCCCAGGGACCTCTGGTTGGAGCCCATGCTGGGGTCTCTCAGGAATGGGTGGGCACTGACTGTGACCTCCCTGCACCCTTGGGGGTTAGGTCCATGCCTATTGTCATCTGATTCCACCAATTGTCACTTAAGATCCTTTGTTCTTCTTGAGTGCTTTTAACCAGATTCCAAGTTAATGCTGGTCCCTAAGCACAGGTCACTTACACATTGGGGTATTACTTTCCAATGGGTTGCTTCTGCTGACTCCCTCTCCTTTCTGTTTATTCTCTGATATAAGTCCAAGTGCATCCCCTCCATTGTACCTCTCCACTGATGTTCTGCCCCCACAGAGATCCAGAAGTGTATAATCTTACATCTCAGGCTGACTTCATGGCTGTTCAGAGTGTTCTGGTAGATATTTAGTTCAATTCAGGGGACTGATATAAAGAGGGACTCCTACTTCTCTGCCACCTTGCCCTTCCTCCCCTAGTGTTTTGATATAACATTCAATGCTTCATTAGTTGTGTATAACACCCAGTGCTCATTACACTGCTTGATGATGGGCAATAAAGAGGACACATGATGCCTCTGGGATTTGTATGCCTGTTTCCTTCTCTAATTTAAGGAGATTCTCAGCTATAATTTGTTCAAATAAACCTTCTATCCATCTCTTCCTCTCTTCATCTTCTGGGTCGCCTAATATTCGAACACTATTTTGCTTTAAGGAATCACTGAGTCCTATTAGTTTCCCTTAGTTATCTGGTATTTGTATTTCTCTCCTCTTATCAGCTTCCATGTCATCCATCATTTTTTTTTAATATCACTGACTCTTCTGCCTTGTTTATACTTGTTTTTAGAGCCTCTATTTGGGACTGCATCTTGATAACAACATTTTTAATTTTTGCCTGAGTAGATTTTAGTTCTTTTATTTCCATGGTAAAGGGTGCCCTAGGGACTTCTGTGCTCTTTTCAAGCCCAGATTTTATCCTTATAAACTGTGTAGCATTCCTTTGGAGTAAATTTCTCCATATCTTCATTTTTGTTTAGAAAATAGTAGAAGAAGGAGAGAAAAAGAATAACCACAATAATAACAGAAATAAAAACAAAGAAAAAATTAAAAAAAAAAAATAACAAACAAGAAACAGAACAAAACAGAAAACTATATTCTGTGTGTGTGTTTGGTCTGCTTGTTTAAAGAAACTGAATCCCAAAATAAGAAAGAAAGGAAAACCCAAGTATATACAATAATTAAAAAATATAATGAGTTTATCTTTGTATATGGATGAAAGATGTCAGTGTGAGACCAGTATCTGTCAAAAGCTTAGAGGAGAACATAGGCAGTAACATCTTTGAAATCAGCCACAGCAACTTCTTTCAAGACACACCTCAAAAGGCAAGGGAAACAAAAGTAAAATAAACTTTTAGGACTTCATCAAGATCAAAAGCTTCTGCACAGCAAAGGAAACAGTCAACAAAACAAAGAGGCAACCTACGGAGTTAGTTGATTCGTGAGGAGATACTCATGAATGACACTACAATGGGCTGATATCCAAGGTCTATAAAGAACTTCTCAAACTCAACAACCAAAAAACAAATAATCATGTCAAAAAATGGGTAGAAGACATGAACAGACATGTCTCCAAAGCAGACATACAAATGGCTAACAGACCCATGGAAATGTTATCCATCATTAGCCATCAGGGAAATTCAAATCAAAACCACATTGAGATACCATCTTACATCAGTTAGAATGGCAAAAATTGACAAGGCAAGAGACAACAAATGTTGCAGAAGATATGGAGAAAGGGGCACCCTCTTACACTGTTGATGAGAATGCAAGTTGGTACAGCCATTCTAGAAAACAGTATGGGGTTTCCCCCAAAAAATTAAAAATAGAGGTACCTTATGACCTAGCAATTGCACTTCCTGGGTATTTACCCCAAAGATACAGATGTAGTGAAAAGAATGGCTGCATGTGCCCCAATGTTCATAGCAGCAATGTTCACAATAACCAAACTGTGGAGAGAGTTTAATGGCATTAAATAGATGAATGGATAAAGATGTGGCACATATATACAATGGAATATAACACAGCCTTCAGAAAGGGTGAATACCCAGCTTTTGCATCGACATGGATGGGACTGGAGGAGATCATGTTAAGTGAAATAAGCCAAGCAGAGAAAGTCAGTTACCATATGGCTTCACTTCCTTGTGGAACATAAGGAATAGCATGGAGGACATTAGGAGAAGGAAGGGGAAAATGAATGGGGTGATTCAGAGGGGGAGACAAACCATGAGAAACTATGGACCTTGGGAATCAAACTGAGAGTTTTAGAATGGTGGGGTTGGGGGTATAGGTTAGCCTGGTAATGGGTATTAAGAAGGCCTTGTATTGCATGGAGCACTGGGTGTTATACGCAAACAATGAATCATGGAATATTACATCAAAAACTAAGGATGTGCTACTGTATGGTGACTAACAACATAATGAAAAAATAAATAAATAAAAATAAAAACCCCAAAAATGAAAATAAAAATAAAACAAAATGAAAGGAAACAAAAAATTTTTAAAAATATGTGTAAAACATATACATAAAATTTTTAAAAAGAATTGAAAATAAGAATAACAAAAAACAATACTAAAAGGCTTAAGAATTAAAAAAAAAAAAAAACACCCTCAGATGCTATATACTGTTTTTCCCAAGAGCTGAAGCTTTCAGCTGTCTATGACAGTAAAGTTGGTGTGAGCCAGATGTTCCTGCTGGTCTTCTGGGTGAAAGACCTATTGCAATGATTCTCAGGTGCCTTGCCCTTGTGGAAGTGCACCTCCCTTACCAGAGACCTGGGCTCAGTGTAAGCAGCTTCAATTCCACTATGTGGTTCTCTTTTGCTCCCTGAAAACTTCAGCATAGATGGGTGGGATGAAAATGTTAGCACCCCAATCTCTAGCCCTGGAGTTGAAAATTCACATCCTCTACTTTACAGTGAGCTCTCATTGAGTAGCAGTCAATCAGTCTTGTCTCCCTGGTTTTTGTCTGATCTCTGTGTTCTCCCAGCCTATGACCAAGCATTTTTATCTTAGACATGTAACTGAGTTTTAAAACTCCAAATTTTGCAGACACTTGTGGTGCAAATCCATGCTGTTCCTCCCAGGGAGAGGGCAGGGGGAGGTCTTGCCAGGCTTCTACCTTTTCCTGTATCCCTGTCAGGAGAGGGGTCACATGACCATGCAGTGGTTTACAATTAATGGCAACAGAGAGCAGAAAGTCAGAGCCTATACTGCCTGTTCTCAGCTGGCTTCCTTGCTTCTATGCCTGGGATCTCTGCTGCACTTTAGGCACTCCATTCCTCCTGTGACCCTAGGGATCCTGATACAATACTGTGCCACCTGGGATTCTGCCCCACTTTGACACCTGACCACCTTGGACCAAGCACATTCTGTACTGTTGCAGATTTCTAAAAGTTCTAGTTTTATATTCCATTGCTTATAATACTTTGTGGTAGCCTGCTTAAGCAGTGTCCCTCCCTTCCATCACGTCCTCTGATATATCACCCCATATTCAAGTCTCCTCACCTCCACCATTTCAAAAAGGGATCACTTTTCTATTTGTAGAATTGCAGAATTCTATTTGTATAATTTATTTTCTCAGACCTCTGACTGATTTCACAGGTGTTCAGAATGATTTGAATGGTTTTCAAATCATATATATATATATATATATATATATATATATATATGGGAAACTTAGGGTCCCATACTCCTTTGCCATTTTAACTCTGATTTGGGTATGAGATTTTATTTCATGGCAATAATATATTTTCAAGCTAGACTGAGGTGATAGTTTCACAAAATTGTGAATGTATAAATGGCACTGAATTGCCATTTTAAAATAGTTAATTTTGTTAAGTGAATGTTATAACATTAAAAAAAATCTATTTAGTAATGCCAGAAATCCTGGCAGTAGGAGTTGGAGATTCCACCTCAGCCCAAAAGTTTACGTGTGCCACCTGTAGCCTTGAGTGTGATGGCAGCATTGTTTCCTTCCCCAGGACCCTCATTTTAATTCCTCAAGCATAAAGTGATGGACTTAACTCCTTCCCACAAAATAAAACTTTTAACTCTCAATTTCCTAGCTACATCTGTCTCAGAGACTTATATTGTTTGGCCTTTGCCATCTTTGGGTGAGCAGATGTTTCATTTTAGATGGACATTCTGGTACTGCTCTATGGATGCCACGTACTTGCCTGATCTCCATAGGCATTAACTTGGGACTGTAGCTGAGATACAGGCTTATTGACCAATGGTCTGTGAACATAGCTGGCCTAGCAACTTTTTCTTTTTTTTAATCCAGAAAGTCAAGTAGCTGTCATATACTTTTGGGAGAGAGGGCTGGATTACAATGTCAATCCAGTGAGGTACTATGACCTTCACTAGGACAAAGAAAAGAGAATTAAAGGGATTGGGAGGCATACAAAGAAAGAAAAGTAATTCACTAGCACTCTTAAATTCTGTTCAGTAATGGCAGAAATATAAGCATTAGGTAAAGATTCCATTTTAGTCAAATAATGTATTTGTGCTGCTTGTAGTCTTGGGAGAATAGCACCCCATGTGGTCTATCTCCAAATCAATCTATTTAAAAGTTTTTAGGCTCTTGTTTATAACTTCATTTGGGGAGAGAATAAGAATTTCTTTAGTCAAAAAAATAAAAATGAATTGAAGTAACACGTTGTTTAAAGGTAAGTCCATTCAACTATTGAATATTGACCATTAAAGAAAACAACCATCCATTTGATCTGCAGAAAAAATAAATCTGTTTTATCTGATATTCAAAGCCTTCTGGAATTCACCTCATCCAATGTATCCTACCTTTCCTTCACACAGCTTGCCAAAATAAACATCAAAGTAACTTAAATCAGGTTCCCAGAATCAGAGAGAGACAAGGATCCATGTGCAAGTGACATATTAAGTAAGTACTCCTGGTAGAAACCAAATTTCAGCCTGGATGCAAACTATAAGTTTGTCCAGACACAAGACAGAGTGCTGGGCTTTCAAAACCTCCCACCAATAAGTCACTGACCCAGAGAAACCCTGGTAGGATACAAATTCCCTGGCACTTGCTGCTTTCTGGTGTCCTTAAGTGTAAGAGCACAAAAGCCAGACCAGGCATAGCAAAAGGTAAGAGATCTGAAGTGATATGAATGGCTTACAGAGAGCTTTCCCCCACACCACCCTTACTTCTAACTCCTCATCAACCTCATGTACCTCTCTAGGTACACTAAACATGCTTGTTCTGTTCTTTAACCCTTACATGTGCTGGAGTAATAGGTTTCATTTGAGTCACATTTTTAAAAATGTTTTTAAATTACTTCAGCCACAATTCTCATAATATTTCTTCTCTTTGCTCTATTAAAAAAGGAGTTAATTCTGTCCAGCTTTCCTTGAATTGTGGTCTCTTACTTTTTTTTTTTTTTTCTAAATTTTGATTTACATCTTCACTAACTGATGGAAAGTAACATTTATTCAGGGTAGCTCATCATTGTTGCATTTCTCAATTTTTTCATGTTTGAGATTGTCTTTATTCATTTTCCCTTCATGATTCAGTGAAACACTAAGAGAATCATGTTTGAGGGTCATACTTTTTTTCAAAACTTTGTAAGCATAATTCCATTACTGAACTAAGGTGAACTTGTGGACATTTCTGTGGAATATTCTGATGCCAGTGTAATGTTTCACAAATTATAAATTATTTGTTTTCTCTAACTGATGTTTGACTAGTTAATTTTTTTAAAATTTACTTTATTTTTTTCAGTGTACCAGAATTCATTGTTTATCCACCACACCCAGTGCTCCATGCAATACGTGCACTCCTCAGTACCACCACCAGGCTCACCTAACTTCCACCACCCTCCCCTCCAAAACCCTCAGTTTGTTTCTCAAAGTCCACAGTCTCTCATGGTTTGTCTCCCCCTCCAATTTCCCCCAGCTCACTTCTCCTCTCCATTTCCCAATGTCTTCTGTGTTCTTCCTTATGCTCCACAAGTAAAGTGAAACCATATGATACTTGACTCTCTCTGCTTGACTTATTTCATTCAGCATAATCTCTTACAGTCCCATCCATGTTGATACAAAAGTTGGGTATTCATCCTTTCTAATGGAGGCCTAATACTCCATAGCATATATGGACCACATCTTCTTTATCCATTTGTCAGTTGAAGGACATTTTGGTTCTTTCCGCAGTTTGAACACTGTGGCCATTGCTCCTATGAATATTGGGGTACAGATGGCCCTTCTTTTCACTACATCTGTATCTTTGGGGTAAATACCCAGTAGTGCAATTCCAGGGTCATAGGGTAGCTCTATTTTTTTAATTTCTTAAGAATCTCCACACTGCTTTCCAAAGTGGCTGCACCAACTTGCATTCCCACCAACAGTGTTAGAGGGTTCCCCTTTCTCCACATCCTCTCCAACACATGTTGTTTACTGTCTTGTTACGTTTGGCCATTCTAACTGGTGTCAGGTGGCATCTCAATGTGGTTTTGATTTGAATCTCCCTGATGGCTAATGATGATGAACATTTTTTCATGGTTCTGTTAGCCATTTGTATGACTTCTTTGGAGAAGTGTCTGTTCATATCTTCTGGCCATTTTTTTAACGGGATTATCTGTTTTGTGTCTGTTGAGTTTGAGGAGTTCTTTATAGATCTTGGATATCAGCCTTTGTCTGTATTGTCATTTGCAAATATCTTCCCATTCCATGGGTTGCCTCTTTGTTTTGTTGACTGTTTCCCTTACTGCGCAGAAACTTTTGATCTTGATGAAGTCCCAAAAGTTCATTTTCACTTTTGTTTCCTTTAGCTTTGGAGACATATCTTGAAAGAAGTTGCTGTGGCAACTCGAAGAGGTTATTGCCTATGTTCTTTCTCATCTCAGATTCTGATAGATTCCTGCCTTGCATTGAGGTCTTTCATCCATTTCAAGTTTATCTTTGTGTATGGTATAAGAAAATGGTTGAGTTTCATTCTTCTACACACAGCTGTCCAATTTTTCCAGCACCATTTATTGAAGAGACAGTCTTTTTTCTAATAGATATTTTTTCCTGCTTTATCGAAGATTATTTGGCCATATAGTTGAGGGCCCATATCTGGTCTCTCTACTCTGTTCCACTGGTCTATGTGTCTGTTTTTATGCCAGTACCATGCTGTCTTGGTGATCACAGCTTTGTAATAAAGCTTCAAATCAGACAAAGTGATGCCCTAGCTTTGTTTTTCATTTTCAACATTTCCTTAGCAATTTGGGGTCTCTTCTGCTTCCAAATTTTTGGATTCTTTGTTCTAGCGCTTTGAAAAATGCTGGTGGAATTATGATCAGAATGACACTGAAAGTATGGATTGCTCTAGGCAGTATAGACATTTTAACAATGTTTATTTTTCTGATCCATGGGCATGGAATAGTCTTCCATCTTTTTTTGTCTTCTTTGATTTCTTTCATGAGTGTTCTGTAGTTCCTCGAGTACAGATCCTTTACCTCTTTGGTTAGGTTTATTCCCTGGTATCTTATGGTTCTTGGTGCTGTAGTAAAATGAATCAATTCTCTAATTTCACTTTCTATATTTTCATTGTTATTGTATAAGAAAGCCACTGATTTCTGTATATTAATTTTGTATCCTGCTACATTACTGAATTGCTGTATGAGTTCTAGTAGTTTGGGGGTGGAGTCTTTTGGGTTTTCCATATTAAGTATCATGTCATCTGTGAAGAGAGTGCAACTTGTTTCTTGCCAATTTGAATACATTTTATTTCCTTTTGTTGTCAGATTTCTGTTGCTAAGACTTCTAATATTATGTTGAACAAGAGTGGTGAGAGTGGGCATCCTCGTCATGTTCTTGATCTCAAAGGGAAGGCTGTCAGCTTTTCCCCTTTGAAAATGATATTTGCTCTGGGTTTTTCGTAGATAG
Organism: Mustela lutreola; assembly: GCF_030435805.1. Lineage (NCBI taxonomy): Eukaryota > Metazoa > Chordata > Mammalia > Carnivora > Mustelidae > Mustela > Mustela lutreola. The sequence goes on from NC_081307.1 coordinate 2,083,442, forward strand.
ATTTTGTGAAGTTGAGGAATCTTCCCTCTATCCCTACACTTTGAAGCATTTTAATCAGGAATGGATGCTGTATCTTGTCAAATGCTTTTTCTGCATCAGTTGAGAGGACCATGTGGTTATTCTTCCTTCTCTTATTTACTTTTTCTATCACACTGACTGATTTGTGAATGCTGAACCACCCCTGCATCCCATGGATAAATCCCACCTGGTCATGGTGGATAATCTTTTTAATGTACTATTGGATCCTTTTAGCTAAGATCTTGTTGAGAATCTTAGCATTCATGGTCATCAGGGATTGCCACTTCCTGACCATGCATGGGAGATAAATGAGGCATAAACAAGTCAGCTACAAGAGAAATGGAGCAGGGGACAATAGTAGAAAAGACTGTTGCCCTGAAAAACTCTTCAGTCCCGCTTTTATTAGATATAGACAGTAATCAACAGAAGAGCCAAAGAAGGCCAAACATTAATCATATGCCCTGTAGATAAAAAAGTAGGAAGGCAAAATATGTCTGGTCAAGCAGTATAAAGTTTATAGTTGAGCAAACACATTCAAAGGACTTATCTAATTAGCCATAGGTGCTCTCAAAGGGGAAAGGGGGAGATAATGGAAAAATGAAGCAGGCAGCGTTTCACCCTGAGTGGGCTGGACATTATCAGCTGCTCAGCTTCCATGAAGCAGGCAGTGTTCTGCTTTGAACTAGCCAGGCATAGCCAGCTTCTCGACTTCAAGGCTGTATATCGTCCTCTCCCCCAGAGGCCTGTTGCCAGTATGTTTTTCTCAAGGCTATATTTAAACGTCCTTGATAACTAGTAAAATTTCCCATGACTTATATTTTAAGTAATACATTATTCTGAGGGACAGATACAAGGGATATTGGTCTGAATTCTCCTTTTTGGTGGGGTCCTTGCCTGGTTTGGGGATCAGGGTAATGTTGGCTTTATAAAAAGAGTCTGAGAGTTTTCCTTCTGTTTCTATTTTTTGAGACTGCTTCAGGAGGATGGGTATTATTTCTCCTTTGAAAGTTTGGTAGAATTCCCCAGGGAATCTGTCAGGTCCTGGGCTCTTGTTTTTTGGGAGGTTTTTGATCACTGCTTCAATTTTGTTACTAGATATTGGTCTCTTCAGGTTGTCAGTTTCTTCCTGATTCAGTTTTGGAAGTTTATAGGTTTCTAAGAATGCATCCATTTCGTCTAGGTTGCTTAACTTATTGGTATATACCTATTGATAATAATTTCTGATGATTTTTTTCTATTCCCTTGGTGTTAGTTGTGGCCTCTCCCTTTTCATTCATAATTTTTATTTATTTGGGTCCTCTCTCTTTTCTTTTCAATTTGTTTGGCCAAGGGTTTATCGATCTTCTTGATTCTTTCAAAACCCCAGCTTCTGGTTTCATTGATGTATTCTACTGTAGCTCTAGTTTCTATCTCATTGATTTCTGCTCTAATCTTGATTATTTCCCTCTTGTTTGTGGGTTGGCTTAATTTGTTGTTGCTTCTCCAGCTCTTTAAAGTGTAAAGACAGTTTGTGTATTCTGTATTTTTTAATTTTTTTGAGGGAGGCTTGGATGGCTATGTATTTCCCCTTTAGGACTGCCTTTGCCGTATCCCATAGATTTTGGACTGAAGTGTCTTCATTCTCATTGTTCCCATGAATTATTTAAGTTATTTTTTGATTTCCTGGTTGATCCAAACATTCTTAAGCAAGGTGGTCTTTAGCTTTCAAGTGTTTGAATTCCCTCCAAACTTTTTCTTGTGGTTGAGTTCTGGTTGTAAAGCATTGTGGTCTGAGAATATGCAGGGAATGATCTCAGTATTTTGTTATCAGTTGAGCCCTGATTTGTGACCCAATATGTGGTCTATTCTGGAGAAGGTTCCATATGCCCTTGAGAAGAATGAGTATTCTGTTGTTTTAAGGTGGAATGTTCTATGAGTATCTATGAGGTCCATCTTGTCCAATGTGTCATTCAATGCTCATTTCTTTATTGATTTTCTACTTGGATGATTTATTACTGAGAGTGGCATGTTGTGACTCCCTACTGTTAATGTATTCATATCAATATGTCTCCTTCTCTTGATTAACTGTTGTCTTATGTATTGAATATGGGAGCATAAATATTTACAATTGTTAGATCTTCTTGGTGGATAGACCCTTTAAGTATGATGTAGTGTCCTTCTTTATCTCTGACTGCAGTGTTTAGTTTAAAATCTAGTTTATCTGATATGAGATTCTCTACCCCAGCCTTCTTTTGAGGCCCACTGGTATGAAAGATGCTTCTCCATCCCTTCACTTTCAGTCTGGATGTATCCTTAGGTTTAAAATGGGTCTCTTGTAGACAACATGTGGATGGGTCCTGTCGTTTTATCCAATCTGCTACCATGTGCCATTTTATGGGAGCACTTAGGCTCTTCATGTTGAGAGCAATTACTGAGAGATATTTTTAAAGACACCGTGTTGCTTGTGAAGCCCTTGTTTCTATAGATTGTCTCCATTAATTTTTGTTCAATGACACTCTTGAGTTCTTTCTTCTTTTATAGAATCCCCCTTAATATTTCTTGTACTGCCAGCTTGGTGGTCACATACTGTATTAAACCTTGCCAGTCTTGGAAGCTCTTTATCTCTCCATGCATTTTGAATGTCAGCCTTGCTAGATAATGTATTCTTGGCTTCATGTTCTTCTCATTTAGTGCCTTGAATATGTCTTGCCAGCCCCTTCTGGCTTGTCAGGTTTCTGTGGACAGGTCTGATGTTAATCTGATGAGCCTCCCTCTGTATATAAGGAATCTCATCCCCTAGCTTCTCTCAAGAACTCCTGTCTAAAATTATGATTCATTATTTTCACAACCAGGTGTCTCAAAGTCTTTCTAGACTCTGTGATCTTCAGGGGAGACCATTCTGCCTCTAGGATATGAATGCTGGTTCCATTACCCAGATTGGGCAAATTTTCATGGAGAATTTGTTCAACTATATCCATTAGTCTTCTTTCTTTCTCCCCCCCCCCCAGGGATTCCAATAATTCTGATGTTGGAATGTTTCATGGGGTCATTTATTTCCCTAATTCTGTGTTCATGGCTTCTAAGCTGTTTATTCCAGGCCTCCTTTTTATCTTTTTTCCCTATCAGTTTGTCCTCTAGATCACTAATTCTATCTTCTGCCTCACTTACCCTAGTTTTTTGAGAATTTAGATTAGATTGGAACTCATCAATAGCTTTTTTAACATCTTCCCTGGTGGCTTTCACTTATGCCCTACTTGATTCCATTTTGTCATTGGATAGCATAGAGTATATGTCCATATCCAATAACTCTGATGGAGAGGGCACAGTCTCTGAATTTTTTTTCTGCTGGGCATTCCTCCTCCTAGTAATTTTGGTGAAAGATGGCTGAGGGGATGTGTAGCTAAATATATCAGCCATGATCCAGGCAAGGTGCACCCTAGAATGCTTCTGAGCAATCAGAAGTCCCCACCAAAAAGGAAAAAAAAGAGAGAAAGAGGGAGACGGGGAAAAAAAAGACCCAGCCTGAATGGGCCCCAATGGTACGATTTATAAACTATACAAACAAAAATGGACAAACAAAAATACCGATAAAAACAAATGACAAGAAAAAAAGGAACCCAGCCAAAATGAATTCCAAATATAAGATTTATATACTACCAGAACAAAAACAAATACACAGAAACACTGACAGAAGAAAAAGATGGGTGGTGGTTATAAATCCTCAGTGTGGGTGAGGAAGCTTATTTTGATTCATCCTGGGTTATCTTGATATCTTTGTTAAAGGATTCGACTTTCCCGAGATAAAAGGGGATTAAAACTGGTTTATATATAGCGGTAGTATTAATTGGGGAAAGAGGGTTACCTTGAAGCTTATCTCTATATGAATATTAAAAAATATATAAAAGGAAAAGGAAAACACAGATATATATATCAAAAAAGCTCAAGTTAAAAAGTTATTATGGGGCGCCTGGGTGGCTCAGTGGGTTAAAGCCTCTGCTTTCGGCTCAGGTCATGATCCCAGGGTCCTGGGATCGAGCCCCATATTGGGCTCTCTGCTCAGCGGGGATCCTGCTTCCTCCTCTCTCTCTGTCTGCCTCTCTGCCTACTTGGGATCTCTGTCTGTCAAATAAATAAAAAATCTTAAAAAAAAAAATAAAATAAAATAAAAATAAAAAGTTATTATGGAGTTTGTTGTACTGAACCTCTTATTGTGATGGTAAATAGGCTACAAAAATTTTTTTTAAAATTAAAAAGAATAAGAATAGTGGGAACGAATTAAAAATAAAAGTTTTATCTATGAAATATACAGGTTTTAGAGCAATATCAGCAGCTTAATATCTTCTTTTCCCCTGATATTGGGGTTTTACAGTTTTATGAAAACACTGTGGTGGTTGTCCTCTCATTTTTTAGGTTGGCTCTCTTGGGGAGGGGCCTGATGCATTGTTTTTCAAGAAATCTTGCTTGGGTTGAGTCCTCCTTCTTCCTATCAATAGGCTCGGCTCTGAGGAAATAGGTTTTTCAGGCTTTTGTTCTCTGGAGGTATTTCTTTTCTTTTCTTTTCTTTTTTTTTTCTCCCTTGGCAGCTTTTGGTGGTTCTTTGGAGGTTTCGAGGAAAGCAAACTGCACCCAGACCTCCGTCTCAGAGAAGCCTCAGTTTGGCCCTCTCTGGGTGGTCCAGAGCATACAGACTCCCCCTCTGGCACTCCCCACTGGCAAAGCACGTCCCTAGCCATAGTTTGAGGGGTAGCATGAGCTCCCACCTGTCTCTGTACCCTGGTGCTACTAAAACCATGAGCAATATTGGTCCAGAGAGCCCGCTTCCAGTGGCTGCCTTTGCCTCGGCTCTCTGGGCAGGTCCAGACAACCAGAGAGATCCCAACCAGAGATAGCATACTGAGATTTCATGCCTGCCCAGGCTGGAAGTGTTCAGATTCTCGCTGGTCCTATATAGCACTAGCTAGCACCTGCATGGACCTATCTCAGGGGAGGGTGAGTGGAGGGTGTGGAGCGCAGCTCAGGTACCAGTCGTACAACACGCCTACAAAGTGCAAAAGGCTGTGATTCTAGAGAGCTCCCAGCTATCACCACCCAGATGCTCTCATGACTGCCTGCATCTCAGGGACCACTGTCTGGAGGCTTCGCCACACTCTCTCTGGCATGGGTAGTCGCCAGCAGAGGCTGGCCTGAGTTGTGGGCTTGAGCCCATGCCCATGACTGCCTGATTCCACCAGTTTCCCCGTAAGATAATTTGCTCTTTTTGAGTGCTTTTAACCAGACTCCAAATTAATGCTAGTCCCCAATCACAGGGCACTCTCATATTGGGGTATTACTTTCCAGTGGGTCACTTCTGGTGGCTCTCTCCCCATTCTGTTTATCTTCCGATGTCAGTTCCATCATTCCCACTCTGCTTTACCTGTCCACTGGAGTCTTCTGCCCATGAAGAGATCCAGAAGTGTATAATCTTATATTTCAGGCTGATTTCATGAGTGTTCAGAGCATTCTGGTAGATAATCAGCTCACTTTAGGGGACCAGTTGAAACAGTGCCTCCTACTTCTCTGCCATCTTGCCCCCCTCACCACCATTACTAAATTCTAATTTAAAATTATGTCTTTTTTTAAAGATTTTATTTACTTGTTTATTTGTCAGAGAGAGAGAGGGAGAACACAAGCAGGCAGAGCAGCAGGCAGAGGCAGAGAGAGAAGCAGGCTCCCCAATGAGCAAGGAGCCTGATGTGGGACTCAATCCTAGGACCCTGGGATCATGAGCCAAGCCAAAGGCAGCAGCTTAACCAACTGAGCCACCCAGGCGTCCCTAAAATTATATCTTAAAAAAAAAGAAAAAAAAAAGAGAAAAAAATGAAAAGGAAAACAAACACTTGAAAACAAATTATGACAATTCAAAATAAGTACAAAATAATTTTCAAGTAGAAGGAATAGTGATTTAACCATGAATCAAATGGCCAAGCTAGAAACCAGTTGATTCCTTTTCCATTACCCTTCACTTCTGTTCTTTCCATACACATTTACAAATTCTGGATTAGTGTCAGAGAGGATATGGGGAGATCTGGCTAAATACCAGTTGTTCTCTCTGTGACTAAGGAGTAGAGTAATATAACTTCTCTAAATATTGGGAAATATGCTGGTGAGATGAAAGGAAGTGTAATGAATCTAATAGATTTAAAGGAAACAATACTTCAGACACCATGAACAGAGAATGTTGGAAGCATTGGCAATATGGGAGTGATAGTTAGGTTAAAAAAGAGAAATAAGAACATCTGAAAGAAATTAAGGAGCCAGGCCCTTTGTATCATGCTATTTTAGGCTGCCCCACACTGTGAAGGGGTTAGCCTTGGTATGTAAAATGGTTGCAATTTGAGTCTCAGTAGATTAAGATTATTGACTAAAGGGGATGAGCTAAGGTGGCAAAGCAGGAGGCCCCCAAGTTTGTCTTGCCCATCAAATACACCTAGATAGTTATCAATTCGTTCTGAACATGCAAGAAAAAAAATCAGAAATCTAAGAAAACAAATGCTGCAAGCCTACAGGTAGAAAAGAAGGTAGGAGGTTAAGGAGACTTGAATCCAGTGTGATAGAGCAGAGGATATGGCAGAGAGGAGGGATCCTACTTAAGGAAGCTACCACAGATTGTTTTTCAGAGTCCATAGTCTCTCATGGACAGCATGGAGAGGAAATAGTACATGGGTTTATGGAGGCTGGGCTGGGTGACAATGGCAAAGAAGATCAGGCTGTTTCCTGAGAGGGCGGTTGTGTAGAGAAAGCAGAAGGGAACGGAGATCCAGATGTGGAAGGCTTCCAGCCCAGGAACACCAGTTAGGAGGAAAATGATGGAAGTAGATGTGGTATTACAGAAATTTGACATGCTAGATTAAAAACACAGAGTTCCAAGATGAAACACTGGAACAACAATACTGTATTATTTGTTAATACAATTACAAAAAATTTTATTCAACCAAAAACTAACCAAAGATGAATATTTATATACTCTGTAAAAATGAATTGCTCATTGAAATTGATAAAGGAATATAAGATTAAAAAAAAAAAAAGAAGGCTACCACAAAGCATTATAAGCAGTGGAATGCAAAATCGGAACTTTGAGGAGTCTGCTACAGGAGATATGCCTGACTTAAAGGTGCTCAAGGCTCAAGTGGTGAAGTGGGACCAAATCCCAGGTGTGACAGCATAGTCTGAGAATCCCCAGGGTCATAAGAAGAACAGGTGGTCCCTCAGTGTGACAGTTTCCAGGCATTGGAGCAGAGAAGCTGACTGAGAACAAGGAGTCTAGATGATAGCTTTTGCTACTCTGTGTTGTCATAAACTGTGAATCACTGCACAGTCATGCAATTGCTTTCCAGGAACAAGTCTAGCAAAAAAGCAAGTTGGCGGGACTCCACTTTCAACCCCCTTCCCTGGGAGGAACACTGTGGGTCTGGGCCATGGGCCTAAAATTTAGTTTTGAAACTAAGAATGATTGTTCAAAGGCTGAGTGAACACAGAGTTCTGATTGCTTTTCTGTGACAGCTCACTGAAAAGGGAGGGGTGGGTGGGGAGCATGTATTTTCAGCTCCAGGGCTAGAGAGCAGGGTGCAGCTATATTCATCCAGCCCATCAGTGCTGAAAGCCTTCAAAAAGCAAAAGAGTGCCACCTAAAGGGCTATGGAGCCACTTACTTTGAGCCCCGCCCTTCTGTGCACTGTGCATTTACCCTAGGACAAGTCCACCTAAGAATCAGCACAACAGACTCTTCCCACAGAAGTGTCACCAAGGATACTGTTCATAGAAAGCTGCAAACCTTCAGTTGTTGGGGAAAACAGTATTCTTTGTATTTTCATTCCTTAGAATTTTAGTATTATTTTTTCAGTAATTTTCTTTCTTCTTCAATTCTTTTTTATTCTTTCTTAATTTCTAATTTTATATACACTTTTTTTGCCATTTGAACAAAGTAGGATACATTTTTTATTAAATTCAGTTAGCCAAGGCATAGTACATCATTAGTTTTTGATATAATGTTCAATGACTCATTTTATTTTTTTGTTTCCTTTCATTGTATTTTATTTTATTTTAAATATATATCTTTTTCTTTCTTCCTTATATTGGAACCTAGTTTCTTTTAACAAACAGACCAAAATACATGCAGGATCTAGTTTTTTTCATTTTGTTTTGTTTTTTTCTTGTTATTATTGTTGTTTTTGTTGTTGTTTTTCTCTTTCTTCTTTTCTTTGCTGGACAAAAATAAGTGACTGAGAAAACCCCAGAAAAAAGAACAGAAGATAGTACTCCCAGGAATTTAATCACTACAGATATAAATAAGATTTCTGAACTAGATTTAAAACAAGGATTATAAAGATACTAGCTTGGCTTGAAAAAAGTATAGAACACCCTAGAGAATCCCTACTGTAGAGATAAAAGAACTAAAATCTAGTCAGGCTGAAATTAAAAATGCTATTACCGAGATGCAGTCACTAGTGCAGGCCATAAAAACAACAATGAACGATGCAGAAAAGCAAATCAGTGATATAGAAGATGAAATGATGGGTAAAAAGGAAGCTGAAAAGAAGAGGGAAAGAAAACTATTAAATTCCAAAGGTAGACTTAAGGAACTCAGCGATTTCAAACAGCAAATTAATATCCATATTATAGGAATCCCAGAAGACAAAGAATTGGGGAAAGAGAAGCAGAAGATTTATTTGAATGAATTATAGGAGAGAACTTCCCTAATTTGAGGAAGGAAACAGTTAAGTCTAAGAGGCACAGAGAATTCCCCTCAAAAGCAACAAAAATAGGTTAACACCATGACCTATAACTTCCAGATTGCAAATATAAAGAGAAAATCCTTAAAACAACTTTGAAGAAGAGGCCTTTAAGCTACAAATGTAGAAACATAAGGTTGGCAGCAGACCTGTCCATAGAGACCTGGCAAAACCAGAAAGGACTGGCATGATATATTCAATATGCTAAGTGGGAAAAATACATAAACAAGAATACTTTATCCAGCAAAGCTATCATTCAGATTAGAAAAAGAGAGAGAGTTTCCAAGAGAACTAACATGAAAGGCATTCATGACCACTAAACCAGCCCTGCAAGAAACATTAAAGGGGACCCTATTAATGATGAGGGGTCAAGGATAACAAAGATCAGAAAGGAACAGAGACAATCTACCAGAACAGTGAGTTTACATGTAATAAAATGGCACTAAATTCATGTCTTTCAGTTATTACTGTGAATGTAGATGGGCTAATGTTCCAAAAAGAAAGAAAGAAAGAAAGAAAGAAAGAAAGAAAGAGTATAATGGATATATATTAAAAAAAAAAAAAAGAGGAACCATTTATATGCTACTTAAAATAAACTCATTTTAGACCCAAATAAGCCTCCAGATTGAAAGTGAAGGGGTGGAGAACCATATATCATGCTAACAGATATTTTAAAAAAGCGGAGTAGCCATCCTTATATTAGGCAAACTAGATTTTAAATAATAATAAAGGGGTGTATCCAACAAGAAGATCTAACAACTGTTAGAAAAGACACACAGCTAATATCCTCCATGGGGAAAAAGAGAAATTTTTCCTAAGGTCAGGAAAATGACAGGGATGTCCACTCTCATCACGGTTGTTCAACATAGTACTGGAAGTTCTGGCCTTAGCAATAAAACAACAAAAATAAATAAAAGGCTTCCAAATCAGCAAAAAAGAAGGCAAACTTTCACTCTTCACAATGACATGATACTCTATGTTGGAAATCCAAAAGACTCCACCCAAAAATTGCTAGAAGTAATACAGAAATTCAACAAAGTCGCAGGATGTAAGATCAACACACAGAAGTCTGTTGCATTTCTATACTTTAACAATGAAACAGCAGAAAGAAATAAAAAAATCTATTCCATTTACAATTTTGCAAAAATCCGTAAGATACCTAGGAATAAACCTAACCAAGGAGGTAAAATATCTGTACTCTGTAAAATACAGAACACTTATGAAAGAAATTGAGAAAGACACAAAGAAATGAAAAGACATTCCATGTTCATGGACTAGAGGAACAAATATTGTTAAATTGTCTATTCTTCCCAAAGCAATCTTTTCATTTAAAGCAATCCCTTTCAAAATATCACCAGCATTTTCAAAGCTGGAACGAACAATCCTAAAATTTGTATGAAACAAGAAATGACCTTGAAAAACAGAAGGAATGTTAAAAAAAAAAAAAGAACACCAGGGGTGCCGGGTGGCTCAGTTGGTTAAACATTTGCCTTCAGCTCAGGTTATGATCTCAGGGTCCTGGGATTGAGCCTCACATCAGGCTCCCTATCCCTCTGCTGCTCTCCCTGCTTATACTTTCTTTCTGTCAAATAAATAAAATCTTGAAAGGAAGAATGAAAGTGCAAAAGAAAAAGAAAAGAAAGAAAAAACTGAAAAGAAAAGAGGGAAGAAGGAAAGGATAATGAAAAAAAACGAAGCTGGTGACATCACAATTCTAGACTTCAATCTGTATTACAAATCTATAACCATCAAGACAATATGATACTGGCACAAAAACAGTCACCATGGACTGGAATAGTAAACCCAGAAATAGAACTTTAACTCTATAGGCAACTAATCTTCAACAAGTCAGGAAAGAATGCCCAATGGGGAAAAACAAAAAACAAAACAGTCTCTTTAACAAATGGTGTTAGGACTGTACACAAAGATAAACTCAAAATGGATAAAAGACCTCAACGTGAGACAGAAATCCATCAGAATCCTAGAGGAGAACATAGGCAGTAACCTCTTCGATATCAGCCACAGCAACTTCTTTCAAGATATGTCTCCAAAGGCAAAGGAGACAAAAGCGATAATAAACTTTTGGGACTTCATCAAGATCAAAAGCTTCTTCACAGCAAAGGAAACAGTCAACAAAACAAAGAGGCAACCCACGGAATGGGAGAAGATATTTGCAAATGACAGTAGAGACAAAAGTTTGATATCCAGGATCTATAATGAACACCTCAAACTCAACACACACAAAACTGACAATCATATCAAAAAATGGGCAGAAGATATGAACAGACACTTCTCCAATGAATACATACAAATGGCTATCAGACACATGAAAAAATGTTCATCATCACTAGCCCTCAGGGAGATTCAAATTAAAACCACATTGAGATACCACCTTACACCAGTTAGAATGGCCAAAATTAACAAGACAGGAAACAACATATGTTAGAGGGGATGTGGAGAAAGGGGAACCCTCTTATACTGTTGGTGGGAATGCAAGTTGGTGCATCCTCTTTGGAGAACAGTGTGGAGATTCCTCAAGAAATTAAAAATAGAACTTCCCTGTGACCCTGCAATTGCACTCCTGGGTATTTACCCCAAAGATACAGATGTAGTGAAAAGAAGGGCCATCTGTACCCCAATGTTTATAGCAGCAATGGCCACGGTCGCCAAACTATGGAAAGAACCAAGATGCCCTTCAATGGACGAATGGATAAGGAAAATGTGGTCCATATACACTATGGAGTATTGTGCGTCCATCAGAAAGGATGAATACCCAACTTTTGTAGCAACATGGAAGGGACTTGAAGAGATTATGCTGAGTGAAATAAGTCAAGCAGAGAGAGTCAATTATCATATGGTTTCACTTATTTGTGGAGCATAACAAAAAGCATGGAGGACATGGGGAGTTAGAGAGGAGAAGGGAGTTAGGGTAAATTGGAAGGAGAGGTGAATCATGAGAGACTATGAACTCTGAAAAACAGTCTGAGGGTTTGAAGTGGCGGGGGAGTGGGAGGTTGGGGTACCAGGTGGTGGGTATTATAAAGGGCACGTATTGCATGGAGCACTGGGTGTGGTGAAAAAACAATGAATACTCTTATGCTGAAAATAAATTAATTAATAAAAAAATGGTGTTAAGAAAACTGGACAGCCACATGTAGAAGAATGAAACTGGACCATTTTGTTGCCCCATACACAAAAATAAATTCAAAATGGATGAAATTCCTAAATGTGAGACAGTAAACTATCAAAATCCTAGAGAAGAACACAAGCGTCAACCTCTTTAACCTCATTGCCGGTAACTTCTGGCCACATACATCTTCAAAGGCAAGGGAAACAAAAGCAAAAATGAACTATCAGTACTTTGTCAAAATACAAAGCTTATGCACAGCAAAGGAAATAGTCAACAAAACTAAAAGACAACCTACAGAATGGAAGAAGATATTCACTAATGACATATCAGGTAAAAGGTTAATATCCAAAATCTATAAAGAATTTACCAAGCTCAACACCAAAAAAAAAAAAAATAGTAATAATCTGGTCAAGAAATGGATGGAAGACATGTACAGACATTTTTCTACAGGAAGACATGCAAATGGCCAAAAGACACATGAAAAAATGTTCAACGTCACTCAATATCAAAGAAATATAAGTCAAAAAATGATACACCACCTCACATCAGTCAGAATGGCTAAAATTGAAAACTCAGGAACAACAAATGTTGGCAACGATGTGGAGAAAGAGAAAACCTCTTACTCTGTTGGTTGAAATGTAAACTGGTGCAGCCACTCTGGAAAACTGTATGGAGTTTCTTCAAAAAGTTAAAAATAGACCTACCCTATGACCCAGTAATTACACTAGACATTATCCAAAGGATACAAACATAGTGATTCAGAGAGGCACATGCACTTCAATGTTTATGCAACAATGTCCACAAGAGCCAAAATATAGAAGAGTCCACATGTGTATGGAGGATGAATGGACAAAGATGTGATTGATATATATAATGGAATGTTACTCAGCCATCAAAAAAATGAGATCTTGCCATTTACAATGATGTGGATATAACCATATGGTATTATGCTAAGAGAAATAATGTCAAAGAAAGAGAAATATCATATAATTTTACTCATATGTGGAATTTAAGAAACAAAACAGATGAAAATAGAGGAAGGGAAGGATAAACAAAGTAAAATAAAAACAGAGAGGAAGGAAAACCGTAAGAGTCTTAGCTATAGGAAAGAAACTGAGGGTTGCTGGAAGGGAGGTAAGGTAATTGAGTGGGCACTTAATGTCATGAGCACTAGGTGTTTTATGTAAGTGATGAATCACTAAATTCTACCTCTGAAACTAATAATATAATTTATGTTAACTAAAATAAAAAGGGAAAATTCTGTTAACTAATTTTTTTTAAAGCTCAAGCATGTCTAAACCATATTTCTTTTGTGCCATATCACTGTCCTCCTTACTTATTCAGCAGTGCTTCTGGATATAGAATCAGAGAGGGTTTTTTACAATAGTTTCTCCATATCTGAGTGGTAGTTTTAGAGCCCGTGTACATGTTGATAAAGGACATCAATGCAAATAAGATGAGAAGAGATGAAATAAACAATAGATTTAGAGAAAATAATGTTGCAGACATTAAAAAAAAAAAAAGTTAAAAACCCTAGCAAAATAGGAAGAGCTGACTAAGAAAGAAAAACACAATGCAAGAGAAATAAGAATAAAAGGGACAATAGAAACACATAGCTTATCACCACTAGCCTAGGGAACAGTGCCTTTTGTATTATGTCACCTCAGATTATGTCATACTAACAATGGTAGAGCACTACTGTTAAAATTAGCATCTACATGGGATTAGGACTCTTTACCAGCAGGGGCAGAACATTTTCTACATGGGATTTAACAAAAATAAGGAATTTTGTTTTCTGCTACCTCACCTTAACAGAAAGTCAAGAGATAATTTAAAATTTGGTTCAGGTCTTTTCTCATCTTTTTTTTCCTCCTATTTTCATTTCTCAACTCCATAAATTTTTATTGATATTATTTTTCAGCAAGTTCTCCTAGTAGCTTTGAGAAAATACCCTACCAGTTCTTAGCCCTGCAGCAGAACGTATCTGTTTAGGTTTCTGAAGTATCCCTTCAATAGAGTCTTATTGACTTTATTTGGATAACATACCATTCATGAGGAGAGTACTGGTCCTAGAACGTATATGTTTTTAATTGGCCTACCTGGGTCACCAGTCTATTTAGCTGAATGTATACAGCTCATTCTTCATGTAATAGCCAGAAACATCAAATTTATTTTGATACACTTTGCCTAAACTGCAACCTTCCTCCACTGACCTTCTCACTATGATTCTGATTCAAGCCAAAAGGCTGGTATTTTTTAGAGGGTATGTTAGTTGTCTTATCTCATCTCAGTTCACATTCTCTCCCACTCACTCTGCTTCAATCACTCTGGCCTCCTATAAGTTCTCTACTTTGAGACTTTTTTTTTTTTTTGCTTTGTTTCTTCTGCCTGAATGGTATTCCCCACACATGTACACTTGATCTTAGCCAAAAGGCCGAGAAGCGATATATTCCCCACACATGTAGACATGGCTCATTCTTTCACATCCTTAAGGTCACAATGATGCTTTCTTTGATCACTTTATTAGAAATTAGTTTTCTCAGTGCATAATGTGTCTACTTTCTTTGCTTTAGTCTTCCACAAGATACTTATTAGAATCTAAGAAATTTAATGTTTTATTAGTTTATCCAATTTACAATCTATGTCATCCAACTATCACTAAGTGTAAGATTTCTGAGGGCAAGCAAGGAGATCAATAGCAAATAAATAGTAGGTATTCAGAAAATACTTTGAATGGATTAATAAATCAATGCACAAATAATCTTTGAGTGGGAATGTTTGACCAGATAATTTTATCTTATCTAAAGGTGAAATTGAGTGGATCAGGTACCATGAAATCAATAGACTCCTTTATATAATTCTGTTTATATTAGAAACTATTTGTAAACCTTATTTTGATACCAATTTGAAGCTTTGTTCATCATGAAGAAAACCACATGTAAACTGTTTTTATAGTTTCACTCCTCACTTATGATGGATTTCCAAATTCTCATGCTTAAAATATGAAAGAAGTGATAATAGTTTTCCTACAGGGTTACTAAGTCTAAGTGGGTTTATATGTACAAAAGTAATTTATACAATAAAAGCACTAAACAAAAGACTTATCATTATGGATACTTATAACCACTGACTGCATTTATATATTTAAAATATATTAGTTATAATTAGGCTAATCAAAGAAATCCAGTGCAAAAGTAATGTATTATTTCTCTTTTTGTTGTACTTCCCTCAGGGGATCATGGACATTGAAGCATATTTTGAAAGAATTGGTTATAGGAATTCTAGGAAGAAACTGGACTTGGAAACATTAACTGACATTCTTCAGCACCAGATCCGAACCGTTCCTTTTGAGAACCTTAACATCCATTGTGGGGAAGCCATGGAACTGGGCTTGGAGGCCATATTTGATCAAATTGTGAGGAGGAACCGTGGTGGGTGGTGTCTCCAGGTCAATCATCTTCTGTATTGGGCTCTGACCACAATTGGTTTTGAGACTACAATGTTGGGAGGGTATGTTTACAGTACTCCAGCCAACAAATATAGCAATGCTATGATTCACCTTCTGCTGAAGGTGACTACTGATGGCAGGAATTACATAGTGGATGCTGGGTTTGGACGCTCTTACCAGATTTGGCAGCCTCTGGAGTTAATTTCTGGGAAGGATCAGCCTCAGGTGCCTTGCATCTTCCAGTTAAGAGAAGACAAAGGAATCTGGTACTTGGACCAAATCAGAAGAGAACAGTACATTTCAAATCAAGAATTTCTTGATTCTGATCTTCTGGAAAAGAACAAATACCGAAAAATATACTCCTTTACTCTTGAACCTCGAACAATTGAAGATTTTGAGTCTGTGAATACATACCTTCAGAAATCTCCAACATCTGTGTTTACAAGCAAGTCATTCTGTTCCTTGCAGACCTCTGAAGGGGTTCACTGTTTAGTGGGCTGCACCCTTTCCTATAGAAAATTCAATTTTAAAGACAATATGGATTTGGTAGAGTTTAAGATGCTGAGTGAGGAAGAAGTAGAAAAAAAGCTTAAAAATATATTTAATATTTCCTTGGAGAGAAAGCTTGTGCCTAAACATGGTGATCAATTTTTTACCATTTAGTATAAGGAGTAAAAATGGCCTTTGGTATTACTTCATGTCCTGAAACTTTTTATTATAAAAAATTTTAAACATATACTAGAGAAAATAAAATACTAAATGTCTGTATCACCCAATTTATCAATTATTAACTACCATATTTCTTCAATGTTCACACATTATACCAAAGAAAATTTTACCCTTAAAAATATCAGCATTTAAAATTACAAAGTTATAGTCATCAAAACAGTATGGTACTGGCACAAAAACGGACACAAAGCTCAATGGAACAGAATAGAGAACCCAGAAATGGATCCACAACTGTATGGTCAACTAATCTTCAATAGAGCTGGAAAGAATATCCAGTGGAAAAAAAGACATCACCTTCAACAATAGTGTTGGGAAAACTGGACAGCTACATGCACAAAATGAAACTGGACCATTTTCTTAAACCATACACAAAAAATAAATTCAAAAGACTCAGTGTAAGACAGGAAACCACCAAAATCCTAGAGAAGAACACAGACATAAACCTCTTTGACCTGGGCTGCAGCAACTTCTTGCAAGACCCAATACCAGAGGCAAACAAAAGCAAAAATGAACAACTGGGACTTCATCAAAATAAAAACCTTCTTCATAATGAAGGAGACAATAAAACTAAAATGCAGCCCATGGAATGGGAGAAGATATTTGCAAATGACCTTACAGATACAGGGTTAGTATCAAGATCTATAAAGAATTTATCAAACTCAATATCCCCCAAAAACAAATAATCCAGTTAAGAAATACATGGAAGACATGAATAGACACTTCTCCAAAGAAAGACATACAAATGGCTAACAGACAAATAAAAAATGCTTAACATCACTCATCAGCAGGGAAATAAAAATCAAAACTACAGTGGGATATCACCTAACCAATCATAATGGTTAGTTAAAAAAAAAAAAAAAAAAAAACAGGTGTCAGAGAGGGTATGGAGAAAGGGGAACCCTCTTGCACTGTTGGTGGGAATGAAGACTGATGTAGCCACTCTGGAGAACAGTTTAGAGGTTCCTCAAAAAGCTAAAAATAGAACTCCCTACAATCCAAAAATTGCATTCTTAGGTACTTAACAAAAAGATACAAAATATAGATTCAAGGGGGGTACATGCACCCTGATATTACAGCAACATTATCAACAATAGCCAAACTATGGAGAGAGACCAAATGTCCATCAACTGATGAATGGATAAAGAAGTTTTATATACATATATGTGCCACCTCCATTGCATACAATATATATAATGGAATATTATTCAGCCATCAAAAAGAATGAAATCTTCCATTTGCAATGGAAGAAAGACAAATACCATATGGTCTCACTCTTGTGTGGAATTTAAGAAAGAAAATAGATGAACATATGGGACATGGGAAAAGAAGAAAAGGGGAGAGGGAAACAAGTCATAGGTGACTTTTAACAATAGAGAACAAACAGGGTTGATGGAGAGAGGTGGGTGGTGCATGGGCCAGATGGATGATCAGTATTAAAGAAGGCACCTTTGTTGAGGCACCTGTGTGGCTTACTCAGTTAAGTGTCTGCCTTCAGCTCAGATTATGATCCCAGGGTCCTGGGACCAAGTCCCACATTGGGCTCCCTGCTAAGTGGGGAGTCTCCTTCTCTCTCAGCCTCTTCCCCTGCCCCTGCTCATGCTCTATCTCACAATCTATCATAATAAATAAATAAATAAATAAAATCTTTAGAAGTAAAAATAAGACACTTGTGATGAGCACTGGGTGTTGTGTGTAAATGATGAATTACTGAATTCTATTCCAGAAACCAATAATGCACAATATGTTAACCACCTAAATTAAGAAATAGGATAAAATCAGAATGTAGGGGATAAAAAACGTGAAAGAGAGACAAGCTGGTGGAAGAGTAGGGAACCTCATTTCATCTGGTCCCCTGAATTTAGCTAGATAACTATCAAATCACTCTGATAACCTATGAATTCAACATGAGAATTTTTTTTTTTAAATGCTGGAATTCTACAAATAGAAAGCAAACGCTTTTTGCAAGGTAACATTGTGAAGTGAAATGGAGGGGATATATCAGAGGATAAAAGGTGGAGGGGAGGGAGCCTCTGTAAACCAGCTACCAGAAAGTGATAAAGCCCCAGAGCACAAAATCTGAACCCTTAGAAATCTGCTCCAGTGAGAGACATCCCTGCATGAAAGGTGTTGTTTGGTGAAGTGGGGCAGAATCCTAGGTGGAACAGTGTGGTCTCGGGTTCCCTGGTGTCACAGAGAGCATGGGGATCCCTGAGCCAACAGAGTTCCCCAGCATTGGAGTGGGTAAACTGGTTACCATCTGCAATCCCAGGAGGAGACTCTTAGCTTGGTTCACCATAAGCCATGAACCCTGCAGACTCTGGCGACACCTCTCATTGTGGGGGGGTGGGATTGCAAAATTCAATTAAAGCTGTGGCCTTCTGCCTTCCCCCAGGAGGGGCAATGGGGACATGTGCACCACTGGGTGAATGCTGTCCTTGCAGGGCCCCTTCAAGGATAGAGGTGGGTGACCCCCACCTTACCCCAGTAGGGAAGGTGTGTGGGTGAACACACGACTAGGTGAATGAGTTCTGGTTGGGGGGGGTTGCTGAAAAAGACAAAAATGTGCGACCCTCCCTCTTCCCCCAGGAGGATCAGTGCAGGCACATACCATAGGACTCTATAGAGTGTGACACACACAAAGTGAAAACTGCTTATCCCTAAGGGTTTACTGAAGAAAGGGGCTAGGGTCTTTTGGCTTGGGGGCTATAGATCGGGGCACAGCCATTTTTGCTTTCATCTAGAGATGCCTGGAAAGCCTTTAGGGAACAAAAGCCACATAGAAAAACCAGAAACACCTTACACTGAGCCCCTCCCCCACCCCACAAGTGTTGGTGCAACTCAGCCAAGACAAACACAACTGAGAATCAGTGCAGCAGGCCCCTGCCCCAGAGACCAGCTGGAAAAACAGGGAACACCAAACCTACAGAGCACACAGTGCTGCAAACTTGCAGCTCTAAGGGAAAAATAGTATGTAGAATTTGAGGTTGTTCCTCATGATTCCTTTATATTTCAGTTTAAAATTTTCTCTTTTTTTCCTTTTTCAATTAATTTCTTATTTTATCAAATCTTTGTTTTTAAGTCTTTTTAAACTTTCATTTTTCTAATATTTACATTTCTAGACATATTTTTCAGCTTTGGCTTCCTTTCACTGTGTTCAATTTTATTTTTGTGTATATATAAGTTTTGTTTTCTTTACGATTTTGGGATTTAGAGTCTTCTAACACAGAGACCAAAATATACCCAGGACCAAGTGGATCACCCTGTTTTGTTCACCTGGAGGATTTTATTCTCTCTTCCCCTTCCCCTATTTCTTTGGGGTTTCTGATACTTTAGATTTAGCTATGTGTATTTCCCTTGACCTGGGGTTGATATTTGTGGGTTTTTTTTTCCCATCCATTCATCCATACCTCTTTAGGCAAAATGACTAGAAGGAGGAATTCAAAACAAAAGAAAGATCCAGAGGTAATACTCTCTGCCACAGATCTAATGGATGTGGATATAAGTAAAATGTCAGAGATGGAATTCAGGATAGCAATTTATTAAGTTACTATCTGGGCTTGAAGAAAGCATGAAGACACTAAAGAATGTCTTATTGAAGAAATGAGATCTAATCAGGCCTAAATTTAAAATGCTCTAACTGAGATGCAGTCTAAATTGGATGCTCTAATAGCCAGAAGAGGCAGAAGAGATAGAGGCAGAAGAGATGGTACGTGACATAGAAGACAAGTTAATGGAGATGAAGAAAGCTGAGGAAAAGAGAAAAACAACTAATAGACCATGAAGGGAGGCGTTGAAAAATCAGTAATGCCATTAAAAAAAAATCAGTACTACTAGACTGCCTAAGGGAGAGAAAAGAGGGCCAGAAAGTATATTTGAGGGACCTGAGAACATCCCTAATCTGGAGAAGTAAAAAGGCATTCATGGGGAAGACACATCCCAAAATCAATGAAAATAGATCAATATCCTGACATATACTAAGGAAGCTTGCAAATTTCAGAGATAAAGAAAAAATCCTGAAAGCACCTGGAGACAAGACATTCTCAACCTCTGGGGTAGGAATATTAGACTGACATTAGACTTAATCCACAGAGACCTGACAGACTGGAAAAGGCTATCATGATATACTTAGGGTATAAATGAGAAAAACATACAGCCAAAAATACTTTATCCAGCAAGGCTGTAATTAAGAATGGAAGGAGAGATAAAGAGCTTCCAGGACAGGCAGAAATTTAAAAATATGTGACCACCAGGAAAGCCCCACAAGAAATATTAAGGGGATCCTGTAAGCAAAGAGAGACCAAGATTAACATAAAACAGAAAGAAATAGAGATGATCTACAGAAAAAAAGAACTTAAAGATATTACAATGGCACTAAATTCATATCTTTTAATGGTTACTCTGAATGTAAGTTTGCTAAATGCTCCAATCAAAAGACACAGGGTATCAGATTGGATAAAAAAGCAAAACCCATCCATATGCTGTCTACAAGACACTCACTTTAGACCCAAAGATGCATCCAGATTGAAAGGGGGAGGTGGAGAATTATTTATAATGCTAATGGACATAAAAGAAAGCTGAGGTAGCAATCCTTGTATCAGACAAATTACATTTCAAGCCAAAGAGATAAAGAGGGACACTATATCATATACTTAAAGTGTCTATCCCCAAAAGATCTAATAATGGCAAATATGTATGCCTCTAACTTGGGAGCAACCAAATATATCAACCAAGTAATAACACAATTAAAGAAACACATTGATAACAATACGATAATAGTAAGGAACTTCAGCACCCCACTCACAGCAATGTATAGGTCAGCTAAGCAGAAAATCAACAGGGAAATGAGGGCTTTGAATGACATAGTGGATCAGATGGATGAAAAACAATCTGAGGGTTTTGAAGGGGCAGGGTGTGGGAGGTTGGTGGTACCAGGTGCCCTCCAAACAGAGGGCACAGATTGCATGGAGCACGGGGTGCGGTGCAAAAATAATGAATACTGTTATGCTGAAAATAAAAAATAAGTTTAAAAACAAAACAAAACAAAAAAACAAATATACACAGAGTATTCCAACCTAAAGCAACAGAATACATATTCTTCTCAAGTGTATATGGAACTATTTCCAGAATAAATCACATACAGGTCACAAAGCAGGTGTCCACTAGTACCAAAAGACTGAGGTTATTCCCTGCATGTTTTCAGACCACAAGGGTTTGAAACTTGAATCACAAGAGGAAATTTGGAAGGGACTCAAATACTTGGAGGTTAATGAGCATCCTGCTACAGAAAGAATGGGTAACCAGGAAAATAAAGATTTTTAAAAATTCATGGAAGGAAATGAAAATGAAAAAACAGCTGTACAAAACCTTTGAGATACAGCAAAGGTGGTCCTAAGAGGGAAATACATTGCAATACGAGTCTTTCTCTAATAACTCCCAAAATATTGAATACATAAACTAACTTTATACCTAAAGGACCTGGAGAAAGAACAGCAAATAAAGCCTAAGCAAAGCAAGAGAAGGAAAATAATAAAGATTAAGCAGAAATCAATGAAATAGAAGCCAGAAGAATAGGAGAACAGACCAATACTGATTCCTTAAAAGAATAAGAGCAATAAACCTCTGAAAGAATTATCAAAAAGAAAAAAATGACCCAAATTAATAAAATCATGAATGAAACGAGAGATCATGACTAACACCAAGGAAATACAAATAATTTTTAGAACATATTTTGAGCAACCATATGTTTACAAATTAGGCAATCTGGAAGAAATGGATGCATTCTTAGAAGCTTGAAAATTAAAAAAAAAAATAAAAATCCACACCTGAAAAACGAAGTAGTAGGAAATCTGAACAGGCCCATAACCAGAAAGGAAATTGAAGCAGTAATCCAAACTCTCACAAAAGACTAGAGTCCAGTGCTGGATGGTTACCCAGGGGAATTCTACCAAACATTTAAAGAAGAATTAATATCTATTCTACTGAAGCAGTTTCAAAAAATAAAAAAGGAAAGAAAACTTTCAAACTCATTCTATGATGCCAGCATTACCTTGATCCCAGACAAAGGAGATCCCATAAAAAGGAGAATTACAGACACATATCTCTGATGAACAGGGATGTCAAAATACTCACCAAGTGCAAGCCACTGGATCCAACAGTACATTAAAAGGATTATTCACCATGACCAAGTGGTGCTGGGCTGCAAGTGTGGTTCAACATTCACAAACCAATCAACATGATAGATCACATTAATAAAAAGAAAGGACCAGAACTATATGATTCTATCAATTGCAGAAAAAGATTTTGATAAAATACAACATTATTTCTTGATTAAAAGTCTTGAGTGTAGGAATAGAAGGAATGTAGTGCAGTATCATAAAAGCCACCCATGAAGAGGCCACAGTGAATATCATTTTCAATGGGGAAAAACAGAACTTTTCCCCTAAGGTCAGGAACACGATAGGGAGGCCCACTGTCAGCATTATTGTTCAAAGTAGTACTGGAAGTCTCAGCAATCAGACAACAAAAAGAAGCAAACTGCATTCAAATTGGCAAAGAATTCAAACTTTCTCTGCAGATGACATGATACTTTGTGTGGAATACCCAAAAGATTCTACCCCCAAATTGCTAGAACTAATACAAGAATTCAGCAACATAGCAGGATATAAAATCAGTGCAGAGAAACCATTTGTGTTTCTATACACTAAAAATGAGCCAGAAGAAAGAGAAATTAGGGAATCTATTCCATTTACAATTGCACCAAAAACCATAAGATCCTTAGGAATAAATCTAACCCAAGAGGTAAAGGACCTGTACTCTAAAAATGACAGAACACATATGAAAGAAATTGAGGAAGACATAAAGAAATGGGAAAACATTCCATACTCATAGATTGAAAGAATATTGTTAAATTGTCTATGCTACCCAGAGCTATCTACACATTTAATGCAAAATACCATTGACATTTTTCACAGAGCTGGAACAAGCAATCCTAAAATTTGTATGGAACCAGAAAATGCCCTGCATAGCCAAGAGGAGACAAGATAGTAGCACAATAGGAGACCTCATTTCATCTGATCCCTTGAATTTAACCACATGAAGTCAACCTGAGATGTAAAAGAAGCATATTTGGACCTCTAAAAGCAGAGAAAAAACTCCTTTTTGCACGGTAGGAGGTGAAGAATTGTGAACTGTGGGGAAATATCAGAAGACAAATGGAGAGGGATGGGAATTTCCATAAGCCAGCTGCAGGAAAGTAATATAACACTGGAGCACACAATCAGAACCCTTAGAAATCTGCCCCAGTGAGAGACATCCCACCAAATTACACAAATTACACAAAGAATCCACACTTAGGACCAGCTCACTTTAAGCCCATCTCCCTACAGGAGTAGGGGTGACTCCACCCAGGAAAACACACTTGAGAAGCCAAGCTACAGCCCCTGCCCTAGAAAACAGGAAGAACAAGTGGATGACAAGCTCATGGATCCCAAAGGGCAAGAAAACTCCAGCACCAGGGGAAAATAATATAATGAGCTCCAGATGTTTCCTCATGACTTGTTTATCCTTCAGGCTAAATTTTACATTTTTTTTTCTTCTTTCTTTCCTTTCTCTCTATCTTTCCTTCTTTCTTTCATTAACTTTTTCCCATTTCAAATAGATTCTTTTTTTGAAACATGTTTTTAAGTTGCTTTTTAATTTTTTTTCACATCAATATTTTATAGATTTATGCCCCCATTCTACTCCTTTTTTCACTCTATTCAATTTTATTTTGAAATATATATAAGTTCTTATTTCCTTGCATTTTGGGGATATGCCATCTTTAAAAAAAAATTTTATTTGTTTATTTATTTATTTATTTGTCAGAGAGAGAGAGAGAGAGGGCAAGAGAGGGAACACAAGCAGGGGGAGAGGGAAAGGGAGAAGTAGACTTCCCAACAGATCAGGGAGACTGACGTGAGACTTGATTGCAGGACCTGAGCAGAAGGCAGCAGTTTAACAACTTAGCCACCCAGGTGTCCCAATATACTAGCTTCTAACATAGAGACCAAATTTCAATCAGGAACAAACAGATCACCCTGCTTTGTCCACACTGAGAAATTATACTCCCTGTCCTCCCCCCAATTTTTTTTGTTTTGTTTTTTAATTGTTTAAGATCTTTTTGGCTTTACATGTCTATGTTACCTTCTGACCACTTCAGATTTAGTCTAGGGTGTATTTTGCTTTGGCTGTCCTTTATATTTTGGACTCTGTTGATTTGCTCACCCACCCTTCACTGGACAGAATTATTAGAAGGAGGAACTCACAACAAAGAAAAGAACCAGAGACAATGTCCTCTGCCACAGAGCTAATGGTTATGGATATAAGCATGTTGTCAGAGATAGAATTCAGGGTAGCAATTATAGGGATAAAAGCTAGACTTGAAAAAAGGATACATGACAACACAGAACCTCTAGCAGTGGGAATGAGATCAAATCCAGACAAACTCAAAAATGTTATGAATGAGATGCAATCTAAATTTGATACTATAACAGCTACAGTCAATGAGCAGAAGAAAGAATAAATGATATATAGGACAGGGAGATGGAAAGGAAGGAAGTTGAAGAAAAGAGAGATGAACAAATAACAGAGAATGAGGAGAGGCTGAGAGAATAAGAAAGACAGGGCTAGAAAGTATATTTGAGCAAATCATGGCTGAGAACTTCCTTAATCTTGGGAAAGAAACAAGCATTCATATCCCAAGAGATGGAGAAGACCCCTCCCAAAATCAATAAAAATACATCAACACTCTAACATGTAACAGTGATGTTTGTAATCTTACAGCCAAAGAAAATATCCTGACAACAGCTAGGGAGGGAATGTTCCTTAGATATGGAGGGAGGAGCATCAGAATAACATCAGACCTAACCACAGAAATATGGCAAGCCAGGTTTGGGGTGACAAGACATATTCATGGTACTAAATGAGAAGAAAATGCAACTAAAAATACTTTATCTGAACCATGAGAGACTGTGGACTCTGAGAAACAAACTGAGGGTTTTGGAGGGGAGGGGTGTGGAATGTTGGGTGAGCCTGGTGGTGGATATTAATGGACGGCATGTACACGTGGAGCACTGGGTGTGGTGCATAAACAATAAATTCTGGAACACTTAAAAGATATTTTTAAAATATATTTTTTAATTTTTATTTTTTTCACATCAACATTTTACAGATTTATGCCCCCATTCTACTCCTTATAATATAAAAAATATATATATTTTAAATTTCTTTTCAGTGTTCCTGAATTCATTGTCCATATACACTATGGAGTATTATGCCTCCATCATAAAGGATGAATACCCAACTTTTGTAGCAACATGGACAGGACTGGAAGAGATTATGCTGAGTGAAATAAGTCAAGCAGAGAGAGTCAATTATCATATGGTTTCACTTATTTGTGGAGCATAACAAATAGCACGGAGGACAAGGGGAGATGGAGAGGAGAAGGGAGCTGAGGGAAATTGGAAGGTGAGATGAACCATGAGAGACTATGGACTCTGAAAAACAATCTGAGGGGTTTGAAGAGGCAGCGGGTGGGAGGTTGGGGGAACCAGTTGGTGGGTATTAGAGAGGGCACGTATTGCATGGAGCACTGGGTGTGGTGAAAAAACAATGAATACTGTTATGCTGAAAAGAAATAATATATTATATATATATATATTAAGTCAATAAAAAATACATTATTTGGCAAGACTCTCATTCATAATGGATGGAGAGACAGACAAAACAGGACAGACAGAAACTGAAAGAATATGTGATCATCAAACCAACCCTGCAAGAATTATTAAGGGGGATTCTGGTTCAACATTCAGAAATCAATCAATATGATAGAAAACATTAACAAAAGAAAAGGCAAGAACCACATGATCCTCTGAGTTGATGCAGAAAAATATTTTGATGAAATACAGAGTCCTTTCTTTTTTTTTTTTTTTAAAGATTTTATTTATTTGTCAGAGAGAGCGAGCGAGAGCGAGCACAGGCAGACAGAGTGGAAGGCAGAGTCAGAGGGAGAAGCAGGCTCCCTGCAGAGCAAGGAGCCCGATGTGGGACTCGATCCCAGGACGCTGGGATCATGACCTGAGCCGAAGGCAGCTGCTTAACCAACTGAGCCACACAGGCGTCCCACAGAGTCCTTTCTTGATAAAACTCTTCAGAATATAAGGATAGAGGAAACATACCTCAAGACATTAAAAACCATCCATGAAAGCCCACAGCAAATATTCTGAATGGGGAAAACCTGAGAACCTTTCCCTTAAGGTCAAGAACATGACTGGGATATCCACTATCAATACTATTATTCAACACAGTACTAGAAATTCTAACCTCAGAATCATATAACAAAAAGAAATAAAAGGCATTCAAATTAGCAAAGAAGAAGTCAAACTCTCTCTCTTCAGAGATGACATGATACTTTATGCAAAACCCAGAAGAAACTGTAGAAAGAGAAATTAGAGAATTGATTCCTTTACAGCACCAAAAATCATAGGAATAAACCTAACCAAAGAGATAAAGGATCAAGGAACTACAGAACACTCATGAAAGAAATTGAAGAAGACACAAAAGATGGAAAAATATTCCATGCTCATGGATTGGAAGAATAAATGTTAAAATGTCTATGCTAAATAATGACTCTTGGAACACTGAAAAAATAAAATAAAGTTAAATTTTAAAATCTCTCTGCTTCCCAAAGTAATCTACATATTCAATGCACTCATGATCAAAATACCGTCAACATTATTCACAGGGTTAAAACAAACAATCCTAAAATGTGTATGGAAATAGAAAAGACCCCTAATTGCCAGGGGAATGTTGAAAAAGAAATACAAAGTTTGGGCATCACAATGCCTAACTTCAAGCTGTATTACACAGTGGTGATCATCAAAACAGCATGGTTCTGGTACAAAAACTGACACATAGACCAATGGAACTCAATAGAGAGTCCAGAAGCGGAACCCCAACTCTCTGGTTAGCTGTTAGCAAAGCAAGAAAGAATATCCAGTGGAAAAGTACAGTCCCTTCAATAAATGGTGCTAGAAAAATTGGACAGCCACGTGCAAAAGAATAAACCTGGACCATTGTCTTACATCATACACAAAGATAAATTCAAAATGGATGAAAGACCTCGAAGTGAGACAGAAATCCATCAAAATCCTAGAGGAAGGCATAGTTAGTAACCTCTTCAACATAAGCCACACAACTTCTTGATAGACATGTATCCAAAGGCAGGGGAAACAAAAGCAAAAATGAACTATTAGGACTTCATCAAGATAAAAAGCTTTTGTACAACAAAAGAAACAGTTGAGAAAACCAAGACAACCTATGGAATGGGAAAAGATATTTGCAAATGTCTAATCAGAGAAAGCACTAGTATTCCAGATCTATAAAGAACTTATCATGGAGGTTCCAAGATGACAGGGGGATCTTGAACTTGCCTCACCCTTCAAATGCAGATGGGTCAACTTTCAGTTATTTTTTTAAAATTTATTTTTTTTTCAAGTATTCCAAGATTTGATGTTTATGCACCACACCCAGTGCTCCATGCAATATGTGCCTTCCTTAATAACCACCACCAGGCTCACCCAAACCCCCAACCCCCTCCCCTCCCAAATCTTCAGATTGTTTCTCAGAGTTGACAGTCTCTCATGTTTTGTCTCCCCTCTGATTTCCCCTAACTTACTTCTTCTCTCCAACTCCCAATGCCCTCCATGTTATTCTTTATGCACTGTAAGTAAGTGAAATTGCATAATAATTGACTCTCTCTGCTTGACTAATTTCACTCAGCACAGTCTCCTCTAGTCCCATTCATGTTGATACAAAAGTTGGGAATTCAGCCTTTCTGATGGAGGCATAATATTCCATTGTATATATGGACCACTTCTTTATTCATTCATCTGTTGAAGGGCATCTTGGCTCTCTCCACAGTTTGGCGATTTTAGCCATTGCTTCTATGAACATTGGGGTACAGCTGGCCCTTCTTTTCACTACATCATTATCTTTGGGGTAAATACACAGTAGTGCAATTGGAGGGTTATAGGGTAGTTCTATTTCCTAATTTCTTAAGGAGTCTCCACACTGTATTCCAAAGTGGCTGCACCAACTCACATTCGCACCAACAGTGTTAGAGGGTTCCCCTTTCTCCACATCCTGTCCAACATTTTCTTTCCTGTCTTGTTACCTTTGGCCATTCTAACTGGTGTAAGCTGGTATCTCAGTGTGGTTTTGATTTGAATCTCCGCGATTACTGATGATGATGAACATTTTTTCAGTTGTCTGTTAGCCATTTGTATGTCTTCTTTGGAGAATTGTCTGTTCATGTCTTCTACCCATTTTTTGACATGATTTTCTGTGTTGTGTGTACTGAATTTGAGGAGTTCTTTATAAAGCTCAGATAGCAGCCTTTTGTCTGTATTGTCATTTGCTAATATCTTCTCCCATTCCATGAGCTGCCTCTTTGTTTGGTTCACTGTTTCCTTTGCTGTGCAGAAGTTTTTGATCTTGATGAAGTCCCAAAAGTTTATTTTCATTTTTGTTTCCTTTGGCTTTGGAGACATGTCTTGAAAGAAGTTGCTGTGGCCAATGTTGAAGAGCTTACTGCCTATGTTCTCCTACAGGATTTTGATAGATTTTTGCCTCACATTGAGGTCTTTTATCCATTTTGAGTTTACCTTTGTGTATAAGAGAGTGTATGTATAAGACAGTGGTCTAGTTTCATTCTTCTATACATAGCTATCCAATTTTCTCAGCACCATTTATTGAAGAGACTATCTTTTTTCCACTGTATATTTTTTTCCTGCTTTCTCAAAGATTATTTGACCATAGAGTTGTGGGTCCATATCTGGACTCTCTACTCTATTCCACTGGTCTGTGTCTGTTCTGGGGCCAGTACCATGCTGTCTTGGGGATCACAGCTTTGTAGTAAAGCTTAAAATCAGGCAAAGTGATGTCCCCAGTTTTGTTTTTCTTTTTTAACATTTTCTTAGCAATTTAGGATCTCATCTGGTTCCATACAAATTTTAGAATAGTTTGCTCCAGCTCTTTGAAAAGTGCCAGTGGAAATTTGGTTGAAATAGCATTGAAAGTAGAGATTGCTCTAGGCAGTATAGACATTTTAACAATGTTTATTCTTCTAATCCATAAGCATGGGATGGTTTTCCATATTTTTGTGTCTTCTTCAATTTCTTTCATGAGTGTTTTGTAGTTCCAGGAGTACAGATCCTTTACCTCTTTGGTTAGGTTTAATCCCAGATGTATTATGGTATTTGGAGCTATGGTAAATGGAATTGATTCTCTCATTTCCCTTCATATATTTTCACTGTTAATGTATAAAAAAGCAACTGATTTCTGTGCATTGATTTTGTACCCTGACAATTTTGTACCTTGCTGTATGAGTTCTACTAGTTTAGGGTGGAGTCTTTTGGATTCTCCATGTAAAATATCATGTAGTCTACAAAGAGAGAGAGTTTGACTTCTTCATTGACAATTTGAATACGTTTTATTTCTCTTTGTTGTCTGATTGCTGTTGCTAGGACGTCTAATACTATGTTGAACAAGAGTGGTGAGAGTGGGCATACTTGTCATGTTCCTGATCTCAAAGGGAAGGCTATCAGCTTTTCCTTATTGAGAATGATATTTGCTGTGGGTTTTTCATAAATAGATTTTATGAAGTTGAGGAGTGTTCCCTCTATCCCTATACTCTGAAGCATTTTAATCAGAAACAGATGCTGAATCTTATCAAATGCTTTTTCTGCATCAATTGAATGGACCATGTGGTTCTTCTTTCTTCTCTTATTGATTTGTTCTATCACATTGATTGATTTATGAATGTTGAACCATGCTTGCAACCCAGGGATAAATTCCACCTGGTTAAATGGATAATCACTTTAATGTACTGTTGGATCCTACTAGCTAGGATCTGGTTGAGATTCTTGGCATCCATATTTATCAGGGATATTGGTCTGAAATTCTCCTTTTTGGTGGATTCAGGTTGTCAGTTTCTTCCTGATTCAGTTATGGAAGTTTACAGGTTTCCAGGAATGCATCCATTTCTTCTAGGTTGCTTAACTTATTGGCATATAGCTGTTGATAATAATTTCTGATGATTGCTTCTATTTCCTTAGTGTTACCCGTGTTCTCTCCCTTTTCATTCATAATTTTATTAATTGAGATCCTCTCTCTTTTCTTTTGGATAAGTTTGGCCGTGGTTTATCAATCTTATTGATTCCTTCAAAATGCCAGCTTCTAGTTTCATTGATGTGTTCTACTGTATCTCTAGTTTCTAGCTCATTGATCTCTGCTCTAATCTTGATTATTTCCTTTCTTGTGCATGGGGTTGGCCAACTTTGTTGTTGATTTTCCAGTTCTTTAAGGTATAAAGAGAGCTGGTGTATTGGGGATTTTTTTTTTTTTAAGTGAGGCTTGGATGCCTATGTATTTCCCCCTAAGACAGCCTTTGCCTTATCCCATAGGTTTTTGACCGAAGTGTCTTTATTCTCATTGGTTTCCATGAATTGTTTAAGTTCTTCTTTGATTTGCTGATTGATCCAAACATTCTTAAGCAGGGTAGTCTTTAGCTTCCAGGTGTTTGAATTCTTTCCAAACTTTTTCTTGTGGTTGAATTCCAGTTGTAAATTACTGTCATCTAAGAATATGCAGGTAATAATCTTCATCTTTTGGTATCGGTTGAGCCCTGATATGTGACCCAGTATGTGGTCTATTCTGAAGAAAGCTCCATGGGCATTTGAGAAGAATGAGTACTCTGTTGTTTTAGAGTGGAATGTTCTGTATATATCTATGAGGTCTTTCTGGTCCAATGTGTCATTCAAAGCTCTTGTTTCTTTATTTAATTGCTGCTTGATCTGTCTATTACTGAGAGTAGCACATATCCTACTATTAATTTATTCATATCAATATGACTATTTTGATTAACAGTTTTCTTATGTAGTTGGCTGCTCCCATGTTGGCAGCATAAATATTTGCAATTGTTATATATTCTTGGTGGATAGTCCCTTAATGAATGATGTATTGTCCTGTATCTCTGACCACAGTCTTTAGCTTAAAATCTAATTTATCTGATATGAGAATTGCTGCTGCAGCTTTTTTTTTTTGAGGCCTGTGGGCGTGAAAGATGCTTTTCCTTCCCTTCACTTCTTTCAGTCTGGAACTATCTTTAGGTTCCAAGTGTGTCTCTTGTAGACAGCATATGGACAGGTCCCATTGTTTTAGCCAGTCTGCAACCCTGTGCCATTTTATGAGAGCATTTAGGTCATTCACATGAAGAGTGATTATTGAAAGACACGTTTTTATTGACATCATGTTGCCTGTGAAGTCCTTGTTTCTATAGATTGTCTCTGTAAGTTTCTGTTCTATTTTGTTCTTGGGTTCTTTTTTCTTTTATAGAACCCCCCTCAGTATTTCTTGTAGTGCCGGCTTGGTGGTCACATACTCTTTTAAATCTTGCTAGTCTTGGAAGCTATCTCTCCATCCATTTTGAATGTCAGCCTTGTTAGATAAAGTATTCTTGGCTGCATGTTCTTTTCATTTAGTGTCCTGAATATATCTTGCCATCCCTTTCTGGCTTGCCAGATTTCTATGGACAGTTCTGACATTATTCTGATGGACATTCCTCTGTATGTAAGGAAACTCTTCACCATAGCTGCCCTCAGAAGTTTTGTCTAAAATTATGATTCGTCAATTTCACAATGAAGTGCCTCGAAGTCTTTCTAGATTTGTTGATATTGGGGGTGCTCTTTCTGCCTCTAGGACATGAACGCTCATTCCAGTCCCCAGACTGGGAAAATTTTCATCCAGAATTTGTTCAACTATATCTTTTAATCTTCTGTCTTTTTCCACCCCCTCAAGGATCCCAATAATTCTGATGTTGGAACACTTCATGGCATCATTTATTTTCCTAATTCTGTTTTCATGGCTTCTAAGTTGTTTGTTCCATGCCTCCTCCTGATCCTTTTTTCTATCAGCTTATCCTCTAAATCACTATTTCTATCTTCTGCCTGTCTTACCCTGGTTGTTAGAGTATTTAGATTAGATTGGATTTCATTGAAAACATTTTAATTTATGCCCTGTTGGCTCTCACTTTATGCCCTGTTGGCTCTCACTTTTGCCCATTCTAATGGTTTTCTCCAACCTAGTCATTGCCTAGATAATTGTTACCCTGAATTCCCTTTCCAACATACTGTTAATGTCTATATCCAATCGTTCTGATGGAGAGGTCTCAGTATCTGAATTTTTCCTCTGTTGCATGTTCCTTCTCCCAGTGTTTTGGTGAGAGGTGAGTGAGGGGATTTATAGCTGAATATATCAATCATGATCCAGGCAAGGTGCACCCTGAAACACTTCAGAGCAATCAGAAGTCACCACCAAAAAGAGAGAAAATAGAAAAAGAGAGAGAGAGAGGAGGGAAAAAAAAGAAAACCCAGGCAGAGTGAGCCCCAAAAGTAAGATTTAAAAGGTATTAAAAAAATGGACAAAAAGACCAACAAAAAGGAACACTTTGAACCTCATATCTGTATGTATTTTTAAAAAAGAAAAAAGAAAAGAGAAAGGAAAATACAGGTATATGTACGAAAAAAGTTCAAGTTAAAAGGTTATTATGGAGTATGTTGTATTGAACCTCTAGTTGTAATGGTAGGTAGGTAAGTTAAAGAAATTAAAAGAACATGAATCATGAATCATGATAATGAATTAAAAGAATGTATCAATAAAAAATATAGGTTTAAGGACAATACTGGGAGCTTAATATATTGTTTTCTCCTGATGTTGGGATTTTACTGTTTTATGGGGACCCTGTGGTGGTTGTGCTCTCATTCTTTTGGCTTGCCTTCTGAGGGAAGGACCTGCTCTATTGTTTCTCAGTCAGTCTTGCTTGGAGTTATCCTGCCCCCTATCAAGGGGCTGGGCTCTGTGAAAACCATTTTTTCAGGCTTTTGTTCTCTGGAGGTTTTTATTTTTGTTTTGTTTTTGGTGGCTTTTTGTGGCTTTTTGGAAGTTTAGTGGAAAGCAAACTGCACACAGACCTCTGCCTCAGAGAGAAGCCTCATCCTGTTCCCCTCTGGGTGGTCCAGAACACACAGACTCTCCCTCTGCCAACTCTGCTGAACACAACATCCCACAGGCTGTGCGTTCACCCCCACCACTGTCTCAGGGGTCACCCAAAGTGCCTGCTTTTCTATGCATCCCCATGCCACTAAAATCATGAGAGATACTTGTCCAGCAAACCCTCTTCTGGTGGCAATCTTTGACAGGATTGCTGTCTGGGAAGCAGGCCCATGCTGCCAGGTGTGCTCAGTGGTACGGCTGCCACCGCTGAGGGATCCAAACCAGAGATCATGCCAAGTTCCTTCAGGTGCAGGCTGGGAGCGTCCAGACCCTCAACAAGTCCTAGAGACTGCCAGCTCATGCCCACAGATATGGGCGGGGAATGCGGTTAGACCCTGGTTGTGCAGTGCATGCAGAATGAAAAATAGTATGGTTCTAGAGACCACCCACCAGACACCCTCTTGCATGGGAGTGAGTGCACCCAACCAAGCAGTGATCCAAGCAGTGCACAACTGAGTGCTCAGGGACCAGGAACTGGAGGCTCCAATGTACGCTTTCCAGCACTGGTGCTCACCAGTGGTGGCCATCTTGGGTCTGGGGGATTAGGCCCGTGCCTATGACCACCCAATTCCACCAGTTGACCCTTAAGATCTTTTGCTCTTTCTGAGTGCTTTTAAACAGACTCCAAGTTAATGCTGGTCCCCAAGCACAGGGCACTTTCATACTGGGATAGTATTTTCCAATGGGTTGCTTCTGGTGGTCTCTTCCACCCTTCTTCTTATCCTCCGGTATCATTTCAAGCATTCCCACTCCACTTTACCTCTCCACTGGTGTATTCTACCTCTGTAGAGATCCAGCAGTGTATAATCTTGCATCTCTGGCTGACTTTGTGGGTATTCAAAGTGTTCTGGTAGATACTTATCTCACTTTAGGGGACCAGTTGAAACAGGGTCTCCTACTTCTCTGCCATCTTGCCCCTCTACTCCAACCTGTTTTGAACAACTATGAAACAGTCAGAGAATCATACACACACAAAAAATGTGCACATTGGAGCGAGTGAATTTGGCAGAAGCAAGGTTTGAAGCCTTGAATATGTGGACTGAGAAGTCACGGGGCAGGGAAGGGTAGGAAGTCTGGTTGACAGAACAAATCCAGGAAGAGGGAGAAAAGCAGAAAGATTGCAGCTCTTTGTGACCCACACACACACGCACAATAAGGTGGCAATACGATCCCTGGGTTGCTCAAGGAAAGTTTGCTCCCCTTTCTGGAGGGCATTTGAGGAAAATATTTGTCCTCTCTGGAGACAGAGGTACAGCTAGGGACCCACTAATAGAAGCTCCAAAGCAGGGTTGGAGGGGCACACAGAGGGAATAAAACCCCTTGACTTTTTGGTGTGAGCCACAGTGGACTTGAACCTCTGTGTGCATACCTTACATATGCTTTTCTGGGACCGAGCGAGTAGAGGGCAGAGACTGGAGAATATCTCAGATAACCTGGCTGCCACTGTTTGTTCTGAGCTACAACATGCTTGAACTTCTGTGCGTGCCTTCACAGCAGCTTTTCTGGGACTGGCTGAGCACAATGCAGAGATGGAGGAGATCAGGGATAACCTGACTACTGCTTTTTGCTCTGAACCACAATAGGGTTGAACCTGTGAGTGCATGCCAATTGTTGCTTTTCTAGAACTGATTGAGTGCAGTGCAAATACTAGGAGCAGATCATTGATAATATGCCCCCTGCTTTTGTTGTCTATCACAATAGATTCAAGCTTCTGCCATGACTTTTTGGGGACAAAGAGGAGTGGGGAACTAAGTCAAGTGTAGATAGCTGATAGCCTGGCTTTAGCTTTTTACTAAGCATTACAATAAACTCTAGCTTCTGTGTGTACTGTGCAAAGGCTTTTGGAGATGGAACAGTACTGGGCATGTCCTGAACCTCCCTGCCTGGGGATGGGAGTGGGTACACACATTACCAGGTTCTTTAAAACTTGGAGTTTTGAATCCAAGTCACTGGTCAGAGATAAAATACAGGAGATCTGTGCTACTGGGCATGTTATTGACCAAAAATGGACAGGTTAGGCCAGGAAATTGATAAGGTCCTGGGCCTCAGAAGATTGATCACTTTTCTGAGAGGGCCTCCTGAGAAGTGGCTGCTAGGAGTTCCACCACCCAGGGATAAAGGGAAGATATTATGTCATATTCTATCTCTTCTACCACCACTCCTCTGCCCACCAACACAGCCAGCTCCAGAGAGAAGCACAGGGCCTCTAGTGGAGGTCCCTACACTAAACTCAACACCCTGACCTGGCAGGAGCATATTTCTGAAGGTAAGTCAGCTTGTAAGCCACACCAGCAGGCCTCTCCCTTAGAAGACAGACACAACCCCACACATACACCAAATCTACTGATTATAGAAACCTCTAAAACATCAGCTTTGGGTTAAACTTCATAAACAAATCAAAGCATACCTACTTAAATGAACAAACACTCCTCACTACAAGCAAGGAGTAACTGTGTAGAGGAAGGACCTGTGGGAAAGAGTAGTCAAAACACAATAGCAGAGAGTACACAGCATACACAAGGATTCTTTCCTGAAGATATTGTTGTTGTTCTTGTTTTTATTATTGCTGCTGTTTTTACTCATACTTATTCATTTCTTTTCCTTTCTTTTTATTTGTCTTTCATTTCTCCTTTCTTTTATGTAAAAATCGGTGGAAGGAGAAATTCATAACGAAAGAAACAACCAAAAGTAATACTTTCTACTATAGTAATACTAATGCTTTCTACTATAGATTTAATCGACATGGATATAAGTAAGATGTTGGAACTAGAATTCAAAATAATGATTACGAAGATACTAGCTGGAGTCAAAGGAAAGTGCTAGCAAATTCCTTAGTGAAGAAATAAAAGAACTAAAATATAATTGGGCTGAAATTAAAAATGTTATTATGGAGATGAAGTAAAAAATGGAGGATCTAACTGCTAAGGTAAATGAGGCAGAAGAGAGGGTCAGTGATATAGAAGACAAAATGATGTAAAGTAAGGAGGTTAAGAAAAAGAGAAAAGCAACCACTAAATTATGAGAGGAGTATTTAAGAAATCAGTAACACCATAAACACAATAATATTTGCATAATAGGTGTCCCAGGAGATGAGGAAAGAGAAAGAGAGAGAGAGAAGGATTATTTGAAAAAATTATAGCTGAAAACTTCCCTAATCTGGGGGAAGGAAACAAGAATTAAAGTCCAGGAGGCACAGAGAACCCCCCTCAAAATCAATAAAAATAGATCAACACCCCAACATATAATAGTAAAGCTTGAAAATTTCAGAGATAAAGAAAAAATAGAAAGAAAATAAAAAACAAAGAAAAACAAAACTGGGAAGATCATTTTGTCTGACTGCAAGCTATATCAGCATGATATTGGCACAAAAGCAGATACATAGATCAATGGAACAGAATAGAGACCCCAGAAATGGACCCTCAACTCTATGGTCAAATCGTCTTTGATAAAGCAGGAAAAAATATCCCAGGGGGCGAAACAATCTCTTCAATAAATGTTGCTGGTAAAGTTGGACAGTTATATACATAAGAATGAAACTCAACCATTCCTTAACACCAAACATAAAGATAAACTCAAAATGGATGAAAGACCTCAATGTCAGACAGGAATCTATCAAAATCCTAGAGAAGAACATAGGCAGTTCCCTCTTCAGCATTAGCCACAATAACTTCTTTGAAGACACATCTCCAAAGGCAAGTGAAACAAAAGCAAAAATGAACTATTGGGACTTCATCAAGATCAAAAGCTTTTGCACAGCAAAGGAAGCAGTCGACAAAACTAAGAGCCAACCGATGGAATGGAAGAAGATATTTGGAAATGACATTACAATTAAAGGGTTGATATCCAAGATATATAAAGAACTCCTTAAACTCAACACCCAAAACACTAAGAATCCTGTAAAAGGGAGGGGGGCGGCAAGAGGACATAAACAGACACTTATCTGAAAAAGACATACAAATGATGAACAGTCACAAAAAAAATATGTTCAACATACCTGGCCATCAGGGAACTACAAATCAAAGCCACAAATGAGCAAGTCACCTTAAACCACGTTAGAACAGCAAAAATTAACAAAACAAGAAAAGACAAATATTGGTGAGTAGGTGGAGAAAGAGGAACCCTCTTACATTGTTGGTGGGAATGCAAGTTGGTATGGCCATTCTGAAAAACAGTATGGAGGTTCCTCAAGATATTAAAGAATAGAGCTAACCTATGACACAGCAATTGCACTACTGGATAGTTACCTTAAAGATACAGATGTAGAGGAGGAGTCAAGATGGCAGAGAAGTAGCAGGCTGAGACTACTTCAGGTAGCAGGAGATCAGCTAGATAGCTTATCTAAAGATTGCAAAAACCTACAAATCCAACAGCAGATAGAAGAGAAGAACAGCAATTCTAGAAACAGAAAATCAACCACTTTCTAAAAGGTAGGACTGGCAAAGAAGTGAATCCAAAGTGATGGGAAGATAGACCACGGGGTGAGGGGCTGCCTCCTGGCAAGTGGCAGAACAATGGAGCACAAAATCAGGACTTTTAAAAGTCTGTTCTGCTGAGGGACATTGCTCCAGAGGCGAAACTGGGGTGAAGCCCACGCGGGGTCAGCGTGGCCTCAGGGCCTGCAGGGTCACAGAAGGATCGGGGGTATCTGAGTGTTGCAAATCTTACAGGTATTAGAACAGGGAAGCCTGCTACAGAAATAGAGCCGAGGCACGAGCTCCCAGCTCGGGGTTACCTTGAACCGGTCACAACCTGGGTGAGCTTGGAGCACTGCTGGAGGCCAGGGAAAAGGGAGTAATTGGGCACTGTTCTCTGAGAGCTCACTGAGGAGTGGGGCCCCAGACTCTCAGCTCCTCTGGGCTGGAGACCAGAAGGCTGCCATTTTTATTCCTGTCCTCCGGAACTCTACAAAAAGTGCTCAGGGAACAAAAACTCCCGAAAGCAAACCCGAGTGGATTACTCAGCCTGGCCCCTGGTAAGGGCAGTGCAATTCTGCCTTCGGCAAAGACACTTGAGAATCACTACAACAGGCCCCTCCCCCAGAAGATCAACAAGAAATCCAGCCAGGACCAAGTTCACCTACCAAGAAGTGCAGTTTCAATACCAAGGAGAGCAGCGGACTTCCACAGGAGGAGCAAACAAAGCACGGAACTCATAGCTTTCTCTCTATGATTCTTTAGTTTTGCAGTTAATTTAAATATTTTTTCTTTTTCAATTGTTTTCTCTTCTTCTGCTAAAATTTTTTTAACTTTTACCCTTTTCTTTTTCAACGTTTTTTAACTAGTTTATCTAATATATATGTTTTTATACTTTTTCTTTTTTTCGTTTTATTTTTTTAATTGTTTCTTTTCTTTCTTTCTTAACCTCTTTTTATCCCCTTTCTCCCTTCAAAATTTGGAATCTCTTCTTACTTGGTTAAAGCATATTTCCCTGGGGTTGTTGCCACCCTTTTAGTATTTTACTTGCTCCTTCATATACTCTTATCTGGACAAAATGACAAGGCGGAAAAATTCACCACAAAAAAAAGAACAAGAGGCATTACTGAAGGCTAGGGACCTAATCAATACAGACATTGGTAATATGTCAGATCTAGAGTTCAGAATGACGATTCTCAAGGTTCTAGAGGGGCTCAAAAAAGGCATCGAAGATATTAGAGGAATCCTCTCGAATGATATAAAAGCCCTTTCTGGAGAAATAAAAGAACTAAAATCTAACCAACTTGAAATCAAAAAAGCTATTAATGAGGTGCAATAAAAATGGAGTCTCTTACTGCTAGGATAAATGAGGCAGAAGAAAGAATTAGCAATATACAAGACCAAATGACAGAGAATAAAGAAGCTGAGCAAAAGAGAGACAAACAGCTACTGGACCATGAGGGGAGAATTCGAGAGATAAGTGACACCATAAAACAATAATTGGGATGCCAGAAGATGAAGAAAGAGAAAGGGGAGCAGAAGGTATACTGGAGAGAATTATTGGAGAGAATTTCCCTAATATGGCAAAGGGAAAAAACATCAAAATCCAGGAGGTGCAGAGAACCCCCCTCAAAATCAATAAGAATAGGTCCACACCCCATCACCTAATAGTAAAATTTACAAGTCTTCGTGACAAAGAGAAAATCCTGAAAGCAGCCAGGAAAAGAAGTCTATAACATATAATGGTAAAAATATTAGATTGGCAGCAGACTTATCTACAGAGACCTGGCAGGCCAGAAAGAACTGGCATGATATATCCAGAGCACTAAATGAGAAAAATATGTAGTCAAGAATACTATATCCAGCTAGGCTATCACTGAGAATAGAAGGAGAGATTAAAACGTTCCAGGACAAACAAAAACTGAAAGAATTTGCAAACACCAAACCAGCTCTACAGGAAATATTGAAAGGGGTCCTCTAAGCAAAGAGAGAGCCTAAAAGTAGTAGATCAGAAAGGAACAGAGACAATATACAGTAACAGTCAACTTACAGGCAATACAATGGCACTAAATTCATATCTCTCAATAGTTACCCTGAATGGTAATGGGCTAAATGCCCCCATTCAAAAGACACAGGGCATCATAATGGATAAAAAAACAAAACCCAGGGACGCCTGGGTGGCTCAGAGGGTTAAAGCCTCTGCTTTTGGATCAGGTCATGATCCCAGGGTCCTGTGATCGAGCCCCACATTCAGCTCTCTGCTCAGCAGGGAGCCTCCTTTCCTTCCTCTCTCTCTGCCTGCCTCTCTGTCTACCTGTGATCTCTGTCAAATAAATAAATAAAAAAAAACACCTACATGTTGCCTACAAGAAACTCATTTTAAACCCGAAGACACCTCCAGATTTAAAGTGAGGGGGTGGAAAAGAATTTACCATGCTAATGGACATCAGAAGAAAGCAGGAGTGGCAATCCTTATATCAGATCAATTAGATTGTAAGCCAAAGGCTATAATAAGAGATGAGAAAGGACACTATATCATACTCAAAGGATCTGTCCAACAAGAAGATCTAACTCTTTTAAACATCTATGCCCCCAATGTGGGAGCAGCCAACTATATAAACCAATTAATAACAAAATCAAAGAAACACATCAACAATAATACAATAATAGTAGGGGACTTTAACACTCCCCTCACTGAAATGGACAGATCGTCCAAGCAAAAGATCAACAGTAAAATAAAGGCCTTAAATGATACACTGGACCAGATGGACATCACAGATATATTCAGAACATTTCATCCCAAAGCAACAGAATACACATTCTTCTCTAGTGCACATGGAACATTCTCCAGAATAGATCACATCCTCGGTCCTAAATCAGGACTCAACTGGTATCAAAAGATTGGGATCATTCCCTGCATATTTTCAGACCACAATGCTCTGAAGCTAGAACTCAATCACAAGAGGAAATTTGGAAAGAACCCAAATACATGGAGACTAAACAGCATCCTTCTAAAGAATGAATGGGCAAAGCAGGAAATTAAAGAAGAATTGAAAAAATTCATGGAAACAAATGATAATGAAAACACAATGGTTCAAAATCTGTGGGACACAAAAAGGCAGTCCTGAGAGGAAAATATATAGCAGTACAAGGCTTTCTCAGGAAACAAGAAAGGTCTCAGTTACACAACCTAACCTTACACCTAAAGGAGCTGGAGAAAGAACAAGAAAGAAACCCTAAGCCCAGCAAGAGAAGAAAAATCACAAAGATCAGAGCAGAAATCAATGAAATAAAAACCAAAAATAACAATAGAACAAATCAACGAAATTAGGAGCTGGTTCTTTGAAAGAATTAATAAGATTGATAAATCCCTGGCCAAACTTATCAAAAAGAAAAGAGAAAGGACCCAAATAAATAAAATCATTAGTGAAAGAGGAGGAATCACAACTAACAATAAAGAAATACAGACAATTATAAGAACATACTATGAGAAACTCTACACCAACAAATTTGACAATCTGGAAGAAATGGATGCATTCCTAGAGACATATAAACTACCACAACTGAACCAGGAAGAAATAGAAAGCCTGAACAGACCCATAATCAGTAAGGAGATTTAAATAGTCATCAAAAAATCTCCAAACAAACAAAAGCCCAGGGCCAGATCCCTTCCCGGGGGAATTCTACCAAACATTTAAAGAAGAACTAATTCCTATTCTCCTGAAACTGTTCCAAAAAATAGAAATGGAAGGAAAACTTCCAAACTCATTTTATGAGGCCAGTGTCACCTTGATCCCAAAAGCAGACAAGGATCCCATCAAAAAAGAGAACTACAGACCAATATCCTTAATGAACAAAGATGCAAAAATTCT
Source organism: Mustela lutreola (assembly GCF_030435805.1). Classification (NCBI taxonomy): domain Eukaryota; kingdom Metazoa; phylum Chordata; class Mammalia; order Carnivora; family Mustelidae; genus Mustela; species Mustela lutreola. Next base: position 2,124,946 of record NC_081307.1, read on the forward strand.
CACCAAAATACTAGCCAATAGGATTCAACAGTACATTAAAAGGATTATTCACCACGACCAAGTGGGATTTATTCCAGGGCTGCAAGGTTGGTTCAACTTTCGCAAATCAATCAATGTGATACAACACATCAATAAAAGAAAGAACAAGAACCATATGATACTCTCAATAGATGTTGAAAAAGCATTTGATAAAGTACAGCATCCCTTCCTGATAAAAACTCTTCAACGTGTAGGGATAGAGGGCACATACCTCAATATTATCAAAGCCATCTATGAAAAACCCACTGCAAATATCATTCTCAATGGAGAAAAACTGAAAGCTTTTCCGCTAAGGTCAGGAACACGGCAGGGATGTCCATTATCACCACTGCTATTCAACATAGTACTAGAGGTCATAGCCTCAGCAATCAGACAACAAAAGGAAATTAAAGGCATCCAACTCAGCAAAGAAGAAGTCAAACTATCACTCTTCGTAGATGATATGATACTCTATGTGGAAAACCCAAAAGACTCCACTCCAAAACTACTATAACTTGTACAGGAATTTAGTAACGTGTCTGGATATAAAATCAATACACAGACATCAGTTGCATTTCTCTACACCAACAGCAAGACAGAAGAAAGAGAAATTAGGGAGTCAATCCCATTTACAATTGCACCCCAAACCATAAGATACCTAGGTATTAACCTAACCATAGAGGCTAAGAATCTATACTCAGAAAACTATAAAGTACTCATGAAAGAAATTGAGGAAGACACAAAGAAATGGAAAAATATTCCATGCTCCTGGATTGGAAGCACAAGTATTGTGAAAATGTCTATGCTACCTAAAGCAATCTACACATTTAATGCAATTCCTATCAAAGTACCATCCATCTTTTTCAAAGAAATGGAACAAATAATCCTAAAATTTATATGGAACCAGAAAAGACCTCGAATAGCCAAAGGAATATTGAAAAAGAAAGTCAAAGTTGGTGGCATCACAATTCTGGACTTCAAGCTCTATTACAAAGCTGTCATCGTCATGACAGCATGGTACTGGCACAAGAACAGACACATAGATCAATGGAACAGAATAGAGAGCCCAGAAATAGACCCTCAACTCTATGGTCAACTAATCTTTGACAAAGCAGGAAAGAATGTCCAATGGAAAAAAGACTGCCTCTTCAATAAATGGTGTTGGGAAAATTAGACAGCCACATGCAGAAAAATGAAATTGGACCATTTCCTTACACCACACACAAAAATAGACTCAAAATGGATGAAGGACCTCAATGTGAGAAAGGAATCCATCAAAATCCTTGAGGAGAGCACAGGCAGCAACCTCTTCGACCTCAGCAACATCTTCCTAGGAACATCACCAAAGGCAAGGGAAGCAAGGGCAAAAATGAACTACTGGGATTTTATCAAGATCAAAAGCTTTTACACAGCAAAGGAAACAGTTAACAAAACCAAAAGACAACTGACAGAATGGGAGAAGATATTTGCAAGTGACATATCAGATAAAGGGCTAGTGTCCAAAATCTATAAAGAACTTAGCAAACTCAACACCCAAAGAACAAATAATCCAATCAAGAAATGGGCAGAAGACATGAACAAACATTTCTGCAAAGAACACATCCAGATGGCCAAGAGCCACATGAAAAAGTGCTCCGTATCACTTGGCATCAGGGAAATACAATTCAAAACCACAATGAGATATCACCTCACACCAGTCTGAATGGCTAAAATCAACAAGTCAGGAAATGACAGATGCTGGCGAGCATGCGTAGAAAGGGGAACCCTCCTACACTGTTGGTGGGAATGCAAGCTGGTGCAACCACTCTGGAAAACAACATGGAGGTTCCTCAAAATGTTGAAAATAGAACTACCCTATGACCCAGCAATTGCACTACTGGGTATTTACCCTAAAGATAAAAACGTAGTGATCCGAAGGGGCACGTGCACCCGAATGTTTATAGCAGCAATGTCCACAATAGCCAGACCATAGAAAGAACCTAGATGTCCATCAACAGATGAATGGATAAAGATGTGGTATATATACACAATGGAATACTATGCAGCCATCAAAAGAAATGAAATCTTGCCATTTGTGACAACTTGTATGGACCTAGGGGGTATCATGCTTAGCGAAATAAGTCACGCAGAGAAAGACAACTATCATATGATCTCCTTGATATGAGGAAGTGAAGATGCAACATGGGGGCTTAAGGGGGTAGAAGAAGAATAAATGAAGCAAGGTGGGATTGGGAGGGAGACAAACCATAAGTGACTCTTAATCTCACAAAACAAACTGAGCGTTGCTGGGGGGAGGGGGGTTAGGAGAAGTGGGGTAGGGTTATGGACATTGGGGAGGGTATGTGCTATGGTGAGTGCTGTGAAGTGTGTAAACCTGGCGATTCATAGACCTGTACCCCTGGGGATAAAAATATATGTTTACAAAAAATAAAAAATGTTAAAAAAAAAAAAAGATACAGAAGTAGTGAAAAGAAGGAGCACATGCATCCCAATGCTCACAGTGGCAATGACCATTATAGCCAACCTGTGGAAGGAGCCGAGATGCCTTTCAGCAGATGAATGGATAAAGACGATGTGGTACATATACACAAGGAAATATTATTCAGCCATCAATAACAATGAATACCCAACTTTTGCATCAACATGGATGGAACTGGAGATGTTTATATTAAATGACGCAAATGAAACAGAGAAAGACAATTTCATATGGTTTCACTAATATATGGAACATATGCAATAGCATGGAGGACTATGGAGAAGGAGGGAGCTTGGAGAAGGGAGGGAAATCCAAAGGGGGTAGAAATCAGAAAGAGAGAGGACCATGAGAAACTATGGAGCTGGAAAACGAATCTGGGGGTTTCAGAGGGGAGAACAGAGGGGGAGGGGTTAACAGGGAGAAGGGTGTTGAGGGCACATGCTGTGATGAGCACTGGGTGTTATATTTAACTAATAAATCACTGAACACTATATCAAGGATAAATTATGTACTATACAGTGGCTAACTGAACATAATTTTTTTAAAAAGGAAAAAAATTAGAAAAAGCAAAAGATAAAGGAGTTTCAGACAAGAGGTCCTTCCCTATGAAGGTAGAAACAATAGGCAAGATGGTGGAAGAGTAAGGGACCTCTTTTTATCTGGTTCCTTGAATTTATCAGGTACCTATCAAACCATTCTGAACACTCATGAATTCATCCTGAGATGTAATAAAATACATCTGCAACTCTACAAGTAGAAAAGTGACTGCTTTTTGCAAGGTAGTAGGTGTGGAGAATTGAATCTGAGGGGAGATATTAGATGAAAAAGAGAGGGGGGATAAATCCTCCATAAGCCAGCTACTGGAAAGTGATACATTGCCAGAGAGCTAAATCAGAACCTTTAGAAGTATGCTCCAGTGAGAGACATCCCTGTCTGAAAGGGGCTCAGGGGATGAAAAGAGAAGAATTCTACATGAGTCAGCATGGCCTCAGGATTCCAGGAATCACAGAATGAATGGGGCAATACCTGACCCAGTATGGCACTCAAGCAGTTTCCCCACCCAAGTTTTCCCCACCCAAGAGTGGGGAAACTGGTTACAGTCAATGAGCCCAGGAGGAGGCTCTAAGCTTGGGTCACCATAAATTGCAAGCCAAATGGTTAGGGGACCACTCTCTGTCAAAGCACCCTGAAAAGGACTGGAACACATGGGCCATTTGCCATTCCCAGTAAGGGAGAAATGGTTGCACCCATGACAGGCAACAATTCTCAGGGCAGTGGCCTTGGAAAGGACAATAAGGCGACACTCAGCCATCCCCTGGAAGCAGGGGAGTGGGTAGGTGCATGATCTGACTACCACTCTCAGCCCTGGGGACAACAGTGGGCAGTAATGCCAGATCCTAGGAAGATCTCCCCAGGAGGATTGCAGAGGCACACACCACAGGACTATGCAAAGTTTGGCAGGCACAAAAGTAAAGACTGTCCCTAAGGGTTTATTGAAGAGGGGGAACTGAGATCTTTCAGCTTTGTGGCCAGAGATTGGGGCATGGATATTTTTATTTTGACTATCCAAGGAACAAAAGCCACACAGAAGACCAGCCTACACTGAGCCCAGGTCCCTAGCAAGGGGCAGTGAAACTCCATCCAGGCAAAGCCACCTGAAAAGCAGCACAGCAAGCCCGTCCTGCAGAAGAACAGGTGGACAACTAGTTTATGGGTACCACAAGAATATGACTCCAGTGCCAGAGGAAAATAACTTATTGAGCTTGAGGGGTTTTTTTCTCTGATTTGTTTAACTCTTAGTGTACAATTTTCCATTTCTGGGAGGTGGGAAAAGATGGCAGAGGAGTAGGGTAACCTGTTTCAACTGGTCCCTTGAATTGCACTGGATATCTACAAGAACCCTCTAAACACCCATGAAATCAACCTGAGATGGAAGAAGATATATCCTGAACTCTACAGACAGAATACCTCCAGTGGTTGTTTTTGACATATGGAATGCAGAGCTGTAATTCTGTGGGTAGATATCAGAAGATAAATGGAAGGGGGAGGGACTCTTTGGGATCCTGCATGGCCAGAGCAAAAAAGCCTCCTGCACTAGAGACTGGGGACAGACTCTCAGACCAATAGTGGAGGGGAAAAGAATTTAGGACAGCCCCCAGACTGAAACCTGGAGTTGCAGGGGCACGTGTGTGAATGGGGGCAGCTGGCAGTTTTAGAAGCAAAAAGATCAAAGACATGCCTGAACCTGGAAATGAGTGCTAGGATTGCTGCTGTTGGATGCACAAGCTTGGACACTGTCATTATTAGCAGCACAGATAAAAATGGACTGACTGTGGCCTGGAGGACAGACTGCAGACTCTGTTCTGAGACAGATGTTTGTATATGATCACTTGTACTGTGACTCTTAGAAGAGACATAGAAAGCCATCAGGGAAAACCGCCAGAGAATAAAAGCCCCCCAAAAGCTGGTTTTAACTGAACCCATACCCCCCCCCCCACAGGGCGCAGGGCAACTCTCCCCAAACAAAGTAGCCTGAGTAACAGCACAGCAAGACCTTTCCAAGAAGACAAACTGAAAGAGCAAGAGGTTAACAAGGCTTTTACTTGGGTTGTGGTCAATAGTTTGGACTCTGTACTTTCCCTCAACCACCTCTTAGCAGAATGACTAGGACGAGGAACCCCCAAAAGAGGAAAAATTCAGAAACTATGACCTCTGCCACAGAACTAATGAATATGGATATAAGCAAGATGTCAGAAATAGACTTCAGGGTAACAGTTATGCAGACAATAGCTAGATTGGAGAAAACCATTAATGGCAACATAGATTCCTTAAGAGCAGAAGTGAGAACTGATCTGGAAGAACTTAAAAAGGCTATCAATGGGGGTGCCTGGGTGGCTCAGTGGGTTAAAGCCCCTGCCTTCAGCTCAGGTCATGATCCCAGGGTCCTGGGATCAAGTCCCTCATTGGGCTCTCTGCTTGGCAGGGAGCCTGCTTCCCCTTCTCTCTCTCTGCCTGCCTTTCTGCCTACTTGTGATCTCTCTCTCTCTCTCTGTCAAATTAATAAATAAAATCTTTTTTAAAATGGTATCAATGAGATCCAATCTAATCTAAATACTCTAACTAGGATAAATGAGGCAGAGCAAATTCGTGATCTAGAAAACAAACTGATAGAAAAGAAGGATCAGCAGGAGGCCTGGAGCAAACAGCTTAGAAGCCATGAAAACAAAATTAGAGAAATAAATGACTCCATGAAACATTCCAATGTCAGAATTATTGGGACTGCTAAGGTGGTGGAGAGAGAGAGGACTTGAAGATATAGCTGAGCAAATCACAGCTAAAATTTTCTCTAATATGGGGAATGGAATAATTGTTTATGTCCTAGAGGCATAGAAGACACCCCCCAAGATCAAGTAAGGGAGAGTGACCCCAAGGCATGTAAGAGTGAAACTCATGAATCTTAAAAGCAGGGGAAGCATCTTAAGGACAACTAGGGGGAAGAGATTCCTTACTTACAGATATAGGAACATCATAATAAAGGGAGACCAGTCCACAGAGACTTGGCAAGCCAGAAAGGTCTGGCAAGGTGTATTAAGGACAATAAATGAGAAGAAAATAAAGCCAAGAATACTTTATCCAGCAAGGTTGACATTCAAAATGGATGGAGAGATAAAGAGCTTCCAAGTCTGGCAAAGACTGAAAGAATATGTGACCACTAAGCTGGCTCTTCAAGAAATATTAAGGGGGATACTATAAAAGAAGAAAGACCCCAAGAGTGATATAGAACAGAACTTTACAGAAACAAGGTATAGAAACAAGGACATCCCAGGCTAAATGATGACAATAAAACATCTCTTTCAATAACCAATGTGAACTGCCTAAATATTCCCATAAAACAGCAGACAGTTGCAGATTGGATAACAAGACAGCACCCATCCATATGTTGTCTACAAGAGACTAATTTTGAACCTAAAGATACATCCAAACTGAAAGTGAATTGATGGAGAACCATAATTCATGCCAACAGACCTCAAAAGAAAGCTGGGGTAGTGATTCTCACATCAGACAAATTAGATTTTAAGTGAAAGACTGTAGGAGGAGATACAGAAGGATATCATTCTTAAAGAGTCTATCCAACAAGAAGATACAACAATTGTAAATATCTATTCCCCAACGTGGGAGCAGCTAACTACATAGACCAACAGTTAACCAAAACAAAGAGACATATGAGTAATAATATGTTAATTGTTGGAGACCTTAACACTCCACTCTCAGAAAGAGACAGACCATCTAAGCAGAAAATCAACAAAGAAACAAGAGCATTGAATGACACATTGGACCAGATGGACCTCATAGATACATAAAGAACATTCCACCCTAAATCAACAGAATACACATTCTTCTCAAGCACACATGGAATGTTCTCTAGAACAGACCACCTACTGGGTTACAAATCAGAGCCCAACTGATACCAAAAGACTGAGATTATTCCCTGAATATTCTCAAACCACAATGCTTTGAAACTGGAACTCGACCACAAAAAAAGTTTGGAAGGAATTCAAGCACCTGGAAGCTAAAGGCCATCCTGCATAAGAAAGTTTGCATCATGAGGAAATCAAAGAACTTAAGCAATTCATGAGAATTGTTTAATGAGAATGAAGATACATCAGTCCAAAACCTATGGATTATGGCAAAGGCAGTCCTAAGGAGGAAATACATAGCCATCCAAGGCTTGCTCACAAAAATACAAAAATCCTGAACACAAACTCTCTTTTTACCTTAAAGAACTGGAGAATCAACAATAAATTAAGCCTACCCCATGCACAGGAAGGGAAATAATTAGATTAGAGCAGAAATCAATGAATTAGAAACTAGAAATAGAGTACTTTCATTGATATAAAAAACTGGAAACTGGTTCATTGAAAGAATTAATAAGATCAATAAACTACTGGCCAGACTAATCCAAAACAAAAGAGAAAAGACCACAACTAATAAAATTAAAAATGAAAGGGGAGAGATCACGACTAACACCAAGGAAATAGAAATAATCATCAGAAAGTATTATCAGGAGCTATATGCCAGTACCTTAAACAACCTTGAAGAAATGGATGCATTCCTGGAAACCTATAAACTTCCAAGACTGAAACAGGAAGAAACTGACAAGCTGCATAGACCAATCCCTAATAATGAGATTGAAGCAGTGATCAAAAACCTCCCTAAAAACAAGAGTCCAGGACCTGATGGATTCCCCAGGCAATTCAGCCAAACATTCAAAGAAGATATACTACTTATTCTTCTGAAGCTGTTTCAAAAAAGAGAAACAGAAGGAAAACTTCCAGACTCTTTCTATGATGCCAGCATCACCTTGATCCCTAAACCAGGCAAAGACCCCATCAAAACAAGATCCTAGTTAATAGGATTCAACAGCACACTAAAAAGATTATTCACCAGGGCTCCTGGGTGGCTCAGTGGGTTAAGCCACTGCCTTCGGCTCGGGTCATGATCTCGGGGTCCTGGGATCGAGTCACGCGTCGGGCTCTCTGCTTAGCAGGGAGTCTGCTTCTCTCTCTCTCTCTCTCTCTCTCTGCCTGCCTCTCTGTCTACTTGTGATCTCTCTGTCAAATAAATAAATAAATAAATCTTTAAAAAAAAAAAGATTATTCACCATTATGAGGTGGAATTTATCCCTGGGATGCAAGCATGGTTCAACATTCGCACATCATCAAAGTGATAGAAAAAAATCAATAAAAGAAGAGAGGAGAACCACATGGTCCTCTGAATTGATGGAGAGAAAGCATTTGACAAGTACAGGATCCTTTCCTCATTAAAACTCTGCAGATTATAGGAATAGAGGGAACATCCATCCATCTATGAAAAACCCACAGGGAATATCATTCTCAATGGGGAAAAGCTGAGAGCCTTTCCCTTAAGATCATCAACATGACAAGGATGACCACTCTCACCACTGTTGCTCAACATAGTATTAGAAATCCTAGCAACAGCAATCAGACAACAAATAAAAATAAAATGTATTCAAATTGGCAAAGAAGAAGTCAAACTCTCTCTCTTCACAGATGACATGATACTTTATATGGAAAACCCAAAAGACTCCACCCCCAAACCACTAGAACTCATTCAGCAATTCAGTGGCAGGATACAAAATCAATGTACAGAAATCAGTTACTTTCTTATACAGCATCCTTTCTTGATTAAAAAAAAAAAAAAAAAAAAAAAAAAAAAAAAAAACTCTCACCAAAGTAGGGATAGATGGAACATACCCCAACACCATAAAGGCCACATACAAAAGACGCATAGCTAATATCATCCTCGATAGGGAACACTGAAACCTTTTCTCTGTAGTCAGGATCCTAACATGTATATCCACTCTCACCATTGTTATTTAAGATTGTAGTGGAAATCCTAGTTTTATCAACTATACACGAAAATAAAAAGCATAAATATCAGCATAAATATAAATAGTCAAACTTTCACAATTTGCACATGACATGATAGAAAACCCGAAAGACTCCTCTCAAAATTATTAGAACAGAGACACAAATTCTACAAATTGCAGGATATCAACCCAAGGTACAATAGTTTGTTCCAACCCTATAAACCCAAAATGAAGCTGCTGAAAGAAAACCAAGGAATCAATCCCATTTACAATTACACCAAAACCTTAAGATACATAGCAAAAACCTAACCACAGGTAAAAGATCTGTACTCTGAAAACTATAAAACACTTATGAAAGAAATTGAAGAGTATGCAAAGAAATGGAAAAGCTTTCCATGCTCAGGGACTGAAGAATATTGTTAAAATGTCTGTAACTACCCAAAGCTACCTACACATTTAATGTAACCCCTATCAAAATACCACCAGCATTCTTCACAGAACTATAACTAATGATCATAAAATTTATATGAAACCAGAAAATACCTGGAATAGCCAGAGGACTCTTGAAAAACAAAATCAAAGCTGGGGGCATCACAATTCTGAACTTCAAGCTGTATTACAAAGTTGTAGTCATGAAGATAATATTATATTGGCAGAAACAGACACATAGATCAAAGAAACAGAACAGAAAACCCAGAAATGTACCCACAACTATATAGTCAACTAATGTTTGACAAAGCAGGAAAGAATATTCAATGGTAAAAAGAAAATTGCTTTCACAAATGCTGTTGGGAAAATTAGAGAGTAATATGCAAAAAATGAAACTGAACCATTTTCTTGTACCATACATAAACATAGATTCAAAATGGATTAAATAGACCTAAATGTGAGAAAGGAACACATCAAAATCCTAGAGGAGATCACAGGCAGCAATCTTTTTGACCTTGGCTGCAGGAACTTTTGCAGGAAGTTTTTATTCAAAACATCTCCAGAGGCAAGGGGGAAAAAAGCAAGAATGAACTCTTGGGATTTTATCAAGATAAAAAGCTTCTAAAAGTCAGTCTATAAAATAAGAAAAGATATTTGCAAATAAGATATCTGATAAAGGGTTAGTTTTCAAAATCTATAAAAAACTTATCAAACTCAACAGTCAAAATGAAATAATCCAATTAAGAAATGGATTGGAGACATGAATAGACATTTTCCCAAAGAAGACATACTGATTGCTAACAAACACATTTTAAAAATTGCTCAATATCACTCAGAATTAACAACACAAGGGACAACAAATGTTGGTGTGGATGTGTAGAAAGGGGTAATCTCTAACACTCTTGTTGGCAATGCAAACTGGTGCAACCACTCTGGAAAATAGTATGGTGTTTCCTCAAAAAGTTAAAGTTGGAACTATTAATTAATATTAGAACTATTGCACTACTAGGTATTTACCCAAAGGATACAGAAATACTGGTTCAAAGTGGCACATGCTCCCCACTATTTATAAGCAACATTATCAGCAATAGCCAAACGTTAGAGAGCTCAGATGTCCATCAACAGATAAATGGATAAAGAAGTGATACTACTCAGCCATCAGAAAAGAATGAAATCTTGTCATTTACAATGGTGTGGATGGAGCTAGAGTGTATTATGCCACATGAAATAAATCAGACAAAAACAAATATATGATATCACTCATGTGGAATTTAAGAAATGAATAAATGAACATAAGGGAAGGAGAAAAAAATAGAGGGAAGCAAACCATAATAGACTGTCAACTATAGAGAACAAACTGAGACTGAATGAATGGAGGGAGGTCTGGGTTGGGCCAAATGTGGGATGGGTGTTAAACAGGGCATTGTAGCAATGAGCACTGGGTGTTAAGTGATGAATCACTAAATTCTACACCTGAAACCAATTTTACCATATGTATTAACTAATTAGAATTTAAATAAAGACTTGAAATTAAAAAAACACGAGAAAAAAAAGAATGATATTCTATGATTCTATTCATATGCAACTGAAATGTAATTGTTGATGCCAGGGTAGTAATTAATGGAGAGTGTAGTAATTGGGAGATTGCTTGATGGGGAAGGTTGGAAGGACTTCCAAAATGCTACTATTCTATTTCTTAGTCTCAGTGATAGATACATGGTTGTGTTCATTAAGTTGTACACTTAGGGTTTGTGTACTTTTATTTATATTTGTAAGACTCCATTTAAAAGTTATGTATGTATATATAATTATATATATATATCTATATAGATATAGATATATATATGAATTACCCATTTCTTCTCTTTTAAGGTGTTTTGTTTTGTTTTGTTTTGTTTTGTTTGAGAGAAAAATAAAAAAGGAGCGGGGTGGGGAGGGGCAGAGAGAGAGGGAAAAGCAGGTTTCCTGCTTAGCAGGGAGCCCACTGCTGGGCTTGAGCTCAGGACCTAAGATAATGACTTGAGCTGAAGGCAGACACTTAACTGACTGAGCCACCAATGCACACACCCATTTTCTTCTTCATTTCTTACTCAGACATAATTGCTTCCCAATTAGCATTCTTACATATATAGAAAGACATAATTCTAATATCAGGACTTCACTATTCATCTGTCTTTGGTGACGTCATTGCTCAGAGTCCTTGACATGGCTTTCTAGATCCTCCTTAAATTAATTCCCCTTTCACATACTTTGTATCCATAGCTCCCTCTTCTTCCTCCCTTCACACTCCACATATCCACTAGCATTTGTTTATGGATGCTTACCCATATTTCAAGACTGAGGTAAATTTTCATCATTCATGTGAAACTGTCTCTAATAAACTGGTTATTTCAGTTGTTTGTTTTCATGGTTTCATAGCACTTTGTACCTGTTTTATGGCTTTTCTTATGTTCTAGGTATATTTTAAACCCTCTACTGAGTTAAACACTTTTTATGGTCAAATGCTATAGCCTCTTCTCATCTTCCTTTTCTTAAGTTGCAATCATTTTTTAGTTGAACTTATAAATTTGTTTTTCCTTGGAGCCTGGGCAAATTAATAAATATTTTTTGTACCCATACATCCTTCATCCCTAAATCTCTTCATAAACATGAAAAGAAGTCTATTAAAGCCTTCCTTTTCATAACAATGTAACAGAAATGTAATTTCATCTTCTGATCTCCTTTAAAGAAACTAGTATTATATTTAAATCACCACTTGATGACACATTGGTGTTCCTACTGTTTAATCCTTACAGCTAGTGATACCTTCTGTAAGATTTACATCCCAAAGTTGATTTAACAATTTTATTTTCCTTATTTTTGCAAACTTGATGAGTTATTGAATTGCTTTCCAGTTGCAGTAGCTCTATTTCATTTTTGACACTATTCATTACATGGCCTAATTTCACATAAGCAGGAGCACTATGGAGACATTTATTTCCTTAGACATTTATTTTTAACTCGATGGCTGTTCTAAATATTTTTTTTTCTTTTCCTTCTTTTTTTTTTTTTCCCAAGACAGCCATTATCCCACTTGTTCTTAACAGATGACCTTGTTTTCTTCTTCATTGAAGAGATCAATGCCATCTGTCTTGAAATCTCCCTGTTGCTAAATTTCTCAAACTTTATCCATTCCTACTGATCCAGGGACCAAAGTATTTGTCTAAAGCAGTGGTTCCAAGCCCAATTCACATGAAAATATCCCAATGCCTTTTTCACATCCCACAGAGAATCTGATTACATTGACTGGAATGAGATTTAGACACTGATATATTTTATAACCTCCCTGGGTGTTTCTATGTACAATCAGGTTGAGAACACCAGTTTGGGGAGGGCTTTCCACTTTTCCCCTGGACATCAGTTCATTAAAGATTTTGTTCCTTCTGACATTCTAGCTGCCTCTCCTATCCTCCCAGGAAAAAATATTTTCATCTAGCAGGCTTCTCTTTGAGCTACCATTCTCTGATGTTCCTCTCTTTGCCAAAGCAAAAAGCAAAGTGAAGCAAAACATACACTTGCTACTATTCATTGACTCCTTTATTCTTGCTAAATTCTCCATGACATTCTTTTGAAAAATACTCCCTCAAAGTTGCCAAACATCCTCTTAATCATCATTGATGAAGTGATTTCATTTCCACTCTTATGCTGTTTGAAGCACTTCACACTGTTCAGCATACTTTTTTTTTAACTTCATGGTTTTGCAATCATTTCCTACCTAATTGAATTTTTTGTCCATTTTTTTTTAACTTACATATGCTTTTCAGGCAAGGGATAATACCTGGCACCAATAACTGTAGTAATAAGCTCCTAGAAAAATATCACCTAGCCAGCCACTTAGGTTTCACCCTAAATAGACAAAATGTGGTTCAGACTACAATAAGCAAAGAAAATAGTGAGAAATGAGCATTATCTCCGTGTCCCCTGGAATCTCCATTTTATCTGAAGAAAGGTATCTCTTCCCTATATCAGTGGCAAATGACAGAAACCTAAATTAAATTAGCTCAAGCAAAGTGGCAGTGGGTTTGTTAGTTTATGAAATTTATAAGGCTGGGTGTGCACTAAGTTCAGATGCAGATGGAACCAGATATTAAAATGATGTTATTAGGAGTACTCCTCTTTCCACCTCTAGCTCTTTTTTACTCCCTCACACAACTGGTATGATGGATAGTTGCTAGCAGGACTACTCTTTTATTCTACCAACTCGACTATCCCAGAGAACTGAGAGAATCTTTCACAGGAATACCTATAAAGTTGCACACCTCATTCTGATGATCTAGGTTTAGGGTACATGCCCATTACCAAACTTTTACTATAGCTCTAGTTGGGTAGTCTTGGGTTGTGGGTTGAGGTCTTTTCAATTTGAATTATATGGATTGAGAATAGGTAAGGATTATCTGTAAAAAAAAAAAAAATTAGGGAGACATTAACCAAAGATGAAATGGACAGGACAGGCAAAAACAACAGGCAAATATGGTATATTACCCAACCCAATCTCTTAAATGATCCTGATTGCTCTCCACTGTCTCAGTTCTCTCCTAGACATAATTATCTTGAAAGATGCCCAGTGAAAGAAGACATAGGAACTGGTTATCACATCCTACTTTATTATGCAATACATTCCTGGAGTTTTCTTAAAGGACATGGTCTTAAATGTGAACATTAATACCTTGGTTTATATGAAAACAAAAGAAAAGTCATTTGTTTAGGTTGCTTTAAATATTGGCTTCCTATAATCCCCTCCTCATTCATTCCCTGGTGTAGTCTCCTCAACTTGAATGTGGATGTGACTTCTGACTTGCTTCTAATCAATAGAATATGGTAAAAGGTGAAAAGGAGTTAAAGTGAAGTAGGGGACCATAATTTCATCTGCTCGCTGGAATTCAGTTAGACAGTTATCAAATCATTCTGAACACCATCTAAATCAATCAACGTTCTGAGAAAAGAATTGTTACACTTCTACAGAAAGAAGAGAGACTACTTTTTGGAAGATAGGAAGTGCAGAGATGTGAACCTGGGGTGATATATTCAGAAGATATGGAGTAGGTTAGGAGTTTGCTTAAGGAGTTTACCACAAAGTATTATAAGCAGTTGAGTGCAAAATCAAACTTTAGAAGTCTGCCACATGAAAAAAATGCTTCAAATACAAATCAAAACCACAATGAGATACCACTTTACACTAGTTAGAATGGCTAAAATTAGCAAGACAGTGAAAAATAAAGTTGGTGAGGCTGTAGAGAAAAGAGAACCCTCTTACACTTTTGGTGACAATGTAAGCTGGTACAGACACTCTGGAAAACAGTGTGAAGGTTTCTCAAGTCATCAAAAATAGAGCTACCAGCAATATCACTATCAAAAATAGAGCTACACAGCAATATCACAATCAACCCAGCAATTGCACTGCTAGGTATTTACCCAAAGATACAGATGTAGTAAAAAGAAGGAGCCCCTGTACCCCAAAGTTCAGAACAGCAATATCCACAATAACCAAGATAAGATATCCTTCAACAGATGAATGGATAAAGAAGAATGTGGTTCATATATACAACAGAATATTTCTCAGTCCTCAGAAAGTACGAATACCTACCATTAGAATCAGCATGGTTGGAACTGGAGGGGATTATGCTAAGTGAAATACATCAAGCAAAGAAAGACAATTATATGTTTTCACTTATACAAGGAACAGCACAATGGACCACAGGGGAAAGGAGGGAAACATGAATGGGAAGAAGTCAGAGAGGGACACAAACCATGAGAGAATTTTTTTTTAATTTTTAAAGATCTTATTTATTTATTTGACAAAGATCACAAGTAGGCAGAGAGGGAGGCAGAGAGAGAGGAGGAATCAGGCTCCCTGCTGAGCAGAGAGCCCAATGTGGGGCTAGATCCCAGGACCCTGGGATCATGACCTGAGCCAAATAACCCACTGAGCCAGCAAGGTGCCCCATGAGAGATTCTTGAAACAGACTCTTGACTCTGGGACACAAACTAAGGTTTAAAGAAGGGAAGGGTGGGAAATGGGGTAACAAGGTGATGGGTATTAAGGAAGGCACACTTTGGGATGAGCACTGGGTGTTATATAGAGCTAATGACGCATTGAACACTACATCAAAAACTAATGAGGTACCGTATGTTGACTAATTGAATGTAATAATTTTAAAAAGACACTAGAGAATACTTTACAGTAGAAATAAAATAATTAAAATTTAATCAGGCCAAAATTAAAATAGATATTATTGAGATGTGGTCAAAGATGGAGGTTCTAACAATTGAATAAATGAGGCAGAAGAGAGACTCAGTGATATAGAATAAAAAATGATGGAGAATAATGAAGCTGAGAAAAGAGAGAAAAACATCTGGATCACAAGGGGGAGAATTTGAGAAATCAGTAATACCATAATGTAAAATAATTTTTGCATACTAGTGGTCCCAGAAGATGAAGGGGGAGCAGAAGGTTTCTTTTAACTAATTATAGTTCAGAACTTCCCTAATCTGAGGAGGGAAACAGGCATTCAAGTCCAGGAGGCACAGAAAACCTGCCTAAAATCAATAGGTCAACACCTTGATATATAACTAAATCTAGGAAATTTCAGAGATAAAGAGAAAATACTGAAAGCAGCTGGGGATGAAGTCCTTAACCTCAAGGGTAGAAGCATGAGACTGGTGGTAGACTTGTCCACAGAGACTAAACAGACCAGAAAGGGCTGGCATGATATATTCAATGTAGTAAAAGGGAAAAATACTCAGCTAAGAATACTTGATCCAGCAAGGCTGTCATTCAGAACAAAAGAAGACATTTTTTTTTAAGTTTTAGGAAAAACAAAAAGTAAAGGAATTCATGAACACTAAATCAGCCCTGCAAGAAATATTAAAGGGGATCCTTTGAGCAAACAGAGAGTTCAAAAGTAATAAAACCAGAGAGGAACAGAGACAATCTACAGAAACAGCACATTTACAGGTAATACAATAGCACTAAATTCATATCTTTCAGTAGTTACTCTGAATTTATTTTTTTTATTTTTTTAGAGATTTTATTTATTTATTTGACAGAGAGAGATCACAAGTAGGCAGAGAGGAAGGCAGAGAGAAAGGAGGAAGCAGGCTCCCCGCTGAGCAGAGAGCCCGATGCGGGACTCGATCCCAGGACCCTGAGATCATGACCTGAGCCAAAGGGAGCAGCTTAACCCACTGAGCCACCCAGGCGCCCCGAGTTACTCTGAATTTAAATGGCTAAATGTTCCAAACAAAGGACGCAGGGCAACAGATTGGGTAAAAAGGCAAGACCCAACCAGAGGCAGTCTATAAGAGACTCATTTGTGAACCAAAGACACTTCCAGATTGAAAGTGAGGGGATGGAGAACCTAATGGAAATCAAAAGAAAGTTCTGGTAGCAAGCCTTATATTAGACAAATTATTTTATTTTATTTTTTGAAGACTATTTATTTATTTACTTGTCAGAAAGAGAGAGAGTAACAGGCAGAGGGAGAAGCAGGCTATCCGCTGAACAAGGAGCCTAATGCAGGACTCGATTCCAGGATGCTAGGATCATGACCTGAGCCAAGGGCAGATGCTTAATTGATCGAGAAGTCCAGGCATCCCTAGAGAAATTATTTTAAACCAAAGACTGCAGTAAGGGATGAAGAGGGACACTATCATACTGAAAGGGTCTATACAACAGGGAGATCTAACAATTGTAAATATCTATGCCCTCAACGTGGGGAGCAGCCAATTAAATAAACCAATTAATAACAAAATTAAATAAACATATTGCTAATAACACAAAAATAGTAGAGGACTTTAACACCCCACTCAGAGCAATGGACAGATCATCTAAACAGAAAATCAACAAGGAAACAAGGGCTTTGAATAACACACTGGACCAGATGAGCTTCACAAAGTGGAGCATTTCATCCTAAAGCAACAGAACACACATGCTTCTAAGTGCGTTTGCAATATTCTCCATAAATCATGTCTCAACTACTACAAAAAGACTGAGATTGTTCCCTGCATATTTTCAGACCACAAAACTTTAAACTTGAACTCAATCACAAGGGAAAATTTGGAAAGCAAATACATGGAGGTTAAAGAGCTACTTAAAAAGAATGAATGGATCAACCAGAATATTAAGGAGGAATTTTTTAAAAGAAATGGAAACAAAAGAAAACACAACAGTTCAGAACATCTGGGATGCAGCAAAGACTCTCCTAAAAGGGAAGTACATACAAATACAAGCCATGCTCAAGAAACAAGAAATTCTCAAATACAAAACCTAACTGCACACATAAAGGCACCTTTTTCCTCCCTCTCCCTCTGCCTGCTATTCCCTCTAGTTGTGCTCTCCCTCTGTCAAATAAATAAATAAAATCTTAAAGAAATAGAAGTGGAAGGAAAACATCCAAACTCATTCTATGAGGCCAGCATTACCTTGATCCCTAAACCAAAGACCACAGCAAAGTGAGAATTATAGACCAATATCCCTGATGAACATGGATGCAAAAATTCTCACCAAGATACTAGCCAACAGGATCCAACAGTACATTAAAAGGATTATTCACCATGACCAAGTGGGGATTTATCCTGGGATGCAAGGGTGGTTCAGCATCCACAAATCAATGAGTGTGATCCACCATATTCATAAAATAAAGGACAAGAACCATATGATACTTTCAATAGATGCAGAAAAGACATGTGACAAAATACAGCATCCTTTCTTGATTAAAACTTGCTGCAGTGTAGGGATAGAAGGAACACACCTACATATCATAAAAGCCATATGCCAAAAACCAAACAAACAAACAAATAAAAAAAACAACCTACAACTATCACCCTCATCAGGGAAAAACTGAGGGCTTTTCCCTCAGGGTCAGATATATGACAGTGATGTCCACTTTTACTGGGTTTGTTCAACATAGTATGAGAAGTCCTACTCTTGGCAACCAGACAACAAAAAGAAATAAAAGACATTGAAACTGACAAAGAAGAAGACAAATTCTCTCTTCACAAATGACATGATACTTTATGTGCAAAAGCCAAAAGACTCCACATCTAAATTGCTAGAACTCATACAGCAGTTCAGCAATGTGTCAGGATACAAAATCAATACACAGAAGTTGGTTGCAACTCTACACAGAAATAATATGACTGGGGAAAGACAAGATGGCAGGGAAGTAGGAGGAGGTGCCCGTTCAATCTGCACCCTAAAGTGAGCTGATTACCTTCCAAAGATCTCCAATCACCCACGAAATCAGCCTGAGATCAGAATTATACACGTCTGGATCTCTACTGGAGCAGAAGACGCCAGTGGGCAGGTAAAGCGGAGTGGGAAACTCGGACTGATATCGGAAGATAAACAAAAGGGGGAGGGAGCCACCAGAGGCGACCCTTTGGAAAGTAATATCCCAATATGAGAGTGCTCTGTGCCTGGGGACCAGCATTAACTCAGGAGTCTGGTAGAAAGCACTCAAAAAGAGCAAAGGATCACCTGGGGGAAAATTGTGGGAATCAGGGTGTTAGGGTTGGGGCTTAAGTTCACAGATCCAGGACAGCCACCCCTGGCGCAGAGCCAGAGAGACTGTGGGAGAGAAACCGAGTCTCGGTCCCTGAACCACCAGCGCGCCTGCAAGTGCGTGGCGCCCAGCTCCCATGAGGGGCTGGGAGCCTCGCCAGCCAACAGAAGCACAGCCTTTTTGCAGTCCCCATGCAAGTGCCCTGCTGTGCCATCAGAGTCCGAGTCGTGCCCCATGCCCTCCCCTGAGAGAGGTGCACACAGGCGCCAGCCAGGTGCTCTCGGACCGGAAAGACCAGGTACTCCCAGCCTGGGCCAATGGGAAAATCTCAGTGTGTGATTGCTGCTTGGAACTTCTCTGGCAGTCTGGAGCTGCCCAGCCACCGTTGCCGTGGTTTTGGGTGCAAGCAAAAAGTCCTGAGTCCCCAGGGACCGCGACTGGGAACCTGCTCTGCCAGCAGCCAACTGGGGATTTATATGGGCTCTGCAACCAGACTGAGGCTTCTCTCTGAGAGGGAGGTCAGGGTGCAGTTTGCTTTTCTCTAAACCTACAAAAACCATCAAAAGCGGTCAAAATGAGAGAGAAAAACAAAAGTGAACAAATATAAAAACCTTCAGAGAACAAAAGCTTGAAAAAACCAGTTTCCTCAGAGCCCACCCCCTTGAGGGGGGCGGGAGGACTTAGCTGAGAGAACTTCAGGGACTGAAAACCCACTTGGCAGGCCCCTCCCCCAGAAAACCACCAGGAAAGGAAAAAAAAAAAAAAAAGAGATGACAAGAGAACAACCACCACTACTTCATAGGACAATTTTTATTATTAATTCGATCCCACTATTCTGTCTCATTTTTTTATATAGTTAATTTTTTATTATTATATAGATAATTTTTTAACCTATTTACCATCACAGTGAGATGTCCAGTACATCAAATTCCATAATAACCTTCTAACCTGAACTTTTTGATACATACACCTGTGTTTTCCTTTTGCATTTCTTTTTTTTTTAAATTAGTTTAGTTTAGTTTATTCCATTTTTAAAATTTTTATTTTCTAATATTCATAAAGAGTTAAACTTCAAGGTAAGTTTCCCCAATCAATGCCACCCCTATAGGTAAACCAATCAATGCCACCTCTATAGGTAAACCAATTCCTAATCCCCCCTTATCTTAGGAAAGATGAGTCCTTTAACAAAAATATCAAGATACATCCAAGAAGAATCAAAACAACCTTCCTCACCCACACTGAGAATTTACAACCACTCTTCCATCCTTTTCTAACACCAGTATTTCTGTATTTTTGTGTTTGTCCTGATAGTATATAAATGTTACACTAAGGGTTCTTTTTGATGAGGTTCTTCCTTTATTTGCATATATATATATTTTTTCTCTTGTCATATACTTTTATCAGTCTTTTTGTTTGTCTGTGTCTGTTTGTACACTTCATAAATCTTACCTTGGGGCCCATTTGGGCTGAAGCTTCTCTTTTATCTCACCTTTCTTTCCTGTCTCTCGCCCTCTCTCTTTTTTTTTTCTTTTCCTTTTATTTTTCCACTCATTTGAGTGGGAAACCCTGATTGCTCAGAAGCATTCCAGGGTGCACCTTGACTGCACCACAGTCGATAAACCCAGCTACACCCGTTCAGCCATCTCTCACCAAAATGACTAGGAGGTGGAATGCCCAACAGAAGAAAAATACAGAGGATGGGCCTTCTGCAACAGAGCTAATGGCTATCAACATAGACAATATGTCGGAAAGAGAATTCAGGCTAACAATTATCCAAGCAATAGCTAGGCTGGAGAAAGCCATGGGTGACCAAATGGAATTGATTAGGGCCGAACTGAAAACGACCAGAGATCATGTTTTCAATATTAGGCAAGAGCTGAAAGCTACCAGGGATGAGAGTCACAATGCTCCCAATGAGTTCCAATCTAATCTAAATTCTCTCAACGCTAGAGTAACTGACACAGAAGATAGAATTAGTGATCTGGAGGACAAACAGATGGAGAGAAAGGATCAGGAGGAAGCCTGGAACAAACAGCTTAGAAGCCACGAAAACAGAATCAGGGAAATAAATGATGCCATGAAACGTTCCAACGTCAGAATTATTGGAATCCCTGAAGGGGAGGAGAAAGAAAGAAGTCTAGAAGATATAGTGGAACAAGTTCTTCATGAAAATTTTCCAAATCTCCTGAATGGAACCAGTGTTTATGTACTAGAGGCCGAAAGGTTTCCCCCCAAGATTACAGATTCTCGAAAGTCCTTGAGACACCTAATAGTAAGAATGAAGAATTATAATTGTAGGCAGAACCTCCTGAAAGCAGCTAGGACAAAGAAAATCCTTACGTACAGAGGAAAGCCCATCAGAATAACGTCAGACCTGTCCACAGACACCTGGCAAGCCAGAAAGGGCTGGCAAGATATATTCTGGGCACTAAATGAGAAGAACATGCAGCCAAGAATACTTTATCCAGCAAGACTGATATTCAAAATGGATGGAGAGATAAAGAGTTTCCAAGACCGGCAAGGCTTAAAAGACTATGCAACCACCAAGCCGACACTGCAGGAAATATTAAGGGGGCTTCTTTAAAGGGGGGAAAAGCCCAAGAATAGCATTGAACAGAAATATAGAGACAATCTACAGAAAGAAAGACTTCAAAGGTAACACGATGTCAATAAAAACGTATCTATCAATAATCACCCTCAATGTGAATGGCCTAAATGCGCCCATAATACAGCACAGGGTTGCAGACTGGATAAAATGACAAGGCCCATCCATAGGTTGTCTACAAGAGACCCATTTTGAACCTAAAGATACACCCAGACTGAAAGTGAAGAAATGGAGAAGCATCTTTCATGTCAATGGGCCTCAAAAGAAGGCTGGGGTAGCGATTCTCATATCAGACAAATTAGATTTTAAACTAAAGACTGTAGTCAGAGATCCAGAAGGACACTACATCATTCTTAAAGGGACTATCCACCAAGATGATCTAACAATTGTAAATATCTATGCTCCCAATATGGGAGCATCCAATTATATAAGAAAACTGTTAATCAAGATAAAGAGTCATATTGATATGAATACACTAATGGTTGGAGATCTTAACACGCCTCTCTCAGAAATAGACAGATCATCCAAGCAGAAAATCAACAAAGAAACAAGAGCATTGAATGACACATTGGACCAGATGGACCTTATAGATATATACAGAACATTCCACCCTAAAACAACAGAATACTCATTCTTCTCAAGTGCACATGGAACTTTCTCCAGAATAGACCACATACTGGGTCACAAATCAGGACTCAACCAATACCCAAAGACTGAGATTATTCCCTGCACATTCTCAGATCACAATGCTTTGAAACTGGAGCTCAATCACAAGGAAAAGTTCAGAAGGAACTCAAACACCTGGAAGCTAAAGACCACCTTGCTTAAGAATGCTTGGATCAACCAGCACATCAAAGAAGAACTGAAACAATTCATGGAAACCAAGGACAATGAGGTCACGTCGAACCTAAACCGATGGGATACAGCAAAGGCGGTCCTAAGGGGGAATACATAGCCATTCAAGCCTCCCTCAAAAAAACTGAAAAATCCAGAACACAGCAGCTGTCTCTACACCTTAAAGAACTGAAGAATAAACAACAAATCAAACCAGCTCCACACATAAGAAGGGAAATAATCAAGATTATAGCTGAGATCAATGAGGTAGAAACCAGAGATACAGTAGAACGTATCAATGAAACTAGAAGCTGGCTTTTTGAAAGATCAATAAGATTGATAAACCATTGGTGACACTAATCCAAAAGAAAAGAGAGAAAGCCTAAATTCATAAAATTATGAATGAAAAGGGAGAGATCACAACTAACACCAAGGAACTAGAAACAATCATCAGAAGTTATTATCAACAGTTATATGCCAATAATGTTAGCAACCTAGATGAAATGGATGCATTCCTGGAAAAAATATAAACTACCAAAATTGAACCAGGAAGAAATCGACAACCTTAATAGACCGATATCTAATAACGAGATTGAAGCAGTGATCAAAAACCTCCCAAAAAACAAGAGCCCAGGACCTGACGGATTCCCTGGGGAATTCTACCAAACCTTCAAAGAATAACACCTATTCTCCTGTAGCTGTTTCAAAAAATTGAAGCAGAAGGAAAACTTCCAGACTCTTTCTATGAAGCCAGTTTTACCCTGATCCCCAAACCAGGCAAAGACCCTACCAAAAAGGAGAATTTCAGACCAATATCACTGATGAATATGGATGCTAAGATTCTCAACAAGATCATAGCCAACAGGATCCAACAGCACATTAAAAAGATTATCCACCATGATCAGGTGGGATTCATCCCTGCGCTACAAGGATGGTTCAACATTTGCAAATCAATCAATGTGATACAACAAATTAATATGAGAAGAGAGAAGAACCACATGGTCCTCTCAATTGATGCAGAAAAAGCATTTGACAAAATCCAGCATCCGTTCCTGATTAAAACGCTTCAAAGTATAGGGATAGAGGGAACATTCCTGAACCTCATCAAATCTATCTATGAAAGACCCACAGCAAATATCATCCTCAATGGGAAAAAGCTTGCAGCCTTCCCATTGAGATCAGGAACAAGACAAGGATGCCCACTTTCACCACTCTTGTTCAACATAGTATTAGAAGTCCTAACAACAGCAATCAGACAACAAAGAGAAATAAAACATATTCAAATTGGCAATGAAGAAGTCAAACTCTCTCTCTTTGCAGATGACATGATTCTTTATATGGAAAATCCAAAAGACTCCACCCCCAAACTACTAGAACTCATACAGCAATTCAGCAACGTGGCAGGATACAAAGTCAATGTGCAGAAATCAGTGGCATTCTTATACACTAACAATGAAAGTACAGAAATGGAAATTAGAGAATCGATTCCATTTACTGTAGCACCAAGAACCATAAGATACCTGGGAATAAACCTAACCAAAGAGGTTAAGGATCTGTACTCGAGGAACTACAGAGCACTCATGAAAGAAATTGAAGAAGACACAAATAGATAGAAGACCATACCATGCTCTTGGATCGGAAGAATAAACATTATTAAAATGTTTATACTGCCTAGAGCAATCTATACTTTTAATGCCATTCCAATCAAAATTCCACCAGTATTCTTCAAAGAGCTGGAGCAAATAATCCTAAAATTTGTATGGAATCAGAAGAGACCCCGAGTCACTAAGGAAATTTTGAAAAACAAAAATAAAGCTGGGGGCATCACGTTACCTGATTTCAAGTTTTATTACAAAGCTGTGATCACCAAGACAGCATGGTACTGGCATAAAAACAGACACATAGACCAATGGAACAGAGTAGAGAGTCCAGATATGGACCCTCAACTCTATGGTCAAATAATCTTCAACAAAACAGGAAAAAATATACAGTGGAAAAAAGACAGTCTCTTCAATAAATGGTGCTGGGAAAACTGGGCAGCTATATGTAGAAGAATGAAACTCAACCATTCTCTTACACCATACACAAAGATAAACTCAAAATGGATAAAAGACCTCAACGTGAGACAGGAATCCATCAGAATCCTAGAGGAGAACATAGGCAGTAATCTCTTCGATATCAGCCACTTGAACTTCTTTCAAGATATGTCTCCAAAGGCAAAGGAAACAAAAGCGAAAATAAACTTTTGGGACTTCATCAAAATCAAAAGCTTCTGCACAGCAAAGGAAACAGTCAACAAAATGAAGAGGCAACCCACGGAATGGGAGAAGATATTTGCAGGTGACAGTACAGACAAAAGGTTGATATCCAGGATCTATAATGAATTCCTCAAACTCAACACACACGAAACAGGCAAACATATCAAAAAATGGGCAGAAGATATGAACAGACACTTCTCCAATGAAGACATACAAATGGCTATCAGACACATGAAAAAATGTTTATCATCATTAGCCCTCAGGGAGATTCAAATTAAAACCACATTGAGATATCACCTTACACCAGTTAGAATGGCCAAAATAACAAAACAGGAAACAACATGTGTTGGAGACGATGTGGAGAAAGGGGAACCCTCTTACACTGTTGGTGGGAATGTAAGTTGGTGTAGCCACTTTGGAGAACAGTGTGAAGATTCCTCAAGAAATTAAAAATAGAGCTCCCCTATGTCCCTGAAATTGCACTACTGGGTATTTACCCCAAGGATACAGATGTCATGAAATGAAGGGCCATCTGTACCCCAATGTTTATAGCAGCAATGGCCATGGTCGCCAAACTGTGGAAAGAACCAAGATGCCCTTCAATGGACGAATGGATAAGGAAGATGTGGTCCATATACACTATGGAGTATTATGCCTCCATCAGAAAGGATGAATAGCCAACTTTTGTAGCAACATGGACGGGATTTGAAGAGATTATGCTGAGTGAAATCAGTCAAGCAGAGAGAGTCAATTATCATATGGTTTCACTTATTTGTGGAGCATAACAAATATCATGGAGGACAAGGGGTGTTAGAGAGGAGAAGGGAGTTGGGGTAAATTGGAAGGGGAGGTGAATCATGAGAGACTATGGACTCTGAAAAACAATCTGAGGGGTTTGAATTGGCGGGGGGGTGGGAGGTTGGGGTACCAGGTGGTGGGTATTATAGAGGGCACGTATTGCATGGAGCACTGGGTGTGGTGAAAAAATAATAAATACTTTTTTCTGAAAATAAACAAATTGAAAAAATTTTAAAAAAAGATATCACCTTAAGAAAAACATATATTGATAACAGGCCTTGGGAGAAGAGGACAGTATACATCCTTAAAGCTGAGCAGCTAGGGATGCCCGGCCCACTCAGGGTGGAAAGCTGCCTGCTTCATCTTTCTGTTATCTCCCCTTCCCCCCCAAAACACCTGTGGCTAAAATTCCGATCAAAAATCCCCTGGCATTTTTCTAAGAGCTGGAGCAAACAATCCTAAAATTTGTATAGAATTAGAAGAGACCCGAATTGCTAAGGAAATGTTGAAAAAGAAAAACAAAACTGGGAGCATCACGTTGCCTAATTTAAGTTTTACTACAAAGCTGTGATCACCAAGACAGCATGGTACTGGCACAAAAAGAGATATACAGACCAGTAGAAGAGGGTAGAGAGCTCAAATGTGGACCTTCAACTTTATGGTCAAATAATCTTCGACAAATTCAGTATCTTAAATATAATTTTTTAAATTGGGGGTTTTAAGACACAGCTCTTGTGAAAAGAAGGGCCATATGTATCCCAATGTTCATAGCAGCAATGTCCACAATAGCCAAATTGTAAAAAGAGCCAAGATGTCCTTCAACAGATGAATGGATAAAGACAATACGGTCCATTTACACAATGGGATATTACTCAGCCATCAGAAAAGATGAATACCCAAACTTTTGCATCAACATGGATGGGACTGGAGGGGATTATGCTAAGTGAAATAAGTCAAGCAGAGAAAGTCAATTATCATATGGTTTCACTTACTTGTGGATCATGAGGTATATCATGGAGGACATTAGGAGAAGGAAGGGTAAAATGAAGGGGGAAATCAGAGTGAGACATGAACCATGACAGACTTTGGACTCCAGGAAGCAAACTGAGGGTTTTAGAAGGGAAGGGGTGCAGGAGGATGAGTGAGCCTGGTGTGGGTATTAAGGAGGGCACAGATTGCTTGAAGCACTGGGTGTTATACACAAACAATGAATCATGGAAAACCACACCAAAAACTAATAATGTACTATATATAACATAATAAAATACATAAATAAAATTGGGAGGTTTTGTGTAGCTCAAACTAAAATACCTGCAGGCTGATCTGACCTGAATTTTCCAACCACTGATTTCCTCATTCTTGATAAAACTTGCAAATTCTCTGAATGTTAATGTTTAAAAAGCCCTTGGTGTGAAATTCTGTAAGACATTTTTAAAGGTTAAATATATTCTCTCTCTCTTTCTCTCTCTCTCTCTCTCTCTCTCTCTCTCTCTCTATATATATATATATATATATATATATATATATATATATATATTTGCCATTGTCTTAAAGAAAACTTTTTAAAATCTGAAGGGATGAAGTTCCTTCCATAAAAACAACATTGTAAAGTAAAGTAAATGCCTTGTCTTAAGCATTTAAGCATTTTCAAAAGGATATGTCTTACCAAACTACTCTGGGTAGCAAACCTAGGAAAGATTTAGAAACTTTCAACATAAAAGGGCTTGTAAAAGAGAACATACTTGGGCAATGGCTGCAGAGATACCAGAATGCCTGTTTTGCTCACATTGACTAATGTAAATAAAATGTATGAATTGGACATTTGTATGAATATGTCTTAGCAGTCGTTACTTTTTATCATTTTATCTGAAAATTTTAGGAACTTAAATGACTATCTTTATGTCTTAAATTTTTTTAAATTTAAATTAGAGTTACTTAGGTGCCTGGGCAGCTCTGTCAGGTAAGCATCTGCCTTTGGCTCAGGTCATGATCCCAGGGTTCTGGGGTCGAGTTGCACATTGGGCTCCCTGTTCAGCAGGGAGTCTGCA
Organism: Mustela lutreola; assembly: GCF_030435805.1. NCBI lineage: Eukaryota > Metazoa > Chordata > Mammalia > Carnivora > Mustelidae > Mustela > Mustela lutreola. The sequence continues at coordinate 2,152,345 of NC_081307.1, forward strand.
TCTCCCTTTCCTTCTGCCCCTCCTCCCACTCGTGCTCTCTCTTTCTCTATATATCTCTCTCAAAAATAAATAAAATCTTCTAAAAATAAAATAAAAAATAAATTACAGTTAATGTGCAGTGTAATATTAGTTTCAGGTATACAATTTAATGATTCAACACTTCCATACAACACCTGGTACTCACCACAATATGTGCATTCCTTATTCCTCATCATCCATCCAAAGTAGTCCCACCACACCTGGGACAAAGCCAGCTCCTTTGTACCTGGAAAGATGTTTCCATGACTGCTACTCACTCAGGGATGTGTTCCAAAAAGAGAATAATTTCCCCTCTATGTGTTCCAGGCATTCTTCAATCAATGTTACCATGCTATCTACCCCTGGGTTGTGTGCTTGCCTTCTCCAGGAACAGAGCAGTGCTTTCAAGGCTCTATCCCAGTCAAGCCTGCTGACCTTTAAAACTCCAGGCTTTAAGGCCCACTGGTAGGGGTTCTACCAAGATGGCAGAAGAGGGGGTACTCCATTTCAACCAGTCCCCTGAATTTAGCTAGAAATCTTCCAAGCCACTCTGAACATCCATGAAATCAACCTGAGATGTAAGATTATACATGTTTGGATCTCTATGGGAGCAGAAAATTATCAGTTGAGAGGAACAAAAGAAAGAGTTGGGTTTGCACAGACAAATATCAGATGAAAAACAGAAGGGGGAGGGAGCCACCAGAAGCTAGCCACTGGAAAGTAATACCCCTGTTCAAATACACCCTGTGTTTGGGGACCAGCAATAGCTTGGAGACCAGTGGCTGTGAGATGGGAAGGGACTGATAACAACACTCAAACAGAACAAAGGGGCTTAAGGAACAATCACTGGGACTGGAGAGCCACAGGTATGGAACTGTGGACCAGCCATAATCATCCACTGTGCACGCCTGAGAGGACCCAGGAAATACTTGAGTCAGCAATCCCTGGGGCTGCCAGCTGCAGCCACCACAGCCACCACTGCCACCTCTGTCTCTGCAGCTGCAGCTGAGAAGACCCACCTTGGTCTGAAGCCCATGGCCCCAGGTACAGCAGGTGCTGAGGACAGGCTCACCAGGACTGGTACAACTCATGGTTTGGGTGGTAGATGGGTACAGAGACAAGCGGGGGCCTTGACCAACAACTGAGAGGGTCACTAGAGGTGCACACCGCCTGTGGGAGGCTGTGGTATTCAATGGAGCTTGAAAGGGGGATTCTGTGTGTTCTGGATGATTCAGAGAAGAGCAGACTATGGCTTATCTCTGAGTCTCCCTGCAGACAGTTTACTTTGCTCTGACCCTCCAAAAAGGACCTTTCAAGGTCCTCTGAACCTCCAAAGCAAAGGTTACTTTGCTTTGACCCTTCAAAGAGCTGCCAGAGAACAAAAAACCTAAAAACTGGTTTCCAAGGAGCTCAGCCCCTTGGTAGGGGGCAGAGTAACTCCTCCCAAGCAAGACTGACTGAAAATCATGTGGCAGGCCCCTTCCCCAGAAGACAAGCTAAAAGAACAAGACTACAACAACCACAGGGTCCCCATAAAACTGTAAAACCCCAACACCAGGGAAAAACAGTATATTAAGCCCCTGGTATTGCCTCACAGGCTATATATTTCTGAGATACAACTTTCGCTCATCTTTTTAAAGTTCTTTCTCATGACTTTTTCTTTGTTATTGTTTCACCTGCTTATCATTTCAACTAGATGCTTAATATAACATATGCCAAGTAACTTTTTTTAAACATCACATTTATTTATTTGACACAGAGAGAGAGAGAACACAAGCAGGGGGAGTAGGAGTGGGAGAAGCAGGCTCCCCACCAAGCAGGGAGCCCAATGTGGGGCTCAATCCCAGGACCCCCAGGATCATGACCTGAGCCAAAGGCAGGCCCACCATAGTAACTTTTTAACTTGAATTTTTCATGTACTTTTATAAACTCTTTCTTTGTTCTTATATATGTGGACATAAGCTCCAATGTCATCCTTTTTTGCCCTATTCAATACTGCCTTTAGATATATACCAGTTTTAATTTCCCTGTATCTCTGGGAAGTTGAGTACCCTAACAAAGATAACAAAATATACAGAAGAAGAACTGAAATACCCTTCCTCACCCAAACTGAAGGACTATAACCACCTTCTGATCACCCCCCAATTTATGTATATATGTATGTATTTATGTATTAATTGTCAGTCTTTTTGTTTGTTTTTCTTTTGTACTTTATAAATATTACTCTTGGGATTCATTTTGGCTGGGTTTCCTTTTCCTTTTTTTAAAAAACATTATTTATTTATTTGACACAGAGATAGAGAGAGAGCACAGCAGATGGAGTAGAAGGCAGAGGGAGAGGGGGAAGCAGGCTCCCTGCTGAGCAAGGATCCCAAAACAGGACTTGATCCCAGGACCCTTGGGATCATGACCTGAGCTAAGGCAGTTGCTTAACCAAATGAGCAACCCAGGCATACCGGTTTTTGTTTTTTTTCCTCTTTTTTTTTTTTTTTATTTTTGGTGGTGACTTGATTGCTCTGAAACTTCCCAGGGTGCATCTTGCTTGGATAGTGGTTGACATTTTCGGTCAACCAAAATTCAACAAAATGACTAGGAGGAGGAACCCCCAACAAAGAAAAGACAGAAAATGGCTTCTCCAGAAGATCTAACTGATACGGATCTAAGCAAGATGTCAGAAATAGACTTCAGGGTAGCAGTTAAGAAGACAGTAGGATGGATAAAACTGTTAATGACAACATAGATTTCCTAAGGGCAAAAGTGAGAGTGGATTTAGTAGAAAGTAAAAATCTATCAATGAGATACTATCTAATCTAGATACTCTAACTGAATATATGAGGCAGAAGAACGAATTAGTTATCTTGAAGACAAACTGACAGAAAGAAGGATCAGGAGGAGGCCTAGAACAAAGAGCTTAAAATCCAAGAAAACAGAATTAGAGATATAAATGACACCATGAACCATTCCAATGTCAGACTTACTGTGATCCCTGAGGGGCTGGAGAGAGACAGAGAAGTCTAAAAGATATATTTGACCAACTTTTAGTTGAGAACTTCCCTAATCTGCAGAATGAAACAATCATGTCCTAGAGGGAGAGAAGCACCCCCCAAGATCATGAGGGCAGACCAAAACCCAGACATGTAATACAAAAATGTGTAAATCTTAGAACCAAGGAAAACATTTTAGGGGTACTTGGGGGGAAGAGATTTCTTATGTATAGAAGAAGGAACATCAGAATAACATCAGACTTTTCCATGGAGAACTGGCAAGCCATAAAGGGCTGGCAAGACATATACAGGGTACTAAACGAGAATAATATGCAGTCAAGCATTCTTTATCCGACAAGGCTGTCAATCAGAATGGATAGAGCAATAAGAAGCTTCCAGGACCAGCAAACATTGAAAGAATATATGACCACTAAGTCAGCCCTGCAAGAAATATTAAGGGGGTTCTATTAAAAAAAAAAGAAAGAAAGAAAGAAAGAAAGAAAGAAAGAAAGAAAGAAATCACCAAGATTGACACAGAACAGACAAACCATAGAAACAAGGACCTCACAGACAAAATGATGACAATAAAATCTTATCTGTTAATAATCACTCTCAATGGGAATGGCCTAAATGCTCCCATAAAACAGCACATGGCTGCAGATTGGATAAAAAGATGGGTTCCATCCATATACTTTCTGTAAGAGAATAATTTTGAATGGAAAGATAAATCCAGAATGAAAGTGGAGGGATGGAGAACTATCTTGCATGCCAATGGACCTCAAAAGAAAGCTGAGATAACAATTCTCATATCAGACAAATTAGATTTTAGGCTAAAGACTGTATTCAGAGATAAAGAAAGACACTATGTCATTTTTTAAAAAGAGATTTTATTATTTATTTATTTATTTATTTATTTGAGAGAGAGAGAGAGAGAGCAGAAGTAAGCAGAGCAGCAGGCAGAGGGAAAGGGAAAAGCAGGTTCTCTGCTGAGCAGGGAGCCCAATGCAGGGCTCAATCCCAGGACTCTGGGATTATGCCCTTAGCTGAAGGAGGCTGCTTAACTGACTGAGCCACCCAGGCACCCCAACACTACATGATTCTTTTTTTATTATTAATCATTTTTATTAACATATGTATTATTTGCCCCAGTGGCAAAGATCTGTGAATCGTCAGGTTTACACATTTCACAGCCTTCACCATATCACATACCCTCCCCAATGTTCATAACCCAAGAACCCTCTCTATACCCCACCTCCCCCAGCATCCCTCAGTTTGTTTTGTGAGATAAAAAGTCTCCTATGGTTTGTCTCCCTCCCATTTCATTTTTTCTTTCCTACCCCCCAAACCCCCCACCCTGTGTCTCAAATTCCTCATATCAGGGGGATCATATGATAATTTTCTTTCACTGATTGTCTTATTTCACCCAGCGTAATACTTTCTAGTTCCATCCACATCACTGCAAATGGCAATATTTCATTTCTTTTGATGGCTGCATAGTATTCCATTGTGTATATATATACCACATCTTCTTTATCCATTCACCTGTTGATGGACATTTGGGTTCTTTCCATAGTTCGGCTATTAACACTACATCATTCTTAAGGGGTCTATCTAACAAGAAGATATAACAATTGTACATATCTATCCCCCCAACATGGGAACAACCAACTACATAAGCCAACTGTTAATCAAAATAAAGAGACATATGGATAATAATATGAGAATTGTTGGAGGCCTTGACACTCCACTCTCAGCAGCAGACAGTATGTCAAAGCAGAAAATCAACAAAGAAACAAGAGCTTTAAATGACACACTAGACCACATGGACCTCATAGATAAATACAGAACATTCTACCTGATAACAACAGAATACTCATTCTTCTCAAACACACATGGAACATTCTCCAGAACATATCACATACTGGGTCTCAAATCAGGGTTCAGCTGATACCAAAAGATTGAGTTTATTCCCTGCATACTCCTAGACCACAATGCTTTGAAACTGGAGCTCAAGCACAAGAAAAAGTTCGGAAGGAATTCAAACACTTGGAAGCTAAGGACCACCTTGCTAAAGAGTGTTGCATCAACCAGAAAATCAAAGAACTTAACAATTTATGGAAACCAATGAGAACAAAGACACATAATCCAAAAGCTATGGGTTATGGCAAACGTGGCTCCAAATGGGGGAAATACATAATGATCCAAGGCTCACTCAAAAAAATATAAAAATCCTGAACACAAACTCTATACCTTAAAGAACTGGAGAATCCACAATAAATTAAGCCTACCCCATGCACAAGAAGGGAAATAATTAGGATTAGATCAGAAATCAATGAATTAGAAACCAGAAGTAAAGTAATTTCATTGATGTAACAAAACTGGAAGCTTATTCATTGAAAGAATTAATAATATTGATAAACCACTGGCCAGACTAATCCAAAAGAGAAAGGACACCAATTAATAAAATTATGAATGAGAGGGGAGAGATCACGACTAACACCAAGGAAATAGAAATAATCATCAGAAAGTATTATCAACAGCTATATGCCAATACCTTAAAAAACCTAGAAGAAATGGATGCATTCCTGGAAACCTATAAACTTCCAATACTGAAACAGGAAAAAACTGACAAGCTGAATAGACCAATCCCTAATAAAAAGATTGAAGCACTGATCAAAAACTTCCCCCAAAACAAGAGTCCAGGACCTGGTGGGTTCCCTGGGGAATTCTACCAAACATTCAAAGAAAATACACTACCTATTCTCCTAAAGCTGTTCCAAATTTTCCAGACTCTTTCTATGACACCAGCATCACCTTGATCCCCAAACGAGGAAAAAAAAAAAAAAACCCATCAAAAAGGAGAATTTCAGACAAATATCCCTGATGAGTATGGATGCCAACATTCTCAACAAGATCCTAGCCAATAGGATCCAACAGTACATTAAAAAGATTACCCACCATGACCAGGTGGGATTTGTCCCTGGGATGTAAGGGAGGTTCAACATTTGCAAATCATCAAAGTGATAGAAGAAATAAATAAGAGAAGAGAGGAAATCACATGGTCCTCTCAATTGATGGAGAGAAAGCATTTGATGCAGCACCCTTTCCTGATTAAAACTCTTCAGAGTATACAGATAGCGGGAACATTCCTCAACTTTACACAATCAATCAATGAAAAACCCACAGGGAATATCATTCTCAATGGGGAAAAGCTGAGATCCTTTCCCTTAAGATTAAGAACACGACAAGGAGGCCCACTCTCACCACTATTGTTCAACATAGTACTAGAAGTCCTAGCAACAGCAATCAGACAACAAAAAGAAATAAGATGAATTCGAATTGACAAAGAACAAGTCAAACTGTGGGAGGCTGCAATAAGGCTTGAGACGAGCACCAAACCAGGCCCTGACTTGTGCCCCCTTTAAAGTCCGAATAACCTAACAAAAGGTTTAAGACGGGAAAAGTTGAGTAGCACTGAGAAAGGGTCTGTGCCATGTGTTGTGTGCTTGCCTACGTGACTTCCCACACGCTTGCTAAACAAATGAGAATTGCTAAACAATTCGGTTGGGGTCATAAATTCATTGTTGGTCCTTGCTGCCCTAGTACAGCCCATAAATTACTTTCAGGGTTTGCTGTATCAATACAGAACAATTGTACTGGCATCAGCCATTTGGCGTCACGAGGTCTGCTTATAGTTAAATGTGAAACTTATTATGGGAACTCGTGGTTATTTAACTAGACACAGATGTATTGCTTCTCCTATTATCACTATATATATGGCCTTAATGCTTTGAATAAACTTAGCACTGCTAGACATCCTCCTCAGTGCTCCTCCTGCCCCATCTCTCTGCTTCTTGAGTTCTTTTCTTCATCCTCTTACCCTCACGTTCCTGGTCCATTTGTCATGCTGGCCATGACATCAAACTCTTTCTCTTTGCAGATGACATGAAACTTCATGTGGAAAACCCAAAGACTCCACCCCTAAATTGCTAGGACTCATACAGCAATGCAGTAATGTGGCAGGATACAAACTCAATGCACAGAAATCAATTGCTTTCTTATACACTACCAATGAAACTGTAGAAGGGAAAATTAGAGAATTGATTCCATTTACAACTGTGTAAAAACAACAAAACAGTTGTACAAAAAAAAGGAATAGATCTAACCAAAATGGTAAAGGATCTATATTCTAGAAAACTACAGAACACTTATGAAAGAAATTGAGGAAGACAGAAAGAGATGGAAAAATATTCCATACTCATGGATCAGAAGAATAAACATTGTGAAAATGTCTATGTTTCCCAGAGCCATCTACACTTTCAATGCCATCCCAATCAAAATACCATCAACATTTTTCAAAGACCTGGAACAAATAATCCTAAAGTTTTTATGGAACTAAAAAGGACCCAAAGTTGCCAGGAGAATGTTGAAAAAGAAAACCAAAGCTGCAGGCATCACAATGACTGACTTCAAGCTATATTACAAATCTGTAGTTATCAAGATAGTATGGTATTGGAACAAAAACAAACACATAGATCAATGAACAGAATAGAGATCCCAGAAATGGACACTCAACCTATGATTGCTAATCTTTGATAAATCAGGAAAGAATATTCAATAAATAAAAAGTCTCTTCAACAAATGGTATTGGTGTGGGGCATAAACAATGAAAAAATTCAAATTTTAAAAACACACCAAAAAATGGTGTTGGAAAAATTAGACACATGCAGAAGAATGGAATTGGACCACTCTCTTACACAATACACAAAGATAAATTCTAAATGGTTGAAAGACCTCAGTGTGAGACAGGAATCCACCAACATCCTAGAGGAGGACACAGGCAGCAATATCTTTGATGTCAGCCACAGCAACTTCTCACAAGGCATGTCTCCAAATGCCAGGGAAACAAAAGGAAAAATGAGCTATTGGGACTTCATCAAGATAAAAAGCTTCTGTACAGCAACAGTCAACAAAACTGTCATCCTATAGAATGGGAATGGCATATAGGATAAATGACATATCGGATAAAGGACTATTCAAGATATACAAAGAACTTATCAAACTCAACACCCAAAAAAGAAATAACCCAGTCAAGAAATGTGCAGAAGATATGAACAGACACTTCTCCAAAGTAGACATAAAAATGGTCAACAGACTTGTGAAAAAATGCTCCACATCAGTTGTTGCCAGAAAATACAAATCAAAACCACAAATAGATACCAACTCACACCAGTTAGAATGGCTAAAATTAACAAAACAGGAAAGAATAGATGTTGGCAAGGATATGGAGAAAGGGGAATCCTCTTACACTGTTGGTGGGAATGCAAGCTGGTACAGCCACTCTGGAAAATAGCATGGATGTTCCTCAGGAAGTTAAAAATAGAGCAAACCTATGACCCAGCAATTTCACTACAAGATATTTACCCCAAAGATACAAATGTAGTGAAAAAAAGGAGCACATGCACCCCAGTGTTCAAGGCAGCAATGTCCACAATAGCCAAAATGTGGAAGGAGCCACGGTCCTTCCACAGTTGGATGGATAAAGAAGATGTTGCCCATTTACACAATGGAATATTACTCAGCCATCAGAAAGGATGAATATCTACCATGTACATTGACATGGATGAAACTGGAGGGGATTATCCTAAGTGAAATAAATCAATCCGAGAAAGACAATTACCATATGGTTTCACTTATATGTGGAAAATATGGAATAGTGCAGAGGACTATAGGGGAAGGGAGGGAAAATTGAATGGGAGGAGATCAGAGAGGGAGACAATCCATGAGAGACTCTGGACTCTGGGAAACAAGCTGAGAGTTAAAGTAGGGAAGGGGGTTGAGAGAGGAGTAACAAGGTGGTGGGTGTTAAAGAGGTCATGTATTGTGATGAGCACTGGGTGTTATATGCAACAAATAAATCACTGAACACTACATCAAAAACTAGTAATATGAATGTTGGCTAACTGAGCATAATGATAAAATTTATCTTAATTGAATTTAAAAAATAAAAAAAGAACTGATGGGCCACAGATAAAATTAAGGGTAAGCATAGCATGTGGAAGGTTAGTCACAATCTGAGAGAGGGCAGGTTGGGCAGAGTTGAGGTCCTTTCTTAATACCCTGGTCTCCCAGGGTAGATGTTTTGAAAGGGAACAATAGGCAGTTTTGTGTGAAGACAAACACTGCCCGCCCCATCCCACCCAGTGATTATTGGGTAGTAGTAACCCTTGTCATTATCATCTGCACTCTTCTCTGCCTTCTACCAATGAGGAGAGATGAGATGTATTTCTCAGAAATTGTTACCTAAGAGAAAGTAAGAGAATCATATCAGAGACTGACAAATTAGTTGTTTCAGAGCTACAAGGATCAGGCTGGTCATGATTGCAAAGCCAAGTAGAGGCCTTTAGTCTTAATCAAAGCAAAAAAAAAAAAAAAAAAATGGGTGCTACCACAAAATCTGACCTAAGAATATTATGATGAAAGTGGTGGAACCAGGCCAATCAGCTACTATTAGCTGAATGAACTTTCTGAAAATAGCCTGCTAGCTCAGAGTTTATTGCAAGGCCACCATTTATCCATTAGGGTTTCTATGGTTGGTTTGCTTCTTTGTTTGTTTGTTCGATGTTATGCTAGTCACCAGACAGAACGTCATTACTTTTTTTTTTTTTTAAGATTTTATTTATTTATCAGAGAGAGAGGGAGAGTGAGCGAGCACAAGCAGACAGAATGGCAGGCAGAGGCAGAGGGAGAAGCAGGCTCCCTGTTGAGCAAGGAGCCCGCTGTGGGACTCTATCCCAGGACGCTGGGATCATGACCTGAGCCGAAGGCAGCTGCTTAACCAACTGAGCCACCGAGGTGTCCCTGTCATTACTTTTTGATGCAATGTTCAAGAGTCATTGTTTACATATAACACCCAGTGCTCCATGGAATACATGCCCTCCTTAATACCCATCATCAGGCCAATCCATCCCCTAACCCCACTACCCTCTAAAATTCTCAGCTTGTTTCTCAGAGTTCCCAGTCTCTCATGGTTCATCTCCCGCTCTGATCCCCGCCCCCCTTCTATTTTCCTTCCTTCTTATAATGTCCACCATATGTCCCACAAGTAAGTGAACTCCTATAATACTTGGCTTTCTCTACTTGAATTATTTCATTCAGCATAATCTCTTCCGGTCCCGTCCATGTTGATACAAAAGTTGGGTATTCATCCTTTCTGATGGAGGCATAATACTCTGTAGTATATATGGACCACATCTTCCTTATCCATTTGTCCAATGAATGGTGTCTTGGTTCTTTCCACAGTTTGGCGACTGTGCCCATTGCTGCACTATGAACATTGGGGTACAGAGAGCCTTCTTTTCACTACATCTGTATCTTTCGGGTAAATACCCAGTAGTGAAATTGCAGGGTCATGGGGAAGCTCCATTTTCAATTTCTTAAGGAATCTCCACTCTGTTTTCCAAAGTGGTTGCACCAACTTGCATTCCCACCAACAGTGTAAGAGGGTTCCCCTTTCTCACATCCTCTCAAATACATGTGGTTTACTGTCTTGCTAATTATGGCCATTCTAACTGGTTTAAGGTGGTGTCTCAATGTGGTTTTGATTTTAATCTCCCTGATGGCTAGTGATAATGAACATTTTTTTCATGTGTCTGTTAGCCATTTGTGTGTCTTCATTGGAGAAGTGTCTGTTCATATCTTCTGCCGATTTTTTTACAAAAATTATCTGTTTTGTGTGTGTTGAGTTTGAGGAGATTTTTATAGATCCTGGATATCAGCCCTTTTTCTGTATTGTCATTTGTGAGTATCTTCTCCCATTCCCTGGGTTGCCTCTGTGTTTGGTTCACTGTTTCCTTTGCTGTGCAGAAGCTTTTGATCTTGATGATGTCCCAAAAGTTCATTTTCATTTGTGTTTCCTTTGGCTTTGGAGACATGTCTCGAAAGAAGTTGCTGTGCCTGATGTTGAAGAGCTTACTGCCTATGTTCTCCTCTAGGATTCTGATGGATTGCTGCCTCACGTTGAGGTCTTTTTTATTTTTTTTTTAGACTTTATGTATTTATTTGACAGAGATTACAAGTAGGCAGAGAGGCAGACAGAGAGAGAGGAGGAAGCAGGCTCCCTACTGAGCAGAGAGCCTGATGCGGGACTTGATCCCAGGACCCTGGGATCATGACCTGAGCTGAAGGCAGAGGATTTAACCCACTGAGCCACGCAGGCACCTGAACACTGAGGTCGTTTATCCATTTTGAGTTTATCTTTGTGTATGGTATAAGAGAATGGTCGAGTTTCATTCTTCTACACACAGCTGTTCAATTTTCCCAACACCATTTTTTGAAGAGATTGTCTCTTCTCCACTGTATATTTTTTCCTACTTTATCAAAGATTATTTGACCATAAAGTTGAGGGTTCATATCTGGGCTCTCTACTCTGCTCCACTGGTTTATGTGTCTGTTTCTATGCCAGTGCCATGCTGTCTTGGTGATCACTGCTTTGTAGTAAATCTTGAAATTAGGCAACATGATGCTTCCAGTTTTGTTTTTCTTTTTCAATATTTCCTTAGCAATTCAGGGTCTCTTCTGATTCCACACAAATTTTAGGATTGTTTTCTCTAGCTCCTTGAAAAATGCTGGGGAATTTTGATCAGAATGGCATTGAAAGTATAGATTGCTCTAGGCAGTATAGACATTTTAACAATGTTTATTCTTCCAACCCATGAGCATGGGATGGTCTTCCATCATTTTGTGTCTTCTTCAATTTCTTTCATGAGTGTTCTGTAGTTCCTCAAGTACAGACCCTTTACCTCTTTGGTTAGGTTTATTCCCAAGTATCTTATGATTCTTGTTGCTATAGTAAATGGAATTGATTCTCTAATTTCCCTTTCTGTATTTTCATTGTTAGTGTATAAGAAAGCAAACTGATTTCTGTACATTGATTTTGTATCCTGTCACATTACTGAATTCCAGTATGAGTTCTAGTAGTTTGGGGGTGGAGTCTTTTGGGTTTTCCATACAAAGTATCATGTCGTCTGTGAAGAGAGAGAGTTTGACTTCTTCATTGCCAATTTGAATATGTTTTATTTCTCTTTGTTGTCTGATTGCTGTTGCTAGGACTTCTAATACTATGTTGAACAAGAGTGGTGAGAGTGGGCATCCTTGTCATGTTCCTGATCTCGGGAAGGCTGTGAACTTTTCCCCATTGAGGATGATATTTGCTGTGGGTTTTTTATAGATATATTTTATGAAGTTCAGGAATGTTTCCTTTATCCCTATACGTTGAAGTATTTTTATCAGGAATGGATGCTGGATTATGTCAAATGCTTTTTCTGCATCGAGAGGACCATATGGATCTTCTCTCTTCTCTTATTGATATGTTCTGTCACATTGGTTGATTTACGAATGTTAAACCACGCTTGCAATCCAGGGATAAATCCCACCTGGTCATGGTGGATAATCTTTTTAATATGATGTTTAATCCTATTATCTAGGATCTTGTTGATAATCTTAGCTTCCATATTCATCACGGATATTGGTCTGAAATTCTCCTTTTTGGTGGGGTCTTTGCCTGGTTTGGGGATCAGGGTAATGCTGGCTTTATAAAAAGAGTCTGGAAGTTTCCCTTCTGTTTCTATTTTTTGAGATAGCTTCAGGAGAATAGCTATAATTTCTTCTTTGAAAGTTTGGTAGAATTCCCCAGGGAATCCGTCAGGTCCCGGGCTCTTGTTTTTTGGGAGGTTTTTGATCACTGTTTCAATCTCGTTACTAGATATTGGTTTCTTCACGTTGTCAATTTCTTCCTGATTCAGTTTTGGAAGTTTATAGGTTTCCAAGAATGCATCCATTTTGTCTAGGTTGCTTAACTTATTGGCATATACCTATTGATAATAATTTCTAATGATTTTTTTCTATTTCTGTGGTGTTAGTTGTGACCTCTCCCTTTTCATTCATAATTTTATTAATTTGGGCTTTCTCTCTTTTCTTTTGGATTAGTGTGGCCAATGGTTTATTGGTCTTATTCTTTCCAAAAACCAGCTTCTAGTTTCATTGATGCGTTCTACTGTATCTCTAGATTTTATCTCATTGATCTCTGCTCTAATCTTGATTATTTCCCTTCCTGTGTGTAGGGTTGGCTTAATTTGTTGTTGATTCTCTAGTTATTTTGTGTATTCTGGATTTTTCTGTTTTTTTGAGGGAGGCTTGGATGACTATGTATTTCCCCCTCAGGACCGTCTTTGCTGTATCCCATAGATTTTGGACTGAAGTGTCTCATTCTCATTGGTTTCTGTGTTCTTCTTTGATTTCCTGGTTGATCCGAGCTTTCTTAGGCAAGGTGGTCTTTAGCTTCCAGGTGTTTGAATTCCTTCCAAACTTTTTCTTGTGGTTGAGCTCCAGTTTCAAAGCATTGTGATCTGAGAATATGCAGGAAATAATATCAATCTTTTGGTATCGCTTGAGCCCTGATTTGTGACCCAGTATGTGATCTATTCTGGAGAAGGTTCCATGTGCACTTGAGAAGAATGAGTATTCTGTTGTTTTAGGGTGGAATGTTCTGTATATATCTATGAGGTCCATCTGGTCCAATGTGTCATTCAAAGCTCTTGTTTCTTTATTGATTTTCTGCTTGCCCATGATCTGTCTCTTACTGAGAGTGGCATGTTAAGATCCCCTACTATTAATGTAGTCATATCAATATGACTCTTTATCTTAACAGTTCTCTATGTAATTGGCTGCTCCCATATTGGGGGCATAAATATTTACAATTGTTAGATCTTCTTGGTGGATAGGTTCTGTAATAATGGTGTAGTGTCCTTGTGTACCTCTGACTACAGTCTGTAGTTTAAAATCTAATTTATTTGATACAAGAATCTCTACCCCAGCCTTCTTTTGAGGCCCACTGGCATAAAAGATGCTTCTCCCTTCACTTTCAGTCTGGATGTATCCTTAGGTCCAAAATGGGTCTCTTGTAGACAATATATGGATGGGTCCTGTCATTTTATCCATTCTGCAACCCTGTGCCATTTTATGAGTGCATTTAGGCCATTCACGTTGAGAGTGATTATTGAGAGATACGTTTTTATTGACATTGTGTTACCTGTGAAGTCTTTGTTTCTATAGTTTGTCTCCATATATTTCTTTTTTTTTTTTTTTTTTTTTTAAAGATTTTTATTTATTTATTTGTCAGAGAGAGAGCGAGCGAGAGCAAGCACAGGCAGACAGAGTGGAAGGCAGAGTCAGAGGGAGAAGCAGGCTCCCTGCGGAGCAAGGAGCCCGATGTGGGACTCGATCCCAGGACGCTGGGATCATGACCTGAGCCGAAGGCAGCTGCTTAACCAACTGAGCCACCCAGGCGTCCCTGTCTCCATATATTTCTGCTCAATGATCTTCTTGGTTTTTTTTCCCCTATTTTATAGAACCCCCCCTTAATGTTTCTTGTAGGCTTGGTGGTCACGTACTCTTAAAACTTGCCCATCTTGGAAACTTGTTATCTCTCCATCCATTTTGAATGTCAGCCTTGCTGGATAAAGTATTCTTGGCTGCATGCTCTTCTCATTTAGTGCCCTGAATACATCTTGCCAGCCCTTTCTGGTTTGCGAGGTTTCTGCGGAAAGGTCTGAAATTATTTTGATAGGCTTTCCTCTGTACGTAAGGAATCTCTTCCCCCTAGCTGCTTTCAAGAGCTCCTGTCTAAAATTATGATTCATCATTTTCACAATCATGGGTCTTGAGGTCTTTCTAGAGTCTATGATCTTGGGGGCATAACTTTCTGCCTCTAGGACACGAATGCTGGTTCAATTTGCCAGATTGGAAAATTTTTCATGGAGAATTTGTTCAAGTGTATCCTCTAGTCTTCTTTCTTTCTCATCTCCCTCAGGGATTCCAATAATTCTGACGTTGGAACGTTTCATGGCATCATTTATTTTCCTAATTCTGTTTTCATAGCTTCAGAGTGTTTGTTCCAGGCCTCCTCCTTATCATTTTTCTCTATCAGTTTGTCCTCCAGATCACTAACTCTATCTTCTGCCTCAGTTACACTAGCTTTTCAATAATTTAGATTATATTGGAACTCATTGAGAGCATTGTTAATATCATCCCTGTTGGCTTTCACTTCTTCCCTAACCAATTCCATTTTGTCATTAAAGGCTTTCTCCAACTTAGCCATTGCCTGGATAATTGTTAGCCTGAATTCCCCTTCCAACATACTGTTTATGTCCATATCCAATAGCTCTGATGGAGAGGGCCCAGTCTCTGAATTTTTCCTCTATTGGGCATTTCTCCTCCTAGTCACTTTGGTGAGAGATGGCTGAAGGGATGTGTAGCTGAATGTATCAGCTGTTGTGCAGGCAAGGTACACTCTGGAACGCCTCTGAGCAATTGGGATTCCCCACCAAAAAGAAAGAAAAAAGAAAGAAAGAGGCAGGGGGAGGGGGATAAAGAAAAAAGAAAAGAGAAGACCCAGCCCAAATGGGCCCAAAGGTAAGATATATGAAGTATAAAAACAAAAACAGACAAACAAAAAGATTGACCAAAGTAAATGACAAGGAAAAACAAAAAAGAAAAACCTAGCCAAAATGAACTGGTAATTAATCTGAATAAATCTGTTAGATTTATATACTGCCAGAACAAAAACAAATACACAGAAATACTGACAGAAGAAAAAGATGAGATGGTGGTTATAAATTTTCAGTGTGGGCAAGGAAGGTTATTTTGATTCTTCCTGGATGTGTCTTGATATCTTTGTTAAAGGACTCAACTTTTCTGAGATAAAGGGGGTTTAAAACTGATTTGTATATTGGGGTAGCATTGATTGGGGAAAGGGGATTACCTTGAAGCTCATCTCTATATAAATATTTAAAAAAATAAAATAAAATAATAAAAATAGAAAAAAATAGAAAAGCAAAAGAAAAACACAAGCATATGTATCAAAAAATTTCAAGGGGCACCTGGGTGGCTAAGTGGGTTAAAGCCTCTTCTTTCAGCTTGACCTGAGGGTCATGATCCCAGAGTTATGGGATCGAGCCCCACATCGGGCTTTCTGCTCAGCAGGGAGTCTGCTTCCTCCTCTCTCTCTGCTTACTTGTGATCTGTCTGTCAAATAAATAAAAATCTTTTTAAAAAGTTCAAGTTAAAAGGTTATTATGGAATTTGTTGTACTTAACATCTCATTGTGATGGTAAATAGATTTAAAATTTAAAAAATTGAAAAGAATGAGAATAGTGGGAACAAATTAAAAATAGAAGTTGTATCTAGTGGTGGCTGTGCTCTTGTTTTTTGTTTGTTTGGTTTTGGTTTTTTTGTTTTCGGTTTTTTTGGCTGGGTCTCTGTGGGTAGGGGCCTGCTGTGTGGTGTTTCAGGTAATCTAGAGTTGAGACCTTCTGCTCACTATCAAGAGGCTGGGCTCTGAGGAAACTGGTTTTACAGGCTTTTGTTCTCTGAAGGTTTTTTTTTTTTTCCCTCCCCTTGGCGACTTTTGGTGGTTCTTTGGAGGTTTAGAGGAAAGCAAAATGCACCCAGACCTCCATCTCAGAGAGAAGCCTCAGTCTGTTCCCCTCTGGGTGCTCCAGAGCACATAAATTCCCCTATGCTGCCCACAGAGCACATCCCCAGTCAGGGTCTCTGTGGTCACAGGAACTCCCACTTTTACCCAAAACCATGAGAAGTACTAGTCCAGAGAGCTGGCTTCCAGTGGCTGCCTCCTCCACAGCTCTCTGGGCAGCAGTTCCAGACTGTGGGAACGGTCCCAACCAGAGATAGCACACTGAGATTTTCATGCTGGCCTGGGCTGGGAGTGTTCAGAATCTCCCAGTCCTAGAGAGCACCAGCTAGTGCCTGCAGGGACCTCTCTCAGGGGAGAGTTTGGAGCACGCATGCGGAGTGAAAAAGGCTGTGTTTCTAGAGAGCACAGGTTGGTATCCACACCAGACTCTCAAGGCGCGCCACCATCCAGATGCTATTACATGCTATTACAGGGACCAAGGCCTAGCTTCTTCACTGCACACTCTGGCTCAGTGCTAGCGGTGGCTGTCCTGGGTCCGTGGGGTTAAGTCCCTGTCTCTAATGGCCCAATCCCACCAATTTCCCCTTAAGATCTTTTGCTCTTTTCTTTTTATTTTTTTTTTAAGATTTTTTTTTAATTTGACAGACAGAGATCACAAGTAGGCAGAGAAGCAGACAGGCTGGCCAAAGTAGGCTCCATGCCGAGCAGACAGTCCAATGCAGGGCTTGATTCTAGGACCCTGGGATCATTACCTGAGCCAAAGGCAGAGGCTTTAAACCACTGAGCCACCCAGACACCCCAGATCTTTTGCTCTTTTTCAATGCTTTCAACCAGACTCCAAGTTAATGCTGGTCCCCAATCACAGGGCACTCTTGTGTTGAGGTATTATTTTCCAATGAGTCACTTCTGGTGGCTCCCTCCCCTTTTGTTTATCTTCTAATATCAGTCTGATGATCCCACTCCACTTTACCTGTCCACTGGTGTCTTCTGCCCATGTAGAGATCCAGAAGTGTATAATTCTAATCTCAGGCTGATTTCGTGGGTGACCAGAATTCTTTGGTAGATAATCAGCTCATTTTAGGGGACTGGTTGAAAGAGCATCTCTTACTTCTCTGCCATCTTGTCTTCACCCCCTAATCTTAATTTTTGAGATGATTTTCAATTTCTTTCCTGAGTTTGGTCAACTCATTCCTTCCTATTTTGAGGAAAGTCTTTTTTTCTGGATTTTCAAGTTTGTTGGAACATATTGGGATTTTTTTTAACATGTCTTCAAAAAATCTTTCAAGAATATCTGTGACATTTGATATTGGTTGAGAGGTCCTGCTATTTTGACAGGTGTAGAAGGGACTGGACAATTTTTATCAGATTCTCATGTTTTGTTTTCTTTTTGCATGTATATATAAAAACTGCCAGTTTCTGTTGTTTGAAATGCATTTTTTTTCTAGACCAGCAATATAAGATTATTTTTTTTAAAGCCAAGAATAAGGTGTTTGCATTGCTTATTAGTTTTCTTAACTCAAGTTTACTGTCTTTTCTTGGAGTAGAGGGTTCAGTTTCTTTAATAAATAATCTCTTTTGGAGAAGAGGGTCTTAACTGATTTTGTGATTTCTTTTTGCTTCTATACAATCCTTAATTACTACCACATCCTTCATCCTATCCCTTCACAGAAAAGCCTTCACTTCTAAGTTGTATGCTCTTCTCCCAGAAGTGATATTTCCCCTCAATTGCCATCTCAAATTCTGAACAGTTTCAACAGTTTCTTTCCAAGTCCTTTTAGCCACTTCTCTGCTCTACCAGGTCTCAGAATTGTTCTCAGAATTTCTTCTATTAGAGTGGGATTCCATCTCCCTGGGCATGATTCTTATCTATACCTGTCAGTCTCCCCCTGTTCTCTTTCCTTTTCTGTGTGATTTCTCTCTGATTCTCTACTTCTGTATGAACTCTAGAGCTGTCTCAATTTGTTTCAAATATTTCTTTACTTATTTACATGCAAATTAAAGTTATAGTATTCTTTTATCCCATAGAGAGAAACATACTGTAGGAATTTTTTAAGGGTAGTTTTACTTGAATTTCCTTGGGATTTGTATGGTTTTTGTAGGATGTGTGTTATATTCTAATTCAGACTGCTGTCATTATGTCATGGAACCAGGAAGTCTCTGTACCTCCAATGCTTCATTTTTTTTTTTAATGTCAGATCCTTTACATTAAAATAAGATGTCTGAAATTTACCTCTCCATTTTATTTTCAGAATTAAATAAGGTAACACATATAGAACTCCTAATATATGGCACAAAGTAAGTGTTCAACAAATTTTAGTTGTTATGTTGTTATTCTGATGCACACTGTGAGTCTTCTGCTCATTGGATACTTTTACTGGATCCTCATGCATCAAGAATACCCAGGGAGGGAGACACTGATTTATAGCTCTAGATCTTCTCTTAGAAACATGTGCTAACACTGTTTTCCTTCCCAAATTCAACTTGAGTTTGACAAATAGTCATTTTTGCCATTTCTAGAATTCTAAAAAAAAAAAATTCTGTTATTTTTCCATTGAGGATAAATGCTTCTTCAAAAACAAATAATCATAAAAACAGATGGACACATACCTGTACCCCGGGCGGTTAAAAATACATTATATGTTTATAAAAAATAAAAAAAAATTTTAAAAATAATAAAAAATAAAAAAATAAAAGCAGATGGACTGGTAATGAATACAAATGCTTTGTGGGTCCCAGCAGGAGGGCTGGAATGTTGGCTTTGCCTCTCACTCTGCCTGATCTGCCTGCATTGGTTCCTGTGCCATCTGGTATTTATAAGACTTACTTTTTCAAACTGAGCTGTTTAATCTTTCTTTCACTTTACGTTTTTTCCTCTTCCTTTTTCTGAAGCTTCCCATCCTTATTGCTCTCTCTTTTTCCCAACATACCCTCTACCCTCTCTTGCATCCTCAATCACAACTAGGTGATTGATCTCCAGAGTGTCACTAATATAAATATAAACAAACAATTTATATTTAGAATATACCTCCATCCAAATTAGAATTAACATACACCACTCATTCAGTTTCCACTTCTTTTTCCAACTGAATTTACTAAGCCATCACTGCCTAAGGTATAGACTATATAATATGTAATGCATTCTGGGTAAATGACTGACTTGGGATGGGGCACTGATAAAACAGTTGCCCTTGAACCTCAAGACTTTAGTGAAAAAGCTGGTTCTTAGATCACCCCATAAATAAAGACATATCTTATGCAAGGGGCACCAGACAAACATACAGAATGCTCAATTGTTATTGCCTAGGAATTCTTGGAAACCATTCCAGTCTAACTTCCTGACTTTAGAATAAGAACTGTTCTTTGCATCTCTACTTTCCCACTACTCAAGAGAGAACCCAACATGCATAGAGTTCTTAGGTAATGTAGAATGCTGAATAATGGCTCCCCGAAGATATCTAGGTCTTAATCCCTGGAACTGGTGAATGTTTCTTTACATATCAAAAAGGGAGTCTCAGATGTGATCAAGTTTAAGAATCTGTAGATGGGAGATTATAACTGGAATATCTGGATGGATCTACTATAGTAACTGGGATCTGTGTAAGAGGGAGGCAGGAGATCTGTGTAAGAAAAGAAGGAAGAAAGTGTCAAGGGGTCAAGATGTGTCAATGGAAGCTAAAGGGTTGGAGCTGATGTGAAGAAAGGGTCACAAGCCGGGAAATGCAAGTAACCTCCAGAAGCTCAAGAAAGAAAGAAGACAGATTCTCCCCACAAAAGCTTCCAGAAGGAATGAGCCCTGCCAATTCCTTAACCCAAGGCCTTTGAAATTGATTTGGGTCTTTTGAGGTCCCCAAACTGTAAGAGAATAAATTTTTGAGGTTTTAAACTACAAATTTTTGGTAATTTCTCACAGCACCACCAAGAAACTAATACAGGCAATGTTAACTTTTTAAAAAATGTATTTACTCTTCACATAACATTCAAATTCAGCAGACTTAAAGGACTTGTCCAAGTTCACAAGGATGGTTATAGGCAAAGTTTTTATTAGAACTAGAATGATTATGTATCAGTTAACTTGATGCATAACAAATAAACCTGAACTTAGTGGTTTGAAACAATGAACATTGATTTAGTTAACAATTTTACAGATCACAAATTAAAGCTAGGATCACCTGGGTAGTTTTTCTGATGTTTACTGAGCACATTCATGCATCTGCAGTCAGTTACCAAGTTATCTGGGGACTGGCTGATCTGTGATGGCCTCATCTGGTTAGGATTTGTTTTTGCTCCATGTGATCTTATCAGTCTCTAGCACGTTCACTCAGGCATGTTCTCATGGCAGCTGGACAGAGCTCCAAAAGAAATAATGAAAATATGCAAGATAAACTGGGGCCTGGGCTTGAAACTGGCACATCACTTCCATTATATTTTAACTGGCCAAAGCCAAGTCATAAGTAAGTCCAGATTCAAGGAGGGGAAATAGACTCCTCTTTTTTTGATGGAGAAGCTGAAATTCATATTGGAAAGGATGTTGATGAAGGAAGAAGTGATTGATTTTGCAATGTACTCCATCATATAACTTATATCTTAAGTTGGATCACTTAGAATGAAAGAGTATGCTTTTAAGAATTACATCAAGAAAACAGATATAAACCAGTACTGTTCCAAGTGTTAGGGTATTAGGACCCTTATCTCCTGACTCCCAACCCAAGGCTCATATGTCTCCAGACTGTGTTACCATACTGCTTTTATGATTTTTGGAGGAAGCCACAGAACTTGCAGAGGCTAGACCTCAAATCTGAGTCCTAGCCAAAGATTAATGTGAATGCTATTCCTGGTGTCTAGGTAAATAATTATGAAGAATTCGTTTTCCCATTTTTCTCTATAACCCATGTGTCTTCTCCTTTAAAAACTCTTCCCTGAGGCCTCTAGCACATTTCGGTGGTCATCAAAGAGTTATCATCAATAAAAATAGCTGCTGCTCTCAGTTTGGCTCTTGATGCTAACTGTTCAGTGTGTCTGTGTTTTTAGTGTGAGTGTACATTTTATAAATATAAAAATTTGAAGAAAATAATTTCTAGAGTTCCCAACTGAAGCTTTTTATTTAAGCATGAGTGTATAAAGCTTTCCTCTGTGAATTTGAATCTTGTCATGTATTCCTGTTGACCTGAGCTGTAGGGAATCTGGCCTCCTTTTCTAATATTGTCAAGCCTTTCAAGGGTTTATTTTAAAAAACTTATTTTATAGATTGGTTTATAAAAAGGTTATTATTTGTTCAAATAATATGGTATTTTAAAAAATATTTTATTTATTTATTTAATAGAGAGATCACAAGAATTCAGAGAGGCAGGCAGAGAGGGAGGGGGAAGCAGGCTCCCCACCAAGTGGAGAGCCCAATGTGGGGCTCATTCCAGGATTCCGAGATCATGACATGAGCCGAAGGTGGAGGCTCAACCCATTGAGCCACCCAGGTGCCCCCCAAATAATATGGTACTGTTTTTTGAAGAAGAATTTCTCAAACAACTTTGGAAATATTCTTACTATGGTGTGAAGTCATGAGCTGGGGAATTTTAGAACTTATCTGAAAACCTAAAAATCTGAGGGGAGGGGCAAGATGGCAATGGACTTAAGGAACCCTATTTCAACTGGTCCCCTGAATTCAGCTGAATATCTGCCAGACCACCCTGAACACCCATGAAATCAGCCTGACATGTAAGAAGAAATATCAGGACCTATACCAACAGAATATCTCCAGCAGCCTATTTTGAGTATGAAGTAGGGAGCAGCAATTCTGCAGGCAGATATCAGAAGATAAAAAGAAAGGAGATGGAGCTGCCATAAGCACTGGTGCTGGTGCTGGGAAGGTGAAATAACACAGGAATGCAAAATTGTCCCACACTGGGGCTGGGACAGATTCGCAGACTGGTAGTCACTAGGAAAGGACTTTAGGACAGACTCCCGGGCTGAAACCTGGAGCTATGTGGGCACACATGTGACCTGGGGGTGGCTGGCAGTTTTAGAAGCACAAAGGGCAGAGATGCGCTTGGTCTAGAAGTGAGGTTTGGGAGTATTACTGTGGAGAGAACAGAACCAGGTTTCTGTGTTTTTTAGCAGCACAGACAAAAATGGAGTCATTGTGGCCTAGAGGCCTTTCTGAAGAAGTCTGTGATCTCTCTGTTCTGAGATAGAAGTTTGGACACAGTCACTTCTGCTCTGACTCTTGGAAGGGACAGAGAAACCCAACACGGAAAGCCACCAAAGAATAACCCCCCCCCCAAAACAGTTTTCATTGAGCCTATACCCCCTTACAGGGGGCAAGGAATTCTGCCCAAACAGGGTTGCCTGAGTAACAGGGTTGCACGCACCTCCCCGCAGAAGACAGACTGAAAGAACAAGAAGCCAAGAACCTTAAAGTCCCTATAAAACACGTGCATCTTTCTTGGTCTGTGGTCAATAGTTTGGACATTTTACATTCCCTCAACCACCTCTCACCAGAATGACTAGGAGGAACCCTCAACCGAGGAAAAATTCAGAGACTGTAACCTCTGCCTCAGAACTAATGGATATGGACTTAAGATGTCAGAAATAAACTTTAGGGTAACAGTTATGCAGACAACAGCTAGGTTGGAGAAAACCATTAATGGCAACATAGATTCTCTAAGGGCAGAAGTGAGAGGTGATCTGGCAGAACTTAAAAATGCTATCAGTGAGATTTAATCTAATCTAGATACTCTAACAGCTAGAGTAAACGAGGCAGAAGATCTAATTAGTGATCTAGAAGACAAACTGATAGAAAAGAATGATCAGCAAGAGGCCTGGAGCAAACAGATTAGAAGCCATGAAAACAGAATTATAGAAATAAAAGACACCATGGAACATTCCAGCATCAGAATTATTGGGATCACTGAGGGGGTGAAGAGAGAGAGAGGACTAGAAGATATAGCTGAGCAAATCATAGCTGAAAATTTCCCTAATTTGGGAAAGGAAACAAATGTTCATGTCCTAGAGGCAGAGAGGACACCCCTGAAGATCGACGAGGGAAGAGCGACCCCCAGATATATGATTGTGAAACTCATGACTCTAAAATCAGAGAAAATATCTTGACAGTAGCCAGGGCAAAGAGATTCTTTACATACAGTGGACAGAACATCAGAATAATGTCAGCCTGTCCACAGAAACCTGGCAAGCCAGAAAGGGCTGGCAAGACATATTCAGGACACTAAATGAGAAGAACATGCAGCCAAGAGTACTTTATCCAGCAATGCAGTCATTTAGAATGGATGGAGAGATAAAGAGCTTCCAAGACCAGCAAAGACTAAAAGAATATGTATCCACTAAGCCGGCCCTGCAAGAAATATTAAGGAGGATTCCCTAAAAGAAAGACCCCAAGAGTAATAAAGAACAGAAATGTACAGAGACCATATATAGAAACAAGGACCTCCCAGTTAACATGATGACAATAAAAACATCTCTTTCAATAATCATTCTCAATGTCAACTGCCTAAATGCTCCCATAAAATGGCACAGGAGAGCAGACTGGATAAAAAAACAGGACCCGCCCATATGTTGTATACATGAGACTCATTTTGAACCTCAAGATATATCTGGACTGAATGTGGAGGGATGGAGTACCATCTTTCATTCCAATGAACCCCAAAAGAAAGCTGGGGTAGCAATTTGCATATCAAAAAACCTTGATTTTAAGTTAAAGACTGTAGTCAAAGATACACAAGGACACTATACCATTCTAAAAAGGTCTATCCAACAAGAAGATTTAACAATTGTAAATATCTATGCCCTCAACATGGGAGCAGCCAACTACATAGACCAACTGTTAACCAAAAAAAAAAAAAAAAAAAAAAAAAAAAAAAAAAAAAGACACATATTAATAATAATAGGTTAATTGTAGGAGACTTTAACACTCAATTCTCAGCAACACACAGAACATCTAAGCAGAAAATCAACAAAGAAACAAGAGCATTGAATGACATACTCGACCACATGGACCTCATAGATATATGCAGAACATTCCACCTGATAACAACAGAGTACTCATTCTTCTTGAGCACACATGAAACTTTCCCCAGAATAGATCACATACTAGGTCACATATCAGGTCTCAACCAAAAGATTGAGATTATTCCCTAAGCATTCAGCCACAATGCTTTGAAACTGGAACTCAATCACAAGAAAAAATATGGAAGGAATTCAAACACCTGGAACCTAAAGACCATTCCACTCAGGAATGTATGCATCAACCAGGGAATCAAAATGAGAAACCAATTGAGAAACCAATGAGAATGAAAACACATCAGTCCAAAAGCTATGGGATGTGTCAAGGGCCGTCCTAAGGGGAAATACATAGCCATTCAAGGCTCACTCAAAGAAATAGAAAAATCCCGAATATATAAACTCTCCTTATACCTTAAAGAACTGGAGAATCAACAAAAAATTAAGCCTACCCCATGCACAAGAAGGGAAATAATTAAGATTAGAGCAGAAATCAATGAATTAGAAACTAGAGATAGAGCACATCAACAAAACTGGAAGCCGGTTCTTTGAAAGAATAAATAAGATTGATAAAAAACTGGTCAGACTAATCCAAGAGAAAAGAAAAAGGACCCTAATTAATAAAATTATGAAAGAAAGCAAATAGATCATGACTAACACCAAGAAAATAGAAACAATCATCAGAAATTATTATCAACAGCTATACACCAATATAGAAATGACTTTCATTTCTTAAGCAACCTAGAAGAAATTGATACATTCCTGGAAACCTATACACTTCCAAGACTGCATCAGGAAGAAATTGACAACCTGAATAGACCAATCCCTAATAATGAGATTGAAATGGTGATCAAAAACCTCCCCCAAGACAAGAGTCCAGGACCTGATGGATTCACTGGGGAATTCTACCAATCATATTCTAAGAATAGTACCTATACTCCTGAAGCTGTTTCAAAAAATAGGAACAGGAGGAAAACGTCCAGACTCTCTATGATGCTAGCATCATCTTGATCCCTAAACTAGACATAGACCCCATTCAAAAGGAGAATTTCAGACCAATATCCCAGATATATATGAATGCCAATATTCTCAACAAGATTCTAGCTGAAAGGATCCAACAGTACGTTAAAAAGATTATCCACCATACCAGGTAGGATTCATCCCTGGGATGGTTGGTTCAACATGAGTGGTTCAACATTGGCAAATCAATGAGTGTGATAGAACAAATCAATAAGAGAAGAGAGAAAAACTACATGGTCCTCTCAATTGATGCAGAAGAAGGCTTTGACAAAATACAGCATCTGTTCCTGATCAAAACACTTCAAAGTATTGGAATAGAGGGAATATTCCTCAACTTCACAAAATCTATCTATGAAAAACCCAAAGCAATATCATCCTCAATGGGGAAAAGCTCACAGCCTTCCCGTTGAGATCAAGAACACAAGAGTGCCCACTCTCACCACTCTTGTTCAACATAATATTAGAAGTCCTAGCAACAGCAATCAGACAACAAAGAGAAATAAAAGGTATTCAAATTGGCAATAAAGAAGTCAAACTCTCTCTTTGCAGATGACATGAAACTTCATGTGGAAAACCCAAAAGACTCTACCCCTAAATTGCTAGGACTCATACAGCAATTCAGTAATGTGGCAGGATACAAACTCAATGCACAGAAATCAGTTGCTTTCTTATACACTAACAATGAAACTGTATAAAGGGAAAATAGAGACTTGATTCCCTTCAGAATGGAAAATAGCACCAACAGCCATAAGATACCTTGTGATAAACCTAAATGAAGAGGTAAGAATGGATACACACGGAACTACAGAACACTCATGAAAAAAAATTGAAGACACAGAAAGATGGGAAAACATTCCATGCTCATAGATTTGAAGAATAAACATTGTTAAAATGTCTATACTGTCCAGAGCAATCTATACTTTCAATGTCATCCTGATCAAAATTCCACCAGCATTTTTCAAAGTGCTGGAACAAACAATCAAAATACTTATATGGAACCAGAAAAGACCCCGAGTTACTAAGGAAATGTTGAAAAAGAAAAAACTGGGGGCATCACATCCCTGATTTCAAGCTTTATTATAAAGCTGTGATCACCAAGACATCATGGTACTGGCATAAAAACAGACACACAGACCAGTGGAACAGAGTAGAGAGCCCAGATATGGACCCTCAACTCTATGGTCAATTAATCTTCGACAAAACAGGAAAAAATATACAGTGGAAAAAAGACAGTCTCTTCAATAAATGGTGCTGGGGAAACTGGACAACTCTGTATAGAAGAATGAAATTTGACCATTCTCTTACACCATACACAAAGATAAACTCAAAATGGATAAAAGACCTAAATGTGAGGCAGAATCCATCAGAATCATAAAGGAGAACACGGGTAGTAACCTCTTTGATATCAGCCACAGCAACTTCTTTCAAGGTATGTCTCCAAAGGCAAAGGAAACAAAAGCAAAAATGAACTTTTGGGACTTCATCAAGATCAAGCTTCTGCACAGCAAAGGAAACAGTCAACAAAACAAAGAGGCAACCCACGGAATGGGAGAAGATATTTGCAAATGACAGTACAGACAAAAGTTTGATATCCAGGATCTAAAAAGAACTTCTCAAACTCAACACACACAAAACAGAAAATCATGTCAAAAAATGGGAGATGATAAAGAACTTAGCAAACTCAACACCCAAAGAACAAATAATCCA
The DNA here is from genome assembly GCF_030435805.1 of Mustela lutreola. NCBI lineage: Eukaryota > Metazoa > Chordata > Mammalia > Carnivora > Mustelidae > Mustela > Mustela lutreola. The sequence continues at coordinate 2,179,573 of NC_081307.1, forward strand.
ATCAAGAAATGGGCAGAGGACATGAACAGACATTTCTGCAAAGAAGACATCCAGATGGCCAACAGACACATGAAAAAGTGCTCCATATCACTCGGCATCAGGGAAATACAAATCAAAACCACAATGAGATATCACCTCACACCAGTCAGAATGGCTAAAATTAACAAGTCAGGAAATGACAGATGCTGGCGAGGATGCGGAGAAAGGGGAACCCTCCTACACTGTTGGTGGGAATGCAAGCTGGTGCAGCCACTCTGGAAAACAGCATGGAGGTTCCTCAAAATGTTGAAAATAGAACTGCCCTATGACCCAGCAATTGCACTATTGGGTATTTACCCTAAAGATACAAACGTAGTGATCCAAAGGGGCACGTGCACCCGAATGTTTATAGCAGCAATGTCCACAATAGCCAAACTATGGAAAGAACCTAGATGTCCATCAACAGATGAATGGATCAAGAAGATGTGGTATATATACACAATGGAATACTATGCAGCCATCAAAAGCAATGAAATCTTACCATTTGCGACAACATGGATGGAACTAGAGCGTATCATGCTTAGCGAAATAAGTCAAGCAGAGAAAGACAACTATCATATGATCTCCCTGATATGAGGAAGTGGTGATGCAACATGGGGGCTTAAGTGGGTAGGAGAAGAATAAATGAAACAAGATGGGATTGGGAGGGAGACAAACTATAAGTGACTCTTAATCTCACAAAACAAACTGAGGGTTGCTGGGGGGAGGGGGTTTGGGAGAAGGGGGTGGGATTATGGACATTGGGGAGGGTATGTGTTTTGGTGAGTGCTGTGAAGTGTGTAAACCTGGTGATTCACAGACCTGTACCCCGGGGGATAAAAATATATGTTTATAAAAAATAAAAAATTAATTAAAAATTTAAAAAAAATGGGAGATGACATGAACAGACACTTCTTCAATGAAGACATACAAATGGCTATCAGACACCTGAAAAAATGTTTATCATCATTAGCCATCAGGGAGATTCAAATTAAAACCACATTGAGATACCACCTTACACCAGTTAGAATGGCCAAAATTAGCAAGACAAGAAACAGCATGTGTTGGAGGGGATGTGGAGAAAGGGGAACCCTTTTACACTGTTGGTGGGAATGCAAGTTGGTGCAGCCTCTTTGGAGAACAGTGTGGAGATTCCTCAAGAAATTAAAAATAGAGCCTCTCTATGGCCCTGCAATTGCACTACTGGGTATTTACCCCAGAGATACAGATGTAGTGAAAAGAAGGGCCATCTGTACCCCAATGTTTATAGCAGCAATGGCCACGGTTGCCAAACTGTGGAAAGAACCAAGATGCCCTTCAACGGATGAATGGATAAGGAAAATGTGGTCCATATACACTATGGAGTATTATGCCTCCATCAGAAAGGATGAATACCCAACTTTTGTAGCAACATGGACGGGACTCAAAGAGATTATGCTGAGTGAAATCAGTCAAGCAGAGAGAGTCAATTATCATATGGTTTCACTTATTTGTGGAGCATAACAAATAGCATGGAGGACATGGGGAGTGAGGAGAAGGGAGTGGGGGGAAATTGGAAGGGGAGGTGAACCATGAGAGACTGTGAACTCTGAAAAACAACCTGAGGGTTTTGAAGAGGTGGGGGGTGGGAGGTTGGGGGAACCAGGTGGTGGGTATTGGAGAGGGCACGGATTGCATGGAGCACTGGGTGTGGTACAAAAACAATGAATACTGTTATGCTGAAAATAAATAAATAAAAGAAATAAAAATTAGCTTTGAAAATTTAAAAAATATTCTCTCACAGCTTTATGACATATACATTTTTAATAAATGCATTTTTTGTAGTTTCAGTCAAGTTATTCATTGAACTGTTGGATAGATGGAGCCAAAAGGTAAGCTCTTCCAGGTTGATAGGTATCCTTTAATAAGCACCATTCAAGTGATTACACACCCTCCAATTGTATAACATCGGTATTTAACCATTTTTCCTAGACATAAATAAAACCACATTAAATTGTTAGTGCTCATTTTGTCTATTGAATTTTTCAAATCTACTTATTCTTACAAAATAGGAAATATATGTAGTCTGAAATGGTTTGTTCATGAGAATCCATGAAGGCTTGTAGTAATTGTTGCATCCTTATCATTCACTCTGTAACTATGCCTAGAATTAATATGAAGCTCATTAGTCTACAGCATCGAGAACTTACACTCTTCTGATGTTAGAAAAATATATGCCTGTCTCCAATATTTCCAATATGGTTTATAATTTTTCAGTAAAAATTGGGTAATTTGGCAGTCTCATTGGTAAATGTCATAGTACTGTGGAATAGAATCAGTGAGGAGGTTCAACATTATTTAGACTTGATAATTATTCATTATATCTTAATTTGCCCTGAGTTTTAGTTTCTTCTCATGAGTGACTCATCTTTTAATATTAATCTGTGCAACAAACAGAATATGGTAAGATATATAAAACTCCTAGCTCTAGAGGACAACCAGGCAATGAGAATTCATGTTTGTTTCTTTTTAAAACTGAGATATAATTGACTTTATAACATTAGTTTCCAGTGTACAATATGATTCAATTTTTATGTAAGAGGATTCATGTTTGAGAGTCACACAGGAAATTTTAGTGGAAGGCAAGGGGTGCCAAAGGACCTATCTCCTCCTATTTCCCTACCCCAAACTATTTATTTCTCTGTGAAATACATATGCAGCAGTTTTCATCTCTGTCAGGCAGCAGTTTCATTCATTTACCAGCTATCTTGCTTCAAAAATCCCAAATCTGATGTGGGGGCAAGTCGATGGAGAAGTAGGAGACCTTGTTTCAACTGGTCCCCTGAAATGAGCCAAATATCTACCAGAACACTCTGAACGTCCATGAAATCGGCCTGAGATGTATACACTTCTGGATATCTACAGGGGAAGGAGATCATCAATGGAGAGTTAGGGTATAACAGAGGCAGATCAAATTAGTGATCTAGAAGACAAACTGATAGAACAGAAGAATGGGGGGGGGCGCTGAAACAAACAGCTTAGAGGCCGGGAAAACAGAATTACGGAAATAAATGGAGCCATGAAATGTTGCAATGTCAGAATTATTGGGATTCCTGAGTGGGTGGAGAAAGACAGAAGACTAGAAAATAGAGTTGAACAAATCTTGGATGAAAATTTCCCTAATCTGGAGAATGGAACAAGTGTTCATGTTCTAGAGGCAGAAAGGACATTCCCCAAGATCGAGTCTAGAAAGACCTTCAGACACTTAATTGTGAAATTCACAAATCATAATTTCAGAGAGGAGGTATTAAGGGCAGCTAGGGGAGAGAGATTACTTATGCACATAGGACTGTCCATCAGAATAATATCAGACCCGTCAACAAAAACCTGGCAAATCAGAAAGGGCTGGCAAGACATACTCAGGGCACTAAATGAGAAGAACATGCAGCCAAGAATACTTTATCCAGAAAGGTTGACATTCAAAATGGATGGAGAGATAGAGAGCTTCCAAGACCATCAAGGTTTAAAAGAGTATGTGACCACCAAGCTGGCACTACAAGAAATACTAAGGGGGTTGGGGGAGTTCTATAAAAGAAGAAAGAACCTAAGAGTGACATAAAACAGAAATTTACAGAGACAATCTTTAGAAACAAGGACTTCACAGGCAACATGATGTCCATAGAAACATATCTTTCAATAATTGCTCTCAGTGTGAATGACCTAAATGCATAAAATAGCACAGGGTTGTATACTGGCTAAAACAATGGGACCCATTCAAATGCTGTCTACAAGAGACACATTTGGAACCTAAAGATATATCCAGACTGAAAGTGAAGGCTGGAGAAGCATCTTTCATGCCAAAAGGCCTCAAAAAAAAAAAAAAAAAAAAAAGCTGGGGTAGCAATTCTCATATCAGATAAATTAGACTTACTGTGTTCAGAGATACAGAAGGACAATACATCATTCATTAAGGGACTATCCACCAAGAAGATCTAACAATTGTAAATATTTATGCCCCCATATTGGTTTTTTCTGGAGCAGCCAACTACATAACCCAACTGTTAAACAAAATAGTCATATTGATATGAATACATTAATCATAGGGGATTGTAACATGCCACTCTCAGTAATAGACAGATCATCCAAGCAGAAAATCAACAAAGAAACAAGAGCAGTGAATGACACACTCAACCACATGGACCTCACAGATATCTACAGAACATTCCATCCTAAAACAACAGAATACTCATTCTACTCAAGCACACATGGACCTTCTCCAGAATAGACCACACACTGGGTCACAAATCAGGGCTCAACTGATGTTAAAAATTTCAGATTATTCCCTGCGTATTCTCAGACCACAATGCTTTACAACTAAAACTCAACTAAAAGAAAAAGTTTGGAAGGAATTCAAACACTTGGAAGCTAAAGACTTTGGAAGGACTACAAACACTTGGAAGGTAAAGACTACAAACACTTGGAAGCACAAGAATGTTTGGTACAACCAGGAAATCAAGGAAGAACTTAATTCATGGAAACCATTGACAATGAAGAAATATCAGTCCAAAACCTATGGGATATGGCAAAGACCATATAAGGGGAAATACATAGCTATCCAAGGCTCACTCAAGAACATTAAAAAGAAAATCCCAAATATACCAACTCTCTGACACCTTAAAGAACTGGAGAATCAACAACAAATTAAGCCAACTCTGTACACATGATGTGAAATAATTAAGATCAGAGCAGAGATCAATGAGTTAGAAACTAGAAATACAGTATAACACATCAATGAAACTAGAAGCTAGTTTTTTTAAAGAATCAATAAGACCGATAAACCATTGGCCAAACGAATCCAAAAGAAAAGAGAGAAGGCTAAATTAATAAAATTATGAACGAAAAGGGAGAGATCACAACTAACACCAAGGAAATAGAAATAATCATCAGAAACTATTGTCAACAGTTATATGCCAATAAGTTAAGCAACCTAGATGAAATGGATGCATTCCTTGAAAACTGTAAACTTCCAAGATTGCATCAGGAAGAAATTGACAACCTGAAGAGACAAATATCTAGTAATAAGATTGAAGCAGTGATCAAAAACCTCCCAAAGAACAAGAGCCGGGGACCTAATGGACTCCCTGGGGAATTCTACCAAACTTTCAAAGAAGAAATACTACCCATTCTCTTATAGCTGTTTCAAAAAATAGAAACAGAAGGAAAACTTTCAGACTCTTTCTATGAAACCAGCATTACCCTGATCCCCAAACTGGCAAAGACCCCATCAAAGAGGAGAATTTCAGACCAATATCCCTGATGAATATGGATGCCAAGATTCTCAACAAGATCCTAGCTGATAGGATCCAACAATACATTAAAACGATTATCCACCATGACCAGGTAGGATTTATCCCTGGGATGCAACTGTGGTTCAACATTTGCAAATCAATGAATGTGACAGAACAAATCAATAAGAGATTTGTCCTCCCAATTGATGCAGAAGAAGCATTTGACAAAATACAGAATGCTTTCCTCAATAAAACTCTCCAAAGTACAGGGATAGAGGAAACATTCCTCAATGTCATAAAATCTATCTGCAAAAATTCCACAGCAAATATCATTCTCAATGGGGAAAGGCCCACTCTCATCACTGTTGTTTGACATAGTACTAGAAGTCCTAGCAACAGCAGACAACAACAACAGCAACAACAACAAAAAATAGATATTCAAATTGGCAAAGAGAAGTCAAACGCTCTTCACAAATCATGTGACACCCCCAAACTACTAGAACTCATACAGAATTCAGTAATGTGGCAGGATACAAAATCAATGTACAGAAATCAGTTGCTTTCTTATACAGTAACAATGAAACTATAGAAAGGGTAATTAGAGAATCGATTCCATTTACTCTAGCACCAAGAACCATAAGATACCTGGGAATAAACCTAACAAAAGAGGCAAAGGTTCTGTACTTGAGGAACTACAGCACACTCAGGAAAAAAAATTGAAGAAGACATAAGAAGATGGAAAAATATTCCATGCTCAAGGATTGGAAGAATAAACATTGTTAAAATGTCTATGCTGCCCAGAGCAATCTATACTTTCAATGCCATCCCAATCAAAATTCCACCAGCATTTTTCAAAGTGCTGGAACAAATAATCCTAAAATTTATATGGAACCAGAAAAGACCCAGAATTGCTAAGGAAATGTTGAAAAAGAAAAACAAAGCTGGGGGCATCATGTTGCTCGATTTCAAGCTTTACTACAAAGCTGTAATCACCAAGAGAGCCTGGTACTGGCACAAAAACAGACAGGTAGACCAGTGGAACAGAGTAGAGAACCCAGATATGGACCTGCAAGTCTATGGTCAAATAATCTTTGAGAAAGCAGGAAAAAATATCCAGTGGAAAAAAGACAGCCTCTTCAGTAAATGGTGCTGCAAAAACTGGAGAGCTATGTATAGAAGAATGAAACTCTACCATTCTCTTATACCATACACAAAGATAAGCTCAAAATCGATAAAGGATCTCAATGTGAGGCAGGAATATATCAAAATCCTAGAAGAGAACATAGGCAATAACCTGTTGACATTGGCCACAGCAACTTCTTTCAAGGTATGTCTCCAAAGGCAATGGAACCACAGCAAAAATAAACTTTCAGGACTTCATCAAAATCAAAATCTTCTGCACAGCAAAGGAAACAGTCAATGAAACAAAGAGGCAACCCACACAATGGGAGAAGATACTTGAAAATGACAGTACAAAGGGCTGATATCCAAGATCTATAAAGGACCCCTCAAACTCAACACCCACAAAACAGATAATCATGGCAAAAAATGAAGACATACAAATGGCTAACACATGAAAAAATGTTCATCATCACTAGCCATCAGGGAAATTCAAATCAAAACCACGCTGAGATACCACATTAACACCAGTTAGAATGGCCAGAAGTAACAAGACAGGAATCAGCAAGTGTGGAGAGGATGTGGAGAAAGGGGAACCCTCTAACACTGTTGATGGGAATGCAAGTTGGTGCAGCCACTTTGGAATACAGTGTGGAGATTCCATAAGAAATTAAAAATAGAGCTTCCCTATCACCCTGCAATTGCACTACTGGGTATTTACCCCAAAGATACAGATGTAGTGAAAAGAAGGGCCATCTGTATTCCAATGTTCATAGCAGCAATGGCCAGAATTGCCAAACTGTGGAAAGAGCCAAGATACCTTTCAGTGGATGAATGGATAAATAGGATCTGGTCCATATATACAATGGAGTATTATGTCTCCATCAGAAAGGATGGATACCCTACTTTTATCAACATGAACAGGACTGGAGAAGATTATGCTGAGTGAAATAAGTCAAGGAGAGAAAGTCAATTATATGGTTTCACTTACTTGTGGTGCATAAGGAATAACATGGAAGACATTAGGGGAAAGGAAAGGAAAAGTGAATTAGGGTAAATCGGGGGGAGATGAACCATAAAAGGGTGTGGACTCTGAGAAACAAACTGAGGGTTTTGAATGGAGGTGTAGGGGGTTAGGTGAACCTGGTGTTGGGTGCTAAGGAGGGCACGTGTTGCATGGAGCACTGGGTGTGGTGTTATAAACAGTGAATCTTGGAACACTAAAAAAAAAAAAGTCCCATATCCCCAAACATAAAATATTTTCTCAAGTATTCTGAAGTTAAGGTGATTAGGATGGAATTTTATTTTTTAACTTTCCAAATCAACAGATGTTATTTTTAACATTAAATTTGGTTATGAGAATACAGATATATAGACTAGGCACCATAAAGCAGTGATGAGCATTTGCATTTTAGGGCAATAATTAACTCTTCAGTCCTCTTACCTTGATGAAAAGTGTTAGGAGTATAGGAATGCAAATTAATTTTTGAGATTACTTTAAAACTTTTGTTCTTTCCTTGCTTAAAGTCTCCTGATGAAGACAGTATGTGTCCTAAGTCTCATCAACCTTTATGCAAATGCAAGTTTTACAGAAATTAATGGAGGTGAGTAAGAGCTAACAGTTTGACTTTCTTAATACCTTTAATCGATTACCCTGGTCAAATCTCTCACTGTAGGCTTTTGGCTATCTTTTTAATGCAGGGGGGTGTATTGTGTTGTTTTGATTTTTAAAGGTATTATACAGTTGCTTAAATAAGCAAATAAAAATATTCCCCTAAATCATTGAAATTTGTTAATTTATTTTTCTAAAGTTTGTACATTTACATATATCATATACATATTTTAAATCCTTTGCTATTTTGCATGACTTCTATTACATAAAATCCACTTAAATTCAATAGATTTTGTTGTTGTAAAACAACAAATTATCCCCAACTTATAAAAACACAGGAACAGTTATATTCATAAACATTTACACAATAGAGAAAAGTACTGTGTATATGTCACAGGTTCTATACACATCAGGTGACTCACTTGTCTACATGGTTTAGGTTTACTTCAACAACAGTGAAATGGGGTAATATTTATATACAACTATTTTAATAAAAAATAAAGCAATTGTAAAATGTAAACTTAATTTTCAAAATATTCTCTAAACACTTTAACAATACCCACATAAATTACTGTTCCATTAAAAAGATGACCACCATAAATGCCGTAATTTTCTAGGAGATGGCATTTCTTCAATCTGGTGGGTGATAATAAGGAACAGGTTTCCAGTACAGAATTCAGTCCCACTAGCTTACCTAGGTCTGCTAATGCTGACAGACTGGCCACTGAAAAGGAGTAGTCTGCTCTTTTGTCACTACCTTCACAGTTTGCAGGGAGATATGGCACCAGGACTACAGTCAAACTGCAATGATTGGTGGAGAAAACTTTGAAGATAAAGGAATGGTCCACACTGCCAAATAATCTGAATCACAGCAAATATAACTCCGTTACTAGGCTGGAAAAGTTAAGAAGCTTGTTCTGTATTAAAGGATACATACTACCTACCACCCTTCTACCCATCCTACAGTAATCAAGGCTGACAGTATTGTTTCTCCACTTGTATAAATTTCTGTTCTAGAAATGGGCTCCTAAAACCTGAGGTAAAAGAGAATGCAGGGAGGCATTTAGGCCTTTACCCAATAGCTCTCATCTGAACTGAGTAGAAATGCAAAGCAATAAGCTTAGTGTTTCTTGACCCATCGCACAGAACTGAAACATCCATTTCCAGAAATCTGGGTGCAAAGGCAAGATATCATCCCTCCCTGGTTAGAGTTCAATGTGCCAGTTTGTTTCTTGCAAAGACAAAATATATGGTCTTGGCTTCAGGTAGAGAATTTTTAAAATACCTTTGTCATGTGTCACCACCAGTGACTCAGTCAATCTGAATGGATCTCTTTCCTCAGAAGGGTCAACCTCTTAGAACAGCTTGATTCCCAAAGCTAGGGAAATAGCACTGAAATCCAGGATGTGCTTGCTGCTCAGTAGAAGCCCTAGTGGAGTGGGAGGCCAGAAGAGAAGCTCCGCTTTGCAGAGAGAATATATTATCACTCTCTGTATTGCCCCAGTATTCAGGGGTCAGAGCAAGGAGCCTCAGACCTACAGTACTGTCCTTAACTGAGCTTTCTGAATAGGATTCTCCTGGGAGTGTCTGTCTAAAGTCTTATCTACACAAGCTCACAGGGAAATGGCAAGTGAAACCCCAAATTTCTCTCCACTAACCAACATTTTCAGGAATTGAAGAGAAAGTGCTTTTTATAACACAATTAGTGAGAGTTTAGCTCTTTACCCTGCAAAGGAAAATACATTTTAGCTAAGTTTCTTTTAATCTCCATCTTCACTGTCATTGCTTAACTGTTCAGCATACTTCAATCTGAGCTTCTCACCAGTACAGCTCAAAAGGGAGTGTGTACAATTCACATCAATGCTCCTATGGTAAGTACTTTGTTGCTGCTCCATTTATGTTCCTATCTCAAAGGAATGATCTCCAGGGCAAGCAGCAATGCCACCCTGGAAAAGAGTGAACATCAATCAGCCTTCTGGAATGTCCCCATGCTACTGCAGGGTTTTGGGAGACCTCCTGCTTGTGAATTATAAGAAAGATTTCAATTTGGTGGATGTGACAGTATGTCCTCACGTATTTGTTAAAAATCCAATGCTTCTCAAAGTCAGACACTAGAGCTCAAACTCCTCCCTAGCCCTTAGAAAACATTCCTGTGATGCAGCTTCCACCACTCTGGTTCATCACCTCATTTACACTCTGGCCCTTTGTGTTTTAAGTTTCTACAACTTAAAACATTCACTATGTGCACATGTGTGCTAGTGTATGTACACGTGTGAGAGCCCAGATGTGTAAGACTTTCCCCTTACACATCTAAGGGGACAGTAAACTGGTTCTGAATCTCTCAGGAGCAGAGGACTGACCACATGTATGTCTACCTTAAATGGAAGGCAACCAGCTCACACACTTCCCCTAACAAGCCCCCTAACTTCAATTTGGTCTAATTAGTCTCATTCCTATAACTTAAAAAAGTATTCTAACAGCATTAAAAATCAATGTGCATATATACTCTCTATACAGTGAATATTATTATCCACACCAAATGGTTACTTGGCTTTATAACCTACATGGCTTTGTATTAAAAGTCCAAACATTTCAAAAGATTAAGGCCCAAAATGAAACTTTATTTTGGCTACTCCTTTTGTATATACTTTCTGAATCAAACGTATGCTTTTGCAAATCACTATAATTTTTAGAAAGAAACACACTCTTGCAGAACAAAGACCCTGCTGATAAGTCACAGAGCCAGTTCACTGCACGTCAAGAACAAATTAGGAAATATATTTGCGAAAATAGTTTGAAATTGTAGAATGAATAAAAACTCCAATGTAACTACCAACACACTACTGCAGACTGGAGCTGAATATTAGTCTCCCATCCCACAACTCCAATTCTCTGAACCAGATGCAAAGAATAGGAGCCAGTATGTTTAAAAATATACTGCACTCAATCACTCACTCAAACATACTCAGTTGCGGCTTTAATACACCAAACATGCTGGTTAATATACATTTAATCTCTAATTATCTATTTACACACTGTAAGATAAGCAGTAAGCTCAAACAACTAAGGCCAGTGGCTCTTCTTTGGGGAGAGGCAGGAAGAGACCTAAGTATAAAAATATTAAATAAAGTTTTAACCTGGTCCATAGCCTGCCCTAAAATTCTTTTACTTGTGATACTAGATGCTAATTTGTACAACTGCAAACCTAGAATATAGTACCTGATCTTGGGAAGCCCTGATACACTTGAACATTGTAATATTTCTTTAAAGTAAAGAGGGTAAGGAGGTGGTGCTAGAAGAGTGGTTTGAACTACTGTAAAACAGACACAGGCACAAAAATGATATGGTGGGCACTTACTCAATTCTTCTGAAAGCTCGATTTTTCTGGACCAATTACAACAATAAAGAACGTGTGCTTTAAAGCATCACATTTTGTAATAAGCCCAAAACTGTCAGTTTGATTTTATGGTTAAGTGCTCAGGATACTGAAGTTGTTAAGACTGCATAGGATGCCTGTTTTTTTTTCTTCTGTATATCGCAAATTATAATGAGCTATCCCATTAGTATTATACACAGTACACTGAAATAGTTTCACAAAGTTAGTTCAGAGTCATTTTTGCCCTGGTGATTCAAAGATCTTAGATGAAATTTTTAAACATACAATCTTATTAAAAATCTAATCAAAATATCATTTTAAGTTTAATAAAACAGTACCACTATATATACTCTCAATAACTGTATTATATAATCAATCCTATGAGGTTTTTACTTGCTTTTCATATCACACTGGTTATTAAAGATAAAAATAAATTTGATATGCATATACCATACACTGATACACAGTCTACACATTGATACATATACATATACACACATACAATATAAATACCCACAATACAACATTGGCAATGACAGAAAGCATTTTCTTTGATGTCTGACGTACTAGCTCTATGAATATTCTCCAAAAGCCTGCAATACTACAGATACACACATAAATTACAAAGAATGAGCCAGGGAGATTTAAGGAAACTGTATATACAATTACTTAACTTAATTGCAATATTTTCTTGCTGTTGCATTCAAGTCAACAAACTATCATGCAGATTCAAGTATGTACTGACATTCTCTCTATGAAGATATTCTCTTTGCATGCAATGGGTATTATTGTCTGAAGCAGAATACTGCCCACTTGGGTTTTGGATACTACAGGTACAAAAGGAGAATGACAATGGCTTTCGACTTTAGTCCCCCTTTTAACAGTGAGACACTGGAAAGGAATCTGAGGACAAAGCACCTCCCTATCACTTGTTGGAATTATTTTGTAGTGAACTACTGACCTGTAAAGTCCTCTATGTGACTTGATAGTATAAGATGTTAAAGGCTGATGGAAATACCTGTTGACTTGAGGCCAATTAGTAGCCTGACCTGGCCTGGGAGAAGAGACAGCAAGAAAGATTTCAAGCAAGGTAGACCCAGAGACTGAGAAAAACAGATTTAAACCCAAAGTTACACTATTATTCATTAAACTTTGAATAAGTCCTAGGATGCCACTTTGGTTCTTTGCTTAACAGTGTTACTGTTACAACTGGAAAAAATTGTCATTCAAAAAGTGAAGAGATTGTTCGCTGCTAAAATTAAGGAAGGTAGCTACCAATGTGCTGAAAACTTGACTGGGTCCATGAGCTAATGTACCGAAACTTGGACCTACCACGCTCTGAAATTCCCTGTGAATTCTGGCTTTAAAAAGCCTAACTGATGACTACAAGGAAAGATGCCAAAGGAATTCAAACTCTTAAGAACAAGTAACTATACCAAGAAAGTCTTGATAGTAAGACAACTTCTAAAAGGTAAAGTTTCTTTCCATTGTCTATGATTAGGGATAAAGGCAGAGCAGAGTTAAAGCTCATACCAAATCAGGCCCTGCCTTACCTAAGAACAGCTTTTCAAGCTCTTTACATCAGAAGGAGTAGCAGGCTAGGGCCAGCAGAAAACTCTCCTTCACTGCTGGTTATATAAATTCTTCTGCAACCTCAGAAGTTCTGTGGTTTGGCCACAGGGTGAAATACAAATTCTAGAGACCACCTCTAGCTTGGTGTTAGAAAGCCAGCCAATTTTGCTCTTCCAGAATTAATTCCCTCATACTGCTCATCTTCTGAATTAGGATAACAAAGAAGCCTAGAGGGTCTTGCACAGTTACTTTCTACCTTCTTTACCTAAGATCAATAGGAACTACAGTTCTACCAGAGGAGTCTCCTACATATTGGTTTTACTTATGATTAATTAAAATACATGAAGTATTGCTTGGTTTATTTAGGCGTTGCTAAGAGTTACCAAAATGTTTCTTAAAAACTCACTTCAAACGATGGCTATAGCCTGGCAATAAAATGAAGACTCTGCATGCTAGTAGTTAAGTTTGATTGCTAACAATGGATTTCTGACATCTCTTGAAAGGTCAACATGCGGGGTGGGGGAACAAATCTTGAAAGCACTCAAAAGATTTTATACATGGGCCACTTCTATGGTCAATTTTGCAACAAGACTATCACCAAGGTGTTCTGATGGCTATCAAGATTTTCTGTACAAAAAATAATATTAAGTGTATTTATGTGAAGGAGAATAATGATTTATCACATGGAGAGAAATCCCAAGGCTCCTGGTGCTGAGGTATGGGTGAGGAGTGGGGATGGGAAGAGGGGGAGTACCTTCAAAGGGAAAGGAGGAGAGGTCCCCTGTACTGTGAACAAGGCAGCAGGCTTGGGATAACTGTGAAAGGAAATGTCTTCAGTTTCTTCTGACTAGATACCACATGAAAGAAATGATCATGAAGGAAACTGTGGTTGGCTATGGGCAAGATTCAGAATCTAGTCAAATCAGGGGCCCTTTCCTCCTACTGGATACACTCTTGGCCTGCTAGGCGCACTGACAACAGACTGGGTAGAGGTATCCTCAATGCATCCCTGCAGATGGGCAACATCATGTCAGGGCAATCTGGGATCCTGGCTAACAGAAAAACCTTTTGCAGTTGTTTTTAAAGAGAAACTATGCAAACATAGTATATGGCCGCTTCCAAGTGTCCTTCTCATTCATTTATCTATTAGCATATACAGCAGTTCCTGTGGCTAACATTAGTGAATCATTCACTAGGCATAATGCTGTAGTGGTGCTGATGCCAACTGAGCACTTCAGAACTACTCTAAACGTCAGAAACACTGCAACAAGGTACCATTTCATGTCTATTATATACTGTAAGTAAAATACACAGAGACATTCTATATACACAGACACAGCCACACTGTGGACAAACACATTCATTTACTTTTCTTTAGTTATTGAAGTTCAGAGATGACATAGTCTAGGTATTTCTCTCTGCTTGGTATGAATATCTAGGCAGAAAACAAACAGGTTAATTATTCAGATTTAAGGAAGAAAGATGATTCCCTTGTGGAAATCTTGGATTTGGTCAGAAGCTACAGAAATTAATCAGGAACACAGGGCCATATTGGTAACTACCTTGTTTGTTTTATGGTTCTGAAACATAAATTTAGTCATTGCCTTTATGTAAACAAGATAGAGGGTTAGAATAAGTTTTTCAAAGGGGTGGCAAAATATTTATCACAAAGCAAGCAGCTACAACCATAGCATGGGGTTTCTCTTTTCTGGGCACTAGCAAATATGGGCATTTATAGAGGTAAAGGAAATAAATGTTAATACATAATGCTGGCATACCAGAACAATATGCCACTAGAAACCACCACAGTTTAACAGCAAGTTTTCTCTAATTTACCAGAACCATGATATTCATGCAGAGTCCCTGATTCTTTGGTCATAGTACCTTTAACTAATAAACTGAGTAGAACTAGAGCAAATATGTATGGGAAGGAAAAGAGTATTCAAAGTGATTCCAATAGATCTGAAGTCATGGAGATTATAGCTCTCAGGATCACAAAGTTTCAGGATTTCAAAATCAGAAACTTCTAACTCATAGAGGGCTCATTTTCCACTTTCTCTTCCTCTATAAGAGAATGTGCTGTTTCTCCTTGTAAACTGCAAAGGTACCATCACTGGAACAGACTCATTACTATAAGGTTAATAGAACTATTTTGTGTAGGTAGAAAATAATGATTTAAAATAAAGTACTTATTTATAGGAAAAAGTTCAATAGTAGCAGAGTGAATTGGCTATCAAAAAGACTGAGATAAGAATAAAGTAAGTAACCTTGCATAGGCAGCCAGTAGATTCTTCAGTTTTCCAGCCACAATTCATTCAATTTATTACTTTCAGATTTATTTTAAAGAATCAGTATTCATTGCATTGCTGAACTGCAGCTACTTTTTCCTGTCTTATTTTGTCTTGATTAAAAAAAGAACAAAAGGGGTCCCATTTGCAATATTACTTTGTTAGGAAGACCCCAGTATTTCATAAACAGGAAATAACACCATGACTGAATAACCTAATTCCTGAATGACAGGGTATTGATGATAGAGATGATTCTGGATTCCTAGTCTAGACCCTGGGAGTGAGGTAACAATTTCCTACACACCAAACACATGCCTACTGCTACAGCTCCCCAAGAGTCGATTATTGCCACTACCCTTTAGGAAACAAAATGAACTTGGTGTTGTCTTTCCACAACCTTCAATGGCAAAAGATTTCACTCCCTCCTTCCTTCTTTGGCTGAAATGTAATCAACACTTCAAGGAAGCTAATGCACTTCTTAGGTTCTCCAAGTCCTCTGACCTTCACACTTCCTATCCCTGCTTTCAGCAGGGTCACAACTCAACAGTGAGTGCGAAGATGTATGCACACCTGCATCACAGTGGAACATCTTGAGTCCCAGAACTGTAATTCTTAACTGAATTTCTGTGAGTGCTCAATTTCACTTCTGTGACTGAGCAAGATTTCACATATAAAGGCTTATATGAACTCTGGCTAGAATTTGCTAACTACCAAGTTCGTCCAGTTAAATGTTTCACAATGAATTAAATTTTTTAACCTTCAAAAAGTGTAATAGCTGATTCAAGAATACATAAAATGACTGAGCAGAGGGCAAATAAAAAAACCAAAGGAAAAGTGACACACAATTAATTCTGAAATCATGATCCCCTCCCCCTCACGAAAAAGGTGCATTAGTCATCAAGTAGCAAAAAAATCACCAAAGCGAAGAAATTAAGAGCAAAGAGACAATCAGAACAGAAACTAACAAAACTATACAATAGAAAAGGTTACTAATGCACCGTTTAGTCACAGACTGTTTAAAAATATATTCACGGGTTTACCAGAAAGATCTTGAAAAACTCTATTTTGCTCCATGACCAGTACTTCCTGGTCACAGATGGATTCTAAGTAACTTTTTGCTTAATGCTTGGTGTTTCAGGTCGGTGATCTTTTCTCTCTGACACATTACGCTTAACCTTGGCTGTGACTGGGGATGAATCCGGATTCAGTGAAGGACTTGAATGTGACTTCTTCAGTCCGGCAGCCTCATTTTCATTGTTACTCAGGAGCTCCTTGCCTCCTCCTTTTAGAATGCTGACATAAATTTCATAACGGGTTTTCTGGAGGGAAATTCAGAGAAGAATGGTAGTCAGTATACTGTTCATAAATGCATGGAAAAATCATGCTTCTTCAACATCCAGGCACAAGAATGGTAGAAGCGTGAGGAGCTATGACCTCTGGTTGTGGGCAATTAGGTGGCTCCTATGGTACAGTCACCTGAGCTTCCCTCAAATGACCAAGGCCTTCACTTGAACCTAGCTTGGATATGGTTATTTACTCCCTTTCCTACCCCCTGTAATTCTACAAAGACTCAACTTGAGGAATCAGTCTACGGTGAAATCTACTCTCCAGTTCCCTACAAGATCACAACACTTTCTAGAAGCTGCTCTGGGTTTCCCACCATTGCTTTTCTGTTAGAATTACCAATTTCTCAGAATACTGTAGTTTCTCAGAAAACTTCAAATTATATTCTGATATTTTCCTCATACTATGAAATTTTTTTCATCATCAATTATTTCCTTAGTATCGATTATGTTTTAAATGGCTCCTTGATTCTATCTCTGTGTATCTTTGCCTAAAAATAACTGACAAGCACACTGCAGAATTTTTTTTTCTCTAACTCTAACTGATATTTGTTTGTTTATTTGTTTTTATCTGGGTCACTACAGAATATATGTATATATATCTTGCAAATTACAGATGGGCCTCAGATTCTTGATTTGATAGATTCTAGTCAAAATAAGCCTTTTACTGTACTGCTTTGACATATGAAGCATTTATAGAAAGCATAAAGTATTTTTTGTTTTTAAACAAAATGAAGTGTCAGTTATAATTATCCCAACGAAGGCAGGCAGATTCTCTGACTATAAATATTTTAAGGCTTTTCCAAGTTAGACTGAGATTTTAAGTTAATAATTATGATGTTGAAGTTATTGGAAGTTACTCTTTTAGTTGTTTTGTTAAAAAGTGGGAAAAAGTGGCTAGTAATTAAGCTTGCTCTGGGTCTGGTCAGTATCTATGTGGAGATGCCAAGTTTTGCTTGATAATGATAATGACATTTACATGAAGTGCTCATAGGCTAATTTCAGGTCATTAATACAATAATCATGTACCAAATCAGTACATTACTTTCCCTATTTTATAGTAAAGGAGATAGAGGCAATGAGAAGTCCAAAGTCAGAGCTTGCAAAGAAGATGGGATTTAAAGTCAGGAAATCTGACTCCAGAACCCACTGTCTTAAGATATATCTCCTCACTGGATATGAAAATATAGGCATGTATATTTTAGGATGACTACTCTTATAGTTTGTTTAGTCAATTAAATAAGGCATTCTCAATCCCCCCATTCCTGTGTCCTCCCACTACAAATGTTCCTCCCACTGTAAAACATGAATACTTTTCCAGCCCCTCTTTTTTCTTTAAATTAACATATAAATATTATTTGCTTCAGGGGTACAGGTCTGTGAATCATCAGTCTTACACTTACCATAGCACATACCCTCCCCAATGTCCATAACCCAGCCACCCTATCCCTACCCCACCCCCACCCCAGCACCCCTCAGTGTAAAAGTCTCTTAGGGTTTGTCTCCCTCCCCAGTCCCATCATTTCATTTTTTTCCCTTCTGCTCCCCATGGCCCCCTGCCCTGCCTATCAAATTCCTCATATCAGAGAGATCATATGATAATTGTCTTTCTCTGACTTATTTCGCTTGGCATAATACCCTCTAGTTCCATCCATATCATGGCAAATGGCAAGATTTCATTTTTTGATGACTGCATAGTATTCCATATACCACTTCCTTTTTATCAATTCATCTGTTGATGGACATCTAGGTTCTTTCCATAGTTTGGTTATTGTGGAAATTGCTGCTATAAACATTTGGGTGCACATGCCCCTTTGGATCACTACATTTGTATCTCTGAGATAAATACCCAGTAGTGTGATTGCTGGGTCATAGCGTTAGCTCTATTTTCTACTTTTTGAGGAACCTCCATATTGTTTTCCAGAGTGGCTATACCAGCTTGCATCCCCACCAATAGTAGGAGGGTTTCCTTTTCTTCGCATCCTCACCAACATCTGTCATTTTCCAGCCCCTCTTGCAGCTATGATGGGCCATGTGATAGTCTTGCCAATGAGATGTAAGGAGAAATCTATTGGGGAGCTTCTGGGAAAGTGATTTTGCTTTCTGGTAAAGAGGCCAGGCTTTAGAGGAGAAATTACTGGTACAAGCCCTCTTTCACTTCTATTTCTTCCTTGACATGGATATGACTGGTTGAACTGCAGGCCATGACACAGTCAGAGCTGCAGGCAGAAAGACAGAAGGACCATATGCTAACTTCAAGAAAAATGGAAAGACAGAAAAAGTGGGTTCTTGATGATACAATGGGCTGGATCCAACTCTAAGATTCCTTACTATCTCTGAATATCTTTTTAGTATGAATAATAAATATTTGTAGGGTTTAAGCCACTGTTCATCAGGCACTGTCAAATGCAGCTGAAAGCATTACTAACTGATATACATTCCAATTTTAATCAAGTAATAAAGTAAAACAACAAAATACTAAGCTTATCTCATAGTAATTGAAGGGCTTAATAAGGGCATTTCCTAATAAAAAATGTCATGTCATCAACATTACACATTAGTCAATGCATCAGTAAAATCAGGGGACTGAACTAAACAATACCCAAAGGGTATACTAGTTCTAAAGTCCTATTTGTTCTAAAAATTAATTATTTTAATCTGTCTCTACACTGTCTTGGTGGCAAGACTGAAGTACAGGAAGAATTACTCTCAGTATGAACCACCTTTAGTAAAATGATCCAAAGACAGTTTAAAAATAGATTCAGAATGCCAGCATAAGTATTTCATGATGCAAGGGCATTTATACAATAAAAGGGGTAGGAAAGACAAATTCTTGAGATGATTTGAAAGGAGACAAAAGGAAGGTGATAGGGCCAATTTCCTACTTGTCTTTGAAGAAACTGATACTATTGGGAAAATTCACCTGAAAAATACCATTTCAAACACTCATTCTATAGCTTTAGCTATAAAGCTATTGTCTCAAATAAATTACATCAGTGTGTCAGTCAACAAACAAAAGGAATAGCACTGAAGAGTGGAAGAATATTAGTCATCAGATGAAAAGAAAAGACAAAGCAAAGCAAAGAATGAAAGGGGACCAGAAAGTGAAGTGTTCAGTTGTTGTTAAGAGAACTAAGGAAAAGGAAACCGATGGGTGTTTATAAACTTCCAAATGGCTGTACTCTGTTTCTGTGTTAAAGAGGTTTATAGGGAAAGAGGCTACTAAACCCAGTGATGGAGCTTTGCTTTTCAGCCTTCTCTAAAATTAAACTAAATGCATCTTCAAAATATTTTAGGACATCTTTAATCTTAGAATTATTGGTTTCAGCCATATTCTTCTGAGATTATAGATCATCTAAATATGTAAATCTCTATCTTTGAGGCTTAGGGCTAAGAACAGATTGTCTCTGAGTAAAAAACAGCTCTGTGTGAGACCCTGAAGAGCAATGGAAATGAGAATAACTTTAAAAAGTCTCTTCTTCAGGCACCTGGGTAGCTCAGTCGGCTAAGCATCTGCCTGCCTTCAGCTCAGGCCTGGGATCAATCCCCATATTGGGCTCCCTGTTTGGTAGAAACCATCTTTACCCTCTCCCTCTCCCATTCCCCCAGCTCTGTTCTCTGCCTCTCCCTATTTCCATGTCAAATAAATAAATAAAATCTTTAAAAAATATCTTAAAAATTAAAAAAAAATCTTAAAAAAATGAAGAAGTCTCTTCTCCAATGAAGGAAAAATAAAAATAAGATAAAAACGGAGAGAGAGGCAAACCATAAGAGACTCTTTCTTTTTAAAGATTATTTATTTATTTGAGAGAAAGAGTAGGGGAAGGGGCAAAGGAGAAAGAATCCTGAAGCAGTCTCCCCAATGAATGCAGAGCCTGATGTAGAGCTGGATCACAGAACTCTGAGATTATGACTTGAGCTGAAATCAAGAGTCAGCTGCTTAACTGACTGAGCCACCCAAGAACCCTAAGGACTCTTAACTGCAGGGAACAAACTGAGGGTTCCTGGAGGGCAGGTGGGTGGGGTAATGGGGTAATGGACATTAAGGAAGGCATGCAGCTGAGGAATCACTAAATTCTACTCCTGCAACTAATAATACATTATATGTTAACTAAATTGAATTTAAATAAAAGTTTTTTAAAGTCTTTTCATTGATATCTCCTTTTACTCTCCTTTTTTCTGGGTGAGAATATCACCCTTCTTCCTAACTATACAACCATGTGGTATCTTTGGAAGGGTTTATTTCCTTTCTTTCTTTTGGAGAAGACATGATTCTTATCTCTTTTTCTAAAACCAACTATGAAATTTAAGTCTGAAGTTAAAGCTCAGGACTATCCTGAGCTCACTCCCCTCTCAAAAACACATAAACACATAAAGGGTACAAATACACGTACTCTGAGAAAGATCTAAAAACTAGCACAACTCTTCAGAGCTTAAGACAGGAAGAAAAAGCCAAATAGAGAAGGTCAGTATGGGTAGAGATATGGTCAGGAACTAAACTCCTGACATGGTGACCCACAGTGGCAGGACTATTAAGGAATGGAGGTTCCCCCCTCCCCGAGAATTGTGGGATTTAGCCCCTACATTGTGCACTTCCCCCTGGAGGTGTACACGGGGAAGATGAACCCCTATAACATCTGGCTTTGAAAATCAAGTGAATCTTAACTCTGGGAGAGTCAGAAATGGAGACTCCACTCTTAAAGGGCCTATGCACAATATCATTTGCTCCGAGACCCAGCACAGAAGCAGCAGTTTAGCTTTACACACTTGAAAGCACTTGAGCTATACACAAAGGACATTTATTGAATAAGTTTAGGGCATGTGCCAGAGGTTCAAAGATTTACAGGAACTTTCTCTAGGAATGGAAGTGTGGGCAGGTGCCATTTTTCTTGTCCTCCTTTAGCCTAGCAGGCCTGGTTGGCAGGTGCCAGTTCTGACATTCTCCATCTACCTTGCTAGTCTCTTGCCCCACCTTGTCCAATCTTCCTTCCCTGGCAGGTGACACTCCAAAGCAGCTTTCCATAAACCCTGCAATACCTGGCAGGTTGCATCAGCCAAGATCAGTGTCCCTCGAAAGCAACTACTGGTCCACGGAGGGGGACCAGCCCTGCCTACCAAAACCCCTGCAATGGTCACTTAAGCCTTGTAACCAGTATTACTTCCACCCCCAGTACGCTTGTAACTGAGGGGTCACACCAGGCCTCACAGCAAGCTATAACGGGCTATCCCCACCTACCAGCATGCCTATAGCAGCTGCAGCTGGACCTTTCAGCCAGTCCTACACACCAGTATATCTGCAGTAGTCATGACCCACATTGCAGCCAGCATGGCAAGGGGCTACCTCCACCTATGAGCACTCCTGAAGCAGTGTGGCCCAGCCACAACAGGAGAGCACATGCAGCCCACATAGGGGACACCCCTGGTTCTGGTTATCAGGGAGAAATGCTGGTCCCACAGGATACCTTCTATATAAGGCCACAACTCCCAAGACCAGTAAACATAACTGACTTACCTAAAACATAGAAATAAACACAGTGAGTAGACAGACTAAAGAGACAGAGGAATATGCTCCAAATGAAAGAACAACATAAAACCTCAGAAAAAGAACTAAATGAAATGAAGAAAAGCAATCTACCTGATAAAAATGCTCATCAGACTTGGGAGAAGAGTGGATGAATTCAGTGAGATCCTCAACTAAGAGATGGTGTGCATCTCAACTAAGAGATGGGAAATACTGAAAAGAAACAAATCAAACTGAAGAGTACAGTAACAGAAATGAAAAATATGCTACAGGGAATGAACAGTAGGTTAGAAGACACAGAAGAATGGATCAGAGATCTCGAAGACAAGGTAATGGAAATAATCTAAACTATACAGCAAAAAGAAAAAAGAACTTAAAATGAGGATAAGTTAAGCGATCTCTGGGACAGTATCAAATGTACAAACCTTCACATTATAGGGGCCCCAGAAGGAGAGGAGATAAAGTGGCAGAAAACTTACTTGGAGAAATAATAGCTGAAAACTTCCTTTACATGGGGAAAGAAACAAACATCTAAGTCCAGGAGGAGAAAAGAGATCCAAACATGATGAACTGAAAGCGGTCCACACCAAGACATACAATAATTAAAATGTCAAAAATTAAAGATAAAAAGGGATATTTAAAGTAACAAGACAAAAGCAACTAGTTACATGCTAGGGAACACCCATATGATCTCACCTGATTTTTCATCAGAACCTCATGGGCCAGGATGACTTGCAACATGAGCAACTATTATCAGGTCTGGTTTAAACCAGGATTCCCTTCCTGGGGCTAGGCATATTGACCTCTTTAATGAAAATCACAGTTCTGTTAGCAAGAAAGAAGGCCCCACTAGGGAAGCAGCAACAGTGATTACACACTACCATATACCAATTCTTTGGCCAACATTTACCATTTGAACATGATCATAACTATTTTTTCTCTAAACGGGTATCAGCTAGTTTAAAAGCAATTTATAAATATAGTCCCTGTTGATTCTCTGCTTGGCTTATACACTAGCTTTAGCTTAGCTTTTTAAAATTTATTTTTAAAGTATAGCTGACATACAATATTAGTTTCAGTTGTACAACATAACAATTTGATACTTATATATATTACTAAATGCTCACTGTAATTTCAGTATTGTTAACATCTGTCACCAAAGTTACATCATCTTATTGACTATATTCCCTCTGTTGTACTTTGTATTCTAATGACTTATGATTTTATAACTTGTTTGTACCTCCTAATCCCTTTCACCTATATCACCCATCCCTGCACCCCTTATCCATCAGGCAACCACCAGTTTTTCTCTGTATTTAGGATTCTTTTTCTGTTGTTTGTTCTTTTGTTTTGCTTCTTAAATTACACATAAAAATGATGGTGTCTCTGACTTATTTTACTTAACATAATACCCTCTAGGTCCATATATATTGTCACAAATGGCAAGATCTCAATCTTTTTTTTTTATGGTTGAGTGATATTCCATTGTATATACATCTTCTTTATCCACTCATTAGTTAGTGGGCACTTAGGTTGATTCCACACCTTGGCTATTGTAAATAATGCTCCAATAAACATAGGGGTGCATATATCTTCAAATAGTGCTTTTGTTTTCTTAGGAAACTCCATACTGTTTTCCATAGTGGCTGCACCAGTTTTCATTCCCATTAGCCAGCAGTATAGGAGGGTTCCCTTCTCTCTACATCCTCACCAATACCTGTTATTTCTCATCTTTTTGATACTAGCTATTCTGACTGATGTGTAGGTAATACCTCTTTGTGGTTTCTATTAGTATTTCCCTGATGATTAATGATGTGGAACACTTTCATGTGTCCATTGGCATGTATATGTCTTCTTTGGAAAAATGTCTATTCAGGTCTTCTGCCCACTGTTTAAAAGAAAAAAAATTGTGTGTGTGTATATGTGTGTGTGTGTGTGTGTGTGTGTGTGTGTGTGATAAGTTGTATGTGTTCTTACATATTTTGGACTTTAACCACTTATTGGATATATCATTTGCAAATATCTTCTCCCATTCTTTTCATTTTGTTGATGATTTCCTTTGGCTGTGCAAAAGCTTTTTATTTTGGTAAAGGTATTTTTGCTTTAGTTTTCCTTGCCTGAGTAAACATATTAAAAAAATGTTGCTAAATCCTGTGTTTTCTTTTGGGAGCTTTATGATTTCAGTTACTACATTTAGGTTTTCATTTTGTATACAGTGTAAGAAACTGGTCCAGCTTCATTTTTTGGTATGTACTTGTCCAGTTTTTCCAAATTCATTTATTGAAAAGACGGTCTTTTCCCCATTGTATACTCTTGTCTCCTTTGTTGAAGATTAATTGATCATGCAAGCATGGGTTTATTTATAAGCTCTCTATTCTCTTCATTGATCTGTGTGTCTATTTTGTGTCAGTACCACACTATTTTGCTTACTACAGCTTTGTAGTAAGCTGGGAAATCTGGGACTATAATACCTGAAATCTGGGACTGTAATACCTCCAAGCTTTGTTATTTCTCAAGATTGCTTTGGCCATTTGGGGTCTTTTCTGGTACCTTATAAAATTTTATTATTATTTGTTCTAGTCCTGTGAAAAATGTTGTTGGTATTCCAGTAAGGAATTCATTGTATCTGTAGACTGCATTGGGTAATACAGACATTTTAACAATTCTTCCAATCCATGAGCATTCCATATCTTATTTGCATCAATTTCTTTCATAGATGTCTTATAGCTTTCAGAGTACAGATCTTTCCTGTCCTTGGTTAAATTTATTCTTAGTTATTTTATATTAGTCTTTTTGATATAATCTGGGCAACTGGGAGTTTTTTTTTTTTTTTTTTAAATTCTCTTTCTGGTAAGCACAATGGATTTTTTGTGTATTAATTTTGTACCCAAAACTTTACTGAAATCATTTATTGGATCCAGTATTGTTTCAGTAGCATTTTTATGGTTTTCTATATATAGTATCATGTCATCTGCAAATAGTGACAGTTTCACTTCTTTTTTTACCAACTTAGAAGCCTTTTATTTCTTTTCTTTGACTGATGTAGTTAGAACTTCTGTGTAGAATAATGTGGCAAGACTTAGAATCCTTGTCTTATTCCTGATCTTAGAGGAAAAGCTTTCAGTTTCTCACCACTGAGTATCATGTCAGGTGTGTGTTTATCATATATGGTCTTTATTAAGTTGAAGTATATTTCCTACATAGCTACTTTGTTCCAAGTTTTTATCATGAATGGATATTAAAATAAGTTAGAGCATGTCAGCTCTGCTCAAAATTCTTCAGTGGTTTTTCATTCTTAGAAATCCTTCCCAACCTCAACTCCTTAAAATGGCCTAGAAATTGCAGTGCCCACTTTTACTGCTGTTCACTGCTTTATTTTTCTCCTTAGTACTTCTATCAGACTTAAATTTTCCTTATAAAAAATTCTTTCTCTTTCTCTTGATAATACTAGAATGTAATCACATGAGGTTAAGGACTTTGCTTTTTGCACAGAGAAAACACTGAATAAATGTTGAATGTATGAGTGGAAAGAGGGAACAAACATGAAAAAATAAAATTTCTCAATAAAACTTCATGTATTTTGAACTCTCAATATGGAAAATTGTAGAAAATTAAAATAACACATATATAAACACAGAAGTAAATGCCTGATGAAGTCCTAAGTCAGTGACCCATGGGACACACTTAAATCTTCAGTGTTCTACCATTCCCATGTTTTCCAGAACAACATGGAGGGCTGACCCTGTGGAGCAATACTGAGGCACATGAGCCTCTACTCATCAAAGACTTGTTCATATTCTTCCCATGTTTATATCTACTTGACCACAATCATTGTGATGACATGCAGGGCAAACCCAGCACAGTACAATGACAGGCAGGCTGCTGTGCTTAAAACACAGGTTCCCTTGGGGTGCCTGGGTGGCTCAGTCTGTTAAGCATCTGACTCTTGATTTCAGCTCAAGTCATGATCTCAGGGCTGTGGGACTGAGTCTTGCTTGGGGCTCACACTGAGTGTGAAGCCTGCTTGAGATTCTCTTTCTCTCCCTTTGCCCCTCCCCACCAGCTTGTGCACACATGTGCCCTCTCTTTAAAAATAAATAAAATTTAAAAACTGAAAACAAAACAGAACAGGGGTTCTCTCTATCTGCAGAGAAAGTAGTTTATATCACATTTTTGAGGTTCCTAAAACATAGACATATTTCTGAGCATCTCATATAGCAGTAAATGAAGACCCAATTTCTACTACCCACTTTGAGCTTAAAAATAAATTAAGAAATGGGATCGCTGTACACAGACTATGGTGGTTCTTTATTTGGATAGTTATTAGATCTCATTTTGACATGAGGAGGAGCTTCTACATTTACCTTCCAACAAAAGCATCCATTGTAAAGATAATAATTTTTCAATGGTATTTATATCTGCATTTCTCTGCCTGATCATTCCTACATGTAACGTACATGTAATGTATCGGGATCACATTTACTCTTCGGTAAATACTTCAATACTAACTGAAGAAACTGGACTCCCTGGGTCTGAGTGTAGTAGCCTTATCACTATTAATACAGGAAGGAATCTGCTATTGATAGTAAACAAATAACAGTATTAAAATATTATACCTTTGCTCTGACAATAATGTTCATAACCAGATTGTTAACAAAGGGAAGAAGAAACAACAAAAAAATGAATGTGTTAGTTAATATAATTTCATGCCACAAAGTAATCACTACTCAAGAATTAACATAATTAACATACTCCAGGTAGGGCAAGTTAAAATTGATATGGAATATGAAAAATGAGTGAAAAGTATTATGGTCTTGAGGTCAGGTGGCCTGCTGCTGACACTGCCAGTGTAAGTATGGCATTTGTTTATTTCCTAAATTGTTATTCATTCTTTGTTATGTAGCACTTTCAGGTATGTTTCTTTCATTAAGAAGACCAAAGAAAATTTGAGAATAAGATGTACCTCAGTTTGCTGTCTTTGGCCAAGTTATTAAAAATCTTGTCTTAGGGGTGCCTGGGTGGCTCAGCAGGTTAAAGCCTCTGCCTTCAGCTCAGGTCATGATCCCAGGGCCCTGGGATTGAGCCCCACAACGGGCTCTCTGCTCAGCAGGGAGCCTGCTTCCCTTCCTTTCTCTCTGCCTGCCTCTCTGCCTGCTTGTGATCGCTGTCTGTCAAATAAATAAAAATCTTAAAAAAAAAATTTTGTCTTAGTCTCTGTTGATTCATTCTCAAATCAATTCTAGAAAATTTGGTAGTTGTATGCTTAGCTTCCTTCATTAGGAATTCTCCAACAGTGTGAATAGATTTCTAGCAGGGTAACTGTGTAATCTTATGCCACTATCAAAACAATTTGAGATGGGATTTTACCAAATCCAAGTCCAATAGTTACTCCCTACAGAAAAGTGTCAAAACATTGTTTTAGTGGCTTTGTCCATTCAGCAAGGTTTCTCTTTTAATTTCATTTTAAGATTTGCTATTTTCATGAAACCTTCTGTGACCATCAAGAGCCAAAGAAAATTCAAATGATAAAAGGCTTTTTCTGCTAAAATAAAATTCCTTCTTCAGTCTGTAACCTCTTGACTATCTTTTTGTTTTGCCATATTCATTTATTAAAAAGTTGGTCCTTAATTACCCTTAACAGTGCTTCTCAATATGTAAAAAAAAAAAATATCCCTTTTCACTAGTAGCAATGCCTGCTAGGGAGGAATGGAAAACCCCATGTCTAAGGCAAGCAAGGTATTGCTTAGGTTGAATGTTAACTACCTACTAAAAGAAACAAAAACAAAACCAGAAAAAGGAAAAAACAATCTAACTATTGCTATTATTTGAATAGAAGTTTAATCACATCCACATATAAATATACATGCATCTGACTGAATAGTTTCTTTTCTTGAGCCCTGCATACCATTTATTTCAGCTAAGAGTACACTATCTTTTTTTGATTTCTGATATGTGAATACAATAGTAACACCTTGAATGAAAATAACATTGTGCAGACAATTTTAATTTGGTATTGCCATTTGCATTCAGACCTTACTGCTCTAGCAATCAGATCCTGAATACATTTCCTCCTGACATTTCCCTTTCTCATGCAGGAAGGGTAAAAGGTCATTTCAAAATGAAATGAGAAGAAACCAATAATGTCATGTACAGAGTAAAATGCTTTTGCTCTTAGATTTCTACACTGGGATACAAACTAAAAAATAAAAAGAAGCAATCAATACAGGAAGGAAGTCTTGAAGTAACTGCTTATTCAAGTAAAGACTGTTCGTCTCCATTTTGCATTGTATGGAATGGCGGCAGAATTGATCTGTAGACTTTCTCCTTGAGAAGCTGGCTCATCTACCACTACCTAGTAAGTTGAAGAAGCAATTACAACCAACGCAGCTTTCTGGAAGTTCTTACCTAAAAGCTATGCTAGGATTTACATTTTTTTAAAAAGATTTTATTTATTATTTATTTGACAGACAGAGATCACAAGCAAGCAGAGAGGCAGGCAGAGAGGCAGGCAGAGAGAGAGGAAGGGAAGCAGGCTCGCTGCCGAGCAAAGAGCCCGATTCAGGGCTCAATCCCAGGACCTTGGGAGTATGACCTGAGCTGAAGGCAGAGGCTTTAACTCACTGAGCCACCCACGCACCCCTTAGGATTTACATTTTTAAAAAGAAAATTTTAAAGGAAATTTTTCCCCTTATGCTACTCCCATATTAGGCTTCTGCATAATAACCCACTGCCTAAATATAGCAAATATATACATTTTTTTAAGGTTTTGTTTATTTGACAGAGAGAGACAGCGAGAGAGGGCACACAAGCAGGAGGAGTGGGAAAGGAAGAAGCAGGCTTCCTGCTGACCAGGGAGCCCAATGCAGGGCTCGATCCCAGGACCCTGGGATCAGGACCTGAGCAGAAGGCAGACACTTAATGACTGGGAAAATTCGAGGAAATGTGAATTCCATTTTTTCATTTCAGTCTACCTCTCAGCTCTATCACTCTTTAAATAAACTTTGTGGCTTCTATTTTAAACACTTTAAAATGGGTGGCTCAGAGGGTTGGGCCTCTGTATTCGGCTCAGGTCATGATCTCAGGGTCCTGGGATCGAGCCCAGAATTGGGCTCTCTGCTCAGTGGGGAGCCTCCTCCCTATCAACCCTCCCCCTGCCTCCCGCCTGCCTCTCTGCCCACTTGTGATCTCCGTCTGCCAAATAAATAAAATCTAAAAAACAAAACAAAACAAAACAACTTTAAAAAGCTTGCTTTTGTATAATAATATGAGAAGGATCAAAATGCTCTACTATATATAAAAAGGACTCGATTTGTACAGAGCTTTATTGTTTCCATTGTTTTGCCTTTGGCCTTCCCAACCCAAATATTCCTATGGCATTTGGTCTTTGCCAGGTGGCAACTCAACCCTATTTCCCTGCCCCTGAACAGCTCTTCTGGGGGCCTTTTAGAGAGAAAGTAGAGCTGAATGGCCATCAGTGGACCTGGACCCCCACCCAACAAATCCTGGTCCTGCTACTGCTCTCCTCAGGGCCTGCCTGGCTGCCAGCACTGGGGAGGCAGATTCCCTGCAATGCTTTTTATCTGTGTGGTAAACTTCTCCATCTTTGTGGAAAAGGAAAATATTTGGGTTGTTAAGGAGAATATTCCTGATTCCTGGTAAGAAATAATTTTTAAAACACTGCTACCTCTCTCATTCTTTAACTTTGTTTTCTTAGCTCTCAAAACCCTTTCTATAAACCCAGTCTGTATTAGTATACAGACTTCTATCTCTTTAAAAAAATTAAACTCAAGATTTTTAATTTAAAAGTCCGTAAAGTATGCATTTTGCTTTCTCGGTGGAAAATTTCAAGAAATGAATTGTTTAGTTCCAACCCACCAAAGCGGCAATCTTACAGAGAACTGGCATCCACAATGCTTCTGGCTCTGGAACCCCAGTTATGCCTATTCCCAATGGCCCCACACAGTTTGGCCTTGTGTAAGGGTTTTGACAGCAGCCAAGGCTAAAGTTAACTACAGAAGAAAATTCATTCTAGATTAATAAGATTAAAAAGTTTGCTATTAAAAAAATGGAAAAGACTGTCCTTTAAAACAGAGGGATGTGAAGTCAAGTTTCTACATACCCAAGCTAAGTAATTTGAGCTAGAGAAATACTACTTATCTGGACAAATGACTAAATTTAACTCTTGTGGAATAGAAATTTGTCTCTCACTAGAATTTTCCTTATGGAACTCATCTAAAACAAAATTTTAGTTTGTTATGACAACATTTTTATAAAAGCCATGCTCTTAGTCTTTTGGTTTATTATCTTGTTAATGCTTCTGATTATACTGCAATTCCCTAAAGTCATACAAGGTATCCCTCAGCAGCACATTACCGAGTCTTCACTACAGCTTGTGACATCGGGCTCTTTGCTCAGCGGGGAGACTGCTTTTCCTTCTCTCTCTGCATGCCTGCCTCTCTGCCTACTTGTGATCAAATAAATAAATATCAAATAATAAATAAATAAATAAATAAAAATTCATAAACAAATAAATAACAAATAAATAAATAAAATCTTTATAAAAAATAAATAAATGAATATCAAATATTAATGTCAAATAAATAAATAAATATTCAAATATATAAAATAAATAAATAAATAAATAAATGAATAAAGTAATGAAATAAATAAATAAATAGATGAATAAATATCAAATAAATAAATAAAAATCTTTAATAAAGAAAAATAAAAAGTAGGATTTGAGGAGGTTTTGAAAATCCTTGACTTTAAACTACCTTCCCCACTAGTCTTCCATGACATTTCATTCCTGAGATTTATTAATTGCTTTGATTTAAAAGCATTTTTACACTTTGTGTATTCTCAGTTCCAATGTCGCTTTAAGGGAAGTACCATAAGTTACCATCTTACTAGTTTTATGCCCAGTTTTGAGCCTGTCTTTAAAGCATCTTCCAAACAGTGGAGTCAAAATACTGAGCTATAGGATCTTGGCTAAGTCCCTTGATTCCTGCAGGTCTCAAGTTCCACATAGGGCACTGAAGGGAAATGGGAAAACAAGCCATGATTTCACAATTTTGCCAAAGGCCAGATCTCATCAGGGAAAAATACCTGCTTTGCAAGCACCTTGTAGGGGTGCCTGAGTGGCTCAGTTGTGAAGTGTCTGCCTTCGGCTCAGGTCATGATCCCAGGGTCCTGGGGTAGGGCCTTGCATTGGGCTCACTGCTAAGCAGGAAGCCTGCTTCTCCTTCTCTCAGTCAATAAATAAATAAATAAATAAACAAATAAAATCATTAAAGAAAAAGAAAGCACCTTATACATTCCTTGGTGTGTATGAGCCATACCTCAAGGAAGAACACAAGTGGACAAATTACTGAGTACTCCTAAAAGAAGCCTAATACATGAGTAGAACCAATTTCTAGTCTTCCAAATAATGCTGTGCTGAAAATTCTTATAGCAAACATCTCTTGGTTTGCATATGCTTTTTTCCTAATAGTTCCAGAAATAAAATTTTAAAAAACATTTTTACATTTCCATTGTAAGTCTATTGAGTCATTTTAAACTAGATACACCTAAGGAATCTCAACAGACTGTTCCAGCACCCCACCCCAAAGCACCACAGATCAGGTGCTTAAGTTTTTAAAACTCAAAAGCAAAAGCAAAAGATTCTTCTAGAATATAATAGGAAAAAATCTAATGTAGTTATTAGAGATAAAGTACTCCAGGTAAAAATAAAAAAGCAAAACCAAAATATACAACCTCTTTTCACTGTTCTGATTTCAGAGATTAGCCCAGGAAAAGTATTCAGCACCAGCAGTCAGCAAACTAACAGATGAGATTGGGAGGGGCATTTGCCAAAAAGTCTACAGAAACCAGAAAGGAGGTGATTCATATTGTTTGCATGAGAACTTTGTTTGTGAGGGAAACATACTTGGTTTTCTCCTATTTCAAAAGTTACTGATATGAAAAAGAACACTAACAGGTTATAGGCAACATCATTCACACCAGAAAGGCCCCCTCTTTATTGTATTCCCAACCAAATGTAATAATCAAAATATTAAACTACTGTACAGCAGTAGACAGTGCTAAATCAGAATGGAAATCACTTGTAAACCATCCTAAAGCTTTACAGATACACAACAGCTGCCTATCAGCTCACTTTCCACCTCTTTAATTAACCATAAAGTCTATCCAGGCCTGTTATCTGACCTCCTAATCCTTCCCTGACTTTTAAGCAAATTGCACAGTTTTATTGATGGGTAAGCCTCTACAATAGCCATTAGCCTTAGGTAGCTACAGAACATGTGAAATGTGGCTAGTCTGCATTGACATATGTCATAAGTGGAAAATAAATACTAGGGATGCCAGGGTGGCTCAGTTGGTTAAGTGTCTATCTCCATTCAGGTCATGATCCCAGGGTCCTGGGATTGAGTCCTGCACTGGGTTCCTTGCTCAGTGGGTAGCCTACTTCTCCCTCTGCTTGCCATTCTCCCTGCTTGTGTGCTCTTAAATAAAATCTTTAAAAAAAGAAATAAAGAAAATAAGCACTAAAGTCTGAGGACTCAGTGAGAAAAAAGAACATAAAATATTTAATATTTTATATTGATTACATGTTACAATGATAATATTTTGGATACTTTTCCTGGGCTAATCTCTGAAATCAGAACAGTGAAAAGAGGTTGTATATTTTGGTTTTGCTTTTTTATTTTTACCTGGAGTACTTTATCTCTAATAACTACATTAGATTTTTTCCTATTATATTCTAGAAGAATCTTTTGCTTTTGCTTTTGAGTTTTAAAAACTTAAGCACCTGATCTGTGGTGCTTTGGGGTGGGGTGCTGGAACAGTCTGTTGAGATTCCTTAGGTGTATCTAGTTTAAAATGACTCAATAGACTTACAATGGAAATGTAAAAATGTTTTTTAAAATTTTATTTCTGGAACTATTAGGAAAAAAGCATATGCAAACCAAGAGATGTTTGCTATAAGAATTTTCAGCACAGCATTATTTGGAAGACTAGAAATTGGTTCTACTCATGTATTAGGCTTCTTTGGATATAATTTAAAATTATTATAATAAATTTCACATGTTTCCTTTAATTTTTAAATGTAGCTATTAGAAAATTTAAGATTAGATACATGGTTTGCATTATATCTCTACTGGATGGTATTGGTTTAGATCTGAAATCCCCAAATTGAAATATTTTTTTTTTAATTTAAAATTTTTTAAAAGTAATTTCTATACCCAACATGGGACTTAAACTCACAACCCCAGGATCAAGAGTCATGTGCTCTACTGAGTGAGCCAGCCAAGCAACCTCACCAAATCAAAACAGTCTTCTTGAGAGTGAGTTAATCTAACAAACTAATTGGTGTTAATATGTCACTCTACTCAAAAACAGTTTGGGGGACCTTCAGTTCTTTAGGGCTTTTACGCTAGTTCACCCAATACCACCTCATTTTTAATATCTGGGAAACAGGCCCAGAGAGAATAAATGTGTAACAAACACATCAAGGATAAGATTAAAACAGCTTCCTAACTCCGAGTCCAGTCCATTCTCCAATTTTACTATTTTATCACTGCATCTGCCCTTTTCCTGTAGATAATACCTTAACCCAAAGCAGTGACCCTCATGAGAGCAGACTATTTCAGGCATAAGGAGAAATATAGGGACAGAGAGTCATTTCAAGTCATATAGCTGGCTATTTATTCTGCCTTCTCAGGAATGGCCCTAGTTCTTTTCAATCATCTATTTAAAATGGAGGTGGGTGGGGGGATGGGGTAACTGGGTGATGGGAGGGCATGTGACATGATGAGCATTGGGTGTTATAGTCAACTAATGAATCACAGAACATTATATCAAAAACTAATGATATACTATACTTTGGCTAATTGAATTTAAATTTAAAAAAAAGGTGATTCAAAGGATCCTATTGCTTAGTTCCTCCCTTCAAAAGCATATATCATCATTTACAAAGTAAAATTCTTAGCCCTCTTTCATCATGTTATAAAAATGCAATTCCAAATGGCATGGCAAGAATGATGTCTCTGTTATTAATTTCTTAAAAAACTGCTGATCTCAGGTCTCTAGCCTTTGACTCAGAACAGTATCCCCCCCAAAAAACAGAATTCTTAAATCTCCTCAATAATTCTATTAACCTGCAATATAGCTTCCCAGACCCAGACATAACACCTCTGTGATGTTTTCTGTGAAGGAGATATCATTAGATTCCAGGCTAGACTTAGTTACTAAGACTGAGACTTGCTACTAATCTTCTGTAAGTAAGTGAATGGAGTTTCTCCCTTGCTTTCACTAGGGAGTAAAGAGTAACAAATGCTTTCATTGTACTTTTATGATTAAGGCCACTTACAAATTAACAGATTGGTCATTTTGTTTCAGAGGTGGATTTTGCCTTGTGACAGCTGGCACTGTATTGAGATATGCCCTTGCACTCCTCCTGTGAGAGGAAAAGTGGTCTGTAATGTTAAAATTACTTACTCTTATTCTCAAATATGCCAATTTCTGAAAGAATTATGCTATTTTACATGTCAAGAAAAACTACAAATTCAGAAAAAAATGCATCATATCTCAAGAATGTCCTAGATTTTCTAGATTCAAAATACTCTATCCCAAAACTCTTAAATGTCTTGTTATAGTGAACATGTGTTGTTTCTAAAATTGAGTTTTCTAGCCTTGTGGCTGGTGTGGGTCCTAATGGTCTTAAGCCATAAGATATGCTACTCTAGGTTGCAATTCAGGAGGGAGAACTCATTGAAGTCTAGTCCATGAGGCGAAAGGAAATATTATTGTGCATCTGGCTTGAGCCATCAGGGAAGTGGACTTTTTTCATGCTAGATTAGGACCTGAAAACACATACCCAGTAAGTATCCACTTTCTAAACATGAAGGGAACAGTTGATTGCAAAGCACATATTGAAAGATCTAACTAACACACAAAGCATATACAACTGGCTGCAGCCTTTATCTAGGGATGGCAAACTCATAAGCCTTCAGGGGCCAGGCCAATACATATATGTGGAAACCTACCAGACATGGTATAACAAGGAGGTAGAGAAAAGACTGCTAGTCTTCTCTGGGGGCATATAAATTACAGTGAAAACAAATATAGCACTGTGCTGGCCAAACAAAAATTTTGTCATTAGGTCTGATACATAAAATTCATTGGCATTGTGTTGGTGGGCAGGTTTCCATCTGGCTCTAGAAGTTACTTCAGAAGCCTCCCTTTATTATCCTGACCCTAAGCAATCCCTCTTCATTAAATCTCTTACAACTCAGTCATGTTTTTAATCAGTTTGGGCTGTTATACTGTCTCCTTTTCACTACTTAGGTCTAAGGATTAATTATACATGCCCACTGAAAATGTCCTAATTGACTTTCTTTAATTTCAATTAAATTAACATATAGTGTAATACTAGTTTCAAGGTAGAGTTTAGTGATTTATCAACTGTATATAACACCCAATGATCATTACATCAAGTGCCCTCCTTAATGTCCATCCTGTCTGTTACCCATCCCTTCACACATCTCCCCTCAAGCAATCCTGTTTGACTTCTAGAGTTATCAGTCTCTTATGGTTTGATTCCCATCTGATTTTGTCTTATTTTATTTACTGATCCTTTTCCCTATGATCCTCTGTTTTGTTTTTTTAATTTCCACATATGAATGAGATCATATGATAATTGTCTTTCTCCAATTGACTTACTTTGCTTGGCATAATACCCTCTAGTTCCATCCACATCACTGCAAATGCTAGGATTTCATTTTTTAATGACTGAGTAATATTCCATTGTATATATATACCACATCTTCCTTATCCATTCGTCTGTTGATGAACATCTGCGTTCTTTCCATATTTGGAAAGATACTGTGGACATTGCTGCTATAAACATTGGAGTTCAGGTACCCCTTTGAATCACTATGTTTCTATCCTTTGGGTAAATACCTAGTAGTGCAATTGCTGGATCATAGGTTAGCTCTATTTTTAACTTTTTGAGGAACCACCATATTGTTTTCCAGAGTGCCTACACCAACTTGCATTCCCACTGGCACTGTAAGAGGGTTCCCCTTTTCCACATCCTTGCCAATATTTGTTGTTTCCTGACTTGTTAGTCTTAGCTGTTCTGACAGGTCTGATAGCCAGTGAGATAGTAGTAACTCATTGTGGTTTTGATTTGTATCTCCCTGATGTCAAGTGATATCGAGCATTTTTTTATGTCTGATGGCCATGTGCATATCATCTTCAGAGAAATGTCTGTTCATGTCTTCTTTCCATTTTTTGATGGAATTATTTGTTTTTTGGGTGTTGATTTTGAGAAGTTCTTTATAGATTTTGGATAGCCCTTTATCTGATAAGACACTTGGAAATATTAGCTCCCATTCAGCAGGTTGTCTTTTGGTTTTGTTGACTGTTTCCTTTGCTGTGCAAAAGCTTTTTATCATAATTCCCAATATTTCATTTTTGCTTTTGTTTTCCTTGCCTTTGAAGATGTGTCTAGCAAGAAGTTGCTATGGCTGAGGTTGAAGTATGTTCTCCTCTAGGATTTTGATGGATTCCTGTTTCCAATTGAAGTCTTTCATCCATTTTGAGTTTATTTTTGTGTATGGTATAAGAAAATATCCAGTTTCATTCTTCTGGATGTGGCTGTCCAATTTTCCCAACACTGATTGTAGAGGAGATGGTCTTTTCCAGTGGATATTATTTACTGTTTTGTTGAAGATTAGTTGACTGTAGAGTTGAGGGTCTATTTTTGGGTTCTCTATTCTGTCCCATTGATCTATGTATTAGTTTTTCTGCCAGTACCATGCTGTCCTGATGATTAAAGCTTTGTAATATAGCTTGAAGTCTGGAATTGTGATGTCACCAGCTTTGGTTTTCTTTTTCAACATTCCTTTGGCTATTCAGGGTCTTTTCTTGTCCCATAAAAACTTTAGGATTGTTTGTCCACCTCTATGAAAAATGCTGACAGTATTTTGATAGGGACTACACTGAATTTGTAGATTGCTTTGGGTAACATAGATATTTTTAACAATATTTGTTCCTTTAATCCATGAGCATGGGCTGTCTTTCCATTTCTTGTGTCTTCCTTAATTTCTTCCATAAGTGTTATATAGTTCTCAGAAGATATTATACCTCTTTGGCTAGGTATATTCTTATAT
Organism: Mustela lutreola; assembly: GCF_030435805.1. Classification (NCBI taxonomy): domain Eukaryota; kingdom Metazoa; phylum Chordata; class Mammalia; order Carnivora; family Mustelidae; genus Mustela; species Mustela lutreola. The sequence continues at coordinate 2,216,859 of NC_081307.1, forward strand.
CAAAAACCATATACCTTATGGTTTTTGGAGCAATTTCAAATGGGATCAATTCTTTGATTTCTCTTTCTTCTACCTCATTTGTAGTGAACAGAAATACTACTGACTTCTGCGCATTGATTTTTTAACCCTTTGATTTTACTGAATTCCTGTATGAGTTTTAGCAACTCTGGTGCTGAGACTTATGGCTTTTCTGCATAGAGTATTATGTCATCTGCAAAGAGTGATATTTTGACTTCCTTGCCAATTTGAAAGTCTTGTATTTCTTTTTGTTGTCTGGTTGCTGAAGCTAGGACTTCTAGTACTATGTCAAATGACAGTGGTGGAAGTGAGCACCCCTGTCTTATTCCTGACCTGAGAGGAAAAGGCTCTCAATTTTTCCCCATTGAGGACGATACTCACTGTGGGCTTTTAGTACATGGGTTTTATGATATTGAGGTATGTTCCTTTCATCCCTACACTGGAGATAGTTTTAATCAAGAAAGGATGCTATATTCTGTCAAATACTTTTTCTGCATCTATTAAAAGGATCATATGGTCTTGTACTTTCTTTCATGAATGTGGTATATCACTTTGGTTGATTCACAAATATTGAACCACCCTTCAGGCCAGGAATAAATCTCACTTGGTTGTGGTGAATAATCCTTTTAAGGTACTGCTGGGTCCTACTGGCAAGTATCTTGGTGAGAATCTGGGTATCCATGTTCGTCAGGGATACTGGTCTGTAATCCTTTTTGGTGGGGTCTTTAGTGTTGGGATCAAGGTAATGCTGGCTCATAGAATGAGTCTGGAAGTTTTCCTTCCATTCCTATTTTTTTAAACAGGTTCAGAAAAATAGGTATTATTTGTTCTTTAAATGTGTGATAGAATTCCCTAGGGAAACCATCTGGTCCTGGACTCTTGTTTGTTGGGATAGTTTTGATTACTGCTTCAATTTCCTTGCTGGTAATTGGTCTGGTAGTTTAGATGTTTCTAGGAATGCATCCATTCCTTATTGTTTGACCAATTGTTGGCATATAATATTCATAATATGTTCTTATAATTGTTTGTATTTCTTTGGTGTTAATGTGATCTTTCTTCTTACCTTTGCAATTTTTTATTTTTTAAATTTGGGTCCTTTCTCTTTTCCTTTTGGTAAATCTGGCTAGGAATTTATTGATTTTATTAACTATTTCAGAGAACCAGCTCCTAGTTTCATTGATCTGTTTCAGTGTTCTTTGGTTTCTATTTCATTGATTTCTAGTCTAATCTTTATTATTTCTCTTCTGCTGTGTTTAGGCTTTATTTGCTGTTCTTTCTCCATCTCCTTAGGTGTAAGGTATCTTGTGTATTAAGACTTTTCTTGTTTGTTGAGGAAGGTCTGTACTGCTATATACGTCTCCTTTAGGAACACCTTTGTCACATTTTAAAGGTTTTGAGGTATCATGTTTCCATGAATTTTTAAAAATTTTTCTTTACTTTCCTGATTAACCCATTCATTCATTTTTTTCCCAAAACCCATTCATTCTTTAGCAGGATGCTCTTTAACTTCCATGTCTTTGTGTTCCTTCCAAATTTTCTCTTGTGACTGAGTTCAAGTTTTGAAGCACTGTGGTCTGAAAATATGCAGGGAATATTTCTAATCTTTTGGTACTGGCTGAGACCTCATTGTGACCCTGTATGTGATCTACACTGGAGAATGTTCTGTGTGCACTTCAGAAGAATGTATATTCTGCTGCTTTAGGATGAAATGCTCTGAATATAGCTTTGAAATTCATTTGGCCCTGTGTGTCATTCAAAGCTCTTGTTGATCTCCTGCTGGGATGATCTGTCCACCGCTTTGAGTGGGATGCTGAAGTCCCCTAATGTTATCATACTATTACCAATGTGTTTAATTTTGTTATTGATTTATATAATTGGCTGCTCCCAAATTAGGGGCATAAATATTTAGTTGTTAGATCTTGTTGGATAGACACAGATGACATAGTGTCTTTTTCATTTCTCAGTACAGTCTTTGGTTTAAAATCTAATTTGTCTAATATAGGGATTGCTACCCTTTTAGCTTTCTTTTAATGTCCATTAGCATGATGAATGGTTCTCCACATCCTTACTTTCAATATGGAGGTATCTTTCGGTCGAAAATGAGTCTCTTGTAGACAGCATATGGATGGGTCCTCTTTTTTCATCGAATCTGATACCCTGTATATTTTGTTTAGAGTATTTAGTCCATTTACATTCAGATTAATTACTGAAAGATTTAGTGCCATTGTTATGGGTAAAGTCACTGTTTTTGTAGATTGTCTCTGTTCCTTTCTGGCCTTTGTTATAGTGGGGCTCTCTCTCTCTCTCTCTTTTTTTTAATTTATTTTTTTAATTTATTATTTTTTAAAATTCTTTTCAGCGTAACACAATTCATTGTTTTTGCATCACACCCAGTGCTCCATTCAATACATGCCCTCCTAAATACCCACCACCTGTTATTGACTTGTTCTATCACACTGATTGATTTGCAAAAGTTGAACCATCCTTGTAATGCAGGGATGAATCCCACCTGATTATGGTGAATAATCTTTTTAATGTGCTATTGTATCCTGTTTGCTATGATCTTGTTGAGAATCTTAGCATCCATATTCATCAGTGATATTGGTCTGAAATTCTCCTTTTTGGTGGGGTATTTGCCTGGTTTGGGGATCAGGGTAATGCTGGCTTCATGGAAAGAGTCTGGAAGTTTTCCTTCTGCTTCAGTGTTCTGAAACAGCTTCAGGAGAATAGGTGTTATTTCTTCTTTGAAAGTTTGGTAGAATTCCCCAGGGAATCTGTCAGGTCCTGGGCTCTTGTTTTTTTGGGAGGTTTTTTGATCACTGCTTCAATCTCGTTATTAGATATCGGTCTATTCAGGTTGTCAATTTCTTCCTGGCTCAATTGTGGGAGTTTATAGTTTTCCAGGAATGCATCCATTTCATCTAGGTTGCTTAACTTATTGGCATATAACTGTTGGTAATAATTTCTGATGATTGTTTCTACTTCTTTGGTATTAGTTGTGATCTCTCCCTTTTCATTCATAATTTTATTAATTTGAGCTTTCTCTTTTCTTTTGGATTAGTGTGGCCAGTGGTTTATCGATCTTACTGATTCTCTCAAAATACCAGCTTCTAGTTTCATTGATACATTCTACTGTATCTCTAGTTTCTACCTCATTGATCTCTGCTCTAATCTTGATTACTTCCCTTCTTTTGTATGGAGTTGGTTTAATTTGTTGTTGGTTCTCCAGTTCTTTAAGGTGTAGACACAACTGGTGTATTCTGGGCTTTTCAACTTTTTTGAGGGAGGCTTAGATGGCTATGTATTCTCCCTTAGGACCGCCATTGCTGTATCCCATAGGATTTGGACCGAAGTGTCTTCATTCTCATTGGTTTCCATGAATTGCTTAAGCTCTTCTTTGATCTCCTGGTTGATCCAAGCAATCTTAAGCAGGGTGGTCTTTAGCTTCCAGGTGTTTGAGTTCCTTCCAAACTTTTCCTTGTGATTGAGCTCCAGTTTCAAGGCATTGTGATCTGAGAATATGCAGGGAATCATCTCAGTCTTTTGGTATCAGTTGAGTCCTCATTTGTGACCCAATATGTGGTCTATTCTGAAGAAGGTTCCATGTGTACTTGAGAAGTATGAGTATTCTGTTTTTTTAGGGTGGAATGTTCTGTATATATCTATGAGGTCCATCTGGTCCAATGTGTCATTCCATGCTCTTCTTTATTGATTTTCTGCTTGGATGATCTGTCTATTTCTGAGAGAGGAGTGTTAAGATCTCCTACTATTAATGTAGTCATATCAATATGACTCTTTATCTTGATTAATAGTTGTCTTATGTAATTGGCTGCTCCCATATTTGGGACATAGATATTTACAATTGTTAGATCATCTTGGTGGATAGTCCCTTTAAGAATGATGTAGTGTCCTTCTGTATCTCTGACTGCAGTCTTTAGTTTAAAATCTAATTTATCTGATAAGAGAATTGCTACCCTGGCCTTCTTTTGAGGCCCATTGGCATGAAAGATGCTTCTCCATCCCTTCACTTTCAGTCTGGGTGTATCCTTAGGTTCAAAATGGGTCTCTGGTATGGGGCGCCTGAGTGACTTGGTGGGTTAGGGCTTCTGCCTTCGGCTCAGGTCATGGTCCCGGGGTCCTGGGATGGAGCCCCGAATTGGCTCTCTGCTTGCTGGGGAACCTGCTTTCCCTTCTCTCTCTGCCTGCCTCTCCGCCTACTTGTGATCTCTCTCTGTAAAATAAATAAGTAAAAACAAACAAACTAAAAAAAAAAATTGGGTCTCTAGTAGACAACATATGGATGGTCCTGTTGTTGTATCCAATCTGCAACCCTGTGCCATTTTATGGGCACATTTAGGCCATTCATATTGAGAGTGATTATTGATAGATACATTTTTATTGACATCGTGTTAACTTTGAAGTTTTTCTTCCTGTAGATTGTCTCTATATTTCTGTTCAATGATATTCCTAGGATTTTTCCTCTTTTATAGAACCCTCCTTAATATTTCCTGCAGTGTCAGCTTGGTGGTTGCATACTCTTTTAAGCCTTGCTGATCTTGGAAAGTCTTTATCAGTCCATCCATTTTGAATGTCAGTCTTGCTGGATAAAGTATTCTTGGCTGCATGTTCTTCTCATCTAGTATCCTGAATATCTTGCCATCCCTTTCTGGCTTGCCAGGTTTCTCTGGACAGGTCTGACGTTATTCTGATGGGCTTTCCTCTGTATGTAAGGAGCTTCTTTTTGTTCCAGCTGCCTTCAAGAGGGCCTGTCTACAATTATAATCCCTCATTCTTACTATCAGGTGTCTCGAGGACTTTTGAGAATCTATAATCTTGGGGGGAGACCATTCTGCCTTTAGTATATGAATGCTGGTTCCAATCGCAAGACTGGGTAAATTTTCATGGAGAACTTGTTCCACTATATCTTCTAGACTTCTTTCTTTCTCTTCCCCGAATCAGGAATTCCAATAATTCTGACGTTGGAATGTTTCATGGCATCATTTATTTCCCTAATTCTGTTTTCAAGGCTTCTAAGCTGTTTATCCCAGGATTTCTCCTGATCCTTTCTCTCTGTTTGTCCTCCAGATCACTAATTCTATCTTCTGTCTCAGTTACTCTAGTTTTCAGAGAATTTAGATTAGATTGGAACTCATTGAGAGCATTGTAATCATCATTCCTGGTGGCTTTCAGTTCTGCCCTAATCAATTCCGTTTTGTGATCCATGGCTTTCTCCAACCAAGCTATTGCCTGGATAATTGTTAGCCTGAATTCCCTTTCCGACATATTATCTGTGTCGATAGCCATTAGCTCTGTTGCAGAAGGCCCATCCTCTGAATTTTTCTTCTGTTGGGCATTCCTCTTCCTAGTCATTTTTGTGAGAGATGGCTGAGCCGATGTAGCTGGATATATCGACTGTGGTGCAGTCAAGGTGCACCCTGGAACAATTCTGAGCAATCAAGAGTCCCCACCCAAATTAAAGAAAAAAGAAAGAGAAAAAATAAGAGAGAGAGAGGAAAAAAAAAAAAAAGAAAGATATAAGAGAAGGCTCAGCACAAATGGGCCCCAAAGTAAGATTTATGAAGTATACAACAACAAAAAAAAAAGACAAACAAGAAGACTGATAAAAGTATATGACAAGAGAAAAAAATATATATATATAAAAGCAAAACAAAACAAAGAACCTTGTCAAAAAGAATCCCAAGTATAAGATTTATATACACTCAGGACAAACACAAATACACAGAAACACTGGTGGAAGAAAAAGATGGGAGACTGGTTATGAATTCTCAATGTGGGTGAGGAAGGTTATTTTGATTCCTCCTGGATGTATCTTGATATCTTTGTTAAAACACTCAACTTTCCTAAGATAAAGGGGGATTAAAAACTGATTAACCAATAGGGGTAGCATTGATTGGGGAAAGGGGACTACCTTAAAGTTGAACTCTATATGAATATTAAAAAATAAAAATTAAAAAAGAATAAACTAAACAAAAATAAAATTTAAAAAAATTTAAAAATAGAAAAGCAAAAAAAAAAAAAAAAAAAACCACACAGGTATATGTATCAAAAAGTTCAGGTTAAAAGGTTATTATGGAGTTTGATGTACTGGACATCTCACTGTGATAGTAAATAGGTTAAAAAATTAACTATATATTTTTAAAAAATGAACCAGGTTGTGACAAGATGGTGGGAAAGTAGGAGGAGGTGCCCTTTCAACCTGTACCCTAAAGTGAGCTGATTACCCTCCAAAGAACTCCAATCACCCATGAAATCATCCTGAGATCAGAATTATACACGTCTGGATCTCTACCGGAGCAGAAGACGCCAGTGGGTAGGTAAAGCGGAGCGGGAAAGTCGGACTGATATTGGAAGATAAACAAAAGGGGGAAGGAGCCACCAGAGGCAACCCGCTGGAAAGTAATATCCCAATATGAGAGTGCCCTGTGCCTGGGGACCAGCATTAACTCAGGAGTCTGGTAGAAAGCACTCAAAAGAGCAAAGGATCACCAGGGGGAAATTGCGGGAATTGGGGTGTTAGGGTCAGGGGCTTAAGTCCCCAGACCCAGGACAGCCACCTCTGGCGGAGAGCCAGAGAGAATGCGGCAGAGAAACCAGGTCTCGGTCCCTGAACCACCAGCGTGCCTGAGAGTGCGTGGCACCTGACTCCCGTGAGGGGCTGGGAGCCTCACCAGCCAACAGAAGCACAGCCTTTTTGCAGTCCCCACGCGAGTGCCCTGCCATGCCATCAGAGTCCGAGTCGTGCCCCGTGCCCTCCCCTGAGAAAGGTGCACACAGGCGCCAGCCAGGTGCTCTCGGACCGGAAAGACCAGGCACTCCCAGCCTGGGCCAATGGGAAAATCTCAGTGTGTGATTGCTGCTTGGAACTTCTCTGGCAGTCTGGAGTTGCCCAGACAGCCGCCGCTGCCGTGGTTTTGTGTACAAGCAAAAAATCCCGAGAACCCAGGGACCGTGACTGGGAACCTGCTCTGCCAGCAGCCAAGGGGGGATTTATTGGGGCTCTGTAGCCAGAGAGAAGAGGGGGGGTCAGGGTGCAGTTTGCTTTCCTCTACACCTACAAAAACCATCAAAAGCGGTCAAGGCTAGAGAGAAAAACAAAAGTGAACGAATATAAAAACCTCCAGAGAACAAAAGCCTGAAAAAACCAGTTTTCTCAGAGCCCACCCCCTTGAGGGGGGCGGGAGGACTTAACTCAGAGAACCTCATTGACTGAAAACCCACGTGGCAGGCCCCTCCCCCAGAAAGCCAACCAGGAAAGGAAAAAAAAAAAAAAAAAGACGACAAGAGAATAACCACCACGACTTCATAGAACACTTTTTATTATTAATTCGATGCCACTATTCTGGATCATTATTTTTACGTAGATAATTTTTTATTATTATATAGATAATATTTTAACCCATTTACCGTCACAGTGAGATGTCCAGTACATCAAATTCCATAATAACCTTCTAACCTGAACTTTTTGATACATACACCTATTTTCCTTTTGCATTTCTATTTTTTAAATTTCTTGTTTTTAAATTTTTAGTTTAGTTTAGTCTAGTTTATTCCTTTTTTTCATTTTTATTTTCTAATATTCATATAGAATTAAACTTCAAGGTAATCCCCTTTCCCCAATCAATGCCATCCCTATAGGTAAACCAATTCCTAATCCCCCTTTATCTTAGGAAAGTTGAGTCCTTTAACAAAGATATCAAGATACATCCAGGAAGAATCAAAACAACCTTCCTCACCCACACTGAGAATTTACAACCACTCTCCCATCTTTTTCTTCCACCAGTGTTTCTGTGTTTTTGTGTTTGTCCTAATAGTATATAAATCTTACACTTGGGGTTCTTTTTGACGAGGTTCTTCCTTTATTTGCATATATATATATATGCAAATATATATATATTATTTTTTCTCTCTTGTCATATATTTTTATCAGTCTTTTTGTCTGTCTGTGTTTGTTTGTATACTTCATAAATCTTACCTTGGGGCCCAATTGGGCTGCACCTTCTCTTTTATCTCACCTTTCATTCCTATCTCTCTCCCTCTCTTTTTCTTTTCCTTCTCTTTTTTCTCTCATTTGGGTGGGGAACCCTGATTGCTCAGAAGCATTCCAGGGTGCACCTAGACTGCACCACAGTCGATACATCCAGCTACACCCGTTCAGCCATCTCTCACCAAAATGACTAGGAGGAGGAATGCCCAACAGAAGAAAAATACAGAGGATGGACCTTCTGCAACAGAGCTAACGGCTATCAACATAGACAATATGTCGGAAAGAGAATTCAGGCTAACAATTATCCAAGCAATAGCTAAGTTGGAGAAAGTCATGGGTGACCAAATGGAATTGATTAGGGCCGAACTGAAAACGACCAAAGATCATGTTTTCAATATTAGGCAAGAGCTGAAATCTACCAGGGATGAGCTTCACAATGCTCTCAATGAGTTTCAATCTAATCTAAATTCTCTCAACGCTAGAGTAACTGACACAGAAGACAGAATTAGTGATCTGGAGGACAAACAGATAGAAAGGCTCAGGAGGAAGCCTGGAACAAACAGCTTAGAAGCCACGAAAACAGAATCAGGGAAATAAATGATGCCATGATATGTTCCAAAGTCAGAATTATTGGAATCCCTAAGGGGAGGAGAAAGGAAGAAGTCTAGAAGATATAGTGGAACAAGTTCTTCATGAAAATTTTCCAAATCTCGTGAACGGAACTAGCGTTCATGTACTAGAGGCCGAAAGGTTCCCCTCCAAGATTAAAGATTCTCGAAAGTCCTCGAGACACCTAATAGTAAGAATGAAGAATTATAATTGTAGGCAGAACCTCCTGAAAGCAGCTAGGACAAAGAAAATCCTTACGTACAGAGGAAAGCCCATCAGAATAACGTCAGACCTGTCCACAGACACCTGGCAAGCCAGAAAGGGCTGGCAAGATATATTCTGGGCACTAAATGAGAAGAACATGCAGCCAAGAATACTTTATCCAGCAAGACTGATATTCAAAATGGATGGAGAGATAAAGAGTTTCCAAGACCGGCAAGGCTTAAAAGACTATGCAACCACCAAGCCGACACTGCAGGAAATATTAAGGGGGCTTCTTTAAAGGGGGGAAAAGCCCAAGAATAGCATTGAACAGAAATATAGAGACAATCTACAGAAAGAAAGACTTCAAAGGTAACACGATGTCAATAAAAACGTATCTATCAATAATCACCCTCAATGTGAATGGCCTAAATGCGCCCATAATACAGCACAGGGTTGCAGACTGGATAAAATGACAAGGCCCATCCATAGGCTGTCTACAAGAGACCCATTTTGAACCTAAAGATACACCCAGACTGAAAGTGAAGAAATGGAGAAGCATCTTTCATGCCAATGGGCCTCAAAAGAAGGCTGGGGTAGCGATTCTCATATCAGACAAATTAGATTTTAAACTAAAGACTGTAGTCAGAGATCCAGAAGGACACTACATCATTCTTAAAGGGACTATCCACCAAGATGATCTAACAATTGTAAATATCTATGCTCCCAATATGGGAGCATCCAATTACATAAGAAAACTGTTAATCAAGATAAAGAGTCATATTGATATGAATACACTAATGGTTGGAGATCTTAACACGCCTCTCTCAGAAATAGACAGATCATCCAAGCAGAAAATCAACAAAGAAACAAGAGCATTGAATGACACATTGGACCAGATGGACCTCATAGATATATACAGAACATCCCACCCTAAAACAACAGAATACTCATTCTTCTCAAGTGCACATGGAACTTTCTCCAGAATAGACCACATACTGGGTCACAAATCAGGACTCAACCAATACCCAAAGACTGAGATTATTCCCTGCACATTCTCAGATCACAATGCTTTGAAACTGGAGCTCAATCACAAGGAAAAGTTCAGAAGGAACTCAAACACCTGGAAGCTAAAGACCACCTTGCTTAAGAATGCTTGGATCAACCAGCACATCAAAGAAGAACTGAAACAATTCATGGAAACCAAGGACAATGAGGACACTTCGAACCTAAACCGATGGGATACAGCAAAGGCGGTCCTAAGGGGGAATACATAGCCATTCAAGCCTCTCTCAAAAAAAAAAAAGAAAAATCCAGAACACAGCAGCTGTCTCCACACCTAAAGAACTGGATAATCAACAACAAATCAAACCAACTCCTCATATAAGAAGGGAAATAATCAAGATTAGAGCTGAGATCAATGAGGTAGAAACCAGAGATACAGTAGAACGTATTAATGAAACTAGAAGCTGGTTTTTTGAAAGATCAATAAGATTGATAAACCATTGGTGACACTAATCCAAAAGAAAAGAGAAAAAGCTCAAATACATAAAATTATGAATGAAAAGGGAGAGATCACAATGAACACCAAGAAAGTAGAAACAATCATCAGAAGTTATTATTAACAGTTATATGCCAATAAGCTAAGCAACCTAGATGAAATGGATGCATTCCTAGAAAACTATAAACTCCCAAAATTGAATCAGGAAGAAACTGACAACCTGAATAGACCAATATCTAGTAACGAGATTGAAGCGGTGATCAAAAATCTCCCAAAAAACAATAGCAAGGGACCTGATGGATTCCCTGTGGAATTCTACCAAATTTTCAAAGAAGAAATAACACCTATTCTCCAGAAGCTGTTTCAAAAAATTGAAGCAGAAGGAAAACTTCCTGACTCTATGAAGCCAGCATTACCCTGATCCCCAAACCAGGCAAAGACCCCACCAAAAAGGAGAATTTCAGACCAATATCACTGATGAATATGGATGCTAATATTCTCAACAAGATCCTAGCAAACAGGATACAATAGCACATTAAAAAGATTATCCACCATGACCAGGTGGGATTCATCCCTGGGCTACAAGGATGGTTCAACATTCGCAAATGAATTAGTGTGATAGAACAAATCAATAAGAGAAGAGAGAAGAACCACCTGGTCCTCTCAACTGATGCAAAAAAAGCATTTGACAAAATCCAGCATCCGTTTCTGATTAAAACACTTCAAAGTATAGGGACAGAGGGAACATTCCTGAACTTCATAAAATCTATCTATGAAAGACCCACAGCAAATATCATCCTCAATGGGAAAAAGCTTGCAGCCTTCCCGTTGAGATCAGGAACACGACAAGGATTCCCACTCTCACCCCTCTTGTTCAACATAGTATTAGAAGTCCTAGCAACAGCAATCAGACAACAAAGGGAAATAAAAGGTATCCAAATTGTTAATGAAGAAGTCAAACTCTCTCTCTTCGCAGATGACATGATTCTTTATATGGAAAACCCAAAAGACTCCATCCCTAAACTACTAGAACTCATACAATAATTCAGCAACGTGGCAGGATACAAAGTCAATGTGCAGAAATCAGTGCCTTTCTTATACACTAACAATGAAAATACAGAAAGGGAAATTAGGGAATCCATTCCATTTACTATAGCACCAAGAACCATAAGATACCTGGGAATAAACCTAATCAAAGAGGTAAAGGATCTGTACTCGAGGAACTACAGAGCACTCATGAAAGAAATTGAAGAAGACTCAAGAAGATGGAAGACCATTCCATGTTCTTGGATCGGAAGAATAAACATTGTTAAAATGTCTATACTGCCTAGAGCAATCTATACTTTTAAGGCTATTCCGATCAAAATTCCACCGGTATTCTTCAAAGAGCTGGAGCAAATAATCCTAAAATTTGTATGGAATCAGAAGAGACCCCGAGTCACTAAGGAAATGTTGAAAAACAAAAATAAAATGGGGGGCATCACATTACCCGATTTCAAGCTTTACTACAAGCTGTGATCACCAAGACAGCATGGTACTGCATAAAAACAGACACATAGCACCAACTTGCATTCTATGGTCAAATAATCTTCAACAAAACAGGAAAAAATATACAGTGGAAAAAAGACAGTCTCTTCAATAAATGGTGCTGGGAAAACTGGGCAGCTATATGTAGAAGAATGAAACTCAACCATTCTCTTACACCATACACAAAGATAAACTCAAAATGGATAAAAGACCTCAACGTGAGACAGGAATCCATCAGAATCCTAGAGGAGAACATAGGCAGTAATCTCTTCGATATCAGCCACAGGAACTTCTTTCAAGATATGTCTCCAAAGGCAAAGGAAACAAAAGTGAAGATGAACTTTTGGAACTTCATGAAAATCAAAAGCTTCTGCACAGCAAAGGAAACAGTCAACAAAACAAAGAGGCAACCCACGGAATGGGAGAAGATATTTGCAAATGACAGTACAGACAGATGGTTGATATCCAGGATCTATAATGAACTCCTCAAACTCAACACACACAAAAATGACAATCATATCAAAAAATGGGCAGAAGATATGGATAGATACTTCTTCAATGAAGACATACAAATGGCTATCAGACACATGAAAAAATGTTCATCATCACTAGCCATCAGGGAGATTTAAATTAAAACCACATTGAGATATCACCTTACACCAGTTAGAATGGCCAAAATTAGCAAGACAGGAAACAACATGTGTTGGAGGGGATGTGGGGAAAGGGGAACCCTCTTACACTGCTGGTGGGAATGCAAGTTGGTACAGCCTCTTTGGAGAACAGTGTGGAGATTCCTCAAGAAATTAAAAATAGAGCTTCCCTATGACCCTGCTATTGCACTCCTGGGTATTTGCCCCAACGATACAGATGTAGTGAAAAGAAGGGCCATCTGTACCCCAATGTTTATAGCAGCAATGGCCAAGGTCGCCAAACTATGGAAAGAACCAAGATGCCCTTCAATGGACAAATGGATAAGAAAGGTATGGTCCATATACACTATGGAGTATTGTGCCTCCATCAGAAAGGACAAATACCCAACTTTTGTAGCAATATGGATGGGACTGGAAGAGATGATGCTGAGCGAAATAAGTCAAGCAGAGAGAGTCAATTATCATATTGTTTCACTTATGTGTGGAGCATAACAAATAGCATGGAGGACATGGGGAGATAGAGAGGACAAGGGAGTTGGGGGAAATTGGAAGGGGAGGCGAACCAAGAGAGACTATGGACTCTGAAAAACAATCTGAGGGTTTTGAAGGGGCGGGGGGTGGGAGGTCAGGGTACCAGGTGGTGGGTATTATAGTGGGCACGGATTGCATGGAGCACTGGGTATGGTGCAAAAATAATGAATACTGTTATGCTGAAAATAAAAAATAAATTTAAAAAAATGAACCAGAATAGTGGGAACGAATTAAAAATAAAAGTTATATCTATGAAGTAATGGTGGTTGTTCTTTTGTCTCCACCTCCCCTGCTTGGCCTCTGGGGGAGGGGCCTGCCACGTGGGTTTTCAGGTAGTGTTCCCTGAGTTAAATCCTCCTGCCCCCCTCAAGGGAGTGGGCTCTGAGGAAACCGGTTTTTCAGGCTTTTGTTCTCTGGAGGTTTTTATGTTTGTTTGTTCATTTGTTTTCTCTCACCTTGACAGCGTTTGATGGTTTTTGGAGGTTTAGAGGAAAGCAAACTGCACCCAGACCTCCCTCTCAAGAGAGAAGCCTCAGTCTGCTCCCCTCTGGATGCTCCAGAGCAGGTAAGTTTCCCCTTGGCCGCTGGCAGTGCAGGTTCTGAGTCATGGTCCCTGGGGACACAGGAACTCCTACTTGTACCCAAACTACAACAGCAGCTGTTGTCTGGGCAGCTCCAGACCACCAGAGAGGTTCCAAGCAGTGATCGTACACTGAGATTCTCTCGCTGGCCCGGGCTGGGAGCACCTAGACTTTCTGGATTGAGGCTCCCAGCCCCTATGGGAGCCGAACCCCATGCGCTCTCAGAGGAGCTCCCGGCTCAGGGACCAAGACCTGGTTTCTTCACCACACTCTCTCTGGCTCAGCGCCAGGGGTGGCTGTCCTGGGACCAGGGACTTAAGCCCCTGTCACTAACTGCCCTGATTTCCACAATTTCCTCCCCCCGTGATCCTTTGCTCTTTTTGAGTGCTTTCAACCAGACTCCAAGTTAGTGTTGGTCCCTAGTTGCAGAACACTCTCGTATCGGGGTATTAATTTCCAATGGGTCACTTCTGGTGGCTCCCTCCCCCTTGTTTATCTTCTGATATCAGTCCGACGTTCCCACTCTGCTTTATCTGCCCACTGGTGTCTTCTGCCCCTGTAGAGATCCAGACGTGTATAATTCTAATCTCAGGCTGATCATGGGTGATCCGAGTTCTTTGGTAGGTAATCAGCTCACTTTAGGGTATAGGTTGAAAGGGTGCCTCCTCCTACTTTCCCACCATCTTGTCTCCCTGGGCTCTCTCTTCATTCAAAGGATCCCCTTTAATATTTCTTGCAGGGCTAGTTCAGTGATCATAAATTCTTTTAATTTCTGTTTGTCCTGAAAGCTCTTTATCTCTCCTCCTAGTTTGAGTAACGCCCTTGTTGAATACAGTATTCTTAGCTGCAGATTTTCCTCATTTCGCACCTTGACTATATCATGTCAGCCCTTTCTGGCCTGCCAGGTCTTTATGGACAGCTCTGTTGCCAGCCTTATGTTTTTATTCTTGTCAGTTAAGGACTGACAGTTAAGTCAGTTAAGCTGCTTTTAGGATTTTCTCTTTACCTCTGAAATCTGCAAACTTCATTATGTTAAGGTTTGATGTACTTTTATTTACTTTGAGGAGCATTTTCTGTGCTTCCTGGACTTGAATGCCTGTTTCCTTCCCCAGATCAGGAAAGTTCTCAGTTAAAATTTCTTCAAATAAATCTTCTGCTCCTCTCTCTCACTACTCTTCCTCTGGGCCCCAATTATTCTAATACTGTTTTGCCGTTCGTATCTGTTTCTCAGCTTCCTTAATCTCCATCACTTTGTCTTCTCTAAGACTCTCTCTTCTTTATCCTAGCAGTTAGAGCCTCCATTTTTTTTTATTGTGTTTCAGTAAGAGAATTTTTTAGTTCAACCTGATTAGATTTTAGTTCTTTTATTTCTCTAGTAAGTAATCAGTTATTGTCTTCTATAGTTTTTTTCCAAGCCCAGCTGCTACCTTTATAATCATTGTTTTGAATTCTTGTACCAACATCTTACTTATGTCCCTATCGATTAAATCCCTGGCAATGAGTTCTCTCTTCTGGGGTGAGTCTTCCATCTTGTCATTATGTCCAGAAAAGACCAGATGAAAGAGAAAGAAAATAGGAAAATAGCAACAATGACAACAGAAAAAAATATACTAAACAAATCAGAAGGGAACAGAAACAAGCAAACAAAAGAGAATAAAATGAAAGAAGCTGAACAGACCAATAAACTAGATCCTGGATATATTTTGGTCTGTTGCTAGAAGAAACCAGATCTCAAAATAGGAAAGAAAGAAAAACATAGACACACAAAAATAAAATTGAATACAATTTGAAAGGAAGCCATAAATGAAAAATGTACATATAAAATGTACATGTAAAAATGAAAATTAAAAGACTTAAAAAAAGAATTGATATAATAAGAAAATAGCTGAAAAGGAAAAAAAAATATAAAACTGAAAGACTAAAGAATAAGAAGAAAAAAACACAAATTCTAAATACTGCTTCTCCAAAAGCTGAAGTTTTGCAGTCCTCCATGATCAGTAAACTTGGTAATAACAGGATATTCCTGCTGGTCTTCCAGGGACAGGCCTGTTGGGCTGATTCTCAGGTGTCTTTCCCCAGGCAGAATTGGATTACCATTGACAGTGGGCTGCACTCAGTGTGAGACTCTGGATTGCTCTATGTGGTTGATTTGTTGCCTGAGGGTTTCTGCACTGATGTGGGAGGTGAAAATGGCAGTGCCCTGGATCTTTAGCCCTAGAGCTGAAAGTCTGCACCCTCTACTCTTCAGAAACGCAGTCAATCACTCTTGTGTTCCTGGTTTCCATCCTGTGTTTACCTAGCCCATGAACAGTTGTTTTAATCTCAGGCACAGGACTCTGTTTCAGGTCTCCAAACTTTATGGATTCCTATGACCTGCCCTCATGCCACTCCTCCCAGGGGATAGAGGGGGCTATCCCCACAGTTCCACCCCTTGCTGGGCCCCTGCTTGGAGAGCGATCACCAGATCAGTATAGTTGTTTGTGCTTTATGGCAACAGTGTGCAGAAAGCTGGCACCTGTGACTTGCTGTTTGCAGCCAGTTTCCCTGTTCCGATGCTTGGGTAGTCTGCCACACTCAGGCACTGCCCCCCCACCTTCTTCTTGTGATTCTGGGGATCCTGAGTCCATGCTGTCCCATCTGGGATTCCTCCCCCCTTTGGCTTCTAGCACCTTTCAGGCAGACTTCTCAAAGTTCTGATTTTATTATCTGCTGCTTATAACACTTTCCGGTATCCAGTTTATGGAGGCTCCCTCCCCCTGTGGTTTACCTTCTGATATATCTGTCATCTTGGGTTCACATGTGCGTACCTCCTACCTTGCAAAGAGTGGTCACATTTTTATTTACAGAATTGCAGCAAGTCTTTTCTCAGATCTTTGGTTGATTTCACAGGTGCTCAGAAAGATCTGATAACTGTCTAGCTTAATTCCAGGGACCAGAGGAAAATAAGATCCCCTACTCCTCTGCCATCTTAACTTCTCCTCTGAAAACACTCTAATTTACATGAAAAACATCTTGGTGTAAATAGTATCCTCACTCAGTTCTACTTGCTATTGTCTTTAAAGCTGAAGAAACAAATCCAAATTTATAAGGCTACTATGCTATCAAAGGAATCTCTTTAAGAGGGTTGTTTCTTAAACATCCCAGGAGTTTCTTGGCACAGCTCAGCCTACTATGCTTTCACTGGCTGGGGTTCTGTAAGTTTTTATATTCGATACAAGTCATCCATCTCACTCATATCTTGAAAAATCTCCAAATGCACTGGAACCATGGAGATCAATTTAGACATTTTTAAGTGAAGTGGGAACTGAATAAAGTAGAAATAATTTATAAAGAAGTAAGGCTATTTCTGATATTTATTTTTTAAAATTGGAAAATGATGCTGAGTTTCTTAAGAGTTAAGCTAGACAGTTAATTAAGCTAGACAGTTTCTTAACAGAGACTTGTGATGTCTAATTGCTCTATCAAAAGTATGTTTAGGTTCCAAGTGAACTCTTTCTAAGAATTAACAGCCACAATTTGGGGATACCAATCCAATAAAAAACAAAATATCTGCCCTTCCCTCCCTAACGTTAACAGAGAGACAGGTATGGATTTATTCAATTATAGCCCATTCTGAGTGACATTTATTGCTTTACATAAATGAGAATCTATTTTTCTTAGAGGCTAAGGCTAGTAGGATAAATAGAACTTCCAATTTCCTTGCTCACTGTAGACTTTAAAGATTTTTACTTATTTATTTGATAGAGAGAGAGAGATCACAAGTAGGCAGAAAGGCAGACAGAGAGAGAGGAAAGGAAGCAGGCTCCCTGCTGAGCCGAGAGCCCAATGTGGGGCTTGATCCCAGGACCCTGGGATCATGACCTGAGCCGAAGGTAGAGGCTTAACCCACTGAGCCACCCAGATGCCCTGACTTTTTATAGACTTTAAAACAAAAAACAAAAACAATGAAACAAACCCTGAACCTACTTTACTTAGTACAATTTCTAGTAATTTATTGTCAGTAAGAGTTTGGAAAGTCTTTCTTTCTTTCTTTCTTTTTTCTCTTCCTTTCTTTTTGGCACTTATTGGTAGCAGTCAGGGATAAACACTTCTAGAAAAATTAGGAGGCAATAGAAAGTAGTGTTTTTTTTCTTTTTTCTTTGAAGTTTTTACTTAAATTCTAGTTAACATATAGTATAATATTAGTTTCGTGAGTAGAACTTAGTGATTCACCATTTATATATAATGCCTGGTGCTCATCACAAGTGGCCTCCTTAATACCCATCAGCCACTTAGCGAATTCCCCTGCCCACTCCCCTCCAGCAAATCTCAGTTTGTTTTCCATAGTTAAGAGCCTACTTTCTGGTTTTCTTCTCTCCCCTCACCCCATGTTCATCTGTTTTGTTTAATTCCACATATGAGTGAAATCATATGGTACTTATTTTTCTCTGACTAATTTCACTTAGCATTATACACTCTAGCTCCATCCACAGTGTTGCAAAGGGCAAGACTTCATTCTTTTTGATGGCTGAGTAATATTCCACAGTATGTGTATATGTGTGTGTGTGTGTGTATACATATACCCTATCTTCTTTATCCATTCATTAGTCAATGGACATTTGGGCTCTTTCCATAATTTGGCTATTGTTTATAAGAGAATATTTCTCAGTCACAGAAAGAGCTGTGAATTTGGCCTACCACGAAGAACTGTTGTATTGAAAGCAATTTGGTATATAAACAACTGAAATGTATAAACTTAGGAACAACTCCCAGTGTAATTACTAAAAGCTTAATATTCTAACAAAATAAAAGCATTTTTCTTTATCAAGATGTGAAAAATTTTAAGAATTTTCTGTGTTCTGAAACTGAAGGGAGGCTCTTTTTGCAGAAATAGGTGAAAGCTCATTTCTGACTGTGATACTTGGTGAGAGGATGCAGATGGGATTAAAACTCCCCTTCCTGTCATTGCTCATTTGAGGTTCACACTGAATTACAGAAGGTGCTGTCTGTTCTCACCTGCCTATCAGATCTGATATCAGGGGACCTACTAAGCTGTCTTAGCGAACTACTTTCTTTGATGTTTATCTTTTATACACAATAATAAAATTTCATTTATTCATTCAACAAATATGTACTGAGCACTCAGTTGCATACTTCAGAAAGTGAGGACAGAGCAGTAAACAAAATATAAAAATATGATCAGGGGCAACTGGGTGGCTCAGTGGGTTAAAGCCTCTGCCCTGGGCTCAGGTCATGTTCCCAGGGTCCTGGGATCAAGTTCCGCATCAGGCTCTCTGCTCAGCAGGGAGCCTGCTTCCTCCTTTCTCTCTACCTGGCTCTCTGTCTACTTGTGATCTCAGTCTGTCAATTAAATAAATAAAATCTTAAAAAAAATCATCAATCACTCTTATACTCCCTATTCAGGGAATGAGTTTAGATTGAATGAGGGAATGAAGCAGCCTGCTCAGGGAATGCTGCTGATAAAGCAGAGGACTTCATGCTGTACAAAAGCTCTCTGTAAGTACACTCAAGACAAATTCTGGTGGCTGAAAGAATAGCAAAGTGGACTCCACAAGTTATACTACTTCAATTTTAAGTTAATGAAAAATAATAATTCATTTTTGAAAAAAGGAAACCTCTTTAGATAGCATCTACCCTTCTACATTCCTGATAGACACAGGTTAATGCAGCCTGAGAGACAATCCAATATGCCTGACACAGGAGTATGATTTTAATGAACCAGGGGCTGTGGGATACAATCTTTAGGTTCTTTGAGGTGATAATGTGATGAAGCAAGACTTATCCCCACAAAGCTTGGTTTAGGTTCTATGTCATTAAATGAAAATGCTGCTCTTGTTAGGTTACATTTTTGGAAAACAGGTACCACAGTATGTTAAAAATTAAGGAGTGCTTTTAGCAGTAACAACCTTTCCATGGTCTTGGAGTCACCCCTACCTCCTGGAACAGGATCTTAGACTTCCAAGTCAAGGGCTCAAAGTAAGTTGTTGAATGCTGGAAACAGGGGACTGAGGTGTTGGGAAATCTAATTAGCATGTGTGAAAATAAAAGGGTCTATAGCTGAAAGCCACTCTAGAAGTGTGAAGAATTATGATTGCTTTTTGAGATACTCCCATTTCTCAAGAATGAACAAGCCTGGGGAAAGAGAGACGAGCTGCTTAGGTTTTTTGTTTGTTTTTTAAAAAATGTTTTTCAAGTCTTTTGTTGGTGAGGCTGATGTGGAGAAAAAGGGCAAAAGAAATGTAGATAAAATTAAACTTCCTTGTAACCTGCAGCCCATTGACAAGACTTGAGACAAACAGAGAATGACATTCCTCCAAGAAACTCCCAACTGTCTTATTTTAATGCTTTGCTGGAGGGAAAAACAACCTTAGCTTGAAAATAGAGACAGTGGGTAGAAATGTGACTAAGATACATGGAGGCTGTTGTGGAAAGAACAGTGTGGTAGTACATAGAAAGAACTCAAATCCTCTTAAGTTAAGGATTAGGACTTTATTAATGAGACAAATTGTGGGGGGTAGTTGTAGGGGAAAATCAAGGCAGCTGCTGAAGAGAGGAATGCCACTTGATGTGGGAAACAAAGGCAGTAGAAAAATTATTAAATTTTTATTAAATTTCCTTACTACCTACAGTCAATTTACAGGTCCTTGAAAAAGGCAGAGTGACATTTCCTTAACTGCCTCAATGTTAATATTTTGCTAAGGGCAACAGGTAATCTTAGCCCAACCCCCAGGATCCTGTAAATCTACTTTAACATGTAAAAATTCCTTTTGAAACTTCATCTCTACCCATCAAGATATGTGTTGGCAACCATCCCCCAAGCATATGGCCCACCGATATACATCTAAAGGGTCTCATGTCTCAGGTTTTACTAGATGGTAATAAGTGACCTTTTCCCAACAATAGGTAGCCTCTCAAGGTCCTGGAAACTTTGCCTCCAACACTCCTTAGAGACTTACAGTATCCTAAAACCCTCACAACTTGAAAGTATATGATGGACCACTCCTCATGACCCCAGTGCAGCTTTTTCTGCCCATGGGTTCTATCCCTGTGCTTTAATAAAACCACTGTTTTGCAACAAAGATGTCTCAAGAATTCTTTCTTGGTCGTTGGCTTTGAACCCTAAAGTTCTTTCCTACAACAACACTGTCTAACTGGGGAAAAAATGTAGGGAAAGCTAACATTTGCTATATATACTGCTTTCAACTTGCTTTTACATTTCTCACCTTTCCAGAGATTATAGATCCTCCCCATTCTTTTTAATAACCACACTTGTTATATATAGTACATGGATGGATGTGCCACAATTGATCTATTTATTAATCTCCTTCTGAAGGATACAGGTGGATAGAGGAAAAATGCATCAGTGTTGCTGAACAGCAAGAATAGGCATGAAGAAGCTAATGTTTCATGTCGCCCTGTAGCTCATTCCCTTCACTATAGTTTTGTTTTTTGTGTTTTTTTTTTTTTTTTTTTTTTTTGACTCAAACTCTGCTGGAAGAGATACAGACACAGGGAAAGCAGCCACCCATTCTGGTGTGTCCATCTACTGTTGTTTTTTCTCACAGCAGGGCACACATTAGCCTAACCACGCAGGCTATTTGCTTTTAAGCACATAAACTGACAGTTATTTTTTTTTTATGTTTGTTGGATACTTATATAGGATCCTGAACACGAGGAGGGCTGCCATGATCTAGACCATGCCTGCAGCTTCCAACTTAGAGTCAGGGTTGAGGTACACTTCCTATAGCACGGCAGCTGAAAAAAAACCCTGCCTCATGGAAAAATCATAAAATAACTTAGATATAGGCATTTATTACAGTTAGGTTCAACATACCTCAAACTCCAGATAGTGATCTTTCAGTCTGTATTCATCTATCTCCTTGGCTTTAACTTTCTTGTCTGGGGGATATGAGCGGTGCTCAGCCAGCTCAGTGGTAATCTGCTTCAGCTTGCTTTCATGAGATTTCAACTGTTCCTCCTGCAGGAAATTATTAAGCTATTTAGCATCAGGAAAGCAAATCAATAAGAAAAAAAAAAATCACAGAGTACTTTTTAACATCCCTTATGATGAATGACTTCAATTAATCAAAACAGTCCAATGTACCTCCACTGCCACATCTTACCAACCTTCTCAGACTAGTATTCACATGTACCTTTGCAAAATGACAACCGGTCCCCTTGATACAAAACCAAATACTTTCAGAGTCAAATACTTTCAAACCAAATACTTTCAAGTGTAGCTGTCATGAAGTTGAGAACAGACTTCCTAAGAAATACTTCAAAACGCAAGGCACCAGTTAAGCACCCATCCTCAGAATCCTGCATAATTTGGCTTTTCCATTTCCTGTCCACTCAGCAATGCTGTTATTTCCCCATCTGTCACAGTGAATTTAGAGTCTCTTTGCTTAGTTCCCTCCCCCTTTTTAAGAAAGCAATGCCACCAAGAAATAATTCTCTGTAAGCCATCAGATGATACATTTTTAAAAACAGATTTATTATTTATTTGTCATAGAGAGAGTGCACGCATGAGCAAGCACAAGCAGGGGGAGTGGCAGAGGCAGAGGGAGAAACAGGCTTCCTGTGGAGCAAGGAGCTGGACATGGGATTTGATCCCAGGACCCTGCTGGGATCGTGACCTGAGCCGAAGGCAGATGCTTAACCAAAGGAACCACCCAGGCATCCCTTTCAGATGATATTCTAAAAAATGCAGCAACCTATGATTTTTCCCTCCAAAGTAGTAGAGGTTCTGACTTCCTTCAAAATCTTATTGACCCAAACTAGTGATTCAACTGAATGACCTATAGAGCAATTCTTGCCTAAAAGGTGTTACTATAGGCACCATGCACCAATGCAATGTTTGATGCTATGTCAAAGAACTTCCATTCAAGGGGCACCATTTTTATTGCCTTATGATACTATCAACCTCCCTGGGAACATTTTAAAAATGAAACAAAGAGACTGGAATTTTCTTGCATTCCTGTAATTGTATGACTGCTTTTTTACTATTCCACTTTCACATATATAGTATCCAAATTCATGCTGAATATAAACTTTACATGTACAATAAGATATAAACGGATGAAAGTGAATGAAGAGGAACTGATTAAACTAGGTGATAAATAGATTTTGTATAATAGCAACATTATTTAATTATTTAAAATAGCAGACAGAAGGGATTTCCGTCCTTTATTAAGTTCATATTTGAGGACGTATCAATTTGTACTCCTCATAAAAGGCATGGCATTAAAAAACAAACAAACAAAAAATCAAACAAGATGAGTTTTCCCCTTCTGTTTCTCAAACTCATGGCACCCTAGATAATCACAAGCAGAGTTAAAGGTAAAAAATTAACATGTACAATACATCATCACCACAATTCCCAGTTGAATTTTTTCCATATGGTATTTTTATAAATTAAAATTACTATTTAAATCCAAGATCAGCATACATAATTGCCAGAGGAAGAATTTAAATCATAAAGCAACTGTGTAATAAATCTGTCAATTTAAGCCTGTAATTCAAATCTAGAAGAACAATTTAGAGGTGAAAAATCCTAATAATTTTAATTTATGATGTGAGGGTATATGTAACTATCTATCTATATAAACATGCCACATTATGAATTTGAGCTCAGGTCAAATTCATAATGTGAATGAATTTACATTATGAATTCATTCAGGTCATGATGCTGGAGTTTTGGGATCGAGAGCACAAGCAGGGACTGGGCAGAGGCAGGGGAGGAGAGGGAAAGAGGGAGGAGAAACGGGTTTTTCCACTGAGCAGAGAGCCGGACATGGGGCTCGATCCCAGGACCCTGGATTATGACCTGAGCCAAAGGAAAATGCTTAATAGACTGAACCATCCTGGTGCCCCCTTATTTATTTTAGAGACAAAAAGAGAACAGGGGGAGAGGCAAAGGGACAGAATTGCAAGTAGACTTCCCGCTAAGCACAGAGCCTGACTTGTGTTTGATCTCACAACCCTAAGTTCATGACCTAAGCTCAAATCAAGAATCTGCCCCTCAAGCGACCGAGCAACACAGGCACCCTATCTAATTGTTGTTCTATGCTACTCCTTTATAAATACAAAGATCCATAAAAATAGAAAATTATGTTCTATAGGTTTTTATACCTCACAGATTTCCTTTGGTGACTTGTTTTCTCATTCAGCATGTTTTTGAGATTTACTCACATATATGTCCTGGTTTCTTCCTTTTAACTATAGGATACTGTATGACATACTATAATTTCACTGAAGGATGTTTAGGCTGTTTTCAGGTGTCTTTAGGCTATTATAAATGATGCTACATTGAACATGCTGCTTAGTGAATATGAGCAAGAATTGTCCTACAGTGTAATCACTAAGATGGAGAATTTTGGGGTTTTAGAATATGTCTATCTTTAAGAGGACACTAACATGCTTTTTAAAGTGTTTCCACCAGTTTACATTTCTACAGTAGGCTTAAAAATTCACATTGTTCTGTATCTTTGCCAAAATTTGATATTCCCTGAAAACCAGTGTTATTCCAGTGGGGAGGAGAGGTAAAGAAGGAAGGGCTCAGACTGTTTCCTTAGTGCTGCTTTAAAATAGGTAGGTGAGTTAGAAAGTAATGACATCTCTAAAAATCTTCTGGGAAACTTATAAGACAAATTGCTAAATACTACAGTCTTATGAACCCAAGCTATATGGAATTTAGTATAAAGAACAACTGCTTTAACTCAGTTTGAAGGCGCCATTGGAAAGATTTTATGTTTAAGAGATTTAAAGATTTTTATAAACAGTTTAGTGAGCTTCTGCATTAACTTCAACATGATTTCATTGTTTATTGAGTACTCAATATATGTTAAATACAGATGTCTAAGAAATGAATATAAAATCTATCTATTCTGGAGAAGTGTAGTGAACCATTTAAGGCAATGCCAAGGGGTGGGCTGCATCTTGTTGGCGAAAGTGAGCCCATTAGGTTTAAATAGTACTTGAGTCATATTTTAGCCACAACTGTGAAGGATGGATTAGAGAAAAGCAAGACTGGAGGAAAAGAGATCTCAAGTGGTTATGCAAATAATCTGTCAGAGTTTTTCAAAGTGGGCTGTTTGCAACCCAGGCAAGGTGATCCACTAGGAAAAAATCAGCCTTGGGATATAATTCACATACCACATAATTTACCCATTTAAAGTGTATAATTTAGTTAAGTTTTAGTATAGTCACAGGGTTGTGCAACCATCACTACAATTTTATGACATTTTAGCTTCCCATTCCTTTTGGAATGGTATCACACAATGTTTCTTTTTGTGACTGCCTTCTTTCACTTAGTGGAATATTTTCAAGGTTCATCCACTTTGCAGGATGTATCAGTACTTCGTTGTGGCTTTTTTACAACTGAATAATATTCCATTGTATGTATATATCATATTTCATTCATCTCTTCACCAGCTGATGGCCATTTCCACCCTTGGCTGCAATGAACATTTGTGTAAAAGTTTTTGTGTGGGTTTATGTTTTCATTCTCCTGCTATCTAAGTAAGAGTGGAATTGCTGTGTCACATGTTAATTCTATGTTTAATCATTTGATGAACCACCAAATTATTTTCCAAAGTAGCTACATTATTCTATGTTCCCACCAGCAACATACTGAAGTTGTAATTTCTCCACATCCTCACCAACACATTCTTTTCCTTGAAGTTTTTTCAAAATTATAGCTACTGTAATGAGTATAAAGTGATTATCTCCTGATTTTGATTTATATTTTCCTAATGATTAACATTCCTAATGATTAACACTAACATTTTTCCATCTTGTTGATAACAGGACATGTAGTATATTTTATAAAAATATATACATATGTTGGAGGATATCTGCTCAAATATTTACTATTAATAAGGTGAATGATCAAAAAAGTTAGGAGACCAGTGATATAGGTAAAAGATGACAAAAGTCTGAATTAAGGAATGTGGGTAGGATATGAAAGATATTTAAGAAGCAGAGGTGACAGGATTTGTGACTAAAAGTATAAAATGGAGTCAGGCAGGAAGCGTGTGGTTTTGGCCAGTGAGGGACACAATTACAAGAATGACTTCCTACTCTGAAATTCCAGATGCCTGCCTGTCGGAGGAGGTCATTGAGATGCATTAGCTGAAAGGCAAGCTGGACCTGAGCAACTGGAGGCTCCTCACCTCTACCCCGTCCATGAAATGTGCATTTGCCTCCCCTTCCCAAGCTAGAAGCTTCCCTAAGGACACAGCCTCAAAATAGTAGTATGTTTTTGAGACCATCTGTATGGTATACAAGACTGAACTCAATTAATTCATGATTCTGGCAGGTGGGTGCAAAGATCTACTCACCTTGTGGCCACCCAAGACAGGCCTCTTAAGTAAGTTCCCTTGCTTATTAAAACTGCTACCTACCAATTTGAAGTGGCCTTCTTTCTTTTCTCCTTGCCCTCAGTGTACAGGGGCCAGATTATGAAAGAACCCTGCCACACTCATCTGGCCCTTGGCCATAACTGCCTTGATGGTCAAACCACAGGATAAAAAGAGAGGTGAGAAGCAAGCAGAAGGCTTTCCTTTGTTTCAAATCAGTGTTTATCACAAGGCCTGGCCTTCCACAATTAGCATTTAGTGATCAAACTAATCACTGGTTAGTGATTCAAATAATCATTGACCATTGATTCATAACTTTACAGGAAAGGGCGGATTCAAAGAAGAAAACAGGACTAGATATCAGGAAATGGTAACTCCATAAGATGCAAATGAGACAGAGCAGGGATTAGACTTGGGTCTCCTAACCCTGACTGTGAAATCCAGTATTCCTTGCCTTTTCCACAAGGAGGAAAAAAAAAAAAAAGATAAAACTCTTTGCCTCTTGAGTAGCACATCTTGCATGGATGCAGAGGGAGGATGCTTACTGACAAGGAAGATACTTACTACAAGGACTGGTAAAGACCAGACCAAACCAATCTGCACCAAATTGGACCCCAGTGCTGGAATTTCATGGACTTGTTCCCTCATAATAATACTAAAAATCCCACCCAGGTGGAGATTTCACGTTATTTTGACATGTGATATATGAAGAAGCATGAATTTTAAATGCATACGTGCTAATAAACCCCCACCTCTACATGCTTACAAAGTACCCCTTTCCACCCAACTTTCTTTTAAAAACTCTCCCTAACCTTGCCTCAGGGGAGTCAGCCTGCAGAGCTTTCATTTGTGTTGACTCCCCTGTCCCACTAAAGCCTTGCTTGAAACTCCCGTTTGGCTTCTTGTCAATTTCTATTGCTGAGAAAGCCCAAGAGCCCACTTCAGTTTCACACGTCTCTAAAAAAGTAGTGAAAGACACAGTAGGGGTTGTAAGGATTACAGTGCAGTCCCTTTAAGTATGATCTGCGCGGCTTGCAGCCTGGATACCTGATCTGTCTTAAAACATTCATGGTCCTTGGCCCCTGACCTGGACCTCATTAACCTGGTATGGCGATGCTGGGACACGTGCACTTTCAACAAGTCTCCAGATCATTTCTGTACACACTAAAACTGAAAATGACTGCTTTGATGAGTAGTAGAAAGGGAGGTCCTGAATAGATCCTGAAGAGGGCCAACCATGAAATCCTAAGTTTAGAGTAATGTACAAGAAGGAGAAACAAAACTTAAATTTTCAATATCCCCAAAAGAAGAAAAATGTGCTTTGGCAACCCTGCCATGAAAACAACTAAGATGATGACTCCTACATAGCAGAGTTGTTCAGAAAGAACCACACTGCACTGATAATAATCAATTTTAATAATGAAGGCTAATATGTTTTGGATAGAAGACAAGAATAAATTAAAGCTTGCAAATGACAGGGTGATGATGAACAGTATGTCTTTAAAAGCACCAAACAATCTTTTAATTGCCTGTTTAGTTTTTTCCTAACACTATTAAGTTTTTTTCCAGTAGGGTACTCACATTGTTATACATGAATTTTATAAACTAAAATTATCCAAGTAGTACTGGCATTTAGGGGAGTCATAGCTAGGCTGTGGGTGTATGGAGAAAGGAAAGATGGCTGGGCTAATTCAGTGGTTCTCAATAGCAGCAGGTAGCAGTGGGGTGTGTTTTGACCCCACAGGATATTTGGCAATGTCTGCAGACATTTTTGGTTGTCACAGCTAGGGGGATGATACTGGTATCTAGTGGGTAGCGCTGGGGATATTGCTAAACATCCTACAATTCAAAGGACAACCCCCACAACAAAGAACAAAAACCCCACAACTGGCACTTGTGCTGAGGTTGGTAATGCCAGGACTAAATCACGAGGACTAGTAGTCTTCAAGGTACTGGAAAACTAGTGGGTGCATCTAGATAAGTATTCCAGGATTCACTGAAGGTGCACTATGATAACTCTTCCAAAGATATCCCCACAAAGTCTCTATTTGATGTGGAGGGTACACCAAATTCTGAACAGGCTGCGGGTAGCCTAACTCTTCTCTCCCTTTTTCTAAGCTATTCTTTATCACATGCTTCATTTTACACATTTATTTCTAAATTGTCCTATTACTCTCAAAGGCAAAACATCTTCATTTTTAAGTAAAAAAACATGGTGACCTGGGCAAAAAATACAGAGCTAATGAAAGAACCTTAAAAACACTCTAGAACAGTCTTCTCAATTTTCCAGTTGGAAAACTGAGGCCCACAAAGGCTTGGTGATTTATTTGTGGAGGAGGAAAACATCTTCTTTTATTATTTTTTATAACAAGGTAATTAAATTCCTGAAAGTACTTGGTCATCTTGTCATAAGTAATAAAGAAACATGTCTCTTCTTGGTTATTACCTTATTTAAAATCCTAAATACATCATTTGATAACATTACATAAGCAGGGTTTTTTTTTTTTTTGTATCTCTATGGATTTATGTTCAAAATGAGGAAAAATATTAAAAATTTTATGCATTCTATTTTTAGTTCCAGTGTAAAGCATTTGTTTAAAATGAGAGATTTTTTTGCCTTGGAAAAGGTGCTTGCTTACCTGGTCTCATGGTAAAAAAAAAATACACAAATAGAGAAACACATTCATTTTCATGTGCCAGTGACTTACTAAAATACAGCCCATACAAATATAGAACACAAGTACATTTTCAAAGTAGAAAGTAAATAGAACTGTAGAACCATAGTAAGGAAAGAACAAGTTAAAACTTGTAAGTTGCTCTATGCTTATTAATGCTCCTTCTAAACTTCAACTCATCTTTTTCCTGGATCTTTTATAAGAATGATTGTGAGAAAGACCAATCTATTGAAAAGTAAGTACTGGAAAATCCCTCGTGAAATTAACAGAACAAAACCCAACTTCTGAAGGTATTTGTTGCCTCTGGTTAGTTGTTCAATTGTCTTTTTCTTCTCATACCTTATATAATATGGCTTACTGTCTATTTCAAGTACCCGAAATTAAAGTGGGGGAACGCATTTGCTTTAAGAGGTCATAGTTTAGGTGGGTAGATGGAGAATTCTGCTAATAAACTTTTTGGTCATCAATAAGATGACCTGTTCTCTTACCATTTGGTTAGACTTGAAAATTAAATGCCATTCTGCCTTGTAAAGTGAACTGGCCTGGTCCTTTCTATTCTTAACAGTTTTTTGTTTTTGTTTTTGTTTTTGTAGTCTGTGAACAACATAGCAACAGTAATGCTTACATGGGAGTATCCAATTCATGTTAATAATAATTATAAATTAACAAAACGAAAAGAATTTTTCATTAAACCATGTCTCCTCTCTTCTTACCACCAGTCTATTTTTTATGAACTCACAGCAAGACTTGTATGTATTCCCTTCCTCCGTTTCCTTCCTACTTTCCAATCCTTTCTCAAAGAAGACTAACGTGGTTCTCTTCCCATCACTCCACAAACTGCTCTCACCAAGGGACCCGATGAGCTCCTGCCACTTCATAGGAGATATTTTTTTGTACTAATTTTACCTGACCTCTCTCCTCTTTCTCCCCTTTCCTGGCACAACATTCTCCCTGTTTTTTCTTGACAACAGAAAAATTGTTTCTCAAATGTCCATTTTGGTCTCCTTCTGAGCACTGAGCATTTCAACATTTGGAAGCAGAAAGAGGAAAAGGACCCAGGAAAGAACCCTAGGAAGAAGCAACAGGATGAAAACCAGATGGTGAGGTCACAAAAGCCAAGTCAGCAAGACAGCACAATCCCCAGGTGCTGAAGTCTAGATGATAGTCCTTATTCTTTTACTTCAATGAGTCACTGGGAACACTCATTCCACACTCTCAAGATGTCTCAAATACTTCCACTTCTATCCATCTCTTCTACAAATAACTTTATTTTTCCTCTCATTATTTCCCCTGCCTTTATTTTTATTTTATTTAAGGATTTATTTATTTATTTGGGGGAAAGAGAGAGAGAGAACAAGCAGGGGGAATGGCAGGCAGAGGAAGAGGAGAGATGCAGGCTCCCTGCTGCACAGGGTAGCCCAATGCTGTGGGGGGGGGGGGGTGTTGGGGGATGGGGGAGGGGGACTAGATCCCATGACCCTGGGATCACGACCTGAGCTGAAGGCAGATGCTTAAGTGGCTGAGTCACCCAGGCTCCCCTCCCATACCATTAAAATTAGGCTTTCTGCTTCTATTAGCTTCTTCCTCTAATACTTTCTTCCTATTATAACATAAATAATTTTTTAAAAAGATTTTATTTATTTGACAGTCAGAGATTACAAGTAGGCAGAGAGGCAGTCAGAGAGAAGAGGAAGCAGGCTCCCTGCTGAGCAGAGAGCCCGATGTGGGGCTTGATCCCAGGACCCTGGGATCATGACCTGAGCCAAAGGCAGAGGCTTTAACCCACTGAGCCACCCAGGCGCCCCATAACATAAATAATTTTTGAAGCACAGATTTGGTCACATTACTTTCCTGCTTAAACTGTTACCCTAAAGATGTTGGGGAACCAGTGAAGCATCCAAAATCCTACACATGACCTTTCATCATTTGGCCATACTTCTACAGAGGAATGGATCTTGCCTTTTCTCAATATTTTGTGCTCAAGTCACATTTGATAACTTTTATGTGGTTCTAACATCTCAGTACTTTCTCCTCTGGGCCTTTTTGACCCTCTATTGCATCATTTTCTCTTGCCACATCACATCTAACTGCTACTCATCCTTTAAGTTTCATATAAGACACCATACTTCCTCTTCCACTATACATGGCAACTTCCTGTGCTCTAATCAAACTGTATTATACTTACTTGCATGTTTTGTATTCAGAGAATATCTGGGTTTCATTTATCTTTCTGTCTCCAGAGCCTAAAATAGTCTCTCAAGTGTAACAGGCACAAAATATGTTGATAATCCATGATATCAGGTAGGTAGAGGAGTCAGTTAACATCAACACCTGGTTGACTAGAGCCAAATGAAACTACTGCTATTACTGCACCAAAAAGAAATTCACAAGGACATCAAACTACCTTCCAAAATCCTTAACTAGTCAATGGCAATAGGGGAACTGCAGACAGGTTTAAAATTGGCAAAACTGGCCTGTTTACCATGTCCTCAAAACAGAGTTTTAAGGAGGAGAGGGACATAAAATATGATCTTGAGAGAGATCAATCTGATAATAAAAGAGAAACTTAGATGACTACATTTGGAATACTGTTCTACTGTACGTTGTCTGGATTACCTAGGAAACCCACATGGTCCATTTAGCTCCTCCCTGAAGGTAGGAAAGTCTCTTCCCCTTTGTATTGTGGATAGTGGATCCCTGGGAATATTCTTATAATACCCAGCATCAAATACAGCCTGGGATATGGGAAAAGTTCAATAAAATAAGTGAACGAATAAATGAATGAATAAACAAATTTCAAAAAAGCTGGTTTTCAAGCCAGGATGTCGAACCCCAGCCAGTTATTTAAAAAATCTGAGCTGTTAGTACAAACAAAATCAAAAACCTAAGCCCACCATTTGTAACAGCATGGATGGACCTAAGAGGGGTATAATGCTAAATGAAACAAGTCAGACAGAAAAAGACAAATACCATATAATTCCTCTTATATGTGGAATCTAAAGAACAAAACAAATGAATAAACAAATAAGCAAAAAGCAGAGCGAGACCCATAAATACAGAAAGCAGACTAATGGTTCCTAGAGGGGAGGAGGGGTGGAAGATGGGCAAAACGGATGAAGGAAAATAGGAGGAGTAGGTTTCCAGATATGGAATGAGTAAGGCACGGGGATGAAAAGTACAGCATAGATCGCAGAGTCAATGGAATTGTAATAGTGTGTATGAGAACAGATGGGAGCTACACTTGTGGTGAGCAGAGCATAACTCAGAGAGTTGTTAAATCACTATGCTGCACATCTGAAACTAATGTAATGTGGTGTGTCAACTATACTTCAATTAAAAAAAATAAAACCAGAGTAAACTAATCCCCTATGACTGAGTAGCAAACATTTGAAACATATTCCAACGATGTGTTTTACCCACCATGACTCAGTTGTGTCAGCTTCCAATACGAAGTGTAAAACCCAGTACACTACATTTTGCCCCATTTATACAATACACCTTCCAAGGCAAGGGCTTACCCTTGCTGTCAAAATGTGTAGTATTATTCCAATCAAATGTTAATAAGATTATTTTATATAAAGTACTTTTTCCCAAAGTCAAAGCACTATCAAAATAACTAACCTGAGACAATTTTGTTGTAGTAGCAGGCAGAAGTGGACGACTAAACTTTTTCTGAGATCCAATGGCTGCTGGAAATGGTGGTGCAGAAAATACAGCTGCAACACAGTTAATTTTGTTTATCCACCCTTGCATTTCCTCTGGACTCCTATGAGAAACAGATAAATTTACATGAGGTTATTTCTCTATCTTAAATACATCACACCTAGCCCATTTCTTATTACCAATTTAAAATGGCACATAAAATCATTTATTTATTTTTCTTGGTATAATTAATTCCTGACAAAATTTCATTGAGATTTAACATTTTCAACAGCAATCACCATGGAAATAAGAGGCCCTGGAACCCATGATCATTATAGTATAGTGATTATAGTATAAGTGATTATTCCTCAAGGATACAAAAGGGGGAAAGAAGCAAAATAACTTGATATTAAATATTAACCCCTTACTTTGATACTAAGCTGAGTCAAAAATAAAAAATTTAATCATCTCTTCCAATCACATAATTCAATTTTAAAATCCAACTGAGGGACAAATTGATAGAATTTAAAAGGAATGTAAAGAGGCAACACCCACTTGGAAAGCAGCTTTGAGTTTCCTGAAAAGTTAACTATAGGTTTATCATATAACCCAGCAATTCTACTTCTAAGTATACACCCAAGAGAAATAAAAACATATAGGCACAAAAAGATTTGTATCTGAAAGCATAAGAGTCCAAAAGGGAAAACAGTCTAAATGTCTATCAACTAGTGAATGAATTTTAAAAATGTGGTATACATCCATACAGTGGAACACTACTCAGCACTAAAGGCATGAAGTGGAGATATATGTTACAACATGGTGAACCCCCAAAACTTTGTGGTAAGTGAAGAAAGCCAAACATATATCATTATAAGACTCCATGTATATGAGAAGTCCAGTAAAGGCAATACTATAGAGACAGAAAGGGGATTAGTGGTGTCTAGGGCTGGGGTAGAAACACAGAGTGACTACAAAATGGTCATGGAGGATCTCTTTGGGGTGACAGAAGTGTTCCAAAACTGGATTTTGGTGATGGTTGCACAATTCTGTAAATATGCTTTTTAAAAAATAACTGAATTGTACACTTAACCCAGGTGAGATTAATCAGATGTTAAAAATCTACCTGACAGGATGTGAAAATCATCTGATGTCATTAATATACTTTTAACTTGAATGTTATATATTTGCAGAGACCAGCACGGATAGCACTTAATAAATATTTGTGAATTCATAAATTGGAGAAATAGTTGTGAGCCAGGATAATTGTATATATACTGTATATACTGTATATATATATACATATATATATATGTATATATTATATACTGTATATAATCAGTAAACAGAAAATGGACAAAACGTGAATCCACATAAAATCCTTTCCTTTACTGATGACTCTGAGAGACCACTCTAGAAATCAGCTCCTCGTTGCACCCCATATGCTTCTCTAATCTGATTTCTCTGGCTCTGTTGATTCAATTCTGTCTGAAGTAATTAGAGATTTTTGGTTATCATATTTGGTATTTTAGTAAAAAAAATGGGGAATAGAATAATTTGAAGGACTCTGATGACTAATAGCTGTAATTATACATCTGGCTATGATTCCCTCTGTGGTGTTAAAGCTGTCTTACTCCCACACTAAAAAAAATCCTGTGTAACTTGGATTTCCTTACATCTTCCTCCTCACCTGATGTCAGCAATTTCATACCTCGGCAAATTCAACATTCATAAGCCACCAGAGTATCTGCTGTTGTTCTAATTTCTTTTCTTGATCTTACATTGCTATGATCAACAAGCATGCAGATACTTGTGCTCACTATCTTGATGTCCAATTTTAAGACCAGTGCCAACTGTGATCAATTGGTGGGGTTCTGTTGAGAGTGATTCTGAAGTCAAGTACAGGTAGGTTGTGGAAAGCATCCCATGAAGAATTAACACTGCCACAAAATTAACACTGATGCTATGTGCTCCTATAAAAATTCCCGTTCTAGAGGCTCCGTTCTGAAAATCCAGTTTCTCACTTCACAAATCCAGAATTCTCCATGTGAAGAAGTCCACTTCTAATCTGAAGGTTGTCATGGGCCCCTTATTAAACTGGCAATCTATTCCATTTCCTTGCCCACAACATAATTTTATCTTTTTCTTCTAGTTTTATCACAGACTATTAGAGCTCAGAAGGAGAGAGAAGAGCCAGAGAGGGAACAAAGTGGAAATCTATACTTACTGAACAATTTCTATGTGCCAGGCACTGTAGGAAGTACTTATATACTTGATTTCGTTTAATTCTCACAAGAACCTTGTGAGATAAATCATTATCATCTGCATTAGTGACAAGCTAAGGTTCAGGGTTAGGTTAAATTACATGTCAGGACAAAGAGCTAGGAAATGGTGGTTTGAATTTAGGTCTATTTTACTTATTGTGTGATAAAATTTGTACACCACAACCTTTAAGTTAAGTTCTAGATTAAGATTAAGTTCTAGATATGGTATAAGTGGCTGACTGAAAGTCACAGGGCTACTTTGTAGCTAACAAAAAACTGGAACCCATGGTTTCTATTTTTGATTCCAGTTTCTTAGTTGTCTCTCTAGGGGAACCAGTTAATGACTTTGAATCCAACTCAATTTCCCCTGTAGGCTCTGATTCTATGCCTTGGTATAAGGTGATGCTATGCAAATTAAGAAATGAAACCAAACCAGTGAAACATACTGGGCTTGAAAAAGCAAGACCCTCCAGTCAGCAGTTTTAAGTTTAAGCACATTCGGCTTCTTCTCATAGTCTGTGGCCTTGGATGCCAGCGCGTGATGCACACTCACGGCGTTTTTCAAATCCTCTTCAGACAGGGCCTTTTCTGGTTTATATTCATCCTATAGATGGATACAAAGAAAACCAAGACAAGATCATGTTCAGATTTCACCCCCTCTTTTTATGATAAGGGAAAAAACCCCTCTAAAACTAAAAGAAAAGAAATGAGAAAATCCATGAAAGTGCATGAAGAAAGTGCCATGGTATAAAAACAACTCTTTGCTACTTCAGATACCCATAAACAGAATTACACTGATGGTGTAAACCGTGCTGTTGTTTTCTTTATTCTAAAGATATTGTATTTTCTTGACACTTTCTTTTGAGTCCAATATTATCAAAGGAAAATGAACAGTAAAAAAAAATGATTCCTCTAGCTGTTCTTTGAAAGAGAAGAGGAAAATCAGATTACTATTCAGGAGAAGCTTAGCTATATTATAATAAATTGGGAAAATGGATAAAATTATATAAAACAGAAGGTGTCCAGTGCAGATGCACTTTTATCTTTAGGAATGAATTACACACAATTCACAGAATTTATAAAGGTTTTCTGTACGGCTTCCCTCCAAAATAACAACAACAAAAATTCCAACTAGTACAATAATGAGAATTTAAAGCAAATTTGATTATTATTATCATACATTTATATTTAGTAGTTTCCCTAGATCCCTTAGAATAAAAAAAGACTTCAAAGAAAGCAATTAAATACAGTAGGCATTATGAACTGTTTTAAATGTTTTCTAGTGTGTAAGGTCCCTTCTTTCCCTTTCCTGTAATCTGTCAGACATGATGCTAAATAAACCTACATTTCTGTGAAGAAAAGATAATAAGCACACACTCTTCTTCTTACCTTCTAATTAGTTAAAAAAAAAAAAAAATCCTAAAAGGAAGACATTATCTATTCTCTTATCATAGTCTGGTTTTATAAATTTCCATAAAAACAATGACACTTTGTCATACCTCCTACTTCCTTCTCCCAAACCCTCCACAAATCAAGCAATTCAAACATACTATTGCTATTAATTCAAACGGAGGGAGAAATCAATAGAAACAAATGATCCTATAATGATCAGCCAGTGACAGTTCTGAGAGACAAAGGTAAGGAAAACCTTAAAATACACAGTGAATACCAATAGGAATATAAAGATTACCCAAATTTATAATATTAAATGATGAAATTACTACTTTAAATTGCAACAAATCTATTTTATTAAGCCTCAGAGATTAAGAACTGCTGTTGAGGGGCGCCTGGGTGGCTCAGTGGGTTAAAGCCTCTGCCTTCAGCTCAGGTCATGATCCCAGGGTCCTGGGATCGAGCCCCACATCGAGCCCCACATCGGGCTCTCTGCTCAGCAGGGAGCCTGCTTCCTCCTCTCTCTGCCTGCTGCTCTGCCTACTTGTGATCTCCGTCTGTCAAATAAATAAAATCTTAAAAAAAAAAAAAAAAAAACTGCTGTTGACAATGACAGTTATCCAGAATGGCATGATGAAGAAAGAAAATAAAAAATAATCTTAAAATAAATACAATATACTTATACCTATCTGTTCTACAATTCCCATTACTGCATAAAGGTATAATCTAGCTACGTTTTGGGGTCTTGTCTTCTCTAAATGAGATTTTTTTCTTAGTGACTTAACATTCCAAAGATTCACAAATCTCCTCCCAGGGGAACTGTCATTATAGGACGGAGTATCAATTAGAGGTAAAGCTCCCTTTCAACCTCATGATTGTGCTACAACAGAACCCTATATAGCTGAACATCCACTCATGTTAACCACTTACCTCCATATAGGAATCTGAAGCAGATAAATAACGGGGAGTGGGTGTAAAAGACCAGGGCCAAAATTATCTTCAGAGAATTTATATGCTACCTCCATTTGCATACATACTCATCTCTAA
This sequence comes from Mustela lutreola, assembly GCF_030435805.1. NCBI lineage: Eukaryota > Metazoa > Chordata > Mammalia > Carnivora > Mustelidae > Mustela > Mustela lutreola. The sequence continues at coordinate 2,253,858 of NC_081307.1, forward strand.
CACCCTGGATATTGGAATTTGCATAGGGATCACCTTAGAAATTTCTGTGTATCATTTTTGATGTCTAGGTCTATGATGTAGCCTTTTATCTTAATTCCTTCTCACTAGTTTCTTTTAATTTTTTTTTTTTAATTTAAGAGGACTACTTAAAAAAAAATAAGAGGACTACTTAGTTCTTTTGCTTTTCTGATTTCCTCTTTAATTAAGAAAGGATTTGAGGCTAGAATTTTTCCTCTGAGTACAGGTTGCAAATAGTTTTAGAATAAAAAGTATTTTTCATTGTTCCCTAGTTTGCAGTTTTATTTTTTGATCTCTTCTTTGATTTTAGTCATGTCAAACAGAATGTTTAAGTTTAAGATACCTAAGGTTTTAGTTATTTATCATTATATATTTCTAATTTTATTGGCTTCTGACCAGAGATTTTATAGCACTCTGTAAAATCTGTTATTTTTTCAAAATTTGTTAAGGTTTTCAAACCTTTGATTTTTGTTGATGTTCCCTGGAATATAGAAAAATATTATTCTCTGAGGGATGTGTGTTTTATATTTATTGATTCAATCCCTCTATGTCCTTACATCATTTTTTCTACAAGTTCATCCTCTTGAGGCAAATATACTGACCTCGTTCACTACATTGTATTTTAAGCTCTCCTCGCATTTCTAATAGTTTTTGTTCCACATTTTAGCTGCTATGTTGTTTGAGGTATTTAGGCTTATGACCGTTACCTTTCTTACATGATGTGCTATTTATTACTCTAAAATGTTCTTTATCCAGTAGTGCTTAGTTATATAACATAAAAACTTAAAAGGTTCTCTCTCCCATAAAAATGTTCTAATTCTCTACTAACAGTCCACATGAATAAGATTTTTAAAATCATTTAATTTCCCTCCTTCTCATTAATTCTAAACTTTGCTGAAATACTTTATTATGTTTGTTCTGCAATCTTATTAAAATTACCTTGTGTTATGTATTTTCTGTTTCAGGAAAACTTCGCACTTACATGTTTACTGAGTCTCTCCTTATTCTTTTAATTGCTCACTTACTTTCTATCTTTCTTCTATCTTTAGGTTTCAACTATTTTTTTTCAGGTGAATGATACACTCTAGTTTTTATTTCCAAATGTCTTCCATTTTCTTTGACAGGTATAGAACTCTTCGTTGCAGTTCTCTTCTATTCAGTAACCTATAGATGCTATTCTATTGCCTTCTACCTTCCAGCTTTATAAATGTCCAATGCTAGTCTGATTCTTTTTTCCCTTTATTACTGTATTTTCTGTTAGGAGTCTTACAGAGATTTCTTTTTATTCTCAGAATTTAGGAAATTTTTCTAGGCTATGCCTTAATATTCTCATCTGCCCAGTTCGGAATGAAAAAAATTCCTACCCTAATATGATTATTCACTTGGGCTGCTAACTGTTACTAGAAATACTCAACTCAGATGCGCAGATGTGTGCCAGCATTGATTTATGGTCTACAGCTATGGTTGTACACATTTCCAACTGACAATTCTTTCACATATCCATGATAATTTCTTTGTTGCATTCTGCCAAATATTCTGCAGTTTTTTCAACACCCCCTGACTCAGCACAACCGTAGTTAAGAGTTTAGGTCCCTGTTAGAACTCTCTAAGTTCAAATGACTAGTTCTAATATAATACTTAATGTTTTCATGACCATAGGTTAATTAAACTTATTAAGCTTCACTTTCTAAGATTGAGAAGCAGTGATAATACTTTCCTCATAGAACTGTATGATGAAATTAAATGAGGTACTGTTTCTAAAACTCAATGTTCACAGCATATAGTAACCACTCAAATGCTAGCTGGTCTATTTTCCAATAATAATTTCTTAGTAACCTATAGTTTGACCTTGTATTTTATAAGGTCAAACTTGTAAATATAAAACTTCCTGCTTACATACCAATATTTGGTGACCACCTTTGTTTTCTTTCTTCCTAAAACAGAAGAATCCTGCTCAAGGCTAACCCTCCATTGACCTTTCCTATGAGCTTATTTCATTATTATCATTCTTCTCTATTTTTAATTATCCACGATCCTCTGGCTTTTTCCCCAAAGCCTAAAAGTACACTCCAAGTCTCTTATAGCTTCTTCTGAATATTGCTCCCTTCTCTGGTATCACCTCTTTTCTTTTAGATGAGTTACAAGTCCATCTTAGCTGTTTTTATATATTGATTTCTTGTTTACCTGTTAACCCATTGCAAACTGGAATTCATTTCTATGCTCCACTGAAAATCCTCTGGCAAAGATCATCAATGGCCTCTTAATTGAAAAATTCAATAAATTATTGTCTGTTCTCATCATATGGCACCCAAAGAAGTCAACAATATTTTTTAAATTCTTCCTTTGCTTCTATTAAAATACATCCCTGGTTTCTCTCCTACCTTGCTGAGCATTTCTTCATTATCTCCTCTTTAGACAAACCTTCAGATGTTAGTTCTGTCATTGTTTTTCATCTTTTCTCATTCCCCAAATACCTCTCGGGATTATTACAATTGCTCTTATCTATTAAACTCCTACCTATATCATGATGTCTAACAAACTGCTATAGGTAGAATAAGAAACAGGAGACCAGCTGATAGCTATTAACAATGAAAGATTTAAGCCTTTGAGCTTGGAGAAATATAAATATTCTTAGAACATATCCTCTATCTGCTGATATTTTCATTTAAAACCAAGCCTAAAGGATGACATTCTTAGACTGCTCTAAAAGTGCAAAGGATTTTAAAATGTAACATTTATTATAGCTCTAAGTAAAAGCAAACAGTAATTATCAAACTTGGGAGAATTGTACCATTGTTGCAGAAGAAGACTCCATTCTACAGCAGTCTCCAAAAGTATGATACACTGCCAGTTTACCTTATATTGGAAGGAAAATACTGCACAGGACAGAAATGGTAGACAAGATCTATATAGTTAGGATGGAACCGAAGTCTAGAAATTTTAAGTCTCACAAACTTCTGATTTTGTAGTTAATAGTAATATCACTTTACCATGAAAAAAAAAAAGGCAAAATAGGAGAGGATCAAGATACTGGAAAAGGAAGATCCTGAGCTCATCCCCTCCCATGAATACACCAAAGCTACAACTACTTATAGACAACCATCTCTGAGAACAAACTGAAGAATAGAAGAACAGATTATACACAACTAAGGATATAAAAAAAAATCCATAAAGAGCTGGTAGGAGGGGCAGGATGTTGTTTAGTTAAGAACTACACTCCTGGTTCATTGAGCAACAGAAAAAGGGATTTCTAAACCAATGAGGGCCTTCCCTGAGGATGGAGGGTTCCAGGACACACATTAGGCTCCACAGCTCAGGGGATCTGCATCAGAAAGATAAGCACCCATGAAGTCTGGCTTTGAAAATCAGTGGGGCTTGGATCTGGGAGGACTTAAGGGGCACACACATAACTCACTTGCTCCAAGTTCCAGCACAGATACAACAGTTTCAAAAGTGCCTGGGTTAACAGAGAAGGAGATACATCAACTAATCTTACGGTATGTATTAGAGAGAGAGGAATCTGTTGGAATGTTCTTTGGGGATGGGGGGTGCTGGCAGGAACCATTTCTGACACTCTCTATCTACTGGGCTAGCACCATTCACCTAATGTTAACATTTGCCTGTGGACTTAAACTGCCAAACTGCTTACCCCAAACCAGCATTCCCTCCCAAGTGGCTCCCTGCCCCACAAAACATGCTGGTGGCCTCGGCTGGCATTAGTGACCCCAACCTAGGGAGCCACCCCTGCACACTAGAGCATCTGCAACAATCATAGCCGTACCTCACAGCCAGCTGCATCAGAAACCTATCCCACCCATCAGCACTCCTACAGTTGTCATAGCCAGGCCTCTCAGCTAGCTATATGGGGAGCCAACCCAGCACACCAGAATGCCTGCAGCAGTCACATCCAGAATGCTTGGCAAGATGGGTTAGGGGCCAACCCCACTCACCAGCATGTCTACAGTGGTCATAGCCAAGCCTCACAGACAACCATGTTGAGACAGTCCTATAAACTAGTGAGTCTGCCAATCCTGACCCAGCTACAAGAGAAGAGTTCACACTGCCAACACAAGGGCTTGAATGACTAAAGTTTACACTACTGGGCCCCACAGGACACCTTCTGCATAAACCCACTCCTTCAAAACTGGGAGATGTAACTGATCTACCTAATACACAGAAACAAACACAGAAAGTTAACACAAAATGAAGAGATAAAGGAATATATTCCAAATGAAAGAACAAGACAAAACCCAAGAAGAACTAAATGAAACAGACATAACCAATCTATCAGATAAAGAGTTTAAAGTGATGGTCATAAAGAGGCTCACTGAAATCAGGAGGAGAATGGATAAACACAATAAGAACTTCAACAAAGAAAGTATAAAAAAGAATCATCAGAGCTAAAGGATACAATAACTAAAATGAAAAATACACAAGAGGGAATCAACAGCAGCAGATTAAATGAAGCAGAAGAATGGGGCAGTGATCTGGGAGACAAACAGTGGAAATCACCTATGATAGCAAAAAGAAAAAAGAATTTTAAAAATATGAGGATTATTTAAAAGACCCATGGAACAACATCAAATATACTAATATTCATATTAAAAGCATCCCAGGAGGAGAAGAGAAAAAGGAAAAGAAACTCTATTTGAAGAAATAATGGGTGAAACTTCCCTAACCTGGAAGAAACAGACCAAATCCAGGAAGCATGGAGAGCTTCAAACAAGATGAACCCAAAAAGGCTCATGCCAAGACATACAATAAACAAAGTGTTAACAGTTAAAGAGAATCTTAAAAGCAGTAAGATAAAAGCAACTAGTTATATACAAGGGAACCCCCACACAATGACCAGGTGGTTTTTCGGGAGTAACTTTACAGTCCAGAAGGAAGTGGCACAATATATTCAAAGTACTGAAAGGAAAAAAACCCTACAACCAAGAATACTTCATCTGGCAAGGTTATCACTCAGAACTGGAGAGATAAGGAGTTTCCAAGAAAATCAAAAGCTAAAGAGGTGCATCAACATCAAACTGGTCTTACAAGAATGTTAAAGGGACTTCTTTAGCACAAAAAGCCATAACAAGAAAAATAAATATGAAAGAAATAATTTTAGTGTTAAAGGTAAACATACAGTAAAAGTAGTTGATCAAGTACTAACATAGCTAGTATGAAGGTTAGAAGCAAAAGCAGTAAAATCATCTAGACCTAAAATAATTAGTCAAGGGACATAACAATAAGATGTAAAATGAGACATCAAAAATAAAAACATGGTGGGGGGGATGGGGAGATGTAGTCCTTTTACAATGTACTGGAACTTCAGCCACTAGCAATTTAAAATAGTCTGCCATATATAAGATTATCAAAATAAATCTGCTTCCATCTATCACCATACAAAGTTTTACAGTATTATGCACTATATTCCCTATGTTATCCATTGTATCTGCCTGTCTTATTTAAGAGTCTCATGCTCTACCAACTGAGCTAGCCGGGCAGTTCTGCCTGTCTTATTTATTTTATAACCAGAGGTATGTACTTTTCACCCCCATTCCCCTGGCTTGTCCACCCCTCCAACCCCCTCTACTTTGGCAACCATCAGATTTTTATCAGTATCTATGAGTCTATTTCTGTTTTATTTGTTGTTTTTTTTTTTTAGATTCCACATGTAAGTGAAATCATATGCTATTTGTATTTCTCTGACTAATTTGAATTAGCATCATATCCTCTGAGTCCATTCATGTTGCTGCAAATTATAGTATTTCATTCTTTTGTATGTCCTAAGTAATAGTCAATTATATGTATGGATACACACAGGCACGGAGACACACAAACACACACCACACATCTTTATCCATTCATCTACTGATGAGCACTTAGGTTGCTTACATATCTTGGCTGTAGTAAAAAAACGTTGCAATGAACTTGGGGTGTATATATCTATTCAAATTAGTGTTTTTGTTTTCTATAAATACCCAGGAGTAGAACTGCTAGCTCATATGATGATTCTATTTTTAATTTTTTGAGGACTCTCTATACTGTTTTCCATAGTAAAATCAACTTTTTGCATTCCCACCCAGCAGGGCACAAGAATTCCCTTTTATCTGCACCCTTGCCAACAATTGCTATTTCCTCTCTTTTTGGTAATAGTCATTCTGACAGGTGTAAAACTCATTGTTACTTTGATTACCACTTCCCTGATGATTAGTGATGAGCATCTTTTCATGTGTCTATTGGCCATCTATATGTCTTCTTTGGAGAAATGTCTACCCATGTCCTCTGCTCATTTTTTAACTGGATTTTTTACCTCTTGATACTGAGTTGTGTGAGTTCATTACATAGTTAGGATAATCCCATACAAGTGGTATAATTTGCAAATATCTTCTCCATTCAGTATGTTGCCTTTTCATTTTGTATGGTGATAGATGGTAGCAGATTTATGTTGGTAATCAGTTCCTAATGTATACAAATGTTGAATGATTGTGTTGTACACCTGAAATGAATATAATATTGTATGTCAACTACATTCCAATTAAAAAAAAAACCTAATAAAAAAACAAAGTATGCTTGGCATTCTGAACTCCCACTAGAAATTGAAGCTCCCAGTTCATAAAACATGAGCAAATTCCAGGGTGAGAATGGAAACACCAGGATTGACAACTGGATAAAAAGAAATGACTTTATCCTACAGATTTATTCTGACATCTTTATTTTTCATCACTTAAAGTAGAAGAGAGTGTTTAAGTGATGGAACTGGGAAAGAAGTAAATTATCATCAAACTATTTCAAACTTAAGAGTCTTTGCTATGCAAACTGTAATATGAAACAGCAAAATAAATGCAATCAAGAAAGTTTCTGTAAGAAAAGAAAATATTCCACAACATTTAGCTACTATCCATTTTTTCAAACAAATGAAAGGTGACAGTGATGCCTAAAAACATGTTACTCTTATTCCGTGTTCAGCTGCAATATACAACTTTTTTATCTAGTGTGACTCATTAGAGCATCCCACCACCCTATTAAGCACCAATAATGTTGATTTTATGTTATTTTAAATTCATTTAAAGTATGGAATGAGGGGCACCTGGGTGGCTCAGTGGGTTAAGCCTCTGCCTTTGGCTCAGGTCATGATCTCAGGGTCTTGGGATCGAGCCCCGCATAGGGCTCTCTGCTTCCCCCCCCCCTCTCTGCCTGCCTCTCTGCCTACTTGTGATTTCTCTCTCTCTGTCAAATAAATAAATAAAATATTAAAAAAAATTTTTTTTAAAGTATGGAATGAAAAGCTTTCTATTTTTCCCCCCAAGAGCCTTGTTAATTAAACATCTTACAAAGTTGAATCATAATACACTAACACAGAAATCATCTGCATATGTACAAAAAACTGGTATCAGTCTGAAACCTTGTATTCTCAGGTAAATATAAAGTTCCATTTGGAAGTGACCAAATCTCAACAGAAATTCTTCAATATCAACTGAAAAGATTCTCAGATTCCAGTTTTCAAAATAATACTCACTTCATACCTTATTAAATAGGTAAAATTGGTATACCTAATTAAAACAATTTAAAGCAATGTTGAAATAGTCTTGATATCCACTGAGACAATAAAGACTGAAAAAATTGAGAACAAATTCTTGTTTGAAACTCTGATGATATTAATAAAAATGTTAATAATTAAAGCAAACTGGATCCTAGACAGTCTATTAATCCTTGATTTTTAAAAAGGCATTAAAAGTTTTTTAATAACTTGATGACTATCTTTTTTAAAAAATTCTAAATATTTCTGGTTAGGTCGCTTTCTAAAAATCATTCAGTGTCTTTTTTTTCTCCCAGGGAGCAAATAAAGTGCTATGCTTCCACACACATGGGAAGTGAGGAGTAAGAGCATATGAAATGAAGGCATGTTTTAGCTCATCACTCAACTAATTACACATTTGACAACTGGTTATTTGTAGAATTTTAAAAATTAAAAGGAGACTGAGGGATCTTTTCATCTAATTTTCTGTTAGGTAAGCAATTTTAGTGTCAGAAAACTATAACCCATATTATAGTAATATAGAGAATTAAAAGAGAATAAACAAGTTAAAGTCAAAGCGTTCAAGATGTTTTCATTATATGCTACAATAATGTGGAGGTACTGGCCTGTAGTGGCCTGTAGTAGGAGAAGTTCATTATGCACTGAATCATTTTGCCCTATAACTCTCCTTAGTCTACATAGAGAGCGAGCATGTACAAACACAGGAGACTATGAAGGACTTGAAATGCTTTCTCAGTAAGGCCTTGGACTTCTGTGAAGCCCAGGAATTTTCTAGGATCAGACTGGTGACTGAATTAGGAATTTAGGATCTATATTTTTAATGATTCCACAACTGAACTTAAGAGTTAGATAGAGGTGGGGCACCTGGGTGGCTCAGTGGGATAAGCTGCTGCCTTCGGATCAGGTCCTGATCTCAGGGTCCTGGGATCGAGCCCTGCATCAGGCTCTCTGCTCAGCAGGGGGCCTGCTTCCCTTCCTTTCTTTCTGTCTGCCTCTCTGCCTACTTGTGCTCTCTCTCTATCAAATAAATAAATAAATAAAATCTTTAAAAAAAAAAAAGTTAGATAGAGGTGATAACTATCAATGGCCTTTGAAAAATCTAATAGGATTCCCTGACTTAACTAATGAAAAGACTTAGACTTAAGAAGTGTCTAAGTTTATAAGCAGAAAAGAAAAATATCTCAAGCACCCTTCACACTTCTTCCATTTTTCTATTTTTATCAGTTGGAGGCTGTTTTCTGCTTTCTTCACAGCTCTAAGCATCACTAACATGTGCTTGTTATGATGTGACCACACTGATGTGTGTATCATCCACCCTACTGTCACTCAGTTCAGAGCCCTGTGAGATCAAGTTAGTGTCTAATTCATGTTTCCCTTTACAACTTTCGCATGACTTATGGGTGTATAATATTTATTGAAAGGAAGAAAGAGAGGGAAAGTGAGAGGGAGGAAGACAAAGAAGGAGAGAGAAGCACTGCCTAGGGAGCTGAGTAGCAAATGGGGAATGAAGTTTGTGTTCTGGACCTATCTCAAACTTGAATAACTTGGAAGAAACCACAAAGCACTGCATCATCTTTTCATGTGGGGACAAAACAATTCTTCAGGAATAAACTAGTTTCTATTTACTGGGCATCTGAATGAGAATTGTGTTTTATTTTTCTTATTATTTATTTTATTTTATTATTATTATTTTTAAAGATTTAATTTATCCATTTGAGAGAGAGGGAGTGAGAGAGAGTATGAGAGTGGAGAAGATCAGAGAGAGAAGCAGACTCCCTGCAGAGCTGGGAGCCCAATGTGGGACTTGATCCAGGCACTCTGGGATCACGACCAAAGCCAAAGGCAGTCCGCTTAACCAACTGAGCCACCCAGGTGTCCCAGAATTGTGTTTTTAAACAGAAATCTTCAGAGTACAGCTTATAAGTCTTAAGCCCAAGCAACCAGGTATATTTCTAGCTATAGTGTCTTTTTATAAATTTACAGTCTTTTAGAATTGCTATTATTTCCAGAATATCTCTTATATAATGGTCACATTTCTCTGCTGGACTATGTCATTCAACTAAATTATAACTAGTGAAAACTTGGATATTATCATCATTCTCCAAGGAAACACTAGGCTTTAAAGCCTAGTTAACTTTTTCTTTTACACACAGTCCATTGTTTTAGAGAATGAGAGAAGTCAGGACACCCTTTCCAAAGGGTGATAGAGCACAGAGCCAGCAGTTTCATGAAAGGAAATAAAAACGCTCTGAGCATACAGGAAAGCTTTTTGCTCTCAGGGACAAACCGGCTTCTGGCACTAAGGTATTTGTCATTTCAGCCCCAGACCGTCTGTTATCATCACAGTCAGAAGACTTAAATCATCAGTGCCTTTCTTCTGCCTGGTCCTGGCTCACTCCTGATGCCACCTCTACTTCAAACACTGCAAAAACAAAAACAAACAACTCTCTTCCCAATCAGATTTTAAAAACCTTATTAGCAGTTGGAACAAACCTCTCTTCCAAGTAATCCAAGGAATGAAGAGAACATTTTGCTACGAGCACAGAGAGTTCTGAAGATATTATGACAGAAAACTAAATTTTTAGATAATGAACTGATTTTTCACCTTTGAAAGACCAGGTGAAGACAAATATAGTCAGGTTTGAATAGCTGTTTTCTAGACCCTTGAGATAAGAGACATTAGAAGACTCTGAAGAGCCTGGTTTGGAGAATGCAATTCAAGTAATTAATGCCATGTATCAACCAGCAACCTATACCCATTTCTCTTAACCATTCCATCAACCACCTGGCAATTTATTTTAAGAGTAACATAGTTCAGTTTTGTCACCACCAGACCCATAATAGAAATACCGTCATAAAGCTTACAAAAAAATACTTTCAAGAAAAAGGCACAGACTAGCAAGGTCAGGCACAAAGCCCATGATAGAAACTAACAGGGAGCTTTTGAAGCTCTATAATAGCAAAGGCTTGTCTAAGCCTTTAGCTAGCAGATGACTTATTCTCAGTTAGCAATGGATATGAAGTTAATACCTGAATATTGACAATGATGGGTCATCAAGATCAATAAGATTTTACTCATTTTATCACTTCATAGCAATTTCAAAATTTTAAAGCATATATAAACTATGTTTAAGTGATTATATTAGACTCTTCTGTAATGAGTATTTTATATTCCAATAATAATAAGTTTAAGTTTATTACATTAACTATTTTTTGATGGCTCTCCAGATGTGTATTTCTAGGTTTCCTCCTCAGCTCCAGATCTGAATATCCATAACTGTTTACTGGATGTATCTATTTATTATTCCAAAGACACCTTGAATTCAACACTTCTAGTTAGATTATATTTCCCTCTTTCTGTTATCCCTATAATCCCTATAGTTATACCTACTGTAGTTCAAGCTCATCTGACCTCTCTTGATGATCGAATCTTACTCAAGTCCTCCCTATCCTATAGTCAGACTGATCTTTCTAAAATATATATCTGATCATGTCACATCCTATTTACACATTTTTTGAAGGTTTTATTTATTTATGTATTTATGTATTTGTCAGAGAGAGAGAGAAAGCACAAATAGGCAGAGTGGCCGGCAGAGGCAGGGAGAGAAGCAGGCTCCCCTGCTTCTCCCCTGAGCAAGGAGCCCCGTTGGACTCGATCCCAGGACCCTGGGATCATGACCTGAGCCGAAGACAGAGGCTTAACGGTCTGAGCCACACAGGCATCCCCCATTTATACCTTCTGATAGCTCCACATTGCTCTAAGATAAAATCTCAACTATGAAACACAATTTTCTAGGCTATTTCATATGCCTTGGATACTCTTTATACTCCGCTGAACCTGTAGCTTCTCAAATGTGTTGTGGTCTCACACAGTTAGGCGTCCAAACAGGTTTCTCCCTGTCCCAATCCTCTGTATGATGAAGTTATATTTGTCTTCAAATGTAGGCTTAAATATCACTTACTTCATGAATTCTTCCACAATCTTCCTTTCTCTTCCCAAGGTTTAGTTAAGTGTTTCTATACCACACCTTTAGTAGCACATATCAAATTGCATTCAGATTTTTGTTTTGTTTTGTTTTCTTTTCTTTTTTTTCCCTCTGTCTTCAGACAGAGTATACGCTTCTTTAGGGACTCTATCTTGCTCACAATCATGTCACTAGTGTGTAGCACTTTGAAGAACCAGCATAGTCCTAATCTAATAGAAGTATTCACTATGGATTTTCTTCCTAGTACAGCCCTCTGTTTTGGAATGGTAGTTTCTTTGCCAAAGTTCAACTGATAATAGATGCATGGGTTACTTTTAAGTGTCCATCCAGGAATCATGAAATGGTTGGAATGTTGACATATTCATGGTTTTTCACGGTTTATGGGAATAATAAGGAAGAATAATGGAAAATGAGTCCATGTTAGAAAATCTCAAAAAGTTAGTTACTCTAATTAAAGAAGATGATTAGAGAAATTTCAGTAAAACAGTAGCTAGAGCCAGGGAAGTACAGTAAGAGAGAGAAAGTAACCATTAGTTCTTAACATAGCAGGAGGTTAAAGAAAAAGAGAATAAGCTATTGCATAGTTGCTATGTAGTATCCACAAGTAAGCTGACTCTGGTTGAGGATGTAAAGTTAAATAGTCATTTCTGGCTGAATGATCACTGAAGTAAGCTGGCTTAGTATGTTAGCTAACCCATTTCCTATCTCTTTGATGTGTGATGCTTGGATTGAGAAATGATTATTCTCTTCAATATTATATAAAAAAGCAATGCTTTGTAACGACATGTTTTTTAATAGAGGAATAGTCATGAGAGGGTTATAAACACACAGGCAGGATTACAAACTTTAGAGGCATCAGATATGTATTAACTCTTCTATTTCTTATAGCAGTCACTGAAAACCTTTGTTATCGGATAAGCCTTTTTGGTTGGGATGGATGTGGGGAGGGAGGCTAAATGAATGGAAACTGAGGATTCAGAGCTCTTTCTCAGTATAATTTAAGCTATGCCTCTAATGACTTTTTTTTTCACTATTAATGAGGAAATACTAACTGAATTGTTCCACATGGGTAAAAATCATTTCATAGTTGAGAAGTGTTGATGAAAAGCTTAAACATAAATGATAAGCATCTGATAATGGAATGAGCACCTAAATATTATGTTATTTAAAAGAGAGAGGGGTTTTGTGTGTGTATGGTGTGTATGTGTTTATAATAAAGGGAAGGTGGGCTTAAAGCAGTGAGTTCCAATCATTATGATCTCTTTAGAAGATTTACTTGATTAATTTATCAAGGGAGTAAAGGTCCTGTGTCCCATCTTAGGGAATACTATCCCCGTCCCCCCACCCACAACCCCCGTCAGCCCCTTGCTGCCCCGTTAGGAGTCAAGATCCTAGAAGTCATTTTGTGGTAGGGAGCAGCGATAGAGGATTTGCCCACCTGAGAAAAATAGGAGGACCCCAGTATAGAACAATTACTGGAAGGCTTTGGACAGAATCTTTAATGCTGAGAAATTTATATGGAGTGAAAGGCATGAAAAAAGAGAATCGTGGGCAATCTAACTTTGGAGCTCTAATACAAACTGCTGCTAAAAATTCAAAGTTCACAAAGTCATTCCCAAGTCAATATTTAGCCCTTTTTCTTTGGTCGCTGGATGAGTCAAACTCAATCCAATTCACTTAACTGAGGGAGAGGGCAACAAGATAGGAAAAGCTGGTAACTTGGAAAAGCATCTTTCTTTGCATTGCCTCTGTCAAATGCTGACTGCAAGAGCATTTTTCTCTCTTCCCAGGTTCACTCTGGGATGGAGTGGGTGGAAATCCTGTGGCTTGGTATTCAATGAAATGGTTCTGCCAAAGACAGCTATGCCCTTTACAGAGATTTTAGAGAAAATGAAAAAGTAAGCCAAGAGAATAGGATTTCTGCTGGGGAAACAGCTGTGCTATGTGAAATTTAATTTAAACGGGTTGTTTCCTGCAGAGACAAAGCTAACTGAAAGGACCAATGTGGGCCTAGCATGTACACACATGCTGCTTTGGCAGAGGCCAAAATGGTTGACTTATAAATTGGAAGCTGTGCTGGCTCCATAGAGAAATAAAGACAATACAAGGTATCTGACCATGTAAGAGCATGGATAATCTATTATCAATGACAGTCTCCATTTCTCCTGTTGTTTTCTGACTCAAAGTAATGTGTAAATTTTAAGAGGATACTGCAAATTCTTTGTAATCTTTCGATTTCAGCTAACTCTGCAACTTTTTCTGCAAAGGTAACTTATTGACAAAGAGAACTCTGGTCCAAGGTGAAGCATTCCAAGCTCTAATATTCCTTACCTAACCTATTACAAAAGGAAGAAAATAAAAGGGTTTGTGTAAAATATGGTCCTTCTCAATGTAGACATCTAGAAAAAATCTCCAATAAAGAATAGAACAGAAGAGAATTATAAAAGTGTTCCTTACAAAGCTGCTCTTGTAATATGTAAAATGCTGATACAGAATATAATAAAATGCATTCAAAGTCCTTCTTTGGACTGGGAAGACTCCTAAGGATGGGTGGTTTTTAAAGCAAATTGTTCTTCCTATTTTATAATATAGAGCATTATTATAACACTTGAAATGTTTAAAATAAAAATAAGTTAAATATATTTCCCATTAGTGGCATCTCGATCCCAAAGCATTTTATTATATCAATGGTGCAAGTGTGGGTGCCACGATATAGGGGATGCTATCTCTTCAGTACTGTAGATGGCATATCGAAGGAAAGACTCTTTCCCAGAGAAACACCCTTGTGAAACAACAGCTATAGAAGAATATTAAACGTGTAAGGGCATGTGTTTATACACTAAAAACAAAATGTTCAAAATGAATGGGAACTTTCTCTTCAAATATCCAAACACCAATAAGTAATCTGGTGAGAAGAGGCTGTGATGAGACAGATATTGTCATAAATAACTGAATGCTTATGATACTAAATAAAGTGAAAAGAAAAAGATGCCAAAACTATTTATCATAGTCCAAGTAGATTTAAAAATATTTTCCTAGGAGTGATGCCAGCAAGATGGCAAAATAAAAAGTCTCAGTTCCTGTTCCCCCAAAGAAACACAATTTAGCCATAATACATGCATCAAAATGCCTTTATGAAAATGTCAGAATGCAGTTAAGAGGCTGCAGTACTATGAGAAAAAAAGCCAAGAAGAACCACATTGATATGGATAAGAACAATAATTTCACTTTATGTGTTATCCCCTCACTGAAACTGCCACAGGTCAGCACCACAAGAAAATACTCTACCCCTTAACTACTCCCTCAGGGTAAAGGTAAGAGTGGAGAATGCCTCTAACGTTCTGGAAAACTTGAAAACAGGCAACCTTTTTGGAAGGTTGCTGAAGGAATGGTTTCTGTCATGCCTCACTCAGAATTCTGAGTGAATCAGCATAGATTAGATACCTGGAGGTTGCTGAAATTAAAGGAAAGTGGTGCATGACTTGCTGCAGCCGGCACAGCTTGGTAAGATTGGGAGAAAAGTGCAAAACCTAAGGCTTCTCACTAAAGAGAGAGATACAAGGATGGAGTGTGTATTTGGCATTCTTATCAGAGGGTTGCCCAAGAGAAATGGTTGGAACTGACATACTCTGGATGCCTGGTTGTCACTAAGAAGAAGAGAGAGCTGTGGCTTCCTGCTGTAAAACCAAAGTAGTTGCACTGCTACAAATAAACATGAGAGAGCAAAAATTACAAGATCTTGAAAAAGAAGAATGCAAGATTGTCTACCTGAGAAACTGCATTCAGAGGCATAGAGAAGTTCCATCACTCAAAAAAAGTTTCAAAGATCTTCGAAAATTAGCCAAGCAGATTGGCAAGGGAATGGCAAGGGTCTTCCCTATATGAAAATGGTCCGTAAAGACTGAGAGGGGTAACTTTAAATGTGCAGATCCCAGTACAAAGTTATCAGACAAATGAAAAACAAGTAGATAAGGCCTGATCAGAAAATCAAAATAAACCTCCAGAAACTGACCCCAAATAAGGAGAGGTATATAAGTTATCTGATAAAGATTTCGAAGTAACCATTATAAAGATGCTCAATGTGCTCAAGAAAATGATGTGTGCACAACATGAGAATATTAACAAAGAGATAAAAAATATAAAAAGGAACTAAACAGAAATTTTGGAGCTAAATAATAGGATAATTGAACTACAAAAAAATCACTAGATGGGTTCAACAGCAGACTTGAGCAAGAAGAAAGGATAAGCAAACTTGAAAACAGGCAACTTGAAATTATTCAGTCAAAGAAACACAAAGGAAAAAAAAAAAAAAGAATGAAAAAGAGTAAAGAAAGCCTAATAGACCAATAGGATACCATCCACTGGACCAAAACACATATCATCAGAATCCCAGAAGGAGAAGAGAAATAGGGGTAGAAAGCTTACAGAGAGTAATAATGGCCAAAAACATCTCAAATCAGGAAAGAAATGGACATCTAGATCCAAGAAGCCCCAAAGTCTCAAATCTAGATGAACTCACTGACAACTACACCAAGACACATTATAATCAAATTTTCAAAAGTCAAAGATGAAGAGACTTGTGTAAGTAACAAGAGTGACTTGTAATTTACATGGATCCTTTAAGACTCTCAAAGGATTTCTAAGAAAAACCTTGCAGGTCATAAGAAAATAGGATGATATAAATAACCTACAAACCAAAGGTACTATATACAACAAATTAGTCCTTTAAAAAATTAAGGAGAGAGAAAGATTTTCCCTCATAAACAAAAACTGAAGGAATTTGTTACACCTAGACCTGCCATACTTGAAGTGTAATGAAAACAAAATAAGAATCTGAAATGAAAGGAAACTGCAACATGAAAGCATATGAAGTATAGATCTCACTGGTAAAGACATATATATAGACAAATACAGAGTCATGAAATACTGTAGTAGTGGCATGCAAATCACATATAACTATATTACAGTTGAAAGAGAAATAGATCAAGAATAACTATAAACACAAAAATTTGTTAAAAGAATGCTGACAACAGTATAATAAATTGTGCATGTTGTGGTAGGCAGTGAAAGTGTTAAGTGTTTTTGTATGTGATTGAAAATGTTAAGTTGTTGTCAATTTAAAAGAGACTGTAAGAACTATATATATAAAATATTTTATGTAAGCTTCATGGTAACCACAAAGAAAATATGTACAAAAGATATACAAAAGGCAATGAGAAAATGATAAAAATATGTTTCTACAAAATATCAATAAAATGCACAGGAAGAGGGCACCTGGATGGCTCAGTCCTTAAGCATCTGTCTTTGAGTCAGGTCATGATCCCAGTGTCCTGGGATCAAGCACCACATTAGGCTCCCGGCTCTGCAGGAAACCCGCTCCTCCCTCTTCTGCTCCCTCTGCTTGTGTTCCCTCTCTCACTGTCTATCTCTGTGCCAAAACAAAACAAAACAAAACAACAACAACAACAAAACAAACAAACAAACAAAAAACCCCACAGGGAAGCCTGGGCGGCTCAGTGGGTTAAAGACTCTGCTTTTGGCTCGGGTTGTGATCCCAGGGTCCTGGGATTAAGCCCCGCATCGGGTTCTCTGGTCAGCAAGGAGCCTGCTTCCTCCTCTCTCTGCCTGCCTACTTGTCATCTCTGTCTGTCCAATAAATAAATAAAATCTTTAAAAAAACAAACAAAAAAAAACCCCACAAAAAACAACAACAAAAAAAACAAGCACAGGAAGACACTGATAGAGGAAAAAAGTGTCAACAAAGTGTACAAAAAGGACAACAATTTACAAAATGCTAATATTAAGCCCTTTACTACTAATAATTAAATGTAAATGGATTAGACTCTCCCACCAAAATACAGAGCGTCTCAATGGATATTAAAACAACACCCAACTATAAGCTGTCTATAAGAGGCTAACTTTATATTTAAAGGTGTATTTCTGTTTAGAGTAGAAATAAATGAAATAGAAACAAGAAAAATAGCAAAAAAACACAAATCAACAAAACTAAGAATTGTTTGTTTTTATTTAAAGTAGGCTCCATGTTCAGTGTGGAGCCCAACATGGGGCTAGAACCCATGAGCCTAAGATCAAGAGTGGGATGCTTAACCAACTGAACTACCCAGGCACCCCAAGAATTTGTTTTTTGAAAAGATTAGTAAAATGGACAGTCCTTTAACTACACTACAAATAAATAAAATCAGAAATGAAAACAGACAGAATACAACTGATGCCACAAAACTAAAAGCATTATAAGAAATAACTATGAACAAGTTGGACAACCTAGAAGAAAGAGGTAAATTCCTAGAGAAATACAATCTGCCAAGACTGAATTATTTAATTATAGAAAATCAAAACAGATCTATAACTAGAGTAAATCAGTAATCAAAACCCTCCCCATGATGCAGAAACAATGAATCTTGGTACACTGAAAAAATAAAATAAAGTTTACATTAAAAAAAAAAAAAATAAAAACAAACAAACAAAAGACCCTCCCCAATGGAAAAAAAGCCTAGGACTGCATGGCTTACCCATAATTAAAGGCAAGATTTATTTTTTTAAAAAGATTTTATTTATTTATTTGTGTGTGTGTGTGCGCAATAGAGAGAGTGTGAGCCAGAGACCAAGCACGACCATGGTGGAGGGGCAAGAGAGGGAGAAGTAGACTCCCTACTGAGCAGGGACCTTGATGCAGGACTTGTTCCTAGGACCCTGGATTCAACCTGAGCTGAAGGCAGATGCTTAACCAACTGAGACACTAAGGTACCCTAAAGAAGAGTTTTAAAGAAGAATTAATCAATTCTTCTCAAGTTCTTCCCAAAAATTGAAGAGGAGGGAACAGTTTTTGTTTTTGTTTTTTAAGATTTTATTTGACAGACAGAGATGACAAGCAGGCAGAGAGGCAGGCAGAGAGAGAGGGGGGAAGGACACTCCCTGCTGAGCAGAGAGCCCGATGTGGGGCTCGATCCCAGGACCCTGGGATCATGACCTGAGCCAAAGGCAGAAGCTTTAACCCACTGAGTCACCCAGGCACCCCAGGAGGGAATAGTTTTAACTCATTTATGAGACCAGCATTAACCTGATACCAAAACCAGAAAAAGATACATAGGAAAATGCAAAAATCCAACAGAATACCAGCAAACCAAATCCAATATTTCATCAAAAGGAGTACACACTATGACCACGTGAGATCTAGTCCTAGGATGTAAAGATAATTCCATATATGAAAATCAATTAATGTGATAATCATATTAACAGAAAAAGGATATAAGCCAGATGATTATCTCAATAGATGCAGAAAAATCATTTAACATTCAAGACTTTTTTGTGATAATATTAAACAAAGAATAAAAGGAAATTACCTTACTATAATAAAAGTCATATATGAAAAACTCACAGCTTACATCATATTCAATGGTGAAAAACTGAATGTTTTTCTTCTAAGAACAGAAATTAGAAGCTCATTTTCACCTCTTCTATTCAATACAGTACTGAAGTCCTACCTGGAATGGGTGAGAAAAATAACTAAAAGGCTTCCAAACTGGAAAGGAAAAAGTAACACTATCTGTTCACAGATTTCATGACCTTATAAACAGGAAACTCTAAAGATTCCACAAAACAAAACAAAACAAACACCTGTTAGAACTAAGAAACCTATTGAGCAATGTTGCAGGATACAAAATTGACATGTAAAAATCAGTTGCATTTCTATATACCAATAATGAACAATCCTGAAAGGAAATTAAGAAAACACTTCCACTTACAATAGCATCAAAAATAAATAAATAAATAAATAAATAAATAAATAAATAAATAAATAAAATACTTAGGAAGACTAAACTTAATGGAGGGGAAAACCTTATACACTGAAAAAAGAAAACATTGCTAAAAGAAATTCAAGACACAAATAAATGGAAGACATCTCATGTTCATGGATTTGAAGACAATACTGTTAAAATGTTCCTATTCCAGAGGGGAGAAGTCAAGATGGCAGAGAAGTAGCAGGCTGAGACTACATCAGGTAGCAGGAGATCAGCTAGATAGCTTATTAAACCATTGCGAACACCTACAAAACCAACAGGAGATCAAAAAGAAGAGCAACAATTCTAGAAACAGAAAATCGACCACTTTCTGAAAGGTAGGACCGGCAGAGAAGTGAATCCAAAGTGACGGGAAGAGAGACTGCAGGGGGAGGGGCCGGCTCCCGACAAGCGGCAGAACAACGGAGCACAAAATCAGGACTTTTAAAAGTCTGCTCCACTAAGGGACATCGCTCCAGAGGCTAAACCAGGGTGAAGCCCATGCGGGAACATCGTGGCCCGAGGTCCCACGGGGTCACAGAACGATTGGGGGTGTCTGAGTGTTATAGAACTTGTAGGTATTAGAGCAGGGAAGCTGGCTACAGAGACTGAGCCGAGGAGTGAGCTCTCAACTTGGGGTTAACCTTGAACTGTAATCCGTGGCACAGGCCACTGCTTTGTGAGTGGGGTCCCCACAAGATCCAGGGAGACCACCCCCTGAAACAGCTCAGGGATCTGCGGGGTCAAGAGGCTCCAGGCGGGGCTGTGTGCCAGAGACAGAGATGCTTGGTCACAGGCTGGGTGAGCTCAGAGTGCAACTGGAGACCAGGGAGATGGGAGTGATTGAGCGCTCTTCTCTGAGGGCGCACTGAGCAGTGGGGCCCTGAGCTCTCAGCTACTCCAGGCCAGAGATTGGGAGGCCGCCATGTGCATTCCCGTCCTCCAGAACTCTACAGAAAGCGTTCAGGGAACAAAAGTTCCTGAAAGTGAACCCAAGCGGATAACTTAGCCTGGCCCCTGGTAAGGATGGTGCACTTCTGCCTCGGGCAAAGACACTTGAGAATCACTACAACAGGCCCCTCCCCCAGAAGATCAACAAGAAATCCAGCCAAGACCAAGTTCACCTACCAAGGAGAACGGCAGAATTCCAGAGGAGGAGAAAGAAAAGCATGGAATTTATGGCTTTCTCCCCATGATTCTTTAGTCTTGCAAAGTTGATTTTTTTTTTATTTTATTTTTTTTTCTTCTGCTAAATTTTTTCTAACTTTTACCCTTTCCTCTTTTAATGTTTTTTAACTACTTTATCTCAACAATACCTTTCATTAAAAAATAATCTTTTTAAAAACTTCATTGTTATAGTCATATTTTAACCTTCATTGTATCTAACTTTATTTTTTGTATACACATAGGATTTATTTTTCTAAAAAATTTGGGGGAATAACTTCTAATAGATCAAAATACACTCTAAATCTAGCCCCGGGCTTTTTCTAGTCTCCAGCCTGAGCAAATTCCCTCCACTTTCGTTTCCTTTATTCTCCCAACCAACTTACCTTATCAACTCCTTTTTTAGAAATTAAATTTTTTTTTCATCTTTATAGTCATATTCCATCTCTTCATTGTGTTTACCCTTATATATGTTTTTCATTCTTTAAAATTTTGTGAGGCAGTTTCTTTTAAGAGACCAAAATAATCCAAAAATTAAGTGGGTGACCCTGTTCTAGTCACCAGTCTAATATATATATATATTTTTCCTTTTTAAATTTTTTCTTTAATTGCTTTCTTATTTTAATTCTTTTTTTCTGAACTTCCCTTTACCCCCTTTCTCCCCCCCACAATTTGGGGTGTCTTCTGATTTGATTAAAGCACATTTTCCTGAGGTCTTTGCCACCCTTTTACTATTTTATTTGCTCCTTCATATATTCTTATCTGGAAAAAATGACAAAGCAGGAAAACACACCACAAAAAAAAAAAAAAAAAAACAAGAGGCAGTACTGAAGGCTAGGGACCTAATCAATACAGGCATTGGTAATATGTCAGATCTAGAGTTCAGAATGATGATTCTCAAGGTGCTAGCCGGGCTCGAAAAAGGCATGGAAGATATAAGAGAAACCTGTCTGGAGAAATAAAAGCCCTCTCTGGAGAAATAAAACAACTGAAATCTAACCAAGTTAAAATAAAAAAAGCTATTAATGAGGTGCAATAAAAATGGAGGCTCTTACTGCTAGGATAAATAAGGCAGAAGAAAGAATTAGTTATATAGAAGACCAAATGACAGAGAATAAAGAAGCTGAGCAAAAGAGAGACAAACAATTATTGGACCACGAGGGGAGAATCTGAGAGATAAGTGACACCATAAGATGAAACAACATTAGCATAATTGGGATTCCAGAAGAAGAAGAAAGAGAGAGGGGAGCAGAAGGTACAATGGAGACAATTACTGTAGAGAATTTCCCTAATATGGCAAAGGGAACAAGCATCCAAATCCAGGAGGCACAGAAAACCCCCCTCAAAATCAATAAGAATAGGTCCACACCCCATCATCTAACAGTAAAATTTACAAGTCTTAGCGACAAAGAGAAAATCCTGAAAGCAGCCTGGGACAAGAAGTCTGTAACATACAATGGTAAAAATATTAGATTGGCAGCGGACGTATCCACAGAGACCTGGCAGGTCAGAAAGAACTGGCATGATATATCCAGAGCACTAAATGAGAAAAACATGCAGCCAAGAATACTATATCCAGCTAGGCTATTATTGAAAATAGAAGGAGAGATTAAAAAGTTTCCAGGACAAATAAAAACTGAAAGAATTTGCAAACACCAAACCAGCTCTACAGGAAATATTGAAATATTGAAAGGGGTCCTCTAAGCAAAGAGAGACCCTAAAAGTAGTAGATCAGAAAGGAACAGAGACAATATACAGTAACAATCACCTTACAGGCAATACAAGGGCACTAAGTTCTTACCTCTCAACAGTTACCCTGAATGTTAATGGGCTAAATGCCCCAATCAAAAGACACAGGGTATCAGAATGGATAAAAAAACAAAACCCATCAATATGCTGCCTAAAAGAAATTCATTTTAAACCCAAAGCCACCTCCAGATTTAAAATGAGGGGGTGGAAAATAATTTACTTTGCTAATGGACATCAAAAGTAAGCTGAGATAGCAATCCTTATATCAGATCAATTAGATTTTAAACCAAAGACTATAATAAGAGATAAGGAAAGACACTATAGCATACTCAAAGAGTCTGTCTAACAATTTTAAATATCTATGCTCCTAACATGGGAGCAGCCAACTATATAAACCAATTAATAACAAAATCAAAGAAACACATCAACAATAATACAATAATAGTAGGGGACTTTAACACTCCCCTCACTGAAATGGACAGATCATCCAAACAAAAGATCAACAAGGAAATAAAGGCCTTAAATGACACACTGGACCAGATGGACATCACAGACATATTCAGAACATTTCATCCCAAAGTGACAGAATACACATTCTTCTGAGTGCACATGGAACATTCTCCAGAATAGACCACATCCTGGGTCATAAATCAGGTCTCAACCAGTATCAAAAGACTGGGATCATTCCCTGTGTATTTTCAGACCACAATGCTCTGAAGCCAGAACTTAATCACAAGAGGAAATTTGGAAAGAACCCAAATACATGGAGACTAAATAGCATTCTTCTAAAGAATGAATGGGTAAACCAGAAAATTAAAGAAGAATTGAAAAAAAGTCATGGAAACAAATGGTAATGAAAACACAATGGTTCAAAATCTGTGGGACACAGCATGGCAGTCCTGAGAGGAAAATATACAGCAATACAAGCCTTTCTCAAGAAACAAGAAAGGTCTCAAATACAGAACCTAACCCTACACCTAAAGGAGCTGGAGAAAGAAAAACAGAAAAAGCCTAAACTCAGCAGGAGAAGTGAAATAATAAAGATCAGAACAGAAATCAATGAAATAGAAACCCCCCCAAAAACACAACAAAAACAAAACAAAACCATAGAAATCAATGAAACTAGGAGCTGGTTCTTTGAAAGAATTAATAAGATTGATAAACCCCTGGCCGGACTTATCAAAAAGAAAAGAGAAAGGACCCAGATAAATAAAATCATGAATGAAAGAGGAGAGATCACAACCAACACCAAAGAAATACAAACAATTATAAGAACATATTATGAGTAACTCTATGCCAAAAAATCTGACAATCTGGAAGAAATGGATGCATTCCTAGAGACATATAAACTACCACAACTGAACCATGAAGACATAGAAAACCTGAACAGATCCATAACCATTAAGGAGATTGAAACAGTCATCAAAAATCTCCAAACAAACGAAAGCCCAGGGCCAGATGGCTTCCCAGGGGAATTCTACCAAACATATAAAGAAAAATTAATTCCTATTCTCCTGAAACTGTTCCAAAAAATAGAAATGGAAGGAAAACTTCCAAACCCATTTTGTGAGGCCAGCATCACCTTGATCCCATGTGGGAAGCCGCAATAAGGCTTGAGACAAGGACCAAACCAGGCCCTGACCTGTGCCTTCTTTAAAGTCCGAATAACCTAAAAAAAAGGTTTAGGACAGGAAAAGTTCAGTAGCACCGAGAAAGGGTCTGTGCTATGTGTTGTGCGCTCGCCTACGTGACTTCCCACATGCTTGCTAAACAAATGAGAACAATTTCGTTGGGGTCAAAAGTTCGTTGCTGGTCCTTGCTGCCCCAGAACTACTCATAAATTACTTTCAGGTTTGCTGTATCAATACAGAACAATTTTACTAGCATCAGCCGTTTGGTGTGATGAGGTCTACTTATTATGGGAACTCAGGGTTGTTTAACTAGGTACAGATGTACTGCTTCTCCTATCACTATATATATGGCCTTCGTGCTTTGAATAAACTTGGCACTGTTGGACATCCTCCTCAGTGCTCCTCCTGCTCCCATCTCT
Organism: Mustela lutreola; assembly: GCF_030435805.1. NCBI lineage: Eukaryota > Metazoa > Chordata > Mammalia > Carnivora > Mustelidae > Mustela > Mustela lutreola. The sequence goes on from NC_081307.1 coordinate 2,278,152, forward strand.
TTGTCTCTTAAGTTCTTTTCACCATCCTCTTACCCTCATGTTCCTGGTCGATTTGTCGTGCCGGTTGCGACAAGTGGTGCCCAAACAGGGACCTGAGCACATTTCAAGGGAGCACGCATATACAGGCAAGTAGTTGCCAGCAATCAGGTAAGAGAAGCCCAGGTTGACGGGCGACAGCAGGAGTAAAATAATATGGGGCAATTGCAGTCTATGGAACAGGATCCTTTTGTTATGGCATTGCAGGCCCTTTTAAAGCAGAAAGGGTCTAAGCACTCAAAGAAGGCCTTACAGCAGAACAGGATCCTTTTGTTATGGCATTGCAGGCCCTTTTAAAGCAGAAGGGGTCTAAGCACTAAAGAAGGCCTTACAGCAATTTTCTGGTGTGGTGTCTGATCTTTGTCCTTGGTTCCCTAAAGGAGGAACAGTAAATTTACAAATTTGGCAGAAAGGGCAAGAGATGAAAAATCAGTTGAGAATTAGAGGACCATGTGCTTGCCCTGAAGGAACCATGAAAGTTTGGGAAGATATTCGAGAGGCTTTAGATCTGCAACATTCTATAGAATTAACCTCTATAGCTTCTCATGATTCTCTTTGTAATTTGGCCATAGATGAATTGGAGAATGAGTATGAACATCTCGGTGCAGGTATTTCTCCTGAGTTAGTTGCTGGCCTCACCGATTCTCATTCCGATTCTTTTGATACTCCTGGAGATGGAGTGCCTCTGAACTACGATAAAGAAGTATTCCTTGCCTCTGCCCCTGTAGGCCCAAGCCATTCTGTTTGTCAGCCAGAGTATCCCCACTTTGGAAAAAGTTTCGAGTCTTGGGGCGCCTGGGTGGCTCAGTGGGTTAAGCCGCTGCCTTCGGCTTGGGTCATGATCTCAGGGTCCTGGGATCGAGTCCCACATCGGGCTCTCTGCTCAGCGGAGAGCCTGCTTCCCTCTCTCTCTCTCTGTCTGCCTCTCCATCTACTTGTGATTTCTCTCTGTCAAATAAATGGGTGGAAATCTTAAAAAAAAAAAAAAAAGTTTCGAGTCTATTGGGGTTCAAACAGCCTTGATGACACATAGACGAACTCAGACTGAAACCCTTAAGATTTCTACACCTAAGGACTCGAGTGTAGGGTTTCCAGTAATGCAGCATCCTCAATCTGGCAAACCCTACAGAGATGGGGAGCCTATGCCTAAAAGTATGTTTCCCGTGAGTCCAAGACAACTTCCTGAAGGAGCTGAACTGCTAAAAACTACACCGCTACAGCGGACACTTTATCAAGCCCAACAAGCAGGAGAGGATACTTCTGCATTTTCCGCTTACCCTGTGACACAACTGCCTGATGGCCAAAGGGCTTATAATACTGTAAATTTTAAAATACTAAAAGAAATTAAGGCGGCCACTTCACAATATGGGCCTACTGCTCCATATACCTTGTCCCTACTGGATAGTGTAGGTTTAAAAGCCTTGTGCCCTGGAGACTGGAAAGTCATAGCACAGGCATGTTTGTCAGGGGGAAATTATCTTTTATGGAACACAGTTCTTTGAAAGGGCCCCTGGAATGGATCCATTTAGCACTACATCAACTGCATATTATTACGGGACAAATAGAATTGTTAACACAACTGATCACTAGGGGTCGCCAGCGAATTGTTCATATCACAGGTAAAGAACCTGATTTTTTTAATTTTACCAATGTTAACTGTTGATCATGTGCAGACATTATTCAAATTTAACCTTGATTGGCAGATAGCTCTTTCTAATTACCCAGGACAACTTCGATATCATTTACTAGCAGATAAGTTATTACATTTCTTTTCTACCATTTCTTTTTTTTTTTTTTTCTACCATTTCTATTGTAATAAATGATCCTATTCAGGAAGTCCCCTCGCTTCTGCTATTAATGTTTTTGTAGATGCTGATAAAAGGACATATTGGCATTTATAAATCTTCTCATTCGGGTCATGAGTCTTTTTGAGCATTTTATGCCACTAAGTCTGTACAGAGAGCTGATTTAAAAGCAGTACATTTAGCCCTGGAGAAATTTTCTGAACGATGTAACTTATACAGTGATAGCCATTACGTAGCACATGCCGTTCCATTGTTACCAACTGCTTATATTCTTACTAATGATGAACTTTTTCATCTCTTTACAAGTATTCAATGTTTGCTGCAAAAAAGAGTTAATCCTATTTATATCACTCCTATTCGGTCACATACTAACTTCCCTGGACCTTTAACTGAGGGCAATGCTATTGCAGATGCATTAACTCACATACAATTGGTGTTAACCACTAAGTTTGAGCAAGCCGCTCAAAGTCACACTTGATTTCATCAAAATGCAGCTGCTCTGTGTAAACAATTTTGATTAACCAGAGAAGAAGCTCGACAAATAGTTAAGAGCTGCTCCACTTGCCCTATTCATCATCCCCAACCAACTTATGCTGTGAATCCTCAAGGCTTAATGCTTGTGGCAAGCATTAACTATTTTTCCCCATTTTGGAAGACTTAAGTATCTCCATATTTCTATTGATACCTTTTCTGGATTTTTACATGCTACAGCACACTCTGGGGAATCCTTTACTGACTTTCAAAATCATTTGCTTTCAGCATTTGCTACTCTGGGCACCCCAAAAGTAATAAAGATGGATAATGGGACTGCCTATACATCTCAAGCTTTTCAAACCTTTTGGGCCATTTTCGACATAGCACATTCTATAGGTATCCCATATAATTCTCAGGGTCAAGCCATTGTTGAACATGCAAATAGCACTCTTAAATCTTACCTTAAAAAATTAAAAGAGGGGGGACCTATGACAGGGAAAGTGAAATATTCCCCACATATCCATTTAACTTTAACCCTGTATGTTTTAAATTTTTAAAATGTGGATGATATTGGTCAGATAGCGGCTGAGCGCTTTTGGCATCCTGATTTTTCTCCACTTCCATTCGCCCAGTGGAAAGATCCTTTGACCAGAGTATGGAAAGGTCCAGACTCAGTGCTCAATAAGGGGCGAGGGTTTGTTTGTATTTTTCCACAGGATGAAGACACCCCATGCTGGATGCCAGAGAGATGGTGCCGAATCCTCACGTCTCCAACAGAGGATGGCTTGCCTCACGTTGAACGGCCAGAACGGAAGGAGAAGAAGACGTCTCCCCCCTTACAGCCGGAGGGATGTTTCGTGCAGAACTCTGGAAACTGGTTGCTGCCCTGGGACCAATCAGAGTGCAAATAGCCAGAAATGGTTATACTGCCACAAAAGACTTCAATCTGACTTTGCAGGCCTGTGTTCCTAGACCTTTTTTACTGGTAGTGGGCTTGGGATCAATAGTTCTCACCTCTTTCCAAGGGGGACATCTATTGTATAATACTCATTGTGACCATTGTCACAATGAATATTATATGACAACAATAACAATGAATATTAATGACGACAAATTGTCTACCTGTGTCCCTTCCTTCGTCAGGCACAGATCCCATTATAGTGTTTGTAACTGTGCAACCTCCATATGTTATTACCTGTGGAAGTGGAAGTACCTTGGTATGCTAATTATAGTTATCAGTTTGCCTTTGAATTGCAGTTGCAGCTCAAATGAGTCAAACGTTTTCTGGGTCTATTGATAGCAGGAATAGCAGCACTAGTAACACTCATTCTGGTTGTTTACTAGACTCCTTGTTATATTACCTGCTTTTGTTTTAATATGGTGCATTTTACAGATTTGTACTAGGACAGCAATGACTGCATGCTCAGGCTCAAACTCATATACTTGACTTATTTAAAAAACGAAGGGGGAGATGTGGGATGCCACAATTAGGCTTGAGACAAGGACCAAACAGGCCCTGACTTGTGCCTCCTTTAAAGTCCGAATAACCTAAAAAAAGGTTTAGGACGGGAAAAGTTGAGTAGCACTGAGAAAGGGTCTGTGCTATGTGTTGTGCGCTTGCCTACATGACTTCCCACATGCTTGCTAAACAAATGAAAACAATTCGGTTGGGGTCAAAAGTTTATTGCTGGTCCTTGCTATCCTAGTACTGCTCATAAATTACTTTCAGGTTTGCTGTATCAATACAGAACAATTGTACTAGCATCAGCCGTTTGGCGTCACGAGGTCTGCTTCTAGTTAAATGTGAAACTTAGGGGAACTCAGGGTTGTTTAACTAGGCACAAGTGTATTGCTTCTCTTGTCACTATATATATGGCCTTCGTGCTTTGAATAAACTTGGCACTGTTGGACATCCTCCTCAGTGCTCCTCCCGCCCCCATCTTTGTCTCAAGTTCTTTTCACCATCCTCTTACCCTCACGTTCCTGGTCGATTTGTTGCACCGGCCGCGACAATCCCAAAACCAGAGAAGGATGCCATCAAAAAAGAATTACAGACCAATATCCTTGATGAACACAGATTTGAAAATTCTCACCAAAATACTAGCCAATAGGATCCAACAGTACATTGAAAGGATTATTCACCTAGACCAAGTAGGATTTATTCTAGGGCTGCAAGGTTGGATCAACATCTGCAAATCAATCAATGTGATACAATACATAAATAAAAGAAAGAACAAGAACCATATGATACTCTCAATAGATGCTGAAAAGCATTTGACAAAGTACAGTATTCTTTCCTGATCAAAACTCTGCAAAGTGTGGGGATAGAAGGTACATACCTCAGTATCATCAAAGCCATCTATGAAAAACCCACTGCAAATATCATTCTTAATGGAGAAAAACTGAGCATTTCCGCTAAGGTCAGGAACATGGCAGGGATGTCCATTATCACCACTGTTATTTAACATAGTACTAGAAGTCCTAGCCTCAGGCATCAGACAACAAAAAGAAATTAAAGGCATCCAAATGGGCAAAGAAGTCAAACTCTCACTCTTTGCAGATGGTATGATACTTTATGTGGAAAGCCCAAAAGACTCCACTCCAAATCTGCTAGAACTTGTACAGGAATTCAGTAAAGTGTCAGGATATAAAATCAATGCACACAAATCAGTTGCATTTCTTTACACCAACAACAAGACAGAAGAAAGAGAAATTAAGGAGTCAATCCCATTTACAATTGTACCTCAAACCATAAGACACCTAGGAATAAATCTAACCAAAGAGGCAAAGAATCTGTACTCAGAAAATTATAAGTAATCATGAAAGAAATTGAGGAAGACACAAAGAAATGTAAAAATGTTCCATGCTCCTGGATTGGAAGCAAAAGTATTGTGAAAATGTCCATGCTACCTAAATCAATCTAATTTTATGCATTTAATGCAATTCCTATCAAAATCCCATCCATTTTTTTTCAAAGAAATGGAACAAAGAATCCTAAAATTTGTATGGAACCAGAAAAGACCTTGAATAGCCAGAGAAATATTGAAAAAGAAAGCCAAAGTTGGTGGCATCACAATTCTGGACTTCAAGCTCTATTACAAAGCTGTCATCATCAAGACAGTATGGTACTGGCACAAAAACAGACACATAGATCAATGGAAGAGAATAGAGAGCCCAGAAATAGATCCTCAATTCTATGGTTAACTAATCTTTGACAAAGCAGGAAAGAATATCCAATGGAATAAAGACAGTCTCTTCAACAAATGGTGTTGGGAAAATTAGACAGCCACATGCAGAAAATGAAACTGGACCATTTCCTTACACCACACACGAAAATAGACTCGAAATGGATGAAGGACCTCAATGTGAGAAAGGAATCCATCAAAATCCTTGAGGAGAACACAGGCAGCAACCTCCTCGACCTCAGCTGCAGCAACTTCTTCCTAGGAATATCGCCAAAGGCAAGGGAAGCAAGGGCAAAAATGAACTGTTGGTACTTCATCAAGATCAAAAGCTTTTGCACAGCAAAGGAAACAGTTAACAAAACCAAAACTGACAGAATGGGAGAAGATATGTGCAAACAAGGTATCAGATAAAAGGCTAGTATACAAAATTTATAAAGAACTTATCAAACTCAACACCTAAAGAACAAATAATCCAATCAAGAAATGGGCAGAGGGCATGAATAGACATTTTCTGCAAAGAAGACATCCAGATGGACAAAAGACACATGAAAAAGTGCTCCGTATCACTCGGCATCAGGGAAATACAACTCAAAACCACAATGAGATACCACTTCACACCAGTCAGAATGGCTGAAATTAACAAGTCAGAAAATGACAGACATTGGTGAGGATGCAGAGAAAGGGAACCCTCCTATACTGTTGTTGGAAATGCAAGCTGGTGCAACCACTCTGGAAAACAGCACGGAGGTTCCTCAAAAAGTTGAAAATAGAACTACCTTATGACCCAGCAATTGCACGTATTTACCCTAAAGATACAAATGCAGTGATCCGATGGGGCATGTGCACCCGAATTCCCATAGTCAAACTATGGAAAGAATCTAGATGTCCATCAACAGACGAATGGATAAAGAAGATGTGGTGTATATATAGAATGGAATACTATGCAGCCATCAAAAGAAATAAAATCCTGCCATTTGCGACAACATGGATGGAACCTAGAGGGTATTATGCTTATCAAAATAAGTCAATCGGAGAAAGACAACTATCATATGATCTCCCTGATATGAGGAAGTCGAGAGGCAAGGTGGGGGGTTTGGGGGGTAGGAAAAGAGTAGATGAAACAAGATGGGATTGGGGGGGAGCAAACCATAAGAGACTCTTAATGTCACAAAACAAACAGGGGGGCCCGGTGTAGGGGGGTACGGAGAGGGTGGTGGGGCTATGACATTGGGGAGGGTATGTGCTATGGTGGGTGCTGTGAAGTGTGCAAACCTGGTGATTTACAGATCTGTACCCCTGGGGTTAATAATATATGTTTTTAAAAAATTAAAAAATAAAAAAAATTTAAAAAATGTTCATATTCCTCAAAGTCACCTACAGATTCAATATACTTACCAAAATACCAATGGCATTTTTTATAGAAATAGAAAACCCACCCTAAGATTCATATGGAACTAGAAAGGATCCTGAATAGTCAAAACAATCTTGAGAAAGAACAAATTTAGAGGCCTCACATTTCCCGATTTCAAAATATATTACAAAGCTACAGTAATTAAAACATTATAGTATGGGCATAAGGACAGACATACAGACAAACTTAACAGAGAAGAGAACCCCAAAATAATCCTATGTGTATACAGTAAACTGATTTCCAACAGAGTGCCAACAGTATACAAGGGGGAAAAGATAATTCCTTTAACAAATGATACTAGGAAAATGGGTACCTGCATATGAAAGAATGACATTTCATCCTTATACCCTAAACAAAAGTTAACTCAGAATAAATTAAAGGCTCAAATGTAGACCTGACACTATAAAACTAGAAGAAAACAGCTGAGAAGTTTGTTGGCATTGACACTGGCAATGATTTCTTGAATATGATTCCAAAAGCACAGGCAGTAGAAGCAAAAATAAACAAGTGTGACTACACAAAAATAAAAATCTTCTGTACAGCAAAGGAAACAAGGGATTGAAAAGGCTACCTATAGAATGGGAGAAAGTATCTGAAAACCATATATACGATAAGGGGTTAACATCAAAATATGTAAGAAAGTCTTAAAACTCAATAGCAAAAAAACAAAACAAAAGAAAAACAACAAATCATCTGAATAAATTATGGGCGAAGGACTTGGAGAGACATTTCTACAAAGACAGCATTCATATGGCCAACTGGTATGTGAAAAGATGCTTGACATCACAAATCATCAGGAAAATGTAAATCAAAACTACAATGAGATATCGCCTCAGACCTATTAGGAAGACCATTATTAAAAACAAAACAAAACAAAAAAACAGATGATAAGAAATGCTAACATGCATGTGGAGAAATTAGAACTCCTGTGCATTGTTGGTGGGAACTGAAAATAATTCAGCCACTATGGAAAATAGTACAGATGTTCTTTACAAAATAAATAGAACTACGATATGATGCAGTGATCCCACTTCTGTGTTACCTTTGTCAATGGTAACTGAATCAGGATATCAAAAAAAGATTTGCACTCCCTGTTTACTTCAGCATTATTTACAATGACCAAGAGGTGGAAACAACATAAAGATCTATGCATGAATGAATGAAGAAAGAAAATGAAGTAAAAAATGGACTATTATTTAGCCATTAAAAAAAGAAGGGAATTCTGTCATAGACTACAAAATGGATGAACCTTCATCATATTATGTTAAATGAAATCAGCCAGTCACTGAAAGACAAATATACTATGCGTTTCCACTTACATGAAATAGCCAAACTCAGAAAAAGAAGGTAGAATAGTGGTTGCCAGGGGTTGGGGAGAGGGGTAGTGGGAGAATTGCTGTTTACTTGGTATCTGTCATGCAAGATGGAAAATTTCTAGAGATCTATTGTACAACACTGTGCTGACAGTTAATACTATCTACTGTGCACTTAAAAATTGAGGGTTATGTGTTTTTTATCACCATTAAAAAAATGACTTTTCGGGGCACCCAGGTGGCTCAGTGGGTTAAAGCCTCTGCCTTTGGCTCAGGTCATGATCCCAGAGTCCTGGGATGGAGCCCCACATTGGGCTCTCTGCTCAGCAGGGAGCCTGCTTCCTCCTCTCTCTCTGTCTGCCTCTCTGCCTGCTTGTGATCTCTGTCTGTCAAATAAATAAATAACATCTTTTAAAAAAAATGACTTTTCCTATCAGTCATCATTGAGGGCAGTGTTGTTATTGCCTTGCTGTCTGTTTGCCTGAATTCCAAGCAGCCCTTCACAGTTAGAGCTGGAATCCTGTTTGGCCCTGGGAAGGGGTGGACCTCATTCCAGTCAACACACAAATTTCTCATGTTTACACACACAGAGCTAGGGAAGTAGAAGCTCCAGGGATTACTTTTCAAAGGCAGAACATACAAACTTGATCCTAAACAGATTGCCAGATTCTGGGATTTAGAAGAAAGGATCCAGGTAGGAAATGGTCCAGTTAAAAACTTCCCCAGATAATTTGGATTATATAAGTACCAACGCTTCAGGACTTGACTGAGGTGTGTTTCTAGATTTAGGTAAGATTTAAATGAAGGCAAATAATTAAATAAAGATATTCTATTACATAGTGTTAGTCAAAGAGATAAATGAAGGATCTAACTAATCTATAGTATAAATAACCAAGAAACAAGTGCTGCCACAGGACTGTACCTACACAGACCATTTGCAGTCTAACCTATATTCAAAATTTCTAATGGAACACAAATGGAACACAGCTCTGATCACACACATTTATATTTATATTTAATAATACTATAACATATATATCATCAAATATTTTGTGTATAAAATACTTTATATAATATATATAATTATACACATATAATTTCTAGAATAATTTTTAACCAGAAACAACAACAAAAAAAATGAACAAGGAATTTAGACATCAATTAAGTAATTTTTTGGGTGTTCGATGTAGGCTCTTTGTACAAAGTAAATATTTTGTGGGTACCTTGTCAAATTATTTCATAAAGTTTTATGGGCTTCATTTTTAATTTATGTTTACCTTTTGCAAGTAAAGGACTGTTCCTTTTAGTACAGCATAAAAAGTTTTCCATCCTCGCTTTCCTCTTGGAGCTAGAAAGGGGAAAAAAATGGAAAATTTTATTTGACAGAAAACAGCATTTTAGAAAGAGTCAAAATGATCAACATGGTGATTGTGTTTCAATGTTCCCGGTTTATTAACTTCCAAAATTAGTAATAATGAGAACTAAAATTTTCTTGAGACTTTAACAAAAACAGGCAATATTCCAAAAATGTCCTCCATGTACTATCTCTCTTAATCCTCCCAATAATCCTGCGAGACAGGTACTATGACTCTTGTCTTTTTATAAAACTGAAGCACAGAAAGTAATCCACTAATGGTCACACAACTAGAAAGAGAAGAGAACAAGAATCTGGAAGCCAGGAAGCATGGCTCTATCGACATGACTTAAGGACTGGGAAAGCAAAAAGGCATTTTGGAAGTATATATTAATCTAAGAGAAAGCTTAGAAGGCTCATGTAACAGATCATCTCAGCTTTTCAAAGTTTCTAGAAATCATTAAAATCTCAGAATATAAAAGAACTCCTCTTGGCATTTCCCCTCAATACCCACCAACTGGATTATAACTTTAGATATTATTATTCCTATGGCAACCTGTGGTAACTCATTGCAGATCTTGCCACACTGTAACAGTATTTTTGTTAAAGTGTCACTTTTCAGGGGATTATGAATGAAGTGAGAGCAGGTACCCTTCATTTCTATAATTCACAGTACCTGGCAATGTGTAAGGCAGACATTAGGTACCCTCATAAAAATTCTCCAAATTAATTTTCTTCCAGAAGTCCTTATATTATTTTTGTTTATATTTTCTTGGAGTAAAAAGTAGAATTTCTTAACTGACTTATGTATACTTTTATAGACTATCCTAAAACAAAAGCACAGATTAGCGAACACATTTTACTATCCAATCTTAATCCTAATTAAAATAATGTAACTGGAAAATGTTATTACCTGAATGTCATTTTTCTTTTTCTTTAAAGATTTTATTTACCTATTTGACAGAGAGAGAGAGACAGCAAGAGGGAACACAAGCAGGGGAAGTGGGAGAGGGAGAAGCAGGCTTCCTGCTGAGCAGGGAGCCCAATGCGGGGCTCGATCCCAGGACCCTGAGATCATGACCTGAGGTGAAGGCAGATGCTTAATGACTGAGCCACCCAGGAACCGCTGAATGCCATTTTTCTAAACATGTCTATCCAAATAGGTAGAGAGGACCACTTATTCTTATTCCTCCATCAACCATTTGGCTGCCTTTATGTTGTCTTAACTTGGATACCTAATAGGAAATGTATTTTCTTAAGAAAATCCTTTAAATCTCCTTTGACTGAAGACTCAAAAATTCTTAGGGTTGGGAATTGTGTGAATATCCACCTAGAGAACACAGGTGCCCCTGCCAACACCATACTAATATATCCACCTGTCAAAAAAGGACTCAAAACATCCGCTCTCCAGGTTTCCAGGGTAAATTAAAAAAAAAAAAAAAAGAAAGAAAAGAAAAGAAAATCATCCCATCTGTTTTCACTATGTAAGGTTTAAAAGTATTTACTCAAAAATAATTGATCAACAACAGTACATCGTCATCTCCTTTATAAAGAGAGCCACAGATCATTGTGTGTGTGTGTGTGTGTAACATAAATGTTAACTGTACTTTTCAATATGTGTCAAAATCGATATGGTTGATGTGAGAATGGTGCACACAGAAGTGACCACAGGCTCGCTCTCTCTCTCTGATAAATAAATAAATAAATAAAAATCTTTAAAAAAAAAAAAAAAAAAAAAAAGAAGTGACCACAGAATGCACAAGCCATGGCAGAGCAGGACCAAAGGCAGCATGGTGTGCTGAAGGTACCTGACTAGAAACAGACCGGCTGGTTTCTAGTCTTGTTTTAAAACCATCTCACCCAAAACCCCTGAGTAACTCCTGGCCAATCCACCAACTTTTCAAAACTTCAGATGCTTTATTTAAAAATATGGATAATTTACCTAAGTTAAGGCAAATCACTAGCTAATGGCGGAAAGTAATTTAGAGAAATCCCTTTTCTTTCTTGTTTTTCTCTTATTTTTATTTATTTATTTAGTTTTTGCTTTTTCCCATCACCTTTAATTCCCATCACCTATTTTACCCATTGCCCCCACCCAAATCATCTCTGGTAACCATCAGTTAATTCCCTATATTTAAGAGTCTGTTTCTTCATTTCTTCCTTTTTTCCTTTGCTCATTTGTTTCTTAAATTCCATGTGTGAGTAAAATCATATGGTTTTTTCTCTTTCTCTGACTTATTTTGCTTAGCGTCACATTCTCTGATCCATCCATGTTGTTGCAAATGTCAAGATTTCATTCTTTTTTCATGGATGAGTAATATTCCCTTGTGTACACACACACACACACACACGCGCGCGCACGCACATGACCCATTTCTTTATCCCTTCCTCTACTGAAGGACACCTGGGCTGCTTCCATAATTTGGAAATTGTAAATAATGCTGCAATATACATGGGGATGCATATGTGCCTCTTAGTGTTTTTGTATTTGGGGGGTAAATATCCAGCGGTGCAATTACTGGGTATTTAGAGTAGTTCTATTTTTAGTTTTTAAAGAAACCCCCATACTGTTTTCACAGTGGCTGCACCAGTTTGCATTCTCACCAACAGTGCATGAGGGTCCCTTTCTCTCTCCACATACTTGCCAACACTTGTTCTTGAATTTTTGACTGTAGCCATTCCGACAGGTGTGAGGTGATATCTCATGGTGGTTTTGATTTGTACTTCCCTGATGATAACTGATGTTGAGCATCTTTTCATGTGTCTATTGGCCATCTGGATGTCCTTGGGAGAAATGTCTGTTCATATCTTTTGCCCATTTTTAAATTGGGCTATTTGTGTTTTGGGTGTTAAGTTCTTTGTGTATTTTGGGATACTAACCCTTTATCAGGTCATTTGCAAATTTCTTCTCCCATTCCATACACTGCCTTTTAGTTTTGTTGAGAGTTTTCTTCGCTGTGCGGATACTTTTAATTTAGTAGTCCCAATTGTTCATTTTTCCTTTTTAAAAATTTTTTTATTTTTTAAAATTTTTTATTTTTATTATTTTTTATTTTTTATAAACATATAATATATTTTTATCCCCAGAGGTAGAGGTCTGTGAATCCATTTTTCCTTTTATTTCCCTTGCCTCAGGAGAAGTATCTAGAAAAATTTTATTATAGATGATGCCAAAGAAGTTACTGCCTGTGCCCTAGCTAGGATTTTTATGGTTTCAGGTCTCACATTTAGGTCTTCAAGCAATTTTGCCTTTATTTTTGTGTGTAGTGAAAAAAAAAATGGTCCAGTTTCATTCTTTTGCATGTCGCTGTCCAGTTTTCCCAACACCAGTTGAATAGACTTTTTCCCATTACACATTCTTTCCTCCTTTTTCAGAGATTAATTGATCATGTAGTTGTGTGTTTATTTCTGTGTATTCTATTCATTTCTATTAATCTATGTGTCCATTTTTATGCCAGTACCATACTGTTTTCATATGAAAATCCTACCTCATACTCAATGGGAAAAAAGCAGAACATTTCTCCTATGTGAGGAACAAGACGAGGATGTTTCAGGTTCCGCAACGTAACCTGAAGTCTGGAATTGTGATGCCTCCACCTTTTCTTTTTAAGATTGCTTTAGCTATTCAGAGTCTTTTGTGGTTCCATACCAACTTTAGGATTGTCTGATCCGGTTCTGTGAAAAATGTTGTTGGTATTTTGATAGGGATTTGCATTAAATCTGTAGATTGCTTTGGGTAGTATAAGACATTTTAGCAATATTTGTTATTTCAATCCAAGAGCATGGAAGGTCTTTCCATTTCTTTGTGTGGTCTTTGATTTACTTCTTTAGTTACATTTATTCCTAGGTGTTTTATTATTTTTGGTGCAGTTGTAAATGGGATTGTTAATTACTTTCTGCTGCTTTATCAACAATATATGGAAATGCAACAGATTTCTGTACACTGATTTTTGTATCCTGCAACTATACTGAATTTATCAGTTCTAGTAGCTTTTGGGTGGAGTCTTCAGGGTTTTCTATTTAGTATTATGTCGTCTGCAAATACTGAAAGCCTTTTATTTCTTTTCGTTGTCGGACTGCTGTGGCTAGGACTTTCAGCCTTTGTTGAATAAAATTGGTGAGAGTGGACATCCTCATCTTGTTCCTCACATAGGAGAAATGTTCTGCTTTTTTCCCATTGAGTATGAGGTAGGATTTTCATATAAGGTCTTTTATATTGAGGTATGTTCCCTCTAAACTTATCTTGTTGAGAGCCTTTTTAAAAAAATCATGAATGGATGTTATACTTTGTCAAATCTTTTTGATGCATCTATTTAAATGATGATATGAATTTTATCTTTTCTCTAATTGCTAATGATATATCTCATTGACTGACTTGCAAATATTGAGCCATCCTTCCATCCTGGGAATAAATCCTACTTGATATTGTTGAATGATTTTTTTAATGTACTGTTGGACTTGGTTTACAACTATTCTCTTGAGGATTTCTGCATCTATGTTCATCAGAGATACTGGCCAGTAGTTTTTTTTGTTTGTTTGTTTTTGTTTTTTGTGGTGTCTTCATCTGGTTTTCTTATGCTAATACTGGTCTCAAAGAATGAATCTGGAAGCTTTCCTTCTTCATCTATATTTTGGGGAATAGTCTGAAAAAAAAACAGGTGTTAATGCTTCTTCACATATCATTATAAACACTCTTTAATCCTCTTGCCATGTTTCCCCTATTGAACCACCCCACCCCTGTCTAGTATTCATCAGTTTGTTCTCTAGAGTTAAGAATATTGTTCCTTGGTTTGTCTCTCTTTTTTCCTTTAATAATTGCTTAGTTCCTTGGTTTGTCTTTTTTCCTTTAATAATTGTTTTGTTTCTTAAATGGCACATGTGAGTGAAATCATGCGGTATTTGTCTTTCTCTGACTGGTTTATTTTGCTTAGCATTATACACTCTACCTCCACCCATGTTGTTGCATATCGCAGGATTTAATTCTTTTTATGGCTGAGTAATACTTCATTGCGTATATATACCACATCTTCTCTACCAACTAATCTGTTGATGGAACACTTGGGCTGCTTCTGTAGTTTGGCTATTGTAAATAATGCTGCAATCAATATAGGGGACATGTATCTCATTGAATCAGTGTTGTTATGTGTTTTGGGTAAATACCCAGTACTGTGTTCATTAGATTATAGGGTAGTTCTGTCTTTTATTTTTAGAGGAAGCTCCATACTATTTTTCACAATGGGAGCACCTGTCTGCATTCTGTGCAGTGCAGAAAGGTTCCCTTTTCTCCACATCCTTGCCAACACCTGTTGTTTCTTATGTTGTTGATTTTAGCCATTTTGACAGGTGTGAGGTGATATCATATTATAGTTTTACACCCTATGTCCTACTCATTAGATGCTTAGTACATTTATATTGAAAATAATTACTGATAGATGTGTTATTGCCATTTAGTTATTTACTTTGTGGTTATTCTTGTAGTTTTTCTCCTATCTTTCTTCTCTTGTTCTCTTTCCTGGTTTGCTGGCTTTCTTTAGTGAAATACTTGGATATCTTTCTTGTTATTCTTTGCTTATTTTTACTGTTTTTTTATTTGTGGCTACCATTGATTTATATGTAATATCTTCTGCATATAGCAGTCCATGCTATGCTGACGGTTGCTTAAGTTGGAACCCATTCTTTACTTCTCTCATCCTCATGTTTTAGGTATATGGTATCGTATTTTACATCATTTTGTGAATCCCTTGGCTGGTTTTTACAGATATACTTACTTATACCTTTTGTGTTTCCTACTTCTCCTACTCTTACTATGGCTTTTCCTTTCCTTTCCACTCAAAGGATCCCTTCTAATACTTCTTATAGGGTTGGTTTAGTTGTCATGAACTACTTTATTTTTTCATTTTTCTGAGAAAATTTATCTGTCATTCTGTTCTTTTTAAAAAATTTTAAATTCAATTAATTAACATATAATGTATTATTAATTTCAGACACAGAGATCAGTGATTCATCAGTCTTATATAATACCCAGGGCTCACTATATCTTGCGCCCCCCTGAAGGTCCATCCCCCAGTTACCCCATCCCCTCATCTCCCTACCCTCCAGCAACCCTGTTTATTTCCTATAGTTAAGAGTCTCTTATAGTTTGTCTCCCTCTCTGATTTCGTCTCCCCTCCCTTCCACTATGATCCTGTTTTGTTTCTTAAATTCCACATGAGATAATATGATAACTGTCTTTCTGTGATTGACTTCTTTTGCTTAGCATAGTCCTCTTTAGTCCATCCATGTCATTGCAAATGACAAGATTTCATTTTGATGAAATCATTGATGGCTGAGTAGTATTCCATTGTATATATACATATACTCTACATCTTCTTTATCCATTCATCTGTCACTTTGTTCTGAATGACAGTCTTGTTGGATAGAATATTCTTGGCTGAAGATTTTTCCCTTACAGCACTTTGAATATATCATGCCACTGTCTTCTGGCCTGTAAAGTTTCTACTGAAAAACAACTGATTGCTTAGCAGATTTCCCTTATAAGAAATGTCTTCTTTTCTCTTGGTGCTTTAAAAGTTTTTTTTTTTTTTTTCTCTACCACTATTTGCCATTTTAATTACTATGTGTCTTGGTGTGGACCTCCTTGCATTGATTTTGTTGGGGTAACCTCTGTGCCTCCTGGATATGGATCTCTTCTTCAGATTAGGGGAGTTCTCAGCTATTTCTTCAAATAAATAAATAATAAATTCAAATAAATTTTCTGTCCCCGTCTCTTTCTCTTCTTCTGTGATCCCTAAAATGTAAATGTTATTATGCTTGATATAACTGCTGAGTTCCCTAAATCTATTCTCATTTTTCATAATTTTTTCCCTCTCTTAGTTCAGCTTGATTACTTCCCATTTCTCTGTCTTCCAGGTTATTAATTTGTTCCTCTGAGTCCTCTAATTTGCTATTTATTCTATCAAGTATACTTTAATTTCACTTATTGTCTTGCTGCTTCTTTTTTAATCTTTGTTCAGGGAATCACTGATGTCCTATTCTTTTCTCAAGTCCAGTGAGTATACTTATGATCATTACTTGAAATTTTCTATCAGACATATCACTTATCTCCATTTTGCTTAGGTCTCTTGCTGTGGTTTTATCCTGTTGTTTCATTTGGGACATACTCTTCTGTCTCTTCATTTTTATCTATCTTTTCCATGTGTTAGGAAGTTAGTTCATTTCCTGCTCTTTAAGGTAATGGCCTTATGAAGAAGAGGTCTTACTGATGAGGGAGCAGGAGGCTGGCTGAGGACACAGCAAAAGCTGGCGCCTTGCACCCCCTCTTCTCCCGCTCCCCTCCATATGTGTAGCATTCCTCAGGCACCCCTGACTGCCATAAAATGATAAATAGTTAACTTGCAGAGATCGCAATCCTGTAGAACAGGAATCTCCCTTGCTCTACAAGATGTCCTATAGACCTGAACAGGGAGGTTACCTTATCAATAGCACAGATTTCCAGAGGCAAATAACTCTTGGTTCCTGAAGCCCTAATGTCCCCCTCCCACCATAAACTGGAGGAGACTGGGGTAGAAAGGAATGTAAATGATAGCAGGATCATAATGCCCCACCAAGAATCCCCCATTATCTTGATGTTAGTGCCTGACCTAAAGACGACATTGATCAAGCCATAATGGCAAAGACTCCCCCCCGGCACCTTGTAGACCCTCCCTAGCATGTGAGAACTCTGTCGAAATCCCCCATTCCTTCACCACCTCCCCCCCAACCGTGGGGTATATAACATGCCCACCTTCACAACCCGGGGCAGCAGCAGCTCTTCCTGCCCACGGGTCCTGTCCCCGTGCTTTAATAAACCACCATTTTGCACCAACGACGTCTTAAGAATTCTTTCTTAGTCATCGGCTCCGAACCTCCTCACCCCACCGAACCTGACTTAGGTTCTGGGACTTCATCATTTTTGGCGAGCCAGCCAGGAGATTTGTGAGTCTTTACATTTGGACTCTGAGCTTCGGTGCAAAATTGGTGAGTACCTTCTCTCCTTTTCCTGTACTCTCATTCCAGGGCTTTTTCAAGGAGTATGGTCTTATTGGAACACTTGCATGTCAATTGCTCAGGCTGTAATCCTCTAGCCCATGGCTACTCTATGGGGAGGAGAGTGTCTGCCTTTTGGCTGTAAGTTAGTACCCTGGCCGGAATGGCAATAAGACCCAGAAACTTGAGGGCCTCTCTTTATTCCTGGTCTTATAGAAAGTTGTCTCTCTTGGGCACGGGACAGCCACCTAAGTCACCAGGACGGCTGCCAATCTTAAGACTCCCGTGTGAGGTTTCCTCCTGATTGATCTAATGTGATCCCCTCCACATGCCCGGTCTAGCCACTTCTGGCCACGGGACCTCCACTGGAAGCCGGCCGAAACCAGTACCCGATTGAATTAAAACGCAACCGGGGACCGTTTCCTAGGGAAGTTGGCTGTAAGGACCACATGTGTTGGAATGTCGCATAGACCATGATGGATTTCAATCTTTACTGTTTCTCATCAGTGTCTTCTGCAAACCGCCTAAAGCTATGAAATTGAGTAATTTCCCCTTGCCAAACTTTTCTAGTATTTCCATGGGTTAATATGGCAAAACAGTATGCAGTCTTCAGGACATATGATAGCATGGCACAAGCATTTTAGTCCATTCACCAGGCACCCATCTGTAGTCTAGGATGCGATGGGGAAGTGGAGGGACGCCGGCACCCCTCCAGGGCCTTTTAAGGCATGACGGTGATCAATAGCGATATCTTGAGGGACGCCTCCGGTCGCTTTTGACACCTGAAACCTCTGACATACCCTGTGCGGGACGCCACACAGGAGTCAGGGGATTTGGTAATGGACCTTCATTACTTTTCTGGAAGCATGGCCTCAGTAGACTTCTTCAGCTCCCAAGGACTCTACCTTGGGGTGCCTTTTAACCCACTGGAAATAATTTGGATTGCAAAACTTAGGAAAGGACTGAGCTCCTGTAACACTGCATGGCCTCAGTGGGATCTATCAGTTAGATCTCTGCAGGAAACAGGGCAAATGGACCTAGGATACCTTCACCGCTTGTACCTAGGCCTTCATTGCTCTACACCAGGACCCCAGACTAAGGGGCTTTTGTGGAATGTGTTTGCCCAAATGAGTCAGCTGTAAACTTTCTCCTGACATATTCGATGATAATTACGTAAATAAACCTTCTTCTAGTAAACCCAGGTTGCTGGGCCATCCCTAGCAAAGGGGACTCTGGCTTTATTTCTCTGTTTCTCTTAATAGATGTGGGGGCTTCTCCCTCACTCACGTCCCGTGTTAATGGCTATAACTGGAGCCAACTGGGGTTGGTCTAACTCGAGACAGAGACCATAAGGAATATTCCCAAGCAGCTGCCGAAACTCTCTTTGTTTCGGGGAAGTTTCCCTGTGTTCTCTGGCCTGACTTGGACTGCCTAACCCCTCCCCCCTGGCTGATGGGAAAGCATGGCGTCTGCTCCTCTGTTGGGCCTTATGAGCTCTAAAACCGGGAATCTTTTCTCTACCTCCTGGCAGCGCTTTGCTTCTTCTGTTTCCCCCTTACATGTTTCTGCACCAACGTGTGTGCAGCCTGCATGACTGGCCTCTAGATCATGCACCACGGCTCCTTCTCTCTCCACTGTAAAGGAGCAAGAAGAGCACCCCTGGACCTAACACTCCCCACTCCAGATCTTCCCACGCATGTCTCAGGTAAACATTCAAAGCGGAGTGGGCCCAGGTGGAACGTAAATCACTATTGGAACTAAGTTAAGTTTGTTGGTTTAATTAAGATAAGACGTGTCTTTTAAGTTAACAGCAGTAAATGTGAAGCTTTTATTCCATCAAAGTTTACTGAAGGTCAAATAAGCTTGTGTTACTTGTTAAAATTTGTTAGCAAAGAAATGACAAAACTGATGGTTAATTGTTGTCTCAAAGTTCTAATGGGTAATTGCTGAAGTAGCTTTCAAAGTCTTTGGTAACCCGAAAGTTTTAAAGTTTTGCTTGGATGACAAATGTAATTGAATTGTGGACATCTAGGTCTTAACCAAACAGGATAAAATGCTAAGTCGTTAATTACTGAATGTAGGTTTGTGCTTTTGACTTCTTACTGCAAAGAAACTAAGAGTATTTAAATCTGCTGGTAAGCTTGTTTTCTACTTAACTGATTCATAAATTGCCACCTGAAGAATTCTGTTGTAACAGTTCACAATTGGTTAATAACTAAAGGTGTTTCTAAGAATACAAAGTTCTGCTTAGTGTAACTAGGACTGATGGAAATAAAGGGAAACTGTATGTAGGAAAGTAGGAGGGCGCCTGGGTGGCTCAGTGGGTTAAGCCGCTGCCTTCGGCTCAGGTCATGATCTCAGGGTCCTGGGATCGAGTCCCGCATCGGGCTCTCTGCTCAGCAGGGAGCCTGCTTCCTTCTCTCTCTCTCTCTGCCTGCCTCTCAGTGTACTTGTGATTTCTCTCTGTCAAATAAACAAATAAAATCTTAAAAAAAAATAAATTAAAAAAAAAAAAAAAAAAGAAAGTAGGAGATATGTAAGAAAGATTTAAGGAATGGGAATACATTTTGTTGAAGGTAAAGGAAGGTAATTTTGTCCTAAATGAGATGGTTGTTTAGAAGGAAATGGCTTGGGACAAAACCTGAATGCAAAGGAAAGTTGTAGAAGGTTTGTGAAGGGAAATCTTCAGAAAAGGAATTTTATCTATGGTCAAGAATGGATTAAGATTGGGGCGCCTGGGTGGCTCAGTGGGTTAAGCCACTGCCTTCGGCTCGGGTCATGATCTCAGGGTCCTGGGATCGAGTCCCGCATCGGGCTCTCTGCTCGGCAGGGAGCCTGCTTCCCTCTCTCTCTCTCTCTCTCTCTGCCTGCCTCTCTGCTTACTTGTGGTCTCTCTCTCTGTCAAATAAATAAATAAAATCTTTAAAAAAAAAAAAGAATGGATTAAGATTGAAATGAATGGGTTTTAAAGGTACATTGGTACAAGACTGAAATTGTCTCTGTTCAAAAGGACAATGTTTTCTTAGATCAATTGATCTGTTAAGAAAATGTAAATGGTTTTGATGAGGGAGCAGGAGGCTGGCTGAGGACCCAGCAAAAGCTGGCGCCTTGCACCCCCTCTTCACCTGCTCCCCTCCATATGTGTGGCATTCCTCAGGCACCCATGACTGCCATAAAACGATAAATGGTTAACTTGCAGGGATCGCAATCCTGCAGAACAGGAATCTCCCTTGCTCTACAAGATGTCCTAGAGACCTAAACAGGGAGGTTACCGTATCAATAGCACAAATTTCCAGAGGCAAATAACTTGGTTCCTGAAGCCCTAATGTCCCCCTCCCACCATAAACTGGAGGAGATTGGGGTAGAAAGGAATGTAGATGATGGCCGGATCATAATGCCCCACCAAGAATCCCCCATTATCTTGATGTTAGTGCCTGACCTAAAGACGACATTGATCAAGCCATAATGGCAAAGACTCCCCCCCGGCACCTTGTAGACCCTCCCTAGCATGTGAGAACTCTGTCGAAATCCCCCATTCCTTCACCACCTCCCCCCCAACCGTGGGGTATATAACATGCCCACCTTCACAACCCGGGGAAGCAGCTCTTCCTGCCCACGGGTCCTGTCCCCGTGCTTTAATAAACCACCATTTTGCACCAACGACGTCTTAAGAAGTCTTTCTTTAGTCGTCGGCTCCGAACCTCCTCACCCCACCGAACCTGACTTAGGTTCTGGGACTTCATCATTTTTGGCGAGCCAGCCAGGAGATTTGTGAGTCTTTACATTTGGACTCTGAGCTTCGGTGCAAAATTGGTGAGTACCTTCTCTCCTTTTCCTGTACTCTCATTCCAGGGCTTTTTCAAGGAGTATGGTCTTATTGGAACACTTGCATGTCAATTGCTCAGGCTGTAATCCTCTAGCCCATGGCTACTCTATGGGGAGGAGAGTGTCTGCCTTTTGGCTGTAAGTTAGTACCCTGGCCGGAATGGCAATAAGACCCAGAAACTTGAGGGCCTCTCTTTATTCCTGGTCTTATAGAAAGTTGTCTCTCTTGGGCACGGGACAGCCACCTAAGTCACCAGGACGGCTGCCAATCTTAAGACTCCCGTGTGAGGTTTCCTCCTGATTGATCTAATGTGATCCCCTCCACATGCCCGGTCTAGCCACTTCTGGCCGCGAGACCTCCACTGGAAGCCGGCCGAAACTAGTACCCGATTGAATTAAAACGCAACCGGGGACCGTTTCCTAGGGAAGTTGGCTGTAAGGACCACATGTGTTGGAATGTCGCATAGACCATGATGGATTTCAATCTTTACTGTTTCTCGTCAGTGTCTTCTGCAAACCGCCTAAAGCTATGAAATTGAGTAATTTCCCATTGCCAAACTTTTCTAGTATTTCCATGGGTTAATATGGCAAAACAGTATGCAGTCTTCAGGACATACGATAGCATGGCACAAGCGTTTTAGTCCATTCACCAGGCACCCATTGGCAGCCTAGGATGCGATGGGGAAGTGGAGGGACGCCGGCACCCCTCCAGGGCCTTTTAAGGCATGACGGTGATCAATAGCGATATCTTGAGGGACGCCTCTGGTCGCTTTTGACACCCAGGAACCTCTGACATATCCTGCGTGGGACGCTACCCAGGAGTCAGGGGGGATTTGGTAATGAACCTTCATTACTTTTCTGGAAGCATGGCCTCAGTAGGCTTCTTCAGTTCCCAAGTACTCTACCTTGGGGTGCCTTTTAACCCACTGGAAATAATTTGGATTGCAAAACTTAGGAAAGGACTGAGCTCCTGTAACACTACATGGCCTCAGTGGGATCTATCAGTTAGATCTCCTCTGCAGGAAGCAGGGCAAATGGACCTAGGGTGCCTGCATTGCTCATACCTAGGCCTTCATTGCTCTGCACCAGGACCCCAGACTAAGGGGCTTTTGCGGAATGTGTTTGCCCAAATGAGTCATCTAGTAAACTTTCTCTGACATATTCGATGATAATTACGTAAATAAGCCTTCTTCTAGTAAACCCAGGTTGCTGGGCCATCCCTAGCAAAGGGGATTCTGGCTTTATTTCTCTCTGTTACTCCTAATAGATGTGGGGGCTTCTCCCTCACTCACTTCCCGTGTTAATGGCTATAACTGGAGCCAACTGGAGTTGGTCTAACTCGAGACAGAGACCATAAGGAATATTCCCAAGCAGCTGCCGAAACTCTCTTTGTTTCGGGGAAGTTTCCCTGTGTTCTCTGGCCTGACTTGGACTGCCTAACCCCTCCCCCCTGGCTGATGGGAAAGCATGGCGTCTGCTCCTCTGTTGGGGCTTAGGAGCTCCGAAACCGGGAATCCTTTCTCTGCCTCCTGGCAGCAATTTGTTTCTTCTATTTCCCTCTTCTCCTATTTCTGTACCAACGTGTGTGCAGCCTGCATGACAGGCCTCTAGATCATGCACCACAGCTCCTTCTCTCTTCACTGTCAAGGAGCAAGAAGAGAACCCCCTGGACCTAACACCCACTCCAGATCTTCCCACACATGTCTCAGGTAAACATTCAAAGCGGAGTGGGCCCAGGTGGAACGTAAATCACTATTGGAACTAAGTTAAGTTTGTTGGTTTAATTAAGATAGATGCATCTTTGAAGTTAACAGCAGTAAATGTGAAGCTTTATTCTATCGAAGTTTACTAAAGGTCAAATAAGCTCATGTTATTTATTAAAATTTGTTAGCAAAGAAATGACTAAACTGATGGTTAATTGTCTGTCTCAAAGTTCTAATGGGTAAATGCTGAAGTAGCTTTCAAAGTCTTTGGTAACCTGAAAGTTTTAAAGTTTTGCTTGGATGACAAGTAGAATTAAATTGTGGACATCTAGGTCTTAACCAAACAGGATAAAATGCTAAGTCGTTAATTTCTGGATGTAGGTTTGTGCTTTTGACTTCTTACTGCAAAGAAACTAAGAGTATTTAAATCTGTTGGTAAACTTGTTTGCCACTTAACTGATACATAAATTGCCACCTGAAGAATTCTGTTGTAACAGTTCACAATTGGTTAATAACTAAAGGTGTTTCTAAGAATACGAAGTTCTGCTTAGTGTAACTAAGACTGATGGAAATAAAGGGAAACTCTGTATGTAGGAAAGTAGGAGATATGTAAGAAAGATTTAAGGAATGGGAATACATTTTGCTGAAGGTAAAGGAAGGTAATTTTGTCCTAAATGAGATGGTTGTTTAGAAGGAAATGGCTTGGGACAAAACCTGAATGCAAAGGAAAGTTGTAGAAGGTTTGTGAAGGGAAATCTTCAGAAAAGGAATTTTATCTATGGTCAAGAATGGATTAAGATTGAAATGAATGGGTTTTAAAGGTACATTGGTACAAGACTGAAATTCTCTGTTCAAAAGGACAATGTTTTCTTAGATCAATTGATCTGTTAAGAAAATGTAAATGGTTTTCTCTTTGCCTGCCCAGAAAAACGAGTTTCTATGTTTTATCAGGTGTTTAACATCCCTAATTATATTTAGGCATGTGCTTTAAAACTTTCTAAAATTTTAGCAAATGTTGACAGGATTTAAATTGTAAATCTCTTTAACTCCAGCTTTTCCTTGGTATGTGAAGTTGCTCATGAAGTACTACTGAACCAATGATAAACCTTGGGTTACATTTGGGAAAATGCTATAACTATTCTAGAGATTCTACGCACTTCCTAAAGTTTTAACGTTTTGAGAGATCATTGCTTGATACTGTAATTATGGAAATGTTATGTATCACAGAAATAACCTGATTTCCTTGCAGCTAAATTGTAAACTCCTGTGTCTCTTTAGCTCTAACCATATCCATTCTGAGTTTTGTCATTTATAATTGTTTTAATTCTCTTGTAAAATGAGTTTTATCTTCAAGGATATTCCTATAAAGGACTTTCAGGACAAATACAGATATTTGATATGCTTGAAAATCCTAAAACTGAAATGGGTAAGAATTTCCAGAACTGACTAAAGCCGCATTCACCAGAATTAGTAACATGGGACTAAATGAACTAAAAGATTATAGTGTTGTGTCTGTTAATGTTTTGTCTTACTTTAAACATTGCTGGTTCTCTCTACTGTTTGCTCTTCCAGACTAGGGATACTCCCTCCTAGTTATCTGTAACTTATAGAGATGTAAAAGTGCTCATTTGTAAAAGTGCTCAAAGCATTCACCTTTTCTCTTTATCTGAACCCTCTGAAACCAAAAGGTCTTAGTAAGTATTCTTTCTTCCATGGCAATCAGTCATTTGCATAAGTTCAATAAGAATCTGTTCTCCTTGTAACAGGACACAATTGGAAACACGGGTTATTTTACCAAGGCTTTGACTGGGATGTCATATTTGAAAAGACTCAGATATGACCAGACAGTTTAAAGGAACTAAGGTTGACTTTATGAAACCTGGAGCCATAAAGCCCCTTGGGACTGTTGGCCTGATACCTTGCTTACAGAGTTCCCAGCAGCCTCACCAGGTGAGTAAAGAATGTCACTCCTTGGTAGGTGCAGTCTCAGGAAGAGGAACTCGCCCAAATCAACAGGTATTCCAGGCATGCCTGATGGCAAGTACAGGGCTTGGCTTCTGGCCCGGAGAGGCTACTAAAAGTTCAACCTAGAGATTCCTTATACAAAGTTCCAGCAAAGCAGATTCTAAAAGATCTATTGGTCACAGTCACTGTTCTTGCTGAGCTTATGTAAATAATGGGCCAAGTTTGTTAAAACTGGACTTGTTTCACAAGTGAATTAGTCCTGATTTGGCTATCTCTGGAAATGAGGGTTACTTTAGAGAGAAAAATTGTTTTAGTAACACACCTTTATGGATGTTAAATTCTAGATTTGATTGTCTTTAAATGTTTGTTTACCTAAGCTAAACAATTAGAGGTAAACTTCAGAGAAGTTACACAATAGCTCATTTAGATGATCTTCTTGCTTTTTATTTTGTGGGGATATTAGCAGACCCCACAGCACATGATTAAACAACTGGAATAATGAAATTGCCTAAAAGCCAACCTATCGACTCCATAGGATTAACTATGGACTTGTGGAGATAATGGATGACCCCACTTTCTTTATGAGTGGATTGGATGATCCATGGGGGACTCCCCTTATCTCTTGACAAGTTTTCTCACTTGCCAGTGATCCTCTGTAATCAGGATATTGTTAAGGCTGGACCACTCAAAGGTCTTCTTATTCGTTTCATCCCTTAGTCATATTTATCCTAGAGGCCACCTCTGTTGAGGTGCAATTGCAAACAGATGCTTTAGCTAAGCATAGAACAGCCCTCATAAAAGTGCCTCAAAGCTCACTATGGGACAGTCCTTGACTGTAATGATGTCACATCAGGTCCAGATTTGTCTTAGAAGCCAAAGGCCACCAGTGGATGATGGAGGCCAACTAATTAAATATTGGGCCATACTTATAGATATGCTAGAAATAATACTTAAAACTTGTCAAACTTTAAACCTAGTTACCTGTATGCCTGAACCTGACCTGTACTTCTTTCTCTATAGAGCAAAAAAGGTTATTAATCTTGCTTACTCTATTTGTCCAGATTTAAGATGCCCCTGTTAAAAATATGAATGACAGTTGGTTTTCTGATGACAGTAGTTTTCATAGAAAAAAATAAGAAAAGCTAGGTGTGCCATAGTGCTCACTAGCACTTTGCAATTGCCAAAGTCTAAGAATTAACATTTATACTGACTCCAAATATGCTTTCCTGGTACTACATGCCCATGGAGCTATTTGGAAGGAAAGGGGATTGCTATCAAGCCATAACTCCCCAATCAAATATGGGCCTAAGTTACAAAACCCTCCTTATCGCTATACTGAAGATGGCATATATCAGATCCGGGATACATATTTGTGGTTCACACCACGATTGGACAGCTCAGTTAAAAGGCAGTTTTATGCTGGGAACAAAAGAATCATACGTAGGATACTTGGACAAATAACACACAGTATCGAGGATGGCTATCATTAGAAATGTGTTCCCAAATAATAGTACTCCAGGCTACTGAATGTTTTGCTACTGATTGGGTAAGGTGACCTGGCATTAGATGGCCAGCTCTAAACGGAACCCACTGGATATGTGGAACCAACCTGTGGCCCTGGCTTCCTCCAGGGTGGATAGGTCGCTGTACTTCAGGATTTTCCTGGATTCATGGGCGCATTACTAAAACCATTACAACTCCAGCTAATCCCCCAACTTGAAACAAAGATGGACACGATCTGTTTTTAAATGGTATGATCACTTAGCATCCATTTTTGTTCCATCTGCGGGACTAGAGGATGTCAGGTGGCATGTAGAAGCCCTTAATAAATATACTATAAAGGCACTCAATGATCCACTAAATGGCATCTCCCTACTTAATACCGAAGTCTCACAGATATGCAAGGCAGTCCTACAAAATAGGATGGCCTTAGATGTCCTGACAGCAGCCCAGGGTGGCACATGTGCAATCATCAAAACAGAATGTTGCGTGTACATCCCAGACTATCGCAAAAATGTCACAGGAATAATAAAGGATATGAACACCCAGATTAAGGCCCTACAAGATCCTTCTCTCTCTCTCAGTAAATGGTTAAGTTCCTAATTTGAAGGAGGACTATGGCCGAATCTCCTTTTCGGGCTTCTTATTCTTATCGCCTTATTAATCTTAATATGTTGCTTTGTTCCATGTTTCTCTACTTGGTGCCGAGACTCCATTGCTACAATGACTACACCACGACAGACGATCCTTGTCGCGCGCGAGGACGCCTCTTCACTGTCAGCGCTGGATTCAGCTGCCTCCACCTTTCCTAACTCCCCTATACGTTCCTACCCTGATCAATATTGACCCGAGAAGGTAGGGACAGCTCTACGCCCCTATTCAGCACGAAGAAGTTACAGAAGATGAGACCTTCCACCTTCAACCACCTTAAAGATTTAAGGGTCAAAATTGTTCAGGGGGGAATGATGAGGGAGCAGGAGGCTGGCTGAGGACCCAGCAAAAGCTGGCGCCTTGCACCCCCTCTTCACCTGCTCCCCTCCATATGTGTGGCATTCCTCAGGCACCCATGACTGCCATAAAACGATAAATGGTTAACTTGCAGGGATCGCAATCCTGTAGAACAGGAATCTCCCTTGCTCTACAAGATGTCCTATAGACCTAAACAGGGAGGTTACCGTATCAATAGCACAAATTTCCAGAGGCAAATAACTTAGTTCCTGAAGCCCTAATGTCCCCCTCCCACCATAAACTGGAGGAGATTGGGGTAGAAAGGAATGTAGATGATGGCCGGATCATAATGCCCCACCAAGAATCCCCCATTATCTTGATGTTAGTGCCTGACCTAAAGACGACATTGATCAAGCCATCATGGCAAAGACTCCCCCCGGCACCTTGTAGACCCTCCCTAGCATGTGAGAACTCTGTCGAAATCCCCCATTCCTTCACCACCTCCCCCCCAACCGTGGGGTATATAACATGCCCACCTTCACAACCCGGGGAAGCAGCTCTTTCTGCCCACGAGTCCTGTCCCCGTGCTTTAATAAACCACCATTTTGCACCAATGAAGTCTTAAGAATTCTTTCTTTAGTCGTCGGCTCCGAACCTCCTCACCCCACCGAACCTGACTTAGGTTCTGGGACTTCATCAGTTTTCTCTTTGCCTGCCCAGAAAAACGAGTTTCTATGTTCAGTTTTATCAGGTGTTTAACATCCCTAATTATATTTAGGCATGTGCTTTAAAACTTTCTAAGATTTTAGCAAATGTTGACAAGATTTAAATTGTAAATCTCTTTAACTCAGGCTTTTCCTTGGTATGTGAAGTTGCTCATGAAGTACTACTGAACCAATGATAAACCTTGGATTACATTTGGGAAAATACTATAACTATTCTAGAGATTCTATGCACTTCTTAAAGTTTTAATGTTTTGAGAGATCATCGCTTGATACTGTAATTATGGAAATGTTATGTATCACAGAAATAACCGGATTTCCTTGCAGCTAAATTGTAAACTCCCGTGTCTCTTTAGCTCTAACCATATCCATTCTGAGTTTTTGTAATTTATAATTGTTTTAATTCTCTTGTAAAATGAGTTTTATCTTCAAGGATATTCCTATAAAGGACTTTCAGGACAAATACAGATATTTGATATGCTTGAAAATCCCAAAACTGAAATGGGTAAGAATTTCCAGAACTGACTAAAGCCGCATTCACCAGAATTAGTAACATGGGACTAAATGAACTAAAAGATTATAGTGTTGTGTCTGTTAATGTTTTGTCTTACTTTAAACATTGCTGGTTCTCTCTACTGTTTGCTCTTCCAGACTAGGGATACTCCCTCCTAGTTATCTGTAACTTATAGAGATGTAAAAGTGCTCATTTGTAAAAGTGCTCAAAGCATTCACCTTTTCTCTTTATCTGAACCCTCTGAAACCAAAAGGTCTCAGTAAGTGTTCTTTCTTCCATGGCAATCAGTCATTTGCATAAGTTCAATAAGAATCTGTTCTCCTTGTAACAGGAAAGAATTGGAAACAAGGGTTATTTTACCAAGGCTTTGACTGGGATGTCATATTTGAAAAGACTCAGATATGACCAGACAGCTTTAAGGAACTAAGGTTGACTTTATGAAACCTGGAGCCATAAAGCCCCTTGGGACTGTTGGCCTGATACCTTGCTTACAGAGTTCCCAGCAGCCTCACCAGGTGAGTAAAGAATGTCACTCCTTGGTAGGTGCACTCTCAGGAAGAGGAATTCGCCCAAAGGTATTGCAGGCATGCCTCATGGCAAGTACAGGGCTTGGCTTCTGGCCCGGAGAGGCTACTAAAAGTTCAACCTAGAGATTCCTTATACAAAGTTCCAGTAAAGCAGATTCTAAAAGATCTATTGATCACACTCACTGTTCTTGCTGAGCTTATGTAAATAATGGGCCGAGTTTGTTAAAACTGGACTTGTTTCACAAGTGAATTAGTGTTGATTTGGCTATCTCTGTAAATGAGGGTTATTTTAGAGAGAAAAATTGTGTTTTAATAACACACCTTTATGGATGTTGAATTCTAGATTTGATTGTCTTTAAATGCTTGTTTACCTAAGCTAAACAGTTTGAGGTAAACTTCAGAAAAGTTGCACAATAGCTTCTTTAGTCGATCTTACTATTTTGTGGGGATATTAGCAGAACCCCGTGGCACATGATTAAACAACTGAAAAAATGGGATTGATTCCCCAACAATTATATAACTTAACTAACACCTTATGTGTGGCTGGGATAAGGAAATTGCCTAAAAGCCAACCTATCGCACTCCATAGTATTAACCATGGACTTGTGGAGATAATGGATTACCCCACTTTCTTTATGAGTGGATTGAATGATGCATGGGGAACTCCCCTTATCTCTTGACAAGTTTTCTCACTTGCCAGTGATCCTCTGTAATCAGGATATTGTTAAGGCTGGACCACTCAAAGGTCTTCTTATTAGTTTCATCCCTTAGTCATATTTATCCTAGAGGCCACCTCTGTTGAGGTGCAATTGCAAATAGATGCTTTAGCTAAGCATAGAACAGCCCTCATAAAAGGAGCCTCAAAGCTCACTATGGAACAGTCCCTAACTGTAATGACTTCACATCAGGTCCAGATTTGTCTTAGAAGCCAAAGGCCACCAATGGATGACGGAGGCCAACTAATTAAATATTGGACTATACTTATAGATATGCCAGAAATAATACTTAAAATTTGTCAAACTTTAAACATAGTTACCTGTATGCCTGAACCTGACCACTGTACTTCTTTCTCTATAGAGCAAAAGTGTTCTTTTTATTTTATTTGATCTTGCTTATTCTATATGGCCAGATTTAAGATACCCCTGTTAAAAATATGAATGACAGTTGGTTTTCTGATGACAGTAGTTTTCATAGAAAAAATAAGAAAAGCTAGGTGTGCCATAGTGCTCACTAGCACTTTGCAATTGCCAAAGTCTAAGAATTAACATTTATACTGACTCCAAATATGCTTTCCTGGTACTACATGCCCATGGAGCTATTTGGAAGGAAAGGGGATTGCTATCAAGCCATAACTCCCCAATCAAATATGGGCCTAAGTTACAAAACCCTCCTTATCGCTATACTGAAGATGGCATATATCAGATCCGGGATACACATTTGTGGTTCACACCCACGATTGGACAGCTCAGTTAAAAGGCAGTTTTATGCTGGGAACAAAAGAATCATACGTAGGATACTTGGACAAATAACACACAGTATCGAGGATGGCTATCATTAGAAATGTGTTCCCAAATAATAGTACTCCAGGCTACTGAATGTTTTGCTACTGATTGGGTAAGGTGACCTGGCATTAGATGGCTAGCTCCAAACGGAACCCACTGGATATGTGGAACCAACCTGTGGCCCTGGCTTCCTCCAGGGTGGATAGGTCGCTGTACTTTAGGATTTGCCTGGATCCATGGGCGCATTACTAAAACCATTACAACTCCAGCTAATCTCTCCAATTTAAAGCAAAGATGGAAGCGATCTGTTTTTAAATGGTATGATTACTTAACATCCATTTTTGTTCCATCTGCGGGACTAAAGGATGTCATGTGGCATGTAGAAGCGCTTAATAAATATACTACAAAGGCACTCAATGATTCACTAAATAGCATCTCCCAGCTTAATACCGAAGTGTCACAGATATGCAAGGCAGTCCTACAAAATAGGATGGCCTTGGATGTCCTGACAGCAGCCCAGGGTGGCACATGCGCAATTATCAAGACAGAATGTTGCGTATACATCCCAGACTATTGCAAAAATGTCACAGGAATAATAAAGGATATGAACACCCAGATTAAGGCCCTACAAGATCCTTCTCTCTCTCTCAGTAAATGGTTAAGTTCCTAATTTGAAGGAGGACTATGGCCGAATCTCCTTTTCGGGCTTCTTATTCTTATCGCCTTATTAATCTTAATATGTTGCTTTGTTCCATGTTTCTCTACTTGGTGCCGAGACTCCATCACTACAATGACTTCACCACAGCAGACGATCCTTGTCATGCGCGAGGACGCCTCTTCACTGTCAGCGCTGGATTCAGCTGCCTCCACCTTTGTAACTCCCTTATATGTTCCTACCCTGATCAATATTGACCCGAGCAGGTAGGGACAGCTCTACGCCCCTATTCAGCACGAAGAAGTTATAGAAGATGAGACCTTCCACCTTCCACCACCTTAAAGATTTAAGGGTCAAAATTGTTCAGGGGGGGAATGATGAGGGAGCAGGAGGCTGGCTGAGGACACAGCAAAAGCTGGCGCCTTGCACCCCCTCTTCTCCCGCTCCCCTCCATATGTGTAGCATTCCTCAGGCACCCCTGACTGCCATAAAACGATAAATAGTTAACTTGCAGAGATCGCAATCCTGTAGAACAGGAATCTCCCTTGCTCTACAAGATGTCCTATAGACCTGAACAGGGAGGTTACCTTATCAATAGCACAGATTTCCAGAGGCAAATAACTCTTGGTTCCTGAAGCCCTAATGTCCCCCTCCCACCATAAACTGGAGGAGACTGGGGTAGAAAGGAATGTAAATGATAGCCGGATCATAATGCCCCACCAAGAATCCCCCATTATCTTGATGTTAGTGCCTGACCTAAAGACGACATTGATCAAGCCATCATGGCAAAGACTCCCCCCGGCACCTTGTAGACCCTCCCTAGCATGTGAGAACTCTGTCGAAATCCCCCATTCCTTCACCACCTCCCCCCCAACCGTGGGGTATATAACATGCCCACCTTCACAACCCGGGGCAGCAGCAGCTCTTCCTGCCCACGGGTCCTGTCCCCGTGCTTTAATAAACCACCATTTTGCACCAATGACGTCTTAAGAATTCTTTCTTAGTCGTCGGCTCCGAACCTCCTCACCCCACCGAACCTGACTTAGGTTCTGGGACTTCATCATTTTAATGTCCTACAGTGCAGTGACCCTCCTCTACAGGACTTGACACCTTAAGGAGCATCTCCTGTGTGTGTTGTGTGTGCCCTGCTGTTGTGTCCTGTGTCCTGGCTGCTTTATCCTTCAGTGTGGCTGGTTGCAGAGGCTTCTTTGCCTTTTGTGGGCAGTGTTTGGTCCTCAGCCAAGTGGTGCACATTTTAAGAGGTGTGCATGGGTCTGCTTGCACAAGGAGACCTGCCACTATCATCAGAACTGAGGCTAGATCAGGAGATGTGGTATTGGCTTGATTTGCACCATTCTTCTGGGGGAGGGGTACTGTAGCCCAGGACTGAGGCAAGCATGATGGGCAAGGGCAGATCCACCATAGTGTAGGGAGAAGGGGCTTGGTGTAAGCAAGTTCGGTGTCAAAAGATGGGAGGGTGGTTATAAATTCTCAGTGTGGGTGAGGAAGGTTATTTTGATTCTTCCTGGATGTATCTTGATATCTTTGTTAAAGGACTTAACTTTCCTAAGATAAAGGGGGATTAAAAACTGGTTTACCTATAGGGGTAGCACAGATTGGGGAAAGGGGATTACCTTGAAGTTTAACTCTATATGAATATTTAAAAATAAAAATAAAAATAAAGAATAAACTAAACTAAAATTAAATTAAAAAAAATTAAAATAGAAAAGCAAAAGAATAACACAGGTATATGTATCAAAAATTTCAGGTTTAAAGGTTATTATGGAATCTGATGTACTGGACATCTCACTGTGATGGTAAATAGGTTAAAAAATTATCTATTAAAAAAACCCAGAATAGTGGGAATGAATTAAAAATAAAAGTTGTATCTATGAAGTAGTGGTGGTTGTTCTCTTGTCTTTTTTGTTGTTGGTGGTGGTTTTCTGGGGGAGGGGCCTGCCGCATGGTTTTTCAGGCATTGTTTCCTGAGTTAAGTACTCCTGTCCCCATCAAGGGGGTGGGCTCTGAGGAAACCGGTTTTTCAGGCTTTTGTTCTCTGGAGGTTTTTTTGTTTGTTTGTTCATTTGTTTCTTCTTTGGGATGGGAGAGGAATGCAAGTTAGGTATTTTTCTCTAATTTCACTGAATTCTAGAACTTTCAAAGGTATCCCTTGCTCCTGGCCATGAAATTCAGAGCTGAGTCATGACCCCTCTGTCTGCCCTCTCAGATGTGACCAGCCCAATGTTTTTGCATGGTACCAATGCTAATAGCAGCACTAGTTATAGCAGAAGTAACACCACATACTGTTTTAAGCACTGTCTCAAAACTTAATGTGTATTAATAAAGCCTACAACTTTAAGAGGAAGCAATTATTATAATCTCTACTGATATGGAATCTGAGATCCCATCTAACCTGCAGTACTTTCTCCCCACAGTACTGGACACTTTTGCTCTGCTTTGTATGCAGGGGAAGACCAGTTGGGAAATGCATGGAAAGACCAGGGAAAGACCAAGACCAGTGCCCTGGTTAACTCTGAGATATAAGTTACATTCGAGCTATTTAAGAGCTGACTTAGCATGGACTCTGACTGATCAGGGAAAATATAGCCCAATAAGGACTGAAGGGACAGCCATGGTAAACAGTCTGTTCAACTGAACCAGTCCACATTCCTTGACTATCAGCCCTGGCTAGGGGACTGTTTCCTGACCACTGTAGGTTAAAATAAGGAACAAAAAAGGCCAAACAAATTTTTATGTTTATTATTCTATCTTTCTCTATCCCCCTTGCTTCCTCTCTCTCTTTCTCTCTCTCTCTCTCTCTCTCAGACACACACACACACATACACACAGACACACACAGAACATACATTTCTGCAAAAGAGAAATTGGCAGTTGTTCCAAAGATGGGTGATAACGGAACTATCATTAAATCTTCAGTATTACAAAACAGTTATTGTTAATGTTCTCGTCTCATCTTCATTAAACATTTGAAGAAGGCTTTTTGGAAATACAAAATAACAATATCTTGGCTTCAATTACTGCCACTGATCTTCATAAAACAGTTAAATACATAACTAGGACCAAAAGCACAGATGGTTACCATTTTTTCATAGAGAGGAAGGAATCAGAAAATATTCCTGAGCAATAAAATATTAAGTAAAGAGTATTGCTGGATATATGCCAAAAAATAAATTATACATTTTTTAATCCACCAAAAGGTATAGGCTTCATGTAAAAGTTTGTATTTGCATGCTATACTCTTCAACTTTAATTTCTTCTGAATTAAACTGGGAACAAATTGTGGCTAAGATCTTACTATTCCAATTTTTCTATTTTATTCATAAAGCAGAGAATTTTTTCCTACATCAAAACTGATTCATCCTGTTTTTGGCCACTACTTGCTTTGGATTCCCTGATCATCAACTTTTGGATTTTATTCAAGTTTAATATGAGAAAGACTTAATATGTATAGAAAGACACAGTATGTACATTGTCTATTTTTTCTTTTAATACACTAATCTCTCCTGTATATTGGCTTGAAAAGCATTTTTCCACTGCCCCAGTAAAATGACAAAAATACCATCCACCCCCTTCCCCCCAAAAGAGTAGAGGTCAGTAAGCCATATCCATACTAATGAGAAAGAATTCTTGAGTTATGGCCTGAAGGCTAACACTGCAGGCCCTACCAGGTTTGGAACCAAAGGGACTATGAGAATTTTGCATAGAACCTTCAATTTCCTTGTTACTGGGCAAAGACGTTTAAAATATAATGCGATACCAGTGAGGGCATTCCAAAATAAACCCTCCCTGAACTTGGAAACAAAGATGTGCTCAGCAAAAGCTCTTCTATACTAGTACAATTGGGATACATTTATGACATATTTGTAAAAGGCATAAGACATTTTTAAAGCTGCTTTATTTCTCTAGTGACGCATCTGAAAATTTGGCAAAATCCTTAAATTATCTTCCTTACAGGATGAAGAGGTATCCTACCTTGCTTGGTAGAAGGCAAACTTAAATTCTACATCACTGAGGTAGGTGTGTGTGTGGTTTTTTTTTCTTTTAAAGATTTATTTATTAGAGAGAGAGAGAATGAATGAGCATGTGTTGCAGGGGGAGGAGAAGAGGGAGGATGGGAGACAAGCAGATTTCTGGCTGAGTGGGAAGTCCAACAGATGGCTCCATCCCAGGGGCCTGGGGTCACGGCCTGAACCAAAAGCAACCATTGGATGCTCAGCTGACTGAGCCACCTTGGTGATGAGGGAACAGAAGGCTGGCTGAGGACAAAGCAGAAACTGACACCCTGCAACCTTCCCCCACTCCCACTCCTGAGTGGGACATATGTGACATTCTTTAAGAATCTCCCA
The DNA here is from genome assembly GCF_030435805.1 of Mustela lutreola. Classification (NCBI taxonomy): domain Eukaryota; kingdom Metazoa; phylum Chordata; class Mammalia; order Carnivora; family Mustelidae; genus Mustela; species Mustela lutreola. Next base: position 2,313,983 of record NC_081307.1, read on the forward strand.
CCTATCTTTTTTTCTTTTTTTTAAGATTTTATTTATTTATCAGAGAGAGAGAGGGAGAGAGAGTGAGCACAGGCAGACAGGATGGCAGGCAAAGGCAGAGGGAGAAGCAGGCTCCCTGCTGAGCAAGGAGCCCAATGTGGGATTCAATCCCAGGATGCTGGGATCACGACCTGAGCTGAAGGCAGCTGCTTAACCAACTGAGCCACCCAGGCGTCCCTCTTCCACCTATCTTAATGTTAATACATTGCTAGAGGGAAAAATGACCTTGACAATGTCAAGGCCTCAAGGCCTCTTTAGCATATTAAAGTTCTATTGAAACCTCCCTTTTCCTTACCTCCCAACCCCATCACATGTAACCTGCCACCCCTCATAACCCTGGGGCAGCAGGTCTCTGCCCACAGGTCCTGTCCCCGTGCTTTAATAAACCACTATTTTGCACCAAAGATGTCTCAAGAATTCTTTCTTGGTCATCTGCTCCAGACTCCACCCCACTGAACCTCACCTATATTCTAAAACTTCATCACTGGCATCCCTAAGGTGGCTGAAGATACAACACAGGCAGGCAGAGTTTGCTTTCTGTGACTGGTTTATAAAGGATTTGGACAGATTCATAAATGACAGCCCTACAAATCATTAAGTCAAGTTAAGGGTAATCCTTGTATAGTTATCCTTGATTTTCTTTCATAAATATCCTTGGGCACTACTAGAACTACTATTATATCTTCATGGAGTGTAAAGGTCAAGGGCAGGCCACCCAAAATGTGCCACTTTGGCATATCAGTTATTTTCAATAAAAGTTACTTAAGAAACAACCAATGCAAAGAAACAACCCATGGAATGGGAGAAGATAATCACAAATGACACTACAGACAAAGGGCTGATATCCAAGATCTATAAAGAACTCCTCAAACTCAGCACTCAAAAACCATAATCACGTCAAAAAATGTGCAGAAGACATGAACAGACACTTCTCCAATGAAGACATACAAATGACTAACAGATGCATGAAAAAAATGTCCATCGCCATTAGCCACCAGGGAGATTCAAATGAAAACCACACTGAGATACCACCTTATAGCAGTTTCTTACACCAGTTAGAATGGCCAAAATTAACAAGGCAGTAAACAACAAGTATTGGAGAGGATGTAGAGAATGGAGAACCCTCTTACACTGTTGGTGGGAATGCAAGTTAGTGCAGCCACTTTGGAATATTTTATGGTTATCAGACCAGCATCAGTTTAAGACAAGCTTTGTTGAGGGTTAATGTGTATATGAGTTAAAGGCTATTGTTAAGAGATCTTGGAAGCCAAACCCACAAAACTGGTGGGAATGAGTTAAGCACTTAAATGCTGTTAGGGCCCTTGCCATCTCACTCAAAGACTCCTATGTTAGTATAAGTTGGTCACAGAACAAGTTAAATTAATGCTAGGTCACTGATTAACCTCAAGAAAACTTCCATGCAATGAGGTACACTGTTAAAAGGACACACAATCCCCAACCCAATGGCACATTCCTTCCAGGTATTAGTTTAACTCTGAGAGACCCAAGGCTTAGCTAAAGCTGCTAATATGCATATAAAAAAAAACCTGAAAGAGGTTATTCCTTTCACCTGGCTATAAGCTGTACTGTCTGTGGGGCTATGTCAGCAGTCAGGGAATTTGTCATGAGAGGTATTTTTGTTGTTTCCACCACGGTTGCTTGTTAGTGCTAAAATAACAACAACAAGAACAACAACAACAAGAACAACAACAACAACAACAAATCGTATTCCAGTAGCACTTGCCTGGTGATTGACTTGGGTAAATGACTTGAGGCTTCTCACGTTTGTGGGAGACTGGAGACACTATATACACAACATGATTTTTACCACCTATACAACAAAGGTCTTTGCTTTCTTAGACTATTTTTGGGAACAAACTTTGGGATAATGGGCGCTGCATCATCTATGCCTTCTCCAGGGCTGCCTCTTGGGTCCATGGAGCCCATGGAAACCCATGGAAAGCATGGAAAGTTGCTTCTGTGTCTTTCCATAAAAAGGCTTATTGGGGGACACCTGGGTGGCTAAGTCAGTTAAGCATCATGCTCAGGTCATGATCCTGGAGTCCTGGGATCAAGCCTCACATCATGCTCCTTGCTCAGTGGCAAGTCTGCTTCTCCCTCTCCCTCTGCCTGCCCTCTGTCAAATAAATGAAATAAAATCTTAAAAAAAAAAAAAAGGCTTATTGGTTGGAGTCATTGAAATTAATAATAAAAAAAAAAAACCCTATTCATCAGTGGTCACATATTGGATCTTTTGAATTGGCTATATTTGGAGGAAAAAAAAATTCTTTATAGAGAGCTCTTAACTGTCTTATTAGTATAATGGCTATCCTTAGGGACTCACTGGAAAAGATGAAAACAAACAAAAACCCCCTCAGAAATTAGACTTAAGATAAAAATTAATGCCCACATCCAATGTAAATTTCCCATATTAAAATCTGGCTCTATATCTGTCTGTCTTAACTTTCCTTTCCCTGCAAGAGTACCTACAAGAGTTCCCTTTCCTAACCAGAGTACTCTGGTCTAACCTATAGGGTCAAACTATATAGGCTATTCTTATAAATGCTGAAAGCCAGAAAGTGAATTTTATTAGAAGCATGTGGGACAGGCAGCAGGGCTTGGTTTACTATAATTAAGCTCTACAACTTTCAGACATTCCTATGCAATAACCTTTGCAAATGTATCCTAGGACTGCTCTCACCTTTGCAAAGAATTCATGTCCCCTAAACAGCAGCAGATCTTTTAAATTATAAAGTCCTTTTCCCTTTACTTTCAAAAGATTCTACCAAATTTAGAGAAAAATTAGAGAGATTAATGACTATTTACAACCCCATTCACAGACAACTAGGTAGGCTGCTAAGGGTAGTTCTTCCAGCCCATGATTATATTATGGTCATGAGGCAGGCCAGACAGTGCAGATCCCCCCTATTCCCCGCCACCAGTCCTTCACAAAGGAAAGGAATGATCATAATTTCTAACAGGTCCTCCTATAGATGATCTGGGAAAGGCCAGTACTTAGGGACTGACAGAAGACAAGATTAAACTGTATATTCAGAAAGAAGATTTTTGGTAAAATGCTTTATACAGAATTTACAAAGCTATAAATCTTTTGATTCCCATTTTAGTTAAAAATTTCCCTGATATAAAAAAACAACTAAACAAGTTAAATTTAGAAAGGCAGGTCAGGTCAATCCCTTGATATTCAGGCTATAATTCTGTTCTTTGGGGGAAATGGAAACAACTGTCTTTGTCTTACAAATCTCTACAAAACCAGTAACACAAATCTAAAAACAGGTTAAGCCCACCTATCTTTACCTGTCCTTAAACTTCCCCTATTGCTCTCAGAATAGTTATAAATATTATAAAAGATCAGAATATTGGGACAAAATTGTCCTATACTAGAAGAAGAAAGAAGAAAAAGAAGAAGAAAGGAGGAGAAGGAAAAGGAGAAGAAGAAGGAGGAGAAGAGAAGCAGAAGCAGAAGGAGAAGGAGAAGGAGAAAGAGGGGGTTAAATGGCCAACTCTTGGTTTCAGTTCAGGTCATGATCTCAGGATGCGGAGATAGAGCTCCATGTTGGGCTCCATGTTCAGCCCAGAGTCTGCTTAGGTTTCTCTCTCCCTCTTTCTTACTCTTTCTCTCTCTCTTTCAAATAAATAAATAAATCTTAAAAAAAAAAAAAAAAGGAAAACAGATTTTAAATAGCAATTACTGTAAAACTTTGGAGGAAAGAAAACATAAAACTTAACATTCTTTTTCTCTTAAAGTTACTGAAATGTAAACACAACCCACAATTGCCTGAGATGGAAGGAAATAATGGGGAGTCTGGGAGAGAAGAAACACTTTTAAAATAAAAACTGAAGGAGCTCTTGTGTCCAGAGGCTGTAGCACCTCTGATAAAAGTCCATTATGTTCTAAAAAGTCCACCTTGGAGAAAACTTGGGAATATTTAATGCTTTTGTGGTACAAATTTTCTGCCCCATCACCTCTAGTATCTAAAAGCCACTCCTTAAAATACAAACTTTAAGGAGAAGTTTCTCTTAAGAAGGAAAAAAGATATTCGGAAGAAAGCCTATAATATACGTTCCACTAATATTAGTAAAAACAAAAGCTGTGAGATTTTTGTTGATATCTGTTTATATGCTTATGTATGGCCCATATATATGTTATAAATGTGAGGTAATTTTTTGGCCTCCAATTGGTATTACCAAATCAATTTGTAAAAGAGCTCTATCTAGTTGGTCTAAAGACAAGTGCTTTTAAGGATTGGGCATTTTACAATTTTCCAAAAGGCAGAAACTAACCCAAATGTTTTTCAAGTTCATGTGATCTGGGGAAAATGTTCAATATTAAAGCTAATTCAAGGTTGTTACTTTAATTAAAGCAGGTATATCTTCAGAGTTATTAGCATTAACACTAACTTTTATTCTACCTGTGTTTATTCAAACTCAAGTTGGTGTTATCTGTTAGAAATGTTTTAAAAAATAACAACAACACTGTTGGAAGATAACTGACTTTGATGTCTCTAGAAGTTTCCACAGGTATTCGAAGCATAACTGTAAAGAACATGTAAATTTCATAGTAAATTAAAAACAATTTTTTTAAGGTAAATTTTTACTTTCCCCCAATCTTTTTGGTAACCTGAAACCTTTAAGTTTTGCTAAGTTAAATGATGAATTAGGTTTAATTCACTGAATTATCCAGGTCATTTCCAAATAAGAAAATAATAAACATTAAGTGCAAAGCATCAGTTTATATACTTTGATTTCTTCCTTTTGCTTTTTCTTTCTTTTCCTTCATTTATTTTATATATTTATTTGTCAGAGTGAGAGAGAGAGTACACAAGCAGGAGAAGTAGAAATAGAGGGAGAAGCAGACTCTCCCCTGAGCAGGGACCCTAATGTGGGGCTCCATCCCAGGACTCTGGGATCATGACCCGAGCAGAAGGCAGATGCTTAACTGACAGAGCCATGCAGGCAGCCCTCCTCTTGTTTCTTAATTACAGTGAAACTAAAAATAAATGTGGGTCTGTTAGTAAACAGGTTTTTTTTTTTTTTTTTTTTTTTTTTTTTACTAAAAGATTGTACTATGAAAAAAAAACCACATCTTTTAGAAACTCTATTCATAAATTTACCAATCTAAAACAATGCTGGTACAACATTTCACACTTACCTATCATTTAGCTTTCACTAGAAATTAAAGTTTCTGAGAGCTAATGTATATGGGTTAAAGCTGAGGCAGGGAAGCTGAAATGACTCCAGCTAGAAGGAATTCTGTCTCTGTTGTTTTTCTGCTAGGCCCCACTAATTCATGTTCTGTAAGCTACTTCAAGGGGGAACAAGAAAGTTAACCATTCTCTAAATTCTGTACTAGGCTCCAAACACCTAAAAACATCTAAGAAGAGCCAGATCCTGAACATATTCTAGCACTAGTCTCAAACAAACCTCGGCTGATGCTGGCATCAGTACACCTTCCTTTGGTAATTTACAGAATAGCACCTATTGTTCATCTGACCCTCACCTTTGATGGGATCTCACCATGAATTCCTGAAGGAACACATACCCTAGACCCCTTTCCAATATGAATCCCTAACCCCAAGTGATTTCCTTTCTGAATCTCCCAATCTGTCTGCTATTCTCTGTTACTCATACTATTTAATAAATTCTGTTTTCACTTTCACTTTCTTCAGTTCACATTTGATTTTTTTTTAAAGATTTTATTTATTTATCAAAGAGAGAGAGGGGGAGAGAGCGAGCACAGGCAGACAGAATGGCAGGCAGAGGCAGAGGGAGAAGCAGGCTCCCCGCTGAGCAAGGAGCCCGATGCGGGACTCGATCCCAGGACGCTGGGACCATGACCCGAGCTGAAGGCGGCCACTTAACCAACTGAGCCACCCAGGAGTCCCTCACATTTCATTTCTATGCCGTGAGAAGCCAAGGACCTTCTTGTCTGGTCCTGTGGGGACCATCTCTGGGTCCACAAACCCAGCCTGCCTGTGCCAAAGCTACCAAAAATAGTAAGAAAAACAACTCCATAAAAAAGGAAAGCTAAAAAAAAAAAAAAAAAAAAAAAAGAAAGGAAAGTAAAATGTATGCTTTTGGTAGGAAAAGGTATGAGGAATGGAAATACATTTTTTGTTGAGGAAAAGGGAATTTTGTCCTAAAGTGAGGCTAGTTTTAAAGAGAGAACTCTCAGGACAAAATCTGAATGTAAAAAAGAAGTTGTAGAAGATTTATAGAAAAGGAACCTCTGGAAAGAAATTTTTATATGCGGTCAATACAAACTAAGTTTCAAAGAAATTTATTTAAGAATTCGTTTTGAGAATGAAATCTTGCAATTTGAAACATCATGGATGGAACTAGAGAATATTATGCTAAGCAAAATAAGTCAGTCAGAGAAAGATAGTTTCTGAGATATATATAATATAGACTCTGAGATATCTGAGATATCTATAATATAGAATTTAAGAAACCAAACAAATGAACATAGGGGACGGGAAGGAAAAATAAAATAAGTTAAAAACAGAGAAGGAGGCAAATCATCAGAAACCTCTTAACTATAGGGAACAAACTGAGGGTTGCTGTAGGGGAGGTGAAGGGGAATGGGGAACCTGGGTATGAAGGAGGGCACTGGATATAATGAGCACTGGGTATTATATAAGACTGATGAATCACTAAATTCTACCTCTGAAACTTAAAAAAAAAAAAAAAAAAAAAAAAAGAACAAGGTTTAATACCAAAAATATACCGATGCTGAATTAGAATTTGTTTTTTTTTCTGTGAACAAAGGAAAAAGTTTTCTTAGATTAAGTTTCCTTTTTAAAAAAAATTGTAAACAAAATTTTCTTTAAATGTAATCTGCCTCAGAAAACAGAGACTAATGTTTTGTTTTTATCAGGTCTTTGATGCTTCAAGAAAATAGAATATTTGTATTATTAAAAGAGCTAAAATTTGCTCACAGTTATATGTAACATTCTGTATTTGTCTTTAAGAAGCCATTAGTATAACTTTAAAGAGGGAATTATTGTTTTTTATAAAAAATCTGTGACCCTATTTAATAAAATGTTCATCCTTTAGATATTTTTTTAACAAACTTCCCAAAATCTAACTCTAAAATGAAGTCTTTTGGTCACAATCTGAAGTGATTTCAAGAGGGCCCCTGGAATATTTCGAAGGATGTACTCTCTTCATAAAAGAGAGGTATTAGGGCACCTGGGTGGCTCAGTGGGTTAAGCTGCTGCCTTCGGCTCTGGTCATGATCTCAGAGTCCTTGGATCGAGTCCCACATCGGGCTCTCTGCTCGGTGGGGAGCCTGCTTTCTCCTCTCTCTCTCTCTCTCTGCCTGCCTCTCTGCCTACTTGTGATGTCTGTCAAATAAATAAAATAAAAAATCTTAAAAAAAAAAAAGAGGTATTAAACTAATTAGGCTTATTTGTTATGCTAAATTACATGGGAAGCATTGTCAAATAAGTGATACTAAACTTTCTTAGATTATATTTGTATAGATAAATGTTATTAAAAATATGATACACCCTGGTACATTATTGTCTTGAAGTATTATTGTAATCACAGAAATAACCAAATTTCCTTGTCAACTGCATTGTAATGAACTCCAATCTGCTCTTTAACCATAGCCATTTGAAGTCTTTCATCATTCACAAGTTAAGTCTTAACTCAGATGTGTTTACAAAAGCTTCCTGCAAATATGCTTCATTTTCAGTGAGATTCAAGGAAAGAACTCTGAGTATAAGGTTTCTGATAACCTTAAGATCAAAAACTGACACTGGCTAAGAATTTCTAAAACTAGTGGAAGAACTGGATTCAAGCCAAAGTACCATTAATAACATGGACTGAATGAACTGAAAAACATGGTTATAATTTTTATGACATTTTTGTTTGAAACACTGTTAATTTTCTTAATGTTTAGTTTTCCCAGATTTAAGTAAAGTTCTTCTCTTGAAGTAACTATGACTTAGAGCAATTTGATAAAATATACCTTTGAGAACAAATGGAAACATTTATCTTTTTCTCCCTAACAGATCCCTCCAGAATTCAAAAATTTAGTATTCTTATATTTACAGATAACATATTTATTTGCCCACATTCAATAGGAATGTGTTTTCTTTGTAACAAGACACAATTGGAAACACTAACACATACCACACACACACACACACACACACACACATTTAAGATGTATTTATTTACTTGAGAGAGAGCAAGAACACAAGCAGGAGGGGCAGAGGGAGAGGGAGAGAGAATCTCAAGCAGACACCAAGCTGAGCACAGAGCCTGATGCAGGGCTTGATCTTACAACCCGGAGATCACAACCTGAGCTGAAACCAAGAGCTGGACATTCAACGAACTGTGCCATCCAAGCACCCCTGAAATATTGGTTATATTATCTAGGACTTGCAGGGAATGTCATATTTGAGGGAAATAATATATAAACTCAAGATATGATCAGACAACTTTAAGGAACTAAAGTTGATTTTATGGAGCCAATAAAGCCCTGTGGAAAAAATAGCGTGCTACCTCATTTATAGGGTTCTTAAGCAGTCTAACCAGGTGAGTAAAAGTTACTTCCTGGCAGGTATAAGAACCTCAAGATATTTTAGGGTCTTTAAGAAGAGAATTATTTACCCACATCTACACAGTGTGACAGGCTAATCTGAATGCAAGTATTTTGTTTGACCTCTGGTCTAAAGAGGCTGCTAAAAGTTCAATCTGGAGATTCCTTACAAAAAGTTCTAGCAGACCAGATTTAAAGGAGCATATACAACCAGTTGTTCTTCCTGCTTCACTGAACCAGGACAAGTTTTTTGTTTGTTTTTTAACTTGACTTATTTTGCAAACAAATTAGTATTAATTTGGCTATCTCTGGTAAAGTAAGGGTGATTACAGAAGGAAAAAATGGTATTTCAATAACAAACCTTTGTGGAAATTAGACTCTAATACAGTTAGTTATAAACTGGACCAGATCCCAATTTCTTCTAGTTTCATACAAAGTCTAGGCTACAACGCTCCAAAATAATGTTTTCAACATTTCCTCCATCCTTTTGATTTGGAATCATTTGATAACTAAAAGTACCCTTTCCCCAAGGCCCTACAAACTGATTATGAACAACTTGATTTAAACTTCACAGCAATCAGCACAATATCTCCTGTATATTCTTCATGCTTCCTGTATATTCTCCAGTGGGCCACTCAAATATGTCACCAAAGACACTTGGACAACAAAACAAGAAAATCTGTTAGATGGCTACTACTTACCCTCACTCTATCTAAAGACACTTTAAGCCTGACATCTGGAAATCCTCTTGACTAGCTACTCTCAAAACTAAAAAACTACTTTATAACTTGATCTAATCATTAACCGTTGTTTTTCTCTTTTTTCCATGCCTCTTACTTATTACCTGATTATTTTAGCCATAGGCTTATGTTTGAGAACTCACCCACATCACCACTTCCTCAAAGAGTTTAACTGCACTGACCTATTATCAGAACTAGAAGACTGGTTCAAGGAGACAGAACAATCTACCAGCTCAACTTTTAATGTGTGAAACTTCCAGGGAACTTTAGGGGTCAAGGGAAGGATGCCCAAAATGTGCCACTTTGGCACATTATTTTCAATAAAAGTTATAAGAAACAACCAATGCAAAAAGAACACGCTGATCACCCCACCATATACACTTTGTCTACAGAAACAAGAAAGAAAACTTTCATGTGAAAGGTACCCTCTCTGTACCATGAGGTAGAGACATTCTTATCACCAGAGACAGGAAATTTAAAGACATGAAAACTGTATAAACAACCCTTGTTACTTTTTTACTAATTTACTCTTCCAGCCCAAATTCTGTTTAGAATTCCTTACTAACTGAAACTCCCAAAGTTTGTTTTCTCCATCCTATTAATTCCTCAGAGGTTTATTGTCTCTTTGTCTAAAACATAAAACTTGCCTGCCTTGATCATTTCTTTAGGTCTCAATTCCATTACTGGGCTTCTGTGTGCATGTAATAAAATTTTGGTTTTTTTCCTCCTCCCTTTTAATCTGTCTCATGTCAATTTCTTAGTTCAGTTAGAAGGACCCTGAAAGGCAGAAGAAAAATTTCTTTCTCCTTTATAAGAGTAACTCAGACACTTTTAGACTACTACTTGAGCACTGGAATGGAAGCTCTACGTAACAGAAGTTACATCTGGGAGATGAGTTACATAATATTAAGCTACTGACAGTATTTATCCTACGGTTATAACAAAGTAGTTGAAATAAAATAGTACTATTACCATCTTGCATTTCTATATCATTTATATTTGAAACATTTAAGGCAGTTTGCTCATGTTTGAAGTCAGTTAATCTTTATAATTTTTCTCTTCAACACTGGAAGCTGTTATTTGTACTCAACTATATTTTATAAAAGGAAAAAATGTGGCAGCCTCAGTGAAACCAGAAGTATAACGTATACTTACTGCTTTATCCGAAAAATTTTCCTTCTTTTATATATAGGATTAAGTTTATTTTATTGATAAAGAAGAGAACATGAAACAAAAGAGGGAGTTGGGAGACTATCCCACATAAGAATGTCCCCTGATCATTCTGGATATGCCTTTAAGAAAGCAAGACTCTTACCTAAATTGGTCTTTTTGGAAAGGCAGAAACTACCTTGTTTCTTGTTGAACCTTGTGAACCTTGTCTACCTTGTTACCTTGTGAACTTGTTGACAAGAAACCTGGATTTTTATTTATACCTTTATATCCACTATTCTCTGATTTTGGACAAGTCACCTAACATCTCTGGTTTTAAATCTATAAAATGAATACGCTACACTCTAATATAATTACAATATTGTTGGAATTACTTAAAGATTAACAGGCCACAGATCCTACCCATAAAGAGTTTGTCTGGAGCACTGGGTGTTATAAGCAAATAGTGAATCATGGAATGCTACATCAAAAACTAATGATGTACTGTATGGTGACTAACATAACATATAAAAAATTTTTCAAAAAAGTTTGTATATAGAGGCATCACATTAATAATAAAACTTAATACAACATACCAAGCTGTGTAAACAAATGGTAGCATGACACCAACCTAAGAAAATCACAATGGATTTTCTAGTTGTTAAAGACAGAAGTCATTAATTCTACTGATGAGTCAGAGAAGTCAGAGAAGATTTCAAATAAGCGTTTAGTTTTCAGCAAGACTTAGAAGGGGGAAAAAAAAGATTTTCTTTTGACCTTTATATTCTCTAGAGTATGTCTGGACTAAGACACTAAATCAAAATGTGGATCTCAATTATGGAAGTCTCATAACATTGTTAAAAAACACCATCCTTTAACAAGATGGCCTCTGGACAAAAGTCAACATATTATTTTTTATAGAAAGCACCAGGTTTGAAATTTTGATTTTTACCAGAGTGACCCTGGGCAAGTCACTTAACCTCTTCAGGCTTTACTTCCTTTCTCTGTAAAATAGGAATAAAACAGTACCTACTTCTGAAAATTAATATATATGAATCTTTCTGAAGTGCATTCTTCTTTAAGGATACTATCTGCTAAAGGAAAAATGCATCCAATTTCCATGATAAAACACAAGAACTTATTTTTAAAAGTTCATTCATGTATTCAGAATTTTTTCTTTGTTAGAGTTAATTATTTTAAGGACTCCTGCTGACATTATTGATAAATTTTTACAAGAAAGAGGGTACATCTTTCATTCTTAATTTAACTAGGGGAAATGCAACACAAATATTAACATATTTGTTTTTGTTTGTTTCAGACCCTGTCTTAATATTAAAGATACCAAATATGATTACAAACAATAAAAATAAATAATAGGAGAAAGGACAGAAGCTGATAGAGAACTTTTTACCCAAGTAATAAGCTACAAAAATCTACAAACCTAACGTATAAACAATGATCTCTCTCCACTTAGATAGGAGATAACTTCACTGGCAGCCATTACTGAAGCACAGGAAGAATTTAAACGATGTATGCTGAGGTTGAAAAAGAGGGCAGAACACAAGAAGAATATATCATCGTAAGCTAAAGGTTACAGGAAAAGCATGCAGGGAGCAAGAAATATAAAAATGACTCTGAATATATTTTCAGGAAAAACAGAATTAGTAGTCATGTAACTTTTTAAAAAATAATTTTTGCAAAGGAAATATACCTTACTTTCTCCAGCTAAAATGTTCCTTCCCCAAATATCACAGCTTGTCCCTTCACTTCAACTAGGTACGTGCTGAAATACTACCTCATCCACAGGTCCACTTTAGTCACTATGCAATATAGCACTTACTCACTCGCTTCACCCTGCTAACCCCCCCCACCCAACAGGCCCCAAATGGACTCATTTATGTTTAGGCCCCATGTCACCAAACCAAGACTTAATACTTAACCTAACTGCAGTTTCATCCACCCCAAGAATGTAACCTTTAACCAATCAACATCGAATTTTCTGGTCGGCAAAGAAATTTACTGGTAGACAACTTCTGTTGCCTTTAGGAGGGATATCTTATCTAAAATAATGCATTCTTTGTGAATAATTTATTTTTTTCTGTTCCTTCTCTACTTTTTTTTTTTTTTTTTTTTTTTTTTTTTTTTTTTTAAAGATTTTATTTATTTATTTGACAGAGAGAAATCACAAGTAGGCAGAGAGGCAGGCAGAGAGAGAGAGGAGGAAGCAGGCTCCCTGCTGAGAGAGAGAGCCCGACGCGGGACTCGATCCAGGACCCTGAGATCATGACCTGAGCCGAAGGCAGCGGCTTAACCACTGAGCCACCCAGGCGCCCCGGTTCCTTCTCTACTTTTAAAAACTTTTCCTTTTTTACAGCTGAACAGAGCTCCTTTCTATTTGCTGAAAGGGATGCTGCTGCCTGATTAATGAATCTTTTAATAAAGCCAATTAGATCTTCAAATTTACTCAGTTGAGTATTTGTTAATTAAACAGATTTGGTGACAGTAGTTGGGGCCAAAGGAGACTTCTGATGGCTTGAGGAACCATGAAAAAATGTGTGGGACCCACAAACCCTTTGAGTTCACTGTCTTTCTTGCTGTTTCCAAGGGCTATGGGTAAGTTCCCTCTTGGGTTCTGAGTTCTGTTCTGCTTTGACCTCCCAATCTAATTGGCTTTCCTTTACAGGGCACATCAGTTTTAGCTGGCAGATGGAGCCCAGTTAATGTAGCAGTTCTGCCTTCAGCCCAGTTGAACTGGCAGATGATTCTGCCCAAAGCTAAGCCCCAAGTTTTTTAGTGGAAAACTCCAGTCCTCAATTCTATCTCCAGATTCCATGCAGGGAACTGCTGGCAGTTTAGTCTGTAGCTCCCCAGTTGTTTGTGGAGTCCTTTCTAGGAATCCAACACTGGGAACTGTTGGAGGCAACTGTAGTTCTGAACTTTGTTTGGAATCAGTCTGCAGTCCCCATTCCTTGGGTTTGCTGGTTTCTCCAGTCCAAGGTTCCACGGGAATTGGTGGTGTGCACAGGGCCTTCTCTTGGCCAAGACACAGTAGTATCTCCTGGTTACTGCTGATAGATTAAGTGCATGTTTGTCTTCTTTGGTGTAGGTAAAAGCTATTGCTAACAGGGATCTCAAAGGCCAAAAGACCACAAAAATTGGTGGGTACTTGTTGAGCATTTAAGAGCTGTTAGAGTGTTCATCTCTTAACCCAAAGACTCCTGTGTTAGCAAGAGCTGGTCACAGAGGGGATTAGATTGACACTAAGTCAGCTACCAACCTCAAGAATATTTCTGTGTAACAGGGTACTGTGAGACACCACACAATCCCAACCCTGTAGCATATCCCTCTTTGGTGTTAATCTGGCTCCAAGAGATCCAAAGGCTTAGCTAAAAACAAAAATAGATAGATAGATAGATAGATAGATAAATGGATGAATGAATGAATAACAATAAAATGGGATCCTTAAAATCCAGAGTTAAGTGCATCACCTTCTAGCACACGTGCTTATTTTCTATCTAAGAACCATGGTCCCAGAAGCTATAAATATCTACAAAAATGGCAAAATCTTACTAAGTTTGTTTTGTGTCCTAAAGAACTTCACTTGGTAACTGTCAGGCTGGGGTCCTCAAGTTAAGGCTGGACAGAAATGTGACTTGCACTCCACTTGCAGTTTGGGTCTTACTGATCTGCCAGCCTTCAGGCGGAACTACAATCTAGAATTACAATGGCCATTATGAGGAACATTCTAATTAGATCAGATTATTTAAGAAGTGAAAGTAAAAAGCAAAAATCTTCAAAATTCCAAAAATAACTTTATTAAAAGTTTCACTGTAAGAGGCTGAATACAAATTAAAGACAAGAGGTACCTGATAGGAAAGACTACAAAGACTGCAAGACTGATGATATCCTGCTGATCCCCTCTGTCCCCCTGTGAATACTCATTCTAGTGCTCCTCTGAATAATTTTCCTTCTCTGAAAATTTGAATACATGAATGTAACCAAAAGCCCACCAAGTTAATGGCCTTATAGACTCCCCCATATATACCTTCAAAGGAGGGCCATATGTACCTCTTCCGAGTCAACTCTGAGAGTTTTTCTGGTGAACTGTGACATTATATGCTTAAACAGCCAAGGGAAAATTAAGGTTAAAAGAAAGTATCCTTATCTTACAAGTTTTTTTCCAAAACTAAAAATGTAGCACAAGAGGCAATTCAAAGTGCACCTATTCCTTTCATTGATCTCCAAACCTCCCATTTATCTCAACAGCTTTTAAATTACTTGTCTTGGGAAAACAAAGTCCTTCTTGGAGGAACTTGCACTCTTTCCTGTGGCTTTGAGATGAAAATATTAGAAATACAAACCTCAGAGAAGAAATTCTTATCAGAAGTAGAATGAAAAAGAGGAAATTAAATTCAGGTAAACGAAAAATCATGTATCTTTTCCACAAATATTAGCAGAAAAAAATTTGGGCTATCCGAGTAGGTAACCTTAACTTATTCTATCTGCCAGGAAAACAGTTTGGGTCCAACTGTGCTTTTATAGACTAGTCAATATTGACTAGTGACATTACTGTAATACCAGTCCTACGGCTAAAAAATTTGAAAACAGTAAGATCTCTGTTTATGTGCAGCATTTTCCAACTCAAGATGGTATTGCTGAGACTTGTAAATAGCTCTATTTAATTGGCTTAAAAATAAGCACTTATAAATTATTTTTAAATCTCAGAAATATAACAGAAACTAACACAAATACTTTTCAGGTTCATGTGATTATAAGATATTTGGTACTGAAGCTAGTTTAAGTTTCCTGGTTTGATTAAAATACATGTTTTAAAGTTACAAAAACTGAATATAATGCAGACATAACTTCTTACTCTTTCTGGGTTTATTAGTCAAATATATTAATGTTATCTCTGTTGCAAAATTTGTCAGCAAAAAATAACAGAATAATGGCTGACTTTGTCTAATGCCTCTTTAGTCTTCATGGGTAATCTCAAAATAATTACTGAGAATAAGTAAATTAAATAGATGTGGATGATAAAGTTTTTAAGTGAGCTTTTAGCAATAATTATGTTTTATAAAGCATAATATACTTAAAAATAGCTTCTGAAATCTTTGGTAACTTGAAATTTTTAAGTTTTGCTAAGTGAAGTTAAATAAAGGAAAGATATCAAATATCTAGATCATTTTCAGATAAAATAACATTAATCTTAAGATAAAATAGTATTAATCACTAAACATAAGCCTACCCACTTTTTGCTCCCTCTTACATAGGAACTAAAGACATTTGTATCTATCAGTAAACATGTTTTATGCCATGCTAAGAAATTTTCTAAGAAAAAAAGCACATATCTAGAAATCTAAAAAGTATAAATCTGCCAAATTCACAGAATGCTAATGAAAAAGACAGTTCACAGTTGTTTACTCCTTAGTTAAGGTTTCTGAGGATTAAGAATTCAAATAAATATATGTGATTAAAGCTACTAGACCATCTCTATATGCAAAAAAAAAAAAAAAAAAAAAAAAAAAGTAGAATAGATGTTCTTCTGATTGGGAATCATTAAGAAAAAAGACTGCCCTTAAATCTGCCCCTATACTAGGTCCTTCTCACTACTCAGATAAGAGTCACATTTCAGAGACTTAAATCTTGGATATGCATCTCACTACTAAAGAAGTCTCCACCTGACATGCAGTCCTGTTCAGATGTTGGAAACTCCAAATCACACTGATGAGGAAATGAAGTGGCTCTTGCTTCCTCCCAAGATGCCAGATCAAGAGTTCCATTTACCTAAACAGGTGAGTTCTTCCTTCCTTTCTGTCCTTTATTCTGGCGCTGGTCTCAAAAGATAATGCCATCATCCGTGTCTCCCAGGCCATTGCTAATGAGAAAAAGTTTGCCTTTCAGATGTTGGATCTGTCATCAAAAACCTGTCTTTTAACAGAGCCAGCTAAGTGGAAATAGTTTGTACTCTGACAGGATTTATTGTTGTCTGTGATGGTTATCTTCTCCTTGGGCCTGTGAATACCAACATGGCTGTGCATAATCAGGTTTTCTAACTGTGCTCTATATAGTTACATCTCATGGTTCGACTCTGCTGAATTTACATCATCAAGGTATAAAGGAACTATAGGAAGTGTTCATGATTCAGGATTTGCTACCTTTGGTGGGGCTATACTACCCTGATTAGGAGTAAATATAAATCAGAATATGATCAGCAGCCTCTCCTTAACTCACAGATTTAACAGAATCCATTGCTAAGACAATAGCTGCCCAACAAAGATCCTTAGACTCTCTGTCTGAAGTGTTATCATGTACGTTAAGGCTACAAGTCAGCAAACCAAGGCTCAATGCTTGAACAAATTACATTTTCAATCCTACCCACCCCTGCCAGGGATATAACCTTTAACCAGTCAACATGGAATTTCTTGGTCAGCACTACAAAATTCAACTGATAGGCCCCTTCAGTTCCTCTTAGGAGGGGATCATACCTAAAACAATATATTCTTTATTAATAATTTCCTTTTTTCTGTTCTGCCTTTAAAAACCTTTCATTTTTCGGGGCACATGGGTGGCTCAGTGAGTTTAGCCTCTGCCTTTGGCTCTGGTCATGATCTCAGGGTCCTGGGATCGAGCCCGGCATTGGGCTCTCTGCTAGGCACGGCGCCTGCTTCCTCCTCTCTTTCTGCCTGCCTCTCTGCCTACTTGTGATCTCTCTCTCTCTCTCTGTCAAATAAATAAAATCTTAAAAAAAAAAAAAACCTTTTATTTTCTACAGCTCAATGAAATTCCTTTTTCTTTGTTAGATGGGATGCTGCCCAAATGTTTACAAAGCCACCTAGATCTTCAATTTACTTAGCTGAATTTTTGTTATTTAATAACTTCTCCTCACCTTAGCTTTGTTCTTCTCTGGATCACTTAACACCTCTCTGAATTATGGCAAATTTATTATTGAGCTCCCACTATACTAGAATGGAACCTCTGAGTATATACTTTGTTTGATTTGTTGATATGACCAGAGAGCAGGTTAAAAATTTGGAAGAAAAATGGAAAAAAATCAGATTTCCCAAATAGGCATGGAAATGATGTGACTGAACAGACGTTAAAGGGAATTTTTTAAAAGTTCATTTTCTTGGGACACCTGTGGCTCAGTTGGTCAAGCAACTGCCTTCGGCTCAGGTCATGATCCTGAAATCTCAGGATTGAGTCCCACACTGGGCTCCCTGCTTGGTGGGAAGTCTGCTTCTCCCTCTGATCTCTCCCCTCTCATGCTGTCTTTCAAATAAATAAATACAATCTTAAAAAAAAAAAAGTTGATTTTCTCCATCATTTAGATGAAACATGTTACAAAACTGATGTTGCTTCAAGAGAACAGAGGGGGCCAGGATAAAATTTTGATGCAGATTATATCAGTAAAATGATGTTACATATGAAAATAAGATTTTTAACGAAGACTAGGCTCATAAGGAACAAATAGAGCTTGTCAAAGTACTATTGGTTTTCAAGGATTTACAGAACATTTGTGGTAAAGGACTTAAAAATTCTAGGAAAGAAATGCCACCTCAATATTCATTTTTTTAAAATTGAGGTATAATTGACATAACATTATGCTAATTTCAGGTATATAATATAATGATTAGATATTTATATATATAATGAAATTGATCACCACAGTAAGGCTAGCTAATATCTGTCACCATACATGGTGGCAATTTTTTTTCTTATGATGAAGACGTTTACTATCTTTTCTCTTGGCAACATACAAATGTGAGATACAATATTATGAGCTACAATCAACATGATCCTAATTCTAATAAACTGAAGGAGGATGCAGGAGAACTTACTGTTTTTAATAACCATCTTAAAAAGTTGGACATAGCTAAATGTTACTGAAGTTCAGTAACTTCATTATAGAAAATCAAGCATACTAATGTTTTTTAATAATTCCTTCAATAATTTATAGAACTCATTATAAAACTTGTAGAGAGCTAAGTGCTAAAATAAAATGTAAGGTTAAATCATTATAGTCCATCTGAGCAGTGTAGGTAACTGCTGAATCAGGCAATTAGGCTTATCAAGTGATACCAAATCAGGTGTCACTTCACAAGAACATTATGACTGAGAAAGGTCAGAGTCAAAGGCCCTGCTGAACATGCATTTCTACAAATAGCAATTCAAATAAGTTTGTAATTGTAATTGTAATTGTAAAACAGCCCAAGGCTCCTGGCATCTTTAGAATGCCCCTAGGCAAAAGCTACTGCAGGTCAATAAAAATAATTTCTAGTGGCAAGGATGAGCAGCTTCCAGACAGAATCTGTTCTCCGGGGCATGTAACAGAAGTCTGTCTGATCTTCCCCAAATTTAGAAGCTTCAGGATAGACTTCCAGCTCCCCCTTCTGAAATATGACTCCGGACCCTCACACTACAAGGCTGCTCACAGGGAGGGAGGTGTCATACACTGCATCTGAATTGGTGCCACTGTGTGCTTAACTCTTGGCTTTTCCAATTCAAATGTCTTCCATTTATTTAGACTTCTGTTGCTCTAAAGTGCTTTCCACTTTGTAAAAAGGCAAATAGGAATGCATTCCCAGGAGTAAGGCAACAATCATCCTTTATACAAATTACTTAGTGCTGCTAAAACAACACAAAACCACCTTTGTCAAATACACAATCATCTCCTAGCCCCTAATTTATTTATGATAAGAACAGTATCACAACAACCATTAAGTGAAGTTTTAGAAGAAAATACAGACCCATCCTTCCATTAAGTCATTTTTTAATTGTTAACCATGTATGATAAATGTTTGTTATACCCTTTTCCATTTACCATTATTTGCAAATGTTTTTCTATAATTTTAGATATAATTATATCTAACTATAAAATTATACTTCATTAGAACATTAACATGCCATTATATTAATGCCACATTTTATTTTTTTTATGATTTTATTTTAGAGAGAGAGAGCAGGAGGGGCAGAAGGAGAGAGAGACTCTCAAGCAGACTCCACACTGAGGGTGGAGCCCAATGCGGGGCTCGATCCCAGGACTCTGAGATCATGAACTGACCTGAAACCAAGAGTCAGACAGACGCTTAAAACAACTGCAGCACCCAGGCGGCCCATAATGTCACGTTTTAAATAAGATGTTTTAACATAAAATAATGATTTTTCCTTAAAATGTAAGTCATGCTTGTCTAGTATCAATAGCAAAAATACAAGAGTAAGTAAAAAATAAGGGGAAAAAAAGGAAAAAGCACACAAAAAACTATAAAACCACCAATCTAACCTGAGATTACCATTATTGACATTTTGGTATATTACTTTCTAATAATTTTATCATGCACACATGTATCACACAATTGGCATATTACACTTATTTTTTAAAACACTTCTGCTAAGACTACATATGTTGTTTAAAAAAATGACATTAAAAAAAGACATAGTACTATTCTTCTTATTTTACCCAATGATTCTTTCATTGGCCATGGAATTTCAGAGATGATGATGATGATGATGTTATTCATGTTATTCAGTAGCAAAATTAGCATTTAGATTCTTTTTTTTTTTAAAGATTTTATTTGTTTATTTGACAGACAGAGATCACAAGTAGACAGAGAGGCAGGCAGAGAGAGAGAGAGAGAAGCAGGCTCCCATTTGCTCCTTTTCACCTTTAGGCTTTGTATGACCTACTTCCTTGCTAGAATATTTGTATCCATGATCTTTGTGTGCAAAGATTTTATGGACTTCCTTCATTGAAAATAGAAGGAGAGAGTAAAAGCTTCCAGGACAAACAAAAACTGAAAGAATTTGCAAACACCAAACCAGCTCTACAGGAAATATTGAAAGGGGTCCTCTAAGCAAAGAGAGAGCCTAAAAGTAGTAGATCAGAAAGGAATAGAGACAATATGCAGTAACAGTCACCTTACAGGAAATACAATGGCACTAAATTCATCTCTCTCAATAGTTACCCTGAATGTTAATGGGCTAAATGCCCCAATCAAAAGACACAGGGTATCAGAATGAATAAAACAAAACCCATCTATATGATGCCTACAAGAAACTCATGTCAGACCCAAAGACACCTCCAGATTTAAAGTGAGGGGGTGGAAAAGAATTTACCATGCTAATGGACATCAGAAGAAAGCAGGAGTGGCAATCCTCATATCAGATCAATTAGATTTTAAGCCAAAGACTATACTAAGAGACGAGGAAAAACACTATATCATACTGAAAGGATCTGTCCAACAAGAAGATCTAACAATTTTAAACATCTATGCCCCTAACGTGGGAGCAGCCAACTATATAAACCAATTAATAACAAAATCAAAGAAACACATCAACAATATTACAATAATAGTAGGGGACTTTAACACTCCCCTCACTGAAATGGACAGATCATCCAAGCACAAGATCACCAAGGAAATAAAGGCCTCAAATGACACATTGGACCAGATGGACATCATAGATATATTCAGAACATTTCATCCCAAAGCAACAGAATACACATTCTTCTCTAGTGCACATGGAACATTCTCCAGAATAGATCACATCCTGGGTCATAAATCAGGTCTCAGCTGGTATCAAAAGATTGGGATCATTCCCTACATATTTTCAGACCACAATGCTCTGAAGCTAGAACTCAACCACAAGAGGAAGTTTGGAAAGATCCCAAATACATGGAGACTAAACAGCATCCTTCTAAAGAATGAATGGGTCAGCCAGAAATTAAAGAAGAATTGAAAAAGTTTATGGAAACAAATGATAATGAAAATACAACGGTT
The DNA here is from genome assembly GCF_030435805.1 of Mustela lutreola. Taxonomy (NCBI): domain Eukaryota; kingdom Metazoa; phylum Chordata; class Mammalia; order Carnivora; family Mustelidae; genus Mustela; species Mustela lutreola. The sequence continues at coordinate 2,335,258 of NC_081307.1, forward strand.
CAAAATCTGTGGGACACAGCATAGGTAGTCCTGAGAGGAAAATATATAGCGGTACAAGCCTTTCAGAAGAAATAAGAAAGGTCTCAGGTACACAACCTAATCCTACACCTAAAGGAGCTGGAGAAAGAACAAGAAAGAATCCCTAAACCCAGCAGGAGAAGAGAAATCATAAAGATCAGAGCCAAAATCAATGAAATAGAAACCAAAAAAACAATAGAACAAATCAATGAAACTAGGAGGTGGTTCTTTGAAAGAATTAATAAGATTAATAAATCCCTGGCCGGACTTATCAAAAAGAAAAGAGAAAGGACCCCCCCCCCCCCAAAAGAAATCATGAATGAAAGAGGAGAGATCACAACTAACATCAAAGAAATACAAACAATTATAAGAACATATTGTGAGCTACTCTACGCAAACAAATTTGACAATCTGGAAGAAATGGATGCATTTATAGAGACATATAAACTACAACAACTGAACCAGGAAGAAATAGAAAACCTGAACAGACCCATAACCAAGGAGATTGAAGCAGTCATCAAAAATCTCCAAACAAACAAAAGCCCAGGGCCAGACGGCTTCCTAGGAGAATTCTACCAAACGTTTAAAGAAGAACTAATTCCTATTCTCCTGAAACTGTTCCAAAAAATAGAAATGGAAGGAAAACTTCCAAACTCATTTTATGAGGCCAGCATCACCTTGATCCCAAAACCAGACAAGGATCCCATCAAAAAAGAGAACTACAGACCAATATCCTTGATGAACAAAGATGCGAAAATTCTCACCAAAATACTAGCCAATAGGATTCAACAGTACATTAAAAGGATTATTCACCACGACCAAGTGGGATTTATTCCACGGCTGCAAGGTTGGTTCAACATTCGCAAATCAATCAATGTGATACAACACATCAATAAAAGTAAGAACAAGAACCATATGATACTCTCAATAGATGCTGAAAAAGCATTTGACAAAGTACAGCATCCCTTCCTGATCAAAACTCTTCAACGTGTAGGGATAGAGGGCACATACCTCAATATTATCAAAGCCATCTATGAAAAACCCACTGCAAATATCATTCTCAATGGAGAAAAATTGAAAGCTTTTCCGCTAAGGTAAGGAACACGGCAGGGATGTCCGTTATCACCACTGCTATTCAACATAGTACTAGAAGTCCTAGCCTCAGCAATCAGACAACAAAAGGAAATTAAAGGCATCCAAATCAGCAAAGAAGAAGTCAAACTATCACTCTTCGCAGATGATATGATACTACATGTGGAAAACCCAAAAGACTCCACTCCAAAACTGCTAGAACTTGTACAGGAATTCAGGAAGGTGTCAGGATATAAAATCAATGCACAGAAATCAGTTGCATTTCTCTACACCAACAACAAGACAGAAGAAAGAGAAATTAAGGAGTCAATCCCATTTACAATTGCACCCCAAACCATAAGATACCTAGGAATAAACCTAACCAAAGAGACTAAGAATCTATACTCAGAAAAGTATAAAGTACTCATGAAAGAAATTGAGGAAGACACAAAGAAATGTAAAAATGTTCCATGCTCCTGGATTGGAAGAATAAATATTGTGAAAATGTCTATGCTACCTAAAGCAATCTACATATTAAATGCATTTCCTATCAAAGTACAATCCATCTTTTTCAAAGAAATGGAACAAATAATCCTAAAATTTGTATGGAACCAGAAAGGACCTCGAAGAACCAAAGGAATATTGAAAAAGAAAGCCAAAGTTGGTGGCATCACAATTCCGGACTTCAAGCTCTATTTCAAAGCTGTCATCATCAAGACAACATGGTACTGGCACAAGAACAGACACATAGATCAATGGAACAGAATAGAGAGCCCAGAAATAGACCCTCAACTCTATGGCCAACTAATCTTCAACAAAGCAGGAAAGAATGTCCAATGGAATAAAGACAGCCTCTTCAATAAATGGTGTTGGGAAATTTGTTTGGACAGCCACATGCAGAAAAATGAAATTGGACCATTTCCTTACACCACACATGAAAATAGACTCAAAATGGATGAAGGACCTCAATGTGAGAAAGAATCCATCAAAATCCTTGAGGAGAACATAGGCAACAATCTCTTTGACCTCAGCCGCAGCAACATCTTCCTAGGAACATCGCCAAAGGTAAGGGAAGCAAGGGCAAAAATGAACTATTGGGATTTCATCAAGATCAAAAGCTTTTGCACAGCAAAGGAAACAGTTAACAAAACCAAAAGACAACTGACAGAATGGGAGAAGATATTTGCAAACGACATATCAGATAAAGGACTAGTGTCCAAAATCTATAAAGAACTTATCAAACTCAACACCCAAAGAACAAATAATCCAATCAAGAAATGGGCAGAAGACATGAACAGACATTTCTGCAAAGAACACATCCAGATGGCCAACAGACACATGAAAAAGTGCTCCGTATCACTCGGCATCAGGGAAATACAAATCAAAACCACAATGAGATATCACTCACACCAGTCAGAATGGCTAAAATCAACAAGTCAGGAAATGAAAGATGCTGGCAAGGATGTGGAGAAAGGGGAACCCTCCTACACTGTTGGTGGGAATGCAAGCTGGTGCAGCCACTCTGGAAAACAACATGGAGGTTCCTCAAAATGTTGAAAATAGAACAGCCCTATGACCCAGCAATTGCACTACTGGGTATTTACCCTAAAGATAGAAACGTAGTGATCCAAAGGGGCACATGCACCTGAATGTTTATAGCAGCTATGTCCACAATAGCCAAACTATGGAAAGAACCTAGATGTCCATCAACAGATGAATGGATCAAGAAGATGTGGTATATATAAACAATGGAATACTATGCAGCCATCAAAAGAAATGAAATCTTGCCATTTGTGACAATGTGGATGGAAGTAGAGCGTATCATGCTTAGCGAAATAAGTGGAGAAAGACAACTATCATATGATCTCCCTGATATGAGGAAGTGTGATGAACCATGGGGCTTAAGGGGGTGGGAGAACAATAAATGAAACAAGATGGGATTTGGAGGGAGAGAAACCCTAAGTGACTCTTAATCTCACAAAACAAACTCAGGGTTGCTGGGGGGAGGGGGGTGGGGTTATGGACATTGGGGAGGGTATGTGCTTTGGTGAGTGCTGTGAATTGTGTAAACCTGGCGATTTACAGATCTGTACCCCTGGGGATAAAAATAAAAGTATATCTTTATAAAAAATTTTTAAAAAATTAAGAAAAAAAAATTTAGCCGAAGAAGAAAAAAGAAATAAAAAAAAAACAAACAAATTAAATTAATTGCAAGACTAATGAATCATGGGGAGAGTGCCATGAGTTCCGTGCTTTGCTTTCTTCTCCTCTGGAATTCCACTACTCTCCTTGGTATTGAAACTGTACTCCTTGGTAGGTGAACTTGATCCTGGCTGGATTTCTTGTTGATCTTCTGGGGGAGGGGCTTGTTGTAGTGATTCTCAAGTGTCTTTGCCGCAAGCAGAATTGCACCGCCCTTATCAGGGGCCGGGCTGAGTAATCCGCTCGCGTTCGCTTTTGTTCCCTGAACGCTTTTCATAGAGTTCTGGAGAACGGGAATGAAAATGGTGGCCTCCCAGTCTCTGGCCCAGAGGAGCTGAGAGCTTGGGGCCCTACTCCTCAGTGCGCCCTCAGAGAACAGCGCCCAATAACTCCCCGTCTCCCTGGACTCCAGCCACACTCCGAGCTCACCCAGCCCGCGACCAGTTCAAGGTAACCCTGAGCTGAGAGCTCACTCCTCGGCTCTGTCTCTGTAGCCGGCTTCCCCCGTTCGAATACCTGTAAGCTCTGCGACACTCAGACACCCCCGATCCTTCTGCGACCCTGTGGGACTTGGGTCCATGCTGACCCCGAGAGGGCTTCAATCTGGTTTAGCCTCTGGAGCAATGTACCTCAGCAGAACAGAATTTTAAAAGTCCCGATTTTGTGCTCTGTTGCTCCGCCTCTTGCTGGGAGCCGGCCCCTCCCCCCGTGGTCTATCTTCCTAGCACTTTGTATTTACTTCTCTGCCAGTCCTACCTTTCAGAAAGTGGTTGATTTTCTGTTTCTAAAATTGCTGTTCTTCTTCTCTTCGATCTCCCATTGGATATGTAAGTGTTCGCAATGGTTTAATAAGCTATCTAGCTGATCTCCTGCTACCTGATGTAGTCTCAGCCTGCTACTTCTCTGCCATCTTGACTCCTCCCTCAATATAATCTAAAGGGACTTTTTTAATTGGAAAAGTAAAAGCCATAACTAGCAATAAAAAATTTATAAGAGAAAAAAATCTCAGTGGTAAAAGCAAACAAATAGTAAAGGCAGTGAATATACTACTTGCAAACTACTATGAAGGTTAAAAGGAAACTGGTACAATAAATTACATCTATATTAATTGGTTAAATGATACACAAAATAAAAAGATGTAAAATAACATATCAAAACATAAAACGTGGGCAGCAGAACAACAACATAGTACTTTTAGAATAAATTTCAATTTAAGCAAACATCAACTTAAAATAGACTTGTATATGAGTCACATGGTAACTACAAATCAAAAAGCTATGTTAGGTAAACGAAAAATAAAACGAAAGGAATAGAAATGTAACACTAAAGAAAGTATAGAAGAAGAAAAAAGGAATACAGAAGAATGACAATAACAGGGGTGCCTGGGTGGCTCAGTGGGTTAAAGCCTCTGCCTTCGCCTCAGGTCATGATCCCAGGGTCCTGGGATTGAGCCCCACATCACATCGGGGCTCTCTGCTCAGTGGGGAGCCTGCTTCTCCCTCTCTCTCTGCCTGCCTCTCTGCCTACTTGTGATCTCTGTTGGATATATAAATAAAATAAAATAAAAGAATGATAATAACAATCAAAAAAGTTAATAAAATGGCAGTAAAAACACAGCTATATTTCCTGAAATATAAAGGCACTAAATGCTTCCATCCAAAGAATAGGGTAGAGATTCCCCAAGGTGGCAGCACAGTAGGAGACCTTAGGCTTGTGAAGTCTTAGAAACACAACTAGAAAACTATCAAATCACACTAAATACCACTGAAATCAGCCTGAAGACGGACAGAAAAAAACTCCACAACTAAATGGAGAGAAGAGGCCACATGGAGAAGGCAGGAAGGGTGGAGATGTGGTTTAGGGCTCCCTCCCCTCTATGGAAGGGAGGGAGTCATGGCCCTGGAGAAGGGCAAGAGAGAGGGAACACACAGGGGAATGCACAAGAAGAACATCCAAAAACACTGGCTTGGAAAATAAGAGGGGCTGAATTTTGTGCATTCTTGCAACTAGCAGGTCTTAAAGCCTGGAGTTTTAAAGGTTAGAGGGTTTGGCTGGGACAGAGACTGGAGGGCACTGCCCTGCTCTGGGAGAGAAAGCAAGCAAACAACCCAGGAGCAGATGGCATGGAAACAGCAATCTAAACAATGCCTGGTGCACATAGTAGGGAGATTATTCACTAATCTTAGAGTGTCCCTAAGAGGCAGCATTCACAGAGACATCTTTCCAGGAACAGGGGAGCTGACCAGTGCCATAGGCCTCTCCTGTCCCTGAGGATAAACAAAGAGCCACATTCAGGAAGCAAAATGTAGTGATAAAGAAAAAATCTTAAAAGAAGCAAGACAAAAGAAGTTCTTAACTTCCAATAGAAAACCCATAAAGCTAGCTGCAGATTTTTCCTCCAAATCGGAAGCCAGAAGGGAGTGGCATGATATATTCAAAGTTCTGAAAGGGAAAAAATTTGTAGCCAAAGATACTCTATCCAGATTAGAGGGAAAGATAGAGTTTCCCAGAGAAAAACTAAAGGAGTCTGTGACCACTGAACTAGCCCTGAAAGAAATATTAAAGGCGATTCTTTGAGTGAAAAGTAAAGACCAAAGTGACAAAGATGAGAAAGGAACAGGGAAAATTTCCACAAACAACAAAACAAGTAGTAAAAATGGCACTAAGTATGTATCTATCAATAACTACTCTAAATGTAAGTGAACTAAATGCTCCCATCAAAAGACACAGGGTGTCAGGATGGATTAAAAAAAAACAAGACACATCTATGTGCTGCTTAGAAAAGATTCATTTTAGACACCAAAACACCTATAGCTTGAAAGTGAGGGAATGGAGAAACATTTATCACAGAAATGGAGGTCAAAATAAAGCAAGAGTAGCAATACTTATATTTGACAAACTAGAATTTTTTGTTCTTGTATTGCTTTTATCTGGCTTTGGTATCAGGGTAATAATAATGATTTTGAATGTGTTCACTCTATTCCATTATTTGTTAAGATTTGATAATGACTGTGATTATTTTTTAAAATGTTTGGTATACTTTATCAATGAAACTATGTGGTCTTGGTCTATTTTCTTTGCTAGGAGACTTTTGTTTTCGTTATTGATCTAAGAAGATTTCCTGATGGATTCAAGATTCATGATTCAAATACAAAGGATTTTAAGAGACTACTACAAAACTTATACACAACTGGAGAACCTAGGAGAAATTGATAAATTCCTAGAAACATATAATTTCCCAAGATTGAATCAGGAAGAAATAGAAAATCTGAATAAGACTGATTACTAGTTTCAAAACTCAAATTAAGTCTGTACTATCCAGTGATAAAACTTTTGTAAATAAATTTGTCACTGTAATTATTTCCTTTAAAAAACAGTATTTTCATTTTAAATTTTTACCAAATTACTGAAGAATTTCATCCTGCATTAAATAACCAAATTAGAGACATCAACATTATTTTCTTTTTTTTCCCCACAAATGTTAACTACATCAAAAATATTTGGAGTCAATAGTTCAAATAGAATAATATCTAAAAATTAGATACAGTGAAAACAGTACATTCCTCTTCCAGAAAGAAGTATGTCAGAAATTATGAACAAAGATTTTTTGGTGCTAAAAAACTGCAGTTCTTATTCCATGGGCCCTTGTCAAGAGCTGTTCAGAATGGTGGATGGTCTCTTTCAGAAAAACAACTTTAGTCCACTTCAGGAAAGGATTTTAAATTGAAGACATTAGCCATCAAAATGGAACTTAAAAACTTAAAATTTATTATTTTTTAATCTAAATGTAGAACTGTGAAGAGGGATTCCCCGTCAAAAACAGATAAAATGCTACCAAAACTAGACTGTCATATGTCAAACTACTAAATGAGAACTCAAAGGACTGCCCTCAAGGTGGTGCTCCTTAACCTTGTATCAACAGCAAGCCCATAGCACAGTAAAGTGGAAAGGAGGGGGAAAGTTATCTTAGCATACTTTTGAAATAATTGCTTTGCTTTGAGCCACTAAAAGAGTCTTTCTTGGGGTGCTTGGATGGCTCAGTGGGTTAAAGCCTCTGCCTTTGGCTCAGGTCATGATCTCAGGGTCCTGGGATAGAGCCCCGCCTCGGGCTCTCTGCTCAGCAGGGAGCCTGTTTCCTTCTCTCTCTCTCTGCCTGCCTCTCTGCCTCCTTGTGATCTCTGTCTGTCAAATAAATAAATAAAATCTTAAAAAAAAGGGGGGGGTCTTTCTCTTATAAGATGAAAGAACTGGCTTATGGAAATAAGAAAACTGTTTCGATTTTATTATCTTTTAATTATAGTGTGACTATTCGCAATGTTACACAATAGCAAAGAATTCTGCCTGCATGGCCATTATAAACTCTATTTTCAGTATGTGTGACTCAGAATAACATCTACTCTCTCAAATTTGATCTGTGGGACTAAATTTTCAAAACTTTTACTGACAGGCAAGTGTGTAAACCCCTTTGAAGTGTGTGAACCTCACTAACCTTCTCAAGATGCTACTGAATACTTCTTATATACAAAGTATTTAAAAGGAGATTAAAAATATGAACCCAGTGTGGCTCTTACCTCCTTACAAAGCAATCCACATCTCGTATTTGAAATTAGAAACAAATCTAGGTGGGTAAAGTCACTAAAGAATTGATTCTAGAAATGCAATGCAATTAAAGTATTATTAAAGTGGGGCGCCTGGGTGGCTCCGTGGGTTAAGCCTCTGCCTTTGGCTCAGGTCATGATCCCAGGGTCCCCGGATCGAGCCCCGCATCAGGCTCTCTGCTCAGCAGGGAGCCTGCTTCCTCCCCTCTCTCTCTGCCTGCCTCTCTGCCTGCTTGTGATCTCTGTCTGTCAAATAAATAAATAAAATCTTTAAAAAAAAAAAGTATTATTAAAGTAATACGCCCAAACAATTAGCCACCTTGGTTCATTTCTTCACAAGTCTTCCAATCCCATTTTCCGAAACAAACCACTTTTTAACATTCGAACTATTTCTCTGGGTAGTTAATTTCTATTATATTCCTAAACAACGTGCTGTCATAATAAACAGACTGTAAAATGCTCCATTTATTTTTTTGCTGCAAGATGAGGGTTTAGCAAAATTAACCACTTCATCCCATCTTCTCTAAATATTTTGTATGGTTTTTATTTGCACCTTAGTCGTTTAAAAGCACATGCTTTGATTATTTTCTGTTTCCTCAATATAGGCAGTCTCTTTCAATTTTCCATAAGAACAAAATAATGGCTCTCCCTGGTTTCCTTTGGCTCTCCTCTCTACTTTTACCCCACCTTCTTTCATGTGTACTCTTACAGAATCAAGGTGGACAATATTTACATTACATCTACTATGCAACCATAATTAACTCTTTTCCATTTCTAGATGTAAAGGACAACCAAAATTCTATTATTGTGGTGAAGTTCTAAAATGTTATATTGTAGTGATGGGAATTACTAACTTTAGGGTTGTTTTTTTTTTTTTTTTTTTTTGCTTTTCCAACTCTTCTTTTTCTCACAGATTTGAAGAAAAAATACCTTCCACTCTTTCTAAAGTTCCCATACAATCATGTGTTCTATCAAGTTTTTAAAAATTATAAAACATTTATGCATCTAAACTTCATCAAGAGCAATAAAGCAAACAAACATACACCATCACTTAAATTTTTTTTTTTAAGATTTTGTTTATTTGACAGAGAGATAGAGATCACAAGTAGGCAGAGCGGCAGGCAGAGGGAGGAGGAGAAGCAGGCCCTCCACTGAGCAGGAAGCCTGACATGGGGCTTGATCCCAGGACCCTCGGATCATAACCTGAGGCAAAGGTAGCTGCTTAACCGACTGAGCCACCCAGACACCCATCACCTAATTTAAAAAAAAAAAAAAAAGATCAATATAATTGAACTGCTGTGTACTTTTCACTGACTTTCCCCTCTGCCAGAGGTAACCACTATTCCATATGTAATTATTTCTATGTGTGAATGTATTTCTACTAAAAACAGTGTTGTTTTACATGCTTTAGAATCTTAGGGGAAGGGAGAGAAAAAATAAAATAAGATTAAATCAGAGAGAGACAAACCATAAGAGTTTTTTTAAAAAAAGATTTATTTATTTGAGAGAGTGAGAGAGTGTGCGAGAGAGAGCACAAGCAGGGTGGAGAGACCGAAGGAAAGGGAGAAGCAAGACTCCCCACTGAGCAGGGAGCCCAATGCAGGGCTCTATCCCAGGACCCTGCTATCATGACCTGGGCCAAAGGTAGACAGTTAACTTACTGAGATAACCAGATGCCCTACCATAAGAGACTCTTAACTATAGGAAACAAACTAAGGGTTACTGGAGGGGAGAGAGATGGGGTAACGGTGTGATGGACATTAAGGAGAGCATGTGATGTAATGAGGACTGGGTATTACATACAACTGAGCAACCACTGAACTCTACCTCTGAAACTAAGAATGCACTATATGTTAATTAACTGAATTTAAATACAATTAAATTCAATTAAAAAAGAACTTTTTTTTCATTTCACATCATGCTTGTGAGAGCCATGATGTTGATACATGGAATTTTTGTTCCTTCCTTTTCACTGCTACATAGTTTTTTGTTATATGAATTCATTAAGCCCATCTAATCCCTTATTAAGGTCTATTTTGGTTATTTCATTCTCAACTATTATAATGTTGCCAAGAAATTTTCCCTCATAAAACTGCAACAGTTTTTGGGGTGCCTGGGTGGCTCAGTCAGTTAGGCAACTGCCTTCCCAGGGATTTACCAGGGAGCCTGCTTGAGCCTGCCTCTTCCTCTCTCTTCTCCTCACCTTGCCTCTGCCTGCTGCTCCTCCACTTGTGCTCTTATTCTTTCTGTCAAATAAATAAAGTATTAAAAAAAAAACCAACCTGCCAGAGTTTTTGTAGATGCGTCCCTAAGTAGGACTAGATTGAGTGGTTTAAGTATTTTCAACTCTACTGATGATTGCTAACTGTCTTCCAAAGGAGTGATACCACTGATACACTCACAGGGTAGGAGAGAGCTCTTTGCTCTAAATGTGTGCCAACATTTGTTATCATTCTTTCAAATTCTTGCCAATGACATTGGTATGTGAAATATGTGAAATAATGTAACATTATGTGTTTAATATGAATATCATTGATTACTGCTGAAGTTGGGTAGCTCTTCATATATTTTTTGATCATCTGAATTTCTCTTTCTGTGGATGATGTATGTTTATATTTGTTGCTCATTATTCTATTGGGCTGCCTTTTCTGACTAAAGATTTCTTTAAATGTGTATTATGGATGGCAATCCTGCCAATGTGCTACAAGTATCTTCTCCCAATCTGTGGACTGTCTTTTAAGTTTTTAAAAAAGGATTTTAATACAAAAAAGTCTACTTTTAATGTAATCACATGTATCAACCTATTTCACTGTTTTTGCTTTTCTAAATCTTAAGAAATCTTTCTCTACCCAAAGATAATAAAAGACATTATTCCACAGTTTTCTCCTAAAAATTTTAGATTTTGTCTCGTTTTTACTTTTAATTTACTGGAACTGATTTTCCTGGTGGGACTGATGTGGAGAATACACACACACACAGACACACACACACACACACCCTACCATACCCCACATGAACACATATCACATATCCTCTTACCACACACACCATAGCCCCCTACATATCACATCCACATACTTGAACCCCCATACTCTGGATCATTTACTGAAGCATTTCTGATGTCCCTAATTATCTGAAATAGTTCTTATGACATCTTCCAAGTTATAAACCATGGATACTGCTGCTCCTGGGCTCTCCTCAATTTCACTGTTCCTATCAATGTCTTGTTATCTGAGAAAATGTAAGCACAGTCTCAATAGCACTTCTTCCACTTGACTTTGAACATCATGTATGGTACCTTAGCTAACTATGTATTTAAAAATTTTTACTATAAATGATAGATTGTAATTACTCCCTACAAATTATACCTGGATGCAAGCTACTTAGGAGAGAAGCTGTGTTTAACATAAATCTTTATACATTCACGGTCTTAGGTACTCAAGGAGTGCTTAATTCATGTAGGGAAAAAAAATCATTACTTGCACCTCACCTTATGTAGACTGTGGTAATAAAAACTAGACAACCACTTTACTTCTTTCCACATTGATACCACTAAAATACAAAGACAGCAGTAAGTATGATCTTATTCATCTGCCTGCTCCCATCTCTTGTGTGCTACCTTAGTATAAATGGAGGACAGGGATTGGGGTCACAATCTCCAAAAAATATGGGGCCAGAAAAGTAGCAATTATTGTGAAACTATGGTCAACAAGGAAATGCCTAACAAAATTCATCCAATTCAAAATATACAAAAGGACTGTGTTGGCCAAGGAATAGAAATGCTCAGCCTGCACAGGCTCCAGTTTGAGAGCTCTTGTCATTTAAATACATGCTACTTAGTGACAGACTGTCCCCAACCTCACAAAAAATGCAGAACTTAAATGTTTCATAGGCATTATTTTCTTTTGGGCACATCTTTACTATGTTGAATTTCCCTACCTCTGAACATAGTATGCCTCTCCATTTTCTTAGTTATTTGATTATTTTCATCACAATATTATAATATTCAGCACACAAATACTGTACATGTTTTAAGTGCATACCTAAGTGGCTTGGTCCGCTTGGGTTGCCTTAACAAATTATCACAGACTGTGTGGCTTAAAGAACAGGAATTTATTTTCTCACAGTTCCAAAGCCTGGAAGTGTGAGATCAGTGTTCAACATGGTTGGGTTCTACTAAGAGCTCTTTTCAAGTACTCACATGGCATTTCTTCAGTGCATGCATGTGGAGACTAAAGAAAGACATCTTCTCTTCTTTTAAGACCACCAATCCTACTGGATTAGGATTCTAACTTTATGATGTCATTTAACCTCAATTCCTAAAAGCCTTATCTCCTAGAGTCACATTTGGGATAAGGGCTTCAATGTGTGAATTTTGTTGCGGGGGGATACAATTCAATCCATCACACTAAGTAATACATTTTTAAAAAGTAATTATAAATGGAATTGCATTTTTAATTTGGTTTCCACATATTGTTAGTATGTAGAAATGGATATATTTTATTGTGTAGATCTTTTAATCTGCAACAAGGCTGAACTCACACTAAATACTATGACTTTTCTTTTGCACTTTTTGGTAGGTTCCTTTGGAAGTTTATATATAGACAATCATGTCATCTGTGAACAGAGACAGTTTTATTTTTCCAACTAATTTTCTAATTTTTTTCTTTATCTTGCCTTACTGCACTGGCAGAATTGCAGTATTATGTTGAGTAAAAGTGGTAAGCATATCAGTCCCTTCCCAATCTCAGGGGGAAAGCATTCAGTCCTTCATTCAGTCCTTCATTAGCATGTATGATGCTGGAAATAGGATTTTGGTATATGTTCTTTACCAACTTCAGGTAATCCTATTATTAACAGGAGTCTTCTTTTGTTCAGCTATAGTTAAAAATGAAATATATTTGACATGTAACATTATGTAAATTTTAGGTATACAACATGTTGACTTGATATATTTATATATTGTGATATGATTGCCACTGTAGCAACAGCACCGCTATCATGTCAATCACTGTCATTTCCTTTTTGTGGTGCAAATAAAAGATCTAGTCTCTTAGCAAGTTTGAGGACTATAATACAATACTGCATCTATTTCATAATACTTTGCTTTTGATCTCCAGGTCATTCATTTTTTTATTCTTCCAAGTTTTATTTAAATTCAAGTTAGTTAATATAGAGTGTAGCATTGATTTCAGTAGTATTTAGTGATGTGTCACTTACATATAATACCCACTGCTCATCACAACAAGGGCCCTCCTTAGTTCCTATCACCCATTTTGCCCATTCCCTACCCACGACCCCCTGTCCAGCAAACCTGTTTTCTATAGTTAAGAGTCTCTTATGGTTTGCCTGCCTCTCTATTTTAATCTTACTGTATTTTTCCTATCCATCCATTCTGTTCATTAGCATAGCTTCTTAAATTCCACATGAGTGAAATCACATGTTATTTGTCTTTCTCTGACTGGCTGAAACCACTTAGCAGAATACACTCTAGTTCCATCCACATCATTACAAAAGGCAAGGTTTCATTCATTCTGATGGCTGAGTAATACTCTTTTGTATGCATATACACATATTCTTTATCCATTCATCAGTCTATGGATACTTGGCATTTTCATAGTTTGGCTATTGTTCATAATTCTTCCCCAAACATAGGGGTGCATGCACCCCTCCGAATCTGTACTTTTGTACCCTTTGGGTAAATACCTAGTAGTGCAATTGCTGGGTCATAGGATAATTCCATTTTTAACATTTTGAGGACCTTCCATACTATTTTCCCAATTGGCTGAACCAGTTTGCATTCCCCATATAGTCCAAGAGGGGTCTTATCTGCATTCTCACTAACATCTGTTGTTTCCTGTGTTGTTAATTTTAGCTATTCTGACAGGTGTGAAGTGATATTTCATTGTGGTTTTGATTTGTATTTCCCTGATGATGAGTGATATTGAGCATCTTTTCATGTGTCTGTTAGCCATCTGGATGTCATCTTTAGAAAATGTCTATTCATGTCTTCAGCCCATTTCTTAACTGGGTTGTTTTGGGTGTTTGAGTTTAACAAGTTCTTAATAGATTTTGGGTATTAATCCTTTATCAGATATATCATTTGCAAGTATCTTCTCCCATTCCGTAGGCTATTCTATAGTTCTGTTGATTGTTAACTTAGCTGTGCAGAAATTTTTACCTTTTTTTTTAGAAGATTTTATTTATTTATTGAGAGAGAAAGCATGCACATGAGCAGGGGGTGGGGCAGAGGGGCAGGGAGAGGCAGATGCTGCAGTGAGCAGGGAGTCTGATGCAGGGCTTGATCCCAGGACTCTGAGATCGTGACCTGAGCCAAAGGCAGATGCTTAAGCTACAGAGTCACTCAGGCGCCCCAACAAATAGTGTCTAGTAAGAAGTTACTAGAGTCAAGGTCAAAGAGGTTTCTATCTGTGTTCTCCTGTAAGATTTTGAGGGTTTCCTGTGTCTCACATTTAGGTCTTTCATCCACTATGAATTTGTTCTTATGTGTGGTGTAAGACAGTGGTCCAGTTTCATACTTTTGCATGTTATTGTCCAATCTTCCCAAAACCATTACTGAAGAGACTGTCTTTTTTTCCATTGGATATTCTTTCCTGCTTTGTTGAAGATTAGTTGACCACAGAGTTGAGGGTACATTTCTGGGTTCTCTATTCTATACCATTTCTCTGTTTCTGTTTTTGTGCCAGTACCATACTGTCTTGATGATTATAGCTTTGTAATATAGCTTGAAGTTCAGTATTGTGATGCTACCAGGTGCGGTTTTCTTTTCAACTATGACTACTTAAGATGCATCCCAAAAGTTTGGGACTGTCATGTATTCATTTTCATTCTTCCATGTATTTTTAAATTTCTTTAATTTCTTGGTTAGCTCATTCATTCTTTAGTAGAATATTCTTTAGCCTCCATGTATTTGTGGTCTTTCCAAATTTTTCTTGTGGCTGACTTCAAGTTTCACAGCATTGTGGTCTGAAAATATGTATGGTATAATCTCAATCTTTTTGTATTGGTTGAGGCCTGATTTGTGACCGAGTATATGACCTATTCTGGAGAATGTTCCTTGTGTACTTGGAAAGAACCTGTATTCTGCTGCGTTAGTATGAATCTGAATATATCTGTGAAGTCCATCTGGTCCAGTGTGTCATTCAAAGCCCCTTGTCCTGGTTGATTTTCTGCTTAGGTAATTTGTTCAATTGCTGTGAGTGGGATGTTAAAACTCCCTACTGTCATTGACTGTTATCAGTTGAGCTTCCTTGTCATTAATTGATTTATATATTTGCCTGCTCAGAAGTTGGGGCATAAATATTTACAACTGTTAGATCTTCTTTTTGGATAGACCCTTTAATTATGATACACTTTCCCACTACATCTATTATAGTCTTTAGTTTTAAGTGTTGTTTGCCTGACATCAGTATGGCTGCTCCAGCTTTCTTTTGATGTTACTAAAGTGATAAATGGTTCTCCATCCCCTCACTTTGAATCTGGAGATGTCTATGGGTCTGAAGACCACCCCGATGCATCTGTTTAGTTACTGTTGTTGGAATGCAGTTGTGCAGCAGTATCATCAATAGTTTTAAAGAAGATTTCTGCCAGTTGTTTACAAATTGAATGTATAAACACGCATTTTGTTGTGGTGAGATCATTAAATTATTTTAAAGAGGACAATAAATCCTCACACTTTGGAAACTTGTAAAGGATCTTCAATGGAATTATAAATGGTTTTGTTTCAAAAAAAATCATCTTGTATAAGCAGTGTATCAATAAGTCGGTTTTTTTTAATCCATTATGAAACCCTATGTCTTTGTTTTGGAGCACTGAGTCCATGTACATTCAGAATAATATTGACAGATATGAATTTAGAGCCACTGTATTTCCTGTCAAGTTGCTCTTCCTATAGATTGTCTCTGTTCCTTTCTAGTCTTTGTTGTTTTGGTCTCTTTATCCTGCTTAAAGGGTTTCCTTTAATATTTCTTGCAAGGTGGTTTAGAATTCATGAACTGCTATAGTTTTTGCTTGTCTTGGAAACTCTATCTCTCCTTCTATTCTGAATGACAGCCTTGCAGGATAAAGTGTTTTTTTTTTTTTTGTTTTGTTTTTTGTTGTTTTTTTTTTTAAAGATTTATTCATTTGAGAGAGAGAGAGCACAAGCAGGGGTAGAGTGAGAAGCAGACTCCCCTGCTGAGCCCAGGACCCTGAGATCATGATCTGAGCCAAAGGCAGACGCTTAACCAACTGAGCCACCCAGGCGCCCCTGGATAAAGTATTCTTGGCTACATATTTTCACCACTTAGCATGTTGAATATTTCCTGCCCTCTCTTCTGGCCTTGTAAGTTTCAGTGTCCAGGTCTGCTGCTAACCTTATGCATCTACCCTTGCAGGTACAGTACTTTTTTTGTCCCTAGCTGCTTTCAGAATTCTCTTTATATTTTACAAGTTTCACCATGATATTGTAAGGGCCTATTTAGCCAGAGCGATTTCATCTGGTTAAACAATGACTTTGTTGTTTATACAGTGAAACTTAAACTGTCCCTGCCCCCGGCCCCTTATCCCAGGGGACTGACTTAAAAACAAGTCTTGGAAACCAGTCCCACGTAACAAAGCCCAAATACAAAGGTGGGTCAGGCCAGGTGTAGGTATCCAATCAGTGGGGGTGCATACTGTCTCCCTAGCTACCAAGGAGTATGGGCCCCACCCTTTGAGTGCCCTTTGGGCGCCAATTCTGATGAAGATGATAGGCTAGTTCAAATATCTACTATAGGATAAACTGTAATTCAGTTGGTCACTTATGTGTGACCTAGCATGACTGTGCAGCTTTCTCTGTGTGTTACAATCTCATTGGCTACCTGTGCATGGCCAGCCCCAACCACAAGGCCTTTGCCCTTAAAAGCTAGTCTATAAGGCAGAGAGAGGTCGCCCTCTCTGTAAGAGGCACAGCCCCGAACGGTTGGTTTGATTCTTGATGCTTGGCACGAAATAAAGCTTTGCTTGACCTTCACTTTCTATCAGTCTCGCTCATTTGATTATGGACCCAATAATATGTCATGGTCTTGATCTGTTTTTGTCGATTTTGAGGGGAGTTTTCTGTGCCTCTTGGACTTCAACACCTGTTTCTTTTCCCAGATTAGGAAAGTTCTCAGCTATGATTTGTTCAAATAAACCTTCTGCCCCAATAACCTGCTGCTCTTCTGGGATTCATATGATATGGGTATTATTGCACTTTATGGAGTTGCTGTGTTCTTTAAGTCTAATTTTTTGAATAGTTTTCTTCCTCTCTTCTTTTCATCTTCATTATGTTCCATAATCTTATCTTTTCTATCACCTATTGTCTCCTCTGATTCTTCCATCCTCATTACGATTTTATCCATTCAGTTTTGCATCTCAGTTAAAGCATTTTTTCTTTCCGTCTCACTACTTTTTACGTTTTTTCTCTCTCCAGCAAATGTATCTCTGGTGCCTTCTATCCTTCCTTCAAGTCCAACTATATTCTTATGACTGCTGTTCTAAATTCTTGTTCAGATATATTGCTTATATCTGTTTTGAGTAAATCCGTGGATGTGATTTCTTCTTGATCTTTCTTTTGGGGAGAATTCCTCCATCCTGTCATTTTTTTCTACGTTTCTGTCTTTTGTGGGTTATAAAAGCTTGTTATATTTCCTGCTTCTAAGAGTAATGCTGTATCAGGAAGGGGTAATACACTGTCCAGGGCTTGGCACTTCAGGAAGTCTTCCTGGTATATGCTATATGCCCTCCATTGTTGTGTTTTGGCTTCCCTTTCCCACTGGTCAGTCCTCTGCAGAGTTCTTCTTTGCTTGCAGTGGGGAGTGTTTAGACATCTAACCATGAATGCTTTTGATTTGTTTGATACAATAAGCCTGTTTATTTTTTTAAACTTTGAAGTTATTCACTTATTTAGTTTTAAATATTTTATTTATTTATTTGAGAGGCAGTGAGAGAGAACATGAGAGGGGAGAAGGTCAGAGGGAGAAGCAGACTCCCTGTGGAGCTGGGAGCCTGATGCGGGACTCGATCCTGGGACTCCAGGATCATGACCTGAGCTAAAGGCAATCACTTAACCAACTGAGCCATCTGGGTACCCCTCCCCTTTTTAATAAACCTGATCCAAAAAAAGAGAAAAGGACAAAAGCCCCACAAATACACAAATACTAAATACAAATACACAAATACTAAAAGTGATAAGTCTGATTCCAAAGAAAGAAAGAAAAAAAAAAAAGCCTGATACTAAAAAAGAGAAAAGGAAATGAACAAACAAACAAACAAACTATAAACTATAAACCTGATTCTACAGGAAAAAGAAAAAAGAAATCCTGTTCCTGTTTCCACCAGAACTGAAGGTGACACTTTGGAGCACTCTATGATCCAGTAGACTTGATGCATGTGGGGGGCTTATACTATTCCTCTGTGGAAGATACCTACTGTGCTGGCTCAGTGTCCAACTTGCTGAGTAAATATGCACCTGCAGGGAGCAGTGGGCAGGGTTTGGTGTAAGTGGCTCAAGACTCTACTAGGGGTGCTAAGTTGCTCACTGAGGTCCAATCATGTTGTTTGGAGAGGGAAAGATGGCATCACCCCACTCTCTTATCCCCAAAGAGGGGAGCTCAGACTGATACTGTTCAGAAAGCCCTAAGAAAAAAGTGAGCAATCTCCCTTTGGTGTCCCAGGCTGATTCCTGCCTTCAATATGTCTGTGCCTGAGCCATGGGCACATCCAGTACCACAGTTCTACTGGAGCACAAAACTCCAAGTCTTAAAGGACCTGCTATGGCACAGACCCACTCCTCTCCTCTGGAGCAGAACCTCACCACATTGTGTCTGGTGCTGTTCTGTCCCAGGAAAGCAGTCACATGGCAGTGTAGGTGCTTGGAGTTTATGGTAAAGCACAATGAGAAGCTGTGAACAGGTTTTATCTGCCTTCTGTGCATTCTTCTGTCCCTTGCTAATGAATAGTTGCTTAATGGTGCCTAGAGGGTATTTCTTTTCCCCTGGAGAGGCAATATACCCTCTTCCAGATGTACCCTAGGAAGGAGAATATTCTGTCCCAGGGTGACTCAGGGGATCCCTACACAATGTTTTCTGCTTTCAGGTCTCTGCCCTCTTTCTCTCTGGGAAAAATGTTGCTCACCCCATTGGAATCCTGTGAATGGCATGGTCTTCTAAAACTTCAACCTTTGAACTCTTCTGTTTATAAGAACTAGAAATAGCCCGGTTCCTCTGGATTCTCCAGTCAATGGTTTTGGGGAAGTGTTTCTCCTTTGTGAACCAATGCGCTGCTCTCTGTCCTCCTCTCATTTTCTCTCTTTCTTTTCACAACACAAAGTGCTCCTCCTCTTCATGGCACCGTGGCTTTTCTGTTCTCCAATTCACATCACTGCACCTTGTACATGCCACTTTCTCTCTTTAACTGTGCAGATTGTTCCATTAATCCTCAGAACAATTTCCTAGGTGTTTAATGACTGGATATTACTTTAGCTGTGTTCAAGGGATGAGGCAGGACAAGGGTACCCCTACTACTCTGCCATCTTAACTCTCCACACCTATGCCACAATTTATTTATCCAGTTATCACTCAATGGATATTTGGGCTCCCTCCATAATTTGGCTGTTGTTGAAAATGCTGTTAATAAATAGGGGTGCAGGTGCCCCTCTGAATCAATATTTCTGTAACCTTTGGATAAACACCTAGTAGTGCAATTGCTGGTCACAGTTTTAACTTTCTGAAGAACATTCATACTGTTTACTGAAGTGGCAGTCCCAGTTTGCATTCCCACCAAGAGAGTGAAAGAGGGTTCTCCTTTCTCCACATATGTGCAAAGATCTATTGTTTCCTGTATTGTTCATTTTAGCCATTCTGACAGGTGTGACGTGGTATTTCATTGTGGTTTTGATTTGTATTTCCCTAATGATGAGTGATGTTGAGCATCTTTTCATGTTTTGTTAGTCATCTGGCTGTCTTCTTTGGAAAAACATCTATTCATGTGTTCTTTTTCTTAAATTGTTTTTGAGGTGTTGAGTTTGACAAGTTCTTTATATATTTTGGATACTAATCTTTTATCAGATATGACATTTGCAAATATTTTCTCCCATTCCCTAGGCTGTCTTTTAGTTTTGTTGATTGTTTCCTTTGCTGTGCATTGGCTTTTTAAATTGAAGAAATCACAATGATTTATTTTTGTTTTTGATTCCCTTCCCTCTGACGGTATGAGTAAGAAGTTGCCTGGCCAAGACCAAAGAGTTTGCTGTCTGTTTGCTAGGCTTTTGATGGTTTCCCAACTCACATTTAGGTCTTTCATCCATTTTGAATTTATTTTGTGTATAGTATAAGAAACTGATCTAGTTTCATTCTTTTGTATGTTGCCATCCAGTTTCCCAGCACCATTTGTTGAAGAGATTTTTTTCTCATGATATTCATTCTTGCTGTATTGAAGAGTAGTTGTCCATACAGTTGCGGGTTCATTTCTGGGTTTTCTCTTCTGTTACATTGATCAATGTGTCTGTTTTTGTGCCAGTACCATATTGCTATAATCATTACAGAGCTGTAACACAGGTTGAAGTCCAGAATTGTAATGGCTCCAGCTTTTCTTTTCTTTTTCAGGAATGCTTTGGCTATCCAGGGTCTTTTGTGGTTCCATACAGATTTTAGAATTTGTTCGAGCTCTGTGAAAAATGCTGGTGGTATTTTGATAGGGATTGCACTGAATGTATAGACATTTTTACAATGTTTCTAATCCACGAGCATGGAATGTTTTTCCATTTCTTTGTTTCCTCTTCAATTTTTTCACAAGTGTTTTATAGTTTCCAGAGTATAACTTTTACCTCTGTGGTTAAGTTTATTCTTACAGGTTTTGGTGCAATTGTAAATGGGATTGATTCCTTGATTTCTGCTGCCTTATTTTTGGCATAGAGAAATGCAATAGATTTCTGTACATTGATTTTATAACCTGCGACTCTGCTGAATTCATGTATGAATTTTAGCAATTTTTTGGTGGAATCTGTTGGGTTTTCTACGTAGAGTATAATGTCTGCGCAGTGTGAAAGTTTGGCTTCCTCCTTGCCACTGAGCTTGATGGAATTCTAATAAATTCTAATAAATTCCATTTCACTTTCATAGCTCAGTAAATATTAAGTCTTGAGGCCTGAGGCAACTAGAAAAAAATGTCTTAACAAAAGTGATCAGTAATCAGTTTAGTTCTCCTTATTCTACGAAAGGTTAATGGCTACAGAACAAAAGGTTAACTGCTACAAAAAATTATTTCCTTTCATAACAATTAGAAAACAATTAGAAACCAAAAGTTTCCAGATGTTGTGCAATAGGAAGCTTTAAATTGATTCTAAAGAGAAAGGAACAAAAGAGGTAAGCCCAAATAACTGCTTGAAGGAAGTACTTAAGATCCAATAGTGAAAGAGGGTGCCAAAATAGCGTTAGGAACTTGTGCTGACTTTTGTGAGGCTGAGGTGGCTGGAATTTGTTCATCAGAGTACAAGAGAGAGGAAAGGTACACAAGAGGATAGCTCTGGAGATCCGCAGAGGAATTCCCAGGTCTTGGCTATAGCAAGATGTGGTCACATGTGAAAAGAATAACCAAACAGTTGTGGAATAAATAATTTTAAAAGCCCATGTGGGGATAGAAATAGTCTATGTCTTCATCAGGCAGAGGAGGGTAAGATTTTGTTATACTAGGGCACTGGAGGCTAAAGAGTAATAAGAGTTCCCGGTATAAAGCTAAATAAGTTCCAGAATAAAGGTTGATTTGGTTATACCCTAACAAAGAGTAAAGGCAAACCTCTAAGAATTCAGTTAATTCATAAGTTACTTATCTATGCAATAGGATAAAATCCAACATTCTTTAATGGCACATAACTAAGTTGTCTCCCAAAATGTCACATCTGGCATTCAAATAAAAATTACTAGGAATGCAAAGAAAAAGAAAACTATAACCTAGAGGTAGCAGGAAAATTAATCAAAGTAACAGTCCTGGAAATACCAGGGAGAAAAGAATCAAAGAGAAGGGTGTTAATACAGCTTTGGTAAATATTAAAAAATATTTTAATATAAATATAAATATAAATATATATTTATATACATAAATATATATATTTATATTTATATATATAAATATAAAAAGTATGCTATATATGCAATGACGAATACTATAGTAAAACTGAAGACATACAATAAAATAAAGTTCTGAAAGCATAAAAAAGATTTGGAAAAAAAAGTGAACAGAGCCTTAATAAACTTTTTGTGTAGAATCAAGTAGTTGAATATATAGGAAAGGAGAATCCTAGAAAAAGGGGTGGGTGCTTTAAAAATAATGGCTATAAGATTTCCATAATTGGTGAAAAATATAGCCTGGCAAATACAAGAAATTCAATCAACACCAGACAAGAAAAACAAAAAGAAAACCCCACTAAAACAGCTCATAATAAAATTGTTGAAAATCAAAAATAAAAAGAAAAAATTTTAAAGCAGGCAGAAAGAAAAAATAAAACCATTATAAGCACAGAGAAATAAATGATGTCAGCAGGTTTTTTTGCCTGAAACCACATAGGGCATTGCAAAATAGAACATTTTTAAATTACTGAGGGAAAAGGAAAACACTGCCAAATAATTCTACAACCAGTAATCAAAAATTCCTAAAATTAAGATGCAGTGTACCTTTTTTCTTTTAAACCAATAAAACATGAGAACATTTCTTGCTAGCAGGACTTTACTACAAGACATATTAAAGGAAATTATTTAAGCAGAAAAAGAAAAGATACTGAATGGAAATCTGGAAATGAAAAAGGAAACTCGGTATGCCAGAAACAGTCAATGTGTGGGTAAAAATAAAAACTACATTTTCTATTTAAAGCAAAAATAATCACAATGTACTCTGAGTTTTATACACAAGGAAAAGAGATGACAATAGCACAAATGCTAGGAAAACACAAAAGGAAGTAACCGGTTATAAGGGTCTCAAACTTCGATTTCTTTCATAAGTGTTCTATAGTTTCCAGAGTACCTCTCTGGTTAGGTTTGTTCCTAGGTAATCTTAGAGGTTCTGGTGTAATTGTAAATGGGATCAATTTCTTGATTTCTGCTGCTTCACTACTGGCATAGAGAAATGCAATAGATTTCTGTACATTGATTTGATATCCTGTGACTTTGCTGAATTCATGTATGAGTTTTAGTGGAATGTATGAGTTTTGGTGGAATCCATTGGGTTTTCTATGTAGAGTATAATGTTGTCTGTGCAGTGTGAAAGTTTGGCTTCCTCCTTGCCAATTTGGATGCCTTTTATTTCTTTTTGTTGTCTGATTGCTGATGCTTAAGATTCCCAGTACTATGTTAAGTAACAGTGGTGAGAGCAGACATCCCTGTCCTATTCCTGACCATAGAGGAAAAGTTCCCAGGTCTTCCCAATTGAAGAGAATATTAGTTGTGGGCTTTTCAATATGGCCTTTATTATATGTTGAGGTACATTCTCTCTAACTCTACTTTGTTGAAGGTTTTTTTTTTTTTTTTTTTTTTTTTTTTTAATCGTGAATGGATGCCACATATTTTTTTCAAATGCTTTTTTTGCATCTCTTGAAAGTATCATGTGGTTCTTATCTTTTCCTTTATTAATGTGGTGTATCATTTTGATTGTTTTTCTAATATTGAACCACCCTTACAGGCCAGGCATAAATCCACTTGATAGTGGTGAATGCTTCTTTAATGGACTGTTTGATTGGTTTGCTACTATTTTATTGAGAACTTGTACATCCCACAAGCATCAGGGATATTGGCCTCTAGTTCTCTTTTTTAGTGGAATCTTTATTTTGAATTCAGGGTAATTCTGGGCCTATAGAATAAATGTAGATGTTTTCCTACCTCTTCTATTTTTTGAAATAGTTTGAGAAGAACAGGTAATCACTGTTCTTTAAATGTTTGGTAGAATTGACCCATGAAGCCACTTAGCCCTGGATTTCTTTGTTAGTTATTGGTCTCTTCAAGTTTTCTATTTCTCCCTGTTTCAGTTTTGGTGGTTCACATGTTTGTAGGAATACATCCATTTCTTTCAGTTTGTCCCATTTGTGCATATATAGGTTTTCATAATATTTTCTTATAATTTTATTTATGTTGTATTGGTGGTTATTTTTTGCCTCCTGTTTTGATTTTACTTATTTGGTTCCTTTCTCTTTTCTTTTTGGTAAGTCTGGCTTGGGACTTAACAATTTTATTCATTTTTTCAATGAACCACCTCCTGGTTTCATTGACTTGTTCTATTTTTTTTTTTTTTTTTTTTTTTTTTTTTTAGTTTCTAGATCATTCATTTCTGCTCTAATCTTTAGTATTTTCTTCTTTATACTGGATTTAGGCTTCATTTATTGTTCTTCTTCTAGCTTCTTTAGAAATAAGGTTAGGTTGTTAAAGATTTTCCTTTCTTGTTAAGCCTGTATAGCTATATATTTCCCTGTTAGGACTGCTTCTGCTGCATCCCAAAGGCTTTGGACTGTTGTGTTCATTTTTATTTGTTTCCATATACATTTCTATTTCTTCCTTGATTTCCTGGTTGACCCATTCATTGTTTAGTAGCATGCTGTTTAACTGCCATATGTTTGTGGTCTTTCCAAAATTAAAAAAAAAAAAAATTTTTCTTTGTGGTTGACTTCAAGTCATGGCACTCTGGTCAGAAAAGATGCAAGGGATTTACCCCAAAGATCAGATGTAGTGAAAAGAAGGGTCACCTGTACCCCACTGTTTATAGCAGCAATGGCCACGGTGCCAAACTGTGGAAAGAACCAAGATGCCCTTCAACGGACGAATGGATAAGGAAAATGTGGTCCATATGCACTATGGAGTATTATGCTTCCATCAGAAAGGATGAATACCCAACTTTTGTAGCAACATGGATGGGACTGGAAGAGATTATGCTGAGTGAAGTAAGTCAAGCAGAAAGAATCAATTATCATATGGTTTCGCTTATTTGAGGAGCATAACAAATATCATGGAGGACATAGGGGGATGGAGAGGAGAAGGAAGTTGAGGGAAATTGGAAGGGGAAATGAACCAAGAGAGACTATGGGCTCTGAAAAACAATCTGAGGGTTTTGAAGGGGCGGGGGGTGGGAGGTTGGGGGAGCCAGGTGGTGGGTATTACGGAGGGCAGGTATTGCATGGAGCACTGGGTGTGGTGCATAAACAATGAATTCTGTTACACTGAAAAGAAATTAAATAAAAAAAAAATAATATAAAAAAAAAAAGAAAAGATGCATGGCATGATATCAATCTTTTTGTACTTGTGGCCTGATTTGTGACCTAGTATATAATCTATTCTGGACATCGTTCCATGTGCACTCAAAAAGAACCTGCATTAAAGTGCATTCTGCCACTTTAGGATGAGATATTCTGAATATATCTGTGAAGTCCATTTGGTCCAGTGCATCATCCAAAGTTATTAAGCTATTGTTTCTTTGTCAGTTTTCTGCTTAGATATCTGTTCATTGATGTAAGTGGGAAGATAAACTCCCCTATTGTATTATTGTATTATTATTAATGAGTTCCTTTATGTTTGTTATTCTTTTATATATTGGGGTGACTCCATGCTGCATGTATAAATACTTCCAATTACACTTATTTTTAGATTTTCCCCTTGGATATAATGCCCTTCATCTCTTCGTACAGTGTTTGGTTTAAAGTCTAGTTTGTTGTATAGAAGTACCGCTAATCTGGCTTTATTTTGATGTCCAGTTATATGATAAGTATTTCTCCATTCCATCAATTTCAATGCATGGGTGTCTTTAGGTCTTAAATCAATTTCTGGTAGGCAGATAAATGGGCCTTCTTTTTTTTAAAATATATTCTGACACTGTGTATTCTGATTGGAATGCTTAATCTATTTACATTTAGAGTAATTACTCATAGATTTGTATTTAGTGCCATTTTATTACTTGGCTTGTTGTTTTGGGAGATTTTCTCTATTATATTCTTGTCTTTATCACTTTGGTTTTTCCTTTTAATATTTTTTCCCCCTTTTAATATTTTCCCTTTTAATATTTTAGTATTTCCTGCAGGTTGGTTTAATGGCTATGGACTCCTTTACTTTTCTTTGTCTGAGAAACTCTTTTTATCTTTTTTATTCTGAATTATAGCCTTGCTATTCTTGGTTGCAGATTTTTCCCATTCAGTACTATAAACATATCATGTCACTACCACCTAGCCTGCCAAATTTATGTTGAGAGATCTGAAGCTAGCCTCATGGGTCTTCCCTGTAAGTAAGGGACTTCTTTTTGTCTTGCTGCTTTTAAGACTTTTCTCTTTTCATATATTATTTTCTCAAATAAATTCCCTGTCCTCTTTTCTCTGTCTTCTTCTTCTAGTACACCTATAATAGGAATTTTATTACATTTGATGGAGTCACTGAGTTCCCTAAATATATTCTCATATTGCAAAATTCTTTTTTTGTTCAGCTTATGTTTCATTATTTTATCTTGTATGTCACTTCTTTGTGCCTCTGCTTCTTCCATCCTTGTGTTCATTGTATTAAGCCTGTTTTGAATCTCAGTTACTGAATTTTTCATTTCTAATTGTTTTTTTACTCTTTTATCTCTGTAATAAGGGTCTCCCTGGTCTTCCATTCTTTTCTTAAGCTAGCAAGTATCCTTATGATTGTTGCTTTGGATTCCCCATCAGTCATATTACTTGTATCTGTTCTGCTTAGCTCTCTGGCTGTGACCCTATCTTGTTCTTTCATTTGGGACAAATTTTTATGTCTTTGGCTTTTGTTTAAATCTCTCTTCCTCTCTGTGTTAGAAAAGCCTGTATGTTTTCTGCTCCTGATAATCATGGCTTTATCAAGAAAAGATCATTTAGGTCCAGGACCTGGTACATCAGATAGGATCTTTGGTGTGTGCTGTGTGCCCTCTACTACTGTGTTTTGGCTGCTGTATCCTTCAGTTCAGTTTCTGCAGGGGTTCTCCTTGCCTGAAGTGAGAAATGTTTGGTCCTTGGCTAGAATGCAGCATGTTTTAACTGGGTGAACTTTGGTCTGCATGTTAAATGAAACTTGATATTTCCACTTGAACTGAAGCCATAAAGAACTCTGGTCAGGAGCTGTGGTGTGGGCAGGGGCTTCTGCTGATCTTCTGTGGAAATGGCCTTCAGCACTGGGACTGAGGCAAGCTTTATGGAGAAGGGCAGTACTACCAGACTGCAGGGATGTGAGTGGGTGTAAGCAGGTTAGACAGCCAGGGTAGGCACTTTGCTGCTTACCCCAGATGGCTCTGTGTTTATATTGAGGGGTGGTGGAGGAAATGGCCCTAGCCGGTTTCTCTGTTCCTGGAGAGGAGTACTATGCATGCTGCCTCTCTGGGAGGCAGGCTAAGAAGAGCAAATAATCTCCCCACTGTTTATTTGTACAATCTGCCTCTGGGTTGTTTGTCTGACTTCTCTCCAGGTATAGTGCCATGCCCTCTGAGCTGTATCCCAGCCAAGCCTGCTGACTTTTAAAACTTTAGGCTTTAGGGACATGATGAGGGCAGGGGCTTGTGCTGGTCTTTGTGGGGAGTGTTTCACCTAGGCAGAAATTCTTAAGTTGCTAAAAAGATAAAAGTCCCATGACACTTAAAACTGACCTAATGAACCTCAAGTTCTCAGAGGAGTTAACTAAGGCTTTAAAGGCGTTATATCGGCAGGAAAATCTAGCATGATCTAAAATGTCTAGGATGGCTCACCTATTAAGCAACTCCCAGGTTTTGTACCTATACTCATATACACTGGGCTGCTAAGGGAGCAGAGCTTCCAGCAAGGTAATTCTCTCTAATAATCCTTAGAAGTGTCCCAGGAAAACAAGACAGAAAATTTCACTGGTAGGCCAAATCTGGGGACTCTCTGGAATAAATTAATCAATTATGTCAATCCATTGCTACGGAAATGAATCAATGAAAAGATGTTCAAGTAGGTTAACTCTGCAGAATGTAGTAAAATACACTAAATCAATGATTGGTATTGCTTCCTTTTTTGCCTTTCCTGAACTGGTATTTTAAACTGCAGTTGTTCTACTTTTTGTTTCTAGTACTTCATATAAACTATGTCAGATATTTCTGTAGTTTTATTTAGACTACAGCGTGAATTTACATCCCTACCTAGGGAAAATGGACACTGACCAGCAAATTTAAACCTTGGAGATGGGAGCCACTCCTAGGCATGACCTGTGGGTCAGAGATGAGTATATCTGTGGTTATAAATGGAAGATGGTACTATGTTCTCCAAAAGCTTTGCTTGAACTGGCTGGAGAAAAGGTATGCATGTATGTTGGCAACAAAGAGATGAATATCTATTGCTTTGTCTCCCAAAAACAAAGCCCTTTTCTATGAAAACTGTATCTTATTCGTTCTTGAGGGAACTTCCCCTTTTTTTGCACTTCAACCCAGTGAGTGCTGACAATTATAGTATTCCATCTCTCAGTCATACAAATCAGAGTTCTTCCCAGAATATAGTAAATTCAAAATTAGGAAAGAAAAAGAATACTTTTTGTTGACAAAACTGAACACATGATCTAAAATGCTGCTAATAATCATGTATCTAGCCATGTAAGAGAGACTATTCCCAAGAGTAAAGGTGACATGCAATATAATGTAGAGACAAAAATGGACAAAGTGTCCTGGCAACACTCCTCATTTTAAGTGTGTCCTTGCCCTTTTTTTCCTAAGCCAGTCGCTGTCACTTGCAACTATGAGTCCTGAAATAATTCTCTTCCAGAAAATTAAGTAGTCTAATAGGCTAGTTTATAGAGTGTATAGGATATATGGTAGAGGTGCTCCTAAGGAACTTGGAAAAACTGAGAAACTTACTCAGCATTGTAAGTCAGTGTCAAAGCCACTCTGTTACAATATTTCTCTTGACCATAACCCAATAAAATGTGCTAACACATTACGAAAAAGTACCCAGCCACAGATGTAAATAGTGGTACTGTCCATCCAAGCAGTGCTTATTTGTGTTTGTAGATAGGTAGGAACACCCTAAAGGTTTAACCCACTAATTTTGAGCATACATACTAGCTTACCTTAGCTTGTTCAACTATATCAGATTGCTATTTCACCCTCTGCATAGGTTACTCAAGCACAGAAACATACTTAGTTTCTTTCAATTTCTAACATTATTACCTGTCACTAGATAATGATGTCTCATACTTCACAGAGCCATCATATGGGACTCCTTTAATTTTCAAGTACTAATCATACCATGCTTGCTTATGACATACCTATCCACCTCCCATAAAGGCCAATCCCTTCAAGTGTACAGACCATAATTCTTTCCCTTCCTTGTCTGTAGGATCCTACATTATTATTTTATGTGTTATAAATTCACTCTTCCCCTCAACCACCAGAGATGTAAACTCCATGAAGACATGGACCTTGCCCATCCCATTGGCTGCTATATTTTTGATGTCTAGTACATAGTTACGTATCCAGAATTATTTGCTGAAATCAAGAGTGAATAAATGAACAGAAGGTTGGAAATGAATTATCTGCAAGAGGTATTCCATTTCTGAAGCTCTATAATTCTACTCAGAGAAGAGCAGGTGCCACAATGGTTTTCTGACGTAGGGTAACAGGCTTCATCAAACTTCAGTTAATATTTCTCTAGATAAACCTAATATAACTTTTCTTCACACTTGACTTTACTTCAGATAAATTCATTTTAAATTTTAAGCCTCAAGATGAAATAAATGAAATAGACAATGACAACAAATTGTGCTTACTCTTCTTTCCATCCATATCTGCATGGATCTTCCGAGCCAAGAATCCACTTTTGTACACAGCAGCATTTGGGTCATGAGGAATGTCTAAGAATGGGTTGGTAGTGCTCCCAATACGACTAATGGTCTTTGGATGTGTTCCATTAGCCTTCTCATCAGTACCTTCAGATGGAGATTTTTTTTTCTCTTCATCATCTCTAAAGAAGAAAACACAGATTGAGCACTTAACAACAATCAGTAAACAAACAAAGTTATTTAGTGTAATAAACTACAATGTTTTCAATAGTCTATCAGTCATGATAACAAAAACTGTAAAAACAGGTATCATTTACTAAGTGTTTATGTGCCAGGTATTAATGATCATAACAGTTTTCTAAGACCGACATTAGTATCCCATATTTCAGATAACAAAACAAACTCAAGAAAGTTTAAGTAAGTGCCCAAGGCCACAGATCTAGTAATCAAAGAAAGAGATAGTAAGGATATGACTGCAAAATCTCTAAAGTCTTTGCTCTTTCTACCCACTACAGTGTCTTCATGTCTGTTCTCTTTCAAAAAGAGTGGGGATTCTTTAGCAGAGATCACGATTTTGATTTTGATTTTTGATTTCTACATGGTTTAGCACATTGCCAAGTATACAGAATACAACAAATCATTACAGATTCAGTCCAGTGAATAATACTAAACTAAATCTGGCATGTAACAGGTAATTCTCTTATACTGAAACCCCAGTAAAGCTAATAATGAGGTAGGATGGTGGTATCATCCACAGTGCTTTGGCATCTTATAGGTACTACTTTCTCAACTGCCATAAAAGTCATAATCTCAAGGTTCTGGGATTGAGCCCCTCATCGGGCTTTCTGCTCAGCAGGAAGTCTGCTTCTCCCTCTCTCACTGCTCCTCTCCAGTCCTCTACTCTCTTACTACCCCCCCAAATAAATAAAAAATCTTAAAAAAAAAAAAATCTGTTCCTTCAAGGAGGGTAAATTTAAATCTGAAATTCTTATGTACATTAAGTATGAAGGAGGCAAAAAATGGATGGTTACATTCAATAAAGAGGAATGAATAGAAGAAAATGAACAAACGCTGATATACTGCTAAAAAACACAGCACCAAATTAAGAGCATTTGTCTTAGTTCACCTGTTCAATTTCCTCAATCATCTCTGGTTATATTGCTTATTAGATATTGATTAGTGAGTATTTTTATTAAAACTTCAAAATAACCGAGGCTCCTGGGTGGCTCAGTGGGTTAAGCCACTGCCTTTGGCTCAGGTCATGATCTTGGGGTCCTGGGATTGAGCCCCACATCGGGCTCTCTGCTCAGTGGGGAGCCTGCTTCCCCATCTCTCTCTGACTGCTGCTCTGCCTACCTGTGATCTCTCTTTCACTCTGTCAAATAAATAAATAAAAATCTTAAAACAAAAAACAAAAAAAACCTTCAAAATAACCACAAAATTAATAAATTATCAAAAGTATTTAGTGATCAAGTTAAAATAGTCTTTTTTTCTCCATTGCTACTTGATTATTGTGAGATATAAAAAACACTGGACCCTTAGATATCTATACTTAACTTTTAATTCTGAGACAACTGTAGATTTGTAAAGATAGTACTTACATTCTCATCTGCCCATTACCCAGTTCCCACTATTGTTAACAACTTACATAACCATAGTAAAAATTTTAAAATGAAGAAAGCAATGATGCAATACTATGAATTAAACATAAGACTTTATTCAGACTTTACCAATTTTTTCATTATTATTATTTTTTTCTGTTCCAGGAGACTATCCATGATCCAGTAGTGCATGTAGTTATTCCGATTTATTAGTTTTCTCCAGTCACAAATAGAACCTCATTCTTTCTTTGTCCCTCATGACTTGACATTTTGAAGATTGGCCAGTTATGTTACAGAATATCCCCAATTTAGGTTTGCTTAATTAGACTGATGCTGTATATTTTTCAGAAGGATACCATATGTGATGGAACCTCTCAGTGACTCAGATTAGGGTATGTATGTTTTATGACTAGTGATATTAACCTTGATTACTTGGTTGAGGTGCTGTCTGGAAAGTTTCTATTCTGTAATATTACAATTTTCTTTTGTAAATATTTTGGGGAAAATTTGTGACTATGAAAATAGCC
Source organism: Mustela lutreola (assembly GCF_030435805.1). Taxonomy (NCBI): domain Eukaryota; kingdom Metazoa; phylum Chordata; class Mammalia; order Carnivora; family Mustelidae; genus Mustela; species Mustela lutreola. The sequence goes on from NC_081307.1 coordinate 2,367,045, forward strand.
TGCTTCTCCTTAAACTTCTGCACATTAATAAAAACATTCATCGGTGGATTTTGCCTATGATGATTATTATTGGGCTGATCTAATGGTGTTTTTTTATTTCCCTCATTTGTTCTACATCAATAGTAGGAAAATCATTCTCTAAGTATGGACACATGGATATCATCTTATTATTTTGCATAATAAAATCTATCATTATTACATTTATTGCTCCATTTTTTTTTTTCCCCAGCTTTGGCCACTGGGATTCTATCAAGGAGGCTTCTGTGTCCTTTGAACATGGCTTCCTCTTTTTCCTTTTTGTTTTTCAGCACTTCTTTTAGGTAGCACAAGAAGGTGCTTCCAAGCTCATCTTAAATTTTCCTTATCTCAACCCTGGAAGAAATGTCTCCAAGAAGTCCAGTTCTTCCTGTTGGACAAATCCAGTTCTTCTCGTTGGGCAACAGTATTTAGACAAATCTATGTAGTAGATATGTTCACTATATGTAGAAAATTTCCTCCTGCTTCCCTCTTTTAGTCAATTCCTTTCCCCTACCAATTCTTGAAAATTACTGATATCCTCCAGCCCTAAAGATTTCCCTTTTTCAAAATGGCACGAAACTGGTTTCTTTTACTCAGCAAATAAATATAATTTACCCATATTGTGCAAATCAATAGTTTGTTTCCTTTTATTGCTAAATACTGTTTCATTTTATGGTACACCATATTTAGTTTGCTTATCTACTTGTCTCCCCACTCCTAACTTTACTAAAGAAGTGATTTTTTTTTTAAAGATTTTATTATATTCCAGTTAGTGAAAATACAGTGTAACAGTTTCACGTGTACAACATAGTGATTATACACTTTCATACATCACCTGGTGCTCATCACAACAAATGCATTCCTTTAACCCTATCACCTCTTTAACCCACCTACTCATCCCTTTTTAGTAACCATCATTTTGTCCTCTACACTTAGGAGTCTGTTTCTTGCTTTGTTTTTTCCTTTTCTTTCTTTCTTTTTTCTTTTTTTGGTCCCTCTTTTCTTTTTTTTGTTTCTTAAATTCCACACATGAATGAAATCATATAGTATCTGTCTTTCCCTGACTGAGTTATTTTGCTTAGCATAATGCTGTCTAGTTCCCTCTGCTTTGTTTGCCTGCATTCTCAGGAACAGTACAGTGCCATCTGGTCTCAATGCCAGGCAAGCCTGCTGACCTTTAAAACTCCAGGTTCTAAGACCCTCTGATGGTAAAAATACATGAAATACAGCCCCTCTTGTTTTCGAAACCAATGGTTTGGGGAAACATTCTCCTTATGTGTTCCCATGTGCTCCTCTTTCTTTTATCCTTCTCTACAATCACACTTCTCTTCCTTCTGTAGCGCCTGGCATCCGTTTCTCCCCAAATCACAACTCTATACTTCCTACTTTATTCAATGTCTTCTCTTCCTTTAGTTGTGGAGTTTGTTTTACCAAAGTCTTCATGTCAATTTCTGGGTTCTTTAGGATGATTTGATAGTTACCTAGTATGTGTTCATGGAACAACATTAGTCTAATGTCCTCCTACTCTGCTGCCATCTTCCTCTCCCTCTGGAATAACTGATTTATGCAATGTAGGAGATTTACTTATTTATTAATTTACTTAAAATTAATGGTCAGTATTGATATTCAGAAAATATCTTCTTGATATTGCAAAAATCCAGGAAAATTACAATTATTGTACAGATTACATTTCCTCTTCTGTTGTTTTATCAGTTTTCTTGAGTGTAATTAACAATTTAATGTGAGATACTTAAAGTATACAATATGAGGATTTAATATACATATATCTCATGAAGAGTTCCCTTCACTGACTTAACACACCTATCATTTTACATATATATATAAATATTATATATGTATTTTGTGAAAACATTTAAATTCTACTCTTAGAAACTTTCAATTATTCAATGCAGTGTTATCAACTGTAGTTACCATGTTATACATTATTTCCTCAGATCTTAATCCATTTTATAACTGAAAAGTTTACATTTTTTAAAAAATTATATTTATTTTTGCTAGTATGTCTGGGTGCATAACAGTATTCATTATTTTTTGCACCACACCCAGTGCTCCATGCAACCCATGCCCTCTATAATACCCACCACCTGGTACCCCAACCTCCCACCTCCCACCCCTTCAAACCCCTCAGATTGTTTTTCAGAGTCCATAGTCTCTCATGGTTCACCTCCCCTTCCAATTTCCCCCAACTCCCTTCTCCTCTCTAACTCCCCATGTCCTCCATGCTATTTGTTATGTTCCACATATAAGTGAAATCATATGATAATTGACTCTCTCTGCTTGACTTATTTCACTCAGCATAATCTCTTCCAGTCCCGTCCATGTTGCTACAAAAGTTGGGTATTCGTCCTTTCTGATGGAGGCATAATACTCCATAGGGTATATCCATTCGTCCGTTGAAGGGCATCTTGGTTCTTTCGACAGTTTGGCGACCTTACACCAGTTAGAATGGCCAAAATTAGCAAGACAGGAAACAACATGTGTTGGAGGGGATGTGGAGATGCACTGCTGGTGGGAATGCAAGTTGGTGCAGCCTCTTTGGAGAACAGTGTGAAGATTTCTCAAGAAATTAAAAATAGAACTTCCCTATGACCCTGCAATTGCACTACTGCATATTTACCCCAAAGATACAGATATAGTGAAAAGAAGGGCCATCTGTGCCCCAAAGTTTACATCTTTTTACCAGCTATTCCCAACTTCCCCCACACCTCAAACTTTGAAAATGACTTTTATACCCTCCACTGCTATGAACTCAACTTTAAAAAAAATAAACAAACTCACATATGATAACATCACAAGTGATACTGTGTGGTATTTATCTTTCAAAGTCTAACTTAATTCAGTTAGCATAATGCTCTCCAGATTAACTCATGTTTGCTGCCTATGACAAGATTTCATTCTTTTTTAGAGGCTGCATAATATTCCATTGTGTATATATACATCATCTTCTTTATCCTTTCATCTGTAGACTGATACTTATTTTTTTTTTTCCATACTTAGGCTATTGTAAACCATTCTGATATAAACATAAGAATACAGGTTATTCTTTCAGATAATTTTGTTTCCTTCATCTATATATTCAGAAGTGCAATTACTGGTAGTTCTACTTTTTAAAAAAGATTTTATTTATTTGAGAGAGAGTGGGCACACAAGACAGAGAAAGAGGGAGGGAGGCACACAAGAAAGAGAGAGTGAAAGAGTGGGGGTTGGGGGCAGAAGGAGGGAGAAACAGACTTCCCGCTAAGAAGGGAATCTGATGTGGGCTTCGATCCCAGGACCCTGGATCATGACCTGAGCTGAAGGTAGATGCTTAACTGACTGAGCTACCCAGGGGCTCCAGGTAGTTCTGTTTTTAATTTCTTGAGGAGCCTCAGTGCTACTTGCCATAGGGACTGTACCAGTTAACATTTACACCAACAGAGTAAATGTTTTTTCCCATTTAGTAGGTTGCCTTTTTATTTACTTAATGGTTTCCTTTGTTGTGTAGAACTTTTCAGTTTGATGTAGTCCCACTAATTTTTGTTCTTGTTCCTAAATCTTAAAAATCTTAAAAATGTATTGTTCAGACCAATGTCAAGGAGCTTATTCTTTATGTTTTCTTCTAGGAGTTTCATGGTTTTATATTCAGAGATTTAATCCAATTTGAGATGATTTTGTGTAAAGTAGAAGAGAGTGGTCCACTTTCATTCTTTTCCATGTGGATATTCAGTTTTCCTAAAACTACTTATTGAGGCGACAATCTTTTCCCCATGATAACGGGGAAATTCTTGGCTGTCTTGTCAAAAATCAATTGAACAAATTTCTTTGAATTTATTTCTGAATTTTCTATTCTATTCCCATTGATCTATGTGTTTGCTTTTTTATGTAGTACCATACTGTGTTGATTATTATAGATTTTATAGTATAGTTTGAAGTCAGGACTTATGATATCTCCAGCTTTGTTCTTCTTTCTCAGGATTGCTTGCCAAGACACCACAAAAAAAGAGATCTACAGGCCAATATCACTCATGAATACAGATGCAACTCCTCAACAAAATCTCAGCAAACAAACTCCAACAAAACATTAAAAAATCAGGATGCCTGGGTGGTTCAGTTGTTTAAGTATCTGAGTTTTGGTTTTGGCTCAAGTTACAATCTCATGGGTCATAAGACTAAGCCTTACATTGCAGGGGAGCGGTCCATGCTCAGGGGGAGTTTGCATCAAGATTCTTTCCTTTCCCTCTGCCCCTTCCCCCCATGTGCATGCACATGCTCTCTCTTTCTCGCTTTCTCTCAAGAAAAAAAAAAAAAATCATACACCATGATCAAGTGGGATTTCAATATTTCCAAACAATCAAGCAGATAACAGCAAAGGAGAAAGGATAAAAATCATATTTCAAAGGATGCAGAAAAAGCATCTAACAAAGTAAAACATCCATTCATGATAAAAAATCCTTTGTGAAGTAGGTCTAGACAGAACATACCTCAACATAATAAAGGCTTTATATGAAAAACCCACAGCCAATATCCTACTCGATGGGGAAAAATGGGAAACCTTTCCACTAAGGTGAGGAACAAGACAAGGCTGTCTACTCTCAACACTTTTATTCAATGTAGTAATGTAAGTTACACAGCAACTAGACACAAATAACATGCATCTAAATTGGTCAGGAAGAAGTTAAACTTTCAGTATATGCATATGACATGAAACTATATATAGAAAATACTAAAGACTCCACTTAAAAATTACTAGAACTGTTAAATAAATTCAGTAATGTCGCAGGATACAAAATCAATTTATAGAATTCTGTTGAATTCCTATACTCTAATAATGAAGCAGCAAAAAGAGAAATCAAGAAAACAATCCCATTAAAAATTGTGCCCAAAACAGTAAGATACCTAGAAATAAACATAACTAAAGAGATGAGTTGTACTCTGAAAACTGTAAAATACTGATGAAAGAAATTCAAGACAATGTCAAGAAATGGAAAGACATTCCATGTTCATGGATTGAAAGAACAAATATTGCAAATGTCTAATCTACAGATTTGATGCAATCTCTATTAAAACACAACAGTATTTTTCACAGAGCTATCCAAAATCCAGAATCTAAAAATTTGTATAGAACCACAAAAGACCTTGAATAGCCAAACCAATCTTGAAAAAGAAATAAAGTGAAGGTATCACAATTCTAAATGCAAAACAGGACACCTACATGCAGAAGAATGAAACTGGACCACTTTCTTATACCATACACAAAAATAAACTCAAATTAAAGACAGAAATGTGAGATCTGAAATCATAAAAATCCCTGAAGACAATATAAGTTACTCTTTTCTGACATCAGCCACAGCAACATTTTTCTAGGTATATTTCAGAAGCAAGGGAAACAAAGGCAAAAGTAAATTATTCGAACTAGATAAAAAAAATGTTCACACAGCGAAGGAAACAATAAAACTCAGATGAAACCTATGGAGTGGGAGAAGACATTTGCAAATGACGTATCTGATGAAAAGTTTAGTATCCAAAATAAGTAAACAACTTATAAAACTCAACACCCAATAAAAGAATAATCCAACTGAAAAACAGGCAGAAGATATGAATATACCTTTTTCCAAAGAAGACAAACTGATGGCCAACAGACACATGAAAAGATGTTCACATCATTCATCATTAGGGAAATACAAATGGAAATTACAACGAGATATCACCTCATATTAGTCAGAATAGCTAAAATTAACAACATAGGAAACAACAAATGTTGGCAAGGATTTGAGGATGTGGAGAAGGGGGAATCCTCTTGTATTTTTGGTGGAAATGCAAACTGGTACAGCCAATGTAAAGAACAGTATGGAGGTTTCTCAAAAAGTATACACTCACATGTATACCACCTCTTCTTTATCCATTTATCAGTCAGTGGACTCTTGGGCTACTTCCATAATGTGGCTATTGTAAATAATGCTGCAATAAATGTTGGTGTGCATGTATCTCTTTGAATTAGCATTTTTATGTATTTTATGAATTTTATATAAATATATATGTATATATAGTGGAATATCAGCCACAAAAAAGAATGAAATCTTGCCATTTGCAGTGATGCAGGGTGGAGCTAGAGAGAATTGTGAGCTAAGTGAAATAAGTCAGTCGGAGAAGGACAAATACCATATAATTTCACTCATATATGGAATTTAAGAAACAAAACAGATGACCATATGGAAAGAAAAAAAAAAAACCAGACAGGGAAGCAAGTTATAGGACACCCTTAATAACAGAGAAAAAACCTGATGGTTGAAGAAGGGAGGTGGGTGTGGGATGGGTTAAATGGGTGATGGGTATTAAGGAGGGCACTTGCTATCATGAGCACTGGGTTTTATCTGAAGTGATAAATCATTAACTTCTACTCTGAAGCCAAATCAATCAATCATACAGAAGGCAAAAAAAAAAGTATACTTAATGTGATGAAAAATAACAAATAAAATTTTAAAAAAGAAAAAAAAAGATGGATTTGGCTATGTGATATCTTTTGTGGTTCCACACAAAATTTAGGACTTTTTTTTTTCTATTTCTGTGAAAAATGGTATTGCAATTTTGATAGGGATTGCACTGAATCTGTAGACTGCTTTGGAGGGTATGGACATTTTTACAATATTTATTATTCCAATCTATAAACACAAAATGCTTTTCCCATTTTTGTGCCCTCCTCAATTTCTTTCATCAGTGTCTTACAGTTTTTAGTGTACAGTCTTTCACTTCCTTCATTAAATTTATTCCCAAGTATTTTACTGATTTGGATGCTACTGTATGTTGGATTTACTTAAAATCTGTTTCTGATAGTTCACTATTAATATATAGAAACATATCTGATTCTCATACAGAACTTTACTGAATTCATTTTTTAATTCTAATAGTGTTTCTGTTGAAGTCTATAGAATTTTCTATATATAATACCATGTCATCTGCAAACAGAGGTACTGTTACTTCCTTCTTTTTGATTTGTAGCCCTTTTATTTCTTTTTTTTTTCACCTAACTCCTCTGGCTAGGATTTCCAGTATTATGTTGAATAAAATGTTGAGATGGGTATCCTTGGCCAATGTTCCTGATCTTAAAGGAAATGTTTCACTGTTGAGTACAATATAAGCAATGGGCTTGTCACATACAGCCCTTACTATGTTTTGAGATACATCCTCTCTCTATCTAGTTTGTTGAGAGATATCATAAAAGGTTGTTAAATACTGTCAAATGCTTTTTCTGAGTCTACTGAGACAATCATACAGTTTTTATACTTCATTTTGATCATGTGGTACATCACATTTATTGATTTGCACATGTTGAACCATCCCTGCATCTCTGGAATAAAACCCATCTGATCATAGAGTATGATCTTTTCAAAATGTTGCTGCATTCAGTTTGCCAATATTTTATCGAGGATCTTTTGCATCTATGTTCATCAAGGATTTGGCCTTTTTTTCTGTATCCTTGCATGGCTTTGGTATCAGGGTTATGTAATTTGAAAGTGTTCCCACCTTTTTTTTTTTTTTTTTTGAATAGTTTGAGAAGGATTGGCATTGATTTTTTGAAGCTTGGTAGAATTCACCAGTGAAATCATTGGGGCTTGGACTTTTATTTTTTGGGAGGGATTTGATTGTTGATTCAATCTCCTTATTAGTAACTCATCTGTTCAGTTTTTCTATTTTTTCATGATTTAGTCTTGGTAGGGTGTTCATATCCAGGAAATGATTGATTTTTATGTTGTCCAGTTTCCCAGGGAAAAATCCCACCTGATCATGGTGGATAATCTTTTTAATGTACTGTTGGATCCTATTAGCTAGGATCTTGTTGAGAATCTTGGCACCCATATTCGTCAGGGATATTGGTCTGAAATTCTCCTTTTTGATGGGGCCTTTGCCTGGTTTGGTGATCAAGGTAATGCTAGCTTCACAGAAAGAGTCTGGAAGTTTTTCTTCTGTTTCTGTTTTTTTGAAACAGCTTCAGGAGAATAAGTATTCTTTCTTTCTTTCTTTCTTTTTTTTTTTTTAAGATTTTATGTATTTGACACGGAGAGAGAGATAGTGAGAGAGGGTATGTAAGCAGGAGGAGTGGGAGAGGGAGAAGAAGGCTCCTCGCTGAGCAGGGAGCCTGATGTGGGTCTTGATCCCAGGACACTTGGCTCATGATCAGAGCCAAAGGCAGACGCTTAACGACTGAGCTACCCAGGCCCCTGAATAGGTATTATTTCTTCTTTGAATGTTTGGCAGAATTCCCCAAGGAATTGGACAGGTCCTGTGCTCTTGTTTTTTGGGAGGTTTTTGATCACTGCTTCAATCTGATTACTAGATATCAGTCTATTCAGGTTGTCAATTTCTTTCTGTTTCAGCCTTAGAGGTTTATAGGATTCCAGGTATGCATCTATTTCTTCTGGGTTGTTTAACTTATTGGCATATAGCTGTTGATAATAATTTTTTTGTTGATAATAATTTCTGATGATTGTTTCTATTTCCTTGGTGTTAGTCATAATCTCTCTACTTAAAAAAAAAAAAAAAGATTTTATTTACTTGAGAGAGAGAGAGAATGAGAGAGAGAGAAAGCACGAGATGGGGTAGGGGCAGAGGGAGAAGTAGACTACCCGCTGAGCAGGAAGCCTGATATGGGACTTGATCCCAGGAATCCAGGATCATGACATGAGCCAAAGGCAGTCACCCAACAAACTGAGCCACCCAGGCACCATCTCCCTTTTCTTTATTATTTTGGGTCCTCTCTCTTTTCTTTTGGATTAGTTTGGCCAGTGGTTTAACGATCTTTTTCTCCAGCTTCTAGCTTCGCTGATGTGTTCTACTGCCTCTCTAGTTTCTAACTCATTGATCTCTGCTCTAATCTTAATTATTTCCCTTCTTGTGTACCAGACTGGCTTAATTTGTTGTTGATTTTCCAGTTCCTTAAGGTGTAAAGAGAGTTGGTGAATTCAGGATTTTTCAATTTTTTTGAGTGAGGCTTGGATGGCTATTATTTCCCCCTTAAGACCACCTTTCCCATATTCCATAGGTTTTGGATTGATGTGTCTTAGTTCTTACTGGTTTCCATGAATTGTTTAAGTTCTTTGATTGCCTGATTGATCCAAACATTCTTGAGCAGGCTGGTCTTTAGCTTTCAAATGTTTGAATTCCTTCTAAACTTTTTCTTGTGGTTGAGTTTCAGTTTCAAAGCACTGTGGTCTGAGAATATGCAGGGAATAATCTCAGTCTTTTGGTATCGATTAAGCCCTGATTTGTGACCCAGTATGTGGTCTATTCTAAAGAAAGTTCCATGTGTGCTCGAGAAGAATGAGTATTCTGCTATTAGGGTGGAATGTTCTGTATATATCTATCAGGTCCATCTGGTCCAGTGTGTCATTCACAAGCTCTTGTTTCTTTGTTGATTTTCTGTTTAGATGATCTGTCTATTGCAGAGAGTGGCATGTTAAGATCCTCTACTATTAATGTATTCGTATCAATATGACTCTGTATTTTGATTAATAGTTGGCTTGTGTAGTTGGCTCCTCCCATGTGGGGGGCATAACTATTTACAATTGATAGATCTTCTTGTTGGATAGACCCTTTAAGAATGATGTAGTGTCCTTCTGTATCTCTGACTACAGTCTTTAGCTCAAAATCTAATTCACCTGATATGAGAATCGCTCATCTGATATGAGGCCCGTTGGCATGAATGATGGTTCTCCATCCCTTCACTTTCAGTATGGATGCATCTTCAGGTTCCAAATGCATCTCTTGTGGACAGCATATGGACGGGTCCTGTCATTTTATCCAGTCTCTAACCCTATGCCGTTTTATGGGAGCATTTAGGCCTTTTACTTTGAGAACGATTGTTGGCATATATGTCTTTTATGAATGACTATTTTCTGTGATATCAATTGTAATGCCTGCTTCAATTCTAATTTTAATTATTTGAGTCCTCTTTTTTTCTTAAATCTATTTTGCTTACTTTTTCAAAAATTGAGCTCTTTGTTTCATTAATCTTTTCCATTGGCTTTTTAGACTGTTTCCACTCTGGCCTTTGTTATTTCCCTTTTTTTTCTAATTTGGGGTTTGGTTGTGCTTCTTTTTCGAATTCCTTGAAGTATAAAATTAAGTTGTTTATTTAAGATCCTACCTTTTACTTAATGTAGGTATTTGCATTTATTGCTATAAACTTCCCCCTGAGAATTGCTTTTCATGCATCCCATAAGGTTTGATAGGTTGTACTTCCATTTTCATGTGTCTCAAGATTTTTTTTTATTTCTCTTTGAGAGATATCTGGGTAACTGCTAGTTTCTAGCTTTTATTTTTGTAATGAAAAATAATCTGTGCTTGTAAACACCATCATGATAATAAAATAAAAATAGTTTAACAGATCCTTCATAGGCTCGAATCAATCCAAAAGGAAAATCCCTACTATTCAAATAGATTACACTACTGTTACTATTCAGATTTAGTACTGGTAAGATATAAATTTGGGTTCATTTGAAAAACAAAAAGTAATCTCCTGTATTAGATAAAGAATTACAGATTCAAAAGTCTAATATTGCTTGCCAAGTATCATTCATTGTATGTAGTATCCTACATAATTTTTGTTTGTGTAACTGATGATACAAAGTAAATTCTGATGTGAGCAAGCCAAAATACATCTACCTGAAAAAATTGTATCTCCTTTCTAATTTCACCTATGTACAAAGTGCTTATAAAAATCAGACTTAGCATGATCCCAGGGTCGTGGGATCGAGTTCCACATCGGGCTCTCTGCTCAGCGGAGAGCCTGATTCCTCTCTCTCTCTGCCTGCTTCGCTGCCTACTTGTGATCTTTGTCTGTCACATAAATAAATATAATCTTTAAAAAAATCAGACTTAGTTTTCTCACACTATTCTATACTATTACATTTGGTAGTCAACAGAAATATAAATTTTGAAATTTTGATTAAATATATTTTTAATGTGAATAAGCCACATATCTAAAAGAAAGCACATGAAACACATGGTTATTTCTACAGCAATTTTGATTACTTTAAATTATAACATCTGAGACAAAAATAATAGTAAATGTTATAGTTTTTCTTTATTCATGCAGTGGTATTTTAAGATGATCATACTCAAAGTACTATTTTCTCATTTTGAAGGTGAATTATAGGACATAGATTAAATAAGAATTAATAGACTGTTAACCGCTTGACTTCAAAATTTATTCATAAATCTGTCCTTAATATTTGGGCATAACTAATTTTGGGGGGGTTTCAGTTGTGAGTAGAAAAAACCAGAATGATTACCCTGATAATTATGTTAATTATTTTAGATACAAGGAACTATAAGAAACACTACTATATACATTGTTTCCAAGCTTGTTTTTTAAGCAGATTAATCTTTTAGAGGGAGCAAACTTAAATAAAATCTGAGTATGAACTTGATGAAGCATAATTCTGCATTATAAATTTTAATGTATAATATATATTATAAACCTTATCAATTGGGAAGGTGGAACTTTGTAAATTTGGGGGGTATTTTTTGGTATTTTTTTTACAAACACACAATGTATAAAACTTGAACTGTGTATCAGTGTAGTTAGCCTCAGCATTCTGTCTAATTTTGTACTTTGGATGGTTACAGTTTTGTAAAAATTCTGAAACTGTGATTTATATAAAAAAGTGGCATAAATGATAAAACTTTTTAAGCTGCCTACTTTATAAACAGAGTATCTGTTTAATAGGAAAGTGAAATAACAGTAGAACATTATTCTGAGACATATAAAAGAAATTAATATAATGTATGAATGTATAAAAATTTAGTACATGTAAGGCATTTTGTATTTTAAGCTGAAAAGTTAGAAACACATTTTAAAATGAATGTAGATTCAATCTTTTAATATCTTGAAGAACTATGAAAAAGTCTTCAACTTCAGTCAACACAAAAAATTTGAAAAGCACGGTACTCAAGAGTTAGTTAGCATCAAAATCATGTCCCACTTAATGCAACTAATTCATTTCTGAAAATCAATGTTTGGTCAAAAAATGCAAAACAGGGATTCACTTGCTAGTCCTTGCAAGAGAAAAAAGTGGGAATAGTATAGTACATGTCATTCTCAAATAATTTCCTAAGAAGTGTCTAAAGCACAAAAAAATGACTATATATAAACACGGTAATCACATAAAATATAAGAGGCTTAAAATATTGCTTCCATATCACCAAACAACTGTGTTTTTAGATTTTATTTATTTATTTGCGAGAGAGAAAGAGAGACAGCATGTACATTACTGGTGGGAGGGTCGGGGGGGGGGTAGTATACAATCTTAAGTAGATTCCTCGCCCAGTGCGGAGCCAGACTTGGGGCTCAATCCCGCAACACCCAAGTGGAAGCCAACAGTCGGCATATAACCAACTGAGCCATCCAGGCACCCTAATAATTGTGTTTTTAAACAAACAAATCCTTTTTATGTTTCCTGGGTCTCTTTGCACCAGCAACACCTTAGTCCAAGAAAATCCTTTACTAACAACTGGACACAGTTTCCAAAATAACTACATGGCTGACCTTTAACTGTAATGTTATTTGAGACTTCCCACATGTATTATTTAAAATGTTGTATGGAGGGGCACCTGGGTGACTCAATCAGTTAAGCATCTGCCTTTGGCTTACGTCATGATCCGGGGGTCTGGGACTGAGCTTGAATCAGGCTCTCTGCTCAGCAGGCAGCCTGCTTCTCTCTCTCCTTATGCCTGCCGCTCTGCCTTCTTGTGCTCTTTCTCTGTCAGATAAATAAATAAAATCTTGGAAAAAATAAAATTTACTGATTTTGGGGATTCAATTATGATTTTTCTCTATATAAACATCAATAAAAAGAAGCTTATAGAGTTACAATGTTTAATATGGTAGCCAAGGTCACATATAGCTATTGAGAACTGGAAATGTGGATAATCCAAACTGAGATGTGCAATAAGTGAAAAAATATATAACAGATTTCAAAAGACTCAGTACAAAAAAAGGGAGGAAATGTCTCAGTAGGGTTTTTTGTTTTGTTTTGTTTACATACTGAAATAATATTCTATATACACTGGATTAAATTTAAAAATACATTATTAAATTAATATCACTGATTTCTTATTTTAGTATATGGGATGAAACATTTTAAAATTACATATGTGGCATCCATTAGATTTCTTTTAGGCAGGTCTGTTGTTAGAGCAGTTTAAATATTTTATGATATTTGAATATTAAAAACAACAATAGGACAATAATAAAGACATGTAAAACCCTGAAAATGAAAGCTGAAAATATTCAATCTTGCAAAACAAGTATTCTTGGCATTTTAAATTAATGATCTTGTCAAGCTCTGAAAGTAAAAACCTACTTTAGTCTGAGATGCAGACTGGCTCCATCTGGTGGAGGTTATTTTTGGGGCTTAAATATACATGGGTCTGTGCTGGCTGGGACTTCTGGGATGGAATCTCTGCCAGATAATAATGTGAGGACCTTCTCCTTCCCTACAAGCCACCCCTCCACCCATGCAGTATACCTCTTTCTCTGTTATTCCTACCCTTCTTTCTCTATCTCCCTAGTCCCCAGAAGAACCTGTGCCAGGCTTCATTTGAGACATGGAACTGGCATAGAACAGGAACCAATCACTTTATACCCGGATTCCTGACTGCATCACTGTAGGGTTTCATTGTTTTTATAGTTTATCATAAATGCCAGCACCCCATAATGGAAATTATTTCCACTGTATACGGGAACAGATACAAATTAACATTTTGATAAAAATAATTCTATAAATAATGTTAGCTCATGTCTACAGAAAATAGCCCATCTAACTAAGACTTTTTTGTGTATCCTGAACCAATGAGAAATTTTCAGGACAATGATACTTTGTTAAAGTAAAACGGAGGAGACAGAACAAGGCTCTCCATCTTAATTGTGAAAAGAATTTTTAAATTCAAACCTAGGATTTTTAAAAAGACTCATGGTGTGGTATTTTCTACTAAGATCCCAGACATCTCAAAACCTAACAACCCATAAAATCCCCCCATTCTTCACATGATCTATTCTCTCAGTAATCAAGTATATAAACTAATCAGGTGGTCTAAGTCCACTACTTGGTGCAGTTCATTTCAAGAATGACAAAAGTTCTAAAAAGAAAAAAAAAAAAAAAAAAAAAAGGAATGATGAAAGCTCTTGTGCTGAGAGCAGATAACCTTTCTAACTTCTATGTTCTTTCTAAAGCTCAACTGTAAATCATCAATTTCCTAAAGGTTCATCCATGTTGGACCATGTTTCAGAATGTTCTTCCTTTTAAAGACTAATATTCCACTGTGTGTGTATGTGTTTATCCATTTTGTTTAAGCATTCACTTGGGTCACTTATGTTGATTCCAAACTTTGGCAACTCTGAATAATATTGCTAAGAACAAAGATGTAAAAATATCTTAAGTCTTTGCTTTCAATTACTTTGGGGAAAACAGAGCTACACTATGACCCAGCAATTGCACATCTAGGTATTTATCCAAAGGATACAACACAGTGATTCGAAGGGGCACATGCACCCCAATGTTCATATAGCAGGAATATCCACAACAGCCAAAATATGGAAAGAGCCCAAATGTCCACTGACAGAAGAATGAATAAAGAAGTGGTATAGATAAACAATGGAATATCACTCAGCCATCAGAAAGGATAAAATCTTGTGATTTGCAACAATGTGGATACAGCTAGAGTATTATGCTAAGTGAAATAAGTCAGTCTGAGAGAGACAAATGCCATAGGACTTCACTCATATGTGGCAATTTAAGAAATGAAACAGATGAACATAGAGTAAGGGGAAGAAAAACAAAATAAGATGATGATGATAAAGAGGGAGGCAAACCATAAGAGACCCTTAATTCTAAGAAACAAATTGAAGGTTGCTGGAGGGGAGATGGGTGGGGGAAGGAGTAATTAGGTGATGGACATTAAGGAAGGCATTTGATGTAAAGAGCACTGGGTGTTACATGCAACTGATGAATCACTAAATTTTATCCCAGAAAGTAATAATATAGTATTGTAAGGACCCATTTTATATTTAGCAAGAGGCTTTAATTGAGGTTAAACAAAAACCTTGTTGTTTAACCCTTAAACTGTCCTTGCTCTCCTTCCCCCAGGGGATTCACTTAAAAACAAGTCCTGGAAACCAGCTCCAGGTAACAAAGCCCAGATACAAGGATGGGTCAGGCCAGGTGGAGACCTCTGATCATTGCAGGGATGCATACTGTCTCCTAGTTACCAAGAAGTATGGGCCCCGCCCTTTGGGAGCCTTTTTGGTGCCAATCCTAATCAAGGTATAATAGACTGGTTCAAATGTCTACTAGGGGAAATTGTAATCAGTTGGTCACCTAGCATCACTGTGGAGTTTCTTGTGTGTGTTACAATCTCATTGGCCACCTGTGCGTGGCCAGGCCCGACCGCATGGCCTTTGTCCTTAAAAGTTAGTCTGTGAAACAGAGAAGGGTCGCCCTCTCTTGCGTCCCTGAACGTTCAGTCTGATTCTTTTTTTTTTTTTTTTTTTTTATTAAATTTTTTATTTTTTATAAACATATATTTTTTATATACATATATTTTTATCCCCAGGTCTGTGAATCACCAGGTTTACACACCTCACAGCACTCACCAAATCACATACCCTCCCCAATGTCCATAATCCCACCCCCTTCTCCCCAACCCCCTCCCCCCGGCAACCCTCAGTTTGTTTTGTGAGATTAAGAGTCACTTATGGTTTGTCTCCCTCCCAATCCCATCTTGTTTCATTTATTCTTCTACCCACTTAAGCCTCCATGTTGCATCACCACTTCCTCATATCTGGGAGATCATATGATAGTTGTCTTTCTCTGCTTGACTTATTTCGCTAAGCATGATACGCTCTAGTTCCATCCACGTTGTTGCAAATGGCAAGATTTCATTTCTTTTGATGGATGCATAGTATTCCATTGTGTATATATACCACATCTTCTTGATCCATTCATCTGTTGATGGACATCTAGGTTCTTTCCATAGTTTGGCTATTGTGGACATTGCTGCTATAAACATTCGGGTGCATGTGTCCCTTTGGATCACTACATTTGTATCTTTAGGGTAAATACCCAATAGTGCAATTGCTGGGTCATAGGGCAGTTCTATTTTCAACATTTTGAGGAACCTCCATGCTGTTTTCCAGAGTGGCTGCACCAGCTTGCATTCCCACCAACAGTGTAGGAGGGTTCCCCTTTCTCCGCATCCTCGCCAGCATCTGTCATTTCCTGACTTGTTGATTTTAGCCATTCTGACTGGTGTGAGGTGATATCTCATTGTGGTTTTGATTTGTATTTCCCTGATGCCGAGTGATATGGAGCACTTTTTCATGTGTCTGTTCGCCATCTGGATGTCTTCTTTGCAGAAATGTCTGTTCATGTCTTCTGCCCATTTCTTGATTGGATTATTTGTTCTTTGGGTGTTGAGTTTGCTAAGTTCTTTATAGATTCTGGACACTAGTCCTTTATCTGATATGTCGTTTGCAAATATCTTCTCCCATTCTGTCAGTTGTCTTTTGATTTTGTTAACTGTTTCCTTTGCTGTGCAAAAGCTTTTGATCTTGATGAAATCCCAATAGTTCATTTTTGCCCTTGCTTCCCTTGCCTTTGGCAATGTTTCTAGGAAGATGTTGCTGCGGCAGAGGTCGAAGAGGTTGCTGCCCGTGTTCTCCTCAAGGATTTTGATGGATTCCTTTCGTACATTGAGGTCCTTCATCCATTTTGAGTCTATTTTTGTGTGTGGTGTAAGGAAATGGTCCAATTTCATTTTTCTGCATGTGGCTGTCCAATTTTCCCAGCACCATTTATTGAAAAGGCTGTCTTTTTTCCATTGGACATTCTTTCCTGCTTTGTCGAAGATTAGTTGACCATAGAGTTGAGGGTCTATTTCTGGGCTCTCTATTCTGTTCCATTGATCTATGTGTCTGTTTTTGTGCCAGTACCATGCTGTCTTGATGATGACAGCTTTGTAATAGAGCTTGAAGTCCGGAATTGTGATGCCACCAACGTTGGCTTTCTTTTTCAATATCCCTTTGGCTATTCGAGGTCTTTTCTGGTTCCATATAAATTTTAGAATTATTTGTTCCATTTCTTTGAAAAAGATGGATGGTACTTTGATAGGAATTGCATTAAACTTATACAGGAATTCAGTAAAGTGTCAGGATATAAAATCAATGCACAGAAATCAGTTGCATTTCTCTACACCAACAGCAAGACAGAAGAAAGAGATATTAAGGAGTCAATCCCATTTACAATTGCATCCAAAACCATAAGATACCTAGGAATAAACCTAACCAAAGAGACACAGAATCTATACTCAGAAAACTATAAAGTACTCATGAAAGAAATTGAGGAAGACACAAAGAAATGGAAAAATGTTCCATGCTCCTGGATTGGAAGAATAAATATTGTGAAAATCTCTATGCTACCTAAAGCAATCTACACATTTAATGCAATTCCTATCACAGTCTGATTCTTAATACCTGGCGCGAAATAAAGCTTTGCTTGACCTTCGCTTTATAGCAGTCTCGCTCCTTTAATCACGGATCCATTATTGGGGCATAACAGTGTATGTTAACTAAATTGAAATTAAACAAAGAATTAAAAAAAATTACTTTGGGGGATATGCTCAGAAGTACAATTGCTGGAACATATAGTTGTGTTTTTTGTTTTTTGTTTTTTGTCTTTTAAAACTTTTTGAGCATGCTCGCTTCGGCAGCACATATACTAAAACTTTTTGAGGAATTGCTTGCCATAGATGGCTATGCCATTTTACATTCTCTCAGATGGTACACATGTTTGCTAACACTTGTTTTGACTGGATAATCGCCATCTTAACAGGTAGAAGGTGGTATCTCACTGTGATTTTGATTTGTATTTCCTGATTAGTGATGTTGAACATCTTTTCATATGTTTATGGTTCATTTGCTTATCTTCTTTGGAAAATTATCTATTCAAGTAAATGTTTTGTTTTTGTTAACTATTGAAGTATCATCCTTCATGTATTCTGGATGCTAATCCCCCATCAAATATGTGATTTGCATATAATTTGTCCATTCCATGGGTTACGTTTTCACTGCTGATAATTCCTTTGATGCACAAAATTTTTTAATTTTGATGAAACCCAACTATCTAACAATTCTTTTGTTTCCTGTATTTTAGGTGTTATATCCAAAAAATCATTTCCAAATTCAATGTATGAAGTTCTTCCCCTCATGTTTCTTCTAAAAGTTTTATATTTTTAGCTCGAACATTTAGGACTTTGATTCACTTTAAGGTAATACCATATATGGTGTAAGATAGGGTTCAACTTCATTTTTTTCCTCATGTGTGAATCCAGTTTTCCAAATACCAATTGTTGAAAAGTGTCCTTTCCTCATTTGAATAGTCATGGCAACTTTCTAAAAATCATCTGACCACTATATGGAATGGTTTATTTCTGGCTCTCCATTCTATTCCACTGGTCTTTGTATTTTTTCTGTTAGTACTGACTCTACCATTTTGATTACTATGTCTTTGTAGTTAAGTTTTGAAATCATTAAGTGTGTGGCCTCCAACTTTGTTCTTGAGAGAGAGAGCACAGTAGGTGAGAGGGAGAAACAGACTCCCTGCAGGGGGTCCAACGTGGACCCCAAGACCATGAACCAAGCTAAAGGCAAGACGCCAATCAACTGAGCTAACCAGGTGCCCTCTTTATTTATTTTTTTAAAAATTATTTATTTATTTGAGAAACAGAGAGAGAGCCAGTGAGAGCCTGAGGAGGAGGGACAGTTGGAGGGAGAGGGAGAAGACTCCCTACTGAGCAGAGAGCCTGATGTAGGGCTTAATCCTAGGATTCTGACATCATGACCAGAGCCAAAGGCAGCCACTTAACCGACTGAGACACCCAGTCACCCCAAATATTTTTTTCTTTTTTTTAGTATTTTTTATTCCAATTTATTTTCCCCCAAGATTGTTTTGGCTAGGGGCACCTGAGTGGCACAGTCAGTTAAGCATCTGCCTTCAGCTCACATCATGAATCCAGGGTCCTGGGGATTGAGTCTCGAGCTGGGCTCCTTGCTTGGTGGAGAGCCTGCTTCTCCCTCTTCCTCTGCATGCAGCTCCCTCTATATCTCTCTCTATGTGTCAAATAAATAAATAAATCTTTAAAAAAATGTTTTGGCTATTTGGGGTTCCTTCAGATTCCCTATGCATTTTAGAATAGGTTTCTGTTTTTGCAAAACAATAACAAAAAAGTCACTTAGGAATGTTCTGAGAACCACACTGAACCTGCAGTTGCTGTAGGCAGAACTGATGCCTTAACAATAATTTAAGTCTCCCAACCCAGGAAAGCAAGATGTTCTTTCATTTATTTGTCTTTGTTACTTTCAACCACCATTTTCAGTGCTGAAACATTTTCAGTATTCAAACTGCTTTAGAAAATTATATAGTAGATAATATCTTAAAAATTAAACAGTTTCTCTCACAGTTCTGGAGGGTTAAAATCCACGGTCAAAATGCTGGCCAGTTTGTCTCAGCTGAGGCATCTCTCCATGGTTTGTAGATAGTGGCTTTATTAGTGTCCTCACATGGCCTTTTCTCAGTGTGTGTGCAACTCTGGTGTCTCTTCTTCTAAGGATATGAGTCATATTGGATTAGGATCTACCCTTATGATTTCATTTAACCTTAGTAACATTTTTAAAGGCCCTATTTCCAAATACAGTCACATTAAGGATTAGGGCGTCAACATATGACTATAAAGGGAACACAATTTAGTCCATAACACTCTGACTATGACTTCTAGTACTATGTTGAAAAGAAGTGGTGAGAGTAAGCATCTTTCCTTTGTTCCTGATATTAGAGGAAAAGCTTTCAGTCTTTTACCATTAAGTATGATGTTAGCTCTAAGTCTTTCAAACATCAATGTTGAGGTATTTCCCTTCTATCCCTGATTTGGTGAGAGCTTCTAACCTGAGAGTTTTTCAGTTTTTCAAATGATTTTTCTGCATCAATTGAAATATTCATGTGGATTAGCTTCTTTGTTCTGTTAATGAGACATAACAAATTTGCTTTGCTAGTGTTTTGTGGAGGATGTCTGCATCAATATTCCTAAGAGATACTGTTCTGTAATTTTGTGAGAGTATCTTAGTTTGGCTTTGGTACTGGTGTATTACTAGCCTCAGAATGAGTTTGGAAGTGTTCTCTCCACCTCAGTTTTGTCTTAGCAGGACTGGCCTTAATTCTTTTTTAAGTTTTGAAAGAATTTGGGGTTTTCTTCACTGGGAGGTTTATTATTACTGATTAAATCTCCTATCAATCTGTCAGACTTTGTATTTCTGCGTGATGATTCAGTCTTGGCAGTTGTTTGTTTCTAAAAATTGTTCATTTGTTGTAAAGGTTATTTCAATTTGTTGGTGTACAGTTGTTCACAGTACTGTTTTTATAAACCTTTTTATTTCAGTTAAAAGTAGTAAAATCCCCTTTCATTTCTAATTTTAATTATCTGTCTTCTCCATTTCCCTCAACCTAGCTAGAGATTTGTCAATTTTGTTAAACTTTTCAAAAGACTCCTGATTTCATTGACTTTTTTCTAATATTTTGGTATTTCCTATTTTATCTCTCTGCAGTAAAGTATCTTAATTCTTTCTGCTGGTTTCTTTTTACTATTTCTTTAAGGTATAAAACTAGGTTTTGAATTGAGAACTTTCTTCTTTTTTAATATAAGCATTTATGCTATAAATTTCTCTCTGATCCACTCTGACAATTTGTCTTCTGTGTATTTAGGCCACTGACATTTAATGGTACAATTGGATTAATAGCTACCATGTTTGTTACTGTTTTCTATTCATTGTTCTTGTTATTAATTCCTGCTTTTGTCTTCTCCCTTTTCCCATCTTTTGGTGATTTTAACTGAGCAGTTTATACAGTTCCATTTTCCTCATTTCTTAGTATATTATATTTTTGAATGTTTTCTAGTAGTTGCCCTAAAGTTTGTAATATACTTTTACAACTAATCCAAATGTACATTCAAATAACATTTCAAAGGTAGTGCAAATATTTTACAAAAAAACAGAAACCATCAAATTCCAGTCTCCTGTTCTTTGTAACATTGCTATAATTCATATCACTTACATACAAGTATACATGTATACATGAATAAATATGCATATATGCAAAATACATAGTCAAGTAATTGTTCCTAATATTTTGAACAAACTCATCAAAAATGTTAATAAGAAAAAGAAAAGTTATTTTTTTTTTTTAATTTTACATTGAGGAGCACCTGGGTGGCTCAGTGGGTTAAAGCCTCTGCCTTTGGCTCAGGTCAGGATCCCGGGGTCCTGGGATCAAGTCCCGCATCGGGCTCTCTGCTCAGCGAGGAGCCTGCTCCCCCCTCTCTCTGCCTACTTGTAATCTCTGTCTGTCAAATAAATAAGCAAAAAAACAAAACAAAACAAAAAACTTCACATTGACTTATTCCTCCTATGATACACTTCCTTTCTTTATGTAGAGCTGAGATTCTGACCTATATCATTTTCCTTCTCCCTCAAGAACTTCTCTTAACAATTCTTATAAGGCAGTTCTACTGGAAAATTTCCTCAATATTCGTATGAAAACATACTTCTCCTTTACTGTTTTCCCTATGTTTTACTGAAATATAACTGACATATATCACTGCGTAAGTTCAAGAAATATAGCGTAATAATTTGGCTTACATATAGTTTAAGATGATAACCACAAGCTTAAGTTAGCAACCATCATCTTATAAAAAGAGAAAGCAAAAAAAAAAAAAGGAAAATAAAAGAATTTTCTTCTGAGAACTTAGTATTTACTTTTTTTTTTTTAAGATTTTATTTATTTGACAGAGACAGAGACACAACACAAGCAACACAAGCAGGAGATGGGGGAGGAAGAAGCAGACTTTTCACTTAACAGGGAGCCCAAAGCAGGGCTCGATCCCATAGCCCTGGGATCATGACCTGAACCCAAGGCAGATGTTTAACTAACTGAGCCACCCAGACACCCCAGGATTTACTCTTCTAACAATTTTCACATACATCATATAGCAGGGTTAACTACACTCATTATGCAATATATTAAATCCCTAAATACTTACTTATCTTGTAACTGTAAGTTTTTATCTTTGACCACCAATCTCCAATTCCCTTCCACCCACCCACCCCCACCCTCACCTCTGGCTGGTAACTACAAATCTGATCTCTTTTCTGAGTTTGATTTTTTTTTTTTTTTAAAGATTCAACATATGAATGAAATCATATAGTATTTGTTTTATTCTCTGACTTATTTCACTTGGCATAATTGCCTTCAAGGTCCATCCATGTCACAAATGGCATGATTTCCTCGTTTTTTTAAATGGCTGAATAATATTCCATTATTTATGTGTATCACAGTTTCTTTCTATTCATTTATTGATGAACACTTAGGTTACTTTCTACTTCTTGTGTATTGCAAATAAAGCTGCAGCAAACATGGGGGTGGGGTGCTGATATCTTTTCAAGTTAGTCTTTTTACTTTGTATATATTTCCAGAAGTGAAACTGCTGAATTATGTAACAGTTCTATTTTCCATTTTTTGAGGATCCTCCATACTGTTTTCCAGATTGGCTGTGCCAGTTTACAATTCCACTAACAGTGTGTAAGGATTCCCTTTTTACCACATTCTTGCCGGCATTTCTTATTTTTTGTCTTTTATCATGGCTATCCTAAGAGGAATGAAGTTATATCTCAAAGTGGTTTGATTTCTATTTCCATAATGATTAGTGATCAGCATTTTTCATGTACCTGTTGGTGTTTTGTGTATCTTTGGAAAAATGTCTATTCAGGTCTTTTGCCCATTTTAATTAAGTTTGTTGTTGTTGTTGTTTTGGTTTATTTTGGCAGTTTTCTGGTTATTGAGTTGTAGAGTCCTTTATATATTTTGGCTGTTAGCCTCTAATCAGAAACATGGCTTGAAACATTTTTCTCATTCTGCAGGTTACCCTTTCACTTGTTTCTTTTGCTTTGCAGAAGCTTTCCAGTTTGATGCAGTTCCACTTGTTTATTTTTTATTTTGTTGCTGGTGCTTTTGGTGTCAAAAAGGAAAAAAAAAAATCATTGGCAAGATCCATGCCAAGGATCTTTAGTCTTATGCTTGCTTCTTCTGGTGGTTTCATGGTTTCAGATCTAACATTCAAGTCTTCAATCCATACCAACTTAGTTTTCATGAGTGGTGTGAAATAAAACGATAATATTAAAAATTTAAAAAAATTCATTTTTTTGGGGCGCCTGGGTGGGTCAGTGGGTTATAAAGCCTCTGCTTTCGGCTCAGGTCATGATCTCAGGGTCCTGGGATCGAGCCCCATGTCCGGCTCTCTGCTCAGCAGGGAGCCTGCTTCCTCCTCTCTCTGCCTGCCTCTCTGCCTACTTGTGATCTCTGTCAAATAAATAAATAAAATCTTTAAAAAAAAAAATTCATTTTTTTAAACATGAATATCCAATTCTCCCAGAACCATTTATTTGAGACTGTCTTTTCTCCATTGGGAATTATTGATTCCCTTATCTAATATTAGGTTGACCATATATGCTAGGGTTTATTTCTGGGCTGTCAGTTCTGTTGCACTGATCTCTGTTTTTATGCCAGTATCATACTGTTTTGACTACTAAAGATTTACTAGTATAGCTTGAAATCAGGAAGTGTGTGCCTCCTGCTTAGTTCTTTCTCAGTATTGCTTTGGCTATTTGGTTATTACATATAAATTTTAGGAATGTTTTTCCTACTTCTGCAAAATATGTAATTGGAATTTTAATTAGGATTACTGAATCTACTGAAGGCTTTTGGTAATATGGACATTCAAACAACATTATTTCTTCCAATCCATGAACATAGAATACTTTTCTATTTGTGCCCTCTTCAATTGCTTTCATTCATGTCTTGCAGTTTTCAGAGTAATGATCTTTCACCTCCTTGGTTAAGTCTACTCCAAAGTATTTTATTGTTCTTAATGCTATAGTAATAGGATCATTTTCTTTAATTCTTTTTTCAGATAATTCTTTTATATGCTAACTTTGTATCCTGCAACTTTACTGAATTTGTTGATTAGGCCTAATAGTTTTTTTTTATTCCTTAGGATTTTTTATATGTAAAATCAAGTCATCTGCAAACAGACATAATTTTACATCTTCCTAATTTTGATGCCTTTTATTTCTCCTTCTTGCCTGACTGTTCTGGCAAGGGTTTCCAGTACTACTTAAATAGAAGTGGTCAGAGTGGGCACCTTTGTCTTACTCCTGATCATACAGAAAAGCTTTCAACATTTCACCACTGATATGATATTAGTTATGGACTTATCGTCTATGTCCTTTATCATGTAGAGGCATGTTGCTTCTATATCTAATTGGTTAAGTGTTTTTATCATGAATGTTGAATTTCATCAAATACTTTTTATGGATCTACCAAAATGGTCATATGATTTTTTTCTTTGATTCTATTAATTCTATTGATGGATTTGCATATATTAAACCATCTTTACATCCAAATATAAATCCTACTTGATCACAGTAAATTATCTTTTTTTTTTAAGATTTTATTTATTTATTTGACAGACAGAGATCACAAGTAGGCAGAGAGGCAGGCAGAGAGAGAGAGGGAAGCAGGCTTCCCATAAAGCAGAGAGCCCGATGCGGGGCTCGATCCCAGGACTGTGAGATCATGATCTGAGCAGAAGGCAGAGGCTTTAACCCACTAAAGTTACCCAGGTGCCCCAGTGAATGATCTTCTTAATGTGCTGCTAAATTTGGTTTGTCACTATTTTATTGAGAACTTTTGAATCTATATTCATCAAGAATATTGGTCTGCAGTTTTCTAATATTTTTCTGGCTTTGGTATCAGGATGATACTGGCCTTGTAAAATAAATTTGTGAGTGTCCCCTCTTTTTAAATTTTACAGTAGAGTTTGAGAAGGACTGTCATTAATTCTTTAAATGTTAGGTAAAATTTACCAATAAAGCCATATGGTCCTGGGCTTTTATTTGTCAGGAGATTTTTGATTACTGATTCAATCTCTTTACTAATTGACTTATTCAGACTTTCTACTTCTTCCTGATTCATCAAAGGTTTTTTAGTGTATTTCTAAGAAGTTTTCGGGTTTTTTTTTTTTTCCTAGATTGTCCCGCCTGTTGGTATTTAATTGTTCATAGTAGCTTTTTATGATTCTTTGTATTTCTGTATATCAGCTATAGTATCTCCTATTTCATTTATAATTTTGCTGACTTGCGTTTCCTTTTTCTTGGCTGGTCTTGGTAAAGGTTTGTCAATTTTGTTAATCTTTTCAAAAAAGAAACTCTTGGTTTGGTTAATCTTTTCTGTTTTCCTTTTTCATTTATTTCTTTTTATTCCTTTTCCTATTTAATTTGTTTCTGCTCTAATCTTTACTATTTCCTTCCTTCTGTTAACTTTAGGCTCTGTTCTTTTTCTAGTTCCTAAGGGTACAGTGTTAGGTTGTTTATTTGTGATTTTTCTTGCTTCTTAAAATAGGTGTTTATTGCTATTGACTCTCTTACTAGAACTTCTTTTGCTGTATCCCATATGTTTTGGTATGTTGTATATTTTAGTTTGTCTCAAGAAAATATTTAATTTCCTTGATTCATTGGTTATTCGAAAGAGTGTTAAATAAATTCAATTTCTACATACTTGTGGATTTCCAGTTTTCCTCTTGTTATGGACTTCTAGTTTCATATCATTGTGCTCAGAAAAGATATCTGGTATGATTTTAATCTTGAATTCACTAAGGCTTGTTCTGTTACCTAATACATAATCTATCCTAGAAAATGTTACATGTGCACTTGATACAAACATATTCTGCTATTTAGGAAACAATGTTCTGTATATGTCTTTTAGGTCCACTTAATCTAAAATGTTATTTAAATTTGCTGTTTCCTTATTGATTCTCTGAATCCATTGGGGTATTAAAGTCCTTAACTGTCACTGTATCAGTGTTTATTTCTTCTTTTAGTTCTGTTAATTTTTGCTTTATATATTTATGTGATCCATGTTGGTCACATATATACTTACAAGTTATATCTTCTTGATGCATCAGCCCCTTTATCATAACATAATGGCCTTACCTCTTTTTATCATTTTAGTTTAAAGTCTTCTTAGTCTGATGTAAGTATAGCTATCTCTGTTGTTCTGTTTTTGGTTACCATTTACTTCAAATATCTTTTTCCATCCTTTTACTCTTGGTCTGCTTGTCTTAATGGCCAAGTGAGTCTCTTGTAGGCAGCATATAGCTGAACCTTTTTTGTTTTGCTTGGTTTTTAAATCTATCAGCCATTCCATATTTTTTTGCTGACAAATTTAATCCATTTATTTTTAGAGTAGTTATTGCTAAGAACTTAACAACTGCCTTTGTTAATTGTTTTCTGGTTGTTATGTGTCTTGATGTCTTCTGGTTATCAGCATGCTTTGTTTTACCATGTTCTTTTGTGTACTTATATAGGTATTTCTTTTGTGGTTACCATGAGCTATACATAAAATATCTTAGAATTATAACACACTAATTTAAACTAATAACGTCAATAAAATTCCTAAGTTTTATACTTTTCCTTCTCTTCTTCCACATATTTTAAATTACTGATGCTATAATTTACATATACTTATATTCTGTAATTAATAGCAGAATAAGTATTTCTTTAGAAGTTAAGTATTTTTTTTTTGCTATTTTTTAGGTTTTTTTTTTTAAGTTTAAGTAATGAGAGTTGTAAGTGAATTAATCACCACTATTACCCTATTTCAGAATCAAACTTTGACTATAAATTTACCATTCTAGTGAGTTTTACACTACTTTCTTTTATATATATATATACATATATATATGTGTATATAATATATATAATATATATTAAAATATATACTTGATATATTTGTATATTTTATGTATACAAATATATACATAAAATATATATGTATATACATATACATATATATTTATATATTTTATGTATATAAAACCTGCTATCAATTATAGAATATATAAATTATAGCATCAGTAATTTAAAATATGTGGAAAAAGAGAAGGAAAAGTATAAAACTTAGGAATTTTATTGATGTTATTAGTTTAAATTAGTGTGTTATAACTCTAAGATATTTTATGTATATTTTTTATATGTGTTATAATTCTAAGATATTTTATGTATAGCTCATATATCCTGCAGGATATATATCCCTGCAGAGAAGCAGGCAGAGGGAGTGAGAGAAGCAGGTTCATCATGGAGCAGGAAGCCTGATGTGGGGCTTGATCCAAGAACCCCAGGATCATGACCTGAGCCAAAGGCATACATTTAACTGACTGAGCCACCCAGGCACCCCTCTTATATGTTTTTATGATGTTAATTAGTGTCCCTTTATTTCCACTTAAATAAACCCCCTTAGAATTTCTTCTAAGGCAAGTCTAGTGGTAATAAATTCTCTTGTTTTTTTTAATTTCAGAATGTTTTTTTATCTCTCCTCCATTTCTGAAGGACAGCTTCTTTGGATATAGTGTTCTTGGTTGACAGTTTTTTATTTCAATATTTTGAATGTGTTATGCCATTCTCCCCTGGCCTGAAAATTTTCTGTTGGGATAGTTACCTACGCTTTTATGAGGGCTCCCTTTTATATCCTTCTCCTTTTTCTCTTGTTGCTTTTAAAATTCGTTTTTTATCTTTACTTTTGACAATTTCATAACAATATGTTTCAGTGTAGCCCTATTTGGCTTCAACCTATTTGGGGATCAATGGGCCTCTTGGATGTGGTGTCTATTTGGGTTGCCTGGGTGGCTCAATCAGTTAGGGAGGAGTCCAACCCTTGGTTCTGGCTCAGGTCATGATCTCAGGGTCATGAGAACAGCCTCCACATTGGGCTCTATGATCAGTGCAGAGTCTGCTTGGGATACTTTCCCCCTATGTTCTTCTCCCTGCTCACATTCTCTCTGTCTCTCTGACTAAAATGAATGATAAATGAATAAAATCTTAAAAAAAATTTTTTTTTAAAGTTACCACATCATGCACAGGAATGTCTGTGAAGCATGTCTACCTTCTAGACAGCAAGAGGCCAAGTCCCTTTTGGTCTCTAAGAGGGAGTGAGTACCAGCTCAGTAATAAATTAAAAGGAGCTTCTAACTGGCAGTGTGGTAGGGAATGGGCTATCCAAATGACTAAGAGCATTGAGGGATGAATAGTCCAGCAGGGGAAATAGATACATATAACAATGGGTTATACATTTTATTATAAACCTCAATAGAGTTGTGCACAAGACAGTGCAGGACCAGAGAGGAGGGAAGAGTTCACAGCAAATATACTGAATGACATGTACAAGGAATCTTTATGAAGTGGTTAACAAGGGGGTGATAAATTCAGGTGATTGTTATATATAAGTATACATAAAATCATGACATTGTGCAATTAAATGAGTGAATATTATGGTATATAGATTATACCTTAGGGGTGACTGGGTGGCTCAATGGGTTAAGCCTCTGCCTTCAGCTCAGGTCACGATCTCAGGGTTCTGGGATGGAGCCCCACATGGGGCTCTCTGCTCAGCAGGGAGCCTGCTTCCCCCTCTCTCTCTGCCTACCTCTTTATCTACTTGTGATCTCTCTGTCGAATAAATAAATAAAATCTTTTAAAAAAATTAAATACTAAGTTAAATGTTATCTGAATATTGTGATCAGGTAATTTTTGGAAAATAAATAATAAACTTATTTTAAAAATTTGCTGACATGTCAAGAAATTTCTATGATACCAGATGGTATAATGGCACAAAGCAGAATCAGTTTAAAATGAATCTGTCTTTGTCATTTACCGACAGTTTAAATAAAAAAGATATGTAAATTTAAAAATTCAGTTAAACCAGGAAAAATATTTTTATTTTCTAAAAATATCTTATTCAGACACAGACATCTGAACTATAAAGAGCCAACCTTTCTATTAAAAATATCAAGCTCCTTCTTTAGTCCTTTAACACCAATAAGAATACTGCCAGATGTGAGGAAGATGCAGGCTGGTAAATTAGCTATATGTACAGATTGCAGCATGCTTTTCAAACTAAGTATAAATGATGTTTTTTAAAAAGTTGTTGGAAGTTTACTAGGGTCAAACAAGGTGTTTCCAAAAGATCTACTATGAAATTTTTAATGGGCAACTTAAAATAACTTCTTTTAACACTACTGATCTGGTTAAATTTGCTAAATCCCCAAAAATGTATGTATGCATGTATATTAAAATGTACACATACAAAATGCTTAATGAAAACCAGACTATTGCCTACAATATTCAAAGCACTATATTAGCTGCTGCATGCATAATATGCTTCACTTAGAAATTATATTCATTATAATATTTTCCTCATATCATTAACAAAAATCAAAAGGTTAGGCATAAAATTCTAAATCACCAACATATTAGGAAAAATAATTTCCTTATAGACCAGCTTCCATAATTCTTTGCACCTCAGTGATTCTAAAATTGCTCTGGTACAAGTAGGATACTAACATTATAATCACATTCCATCTGCTCACCAACTGTCTGTTCTGCATATTCTGAAATTAAAGATAATGTAAAGCGAAGATAACAGTATTTGTAAATTACATCACTTTCATCATCATCTTAATGGATATTAAAACTGTTATGACAATAAATCCTTAAATATTCTAAGTATCCATCTCCTCAGCATTGAGAGAGATGCTACTTAAACAGAAAGCAGACATTTTTGTTTTTAACTTGCCCTTTAAAGCTAAGAACTGAACAGCAAATTCTTCTAGTTTCCCCTATCTGAGTTCAGCATACTTGAAATGACAGAGAAAAACAGGTCTTCACAGATTAAACATTGTGAGATATGATTTGGATTAATAAATTATACTTTAGAGAGCTATAAGAGAATTTTCCCTAATTCTATATCCTGGTTTTTCCTCCTTTAAACCCCAAAATCAGGGAGACTGAACCACATTCAGTATCATATTTACTGAGAAATTTTTAAGTGATATTAATTCTTCAGCTCAAAAATCTCCTTTCAAATTGATGACTTTTTCATAACTATCTTATTTCTAGTTTTTCTTCTTTATCTTATATTCAATGTATTCTCACTGAATTTACATTAGAATAATCAAATTAATAATATTCTTTACATATCCATCTATATATTCAGTCTTACCCTTATTTAATGTTCATGTAGATTACCTTCTAAATTTGTCAATTCCATGTAACATTAATATTAGAATTGCTATTTTACTAAAAATATGATGTAGCATTCTTCATGTTAGGAATGTGAGGAAAGCAATAATCTAATTGTAATGATGGTAAGAATCTTACTTCTTATTCTAGTCTATTATTTTAATGAGGCACAATACATACTTAGCAAACATTCATTAGTATGAACACCCAAAATGGAGAACTTATTATCCAATGTTTCACACAAAATAGTTTTATTAATCTTCCCTTGGTTACTTCTTTCTGTACCAAAAAACTCTTAATGCCAACTTCCCCAACCTTTTTTTCTGATACACTCAATTTTTTTTTTTAACACTAAATATATTTGTGGTATCTACAAACACTGTACAACATATTGCAACTTTTATTTGCCTCAGTTCTCTCAACAGTAATAATATAAAATTTGGGTGGTTACCTGGAAGTTTTAAAAGAGAATTGCTGTAGGGAACCTGGGAAGACGGCAGAGCAGGAAGACCATAAGCTCACCTCATCCCACAAATACAACCAGGTAACAGTTATATTCAGCATAAATAATCCAGAAGATGACCCAAAGACTAGAAGACCAAACTCTACAACCAGATGTAGAGAAAATGCCACATCAAAGGTGGTAGAAAAGGTGTAGATGTGGTGAGGACCTAAAAGACTCTAGCCTCCAAGGTGGGGAGAAAGCCAGACTGGAGGAAGGGTAGAATTAAACTATCACACCAAGGAACTCCCTTGGGGAAAATAAATCCCCATAACATTTGGCTGTGAAAGGAGAGGGGCTGAATATTTGGAGTTCTTACAATAGTTGTACTTAAAATCTATCGAGTTTTAAAAGTCAGCAGGCTTGAATCTAGGTGACCCTGGAGGGTGATAGGAAGTTGAGTTTTCCCACCTAAAGAGACAGCACAAGGAATAGCTCAAGGAGATACCATGTAAAACTATCAGGTGAAAAACACCTGAGGCAAAAGGGAGGGAGAGTTACTTACTAATCTCAGAGCCTGTCCAGGAGTGTTAGAGTAAGAAACTACTACTACTGAAGAAACAAAGGAGTTGGCTGGCACCATCTCCTTCCTCACTGCTCAGCAGAAACACAGAACCACTTGTGGGAACCAACACAGTGCCTGCACTCACTACCTAACTTGCTCACACCAAGCACAGTCCCTACACTTTTACAAATTGACCCTTTCTAGTCACATCTTCCTCAGTCCCAGAGCTGTGAGTCTACTTTCTCAGGAGACTGGAACAACCTTAACAACACTGTGTCTTCCAACCCAACTACTCTGTGGGGCCTTGGTCCTCATGGCAGCAGAGGTGGTCCAACAGAAGACCAATGCATTCTTTGTTAAAATTGTGCATCCCTCCCACAAACACTGTGCAGATTTGCCCAGACTACCCAGTTCTTGTAGCTTTGATGAAAGGTCTCATTTCAAAAGCAGACTAGTGCTCACTATGCTAAAACTGCATGCCCCACACCAGCTGGTCCCAGCAGCAGCATGATGTCCCCTTCAATATGCCCCTGACCATAGCCCATCCAAAGCCACTGATAATATGCAAGCAGCTCCAACAGAGGCCAGTCACTCCAAAGTGACTCCTTTTTGGGGTGAGGGGAAGATAACCACACACACCAGTTAGATGGCAGCCCCAGCAGTGGGCTGCCAACAGATAGTTGGTTTGACTGCAGGCCATACCTACCAATAAAACCTTCTCACTAAACAACACCGGGAAAATACACTGCAGTTTGGTCCCACTCCACCTCTGGAAAATGCCTGATCTGACTCAATTCAAGCCCAAGGCAGCCCCAAAGGGGCTAAATACTGCCTACAATAGGCAAAGAAAGCCATTGCACATGACTGGACTAAAGGAAAAAGAAGCCAAGACATAATAACAAGTTGCACAAAACATATAGGAAACACCTGTGAAGTACCAGTTTCTGGTGAAGAGGGGTCACTGCACATTGGGGCAATATAAAACTTCTTCATAAGGCCATTACCTCTAAGAGAAGAAGATGTAGCTGACTTTCCTAACACAGAGAAACACAAGAGTTAGACAAAATAAGGAGACAGAGGAACATGTCCCAAATGAAAGAACAGGACAAAACCATAGCAAGAGACCTAAGCAAAATGGATATAAATAATATGCCTGCCTGATAAGGAATTTAATGATCAAAAAGATACTCACTGGACTTGACAAGAGTGGAAGACAACAGTGAGAACCTTATCAAAGAAATAAAGAACATGAAAAAGAACACATCAGAGATGAAAAACACAATAAATGAAATTAAAAATACACTAGATGAAATAAATAGTGGGCTAAAGGAATCAGAGGAATGAATCAGCAACCTGGAGAACAGAATGGAAAGTAATCGAGCTGAAAAACTGAGAGAAAAAAATATGCAAAATGAGAATAGTTTTAGGAAACTCAGTTACTCCATCAAGCATAATAACATTCTCATTATATGGATCCCAGAAGAGAAAGGGGATCAGAAAACTTACCTGATGAAATAGTTGACAACTTCCTGAATCTGGGGAAGGAACTATCAATATCTAGTAGGCACAGAGATCCCTCAACAAAATCAGTCTATGGAGGTCCACACCAAGACACAGAGTAATCAACTGACAAAAAGTAGTGATAAAGAGAAAATTTTAAAATCAACAAGAGAAAAGAAAACAGTTATATAGAAGGGAAACCCCATAAGACTATTAGTGGGTTTTTCAGCAGAAACTTGGCAGGCCAGAAGACAGTGGCATGATATGTTCAAAGGAAAAACTCTGCAGCCAGGAACACTCTTTCCAGAAAGGGTATCATGCAGAACAGAAGGAGAGATAAACAGTTTCTCAAACAAAAGGTAAAGGAGTTCATGACCACCAAACCAGCCCTACTGAAATGTTAAAAAGGACTCTTTGATTGGAAAAGAAAGACTGAAAGTAGGAGTAAGAAAAGAAGGAAAAACAGTAACAATAAGTATAAATGTAAAAGTCAGTCAAAGGGCATCAAGTGGGTATGAAGTATTACACCATATATCTAAAACATAGGTAGGGGGGAGAGTAAAGAATGGGTTCAAATTTAAGTGATCATCAACTTAACATAGACAGCTATATTCACATGTTATATATAAACCCCATGTTAACCACAAATCAAAAATGAAAAGAAAGAAATCCAAGAACACCAGTAAAGAAAGTCAGAAAATCATGAGAGTAGAGAGCAACAGAAGAAAGAGTCTGAGGAGAAGTAGAAAACAAACACAAATCAAGTAACAAAACAGCAATAAATACATATCTTATTGATATTACTCTGAATGTAAATGGGGTGAATGCTCCAATCAAAAGATAAAGGGTCGTGGAATAGACAAAAATACATGACCCATTTATATGCCCTGTAAGAGACTCATTTTTAAAGCCACCTGCAAATTGAAAGTAAGGGGATGGAAAAACACTTATCATGCAAATAGATGTCAAAAGAAAACTGGGGTAGCAATACTTAAATCGGACAAAGCAGACTTCAAAACAAAGACAATCATAAGAGGACAATCCAACAATAAGATATAACAATTGTAAATACTATACATAATATACATAAGATAGTTAATAACAAACATGAAGAAACAAATCAATATTGATATAATAGCAGAGGATTTTTAACTCTACATTTACATCAATGGACAGATCATAGAAACAGAAAGCAAACAAGGCAACAGTGGCTTTGGAGGACAAACTGGACCAGATGGAAATAAAAGATATATTCAGAATATTCCATCCTAAAACAACAGAACACATTCTTTTCAAGTGTACATGGAACATTCTCAAGATAGACCACATATTAGGCCAAAAAGCAAGTGTCAAGAAATTTAATTATAATGCTATGAAATTAGATATCAACTACAAGAAAAAAAAATCTCCAAAGAGCACAAATACATGGAGGTTAATTATCATGCTATTAAACAATGAATGGGTCAACCATGAAATCAGAAAAAAATTAAAAATTAGGTGGAGAAAAACAGAAATAAAAGCATAATGATATACAATCACTGGAATGCAGCAAAAGCAGTTCTGAGAAATTTATAGTAATACAGTCTATCTCAAAAAGCAAGAAAAATCTCAAATAAAAAACCTAATCTTATACCTAATTGGGTAGAGAAAAAAAAACAATAAACTAAACCCAGAACAAGCAGAAGGAAGGACATAATAAAGATTATGGCAGAAATAAATGATATAGCAACTTAAAAAAAAGCCAACAGAACAGATCAATGAAGAAGAAGCTGGTTCTTCCAAATAATCAAAGAATTGATGAAACTCTATCCAAAATAATCAAAAGAGAGAAAGAGGATGAGAGGGCTCAAACAAAACCAGAAATGAAAGAGGAGAAATAATAACCAACACGAGAGAAATACAAACAACTATAAGAGAAAATTATGAAAAACTATTATGTCAACACATTGGACAACCTAGAAGAAATGGATAAATTCCTAGACACATATTACCTATCAGAACTAAAGCAGGAGAAAGAAAATTTGACCAAATCTATTACCAGCTATGTAACTGAATCAGTAATCAATAAACTCCCAATAAACAAAAGTCTAGGACCCAAGCTTCACTGCTGAATTCTACCAACATTAATGGAAGAGTTAATACCTATTTTCTTAAATGCTCCCAAGAAATACAAGAGGAAAGAAAACTTCCATATTCATTCTATGAGGACAGCATTACCCTCATACCAAAACCAGATAAAGACACAATAAAAAAAGAGAACTTCAGTCCAATATCTCTGATGAACATACATGCAAAAATCCTCAACAAAATGCTGGTAAACCACATCCAACAAAAATCATTCATCAATGTTAAGTGGGATTTATTATTGGGATGAAAAGTGGTTAATTATTGACAAATCAATGTAATACATCACATCAATAAGAGAAAGGATAAGAACCTTTCAATATCTGCAGAAAAAGCATTTGAACTAAAGTGCAATTCATGATAAAAACTCTCAACAAAGTAGGGTTAGAGGGAACATACCTCAAAATAATAAAGGCCTGATATGAAACACCTGCAGTCATCCTAAATGAGGAAAAATTGAAGGCTTTTCCCCTAATGTCAAGAATAAGAAAAGGATGTCTTCTCTCACTGCTTTTATTTAACATGGTACTCCCAAGCTGTAGCCACAGCAATCACACAACAAAAAGAAATAAAAGGCATCCAAATTGGTAAGGAAGAAATAAACTTTGGCTATTTGTAGATGTCATACTCTAGATAGAAAACCCAAAAGGCTCCACCAAAAACTTCTAGAATTGATAAAACGAATTCAGTAAATTCATAAGATACAAAATCAACACAAAATCTATTGCATTTCTGTGCACCAATAACAAAGTAATAGAAAGTAAAATTAAGAAAACAATCCCACTTACAATAGCATGAAAAATAAGGAGATACCTCGGAATAAACCTAACCAAAAAGGTGAAGAAGACCTGTATATTGAAACTGTAACACACCAATGAAAGAAATTCAGGTTGATGCAAAGAAACAGAAAGAGAATCCATGCTCTCTCTTCCATTGGATCTGAAGAACTGATATTGTTAAAATGCCTATACTATCCACAGCAAATTATACATTTAATGCAATTCCATCAAAATACCAAAAGCATTTTTCATAGAACTTCAGTGATCTTAAAATTTGTATGGAACCACAAAAGACTCCAGATAGCCAAAGCAACCTTAAAAAAGCAAAGCAAAGCAAAGCAGGAGGCATCACAATTCTGGACTTGGGTTATATTACAAAGCTGTAGTGATCAGAACAGTATGGCACTGGCATAAAAACAGACACATAGAACAATGGAATAGAATAATCCCAGAAATAAGCCCACAATCATATGATCAATGAATCTTCAACAAAGCATGATGTTTTTGAAAAAGACAGCCTCTTCAACAAATGGTGTTGAGAAAACTTGACAGCAATATGTGAAAGAATGAAACTAGACCACTTTTCTAAACCATACACAGAAATAAATTCAAAATGGATTAAGAGTTAAATGTGAGATCTGACTCCATAAAAGCCCTAGAAGAGAACATAGGTAGTAATTTCTCTGACACTGGCTATAGCAACATCTGTCTAGATATGTCTCCTGATGCGACAAAAGCAAATATAGTCTATTGGAACTACATCAAAACAAAAAGCTTCAGCATAGCAAAGAAACAACTAAGAAACTAAATAAAAACCTACAGAATGGGCAAGATATTTGCAACTGGCATTTCTAATAAACAGCTAGTCTCTAAAATATATTAAGAATTTATAAAACTCACACCCCAAAAACAAAAAACAAATAATCCAGTTAAAAAATGGGGTTACTCATAAAGTTTGATCATAAAAGTACCTTTTAACAGCTACTAAAACTAATGTTCCTTAGAACACACTTTAGAAAATTCAGCTATATATCAATTTCTATGATTCTGCAGATAAAGAATGTAAGATTTTTCCTTGATAAATGAGTATGTACATGTATATAATTATATAGAACACTGTTCTCAGCCAATTCTTTGTGTGCCACTCCAATCATATTTTCTCTAACTTATTTTTGTCCCATTATTTATTAATGTTGGTACTTCTCAGAGATAGCACTTAGAATTGCTTTCTTCCACTAAGGTCCTTTTCTCAGCAATCTTTATTCATTCTTAAAACTTCATCTAGAAGTTGCCTGGGTGGCTCAGTGGGTTAAGCCGCTGCCTTCAGCTCAGGTCATGATCTCAGGGTCCTGGGATCGAGTCTCGCATCGGGCTCTCTGCTCAGCAGGGAGCCTGCTTCCCTTCCTCTCTCTCTGCCTGCCTCTCTGCCTACTTGTGATCTCTCTCTGTTAATAAATAAAATCTTTAAAAAAAAAAAAAAAACTTGATCTGCCATATCTGTAAAAGATTTTCCCAAGTACTTATATAGCTCTGACCTCTTTCCCAAGTTTCAATTCGACATTTTCACTTTCCAACAGGACCTTTCCACTCCATTTAGCCTTTATCATCTGTCTCTAAACTTTGTCATATACTCTCCATTTCTAGTAGCAACACCAGTATTTCCCTACTTATTTAGGTTTTGGCTTCTACCTTATCTTTGACTCCTCTCATGCTCTTCACTGCTGTAGATATGGCTTTCACTACTGCTTTATATTTAATGTTCTAGAACATTTTATAGTGTCATCCTGAGGATTATAAGAGATTCAGTAATCGTTCCCCATATAAAAAAGAGGAAACTGCAAAGAAGCATGACCAGTGACCCAGCTAGTACATGGAAGAGATGGAATTCAAACCCAAATCTACCTGATTCTGGATTTTGGGCTCCTGAACACAATGCTCTCTAGATTGACAAGAGGCACACAGAAGAATTCAGTTCTTGGGTAGACTTCCATGCTAATCCATGGACTGGGCTCAAGATAAGACACTTTCCTATTATCAGGGAAATGCAAATCAAAACTGCAATGAGATATCACCTCCCACCTGTCAGAACGGCTAAAATAAAAAACTCAAGAAACAAATTTCAGAGAGGTTGTAGAGATAAAAGAATCCTTGTGCACTGTTGGTGGAAATGCAAACTGGTGCAGTCACTGTGGAGAATGGTATGGTGGTTCCTCAAAAACTTAAATACAGAATTACCATATGATCTACTAATTCTACTACTGGGTATTTACCCAAAGAATACAAAAAACACTAAATCAAAAAGGTATGTGCATTCCTATGTTTATTACACCATTATTTACAATAGCTAAGATAAGGAAGCAGCCCCAGCATCCATCGATAGAATAAAGATAAAGAAAATGTGGTATATATAGTCCTCAGACATAAAAAACAAAGTCTTCCTCTTGTGATGACATGGATGGAACTACTCAACTACAATGTTGAGTGAAATAAGGCAGTCAAAGAAAGTCAAATACCATATGCTTTCACTCATGTATGGAATTTAAGAAATAAAACAAATGAACAAAGAAAAAAAAGAGCCAAAACCAAGACTAAACTACAGAGGACAAACTGGTGGTTCACAGAGTGGAGGTGAGTTGGGGGAATGGGCAATAGGTGAAGGGGATTAAGACTACACTTATCATGAAGAGCACTGGGGAACACAGAATTGCTGAATCACTATATTGTACACCTGAAACTAATATAACATTCTATGTTAACTATACTGACATTAAAAAAGAGATACTTTCTTACACCAAATTTCCATTATGCATAATATATATATAAAACCTACTGTGTAACAAATTGTAATTTATCAAGAATTTGGATTTCCAGGGGGGAGGAGTCAACATGGCGGAGAAATAGCAGGCTGAGACTACTTCAGCTAGCAGAAGATCAGCTAGATAGCTTATCTAAAGATTGAAAACACCTGTAAATCCACTAGCAGATCGAAGAAAAGAAGAACAGCAATTCTAGAAACAGGAAAAACAACCACTTTTTGAAAGGTAGGACAGGCAGAGAAGTGAATCCAAAGCAACGGGAAGATAGACCCCTGGGGGAGGGACCGGATCCTGGCAAGCGGCGGAACAACGGAGCACAAAATCAGGACTTTTAAAAGTCTGTTCTGCTGAGGGACATCACTCCAGAGGCTAAACCGGGGCGAAGCACATGTGGGGTCAGCATGGCCTCAGGTCCCACAGGGTCACAGAAGGATCGGGGGTGTCTGAGTGTCGCAGAGCTTCTGGGTATTGGAACAGGAAAACCAGCAACAGAGACAGAGCCGACAGTAAGCTCACAGCTCAGGGTTACCTTGAACCAGCTGCAGGCTCGGTGAGCTCGGACCGCGGCTGGAGGTCAGGCAGACGGGAGTTACTGGGTGCTGTTCTCTGAGGGTGCACTGAGGAGTGGGGCCCTGAGCTCTAAGCTCCTCTGGGCCAGAGACTGGGAGGCCTCCATGTTCATTCCCATCCTCCGGAACTCTAAGGAAAGCGCTCAGGGAACAACAGCTCCTGAAAGCAAACCTGAGCGGATTACTCAGCCCGGGCCCTGGTAAAGGCGGTGCAATTCCGCCTGGGGCAAAGACACTTGAGAATCACTACACCAGGCCGCTCCCCCAGAAGATCAACAAGAAATCCAGCCAAAACCAAGTTCACCTACCAAGGAGTGCGGTTTCAACACCAAGGAGAGCAGCAGAATTCCAGAGGAGAAGAAAGCAAAGCACGGAACTCATGGCTTTCTCCATGTGATATTTCAGTCTTGCAGTTAATATTTTTCTTTTTCATTTTTTTTTCTCTTCTTCAGCTAAATTTTTTTTTAACTTTTACCCTTTTCTTTTTTAACGTTTTTTAACTAGTTTATCTAATATATATATTTTTTCTTTTTTATACTTTTCTTTATTCGTTTTCTTTTTTTATTTCTTTTTTTTTCCTTTCTTTCTTTCTTTTTGAACCTCTGTTTAATCCCCTTTCTCCTCCCTCACGATTTGGTATCTCTTCTGATTTGGTTAAAGCATATTTTCCTGGGGTTGTTGCCACCCTTTTAGTATTTTACTTGCTCCTTCATATACTCTTATCTGGACAAAATAACAAAGCAGAAAAATTCACCACAAATTAAAGAACAAGAGGCAGTACCAAAGGTTAGGGAACTACTCAATACAGACATTGGTAATATGTCAGATCTAGAGTTCAGAATGACAATTCTCAAGGCTCTAGCCGGGCTCGAAAAAGGCATGGAAGATATTAGAGAAACCCTCTCGGGAGATATAAAAGCCCTTTCTGGAGAAATAAAAGAACTAAAATCTAACCAAGTTGAAATCAAAAAAGCTATTAAAGAGGTGCAATCAAAAATGGAGGCTCTCCCTGCCAGGATAAATGAGGCAGAAGAAAGAATTAGCGATATAGAAGACCAAATGACAGAGAATAAAGAAGCTGAGCAAAAGAGGGACAAACAGCTACTGGACCACGAGGGGAGAATTCGAGAGATAAGTGACACCATAAGACGAAACAACATTAGAATAATTGGGATTCCAGAAGAAGAAGAGAGAGAGAGGAGAGCAGAAGGTATACTGGAGAGAATTATTGGGGAGAATTTCCCCAATATGGCAAAGGGGACGAGCATCAAAATTCAGGAGATGCAGAGAACGCCCCTCAAAATCAAGAAGAATAGGCCCACACCCTGTCACCTAATAGTAAAATTTACAAGTCTTAGTGACAAAGAGAAAATCCTGAAAGCAGCCCGGGAAAAGAAGTCTGTAACATACAATGGTCAAAATATTAGATTGGCAGCTGACGTATCCACAGAGACCTGCCAGGCCAGAAAGAGCTGGCATGTTATTTTCAGAGCACTAAGCAAGAAAAACATGCAGCCAAGAATACTATATCCAGCTAGGCTATCATCGAAAATAGAAGGAGAGATTAAAAGCTTCCAGGAAAAACTAAAACTGAAAGAATTTGCAAACACCAAACCAGCTCTACAGGAAATATTGAAAGGGGCCCTCAAAGCAAAGAGAGAACCTACAAGTGGTAGATCAGAAAGGAACAGAGACAATATACAGTAATAGTCACCTTACAGGCAATACAATGGCACTAAATTCATATCTCTTAATAGTTGCCCTGAATGTTAATGGGCTAAATGCCCCAATCAACGACAAAGGGTATCAGAATGGATAAAAAAACAAAACCCATCTATATCTTGCCTCCAAGAAACTTATTTTAAGCCAGAAGACACTTCCAGATTTAAAGTGAGGGGGTGGAAAAGAATTTACCATGCTAATGGACATCAGAAGAAAACAGGAGTGGCAATCCTTATATCAGATCAATTAGATTTTAAGCCAAAGACTATAATAAGAGATGAGGAAGGACATTATATCATACTCAAATGGTCTGTCCAACAAGAAGATCTAACAATTTTAAATATCTATGCCCCCAATGTGGGAGCAGCCCACTATATAAACCAATTAATAACAAAATCAAAGAAACACATCAACAATAATACAATAATAGTAGGGGACTTTAACACTCCCCTCACTAAAATGGACAGATCATCCCAGCAAAAGATCAACAAGGAGATAAAGGCCTTAAACGACACACTGGACCAGATGGACATCACAGATATATTCAGAACATTTCATCCCAAAGCAACAGAATACACATTCTTCTCTAGTGCACATGGAACATTCTCCAGAATAGATCACATCCTCAGTCGTAAATCAGGACTCAACCGGTATCAAAAGATTGGGATCATTCTCTGCATATTTTCAGACCACAATGCTCTGAAGCTAGAACTCAAGCACAAGAGGAAGTTTGGAAAGAACCCAGATACATGGAGACGAAACAGCATCCTTCTAAAGAATGAATGGGTCAACCGGGAAATTAAAGAAGAATTGAAAAAAATCATGGAAACAAATGATAATGAAAATACAACGGTTCAAAATCTGTGAGACACAACAAAGGCAGTCCTGAGAGGAAAATATATAGCGGAACAAGCCTTTCTCAAGAAACAAGAAAGGTCTCAGGTACACAACCTAACCTTACACCTAAAGGAGCTGGAGAAAGAACAAGAAAAAAACCCTAAGCCCAGCAGGAGAAGAGAAATCATAAAGATCAGAGCAGAAATCAATGAAATAAAACCAAAAAAACAATAGAACAAATCAATGAAACTAGGAGCTGGTTCTTTGAAAGAATTAATAAAATTGATAAACCCCTGGCCAGACTTATCAAAAAGAAAAGAGAAAGGACCCAAATAAATAAAATCATGAATGAAAGAGGAGAGATCACAACTAACACCAAAGAAATACAAACTATTATAAGAACATACTATGAGCAACTCTACGGCAATAAATTTGACAATCTGGAAGAAATGGATGCATTCCTAGAGACATATAAACTACCACAACTGAACCAGGAAGAAATAGAAAGCCTGAACAGACCCATAACCAGTAAGGAGATTGAAACAGTCATTAAGAATCTCCAAACAAACAAAAGCCCAGGGCCAGACGGCTTCCCGGGGGAAATCTACCAAACATTTAAAGAAGAACTAATTCCTATTCTCCTGAAACTGTTCCAAAAAATAGAAATGGAAGGAAAACTTCCAAACTCATTTTATGAGGCCAGCATCACCTTGATCCCAAAAGCAGACAAGGATCCCATCAAAAAAGAGAACTACAGACCGATATCCTTGATGAACAAAGATGCGAAAATTCTCACCAAAATACTAGCCAATAGGATCCAACAGTACATTGAAAGTATTATTAATCACGACCAAGTGGGATTTATTCTAGGACTGCAAGGTTAGTTCAACATCCATAAAGCAATCAATGTGATACAATACATTAATACAAGAAAGAACAAGAACCATCTCAATAGATGCTGAAAAAGCATTTGACAAAGTACAGCATCCCTTCCTGATCAAAACTCTTCAAAGTGTAGGGATATCGGGTACATAACTCAACATTATCAAAGCCATCTATGAAAAACCCACCGCAAATATCATTCTCAATGGAGAAAAACTGAAAGCTTTTCCGCTAAGGTCAGGAACACGTCAGCGATGTCCATTATCACCACTGCTATTCAACATAGTACTAGAAGTCCTAGCCTCAGCAATCAGACAACAAAAGGAAATTAAAGGCATCCAAATCGGCAAAGAAGAAGTCAAATTATCACTCTTCGCAGATGATATGATACTATAATACTATATGTGGAAAACCCAAAAGACTCCACTCCAAAACTGCTAGAGCTTGTCAGGAATTCAGTAAAGTGTCAGGATATAAAATCAATGCACAGAAATCAGTTGCATTTCTCTACACCAACAACAAGACAGAGGAAAGAGAAATTAAGGAGTCAATCCCATTTACAATTGCACCCCAAACCTTAAGAAACCTAGGTATAAACCTAACCAAAGAGGCTAAGAATCTATACTCAGAAAAGTATAAAGTACTCATGAAATAAATTGAGGAAGACACAAAGAAATGGAAAAATGTTCAATGCTCCTGGATTGGAAGAATAAATATTGTGAAAATGTCTATGCTACCTAAAGCAATCTACACATTTAATGCATTTCCTATCAAAGTACCATCCATCTTTTTCAAAGAAATGGAACAAATAATCCTAAAATTTGTATGGAACCAGAAAAGACCTCGAAGAGCCAAAGGAATATTGAAAAAGAAAGCCAAAGTTGGTGGCATCACAATTCCGGACTTCAAGTTCTATTTCAAAGCTGTCATCATCAAGACAGCATGGTACTGGCACAAAAACAGATACATAGATCAATGTAACAGAATAGAGAGCCCAGAAATAGACCCTCAACTCTATAGTCAACTTATCTTCGACAAAGCAGGAAAGAATGTCCATTGGAAAAAAGACAGCCTCTTCAATAAATGGTGTTGGGGAAATTTGACAGCCACATGCAGAATAATGAAATTGGACCATTTCCTTACACCACACACAAAAATAGACTCAAAATGGATGAAGGACCTCAATGTGCGAAAGGAATCCATCAAAATCCTTGAGGAGAACACAGGCAGCAACCTCTTCAACCTCAGCCGCAGCAACATCTTCCTAGAAACATTGCCAAAGGCAAGGGAAGCAAGGGCAAAAATGAACTATTGGGATTTCATCAAGATCAAAAGCTTTTGCACAGCAAAGGAAACAGTTAACAAAATCAAAAGACAACTGACAGAATGGGAGAAGATATTTGCAAACGATATATCAGATAAAGGTTAGTGTCCAAAATCTACAAAGAACTTAGCAAACTCAACACCCAAAGAACAAATAATCCAATCAAAAAATGGGCAGAGGATCTGAACAGACATTTCTGCAAAGAACACATCCAGATGGCCAACAGACACATGAAAAAGTGCACCATATCACTAGGTATCAGGGAAATACAAATCAAAACCACAATGACATACCACCTCACACCAGTCTGAATGGCTTAAATCAACAAGTCAGGAAATGACAGATGCTGGCGA
The DNA here is from genome assembly GCF_030435805.1 of Mustela lutreola. Classification (NCBI taxonomy): domain Eukaryota; kingdom Metazoa; phylum Chordata; class Mammalia; order Carnivora; family Mustelidae; genus Mustela; species Mustela lutreola. Next base: position 2,411,205 of record NC_081307.1, read on the forward strand.
GCATGCGGAGAAAGGGGAACCCTCCTACACTGTTGGTGGGAATGCAAGCTGGTGCAACCACTCTGGAAAACAGCATGGAGGTTCCTCAATATGTTGAAAATAGAACTGCCCTATGACCCAGCAATTCCACTACTGGGTATTTACCCTAAAGATACAAACGTAGTGATCCGAAGGGGTACATGCACCCGAATGTTTATAGCAGGAATGTCCACAATAGCCAGACTATGGAAAGAACCTAGATGTCCATCAACAGATGAATGGATCAAGAAGATGTGATATATATACACAATGGAATACTATGCAGCCATCAAAAGAAATGAAATCTTGCCATTTGCGACAACATGGATGGAAGTAGAGGGTATCCTGCTTAGCGAAATAAGTCAAGGGGAGAAAGACAACTATCATATGCTCTCCCTGATATGAGGAAGTGGTGATGCAACATGGGGGCTTAAGTGGGTAGGAGATGAATCAATGAAACAAGATGGGATTTGGAGGGAGACAAGCCCTAAGTGACTCTTAATCTCACAAAACAAACCGAGCGTTGCTGGGTGGAGGGGGGTTGGGAAAGGGGGGTGGGGTTATGGACATTGGGGAGGGTATGTGCTTTGCTGAGTGCTGTGAAGTGTGTAAACCTGGCGATTCACAGACCTGTACCCCTGGGGATAAAAATATATGCTTATAAAAAATAAAAAATTAACAACCAGAAAAAAAAAACAGAAAAAAAAAGTAAGAATTTGGATTTACAAAACATATCCTCAAGGGTACATTTATTTGGTTTTTAAAATAGCTTAATAAAAGAAAAATATTCTCTCCCTTAGTATGAATGTATTTATACTTCATTTTTATTATATTTTACTACAGGAGTTACTCTACTTAGGTCAGGATATGCCTTTAATAGTTTAGCAAGATTCTAAGTATATTATTTATGAAATTTTCCTAGGAAACCCACTTTCATTCATTAGAGAAAAGTCCAAAAGTGATTACTTTGGGTAGGCCATGAATTCTTATTATCTTAACAAGTTTTCCTTGAAATGATATACTTTGAGTCTCATGATGTATATAAATATAGACACATCACATATACTTGCAAATATTAGTTCCAAATTAAACTCTGAATCCCTAATTTAAAACAGTACTATATGAAGTAACAGTTACTGGAAACAGTTTAGTAGTACTTTTAAAAAAATTCATTCTAACCTGTTATCTGTGAGATATATGCAGTCAATTGCTAAACCTCTTTTTTCCAGTGTACATATGAAGGAATAAGATTTATCCCCTAAGTTCTGATTATATAAACCTAAGTTCATGCAGACTGCTATGTAAGGTCACATGGTAGAAAAATATTTATGAATGCTTAATATCAGTGGAAACCAAAAATAAAATTCACATGTAGTTCTATTTAAAAAACATTTTGACCTAATTTATAGATAACTTTAGTTAACAATAATTTTAAGTTAAATTCCTAACTGCTGCAGTGAAAGAAAGATCAGAGAAAGTTCAGCATGAGTAGTACTGTTGGTCTACATAGGGTTAGATATAATTTATCTGTAATATTATCTCCCAAAGTATGTACCTTGAAACACAGTACATTATACTGTTGAAAAGGTTCAGAAAACATTGCGAATTTGATTCCTTTCTTGGATATTGGCATTGGACAAACTCCTGAAAGTTTTGCAGTTAAAAATATTTTTTTTGGTTATTTAATCTATCATTTTTCAAGTTTTTCAGTATCTTAGTATAATTAGGGACATTGGATACAAATTTGGAAAACCTTGATCTACGATGATAGGCAAGAGGGAATTAAAACAAGTAGATGGTACCAAAATCATTTGTATTAGATTCTGGATTATAGGTGATTTATCAGCTTTTCTTTTTGAAAGCTATTTTTTAAAAGGATACATTAAAAAGTTAATTGTCTCTAGGCAAGGCAACTAGACTAAAAGCAAACAGAAAAGGACATGGGATACTCAGGGTTTACTTAAGGTTTTATACAATGTTAGACACTGGTCTGAAATGAGAACTGGCCATGCATATTTAATCCTTCTCTAAGATCACCTCTAAAGCATAAAGAAAGACAGTAAGAAAAAAACAAGTAAATCATGTATTAAAAAGCTGACAGCCAGCATACTCACACTGCCCATTCTAGCTTCTCATTCTTAATAGAGTTGTACAGCGCCTGTAAAGAGAGAAAACAAGATGGAATTATTTTTTTCATTCTGTTCAATATTTTTATTTATTTATTTTTTTAAAGATTTTATTTATTTATTTGACAGAGAGAGAGATCACAAGTAGGCAGGGAGGCAGGTGGAGGCGGGGGGAGTAGGTTCCCTGCTGAGCAGGGAGCCTGATGCAGGGCTCCAGGACCCTGAGATCATGACCCAAGCCTAAGGCCCGAGGTTTTAACCCACTGAACCACCCAGGTGCCCCTCTGTTCAGTATTTTTAATTCAGCAAATGACCAAAGCCAAAAGGCTAGACCGAGTTAGCAACCAATTCCTAAGCCCCTTGTTAGTCACCCTGTTGGCTCTGAAAGTAAGGAACACACAGGTGAAGCAAATAAGCCCAGGGTAAACAGCATTTGGTGAAACAGATTTTGCACAAAGTAAAAAATGGCATTTATAAGTAAGACACACAATACTGTGTTACATTTTACCACAGTAAAATATTAGGATATGATTAAAATTAGACCATGTACTCTATTTTTCTTATTCAAAATATGGTCTTATAGTTTCACTAGTTTGGGTACTGAAGTATGCCAACTTTTTTCATTGATGTAATAAATTTAACTGTTTTCATAACATTTTAATGAACAAGATACACATGAGAGGGACTGAACCTAGGGTATGGAAAAGTGTCTCAGAATAATTTCAGAGTTTCTATACCAACGACTTATGGAGTTTTTATCAGTCTAACTTCATAATTGTGCTTTACATTAGTGAGTGTTACCCTGGTACGCTTGAAGTGGTGGAGAGGGAAGACAGAAAACTTCTTTAGAGCTTTGGTAATGATAATGACAGTCAGCCCGATTCTCTGATTCTCCCAGATAAGATCAGATCCTTGCAATCAAGTTGTTCCACTATGACAACCACCCAAGAAAATGCTACTCCCATCTGTGCTTTCTTTTTTTTTAAATTATTATTATTTTTTAAAAGATTATTTATTTATTTATTTGACAGAGAGAGAGATCACCAGTAGGCAGAGAGGCAGGCAGAGAGAAAGAGAGGAGGAAGCAGGCTCCCCGCTGAGCAGAGAGCCCGATGGGGGACTCGATCCCAGGACCCTGAGATAATGACCTGAGCCGAAGGCAGTGGCTTTACCCACTGAGCCACCCAGGCGCCCCCCATTTGTGCTTTCTTAATTTTGTGTAAGATGTAAAAGAAAACACAAACGTATCTCTAAGCTATAAAACCAACACAACACATACTGAAGAAAAGGATATGTGCATCTTAACATTATAATGATGTTGGAATGTTTTCCTTCAAAGAAGGACTTGGAGAAATTCAAGTCACCAAAGATTCAGTACAAATATATTTAGGTTACTGATTTTATATTACTTAAGATTTAATTCATGTACCCTTAGCCAGTATTTTCACAAACTCTGTGGGAATTCTGCAGGGTGGCTACAATAGTAAGTTTAACCCAGTGAGCCACCCAGGGGCCCCTACAATAGTAAATTTAAATACCAGATAATTATGAAACGAATAAAAATTAGGAGGCATTTCATAATTAACAGGACATGGTAAAATGTATCCTCAAATACAAAAACTGATAGAACATCAAATTAAAATAAGGGGTAAACCGAGGCACAAAGACCATGCTGTAAATTAAATGTTCTTTTTGAGGAACTCAGATTTACTGAAGAACTACAACAACCTATTGTTTAAATGTATCATGAGGCTGCACTTATTTGGAAGCGCAGAGAGAGCAGACATCTAACAAGCCTTGGGAGACTCTTGCTGGATAAATGTCTTTTTAATGGGCTCCATGACTTGTATGAGCATTTTAAACCCACAAGTAAGAGTTAAGTGAGAAACTGCGGTTGAAAAGAGATCATTAAAGGTTCTTTATATACTACCATACTCAAAATTACCTAGAATAATTTAATGATGTAGTAAAATTTTAAAAATGTATTCATAAAGTAGATATACTTGACAGTGATAGCTAAGCATCTAAATATTTTCTAATACATTCAATTCTGTCCTAGAACAAGTTTTTTCAAATTTTTTTGCCCATGAGAATATTTTACTTAACAAGGTACTGAGTTCCAAAATAGAAAATTCTTGCTCAGATGCATATCATGCAATAAAAAACTTTTATAAAGTATATAAAAGTAAAAGTATATAAAAAAGTATATAAAAGTAAATAAAAGTATTCTGTAAAATTCAACAAACTTGCCATACTGTAATCCTCTCCCAATGTATATATTATAACATGACAAATCTAAAAAGTAGATGTTAACCTTATCATTTTCAATTGCAAAATTACAAAGGGATTTTCTTGAATCTTTCTGGTGCTTTATAATGACACACTGTTTTTCTTAAAAAAAAAAAAAAAAGGAAAATGGGTTTTGGAAATGCAACTAAAACTTATATATCCTTCATCACAATTTCCTATCCTTCTATCCACTCAGCTTAGTTAAGAACTGATTTGTCTTTAAGCCCACAGTCATTCCTTTCATTCTCGTCCATGCTTTATCACATCAAAAAGTCTTATTATTAGTATCTTCAACTTCTTTATCCCACTGCCTCTCTGTTGTACCTAAAAAAGAAACCCTAACACCTAACGGTTTATGCAGCCAAATCATAAAAACATGAATGGAGCTGGCCTCAGGGACACAGGCACTTAAAACTCTCCTCCTTGCTTCTCAACTATTCTCTTTCCATCCCAAACATCTCCACTCCTTGTTCCTTTACTACACAAGAAACATTTCTATAACAAGCAATACCCATTACATCATTTATGTCTCTCAACAAGAGAAAACAATTCTTTTCCCTAACTCCAATTTGAAAAGATTCTAATTGGTGTGATTTAGATCACCTGTCCTCCCCATGGACTAATCCATGTGGCTGGAAGATGAGGTATAATGACTGGGCCCAGCCCTGAAGTCAAGGAAGTTGGGGTATGTATTAAAGAAGGGGTAGCACTGCCTTAGTCACTAGTGTAATCCTCCTGAGCTTTACAGTCTCCCCTATTTATATGTGACCCGTTCAGCACTGATAGTGAAAACTAAATTAAACAAGAGCATAAATTATTGTCACTGAATATTTAGCATCTCAAACTTCAGGAGAGACTTCATTCATGAGTCTCATTTAATTTTTTGCCATCTTTCCTAAAATATATCTGGCAAGGGCATCTATTTTCTCTGCCTTTCTGATGGTATGGGAAGGGGTATCGTGACTCTACCAGGCTAAACCTCTAAAATTGGTCCTGATACCTTCCCTTTCTGTGGTGACGTCTCCTCTTTTATTAGCTCCTTTCTATCAGCTGTCAAACATGTACAAGTCTCCCTAAACCCCACTTCTGTAATTTTGTTATCACCCTTTGTCCTCAGCCCCTATTTTAGCCAAATTCTGAGAGAAGTTTCTATAATATTTCCATTTAATGTCTTCTCTTCAAATCAGGCAATCCTGCTTTCCTTGCTGTTCCTCCATTAAAAACGGATCACAATAAGTGCACCTGCTTCTTTCATGTTATATTCAAGGCCACTTTTCAGTGTTCCTGTGTCACTTTGCCCATCTGCAGCACTGGATACTCTCAAATATGTTCTTCCTTATTTTCTGTGACACAATACAGTCCCCTGCATTTTCTCCTCTCTGCATAATACCTGTTACTCACACCTTATCTTCACTTAAATGCGGGTGAGCCTGAGGGTTTATCTTCAGCTCCTGTGAACTCTCGTGAACATTAGATGCGCATGTCAGACACACTTGGATGTTTTCAAAGCACCACAAACTCAGTAAAAAGGAACTAAGGCATGAAGACCTAAAAGTGGGAATGTATTCTCAATCTTAGTAAACTGTATCAGTATGAAGTAATTTTTTGAGTGTGAAATACCATACATAAAGCCTACATAAAAGTGATTTACAGTAATATAAAATATAGCCAAGTCAGAATCCTGGGACTAGCAGAATTCTTCTATCAACTATTTCATCCAAATACCATTATATTCCTATTACACAATCGAGAAAGTTCCAAGTCAAAGTCATATTTGTATCTGCCTACTAATGGCATAAGGATAAGTCTCTTAGTAATAATGTTTTTGGGATGATTTGTAAAACTCTCAAATTTCCACTCAAGAAACAACAAAATGAGATTTCAGAGCTGACAGAGGCCTTAGAGATCATCAAACAAATTCTTCCTTTTATAGATTAAGGAAAATGAAGTCCAGTGTAATTAACTTCTTTCAAGGTCCTATAGTTATTTTCCACAAACTCTGACTCAGAAATCACATTTCTCAACAATCAATTGACTAAATTCATTCAACTAACTATATTCTCTCTTATCAACTAACTAAAACTAACTACATTCTCTCCTCCTAAGACCAAACTTTATAGTACCGTAAATGCCCGGCTTGTCAAGACCCATGTGAAAAGGTAACAAGGCCTCTCTCAGAATACATTCAATAATGGTGGTCACTCTAATATTCTAAAGGATGAGCTTTCAACAAAAGTCACTGTTGCTAGGACACAGGCTTGAAATGCCTTTGTTTGGTGACCATGACTGACGGTTTGCCACTGATCCTATAGTCTCAGTCCACTTAAAAGTAAAGCTATCTGCCATATAAATGGCTGAAACTGGAGATGTAGACTATAGCTTGGGAAAATAATTTATCCCTGGCTTTGTGAGGGGTTATTTGACCTAGCTCCAAGAAAGCAAAGTCTGTAGGCAAACATTGTCATGAAAGGCTGTTAGATCCCAGTGGCTATGAACTGACAGCTAGGGATAAATCAACCTTCAAAGACCACAGTGACCCATACGTATTATACGCTGTGAGGTGATAAACAATTGTGGTGGGCTAATTAATGGACCCTTAGATGATGTCCAGGTCCTAATCCCTGGAACCTGTAAACATTTCTGTATCTAGCAGAAAGACTGAAAATGTGATTAAGTTAATGATCTTGAGGTGGGGAGGGGATCTGCGCTGGGTGGTGTCTGTAGAAGATGGAAGAGGGAGATTTCAGAAAGACAGAAGCAGCGAGGGCAATGTGAAGATGAACACAGCAAATGGACACAGGCACAAGGGAAGGAATGCTAACCAGCACCGTCACCTAGAAGAGGAAGTGACTCTCTCCTAGACATTCCAGGAGGAGTACAGCATGTTGACAACTTGATTTCAGACTTCTGGTTTCCAAAGTTATGAGAAGATAAATTTCTGTTGTTTTAAGACACCAAGTTTGTGTTACTTCGTTATAGCAGCCCTAGGAAACTAATGTACAAACGTACAAATGTAAGACAGATATCTAAGTAAAGAAAGGCTGATTTTCAGAAATATTTCCAGAGTCGGTCCCTAGATAAAACATAATCTCTTACCTAAGTGGCTTTCAAAATCGGTCAAAGAATTTAAAAAAAAATATTGATTATTGAGCTCCATCCCAGATCTTCTCATCCCATATCTACTGATCAGATTCCCAGTAGAGAAAATATATAAATACTTCTAAATGCTCTACTCCTGACTTTTATATGAACTTGTTAAAAACCACTTTGCAAATTTACCAACAATTTAATTTTTTCTAAAGACTTTATTATTTGTCGGAGTGAGAAAGAGAGAGCATACACAAGGAGGGGGAGCAGCAGGCAGGAGGAGAAGCAGGCTCCCTGTGGAGCAAGGATCCCAGGACCCCCTTGACCAGGACGAAGGCAGGCACTTACCTGACTGAGCCACGCAGGTGTTCTTACCAAATATTTATTTAAGTGAAATTCCTGCAGTTTAACCCAGGAGCTAGACAACAGTCAAATGCCTCCACTGAGATTAAACAGGACAGAAGGATTCTTCAAATTTGAAGTTCATTAAATTTTAAGAATGAGAAAGCAAAAGTAAATTGCTTAAATTACAGAGATTAAGGTTTCTTGGTCTAAATTTACTTTTAAGTCTTTGTTCCTAACTTTTGATTGCTTCTCATTGAGATGATAAAATGCAATTTTATTCACAGCTCAACACCATTGCTGACAGCCCACACATGGTTCTCTGAAGTTTTCCCATTACCATGCGTTGTGTAACCTGAGTTTCTCTCTCTCTCTCTCTTCCTCCTTCTCCCTTCCTGCCACCCCTTCCTCACAGAGAGGCACATTTTGCAATCTACGATATTCATGTATTTTAGTTCAATCATCTCTAAACTCCAATGATTTTTTTCCTCTATGTGTTCTTTCAATTATTATAAAAAGTACAAAAGATAAATTGGATTGCTTCCAATTTCCTTTAGTGAGACAGTAACCACAGCGAAATTTGTACCCAGGAAGAATTATGACACCATTAACACCATTTACACTAGGGCTATCTTTTCCAAGGCAAATATCATGCAGATATTCAGATTAAGCAGACTTTTAAGTACAAAATTAAATATGCATTACTCTGGATGTTATTATCAAAGAGAGACCATGTTTGAAAAGACGTTATTTTAAAACGAATGATAAAACTCGTAATTAAATAAATTTCAAATTGTTTAGAGAAACTCAAAAAATAGGTCAAAGCAATGGTGTTCTATTTTTATTTTCTTTTCTATGCCTTAGAATAATACTGAAAAACTGCATTACCCTCCACATTAGAAGTTTCCCTAAAATCAGTCTTTCGAATGGATTTTTTGTTTGCCCCTTCTATTCCTGCAGGATTCTACGTGTATTCAATGTACCAAATAAGATTATGGTAAGAGCTATACCCCCCTCCTTTTTTTAAGTGGCAACTGTCAAGTAGAGGCACAGAATAAACAGCCTGAAGCTTGGACCACAGAGCATTCATAGGGCAGATCCGTCTTAGGGAGAAAGTACTAAAGATGAGTTTCTCACGATTAATCCCCTTTAAGTCACTGTGTTCCTGAACCCACTAGACAATTTTCATTTACCAAAGTTTAAAGAGTACTGCATTAAAGAACATATATTTACAAGCAACATCATAAACATTCATCTCTAGTTCTCACTCAGGGTGACAGAAGCATGCTCAATATAAAGTAACTTATTTTGTTTTTTTCCCCATATCTGTAGTTAGATCTGTTTTTTGAATCCAGCCACCAGTAAACAGAATTGAAATCTATGTCTTGGACAATTAACTTGAACTTTCTGTTGTGGTGCACTTAACAAACCCAGCCAGCAATGGCAGAAAAACCAAACCATTATCTGTCTGACGCAATTGGGTAGATGTGCCAGCAAAAACCCAAAACAGACAACAGAAAACTAATTTAAAAATGCTTTTGTTATTGAATGAGAATCTGAGGTATACTATGTGTATACCTCAGAGGTATAATATGTGTAATTCATCACATAAACATTTTTTAGAGCATTGTGTTGGCTGGAGTGACATTATGCTAGGTGCAGACAAATACATTCTGCCTTCAGGGGCCTCTTATGTGAGGGTGACAAAATGTGATGCTAAACCTCACTGAGCTTTACCTAATGGAGAATTAGTCAGCTAAGACAGTCTAACTTTGCTTCCTATTTACAATGTGCAAGATGCTTTTACACCCACAGTATCTAATAATCTGATGTGATATTGAATGTATTTTCTTTAAGTAAAAATTTTATAGAAGGAAAACAGCTCCAATCTCTGGATCTAAGGATTTAAAGTGTGGGGGTGAGCATATATCTGACTGACATTAACTTTTTAAAGATTTTACTCATTTATTTGACAGAGAGAGAGAGAGTTGATTCTCTAAGGGGGTAGAGGGGAACATGGGGCTTGCATGATTGCCTGTTGTCAAATGTATCTTTATGAGCTAAAATAGAAACCACCATTCCTTCATTTTTACTGAAGGGAAAAGAAACGTAGCCAAAGATAATACCAAACAGGCACACAAAAGATTTGGTGAGCAGTTCTGGAGGTACCACTAAACCAAACATGAAAATAAATAAAACTATAATTCCCAATTAACATTTCTACTAATGCAATACTCCAAACAAATACATACACACACGTATTTTCATTCATTCATTTTGAGGGATGGGTTGGTCAGTAAGGTGTTATGAGAATTTACACAGAGCACATTTCCCCTAAAGAGCCTTTACTACACCTTACAATTGCTTTCCATTTGATTAGCTACTATGTCTTAGGGAAAAGTTCTTAAATATGCTAGTATGAATGACACTATTGCAAATGCAAAAATTCAAATAGTAAATAGCTATTAAGTTTCTTTTTTAAAAATAGAGGTATAATTGTCATATAACAATAGATTAGTTTTAGGTACACAATATAATGGTTCAATATCTGTACTAAGTTCCTTTTTTTTTTTTTTAAGATTTTATTTATTTTATTTGACAGAGAGAGAGATCACAAGTAGGCAGAGAGGCAGGCAGAGACAGAGGGGGAAGCAGGCTCCCCGCTGAGCAGAGGGCCCGATGCGGGGCTCAATCCCAGGACACTGAGATCATGACCTGAGCCAAAGGTAGCGGCTTAATCCACTGAGCCACCCAGGTGCCCCACTAAGTTCCTTTTTAAGCAACAATTTTAACTAGAATTTTTTTCTCACTTTCTAAAACTGTAAATAGATCCCCTAACAAAATAAAGGCCATATATGACAAGTGCACAACTAACATACTACTCAGCAGTGAAAAGGCTCAAAACTTTTCCTCAAGTCAGGAACAAGACAAAGATACTTAAACTTGCCACTTTTATTGACAACAGTACTGGAAGTCCCAGCTAGAGCAATTAGGTAAGAAAAAGAAATAAAAGGCATTCAAGTTGAGGAAATAAAAAAGTAAGTAAAATGATTATTTGCAGATGACATGGTATTACATATAAAAAACCCTGAAGACTCCATCAAAAAAAAGTAGTGGATCTAATAAAAGGGTTCAATAAAGCTGCAGGATACAAAGTCAATATATGAAAAACTGTAGTGTTTCTAACACTAATAACAAAGAATCAGAAAGAGAAATTAAAATAATTCTACTTTATAATTACATCAAAAAGAATCTAATACCTAGTAGTAAATTTCACCAAGAAGGTAAAAGACCTATACAGTGAAAACTGTAAGATATTAATGAAAGAAACTATAGAAGATACAAATAAATGTTAAGATATTATGTGTTCAGGGACTGGAAGAATACCATTAAAATGTCCATTGTATCCAAAGCAGTCTTCCACTTTAGTGCAATCCAAATAAAAATTCCAATGGTATTTTTAAAGAAATAGAACAAACAATTCTAAAAGATGGAAAGAACCACAAAAGACCTCAAACAGCCAAAACAATCGAGAAAGAAGAACAAAGTTGGAGGCATCATACTCTCTGATTTCAAACTATGTTACAACAACTAACTACAATAACTAAGCAGCATGATCCTGGCATGAAAACAGATTTCACAGATCAATGGAATAGAAAGCCCAGGAAAAAATCCACATATATATGATCTATTAATTTATGACAAAGAAGCCAAAAATCTGAAATGGAGAAAGTACAGTCTAATCAATAAATTGTGTTGGGAAAATTGGACTGCTACATGCAAAGGAATGAAACTGGACCACTATCTTATACCATACATAAATTTTAACACAAAAAGGATTACAAACTTGAATGTAAGGCCTAAAATCATAAAACTCCTAGAAGAAGACATAGAGAGTAAGTTCTTTTATGCCAGTATTGGTAATGATGGTTTTGCCTTTGCAAAGGAGCAAAGAGTTGCAATTAGTTAAGTGGGACTGTATCAAACTAAAAAGCTTCTGCAGAGCAAAGGAATCATCAACAAAATAAAAAGGCAACCTACTGAATGGGAAAAAAATATTTGCAAATCATATATGTGATTAGGGTTTAATATGTAAAATATAATATACATAACTCAACAGCAGAAAAAAATCCAATTAAAATATGGGCAGAGGATCTAAATAGGCATTTTTCCAAAGAGGACCTGAATAGACATCCCCCTACCAAAGAGATGGCCAACAGGTACATGAAAAGATGCTCAATAGCACTAATTATCAGGGAAATGTAAATAAAAACCACAATGAATTATCACCTCACACCTGTTAAAATGGCTAGTATCAAAAAGACAAGAGAGAACAAATGCTGACAAGGATGCAGAGTAAAAGGAACCCTAGTGCATTGTTGGTGGGAATGTATATCGGTGCAGTCACTATGGAGAACATCAGAGAGGTTCCTCAAAAATATTAAAACTAGAGATATCATATGATCCTGTAATTCCAGTTCCTGGCATTTATCCAAAGAAAATAAAAAGTACTAATTCAAAAAGATATACACAGCCCCCTGATTACTGCAGCATTATTTACAATCACTAAGATACGGAAACAACCTAGGTATCCACTGACAGATGAATGGATAAGGTGTGGCGTATATATGATGAAATATTATTCAGCCATAAAAGAGTGAAATCTTGCTATCTGATACAATATGGATGGACCTCGAGGGCATTATGCTAGATGAAACAAGTCAAACAGAGAAGGGCAAATACTGTATGATATCACATATATGTGGAATCTAAAACAAAAACAACAAACCAAAAATGCAAGTTTGTAGATACATAGAATAGACTGATGGTTGCCAGATTGAGAGGTGAATAAAATGGGTGAAGGGGTCAAAAGGTACTAACTTCCAGTTACAAAAATAAGTTATGGGGATGTAATGTGCAGCATGGTGAATATAGTTCATACTCTACTGCATATTTGAAAATTGTTAAGAGAGTGGATTAAGTTAAAATTCACCATCACAAGGAAAAAAAATGTTCAATAACTATGTAAGGTGATCATTTTATAATATATAGAAATATCAAATCATTATGTTGTACACCTAAAACTTATCACAGACAACATGAATTGATGGTAGTTCAAATTATCTTCAACATCACTGAATCTTCATAAACTGTTTCAAATGGCACAGGTCACATAATTCATATTTATTGTATCACTCTATTGTACAATAACTACAACAAATATTTTATCATAACATATGCTAATATGTCAGAGGAAATTTTTAAGTAACTTTTTTAAACTATTTTTTATAACTACCGATAATTTTCTATAATAGTATAATATACAGTATAAGTATACAAAATAGTATAGTTTCCTTCTTCACTACCAGAACACGTTAATTCCTATGTAACATCAATAGTACAGTAAACAGTTGCAACACTTGTAACAATATAGTCTAAACAAATCTCTTAAAACTATTCACTCATTCATTCATATATTCAGTCAAATATTTACTGAGTCTCTACTACTTATCAGGTTGTCAAGTATTAATATAGGCACTGAAAGTTCAGTGGTGAAAAACACAAGCAAAGAACTTAGATAGAGTGGGGTGGAAACAGACAATAAAGGAATAAGAAAACACAAACAGCAAGATGATTCTGTCATTTTCTGGTACACTTCTAGATAATTACCATAAGATATTAAAAGACTAGCTTTCAACAGGATGGACAAGAAAACTTTTATGCAAGGAAATTTAATGAGTGACAAAGAGCAGCTTCACAAAGATAAAGGGAAGATCGGTAAGTAGCTCCTTGGTGTAACTGAGCATGGTGAGTCTGAAGGCCTGTTGCAAGGGCAAATAGGTAGACAGGTCACATAGGGTTTTTTGACCAGAAAACAAAGAACTTCTGTGTGTGCTGGGCAACCATGGAGGAGAGACCTGCTCTAGTTCATGTTCTTACAGGTCATCCTGGTTTCTGTGTGGAGAAAGAACTAGAAGAGAGCAAGGGAAGTAGCAGAAAGACTGGTGGCATCTGGTTAGAGATGATGTGACCTGGAGACTGAGGTAATGGCAGTGGCAGATCTGGGATGTATCAGGTGATCTTCCTAAATTACGGGAGAAGGGTGGCCCATTTTTACATGCCTCAAACACAAATAAAAAATTGGATAAGACAGTTTTAACAATAGAACCAGAGATATACTGTCACCCATTAGTATTTAAAGTCATTTAAACTAAAAATGAAGTAGATACATTACAATATATCGTTAAAAGAATAAAGGTATAAAGCAGTGTACATGTATATAAATATAAATATATAAACATAATGTTTACAAAGAACCTTTATGAAATACAGAAGAAACCACTGACGGTGATTGCCTCTGGAGAGGGCGATTGGGGAAATGGGGACAGAGAGAGAATTTTCAATGGATAACCTACACTATTTGAATGTTTACCATAGCATGTATGCATCATTTCAACTGAAAACTAGATGATAATAAATTTTAAACTTCTTGCACATGTAATCAAGTCTACTGCCTCTCTTTTGTCTTCACAGTGCCTCATAAATTGTCTCAACCACAGCAAACGTTAAAAAAAAAAAAATTGAGAAGACAAAGACCTCAATGCTGATAATCCTAATACAGCAATTATGACAGGAATCAGTAAATGTAGAAAAAAGAACAATGAACTAGAAACCAATAGACTCGTACCAAACCTGCCTCTTGGATCACCTGTTATGACTTTTGGCCACTAACACTAACCCTCTGCTTTCTTCATCTGCAGACAGTAAAACACCTACCTCACAGAATTGTGGAGATGATATGAAACCATTTGTACACTGGCTAAGTGACACGTAAATAAAAAGAACTACTTTTCTTACATGCAGTCTACTTCTGCCCTCCTCAGATTTTATAGAACATCTGAATTTAGATATCTAAATCTATTCATTCCATGCCCCTTAGCCAATCAATATCCCATGGCAAACATACGCTGGGCATTGGGAGAATCACTTATTCTGAAACAAACAGGCAGTTTGGCATCACGGACAAATTATGCCAACAAACTAAGATTTACTGAGTGGTTAACAAGTGCCAAGACCTGTTCCTAGGGTTATAAATAACCTACATCATCATTTACCACTACCCACAGGTATTATTCCCATTTTACAGAGAAGGGAAATAGAGTGCATAGGCTTTAAGTGCTATTAAGTGGCAGATCTCAAAATGGAATCATAGGCAGTTAGACTCTAAAGTCTTTATAATTTTTTCCTTGACCGTTGATTTCTTTAAAAAATATAGGCGTTCACTTCCTATTTCCACCTGTGTATCCAAACTAGCCTGGGCTATATAATTCTTCCTCCCCAAATTTTAAAACACAAGAGTACAAAGTTTCTGACCACTCAGACTAGTATACTCTTCACTCAAGGATCTTAGAATTTGGCACAGAACTCCAAATGAATGTCTAACAACATTTTAGTGCTAGAGCCCTATCTGTTTTAGGATGCCACGTTAGATGTGTGACAACTGGAAGAAGGTCTTCTATATATTTGACATTTATTGAGTGCTACTGTGCACTGGACTGTGAACTGAGCACTTCTGTACATTATTTAACTTAACCCTCTACAAGTATAATTTACTCCATTGATCTTAAGGCTGGGAATAAGGTGGACTGTTACTTGCTGAATGCTGTAGGCTGTCAGATCAAATTCAGGATGCCAAGTTAAATGTTAAGTTCAGATAAACAATGAATGACTTAAATATGTCCCCAAACTTGGCATGAGAGATATTTGTGCTAAATATTATAATTTATCTGCACTTCACATTTAGCTGAGTTTTCTGTATTTTTATTTGCTAAGTCTGGCAACCTTATTCCAGTGACGAAGTTATTAGTAAGTGGCAAAACTGGAACTCAAACATAAGACTGACTCCAGAACCCATATTTTTATTCACTACTTTACACTTTCTTCTTTGTCCTTCCCTAAATAACCTTGCCATGACCCTGTCAAAACACTCATAAGAAGCGGTATGGATTCCAGGCAGAAGAGGTACTCTCATTAAGTGAGATTCTCATGAAAGATAGAAAGACTGCAACACATATTTTATAAGTACCCTCCATGTTTCAAACCAATGTGGGCATTAAAAACTAGTATACAAAAACATTATACAGCTGTAACTTAATATAGCAATCTTTAGAGCCAGACAGCTTGGGAAAAGTTAATGTAGCTATGTTCTTAGTGAATCACCACATTCTTCCATGTGAGTTACGATGAACATCCAAAATATTCTTCAGCAAATGTCTAACTATCCTCTGATCTGATTCAGACTATTCATGATTTTCAGACTCATCACATTTATAATTATCTCGATTTTGCTTTTAATTCTTATAACTTAATCCTCTTGCAGTATAACTTATTTATCAAAAACTTGTTTGGATTTAGATAGCTAAGCCATTCTTTTGAAGAAATATACCAATAACTTCAATTATTGAATTCAAAAACTAAGTATACTTGCTATAATCAGTTGTTAGACCTTCCTGTGGGTAAACCTTACTTGTTAAGAACTACCAGGCTTGTACCATAATAAAGATGCTTCATAATTTTAGAACATAAGGAAAACAAATTCTAAGTGTCTTTATAAAATGCATGCAGTATTGTTTAAATACCTAAGAAAAGTGGATCAACTATTTAATGATTATGGATATGATGGCAAAGTTAATGTGTGCTGTTAAAAAACCAGTGGGTAACATGCAGATTTCTTTTTACAAAAGGCTTGTAAAAAATGATCATTAGGGGACTCTGACATTTAGGGAGAACACCAGGCATGGCATTTGTTCTCTGTCATTTCCATGGACTAGACAAAGCAAGGAAAGACAAACCAAATGGAACTAGATTTCATCTAAAACAATCAATACAGCCAAATTAAATGATCTAATCCAGTGACTACCAGGTTTTTGGATTTCATAAACAGGAAAATATTCTAAAGAGGTTTTGGGAACCCACATGGAATTGCCAAGTTTTAAATTCTGCCAAGTGAGGAAACAAATTTTTTAAAACAAACTAAAGCACAACACTATCTACTACCATCATCATTCCATAAAAATAAGTAACAAGGACAATCTCAAATAAAGGAATGTTTCCCAAGAGAGGACCAGTCTTTCATGACCATTTTTACTACAGACAGAAAATTCTGACAGCAAACAGCAGCAGAACACAAGTTAGCCCCATAACTGCTAAAATGTAGTGTCTTGGGAAAGATATAACTTTTAAAAAAGTAGTTTATGTTTTTCAGTATTTGCTAAACAACAAGTTAAGATACACAAACCATTTTATTCTTTGAATTTTTATGCTTTCCTAAATTTTTAAAAATTTTAACTTTTTAATTCCAGTTAATTAACATAATTATTCCAGTCGTGTTGCATTAGTTTCGGGTGTAAAATATAGTTTGAACAATCCATACATCACTAGTACTCAACACAATGAGTGTACAACCTTAATCCCCATCACTTATTTAACCCATCCCCCCCCCCCCCGGTAATCATCAGTTTGTTCTCTATAATTAAGAATCAGTTTCTTAATTCCTCTTGCTCTTTCTCTTTTTCCCTTTGTTCATTTGTTTTGTTTATCAGTGAAATCATATGGTATTTATCTTTCTCTGATTTATTTTACTTAGAATTATACACTCTATTTCCATTTATGTCGTTGCAAATGGCAAGATTTCATTCTTTTTTAGGGCGAATAACATTCCACTGTGTGTGTGTGGGTGTGTATACCACAGCTTCTTGAACATCAGTAGATGGACGCTTGGGCTACTTCCTTATCTTCCCTATCATAAATAATGCTGCTACAAACATAGGGGTGCATGTACTCCTTTGTGTTAGTGTTTTCTTATTCTTTGGGTAAATAGCCAGTAGTGGGACTGCTGGATCAAAGGGCAGATCTATTTTAACTTTTCGAGAAATGTCCATACTGTCTTCCACAGCGGCTGCCCCAGTTTGCATTCCAAACAACATTGCACAAACATTCGTTTTTCTCCACATCCTCACCAACATCTGTTGTTTCCTATGTGGTTGATTTTAGCCATTCTGACAGGTGTGAGGTGATATCTCGTAGTTTTCCATGTGCATTTCGCTGATGATTAGTGATGTTAAGCATCTTTCCATGTATCTGTTAGGCTGTTCAGGTCTTCTGCCCATTTTTAAATAGATTACTTGTTTCTCAGGTGTTGAGTTATATAAGTTCTTTATATTTTGGATACTAACCTTTTATCAGATATGTCATTTGCAAATATCTTTTCCCATTCCATAGGCTGCTTTCCAGTTTTGTCGACCACTGCTCAGAAGCTATTATTTTGATGTAGTTCTAATACTTTATTTTTGCTTTTGTTTCCCTTGACTCAGAAAACATATCTAGAAAGAAGTTGCTACAGCCAATGTCAAAGAGGTTACTTCCTGTGTTCTCTTCTGGGATGTTCATGGTTTCAGGTCATACATTTAAGTCTTTAGCCCATTTTAAATTTATTTTTGTGTATGGTGAAAGAAAGAGGTCCAATTTCTTTCTTTTGTATGTAGCTGTCCAGTTTTCCCAACACCATTTGTTAAAGAGACTTTTTCCCACTGGCTACTCTTTCCTGTGCTGTCAAAGATTAACTGACCATATAGTTGTGGGTTTATTTCTGGGTTTTCTATTCTGTTCCATTAATCTAGGTGTATAAGTCCAGAATTGGGATGCTATCAGCTTTGCTTTTTTTTTTTTTTTCCAAGACTCTTTTGGCTATTTGAGGTCCTTGGTGGTTCCACACAAATTTTATAATTCTTTGTTCTAGTTCTGTGAAAAATGCTCTTGGTATTTTCATAGAGATTGCATTAAATCTGCAGATTGCTTTGAGCAGTATAAACATTTTAACAATTATTTGTTCTTCTGATCCATGAGCACGGAATACCTTTTCATTTCTTCGCATTGTCTTGAATTTCTTTCAGAGTATAGATCTTTTACCTCTTTGGTTAGGTTAGGTTTATTCCTAGGTGCTTTTGGCACAACTATAAATGGGATCGTTTTCTTAATTTCGTTTTCTGCTACTTCATTATTAGTGCAGAGAAAGGCAATGTATCTCTATATGTTAATTTTGTACCCTGTGACTACTTAATTTGTGTATTGATTCTAGAAGTTTTCTGGTAGAGTCCTTTGGGTTTTCTATCTAGAGTATGATGTTAACTGTAAATACCAAGTTTTACTTCTTCCTTATCAACTTGGATGCCTTTTCTTTCTTTTTGTTGTCTGATTGCTGTGGCTAGAACTTTTAGTACAATGTTGAATAAAATTGGTAAGAGTGGACATTCTTGTTCTGTTTCTTAGGGGAAATCTCTTAGTTTTTCTCCATTTAGGATGATGCTGACTGTGGGGTTTCATATCAGGCTTTTACTATGTTGAGGTATGCTCCTCTATCCCTACTTTGTTGAGGGATTTTATCATGAATGAATGTTGTACTTTGTCAAATGCTTTTATGCAGATATTTAAACAATCATGTGGTTCTTAGCCTTTCTCTTAGTGATGTACCATGTTGGCAAACAGTGAACCACACCTGCGACCCAGGAATAAATCCAACGTGATTGTGGTGAATGATCTTTTAAATATATTGTTGAATTTGGTTTGCTAGTATTCTGCTGAGGATTTCTGCATCTATTTATATCAAGCATACTGGCCTGTACTTCTCTTTTTTTAATGGTATCTTTATCTGGTTTTGCTACTGGGATAATGCTGGCCTCACAGAATTTGGATGTTTTCCATCCTTTTCTATTTTTTGAAATAGTTTCAGAAGACTAGGTATTAAATCTTCTTTAAATGTTTGTTAGAATTTGCCTATGAAGCCATCTGGTCCTAGATTTCTGTTTGTTGGCAATTTTTTGATTACTAACTTAGTTTCTTTGCTAATTGTCAGTCTGTTCAAATTTTCTATTTCTTCTTGTTCAGTTTTGGTAATTTATACATTTCTAGAAATGTATCCATTTCTTCTAGGTCATTCAGTTTTTTGACATATAATTTTTATAATATTCTAATTATTTGCATTTCTGGGGTGTTGGTTGTTGTTTCTCCTCTCTTGTGATTTTTATGTGAGTCTTTTCTCCTTCCTTCTTGATCTGGCTAGAGGTTTATCAATTTTATGATTCTTTAACCAGTTCCTTTGGTTACAGTTCCTTTGATCTGTCCTTTGACATTTTACTTTCTATTTCATTTGTTTCTGCTCTAATCTTTACTATTTCTTTCCTTATGCTAGTTTTAGGTTTTATTTGTTCTTCTTTTTCTAGCTTCTTCAGGTACAAGGTTAGGTTAGGTTGTTTATTTGAGACCGTTCTTGCTTTTTTTTTTTTAAGATTTTATTTATTTGACACACAGAGAGAGATCACAAGCAGGCAGGGAGGCAAGCAGAGAACCCAGTACGGGCCTTGATCCCAGGACACTGAGATCATAACCTGAGCTGAAGGCAGAGGCTTAATCCACTGAGCCACCCAGGTACCCCCACCTTTCTTGCTGCTTGAGGTGGGCCTATATTTCTATAAAATTCCCTCTTGGAACAACTTTTACTGTATCCCATAGGTTCTGGACTGTGGTGTTTTCATTTTTATTTGTTTTCATGTGTTTTTAAATTGTTTATTGTTTATTTTATTTCCTGGCTGTTTATTAGCACATTATTTAACCTCCATGTATTTGTGGTCTTTCTAGATTTTTTTTCTTGTGTTTGAAATCTAATATCATAACCCTGGTGTCAGAAAACATATACAGCATGTCTTCCATCTTGAATTTGTTGAGGTTTGATTTGTGGGTTAATATGTTATCTATTCTAGCAAATGTTCCATGTGCACTTGAAAATAATGTGTATTCTGCTGCTTTAGGATGGAATGTTCTGAATATATCTGTTAAATCCACCTGTTTCAGTGCATCATTTAAAGCCATTGCATTGTTTTCTTCTTGATTTTGTTTAGATGATTTGTACTTTGATGTAAGTGGGGTGTTAAAGTCTCCTACTATTATATTATCAATTAGTTCCTTTATGTGTATTATTAGCTATTTTATGTATTTGGGTGCTCCCGTATTGGGTGTGTAAATATTTACAACTGTCGTATCATCTGTTGGATTGTCCTGTTACAATTATATAGTGTCCTTCTTTGTCTCTTGTTACAATCTTTGTTTTGAAGTCTATTTGGTCTATTATAAGTATTGCTACTCCAGTTTTCTTTTGAAATCTATTTACATGATAGATGTTTCTCCAACCCCTCACTTTTAATCTGCAGGTGTCCTTAAGATTGAAATGAGTCTTTTGTAAGCAGCATATAGATGGGTATTGTTTCTTAGCCACTGTCTTTGATTTGAGAATTTAGTGCATTTACATTCAAAGTAATTACTAATAGATATGTATTTACTGTTGTTTTATTATGTGTTTTGTGGTTGTTAATATTTTTTCTGATCCTTTTTTCTTTCTCTCTTTCACAGGTTACTTATTTTCCTTAGTGCTATATTTGTATCTCTTTCTCTTTATTCTTTGCATGTTTATTAGTGGGTTTTGATGTATGGTTATCATTAGGTTTGTATATAATCTCTTCTGCATATAGCAATCTATTTATAAAGTTGATGGTCGTTTAGGTTTGAACTCATCTTTACTCCACTCTGCAATTTAGGTTTATGTTTTTATACTTTATGTACTTTTATTCTGTGAGTTCCATGATTGATTTTTTACAGAAGTATCTATGTTATTTATTTATTTATTTACATTTATTATTTATTATAAATAAATATATCATAAATTATAGAAATAAATAAATATATTATAAAATATATAAATAAATATATTTAGTATTTATTTAAGGTTTATGTTTTTAATACTTTAGGTACTTTTATTCTGTGAGTTCCAGGACTGATTTTTTGCAGAGTATTTATTTTTATTGCTTTTGTGTGTCCTACCTTTATACTGTCACTTTATGTCTCCCCCTTTCACTCAGAGTCCCCTTTAATATTTCTTGCATGGCTGGATGGAAATAGAGTGTATTATGGATGTATAAGGAAAATAAGACAGTCAGAGAAAGACAAACACCATATGACTTCACTCATATGTGGAATCTTGGAAACAAAGCAGATGACCATAAGGAAAGGGACAAAAAAATAAAGTAAGATAAAAACAGAGAGAGAGGTAAACCATAAGAGATTCTATAGTTAAGAGAACAAACTGAGGTTTGCTGGAGGAGAGTTTGGTGGAGGGAATGGGCTAAATGGGTGATGGGTATTAAAGAGCATTTGTTGGGATGAGCAGTGGGTATTATATGTTAGTGATGAATCACTAAATTCTACTCCTGAAACCAATACTACACTATATGAACAATCTTAAATTAAAATAAAATAAAATAAAAATTTCTTGCATAGCTGATTCACTGGTCACAAGCTCTTTTAGTTTTCATCTGTCTGGGAAACTCTCTATCTCTCCTTCTATTCTGTATGATAGCCTTGCTGGATAGAGTATTCTTGGCTGCAGATTTTTCCCATTTAGCACTTCAAATGTTAGGTCATTCCCTTCTGGCTTTTACAGTTTCTCCTGAAAAATTCCCTGCTAGCCCAATGTGTTTTCCTTTATAGCTACTGTCTTCTTTTGACTTGCTGCTTTTAGAATTTTTTTTTATCACTGTATTTTGCCAATTTGATTACAATATGTTTTGGTGCGGATCTGCTTTTGTTGATTTTGATGAGAGTTCTCTGTGCCTCCTGGATCTGGAGTCTGTTTCCCCTCCCTAAATGAAGGAAGTTTTCAGCTATTATTTCTTCAAATAAATTTCTTGCTCCTTTTTGTCTCTTTTCCCAGGACTCTTATAATACAAATGCTGTTGCAAATGGACTCACTGAGTACCCTAAGTCTATTTTCATTTTGCATAATTCTTTTTTTCTCTTGTGGTTGGCTAACTTTTCATTACTCCATCTTCTAAGTTACTAATTTGTTCCTCTGCTTCTTCCATTGTGCTGTTTTTTGAATCAAGTGTGATTCTTATTTCATTTATTAAGCTTTTTATTTATTTTGCATTATTCCTTATCTCTGTGTTAAGGGTCTCACACATCTTCCACACTTTCCTCAAGTCTGATGAGTAGCTTATGATCATTACTTCAAATTTTCTATCAGGCATGTTATTTATATCTATTCCACTTAGATCCCTGGCTGTGGCCTTGTCCTTTCTTTTATTTGGGATAAATTTCTCTGTCTTCTGATTTTGCTTAAATCTCTGTGGCTGTTTCTATGTGTTATGAAAGTCACCTGTATCTCCTTTTCTTGAAGGTAATGGCCTTATGAAGAAGAGATCCTGTAGTGCCTTGCTAGGTAGTGTCCCCTGTTGCTTAGACCCTAGCGCTTCTGGAAATGTCTCTAATATCTGTTGCTTTTGCTCTGATTTTGTGTCCTAATGGCTTTTCTTTGAGGTCAGTTGTCTGTGGCGTCTCTCTTTTACTGTTGTGGGCAGTGTTTATTCTCTGGCCTAAATGCGGCATCGTTTAACTAGGTGTGTTCTGGTCTGCTTGTGAAATGAGACCTATAACCACTGTCACTAGAACCAAGGCTCCACAAAACTCCCACATCGGGAGATGTGAGGTGAGTAGGGGCTTGGACCTGTCTTCTGGGGGAAGGGGTGACATGCTAGGACTGAGGCAAGACTGGGAGGGGCTGTTCTACCACAGCATGAGGGTGGGGCTTGGTGTAAGCAAGTTAGGGAGTCAAGTATTGCTGTGCTGGTTCTCCCAGGTAGCCCTGCGCTTACAGTGAAGGGAGGGAAATAATGCCTGCCAGTTCCTTTTTCCTGGATGGGTCTCTGTGAATCCTCTCTCTCTGGGATGAGCTCCAGGAGATGAGCAAATCACCTCCCCACTGTATGCCCCAGGTGCCCTTCAGATTGCTATTTCGACACTGCAAGTCTGTAGGCTGTTTGCTTGCTTTCTGCCCAAGAGCAGTCCCAATGCCCTCTGAGCTTTCCCAGAGCCATACATGCTGACCTTTAAAACTCTAGGCTTTAAGTCTCACTGTTTCCAAGAACTCACAAAATTTGGGACCTCTTACTTTCCAAGCCAATTACTATGGGGATTCATTTTCCCTGTGAGCTCTCCTGTGTGCTTGTCTGCCTCTAGCTCTTCTCCATGATCACAGCTCCATCCCTACCATAGCAGCCACACTCCATTTCTCTTCCAAAGCCTGTATCTGTACTTCTTACCTTCTTTGATGTGGCCTCTACTCTATGTTTAGCCGTGAGGTTTGTTCTGCTAGTATTCAGATGGATTTCTGGAGCATTTAGGATAATTTGATAGTTATCTAGCTATATTCATGGGATGAGGCAAGCCTAGTGTCATTCTCCTCTGCTACCAACTCCTCTGGCCTGCTTTTCTACATAAACCATTCTAGTCACTGAAAATTTTTCCAGTCTCATATGCACATATATATACTATTTTCTATTCATTTTTAAAAGCTTAAAAATGTAATACATGTATATACTTTTTATAATAAGAAGTTACTAAAAGGATATAATTAATATAACAATACCTTGATTTACTCTGATTCTTGCTGCCCAGAAGTAATCTCTCTTAACTCTTCGTTTTTTTTTGTATTTTCAGAATGACCTACTGACTTTTACCTATGGACCTCTGGAAAACAGTACTTCTCTTTCTCTCTCTTTTTTTTCACTCACACATACCAACAGCTGACTCACTCTCCCTCTCCCCTCTTGCACCCAAATCCTTCCTCTAAAATTATATCACAATCACAATTTAACATTATATCAATTGCTTAAGTTACTATGACTATGTAGATATAATTTACCCCTGAGCTATGCATGCACTCTGTTTCATTTGCTTTTGGTCTTCTCTGGAGTTATTCCTCATTTTGTTCTTGTTTACTTCATTTTCAAAAGCCAATCTCTAATTCATTGCCACATTTTCCAAAAGAACCATGACTCTCCATATGGTCTAACAGTTCACATATTCTCTCAATGACACTGTTGGAAGCATCCTTGGAATCCTCTGTTCTCCCACTCTAATCTAAACTGCCTGGTTTCTATCTTCTGCATAGCTGATTTCCTAGGGCTTCCCTTTATCATCATCCCGAGGCTTCCCTCTGTCTCTCTGCTATTAGATTTCCTGTTTATTGGATACCAAGCTTCCTTTTCTTTAAGTAACTAAGAAAAAATACATGGGTGAGGAGAAAGTTCTGCCCATTGTGAAATGTATGTACTTTTCACTTAATTTTGCTCTTTTCAGTGTGGGAATCTCACTACTAGCCTCATCTGACATGATTTCCAAACTTCAAAGTTTGGGGTTAATCTTCCGAGATAGGAGTTACAGAAGATGAGGAGCACTTGGCTCTACAAAGTAGGAAGGGCACTGAGAATGTTTAGTTACTAATTTAGAACCTTTAAAGAGATGTTTTTGTTTTGACCTAGTGCCCTTAGATGTAATCAGTGTTTCTAATTCTTAGACCTTTCTTGTGTTCTATGGGGAAAATCAGTCATCTTTCCTTGGCTTCCTTGTCTGCAAGCACCTGGGTTTCAGCTTTCTCAGGGGTGGTAAATAGTTAACAAGTCTGTAAACTTTCCATCTTTCAATTTTTTTTTGATATATTGAGGGCATCAGGTCTCATCCTATGTCCTTCAAGATCTATGAGTTCTACTGTCTTTTTAGTGAGATTTTACATATCCATGGAGAGAAAAGCATATTGTTACCTTTAATTTTAAGAATTGTGCTTTTGGAGTATATAAATACCACTTTGTCTTAAGAGTCTTAAGAGGTCACAGCAAGGAGTTAATGAAACATACAAAAATCCCCTCAAAATACTGCCCAATCATAATTAAAGTATTCTGGAGAGACTTTTCGATTTTATCTATTCTTTAAAAAGTGCTCTGGGGAATACTATCATAAATGAGTGCACTGCTGGTACTTTAGCAGTCCTTCTAAGTGACAGTAAAGAGCTTTTTCTCTCAAAGCACTCTCCTATATCTGTCTGTCTATTCAGTCTACTCAATTAACTAGACCCCAACCCTCCTAGTTTACCACACTGGGAAATCTTATAAGAAAACTTAAATAAAAAAGCCCAATGGGAATGAGTTCCCTTGTCACAGGCTGCCAGAACCTCCAGAATCTAGAGAAGGTCCTACTGCTTGCTATAAATACCTTGGCATGATCCAGTGGATTTTTCAGTTATAGAGCTGAAGCTGACCCCACTTAAATTGCAGCTGGATGCAAGGCGATTATTGTGTCTGGAATAACTATATAATCTTTTTTTTTTTTTTTAAGATTTTATTTATGTATCTGAGAGAGAGAGAAAGAGAAAACTAGCAGGGGGAGCAGCAGCCAGAGGCACAGGGAGAGGGAGAAGTAGGCTCCTGATGAGCAAGGAGCCCAATGTAGGGCTCGATCCCAGGATGTTGGGATCATGACCTGGGCTGAAGGCAGATGATAAACAGACTGAGGCACCCAGGCACCCCATGGAACAGCTATATAATCTTCTTTGATTTGCCAGAATCAAACAAAAACTTGGCTTACCAGATTTGAATCTGGTAATAATGAGTAAGTATATTAATGTCTCTAGTGCCTTCTAACTTAACTGCAGGCTACAACCAGTATTATGAGTCAGGCCATAAAAATTGAGTCTCAGCCAGTACTTTCTTAAAAATTTTGACACGAAACACTCCCAGTAATCTACCTAGAAAAACAAATTCCACAAAGATCAAATGATCTATAGGACAAATAACAATCAAATGTTGTACTATCGAATGTCAAAGATTGGATTTTAAAAAGCAATGAAAAGTGATCCGATTGAAGGATAAGATAATGCTCCAAAATCTTAGTTAAAATCAAATATAAAAGAGAAACTCCCATGATAAATGGCTGAGGAAGAGCCACCCTGCCCCGATTCTCATGATTTCTGCATCACCATGAATGAGTAAATAAAAACATTCTCCAAAAATCTCCTATTAGTCCCTAAACTGAATACAATCCGGAATTATAAACCAGGCAGTCAGTCATGATCTAACAACAGGATACAATAAAGGAAAGGCATCATCCTGGAAAATCAGGACATCTGGTCACCAAGCATATTCCCACACAAGAGCTCCCAGATGGTTAAATTCAGGTTATCATGATGGTACTAATCTCCCTCAAGCTTCAACAAAGACTCTTAAAAATGCGGGGATTCTTTTTTTCTCCTGAATTCTCATCTTAATATTTCATAATTTTTTCCCCTTTTCTTTGATTCTGACAAGGGTATTATACTAGCTTGCCAAGAATGACGGCATGGGCCAGCAATTTCTTTACAATGTTCAAATACTGCATGGAAGCTCTGAACCACCAGCATAGAGCAACATCACTGGAAGAATGTGTTCAAAGAGAAAGGCATGGGGAAGCAGATCAAGAACACAGTATGACACTGGAAGTTATTTTAGAGACACTCAAGCCAAGAACAACCCTACTGGCACTTTAATCAAGTGAAAATAGGTAAATGATGAAGATCTGCTTTTAATTATATTCAAGGGTCAAAAAGGGTCATTTCTTCAGGAGCACAGTTTGCTCAACATCTCAAAATCTGTATAATCTAAGGGGGGAAAAATGTATTAATTTACATGAAATTACTGGCAGGATCTGAGAAATTCAGAAACAAGCATGTGGTGGTTCTGCAGGGTGGTTAGGGCCTGAAGGAGAATTAAAAGAAACCCAAACCCAACAATGAAAACCAGTATCACTTTGCTAACTTTATAATTTAAAAATAAATCCAAAGGTAGTACAAGCTTCTATTTTTGACACAAGGTTGACTAAAGTCTTAAGGAAGTTAAACAGTTACTGATAATAATGTACTCTGCAGAAATACTTTCCAGAAGGATCCAGGAGCCCTCCTTTGGGTAAAGACCATATTAAAACATCAAAATTTGTTAATCTGGCAGAATCACACCTGAGGGAAAGGTATAACTTCTTGGAACACAAGAAGTGACTCCAGTGGGAAGACAGTAGAGCCAATGTAAGAAAAACAGAGTTTTGGAGATAAAATTATTTTTATCTTTACACTATCACATTTGCTTTGTGAAAGACACTTCCTCCCTAATTCTCTCATGTACCAGGGTAATAAGATGTGCAGAGAGATGCTCTTGAAAATCTACTGTCCTTCTGAAAGGATCCCAGTCAGGATGAAATTACAAGATTAAAAAATGTTCTGCTTCAATTTAAGAAAAAAATATATACAAATAGACATTTGCAGGAATTTTTCCAAAATTATGACTAAGGATTTTTCCCATAATATACAAGATACACCTTTTTGTATATGCATATATAAAGAATCCATTTGACCAGAATCTCCTTCCCAGGCTCTAGCCTTAATCTAAAGGGATTCAGTTAAGAATAACAACAATCTGCAAATCTCTCAGGAAAAACCTTAGGTTGCAGTGGCATTGTAATGGTATCTTTAAGGTTCCTTTGTGTATAGATTTGATTCACAGAAGGGGAAATGAGTAACATTTACTTAACAATGCTAAAGAAATAACAAGCAAGCTTATGCAGGATACTAAGAAGAGAGTTGATGGGGCCTTTCACGGATAGCTGCAACATGTTTTACAAAAGAATGAAGTAGGCATTTCATTTCCCTTTAACATGTTTGTGTTAACATCTCCTAGCACAGGAAGAGTTTTATTCCAAATACATATAAAACTCAACTTCCCTGAATCTAGCTCAGTCTTTAGATTCCTTTTACAGAGGAAATAACCCCCACCAACCCCCGCAAGATTTCTAAAATTAACATTGCTCAGAACAAAGCTATCATTCTACCAACCCCTGCATTTTATGGATGAATCCCAGGAAGAAGTGACTGTCTAGGCACATACTGCTAATTATAGGGAGCAAAACCCAGGGTAGGCCACCAGGAATCAGCACCCTGGCGCAGAGAGCAAACAGCAAACTTTTTTCATTTTGTACTACCTACCCAAAGTACCAATTTCCCTCTGAAATGTCAGTGCTGGAGAAATTGATTTCTTTACCACATTATTAAAAAATAGGTTTAAACAATTTGCTTGAATCCATATAATAATCAACTAGAAAAATGTTGGTTTATCTTAGCCTCTTACTAGTCCTCAAAAAAAAGGCCTCAAAGGTTCAACCATGCTGGTTATATTCACCCACAACACCATGAAACAAAAGCATCAGTTGAGATCTTCCTGATCTGTAATAAATAATGTAGTCTGACAAGAGATAAAGAAGGAAATGAATTATATTATCAACATGAACTTTTACAGATTTATTTTTTAAACCTATAATTGACTTACTCAAGTTAAAAACTAAGGAATACTGAAATAATTTATATCTGAGGTTTAACTAAATCCATGGGAGACATATGGAAATTCTAGGCAGTACTGAGGCCTAATCAACATTTCTTATACTACACACACCAAAATTTGGAGTATTTGTATTTTAACAAATTAATTCCAAAATGTTACTTCTGTCAAAGGCAGAGCAATCAGCTGAGCCTGACAGCAGGAAAGTCTGCACTGCCCCCTCATGGCCAGGAGCCTCATTGGTAACTCTTCCAATAACAGAGCCTTTAACTGATAAATAGCTTAAGTCAAAGTAAGAATTAGTACATTTGAACAGTGAATGTGTTCTCCACAAAATGCATATTCTTCTAAAACATATTGACATATGTCCCACCATTTTATCTGCTTCAGAAATTGATATTAACAATGTTATCTAGAAAAGGACAAAGCCATATTCCATCTAGAGGTCTACAGAATATAACTTAAAATACCTTAAAGAAAAAAGAAAAAAAAAGGACCATACAGAAAATGGAGTCTTAAAGAAAATAACATATAGACTGCACTTTGGTAGTTCAAAGAACATTCTTTAAACTATGTCAAAATGAACCACAAAGGATTAGAAAATACAATTTTCTTAATTTAAAATTATTAGATCAAAGGAAGCTTTTAAGATATTTTGCTAAAATCAAAGGCAACAGTACCTAATCCCTTCAGAAGTCCTTTAATACCTGCTTCGAATGAAGAACAAGTATGAATAAACTAGTTAAAAAGTTAGGACAACAGATGAATAAAATTTAAACCATTATGTTTTCAATAAACAATAAAACAGAAGTTAGAAACATGAAAATGAAAGCGTTCAAGGAATACAAATCATGTTATAACTCCAACTCTTTGACAAAGGACAATTAATGCACCTATTCTAGGAAGAACAAGAGTTCCAGAGAGACAAAAATAAATCTCAAGCATATATCACAAGCACCTTACCTTTTTGGAGGGGATGAAGGGAGGAATTTTTTACTAATCATTGGATTAGATACCTTTCATTTTGGATAAAGAGTCAGATAATTAAAAAGTGTTATTTACATGATTAGCGGGAAGAAACATTAAGTGCTAAAAAAGTACTGCTGGTGAATAAGAATTCTGATTATTAATCCCTGGAATAAAATGTATACACTATGGATAGAAATATGTGTTGATACATATTTATGCATCTATAATGTAATTCAGTCCCCTATATTTAGGGTACAAGTCTATAGTGTTATTAAGCTAACTTAATTTAGGGAACAAAAATGGCAAGTGAAAGATTAAGTTCAATCTATATAATTTTGTATTCTAATGATTTTCTGTGAGCTCCTTCTGGTGTTCATTTTAAAAGACTACATAATCCTACAAAAATATCTCTTGTGAGATATTGGGGACTTGGATACATTCTTAAAATACACACTCCGGAACTCAGAGATCACATATGCTTAAAAATATATAATTTTAAAAATTTGACTATAATTTCCAGAGCACCATATCATGGCCTATTGATTACAATCCTACCAGGGGTCTTTTATACTGTCCACTCCTTGTAATGTTTGTGATATTAAAAAAAAATAATGCTTGGCTTTCTCTTGTATAGATGCAACATCAAATAAGATAACCTATACTGTGTAACAAACAGAAAATAGTACAAATCTTTTCATTTCACATCTATGCTAAATTCCAACCTTAATTACAGTATAAAACCATAATTCTGGTTGTATTCTTCAGGACCGGTGGTATATGATGATGATCTGTTTATTTCCCAAAGTCTTTGACAGCATAGTGTAGGTAAAATCCATGTTAAAACAAAACCTAAAAATGCTTCTTAGCTCTCCTAATAGAAGCCAATTTTAGAGCCATGTTGAGAATTACATACATGCTTGCATACATTTAGTATTTAACAATATAATAAGCCATCCTGGTCTATCACAGCAGGGAGACAGTAGTCAGCACACTACAGGAGGTCTCATGGCAATTTCAATAGAGACCAATACATCACCATCCAGGTCACAGTGACAGGACTGTGAAGATGACATGTGAACAGGACATGTGAAGACACATGTTTCTCCCCAAAGCTACAGCTTTTAAGAAAAACTATTGAAGGGGAAAGAGCTACATCTGAGGACATTCTAGCTAGGAAATCTGCTAATGATGGAAGGGGTTAGATCCCACTGTGTCATAATCTAAGGGGGTGGATAGAAAGCAAACATGTTCCTTAAAGTGACATTAAGGTATTTTGCCCCCTCCATCCCCACCCCTGCCATACTTTTAAGGGAACCTGTTACTGCCAAAGTCTTTCCACAGTGTAAATGCCATAGAAGGGAAGGTGAAAGGTGGGAGGGTGAGAGCCTAATGTCACTCTCATTGAGTCTGGATGTGTAACTTGTGAGAAGACAGAAAGGACACTGAGATCTACCTCCTGAAGCTTTTTCTGTGCATTATCAAACCTCTGAAATCTCCACCATAATCATCTACATCTCCAGCCTTAAGAGTTCTGTGATCCTATGATTCTATTATTCCATTTTTAAACCTGTGGAGTGGGAGTGTTTCTGAGTACCCTGCTCACACAGATGGTGGTGGGAAGAATCTCAAGAATATGTTGCATGTAGTAAAATGCCCATTTCACTACGTAATCACTCCCTTCACATTTCATATGAACAGAGATAATATTATCCTACAGATGTCGCAAAAAGACAAGCGATTAATGGCAGCACAGCCAGCACACATATGTATAAGAAACATGAAAGAAGATAATCTTCCCAATTACATATACCTGAGACTATTGACTCTGTACAAGGCAAGAATGTAGCTAAATAAGACCAGGTCACTGTTGCACAGCAGTTTCATCTATTGTGGGCACAGCAGGGGTGGAGAGGCAAGAGAACTAACCGAATGATAAAATCATACACAATGTCTCTGTATTCCTGATGTTCTAAAAATACACTGCACTGACAAATCATTTGTCAAAGCAACCTTTCTGAGACTAAAAACAAGATCAATGTGCCAACCAACATTTTTCCACAACCATCTCATTCTGAACATTGCCTCACCCTTCTCTTCCATAAACAGGCTCTTTATAAAACTGACCCATGCCACAGCAATCTTTATATCTGGAGTTCAGATACCATCCCTTTCATCGGATCTCACCTGATTATCTTAGAGCCATTTTATATATCTTACCTTCTCATTCTGTCACTGCACGTTAGACACTGGCAAAGACTGTATCAAATTTTTAATACAGTTCAATATAGTATTTCTTTACCTTGGTATCCTTAGCAGAAAACTCTGAGGAGTTAGAAATTTTCATAGACTTTGACCGGTGGGACTGCCGCCGGATAGAATCCTCCCGGGAGTATTTCACGGAACCTGAGGTCCTCACCCGCACCTTGCTGGTACTCTGAACACTATTCACTCCAATCATTTTGCAGGTTGACAGGGGAAGAGGTTTGGAGAAATAAAAAGGCACTTTCCAACCACTGAAAGATTCTAATGCTGAAGGAGCTCTGTCGGGTTGTGCCTGAGCAGCTCAGAGAGCCGAGATCCGCGTTAGCTTAAGAAACACCAGGCTGCCTCCCCCAGCATCTTCAACTACCCTGTTTGCAGCGAGCCTGATTGTTCCAGGCACGGCTCACGTCACTGGCTGGGAAGAGGAAAAAAATGCAATCCCACCCCTGCTACTCGTCTCTCTTTTACACACACACACACACACACACACACTCCCTCCTTCTTCCTCTCCCTCTCTCTCTCTCTCCATATTCACACACTGGAACAGATGGCACTTGGCCAGGCAAGCTATTCATTAACATTCCAAATAGCAACACCATTTCTCTTGTGATATTGTGCAGCAAGCTCATCAATGTCAACAACAAAATAGAGGTACCACAAATAAAAGTCTCAAGTAATCTGTGAGGCAGCATGTGGGGTGGGAACAGATAAATCTCCAAAGCGGGGGAGGAGGATGGAAATCAAAAGGTTCATCAATCCCAGGCCAGTACAAAGGATGGCGGCCACAAAGGCATCTCCAAAGATCATTTATTTTCCTCTCTTTCCTGTTCCAGGTCACACATTGTTTAACAGTGATTTGAACTGAATTGCCTTCAGATGAATTAAATGTTTAACATCACCTTAATACTTAGTTAGTACTCAGTACTTACTCAGATATTTTGACAGGAATTGTGTCAGGTTGTATGAAAAATTCAGAATAAAAAAGAGATTATGCTACCTTCCTTTCATGCTAAAAAGTTAAAAAAAAAATTGGCCAGTTAGCACATGCTGATTTTGCGTATGGCCTAGAGTAAGACCAATAAAACCAATTCCAATCAATAAAAAGCAATAAGATTTTCCAAGAGCTGTAAATGATATCAGTGAACAAGAACACATGCAACCTTTTGAGTTTGAATTACAAACTGGAGATTATTAAAAGACCAGATAGTTTTAGTTCCTGACATACAGAGTCAGTTTTAAGTATAATACTCCTGATTGCAATGCCTCATTTATCTGGCATCTCAGGGGTGGAGAGAGGGTCAGCCAAGATAACTTCTAGATAAAAGTAGTTTAGCGTTAATACAAAAAACAAAATTTTAAAATAGTTTATAAAATGATAATCTAGGAAGAGAGTGGTGCCTCACCTGATCTAATCCTCAAGTCAGAATTTTTCCTTGATGACTCAGGATTACAAATTTTATACAGTATATAGCAAAATACTGATGTGCCTGAGAACTGCTTAAGAAGGTGTTCAGGCAGGGCGCCTGGGTGGCTCAGTGGGTTAAGCCTCTGCCTTCGGCTCAGGTCATGATCCCGGGGTCCTGGGATTGAGCCCTGCATCAGGCTCTCTGCTTGGCAGGGAGCATGCTTGCCTTCCTCTCTCTCTGCCTGCCTCTCGGCTACTTGTGATCTTTCTCTGTCAAATAAATAAATAAAAATCTTAAAAAAAAAAAAAAAAAAAAAAAAAAAAAAAAAAAGAAGGTGTTCAAGCTGTTTTGTTTTGTTCATTGTCAAGTGATATTTGGACTTGGGGCTTTATTTCACCCTTAGGTCAGAGGCTTCCTCCCAGCCTCCTGGAGACTTCTTTACTTTCCACCTCTTATCCCTGAAGTATTTGATACTTCAACTATTATAAATGGAAAGAGAAATTAATTTTTGATAGACTATTGTCTAAAATAATAATAGATGAGAGCAATTAATAAGAATTAATTGATTTTTAGAGTTTATAACATCATTTTGGCTACTATGTGGTAAAATTTCCTCTCTTCCTAGGTAATTTGAAGCTATTGCGTAACTGTTCTTTAAAGCAAAATTAAAGAGAAAAAAAAAAAGTAGTGACTTTACATATTACAAAGCCATGTTCCAAAGGCATAAAAAGAAGTGTTATAGTA
The DNA here is from genome assembly GCF_030435805.1 of Mustela lutreola. Lineage (NCBI taxonomy): Eukaryota > Metazoa > Chordata > Mammalia > Carnivora > Mustelidae > Mustela > Mustela lutreola. Next base: position 2,445,744 of record NC_081307.1, read on the forward strand.
TTATGATAAAGTTAACAGTTTAAATATACACAATTCAAATTTAAGTATGATGATTATACAGGCAAATTTTTTCACTTAACACAAGTAAGCCTGAGGTAGAAGAACCCATGAAGGAACTACTAGCAGGGGAAAGGTAAAAATTCATAAAGTACTGTGTAAAAGACTGAGCCCCCACCTCAGCATGGTTAGAAATACAAAGCACTAATTTAAAAGAAACATGTTTTTTGGATATTTGCTGGTCACCATAAATAAAGAGTTAGAATATGTCACCTGATGAACTGAATTTCCTTTTCTCCACCAAAAAGGTTCCATAAAAGAATGAAAACCATGTGCTAGTACGTATAGAAATGGACTCTGATACATAACTTGATTTCTTTTTAGCAGAAATATTCTATCTTTACCCACAGACTGCCCAAGTGACACTACTACCCCTATAATGTCATTATAAGTAATTTTCATCTGTTTACCACCTTATACTTTGTAGAAGCAACATTCATTACCTCATTTTGATTCTCAACTTGACAATTTTGTGAAGTGGGTTGAAGTGACACTACAATCCCTATTACTTTACATACAGATGAGCGAGGTCAGTTCAGGAAGCTAGCACAGAGCCAGCATTCAAATCCTCACTTTAAACCATACCACTAATCACACTGTCTTCCACAAACTATGGCTGTTTACATTGGCTGTTTCCTTTATAAACCTAGAATAAATCTTTCTGCAAGTTAGAGAAAGAAAAATCTCCTCCTGTGCCTCCCTTATATTTTCTGTTCGAAGCCTGTATCTGGACAGAGTGAACAGAACCACTGCAACACTTCTAGTACTCTAAGAATCAACAACAGACAATGCCTATAACATATCGGAGCACATCCACCAAGAGATACGTGGAGAAGCTGGCAGGACCCCTAGCATTCAGGATCAGTGGTGTGGCCTCATCCTATTGACCTAAACTTAATTCTCACCACTTCCCAATACCACTCTTTCCTTTAGTCAGCCCTGTCTCTCCATTCCACTGTAATACAGTGGACTGTAGCTTTCATTCAACCCATATATAAAACACAAGCTCAGCTCCTTACTGTAGCTCTCCTGAATTACTTCCTATTTGCTGTCCTCCCACCTGAAACTCTGTTGCTCTACCCTGGTCCTCTACAGAGCTGGCTTCTTCTCATCATTCAGAGTTCAGCTCAGGTGCTACTTGTTCCCAGAGAATTTCTCTGTCACTTTCCTAAAAGAGCCCCTACTCTCCACCCCCATTCATTCTGTATCATAACTGCTATCTTCCTGATCTTTATGGTGCTCACTGCTATCTGAAGTCATCTGCCCCTCAGAGCTTACCACAGTGCTGGTAGAGAGCAGGAGCTCAATGACTATTTGTTAAATAACTGAACTCCTTAATATATAGTAAGCTTCCCTTCTCTACTGCATTTCATATTGTTAAACTTTCAAAGAAAATTCACATTTTTTTTTCTGAAAAATGAATACAGTTAATACACACTTAATTTCTTTCCTAATGGTACAAAAGAGTATGCAGTGAAATTTAAGTTCCCTCCCACACCAGTTTCCCAGTCCTCTGCCCAGAAAAAAGCACTACTGACAGCTTCCCATGCATCCTTCCAGAGATCATCCATCCATATACACTATATGTGTGAGTGTGAGTGTGTGTATCTTGTTTCCTTTTCTATCTTATGGGCATGATATATATTCTTTTTGTTTCCTGCTTTTTTCTCTTTTCAAGATCTTTCTACATCAGCACAAAGCTACCTCACTCTTGTTAACAGCTGCATAGTATTCCAGTGTGGTGAAATATCATATGTTATCAGGGTCTTATTATTGGACATTTAGTTTACAGTCTTTGCTACCATAAATCAAGATGCAGTGAATGTGCCTGTCATATTCCACATCTTAAATAGTATTTAAACAATATAATTTTCCAACTGTTTTCTGAACAAGTCTTATTTTCCTTTTCCTACATTTATTTCATATCTCTCACAGTCGTCATGTTAGGTATTTGTGGGGTCACAAGTAGATTCAGTATGAATCACTTCAAAGACTTAACAGAACATCCTGTGCTGCCGCATCCTGCTCTGAGTGGGCTTGACTGTCCTTAGACTTCAGCCAGCCCATGCACAGAGAGCCTGCTTGCTATAATATAAAGGCAGGCCTCCTGGAGAGCAGCAGCTATTTAGAAGTTCAAAATAACTTTCCATAAAAGCTTTCACAGAAAATAAAGGTGACTTTCATATGAAACAGAAATTGTAAGGGAAATTTAATTATGCAAATTAATTAACTAAAAGTCTGCAAATTGATACTTCACCCTCTGATGCTTTCTCTGACTTAGGATACTATTTAGTACATAAACCCTAAAAGGCTGCTAAAAAAGTGTCCCAATTAAAGGTTAGCAGGAAAACTCTCTAAGCCTTCCCACAGGCAGAGTCCCAGAGAAACTAATCCAATTTAATATTTTGTTCATGTGTGCCTACCAGGTGCTGGGGATATATAAACACAACATCAGCATGAGTCCCCTAACTTTAGGCAGCTCACAGTCAGTTGTGGGTAAGGGTTAGAAAAAACAGGAGATTCTTTTACCATCTTTATAATGGTGAATACCTTCGAAAGATCAATGAACTTAAGACTGTAGACCCCAAATGAGATAGAGAAGACCAATGGTATCCAGGCAGATGCTTCTTTCCCTTCTAAGAAAATGTCATGGAACCACAAGCAGAGAAAGGTAAAGACTGAGTGATGAGCTCTGGAGAGAAGCCAAAGTGGTAATGAATTCTAAATACCAACTGCCCAAGGGCTGGCTCAGTGGGTTAAGCCTCTGCCTTCAGCTCAGGTCATGATCTCAGGGTCCTGGGATCAAGCCCCGCATCCAGGCTCTCTGCTCAGCAGGGAGCCTGCTTCCTCCTCTCTCTCTGCCTGTCTCTTTGCCTACTTGTGATTTCTCTCTCTGTCAAATAAATAAATGAAATCTTAAAAAAAAATAAAATAAAAAAATAAATAAATACCAACTGCCCAGAGGTACAATTAACAACATAATAGACAGAGGGCTAGGAGAGGGGAGAGATGGCAAGAGGAAACCAGCTCACTTTATTTTCAGAACAGAATGGTGGATGTAACATTCACTAATATAAAAAGATCTCATGGCTTTCCCTAGGTTCTTTAGAACACAGGGTTTTGTATAAAAGAGAGTAAAGTGACAGAATGCTGATCTGGGAGTCGAGGTCAGGTGCTCACTGAGACTCTCTGGCCATGATTGTCACGTGGCCCCACATCTTCAATATCGGTGCTAGTGCTATTGTCTAATGAGTGGTTTTCTTCTAGGCCATTTTGGATTTAATCTCATTGATAAAGCTGGAAGGGACCTTAGGAAAAAAATCACCTCAATCTCTTCATTCACAGGTGGAGATTTCTGAGACCCAGAAACATGAAGTGACTTGTCCAGGTTCTCATTAACTGCTAAGTGACAGAACTGAGACTTGTGTCCAGGTTTCCTAATATCTAAAAGAACCTGTTTTGCTGTTAGTTTCTTTTCTTTTTTTTTAAGAATTATTTATTTCTTTGGGGCGCCTGGGTGGCTCAGTGGGTTAAAGCCTCTGCCTTCGGCTCAGGTCATGATCCCGGGGTCCTGGGATCGAGCCCCGCATTGGGCTCTCTGCTCGGCAGGGAGCCTGCTTCCCTTCCTCTCTCTCTCTGCCTGCCTCTCTGCCTACTTGTGATCTCTCTCTGTCAAAAAAATAAATAAAATCTTAAAAAAATTATTTATTTCTTTGACAGAGAAATCACAAGTAGGCAGAGAGGCAGACAGAGAGAGATGGGGAAGCAGGCTCCCTGCTGAGAAGAGAGCCCAATGCAGGGCTCGATCCCAGGATCCCGATACTATGACTTGAGCTAAAGGCAGAGGCTTAACCCACTGAGCCACCTAGGTGCCCAATGCTGTTTGCATCTTGAAAGCTAAAGATTCCACGGCCACGCATTCCTTTTTTCAGACTGCAATAAGGCTTGAAATGGTTACCTTGAAATGGAAAACTCACTACAAGAAGACTGACTCCAGAAATGAAATGGAAGCCAGCCACTCTTATAATCACTATAGGGAAGACTTGAAAAAATCAACTCTGCCAATAGTTTACGAACTACTCCTAGGGTCCCAGAAAATGAGTGACAGCTTCCTGCTCCTCATGTGGCAGGAGTAAGGTATGTATCCTCCCATTCTCTGGGTGCTATTCCTTTCTATATAACCACATGATTGCAAATAACTTCCTAGAGGACAATGTAGTCATTGAGAATACATAAAAACAACAAATGATTTCAAATAATAAAAGATACATTTGATAAAAAGATACATTTGATATTCCTGCTTTATTTTCCTGTCTTCTTTCAGGCCTTCCCATAATTTTGATACTGTTCCAATCTGAGGACCCATTTTGAACCCTAGCAAAGGGCGATTAGCCTGGATTCTTCTAGTGTTCTACACCAGACTAAGTCCTGATCCACAGGTGGTCCAAACACATGAAGCCTCATGCAGGCTCACCTGCCTGACATCTGTGCCGACAGTCTGAACTGGAATTGTTTCCATGTGTCACCAGGCTAGTACTTTAATGGACTGGACATACCTCAAGACTATTTTCCAAATTGGGACCCAGACAATTTCTCCACAAATAGACACTGAATCTGCACTCTGCTCCCTTTACCTCTTCACTCTCAGCAGGTTTCACAGCCCCTTCCCTTTGTCCACTGTCCCTTTTCCTAAAGATCTGATAATGCTTATCTTTACACATCTCAGTTATGCACAAAAGTGAGAAGTTTTGTCTATCACTGGGGCTACAGATTTCTTTGGGTCAATAATTCATTATTTAAAAAGTAAAATCAGTTTACTTTTAGTGAATAGCCACTGTCTTCAGTAATCGGCAGTTGGAAGTCAAAATTCCTATGACTTGTTCAACCTATGGAGACATATTACCTCACTGTAGCAGCCCTCAATCTTGCCTCTATTATCACATGCTTTAGTTCCATCTGTTCCTCATACAAAGCAACAGGATGGGGAAAAAAAAATCTTTAAATAGAACCTTCTTACATTTAAAATTAAATAACATTCTTGAGGGGGGGGGGAACACCCTGTAAGCGTGAAATAGTTCCAAACTTGAAAAAAACATCATTTTCCCTCATAAAACCAAATCCAGTGATATAAGACATTTAAGACAGGGTCAAATATTAGATTTGCTCTTTAGAGGAATAGGAAAATATAGAAGGAAGACTTCATCCATGTGTTCATAAGACATAATTTTATATGTTCAGCTCAGGCCTTCTAGGATGCCAGAAAAGCCTATCATGTGTACCTGAGACACTATAAATTCTTCTTTCTGTGCTACAAGACAGTAGTCTTCATTCTGCCCCAAAATACACACAAAAAGCAAGTGCTGAAATGGTTGTGATTTTAGAGTCCTAAAAAATGGAATTAACCAATAATTATAGATGAGATAGTTTAAGTGCTGAGAAAATATTCTGTTCTAGAAGCTAATCCAATAAGCCCACCCACATTAATCTCTTTATAACACTTAGTATTAATTCAAAAAATATTCCCTAAATGCCTTACACATGCCAGGCACAGGGTCTGAGAGAAAAGAAAATAGGTTCACTGCCCTTGCAAATTCTTCACACCAAAGACAAACTATTCTCTGAGTAAAAAATAATGTTAATTACATGCTAAGTACATGACTTTACTTTCTTTTTTTTCCCCCCAAAACAAAACAAACAAAAAACCAAACCAACAACTAACAGGATTTGTCTAGAGAGAGCATCACTTTTTGTTGCCTCTTTCAGAAAATCCTTACAAACCACAGAATTTCATTTCCCATTTGATTAGTTTGCTTGGTAGTTTGGGTCACATTATCAGTTTCTATCAGTCTTTAATTATTTCAAGTTATATTATTTCATCAGAATGGTGTTACATAAGAATAACTGTAAGCTCTATCATGCAAAAGACAAAAGACCTTGTTTAATTCTATTCACCACTATAATTTCCTTCATTCACTACGTTAGGCACTAGGAACAGAATATTAACAAAACCAGACAGGTTCCTGCTCCTACTGAGTCCACATGGAGCTAGATACTACCCCCAGAATCATTAACTAGTAAATAATCAAATAACCCCACAAGCAAATGGGAAACAGTAACTGTGCCACTGACTTGAGGAGAAGCACAAGGTTCTCTGAAAGTTTCCATCACGTTCTGAGCTGGTCTTAAGAAGTCTAGGATGGCTTCCCTGAGAGAGCTGATGATGAAATGGAATCTAAAGGATAAAGAGGAAGGAGAGGGACCAACAGTCTAAGTAACTGTAGCATAATAGCAGGAGCCTAGTTATATCAGTCAAAAAAGGAACTGCAAAAATTATTAATTTCAATTAACATTGAAAATGTTAACTATTAACATTTTCTGTTTCCAAATCTATCTGTGGCTTTTATTTTCCCAAAAGAACAGTAAGCCAAACTGCTCAGACTACATGGATATTATTTTAATGTTTCAATCAGCAATTCCAATCAAACAACAGAATGGAACACAGAGTTTTGGGAATATTCAAAGTCCCATAAAACCCAAGTTGAGCTCTGGAGCTTCAGAAAGTCATTTCTAGGGGTGGGAGGTTCAGGTGGGACAGAGAACTGGTATGAGTTTACCCTCAAGTGAATGCCTGAAGGGTTTAGAGAAATCTCTGAGCAAATTCAAGAGTAGGTAAGACTAGACTATCCATATCATAGAGTAGCCAATGATCAACTTCTCAAACTGAACCAGATTCTTCTAATAGAACCAGATCAGCTGGAAATGTACAACCTTCAAAAACCAAAGCGAAACAACCAACTAAACAAACCAACAGATTTCTACTCTGCTTCATTCAAAGTGTGGACAAGACTATACATGTGGCTTCTACACAGTTAATAGCAGTAAGGTATAAAGATATGAGCCAAAATAGACTGCAGTCTATGCCTTGGCTTCATCACTGACTGATATATAGGACTTTGGGTAAGTTACTAGAATTCTCTAAGTATCAGTGAATAACAAGGCAAACAACTCAATATACATTTGCTGATTTTAGGCTATTCATCAACATCACTCATTTAGGGGAAACCCCTACTGTGGCCCAGAAGTAGGGTTACAGGCAGTCTCTGTCGCTGTAAGCTGGTAGCAAAGACCATGTGACCTAAGTTTGACCACCTGGTGCTCCCAAGGGATTGACATAAAGACTCAGTGGCAATGAAAGAGCATCAGTGTCATACTCCTCGTGGCAGCTGCAGGGTCCTGACAGCACTTTTATCATGGAAGCAACTTGGCATTTTTTTTCTGCTGTCAACCTTCCTTGGATAGAGTCTACTTTCCACAATTCTCAAATAATCTCCCCCCTCCATTTTGTGAGTTACCTGATGACCTTCCAAAAAGTTCTTTTATCCTTATCAAGCATCAGTTTCCTTTTTCTTTTTTTGGGGGGTGGTGGTGGTGGTCAACAAACAATCATGGTTTTTACAACGGCACTATGGAAGATGGTAGAGTAGAAACACAGATGAAGGACATAGCATAGCACCTGATATGTAAAAGATATATTTGTGATAACTGAGTAGTGAAGCTAGATCCTGATGCTCTGAAAGACTTGATTTTTTAAATCTAAAAATACTCCTGTTGGAGTTTCATGAAACAAACAATAAAGCAGCTCAATCCAGAGTTTCTCTTCAGTAACAAAGATTAAAAAGATTCTGGCACCTAGTCAAGCCTGGGCCACAAATAGTAAATAATCATTAATAAAACATTCTTGTTCCCAAGCCTTAAACAGCTACCCACACTTCCCACCCCACCAGCCAACTCAGCTCACCTGTTCCCACCACTATAGTGAAGTCTCTTGGGAAAATATGCTACAGAGCTCAAAATAATTAAAAAGTGAGTTTATTTTTCCAGATGAAAGGTCTTTCACTTCTTCTTAGATAATAAATTCAAATTATTCTGATAAATGAAATGGTTTTCAGGTCAGCAGTAAACATTCAAGGGATCCTTAGAGCTGGCCAAGTATGTGGAAATCTATACCACCCCCTCCCAAAATACTACTAACTTTTAGATATTAAAAACAATCCAAAAATATATTATATGTTTATAAAAAATATTAAAAAATTAAAAAAATCCAATACACATTTTATTTATTTATTTATAAGAATGTACTCATTTGAGAGAGAGGGAAGAGTGCATGTGCCCATACAAGCACAAGTGGTGGGTGAGGGGCAGAGGGAGAAGTAGACTCCTAAGCCAAGCAAGACCACCTCCTAGTGGCTCAAGAAGGCAGACACTTAACTGACTGAGCCACCAAGGTGCGTGAAAAACAATCCAATACACATTTTAATGTTAAAGGGAACCAATAAATGGAAACAGAGAATCTAAGACAAATAGCATGAAAAAAGGACCAGAGCTATGATTTGCAATTCTCAAATTTTCTAGGGATAAGACTACACCTAAGAAGAGTAAAGATCTCCAGTAGAAGGAAAAAGCTTCTTTACAAAAAGCAGCAACAAAGGCTGATAAGAGCTAATACTACAGTGATAATGAGATCACAACTTGGGCTGACTAGGTGAAGGCGGACAATCTAAATTAAATCTTAGTAACTGAGGAAACTGAAGACACAACAACATTGATACCTGACAGCACCAAATCAGCCTAGCAGAAAGGGAAGTGCAAGCATGAGGTAAAAGAGTAACAAGATAACGTCTTTAATGCCTCCCTCCATAATATGTTAGAAACTGAAGTGGTTTAAGGTACCAAGTACCTTAGAAACAAACTGCAGGACCTCTTCCATGTACTTTCATAGAACTGTGAAAAACTACCTACTCCCATTTAGGGGGCATTTTTATTATGTAATAATTGATAGAAAATAATACATGCAATAGTTTGCAAAATAAACATAACAATGAAAGAAACACGCATTAGCCCTCTACTCCATTATGTGAAATATAATAATCACTGTTAAAATTTTCTGGGGCCTCATCCTATGTGTCTAGCTCTTCCCTCCATATATACAATCTGGAAAATGTGGCACTATCTTACAAAACTGATTCTGACTACCTTATGACCTGGCAATTCTTCTCCCAGGACTATACTCTAGAAAAGCTCTTACACATACGCTCCAGGAGATGAACTAAAAAATGTTATTGTAAGGGGAAGGCATAGGAAAAAACTCAAATGGTTAAATTAATTATATTTAACTTCATACAACACAATAGCATATTTTTCTATTGTAAAGCAAGCTTTGTAACAGGAGGGAAGAGGTAATGAACATTCCTGAATGGAAACGGTGCTAGGCTGCCCAGACACCCTTTCAGGAAGGAAGGACACATCCAGCCTCACCTGTTAGCCCTCATTGAGAACTGCCCCGAGGAAGGGATGACCTGGATCTGATGATGAGTCTATGGCAGCCTGGCTCCTTCACCCCACTGCAGGACAGTCCTGAACAGCCACCTCTCGGTTTCAGAGCTCCCTCAAGGGTCCACGGAGGCCTTTGTGAGATGGCATCACAGTCCAACTTCTCTTCCTCTCTCTTCCCCAGCATGCCCTCAATACCCGCTACCCCCCCCCCCACCTCCCTGGTATGATTTGGATTCTACTCCCTAGTAAACTTCCTACAAGTTAATGTCTGCCTCAAAGTATGTATCCCAGGGAACTGTATATAGGCCAGAAACTTCACTTACATTATTTCACATAACCCTATGACATACCTTAGTAGGTGGACATTATTAATCTCATTTTAGAGATGGGTTTTAGAGAAGTTAGCTAAACTGAAGAGAGTCATTCAGCTAAAATAGGGACTTGAATTTAATGTTAAATCCACTAAGACCCTAAAACTTATTCTCTTTCTAATACTGTGTGACCTGTTTTACTGAGCAGCATCTTGCTGAGTTTGTATTAGTATATATTCCTGGAAGCAAATAAAATGCATTTCTTTTAAAACATTCTTTAATTCAGGTACTAATTATAGTTTCCCTTGAGAATCACCAAGGCTTTGCTATATATAGTATCACAATCACTCATCAACTCATGTTCATCCATGTAAGTTTAAGAGGAAATAGTTTTTATTCAACTAGTTCTAACAAATCTGGCCCGACCACTTTTATCCATTCTGACTAGGATAGGGTAAAGGTGTTCAGACTTCAGTTATACCATCATTAGTTTGAGGGAAAAGTTTGGGGTGGGTACTGTCCAAGAGAAATATAAGAAAATTACATACATACTTTTATTTCTAGTAACCTCATCAAAATGAGTAAAGAGAAAACAGGTGGCATTAACTTAGGGTTAACAGGGGTGTTGCTGGAAATAGCCAGACACTGTTTCTCAGCCTCACTTGCAGCTAGATGCCAACTGAATGTGAGGGGAAGGAATGTACGCCATTTCCTCGTCAAGCTTTTGAAGCTCCCTCTCCCCCATGCCCACCAAGCTCCTTTTCTCCTTTTATAAGCCACATACAGAAAATCAAGGTATCCATGGGTTTGTTAAAGTCACAAAATGGAAATAGGCTACTATTTTTCTTCATAGAGAAAAGCAACTTGCTCACCAGGAATATCTGCCTTGGACAACTGGGTAAGAAGGAAAATAAACATCTATCATGTTTAGCCATCATATAATTTGGGATCATTTACTATTGCAATTTAGCCTACCTAAATTGATACAACTAGTTACAAAAGAAAGAGGACCCAACATTTGATTTTTGAATTTACTTTCATGGTGACAATGTGGTATGTGGTAAAAATTGTAGCTCTTTATTTAGTGAGCTGGCTAAACTCATTTGGTCAATTATTCTACATGAAGAAGGGCTTCCTCAGAAAATGTTTGCTAGGATGCTTATAATTATTGGTAAAGATTTCAGGCAGTGTAAGGACTCCTGGGCAATGTATGATAAGAGAAAAACAAAAGGAATTCAAGTATTATGACAGATAAATTAATCATAAGAAACTTTGGGGTAGGCATACTGAGACACAGAATGGGTATGTTATTTATTTTATTTTGTAAGTAACTTCTAAGTCCAACTCTGGACCCTTGACATCAAGAGCTGTATACTCCACCAACTAAGCCAGCCAGGAACCCCTAGAATGAGTGTTTTGAGACAGAGAAAAATGTAAGATGTGAAGCATTTTAATTACTTACATTATTTAAACAAAGTTTATTAGGGTTCTTCCTAGTACTACACATTGTACAAATTGTGAAGAGGCCCTAAGAAAACAAAAAGCAAACTATAGATTCTGCTCTTATTTCTTTCTTTACTAACCACTGGTGAATGATTAACTTTTGAACTTCTTTCCAAGAATAAAAATTTTCCCATAGGCAGTTAGTTAACCAATGACAAAAGTCCTGGAAAATTTTAATGAGGTGAGGTTTCCTTCTTTGCAAGAGGATTTGATAGCACCTTATTTCAGTCAAACCTTGTTATCTTTTTCCTAAGTCAAGATTTAAAGAAATGGGACCTAAGAAATTAACCACCACTTCCTGGCTCTCATGGTAACATTAAACATAACTTTTAAAAACAAAGACCAGAAAATAATGCAGTAGCTCTCCGTGTTTCCCTCTGAAAACAGATTTCTTAATTTAATCACTTAAATATAATTTAAAAAGATAATGCAAAGCCCACGAGTTTATTATATAGACTGTTAGAATATTATTATATAAATTATAATGAATGAGTCATCAAAAAGGTATATATTTTCATATTAGTAATTGGAAATATGATGTACTTTCTAAAGTATGGTTGTTTCTTCTTGGATCGAGTTCTTAAAGATATAAAACACCACTTAAACAGTATGAACATTGCTTACAGGCTATATCCCATACCTATCATCTTGAGTTTTTCTGCTATCTATAACTTCTAGTAACCTGAAAACCATGCTTGAGAAAATCAACAGTTTGCTTTGGGACCTAAGACTAAGCAGAAGCACAGCTTCATCATGTAGCACGCCTGCAGTATGGAGTAACGGCTTCTAGGCAGCTGTGTAGGGCTCTACAATTTTATCATTAAACACAGCTACCTGTTTATAATGATCTGATCTCTGGAGAATAAAGATTTAAAAATAAGCTTCATTTTCCCATCAGAAACAAAACACAGAAATAGGCGAGGTACATAAAACACTGCAGAAATCATTTTTATTCAAGAGGAAAACAAGACCAAAATTAGTAAAGGCAAAAAAAGAAGCCAAACCTCTAAACTGCTATATTCCAAGACTAATCAATTTCACATCATGCTATAGACCAATCCACAGAAAATTGAGCCCTCCTTTCCTTTTGTCCTTTCTTTTTCTTTTTAATTTCTTTACCTCAGCCAGGTCTAAAAAGGCAGTGGAATAGAAAGGGTTCTGGACTGTTTCAACCCTAAGTGAAACTGAAGCAACCTTGGAAGAGTCCCTTCACACATTAAGGTCTCGGTTTACTCATCTGTATAGAAGGTATGACCTCTAAGGCCCTTGCAGATTTAAAGTTCCACAATTTCATAAAGTAACATCTTAAATATTATAACTAAAAAAAAACAAAACAAAACTGGTCACAGGAAATGATACTTTGAGTTGGTATAACTCAAAGCTGGAGTTGGATATTTTGACTTGATATAATTTCAATGACAAAACAAGTTTCATTTAGCTTGCTACAAATTTCAAACCCATATATAATATACTACTTTAACATGCCCCACATGAAGACTGCAGAACTTAAAACCTAGCATATGGCATGGGGCCTCTCATACAGAACAAAACAGAATCAAAATGATTATCAAAAGAACATAGTTGATCATTTATATTACAAAATCCAGTTAAACCAAGCATATGAGTTAAGTCCTTCATTGTAGAAAGAAAGAAAAGGTGGTTTCCTAAAAGAACATATTCCAAGATGCACACACATATCTTGTCAAGGTGAATTTTCCTCAAATGCACTGAGTTATTTGATAATGCTTAGTGTTTCTCTTTAAGTGAATATTTATTTTTAACATGGAATTAGTCACACTTGAAATAAGCTTTAAAGTAGCAAAGCCATAAGCTTTCCCAAGGATGTAAAAACTACTTTAAAAAAAAAAAAAAAGAAACTTAATGGACAATACTTCATTTCAATCTTTTTCAATCTGACGTACACAAAAAAATAATGAAAATGTCTCCACGTGAAATACTATGTTCATAGGACCTTTATGGCTCTTGGGACTTTTTGCCTACACATTATTTGAAAATTATGTAAAAGGACTGAAAATAAAAGCAAAACCAAAAAACTCTTCAAGATCAAGTTTTAACACTGTACTTCTCAAGACAGAGTGTTTCTCAGCAATTGTGGTGTTGTCTTTGGATGCTTTGAGTGACAGTTACTCCTGCAGGTATTACACTGGTAGCTTACAGTGTAGAGGAGGCTGAAACCACTAATTTGTAACCAACAGTGGTTTCCACATGTTTAAGATCACCTTGAAATAGGTGGAGCTGTTTGTAACTCTATCTCTAAGATCCACATTCTCCCTAATAACTTAAAAACATGATCTGATATAATTAAGTAAATTATACAAAAGTACAAACAAACAGAGTACAGTGGTTAAGAAAGATGGGGGTGGGCGAAATATACCATTTACTGCAGGGGAACTGTGCTATATGTTAAGCTTCAGTTTTCAATTCTATAAAACAGAAATCTTATGTATGTGGAAACATATACACATATGTGTGTGTGTATGTATACACACATACACACACACACATAACACCTACTTATGGATTGTTCTCAGAGTTTTGAGATGGAAATGACTTAAAATGTTAGCTTATTGTAAAATGTCTATACCTTAATTTACAAGGTAAATCAGATCATGTTTTTAAATTATTAAAATTTACCCTTTACAAGAGGCACTTTATTGTTTTGTGTACTGCTTGCCAGGGCCATTTTCATGTTCTCCTAAAATGTCTCCCTTTCATCTCTTTTCTGATACTGTCTCTGTTTTTGTGCTTTTGTGAGAACAAGAACTGGGAGATATTCTAGCAAGAGAAAACTCTTATTTGTCAGTATCAAGAGCTGCATAAAGTGTCCTTTAATTCTTTGCTGCTAGGACTCCACTAAAAAGAAGGCACCACCGACAGTCCCTGAGCTTTCTCACTGTTTTCCTGGTTTTAGCGGGACTTTTCAGGCTGAATTTGTAGTCTGTGAACCGTGACAGAGGTTTTTCTGATGTGCTTTCTGTGGCTGTGAGAGTGAAGCTCCCTGACCAATATGCAGCTGAAGCCTACTGCTATCGAGCTCCCACCTAGCTCAGGAATGGCTTACCCAGGGTTATACTGAGTTCCTGTCCCCTCCAAGATACCTCAAGGTGCTTAATCAGACTTAGAAGAGGTGGAAATCAAAATTGCTCTACTTCAATTCTTCACTATCATGAGATTATCTGAACTCTAAGGAGATCAAGCATTTACTTTCCAAGGATAAATTCAAAACAAATTTTTAGAATATAAACAATTAACAATGTGCCACTTTTGTTGGTGTAAATAATCACCCACAGAAAACACACTCCCACGTAGAGAATTCCCCTGGAAGTGGAACTGTTAGTTAAAATAAATAACATACAAATAACTTCCACAGAAGACCGGATGATATACATCCACTGCAACACATGCTATTTCTAAAAGACCAGCCAATCTTTAGGATTCTCTCTCTCTCTCTTTTTTTTAAAGTTAAATAACATGAATGTGTTTCTAATAAGAATATATAGCACTAAGCCTGAAAATTAGTAAGTAAACCTTGCATTTTAAAATCAAGAGAAATGAACTTCATTGAATCTCAAAGCAATCATTTTCAAATTTGGCTTGAAGTATACTGCCCATGAGTTTCAGATTAATCAAAGTGCCTTTAAAAAAGTTTAAATTTTATTTATTTACTTGATAGAGAGAGACACAGAGAGTGATGGAACATAAGCAGGGTGCCCGATGAGGGGCTCGATCCCAGGATCCTGGGATCATGATCTAAGCCACTTAAGGACTGAGCCACCCAGGGTGCCCCTCAAAGTGCTTTTTACTCCAAAAATACTGCAACAGCACTGGTTTGTTCTAAAATTATAAATTACAAATTATAATTTCGAAAGAAAGAAATAAAGAGAGGAAGGAAAGGAAAGGAAGAAAGAAGGGAGGGAGGGAAGAAGGAAAGAAAGAAAGAGAGAGAGAGAGAAAGGAAGGAAGGAAGGAAGGAAGGAAGGAAGGAAGGAAGGAAGGAAGGAGGAAGCTGATTAATCAAAAATGAACTTCCTGGCAGATAAGACCTAAAACAAAGATGCCAAGAGGATGAAAAAGCAAAAATCAAAGCAAGGCATGATGTATCAAAATATTGCTTCCCAACTGAAAACATACATTTCTGTCTTCAAACACTAACTTTACTGCCAGTAAAGTAAAGATCATTTCCTTTATACCAAACATTGTTTCTCTTACTGGACTATAAATGGAGAATGTCCCTTTATCAGAGGACCAGTTCTGGGAGGATACACTTTCACAGTGGGAAACCTTAAACACGGAGCGTAGAGGAAAAGTGAGAGAATCCCTGCGCTTCCTACTCTGAGTTTCATCTCGGGCCTGTCCAGTTACCGAGAGACCTGCTACACAGGCTCAGTGTGGCCATTTCCTGTATTCTTCCCTACTCTACCTTCATGCAACATACCATCCATAATGTCTTTGTCCTGCTTAATATTTAAAAACTGAAAGTTTAAAAAAATAACATAAAGTTAAAAGACATGCTAGAAAAACATACAGAGCGGGCGCCTGGGTGGCTCAGTGGGTTAAGCCGCTGCCTTCGGCTCAGGTCATGATCTCAGGGTCCTGGGATCGAGTCCCGCATCGGGCTCTCTGCTCAGCAGAGAGCCTGCTTCCTCCTCTCTCTCTCTCTGCCTGCCTCTCTGCCTACCTGTAATCTCTGTCTGTCAAATAAAATAAATAAAATCTTTAAAAAAAAAAAAAAAGAAAAACATACAGAGCATATGTGAGAGACAAAGTTAAAAAAAATCATTAAATACAAATTTAGAGATCAATTAGGAAAAAAGATGACATTATCAATTTAAAAAAAATGGAAAAAAGTAATAAGCAGGTAATTCAAAAATGAAGAAATAGTAAACTATTCAATAAACATAATGAAATTGATATTTAAAAAAATATATGAGATAGAATTTTCACCTGTCAAACTGGTTCAGAAATAGCACAGAACAGCGTTTCTGGAGTATAATTTTGCAATATAAAGAAAAAGCACTAAAAATATGAATTTATCCTTTGACTCAGCAATTCCTAAGTAAATAACTGAAGAATCAAAAAAAAAAAAGTTTAAATAGTTGTTTAAAGTGGCATATATTACTATATATATGTATATATTATAATATCTGAAGCTAAAAACAATCAAAATGTCTACTAACAGAGAGCTGGTAAAAAAATAGCATAAATAATGAAATACAGTGCAAACATCAAAATTTTATTAAAATATATATATTTTATATATATATATATATATATATATATATATAAAGATTTTTAAAAGATATGAATTGAAAAAGGCCGATCATACCATTTATATTTGTGTTCATTTATGGCTATATTATACAACTCCTAAAGACTACAACACAGGCTGTTCTTGGACGTCTCCTCTTTGGAGAGGGGGTGAGTGTATTTTGTCTGTGGAAGGAAGTGAGTATTCATAAACAGAAAAGTAGAATGTGTAGAATGTATTATTGGATACATGTATATTTTGGATGTGATGAAAGGGAATATTTGTGATCAAAACTATCATAAATTGTACTGTTTTTCACAAGTACTTATATATACCCTACTCCCAAGGTTTCCCAAGAAAAACTACCTATGCCACTGATGTTGGCCACAGACATATAACTTGCTTTGGCCAATAGCGTATGAGTATTTGAATATGATCTATGCCAAACACCAGTAAAAGCTTTAAGTTCATTGTGGTTGAGCTCAGCCTCTCCTGGTCTTCCTTCTACTATAAGAATGGGCCTATCCACAGAGGAACACCTTGTTCAGGCTTGATCTCCAAATGAGAAGACACTTGGAGCAGAGCAGAGTTCCGTCATAGCCACCCCACAGCCACCAATATGTAGTAAGAGAAAGAAATGAATCGGATTTAAGTCATCAAGATTTTGGGGTTGTTATGTAGCAAAAGTATTTTAAAAATATATAGTGTAGTGCTATTCTGCAAAAATGTCATTACGGGAGAATTTTTCTCTTGTTTTGCTTATCTTTATTTCCTAATTTTTCTATTACAACTATGTATTACATAATCACACAGTAGTTCAAAAATGTTAGCTCAACAAGCTAGAAGGATTTACCTTGACTGCATATATTACAATATCTAAAGAAATACTCCCTGTCAGCTATTTGTTAGCCAAGAAAGAAGAGCAAAAGAGCCATACATAAAAGCACTGGCAGTGCCCATCCATGTACAGTCTAGAAAAGAAGCCTCAGCTAGTGAGCTTAGATATATTTTTGGTCCAACTGGCAATCTCCAAGCATAGAGATGGATACAGAAGCCGCAGCTAAGGAACTCTGAGGTTTGTGGTCCAGTGCATACCCATCCCTATTGGAAATACCTCTATCAAGCTGCCTTATTAGTTCAGTGACATTAAACATTCAATTCATCTAACCCTCTCTGTTCTGATGCCACCCCAAACAATCTACTGAATATTATATAGTTTCATAGTTTTAACCAATGGAAAACAATCTGCTACTAAAATAGCTCTGATAGCTACTTAAGTCAGTAAATTAACAAACTGGGATTCAGATTTCATTTTTAGGATAGAGAGCGGCAAGGAATCATTAAAAAAACACCTCAAAGCTCACTCTCCTCTCTTTTCAGGAACCCTATTCCTTCCTTTCTAATTCACAATAGCAATACCAGTTATTCTGTTCCACTCACACCTCAAGTATATGAGACTTTTCCTCTGTAGGAACTACAAACTCCTTGAAACCTTCTCCCGTATTCCCCACAGCAACAAGTGAGCAGGGGATTCTCAAAAAATATCTGTGCAATTGATTTCTGACCACATTCATTTCATAGTTTCAGGGCAGGGAGGCTTAGGATTTATGGGCAGCCGCTCTGCAGCAAACCCACTTAGTACTATTGCAAGGCACAGTCCTGAGCACCTGTTTTAAAAAATTACTGGGAAAAAAAAATGTTAAGACTATGAGATGGATACTGTCATCATTCCCATATTCCATAGATACAGCAAGACTCAAGACATTTAGTAACATTCCCGGGGCAGTAGTAGTAGAACTGGGATTCACAGTCCATTAGCTTGGTCTTATGTCTATTACCTTCTGCTAATTTCAGCTTCTTATACTAAGGTAAGTCTCACTGGAAATGAAACAAGATAGAGAAAAATTATTACACTCTTCATGGAGATTGGAAAGTTTGGAATGGGAAGTAAGAGCCCCCCAAAAGAGTGCTTGAATAGAAACAGATAAATACCAATCTGTCTTCTCTGGAGGGCAGAGAGTGCAGTTTTCTGTTTGGTCGAGTAGGGTGTGATAGTTGGGGGCTTTAAAAAACAGTAAGTTTATCCATAGACAAATTTCTAACTTTTAATCTTAGCAGTACTTCAGAGCCATAACTGATGAGTTGTGGAGAATATAGCTGTCTCTCCATGTTTTTTCAGGAAGTTTTTACTCTAATATTCAGTAACAACACTTTCCTCATGATCCAGCACATACAAGACACACATATATATATCTGAAACAAAAATTTCAGAAACTAACACTTACTTTTCTATATGTACTATATTCTTTTTGATTCCATTTTAATGAAAGAAGTGGTAGTCAAAAAACACTAGATTGATTTAATGATCTGCTAACCTGTAATTTAAAAAGCAAAAGTCTAAGCAGATCTGAAAATCCAATTTTAGGCCATTTATTTTATCAGTGTATTCATGTATGTATGTATGTCCATCTACAAATTATGAAACACTTTAAGAAAAGAATATTTTGCTATTCTTTAAATTATCCTAATTTAGATTGTTTAGGAAAGGTAAGCACTCTACAAACTCTAAATTACCTAGCTTAAAAATTAACAGTAATTTTAAAATATGATGTTTCTAGAGACTAGTCTAAAGACTTATCTGTAATGTTTGCTAAATGTAACATTTTTAAAAAATAATTAATTAATTAATTAATTAATTTGACAGAGAGAGAGACAGAGAGAGGGGGAACACAAGTAGGGGAAGTGGGAGAGGGAGAAGCAGACTCCCTGCTGAGCAGGGAGCCCAATGCAGGGCAGGATGCCAGGACCCTGGGATCATGAACTGAGCCAAAGGCAGACACTTAACAACTGAGCTACCCAAGTGTCCCTAAACAGAACAGACTTTTAAAAATACGATTTAAGATTATTTAAAAATATTGAAAATGCTTTCCAAACACAGATATCAACGCTCTATGTCAGCTGTGAAAATCTATGGCAAGCATGGCAAACATAGGCCTTGCTGCTCTACAGCCCATGACGAGTATCACTTACTAGTAATGCTTGTTTTCTTTTCTTTTCTTTTTCTTTCTTTCTTTTTTATTTTTACAAATCCCATTCCAGTCTTCAGTTTCTCTCTCTCAATTCTCTCAGAAGCTACCCCAAAACTGGAGGTGGCACAGAAATTCATTCAATAAGCACGTACTGAGACTCTACTATGTGTCAGGCATTATTCTAGGTATAGATGGGCACAAGGAAAATATAAAGCAATTACCCTCACAGAACATAGATTTCAGTGAGGAAAGCAGTTAATTTTATGAATAAGCGAAAACATGAATCATTCCAGGTTGCTGAAGCATTATGGAGAACACGGAGTAGGGTAAAAGAACAGAATGTAATGGTGGGGGTGAGTATGTGCTACTTGAGAGGGTAGGCCCAGAACAAATAGTGGTCAGGGTGCAAGTGCAGAGAAAGGAATCTACTTAGGAAGTTTAAGACTGTGATTTATCAAATATTAAACAGTTTACAGATTGCTAGAAGGGCTAATGAAAAAATTCAGGCTGAGTGTCCAGGCTATAGTCCGGGCCATCCCACAGACCTGTACCACTAGAGGAGCCACGGCCCCAACCAGGATGAGGACAGTGCTGCCACCAGAACCCCCTGACCTCCACCATGACTGGCACCCACATCCTGACTCTGGAGAGGTAGACAAGCAGTAGACACTTGGACACCGGCCGCAGAAGCTACAAAAACGAAACTGTAGCAGAGAGAACACCATGATTACAAGCAGACTCAGCCTCTTTATGCCTCATGTTCATCTCACTTGGAGTTCTGAGGGCCAAACCTAAATCACAGATCAGAATCTGGGTAGCAAGGACTAAAGGAAATACAATTTTTCCCTTTCCAGGCACTGAGGAGGCACAGATGCCAGAGAATCCAATTTTTGAGCAGGCTGCTGATCAACGAGGAGGAGCCAGTGAAAGGAAGAATGTTCCAAGTCTGTGAAACAATGAAACAGCTGAGAGTGGGAAGGTGCTTAGTGTATTCACAGAGGGGCAAGAAATCCTGTGTGGCTGAAGTTCGTGTGGTAAGAAAAAATCGGCAAGAGATGAGGTGGGGGTAAGGTTAGGGGATCAGTATCAGGAGTCTGGTCATGTGAGCCTTGCAGACCTTGATAAGGAGTCTAAATCTATTTTTCTAAGTGTGGAGGGAAGTTATACAATGAAGGGTTTTAACCAGGGAGTAACATGATCTGATTAACCTTTATATTAGACCAATTTATAGTTCTATAAACTATTCCCTATATCTGATTTATGTCAATGGTTTAAAAACACACATGGTTTAAAAATGACTAATTTGATCTCATACAGAATAAGAATATTAAAACTCAAAAGAAAGGACTACAAGGTAGTATCTTTCAATTTATATCTATGTCACAGAGACAGAGGTGTTAATATGATCATCTCCACCTTCCCCAGGACACAGAGGGGAGTCACAAGGGCAGCCCAACCCTGGCCATAGTCTCCTGCCAGACTCCGAAGACATGTGGTTAATAAGGATGCACCTACTTCAAAAACAATAAATAAAATTTAAAAAAAAATTAAACCTCTAGACTTAGAAACCTGAAGTTCTCCAAACATGAAAAAACAGCAGTTAGAAAAGAAAATGAAAATTAGCTAGCAGAAATGAAATCAGCCTTTTTAAAAGGAGTTCCAATATCATTAAAGGTTTTTTGTTTTCTTCTCCAGTACACAAATCAAAAGCAAAACAACTGGATTAAATAAAAATAAATAAACAATTAAAGTAAATCCTGTTTCTCAATTTTTTTTTTCAGGTAGTAAGCATTTCACCCTACTGTCCCATTTACAAGAGACCTATTTTTTTTTTTTTCATAAGGAGTGAAGCCATTTAGAAGAAAATGTCTACTTAAAAAATGTTCCAGAATGGGGATTAGGGGAACTTTCCTTAAGTATATACCTAGTTTAGTAATTGTCATGCTTCTACCAGGAATATCTGTTACTGGTGTGAGATGACACATCTTAACTGTGGTCAAAACATTCTAATTTGCTTTTATTTTTACAATTATAATATCTTAACCTTTTGAGCCTAAACATATTTTGCTCCAATTAAAAAGAAATCATAGAGCAAAACTGCAGAAAGGGAGTCAGTTTTAAATACCCTTTGATATATTATCTATTTCACGTGTTTATTAGTTATTTATATAATTTCTTTTACCTTTTCTCCAAAGCTACCATAATACTGGCTTTGATGAATTCTTGTCATTTTGACAGAGTCAAAAACAAAAACAAAAACACTATTTGGCTTTTCTTCCCCCCATACATCCTGTTTTGGTGTTTTGTTTTTTTCTACACATGTTGAATCATTCTTTCCATTTAGCAAACTTCTGCCTATGCCAGCTCCCCTACATACACTAAAGTAGACAAGGTGAGACCTGGTAAATAAAGAAGAGAGAAAATGTTCCATAGGGTTCAGACTAAGTTTCCAAAATGGCTCAGAAAGTTTTGCGGTAGCCAAACTTTTAGGTGTCTAAGGAGGCACCCAGTATGTCCTGCCTCTGGAAGTCACACTCCTGTGCATCCCTTTCTACTTTTGTACCTGGATTTAATATAATGTTTTTCAAAAATATTTGGTAGAGAGGGGATATGTTTCACATTGGCTCCAGTAAGCCCTTGATGAACCTTCTGTTGTCAGCTGGCTTTGATTGTTTCTTACCTCCTGCTTCTGCTCCCACACTCACAACCCACCTCCATCTCCTGAAAGACCACCCTTACAAAGCACTGCAGTGTAAATGACATTCTTTTACATTCACACTCTTTATTTTTTCCTTTCATCCATTTATTCATTCATCTTCATTTCTCTAGAATCATCCAGCAACATTTATCTGTTTTCCCATGTTATCCATTACATTCTCACATATACCTTTTTTTCTCATAAGAAATTATAAAAGACTTGTAACTTAAGCATACTGTTAGATGTTTTTTTGGGTTTTCCTTTTTCTAAGAAGGTAGGCAAAGGCAGGGATTACTAAGAGGTTAAATCATTCAGCTTCACAGATAAAAAGGACTAGAAGGACATATTCAAAAATATTATCTCTGGGCTATAGGAATACTGAAGGCATTTTTTTTAAAAGACTTTATTTATTTGACAGACAGAGATCACAAGCAGGGAGAGAGGGGGGAAGCAGGCTCCCCGCCGAGCAGAGAGCCCGATGCAGGGCTCAATCCTAGAGCCCTGGGATCATGACCTGAGCCGAAGGCAGAGGCTTTAACTCACTGAGCCACCCAGGCTGTTATTTTAAAAAAAGATTTTTACTTATTTATTTGAGACAGAGACAGTGAGAGAGAGCATGAGAGGGGAGAAGGTCAGAGGGAGAAGCAGACTCCCCATGGAGCTGGGAGCCTGATGTGGGACTCCAGGATCATGACCTGAGCCAAAGGCAGTTGCTTAATCAACTGAGCCACCCAGGTACTCTGACAGCATTTTTTTTTTAACAAGCTTTAATAGTTTAAATATCTCCTATAACAAGTGTTTAATAAATTTTATAGTCAGTAAAAATATTAGTAAAAAGAAACTACATATTGTCATGTCTCAGCTGTGTTCTTCAGTATAAGGTCTTCTAAGACCTGAAAGGTCATACAATCTGAAGTAAAAACCTTAAAAGCCCCTAGGAGATTAAAAAAACAGGTAGGAGAAAAACAGGAAATGACGGAAGAAGAAAGTAGGAAGTGAGGGAGATTTTCTAACTTAGAGATATAATGACTTTGAAGGTAAAGGAATTTGGTGTGAAAAAAAATTTAAAAAAAAAAACTAAAATGGGAAAAACAGGTTAAAAAAAAAAAGAGGCAAAAAAGGAGAGCAGAGTTTAGCACAAATGCCTAGACAATGTGCAAAAACAGACATCACAGAACTTCAGACTCTACCCAACTGACACAGACATCTGTAAAACCGTCAGTCAGCTGATGCAGAGAACTTGTGAGAACAGAGGATTAAGGAATATAAGTGATAACAGTTATCTTAGATCAGGAGAAAGAGGCTAATAGGAAAGAATGAAGACAGAGATTGAAAATTAGGTGTCTAGGACTACTGATAGGCATGCAGCCTGCTTCAGAAGCACTCTGCCCTGTTCAGCTAATAAACAAGTTTCTAGGAGGCGCCTTGGGAGAGGGATAGACTAGATTCCACTGAGACTTTCCAAGTAATATGTTTGGTGGGTAACATATATAAAGTTCTTTTTTTTTTTTTTTAAGATGTCAAGTGAGATGATTAGTAGATTAGTATCACCAAGATCACTAAGGAATCATCTTTAACAAAACTGCCAGATTCTTTATGAGATTTATCCTATTCCTAAAAAGGTAGTATAGGGATGCCTTGGTGGCTCAGGCAGTTAAGCATCTGCTTTCAGCTCAGGTCATGATCTCAGGGTGGTGGGATCAAACCAATATTGGGTTCCCTGCTCAGTGAGGAGTCTGTTTCTTCCTCTCCCTCTGCCCATCTCCCCCAATCCCTGGTTGTGCTCTCTACTCTCTCTCTCAAATAAATAAACACAATCTTTAAAAAAAAAAAATAAAAGGACAGTATAAAATATAAAATCAAGGTTAATACTCTGGAGTCAGACTTCAGGAATTCAGAAATGTTCCTCACTTAAACACCTCAACTGCCTTATCTGTAACATGAGGATGATATTAATTATAAAGTTCCTCCTAATCAGGCTGTACTGGATTATCTGACAAAAGCTAAAGTCCTTAGAAAAAAATTTTAAAATGTGACATTGTTCAGCCTGAGGAAATAACTAAATCCAGGCTTTTACCTTATCCTATGTTTTAGAAGACTCTTAAGGAAAACAACAACAACAACAATTCTCAAGCCACATAAGCAGCACTGGCAGAAGCAGAAGACATCTTTAAAGGCATCTTCTTTATTATGTATCACTAGTCATCTTGCTTAGAACAACATTCATATCTGTATTAAACTGTAATGAACTATATACTATAGGATCTTATTTGAGAAAGAGTTTAAAGTCACTTAGTCCAACTATTCTTTTAGATGTACCTCTCCTTCAGAACCCAGCTAAGTGCCCAAACAATGCTTGAACACTTTCAGGGCAAGGAAACCACATTTACAGGGGCAGTACATTTTATCTGTGAACAATTCCAACTCTGAGAAAGACTGACTTGCTTGTTCTAGGATATTTTATTGTTATTCTTAAAACTGCTTACATCTCCTCTTTTATGATCAAGTAGTTTCATTTTAACCAAATAGCTTTGTAGGAAGATAACATACATATATATAATGCAAACTCAGTATTTTAGGTAATAGGTAAGAAAGCATATACTAACACATGTAACTCAAAAGTAGAAGTCACCAGCATTACCCTGATATCAAAACCAGACAAAATCACAAGGAAAGAAAACTATAAGCCAATATTCATGAGAAAGATATATGCAAAAATCCTCAACAAAATACTGCCAAACGACATTCAACAATATTCTAAAAGGATCATTCACCATGACCAAAGTAGAATTTACTATGGGGATACAAAGATGGTTCAGTATCAATCAACATGACATATCACATCAACTAAACAGGACAAAGATCATATGATTATCTCAACAGATGCAAAAAGAGCACTTGACAAGATTCAATATCCATCATGATAAAAACTCTCAACAAAGTGAGTACAGAGGGCACATACCTCAACATTATAAAGGTTATATATGAAAAACACTGCTAACTTCATATTCAATGGTGAAAAACTAAAAGCTTTTCCTCTAAATCAGAAATAAGACAACAATGTCTACTCCTGCTACTTTTATTCAACACAATACTACAAGTCCTAGCCACAGCAATCAAACAAGAAAAAGAAATCTGAGGCATCCATATTGGTAAAGAAGTAGTTAAACCAGGACGCCTGGGTGGCTCAGTTGGTTGGACGACTGCCTTCGGCCCAGGTCATGATCCCAGAGTCCCGGGATCGAGTCCCACATCGGGCTCCCAGCTCCATGGGGAGTCTGCTTCTCCCTCTGACCTTCTCCTCACTCATGCTCTCTCTCACTGTCTCTCAAATAAATAAATAAATAAAAATCTTAAAAAAGAAATAAGTAAACCATCACTTTTTGCAGATAACATAATGCTATACACAAAATCCTAAACACTCCACTAAAAAACTGCTAGAAGTAACGAATTCAGTAAAGTTGTAGTATACAAAATTAATACACAGAAATCAGCAGCATTTCTATACATAAATAACAAAGTAGCAGAAAGAGAAATTAAGAAAACAATCCCATTTATGATTGCACCAAAAAGAATAAAATACCTAGGAATAAACCCATGCTCTGAAAAGTTTAAAACACTGATGAAAGGAATTGAAGATGACACAAAAAATGGAAAGCTATTCCATGCTCACAGATTGGAAGATTTAGTATTGTTAAAATGTCCATACTATCCAAAACAATCTACAGATTCTATGCAATCCCATTTTTCACAGAACTAGAAAAATGAATCTTAAAATTTGTATGGAACCATAAAAGGCCCTGAATAGTCAAAGTGATCCTGAGGAAGAACAACAAAGCTCCACATTTCAAGCTCTATCACAAAGCCGTAGAAATCAAAATAGTGTGATACTGGCACAAAAACAGATACATAGATTAATGGAACTGAACAGAAAACCCAGAAATAAGCCCACACTTATCTGGTCAGTTAATCTATGACAAAAGAGGCAAGAAAATACAATGGAGAAAAGATAGTCTCTTCAATAAATGGTGCTGGGAAAACTGGACAACTACATGGACTAAAACAAAAATAAACAAAATGGATGAATGATCTGAAAACATAAAATCCTAGAACAGAACACAGACAATAATTTCTCTGACAATGGCCACAGCAACATTTTCCTAGATAAGTCTCCTAAGGCAAGGGAAGGCAAAAATAAACTATTAGGACTACACCAAAATTAAAAGCTTTTGTACAATGAAGGAAACAATCAAGAAAACTAAAAGACAACCTACTGAATGGGAAAAGATATTTGTAAATGACATATCTGATAAAGAGTTAATATCCAAAATATATAAGGAATGTATGTAATTCAATACCACTAAAAAACCAAAAAAAAAAAAAAAAAAAAAAAAAAAGAAAGAAAGAAAAAACCCCAAACAAATTATCTAATAAAAAATGGGCAGAAGACATGAAAAATTTCTCCAAAGAAGACTGACCAGCAGTCTTCTACAGATGGCCAGCAGACATATGAAAAGATGCTCAACTTCACTCATCATCAGGGAAATGCAAATCAAAACTACAATGAGTTATCACCTTATACCTATCAGAATGGCTAAAATCAAAAAGCTCAAGAAACAACAAGTTTGGGCGCCTGGGTGGCTCAGTGGGTTAAGCCGCTGCCTTCGGCTCGGGTCATGATCTCAGGGTCCTGGGATCGAGTCCCGCATCGGGCTCTCTGCTCAGCAGGGAGCCTGCTTCCTCCTCTCTCTCTCTCTGCCTGTGTCTCTGCCTACTTGTGATCTCTCTCTGTCAAATAAATAAATAAAATCTTTAAAAAAAAAAAAAAAAAAAAAAGAAACAACAAGTTTTGGTGAGGATGTGGAGAAAAAAGAACCCTTGTGCACTGTTGGTAGGAATACAAACTGGTTCAGTCACTGTGAAGACAGTTTCATATTCTTTGAGCATTTATCCAAATTTACCCAATTGAGTAAATGCCCAAAGAATATGAAGACACTAATTTAAAAGTATATATGCCAGCCCGTGTTTACTGCAGTGTTATTTACACTAGCCAAGAAATGGAAGCAATCTAAGTGTCCATAGAGAAGAAAACAGGTAAGGAAGCTATGACTATATAAACCTATATATGTATAAAACATACAATGGAATACTATGCAGCCATAAAAATGATGAGATTATGACATTTGTTACAACATAGATAGACCTAGAGGGGTATAAGTGAAAAAAGTCAGTCAGAGAAAGACAAATACTATATGATTTCACTCAAATGTGGAATCTAAAAAAAAAAAAAAAAAAGAAAAAACAAACAAAAAGCAGAATCAGACCTATAAATACAGAGAACAAACTCAATCGGTGCCAGAGGAGAGAGGGTAGGGGGCTGGATGGTCAAAATGGGTGAAGGGGAGC
The DNA here is from genome assembly GCF_030435805.1 of Mustela lutreola. Lineage (NCBI taxonomy): Eukaryota > Metazoa > Chordata > Mammalia > Carnivora > Mustelidae > Mustela > Mustela lutreola. Next base: position 2,473,350 of record NC_081307.1, read on the forward strand.
AGGAGATAGATACAGGCTTCCACTTATGGAATGAATAAGTAATGGCATACCATAAGGGATATAGTCAATGACATTGTAATAGCATTGTATGGTGACAGATGGTACCTACAATTGTGTTGAGCACAGCATAATATATAAGCTTGTCAAGTCACCATGTTATATACCTGGAACTAATATAACACTTCGTGGCAACTATACTCAAATTTTAAAAACAGAAATATCTACTCTGTTCACAGTGATGTATTGTTATTTCTCTCACTGTAATAGAGAAAAGGATATGTAAATTTTGTCCATAGTGTCAAATTTTGTCCATAGTGTAGAGGGGCACATTGGAAAATAAAAAGAAGCTCAGAGCTTGGATACAAAAACATAACCCTTATTAATAAAGCACATAGGCACATTCCAATCATTCCTACCTATCTGAACCACCAGATGTTTACTGGATTACACTTTTGGCAGACCTGCACTCTGAACCTCTTAAGACCCTTTGAATTGACAACATATTTTAATATAAATCTGGGAAAACAGTATAATTTTGTTGAGTAAAACAAACAAAACTTAAAAAACAAACAAACAAACCTGTAACCATGTCTTCAAAATACCTGGAATTATATGTTTTTATAGCTATAGGGTTGGCAAAAAGCAGCAAGAATGAGAAGCCCTTGATGGAATAGAAACAAATTATATGCAAACTGACCAGAAGAAAAGAAAAATGACAGATTCTTAAAGAAGTTTGTATTGAAATCTGCCAGAAAAACTGAAAGAAAAATCCGATCTAGTATGAAACCCTCCTCCCTGCCTGACCACCCCCACAGTGCTCTGCAGATGGCATACAATACCCATAAGCAGGGATGCAGATGCACTCATGTAACACGCTTTAAATATACACATAATTACAACAACTCAAGTCTTAAAGAAAAGCAAAGAAGGTTCAAAGGTCATTTTCAAAAACAGTGATTTATCAGCAGTGGTGATATTTTAAAGGTTTTAATTGTTTCTACCTTTTTTTCTTTTTGAAGGAGAGTGTGTGTACACAAGTGGGGGAGTTGGGTGGAGGAAGGGCACAGAGAGAATCTTAAGCAGGCTCCATGCCCAGCATGGAGCCCTACTTGGGGCTCGACTTCAAGACCCTGAGATCATGATCTGCACCTAAATCAAGAGTTCTATGCTTTACTGATTGAGCCGCCGAGGCACCTCTAATTTTTCCTGTTTTATATCATTCTTCCTCAGAATTTGGGGGAAGCCAAAATGAGCCTTTATTTTAAAAGCAAGTATGAAGATAAAAATATTTGTACTGAGGCATAAGCCTCATCAGCCAATGTGAACAAAGAGATTAAATCATGAACTTTTTACCAGCTTTCTTGGTGAAAGAAGCCTTTGCCCACTTTGCCCACTGTCTATGTCCCTCTGAGAACGAAGCCCTTCTCACCTCACCCCCACCCCCAAGCACTCACTTCTGGCTAGCAGAACAAGATGTATGCAACTTCTGGTATTTTTTTTTCCCCAAAAATAATTTTAATAGTTTCCGTTTAAGGATTTATTATTTCTGAATAAAATCTATGAAATTTCTAGGAGAGGCTTCAAAGGGCTGGGGGAGGCAAAGTGCTATTGACGTAAGATTCATTTTGAGATATGTCTACAAATGTCTACCTGGATGAGTCAACCATGTCCCAGGTAACCAGGACCAAGTACTGGAGCCACCTGAGACCAAGGAACACTGGACTGATCCTTTTATATTCCTCCAGAGTTCTGTAGTATGGCTAGGACCATATAAAACCTCAAAGTTAAAAAGATAGACATTTAGGGAGATGATAATGCAATGTCACAGTTTATACATGAAGAAAGTGAAGCTGTGTGTAACTTGCCCAAGGCCACATAACAGTGTACATTTATGGCTCAGGAGGGCCTGGGTCTCTCAACTCCTGCTCCAGGAATCACTCCACATAAATAAATGATCACTCTGGAAAATGTCCTATCTTAATACAGAGCAAAAGGGAGGCATTTTTGCTATTAACTATTTACTAAGTAGTTCCCTGAATCATTGCACTTCTTCACCCAATAAAATCCAGTCCATTGAGAATCAGTCAGTATTCATTTAACCTCTTGTAGATCAAAATATGGCTGCAATTAAAGAATAGCTTTGTAAAAGGCCTACAAGTCAAACAATGGCTATACGCATATTGTTCCCAGTACAAGGACAACTGTTTTAAGTAGGTCACAAATAGTAATCCCATGTAATTTAAAGTGTGATGACTAACAACACATTCTAAAACAGAAGTCAATTTATTGTTATAATTTCTAAACTAGTGCAGACATAGAGACTATGATTTCTGAGGCCTTTTTTAATGGTATAAATTATATTTCAACTCCCCTTTCTCCCAGCTGCAGTATTGAACTTAAATGTCTACTAGATCAGTGGGTGGAAGATCAAAGAACATTTTAAAAATTTTAACTTTACTACCCACAAGGATGTGGGAGTAATATGTCAGTGGGACTAAAAAGTATGTGACAAAGTCTTAGAGATTCCCTAATTCGACAAGGAGCAGGTTGTTCCCTTTTTTAAAGAAGCAACACTCAGCCTTCCTTTGCTGGGTCTACTTTATAGAGCTAACAAACACAAGGACAAACTTAAACCAGAATCTAAAAATGTACATGTTTTTATAATGTTCTCTTTTCAGCACAGGATAAACACTAACCACAGGTGATAGTCTTGAGATTTCTACCTAGATGGCCTTATAAAAGGTTTCCCTTCAGCTAAGTAATAAATGATCTACACTAAGAATAAATTTAATTTTTAAAGAAAAGGACAGATAATCTTTCTCTCCATCCTCTCTCCTTCAGTCCTATCTCCAGAGAGCACATGGCAGTGTCAGCAACAGTGTATGGGGGAAGGTAAGCATGTTTACCCTCTTTTAGCCACCCAGGTTGCTCTTCCACTGTCTCCCATTACTGTCACATCCTCTCAGTAACCACTTAACCTGTGCAGTTGGACCTCAGGTTGGCCATCTTTACTGCTATTGAACACTAAAACTGTGCTTCCTTTCCCCTCCCAAATCCTGCTCTTCTCTAACCCCAGAATGCCCTTCCCCCTCACCGTAAGCACCCTTCCCATCTGTCTAAATCTCATCTATCTGTTAGGCTTATTCAAAATTCATCACCCAAATAGAGCTTCCCTGGAGTACCACATATTCACCAAGCTCTCATTTTCTGAACTCTTTACAGCACTCTTCTGCAAAACCCATAATTTGTTACCAACTATAGAATGTCATGTCCTTTGCTAGTTGTTGCATATACATTATCCAGTTTGTTTCCCCACATACACTGTAAAATCAAGGACAAATACCAGAACTTATACTTTCAAAATATATTCCACAGCACTAGCATGTAAGTGGACAAATAGGTGCCTAGGGAAAAAGTCCTGCCACACTGACTTAGCATCATCAAACTCATGCCTCTCAGGAGTGACACAGTATTTCTTCCTTTGGCTGTACATGAACTCAGATGCAACTGAAGGGTGTATGGCTATAAATCAGAGCAGTGATCTAGCTCCTCTGGAAAGACTAGACATAACCATCAATATTATTGTTGTTATTCATCTTCAAGAAAGCAAAATGCTATTAATAACACTTAGGTATGAAAATTCCTCAAATCTTTGTGCCAATATGGATGTAATTTTTCTTTCATTTTTGGATTTCATCTAGTGCATTTTTTTTTTTCATTTTACAGCAAGTCATTAAAAGGATCCTTCAGTCAACTATTTTAATGTAATCCAAATTAGTCACATAGGCACTTCTCTTCTGAAGATCTGTTAAATGCCCAGCACCAAACAACATCCTGAAATAAATACAGAAAGACATATGACCGAGTTCCTTTTCTATTTTGTTAATTCTCAAATATAAAAAGCACACACACAAACACACCTAGACACACATATACACACACAGAGTTCTCAAGGAAAGGAACAGAAACTTATTCCTTCTGCATTTCCATCACCATTTCTCCAATGCTGCATATATAGTAATAACTCAAAGAGTGTGTCAGTGGCACTGCATTGTTTATGAAATAATGAAGTTTGTAGGTATAAACACAGAAAAGCACAGCAGCACTTTATAAATAAACAATCCTATGAAAGCCAAGTACATAAAAATAATATATTTTAAGCACATGTTTTTTTTCTTCTGACTTAATTTTTAGAGAAGAGTTTATTCTCCCACACACTGTCACTGCAAAAACCATTTATTGATTTTAAATCTCATGTTCCCTGAAGCAGAAATTAATTTAAGAGGCAACTTCTGTAGCTATACATATCAGAATACCTCTGGAAGCCTGCTGTTGCCACAACAGTGATTTGCTATCACAGCCATATTAATGTAAGTAAAGGACTGTAAGCCTACATGTATAAAGAAAGTTACATAGAAAATTATTTCTTCAAAAGTAAACAATAACAGACATTAAAAAATGGATATACTAAAAAGAAGATAAAAATATAAGCTTAAGGCTTGGGTCCACACATGAGAGTAGAAACATTATACAGAGTGGAGATCTTGGCTTTCAGGCATGACTATACCTATTATCAAGGGGTCTATCACCAGAAGAAGAAAAATGAGGCAACAACATACTAAGTAGACAAAACAAATAGCAGTGCTATTACAACTAGACACCTCTTTGAAATTCTTTACAGCGTGACTATAAAATTTAACGTGAACATGTAATGGTTAATATGAGAAAGGTAAATACTGCTTAACAAATGATTCTAGAACATATGAACATATTAATAAACAGAGGAAGGAATAAATGAATGCAAGAATAGAACAAGGAGTGTGAGATAAATTATCTACTCCTGGATATGGGGGAAGTAAATAGATAATGGACAAGGAACAATCCTAATCACTAGACCTGGATGATGTGAAGTGGGCCAGTGAGCTTGGAGCAAAGTTACCAATCAGGGGAAAAAAACCCTTATGTAAAAAGATTTTAAGTCATAGATAAAGTGAACTGACTTTTCCCATGGAGATCATTGAACAAATTCTAATTTCTTAGTTCTTTACTGCCAAATAACCTTTCATTAGGCTTTCAATGTAGAAAACATGTTCTATTTATCGGTTCCCAATCATGTTATTTCTTTTGTAACCCATGTCTGTAATAAGTCTCCACCCCATATCACCCTACCCCAATCCTATTCATCCTTTAAGTTCTAACTCAATACAAGCCCTAAGAATTCTTTCTTCTTTAGGAAACTTAGAAAATAGCTAGCTTTGAGAAGAGAGGCTACAAACAGATAGGGACAGAAATAGATAAAGGAGGAGATGTAAGTAGGATCTGAGCTTGGAAGAAACTAATATTATAGACTTCTTTGGTTGGGATCTGGGAAAAAAAAAAAAATGAAAAGCAGGTCTCTCAATCACACTTTGTCCTAACGGGGTAAAAATCTTTTGTACTTCCTTCAAGGAGGCTTCCTTTTGATTTCTAGAATCACTGGAAGGAGCGGGATTGGTACTCTTTTTTACAACCCTTCAACCTTATGCCCAATTTTAAATCCTGTCCTTTTGGCAACTGAGGCATCTCATATATATTCATTTAGGATATGTCCCAAGTAAAAGATTATCAGAGAGAAAAGTAGAAGATCAAGTGAGAGGGACTTTCTCTCTCTCCCACTCTATTTCTTTCATGAAGTCCTCTAGCCTTACCCTTGGAAGATGGGAGGGGTAACATCTCCTAGATTATTTCTTGAGAACATTGCCACACCTCCAAAGGAAATAAAATGCTGAGACACTGGGCTACTCCCAAAGAAACAAGGGTGGCTGGGGTAAGTAAAATTAGTGGCACTAGTGGCAATGACGCAGAGAGAAAGAAAAAGAGAAGAAATGCCAAGCTGTAGCCAGGCAATGCAACGAACCATTGCTTCACGTCCCACCCACTTCCACACCCACTGAGAGTGCTGTTCTTGGGGACGAGAAAAACAGCTTGAGATAGCAACAGAAGAATCAATGCCAAACCATCCTTATCTCTGAGCCAAGACACTAACCTCACAGTTCAGGGCCATTACTGAAAGAAAGAAGACAAAGACAACAGAAGCTATGACTGTGGGTCTCTCCTTACTCCACTTCCTAAACCCAGAAAGGCACTCATGTGCTAAATCTATTTAAAAATCACATGAATTACTGGCCTCTATTTCTTTCATGCATTTTTTGGAGACAAGCCTGAATTGACACCGATGAGCTAGTGAGATACTGTCAAGTAAAAAGCAGAGAGAGACATTAAGTTACTGAACTTTAATAAAATGACAGTTCAAAATTTAAAGACAAAAGAAATGTCTTTATTTCCATATTTTTTTCACACATGGAAAAGGAGTATAGCTGGCTAAGATTCACAGTAATTCCCTGATTTCCTTTTATCTTTTTTCTTTATTTTCATTTCAATTGCCATATAACTGATTAATATAAAAATTTAAATAAACTACAAGATTATCTGCTACCTAGCTATCCCATCACTTCAACTCCTATTTGTTACAGAAGGCTGCTAAACCCCGATCTATAATTCCATCCTCTCATCTGGGTATCCACTAAAATGTAAACTTTATGGCAGCACAGGCCTCATTGGTCTTGTGTAGCTGTATGACCTCCGGAGAATGATAAAGATTGGGAGGAGCTTAATAAGCAGCAACTGAATGAACCTAAGTCTGATGAAATCCGATTTGACTTATCCAAACACTCCCCCCATACACACACACAAAATTTCTTCTAAAAATCTTTACCTCTCTGCCACTACACTATTCCAAGTTGGGTATCTTTACCCCTGTTTTGGCAATCTTGTCTAAGTTGGCCTTTTTACTTTCAGTTGCTGCATACTAATTAAAAGTCTCCTTTACTCAAAAGCTATATATACTTCTCCATTACCCACCTACTTTCCAAAGTAAAATTACGCTCATAAGGGGAGCCATTCAAAGTCCAGCTTGCAATATAACTTACTCATCAAAATGGCCCTCCTCATTGCCCTACCAGTCTGCTAATTTCTATACTCAGATTTAACTCATTTTTATCCATTTAGTCCATCAGAATATAAACTTGACCAAATCAGGGATCTTTCACTTTTATATCTTCAGCACCTAGAATAATGCTGAAAACATGTTAGGACCTCAAAAAATATCTGCTGGATAAATGAATGAGTTGTTGTAAGCATAAGAAAAAAATGGAAGGAAGAGAGAAAGGGAAGTAGGAGAAAAAATGTGCCAAACTCTCCCGATGAAGAAGCTTATAATTCAGGTCAAATTCCCATTTTTACAAATCACTTTTATCTTCAGTGTTTTCTTCTCTTCATACAACTTAGCACTTAAATACTCATTCCAAGCCTGCTATGCATCAAACTCTGTGTCAGGCACTAATGATACACCAATGAACACAACAGACATGGTCTTTATCTTCTCCAAATTTATAGCCTAGTGTAAACATTAAAGTCAATTAAATACCATGTACTCTGGACAAAACAAAAAGGACATTTAACCTGGAAGTCAACAACAGGGAAGATTTCTTAGAGGGACATGCAAAAGAAGACCTGAAGGATGAGTATGAGTTAACCAGAGAAAAAGTGGGGAGGTGTGTTTGAGGCAGAGGGGACAGCATGAATGAGGACCGAGAAGCAAGACAGAATAGAAAGTGTTCAGGAACTGAAAGAAGTTCAATAGGTCAAGAGTTCAGAGCACAAAGAGGACAGGAAAAGAGCTGAAGCTTCAGGGTTGACAAGGATCAGAGTTTGAAGGGCCTGGAAATCATCTTCAGTTGTCCTTTCCCATCCAAAGGAAAAAAAGAGTATGGGCTATCAAAGTGAGTATGAGAGGGAAGCTGAGAAGGAGCAAAAGAAAGGGAGAGGCCTTATGTGTCAGTTCTAACTCAGTTTAGAGAATAAATTCTTTGTAAGAAAAACACAGAATAAAATCCTTGCGGTCTTACATTTTCCTCTGTATCCTGAAATGTCTGTTCAAAAAATGCAGTGATGAAAACACTGATTGAAAATTTTTGTCCTTCTGGCTCCTTTCCCATCCAAATAAACAAACAAGCAAAAAAAATTTTTTTAATGTAGTAACTGAACTAAAAGCAATGTTAAATGCAAATGCAGACTCCATCAACTATATGAACCTTAAGTATCTAATCCCCCCCCCCCACCCACTTTGGGACTCTGAACTTCCTTTGCTAGTCAGCACAGATTTCTCAGCTGGATTCCTCTCAGAATCTGTAATACTATAAATTCCCATAATTACTAGGCAAAAAAGTTTAAGCAATGAGCTAAGGAAACAGTTTAAACTGGTTCTGCTTTCCGTTTTATTTCTTGCTTCGCATTTACTAGCTCCCTTTAATCCACCACCAGTTCTTTTTTTTTTTTTTTTTTTTTTAAAGATTTTATTTATTTATTTGACAGGCAGAGATCACCAGTAGGCAGAGAAGCAGGCAGAGAGAGAGGAGAGGGGGAAGCAGGCTCCCTGCTGAGCAGAGAGCCCGATGCGGGGCTCGATCCCAGGACCCTGAGATCATGACCTGAGCTGAAGGCAGAGGCTTAACCCACTGAGCCACCCAGGCGCCCCCACCACCAGTTCTTAACATTAGTCCATATTCAATATGGAGTTCTGTCCAACTATGGTATCTTGTTTGGGACGGTCACCTAAAATTATTTAAGACAGAGGGCTAAATCTAGACTCACATAGTATTCCTGAGAATATGCCATTACATTAAAGAAAAGAAGTGTGCAACAAAGATAAAAGGGATAAAGAGTTCCCAAGACAAAAAAGATACAGTTTTTAAAATATGAATTAGAAAAGGTATGGATTTTAAGTGGAAAATTTTTTGTAACTGTGTATTAAAAACTACCCAGCATCTGTCTCATACATTATCTTTAAATACTGCTCTTCCTCAAAACAGCTAGCACTTGGTCTGGGCCATGAATGAAATGAGGACACCATGAAAAAATATAAGTGCTATTCTGGGGGAAAATCCCTCATATCGCTGTTTCTAACCTACTACAGAGGAGAGGGAAATAAATCCCCTGCTAAACTTTCTTCCTTCTGAGAAAGTTACTAATTCAAATTTTTAAAATAATATCACCCCAGTGCATTAAACAATGTTTCCACCCTGTAAAAACCCTCGTTACTTATCATATTCATTTATTTCCTGTTTCATTAAAATAGTGAAGCCACAATTCCAGAGATTAGAAAAGCAGGCATCATAAAACAAAAAAGCTGCCCCTTTCCTAATATAGGGGCATTATTTGGCATCCTAGTTCTTGACTTTCAAAAGTAAGAAATACACTAAAATACTGTTTTTTACTAATTACAAATAGTACACTGTATTATTCCCAATATACCATTTCTTTTGAGATGTTCTTTATGGGGAATGTTACTTAGGAACAGCTCTAAAAAATCACATGCATTCCACAACCCGAAGACAACAAAATGAGGACCTGAGATTTTAAGGATGAAGGTACCATGGTGTGTCAACCTTGACATTAATTCTCATCTATTAATACCTTAATTTGTTGATCTCTAGTTGATAAGTGGCAAGTATCCCTAATACAAACATACATATGTGCATGCACACACACAAATATTATAACTAAAAAAATTATTTAGTTTTCATCTCTGTCATGTGTAAGAAATGCAACAACCTTTTATCTATGCATTTTAACAAGAAAACCTTCGATTATACCTGAAAAAGCAATGTGACCTTTAACAAAACCTACCTTCAGTACCTTTGAGGAAAGAGAAGGAAGACACAATGTATCCACTGTTACACTCACTGACCTCCCATCTCTCCGTTTAATATTCATTTAATTATCACCTCCTGTGTGTCAGATATCACATACTGGAAAATGTTCAGTGGCATCTTTAGCCTCTGTGCATTAAATATGACTAGCGCCTACCCACCTCAACTTGTAAAAACCAAAAATGTCTCTGCACACTGCCAAATGTCCAGCGGGAACATTACAGCTTGTTAAGAGTATGTAATAGCATTTTAGGGTTGGAGAGCTGGTAACCAAGCAGAAATTCACATGTACCTAGGTAAAGTGGAAAGTATTTTTAAATAAAAGGAAGAAAAGAGAATTTGATCCTAAAAATCATTCCCCTCAGCCAGAAAAGGCTGAGAAAGCTGTCTCCTCCCCTACCACCCTAAATGACCTTCTTCATCACAGAGCAAAACATTTATTCTAACTACTGACTACTGAACTCATGGAATTGTGTTAGTCCATAATGACTAGAAGTAGGTGAATCAGTAAATAAATCATTAAGGTGGGCCTGATATGATTCTCTCTATTAAGAAAGAAAACTCAGATCCTCTAAACCCAGACTTTTCTATCTATTTGATATTAAAACTTTACTGCCTGATCAAACATAACTCTAGTAATTCCTTTTAGTCAACTGTTTGGGAGAGTTTGAGGTAAGAAACTGCTAGACAGAAAGACAACAGAAAAAAATGATAAATCTTTAATTAAAGTATAAAAAACTAACAGCAAAATGAGAAAAATACTATCTTGAATTTTCAAAGGAAATTGCTTATAGAAGCTGATACAAGGACCTCAGAATAAGCATTCATTCTTCTCAAGAAATTAAAAGTCATACTCATAAAAATGGTTTCAGATCCTTCCAGAAAATTTAAAGACAAAATAATCGTTTTCTAAGTTTTCCTGGGAATACTTACAATTTCAATAGGAAATGTACATTGCACGTTCTCCGTCCACCAATGGGCACAATGTTCAGCTACTCGTGGAGTCTAATGTAGTAGCAAGAAAATGATCTTTAGAGAAAATAAGTTATCTTTTTTTATTTTATTTTTTTCTTTTGCAAGAGAGGAGTAATTTTTTGTCTTCTACGCATTATGAGAAATTGGTCTCTCTATGTGCTCCAGAGAAATGACCTCTCAGGGGCATTTCAGGATACACAGAATCTGCTCTAAGTGAAGACAAATATAAAGTTGGTAAAGAACAAAATGAAAACAGCTGTTAAGAATGTTAACAAATTTTACCATAACAAAATACTGATCAGTCAGCAGACCCCTCAAGAATATAAGTTCATAGATGTACTTAGACAATTAGTAACCAGCTATGAAAAAGAAGAAAGATCTGGAAGAAATAAAAATCCTGTCTTGATTACCTATTGCTCTACAACAAGCTACCCCAAAAGCCAGTGTTATATAACATCTACTGTTTTACTTGCTCATGAATCTGTGGATGTGCCGTCTGGACACTGCTCTACGGAGACTGTCTATCTCTATCTCCATATGGTGTTTGCTAGGCTTACCTGGGGCTGGATAAGGTACCTTACTCCCATGTCTGAAAATTGTGCTGGCTACAGGATGCAGAGCTTTGGAGTTCCTACTACAAATGCTTCCCATTTCCAGCAGGATAGCTTGATTCCCTCCTTACACATTCACTCAGGAACTGCCCCTTCTAAGGTCTATAATTCTCACAGCACTGCTTCTGCCACATTCTGTCCCACTAGGCCAGCCCAGACTTCAGGGGAGGGGAAAGAGATGCCTCCCTCTTGATGGGTGGAACAGCACGTGCAAACAGGGATAGGAAGAACTACAGGTGACCATCGTTGTAAACAATCTGTTATAAGCCCCACTACTGGAAACCATTGTAACATAAAGGAAATCAAGAGAAAAAATGAAAAATGGCCAAAATCAAGGGCCTTTCTTGCCAATATACCCCATTTCCTACCCTTGACTCCTTACCCAATGAAGACTAGAAAAGAATAAAACGGAGGATGCAGTGTAGATGGTATCTTTACAGAAAGCAACCTTAATGATAACATCTAATTAGAATTTTTTTTAAATATAGAAATAGAGAACAAAATAATAAGTTTATAGAACCACCCCTGAGTCTCTTAGTCCTTTGAACTAAATGTATGTTGTAAACAAAATATACAAGGTTTGGTACCAGGTAAAGAATACATAAATTGTTAAGGGAAGAGATGGAAAGTTCCTTTCAAAAATTTCTACTTCTTAGGATCATGATTTTAAAAGATCAATGTTTCTAACATCTTTCTTAGAAGAAGTAAATACTGGAATACCCACAGTTGAAAAATCAAAGTGATAAATGGAGGTAGTAACATAGCAGCTCTGCGAATAGGCGGCTGCCCTTCCTGCACCAACATGCAATGCTGCAGAACACCAACCACTCTTGACATCTCCAATGCCTGTGTATAGGAAACAGTAGTAGTATTCCTGCATGGCCTTTTCAAAAAGTGGTTGGCAGATGGGTTTATATACCAAAGTGGAGATGTAAAGCGATTATCCTGAGTCCCAAGAAACTAGTGCAATTAAGCCTGGACAACATTTCATTGTAAGAGGTTTATCATTTGCAAAGAATGTGGATAAATAAGCCTGTTACAGTGGCTTCCACTCATTTCCCAGTTTGTCACTGTTCCTCTCCATTTTCCATAATAAAAAGGTTAATATTTTTCTGCCAGCTGTATACGTTTGTCTTCAACTAATCCAATACCATACCATCTCAGGGGTATCTATCTATATATATATTTTTTTAAAGATCCTTCATTTAATCATTAGAGAGCCAGTGAAACCACAAGCAGTGTGAAGGTCAGAGGGAGAGGGAAAAGAAGACTCCCTGCTAAGCATGGAGTCCTGCAACACTGCAAAACAGGGGCTTTATCCCAGGTCCCTGGGATCATGACCTGAGGTGAAAGCAGACACTTAACTGACTGAGCCACCTCGGCACCCGTGAAGGTTATCTGTATTTTAGCAGGAAAGCTCTGAAGCCTGCAAATTATATAAGACCAAAATGAGGAAATCCAACTGTAATAATAGGAAAATGAGAAAACAATAAGGGAGCAGAAAAGCCCTTCATGTTAGACCACACAGGAGGCCAACACTGACTACCACAGATGAAAGAAATTGGGAAGTGATGCTTCTTTTGCTATCTTTTAAACAGAGACCTCTATGCTAAGCCAGCATTCACTTAACAAATTTTACAGGTATTAAGATCTGCAACATATAAGGCTAAATAATTTCAGTTACTGTAACTTTGGGCCTGGATAATTCTTTATTCTGACAAACATTGGCCCCCACATAAAAGGCAAAAGTAGAAAGATCACTAAATTTGGGAGGAGGGAAAATCAGATTTTAATCCTGGCTCTCTAACTCTGTACAGAACCCCTAGTAAATTAATCTTTTAAAGTCCAAATTTCTTCCCCTATAAAAATATGGATAAAAATACACTCAATCAATGAGTTTTCCTCTATGGGTTCAATGAAATAAGTAGTTTATATGCCTGAAAAACAGTATCCAATAAATGTAAACTGCATATGATTCTGCCTTTTTACACAGATTAAGGCCCCAAATAATTACGATTCCCAAGTAAATTCTGTTTATTTATTTAATGACATAAAGGCACAAAGTTTGCAGTAAGAAGATGAAGTGTTTAAGTCATATTTTGAAACTTACTGGGCCGCCCAGTGTTGGGTAGACTCTCCCTAAATCTTAGGTTCTTCATCTACTGGGGCACTGGGGACACAACAGTGAATAAGGCAAATCAACTCCTTGCCCTCATGGAGCTCTTCGTGTCATTGGGAGACATAAAAGGAACAAACACATAGTGCCAGGCACCATTGCCTATATATGAAGTGACTGAGCGAGAGTATCTTTAAGCCCCATCACACCCCCATTGAAGTCTATGAGCTCATGACTATAAATATCAAAGTCAACAAAAAGGAAGAACACAATTTCTCATTCTGATGTTTTATAAGATGTTAAATCATTCTTTCTATAAAATCAAAGGCTTCCAAAGAAATGCAGCATCATTACAAAGCTTTTCTGTACTATAAAAGCAACAGTCCTCATCTAAGATGAAAACTTAAAATTCTGCTGTTAAAAGGGAAAGTCAGATCTTCACATGAAAGACTGCTTTTCCATATACTCCTAAAGCCAGTAATTTAGAGGGTAATACCTGCACATATTCCCAAGACCACCAAGGCCGTAGCATAAACAATCCAACTGATGACTGAGATGCTCACAATACTAGTTCAGAAAAATCTGCTGAGCCGGGACATGGAATGCAAATGAGCACAAGCAGACATACTACCCTGCAGGTTAAGAGTCACACTGAACAGAAATGTTTTACTTGCAGCTTTTATACTTTATGTTCTGTTACCAGCCATAAAAACACTTCTGCGGAGTAGGAGTCAAGATGGCGGAGAAGTAGCAGGCTGAGACTGCTTCAGCTAGCCAGAGATCAGCTAGATAGCTTATCTAAAGATTGCAAACACCTGAAAATCCATCAGCAGATCAAAGAGAAGAAGAACAGCAATTCTGGAAACAGAAAAACAACCACTTTCTGAAAGGTAGGACCGGCGGAGAAGTGAATCCAAAGCGACGGGAAGACAGACCCCGGGGGGAGGGGCCGGCTCCCGGCAAGCGACGGAGCAACCGCGCACAAAATCAGGACTTTTAAAAGTCTGTTCCGCTGAGGGACATCGCTCCAGAGGCTACCCGGGGCAAAGCCCACACGAGGTCAGTGTGGCCTCAGGTCCCGCAGGGTCACAGAAGGATCGGGGGTGTCTGAGTGTCGCAGAGCTTGCGGGTATTGGAACGGGAAAGCCGGCTACAGAGACAGAGCCGACAGTAAGCTCGCAGCTCCGTGTTACCTTAAACCGGTCGCAGGCTCAGTGAGCTCAGAGCGCGGCCGGAGGTCAGGCAGACGGGAGTAACTGGGCGCTGTTCTCTGAGGGCACACTGAGGAGTGAGGCCCTGGGCTCTCAGCTCCTCCAGGCCGGAGACCAGGAGGCCGCCATTTGTATTCCCGTCCTCCGGAACTCTACGGAAAGCGCTCAGGGAACAAAAGCTCCTGAAAGCAAACCCGAGCGGATTACTCACCCCAGCCCTGGGTAAGGGCGGTGTAATTCCACCTGGGGCGGACACTTGAGAATCACTACAACAGGCCCCTCCCCCAGAAGATCAACAAGAAATCCAGCCGAGACCAAGTTCACCTACCAAGGAGTGCGGGTTCAATACCAAGGAGAGCAGCAGAATTCCAGAGGAGGAGAAAGCAAAGCACGGAACTCATAGCTTTTTCCCTGTGATTTTTTTTAGTCTTGCATTTAATTTAATTTTTTTCTTTTTCATTTTTTGTTTTTTTTTCTCGCCTTTGAGTAAAATTTTTTTTTAAACTGTTACCTTTTTGTTTTTTAACGATTTTTTACTAGTTTATCTAATATATATATTTTTTCTTTTTTATATTTTTCTTAGGTGTTTTCTTTTTTTTTAATTTTTTTTCTTTTTTTTTTTTTCTTTCTTTCTTCCTTTTTGAACCTTTTTTTATCCCCTTTCTCCCCACCTCACAATTTTGGATCTCTTCTAATTTGGTTAAAGCATATTTTCCTGGGGTTGTTGCCACCCTTTTAGTATTTTACTTGCCCCTTCATATACTCTTATCTGGACAAAATGACAAGAGGGAAAAATTCAACACAAAAAAAAGAACAAGAGGCAGTACCGAAGGCTAGGGACCTAATCAATACAGACATTGGTAATATGTCAGATCTAGAGTTCAGAATGACAATTCTCAAGGTTCTAGCCGGGCTCGAAAAAGGCATGGAAGATATGAGAGAAACCCTCTCGAGAGATATAAAAGCCCTTTCTGGAGAAATAAAAGAACTAAAATCTAACCAAGTTGAAATCAAAAAAGCTATTAATGAGGTGCAATCAAAAATGGAGGCTCTCACTGCTAGGATAAATGAGGCAGAAGAAAGAATTAGTGATATAGAAGACCAAATGACAGAGAATAAAGAAGCTGAGCAAAAGAGGGACAAACAGCTACTGGACCACGAGGGGAGAATTCGAGAGATAAGTGACACCATAACACGAAACAACATTAGAATAATTGGGATTCCAGAAGAAGAAGAAAGAGAGAGGGGAGCAGAAGGTATACTGGAGAGAATTATTGGGGAGAATTTCCCCAAGATGGCAAAGGGAACGAGCATCAAAATTCAGGAGGTTCAGAGAACGCCCCTCAAAATCAATAAGAATAGGCCCACACCCCGTCACCTAATAGTAAAATTTACAAGTCTCAGTGACAAAGAGAAAATCCTGAAAGCAGCCCGGGAAAAGAAGTCTGTAACATACAATGGTCAAAATATTAGATTGGCAGCTGACTTATCCACAGAGAGCTGGCAGGCCAGAAAGAGCTGGCATGATATTTTCAGAGCACTAAACGAGAAAAACATGCAGCCAAGAATACTATATCCAGCTAGGCTATCATCGAAAATAGAAGGAGAGATTAAAAGCTTCCAGGAAAAACTAAAACTGAAAGAATTTGCAAACACCAAACCAGCTCTACAGGAAATCTTGAAAGGGGTCCTCTAAGCAAAGAGAGAGCCTACAAGTGGTAGATCAGAAAGGAACAGAGACCATATACAGTAACAGTCACCTTACAGGCAATACAATGGCCCTAAATTCATATCTCTCAATAGATACTGTGAATGTTAAAGGGCTAAATGCTCCTGTCAAAAGACACAGGCTATCAGAATGGATAAAAAAACAAAACCCATCTATATGTTGCCTCCAAGAAACTCATTTTAAGCCCGAAGACACCTCCAAATTTAAAGTGAGGGGGTGGAAAAGAATTTACCATGCTAATGGACATCAGAAGAAAGCAGGAGTGGCAATCCTTATATCAGATCAATTAGATTTTAAGCCAAAAACTATAATAAGAGATGAGGAAGGACACTATATCATACTCAAAAGGTCTGTCCAACAAGAAGATTTAACAATTTTAAATATCTATGCCCCCAACGTGGGAGCAGCCAACTATATAAACCAATTAATAACAAAATCAAAGAAACACATCAACAATAATACAATAATAGTAGGGGACTTTAACACTCCCCTCACTGAAATGGACAGATCATCCAAGCAAAAGATCAGCAAGGAAATAAAGGCCTTAAACGGCACACTGGACCAGATGGACATCACAGATATATTCAGAACATTTCATCCCAAAGCAACAGAATACACATTCTTCTCTAGTGCACATGGAACATTCTCCAGAATAGATCACATCCTCGGTCCTAAATCAGGACTCAACCGGTATCAAAAGTTTGGGATCATTCCCTGCATATTTTCAGACCACAATGCTCTAAAGCTAGAACTCAACCACAAATGGAAGTTTGAAAAGAACCCAAATACATGGAGACTAAACAGCATCCTTCTAAAGAATGAATGGGTCAACCGGGAAATTAAAGAAGAATTGAAAAAAATCATGGAAACAAATGATAATGAAAATACAACGGTTCAAAATCTGTGGGACACAACAAAGGCAGTCCTGAGAGGAAAATATATAGCGGTACAAGCCTTTCTCAAGAAACAAGAAAGGTCTCAGGTACACAACCTATCCCTACACCTAAAGGAGCTGGAGAAAGAACAAGATAGAAACCCTAAGCCCAGCAGGAGAAGAGAAATCATAAAGATCAGAGCAGAAATCAATGAAATAGAAACCAAAAAAACAATAGAACAAATCAACGAAAGTAGGAGCTGGTTCTTTGAAAGAATTAATAAAATTGATAAACCCCTGGCCCGACTTATCAAAAAGAAAAGAGAAAGGACCCAAATAAATAAAATCATGAATGAAAGAGGAGAGATCACAACTAACACCAAAGAAATACAAACTATTATAAGAACATACTATGAGCAACTCTACGCCAACAAATTTGACAATCTGGAAGAAATGGATGCATTCCTAGAAACATATAAACTACCACAACTGAACCAGGAAGAAATAGAAAGCCTGAACAGACCCATAACCAGTAAGGAGATTGAAACAGTCATTAAAAATCTCCAAACAAACAAAAGCCCAGGGTCAGACGGCTTCCCGGGGGAATTCTACCAAACATTTAAAGAAGAACTAATTCCTATTTTCCTGAAACTGTTCCAAAAAATAGAAATGGAAGGAAAACTTCCAAACTCATTTTATGAAGCCAGCATCACCTTGATCCCAAAACCAGACAAGGATCCCACCAAAAAAGAGAGCTATAGACCAATATCCTTGATGAACAAAGATGCGAAAATACTCAACAAAATACTAGCCAATAGGATTCAACAGTACATTAAAAAGATTATTCACCATGACCAAGTGGGATTTATTCCAGGGCTGCAAGGTTGGTTCAACATCCGCAAATCAGTCAATGTGATACAACACATCAATAAAAGAAAGAACAAGAACCATATGATACTCTCAATAGATGCTGAAAAAGCATTTGACAAAGTACAGCATCCCTTCCTGATCAAAACTCTTCAAAGTGTAGGGATAGAGGGCACATACCTCAATATCATCAAAGCCCTCTATGAAAATCCCACCGCAAATATCATTCTCAATGGAGAAAAACTGAAAGCTTTTCCGCTAAGGTCAGGAACACGGCAGGGATGTCCATTATCACCACTGCTATTCAACATCGTACTAGAGGTCCTAGCCTCAGCAATCAGACAACAAAAGGAAATTAAAGGCATCCAAATCGGCAAAGAAGAAGTCAAATTATCACTCTTTGCAGATGATATGATACTATATGTGGAAAACCCAAAGACTCCACTCCAAAACTGCTAGAACTTATACAGGAATTCAGTAAAGTGTCAGGATATAAAATCAATGCACAGAAATCAGTTGCATTTCTCTACACCAACAACAAGACAGAAGAAAGAGAAATTAAGGAGTCAATCCCATTTACAATTGCACCCAAAACCATAAGATACCTAGGAATAAACCTAACCAAAGAGACACAGATTCTATACTCAGAAAACTATAAAGTACTCATGAAAGAAATTGAGGAAGACACAAAGAAATGGAAAAATGTTCCATGCTCCTGGATTGGAAGAATAAATATTGTGAAAATGTCTATGCTACCTAAAGCAATCTACACATTTAATGCAATTCCTATCAAAGTACCATCCATCTTTTACAAAGAAATGGAACAAATAATTCTAAAATTTATATGGAACCAGAAAAGACCTCGAATAGCCAAAGGGATATTGAAAAAGAAAGCCAACATTGGTGGCATCACAATTCCAGACTTCAAGCTCTATTACAAAGCTGTCATCATCAAGACAGCATGGTACTGGCACAAAAACAGACACATAGATCAATGGAACAGAAGAGAGAGCCCAGAAATAGAACCTCAGCTCTATGGTGAACTAATCTTCGACAAAGCAGTAAAGAATGTCCAATGGAAAAAAGACTGCCTCTTCAATAAATGGTGCTGGGAAAATTGGACAGCCATATGCAGAAAAATGAAATTGGACCATTTCCTACACCACACACAAAAATAGACTCAAAATGGATGAAGGACCTCAATGTGCGAAAGGAATCCATCAAAATCCTTGAGGTGAACACAGGCAGCAATCTCTTTGACCTCAGCCGCAGCAACATCTTCCTAGAAACATTGCCAAAGGCAAGGGAAGCAAGGGCAAAAATGAACTATTGGGATTTCATCAAGATCAAAAGCTTTTGCACAGCAAAGGAAACAGTTAACAAAATCCAAAGACAACTGACAGAATGGGAGAAGATATTTGCAAACGATATATCAGATAAAGGACTAGTGTCCAAAATCTATAAAGAACTTAGCAAACTCAACACCCAAAGAACACATAATCCAATCAAGAAATGGGCAGAGGACATGAACAGACATTTCTGCAAAGAAGACATCCAGATGGCCAACAGACACATGAAAAAGTGCTCCATATCACTCAGCATCAGGGAAATACAAATAAAAACCACAATGCGATATCACCTCACACCAGTCAGAATGGCTAAAATTAACAAGTCAGGAAATGACAGATGCTGGCGAGCATGCGGAGAAAGGGGAAACCTCCTACACTGTTGGTGGGAATGCAAGCTGGTGCAGCCACTCTGGAAAACAGCATGGAGGTTCCTCAAAATGTTGAAAATAGAACTGCCCTATGACCCAGCAATTCCACTACTGGGTATTTACCCTAAAGATACAAACGTAGTGATCCAAAAGGGCACGTGCACCCGAATGTTTATAGCAGCAATGTCCACAATAGCCAAACTATGGAAAGAACCTAGATGTCCATCAACAGATGAATGGATCAAGAAGATGTGGTATATACACAATGGAATACTATGCAGCCATCAAAAGAAATGAAATCTTGCCATTTGTGACAACATCGATGGAACTAGAGCGTATCATGCTTAGCGAAATAAGTCAAGCAGAGAAAGACAACTATCATATGATCTCCCTGATATGAGGAAGTGGTGATGCAACATGGGGGCTTAAGTGGGTATGAGAAGAATCAATGAAACAAGATGGGATCAGGAGGGAGACAAACCATAAGTGACTCTTAATCTCACAAAACAAACTGAGGGTTGCTGGGGGGAGGGGGTTTGGGAGAAGGGGGTGGGATTATGGACATTGGGGAGGGTATGTGCTTTGGTGAGTGCTGTGAAGTGTGTAAACCTGGTGATTCATAGACCTGTACCCCTGGGGATAAAAATATGTTTATAAAAAATAAAAAATTTAAAAATTAAAAAAAAAAAAAAAAAACTTCTGCTAGGGGTGCCTGGGTGGCTCATTCGGTTAAGAAACTGCCTTTAGCTCAGGGCATGATCCCAGCATCCTGGGATACAGTCCCTCATTAGGCTCCCTGCTCAGGAGGGAGCCTGCTTCTCCTTCTTCCACTCTCCCTGCTTGTGATCTCTCTCTGTCAAATAAATAAATAAAATCTTAAACAAAAAATATCTGCTAAAATAATATGATGAAAAGTAAGTTCTACAAGGTGAATTTTTCTCTGAAATGTTTCTATTCCCCAGGAGCATGGTTTTTACTGGCAACCTTGAGGATATAAACCTTACATAGAAAGACTGGGCTTTCAGAATGAATCAGACAAGGACTAAGAAACAATATTCATAAAAAGAATCAACAGAAATTTCTCAGACTGGTGAAACTGTGATAATACAAAGGATTTTTGGATATCAACAAGGGTTCTTTAAATGATTTTTCTATGAGTTAGTCAGAAACTTTTTAGCAATTGAAAAAACACTCATTTGAATAATAAAATTATGTTTTAGAAAATTTATTTGGCAAATTGAAGAAAGATTATGTAGCAGAATTCATTAAAAATATACTTTAAAGAATAAATAAAAACATAATTAGCATATAAATTGTTTTTATGTTAAGTAGCTTCTGAAGTGCTTGAAGTTTCTTAAAACAGCATGTAATTATAACAAATGTGAACACATCTCCTATAATTTAGTTTGCCTATTTAGGTATAAGCATAAACCTTATGCCTTCCATATAACTTCTTTAACTTCCAACTTCTACACTTACAAACTAAGGATAATACATATCATGAGTCACAATGCTTTAAATTCCAGAGTTCTAGAATTCTATGAAATACAACAAGATTCAGGTCAAACTCTCTTTAGACTTTAGATGAGGGATGAATGAACAGAATTTAAATTCCTTTATTTTATATGTGTATGCATGTCTGTATTACTATAAAATAAAAAGATTAAGTTCTTGTGCAAATTTAGGCAATGTGTCTGTGATTTATAATAAAATAAATGAAAAACTCTTGGCTTTAGAAATGGGTCTAAGGAGCTTAAGACTTTTCTTTTTATATACTATGTTAAATTGATTAGTATCAATATACTATTGTTAATTTACATAGAAGCATAAGAACTTGGAGTTGTCAAGGTACTTAGAAATCAAGATTCTTATATTACAGATGAGGAGACCTCTACTGAAAGGCTAAAGGATTACAGGTTCTGCAGTAAGATGCCTTATATTATTCATATTCTAGCTCTGCCACCCACTGTGAAATCAGAGGCAAGATACTCACTTGTCATGCTCCTTGTCTTATTTCTTCTTTTTATCTATAAAATTAAGATAATGGTATCTACCTGATAGAGTTATTCCAAGAATCAAATGTATTAATATATTTAAACACTAGAACCATGACTGGTATGTAAGAATTCAAAAATGCTGGGGATTATATAATCCATGGTATTTATTAGTGAATATATTTGTAAACCAGTAAATAATAATTATTTACTGAAAATAATTTTTTACTGAAAATAAATAATTAATAATTATAATAATTATAATTATAATTATAATAAATAATTATTTACTGAAACTAGGGACTTTCATTAACCCTATGTTCAACAAGAATTTCAGAGGATGACAATCAATAAAACCCCTTAGTCTCTCTCCTGTGCTCATCAAGTGGCTGTGTTCACTTCTAGGAAACACACATCACAGAGATGATAGCCACCCAGGTTATCTCCAGAGCAAGACAAGCAGGATGTTAGGATATAGACAAATTGTCACTATCAATAGAGATGGAAAGTTGGGAGTATTCTGCTTTAAGAGGTAACTTTGCAGAATCATAAGATAATCTTCAAATATTAGAAAAGTCATCAAATAAATAAGGAATTAGAGTTATTATCTGTTTCTCCAAAGGCAAATATGGCTGCTTATCAGAAAAAAAAGTTTTAAGAATTTAAGATTTCTGATAGTAATGAGCATTTTTTCAACATGTTAACACAAAAATAAGATGCCACTTTTCAAATACTAAGGGATGATTATGCTGAGTTAGGAGTTGGACTAGATGACATTTAAAAAAACCTAAGAATTGTGGAATATTAGAACTTCAAAGGATCTTCAAAGTTATCAGGTCTAATGGCTTAGCTGTCCATTAGATTCACCTGAAGAGTTTTAAAAACAATACTAACCCCATCCAGGATCACTTAAAATCAAGGCTTTCTCAGGGTAAAGGCTGGCACTATTTTGTTTGCTTTGTATTTTCTCCCAGATGATCCTAAAACAGCCACAGCTGAGAAACAGGGCATTAGTTCACAAATGACAAATTATGTGGGATGCCTGGGTGGCTCAGTCAGTTAAGCATCTGCCTTGAGCGTCTGGGATCAAGTCCCACATCGGGCTCCCTCTCCTTCTACCTGACACTCCCGCTGCTTGTGCTCTCGTTCTCATTCTATCTGTGACAAATAAATAAAATCTTAGAAAAGAAAAGAAAAGTAAGGAAAAGACAAGACAATATAAGAAGAAAATTAGGGCTCACTGTTAGAACACCACCAAACTATCATTTGAACCCAGGAATTCTGTTGTGTTACACTATCTTTGCTTGATCTTAAAAGTCCTTCAGTGTGAGGTTGGGAGAAGAACAATGCAGTGTAAATCAGGAAATCTGAATCCCTGACATGGGGCACTGGCAAAAAGCCAGAACTGAGTGTTAATTTCAGACCTTAGCATCTGCATCACAGACTATTATCATGACTTGCTAGTAATCAGTTTTGCATGTCATTTCAAATTCAAGAGGGCATCCTGGCAGGTAGGAAAACCATGGCAGTAAGAAAGAGAATTAGCTAGTTTTACTCCTCTCTATTCTGTCTTTGCCTAACCTTACTGACTAAGATTGAGTAAATCACTATCTCCCTGAAACCCATTTGTGAACAGAGAGAGTTCATCAGAATCATGTCAGGAGTGACTTCTAACCCTAATGACCTAAGACTAAATAACATCCATGTTGTCAGGACCAATGTGTTTTACTATATGTAGCTGTTTTTTTCCAGGGACACAATCCACCAGGAGGTACATATGAATTCACACAGTCAACATCCTAAAAAGGAGGTCTACCATACATACTGCACATTAAATTTTAAAAACTCTACTCATTACTGGATATCTCAATTCCATCACAGGTTAAACCATAACAAGAGTAAGTCTGAATGCCAAACTGGCACCTGACTCTCAGCATCAAAATGAAAACTCATACCAGTTACCAGAACAATGGCTGAAGAAAAGAGATATAAACATCAAACAGGAAGAAGGGTTGATTATGCCTTTAATGAACTGATCATGTTCCAGAAGTGGTCTTCTTGGATTGCTAAAAAGCAGACAAAGGTAAGCTTTCTACCCACCTCCTCTCTCTCAAAAAAAAAAGTGTTCTTTAAGAAATTCTAGTGAGTTTTTTTTCTAAAATTGTCTTAATATATTTACAAGACAAAAACAGGAAAAAAGAATGATTTTTCTTTTCCTTTTGAGAAGAATCTCTGGCCCCTAGGTGTCACAGATTGCTCATAACCATTCGGACAAGAGGCTGACTTTTACTTAGTGATTTAGTTAATAAGTAAGTTCAATGTTAAAAAATAATTTTGGAAAGCATATATGGAAAAGCAGGAAAAATTCAAGTGGATAAGAATCTATTGATAAATATCCTTAAAAAAGAAAATATTAAGCAATTGAAAAACTCATTTAGATTGAAAACTATGCTCAGCTATAATCAGTAACAAGGAAACATATGATTCTCCCAGCAGAAATAGACTTTGGGCAATAAACAAATCTTTGTGCAAGAAAGACTAGGATATATAAGGGAAAAAATGGGTGTTCCTATGCTTAATTATTAGTTACAGGCTCACTGCTGAAATACCATCAGTATTTAAAGAAACAGAGGGCTGGGCAAACCTGGGAAACATCAAATATAAATACATTTGTTTGAACTCCATGGTGAACCATAAAATTTCCTAAAACATCTGTGTTTTATTATACGGTTGGAAATGAAGAACAGGATTATGTACTCTAAAATTTATTTTTTAAACTTCCATTTTTCATGTGTCTAGTAGTTATAGATAAGAGGATCATTTTATAAATACTGTCTACTTTTTACTTATTAATAAACATTGTCACAGATTTCTAACCTATTCTATCTTTTAGTAGCAAAAAATAAAAACCAAATTATTTTTTAATTCTATAAGACTAGTTGAAATTAACACTATTAGCGGTTTTTATTTTATTTTTTAAAATTTTATTTATTTATTTGACAGACAGAGATCACAAGTAGCCAGAGAGGCAGGCAGAGAGAGAGGAGGAAGCAGGCTCCTCACTGAGCAGAGAGCCCGATGAGGGGCTCGATCCCAGGACCCTGGGATCATGACCTGAGTCGAAGGCAGAGGCTTTATTTAACCCACTGAGCCACCCAGGTGCCCCTATTTTTATTTGTTTTTAAAGATTTTATTTACTTGACATAGAGAGAGAAAGAGAGCAAACACAAGCAGGAGGAGGGACAGAGGGATAGGGGAAATGTAAAGCTCAATCCTAGGACCTGAGCCAAAGGCAGAAACTATTTTTAGAACATGGGTTCTATCCAAAAAGAAATTTTCAAGATACCACAAATAATGTAACATCAAATCCGGGCTAGGAGACTATTTCATGAAAAAGATCAGAGAAACAAAACTACAAAATGTTAGATGTCAGCCGAACACCGAAGAGCCACAGTGGCAAGCCCGGTCTGTGGAAGAGGTCCCTCAGGCCACCTCCACAGAAGCTCCCCAAGCTACTTTTCGGCACCATATTCACGTAACATGGCCTTGCTTCCTTGTCTGTTGTGCCTTTGTCTGATCTCCAACTGGCCTGCTGAACCAGACACTGACCCCGGCTCCAGGCTGACAGCTCCTGCTGTGTTAACTCACCCCCGATCCCTCCCACACTGCTTTTACTAGCAATGGGTGTCGGCAACCTACTCACTCCTCAGAATCTGACCTCAGCTCTACCCTTTTTCTTTTCCACTTTACTCCTCCTCCTCAATTCTGACAGCTTGCAGTGACCTTCTCTTGCTACAAAGACAGAAATGCCTTGGTATTTCATGTGTAAAATTCTCAAGTAAAACACATCATACCTTAGGTCCCATTCTTTAGGGACTCTGAGTAATCAAATTATTACACTCCTAATAAAGCAGGGAAAGCAGTCTGAGTGAGCTGGAAAAAAATCTCAATTCCTTTTTGAGCCTACCTTTAATAGTTCCTCAGTTCCCTCATCTAAAATTTCAGGACATCAGAGTAGGAAACCTTTTAAACCACCTCCAGCTCTAATAAAATTGCCCATGTATTTGTAATCTTAGTGAAATGGCACCACTGGCATCCAGAAATCCTCTCTCTCACTCATCCCCAGATCCAAATGAATAAATTATTCCCTCTATTCCTGCCATTTTGTCTCCTATTCCTCCTAATTTTGCTTCAACATTGCTTCAACCTCCTTTGTGGAGCCAACCTTAACCCTCCCACACCTTCTAGCTCCCCCAAGGTTCAGTATATCTGCTTCAGGGCTTTGTCTTTGAATATTCTGCTGAGTGTGAGCTTGGGTGACTTCCTAAGGGTTTATCTTGTCTTCCAGAGAGATGTTCTAGCACACTCACTGACTAACAATGAATGAAAGAATGAAAAGAAGAAAGATAACTTATAATAAGAATTTTCAGGCCCAAATATATGAAAGGGACTTAAGCAATATATTTTAGAAAAAAATTTTCTTATTTTAAAAATTTGACTTAAGTGATATTTTCTGTTGTCTGTTTTTTAAATATTAGAAAACAAAGCACTGGGCAAGAGGTAGATTAAAACAAGTGGGGTAGGGTAGCAAGGTACTAGTTATGAGCCAGAGGATGTGCTGAACGTTCTGATACACATGATCTAATTTAATCCTTATAACAACTGTTTAAGGGGATTTAATATTATCTCCACTTCACAGTTAGAGAAAGGATCCTCAGAAAACTTCAATAATGTGCCCAATGTCACCAAGCCAGTAAGAAGCAGAGACAGAACTACACTCAAGATGATGTGACTCCAAAAGTCCATTGCTCTTTCCCTAGACTTGTTATTCTCATGATCCCACCTTCATAGCACTGGCTCACATGAGCTGTGCCCACTACAGCTAGCCAATTTTATCTCATATGACAATTCTAGAATTTAAGAAACCAAAGTATTTAGGAGAAAGTAAAAATTCTTACTGATATTCCAGCTGTGCTATTCATGTACAGACTCTACACTTACATGTGGCCACTAGCTATATACACCAGTACCTTTAAAATGTAATATTGTATAACCCAATCTTGAGCTAAGATGATCTACCAGTACCTTATCTACAAGCACACTGCATTTGGGGATGCCCTCTCTTACCTACATTAAGCTCCTCAGAGATTGCAATATAATATATGGGCTTCGATGCACTGCATCTAATTTTATCGTAAAAGAAAAATTCTCTGCCATTCTGTTACCATGGATGAAACAGTGACTGCTGCAAAGAGAAGAAAAAAAAAAGGTGGAATCCTGAAGGAAAAGTGAAACACAAACAAAATCTAAATGATTTTAAAATAGCAGGTCAACCAATATTGTATATTTGAACAAAAATGTTTAACAAAACCAGGAGGAAAGAGTGTAAAAATATTACGAATATTTAAATGAGGAAAATATGCTTTCAACATTTTTGCTTTTTTTTCTTTGGAAACCTTTAGCGATTCAAATTTGAGAGGCCTATTATAGGGAAGATATTAAAAAGGAATTACAAATGCAAAAGAACAGAAGAGCATTTTACCTTTTATTCCAATTTCTAAAAATAGTCCTCCTATATCCCTGGAATATACTTATTTTTAAGATTTCATCCAGTTCTACCCTGTGATCCTTTTAGAAACCTAGTATAGTCTAAAACTACAAAGAGAAATGTATCTAAATCTGCCTCATAGACCTGTACAGTTCAGAGTAGTCGAGCACAGAGCCCTAGGACTATAAAGAACTTTAGAACATCACAGGTACTGAAGCAAGTATGAAGAAAAAAAATTAAATTTAAAAACCCAACAAGAAACACAAACAAGTTGATATCATATCCAAAATATGAATTAAGGATATTCTTCAAAAATGTGTAGTTACTTACAGGTATCTGCACATGTAGATTCTATCTATGCTGTAGACAAATACAAACGGCTTTTGTTATCATTTCAGTGAATTCTGGCTTACACCGTAACTCAGATGGGTCACCACTACCTAAGGATCAAAAAGCAATGGATATCTATCCTATTTTTAACATAAGCCTAGAGATTGTATCATTTTGGTGCTCTTCTCCAAAGTCTAAACATTCTAATAAAGATTTCCAAAACTACTTATTTCTGGCTAACCTCTACAATTTAAGCCTTTTGGGTTAGATCCCATGAAGACAAAAAGCTGGTCACATTTATCCTAACAATAACCTTCCACAGCTTAGAATAATCAGCTAGAGGCATTAAGTTCCTCATTTTCCAAGTCGAGAACCATGTTGCACAGTATTTGATACTGACTAGCTTTGCATGGCCAAGAGCAGAGCCAAACCTCTTCTACTTTCCACTATAAGAGAACACAAGTCATATGATCTTGAGGACTCTTCCAGAATGACTAACCAATCCCATTAGCCATAGAGTTCTCATTTCTATTAATAATTATTTCTATTTAATAATTTTTTTGGGCGCCTGGGTGGCTCAGTGGGTTAAGCCGCTGCCTTCGGCTCAGGTCATGATCTCAGGGTCCTGGGATTGAGTCCCGCATCCGGCTCTCTGCTCAGCAGGGAGCCTGCTTCCCTTCCTCTCTCTCTGCCTGCCTCTCTGCCTACTTGTGATCTCTCTCTCTGTCAAATAAATAAATAAAAAATCTTTAAAAAATAATAATAATAATTTTTATTTAATAATTATTGAAGTAGGCTTCTATGCTTGCCTAATTGTATACTTTATGGAAAATACATTTTTAAAGTTTAACTTAGAAAGTGCAAGTTCAAAAAAAAAGAAAGTGCAAGTTCCCTAATCTGCCAACCTCCACTAACACCACCACCATTAAGATATTAGTATCTGATCTTTAAGATTCATACATATGTTTTTTTAATAGACTTTATTTTTTCTTTAAAGATTTTATTTACTTATTTAGAGAGAGAGAGAGTGTGTGTGCATGACCAAGGGGGAGGGGCAGAGGGAGAGACATAATCTCAAGCAGACTTGGTAGTGAATGCAGAGTCTGACATAGGGCTCAACGCATGACCTCAAGACCATGACCTGGACTGGAAAAAAAAAAAAAAAAAGTCAGATGCTTACCAACTGAACCACTCAGGTGCTCTACAAATTTTTTTTTTTTTTTAACAGAAATGGCATCATTCGTTACTTAATGTTATTTTGGTCTTTTCCCCTCCATTTATTTGTGCTAAATATTATTAGCATAAGCTTTGCATGGATTTTCACATTTATTCTTCATAGCCAGTCCATGTACTTATATACATACTATTATTATTTCCAATTTGCTAATGATGAAACTGGTAAACTGAGAGAAGAGAAATAATCTGGCTAATGTCACAGAATCAGTTTTAGGTATTGAGGAGGGGATGAAAATCCATGCAGCCTGAATGAAACTGTATACTCTCAACCCTTCAGCATGATATACATATCAGTACACATAATGCCTTTTTAACAGCTATATTAATTATATGAGTATAACATAATTTACTTAATCTCTTACCAGTGGACATCTGCATTATTTTTAATTTCTCGCTTTTGTGAACAATGCTACAACTAATGTCCTTGTACACACAACTTTGTACATTTAAGTACCCATCATCATCTCTTCTTCTTTTGAAATAATTCTAGATTTTAAAAAAGTTGTACAAATAGTACAGAGAGTTCCTGTATACCCTTCACCCAGCCTTCTCATAATGTTAACTTATAAAACTATACTACAATGACCAAAACCAGGACATTAACACTGGTATGGCATTATTAACTAAACTATAGACCTTATTGGAATTTCACTGGTTTTTCCATTACTGTCTTTTTTTCTACTCCAGGACACTATCCAGGATCCTATGATCCACTTGGTAGTTGTGTTTTCTTTGTCTCCCCTAATCTGTGATAGTTCAATCTTTCATGACCTTGACGCTTCTGAAGAGAACTGGCTGTTCTATGGGATAGGACTAAGTTTGAGCATGCTTGATATTTTCTCATGTTTGCACTGAGGTTAGGCATTTTTTCAATGGATATTTACTTTGTTCTATGGGGTAGAATCTAATATTATTCCTTGCTCAAATTATTCTAGCTTTGACCTTGGGAGTCTCTCCAGGTTGGCCCAGTTATTCTTTTAGTATGCCCAGCTCCTCTGCAGAGCACTTCCTTAACTTTCTCTATCCCAAGATGTTCTAGGCTCCCCTTGTATTTTCCCTGCCCCAGGTCTAGAACCAAACACTTCTCCAAGAAGCCTTGGTTCCTTTTATTGGTGACTAATACCAAGAAACCAAAGTCTGAATGCTAGGAAGGTCACTGCTTCTAGATTCTCTCAGCAGGCAGAACTAGGAAATACCTGTATGCATCCTAACCCAGCACATACACACCCAGCTACATTTCTGTGTCTGTACATTAAAAATTATAAAGTTATACAAGTAACTTCAATTCCAATCTAACACCAAAGGGTTTAACTTTACCCCTTTCCCTAATTTGTAATGTCTTTGTCCTATAGAGAGAAACCTGGCTCTTATCATCTATAATTTATTCATTTATTTGTTTAATCCTAGTAATGGTTTCAGAATTGCTAGCTCATGGCCTTCTCTGCTCATACAAAATAATGTGAAGTTTAGAAACATACCGATCTTTTAATGTTAAAACAGGGCTTCTCAATTGCAAATGCTGCCAAATACTTCTCCATTCCTTAGTAATAATAATAATGTAAAACATATCATAAATCAGAGTTTGGCCTTTTCATAAAAATATATGTGGGTACCTGCAAACTATTGACACCATTTACTGGAGGTTAAAAGCACTGGTAAAATCCTTACAGTGAGCTTAATTAAAAGTATTATAAACAAGGAAAATGTAAGAACACAATAACTTGAAGAAGTTACCTAAGAGAGTTTCTAAAGGTTTAGTTTTCAGGTATCCTTAATTCATTTTTTCCTATTTAAAAAAAAATGTAACTAATGTAGTAGACAGGCAAAAAACTATATTCTCAAAGTTAGTAGCATTATGGAAATATGAAGAAATAACTGAAAGAAACTGCAATCTCTTAGAACTATTGGAATATATATCTTAACATATAAAAGTGGGAAAATGAATGAAAAAAGATGAAATGAGGAGAGTTCCCAGTAATTCTGAATACGAAAGCATGAAGTTTTCATCAAAACACCAGTAGAGATCCTGGCAGGATGGTGGCAATAAAAAGACTACAACACGGTGAAGAAAGCAGGTGCTAAATAGCTAAATAAACTACCATATGAATAACTAATGTACTATTTACTCAGAATGCAGAAAGCAACTCCAAGAAAAAGGCATTTGTCCTCTCAAAAAGGCATTTCTCCTCTCAAAGACACAGAAGAAGAATGCTAAAGGACAGCACTCCAGTTATCAGGACCACCATATTAGGTTTGGGCAGAGGCTAGGAAGAGAAGGAAGAAGGCAGACACTGGAAAGAGGTAAGAAGAAAAGTCTGGAGAGATTCCAGAATACTTAGTATGCACGAGAAGTTCACTGAGCTAGCTGTGCTGGTCCTAGCATTCTAGCTTTTATGTACATACCCTTTAGAAGGCTGAATAAAAATGACTATAGGCAGCTATAGTCTTTGTATTTTTAAAAGGTTGGCAGGAAGTACTCTAAGACTTTTTATATAGATGTGCTTCAAAACAAAAATGTATATACAATCTTTTTTTAAAAACATAAATAGGGGCACCTGGGTGGCCCAGTTGAAGTGTCCAACTCGATTTCAGATCAGGTCATGACCTCAGGGATGTGAGATCGAGCCCCTAGTCGGGACCCATGCTGGGAATGAAGTCTGCCTATGATTCTCTCTCTTTCTCTCCCTCTGCCACTCACAGCCCTCTATAAATAAATGAATTAATAAATAAATGCTTATAAATGAATTAGATAAAAAGAAGATAACTGGTACCAAGAACTTAGTGCTTATCAAAAGGATTTTCCCTTTATATGAAATTACTATTAAAAAAATCAGTGAATAACGCTGTAGTTTTTAGATTGATACCACACAGCCACAGCCTCTCTACACAGAAGCTACGATTATACTCGTGTTTTATCACCCACCTATAGCAGGATAAAGTCTACTAAAAATGGTCAAGAGTTAAGTATTGTGGGGAAATATAAAGTAAGAGTGGTATACTTTTATGGAAGGCCACAATCTCTAGGTTCTCATCAGCAGATTTGGAGTTCTGAAAAATTTAGAAATATGTAAGTAACTTTTTAAACTTTCATATATAATTCTACTGGGTTCTAACAGCTGAAGAGAAGTTGACACAAAAGTCACATCACAAAATTGCCCAATCCTTTTAAAAAATGATACTTCTACCCATTAGATGTGTAACTTTTTGACATTCCTCCTATTCTTTAATCTAAAAAAATGTGATTTTATGCTACAGTGGTTCAAATAGTTCAGTGTAAATAACCAATATACATGGAATGCTTTCATGGGATAAGGGCTGTTTATAAGTGCATCACACATTGTCACTTTTCCTTTCCCCATACTGCACTAAAACTATTACCCCATCCAGAGTTCTCTCTCCTGTTCTAGTTCCAGAAAATCCGTAAGAACCACCATTTAAATGACAACTAAATTCTACTTCCTAAAAGGAGGTTTCTGAATGCTCCCTAGTTGGAAGTCATTTCTTTATTCTGAAAACCCACAGCATTTTATAGGTAATTTTCTACTGTAGGCAAAATTCTTTTTTTTTTTTTAAGATTTTTAAAATTTATGATTTATTTGACAGAGAGATTATAAATAGGCAGAGAGGCAGGCAGAGAGAGAAGAGGAAGCAGACTCCCGGCTGAGAAGAGAGCCCGACTTGGGGCTCGATCCCAGGACCCTGAGACCATGACCCGAGCAGAAGGCAGAGGATTAACCCACTGAGCCACCCAGGCACCCGGCTGTAGGCAGAATTCTAAATATGCTTGCCCTCCCCTCCCCAAAATTCTCATTCCCTAGGTGCTACTGTGAAAAAAAAACTCTGCAGATAGAATTGAAGTTATTTATCAACTGACCTTAATGCAGGAAGATTATCCTGGATGATCTGGGTGGGCCCAATTTAATTCTATAAGCCCTCCAAAACATAAGAGGAAGGCAGAACAATCACTCAGGAGATGTGCCCCCCCCACCAAAAAAAAAGGTGCAGAGGAGAATTGAAGCAGAAGGGAGGTCAAAGGGATTTGAGGCGAGAGGAGATTTGAACCATCAGTGCTGGATATAAAACTAGAGAAAGGGGACCATAAGCCAAGGAATGTGGCTGGCTTCTAAAAGATGAGAATGACCACTAGCCACACAAGGAAATGAGGACCTTAGTGTTACAACCACATAGAACTGATTTCTGCCAACAGCCTGAATGAGTTTGGAAATCGATTCACCCTCAGAGCTTTCAGAATGAGAGGTAAGCCTGTCTATACCTTGACTTTGGTTTTGAGAGACCCAGAGCAGAAAAATTTAGGTCTACCCAAACCTGTGACATACAAAACAGTATGAATCAATCTCTGTTGTTTTAAACTGCTGAATTTAGGGTAATTTGTTACAAAAGTAACATAACAGTAATGCTTCCTTTGGACTTCATCCTACTCAGTAATCCTTCATATTTCAGTGGATATCAGAAACATCTGAGGAGCTTTTAAAAATGCATATGGAGGGCACCTGGGTGGCTCAGTGGGTTAAGCCTCTGCCTTCAGCTCAGGCCATGGTCTCAGGGTCCTGGGATCGAGTCCCACATCAGGCTCTCTGCTCAGCAGGGAGGTTGCTTCCTCCTCTCTCTGCCTGCCTCTCCACCTACTTGTGTTCTCTGTCTGTCAAATAAATAAATCTTTTTTAAAAAATGCATATGGACTGGGGGAGGAGTCAAGATGGTGAAGAAGTAGCAGGCTGAGACTACTTCAGCTAGCAGGAGATCAGCTAGATAGCTCATCTAAAGATTGAAAACACCTGCAAATCCATCGGCAGATCGAAGAGAAGAACAGCAATTCTAGAAAGAGAAAAACAACCACTTTCTGAAAGATAGGACTGGCGGAGAAGTGAATCCAAAGCAACGGGAAGATAGATCCTGGGGGGAGGGGCCAGCTCCCGGCAAGCGGCGGAGCAACGGAGCACAAAATCAGGACTTTTAAAAGTCTGTTCCGCTGAGGGACATCGCTCCAGAGGCTAAACTGGGTCGGGGCCCACGCAGGATCAGCGTGGTCTCAGGTCCTGCAGAGTCACAGAAGGATCAGGGGTGTCTGAGTGTTGCATAGCTTGTGGGTATTGTAACGGGAAAGCCGGCTACAGAGACAGAGCCGACAATAAACTCACAAATCGGGGTTACCTTGAACTGGTCGCAGGCTCAGTGAGCTCAGAGCGCGGCCGGAGGTCAGGCAGACGGGAGTAACTGGGCGCTGTTCTCTGAGGGCGCACTGAGAAGTGGGGCCCTGGGCTCTTGGCTCCTCCCGGCCGGAGACCAGGAAGCCGCCATTTGTATTCCTGTCCTCCGGAACTCTACGGAAAGCACTCAGGGAACAAAAGCTCCTGAAAGCAAACCTGAGCAGATTACTCAGCCTGGCCCCTGGTAAGGGCGGTGCAATTCCGCCTGGGGCAAAGACACTTGAGAATCACTACAACAGGCCCCGCCCCCAGAAGATCAACAAGAAATCCAGCCAAGACCAAGCTCACCTACCAAGGAGTGCGATTTCAACACCAAGGAGAGCAGCAGAATTCCAGAGGAGGAGAAAGCAAAGCACGGAACTCACGGCTTTCTCCCTGTGATTTTTTAGTCTTGCAGTTAATTTAATTTTTTTCTTTTTCATTTTTTTTCTTCTGCTGCTAAATTTTTTTTAACTTTTACCCTTTTCTTTTTAACGTTTTTTAACTAGTTTATCGAATATATATATATTTTTTTCTTTATTATACTTTTCTTTATTCGTTTTCTTTTTAAATTCTTTTCTTTTTTTTTTTTCTTTCTTTCTTTTTGAACCTCTTTTTATCCCCTTTCTCCCCTCTCACGATTTGGAATCTCTCCTGTTTTGGTTAAAGCATATTTTCCTGGGGTTGTTGCCACCCTTTTAGTATTTTATTTGCTCCTTCATATACTCTTACCTGGACAAAATGACAAGGCGGAAAAATTCAGCACAAAAAAAAAGAACAAGAGGCCGTACCGAAGGCTAGGGACCTACTCAATACAGACATTGGTAATATGTCAGATTTAGAGTCCAGAATGAGTGTTCTCAGGGTTCTAGCCAGGCTCGAAAAAGGCATGGAATATTAGAGAAACTCTCTCAGGAGATATAAAAAGATATAAAAGCCCTTTCTGGAGAAATAAAAGAGCTAAAATCTAACCAAGTTGAAATCAAAAAAGCTATTAAAGAGGTGTAATCAAAAATGGAGGCTCTCACTGCTAGGATAAATGAGGCAGAAGAAAGAATTAGTGATATAGAAGAACAAATGATAGAAAATAAAGATGCTGAGCAAAAGAGGGACAAACAGCTACTGGACCACAAGGGGAGAATTCGAGAGATAAGTGACACCATAAGAAAAAAACATTAGAATAATTGGGATTCCAGAAGAAGAAGAAAGAGAGAAGGGAGCAGAAGGTATACTGGAGAGAATTATTGGGGAGAATTTCCCCAATATGGCAAAGGGAACGAGCATCAAAATTCAGGAGGTGCAGAGAACGCCCCTCAAATTCAATAAGAATAGGCCCACACCCCGTCACCTAATAGTAAAATTTACAAGTCTTAGTGACAAAGAGAAAATCCTGAAAGCAGCCCGGGAAAAGAAGTCTGTAACATACAATGGTCAAAATATTAGATTGGCAGCTGACATATCCACAGAGCCCTGCCAGGCCAGAAAGAGCTGGCATGATATTTTCAGAGCACTAAGCAAGAAAAACATGCAGCCAAGAATACTATATCCAGCTAGGCTAACATTGAAAATAGAAGGAGAGATTAAAAGCTTCCAGGAAAAACTAAAACTGAAAGAATTTGCAAACACCAAACCAGCTCTATAGGAAATATTGAAAGGGGTCCTCTAAGCAAAGAGAGAGCCTACAAGTGGTAGATCAGAAAGGAACAGAGACCATATACAGTAACAGTCACCTTACAGGCAATACAATGGCACTAAATTCATCTCTCTCAATAGTTACCCTGAATGTTAATGGGATAAATGCCCCAATCAAAAGACAAAGGGTACCAGAATGGATAAAAAAAAACAAAACCCATCTATATGTTGCCTACAAGAAACTCATTTTAAGCCCGAAGACACTTTCAGATTTAAAGTGAGGGGGTGGAAAAGAATTTACCATGCTAATGGACATCAGAAGAAAGCAGGAGTGGCAATCCTTATATCAGATCAATTAGATTTTAAGCCAAAGACTATAATAAGAGATGAGGAAGGACACTATATCATACTCAAAGGATCTGTCCAACAAGAAGATCTAACAATTTTAAATATCTATGCTCCTAACATGGGAGCAGCCAACTATATAAACCAATTAATAACAAAATCAAAGAAACACATCAACAATAATACAATAATAGTAGGGGACTTTAACACTCCCCTCACTGAAATGGACAGATCTTCCAAGCAAAAGATCACCAAGGAAATAAAGGCCTTAAAGGACACATTGGACCAGATGGACATCACAGATATATTCAGAACATTTCATCCCAAAGCGACAGAATACACATTCTTCTGTAGTGCACATGGAACATTCTCCAGAATAGATCACATCCTGGGTCATAAATCAGGTCTCAGCCAGTATCAAAAGACTGGGATCATTCCCTGCATATTTTCAGACCACAATGCTCTGAAGCTAGAACTCACCCACAAGAGGAGTTTGGAAAGAACCCAAATATATGGAGACGAAACAGCATCTTTCTAAAGAATGAATGAGTCAACCGGGAAATTAAAGAAGAATTGAAAAAAAATCATGGAAACAAATGATAATGAAAACACAACAAAGGCAGTCCGGAGAGGAAAATATATAGTGGTACAAGCCTGTCTCAAGAAACAAGAAAGGTCTCAGGTACACAACCTAACCCTACACCTAAAGGAACTGGAGAAAGAACAAGATAGAAACCCTAAGCCCAGCAGGAGAAGAGAAATCATAAAGATCAGAGCAGAAATCAATGAAATAGAAACCAAAAAAACAATAGAACAAATAAATGAAACTAGGAGCTGGTTCTTTGAAAGAATTAATAAAATTGATAAACCCCTGGCCCGACTTATCAAAAAGAAAAGACAAAGGACCCAAATAAATAAAATCATGAATGAAAGAGGAGAGATCACAACTAACACCAAAGAAATACAAACTATTATAAGAACATACTATGAGCTACTCTACGCCAACAAATTTGACAATCTGGAAGAAATGGATGCATTCCTAGAAACATATAAACTACCACAACTGAACCAGGAAGAAATAGAAAGCCTGAACAGACCCATAACCAGTAAGGAGATTGAAACAGTCATTAAAAATCTCCAAACAAACAAAAGCCCAGGGCCAGATGCCTTCCCGGGGGAATTCTACCAAACATTTAAAGAAGAACTAGTTCCTATTCTCCTGAAACTGTTCCAAAAAAATAGAAATGGAAGGAAAACTTATAAACTCATTTTATGAGGCCAGCATCACCTTGATCCCAAAACCAGACAAGGATCCCATCAAAAAAGAGAACTACAGACCAATATCCTTGATGAACAAAGATGCGAAAATTCTCACCAAAATACTAGCCAATAGGATTCAACAGTACATTAAAAGGATTATTCACCACGACTAAGTGGGATTTATTCCAAGGCTGCAAGGCTGGTTCAACATCCACAAATCAGTCAATGTGATACAACACATCAATAAAAGAAAGAACAAGAACCATATGATACTCTCAATAGATGCTGAAAAAGCATTTGACAAAGTACAGCATCCTTTCCTGATCAAAACTCTTCAAAGTGCAGAGACAGAGGGCACATACCTCAATATCATCAAAGCCATCTATGAAAAACCCACCGCAAATATCATTCTCAATGGAGAAAAACTGAAAGCTTTTCCGCTAAGGTCAGGAACACGGCAGGGATGTCCATTATCACCACTGCTATTCAACATAGTACTAGAAGTCCTAGCCTCAGCAATCAGACAACAAAGGAAATTAAAGGCATCCAAATCGGCAAAGAAGAAGTCAAATTATCACTCTTCACAGATGATATGATACTATATGTGGAAAACCCAAAAGGCTCCACTTCAAAACTGCTAGAACTTGTACAGGAATTCAGTAAAGTGTCAGGATATAAAATCAATGCACAGAAATCAGTTGCATTTCTCTACACCAACAACAAGACAGAGGAAAGAGAAATTAAGGAGTCAATCCCATTTACAATTGCATCCCAAATCATAAGATACCTAGGAATAAACCTAACCAAAGAGGCACAGAATCTATACTTGGATTGATTATGTTTTAAAAAAACTCCAAAGATACAATCTAACTTACATAGAGCCATCTGAATAGGAAATTCCGTAGCATTCCTTCAGGATCAAATTAAAAATAAAATCTCTCTGGGAATCATTAGTATTCTATTAAATACCCTTAAGGATTACTACCTCGCTACTCAAACTCTTCTTTCTTCTTCTTCTTTTTTTTTTTTTTTTTTTGGTTAAAAATCTGTTTGTACTCTTTGAGTATCATCTGTTCTGCCAAAATGTTCTACCAGAATTCTTTTTGATAGATTTTTTTTTTTAAAAGCATGAACATGATTTGTGGATTTTAAGCTACTTCTAAGTATTATCCTCATTACAGTCAACCATCTTTCATTCAAGGAACCATACGAAAAGCAGCATCATTATTCAGTCCATGACGAGCACATGACTGGAAGCCAAGCATGCTTCTAGATCTCCATGGGGAAAGCAGAAGCAGAAACACCCACAAACCTTTCATCACAACTCAGCTTGATTCATTTAACTGAAAAAAGCAATATTCCATATTTTAAATAAGAACCTTTAGAGCTTTTCTCTTAAAAAGCTTGCCAACATAGCTTTTCTCTTTAAAAGTTATCCTGTTTATATCAGGATAAGCATTTAAGCCCTTTTCCTCCATAGATACTGTTGCTACCAGATTTCCATGACCTTCTCTCTGAGAGAACTCACCTACTCTAGGCAACAGTTGATGCTCTTTTTTTAGCTACACTTAAATACCACCCATAAGTTCCTATTTTCAACTACATACTCCGAATATAACTCAGATCAAGTATTTTTGAGAATTCACTTCAAGCTTTTCATTTATAAAAAGTTCAGACTTTTTTCTACCTGCAGCTTGATTCTTCCTCTCATGTGATTCTTTAGGACTAAACCTTTGAGAATGCTGCAATGACAAAGGTAATTTCCCTGGATTTAAATCTGAACTTTCACTATTAGGTATATACTCATTTGTCTAAACCAATAAATATAATATAAAAGATAAAACTTGATACAATTTGAGCTTACAAATCATATTTAAATTAAATTACAAATAAAGAATGCTTCCAGTACTTAGGTTGAAAGATACCTCAAACATCATCTGTAGGATTTTTCCAATGTCTCTGCCATTGAATATTTAGCTCAAAAAATATGAGCACAGCAGAAAAACAGAGCAAGAAGTTCTGGTCCACGTAGCAAGTGGTGGTAACAGAACAGGAATGGGCCCTAGACACTGTGGGCTATCGGAGCCTGAACAGATTATGGGTACAGCCCAACTATCTTATTTTATAAATGAAGAAACTAAGGTAC
Source organism: Mustela lutreola (assembly GCF_030435805.1). NCBI lineage: Eukaryota > Metazoa > Chordata > Mammalia > Carnivora > Mustelidae > Mustela > Mustela lutreola. The sequence continues at coordinate 2,512,897 of NC_081307.1, forward strand.
AAAGAGGTGAAATGATCACGCTGATGCTCCATCACTAGTCACTGGCAGCATTAAGACAGGCACAGAGCCCCAGTGACCTCCAGAATCCATTCACAAAAACTAGAATAGTAGAGGCGCCTGGGTGGCTCAGTCATTAAGCATCTGCTTTTGGCTCAAGTCATGAGCCAGAGTCCTGGGACTGAGCCCAGCATCTGGCTCTCTGCTCAGTGGGAAGTCTCTTTCTTCCTCTTCTACTCCCCCTGCTTGTGTTCCCTATCTCACTGTGTCTCTCTCTGTCAAATAAACAAATAAAATCTTTAAAAAACAAACAAACAAACAAAAACTAGAGCAGTAGGAAAAACAAGCTAACATTTATGAATACTTTAATGCATTTTAGATGACACAATGCTAGCTACTGAACACACATCATCTTATTTAATTTTCATAATCACTCTTGGAGGAAAGTATTATTACCCGTGTTATATATGAGGAAACTAAAAAAAAAGTTAATTGTCTGGCTAAGGTAAAATACTGGGCTTCCTTTCCAGATGTGACACTATTCACTTCACATGGCCACAAAGCCTACCATTACATTCAGCCGAAGAGATCAAACATACCTCAGGAAAAAGATTATTATGGTTGTTCTACCTTTTACTGCTCTTCCATTCCATGCAGATTAGAATGCAGGTGATATAGCAGGGGGTGCATGGGCAATTCAGGGTAACAATTTAGCAACAGAAACTCTAATAACAAACTCAAAATAATTCAACAGTGAATATTTTTCTCAATACTGTCACTACCCACATCCATACCACTATTCCTTCTCTTGTGGACAATTTCATTACCATCTTTTCCAATTCTACTCCCACATCTTTCCAAACAAATCTCCACAGTATCCTGAGATCATAAAAACAGATTTATGTGACTTTCCAGCTTTCAACTCTTGAAAACAATTCCTATTGCCTTTTTCTTAATACACCATTGTTTTTAACACTACTACACGTATACCTAACCTGTTGATCATGATATTTGGTAATTTAAAAGAAGGACCTACAAGAAGTAAAATTTCATTAATTTATATACGATGCCTAAATCTCTGGCTAAACGGAGAAAATGCCTCCCCCCCTTTTTAAGTGAGCCTTTTCTTCATTAAAGTTATAATTGAAATAATTACAGATCTGCATGTAATTGTAAGAAATAATAGATTTCTTATATCTTTTACCCAGTTTCCTCCAAAGGTAACATCTGCAAAACTATAGTATAATACCACAACCTGACATAATAACACCTGATCTTATTCAGGTTTCTCTAGTTACACTTGTCCTCAGTGATAACACTGGAAGTAAAGATGAAAGAGTAGAGAACAAAAATGGTATGTGCAGGGAGTGTGGGATGTTGCTTAAGGCTAGCCTTCTGTGATAAAGAAGGGAGGGAATTTTCAGTGTTAAATTTTCAACCTTCTCCCTGGCTGAAAGGGTCAAATTAGATAAACTCTAGAAGTGAAGTGGGCTGGCTCTGCTCTCTCTCTTTTTAAGAAGAATCCTTACAGCTCTTCATGTCACACTGTGTGAAACAGGTCCTTTTCAGTGACTGAGATCACAGAAAAAATTGCTTATCTCTAAGTTTGATTGCTGATTGATTTTTGTTTATTTACCCTTAAGTGTAACTGTAATTGACTGAAAAGCCTAATGGTTATGAACCTTCACAGTATTTTATATTTCCTAGTCATGTTTCTTCCTCGTCCAATAAAATATGTTAATCTTCATTTAAAATGTATTTTTCAGCCAAAAGAGTCAAAGCAATCTCAAAAAAGAAAAGCAAAGCTGGAAGCATCACAAATACAGACTTCAAGTTATATTACAAAGCTGTAGTGATCAAAACAGTATGGTCGTGGCATAAAAATAGACACATAAACCAATGGAAAATAGAAAACCCAGAAATGGAATGCACAACTATATGGGAAACTAATATTCAACAAAGCAGGAAAGAGGGGTGCCTGGGTGGCTCAGTGGGTTAAAGTCTCTGCCTTCAGCTCAGGTCATGATACTGGGGTCCTGGAATTGAGCCCCACATCGGGCTCTCTGCTCGGCAGGGAGCCTGCTTCCTCCTCTCTGTCTGCCTGCCACCCTGTCTACTTGTAATCTCAGTCTTTCAAATAAATAAATAAAAATCTTTAAAAAAAAAAAAAAAGGCAGGAAAACATATCCAGTGGAAAAAAAAAGACAGTTTCCTCAACAAATGAAGTTAGGAAAACTGGATGGCAATAGCAGAAGAATGACTGGACCACTTTCCTATACCATACACAAAAATAAATTCAAAATGAATGAGGCCTAAATGTGAGGTAGGAAACCATCAAAATCCGAGAGGAGAATGCAGGCAAAAACATCTTTGGGATAGACCATAGCAACTTCTTACCAGATATGCCTCCTGAGGCAAGGGAAACAAAAGCAAAAATGAATTATTGGGACAGGACTTCATCAAGATAAAAAGCTTCTGCACAGTGAAGGAATCACCAAAAAAAAGGAAAGGCAGTCTATGGAATAGGAGAAGATATCTGCAAATGACATATCTGATGAAGGGTTAGTATTTAAAATTTATAAAGAACTTCTCAAACTCAACACTCAAAAAACAAATAATCTAGTTAAAAAATGGGCAGAGGACATGAACAGACATTTTTCCAAGGAAGACTTAAAGATGGCTAATAAACACATGAAAAGATGCTCAAAACTGCAAAGAGCTATCACCTCACACCTGTCAGAATGGCTAAAATGAACAATTCTGGAAACAAAAGATGTTGGCAAGGATGTGGAGATAGGGGAACCCTCCACACTGATGATGGGAATGCAAACAGGTGCAACCACTCCTCAAAACACTATGGCGGTTCCTCAAAAAGTGAAAAACAGAGCTACCCTATGACCCAGCAACTGCACTACTAGGTATTTAGCCAAAGAATACAACACAGTGATTCAAAGGGGCACATGTACTCCAATGTTTATAGCAGCAATGTCCACAGTTGCCAAAATATGGGAAGAGCCCAAATCTGTATTGACATATGAATGGATAAAGATATGGTACACACACACACACACACACACACACACACGATAGAATATTATTCAGCCATCAAAAATTAAATCTCAACCAGTTGCAACAACATGGACAGACCTAGAGTGTATTATGCTAAGTGAAATAAGATAGAGAAAGACAAATACCATATGACTTCACATATATGTTGAATTAAAGAAACAAAACATGAACCTGGGGGGAGGAAAAAGAGAGGTAAACCAAAAAACAGACTCTTAAAAGATTTTTATTTATTTATTTGACAGACAAATCACAAGTAGGCAGAGAGGCAAGCAGAGAGAGAGAAAGAGAGAGAGAGAGAGGAGGAAGGAGGCTCCCTGCTGAGCAGAGAGCCCAATGTGGGGCTCGATCCCAAGACCCTGGGATCATGACCTGAGCTGAAGGCAGATGCTTTAACCCACTGAGCCACCCAGGTGCCCCAAAAAACAGATTCTTTAGAGAACAAACAGACTGAGCATTACTGGAAAGAGGGGCAAGGGGAATGGGCCCATGGGAGAAGGTTATTAAGGAGGGCACTTGTGATAAGCACTGGGTATTATTGCCTGTAAGTGATGAATCACTAGACTCTACACCTGCAAATAATGTTACACTGTATGTTAACTGGAATTCAAAAACTTGAAAAGAAATAACTGTATAATAATATTATTATTATTATTTGCTGACTTTTAGAGTCTATCTGTTTAAACATTACCCTTCCAGCTAAATTCTCCATCATTCTCACAAATTATTTTTCCCTAATAATGCCAAATGAGAAAAATGCAGTTAGAATGCAACATAATGCTTTCAGCCATATACATATGTTAAGGATTGAATACAGGTAGTCTTATGTTCTTAGAAACTTCTTTTAAAAAACCTCCCCTAAATTCTTTTGTGAGAGCTAAGGGAAAACAAGCACATCTGAATAAGAACTTTCACCGGAATTCTGACCAATGCAGTATGTAACAATTTAATTCACTACGTTATTTACCATTCCATTAATAGAATAATGCATATGAATTCCACTAAGCCAGGCATATTGATTTACATTTTGTCAGTTTAACTGTAACTTCCCCCTATCCCATAATCTACACACACACACATTCTCTCTCTTTCTCTCTCTCTTCACCATTAACTACCTCTCTCTTCACCACTAACATCTGAGAGAGTAAAAACTTTTGGTCTTCCCTCCAGAGACTGCAAGTTAATTTCAAGGTTAATAAATTCCCAAGTAAAGGAGATATGTACAAGTAATTTCTACCCAAAAATTAAATTTCAGAATATCTTAGAGTCAAACATCTAATTATAAGCAATAGCCTGAACGGATGGGATGTTATTGACTTGCCCAAGCAAGATTTATTTACCTTGCGTTTTAATGATTTCCAGTGACACTGCCTTATAACTAGAGGTATTATTAAAGCTATCTGTGTATTTAAGCAGATTTCAAAGGAGACAGGTTCCAAAACACTCTGCAAATTATATTCATTTTGTTTTTTAGTTACATGAGAATCATTTTGAAAGACTTGGGTGGTTTGTTGTTTCCACCCTCTCTCTTATTAAGATGACATAAAAATTCTTTTTATTTTAAACCACTTTTTTTATTAATTAATTTATTTTCAGAAAAACAGTATTCATTATTTTTTCATCACACCCAGTGCTCCATGCAATCGGTGCCCTCTATAATACCCACCATCTGGTACCCCTAACCTCCCACCCCCCCCACTTCAAACCCCTCAGATTGTTTTTCAGAGTCCATAGTCTCTCATGATTCACCTTCCCTTCCAATTTACCCCAACTCCCTTCTCCTCTCTAACACCCCTTGTCCTCCATGATATTTGTTATGCTCCACAAATTCAAACTCAACACACATGAAACAGGCAAACATATCAAACAATGGGCAGAAGATATGAACAGACACTTCTCCAATCAAGACACACAAATGGCTAGCAGACATAAAAATTCTTAGAGATTTTTTCTAATTCCCACTGGCACCTATTGAATTCAATTGCTGCTCAACAAAAAAAAAAAAAAAAAAAAAAGAAAAAGAAACTTAAAGACCTATCTATGACAAAAATAAAAATATTAAGAATGTTATTTGAGTATCAAATGGTAGGTGGCAATAAGAATCTGAGATAGAAAACAACCAGTGTTTCATGTTTCATTGTCACGATCTTCAGTCTGGAACACCCCAAAATGAAATTATTATGCAGCAATAACTAACCTTCCACCCTATATGTTTCAATGACACTTTCACTGGCTCCTTTTGCTTTATTTCCCATTGATTCTTTCCTGTTTTCATGGAAATATATTTTGAAATGGCTACTTCCCCTCTAAATTTTTCTTTTAATTTTTACTGGTGGCCATCACCCAAAGTTCCTGTGTATTCCCTCTATACATAATGAGAAATGAAGGATTATCAACAACCCAGGTTAGAAATAGAACACAGAATGGACTGAAGATAAAATTGTGGTTTTTCTTTTAAAACCAAGAATAGAGATTCATAGGAAACTCAGAAGAAATAAAACGTACAGAGCAGTTTAAGACCAAACTTAAACTGGTCCTGGAATCTTGAAGAACCATCGAGGAAGCAAATTAGTTATTGTGCTCTTTAAAGATCCCCAAATAATCCTGGGATATTAATGGAGATGTGAATTATTTGAAGTGGTTAAAATCCAAGGGAAAAAAAGAAAGATTGCTAGATGTCCACCTGCTCTTTTATATTTTCTCCAAATGGTCCTAGGTAAGAAGGCTCAGGACCTCCAATCATGCGGTTTCAAAGATACAAACCAAATATAAGATATAAAAGCATGGCAAGAGGGATATGGTCCAGGAGAAATGGCCTGTTGTTAACAAGGTAAAAAGGCAAAGAAAACATAGGCTAACCAAAGTTCATGAATTTTCAAGTGCCCCCATGATGTTAACACAGACTTTACGGAACAAATGCTTCTTGTGGAAAATTATGATGCCTGTTCTTTGGAATCAACAGTCTTTGGGAAAAAAGGAAGCCATAAATGATGAGGTTTAAAAATCTTGCCACAAAAGGAAGAAACGCACAAGTTCAAGATCACAGACGGTCCATTGAAAAGAGAAAGAGAATGTGCATGGTTAGTCTGAAAAAAGGACAGGCAATAGAGGTCTTATGAATTAAAGTTAATCCCACTTGGCCCTAGTACTTATAAAACACTTTAGACCCAAACCCTGTAGGAAGGGATGGAGGCCCTTTGCAGTCCACTTCAAGCTAGGTAAAGAATAGAATATTATTAAAAATTTTTAAAAGTTACAACAGCTAACAGATATTGCATTTATTACATGCTAGGACTCTAAAGGCTTTATAGGTTAACTCATTCAATTAATAAAACTGATGAGGTGGATACTAATAAGATCTCCCAGAAATCAAGAGACAAAGTTTCAGTGAATTTACTTACAATCCCTCAGCTACTAAGAGAGGGGAGCTGGGATTAGAACCCAATCAGTACAGCTCTCACGTCTATAATCATAATCAGCACACTATAGTGTCTCTCAGCCTCTAAGCCAGAGCTAGCCCATGTTTTACATTCTCATCCCTCTCTATTCATGTACTTAAGAGTTGCATTGTTACAGAATCTTAGAAATGTCTTATTAAGTTTATAAAAAGAAACTCCCTTTCCTCCTCTTTCCCACATTTTCCCTCAAGGATGCACATCCAAGTGGGATGGGCAGTCCCTATACAGCCATGAAACTTGCCAGATGGTCTGTCGTATTTTGTTAAATGAACTTCTCTACTGATTTGGTGAAATAATAGGGAAAGGTACGTATGACAGAGAACATTAATGTTTATGGGTGGGAAAGGTGATGGGAAATGAAACAGAATAATCATCTAACTAAAAACCATAGGAACTCAATTACTAAAATGGTACCTGTACTTCAAAGGCCTCTCTCAAACATGACATCCTTCTAGCCAGACTTCAACGTTAAAGAACCTAAATAATCTTCTATCACTGGTTGTCATTTGCTATCCAACTAACTATGCTTTATACTATAGGTATCTAGAATTAAAACTCAAAGTAGCTTGTGGGAAAACTTGCTTATTTGCACAAAGCACTCATTTCTCTGTTAGGTCATCAGGTCAAAAGGGACACAGCAGTGGAACTGTAAATTATAAAAAAGGGCTCAATTACCTATCCCTTTCATGTAGTCTAGGGCAAAATTAAAGCAAAGTATTAACTGAAGTCTCTGAATTAAAGGCTTGAAATAAATTTCTCATTTTTCATATATTTAAATACATTAAGGTTTATCTTTTTGATAACCATTTCTGTTGAGAACAAGGAGAATCAGTTTATATTTTAATTTCAATATGGAACAATTATTTACTTTAAGGGAAAAAGAACCACCCATCTTTCTCAGTAGTCTGTGAGGACAGGGGCCCATTTAGTTCTAGCATGTTCTCCAAGTCCACAATACCCAGTGAACACACAAAAGGCCATCAAGAAATATTCCCTACTACCCAACCACACTGAATAACAGACATAAGATAAAATGTTACTGCTGGTCCAAGGATAGCTGAACAGACATGGATGAAATGCTATTTTTGAACCAAAGAAATCTAAAAGTAATCAGATTAATATGCAGCAATGAAAGCCTCAACTTAATCCATGTAACTCTAGGCATCTTACTTAATAAATTAAACTGAATGTTGTCAGTACCTGCAATTTTCAAGTTGGAGAGAGGACAGAAGAGGGCAGAAAAGGGGTTAGGTCACTCAGAACCTGTAACATAATACCAAATGTTTTGTGTTTGTCTTTCTGTGTGACAGGTATATAATCATTGTCCATGAAAGTTCAAATTAACATTCTACCCAGGAATTAATCTCTGAAGAGAATCAAGAGATAACCACTGAGAAAGAAAATGAGGGAGAGTGTTTGAGAAGGAGTGAAGAAAGAAGAGAAAGAAGAGACAAAACTGAAAAGAAATAAAATATAATAAAAGTAAAAAAAAAGAGCGAGAGAGAACAAGAGAAAAGAAAAAACACAAATGAATAGAAACAGAGGAAGTAAGTGAGGAAAAGGAGGAAGGAAGGAAGACCAGGAGGGCATGGAAGGGAAAAAGAATAGCCATATGGAAAAGAGAAATGAAACAAAAATGGTTTGAAAAAAACCTTTTCTTGGTGAAATTTTCAGTAAAATCCAGATTCTTGCTGAAATGTAAAACTCCACGTTTGGTGGGTGAGTGGCTGGGCTTTTTTCTATGAAAGAGAATCAGTATTTTACTTGACAATTTCCATGCTAAATGCCACTGTCACTTTCAGTGTCATTTCACTGTCATCTTCCTACAGTAAATAAAACAGTATAATAAATATTTTCCCCCCTGAGGTTTAAAAACATGATCTCAACAGTACGACTTTAACAAATCATCCAGAAAATTCTTGGCAGAGTAAACCAAAGAACATATGTTTATCCAAGGTGAACGGCAGCCACTGGACTTATGTTAACTACGTTTGGTTTCAGACAGCTCATCAAATATGCTTTAAAACTGCCCAATAATTCATCCACAGTCATGCATGTTACCATAAGCCTACCAATAAAATCTGAAAGCTTCGGGGCGCCTGGGTGGCTCAGTGGGTTAAAGCTTCTGCCGTCGGCACAGGTCATGGTCCCAGGGTCCTGGGATCAAGCGCCGCATTGGGCTGTCCGCTCCGCGGAGAGCCTGCTTCCTCCTCTCACTCTTTCTACCTGCCTCTCTGCCTACTTGTGATCTCTGTCTGTCAAATAAATAAAATCTTTAAAAAAAAAAAAACAAAAAACTGAAAGCTTCACTACGAAAATTTTTCTTGCCAATTTCCACTTCTGATATAACTTGATAAAAGCTTCTCCAATCCGGGGCGCCTAGGTGGCTCAGTGGGTTAAGGCCTCTGCCTTCCGCTCAGGTCATGATCCCAGCGTCCTGGGATCGAGCCCCACATCGGGCTCTCTGCTCAGCAGGGAGCCTGCTTCCTCCTCTCTCTCTCTGCTTACTTGTAATCTCTGTCTGTCAAATAAATAAATAAAAATCTTTAAAAAAAAAAAAAAAGCTTCTCCAATCCTTCTCTTAGAAAGACTGCATTATTTTCCACGTTAATAACACTAAACTGAAAACACTTGTTAACATACATCTACAGTACATCTTCAATGGATGTAGAGAATGTATTTACCATGTCACAATCCAACACATTTTATTTCCCATTCAGAACTGTAGCTTAAAGCAATGGCCACAATCACCAAACTGTGGAAAGAGCCAAGATGCCTTTCAACAAACGAATGGATAAAGAAGATATGGTTCATATACCCAATGTATTACTCCTCCACCAGAAAGAATGAATACCCAACTGTTTTATCAACATGGACAGGACTGGAGGAGATTATGCTGAGTGAAGTAAGTCAAGCAGAGAGAGTCAGTTATCATGGTTTCACTTACTTGTGGAGCATAAGGAATAACACGGAGGACATTAGGAGAAGGAAAGGAAAAGTGGATTGGGGTAAATCAGAGGGAGAGACAAACCATGAGAGATTTGTGGACTCTGAGAAACAAACTGAGGGTTTTGGAAGGGGGGTGGCGGTGAGAGGTTGGGTGAGCCTGGTGGTGGTATTAAGGAGGGCACGAATTGTATAGAGCACGGGGTGAATCTTGGAACACTGAAAAAATTAAATTAAATTAAAAAAAAAAAAAAAAAAGAATTGTAGGTTCAGCCATGGCAGCATTTATCCTATAAGGAAACAATCTTAAAAAATACCTTCTTTACATAGTAACCTGAAGCTACTTTTCTTCTTGCTTTTTCCATAAGGTAATTATTCACTGAGTTGCAATTAAAGTCAGCAAAAGAATCTCATAATATCATATCTTATGCCTTTTTTCACTTTCTACATATATATGTGTGTGTGTGTGTGTGTGTCTTTCAAAATCTAGGACTCTACTGTATATGTCTTATATGGTTTAAAAGTTACATAAAACATAATAAAGGACTTATTCGCAACTGGTACCTTTCCAGATCATACCATGATTCATATGTGTTGCCCTTAGCAAATTCAAAGGAACTGCCAAAGAAATCTACATATGTACAAAGTTTTTAAAAAGGCTAGAATCTAACAGAATTCTGTAAACCTCATATTGTCAACATACATATCTTATCCTGAACTGCTAAAATATTCACATCCATTATCAATCACTATTTTCTATTTAAACAAATGCATTTCTCATTTATACTGCTGTAGAAAATTACGAATTCTAAAGCTTATTTTGTTGTCTCCTTGGAAACAATCTGATACAGAAAAACATGCTGACGGTTACCAATAATGAAACCAACCACAAATCATTCAAACATTCTACAATTACTCAGATTTCCAGAGACAACCTAAATGGCTCTACAACTAGGGACTGAATACAGCTTTCATTACAGTATGTAAAGGCTTTTTTGTTTCCATAGTGAATATACCTTTGTGATCTTTCTCAAGTTCTGACATATGCTCACAAATCAAACAAAAACTGCCCACTATCTGAATCACCAATTATTCCAAATCTACTTACTGTCTCAGTATTATTGGTTACCATGTGAACTTTTATCATTTATTCATTGAAGGGTATCTGCAGTCTGACACATCAAGGATGAGTTCCAATAGAAATATCACCAACAAAACCAAAAGCAAAAATCAAAATACTTAAGTGATCCTTGGCCTTTTTATTTTAGATTAAAAAATAAGCAGAAAAGATAAAAATAAATATTTTTAAAATCCAATTATTTCAATGCTTACTTTTAGTAGATCCTTGGAGAAATCACCACCCTCATTTATGCCTTGGAGGTTTGCAATGAACTCTTGGCAGGTCATCTTCTTTCCAATATTCTGGAATAGAGGCAAATAATACATCATAATGGCATACATACATGGAATTCCTAAAATTGTGATTAAGCAAAGCAAGACTGGTTTGGCTTTTCAATATATGAATACACATGCCCCTATATGTGCATATATCCACACATACATATAATACAAACTTATATACATGAGAAACAGATGGCTTATTATGCTTTCAAAATAGTCATTAAATATAAATAGCAAAATTATGCCAAACCTTTTTTTAACCTACAAAAACATGAGAAATTTATGCTACATTTATATACATGTAAGGTAGCTTTTAATAAAAACATGGACAAAATGACATTTCTGAGCAGACCTCTGATAGCTCTTTATTTACTTGTTTATTTTTATGTCCTACATATTGTCAAGAGCTGTGAAGGATCTGAGATTTTAGCCCACTTTCAAGCTAACAAACTAGTCTACCATGATCTCACATGTTGGCAGATAAAGTATGATTCCTGAGTCAGAGGCTCAGTAATTTTTTTATAATAGGAGCAGCCAAAATACCAGCATTTTCTTGCTCCAGTTTCCTGGGTCCCAGTTCTCACAGAACCTGAACAGGGCCAGCTGATATGTACAAGCAGTGGGTTGTGATACAGGAAAGGAGCCCTGCCAGGAGATCTGGGAATCTGAGTAATTGTAATGAACATTAAGCATGCCTACTGTTTTTGCTCTAAATGAAGAAACCAAGTCTTCTCATGCAAGGCTATAAGCAAATCTATCCACTGCTCTGAAGTCACTATATTTTCCAAAGCTGCTCAGTATAGAAACAGTTTTGGAAAAATTACACCAGAACAAAATTTCTGTTCATAAAATGTACAGAAATGTAAGAAACCCAAGGAAAATGGTCTCCTAACATATTTGAGTTTAAGAAAAAGTTTAAGATTTAAGAGTAAGTTTAACAACAACATAAATCACATTAATAAAATAAAAAAATTAGAAAATCTAAACTAACAAAAAAAAGAGAAAATACAAATATATTAGACCTAGAAAACTAATAAAACAATAAAACTCCTAGGCCAGTTTCAGTCAACTAGTAAGAGCTGCCAGGATTCAGAAGGATTCAGAGGCTCAATCTGGACACCAGCAGAAATCTGTCATGAGGGTAGAAGAGGGAAATGGAACACATACGCACCAGTATGGGATCTCTGGGAATATGTGGTTCAAGTGAACGTGAAGTGTACCAATGTATTAATATCCTTGTACAGAATATGTATGTTCTATGAGGCTATTTTTCAGAAAAGAACAAGGGCTAGAATATTAGTCCTCAAGTTGAGGAAAAATATTAAGACTTTTAAAGGGTTGGAAAGCCATGGATAGTTTTAAGAGAGTATGTATACAGAACATTAACTTCAAAAATACAGATCTGCCTGGGAACATATACACCTATGTGTTTTAAAAGTAATCACTTCCCTGCAAATAAAAACCACAAGGAGATACCACGTCACACCAATCAGAATGGCTAAAATTAACAAGTCAGGAAATGACAGATGCTGGCAAGGATTAGGAGAAAGGGGAACCCTCCTACACTGTTAGTGGGACGCAAGCTGGTGTACACACTCTGGAAAACAGCATGGAGGCTCCTCAAAAGATTGAAAATAGAGCTACCCTATGACCCAGCAATTGCACTACTGGGTATTTACCCTAAAGATACAAACATAGTGATCCAAAGAGGAACATGTACCCAAATGTTTATAGCAGCAATGTCTACAATAGCCAAACTAGAAAGAACCTAGATGTCCGTCAACAGATGAATGGATAAAGAAGATGCGAGATAGATAGATAGATAGATAGATATAGATATAGATATAGATATATAATGGAATACTATGCAGCCATCAAAAGGAATGAAATTTTATCATTTGTGACAACTTGGATGGAACTAGAGAGTATTATGCTTAGCAAAATAATCGGAGAAAGACAACTATCATATGCGCTCCCTGATATGAGGAAGTTGAGAAGGAACGTAGGGGGCTTGAGGGGTAGGAAACGAATAAATGAAACAAGATGGGATCAGGAGGGAGACAAACCATAAGAGACTCTTTTTTTTTTTAAGATTTTATTTATTTATTTGTAAGAGAGAGTGAGAGCGAGCACAGGCAGACAGAGTGGAAGGCAGAGTCAGAGGGAGAAGCAGGCTCCCTGCGGAGCAAGGAGCCCGATGTGGGACTCGATCCCAGGACGCTGGGATCATGACCTGAGCCGAAGGCAGCTGCTTAACCAACTGAGCCACCCAGGCGTCCCCCATAAGAGACTCTTAATCTCACAAAACAAACTGAGGGTTGCCAGGGGGGAGGGGGGAGGGAGAGGGCGGTGGGGTTGTGGACATTGGGGAGAGTATGTGCTGTGAAGTGTGTAAACCTGGCAATTCACAGACCTGTACCCCTGGGGCATTATATGTTAATTTAAAAAAAAAAAGTAATCACTTCCCACTCCCCCCTCACAACTGCTCTTCTACTTTACAACATGAAACAAATCATCCAACCCACCCTATCTAATTAATTACGGTGAAAGTGCTAAATAACTTGTTAAAAACCTTGCCTTTTCCATAAGCAAAGAGGGCATAGTCAGACTTTACATGCAAGACTGGATGAATGTTTTAACAATGAGAACTGGCTTTGCCAATGATTTTAAGTTAAATCTGCAGCCCTAAGTTCTGATGAAAATTTATTTAAAGCACAGGAACTTTAATAAAAAAAAAAAAATACCGTCTCACATTAATTGAAAAACACCATTACCTCAACCTTTTCCAATCCCTGAAAATTACCTTTTCCAATCCTTACCAAGTATATCAGATCAAAAAAGGTACATGTACTAAATGTTGGCTAACTGAACACCTAATAATTAAAAAACAAAAGGTATCTTAAGGTAAAAAGTAACAAGTACATTCAATAGTCATTTTCATATGACTTGACAAGGTCTTTCTAGTTATGTTCTGAGCATCTGAGAAAATGAATGAATAATGACTACATAAAAAATTCTTTTCCAAGTCAGACAGTTTCCTATTCTCAAAATCAAAAAAGGATATGATTTAACTATCAGTTAAAAACCAACATTTTCGGGGCGCCTGGGTGGCTCAGTGGATTAAGCCGCTGCCTTCGGCTCAGGTCATGATCTCAGTGTCCTGGGATCAAGCCCCGCATCGGGCTCTTTGCTCAGCGGGAGCCTGCTTCTCTCTCTCTCTCTGCCTGACTCTCCACCTACTTGTGATTTCTCTCTCTGTCAAATAAATAAATAAAATCTTTAAAAAAAAAAAAAAAATTTAAAAAAAAAAAAAAAACCAACATTTTCTTTAACATGTGACCTGGTGAATTCAAGTATTTGTAACATTATCTTTTTTAATCACTTTTGTATTGTTCAAAACAAAAATTTCTTGAAGAGTGATTTATATTTAAACATTTGTTGTATGATAGTCATGAGATTTTTTTTATAAATAAGTATCAAATAATAATAAAAGACTCCCAAGTATAAAAACACATTACATTAAAAAAACTCTTGAAAACTAAACAGTTATGACTATTAGGAGAAAAAAGTGAAATAAAGAGTTGGCTTTTTTATATGATGGAGGGTCTGTTCCATCCTATAAGTTTTTACAAATACCAGCTTTACTGAAATATAACGCACATAACATTCACCCTTCCGAATTATACAATTCAGTAATTCTTATGTATTTACTTATTTACTTGAGAGGGGACAAGGGTGAGCAGGAGGGAGGACAGGGGGCAGGGAGAGGTAAGAGCAGACTCTGCGCTGAGCACAGAACCCAACTAAGGGCTTGATCTCACCATCCTGAGATCGTGACCTGAGCTACAGTCAAGACTCCACCATTCATCTAACTGAGCCACCCAGCTGCTCCTACAGTTCAGTAATTCTTAATATGTTGACAGAGTTCTGCAGCCATTACCACTATCTAAATTCAAAACATTTTCATCACTCCAAAAGACACCCCAATCCATTAGCAGTCAGTTTTCATATCTCTCCTCCCACCCCCAATACTATCTCCTGGCAACCACTAATCCCCTTATTTGTATGGATTTTCTTGTGAAGGAACATTTCACATAAATGTAATTATATAAAATGTGGCCTTTTTAAACTGGCTTCTTTCATCTACCATATACTTTTCAAAGTACATCCATATTTTAGCGTCCATCAGTATTTTATTGCAAAATAACACTCCATTGTATGAATATGCCAAACTTTCCATTCAGAAGTTGATGGCTTCTTGGACTGTTCCCACAGTTTGGTTATTATGAATAATGTTGCTATAAATATTTGTGTAAAGTTTTTGTGTAGACATATGTTTTCATTCCTCCTATATATATAACACAGGAGTGGGATTGCTAGGTCGTACGGTAACTCTATGTTTAATCATTTGAGGAACTGTCAGAATTTTTTCCAAACAGACCACACCAGTTTACATCCCTACTAAAGGTGTGAGTTTCAATTTCTCCACATCCTTACCAGCATTTATCTGTCTTTTTCATTTCAGCCATTTCTAGTAGATATGAATTGCCATCTTGTGGCTCTGATTTGCAATTCCCTAATGACTAATGATGTTTAGCACCCTTTCAAAAATGCACATATTGGCCATTTGTATATATTCTTGGAAGAAATGCCTACTCAAATCCTTTGCCCTTATTGAGTCATTTGTCTTTTATTGTTAAGTTGTAGGAGATATTTATATACTCTGGATATATAAGGAGTTTTGAGTCCTTATCAGATATATACTTTGAAAATGTTTTCTCCTATTCTGCGGGTTACCTTTTCTTGATGGTGCTGTCTGGAGCACAGAAAGTTTCAATCTCGATGAAATCCTTTTTTTTTTTTTTTTTTTTTTGCTGGAAATGCTTTAACTCTATACCCATTAAAAAACAACTCCCCTGAGTCTCTGGTAACAATCATTCTACTCTCTTTCTCTGAATTTGACTGCTTTTGATATTTCACATAAGTGGAATCATAGAATACTTTCTTGTGTGTGTGTATATGTGTGTGTGTGTCTGTGTGTGTGTGTATATACACATATATGTATGTATAAATGTGTGTATGCGTGTTTCATAAATATATATATAATATAAATAAATATTTCAAGTGCACAGCCCTGTAACTTGACATCTGCATACACTACCAAATGACCACCACCACCAAGTCCAGTAACCATCCACCCCCATACAAATGATCTCCTTTATTCCATTTCACCTATTCCCCAATTCCCTTACACTCTGGTAACTTCTACTTTGTTTTCTATATTTATGAGTTTGTTTTGTTTCATTTGCTCATTTGTTTTCTAACTTTCCATAGATGCTGCCTGGGTCAAATTAACAAATTATTGCCTAATCCAAGGTCAGAAAGATCTGTTCCTATGTTTCCGAAAAATGATACACTGTTAGCTCTCACATTTAGATATTTGATCCATACTGCAATAATTTTTGTACAGGGCAGGAAAAACAAATCCAAGTTCATTCTTTTCCACGTGTCTATCCTAGCACCATTTGTTGAAAAGGTCATTCTTTCTCCCACTGAATAATTTTGGGATCCCTGTTGAAAATCAACTGACCATAAATGTAAGGGTTTACTTCAAATTCTCAATTCTATTGTATTGACCTAGACAAGTGACTGGATGCCAGTATAAGACTCTTGATTCGTGTAGCTTTATACTAAAAGTTGTTTTTGCCTTTGTATTTATTGTGGCAAAAAAATACACAGCAAAAAAATTTACCTTCTTAACCATATTTAAGTATACAGTTCAGCAGTGTAAGTATAGTCACATGGTTATAAAACAGACTTGCAGAACTTTTGCCGTCTCCCTAATAATTAGTGATGCTGAACATCATCTCATGTGCCTTTTGCAATCTGTATGTCATCTGGTATAATGTCTATTCAGATCCTCTATCCACTTTTTAATGAGGTTTTTTGGGTTTTGCTGAGTTATAGGAGATATGTAGATAGATAGATCTATATTCATATATATATTTAACCCCTTATCAGATATACGGTTTGCAAGTATATTCTTGCATTCAGTAGGTTGCCTTTATGTTTTGATGATGGTTTTCCTTTCCAGAAGCTTTTTAGTTTCATATACTCTCATTTTGGTGTATTTTTGCTTTTGTTTCTCATCTTGGGAGTCAGGTCCAAAAAAGACATCATTAGGACTGATGTCCAGGAGTTTCCTGTCTATATTTTCTACTAGGAATTTCATGGTTTCAGGTCTTACATTCATGTCTTTAATCCATTTTGACTTAATTTTTGTGTATGGTATAAGACAGTGAGTACAGTTTTGTTATCTTGCATGTGGCTGTCCAGTTTTCCCAGCACTCTTTATTGAAGAGACTCTCCTTTCTCCATTGTTACGTTCTTGGTTCCTCCTGTGTAGTTTAATTGTCCATATATATGTGGCTTTATTTTGGGGCTCTTTCATTCCACTGATCCGTGTGTCTATTTTTATACTGATAATTTATTTTTGATTATTACAGCTTTGTATTACAGTTTGAAGTTAGCATACCTCCAATTTTGCTCTTTCTCAGGATCACTTTGGTCTTGAGAAACTTCTGCAGTTCCATACAAATTTTATAATTATTTGTTCTAGTTCTGTGAAGTATGCCATTAGGATTTTAATGGATATTGAATTGAGCTGGTCGGTTATTTTGAGTAGTATGGACATTTAAACAATAGTAATTCTTTCAATCCCTGAGCATGGACTATCTTTCCATTTATTTGGGTCATCTTCAATTTTATCAGTGTCTTATAGTTCTCAGAGTATATATAGGTCTTTCACCCTTGTAGTTAAATTCATTCCTGGGTATATTATTCTTTGTGATTGTATGCAATTACAAATGGGATTCTTTGCAATTATAAACGGGATTGTTTTCTTAATTTATCTTTCTGATGTTTTGTTATTAACATATAGAAATGCCATGCATATCTGTATATTGATTTTGTGTCCTACAAATTAACTGAATTCATTTATCAGTTCCAACTGGTAAGACTTTGGTGGATTTTTCAGGGTTTTCTATATGTAGTAGCATGTCATCTATGGAAAGAGTTCTACTTCTGCCTTTCTGATTTGGATATCTTTTATTTCTTTTTCTTGTCTAACCACTGTTCCTAGAACTTCTAATACTACATTGACTTGAAGTGATAGGAATGGGCAGCCCTGTCTTGTTCTTAGAGGAAAAGCTTTTAGCACATTACTGTTGAATATGATGCTACCTCTAGGATTGTGCTATATGGCCATTAGTATGTTCCCTCTATATCCACTTTGTTGAGGTTTTCTCATAAATAAATGTTACATTTTATCAAATGCTTTTTCTGTGTCTACTGCGATGTCATGTGATTTTTATCATACATTTTGTTAATAGATCACATTGAGGAATATTATGCCTCCATCAGAAAGAATGAATACTGGTGGAGATTATGCTGAGTGAAATAAATCAAGCAAAGAGAGTCAATTATCATATGGTTTCACTTACTTGTGGAGCATAAGGAATCATACAAAGGACATTGGGAGATGGAGAGGAAAAGTAAGTTGGGCAAAATCGGAGGGGAAAACAAACCATAAGAGACTGTGGACTCTGAGAAACAAACTGAGGGTTTTGGAGGGGAGGAGAGTGGGGAGTCGGGTAAGCCTGGTGGCAGGTATTAAGGAGGGCGCATATTGCATGGAGCATTGGGTGTGGTGCATAAACAATAAATCTTGGAACACTGAAAAAAATTAAATTAAAAAAGATCACATTGATTTACAGATGTTGAACCACCCTTGCATCTCTAAAATAAATGCCACTTGATCCTGATGTATGATCTTTTTAGCATATTACTGGGTCAGTTTACTAATACTTTCTTGAGGATTTTTTCTACTATGCTCATCAAGGATACTAGCCTATAATTTTCCTTTTTTTGTGGTTTCCCTTTCTCGGTTTGGTATCAGGATAATGCTAGATTTGTAAAATGTGTTGGAAAAAGTTCCCTCCTCTTCAACTTTTTGGAAGAATTTGAGAAGAATATTAAATCTTCTTTGAATGTTTGATAGAATTTGCCAAAGAAGCCATCTGATCCTGAACTTTCATTTGTTGAGAGATTTCTGATTACTGTTTTAATCTCCCTACCAAAGTCTATTAAACTTTATATTTCTTCATATTCAGTCTTGGAAGATTTTATGTTCCTAGAAATTTTTTTAAAAGATTTTTATTTACTTGACAGAGAGAGCACAAGTAGACACAGCAGCAGGCAGAGGGAGAGGGAGAAGCAGGCTCCATGCTAAGCAAAGAGGCTCTTCACTGAGCAGGGAAACTTATCCCAGGACTCTGCGATCATGACCTGAACTGAAGGCAGCCACTTAACTGACAGAGTCGACCCAGATGCCCCTGATTATAGAAATGTATCCATTTCTTCTAGGTTGTCCACCTTGTTGGCAAATAATTGTTCATTATAGTCCTTTATGATCTTTTGTATTTCTGTGGTATCAGCTGTAACTTCCCTTTCATTTCTTACTTTGTTTGTGTACTCTATCTTTTTTTCTTGGTTAGTCAAACTTAAGAGTTTATTGATTTTGTTTACATTTTCAACGAACCAGTTTAGTTTCGCTGATTGTTTTTTTAGTCTTTTTTTTTTTTTTTTTTTTTTTTTTTTTTTTAGTCTCTATTTCCTCTCTGATCTTGTTTTCTTCTTTCTACTAATGTTGGGCTTTGCTCTTCTTTCCCTAGTTCTCTGAGGTATAAAGTTAGATTGTTTATTTGAGGTTTTTCTTGTTTCTTGAGGTAGGTCTATATTACTAAGAACTTCCTTCTTAGAACCATTTTTTGTTATGTGTCATATATTTGGGACTGCTGCATTCCATAATTTTGATATGTCATATTTCTCTTTATGTATCTCTAGGTATTTTTTTCCTTTCTCTTTTGATTCATTTAATGACCCCTGGATGTTCAGTACTTACTGTTTAATCTCCAAGTTTTGTTGAGTTTTTTACTCATTTTCTTCTTGTAAATGATTTCTAGTTTCACATCATTATGATTGCAAAAAATGTTTGATATAGTTTCAGTTTTCTTGCATTTGTTTTGTGACTCAACATGTGATCTATTCTTGAAGAATGTTCCATGTGCACTTGAGAAGTTTGTGTATTCTGCTGCTTTTGGATGAAATGTTCTGTATTTGGCAATTAAATCCATCTGGTCTAATGTGTCATTTATGCCTGATGTTTCCGTCTTGATCTTTTGTCTGAATGGTCTGTCCATTTATGAAACATTACTGTTATTGCATTGCTTTCAGTTTTTCCAAGTCTTGTAATATTTGCTTTATAAATCTTGGTCCTCCTATGTTGAGGGCATATACATTTCTAAGTATTTTATCTTCCTATTGTATTGACCCCTTTTAAGACAGTGCAATGCCCTTCTCTACTTTTATTACAGTCTTTTAAAGTCTACTCTGTCTGACATAAGTATACCCACTTATATTATAGTCTTTTAAAAAGTCTACTCTGTCTGATAAGAGTATACTTACTCTGGCTTTCATTTCATATTCATTTCCATGGAATCTCTTTTTCCATCCCCTCACTTTCTGTGTGTGTCCTTACTTCTGGAGTGAGTCACCTACAGGCAACATCTAGATGACTCTTGTTTTCCTAACCATTCAGCCACACCATGTGTTCTATTGGTGAATTCAGTCAATTTGCATTTAAAGTAACTATTGATAAGTATATACTTATTATATACAATTTGCAAATATTTTCTCCCAATCCACTGGCAGCCATTTAACTCCACTGTGTCCTTTCATTCACAAGAGTTAAGTTTGATGTAACCCTGTTTGTCTGTTTTTGCTTTTGTTGCCTGTGCTTTAGGTATCATAAGCCAAGAAATAGTTGTTAGGTCCAACATCATGTTTTCTTCTAATAGTCTTACAGTTTTAGGTCTTATATTAAGATTGTTAAACCATTTTGAGTTAATTTTTTTATATGGTATGAAGGTCCAACTTCATTTTTCTGCCTTGGATATCCTTTATTCCCAACACCATTTGAAAAGATTGTCCTTTCCCATTGAGTGGTCCTGGCATCCTTGTTGAAGATCATTAGACCAAATATGCAAGGGTCTATCTATGCACTGTGATTTATTTGCCTATGTCACTATCACACTCTTATGATTATTCTAGCCTTACACTGTATTTTGGAATCAATCATTTTTTTCCAAAGTTGTATCTTGAGAATCCATATGAATTTTAGGATTTTTTTCTATTTCTGCAAAATATGCCATTAGGATTTTGATACAAACTGTACTGAATCTACAGATCACTTTGGGAGGTATGGACATCTTAACAAAATTGTCTTCCAATCCAAGAATATGGGAAGTTTCTCCACTTATTTGTGTCTTCTTTCTTTTAGCAATGTTTTGCAGTAAGTTTTGCAATCAAAAAGTGTAAGTCCTGGGGCACCTGGTTAGCTCAGTGGGTTAAGCCTCTGCCTTCGGCTCAGGTCATGATCCCAGGGTCCTGGGATCGAGCTCCACATCAGGATCTCTGCTCAGCAGGGAGCTTCCTTCCTCCTCTCTCTGCCTGCTTCTCTGCCTACTTGTGATCTCTGTCTGTCAAATGAATAAATAAAATCTTAAAAAAAAAAAATGTGTAAGTCCTCCAAGTTATTTCTGTGCTCTTGATTTTTTTGGTATTTCTACATGAACTTCAAGATTGACCACCCCCCACCTCCACCACCCCCCAGCCGAAAAAAAGGACATCTGGCATTTTGACAGTGATTGTACTGACTCTTAAGATCACTCTGGAGAATATGCCACCTTAAGTGTTCCAATCCCCATGGGATAAATTTACACTTGATTTCTTTGAACAACGTTTTATACTTTTCAACATCAATGTATTAATCTTATTTCAAGTTTATTCTTAAGTATCTTATTATTTCTGATACTACTGTAAATGAAATAAATTTCATTTTTGCATTATTCATTACTGATATATAGAAATATAATTGATCTTTGTACATTCAACTTTTGTTCTGCAGCCATGCTGAACTGGTTTTTAAGATTATTTTTGTAGATTCCTTAAGATTTTCTATATACAAGATCAAGTCTTCTGCAAGCAGATAATTTTACTTATTCCTTTCTAATCCTGGTATGTTTTTTTTTCCTTGTCTAATTCCCCTAGTTAAAACCTTCAATATGGTACACAGAAGTGACAAGAAGAACCAATTCACATTCCTATCAACAATGCACAAGGGTTCCTTTTTCTACAAGTCTTCACCAGCGCTTGTACTTCTTGTCTTTTTGATAACAGCCATCTTAACAGCTGTGAGGTAACATCTGATTGTGGTTTGATATGCATTTCCTGATGGTGATGGTGAGCATCTTTTCATGTACCTGTTGACAATCTGTATAGATCTTCCTTGGAAAAGTTCAGTTCCTTTCCCAATTTTAAATTTTTTTCTTGCTATTGAGTTGTAGGAGTTCCTTATATTTCAGGATATTAATATCTTATCAGATATGTGATACATAAATATTTCCTCTCATTTCATAGACTGCCTTTTCATTTTGTTGGTGGTTTCCTTTGCTGTGCAAACTTTTTTAGTCTGATGTAGTCCCACTTACCTATTTTTATTTCTGTTCCTTTTGCTTTGGTGTCAGATTAAAAAAATAATTTCCAAAAACAGTATCAAGGAGCTTTTTTCTGATGCTTCCTTCCAGGATTTTATGATTTCAGGCCTTACATATAATTCTTTAATCCACTCTGGGTTAATTTTGTGAGTGGTGTAAGATAGAGGTCCAGTTTTTTTCTTTCACATGCACATACAGTTTTCTCAATACCATTTATTGCAGAGACAATCATTACCCTATAGAGTATTCTTGGCTCCCCTGTCAAATATTAGTTGATTGTGGGGCATCTGGGTGGCTCAGTTAAGTGTCCAATGTTTGATTTCAGCTCAAGTCACGATCTCAGGGCTGCAAGATTACACCCTATGCCAGGCTCTGTGCACAGTGTAAAGTCTGCTTAAGATTCTCATTCCCTTTCCTTGCCTACCCCTACACCTGCTCATGCTGTCTAAAAAAATTATACACACACACACATACACATCAACTTATATAATTCTGTTCCATTGGTAGATATATATACACACACCAATATATATAATTATATTATATAATTATATTGTACAATTCTGTTCCATTGGCATATACATATTCATATTCATATACAAACACACACACAATCAACTTATATAAGTTGAATACATATATATTGAATATATTGAATATATTCTATCTATATATATACATATATATAGTGATTATATATATGTGATTGTATATATGTGAGTTTATTTCTGGAGTTTAAATTCTGTTCCAGTGGTTTATGTGTCTGTTTTTATGCCAGTATCATGTTTTAATTACTGTAACCTTATAATGTAACTTGAAATCTGAAAATTTCATATATCTGGCTTTATTCCTCTTTCTCAAAACTGCTTTGGCTCCTTGGGATTTTTGTGGTACCATACAAATTTTAGGGTTATTCTTCCTTTTCTGTAAAAATTCCATTGAAATTTGAGTAGGGATTCCATTGGATCTATAGATGACTTTAGGTACTATGGACACCTTAACATTAATTATTCCAATCATGAATATGGCACATCTTTCCATGTATTTGTGTCTTCAATTTCTTTCGTCAATGTCTTCTAGTTTTCAGTGTACAGATCTTTCACCTCCTTTTATTTCTAAGTATTTCATTGTTCTTGATAATATTGTGACTGGGACGGTTTTCTTTTTCAGATAATCTCTCATTACTGCAAACCCAACCCAAATGATTTTTTTGCATATTAACTTTTTATCTTCAATCTTTACTGATTTCCTTTATTAGTTCTAACTTTTGTGTGTGTGGAGTCTTTAGCCTTTATTCTTCTACATTTAAGAACATCATTTGCAAATAGATGACTTTACTTCTTTCTTTGCCATTTGGATTCTTTTAATTTCTTTTCCTTGTTTGATTACTATGGCTAGGATTTGCATCACTAAGTTGAAAAGGCATAGTGAGAATAGAAACACTCGCCTCATTCTTAAAGGAAAAATTTTCACATTTCACCATGTAGTATGCTGTTAGCAGTGGTATGGCCTTGCTGAGGCATACATGCTTCCATACCCAATGTATTAAGAGTTTTTATGATGAAAGGATATTAAGTTTTGTTAAATGTCTTTTCTGTGTATATTAAGATGATTATATAATTTTTATCTTTCATTTTATTAATGTAATACATCAATTTATTGATGTGTACGATCGGAATTATTCCCACCTGATAACAGTGTATATTCCTTCTAACATGCTCTTAATATGGTTTGCTAGTATTTGGAGAAATTCTGCATGTCTTCATCAGTGGCCTGTAATATTCTTTTCTTATACTGACCTTATCTGGCTTTTGTATAAAGGTAATACTGTTCTTGTAAATGAGTTTGGAAGTGCTTCCTCCTCCTCTTGAATTTTCTCTAAGAGTTTGACAAGGACTAGCATTAATCCTTCTTTAAATGTTTGAATTCACCAGTGAAACCATCTGGTGCTGGGCTTATCTTTGTTAGGAAGCTTTTGATACTGAATCAGTCTCTTTACTAATCATTGGTCTGTTCAGGTTTTCTATTTCCTTGGTGGACTCCATGTTTCTAGAAATTCATCCATTTACTCTAGGTTGTCCATTAGGTTGGAGTATAACAGTTAATAGTAGTTTCTCATCATTCTTTTTATTTCTGTGGTGTCTACTGTAACATCTCCTCTTTTATTTATAATTTTATTCATTTAGGAATCCTCTCTTTTACTCTTGTGTAGTCTACCTGATAGTTTTTCAACTTTGCTATCATTTCAAAGAACCCACTCAGTTTGTTAATGTTTTCTATTGCTTTTCTATCTTCTATTCCATTTATTTCTGCTCTTATCTTTATGATTTCCTTTCTTTTGCTAACATTGCGCTTAGTTTGTTCTTTTTTTAGTTCCTTGAGGTATATGGTTAGGTTAAGATATGTTTCTTTTTTCTTGACATATGTGCTTCCACCTATAGTTTCCTTTTAAAACCATTTATGCTGCATCCTATAAGTTTTAGTATATTGCATTTCCATTTTTAATTGTCTCAAGACAATTTTTCATTGCCGTTTTGATTTCTTCTTTGATCCAGAGGTTATTTCTACATATTTGTGAGTTTTCCAGCTTTCCTCCTGTTATTGATTTCTATTTTCATTTTCTAACCTTTGTGGTCAGAAAAGGTACTTGACCTAATTTTTCTCATATTCTGTTTCTTGAGACTTATTTTGTAGCCTAACATGATTTATCCTAATATGATTTATGTGTGCTTTCAAATAATATGTATTCTACTACTGCTAGATAGAATGTATATGTCAGAATGTATACGTCTCCTAGATCCATCAGGCCTATACTATTGTTCAAATCCACTGTTCCCTTAATGATTCTCTAAGTGATCTATCCACTGGTAACAGTGGATATTAAAGCCCCCAACTATTACTGTACTGCTGTTTATTGCTCCTTTTAGTTCTGTAACTTCTATATTTTGGTGCTCTGATTTTCAGTGTATTATCTACCTTCTACTTGCCAGTTGTTTACCCATTTATTTATTTTTTTAAGAATTTAGTTGACAGAGAGTGAGAGGAGAGAGAGCACAACAGGGGGAGCAGCAAAGGAAGGGGGGGGGACTGGATCCCAGGACCCCGAGATCATGACTCAAGCTGAAGGCAGAGGCAAAACCCACTGAGCCACCCAGGTATCCCTGTTTATCCATTTATTACAGGGCTATATTATTAGTTTTGAAGATTTTATTTATTTATTTGACAGAGAAAAAGAGTACAAGCGGGGGGAGAGGCAGGCAGGAGGAGAAGCAGGCTCCCCACTGAGCAGGAAGCTTGATGCAGGGATGAATCCCAGGACCCTGGGATCATGACCTGAGCCAAAGGCAGATACTTAACCAAGTGAGCCACCCAGGTGTCCCTACAGGGCTATTATTACGTTCCTAAACTTAGAATTGTTGTATCCACTTGGTATATTGACCCTTTCATCATTATAAAATGTCTTTGTTTCTACTAATTCTGGTCATAAAGTACATTTTGTTGATATTAACACAGGAACCAGCTCTCTTCCAATTACTGCTTAAATGGTACTACTTTTTTCATTCTTTAACTTTAAACATATTTGCCTCTGAATCTAAAATGTGTCTCTTCTAGACAACACATAGCTGAATGTTTTTAGTCCATTTTTCTAATATTTTAAGTCCAATGTCTGGCTCTCCTCGAGGCAGTTTCTATTGACTGCTTTCCTTTAGTGCGTATGACCCATACATTCTTCTTTCTTTGCAAGAACTACTTGTTGCAAACTAAAGATTTTAAATAATATGGCAAATCTGTAAGTCAGATTCCTCCCCTTCCCCAACTGTTTGTTGTTACTGTATTGTTTGTTTAGTGGCTTTTCCTGAACTAATTCTTTGTTGTATGTGATCCCTGAAGTCTCAGTTAGCTGATTTTATTATTGGATAGAGATTTCCTGAAATGCCTTGAATGAGTAAGCATCCCAGCCTTTGTCATTGGGTTCTGCATGCATGTTAAGGTATAATTTCAGTGCTCCAGGAGACAGGTGTTTTTTTTTTTAAGATTTTTTTTTAAAGATATTTTTAAGTCTGTCATAGTCTTCACTTTTTGCTTATGCAGAATCTCAAGGGTCGTCAGAGGTAAGAGCTTCAAGCCTTCTCAGGTTTTTCCAAGGCAGGTGGACATAGATTCCCAAGAATATGTCAAAGTTCACCAGTATGCTGTATTTCCCAGCTTTTCCTTTTAAGTTTTTTGGTCAACCTATGTTTGCCCAACTGCTATTGGAATCAGATGCAACAGTAATGTTGAACAATGGTCAAATGCTTAGGGAAAAGATTGTTTTTACTGAATGAGCGCACAGTCAGATCAAAAAAAAAAAAAAAAATGAGCTCTGCAAGTGAGGCAGCTGCCAGACAAGTCAAATAATGACAATTCCCTGGGAATGGAGCTTTTGAGGAAGCTCCTAACTGCCTATTCCTGTCAATGATTCTGGTTTTCACAGCTAATATGACTGTGAGAGACTAATGGTTTTTAAGATTACTGTGGAACTGAGGAGAGGGGAATGATAAAAAAGCAAGTGAAAACACCACAAAATCTTACTGTTCTTATGAATATTCAGCTTTTTGTTCTGTTTTGTTTTCTTCAATAAACACTCTACAGATTGTTGCAAGCCTTTCATTAATCTCCAGAGTTCTAAAAACATTCTGATCATTTTTTGCAAGTGTTCTCATTGTTCTTTGGAGGAACAGATTTTCAGAAGTACTTACTGTCACTTGGAAGTACTATTAGCTCCATCTAACCTTTAGACACTAATGAAAGAATAGTTTTAATGTCAATAATGTCCATATCAAAAATTAATTTTGTAAGTTTTAATTACTTAAACTTGTAATGAAAAAATTTAGAGGACACCTTTAAACTGGAAGAAGGGTACTATTTTTTGTTCAAAATTCTTTTGAAAGACTAATGAGCAATATGTTTAAAGATCACTAAGTCACAAAACTTGAGGACATTATGAATTTTTATTATATGGTATAAATAAAACTTTCATCATTTAATTAATAGTTATGTTTTGTAACACTGAAAAACAATGATAGAGTTCCTGGCATTATTTTGGTTTATAAAGTCATACTTCATTCTAAATTCAGACTTATTTTATTTACTTGCTTATTTAGCATTGCTTGTTGTATATTTTCACAGCCTACATTAGTGTAAAGATACCATTTTGACTCACATGAATTTTGAAATAACAATTAGGAAAATAGCAATTAGGGAGAAAATGGATATGTAAATTCAAGCTAACAATAACAATTCATACACTTTGGGTCCTCGAGAGTAAAGAAGAATTAGTACAAACACCCAAGAACTGGTGCCTCAATCTGCCTGACTAATGCAGGAAAATAACCAAGATAAATGGCTCTCTACTAATCAAAGATGCTCAACAACTTACTAATATTTGATTAGTTGAGGTGGTTATATCTGCCATTTATTGTCCTTCTCTGACTCACTGGCAGTTCTAGGTAAGGCCCAGGAGGAAAGGCGAAGGGTCTCGTTAGTCCATTTGTGCCTTACTTACATATATGGCTAAACCTTCCTGAGTTTTTGTACCATTTTTATCATGGAGTAAAAGTAAAATGAAATGAAGTTTTTGTAATTGAGAAATACTCCTTCATATAATACCTGGATTTTTCCTTCTTCTTATACCAAACTGTATCCATTATTTTGAAATATTATTATTCAAATACTGTCCACTGAACAAAGCTAACTGTAATCACTGATTTTGTATCTCAACCATTCATAGCTATCACAGAGAAACTCACACACTGCCATGATTCTATTTTCTTCCCAAATTGATTCATAACTCTGGAAAAAAGTAGGCTTGCTCTGAAACAAATGCTGGCCAGTTACATGCCAAGGCAGTAATTTTGTAGTACCTTTTTATATTCTGGATTCCTTTCCATTAAATGAATAAAAGCATGGAGATGTGAAAAAGCCTCCTGATGAATTGAGAGTCGAAGAAATTGTTTCCTGAAATCAATGCAACATTTCCAGTCAAATCTGAGCTGTTTGATGAATATGAATCTCTGGATCATTAATTAAAATCAAGAGGCATCTTTAATCAAATCTAAAATTTAACATACAGAATGGAAAATCCACAAAAAGTAAAAATTCCGTTTGAAACCCCAAAATAGCAGGACCAAATTTTGAATAGTTGGCCAATTAAGGCACAATCCTTAATGAGAGAGAATATTAAGCAAAAAGATGAAAAACCCAAGACTGGTGGTTCATATCCCCCCAAAGATTTAAGGCTTTTCTCCAAAATGATTATACTGCCATTTTCAAATATATTAAACTATTATCTTAGAATACAAGAAAGAGTTCTTGTCTCCATTTTTTAAAAAAAAATACATTAAATGACTTTTAGAAATTCTTTGATGAATTTATCATTTCTCAAAAACTGAACATAGATACGTTTTTTAACATGTCATTCAGAATGTTAAGTAAAAGGATCATCTTTAACCTTACTCTACTATGTCTGGGAGAGAGAGGAGGATTCATGTACTAAGGGCAGGGGGTGTAGAAAAGTTCTATAAATTTGTGAAAAGAACTAGATAGGAAATATTTTAGGCTTTACAGGTCATGAAGTCTCTGTTATAACTACTCATCACCTTATCATTTTAGTGTGAAGATATAAAAGAAATGGGTGTGGCTGTGTTCCATAAACCTTCACTTACAAAATCAGACCTTCGGCTGGATTTTACCTGTGGGTCATACTTTGCTGACCCCTGATCTTTTTTTTTTTTCCTTTAAGATTTTATTTTTAAGTCCTCCCTATACCCAGTGTGGGCCTGGAAATCACAACCCTAAGATCAAAAGTCACATGCTCCACCAATGAGCCAGCCAGGTGCCTAGTTGACCCCTGAACTAAAAGAAAACTGGAAGGAAATGGCATTTGTATTCAAGACAACATCATGAGTGAGCATGTAAATAGATTAGAATTATGTATTAGAGTATGTATTCAGATGTATTCTGTGCCTTACTGTTAAAGTTATGGCCTTTTTCCCCACTCAGTTGATAATCAGCTCCCAGCTTTAATGGTAACAATGAGAGTAAAGGGAAAAAGTTAAGATGAAGAGATTCCTTCTTTAGAGTCACCTAGAAACCATACAAGCTACTGTCTGAAATTCAGCACAAGAGTGACCAAGTCTTTGCTTTGAGTATGCTTTCCCTGATAACTGGAGGAATGAAACCTTCTTCAAAGCTCCAGACAAGACCTAACCTAAACTCAGATCTAAGAGAGCAGCTAGCAAGGACAGCTATCTCAAGTATTCACCAGGAAAACAGATCACAGCATATACTCTGACTTACAGGTTGCAGAATTAGGCAAAATAATCCTAATTTTTTTTTTTTTTTAGATTTTATTTTATTTTTATTTGACAGACAGAGATCACAGTAGACAGAGAGGCAGGCAGAGAGAGGAAGGGAAGCAGGCTCCCCGCTGAGCAGAGAGCCCGATGTGGGACTCGATCCCAAGACCCTGGGATCATGAGCTGAGCCGAAGGCAGAGGCTTTAACCCACTGAGCCACCCAGGCGCCCCTAAAATTTTTTTTTAATAATGTAGAATGTGGCATTGTGGGGAAAAAAAATTTTTTTCAGAGAAACTAAAAGCTTTCATGATCCATTGGTAAAATCTGGCCTCATAAGTCTTGGGATTTTAAAACCACAGCAGGCATACCCTCCCACATGATAATTCCACCTCCTCCAACATGTTACAATAATTGGGGGGAGAAAAAGCATACTACAGATTTGGTAATTACTTCAGTTCTATAGATCTGCTATAAGCTATTTTGCTTTCGTTTTGTATTCTTCTCTATCAAGTAAGTTTAATTGTATTATGCTGCCCTCAGGTGTCTATTTTTTTATATGTATGATTAGCAGGCAAAGCAAGATCCTTCATAAATTTCCAAACCAACCAAGAAGCTGTGGCTGTGATATTCAAAGTATTCTTTCATAAACCCCAATCATAGGTTAATGTAAGTATTAGAAGTTCTACTTTTAGGGATATCTGAAATACTACTTGGACTTCCCTGCCACTTATATAATACACTGCCATTAAAAAAGGAAGTAGACATGGTTTAAAGAAAAAAATATGGCAACTGATAATAACATTCTAAGACAGTGGTTCTCAAAGTAGGACTCAGGGATCCTGTCCAGGGAGTCCATGAGGTCACACTTAGTGTTATAATAATACTCAGAACATTTTTTCACTCTTACTCATAAGTTAGAGTGGAGTTTTCTAGAACCTACATTACTTGTGACATATAGCAACTAATTAAATACAGAAGCAGAGAATTCAGCAGTCTTCTATTAAGCCAAATAGGAAAGAGTCTTGCCAAAAATTTTCAATGCTATACTTTTCACTGATTTTTTTTGTTTTGCTAAGTCTAATTATTATTCATAAAAAAGAATGTTATTCCTATAGGATTTCACTTATATGTGGAATCTGAAAAACAAACAAATGAACAAATAAGTGATGCGGATTAAGGAGTGCACTTGTGATAAGCATCACGTGTTCTTTGTAAGTGTTGAATCACTGGATTGTACACCTAAAACTGGTATTATACTGTATGTTAACTAACTGGAATTTAAATTAAAAACTTAAAAAATACATAATGTGTGTAAAGTTAAAAAAAAAATAAGGAAAAGCAGAAGCAGACCCATAAATATAGAGGGACAAACTGCTGTCAGAGTGGAGCGGGGATTGGGGGTTGGACAAAACATGTGAAGGGGAGTAGGAGACACAGGCTTCCAGTTATGGAATGAGTAAGTCACAGGATAAAAAGTACAGCACAGGAAAAACAGTCAATAGTATTGTAATAGTGTTGTATGGTGACAGATGGTAGCTACAGTTGTGGTAAGCATAGCATAACAAACAGACTTGTCAAATCACGAGGTTGTACACTTGAAACTAACGTAACTGTGTGTCAACTGCTCTTCAATTAATTTAAAAAAAGGTACAATATTCCTTTTGTAAAGGAAGTACTGCATGGGGATATAATGTACATCATGGTGACTACAGTACTCAATGTCTGAAACTGAAGAGCAGCTTGAAAGTTCTTATCACAAGGAAAAAAACCTAACTATGGATGGTGAAAGATGTTAACTAGACTTACTGTGATCATTTTGTAATTATATGTAAATAATGAATCATTGTTATATACCTAAAAATAAACTAAAAAATAAAATTCACTAATTTTAGAAGAAAAAAGTATGTTATTCATTTAATGGGTTTATTATTGCTATTTTAAAATACTAAATATTTTTTAAATCTTATCCATTTTAGTTTCTAACATGGTAAAATATTAATGGATATTCATAAAAGCTCTTTGGGGTCCTCAAAAAAATTTAAGAGTATAAAGGGAATATGATACTAAAAAGTTTAAGAAGTACTGTAGTAGCAGATTCTGTAACAACTTCATAGAAAGTATTTCCTTGAAATTTGAGAAGATAGAAGACACTGACCTCATTATCAAGTTACAAAGACTAAATCTACTTTTAACTTGTCATAGAATGACAGATGTTAACTTAAGTAATGGGATTAGAGGTAAGAGGTTTGTTTCAGTCACCTTCCTCACCCTCACTCCTTCCCTCCTCAAACCATGTGCAGGAAGAAAGAGCAAAAACAGACTTAATACGGAGTTTGATCTGCTTTATCATTTTCTACTAAAGACCTGTGCGAATGTGAAAAACTCTTAATGGTAAGAAGGAAAAGGAAAGCAGCTACTGAATAACGTACAAATTCGATAACCCGAAGTCCCTAAATGAGCCCCACTGACCCAACTGATGTCTCCATATTGTATTTTCCATGTATGAACCTATTCTTAAAAAAGGAGAACTAGAAAAAAAAAAAAAAAGTGAAGAAAGGAAGAGAAGTGGGGGAGGTGGCTAGAGGAGGAAGAAATAGGGGAGGTGAACCATGACTATGGACTCTGAAAAACAATCTGAGGGGTTTGAAGTGGCGGGGGGGTGGGAGGTTGGGGTACCAAGTGGTGGGTATTATAGAAGGCACGGATTGCATGGAGCACTGGGTGTGGTGCAAAAATAATGAATACTGTTATGCTGAAAATAAATAAAAAATAAATTTAAAAAAAAAAAAAAAAGAAATGGGGGAAAGGAGGCTT
The DNA here is from genome assembly GCF_030435805.1 of Mustela lutreola. Classification (NCBI taxonomy): domain Eukaryota; kingdom Metazoa; phylum Chordata; class Mammalia; order Carnivora; family Mustelidae; genus Mustela; species Mustela lutreola. The sequence goes on from NC_081307.1 coordinate 2,545,532, forward strand.
TCATTTTGAGAAGTCACAGAAGCAGAGAAAATGCACCAGTGCATGATTAACTATGAAATGCTGAAGTAAGCATTCCTATTAAAATCCACACATCAGGGGTGCCTGGGTGGCTCAGTGGGTTGAGCCGCTGCCTTCGGCTCAGGTCATGATCTCAGGGTCCTGGGATGGAGTCCCACATCGGGCTCTCTGCTCAGCAGGGGGCCTGCTTCCCTTCCTCTCTCTCTCTGTGATCTCTTCCCTTCCTCTCTCCTACTGTGATCTCTCTCTGTCAAATAAATAAATAAAATCTTAAAAAAAAATTCCACACATCATTGTCAATGTGACAGTATCTTAAAGGTCATTTTAAAATTGAAAAATCTGAGGGGCACCTGAATGGCTCAGTCGGCTAAGCATCTGCTTTCAGCTCAGGTCATGAACTTGGGGTCCTGGGATTGAGCTGAGTCAGGCTCTCTGCTCAGAAGGAGACTGCTTCTTCCTCTCCCTAGGCCCCTCCCTGCCAACTTGTGCTCTCTCTTGCTCTCTCTCTAATAAATAAAATCTTTAAAAAAAATAGAACAATCTATAAGACATTTTTCGATAAAAACACTTCCACAGCTGATGGTAAAGGTTCTCAAGCAATCCCCAAAATGCTCCTTATGGTAAGAGAAACAGTAACAGGAAAACTGAATCCAATGCCCCACCAGAAATCCTTGGCAATGCTGATCCAGACCTGATCCTTCCATGAACTATCATTATCACTGAGAAGCTCCAGGGATGAGAGCCTGGAAGTCACTGTAGCTGGGAAGCTCCCAAAGAGATGAAGGGAAAGACTTGGAACCAAGGACATGGAAAAGAGGCCTCCAAGGGGAAGAAGGCTTGTTGACTAAAAGGAAATTAAGAACAAGGCTAGAATCTACAGTAGGGTAAAGCTCAGATAGGAAAATAAATGAATGCCAAAGACGGCTTTCCTGGCAGAGGGCATCTAGGCTGTGGGGCGACAGAGACAGGAAGAGGAGCCCAGAGAGAAGACAGCTAGACAGGAGGGAGAGCAGCAGGCAAAAAGCACTTCAGGCAGCTGGCCAATTACAATAATGATTATCACAGAAACAGAAATTTCCTAAGGATGTTAAAGGCCTATGGTGCTTTTGAGGGTAGAAAGGTAAAACAGCACACTGTGAAAAGTAAAAGCATTAAACAATTCTTACAATAGTCATTTTCCACTTCTGATAATAAATAAAATATTTTGCCCGCCAATTTAAAATTCTACGATCCTACAGAGCCAATCTAGGAATTAAAAAAAAAAAAATTACCAATGCAGTTTACACACTGAAAAATAATGAACTGCTAACATCATTCTATTACATAACCTATACTTGACTCCTTTCTGCCCTTCTACCAGTATGGTATACTAACTGTCGTTTTATCCTTATTCAACCTATAATCTAACACCAACAAAAACAAAAAGAAAAACAAAAACAAACAAAAAAACAGTAGGGTCCTGCCTCATAATTAAATTCAGACCACTGAGGATGATATTCAACATACCCAGAGTATCCCAAAGTTATCTACAGGATGACTAGACTGAGCCACCACTCCAGAAGAACCACACCCCCAATTCCTTTACACCTGTTGCAGAGTGGGCTAGCTCCTGCCATTAATGAAAAACACAGAGATGCCTTCGGTAAAACTCCTATTAAAAATCCCAAGCCACAGTGTCAAAGGATAGATTCTGCCACAATACCTTGATTACAAATAAATGTCCTTGCTACTGCCTCTAACCAAGGCCTGACCCTGGGCAGCCATTGTCTTACAGATCTCTTTTGACTTTTAGCTGTGAAAATGACTAACTGATTCTATTTATCCATCCCACTCTTCATTACAACTCAGTCTACATCTAAAACTTCTTCCCACTTCAGGGTCCAACAATGGTGCAAAGTTTCTGCCTATTGTCCTGCCCCTGACACCTGTCTTCAGCTCCAGTGATAATCCTGGTAGATAGCTGAATCTCTGTTATGATCCAAGGACCTGAGAGCGAGTTACAGTCAACAAAGCACAAGTGAAGATCAGTCCAGAAAAGAAATAGTATAGAATTTATTCTAACTTTATAAAATCCTTTATTCATACTTTTTCCAATAAAACACAAGGCTTTAAAGAAAAAGATTTTCATATTTTCAATTTTTTCCTTGTTGATAGCTCAAATAACATAAATACAACTTAGTTCCCATATTGTAAGAGAAAAATAAACTCTAGAGTTTGTTTTAATAGAAAGTTATCTGTATATGCAAAAGTTTAATTTATATACATATTTCATCGATGAAGAGTCATTTTAAAAATAAGAGATTACTCAGCACATTAGCTATGTGACCACAATTATAAAATATTTTTTCTAAGAGAATAAACTACACGCAAATAAAAGCAAGTCAATACTGTTGCTAAAATAATAATGCATCATTTGTATTTTTTAAAAAATAGGGAATCAGCATTTTTAGCTCCACTGAAATTATGACATTTGAATGAACTTCTCCCAAAAATATTGCATATACTTCGGATTATTTTTTTTCCATGTGAAATTCAATTATCCAAGGTATAATTAAAATATCTCCCCAGTACTTTTCCACTACAGCACCTCAATCACCTGCTATATTCTAAGTTAAAAGGACTAATGGAAGTCAGCCTAGCCAACACTATCAGAAATGATTTTTGACTTCCACGAATGTCTCATTCATTTCCAATCCTTACCCAGATGGCACAGAATTTGGATAGAGCAGACATACTATAAGTGTTTGTTGAATGTTAGAATAAATTATAAAAAGAAAGACAGAAAGGCATTCCAACATATAACACTATATTAGATTTATTACATTAGTATACATTCAGTGATTTTATTAGTAAGAAAAGTTAGCAGAATGAACAAAGGCCCATACCAGTGCATTTCCAATGTATCATTCCTCAGAGTAAATAAAATCCACAAGGAGGATTCATCACAAAGAAAAGCCAAAAGAAGCTAATTCCCAAGTTATGCCTCCCCCACTGAGAGCATGAGGACAAGCTTACTGCAGTACTTCTTAGAAAGATCATGCTGGTGTATTGCTATCAGGGCACAATGGTAAAGAAGAAAAGGAAAATGGCTTACTAGTTCACTTCCCAAGAAGACTATTCTAGCATTGGACTAAGTAATGAGAGGTGATGGCCTAGGCAGTACAGCCTAGGGAGGAGGTGAAAAGGGGCAGATATTAGAAATAATTCACTTTATATTTTGAATGATTCACCTTCAAAGGGGTCATGCTAGTAAGTCAAAGAGAAACTGTAACAATACATCAGGCAATCATGATGCAACAGAAACTACATCCAGAATTATGGATAAAAACTTACCACCTAGAAGGAAAATTTATTTTTAAAATGAATCCAGAGTTGGAAGATAAGAAAACACATTTTCGTATGGTTAGTTCTTATGAAACAACTATATATTCAACAGACTTTCAACAGCATGCATTGTAAATAAGGATTTAAAAAACCTCTAATATACAAAACCTACCCACAGACAATCCTAAGTATATAGCACACATTTTCAAGAACAAAGCTAAGAATAATCCATAAATTATTAATAAATTATTAATAAAAATTAATAATAAAATTAATAATTAATAAAAATATGTTGATAATATTGTACTTATTCTCCCTCTTACATGTAGTTCTGTCACTATAGCCAGTTGTTAATTATGTACAATTGGCACAACTCAGGATAATATTAAACTGTTTATTCGTATACTGCCTCTTACCTATAAACTCTTACATTCTAGTTGCAAAAAGAAACGTTACTCTTCATTTAGTCTCTTTTCAATTATATAAAAGTGGTCTGAAAACAGAGCAAGTGCAAATCCGAGATCTGTGGTTCTGAACTTATGGACTATAAACACTGCTGTGCTCATGGTTAGTCTGGATATCAAACAAGCTGAGTTATCTGAATATGTAAAAAACCTCACACCTTTATTTACTGCCATATTTAAAATTATTGTGATTAATAAGATAAACACTTATTTGAAAGTATTAAGGCAATATTAGCTTTCTAAAAAGTAATTCAGCTTTTAATAGAAATTAATCCCCCATCTAGCAACTTCTACAGAAGTTCTATGAGATCCTTAACTTTTAAATAAGAATTGAACGTGTTACTGGATTTTTTTTGTCATCATAAATTTTCTCAGTCAACAGACACAAAATGCACACCCATCATATGTGAATGAGACCTTAAAATATCTCACGTGACAAAGCTACCTTATATTGGGCTCACTAACTTGGATCAAAGTTATATGTGGACAAGTATTCAAAAATTCTCTCTTAAGTGGGAGGAAAAGAGGAGGACAAAATTGTAACTGTCATCATCATAAGACAGGCAGAGAAAAAAGCAAGGAAAACTTGCTTTGCTGGTAACAGAAAAACAGGGGTCAGGACGGTACAATGAGTTGTCATCCCCGTAACAAACCAGTGAGTTTAGATTCTGATCCTCATATCAAGGCTCATGCTGCGGGAATCCTAGCACCTTTATATCCCCAGGATGTATTATGGTGCTATGGCCCCAAAATGTCCCTGAGCATATCTACTAATTTTATTCTGTATCATCGCTGGACACGTTACATATGTCTACAAGTCACTTCGCTATTCTAAATACAACTCATGGAAATTGAAAAAGGAACTTCCTAGTTTCCTAGTTGAGTTGGGAGGTATGTGAAGACAGTGTTAGCTATCACTGTATCTCCTCTTCATTTTTCTGACAGAACATTTCTTTTTCCCTTCAGTCCACTTTAATCGTCCCAAACTGTACCATTTTGCCTTTCTTAAGGAAATGATGTGTCCTTTTGGAAGATGAAAATGAATTTGTACAGATACCTAAGCTTTATTCTTTCAGTGTGATTTTTTAAAATTTTAAGATAAATCATATAGCAAATCAAGGGATGACCTAGATTCTTTAATTATAAGAAACTTGGTTTTCTCTTCAGAATAAATGGACCTGGGACTATGAAATAATTTTTGTGCTAAGTGAGTACATACTGGCCTATATTAAACTAAAAGATTTTCATTTTCTCTAAGATAAACAGTTTAAGTAAATGCTAAAATTTCACACCTATGGAAGGTAAAATTTTATATATAATTATAAAACATCTCACCCTGGTTAAGTTTTCTCTAGATTTTTCAACAGTAGATGAGATGGTAATTAGAATATTTTAATATTTCAACTAGTAAAGAAGACCATGTCAGCTGAGAAGCAAAGAAAAGGCTGTGTTCTTAAAACTGGCTACTAGATTTAGTAAAAACATGGTCATCATCTTCAGCTCTAACTTATTTCCTCTTTCCATCATATTATCAACCCAAATAGCTAACCCAAAAACAAATGCTCTGTCTCTGCCATCTACTGGAGAAAAGATACAGAACACACTCACTACAGGTAAGTCAACTGCAGACATGCAGAACGTATCGTATTCATGTTAGCATGTAAAGTAAGTTGTTTTTTTTTTTCCCAAGGGTTTACATTTACCTACCTGCCACGTAGAGAATGAGAGAAGGGAAGGGGAGAGAATAAGTGTGTATGAACACAAAAGCAAAGATAAGCTCAAAATATTTTAATTTCTCTAAGTAACGGCTTCACACACCTACACTTACATGGCCGTGGAGATCCGTGTTAAGAAGCATCATTGCACAGGTAAGACAATGGACTCCATCTAAGGGAAGTGACAGGAAAGAAAGCATTAATTCACCATTTCCCGTTGAACTACTTATAATCATCAAAGTGGCATACGTTAAGAACCTCTGAAAACACAATAATGTGGCTAAGCACAATCATGTTTGTTTGGGGAAACAAACAAACAAAAATTATTAAAAGGGCCTCAGTGCAGACAATAGGGCTCTGCTGGTGATAAAGTATATTATTCTTAACTCTCTGGAGTGTAGTTTGAGAGTACATATCTTAAGCTTTGAACAGTATCTTTTGACACAGCAAATCCATTTATAAGACTTACACTAAGGAAATAGGATCTAGACAAGATACAAGGGTATCCAAAGAAATATCACTTATAATGGGGAACAAGAAAATAAAACCCTCCAAAACCACAATCCTGTTATGTTTAAGACATTAAAAATGTTGTCGAAGTATGCTGAGTGTTGAAACAAAAAGATATTTCACAATAAACTATTATATGAAAAGCACATTGTTATATGAAAAGCACATATTCTATGAAAAGCACAAAATGCAGTATGATCCCATTTAAATATAAATACATCTAGAATAATATATAGCATTATATTAAAACATTACTGTCTCTGGGTAATGAGATAATTTTTATCTTTTTATTTATATTTTCCTAATCTTATGTAATAAAAGATGCAGAAATGAAAATAAATTATTTGCTACCGTTCCTTCTTTTTTTTTTTAACTTTCTGGGAGGAATGCAAATTAAGAAGAAGCAAAAGTTACAGGAAACCAAGATTTGGGTCTCTCAGTGTACTGTCCGGGTATTAGTTCTCTGGCTAAAAATATATATGGGCAGCAATAGTTATCCTCTTTCTTGACGATTCACTAAAGGCCACTGGTCCAGGATACTATGGATCAGCCAAAAGTAAAATACTGCAATAATCTTGTAAAGATTAAAAAATTAAATATTCAGGGGAAAGATGCTGCTCCAAACAGATGGACCATGTCCCATTTAGGTGGAAACATCACTTTATTCCTTGATAAAGGAAAAGAGAAAGCACTAAAAATTAGAAGCTTCTCATTTCCAAACCTTAGAATTACTTCTCCTCATTCTTTTCCTGCAATTCTCAACAGAATTTTTTCTGCAGATGCAGAAAAATCTTATTGTGTATGCCAAATGTGCGAAAGGCAGGCCTTCCTAATTACTGAATTCATGAATTAGAGACAGCTTATTTCTCAGAAGTATGCCTTTGAGTAGAGTAGGTGATTTCTATTATTAATATCTCAAAGGAGATGCTACTGAATACCCAAAAGTGCATTTATTCCAGTTCCAGATTATTATTATTAAATTTTAAGTACATTTAAAATTAATTCCTTGAAAGCATTTGTAAAACTCTCAGCACCCAACTCTCCAATACCCTTATCAACAGCCAGATGAGTGTACATATCCAAATTCCTTATTTCACTCAGGAATGTCAATATTTTATTAGCTTTAGAGGAGGCTTTTAATAAAAACAATTCCCTTCTATCCCTTTCATTCGCTACACAATACTGATTAGTGATAGAAACAGTGAGTAAATAGTCTAAGTATAATCAAAGAAAGGACAGAAGAAAATTAAATTCCCATTTTATGGAGATGAATGTGACTCTAATGATGAGATTGTTAGTTAATTTAGCTAAGGCCTGCAGGGCAGAGGCTGGGAATTAATCACTTTAGTGAACATCTACACTTATCCCAGTTAACTGGCAAGACTGAAGCTAGAGAAAATGGTTATTTCTGGTGCCTCTAATCCTAGTGATCTATTCCAGAATTCATGTTTATGAAAAATTCTCCAATTGCAAATGAATGCGCCTGACTTCAAACCTTGAAAATTTTACTTTATTGCAGGAATTGACATGGAAGAAAAACCTCTTGATAGGGTGCATCAACAATGAAATAGTTCGAAGTTGCTTTTGAAAAATAGTACAATAAACATAAACTCATAGTTCATTAAAATCACAAGTCAAAGTCAGTGGTCAGTGTTGCTACAACGAATTATCAAACCAAAGCACGGGAGACACACTACAAACACCAGTGAGATTTGTAAACGTTTCCAAAACTAAGTATACATGCTCTTCAAGAACTTTAGATTAATCAGAGGGATAGAAAGAAGAAATAAAACCTGCATTTCATTTATTACAATGTGCTTTGCATGTAAAATTTAAGAGTGATTTAAAGCATCTTATCATACTATAGAACTGGAAAACAAAGTAAAAATAATGAAAAGAAAAAAATGTCATGCAGCCATTAAATATGACAAGAGAAAATGCTCACAACTGAAAGGGAAAGAAGAGAAAACACAACTCTGTAATGATTCAAATTTGAAATTAAATATTATACAAATAGAGAAGGAAATAAATCAAACAGTTGTTAAAAGTTATCTCCAGATAATTAGAGAGCCCTAGATGATTTTCATTTTCTTCTGTATAATCTTCCATATTTTCCACAATAAAATTTAACTTTTTTTTAAAGATTTTATTTATTTATTTGACAGAGATAAATCACAAGTAGGCAGAGAGGCAGGCAGAGAGAGAGAGAGGAGGAAGCAGGCTCCCCACTGAGCAGAGAGCCCGATGCGGGACTCGATCCCAGGACCCTGAGATCATGACCCAAGCCGAAGGCAGCGGCTTAACCCACTGAGCCACCCAGACGCCCCAATAAAATTTAACTTTTATGAGAAAAATAACCCTTGTTTCTTGAAATACAAACATTTCCATCACATTACCTTGTGAAGCAATGGTATTTGGGTTACAATAAAAGTATCTATTGGAGAAGTGTATTAAAACTCTCTCTCGTTCTTGAGTTTCTCCCACAAGAGAAAATGCTTTAAAGAAATACCTAAAGAAAGAATTAAGAGAAAAAAAGTGAAACTAGAAAACATTACCATACTCTTTATGTTTGATAAAGTTAATTCATATATAATATAAAATTAATTATACAAAAATATTCTAGTTATTAAAAAAAACTTGCTAGAGATAGCCATTCAATATAAATTTAATTCTATAAAATGTTAATATGAAAGATGACAGAATAGTAACAGTAACATGGTAGCTAATACATTAAAATAAAGCCCTGGGAAGGTAGTAACTTCGCCGTATGACTGAAATGACAAGTACCCATTTAAAAGATCAGTCAGATAAAAACCAAAGAACACTTAAATATCAAACCCATAACCATGGAGGCTATGTTTTAAAACTGTAACAGTTTGTCATTTTGTTTATATGATTGTACTTGCCACTGACACATTGTTATATAAAACAATGAATGACTAAACTCTACCTCTGAAACTAATAATCATTATACATTAATTAACTGAATATAAATAAAATAAAATTTAAAAAAAAGAAAAAAATTACAATTATATTATCTTGTGTACAAGTTTTGTTAATTTTATTTTGCCTATTATCACATTATATTAACTTTTTATATGAGAGGAAAATTGGGAGCTAAAACCCAACTAATTAATGTATAAAAATTCTTTGAAAAACAAAAATATGCCCAGAACCACACACCAATCTAAATCAGAGTCACTAAGAATACCGTCTATTAATGATGAATTCCAATGACCCTCACTTGACAAAGTGGATGTGCTTCCCTAAACATGAGTTAGGAAGGAAAAAAAAATCCTTTAAAATGTTCTAAGAAATCTCACAATTAGAAGAAACATACAACATTATTATTTCTATGATGAAAGTGTTGCTTTCTTAGCGTGTTAACTTATAACAATCAAAGTGGAATTTTTCATAACTGTCTTTTATAAACCGTATCAGAGAATAATGCATAAACATCAATCTTTTCTCTACCCTTGTTTTCCGTGGAAAAACCTATGTATGCCCTCAATTCACACAAAGTACCACTGAATAAGTCATTATTGTGTATTCTAACCTAAATATCCTCATGCTACCTCCCAAAACACAGTTTCCTCATTTATAAAACTAGAGGGTTATACAGATGATCTCAAAATTCCTCCAGGCTCTGACATGTTATAAGATTAATAAGAGGTAAACACTGACTGGGTTTTACCTTCATGACTTTTAGAAATTTACAGTACACTATGGTGTGAAAAGTGAGGATCAGTGTGTTTAAACCTTCATTTGAACAGATCAGCAAAAAGTGCTACTATCTGAAACAGTTTACAGATACCTTCTGCCAATTATATGTTGATGTTCATTTTTATTCCATTCATGAATTAATTCCAAGCATCATCTTAAAGGCTATTTGGCTATTATAAATAAATGTTTCGGCAGGAGGGAAGCCTGTAATTCTACAGTCTGTAAATCTGTGCCTTTTTAAAAAATTGATCATCCAAAAACCAGATTTCCACAGATTCCACTTGTCAAGACCTACTTTTGAGATTCCACTTCTCAAGACTTACTATTTTTTACTATGTCATCTACTAGATGGAAAATATGATTTCATAAAAAAATTATTTTCTTTCTATTATGTCTAATAAACTATTGTATAATCTGAACTAAGATCACAAAGTCACTGTGGGCTAAAAGAATTAAAACTTGGATTTTAGTTTCAGCATTACTTCCTCTTCTCAGAATTATTTGGAAGCAAAAAAGAACAGAAGTGGTAATTAATCATACCTGAGAGACTGATCCAGTGTCATCCCTGTAAAATCAAAAAACTTCAGATATTCTTCTGCCACTAGTTTGCTAAATTCATTGCTATAAGAAAACAGGATAGACTTTGTTATTAAAATCCAAGCTATTTAAAAAGACACACACACAAGGACACACTCAGACACCAGCCTTGGTACACAACGTACTTCTTGCCTAGGTGCTTTGCGACATCCGATCTTTTGAATCTGTCTAGTTGATAAAGGCGTTTGGCCAACCTTTTGGCTGCTTCTATGTTGCTGCTGGTACCATTACTGAGACTTTCTGAGGTCTCCTTTTCCAGAATTTCAGTGCTCCCCATATCAGAATGAGCCTCTAGCAGTGTTGTTTTTACCCCAGCATTGCTGTGAGAATTGATAAAGAAGAAAAAAAGAAAAGGTTTTTTTTTTTATGTGACAAAAAGGAAAAATAGCTGATGAAATTACCAGGCTATTGTAAAAACTAAATGAAAAAACTTTTAAATGAGAGAGTTTTATCCTTAATTAGTCCTAAAAGTATTTCCAGCTACCATATTTCAATGTACTGAAGAAGTGATTCCTTAAACCCTTGAGGTACAGTTCTCAAAACTTTTAGTCTCAGGACCTTTACATTTTTAAAAATACGGAGGACACCAAACACCTCTGTGTTTATGTGGGTTACATCTATTGATATTCACAGCATTGGTAATTTAAAAAGAAAAATTTTAAATGTTAACTCACTTAAAAGTAACAAGCCCATTTCATGAATATAAATAATATATTTTATTAAAAATAATAGTTTCTAAAACAACATAAAATTTAGTGGGAAAGGCAACAATTATTTACATATTTAGAATAATGGTTGGCTTAATGAAGATAGCTGGGTTCTCACTGCCACTAACCAATACTCTGTTTTGGTTAAAATATATTAAGAAAACCCAACCTCACACAGATATTCGGTTAAAAAAAAAAAAGTAACTTAATATCCTTTCCAGATAATTGTAGATATTCTTTTTTTTTCAATGTGGCACTAAAATAAGATAAGTGGTAGGTTCCCAAAGGTTAGTGGCAATATAGTATCAAAGAATTTTTTGTACTCGTATTAAAATTTGTCTTCTACTTTAAATCAATCTTTTACCCAGGCAAGATTCTGTACCATACATTGGCAATTTGCAAAATATCTGTTGACACATTATACAATACTTTTAAAAATCATATTTATTACATCACCACTATTATCTTCAGAAAAATCTTTAATTATGGAAAAGCTACCAAACTCCTGGTGACAGATAAAAGTTTTCCGAATTTCTAAGTTTTAACTGAAAGCTCAAGTTGCCGGCAAAATATATTGTCAGTTTTCTTAGAGTATTAATAGGTTTGCTCTAATAATTTTTGAGAAAATGGCTGTCAATAACCATAATTTGTCAGTTACACTTCGAAGGAAAAATGGCATTTTATGAAAAGCATCAAGTTTATAACTCATAAATCAAATTACATACAAGACTGTCCCAAAGAAAACCATCAGGAGAAGGGCTTTATGCATATTTCCCATTTCATCACACATGAAATTAAAATCGTATATACTCAAAGGTTAAAATGTAATTATTCTGTACTGCTTCATCAAAGAATTTTTAGGTGAGACTGACTTTTGTTTTTCTTTTGAGTGCATGATAGTGAAGAACAAAGTAACAACTAGGACAGTTTGGAGTCACTACCTTGATTTGTGCTAAAGTCTGCAAACCATTGCTTCTGATGTGTACCATTTACACTGATGATGTAAATATCAATACAGTGAAAAAGGAAAATAATACTGTACTGTTATTATAAAATAATTTTGAACTCATAAACCTCCTGAAAGGGTTTCAGTAAGCCCCACAAACCACAAAGTGAGCACCTCTGCCCTTGAAAGGAGTCACAAGCTATAGCCTGTGGCTGGCTATGGAATGCTGCATCCTCCATTTGTAACATAACCAATAATGCAATAATTTCCAAATCCTCATTTTAACTTGATAACTAAGGAAAGATACATTTATGATAAACTATGACATTTAAATAGCCTTCCAACATACTTACCACAGACTCTAAACTGGACACAGAATTTTTCTATAATGAACCAGACACTAAATATTTCAGGCAAGGTCACATTAGGTCTCTGTCACACATGCCTCTATTTTTGTTGTTGTTGTTGTTTTTCTTTGTTTTTCCCAACTTTTTAAAACTTAAAAACCATTCCAGGCTAGGCTGAACAGGCAGGCCCACAAGCCTACTCTTGCCATGTCTTTGCTCTACATAGTTCTTTAACTTGACCTGAATTAAAGTGGAGTATCCATTTACGTCTAACCCAAGATACTCTGAAGAGGGAACAGGATGATAAAATTAAATATGTAATTATAATTGTTACAAAGGGTTTTACTATTTTTATTAATTTATTTATTTGAGAGAGAGAGATCACAAGTAGGCAGAGAGGCAGGCAGAGAGAGGGGAGGAAGCAGGCTCCCTGCTGAGCAGAGAGCCCAATACGGGGCTCAGTGCTCCCAGGACCCTGGGATCATGACCTGAGCCGAAGGCAGAGGCTTCACCCACTGAGCCACCCCGGCGCCCCATTTACAAAGTTTTTTAAAAACCAATAAAAATAGTTGTAAACTTACAATAAATGACAAAAATCATTGTAACAAAAATATATTTTTTTTAAGCAGAACTATTCAGTATCTATTTTTGGCACTTACTGTACCTTATGATTTTCCATTTCCTATCACCAATAAGTGACAGCCTGGCAGGTACACTACCACTCAAATGCAGTTCCAGCCACTAGGCCCAGCCACACCAGGTAGCTCCTAGGAACTGCACTGCTCCATACTTCCCCAACCATGCTAGACTTGAGGGAGATAACCATCCCTCACAACTCCTCTCCAAACTCAATTTTATTAGCAAGTATTCCACATGCTATCCTTGAAAGAGAGCTATATGGGGAAGGAATAGAGAGAGTTTATCCCATAAGTGTCTTTTACACTCAATTATTCTGCTCAATGCACAGGTCAACTCACACATCCCACAGGACACTGTGGAGAAGCTAGACGTACCAAGTGGGGGCTTATCAAACCCAGGCTGACTTGATTTTACTGCAGCTATTAATGACAATACTTCATTTTTTAAAGTCAGTCAAATATTAAACCATAACTGATGCCAGGACAACAAACATAAAGTGGAACTGCCCCAGGCAAACTAAGATATTTGCTAACCCTTCTTTAAACAGTTAGCCACCTTAAACAAATTTCCAACAGAAATAGATACCAATTAAAATATATTACTTCATTATGAGATCTTCATGCAAATACATTTAAATATTTTTTCATCTAAACCTTCCTCTACAGAGTTACCAGCCAGTTTTATGAAATCTATCCTATCAGAAAACTGAGTATTTAGTCATTATATACAGCAAACCTGTAATATATAAACTCGTAGTAGAAAATTCTTTTAAAGGGCAACTCACACTTTGTGGTGGAAATGTAAAATATTTATTCGAAGAACTATTTTAGTTAAAATCAAGTAATTTTTATAATTATAAAAGAAAACCCCTGCAGTTGGGTCTGCATGCATTCTCTTACTCTATGTAGTAGCTATCATGGAGAAAAAACAAATGCCAAAGAAAGCAGTTTCTTTTCAATTAAACTGCTACTTACCGCTCATTTTTCAAGACAAATTTATGGCATATATTTAATCACTCCATGTAAATAGTATAATTGCACCACACATTCAGTACTGCAAAGATTTTGTTCAAATACAAGAGACTTATCCTAAAGAGCATATACATTTTATAAGTGTAGTGGTGATAGTCACTCCTGTTCCTCATTCCTCATGTTTGCCCCCTCTTTCTACTCTCTTGCCCAGTCCAGTCTATTTCACCTCATTCTCCCTACATTCTTCAAAAGGAGGTAATTTTAAAATCTGTTCAAATCAGATTTCTCTGGATTTTCTTGAAAAAACCTTCAATGAAAAAGAAATATAGTGGGGATAAATACCTCCATTCCTAGATGGCTTCATTCTGTCCCATTTCATGATTTATGAGATTACTTGAACAAGAACAGAGACTGCTCTTTTCAAATCAGAAAGCGTCACAATATGATGGCAATACAAACTCACCAGCAATAAGGAAGACACCAAAGAGAACTCATCCCAGAGCATAGGGTGACTGGGCCATACATACATCCTCTTATAAGCCCCTTCTCAGCACTCTTTGCCCCACAAGTCCAGTGTTTGTTGGTCCACTAGAGCTTCTAAGGATCTAGCTCCCTGTGAAGTCATATTACTATGACCTCACCACCTTGGCAGAGGGCTTACTGTTGGGGTTTTTGTAATGTTTTTAAAATCACAATAAAAATAGGAGCCCGAACACAAGAGCCACTGTATATAAGGAGCATAAATAACAATGGTAGCCTAGCCTCGCTCACACTTGATAAAGCAAACTGGATGATCCCTCTCAGGAGGGATGACACCCCATTTTGTTTCCTGGAATACACAAGAAATTGTTCATCTAGTCTGCTGAATATTAGATGCTTTCAGTAGTTTGATTTTTTCCTTTTTTTTTTTTTCCTAGTCCCTCTTCTTGATCAAGTACTTTCACAATTTCCTAAGGTGAAATTCCTACTAGCCACTTAAATATAGAGACTCCCAAAAGATTCTCCGTGTGTTCTAGATAATGCTTCACTGGGGCCTGTACCTCACACCTGCAAACAAATATGGTAACACTAATATCAAAAGAAAGATCAAATTATTGAGTCTGATCACCGGGCATTCCCATAACCTTTTTTAATGATAGGATTGCCAGTTTTTCTAAATAAAAATAATAGGATACCTAATTAAATGTCAAATATACAAAAAATCTGAACTTCATATAAACAAAAAATAGTTTTTAGTACAGAACATACATACACACACAAATCACTCAACGTTTATCTGAAATTCAAATTTTTTAACTGGTCTTCTTATACTTTACCTAGGTTCTCCTGATAACACAACCTCTTAAAATGTTTGTTCTAAACTTATTTGAAGAATTCCAATAATGGTGTTCCCTAACTGCCAACAGGTAATATGTTTCACAGCCCATACCATGGGTTTATTGTGACTTACTTATGTAATTTTTATTCCTTATTAAACTACTTTTCTATAGTTTCATCAAGACCTTCTCTCATTTGCCTATGACCTACTGATTCTTCTCTAACCTCCTCTAAATACAAAGGAAAAACTCTCTTTTCTCTATATAGTCACTGTTCTTTCCAAGCCTACATACCGCTACCACAGATGTAATAATATGCCTCCTTCATAAAAATCCTACACAAGATAAAAATCCAGGGGGAGAGTCAAGATGGTGGAGGAGTAGCAGACTGAGATGACATCAGGTCACAGGAGTTCAGCTAGGTAGTTATCAAAACAATCCAAACACCTACAAACCCAGCAGGAGATCAAAGAGAAGAAGAACAGCAATTCTAGAAACAGAAAATCAACCACTTTCTGAAAGGTAGGACTTGCAGAGAAGTGAATCTGAAGTGACAGATTCTAGCTGATGGGGGAGGGGCCAGCTCCCAGCAAGTGGGGGAGTAATGGAACACAAAATCCAAACTTTTAGAAGTCTGCTCCACTGAGGGACACAGCTCTAGAGGCTAAGTGGGGGTGGAGCCCTTGCGGGGACAGTGTGGTCTCAGGTCCCACGGGGTCACAGAAGGATCAGGGATGTCTGAGGGTAGCAGAGTTCACAGGTGTCAGAGTGAGGAAGCCAACAACAGAGACAGAGCCAAGTAGTGAACTCCCAGCATGGGCTTACTTTAAACTGTGATCTGCGGCACAGCTGGGCCACTGCTCTTTGAGCAGATACCCCACAAGTGTCAGATCCAGGGAGACCCACCTTCCTCCACCAGAACAGTGCAGCAAGAATCTGCTGGGTTTGGAGACTCCAAAAGGGACCATGTGCCAGAGACAGAAATTCTTGGTCACAGGCTGGGTGAGCTCAGAGTGGGGCTGGAGACCAGGGAGTTGGGAATGATTGGGCGCTTTTCTCTGAGAGCACACTGAGAAGTGGGGCCACGAGCTCTTGGCTCCTCTTGCCTAGAGACTTCCAGAGCTCTGTGGAAAGCATTCAGGGAACAAAAGCTCCCAAGAATGAACCCTAGCAGATTACTTAGCCCAGCCCCTGGCAAGGGTGGTGCAATTCTGCCTCGGGCAAAGACATTTAAGAAACATGGCAACAGGCCCCTCTCCCAAAAGATCAGCAAGAACATCCAGCCAAAACCAAGCTCACTGATCAAGGAGAACAGTGGAATTCCAGAGGAAGGGAAAGCAAAGCATGGAATTCATGGCTTTCTCCCCATGATTCTTTAATCTTGCAAAGCTAATTAAATGTTTTTAATATTTTTTTGTTATTCTATTTTTTAACTTTTCCTCTTTCTTCTTTTAGTGTTTATTAACTAATTTATCTTAACAATACCTTTCTTTAAAAAAAAATCTTTTAAATCATTATTATAGTCATATTTTATCCTTCATTGTATCTAACTTTATTTTTTGTATACATATAGGGTTTTTTCATCTAAAAAATTTTGGGAAACAGTACCTACTAACAGATCAAAATATACCCCAAATCTAGCACATGGCTTTGTTCTAGTCTCCAGCCTGAGCAAATCCTCTCCACTTTCTTTTTCCAACCAACTTACCAATTCCTTTTTTAGACTTTTTAAAAATTTTTCATCTTTACAGTCATATTCCATCCTTTCATCATGTTTACCCTTGTTTTTGTATATATATTCTTCTCTTCTTTAAAATTTTGGGAGGTAGTTTCTTCTAAAACCGAAAATCAAGTGGGTGGCTCCATTCTATTCACCAGTTCTTTATATATATATATATATATAAAATCCTTTTTACCCCCTTTCTTCTACCCCCAATTTAGGGTCTCTTCTGATTTAGTTAGCATACATTTTTCTGGAGTCTTTGCCACCCTTTTAGTATTTTATTCTCTCATTCATATATATTTTTTTAAAGATTTTATTTATTATCTGAGAGAGAGAGACAGTGAGAGAGAGCATGAGAGGGAAGGTCAGAGAGAGAAGCAGACTCCCCATGGAGCTGGAAGTCCGATGTGGGACTCGATCCCAGCTCTCCAGGACCATAACCTGAGCTGAAGGCAGTTGCTTAAGCAACTGAGCCACCCAGGTGCCCTTCATTCATATTATTATCTGGATAAAATGATAACACAGAAAGACTCACCACAAAAAAAAAAAAAAAAGAAGAACAACAACAACAACAACAACAAGAGGCAGTACTGAAGGCTAAGAACCTAATCAATACGGACATTGGTAATAATAACTTCAGAATGACAATTCTCAAGGTGCTAGCTGGACTCAAAAAAGACATGGAAGATATTAGAGAAACACTGACAAGAAAAATAAAAGCCCTTTCTGGAAAAATTTTTAAAAAAACTAAAATCTAACCAAGCTGAAATCAAAAAAGCTATTAATGATATGCAATCAAAAAATGGAGTTTCTTACTGCTAGGACAAATGAGGCAGAAGAGAGAATTAGTGGTATAGAAGACCAAATGACAGAGAATAAAGAAACTGACCAAAAGAGAGACAAACAACTACTGGACCATGAGGGAAGAAATCAAGAGCTAAGTGATACCATAAGACAAAAGAATATTAGAATAAATGGGATTCCAGAAGAAGAAGGGGGGAGACAGAAGGCATATTGGAGCAAGTTATAGTAGAGATTTTCCTTAATATGGCAAAGGGAACAAGCATCAATCCAGAAGGCACAGAAAACCCCCCTCACAATTAAATAAAAATAGGTCCACAACCTGTCATCTAATACTGAAACTAACAAATCGTAGAGACAAAGAGAAAATCCTGAAAGCAGCTCGGGACAAGAAGTCTATAACATGCAATGGTAAAAATATTAGATTGGCAGCAGACTTATCCACAGAGACCTGGCAGGCCAGAAAGAACTGGCATGATATATTCAGAGTACTAAATGAGAAAAACATGCAGCCAAGAATATGATATCCAGCTAGATTATCATTGAAAATAGAAGGGGAGATTTAAAAAAGCTTCCAAGAAAAACAAAATCTAAAAGAATTTATAAACAGTAAACCAGCTCTACAGGAAATATTGAAAAGGGTCCTCTAAGCAAAAAGAGAACCTAAAAGTAGTAGACCAGAAAGGAACAGAGACAATATACAGCAACAGTCCCCTTACAGGCAATATAATGGCACTAAATTCATATCTTTCAAGAGTTATCCTGAATGTAAATGGGCTAAATGTCCCAATCAAAAGACACAGGGTATCAGAATGGATAAAAAAACAAAACCCATCAATACACTGTCTACAATAAACTCATTTTAGACTCAAAGAAACCTGCAGATTTAAACTGAGAGGGTGGAAAACAATTTACCATGCATGGACATCAAAAGAAAGCTGGGGTGGCAATCCTTATATCAGATAAATTAGATTTTAAGCCAAAAACTGTAACAAGAGATGAGAAAGGAAGGACACTACATCATACTCAAAGGGTCTGTCCAACAAGAAGATCTAACAATTTTAAATATCTATGCCCCTAACATGGGAGCAGCCAACTATATAAACCAATTAATAACAAAATCGAAGAAACACATCTATAATAATACAGTAATAGTAGGGGACTTTAACATCCCCCTCACTGAAATGGACAGATCATCCAAGCAAAAGATCAATAAGAAAATAAAGGCCTTTTTAGACACAATGGACCAGATGGACATCACAGATATATTCAGAACATTCCATCCCAAAGCAACAGAATACACATTCTGCTCAAGTGCACATGGAACATTTTCCAGGACAGATCACATCCTGGGTCACAAATCAGGTCTCACCAAGTATCAAAAGACTGGGATCATTCCCTGCATATTTGCAGACCACAATGCTCTGAAGCTAGAACTCAGTTGCAAGAGGAAAGTTAAAAAGAACCCAAATACATAGAGGTTAAAGAATGAAGGGGTCAACCAGAAAATTAAAGAAGAATTGAAGAAATCCATGGAAACAAATGACAATGAAAATACAACAGTTCAAAATCTGTGGGACACAGCAAAGGCAGTCCTAAAAGGAAAATATATAGCAATACATGCCTTTCTCAAGAAACAAGAAAGGTCTCAAATACACAACCTAACCCTACACCTAAAGGAGCTGGACAAAGAACAGCAAAGAAAGCCTAAACCCAGAAGGAGAAGAGAAATATGAAACTAGGAGCTGGTTCTTGGAAAGAATTAATAAAATTGATAAACCCTTGGCCAGACTTACAAAAAGAATAGAGAAAAGGACCCAAATAAATAAAAATCATGAATGAAAGAGGAGAGATCACAACCAACACCAAAGAAATACAAACAATCATAAAAACATGCTATGAGCAACTATACGCCAGCAAATTTGACAATTTGGAAGAAATGTATGCATTCCTAGAGACTATAAACTACCACAACTGAACCAGGAAGAAACAGAAAACCTGAACAGACCCATAATCAGTAAGGAGACTAAAGCAGTCACCAAAAATCTCCCAACAAACAAGAACCCAGGGCCAGAGGGCTTCCCAGGGGGAATTCTACCACACATTTCAAGAAGAATTAATACCTATTCTCCTGAAACTGTTCCAAAAAATAGAAATGGAAGGAAAACTTCCAAACTTATTTTATGAAGCCAGCATTACCTTGATCCCAAAACCAGACAAAAATGCCATCAAAAAAGAGAATTACAGACCAATATCCTTGATGAACACAGATACAAAAATTCTCACCAAAATACCAGCCAATAGGATCCAACAGTACATTAAAAGGATTATTTCCCACGGCCAAGGGGGATTTATTCCAGGGCTGCAAGTTTGGTTCAACATCTGCAAATCAATCAATGTGATACAATACATTAATAAAAGAAAGAACAAGAACCATATGATACTCTCAATAGATGCTGAAAAAGCATTTGACAAAGTATAGCATTTGACAAAGTACAGCATCCTTTCTTGATCAAAACTCTTCAAAGTGTAGGGGTAGAGGGTACATATCTTAATATCCTCAAAGCCATTTATGAAAAACCCACTGCAAATATCATTCTCAATGGAGAAAAACTTAGAGAATTTCCGCTAAGGTCAGGAACATGGCAGGGATGTCCATTATCACCACTGCTATTCAACATAGTACTAGAAGTCCTAGCCTCAGCCCTCAGACAACAAAAAGAAATTAAATGCATCCAAATGGGCAAAGAAGTCGTCAAACTCTCATTCTTTGCAGATGGTATGATACTTTATGTGGAAAACCCAAAAGACTCCACTCCAAATCTGCTAGAACTTGTGTAGGAATTCAGTAAAGTGTCAGGATATAAAATCAATGCACAGAAATCAGTTGCATTTCTTTACACCAACAATAAGACAGAAGAAAGATAAATTGCATCCCAAACCATAATACCTATGAATAAACCTAACCAAAGAGGCAAAGAATTTATACTCAAAACTATAAGGTACTCATGAAAGAAACTGAGGGAGACACAAAGAAATGGAAAAATGTTCCATGCTCATGGATAGGAAGAACGAATACTATGAAAATGTCTATGTTACCTAAAGCAATCTGCACATCAATGTAATCCCTATCAAAATACCATCAATTTTTTTCAAGGAAATGGAACAAATAATCCTAAAATCTATATGGAACCAGAAAAGACCTCAAATAGCCACAGGAATGTTGAAAAAGAAAGCCAAAGTCTGGTGGCATCACAATTCCAGACTTCAAGCTCTATTACAAAGCTATCATCACCAAGACAGTATGGTACTGGCACAAAAACAGACACATAGATCAATGGAACAGAAGAGAGAGCCCAGAAATAGACCTTCAACTCTATGTTCAACTAATCTTTTACAAAGAATGGAAAGAATGTCCAACGGAAAAAAGTCTCTTCAACAAATGGTGTTGGGAAAATTGAATAGCCACATGCAGAAAAATGAAACTGGACCATTTCCTTACACCACAAACAAAAATATACTCCAAATGGATGAAAGACCTCAATGTGAGACAGGAATCCATCAAATTCCTTAAGAAGAACACAGGCAGCAACCTCTTTGACCTCAGCTGCAGCAACTTCTTCCTAGAAACATCGCCAAAGGCAAGGGAAGCAAGGGCAAAAATGAACTACTGGGACTTCATCAAGATCAAAAGCTTTTGCACAACAAAGGAAACAGTCAACACAACCAAAAGACAACTGACAGAATGGGAGAACATATCCGCAAATGACATATCAGATAGATAAAGGGCTAGTATCCAAAATCTTTAAAGAACTTTCAAACTCAACACCCAAAGAATAAATTATCCAATCAAGAAATGGGCAGGGACATGAACAGACATTTCTGCAAAGAAGATATCCAGATGGCCAACAGACACATGAAAAAATGCTCATCACTGAGTGCACATCACTCAGCATCAGGGAAATACAAATCAAAACCACAATGAGATACCACCTCACACTAGGAAGAATGGCTAAAATTAACCAGTCAGGAAATGACAGAAGCTGGCGAGGATGCAGAAAAAGGGGAACCCTCCTAAACTGTTGGTGGGAATGCAAGCTGGTGCAGCCACTCTGGAAAATAGCAAGAAGGTTACTCAAAACGTTGAAAATAGAGCTACCCTATAACCCAGCAATTGCACTCCTGTAATCGCACTACTGGGTATTTACCCTAAAGATACAAGTGTAGCGATCCGAAGGGGCACAAGTCCCCGAATGTTTATAGCAGCAATTTCCACAAAAGCCAAACTATGGAAAGAACCTAGATGTCCATCAACAGATGAATGGATAAAGAAGAAGGGGTATATATATACAATGGAATACTATGCAGCCATCAAAAGAAATAAAATCTTGCCATTTGCAACCAAGTGGATGGAACTAGAGGGTATTATGCTGAGCAAAATAAGTCAATCAGAGAAAGACAATTATCATATGATCTCCCTGATATGAGAAGTTTAGAGGCAAAGTTGGGGGGTTTGGGGGGTAGGAGGAAAAAATGAAACAAGATGGGATTGGGAGGGAGACAGACCATAAGAGATTCTTAATCTCACAAAACAAACTGAGGTATGGAGAGGGTGGTTGGGTTATGGACATTGGGGAGGGTATATGCTATGGTGAGTGCTGTAAAGTGTGTAAGCCTAAAAATTCATAGACTTGTACCCCTGGGCAATATAATACATTATATATTAATTTTAAAAAAACTATAAAAAATGATAAAAATCCATATCTGTAGCATGTCAGATAAGACCATTCACAAGCTGATTCCAACTGCTCATTTAGATTTATCATCTACCATTTAACTCATGCTTGGGCCCTACAGGGATATTACTGTGCTTTTCCATCTTGTTCCTTTTGCCCCTTTTGTTACACCTATGCTAAAATTCTGGGGTGCCCCAAATTTTGCAAATTCTTTTGACCCTACAAGACCCCAAGTGAGATAACTTTACAACTCCTTCCACCTGCATTCTCAGAGCACTTGATAAATTACCTTTATTCTAGCTCTTCTTTTAAAAGTCTCCTCTCTCACCTACCAAAATCTTGAATTTCGCTCTGTTATGTACATCATGCCTGTAGGCCGGTTATTCAATAGCCACCTGCTAAAACGATGCAAGAACTGAGCAACTGGCTGTATCCACTGTCTCCACTGTCTTCTCTGCTATACTATCAATGACACATGGTACGGACTTTCTAGTTCATTATGACCAATCCTGGAATGTTCTAGAAGAGACTGACATCAGCAGAGGGTACCAGTTAGATTTTCTGGTGTCGTATTTACTTTGAATATTAATTTTAAAAAGTTCTTTAAATTTGTATTGAATTGAGGTAATAAAAGTAGGATAAAAAGTGAACTAGGTTAAAGTGTCTAAGCTTCCCATATCCCACCATTTATAAGGTATATTGGGGAGTTGTACATAGAAAAAAACAACAAACAGCACCTAGTCCAATTTTATACTGTACAGGCTAGGTAAAGGCCAGTCAGAAGAATCCCAAGGAGTTGAAGAGTTGCAAGTGGAATGAAAGGACCAGAGGGTACAATATGACCCTGGCAACATTTTTCATGCTGCAAATACAGACACAAAAGTCTGGAACCAACAGATTTAGGGAAGCCAGTACAAATGCATTAGCTTTCATGGCAAGAATGAATCTCAGTCAAAAAAGAGTTTTAAGTATATCATAAGCAAGATACATTTAAATTCTGAAGTATAAAATTGCCTTTGAGAAAAGAAAGGAATCTTACTGGCCATCAAGCATTTATGTCTCAGGCACTGCAGAGAGCATATCATCTAATCTTGGAGGAAATATAAATGAGAAATTATTCAGAACAGCTACAGTACCCCCAGAGGTACCCATTCACCTAACAGCATCTCACCCTGGTTAAGCACTTACTTTGTGCCAGATAAGTGCTTCCTAGAGATTGTCTCATCTAACCCTCAGCAGTCTTATAAAGTAGATAGTTGTATACCCATTTCATAGATGGAAACTGAGGCACAGAGCTGGACATGGACAATGGTACTTCAGTACCCAAGTCCTTTATATCCTCTACTACTACTAATTTTGCTACTGGTAGTCATTTTCTGGTATGGTTGTTTTTGCTGATTCTACAAATATTAACAAATTCCTTACCATGTGTCAAACAATGTGTTTAGGTGCTTCCTACTTAGGAATACTTCAGCAAATGAAAGAAAACACTTCTACCCCAGGAGAGCTGAAAATAAACAACAAACATAATAAAAGAAAAAAAAATATGTGTGTGTGTGTGTGCGCGCATGTGTGTGTGCGAGTGTGTGTGTGTGCGTGTGTGTGTAGTATGTTAGAAGGTAATAACTGCTATGGAAAAAAATAGGACAAAAAAATAGAGATCAAGAATCTCAGTCTGGGGAGAGAGGTAGATATAGTTTTATTTATAAAATGGTCATGGGAGGTCCCAGCAACTTGAAGGGTAGAGCTGTCAGCACTTAATATAAGGAAACCAAAGTTGGCACAGGTTTTAAGAGAAAGAAGTTCCATTTTACTTTTTTAAATATTTTATTTATTTGACAGAGAGCGACACAGTGAGAGAGAAAACACAGGGAGTGGGAGAGGGAGAAGCAGGATTCCCACCGAACAGGAAGTGGGGCTCAATCCCAGGACCCTGGGATCAGGACCTGAGCCAAAGGCAGATACGTAACGACTCAGCCAACCAGGCGCCCCCAGAAGTTCCATTTTTGATACACTGACTTTGATATTTCCATTAGACATCCAAGGAGATACAAGAATTAAAAGACAATATGCCTGGGGCCTACTCCAGGGAATTCTCAGACTGTTGGCCTGAGGTGGGCCTTCACATTTTCTTTTTCTTTTTTAAGCTCCAAGAAGATTCTGATGTTATCAGGATTTTAAGCCACAACCGTAACCCATGGAAACTTACTATAGGTCCAAAGAGGAGAAATGGTAATTATCGGACTTGGATTTTTTTTTTTTTTTTTTTTTTTTAAGAGAGAGGAAAAGACAGTTTTAAGCAGGCTCCATTTTCAAGGGCAGAGCTGGGCTCAGGGCTCAATCTCAAAACCCTAAGATCATGACATGAGCAGAAACCAAGAGTCAGATGGTTAAGCCACCCAGGCACCCCACCAGACTTGGATTTTTATGAGATCACTTTCCTTTGTACCATGAGGGAAAAACTATAGGGAGACAAAATGGAGGGCAAGGAAATCAGCTAGGAAAGCTATCAAAATACTAAGGCTAGGCAATAAGAACCTGAATTGAAAGATAATTCATGCGAATATTAAACAACAACAACAAAAAATACCTGCTCCGAGGGGCGGTTGGTAAAGTGATGAACCTCTCAATTTCCACTCAAGTCACGATCTCGGAGTCAAGAGACTGGCCTGCCTCGGGCTCCACACTCAGCACATAGTCTACTTGAGACTCTTTCCTTCTCCCCCTGTGCATGCTCTTTCCCTCAAATAAACAAATCTTTAAAAAGTAATAATAACCTGTTCTGAAAGAGATTTAGAAAGTAAACTGAAAGCACATATTGAGTGATTTGGAATGTGTGTGAAGCTGTGTTCAAAGGGAGAGCAGAAGGCTAACTCTGACTTAGAAGCTGGGAAGAATATGTTGTCACCAACCAAGATAACAAATAAAGAGGAAGAAGATGGGGCGTGTGACAGTGTGTGAGGGGCACACGAGCACGCGCACATACAGCAACAAGAGACAGAAAGAGAAAAGATCATGAATTTGATTCGAAGATGTAATAGCATAAGGGGTCTACGGAATATTTAGGCAGAGTTGTGTAGTAGCCACAGCAGCTATGCCACTACAGTAGGAACTCAGTACAGGCATAGCAGTCCCCTCCACTAATGAGGATAGATCACCTGGTAAGGGGCTGTAATATCCAATATGACCAAGGAGCCCAGAAATGTGTGACAAAGAAATACATCTATATTCATCTCAACACAAATTCATTATGACAGAAGAATTAGGAGGTCTCCTTTCATGTATTAATAAGATTCCACATGCAAGTGCTTAGTTTGCCAGTAACAATTATTAGTTTATAAGATGCTAAAAGCAAGTATCTGCCAAAAAGTTCCAGTTAGACCACCAAGGTTCAAACACTGGTTCTATCAGTCACCAGAAAGGGGAAATTCATTATTTTCTTTGTGAGCCTCAGTTTCTTCATCTACAAAATGGAGAGAACAGTACCAACTTCCCAAGATGTTGTGCAGATTAAATGAGAAGATCCACATAAATGCTTACCTACTAGTGTTTGGCACATAGTGAACAGTAAGTGTTAGCTGCCATCACCAGACCCATTTTCTTCACAGCTACTACTCCCTATATCTTTAAGATTATTACTTGGTTATTTAGATGATCACATGAAATAATTACCTCAGGCAGTATTTTATTAAATGTAAATGTTATTTGTACTGTACACAAATGTTAACTGGCTCTCAGTAGAAATTAATACTTTTCTCTAAAGAAAACTGCCTCAAATGAACCCACTTTTGACATTTACATAGAATACATCTCTCTAGATGGGACTGCATTTTACTTATAAATGATTTCAGGGACTTTATAATTTTAGAGAACCATTGACAAAATCTAAACATAGAAACTACTAATGGCTAGTTCTGTTTGGTATGGAAAACGTAATTCAGTCTTTACAAATGAAGAATTGTAAGTGTCACCTGGAGGTTCTAGCTTAGGATATTTTTTAAAGCCCATTTATTTTACTTAGTCCTGCATTCAGTATTACAGAAAGGGGCACCAACGTGCAAGGCAGTGGTACAGAAGCTGACCAAACTTACCAATTTGCCTTGGAAGCATTTATTTGCAGTAATTGGAATCTTTACTCTTCTAGAGCTTCATACTCCTCTAAGGGCATAACACAGATTATGCAGAGTTATTTCTTTTCTTTTTGCTTTTTTGCTTTTTGAGTTTTTTATTTTGTTTTGATTTTTCATATTAAACTGGAGATTTTCTGGCCTGGCTCTCAAACGAGGATGTAATTTTGCTGTAATAGTATCAAGTCAATTTTAATACAACTACATTATAAAACTTTGAGATGAATCATCTGCAAAGCAACTATTACTAGATGCCTGGCTTGATAATAAATAAGGAGGAAAGTGATACAAAAACATTTACGAGCTATTATTTGCACAGAAGCTTCCGTGAACAAATCAGTGAATCCCAATTCCAGTGGGCAAGAAAGGAAGAGTGAATCATTCACAGATGGACTAACTTGTTCTCCTGGAATGCTATTAAAATGCCACTGCATATTCTGAGTTTACATCTTTCATGAGATACAGCCTTTGGCCATGTTACCTCACTGCCTTTACACTATATCACTCTCTACCCTGACAAAAGGAAATAAAAGGGGCAACTGCATTCCATATCCCTGTAAATTCATAAGTAGACAGTCTGAAGCTGACCATATTGGTTAGTGACTGTGTTTATGCACTACGCACTCAGGGGAAATGGGGTGGTCTGAATTTAGACAATATGCAAACACTTCTACACAGAAAAACACAAGCTTATCCCCCATGCCAAGATATTACATCCCTTCATGTTTCTCCAAAATCAAATTTTCTAATTTAATAAATTTTCATTTATTTGAAATGAAGGCATCAACACTCTAAATGAATGCATACATGCACAAACAAAGCATAAACTCATCAAAACACACCCTCCTTTGACCTGGAGGAGGAGGTATTACTTGGCCCTATGACACATGAGAAAGGAAAGACTTGTAAAAGGGACTAACTAAACTGCTAGAGTCCACTACATCACACCTGGGATTTAGTCAAGGATGCTATTACTGCCAAATGCAATACAATTATAAGGAAGAAAGCTTAAAACCCTTGGAGAGAATATTTACAGTAACACAGAATGAAATCAAGTCTATCCTTCCAAAGACAATTTATAAGAAGGAATGCCAAATTTTTAGAAGCCAAGAATTGACTGAACTAGCACATCTTTGCTTTTTCTCTCTGAATCCCTACCAACTAAAATAAGACAGACAACAAATAATAGTCACATACAATTCTATATAACAAGAAAACTAGTGACAATGGCTGCTTTTCTGTAGCACTTACCAGACTATTTCTTAGTACTTCCCCCTATTGAGGCCCATTCAATGACACAATCTATCATTAAACAAAAGACATCAATGCAAAAGCATTCCCAAATAACCACCTGATAACTCAAGATATGTTTTATTATTAGTTCAATCATAATTATCTGAAATTGTTTCTGGTTTTTTAAATTTATCTGATACTTAAAAATGATCAGTTTTCTATCACTATGGTTATATTATTGAGGAAAAGTTATGACTGAAAAATAATGTTTTAAAAGTGCTATATTCTGCCCCTTCATACCGGGGGATACCGGGGGAGGAGGGGGAATCCTCAATGTTAATTTAAAAAATATGAAGCACTGAATTACCTTTCAATGGGATCTTAAACCATCTTCTAATTATTCATATTAATAGCTGTTCCACACATTTTAGAACACAATAAATAATTTTTAAGAAAAAATTTATCTTCTGTCTACACTTTTACTGCACTGAATTAGTATTACTATACAATCACTGGGCAACAGAAAGTGAGCAAGGATTTTGCCAATGAGGGTATGCAGGAACTCTGACCAACACAACTGGCAACAGATACTCCACTAAGTAGATAATCCTTATATGGATAATTACTACATTTTTACTATTGTGAACAGTTTGTTAAATAGTGTCATATCAAGAGTTGGTGTACCCATCAACAAAAGGATAAAAGCCATATGATCATCTCAATACATGCACTAAAAACACTAGACAAAGAAGAACATCCATTCATGATTTTAAAAAATCTTCATTAAAGTAGGTTTAGAGGGAACATACCTTAACATACTAAAGGCCATCTATGAAAAACCCACAGTGAATATCAAACTCAAAAGGGAAAAACTGAGACTTCTCTCTAAGGTCAAGAACACAACAAAGATGTCCACTCTCACCAGTTTTATTCAAAATAGTACTAGATGTCCTAGCCTCAGCAATTAGACAACAAAAAGAAATAAAAGGCATCCAAACTGGCAAAGAAGAAGTCAAATTTTCACTATTTGCAGATGACAAGATACTCTATACAGAAAAACTGTAAGACTTCACAAAAAACTTCCAGAAATGATAAATTCAGTAGAGTCTCAGGGTACAAAAATCAACGTGGAGCTATCTCTTGCATTTTATACACCAATAATGAAACAGCAGAAAGAGAAATTAGAGGGCTCCTGGATGGCTCAGTGGGTTAAGCCACTGCCTTCGGCTCAGGACATGATCTCAGGGTCCTGGGATCGAGTCCCGCATCGGGCTCTCTGCTCAGCAGGGAGCCTGCTTCCTCCTCTCTCTCTGCCTTCCTCTCTGCCTACTTGTGATCTCTCTCTGTCGAATAAATAAATTAAATCTTTAAAAAAAATTAAAAAAAGAAAGAAATTAGATAAACAATCCCAACTAATTGAATTTATTTTTTTAAAGATTTTATTTTTTTATTTGATAGAGACAGAGTGTGTGCACACGTGAGCAGGGGGAGGGGCAGAGGAAGAGGAACAAGAGACTCCATGCTGAACCCAAAGCCCAATGCAGGACTTGATCTCATGACCCTGAAATGATGACCTGAGCCTAAACCAAGAGTCAGACACTTACCCAACAGAGCCATCCAGGCACCCCACAACTAACTGGAATTTAAATAAAAACTTAGGGAAAAAAAGAAAGAAAGAAAGAAAGAGAGAGAGAAAGTCCCATTTATAATTGTACTAAAAATAATAAGATACCTAGGGAATAAACATAACCAAAGAAATAAAAGACCTGTACTCTGAAAACTTAAAACACTGATGAAATAAACTAAAGATGACACAAACAAATAGAAAGATATTCCATACTCATGAATCCAAAGAACAAATATTTCTAAAATATCTCTATTATCCAAAGAAATCTACAAATGTAACGTAATCCCTATCAAAACACCAACAGCATTGTTCACAGAACTGGAATACACAATCCTAAAATTTGTATGGAAACACAAAAGACCTCAAATAACCCAAAGCAATCTTGAAAAACAAAAGCAAAGCTGGAGGTATTACAATTCCAAACTTCAAGTCGCATTACACAAAGCTGTAGTGATCACAACAGTATGGTACTGGTACAACAATAGACACATAGTTCAGTGGAACATAACAGAAAACCCAGAAATAAACCTACAACTATATGGCCAATTAAACTTTGTGAAGGAAGGAAAGAATAATCAGTAAGAAAAGACAGGCTCTTCAAGAAAAGTTATTGGGAAAACTGGACAGCTACATGCAAAAGAATGAAACTGGACCACTTTCTTATACCATACACAATAATATACTCAAAATGGATTAAAGACCTAAATGTGAAACCTGGAACCATAAAAATCTTAGAAGAGAGCACAGGCAGTAATTTTTCTGACTTTGGCTATAACAACATTTTTCTAGTTATGTCTCCTGAGACAAGGGAAATAAAAGCAAAACTAAATTATTGGAATTACCTCAAAATAAAAGACTTCTGTACAGCAAAGGAAACAATCAAAACTAAAAGACAACCTACAGAATGAGAGAAGATATTTGCAAATGACATACCCGATGAAGGGTTAGTATCCAAAATATATGAAGAACTTACAAAACTCAACACCCAGGGGTGCCTGGGTGGCTCAGTGGGGTAAGCCTCTGCCTTCAGCTCAGGTCATAATCTCAGGGTCCTGGAATCAAGCCCCACATCAGGCTCTCTGCTTAGCAGAAAGCCTGCTCCCCCCCTGTCTGGGCCTGCCTCTCTGACTACTTGTGATCTCTCACTGTCAAATAAATAAATAAAATCTTAAAAAACAAGAACAAAAACAAAAATAAACTCAACACCCCAAAAGCAATCTAATTAAAAATGGGCAGAATACATGAATAGACATTTCTCCAAAGACATCCAGATGGCCAAGAGACATATGAAAAGATGCTCAGCATCACTCACTATCAGGGAAATGCAAATCAAAACTATAGTGAATAACACCTCGTACTTGTCAGAATGCCTGAAATCAAAAACACAAGAAACAACAAGTGTTGGCAGGGATATGAAAAAAAAAAAGCAACCCTATTCACTGTTGGTGGATATGCATGCTGCTGCAGCTACTCTGGAAGGGGGAAGGGATGAGTGAAGTAAGTGATGGGGACAAAGGAGTGTTCTTGGCAAGGTGAGCACACAGTGATGTGGGGAAGTGTTGAATTACTATATTATATACCTGAAACTAATATAACACTATGTTAATTATACTGGAATTTAAAAGAAAATAAAAAAGGCTTTGCATCTAAACCAATCCTGTGAATCCCTGTTTGCCACTAAGCACACAGGTCAAGTGGTACCTAAAGCAAGTCAGGCATAGATCTATCTTGTCAGCAGTGGCTAGAGTTAGATGATGTATACGAATTCAAGTCAATTTTTTTTTTTTTAAATCAATCTCTGCTAGAGGTCTCAACTTAGAACTTAACTTCTTTTTAATGTAATTTCCTTGAGAATAATAACCATTGCGGATAAATAAGTTACAATTATAAGTATCCCATTCCTAAAACTAAATATTACAACCACTCAAAAGTATACGTGTAAGTACAAATTTAGCCTGATCATACCCTCCCCAACACGCACCTTTGCAGGTCCAGGTACTAAATAATATTATCTAGCTAGGGAACATTAACTCAGTTCTATACTTTCCTCTCTCTTCCTCTTCTAACTTCCATCTTCAGAAGAACAAGAGGCTTTATGAATACTTTCCATAGTTGGTTATATCTAATTTGTATCATCACTCTTCATGTTTCCTGCCCTCTCTTCAAATTTTTATAATCACCTGTTTTCACGGCCCCACATCACAGTTTTGCTACACTTCTTCAGTGCTCTCATAACTACACAGCTGACCTGCGGTGTCCCTCAGTGTCTGACGGGGCCAATGCAGGGCCCCTCAGTCTCATCTTGCAAACACCTTCTGCAGTCTTCCAGGAGAGGGCACCAACATGCAAAGGGGTACAGAAACTGCCCAAACACCAAGTGAATGAAATAGCCTGCATTTACCTTAGAGGCATTAATTTTCAATAAATAATTTTACTCTTCACCCTTCACACTCCTCTGGGGGCATGATCCAGTCAATGCAAGTTTTTGCTTCTTCGTTTTCACAAAGTCCATGCAATTCTTACTACGGTGGCCTGTCAGCATATCCTCTCTATATGGAGTTTTCCCTGAGTGCTACCTACTACAAGTACCCTGAAAGCTGCCATATTTGACAGAGGTTTATCAGATTTGCTTAATAAATTTTGCGTATAATTTTAAAGAGAAAAAATGAGCTCCCTAACAAGAGTGTAGGAAGATCAGCGCAAAGAAAGCAGGAAGATCATCCCCCAAGGAAATAAAATCTTATCTCAGTCACTTCCTGCTTTCATCTCTTTACATTATTCCAGCTCATCTGAAGACAGATCAACGGGATCATCCTCCTCTGGGGCTATGGGAATAAAAAGGGATTTTTCCACTCTGTATTGCCTATGATGAATGAGTTAGCAAGAATATCCATATACATTTTTGTCTTTAATATATTTTGTAAGCACATCCATAATGCTTACTGTTCTCTGTACATTATTCTAACCACTTTATATGAACTCACCTAACCCTTTTAACAGCTCTATGATAGGTACTATCGTCACCACTTAACAGAGGAATAAACTAAGACAGGGAGACGGAAAGTAATTTCACATGGTCACAATCCTAATCAATGGCAAAGCTGGATAGGAGCTCAAGCTAGGCAGTTTGATCTGCAAAGATCAAGGTCTTAAACAATATGCTGTCTGGCCTTCCTTCTGTGGTAATAGTTACACTTCAGGTATACCACTGGCATATAAGAACAAAAATGTCTACTTCTTAAGGGACATCCATATGATTAAATGTCCTTAGTATAGTTAATTAAGTGTACACATCAATTTGCATAATTCTCTCTGCAATAACTTATTGAAGCATTAATATGTGCTGGACATATTTTAGGTGCTAGGAGTACAGAATGACTGTAACAAAGCCCTACCTTTGTAGTTTAAACTTCAAATAAAAGACAGACAATAAGCCAAATGAAGGTCCTCCTCTCTGTGTCCCGCCCTTTTACCTTTCCACAAATATCTGCTGAATATCTGTTATGAGTAAGACACTGTTCTAGATAAATATTAAAGGGTCAATAAAGCATTGAAGAGCAAAAGTCCTTGCTCTCATGGAGCTAACATTCAGACAGTGATGGTGATAAATGCCTTGGAAATAAATACAGCCAGGTAAGGAAAGAGGGGAGGCGAGAACTTCTGATTTATTCATGGCACCAGGAAAGTGCCACCTGAGTGGAAAACTGAAGGAAAATAAAGGATGTGTCCTCGCAAATCATCTTTAGGAAGAGCGCTCCAAACAAATACTAAGGCCTGTGTAGGTCTGTGTTTGGCAAGTTCAAAGGACAGCACAGAGAGGACACTAAGGCTAGACAAAAGTGAGCAAGAGAAGTGGTGAGGCCTGAACTCACTTGTACATCCAAAGCAGTCACTCACTCAAAAGCCCCCAAATCAACTCCAATTCTCAAAACACCTATGGTCAGAAACAGCACAACAATTAAAAAGAAAACCAATAAAACAGCAACAACAAAATGGATTGTTAGTTAGACACACATTAGCTTCCAAAGTTAGTAGCCTGTTTTTCAGTTCCTCCCCTAATTCGGAGAATGTTTCCGTGACCCTCAGCGTCATCCAAGGCCTACTCCAGCAATCCCCTAAGTCATCCCAGAGCACAAATGTCCACTGCGTACTGTGCATCATGTCTTCACTACTGTCCCCTAACTGGTCTGTAAAGTTTCTAGGGCTGAATCCAGATCTTCATCACATTTCTGTCTCAGTGCCTAGTACAAGGACTGGCACAGAAACTCTCTAAAAGAACCTAAAAACCAATTGTGAAAAATTTAAAAAGGAAAGTCACCAAGCAACCTGACTAGAAGATGCCTGAAAATAGTAATTAGGATGCTTCCTCTTATAACCTACATAAAAAGTTGGAAGTCTCCAACATGAAGTTTTGGTTACTTATATCCACCAATTAGAATTACTTCAATAATTTCAAACACTTCCCTCACTGTGGAGTCTAGAAGCTCTGACCAGTACAAAACACTTACCAGTGAGCTCTCTCTAGACATTTTTCCCCAAGGTATATATATTTTTAAACATTACCTGCTCCTTAATATTGCACAGTGGGGAGCAAATACCAAAAAATGGCAAAGAAGACAGAATCCAAGGGGAATATCAATTCTTAATAACTTTGAAAAGTAAAACCATCACTGCTAAATAAAAACATCATATGCATTATCTTAAAAAGGAAAGCAGCATTGCCAATTGCCAACTTTGTATGTTCCCAGGCATGATGCTTAAACCAGGTTCTTCCTATCTTCATTTATCATCTGTTAAAAATAGATGAGATGATGCTTAAGATAATTTCCCCGGATCACTGAGTCACATAAGAGAGGAGGTGGTGCTCAGAAAAGGGGTGCCTTCCTTCCCAAGGAATACGTTTTAGAAAGTTACATGTTTCTTGAAACCATCTTTGATTTTAAAAATATGTATTTTTAAACAAATGAGGTAATAAGCAAGAAAACCAGGAGAACAGTGCCTACCAGACAGTTGGCACACAGTTGTTTCTTACCAAAGTGTTCGCTTAATGAATAAATCATCTGAACCATGTATAAGTATAATTTAGAAATAAACTACTTTTCCCATGCAAAAAGAGTTACCAAACTTTAGGGAGCTGTAGATCATCTTAATTTGCCCTTTGATTTCACACTATCAACTCCTAAAATCAAACCACCCGCAATGCGAGGGGAGTGAGCTCAGGGCTCCTTAATGTAAATGACATCAGCTATCTACCATCTAACTTTTCTCAAGTATTTTGGTATTTTAAAATTGAAATTGTGGGATTTCAGAGGTAGTTTAGTAACAAGAGCTGGAACAGATTCAGTTCTTGGACACAAGACAAGACAATCTGTTCTGCAAATAAGCTGAGAATTAAAGGGACACAGTAAACAATAAATTTAGTGAATACCTCCCCCTCCACAAAAAGAAAAAGAGAGAAAGACAGTCTTTAAAATCAGTTGAGAAAAAAGGAAATCACATTTTCTGACATAGCCCTTTACATATATCATCTCATTTTTAACAATAGTCAAAACCTCCTAGTGCAGTTTTTTTAAGTCTTTTAGAAAGGTATCCTTACGTACAAATGAAATACAATAAGGCATCCATTTTGGTATACGTTTTAGATAAAGGAAAGCTTACTAAGCCTAATAGCTGAGCAAACAGAATTCAGGTCATATAACCACTTTTCACATCTGAGATCCTTGCTGTGGTCCAAAGAAATTATAGCATAATTAGGACAATCACCAACCGTTAGACCACATGGACTTAGGAAAGCACCTGCTGAACTTTCAAATAATAGATCACCTAACTACTCACTGTTCACATGACAACAACTGATATCCAGAAGTGTGACTTGCCCTTAGAGTCATGTCTTCCAACTCCAATTCCAAAATTTTTTGTTCAGTACATAATTATCCAGAGCAAAAATGACAATTTAAATAACTGGTGACAAAGCTGACCTTCCCAAAGGGTAGGCTAGTCTCTGCAAATGCTTCTGAAAATATTTTTTCAAGTAAACTGAAAATGACAAGTTTCTTGGTCAAGGGAAAGGGCACTGGGGGAGGAGTACTTCTGAAAGTCCAGAAAACTAATAATGGAGAGGATGATGTCAGAGGCAGTACAGACCAGCTTGAAATGCTAAAACTAATCCTCCAGAACTTGATCA
Organism: Mustela lutreola; assembly: GCF_030435805.1. Taxonomy (NCBI): domain Eukaryota; kingdom Metazoa; phylum Chordata; class Mammalia; order Carnivora; family Mustelidae; genus Mustela; species Mustela lutreola. The sequence continues at coordinate 2,581,240 of NC_081307.1, forward strand.
TGAGCCTTCCCATAAAGGGAGTGGGGGTGATACCAGGAAGAGATAGGGATGCTCCTGAACCAAAACTAGAAGTCCTCTCCCCCTTCTTTTTTTCTCCATTAAACATCTCCAGAGAGATAAGGCAAAAGTGGTACTAATTTTGACAAAACTATATAAAGAAAAGTACATATCATAATATGTTCCATTGATTCTTAGACAATTTTTTTCTAAATTTCATAGTCTCTGAAATTTGGATGGTTTCTTATATAGTACAACCCCTGTTGGCCAGACAGGTGTTTGTTACCTTTGTTCAAAGGAAAATTATGCATTGTTGATTTAGTCTTAACTGATGTGTACAAGGTCTCTAAAAAAATTATGCTATTAATTGGTATTGAAACCAAAGTACTGTGTATGGAGAAGGCAATGAAAACAAGCAACTAAGATTCTTAGTTTTATGTAAAAATCTGTACATTTAAATAAAAATACCATATGACCCAGTAATTCCACTACTGGATATTTACCAGAAGAAAACAAAAACAAATTTGAAGAGATACATGCACCCTTATGTTTACTGTGGCATTATTTACAATAGCCAAGATCTGGAAGCAACTCAAGTATCCATCAACTGCTGAATGGATAAAGAAGATGTGGTATATGAATATACAGTAGAACATTACTCAGCCATAAAAAGAATGAGACCTTGCTATTTGCAACAACACAGATGGACCTAAAGAATACTATGTGAAGTGAAATAAGTCAAGAGAATGAAAAAAAATTCTACATATTAAAAAGCATTGTGTCATAGTTAATTAGTGGCATATTATTTTCTGGTGATACTTAAAATAATAATTTGCCTCAGAATCAACAGCATCTTAGATTTTAAAAATTGTTTTATTACTTTACATTTATCTTAAATTTCAATAACATTTAATTTTTTTAAAGATTTTATTTATTTATTTGACAGAGAGAGAGACCACAAGTAGGCAGAGAGGCACGCAGGGAAAGAGAGGGGAGGAAGCAGGCTCCCTGCTCAGCAGAGAGCCCAATGCGGGACTCGATCCCAGGACGCTGAGACCATGACCTGAGCCGAAGGCAGAGGCTTAACCCACTGAGCCACCAAGACACCCCAACATTTAACTTTTTAATAGGAAGATTATGTTCTGTTTCTTGATTTGCTCATTTATGGGTCATGAGAGTAAAATAATGATGGCATGAAATTCTTTGGTTTCTGTTCCCTCTGTTCTAGAAAAGATAAGACATTTAGAAGTTCTACTATTTACATTTAATTCTAGAAGTGTATGGCCCACTTCTCAAAAATCATCCCTCAAAAGAACACATACTCTCCAATCAGTGCTTTTTAAAATACTATTTTTCAGCACAGATAAACGAGAATGGTATTTTTAAAGCACTGCTATTATCTCCAAGACAATGTGTACAAAGAACACATTTTAGTATTAAAATTTTGCTCCTCCAATTTCAAAAAAACCAGTGTACCACTTTCTAAAATGCTAAACTCTTTAAGATTATGGGTTAACTATTCCTCCTAAGAAAAATGATAAAGTAGAGTTTATGTGAACTACTTAAGGCCTAACAAAAGCAAATGCAAATCCGTGTGCTTTTTCTGAAAAAAATTACTTTTCTCATTTTTTGGCCAGTTTCTGTAGAAATGAAGAATATTTCCCCAGCTACCTCAAACACTGTTATAGATAATATTAAATATCCATATTGCTATAATACCCAAGTTGTGGACTTTTGACATGCACACACACAAACACACACACACACAAAACTGCATTCAACTCCATACAATTCATGAACTTCTACACCCATGGCTTCAAATATACATATATATTTGTATACACACACACACACATATATATATATATATATATATATATATATATATATATATATACACACACACATATATTTTTTAAAATCTTGAACCATAATCAATTCTATCACTTCAAACTGTATTTTGAGAAAGGAATGGCAAGAGGAGAAAATTCTCTATGGAATAAATACCCTCCATACCATACAAAAGAGGAACAGGGGAAGTAAACAGAGTATTTACTTGTAACCCCCCTCCTCCCCTGCTGATTGACACTGGACTTGATTCCTCTTAGTATAAAGGTTCTTCAGAAAAAGTTTTACTTTAACCGTGATAAAATCTTTTTTTGTTATTTGGTTTTGGTTTTGTTTACTACCATTTACTTCCTATCTATTCTACATGGAACACATACTCAGTGAACACAAGCATTCCAACTTTCACTACGTTATTAGAGCTACAGAGTTAGATGCTTTTTGTACCACAGAAACCTTTTCAGGTGGGGAGGAGCCATAGAGGGTTTCAGGTAGTCTGAATCCGACAGATAGCCCAGGCTGAGTCTTTAGACTTCAGAGAAAAGCAGCAGAGGGACATCTGGTCACATATGCCTTCCATGCAGAACACCAGACCGCACCTGTTGTCTCTCCAGCCCAGACCCTCAGTGTCACTCACTTGAGAGCAGGAGGGCAAACCTGGGTCGCTTCTTCAATACTACAGTTCACTCCCTGAAGTGTGTTCCCAATATCCCTTCACTCCATCCCAAGCTGGACATACACACTCATGAGCAACACCTCACACCATAGTGCAAGAATAAAGTAGAAGTATCCTCAAACTCAACCTTTAAAAGAGCTAGAATGAATGACCTAGTTGTGATGTTTTGGGTACAATTTGTCTATCCATAAGCCAGTAGTATGCCCCTAATGACCAGTCTGTCTACTTCCTGACTTAAATGCCATAGTTGTCAATGTGAATAACTTAAGCAATTCCCAACTACTTGCTACACAAAGCTGCGTATCAGAGACTAACCCAGAAAACAGCTTTCACATACATTGTGACTTTCAGAGAATATTCTGACATTTCAGAATAGATGCAAAATAGAAAATAAAATACATGGTCCTCACTACTATATTAACTCTATATACTATCTCGTCTTCTAATAAAAAATACGTGTCAGATATCTGTAAGTATTTTAAAGTTTAGAGAACAAGAACATTTGTTTGCCCACCCTTCTAGATTCAGGCACCACAACTCCTAGCCCAGCATATATACTCACTCAAAAATGATCAATCCATCTGTCAATCAGCTCTATGAAGTTTTTACTTAAGATTTACTCTTTAATTTCCTTTCTGAGGTATATTGTAAGTATTTTATTCTGAGATATAAAAACTCCAGTTTTATAAAGCAGTATAGAGGGAAGGAGTGAGGGAGGGAAGGAAGACAAAAGAAAAAACTAAGTCAATACCTAGAAAAACACCCAAGAACAAAATTAAAACACAAACACACACACACACAAAACAACCTACCTGTCTGGCACTTCTACTCGAAGGATACACTCCTTCCTTTGGGGTCTGTAGGAAATAGAATTTATTGTGGCACCATTCTTAAAATTCATTTTTAATTTCTCCTTCAACCACAGTCAGATCACCTAGACAGTCTTACTTTCACATTCTGAATTCCTATCCTTGGAACGAGGGCTGATAAAATAAGATCTAAACATACTTGAAGTCAATCTTGCCAATCCTACCAGAAAATTTTTACCCCAACCACTTAAAATAAAAAGAAGAAAGTTTAAGTCAAGTGGCAATAATTGCAAAGGTGTGAATTCTCCCCTCCCCTTTATTCACCTGAGGTGTTAAAAGTCCTGCCCTACTGGAGATCAGGCTAGCTTTTTGGCCCTGCCACAGAAGATCCTAAATTCCGCAATTTGCTGCAATGCCCTAAGCTCCAAGTCACCCAAGAGATGACGTTTCTGCACCCCGTCACACTGTTGTCACATGCTAGTCACTTCACAGCAACTAAAATACTTGCAGAAGTAACTCCCATTGATACCATTTTAAACTTGCCAAAGTTTGGGGAAAGCTCATTATTATAAATGAGAATACCAATTACCTGCTCCCTTTCCTTACAGTTACAGATGGTACTTTATACTAAATACACACACATGCACACACATACACTCACAAATCTTCCCAATACTCTGGGGATTAGGTCTGAAAAACACTATAAACTTAATGGAGGGAAAAAGTGAGGCCCAGAGAGATTACTGACTTTCCCCAAAAGACAAAGCTACTTAGTCAAGAAACTGAAATTAAATCACATCTATCTTCATTCTTAGAGTATTTTCCACAGTAAACAATCCAATGCACGAATAAAGATATTAAATAGGGGTGCCTGGGTGGCTCAGTGGGTTAAGCCTCTGCCTCCAGCTCGGGTCATGATCTCAGGGTCCTGGGATCGAGCCCCACATCAGGCTCTCTGCTCAGCAGGGAGCCTGCTTCCTCCTCTCTCTCTCTGTCAAATAAATAAAATCTTAAAAAAAAAAAAAAAAAGATCTTAAATAAAACTGAAAGGCAAAATCACTAAGAAAAAAAAAATTAGGTGTTTGGAGATTAAAACAGACTTAGGCTCAGGGCTCAGCCTCACCAAGCTGTTATCACCTGTCCTAGCCTTGACTTCTTACTTAGAAATAATGAAGATCATAAGACCTCCATTAAAGGGTTACAGTGAACACTGAATAAAATTAGTCACTCAAAAATAGTGGTTAACTATTAAAGTTTTTTTAAAGGATTTTGTTTTCTCTTTCCCAGAATTCTTAATTTTACAGAATAGACATAAAAAAAAAAAAGTTCCCCACAACTCCCCAAAATAAATCCAGGGGCCACATACCAAAGTCTAAAGCACACACTTCATTATCCATGATAAATGCTCCAAAGAAATTTGCAGTGTTTGGGGGCAGCAGTATAAAAAAAAAAAAAAAAAAAACCAAGATGGCTGTGTTCAATACCTGACTACAATACAGATACCTAAAAGACACCCAACTCACCCCCAACTCAGAGTACTAATAACACACACTGTGCACCACTGTGTCCAACACCACCTCTACAGCCATTTCTTAGAACAAACCAGAGGGCAAGAGCCACCTTTTTCTATATGTCCTCCAAAAGAGTATCCTCCAGGCTCTGAGAAGTGGAGCTATTAGAAACAAAAACAAAAACAAAAAACCTTTTTAACTTTCTAACATTTCTCAAGTTTATTTGACATAAGTCCATTTGTGCTAAGAACATCTCTATTTGACACCTAGAGAAATACAATTTGGAAAACCCTGACTTACTACAATGCTGTCATATACCAGAGAAGCTTCATGAACTTATCTTTACATTGGAAGCACCTGGAAATTGTGTCGAAGGTAACTTCTCTGGTCCCACTCAAGACCCAAAGTTTGAGAACCAATGGGTGAGTTAAATGTAATTACCACCAATACCTCTCAAAGTTCTATGTCTTTAAGAGTCACCTGGAAGCTTGTTTTTAAAAAAGCACATTACTGGGGCACCTGGGTGGCTCGAGTCAGTTAGGCATCTGCCTTCAGCTCAGGTCATGTCTCAGGGTCCAGGGATTGAACCCCACATGGGGATCCCTGCTCAGTGGGGAGTCTGCTTCTCCCTCTCCCTCTGCCTCCTCCTCCCTCCTGCTCATGGTCTCTCTCACTCTCTCTGTAAAGTAATAAATAAAATCTTTAAAAAAAAAAAAAAAAAAAAAGGAAGGAAAGAAGGCACATTACTGAGTCACCCCTAAAAAACTCAGATCTACAGGGTGAAGGCCACTTTTAGAATCACACCTATAGTAGGTATGACTAAAATGTCTCCTGACTATAAGTGTCTTCATCCTAATCATTACATTTTATAAAATAGTAAGTAACAATTAGGATATGAATGCTAAGGGGGAAGAGAACCTTGTTCATTGGTAAATAGTAGCTCAAAGCATTTCTATATAATTTTGAATGAAGATGCTTTCAATATCTGCTTTAAGATAAGGAACTATAGGAGCACCTGGGTGGCTCAGTGGGTTAAAGCCTCTGCCTTCCGCTCAGGTCATGATCCCGGGGTCCTGGGATCGAGCCCCACATCAGGCTCTCTGCTCAGAAGGGAGCCTGCTTCCCTTCCCCTCTCTCTGCCTGCCTCTCTGCCTACTTGTGATCTCTCTCTCTCTATGTCAAATAAATAAATAAAATCTTAAAAAAAAAAAAAAAAAGGAACTATAATTCACTGATTGATACTCTAAACATTACTGCTTTAACTGATCACTATCTTTCATGGACTGAGAATGACCTGTGAAAATCTAATCTCTTCCACTGCTTCCACACTGATGGCTTTAAAAGTATGGGAAGACAGAACACCCAGCAGGATCTGTGTACTTGGTTCATAGCCACTTCCTCTGCTCAGATGCTGGAGTTCTTCTGCATGTTCCCTTCTTAAAACAAAAAAATCATGATGACTAGTTAATTTTATCCATCAACTGGACTGAGGCCCAGATGCCCAAATACATGGTTAAACATTATTTCTGGGTGTGTCTGTGAGGGTGTTTCTGGAAAAAATTAACATCTATTTAGTGAACTCAGTAAAGTGGATACCCCTCCTCAATGCGGGGGGGCATCATCCAATCCACGGAGAGCCTGAATAGGAGAAAAAGGGGGAGAAAAGCTGAGTTTGACCTCTGCCTGACTATTTGAACTAGGACACCCATCTTTTCCTGCACCGATCACTCCTGGTTTTCAGGGCTTCAAACTCAGAATCTATACCTCTCTGGCTCCGAGGTCTTTGGATGATACTATCAGCTTTTCTGGGTCTCAAGCTTGCAGATGGCAGACTATGGAACTTCTCAGCCTCCATAAGCACATAAGCCAACTCCTTAAAATAAATTTTATTTTATATATCTCCTATGGATTCTGTTTTTTTTGAAAAACCCTAACTAGTACAAGTATACTACATTCTACATGAATTGGTACAACTTTGGGATCCAAACAGAATAGTATTAACAGCAATTTCCCTTCTAAACTAAGTCTAACTTCCTACAGTTCTCATCAGATGGTATAATGTCAAATTACCTTATACTCCTTGTGATGTAAAAGAGTTCTTTGGTACTTTTCTGTTTGGAAAATAAAACTGTTATCATTAAGAAGGAGAAAAAGCTCTATTACATACAACTGATTCCACTAACATCTACTGTATTATCCCTGATGTTTGGGAATTTGTATCAGTCTTGGCAGAGGCTGTTTGGAAAATTTTTGAAGGTTTGGTTTTCGGTTTTTTAAAAATTTAATTATGTCTATATGTACCCAGCGTCACTTCCATCTCACACTTACAAAAGTGATATGAATATTTCTATAGCCAGAAAAAGTATATCTATCTTTCAAGTATACCGTAAGTTCTAAGCCTTAAGTGCTGTAACATAACATCAGCTATAACTAACAAGGAGCTAACTAACATCAGCTCATACCAAAGTGATATGAACAGTATGATTTTTTGACATTGTTTTGTGCAAAATTAATGTCACAATTAAGAGCACAGGCTTAAGAGAATGCCTAACCATCTACAAAGTTCCCTCACTGACATCAATTACTAAGCATCCAGACCTCACGGTACATACAGAGTATACAGAGATGAATAAAGAGCAAAATACAGCTCTCAACACCCAGGATTTCAGTCTAGGGAGTGAAAACAAACTTTATACAAATAACTACAAACAATGGAAATTATGGAGCAGTTAGTGCTCAACCAAAAGAAGGCATTCACCAGGTAGGTAGTGGTGAAAGAAAGGCTATCCCGGCACCAGGAATGGCTCCATCCAAGTTACGGGAGGAGTAAACATGCATGGCTTGTCCAGAGAACTACAAGAGGCCAATGTCACCAGATTACAGGGTAGGAGAAGGAGAAGGAGAAGCATGAATACTTGAGCAAGGAAGACAGAGAAAGACCTAAGAAGGTAAGAAAAATGGCCACATTTGAGAGAGATCACTAGGTGGCATTATAGATGGTGACTGGATTTCACAGATGGATTAAATGAGCTGGAATTTATAAAGTGCTTAAAATGGCAGCGGAAAGTAGTGCCACTCAATGTTTGTTAGGAAAAGAGACTGAAGATGGGGGCTTCCAATTACTAAACTACTGCAAAGGTCCAGGCAAAAAACACAAAAGATTCAATACAAGGTAATGAACACGAAGCTAATGAGCAGAACTGTAAGAAAAGTAGTAGAAGTGGCAAAATGTTTCAGCCAATTATACTTGGGAAATGAAGGAAGGAGACAAATCAAGGTAGACTTCGAGCTTTTGGCTTTGTACAATATAAGGATGCTGGGTGAATAACAGTGAATTTAACGAACTTTAAGCCAAGGTAAGAAACACAAGTTAGACTGCTTTAGGAAGGGCAGGGATAATGCATGTGATTTTTTTTTTTTAATCAGCAATAAAATCGGATTATTTTTCATCCTTAAATTACTTGAGTCTCATAAACTCCTTGTAAGGTGTAATATTTTTATTTTACAAGAAAAGACTCTGAGAAGTTAGCAAAATTCCCTGAGCTGCCTAATTTAAAAGTTACAGGGAGCAGAACTATAAGCCAAACCCGCTAGCTCCTTGGTTCAGGGTTATTTCTACTTCAAAATTTCACCAGAGGAAACATACCACCCTCATACTCTACTTTTCCACTTTTCCCTTAACTAATTATAGGAAGTATCCTAAGTTACCAAAGTAACTAGTTCTTTCTAACTACAAACTAGTCTTACAGTTGCTGATTTTTCCACTGAATGCTTTGTTTTATGTATTTAGTAATGAGAAATGCCCAAACACCTAATAATACAGAAGATTCAAGTCTACTTACAAGTTACAGAAACAACCAAGTTACCACATCCAAATTTTTATAACAGAAAAATATAGTCTTATCCATGATTCTTTTTATTTTTTTAATTCCCCGACAAAAGCACTTTTCTTTATAATGAAAAGGCAAACTACCTAACATCTAAAATTTTTTAAATTTAAATTTTAAATTAATATTTAAATTTAATATTAATTTAATATTTAATTAGAATACATTTAATATTTAATTTAATAACTACATGTGGAAAAATAAAAATTCATTTTAAAAGACAGAGGGAAAAATATTTAGAATGTATCTAAAGAAGGAATCTTTAGATACATTCAGTCACCATGGCCTTTTCTTTCTAATCCAACCTCCATTCATCCAGAGGTCTTCTACTATCATAGGATGGGTATTGTTCTCTTATAAAATTTTCCAAAGCCTACAGAATATCCTCCTAGCTCCTCAGCATGATGTTCATTGCACTATTCCTAGCACAGTGTTCTCCGTATCAGCTGGTCAAGCATCTAGCCTCAGTTTCCACTGCATCTTTCCCTGTACACTATGCAGACCCTTTGCTCAGGTTAGTGCTCCCTTAGCCCCAAGCATATGCTTCATCCTCTCTAGCACATGGAAATCTACTCATTCCTCCAGGCTCAACACAAATGCCTCAATACTGCTGATCCAAGCCCTCAAATGACTTGACTTTGTAATCTCACGGCATTTTTGCCCCACCTCTAAAAGGGTACTTCTTTAATTCTGTCTTGAAATAAAATAACATATAAGATATGAATTAAAAGATGCTCTGAAGTTTGAAAGAAAATTTTTAATATAAATCATAATTTTATAAACAGAAATTTTTAAAAGGTTACCATCTTACATGACCTGACTGGTAAAAAGCACAACCATTTTTCCCTCAAAAAAGCTCTAGAAACACCAAACCTTCGTGATTTGCTACTGAATGAATAAGCCCTCTGAACTCTGTGGACTCTGGATTCCACAAGTTCAGGTTCTTGGTCTTCCTGATGATAAATCCCTGTGGCCCACATCTAACACAGATCCATTTGGAGGCAAGCCTAGCTCTGCAGCAAATTTTATGCACCAAAGCTCCTTTCTTTTACCTATTTCCCAAGAGGACATGGAACTGATGCATACTACAATTCATTTCAAAGAATACCAGTAGAAATTACCTGCTGTGACCTATGGTAGATAAATATTCAATAAGTATCGGTGCACCCTTGGCTATTATAGCATTAACAAATTTCATCTGTTGGCTTTTGAGGAAAAAGAAATTAGTTAACTAAAGAATTCCATGGTTGAGAAAGGAAATAAAAGGACTACAGCATAACCAGAGCTAAAGTCCCTGAAGAAGCTGTATTTATCTTTTTGAGGAACTGGCCCTACTGCTTGCACACCTATTTCCTGTCTCAGGGTTCCTTAATCACAGACTAGATCCATTCAACCTCAACTAGCTCTGAGGACAAAGCATGTCTTGAGGAAAAGCTGATACCACTTTCAGGTATGAAAAACCAAATACTAGAGAAATAGCGATGCTGAAAAAATGCTACGTGGCAGCATGGTGACCAGCACAGAACACTGGAGTGGAAAAACAAAACAATGCAGTGGTTAAAAGCAGGAATGTGAGACCCAGACCTTGGTTCACATCCTGGCTTCACAAGCAACAGCTCATCCTTCTCTGCGCTTCAGTTTCCTCTTCTGTAAAATAGGTAAGAGTGTTACCATCCTCAAGTGCATACAATAGTGTGGCTACTATTACTATCTGGCCTTCAAGCTGGAAAGCCACATGACCTCAGGTAAGTCACTTAGGATCTCAGCTACCTTGTCTATAAAGTGAAAGGGTTAATTAAATCTGAGCCAGTGTTCAGCTCTAGAATTACTCTGAGCGGAAATAAAGAACCACAACTTAAACTGCCAAAATACGCAGCCTCAACTTGCTTATTAGTCATATAGTAATTTCACATAAAATCAGCTCAATGTGTTCGTTTTTAATACCAGTTCAACATTATGTCAAACAGTAGATTGCCTAAGAAAGACATAGTACAAATAAATAAATGAGATACAGAAAATAAACACCAAAAATGTATTGGGTCTTCCTGTTTATATTCAGTTCTGAGTTCACAGTTTATAATTTATTTTTTTTAAAGATTTATTTATTTGAGAAAGAGAGCATGAGAAACCGGGGCAGAGAGAGAGAGAGGAGAGGGAGGAATAGGCTCCCTGTCGAGCAGGGAGCCCAGAGTGAGAATCGATCCCAGGACCCCAAGATCACAACCTAACCAACTGAGGCACCCAGGCACCCCACAGTTCATAATTCATAGTAGAATATGATAATATACAAAAAAGCAGCATAGGAAGACAAGTTTAACTTGAAGAACACTGAAACCATATGATAATATTTTACTCACTGCTAGAAATATTTTCATAAACTGGTACCATCCAGGCTCACAAAAGCAAACTTTCCTTTCATTTGACAACAAAAGAGCACCAAATACTACATCTTTATAGGCATTCCTGTTTTTCCTGTTGCCTTTCTTCACTCTGGCTTCTTCACTATAGTCTTTCTTGTAGGTGCGGTTCCTGAACTTTATGAGGTAGTCTGTCATTTTAGAGGATGTAAAAATCCAGTAGCTGCACTACTTCAGCCCTGGAGAGCAAAGAAATTAAAGGGTAAAAGCATAAAGTACAGGGTTATATTTTCTTTCATGTCAAGGGTACACAAGGGTATACAGAATTCATCCGCATATGAAACAGCCTTCCAAATTCCTCAAAACTCTTTGCTCAGACTGCAGTAACAGAAGACAGGCCTTCCCTTCAGCTCTGCACAGGTTCAGATTCGGGTACAACGGAATGTTTCCAACATAGGCATATGCTGCCCCTACCCTCTTTCAACTCCACCAACTTCCCTCTTGCTACTACTGTTGCTAATCTAGGCAGCTCCCTGCATTATCTCACTTGATAAACTCTCTGATAAGCATGCCAAGCACAATACTCAATTTCCCTTTTAATCATTAATTTAGGAAGCATTTATCAGGTGAGAACTTTTATATGTCAGATACAGTGTTCAATAAGGCAGATAAAAGATATAGTTTCTGGCAGTGCAGTATGAGGTTACAGTTGAATAGCTACAACAATTTTTAAAAGGCATGATTTTAAAAATTACAATTATTTTGAAGATTTTATGTATTTATTTGACAGAGAGAGAGAGAGAGAGAAAGAGAGCCCATAAGCAAGGGGAGCAGCAGAGGAGAGGGAGAAACAGGCTCTCTGCTGAGTAGGGAGCCCAATGTACAACTTGATCCCAGGACCCTGGTATCATGACCTGAGGTGAAGGCAGACACTTAACTGACTGAGCCACCAGGTGCCCCTAAAAACTACTTGTTATTTTAAAGGAAATACCACTTGCATTAGGAATACATAGTGGGACATAACTTAGTCTAAGGAAACCAGCCTTCCTGGAGAAAGTGATACTGACCCTGAGGACAAGGATGCTAAGGGGGGGTGGGGCGGGGAGGAGAATAGGAAAGGCCAGTGCACAAGAACAAAATATAGCTAAACTTCACTACCGTTGAAGTTACCGGGTAGAAGTGGGAGATATGCAGAATACAGAGCCCACAAAAGAGGAAGCTAGAGAGGCATGCAGCTGCTACATCATGAAGGTTTCCTGCTGACATCAGCATCAAGACACCTTCTATTCCATTTAAGGTGTATTTCTCAATTTTCTGTAATAAAAGTAAACCAGAAACCAAAAACTAAATCAATCAGAAAACTAAATCCATGACATGCTATATTAGCAAGTACAATATAATATGTTAATGACAGTGATCATATGTTCATTTTAACAGGGATTTTCTAGAGGCAGTGGTTGGACCAGAAACAGTACAGCAAGTGAAATGTTCAGGCTCTAAGACAAGGCAGCAGGAAAAAACTGGGGGGCAAGACCCATTTTCCACTAATTTCATTTACTCACACGTTCCCAGGGCATTCTAATCAGAATTATCCCCAACAAAGCACAACAGTATAAGACATGCCCCAGGGGCACCTGGGTGGCTCAGTACTTAAGCGCCTGTCTTCGGCTCAGGTCATGATCCCAGGGTCATGGGATTGAGCCCCATGTTGGGCTCCCTGCTCAGCGGGAAGCCTGCTTCTCCCTTTCTCACTCCCCCTGCTTGCATTCCCTCACTCACCCTGTGTCTGTCTTTATTTATTAAGCAAATAAAATTTTTAAATAAAAAAAAGACATGCCCCACATTTCAGTATAATAATAGTTGTATTATTATACATTTATATATAATGTTGGAATATGCCTATGTTGGAAACATTTCATTGTACCTGGATCTGAACCTATGCATCCTGAAAGATCTACCACAAGAGAAGAAAGGAAGAGATGAAGGTAGAAGTAAAGTGATAATTACTTATATATTAAAATCTCCACATGTAAAACCCAAAAGTATCAAGTAAAGTATGAGCCAGCCTACTTGAGGTGGTCGATTATAAAACAAAAATATTTTTTAAATAGCTTTCATAAACAACGAATGAGCAATTAAAAAATATAACTGAAAAAATCCTACCTATAATAAGAATAAAAATTTATAAAGTAGCTAGGAATGAACTTAAAAGCACAGAATTAAAACAAAGCTACAACATTTTGCTAAGAGAAAAAAATGAGTACAAAATAAAGACTATACTCTTGGAATGAATATGGCAAAGACACTCATTTCTCAAACTCGTCTAAAATTTAAACACAATTCAGGGGGCACATAAAAAGCAAAGCCATCGAGAACTAGAAGAAAACAGAGCTAAATGTGTAATTCCTCATAGAGAAGGTATTTCTCAACATTACACCAGCAGAAATCATGTTTTAACTGACAAAGTCAATTACATGGCAAAAACACCAAGCAAAACAAAAATGATAAATAGACAGAAAAACACCCATAAAATAAAGACCACTAGCCTATATATGTAAATGACTTCTGTGGACCCAAAAGAGAAAAGTGAATACAAAAAATTTAAAAAATGGGTAAAAGGCACTGTGCTGAATATTCTAGTTGCTGTGTCTTTCCTAGAGAAGCTGCTTCATCTACAGTGCCTGGAAGAACAGAGCCCAATAGCTCAATCCCCTATCCTGATCTCAGCTGATTGAACATGGAGTGAAACTGAGCCAATCAACTGCTCACACCTAGAAATCTGGGACACAGATACCCATGGCACTTAGATGATGATGGGTACCTGAACTGAAGGGTCGTGTTAAAATAGGGGCTGAACTAAGTGACATGACAAGCCAAAGCCAGATGGAATAAAGAGTTTTGGGTTAAAGAGGCCCAGAGGAAAGGGAAATGTAGGATGTAAAGAAAAGCAGGAGAGTGAGGATGAGGGAGGGAGGTTGACTCTCCAGTTCTTGTCTCTGGGAGGGATGACTGTCCTTTGTATTCTATTCCTCGAGATAAACACAAGTGCCTGTGATAACAGTCCAATAAAACCAGTTCATGTAGGTTTTCAGTCCACTATACCCAGAGCCCAGGACAAAACAGACATGGGCAAACAATTCCCAAAAAAGGATAAAAAGATCAAAAATAAACATGTGACAAAATGCTCATACATATAAGTTACGAAAGAAGTATAGGTTAAGCTTAAAGCTCAGATAGCTTTTTTAGCTATTCAACTGGAAAAGATAAGAAAGTACTGAGACAACTGCACAGCAGGATATGGGAGAAAATAAAAACAACTCATACAGGAGGGAGGAATGTAAACTGTAAAGTTTCTAGTTTCGGTAAGCCTTAAAAACTGTATATCCTAACAACCAGAAATTATACTTTTAAGCATTTAGTTTAAGGAAATAATCATAAACATGCACAAAAAAATTACTTAAGAACATCTACTACAGTACTATCTTATAATAACATACAAAAAACTAACTTAAAGATTACTTAAACCAGTGTTTTTCAAGTATCATTCATCACTTTCAATGACTTTTATATATCCCTTCACCACATGTACTGGTTCACTTAACATTACTCCTTAAGTCAGCTCATGATTTTTATTTAACCTACTCTTTCGACAAGATTTTACTGAGTGCATACTATATGCTAGGCACTGTTCTTAGTGCTGGAAATTCAACAATGACTAAAGCAGACAAAAATCCCTTCCCTAGTGGAGGAGCTTACATTTTAGTGAGGAGATAGGTGATAGTAACTAAAATAAGTAACATATACAGTATGTTAGTGACATGGTTAGGGAGAAAAAAGTAAAGCAGGCAAGGGGAATATGAGGCTCTGTGGGGAAAAGGGTTAGAATTTTAGAGAGAAGGTAGCCAGGTAAATGCTCACTAGAAAGACCAAAGTGAAGGGACTTACCATGAGACTGAGAGATAGCATTCCAAGAAGATGAAATAACAAGGGCAAAGGAAGAGGTGGAAACCTGTCTGGTGTGTTCAAAGAAGGGAGAAGAAGCCAATGTGAGTGAAGCAAAGCAAGTAAGAAGGGTGAAAGGAGATGAGATCATAAAGGTATGGGGTATATTTTGTAGGGACTTATACATCATGGTACGGACTCTGGCTAATGCTCTGAGATGAAAAGCCAACAGAGATTGAAAAAAAAAACGCGGAACACTAGATAAAAGGATATTGTAATAAACCATTGTGACTTGGACCATTTGGATCATGACAGCATTTGGTATGGTGAAAGAACTGAATTCTTAATATATTTTGAAGGTAGAGCTGACAAGATTGCTGATGTGCTAGATTAAAGGCCTAGTGAAATCACCTAAGGAGTGACGCAATGAAGAGATGCTCACAACTCCCAACAACTAAAGGTCTTCCCAGTAACTGTAACAATGAAATCACAGGTTTGATGCGCTAGTTATAATTTTACAATACATATTAGAATATACACCTATTAATGAAACATGCTCATTCACATATTTTCTATAATATCTCATATACCATGAATAGTGTCTGTACCAAACTTGGGGAAATGCTATCTAAATAAACTTGATACATTCTATGCACGTGTGTGCATGCACACACACACAAACACACTACACACACACACACGATGAAAATGCATATGCCAATACAGAAATAGTACCAATTCCTTGTTGGTAGAATAGTTTGTTTTCTTCTCTGTGCTTTTCAAGTTGTCTTCAATGAATATATACTTTACTTTTGAAATTATCTTCAATGATAAATACTTTCCTTTTAGAATTAGGTTCCCAATATACATGTGCATTTCATTCAAATGAAGTTCTATGACTTATTAAACTCAACACCGAAAAAACAAAACAAAACAAATTCAAAAAATGGGCAGAAGACATGAAAAGACATTTCTTCAAAGAAGACATACAAATGGCCAACAGACACAAGAAAAAAATGCTCCACATCACTTGGCATCAGGGAAATACAAATCAAAACCACAGTGAGATACCACCACACACCAGTCAGAACTGCTAAAATGAATGACCTAGGAAACAACAGATTTAACGAGGATGTGGAGAATGCATTGGTAGGAATACAAATTGGTGCAGTCACTCCTCAAAACAGTATGGAAGTTCCTCAAAAAGTGAAAAATAGAGCTACCCTATGACCCAGCAATTATACTAATAGTATACTATACACACACACACACACACACACACTATATGTATTTATAAATATACTAGTATTTATCCACAGGATACAAACACAGTGATTTGAAGTGATTTGCTGTTTATAGCAGCAATATCCATAATAGCCCAACTATAAAAAGAGCCCAGATATCCATCAACAGATGAATGGATAAAGAAAATGTGGTGTATATATGTGTGTGTATGTGCGCATGCACATATGTGTATGCATATATGCAATGGAATATTACTCAGCCATCAAAAAGAATGAACTCTTGTCATTCACAGCAACATGGATGGAACCAAAGGGTATTATGCTAAACTAAATAAGTCAGAGAAAGATAAATACCATATGATTTCACTCATATGTGGAATTTAAGAAACAAAACAGATCAACATAGGGAAAGGGAAGGAAAAGTAAAATAAAACAAAAACAGAGAGAGAGGCAAATCAGCACTGGGTGTTTTATGCAACTGATGAATCACTAAATTCTACCTCTGAAACTAATAAAAAAAATTAAGTTCTTTGTTCCTGGTTTGATCTGATGGGTAAGGCTTTTAGCTACATATCCAGGACAGAAAGGAACTAGGATATAGACCTTCAAAGTGGGGGTGGAGAATTATGCTCAGAAACAAAAAACACAGGCCCAGATAGTAGTATACATAATACTACCAGTAGCAGACACAGATAGTATACATGATCTTAAAACTCCAGTGGACAGCATTCCACATGCAAAAATCGAGGTCCAGAAAGTAGAAGACAGACAGCAAATACGAGATGCTCTTTAATCAGCCATGAACAAGTTCTTGGGCACTGGTTAGACCAGGGACCAGCTCTCTACCAAGAGCTTCTTCACTGCTTTGTGGTAAACAAGTCTCCTTGACATATGCCAATACCATAATACCATATTTTAATGAACTGCGCAGATGCTTCCACATTATGTCATCTAAATTACCCAGGGGGTACCTGGGTGGATCAGGTCATGATCCTGGAGTCCTAGGATGGAGACACACATCAGGCTCCTTGCTCAGTGGGGAGTCTGATTCTCCCTCTCCCTCTGCTCCTCCTCTGGCTTGTGTGCTCTCTCTCTCTCTCTCTAATAAATAAATAAAACCTTAAAAGAAAAACATTACCCAGGTAAAATACACCCAGGTTTGTCTACATAGAGCTCAAGAGGAATAAGAGCAAGTTCAATGAAAGTCAGAGTGGGCTCTGGAAGAAACAGCCTATGCTTTCCCTCCCCATCCTAATGGCCTAATTTCATACCACTTAGTTAGGTTACCAAGATATCACTGTTCTTAACACTTTATTACTAACTGCCAAAAGACCATAAAATATGCATATTAAATGAAATGAGAGATGAAACTCTACAACATTCTGGTCAGCTCTAAGGTTTTCAAGTACTCCAGCTTGGTTAAGAATTAGGATGACTCTCTTCTAGCCTCAATCAGATCAACAACTCATTTTTATCTTCAAAATGTCACGTTGTACATCGGACAGACAGCCACTGGGTAAGGGAGGGTCAGTCTGAGAATGAAATGATAGAGGACTGTTCTAGATGCCTGCCCTGTATAGACAAAGCTCTCTAATCTCTCTAATAAAGAGCATAATTATGAATGGCTTTAAGTTATCTCACTTATCAAATGAATCATATGGCTTAAC
The DNA here is from genome assembly GCF_030435805.1 of Mustela lutreola. Lineage (NCBI taxonomy): Eukaryota > Metazoa > Chordata > Mammalia > Carnivora > Mustelidae > Mustela > Mustela lutreola. The sequence goes on from NC_081307.1 coordinate 2,599,175, forward strand.
CAGTTATCACACAATGCCATCTGACAAAGCTCACACTCACACCTGTATTCCTCTGGCAGCCCTGAGCAGGGCTTTTAGATTCTGAACAATCTTCTGCCAATAATTATAGAGTTTTAAGTTTTGATTTCATGTAGAGCTATGGCTTCATGATGTGATCAAGAAACATTAAGTCTAAAGTATTATCCAAAGGACTTCATTGTCTAATGTTAGAAGATGGGTTTCCTGGAAAGGAAATAGTCTGCGTCTGCTCTCCAAAAGTACTTCTGTGATTTGGAAAGCTAAGCACCATTATTCACTAAATGTGTCCTTTCTCTTTAAAACAACAACAACAAGGGGTGCCTGGGTGGCTCAGTGGGTTAAAGCCTCTGCCTTCAGCTCAGGTCATGATCCCAGAGTCCTGGGATCGAGCCCCGCATCAGGCTCTCCACTTCTCGGGGCTCCTGCTTCCTCCTCTCTCTCTGCCTTCCTCTCTCTCTGCCTACTTGTGATCTCTGTCTGTCAAATAAATAAATAAAATCTTTAAAAACAACAACAACAAAACTACAAGGAGTTAGGGAAACTTTTTTAATACATGCAAACCAAAGTTCAACTTTTTTAAAATATTAATGTTCGATAAAACAAATATAAGCTTTCAGTGGCTGACAACCTATTTTGGCTAAAATCATTTCAAAAATATAACTTTGACCTTGTTTCGCAGTAATCTCAGCCAGTCTCTATATATTCTACAAATGACCCAAAGGAAATGGGCTTACCATACAAATCAGAATGGCAGATAACTCAAAAAAAAAAAAAAAAAGAAAGAAAAAAAAAACCAACTGTAAAACAAACAGAAGGAAGAGGTCTTTGAAAAGGGAACTAAATCTCAAAACACCACTTCTTGTATTAAGCTCTCTCAAAAGCAGCCAAGGTACTGCTCCTCATTTTTACCAGAAGAGCAGCCACGGAAGCATGCCAGCATCCTAACTCAAGAGCACACAATTTACAAGTGGTCCAAATTGGTGAATTCATTGGTTTCCTGCATTATTATCTCACCAGAGAACAGAAAGAAAAGACATTCCTAGTGCAAACACATTTTCTCCATTGATCTTTGAGACACAAATCTAACTTACTTTCAGAGGAAAATTTTTCCATGACCAAAAAACAGCAGACTAAAGTTTCCCTTTAAAAGTTCCTTTGTCAAAAGGCAAACTTCCTTGGCTCCTCTAGGTACACCTTCCTCACAGAATTCTCTCTCCACCAAAGCACCTTTAGTTTGTTTTTCCTCATACAACTCATGGCCCTTCAAGGTGGAGCCTGTTTGCTACAACAAAGAGAAGGGAGTAACAGACAGGCTATGGCCAGTCACAGAGGAGGCCTACTTGGAGAAGAAACACTTCTGCAAATGTAAGTTGGAATCAGGATTACTCACCCAGAGAAAAACAAGTTTCCTAAGAAGGCTTTGCAGCTCCAGTAGTTCTAGAACACACCACTCACCACAGGATCACCCACTGTAAGTCAACTTAACACTGAGCTCAAAGTACCAATGGGGTTATCCTCCAAGTATTTTAGCACACAAAGCAAGCCTTGGGCTTGACTGTGGCTCTCCCATGACACAGTGATGACACAATTAGCTCCACACAGTATCTCTCTGCCTCCCACACAGCCTACGGCAGTGGACTGACAGATGTGGTAGTTACTTAGCAATACTTTGTGGTTATTTCACCCACATCATTCACATAGACAGACAATGCAGTGCCATCGTTCCATAAAAACTTTTCTCTCTCCTCCCACATACTGTTCCACATAATAATTTACATTATTACATGAACAAACAAAATAATGGCTCATGCTTTGTAAAAAGTAACCATCCCATGAGCGTTTAAGGATCCTACTGCTCATCCTTTTGTCCCCTGGGTCTCAAACTAAACTACTCTGCATTAATTCAAAGGAATGCAACTGCCAAGTAAATAAGCCTAAAGAGCTTAGAGCAAGAACTACCTTCTGTCTGAAAACATCCTGCCATCTCATGCCCAGCAGCTAAGCATCAGGCCCCCAATCAATCCTGTGATACAGGGTGGGGTGGGGAGGTGTGTACTGGAGGGAAGGCTAATCCAAAATGTCTCAAAACACTAAGGACAAACATGTGGGCCTTCCACAGATGACCTGGGTGGTTGGTATATATTTTGCTAATGCTAAATGAACTAAATGAACCCTAGTTGGTCTGCCCAGGCTGTGGTAAACATTTCAGTGTGATCCATAACAGACTGCACTCAATTTCTCTCCACTGCCATTCAATGCTTATCTGCACTCAGATAAAAATGACAGTTAATGTGTATTAAGCACTTTCACAGTTCTAGGCATTGTTCTGAGACTTTTACAGGCATTAGCATATTTAATTTTCGTATCAACTCTATGAAGTAGGTATCATTAGTATGTCTACTAGACAGACGGGAAAACTGAGGCACAAGTGAGCAGTATGCCAGAGCTGGGATGTGTATCCAGACAGGCTGACGTAAGAGAACACACTGCTTATCCTGCCTCCCTCAGACAGGGTTATGATGCCAGTGTCGTAAGGCCAATTTACAAACAGCAGTCAGATATGAGAGACATGTTGAAGATGTTCTGAAACAGCAGGAGAGTTGAATTATTCTTTCCATCTCATCATTAGCGGTGAAATTTGGGGCAAGCTGCGTCACTTCCTTAACCTTAGTATATTCATTCATCTGTACAACTCTGTGTGTGTGTGTCTGTATGTGTGTGTGCACGTGCGTCTGTGTGTGTGTGTGTGTGTGTGTGTGTAAGGGAGACTGGATGAATGTCCCTTCTCCCTCTAAAATTCTACAACAGGCATTAGTCTCTGATCTCAAACTCTGATCTCAAGGTTGTAAGATCAAGCCCCACATTAGGCACAGAAATTACTTAAAAATAAAACTTCAAAAAAATAAAATCTTTTCTTTAGTTTTAAGATGAGTTATATCTCACAATAATTTATAGTTTTTACTAATATACAGAGTTCGTTAATATTCAGTCAATGAGAGCTCTGCAGCAAAGGTTTTAGACATAAATATGTATCGAAGAATGAGTGCAATGACTAAAGAAAGCCTGGTACAATGTTAAGGTACAGAGGTCTTCCTCTTATGTTCTCTCAGAACATTATGAAATCAGGCATGGGACTTTCCTACTATACTTGGTAAGGTTACTAGAGTACTATGTACTCCTTAAAACCTAAGTAGGGGATGCAAAGTAAAAGAAGTCTCATAATTTCTGTTGGATAAAAATCAAGTTTATAACCTAAACTGTCTGGTAAACCTAGCCAGGAGTGACAATTCATGCTTAAGGCAGTTAGGTAGTACCTAACTTTATGGTGGCTTAGTAAATCATCCTACTTGTTACGGCTTGCTCATATGTGTTCCTGTGTGTATGCATGTTTGTGTACAGCACAGAAGGGCAGGGAGAAATATGTTATGTATTTTTAGCAAGGACAACTCAGGAAAGCAGCCCCTAGAGGAGTGCTGGCGATGCCTGAAGTAGAATTCAGTATCACGCAGTTTAAGCTTCAGACAAAGCAAGTTCCACTTTCAACTATCTGATAAACAAACCTGGGAGTTCTTTATTATACTCTGTTTTTGAAAATGTCTATTTTAAACTCACTCTCTCACTCACACACACACACACGGTTTTAAAACCCACTAGCATGGAGGAATCAGTCACCCTTACTTGCCATGAAGAGAAAGGGCTCCCTGGATCCCACACAGAAATGGAGAATAGAAGGGCAGGCACTGTTTGAACTAGGTAAAAAGAAGGATGCTGGTGAGCAGGTGGGCTTTTCTGGATTACACCCAGCCAGGTGGTATCAACCAATCATGCCTGGTGACTCAACCATGATGGTGATGGACAAATTCTATAGAGTTTTTCAAGAGATAGTTGTTTGCTGTTAACAGGCATGAACCATTCTCAGGAAGTCTCAGAAGGATCAGGGAAGGAAGAGTCTTCTATACTGAGCCACACCATCCATAGAAAAATCCCATATGACTCAGTATATGAAGGTGACAAAATGAATTTAAAAGCATAAACTAACAAAGGGCCCCTGGCCCCTTCCTTTGTTTAATTATAACCTATTCTATTTGCAAGTAGAATGCTCAAGGCCAATGGAGGTATACAGCTGATAAAAGCACCCTAGCTACTAGCTGGAGGAGCAGAAAGGCAGTGAAGAGCCCCTTCTCTGCTGTTTCCAGTGCCAACAATCTGATGGACTTCACCATCCTCCCATTTTAGTCAGTATTTCAAGTGTCTTACAATCCCAGGAAGCAGTACCTGCAGCTGACCGCTGGATACACAATGAGACTGAGGATCACACCAACTAGCATTCAACCCATAACCAGTGCTCCTTGAACAAAAACCACAACTACTCTGTAGAGCATGCCATTATCCCAAAGGAGCTCAAGACTGTACAGTTCCGAAGTTCACATGACTTTACAACCCCTCTGTGTTGCAGAGACTACTTAGAGGTAGGTTATCAGAGATAGTTTATTTTTGACATAAAAATGCTCCCACCATGGGCTTAAATAAAAAAATCTTTTTTTGATATCTTCATAGCAATCTAAATGTTTTCTTTATGGGTCCCTAGCTGGCTCGGCAGGTAGAGTACATGACTCTTGATCTTAGGGTTGTAAGTTCAAGCCCCACATTAGGAATAGAGATTACTTAAAAATAAAACCTCAAAAAAATAAAACCTTTTCTTTAGTTTTAAGATGAATTATATCCACAATAATTTACAGTTTTACTAATATACAGTCTTTGCTCATGTTCAGTCAATGAGAGCTCTGCAGCAAAAGTTTTAGACATAAATATGTATCGAAGAATGAGTGCATTCACTAAAGAAAGCCTGGTAAAATGTTAAGGTACAGAGATCTTCCTCTTATGTTCCATATGTCAGAACATTATGAAATCAGGCATGGGACTTTCCTTGGGCAGAGACCCATAAATTTTCATATTACTCTAACTTTTAAAAAGAACATATTCAGTTTCTAAGTTGTTTTTTCCACTGTTAATGCAACACTCTAGCTGTCTCTGCTGTGGTGTTAATAAAAACTGAAATCATCAGAAGAATTATGGGGACCCATAACTGGAAGTTATTGTTCTAGACAGCCAAATATCAGCATGAGGAATTAAACTCACCATATTTAAAAATGTAAGTAAAGGAGTCAGACATTATTTAAATTTTTCTTTTTTTTTTTTTTTTTTACTCTTTATGCAATGAAGTGCTGTGAGAGGCATTAGGAAATTCCCTCTCCCTGAAAGATGTATGCAAAGAACTCTGTATTCTGGATTTTTCTCCTCTTCTAATAATAGCTTTGAGATAAAGCTTTAAGCCTCACTCAGCACCCCTGACTGAAGGACACCAAGAGGTACAAAGCATAGAGGAGAGTAAAAAGGAAATGAGTATGCAATAATGTCCCTTGCTGCTAATTTAAGCTTTATGCTTAATGGAATAGTATTAAAAGCACAGTGAAAATACAGGCATTTTCAAGTATACAGAATGACTTAAGGAGTAGGACGACAGTGAAGGGGGTGGTGATAACTGACATTTCCTTGCACACTGTGTTAAGCACTTCACAAGCATTACCTTAGCTGAAACACCTCTGGAAGTATTACTGTATTACTGTCCTTTTACAAAGGACAAAGGGGAGGGTTTTTCCCCCCAGGGCAATACTGTCAGGAAATGGCCAGCTTGGGCTATGAAAATGAATCTCCTGAAATAAACAGATTCTTTCCCCTACAAGTGATTCTAAGCCATCACATACTTTAGAATTCTAGCCCTCAAAGAGATCCAGCAGTTAGCTCGAAGGGAATGCATAAAATATTTAGAGCAACACTTGCATTAATACTCTTTAAATCATATAAATATATCCATAATTACATAAGAGCTGTAGCTTCCCAAGGATAAACTATGAGTTCTGGAAATTATTCATCAAATACAAAGAAGTCATAAAAAGAAAGTAAAGGAAGGTCCCCTTCAATCCTCAGAGAGTTCTAAAGAAGGTGGGATTTACTACAAGGTGATCTCTCCTCTATTCTTTTTCATATAAATGATGTGAGGTAGACATGCATATGTCCCAACAAAAACATGAGGCCTTATGTATGAACAATTTAGTGTTCAGCTAAATAGAATAATGATCCTCCTTCCATTCACCATTTATAGCTCTTTTTTTTTAAAGATTTTATTTATTTATTTATTTGTGTGTTTGTTTGTTTATTTGGCAGAGATCACAAGTAGGCAGAGAGGCAGGCACAGGGAGAGGGAGAAGCAGACAGCTTGGCGCCAGGCTCTCTATCCCCAGACCCTGAGATCATGACCTGAGCCGAAGGCAGAGGCTTAGTACCCTACTGAGCCACCCAGGCATCCCGCTCTTACTCTTCTATACCCTTAAACCCAAACCACATTGTGATTAAACCATTTCCACTGAATACTCTGAAGCTAGAAAATCAAAATAGAACACACTGGATGTGCTTGCAATTTCAACCACAACTCCTACTCCACCTTAAATAGAAAGGGCTGCTTTCTCATGGAAAAATAAGATTTATTACTAGCAAAGTTAGAAGCACAAAAACAATAACTTATAAGGGAAACTGTTCACTAGCAGGGTTCCTTTGCAACAGATTTTAATTGGGAGAAAAATAGAGCAGTCAAATTCCAGAATAATCTAGTCTGCACAGCATTTATTTTGGGTATAAAGAAAATGATGTCATTATAGGGTTTAGGATCCGAAACAACTGTCCCATACAAAACTGGTTACAATGACCAGTTCATTCCAAATTGGTGGGAAAAGCCTTGTACTCAAATCCAGGAATGTACAGCCTTGGATGGTTCAAAGTATGTCATGGGAGTTCACAAACTAGTCTAGATTGTCTAAAGTCTTGTTATTTAAATAGAACAAAGTTTTAACTTGAAGGTAAGTTTATTCTTAGAAGAAAAAATCAGGAGATAAAATTATATTTAGTAAATTAGAATTTTTTCTTCAAAAGTTAACAGCATCTTTCACTATTACCATTCTGATTTGAGATTATATTACACATAGACGCTTGGCACATCTATACAGATATTCTCTTAAGGAGGACAGGGAGAGGAGAGGCTGTCATATCAGCAGTAAGCTGGAGAAATCCTCCAACTTGCTGGAGTAGTTGCCCCCTGGGCCTTTGGAATCTGTGCCATCCCAATGACGTGGCCCTGTCTGTGGTCCCAGAATTAGTGACATAGGCAGGGTGGCAACTCCATCCTCAGGCATCACTTCCAGGGTACAGGGCAGGGCTTCAGGAGACAGGTTACTTCCAACTAAGAGAGGTCTGGAACCACCACATCAACCCCCCTCTTAGTTATGTCAGTCGCACAAAATCAGGGCTACTTGAGCCCTCTGAGTCCCTCTTCTCCCTCAGGTGAAGAAGCTTCACAGACCTCATTACTACATCAGTTAGGACACAGCAGAAAAGAGAATCACAAATAAATCGAACTATAACCCAGTCTAAGAGTCTGACAGGAGAGAATACTGCAACTAATGTTTTGAATAAATTAAGCATATATAAATCAAATAAATCCTTTCTATTTTTGCTAACCAATAGCACAGATTAACTCTCCACTCCTACTGATACCTTTGCCTTAAGTCAGTGGTATGAGCCTAAATCAAAGCATTCTCCAGGACTGGAAAGAGTGGCATCCCTCACTGTGATGGGATGTATTTTAAACTCAGGGCAATGTGCCAACTCCGAAGTTGTCTGTGGTACTGAAAAAAAATAAAAATAGGGAAAGGAGATTTTCAGATCTCCTCATGACCAGAAAATATTCTTGATAAGCCACTCAGTGCATGTACTCAGCTTTATCAATCAGAATACCAATGTTTTGATTGGCACTATCATTATCAAGAAAGCAAAGGCAAAGAATTCCCTGAAGAAACACTGATGTTCCCTTGCTAAACCTCACTTAGGCTTCAAAAACACAAGCAGGTCCTTCAGCCTGGATGCCAACAGACAGTTACTACAAGCTTGGGGAACAATGAATGTCCTTGAGGCTTTTGTTGAAGAAAAAACAAACAGAAAGGGTGGTCAACAGAATAGTTTCTACCATCCTGCGAAAGGAGATAATTTCCTCATGAAAGTATAGAGAGTTCAAACTTCTGCCATCGCTACAAGAAAAATTCAGTCTAGAATCCTCTCATGTTTCAAGGAGGTTGCCCTCACAGAGAGAGCCTCAGACAGCTGATGCCTTCATAAATGCTAAAATCAATACACTAACTGAAAAAAAGAATCAATTTTAAAACATCGTGGTAACCTGGACTTAGTGCTATACAAAAAAATAAAAGACAGCCTCTGCCTTCAAGGAGGTTGTAAGCTCTATACAAGCCATCAGAAGAATCTGACTGTTGTCCCTCTCCTTTTCCCTCACCGCCACTTCTTTCTCATGGTCTCACAAACGAAGAGGAAAACTACAGGGTCATGGCATGCTGGCTCTGGAAAAAGATTTTTTTTAAGTACTGCATAGCCCAACTCCTTCATTTTGTCTTAAGGACAAAATCAGCTCAGAAATGGGTAAGTGACATGTCCAGAACCACAGAGCTAATGTAAAGGACTAGAAAAACCGCAGGTTCCCGACTGCCAATTATACACTTCTTCGGGTTAAAAAGGAAAGAATAGCTCTCCTAAATGCAGGGGATACAATATCCAGTGGATATTCTAATATCCACTGGATAACTAAGAATCAAGAGAGAATTACATGGACTCTAAACTCCTACATTTTGGTTTCATTTCAGCTGCTTTGGGTCACACTTCTGCTTTCATGTGAGAAAGGACTTTAAGAAGGGATAAAGAAGACTCAGACTGAAAAGGGGTAATTGGTAGATGCTGCTTTCCTGGAAGAACAATACAAAAGTCAACCTGTGTACATAGCCTAAAAAAAGACCATGGAGGAATGGAAAATGGCCTCTCCTTCCACTTGCTCTCCATCTTGTCAGTGCTGTGAGCACTGCTGCTAATTTCAGTGTTATTCTACCTGCTCCAGTTCCACAGTCTGCTCACTATTTTTCAATTTGTTTTTGTAAAGAAGATTCTAATTGATCACAGAGAGCTAATGTAAGAAGCCAATTAGTAAGATTTCATGGAGTCAAGTAATGGGTTTTTTGGAGCTGAAAATGTATGTTGTAAATTATTTAATCTAATCTTATTTTCCACATGAGTGAATGGGGAGACAGGTTAGGAATTTAGATAGAGACAGAACAAGAGCCAGAGCCCACATCTTCCAGCTCCCAGGACAGCATTCCTCCAACTACTACTTGCATCACCAGCAGACACAAGACTATTGTAGATGTCTACCTTCCATAGACAGGTCTGGAAGCAACTTGGGCTTACCAGAATCTCCCTGGTTGATGTGCAATGGCCACATCAATATAGCACCTTAAAGTCCATGTCTGTCAGTGGCTACTGAGGCTCAGCAAGATAAGAATGTGGAATGGAGAAACAACTGGGAAGACATAAGCGTGGTTAAATATTCAGGGAAAGGAAAAAAAATCCCATGACAATTTGAATTCTGAGGACAGAGGAGACAGGAAAGGCAGAAGAAAGAAAACAAAATAGAGAAAAGATGCTACCAAAAAAGCAAATATTCTGTCAAATAAATAAATATCTTTAAAAAGGGGGGGTGTGTGTGTGCTGAGTGGCTCATATGGTTAAGCGTCTGCCTTCAGCTCAGGTCATGATCCCAGGGGCCTGGTATCGAGCCCGGCATCAGGCTCCCTGCTTAGTAGGGAGCCTGCTTCTCCCTCTCCCTCTGCCATTCCCCTCACTTGTGCTCTCTGGCTCTATCATTCTGTCAAATAAATGAATAAAAATCTTTAAAAACAATGAGTAAAAAGAATGGCATAAGAGCACAGGAAGGATAGCTGGTATCCATATAATATACAATATTTTGAGGGGAAAAATACCTAAATCTTGTTTTCACAATGAAACTTCCTTTTTAAGTACTTTAAGAAGGTATATCTAATTCAATTTTTAATCAACTTGGTGTACAGTTACAGGAGACTGCTGTCTTTGAGTATTGTTTCATAAAACAAGATAAATATTACTTCTACACTAGCCAACCATGGGTGGATTTTAATACTTCACACATACTGGATAGGGCAACCCCACCCTTGGCTCACAGCCTAGCTTCTGTAGTTGGATCTCTCAGCCTACTGCCAGAGCTGGCCCCATGGCTGTGTGGCTCGGAGACCTCCCAAAAAGACCTCAGTGCCAAAGGAAGAGACACTGATGACTCAGGAGATGGCCAGCTCTCCCTCTGCAGCAACCAAATGAATCCAGACATGGAGCTAATAATCAGTGCTGACATTTCAAACATCTACTGACTATGGCTCAAATATAAGTGCCGTATGTTCTCTCTCAAGCTGGGATATTTCTGGGAATAGCCGTGTGTGTGTGTGTGTGTGTGTGTGTGTGCGCGCGCGAGCACATGTGGAAGGATAGTGGGTGCCTGTTTTGTTCAACCTAAATTTCCCAGTGAAATATTTTGTTAATAAAAATGTTTTTATCCTTTAAAAAGAAGAAAAGAAAAAAAAAGGGTGCCTGGGTAGCTCAGTTGGTTAAGCAAGGTAATTCAGCTCAGGTCATGATCCCTGGGTCCTGGGATCAAGCCCTGTATCGGGCTGCCCCTGCTCTGTGGGGAGCCTGCTTCTCTTTCTCCCTCTGCCTGCCACTCCCCCTGCTTGTGCGCGCGCGCTCTCTCTCTCTCTCTCTCTCTCTCTCTGTCAAATAAATAAATAATCTTTTTTAAAAAAGTTATAATTCAAAGGATTGGGATGTGAAATCCGTATTGCTTACCAATGAGGAGCCCCAGAATGATCAGTAAATTTACCAGGACCCTAATGAGAAGGTGGATCCCAGGGAACAGGCAGTTTCTTATTAAATTAGAACATGCCAACATGTTTTTTGCTATGCTTCAGGTGGATAGTTTGGTTCCCTCATTTTCAAGCTTAAGAAAATGCCCAGCAATTTCCATGATGAATTCAAAATTATAGTCAAGGATGGGACACACCAGCTTCCCAAGGTCAAGATGCCAGAAAATGCAAAACCAAACTCATCTTATATTGATTTAGTCCTTAGGTTTATTCTTCATCACCTACTAAATCGATCGGCCATATCCCCACCTCCAATCCTGAAGCTGTACTTACATGTTTGACATTTAAGCCCCTATTGATCTACTTGTCCCAAAGTTTAAGCAAGATAAATATCTGAGACCTCACCTTTGGAATTAGGAAGAAGTGTGAAATCTTGATCAATGATCAACAGAATCTCTACTTAAATTGAGACTGGAGGCTCTACAACAGAGCCTATCCCTCTAAAACATGGTAATACACTTGGGATACTCGGGCAATCACATAAAAAAATCGGTGTTTCTCTTACCAACCCTTGACTTTTGAAGTCATGAATCCTGGAATTCTTTAGCTGAATTATTTCAATGAGAATGACACTTTCCATGGGTCTCTAACAGTTGGCTCAGTTGACCCAAGGAACACTACACACACAAGTTATAGAAGGCAATGACTATCTCACACTACTTGGGCCAGTTCTATGCCTTCTGATTCGTAAGTTGCAGAGACAGCTTTTAACTTTTTATCTTTCAGCAGCAAAATACTGAAGAAATACAAATGTTTCCCTATCATTCTGTCACCTAGAAATGGAGTCTTGTCCTGGGAAAGCCAGACTTGAATGTCTATACTTGATAAATGTGTTCCTCTAGTGAATAAGATTTAGATTAAGAACTTAAGAACCAGGATGGATGAATAGTACTGAGAACCAAGCCACAGCAATGCAAACATCTCACACAGAGCCTGGCAAAAGCCCCCTCCTCTGCCCTAAAGGGATTACTGCCTCCAGCGAAAAGAATATTCATACTCCATTTCTTCTCATGGTGGCATCTCTATTTCAGCTACCACCTACCATGGCATCCTTTTTTTCTCTCCCCCCTGTCAGGTATGCATAGTTCCTGTAACAACAGATCTGAGACATGGAAACCCTAAGTAAAGATGATTAGTTCTAGACGACTACAAAACAAAGCATGCCAAGGTCAGTGGATTATAGGCAGGAGAATATGATACCTAACTCTTAACACCCTGTCACCCTTAAAGGGTTTTCCTTATATTTAGGTCCCACAAGTCACCACAGCATCCCTCAAATGATGTTTAACCCCATTACTCACTTGTTTTATGCTTTTGAAGATAACTGCCCTAAGTTATTTTTTATTTATTTATTTTTAAAAAGATTTATTTATCTATTTGACAGACAGAGATCACAAGTCGGCAGAGAGGCAGGCAGAGAGAGAGAGGAGGAAGCAGGCTCCCTGCCGAGCAGAGAACCCAACTCGGGCCTCGATTCCAGGACCCTGTGACCATGACCCAAGCCGAAGGCAGGTCATGAGCCACTGAGCCACCCAGGTGCCCCATGTCCTAAGTTATTTAAAAGGAGAAGAAAGAATTGGTCACTAAGATGATGGATATAATAAGGTAAAGACCGAAAAAGGAAGATATCCAGTCTACCATCTCCACCCCCACATACAAAAAAGTCTTCTGTCCAGCGGCCTTTGTTTTACGGAGGAGAGGAAGTTATTCTTCCCACGTCTCACAATGAGTAGCAGAGTCGGGCCAATGGAGATGCTCAGGGCCTCACTTAATGCTTCCTCTGCTAAAAGGTACAGTCTCAGTAAAGGACCAGCTGAATCAACAAAAGGGAGTGGCTTCTTTGAGAACATTCTGAGCACAGAAATTATACTGCCCTAGCCCCTTCGAAATGCAGGCTTCTAGGTATGCCAGGAGCATTCAACAGCAGATGGGACAAACAACCTTCACAAAGTGGTGGGATGAAGTCCAAAGACACCAACTCTAGACAGCGACATGGTTCCTCTCTCTCCAAAGCACAAATAGTTTAATGTACCTAAGCCAATCAGAAGGAATAAGCTAGTCCTTTCAATATCCACTAAGAAAAACAAATTTAAAAACCCAAAGGGCACTTTGCAGTCTACCTAGTACTTTCATACGCATTATAGTATCTCACACTCACAACAGTCCCATTTTCCAAGAAACAGAGAACCAAACTGAAGTCTCGCCCCTGGTTCACAGCTGGTAAGCAGCAAGGCTGGCAGCTGAGCCCCTTTCTTCCAACTCCACATTCAGTGCACCTACTTGTATCCTCCCTCCACCCAATGTTATTACTGACAAAAAGCCAAACACAACAGTCGCTCAAAGGGCTAACTGAACCACACCCTCTAGTCAGCTAAACAATGACTAAAATCCTTGCTGGAACCCAACCCAGGCTCTGCCTCCCCAGAATTTCAGGACTGAGCATTTTCACAGTAGGTTCAGACCAGGCATGCCTCGCTATCCTCTATGAACTCTGGCCTGATCACATGAATCACAACAGTGTAGCTACAGCTGGACCTGCCAAATGCATTGGGCTCTTAGAGACACAACCCAGCTGTGCAGGCAGGTTCCTTACAAGGGTACTCCCAAACATTCCAAACATTGTGCTGCAGAAGAGGGAGGAACTGAGCTATAAAGGGAGCTGGCAAATGTGACAGAACTTTCCATTCCACTTCTGTACTTTTGCACCATTAAGGTAGTTTAAAACTGGTTCCCAAAGAGTGTCAGGGATCATGCCTTAAAGAATACATTAAAACCGGAGCGCTGGGGTAGCTCAGTGGGTTAAAGCCTCTGCCTTCAGCTCAGGTCATGATCCCAGAGTCCTAGGATTGAGCCCTGCATCGTGCTCTCTGCTCAGAGGGGAGCCTGCCTCCCCCCACCTCCCTGTCTGCCTCTCTGCCTACTTGTGATCATTCTCTCTCAAATAAATAAATACAATCTTTAAAAAAAAAAAAAAAAAAAGAATACACTAAAACCATCAGGAGGTTCCTTCTGAGAAGAGGGAGCAAAATGGGGAGAAAAGAGAACTTCAATTTCAGTTCTTAGCATTGGCACATATTCCTTTCATATTTTTGAAAACTAGTTCAAAATGAAATTTAAAAGCTCTAATGACTTCCTGGGAAAGTCAGGGTGACAAACAGAAACTGACACTAGACAAAGTAAACTAGTAACACAGAAGAAAATCATTGTAAACAAAAGCTTAAGAAACACTGATCTAGACATGAGACCTTTATAAAGCAAAATGGGCAGAGTCTCATATACAAACTGAATTTTCCTTTCACAGTAATAGAAGAATAGAGAAATTTTTGGAAGAGCAAAAAATTTGTTAGTACTTGGGACTTTTGCCAGGTGTTTCCACATATTTTATCTTACTTTTTTAAAGATTCTATTTAATTATTTGAGAGCAAAAACACACACATGCTCAAGTTGGGGGAGGGTCAGAGGGAGAAGCAGACACCCCACTGAGTAGGGAGCCTTACATGGGGCCCCATCCCAGGACTCCAAGATCGTGACCTAAGCCGAAAGCAAGACCCTTAATCAATTGAGCCACCCATGTGCCCCATGTTTTATCTTATGTAATCTCAAACCACGGAAGAAAATATATTATCCACAAGTCATAGTCCAGGAAATTTAAGTTAAGCAGCTTCAAACTGCTGCACAGCTACTAACTCCTGGAGCATTAAGATAGAAAGGGCCAAGCTGGAAATACAGATAAACCCTCTAAGAAGAGCCACCACTACATGAAAAAGGACAGTCTACACCTACAGAAAGAACACAGAAAGAATGGCCTGGTTCTAACAATCGCTTCAGTTTTACTCCTAGTGTGGGTCACATTCCGCCTGAGGTACACGTGTGTGCAGTCCTGTGCTCCATATTCAAAGACGATGGAACTGACAGGACACACTATCAACAGGACATGAGCATAAAGAAGTTTTCACAAAGTGTTGCTAGCTGGCACTAACCTACCCTTTTTTTCTCTCAGCCCTCCTTGACCCCTAAGGCTCCACTGCAGCGATAACTGCTGGGCTAGTGGCAGGGAAGACTGCCTGGCATGTGGCACAGGGCACCACCTGGAACCCTGCCGTGCTTACAGTGTGGGCAAACCCAAACTCCAAGTTCATGACTGCCGCTCTCTAAGGTCCAAGCCCTCTCACGTGCCTAATGTAAGGAAGGGCAATTTAAACATAACAGCAGCCAGTTTACCAACATTTATTGAGCTTTTATTAATGCAGGAGAAATTCTGCTAAGTGCTTCCCATGTATTGCACCTCAGTTTATCTTCACAGCAACCACCTCTCAGGTTAGGTGCTATGACCATCTCTAGGTCCCATACAAAGAAACCGCAAATGAAGAGTGGTTAAGCAACTTACCAGAGGTCAAACAGTAAGAAATAGAGATAAAATTCAGTCAATGGGCCTGTAATTCCCAAGTCCAGGCTCATAACTACTATGTCTCTCACAAACTATGTTTCACATCCTTTTATCAAGCATTCTCTTTGTCCTTTGTTATTAAAGCTATGAAACAAAATATCCAAATAGAAAGAGGCTTTTTTTATACTGATGGCCAGGTAAGATAAATAACATTATAAAATATTAGATATATGAATTTAAAATTATGAACTTAAACACTGTTATCAAAGCAAGAAACTTCAACTTACCCAATACATACCTACAAATACATCTGTTAGAATCAGCTGACTGTCCTAGGCATTTATACGCCTGGGTTCTCACAGGCTCCCAGGTATTCAGGAATCCTTTAACCCCAAGCATTTCAAGAATGGACCCCTCCACAAATAACAACACTCTGGGTTCAAGTTCCCCCCTTTACCATCACTGACCTTATATTTATGAATATGAAACGAGAGAGAACTTCTCATTAATAAATTGTGGAGCTGAAATTCCCTCAGTTCCAGAAAAAAAATATTCCCTATGCCTTTTTTCTTTAGATAATCAGCTAGCCTTTAAGGTTTCAAACCTAATGCTAACTTCTAAGACAATCATGTTTCTACACTAACAGCGCAGCCAACTCTCCCTTTAGAGTAGTCAGAACAGACCCCAGTAAATGACCAAGCTCAAACTGGTAACCTTCCAATGCCTGGATGCAGTTTCAGAAAAGGTAGCTGAAAGCACACTATATTCTAAGAACACCAAGCTATGTCTGAACACTCAAGAAGCAGCACAACTCTATTAAGGAAAAAAATCTCATCCTGTCCAAACATTACAGACCCTGTAACAAATACACCCTTTTCATTTTTGTCAACCTTATTTAGAAAACAATATATATGAGTTATCATTTTCCTAAGTTTCTAAGACCTCCTTACGATGTTTTCCATTTTTAAAAAAAGTTTAAAATCCAAAGAATTTTCTGTAACTTCAATTATATATAATTCAGTACTGCCTAGAACCAAAGAAAATAAACTGAATTCCAGTTACCTCCGTCAGCAGTTTGCCCATAATCTTATCAGGAATACAAAGAACATTCTCCTGTTCCATCTGTTCAGCAAACCTTCATCTTCAGCAAGGCCTCTTTTAATGTACTTATACGGCTGCTTCTGTTGTGAGTACAAACCGCTACACACTGACTCTGCAGTGACATTCTCCCAGAATGCCACTATGTCCCTCAGGGGCTGAGGGATAAGAACTTGAAAGAAGTGAAAGGAGCACTCCCTCCTCCCCCTCTGCCTAGACTCCCCTCTCAACAGGCAGCTTCCCTCCAAAAGATCAGCTTCAAAAGTCCAGACCCAGTAAAGTCACACATGACCTCACAAACCTCCAACTTAACTCTTTAGAAGCCAGACGGCGAACTGACAACAGGGAGAAAGGGCAACTGTCTTAGCTGATTTTGGAGTGGTTGTTCTTAACGAAGAAAAGAGAAGTTTGTCCAACATCATTTTTAAAAAGAAAGTAATTTCAGCATTCATCTTCCATAAAAGAACTAAAGTTTCTGAAGTACTGTTTTTGAAAACTATAATTTCTTGCAGCACACACGTTCTATACCTAAAAGAATGACTGAAATGTGGGGGGGGATCTAATTCATTTACATTAGATAAAATTCACACTTAATCTTATGTGATTTGTGTTTTACTATTTTCATTCCCAGTTTTGATTCTGGTCTTCTACTATTGTTAACGTGAAATGTTCGTCTGCCCTATCACTGGAGTCCTGCTTCAGACAACCAGAAGTGGACAGCCAACACTCTCAGCTGTCAGACACAGGCAGCAACTGCCACAGAGAAGTCTCAGAAACCAGGAGCTACAGGCATTCGACAGAAAGCACAGCCACCAGACCCAACTAATGGATAGCAGAGTCCGCATTCAGAGCCCCTAAAGGGAAAGGACAGCAGTGTCAGGGTGTTTCCCATGTTTTTTCTTGGGGCACCAGCTGTTTTTGTTGGGATATCGGAATTATAAGGATCAGAAGGTAAAACAACTAAAAATTACTTTATAAATAAAAGCAGATAAAATTACATCCTCTCAAAGAAAATGTAATATGCCCTTTCAAGAATGCCTTGGTTCACCCAGAAAATGATAAAAACTTACTGTCCAGCAATTTGATTCCTAAATATACACCTAGCCTACAGAACTCTCCCATAAGTGCACAAGAAGCCACAAATTAGAATGTTCGCTGCCATGCCATTTGAGATAACAAAAACACAAGACAGCCAAAGTATCCATAAATAGGGAAATGGAAAAATAAATTCTAGTATACATTCATGTAATGAATACTATAAACAAATAAATGATCAATTAGGACTTTATGAATCAGTTAAGAATAAATCTGAAATATTGAGAAAAAAGGTGAGTTACAAAAGGAGAGATGAAGGTAGCATTTTATACAAGGTTTAAAAACATGAAAATATACTATCTAAAAAAAATACTATCTAGTGTTGACAGACGCACACTTACATAGGAATGACAACACCCACAGGTCATGGCTGCCTTAAGGAAAGAAAGAAAGTAATGGGACCACAGAGGCATTCACAGGAGTTGGCAATTCATCTGCGATGTTTATTTTTTTAATTGGCTATGAGATCACATGTGTTTATTATTTTCTACACTTTTTGACATGCAAAATGTTTCACAAGTTGTAAAAAGTCAACTCATAATAGCTGCCTTGAGTGCAGCAGCACCTGTTCAGTCTAAAAAATTAACAGAAGGGGCAAAGAGGTTCACAGTTCCCTCAACTCCTAACTCTCAAGTGCCCAAATCTGAGCACCTGTTACTAATTCTGCCTCAGTTTGGCCCCATCTGGACAGTCACCCTGTCCACTCACCCCATGACCTAACCCTCCTTTCAAAACCTGCCACAAAAAGCAATACTTCCAAGCGCCTCCACAACCCCTCATGCTAGAAGTAGCCCCAGTCTCAGAACCTTATGTCTGGCTCATTACGCCTGTACTAGAACTATGTGAAGTGATCTAATCAGCCTCCTCTCTGGGAGACACCTAGCACCTAGTAGAGAGCAGCTGGTAATTAACTTCTTCACTAAGTAAACACTGAGTGTCTGGAGGGTGTGCTGGACCCTGTAACAGAGGTTCTCTGAGTCTCGAAACTAAAGACTTGAGAAGATCACTACCAGGGCGCCTGGGTGGCTCAGTCGTTAAGTGTCTGCCTTTGGCTAGGGTCATGTCCTAGGATCAAACCCCACATGGGGCTCCCTGCTCAGAGAGAGGCCTGCTCCTCCCTCTCTCACTCCCCATGCTTGTGTTCCCTCTCTCGCTATCTCTATCAAATACATAAATAAAATCTTTAAAGAAAAAAAAAAAGATCACTGTCTGAGTATATTACAGGATGAACCCTAAAACTACTCTTAAATGAATGCTGAGTGTGAATAAAGAACTTTGATTTTGTTTTGCAATAATCACTCAGTACCTCTTATTTTCTCAGTACTAAAAATTTTGTATTACTACTCAATTAAAAAATGTCACCTACTTTATGTTGAGGTGGAGCTGCTAAATAGATAATTACAAAGACAGTAAAACAAACTGTCATTAAAAATCCTCACCTTCAAGTAACCCAACACTCTTAGAACTATTATTACAAATATATAATACCTTCATCGATCTGACCACAGCCCATTCATGTCAGGTGACTTTGAAAAAGTTTTAAAGAAAACTCTTTGTTTAAGCAGTATTATTGCTGATAATAATAGACAACATATTTTGAGTATTCATCAAGTGGAAGTAAATTATTATCCCTCTTCCCAGATAAGAAAGTTGAGGTTTACGGAGAAAATTCACCAAAATTTGAACCAAAGCAGGCTGACTTCAGAACCCACAAAAAACATAAACAAAACATACTATAAAAAAACAAAACAAAACAAAAACAAACACTTTACAAAAAAAAAAAAAAAAAAAAAACCACCACACATACCGTTTCCTAGCAGGAAGATGGATGAATCCCTATGTTTCAAGAGTAAGGATGGGAACCCTATGATCACTATACCAAAGATGAAAAAGAATCCTATAAAGGTACACAGCCAGGACCACTCACTTTTACAAGCCTCTGCCACTAGCACAGTGACCGCCTCACTGAGCTTTGTATTCTGCCTCTAAACACTTTTCACCACATCTCAAACTTTAAAGTACTTACGAATCACCTCAGAATTCATTAGAACACACACTTTGATGGAGTAGGTCAGGGGTAGGTGTGTGGTACACATTTCCAACAAACTCTGAGGTATTGACAGCGCAAGCTGAAGAGCAGAATCACCTGGGAATCTCTAAAAGCCACACGTTTGAGATGTCACCCTAAACATCAGAATCTCTGGAGGTGAAGCGTGGGAAGTCGGAATTTTAAAAAGCTCCCTTCGTAACTCTAATGTGAAGTCAGGTCAAAAACCCTGTTTTAGAGCTTCTCTACTTGAGCTTGGTCCATGGACCACTGTCCTAGCCCTGTGCTTCTCAAACTCCATTATATATGTGAACCATCTGGACATCTTCAAATGCAGATCCTAACAGTGGGTCAAAGGTGGGGCTTGAGAGTCTGACTTCTTCTAACAAGCTCTGAGGTGAATACTGCTGGGAAGCAAGGTGGTAAGTAGGAAGATTAAAAATCTCAGTAGTGCAGTGCATGTGATTTGTAAGGCTTTCCTTTTGTAATTCTTAATTCAGGAGAATCCTGCAAATGGAGGTTTAGGTGCAGGCATATGAAATAGCATACGGGGTGCAGGGATTATAAAGGTAAATCATTCATCTAACATTGGCTCAGATGTAGTTTAATATTAATCCTCATTAGCATTCAAGATTATATTGAACATACCTCACATCATGGTCACTTGGGTGCTGAGTGTAAAGGCTCTGCTAGGAGCTTGAGCTAATTTAATTCAGACTCCTGTATCAGTTTATAGAAAGCTTATGAGATACACAGTAGGAAAAAAAAAAGATGAAAGCACTGGAAATGTACCCATTTTGCATTCTGATAAACTGGTATTTCTATGTAAAATACCCTCAAAGAACTTTATTTCTTTTTTTTTCCCCAAACCACAAAACAGTGGATAATGTTTCTCATCCAGTACTGCAAATCTTGTGTTTAGTGACCGCTGCTGAGAGGAAATGCTACTGCTTCCTTTAAAAGTTAAATATTGCACTGATACATGAATAAGAAGATTGCTGTATCATCCCAACCAGTTACAATATTAACTGCCAATCCAGTTTTTTATTTAGACCTGTGACTGTCCTTGTAATTATATGTATGTCCTTGTATTATAATATATATGCCCAACGTCTTTAATCATTTGAAGTCTTTTAATATGGTTTTTGATAAAAGATGATCCACTTCAGTAAGCATCCCACAGCACTCCTCAAGGGTAACATCCACCATTATCCAGGGTGCATTACTTGAAGCTGTAAACTACAGAATTAGAACATTTCTAGGAAGCTCTATGTCAAATCAGGCACCATTTCCTGAAGTCATCACCAATTTATACAAGAGGCACTCAACAAACAGAAAGAGCCCAAAACCACGAGAGCCAGCCAGAGCCAGGACTGTCTGGGAGGAACCAAAAGAACATCAATGACCAGAGCAAGTAGCTTTTACAAGGGCTCCCTGATGAAGCCAGGAGAGAAGAGCAGCCAGGAAACTCACCTTAGGAGCTATTTTCTACAGATATGGAATCAGAAGACACATTAGCGGCACTGTAGTGCTGTTGTGTGCCCATCTCTGCAGCGTGTCTCGGTGCGGTGCTCACCCTCCAAGAGTTCACTCATGTCACAGCTGCTGGCCTCACCTCTGAATGGTGACTCTGAACTCTCTGCAGCCAACCTTCAACCTCATATTTCCACCAGCATTTCTACATAAAGCACCATCACTCTCCTCAAATTTTACTTGTTTAAACTGATCCCACCACCAGCTATTCTCTCATAAACCTTGCTGATCTACCCAATTCCTATTACTTCTGGATTCAGTAAGTCATCTAAGCTTGAAGTCTCACAGTGATTTTGACCCAGCCTTCATGTCCTGTATTCAAACATTCGCCAAATCCTTACATCTTTTTTTTTTTCTTTACTAGGATTTTCTTACCTATTTTCTTGTATCCCTTAGACTATTACTCAGAATACTATAAAACTCACAATAGGTTTAAAATAAATATCCACAAACTAGAACTTAGCAAATTCTTACAACAAGACTATAAATAAAGTGGTAAGCTTATTTCCATTTTACCAATAAGAAATCAGAGACTCTCTTAAGTCAAACAACCTACCCAACATCAGTTAGTAAAAAGGCTGACCAGACCTCCCGATCTTCTGATCCCAAATCTAAATATTTATGCCACCTGACCACAGCGTGTTGTACTTTATGAAAAGAAGTGATACTTCAGGAAGTCCAATAATAAGTGTGCCAGGCAGTATAGAGATAGGAGGACAGTGCTGGCAGCTCAGAGGCTGATACAGGACATGGTAGAGGCATGGACATAAATTTTGATTCATTTATCTCCTACTACATATACCAGGCACTGTTACACCACTTGATTTTCTTTTCTTATTTCCGGCCACCTGATTAATTTCATATGTTTCTCCTTCCTTTACCAGATAGGTATTACTCATTGCATTTTACACTTAGAAAGACTCCTAGATTTTCTATAATTACTCAAGATCACACATCTAGTGAGTAACTACGGCAGGATTCAAACCCAGGTAAGCCACATCATGCATCATTGAGCAAGAACTCCTTTGGGTAAATTTAAAAAAAAAAAAAAAAAACTATTATAGCTTCTAGAAACGCAGATGGAAGAATCTAGAAAGACAAAACATGAGAACCTATGTTCTGCAGAACTAGTTTTAAAACATAAAAGAAAAGGACTAAAAAGATTACTAGAGCAACAGCTACCCAATAATGAACCTAGAAGACAGCAGAGCTTCCTGTTTCTAATGTTACAAGAAAAGCTGGGTACTCAGTGGCCAGCCAGGTCTCTAAAGATGACTTCACAAGATCAAATCTTTTCCTCAGTCACCAGCTTAACTAATACCACGTTAGTTTAATTTCGTATTTTAATACTTATACATTATATTAAAATGCCTGCAGGTTTTAAATTGGAACATCAAAATATTTTTTGAAATCATACTTCATAAATCTCTGTATTAATCCTACTTCATGTGACTTTTTCCTAGACAGAAAGAAACTAAGGAGAGAGAAAAACTGAGGAGAGGGGATAATGTTAAATGCCAGCATTCCATTTGAGAATGGGAGGGGAAGAACAAGAAGAAGGCAAAAAAAAACAAAACTATCAAATCCAGAGTGGACCCAGGAGTGGCCAGAGCACCCTCCTCAGGCAAACCAGTTGCACACAGATGTAATTCACCTCTTCTGTGGTAATGCATATTCTGAGCAGTGTCTGAAAGAAAAACTAGGAAGCTGAGGCATAAAATATATCCATTACACTAAACAGGTGATTTTAAAAAGCAGTTTTATGTATTTCAGAGAACCAAAACAAAGCTCCTGCCATATTACTGTATTTGGTATCTCTCTTTTCCTATCTGTCCAAACCTAAGCTCAATAGACATGAACAACATTCAACTCTGTTAATGGTCACAGTGACAACATTTGTGCCTTTCGGTCTTCAGGTCAGAACTTACTGATTGGAGTTGCAATCATCAGATGATAAGCCAGCGAGGGAGAAGCACCCAGACACAAAGGAACCCATTGGAACATGTACAACTGTAAGTCTCTAATTATCCTTTCTAATTTTGGAGCCATGTGACTGGACTTCACACAGCACTGCTGACCCTGTCAGCCCGAGTGCTATGTAGCGGACCACAACGGGAGGAGATGCTCTTCTTTGCTCCTTCATTAAAATATTGTGTTACAATCATAGGGTGAGCTATTTCCTGACTGACTGCAGCTTCCTCGCCAATATTCAGTGCTCAGAGCACTCAGAGCACCTGAGAGAATTTAACTCTTCCTATCCAGGGTTAGTCCAGGGTCTTAAGAATTTTTTTCACCTTATAAAGAATGATCTATTTGATATCAAAAAGGTATATAATCCTTTAAAAGACAAACAGTGAGCACATGTACTCTTTTAAAATGTCCTTTCAGACCTAATACTAGAATATTACAGATTTGAAGTGTTTTCTTCTTTGACTTAAGTGGAGAGAAAGAGTACTGGGCAAGAACAGTCCCCTTTGGCCACCAGTTCATGGCTAACTCTAAGACTGTGAGGTGTTGCTAAGAGGGAGAACTAAGTCTTGCTGAAGTGATACAACATCCTCATCACCTTTCCCAAATACTTGCACTATCTTTAAAGAAGGAACACAATAGAGAACATGTTATCCAGCATTCAAAGGAAATCACTGTCAAATACTGCCACTGAAATCATCATTAATGACAGAGTAAATACACATACTGAAGGAGAAAAAGATTTAAAAACATACCTAGGCAGTGCCAAATATATTTTTGTTTTGAAACCAATAATAAATGGACTCTGGAGCCTGATTACCTGGGTTCAAATCCTGGGTGCGCCACTTACCACCTGTGTGAATTTAAGCAAGTTACTCAACTGTGCTATGCTTCTGTTTCCTTATCTGGAAAATGTGAAAATTATTAGCTTCTTTCTCCTGATTTCTTATGAGAATTACATACCATGTGTTTACTAATAAAACCTATAGGATGCCTTTGATATAAAATTGTCCTCAGAGACAGCCTAAGTAATCTTATAATCTTTTCTACTGGTTGAGAGCTGACATTTTATACATTAAAATCAATACTTCAACAGAGATGGACTTAATTTCTTGGTTCAGTTTTAGTTAGAATCAAAGAAGCATTATCAGGGAGACAGTCATATCATTAGTCATATCATTCCCCTTTCCTCTGAGCTTTCTTCAGATTCCTTTAATATGGTCAAACCCCCTTAGTCCACTGCTAACAGAACAGCGAGGCTGGTGGATAGAGACAAAATACAAGGCATAGGCACTTGTTTTATTTAGCGCTTTCTTTATGTAAATGCCACAACATTTATTAATAAAATTGGAAAAAAAATTTTCCCCTTGAATCCTAACACTTTGACCCCTGGTGCTTGGTTGAGGGAAGTCAATCAGGTTCACAAGTGTACAGTCAGCATTCTAGTTTGGATTTCCTTAACAGGCTCAATAGCCTACTTCCTTACATCTGTAGAAGAATGTTTTAATGTAGAAGAAATGTTTAAAAGCCTGCTCATTGATTGCTTTAAAAATTTATGGAGACATGTTCATTATCAATTTGATAAATTTTTTCTCAAATTAAACATAACACACACCACCAACAAGAAGTTCTACAATTACCAACTCAGACTCCTGGTTCTATAGACTTATGAATGAAAGAAATTACATTTAGAAAAAGAATAAAGATATAAAACCAGGCAGCCTAGAACAATGAATGTATCTGGTCTAGGAGTCAGACAAGTTGAATTCTGGTACAGGATCTCTCACCAGGTAAATCCATCCCACCAAACTGGGACTCGGATTCTTTACCATAAAAACAGGAAATATTACCTAAGGCCCCTTCGAGCTGTCATAATTCTGTCATAATAATGTCATAATTCTTCAACTTACAATTCTTCTGGTGCTGCAACTTGAAAGCTCCAATAAGGCAGAGAGGGTAAATAAAAACCTAACAGTTATTCCTGTTTCTTTAAAATTTCTTAGGATGACTGAGCCCATTCTATTTTTTAACCCTGAATAAAGACATATATCATGAAACAAACCGCTTCTACCTATAACCATTTATTATCTTATGCCAACTCAAAGAGCACAAATAGATTCATCCAAGTCACAAAGAGGGGTAGAATGATCACTAGTTAGGAATCATGAGGAAGAGTGCCAGAGCTGAGAGAGAAGTTTGGTCGGCACATCTCTAAGATGCTTCTCATTCAGTACTAGAATTCCATCTTATTTTTTTTTAAAGTTTTAACTTAAATTCTAGTTAGTTAACACACAGTGTAATACTAGTTTCAGGTGCTGAACACTTCCATACAATCCCGGGTGCTCATCATAAGGGTGTTCCTTAATCCCCAGCTCACTCATATAATACAAATAATGTATATTTTTTGTTAAAAAAGACAGTTGATTTAAGTATCTGTTCTCTCTCTCTCTCTCTTTGTTTTTGTTTTGCGGGGAGGGGTGTTTTGGATTCTGTTTTGCTGTCGTTGGTGACTCGTGGGAAAAACAAGTTCATTATATTCATATTTTTTATTTCTATTTTCAAGACTTTAAACATTTATGTTTAAAAGTGAGAAGAAAAATAGTATTTGAAACTGATTCTTGAAACAATGCAAGCTTGTATCCCAATAACTTTCTGACATGGTAAGAAGATTCTGTCTATAGTGAACTCTGCGCACTTTCTCTAAGTATTACCCCTGGAAGACAGGAATTGGCTCCTGCATGCACACACGCACACACATACATCTATCTATACATACTGGCTTAAGCCAAACCCTTGTCTTGCAGATGTAGAAATTGCTGCTTTCTCTGATAAAACTGGTTTTAGACTTGGGGCGCCTGGGTGGCTCTGTGGGTTAAGCCTCTGCCTTCGGCTCAGGTCATTATCTCAGGGTCCTGGGATAAAGCCCCACATGGGGCTCTCTGTTCAGCAGGGAGCCTGCTTCCCCCTCTCTCTCTCCCTGCCTCTCTGCCTACTTGTGATCCCTGTCTGTCAAATAAATAAATAAAATCTTTAGAAAAAAAAGAAAACTGGTTTTAGACAAAAAACAGGGTTAATCACTCTCTTAGATCATGCTAATGTTAACAGAGAAAAGGTATTCTTTTCTTCTGTATGAAACCTGAAATGAGGAAAAGCAATTCTAGTGTAAATCATGCATGCAAGCATTATAATTACTATATATAAGAAAACCCAAGAAGATTCAATCACTATATAGAATGGTAAAGTACCAACTCATTTCTTTCATTAATCATATTGTTAAATAAATTGTATGCAAAAGACAAAAGGGTGATCCTTCTTGAATTCATATAGCTGGTATTCACATAGTGTTTGGGGGTGGAAAGGGAGTTGCTATGAAAATGCTGTTGCATTCCTTATTCCCCATCTCACCCATCCCCTGACCCATCTCCCCTGGGTAACCATCAGATTGTTCTCTATTGTTAAGAGTCTGTTTCTTGGTTTGTCTTACTACTGGCCAAGATCTCATGGTTTTACAATGCATTTAAAGAAGCTTGGACTTGAGATGGCCTGAAGTATACTGCTGTCTAAACGCAAGATGCTAAAATACTGTAACCCTAATACTCTTTCTTAATTATCTAACTCTGCCTTACCAAAAATGACTGGCAGCCATGCTGGCCCCAATAATGACTACTTCCTATTCCAAGTAAGCGGACCATACATTTGTAAAGGTCTCACCTAATTCCTTCCTGATCTGACTCACTGATGTTCTTTTCTTTCTTTTATTTACTTACCCTCCCTGTAGCTTCTACCAAGAAAGCCTCTCAGCCACAAAATCGCTCAGCTTCCCCAACATATTTTGGGGGTCTGAAATATAAATAACTTCAACTCACCCCAGAAAGTTAGACTGAAATTTTAATAAAATTATCTGCATGCCTATACTATTGCACTTTATCCAACTTAGTTATCAGAGATGACGGTGAAACAAAAGGACAAATGAGTGAAGCAAAAACGTCCCCTCTCTGAGGGGAGGACTGCCCTCCTCAGGAACATGTTTCCCTCAAAGATCCCCTCCAGAGACACCCTCCGTCTCAGGGATGCCACCTCTCTCAGAGACACAGGAAGTCTAAATGAGGACTTAGCAGCCAAATCAATTCTGATTCACAACACCTTTATTCAAGCTCCTACTTTGTACCAGGCACTGTGCTAGTTGCTTAATCTAGATTAACTCTTTAATACAGCCACAGAGCATACTGGAAATCATTAACCCTATTTTGCCAGTAAATCAAGTGGGTATCAGAGAAAGCTAAGTGGCTTGCCCAAGTATTTCAGACCAAGGTCTTCTGCTTTTGAGACTAGTGTTAATTATCTCACCATGGACCCAAGAAGACAATCAACATCCGTGGTCCATTTCATATGGAAATGCATAACTTCAGTGCTCTAACGTGCCAGTCTTGGATGTGTTCATCTAATGAAATCTAGAAAATGCTCAACATAAGATGGACTGCTCACAAGTTTACTGGAAACCTGTAACATGAATACTGACTTAAAAAAAGCACTGACACTTCTTTATACAGCTTTAAAATAGTTTATCCCCATTTAACCTCCCCTCCACCTCTCCCAAAACACACACACCAACACACTTTAATTCAGGAAAATTATATCAAAACTAAATTCATAAGATCATTTGAAGTTTAGTATTCCCTGCCCATTGATAAAGATGCTAAAGGACAGGTAAATGACCTGAGAATGATAAGCAAGAAGCAATGAAATGCTGGATAATCCATAAACAGACAGGGAATGACTAAATGACATGTATGGCACATATAAACAATGTAATGTGTCATCTTATTTCCCAGGTAGACTTAAACCCTAAAGTAGAGAGAGGAAATATTCATAGCCTTGACCAAGTATCGGCTCTATCAAGCATTTACATAATCAGATCCTTCCTGCACCATCTCAGGAACAGGAAAAATGCCTAACAGAGCAGGACCTCACAGAAGAAAGGCCTGGGAGAGACTTTGGTCACCATCTAACCCAGCACCCTCAATTTAAATAAAGGAATTCCTGGCCTATTCAAGCAACCCGCTTCAAGTCATCAACCAGTATCAATGCCAAAACAAAAGTCGACACCTTCCAGTGTTCTTTTCACAGCACCATACCACTGCTACCAAAGCTGCACCACGGGAGCTAACACCTACTCCTCACCCACATATATTTTTTATTTTACATACCAATTTACATATGGTAATCCAGGAAATATCACCAAATAACCACAGCTTGCCAATTTGGCAAAACTGCTAAGGTGTACTCTGCCTACCTCTAAAACCCAAATTTCTTTCTACTCCCATCATTCTCTTCCATCTACAGAAACTGGCCTAATGCTACTTAGATCTATTCCAAGTTCAGATCTCCCAAACAGAAAATGATACAAAAACTAACGCATGAAATTAATAAGAATAGAGCTAGTACCTTCCCCAGAAAGCAATCTCAGGCATGCCTTTCATGTAGATGGAGTCACTGGTGTCAGTCAGCCCATTGGTGATCCCACTAGAATAGCCCATCACTATTCCACCATCTGCTGAGACGCTCAGGACATCCTGTTGTCCTGCCACCGACGTCCTCTCCAGGAACTGACTGCCTTCTTTAATGCGCTGCTGTATCATTGGTGTGAGGGGCATTTCAAAGCTAAAATAGCTATCAGGTTCTGAATATAATGTCTCTAAGGACTCCGCACTGTAGTATAAGGAAGTGTTGTCCAAAATGGTTTCAAACTGGGAGCTGTACACATCAGTGGAGTCTTCTGTATACCCAGGCCCAAGGATATCATCATCTCCTCCCCTTAAGTGCTCCTCTTGCTCATGAGTCCTGGACAGGAAATAAGAATGAAGAATTTCAAAATTAGGTTAATATTCTTTTTATTTTTTTCCCATCACCCATATAAAAAAGATAAGATTCTGTAAAGCCAACAATTATATTCTTTGGGCTTATATTTTAATATATTCGGAAAGGAAGGTATCACAGAATCATATTCAGGTTGACAAACCTCTTGGCATACATGTGCTACTCTACCCTCTAAATAATTTACATAGTTTCAAACTAGTTTCCTAGGATGGGACTGTATCTGGTCTATTGAATATTTGAATAAAATATTAAATTCTCATTTTAACCAACTAATCTCCACAAATTTAAATTATTAACAGCTACTGTCATCCTCAATTTTAATGGACACAGATAAATATAGTGTAAACTTAATGGAGTAAAAATACACTAAACTTTCATGAGTCTATTAATACTTTCTGATTTAAACAAGAGGACTCGCCTTCAAGAGGATGACTACATTAGAATCCAAAGGCCGCCCCCTGCTGACAATGAGGCAGCACTGCAGAGAGATTTCAAGGCCCAAAATTAGCCAGTGAAAGACCTTTAAATTTTTAAAGCCAGCAAACATGTTAATTTCAAGGCTAAACAAAACAATGAAAACCTATAAACAACTTACAATTTAATATACATGGGTGGATGGAGCACCAACTAATCAATACGCAGCATTTTGTTCAAATATTAAAAATGAACATTGGGATAACTAAAAAATTTTAAAACTCAGTAAGAGCAAGAGGTCAAGAGTTAGAAGAACCTGGAGCTGAAGGCTGGAGGTGCCAATTACCAGCTATGTCACTTTAAAAATCTTCCCTTAACCCCTGAGTCTCAGATTGCTATAAATAGGAATATATACAGTAACAACTGAAAGAAAACTACCTCCTAAGTATCTATATTCCTAAGATATTATGAGGACTCAATCAATAATACAGTTGTCTCTGTTGTTTTTAAATTACAAAGGTCTACTATGTACCAAATAGTACTCTGGGTTTATATCTCTAAATAGCGTCTTGCTGCTTAGGAAATAAAACGGGAAGTTCCTATGAGGAAGCTCCTCCTTAGCCCTCCACACTCATTTCCCACCCCTGCCCCAGCCTCCTTGCACTCCAGCCACACTACTGTCGGACTTGACATAAAGCCTTTGTTTCACACAACTCTAGGAAGCACACGTAGTCAGACAATTCAGCAGCCCTCCTTGCATGTTGTTCCTTTGCACATGCTGTTCCCTCACTCCCTGGAACATTCTTCCTCCCCGTACTCTGCCTGGTTAACTCATATTAATTTTTCAAGTCTCAGCCTACTTATCATTTCCACAGAAAGGCCTTCTCAGGGCCATCACCTGAATTTAAATTACTTTTTTCTAGTATGTCTCTCTTCCTCTCCTTCACAGAACCTACCACTATTTAAGATCCTATAATTATTAATATATTATATGGTCAGTGTTTATCTTCAGCAGAAAACTCTATGAAGGCAGTGACCACAGGCCATTACCTATTTTGAATGTTCTTTTATGCCCAGTATCTAGGAGGGTCAAGAATATCATAGACAATCAAATACTACTTGTGGAAGAAGAGAGAAAGAGGAAAGGAAGTAAGAATTAATAATATGCAAAAGTGCATATTCCAGTGGGTATAATTACTGAGCCGTGCCACACACCAAGGCTGCTTTTGAGAGACGTCTAGAGATGTTTATGTGTTGGGAGGTTGGGAAGGAAGGAGTAGAAAGGAGAAGTCCTGATTACCATCCTAAAGGAGCATCACTCTAGGTGAATTTGTTAATTAACTGCACAGAAAAAGGCATTTCCTTACACCAAACAAACACAAAAACCCTTCAGCCTTGACATACATGTTCTCCCACATAGGCTGTAAAATGTGGTGTTCTGAGGACCAACGGAAGAAAAGATGGTACTAACTGTAAATTAGAGTATACAACAAATGACTCCGCCAAAAGGTACACTATATGGTCAAGACTGCAATCAAGAGAAGTAATGAAAGATAGGTCCTGTCTTCCATTTATCCAGGCTCTAAGCTGGAGATGTCAGAAATGGATGTCAAAAATGGAAAGAGCAGGAAATACAATATGTATAAGCTTATCAGGCCCCAAATCAAAACATGTGCTACTTGTAAGAAGGGATTCTCATGTGAATGCCATGGAAGAACTGAATTATAAATTCAGTCTACTTCTGACCTCCGACTTCCTTTCTAAACTTAGAAAGTTGAGGCAGCCCACACCCAACACCTCTGTGTTCACACATGTCTGCAGCTCGTGTGCAGGCACTGGTGTTGCATCCGGAAGAAGTGCCTAAGGTAAGATACAATGACTACAGGATATGTCAAGAGTCCAGATCCTTTCATATTATTAAAGATAACTGTGGGTACTGTTATGTAGCTGTGCTGATGCTGGAAAACTTGAAACATATCAAATATAAAAAATGTCAGAAATGGACAAGTTCACAGTTTCTCCAGAATTCTGCCTCCCTAATCTATGCCTAATGGACAGCTTTATAAAAAGATCACTTTAATATCTTAGGACTTGGAAGGAATCTAGCCTATGGTAACATCTCTTCCACTCTATGAAAACAAGGCCCCAGGATACTGTGTTGAGTTCTCTTGGCCAAGCACAGGCTAACAGTTTCCTCTGATGTGTACCAGGCATCACAGACAGTAGGAAGACTATGGGAGCTCACCTTTCCTTGTCTCTCTCCAGTTCAGGTTTCTTCTCAAGATGTTCTTTGTTGTCCTTGAGGAAGACTTCATCCTCTCCACTGTCAACAAGAGGCAGAGGGGAAAATGTCCCTGAGCCAGTGCCTGGATTTTCTGAGGAAGCATTCCAGGTTTCATCCCAAACACTCTCAGTTAAACCAACGGAATTATACAAACCAGCAGATGAGATGAGATGGCTTGGCACTCTGGAAAACTCTCTGCTTTCTGGAGAGGTCGTCCTTTCCAATGGAATCTCAAAATCCACAGGCTGCTGTGTCTCTCTTTTCTCCCCTCCTGTCCACAATATTTCCACCCCTTGAAATTCCACATGTTTGACCCGGCCAGGGCGTCCTGTGGAGCTACCTTGATCAGACCTCCTTTCCCTCAAAAAACGAACACTGCCCGCTGAGGTATGGGTCACT
The DNA here is from genome assembly GCF_030435805.1 of Mustela lutreola. Lineage (NCBI taxonomy): Eukaryota > Metazoa > Chordata > Mammalia > Carnivora > Mustelidae > Mustela > Mustela lutreola. The sequence goes on from NC_081307.1 coordinate 2,631,193, forward strand.
GCTGGGCTTCCCAGGGAGGATACTGGACAAGCTGGTTCCTGCACACGAAGAGCCCCTTTTCTACCATCATCAGTTACCTTGGAAAGCTCTGCCTGAGTTTCTCCAGTTAATAGCACAGTCAGATTCTTCTGGATGCTCAAGTAAGAATTCTCCTCAGTCGTAACTTCAGCCGAAAGAGGTATATCTGGTCCTTTTTCATGGCCAGAAGGAAACGATTTGTTGGCTCTCTGTCTCTTTGTTTTATGAGGGGCAGTGTCCTGTTCCTTGTCCACCTGCTGAACTGAAAAACTAGAAGTAGCATCTTTGTCCAGTACCTTTGTAGCCTGTAATGTTCCTGAAGCTATTCTGGCTTCTGTGGCTTTCAGAGTTGATATCAAAGAATCAATGGGTTGTAAACTTTGTTCCTTGAGGTGGCTTTGAGAGAGGGACTCTCTGACATCTTTTGGTCCTTCTGCAACACTGTCAGGCCCAGAGTGATGGTCATCAAAAAGCTGGACCCCCTGCTGCCCTTGTGGGCCGCCTGGCAGAGACTCTGTATCAAACCCAAGAGAAGTTCTTAGGCCTTCTCCACTTTCCTCCATGGTCCCATATTCTGGAAATTCATTTGTGACATTTGGTGGGAGTAAAGTGCTTCCTCCATGATCACCTATGAAGAGAAGAGAATGGAGATATAAATTGTTTTGAACAATAGGTTCCAATGTGTATTAATAAATATCCACACAGATTAGGTACTCAATAATCCTTATTTGATACTTTCACTGTCTCCTGCCCCTCAGCCACCCTGCCACACATCCTTCTCATAACTTTACCAGTGGTCCCCTCCACTCAGCTAACATGAGGATAAAGGTTTCAGTACAGAAGGAGGCATCTAATGACACATGCCATGTTTCACCCTGCTTTTTTTTTTTTTTAAAGATTTTATATTTATATATTTGACAGACAGAACTCACAAGTAGGCAGAGAGGCAGGCAGAGAGAGAGAAGGAAGCATGCTCCCTGCAGAGCAAAGAGCCTGATGTGGGGCTCAATCCAGGAACCCTGGGATCATGACCTCTGCCTAAGCAGAGGCTTAACCCACTGAGCCACCCAGGCGCCCCTCACCCTGCTTTTGATAAAGTCTCACACATGCAACTCAGTTGCTGCATATGCAGTAAGAGAATAAAATAAAATACATATCACTTTCCATACACCACTCATGAAGTAGTAACTCAAATATTTATATTGGGCATAAAAACAAATACCTTATGATCTAGCCAACAGCATTTGTGTAGTGCAATCTCTGAGACAGATACGATCTATTTAGAGTCAGTAAATACTTTTTCAGCTTGGAAGCCTCCCCTTCACTACTGGATGTCTATGGGGAAAAAGGCTTTCAGAACATCCTTGGACAATGAGAGTAAAGTCAAAATGGAATAGGATACTTAATGTGTTAAGACAAATTTCCAGGATCCCAGCTGCATAACTTAAATGGTGTGTGATGCAGAACCCCAATACGTGAAGAAGTAAAAATAGTAAATAGTATATATTTACTGCAACAAACCAAATTTACAACATTTAGTCAGTGAGAACAACATAAATGTTCTGATGAGGAAAATTTTAAATTGGAAGTTTATGGGTAACGGGTACAGTTATATCAGCTCTGATAATCCAATTTCCTTCTGAACTTGGTTTTGGTTACTTTATATCAAGAAAAACCTCATGTACACTAGAAATGTAGTATACCACTTTGACAACTTTATGAAAGAGGACAGGTGTTGCTGTGTTATTATTTTTAAAGCCCTGTGAACTACAACCTTTCTACTTAGTGAAATATTAGATAAACATCTGAATATATGTACTAAAACGACATAAAAGACTTGATTCCAAGGCATACACAAAAAGAAGTTAACTTGGAAACATGAATTAACATATAGTATCCCACAGTATGCAAAATATGATGAATAGTAATACATCTGAGAGTGTATACTGTCTAATATTCCATTTTCTAAAGAATTTAAAATATATATATTTTTAAATTAAATTTGAGTAAGGTGAAGATGGAATCCAAATGCACTTCTCTATGATGGCTATACTTAAAATACCTTCATAAGACAGGACTAAGAGAATGTGGCTTGCTGAAATCTGAAGAGGGAGCATTTCTTCAAATCCTGATTTTGAAACAAAGACAGTTAAAAACAGTAAGATCCTTCTTACTAGGGTGGCATATTGGTATCTTTTCCTCTTTGAAGATTCAGTGGTTTGTAATATGCTCACTAAATTATACCATTACCACTCTTTAATTTCAAAACATTTCACCACCCACTCCAAAAAACAAAAAAACAAACAAACAAACAAAAACCATATTCATCAGCTGTCGCTCCTCAGTTCCAGGTAACCAACCAATCTACATTCTTTCTGTCTCTATAGATTTGTGTATTCCAGACATGTCATAAAAATGGAATCATATAAAATGTGGCATTCGGTATCTGGCTTTTTTCACTGAACACAGTGTTTTCAAGGTTTATCCACACTGTGGCATGTATCAGAACTTCATTCCTTTTTACTGCCAAACAATATTTCACTGTATGGATATACCATAGTTTCTTTGTCCATTCATCAGTTAATGGACATTTCTAACCTGTCTGAAGTGCTTTAACAAAACTGCCCAAGGTGACCATTGAAGCCATACATATATTTAACAGATTACAGGGAAATCCATTCAACAAAAGGAAGAAAAGTTACTCTTTATCATTCAGGAGTCCACTTCACTCTAACATTTTAAACTGCCACCTATAAAACCACCACTAAAATAAACAATGGAACACCAGCCCAAAGAGGAGTGATCACTAAAAAAAATCAAGAAAAGAGGCCTCAAAGGAATTAAATAATCTCTCCGCCCTATTTTTACTACTTTTCATTAAAATGTATCACATAAAGGAGGATGGAAAATGCCTCAGTTGTGGGCAACAACTTGTGATATCTTGATATAACAACTTGGGAACTGGTCAAGAAAGTGAGACAAAAGGGATAAGAACAAAATCAAAATCCTGCACGACAAATAGCTTGCTTTAATATTCCAGTCCATTCTCCTGTTCTAGGTTTACTTTACTAATAACAAGTGCAGACCAAGAGAAATCAATGTTCTGAGAGACAAACTGACCTGACCAAGGTAAACAGGACGATGTTCAACCATGTGTTATGCAAGAGTTACAAGTTGGGACTAGATTCCTAGTCTTTTGTTTCTCAGGAGTAAATTCCTGGGAAAAACTAAGAAGTCTCTGAGTTGTTAGATCTCTATTTCTAATACCAGTAATATTACCAGACACAATAGAGAATAAAAAATCTTCCAGTTGTAGCTTCTGAGCACAAACAGCCTTGAACATCAGATGGCTCTTGGTTGGTGTACTCATCACAGGACTCAGCACAGTATCAAATCCCTCCTTTCCTATAAGGCATTTCTTTGTTAGAATGCAAGAGCAGTTATTTCTGCTGCTTGCATTTCAGGTCACCACTTAATTGTATTTAACAATAAACAAAACTTCATAAGATATTAATCCTGACCTTTTTATTTAGAATTTCTGACTTATTCCTTGTTTTTAAAAATCAGGACTACTTATTAGGGTGATTTTTCTTTTTTTTTTTAAGACCAAATTCTTCTTTTACTTCAAGATTTTTTTTCTGTCCCCTTTTGAAACAGGACCATAGATACTTCCCATTTAAATGTCTATCATTTCCAAAATTCCTTCAAATTCAATAAACTTTTATTAATTACCTGCAGTATACTAAACATAGGGGATTCAAAAGTGAGTATTGCCAAAGCATGAAAAGTCTGTTTAGCATGTTAGAAGAGTTTATTCCAGTAGCATTTGAAGGGATATACAGAGGACAAAGAACGAACATAAACAGACTCGGGAGTAACAGCCCAGGCTACTGGCAATAGCACAGGTGAGGTGATGCATGCTTGAGCCTGGGCAAGGGTGGAAGGGACAGAACAAAGATGCAGGAGCTCCTGCAGCTCCCATTCCAGCCAGTATCCACACCCAGTATCACCTCATGCCCTCTGCCCACCTCCCTCTAACTTCAACATGCTTCCACAAAGCTGCTGTTCAGCCTATGCCAACTGCTGTGGGCTCTTACACCTCACTTGTTAAAGCTTTTCCTTCACCTTTGTCAGTCTCTATCTAATGTAAGAATCCAAGCGAATACTGAAATAGCTTTTTCTCTTCCAGAAAGTTTTACTGAATTAGTATTGCCCAAATTTGGTTTCATATCTGTGACAAAGGGATTTGTGAAGTATAAAAAAAGAACTTTAGCACTTACCTAAATATAAACCACACACTAGTAGAATCTGAATTAATAAAAGTTCATAGCTTTTCTGCATTTATTCTTCCCCTTAAAGGAATCAAAATGTAGTGTCAAGTGTGTAGGAGGGAGGGGAGGGAGGAGAGAAGAGCTGTTCACACTCATGTGAAATATATATACATTGGGGGGATATCTATTTATATTCCTTTAGGATTCATCTTTTTCTAATAGGAATCTGCCACTTTGTGTATTTGCTCAGCTCCCTAACAAATTGTTTCCTGTTGTTTAGTAAAGGTGCTTTGCCTGTGATGAACTAAACCTAATAATTTTTTTTAACTTAATATATTGAAAAAGAAATGGGATACTTTTGAATGCTAACAAATCAATTTCAAGAGTGCTTTGGGTTGTATATTAAACAGCCATCCACTTCTGGGAAACAGGAACAGGACTGAAATAAAACAAAATGAAATGAAAAAAAAAAAAAAAAACCTTTTACATAAAACTAAAAACCTTCTTGTTTGGCAAAGGAAACCATCAATAAAATGAAAAGGCACCCTACTCATTGGGAGAAAAATATCTGAAAATCATATATCTGGTAATAGTTAATATCCAAAGCATATAAAGAACTCACATAACAGCAGGAAAAAATCCAACTTAAAAATGGGGAGAAGTTCTGAAAAGACATCTTTTTTTCCCAAAGATATACAGATATACATACAGGTACCTGAAAAGATGTCTAACGTCATTAGTCATCAGGGAAATGCAAATCAAACAACAGTGAGATAAAACCTCATACCTCTTAAAATGGCCAGCATCAAAAACACAAGAATAACAAATGTTAGAGAGGATATGTTAGAAAGGGAACCCTTGGCACTGTTGGTAGAAATGCAAATTGGTGCAGCCACTATGGAAAACAGTATGGCAGAACCTCAAAAAATTAGAAGTAGTACTATCATATGATCCAGCAATTCCACTTCTGTATTTAATCAAAGAAAATGAAAACACACTAATTCGAAAAGACAAGCACCCCCCACATTCAGTGCAGCTTTATTTATAATAGCTAAGATAGGCAAACAGCCCAAGTACACACCAACGGATGAAAGAATAAAGAAAATCAAGCATGCATGCACAGACACACACACTGAAATACTGAAATACTATCCAGTCATAAAAAAGAAGGAAATCCTGCCATCTGCAAGAACATGGATAGACCCTAGAGCATTATGCTAAGTGAAATAAGTCAGACAGAGAAATACTGTATGATCTCATTTACATGTGGAAATCTAAAAACAGCAACAACATCCAAGTTCACAGAGGACAGACTGATGGTTACCAGAGGCGGCAGGTGGGGTTTAGGTGAAATGGGTGAAAGGGATCAAAAGGCACAAAATTTCCAGTTACAAAATAAGTAAGTCATGGAGATGTAATGTGCTACAGAGTGACTATAATTAATGATATTGTATCATACTATTTCCAAGTTGCTAAGAGAGTAGATCTAAAAAGCCTTCATCACAAGAAAAAAAATTTTTAACTATATATGGTGATGGATGTTAACTAGATTTTCCATGCTGCAAATCTATGATTTTCTATGTTGCAAATATTCTGCAACATACACAGATATCAAATCATTATGCACTTGAAACCAATATAATGTTAGGTGTCAATTACATCTCAATTTTAAAAACCTGTTGTTCTTCAAATCCTGAGGAAATGAGCCTGCTCCATAAGATGGGCTTCAGAAAGATTGTGGTCTTCTAAGAATAATCCTGTCTGAGGACCAGTAAATGAAATGGATTTTCTTCCATTCTGGGTTGCAAACTCCTTGAGAGAAAATGGTTGAAGGAAAAAAGAAAGAACTATTTGGCAAGTCTACTGCAGACTAAGGACATGGGAAGCTGAAATGTGAAGCAAGTAAACGGTTTATCATGAGGGATTCTGAGCAACAGGATGTCAGTTTCCCAAGAGAATATGACTGTCATATCTATGCCTAGAGCCCCAGAAGAACCATAATTATGAATTCTACACATACATATTGCCTAGAAATTGGACCTAGTCATTTTTATTTTATTTTTTTTTTTTTATTTTTTTATTTTTTATTTTTTATAAACATATATTTTTTATATACATATATTTTTATCCCCAGGTCTGTGAATCACCAGGTTTACACACTTCACAGCACTCACCAAATCACATACCCTCCCCAATGTCCATAATCCCACCCCCTTCTCCCCAACCCCCTCCCCCCGGCAACCCTCAGTTTGTTTTGTGAGATTAAGAGTCACTTATGGTTTGTCTCCCTCCCAATCCCATCTTGTTTCATTTATTCTTCTACCCACTTAAGCCTCCATGTTGCATCACCACTTCCTCATAATCAAAAGAAAGGACCTAGTCATTTTTAGAAAGAGGTTTTTGTTTTTGTTTTGTACTGTTTTGTTTTGTTGCCATGAGAATATAAACTGCAAAAGTCTGGAACTTTGCTTTATCATTATATCCCCAGAACCCAGTACCTAGCAAAATGGATATATTTGTGGATCAAAGAATAAATGAAGAGTGTCTTTAACCATCCAGATACCTTTTAATAGAACCTTTGAAAACAGAAACAAAACACAAGCAAAATACTACATGTCATTGCCATCAGCCTTCTGTCCCCTAGTCCCAAGTACAGGCTTGAATAGACTACTGGAAACATAAGGGTTCTTCCTATGTTACAGTTAGCTAATTTTTCCAATTGCTCAGCCAACATTCATTACTGTGAGCCAAGTATGTGTTGAACACTGGAAAACAAAGCAACAAACAAGGCCAATGTGGCTCTTGCCATCAGGGAGCTTACAGTCCAATAATTCCATTTATATGCACTTGTCTATTGCAGACAAAGCTCAGGCAATGGTAAAAATTAAGAGACAATCTTGTCCACAGTTCCAGATTTCAACATGACCCTACAGGGGCTATTACCATTAAGAATAAATTTCTCAACTGATTATCTTACTCTAAATGCTATGCTGTCCAATATGTTACGTACAGCCACATATGGCTACTTAAATTTAAATTAATTAGAATAAAATAAAATTGAAAATCCATTGCTCAATACCATATGTAGTTAGGGGCTACCATATTGCACCACACAGATATAGAACATTTTTCTGTAATCACAGAAAATTCTACTTGCAAGTACTGTCCTAGAATCTTCCTACTCAAGAATGTGGCCTTGGGACAGTAGCACAAATACCACCCAGAAGTTTGTAAAAAATGCGGAATCTGGTGCCATCCTAATCAGAATCTGTATTTCTAAAAAGAAATCCAGGCTACTTGTATACACATTAAAGTATGAGAAGTACTTCTCCATAGAACTACAGTATTATCTACTACAATATCTAGTTGTTCTGACTATATTTAAATGGCCACTTTTTTATTCTAAAAGATAATCCCAAGAGTTCCTACCTCCTAACTGAAAGGTCCAACTGTTTAATCAAACAGACAACAACTAAAGACGCATACAGTCTCTCATTCCTACAAGAGAAGGGTTTGCTCACTCTGGTCTAGGTTTGCTCTTCAATTATCCTGGAAGCCTTAAGAGAGGAAGAGAATCACTTTTACTGTGATATAATCTCTTCTTAATTCTACATCTCATAATAAATTTCTCTCACAGTGAATGGTCAATGACAACTTTATTTATGCAAAATAAATAAATAAAATAAAATCCTAAAATAATACAAATGTAAACTTGAGCACTGTAAACATCTGTAAACAGCCTTAAAGAAATAACATTAGAGCTTAAAGGAAAAGAGCTGAGGGAAGGGTAAGATTTTTCAATTTTTTTAAAACAGGGTTATTTTCCCAAGACTTTTTTTTTTTTTTAAGATTTTATTTATTTGACACACACAGAGAGAAATCACAAGCAGAGAGAGAGGGGGAAGCAGGCTCTCTCCAAGCAAAGAGACTGACGCGGGACTCGATCCCAGGAACCCAAGTTCACGACCTGAGCCGAAGGCAGAGGCTTAACCAAGTCAGCCACCCAGGCGTCCCTCCCAAGACTTTTAATGTATATGTCATTGGATATATTACTTGTAAAATAAAAATGCATGGACAAATTCACTCTGATGAGGTACTTTCAAGAGTACACTAGGGGGTCTGTAATCTATTTTTTATGAGTACAAATCAACAGATTTTCATTCCTTTATAAATTGCAGCTAACTTAGCTACTAAAAATCTATTTTCTCTCCTTTCCATGTACTTTGTTCATAAATGCAATAATGTTGGGGCGCCTAGGTGGTTTAGTCAGTAAAGCATCTGCCTTTGGCTCAGGCCATGATGGGGGGGGTGTCCTGGGGTTGAGCCCCCCACTGGGCTCCCTGCTCAGCAGGAAATCTGCTTCTTAATTTTTTTTTAAGATTTTATTTATTTATTTGATAGAGAGAGATCACAAGTAGGCAAAGAGGCAGGCAGAGAGAATGACAGGGAAGCAGGCTCCCTGCTGAGCAGAGAGCCCGATTTGGGGCTCGATCCTAGGACCCTGGGATCATGACCTGAGCCGAAGGCAGCGGCTTAACCCACTGAGCCACCCAGGTGCCCCAGGAAATCTGCTTCTTCCTCTCCCTCTGCCCATCCCCCTGATTATTTTCTCTCTCTCTCAAATAAATAAAATATTTTTTCAAAATGCAAAAATTAATTAACTAATTAAATTTAAAAATAAAAATAAAATGCACTAATGTCATTGGTACTCTCTGTTCCTTAATGAATATCAGTTAGCAAACACCTTAAGACTTATATCATGAGTTAGTGTGATAAAAGAACTATATATTCCTAATTTATTTTAACACTGGAAATTTTACAGAAATAAGCTTAAAGTCCCCTGACTTGTCAAACAGGAATTCAGTCCCATAGACAGGAGGGTGACCACATTGTACCCTTTAGCCTGAAATTTCATAAACCAATAAAAAAAAAATTGGAAGACAAAGGTCCAGTTTACAAAGCAAATACAAAAAGCCATACAGAGCTTAAAAAAAAAAAATCTCAAATACATTTCACCTATAAGTAACTATAATCCTTAACTGTGAATAACAGTGATCAATGTTTTTAGGTCTAATAATCAACAAACCCCTCCAGTAATAGTGATGCATGTACACATTGTTCAGATTTGCAATGCAACAGAAAAAGTTGCCTTTAAAAAAAAATCTAGTCTGTTTTCCCTAAGCAATAGAAAATATATTTAGTATGATAAAAATAACAGAAAATGAGTATGAGTAATGAGAATTTACTAAATGAGTAATCTAAGCACACTGTATTTTGGTACACACCCTTTACCCTAATAAAATTCACAGAGAACGCTGGCTACTGTCTGGTCACTAATAAGTCTAAAAACACACATATTTCAGGTATTTATTTATATGCTGCAAAAACCAGGAAAAGGCCTGAAAACTACTACACAAGCTATTAGCATGTGCATACAAATAGAGACTGTTGCATTAATTGAACACTCTTTTCCCGAGTGATTAATAGTTACGCTGTGCTTACCACAAGCGATATTTCACATACTAATGACTCAGAACCCATTTTTTCCCATTCAGTTCTGATCCCTGGGGAAATGATCCTAGCTTACCATCCCAGTCAATTTCCGAGGAAGCTCTGCAAGCTGAGGAGTGGCACTGCATTCAGCATACAGAAGGGAAAATGAGTGTGATAAGGAACAGCCCATTAATTTTAAACCAAAGTCTCTGCAAGTGTGCAGAACACAGTTCTTGCCACGGAGAAGAAATACTACGCTGTAATAGTGGAATTCAAGCTTTAAAATCATTGCTTTTTAAAGCTCGTTTCCTTTTGTCAAACAATAAGGTCCTCCACCGTCATCCCCTTCTGGTAACTTTTGTTTCTTTTCACATCCACACCTCGTGCTTCTCCTTTCAGCCTTACTCTGATTAGAGCTGCTCCTCTGAGTCCATCCATTCTATCCATTCTCCACTACTTCTTCCTGTCTAGGAATTCACACTTTTAAAAATCCAGTTTTATTTTTTAATTTTTTAATTTAATTTAATTTAATTTTATTTTATTTTATTTTTTAATTTTTTTTTAATTTTTTTCCAGCTTTATTGAGCTACAACTGACATACAACATTGTGAAAGTTTAAGGCATATGTGCTAATTTGATACTTATAGACTGCAAAATGATTACCACCATAGTTTAAGCTAACATCTCCATCATGTGACATAATTACCATCTCTTTTTTTATAGTGAAAACATTCAAGATCTACTCTCTTTAGCAGCTTCAAAGTGTATAACTGTATAACTACAGTCACTGTGCTATATATTAGATTCCCAGAACTCACTCATCTTATAACTGGAAGTTTATACCCTTTGATCAACATCTTCCCATTTCCTCCACCCCCCAGCACCTCATAACCACCATTCTATTCTCTGAAAAACCCAACTTGAACAACTGACCCTTACTTTTTGTTATTTTATTCTGAAAAGCAAAAAAAGTTTAAAACTTTTAAATAATTACACAATTTGGTTTACAGCAGGCTCTCTTCTGCTAAAGTTATTATGAATGTGGTAGTATTAATATAAATCCTTACATAAAATATTCTCTGAAATATTTCAATGTTTCAAAATTCAAGTTGCTGTCTTCTTTTTTTTAAATCATGAATGCCAAGCAGCTGAAGTTCCTAGCAGGGAAGATCGAGTACAGCTGTGGACTTTCCTACACTGCTGTGTTTCAAGACAGATGTTAGGTGCAATGGTAAACAACCTCGTTCAGCCTCCAGTCTGAACGGAATCAAGCCTCAGCTGATTTATATTTGCATTCAGTGATTTTCATGCTCAAAAAGAGACCCATAGTTTTGCTAAGGATTCAGATGCAAACTAACATGAGCAATAATTCCAAGTATATCTGAAATGCAAATTTTACAGAAAGTCAAGTACCTGGTGAGAGAAAAATAAACCTTGTATTACTCTAAAAGTGACACTTTCAACAGAAATAAGAAACACAGCCCTGTGTATTAACTGAGGAGTTAAAATACCGATTATAAACCTCCAGGGCATACAATTTCAGCCTAACTAGAGTGTTCATAGAACATTTTTGGTGCTACGCTGTGGCCAACCTTGGTTCTCTTCCAGGCTACTCAGAGCCATACCTTAGGCATGCAGATGGAAAGGGGTTTGAGCTCTTTAAGAGAAACTCCTCCCCTATTCCCATCCAACGCCACAATATTATGTCTTTCTAAAACTACAGGGGTAGCCCGTTTTCCTCCTTCTTTCTATATAATACATCACAAACAGAGAGTAGAGAAATTGACTAAGAGAACTGTATTCTCAGGAAAGCTGGGTGAACACAAACAACAACAACAAAAAACAATGAAAGGAAATATAATCACAGGTAAGAATATTGCTTTCTATTTAAAAATAAAAATTTTGGAAAACCCAATGTCAGATGCTAAAAAAAAAAAAAACATTCCAGGTTAAATCCAGGTAAGGTACTGGGCAAAAGCATTCCGAGGGTGGGTGGCATTTATCTGATGACTGGGGAATTAAAAAAATATTGACACAGGCATCCCTAAATAATGCAGTATGCTCTGCCCTATGTCAGGATTCAGCACAACCTGGTCTCACCCCAGGAGTCTCCTACTGGGACAGTCAAAAGACAAGACTAGTAAGCAAAAGCAGTCAATAATACAGATGGATCATTTTACAGCAGCATTTTACAAGAGGTAGAGATATAAAAATATATTTGCCTGCACAGACCTACAAATAGAGGTTACTCACAGAGATTACTGTAGCTCCAGCAGTTACCCATTGATCATAGAAAATGCCCAGTTCATCTGCTTAATGCTTGAGAAAAGTTAGCTAGAAAAAAAGCCAGCTAATTCAAAATCTGCTGTTCTAGTCAACTGGAAGCAAATTAGTTTCAAATTTCCTGGCAGCCCCTTTTGCCCTGCACCGCACACGGTGATGTCAATGGAAGCACTTTGAGCACTGGAAACCTCAGCTGAGAGGAGCTGCCGCCTCAGTCCCTTTCTCACAAAGGCTAAGCTGCCTGTTCTCTCGCTCACTCACTCACCCTCTTTCTGCCTGTCTCTCTCTACCTTGGTAGCTTACCGAAAACAACCACCGTAGGGCTTTTCTATATTTGTGAAAACTACTTCCAAGGGGATAATTGAGATGACGGGAGTTAGCTTTAATGTAACCATTTTCCCAGTGCGGCAGCAGAAATCCCAGCAAAGGCTCCGAGAGGATTGTACCATCCTCAGTGACATCAGAGGTGGGGCTGTCATCTCAGTATTATGCAGCATTTTCTCTGATAAGGGAATGACATATGTGAAAGGAAATGCATGGGTTCCCTTTAAAAGGGTTTAATTCTTATGTTATTTAAACAGAAAAGGCAAAAGCAAATACAATGTTGAAAAACTGCTGTAGGAAGATACAAATCCTGCTTTGCCAGTCCTTACCGAATTGCTAAATGACGCTGCCATCTCAAGTCATTTTACTGATGATTACATTATCATTCCTGTGATTAAATTAATATTTAATAGGTAATTGATATTACTTTGGAAATGTGATCTAAAAAATTCAAAGACATTCACATCTAGTTTTAAATATGATGGCATAAACTTTTACATCACTACTACTACCTTGGATCTATGCAGTACCTTTCAACACAATCTCCGTAAACATACTAAATGTAAAAACTAACAGTTTTTTACATTAACAGATGAGAAAAGTGAGGTGAAAAACAGCACAAGATGAATAACATAATGTAACACTGGTCCTTAGTCTTGGTAATGGAGGTTAATACAAATATTAAAAAGAACTCATCTTCTATAACCTTAATATTCCAATCAATATAAAAAGCAGAGGCCAACAATACAAAGCAATTGACAGTTATTTTCATTCATTCCATTTACATTTACTGAGAGGCTAACAAGTTCAAGAAAATGTGCGAAGTCTACTTTGGAGTGTACATTTCTGCTAAATAATAAAATCAGAATAGAAAATATGTATACAATGCTTACTATGTACCAGGCACTGCAGTAGGCAGGTTTACTGTATTAACTCCTCTATTCCTACCAGCAGCCCTTGGGATAGCTACTCATATACGACTACTGAAACACAAACAAGTATGTAATTTGTCTGAAATCACGTGGCGAAAACTGGCAAGAGCAGGATTCAAACACAGGCACTAAGGCTACGAAGTCCACCCTCCTGACCACTAAACTGCATCGCCTCCTGAGAACTTCTTGCCAAGTAAAAGAATTCTGAAGGAAGAACATAATTTGCAAGATTTGGAACCACAGCAAGCCAAAAATAGCCACCTCTCCAGAAGACTGGCCCAAATACAAGAGGATAAAGGTTGGAGAGTGCACCAAGACAGAGCACACAGAAACAGTGGAAATAATGCCCAGTAATTTAGTGCTGACTACTCAATTCACCTGGAAACAATGCCTTAAAATCTTCCAGCTTTAGCTTCCTAACTTCTCAGCTGCAGATTTTTTAATTATAAATCCATATTAAAATGTGATTAAAATACACGATCCAGATTTGTAATCTGGGTTCCATTATTTTCCAACTATGTCAATTTAAGCAAATTATTTAACCTCTGAGAGGCTCAACTTCCTCCTCCAAAAAAAATGAGGAAAACAATGGAGTTATTCTGAGGACTAATGAACTATGCATATAAATATATAAAGCACTCAGAGTTACAACCAGTGTATAATAAAAGCTCAAGGTTAATTATTATTGTTTTTCATAATCATCATGAATTTTAGTATTAATATCATGGTTTTTTTTTTACTAAAACTGCCAACTTTTCAAAAACCTCTCCAAGAAGAGCTGCTATTTTTCCTGAGTTGATTGGAAAAGCAAAGGCAACCTCTGCTGGTTTCATATAAACATTATCAAATCAATGAATCACCAACTCCCTATGAAATGGAAGAGGGAGGTTATCAGGCATGCCTTTCAAAAAAAGAGCTTATTTGAGAGGCATGCCTAATAAAAAAAAATAGGGAAATAATAACAACAACATCAACAACAATAAATAGGAAAAAATAGGAGCATTTACCATTTTGCCCTCCCCAATTTCTTCCCCTGCGGGGAATATGGAAGGGGGCCAGAGTCAAAGCAGCCTTCCCTAACAACAGGCATCCTATTAGTTAGGGAGGTGAAATCCACCATAGATCTCCCACCCCCATCTTCTTTCACATTGGAGAGAAATAAACCTTTACTTCAAGAACTTAATTCGTTTTCTATTATATGCAACTCTCCATGATCCTATGAAACACAGTTAAAGGCCAAAGGTTCCTGGTAGTTTCAAGGGCTAACTGGAGGGCTGGGCTATTTATCATGGCTTTTTAGTTACATCCTGAGCCTGCAACCTCTTCAGTGCCAAGTCAAAGTCAATGGATGAACCCATGGGAAAGAAACAGCAAACCATACTACTTCCCAATACTTAGTAGCTATGTTGCCTTATTACAAACAGAACAAAGGATTGGAGGGCATGTGAAATATCCCTCCTCCAGCTTATTTTCTTCCAGTCTCTGGATCCATATATCCAGTTCACATGCTATTAGGCTAACGCTAAAGGAGAAAAACAAAAGAACTCAAATGCAAGAATGAGGATGGTTGATAAAGTTACTGCTATTACAAAGGCGACACACCTCCAACTACCACGGACCATGAAGAAAAATGTCTCCCACTCACAAATGTCCCAATTTCAAATATCTAGCATTTCACATTAGGCTTTAACTATAATACTATTTTAGACTGATCATCTAAAACCTTCTATTTCAAAAAATAAAGCTCAAAAATAAATTTGTTACATATTCTCTCGTATCTCATTGGCACCATTCTAAAAACTATGTTCAAAAACAGCGTGAGTCCATAACTAGATTACATGAAAGGATTTTTCAATCTAAATTGGAATCAGGGGATATGAAATGGAGAAATTCACACAGGCACCCACAAAAAAACAGAACTTAATAACTAAGAGACTGATTCCTATAAATGCCTGATTTACAGAAGACCAAGACTTATCTCCTGACCACTGAACATCTGCCACAACTCTCTCTCCATTCACAAGCCAATGAACTTCCCTGCTTGAACTCTGCCTGGCCCTCCCGCTCTGGACTCCTTGGCCATGGATAAAGCCTGAGCCAAACCCTCAATGGCCCCACCTATTGTTTGCTACAGGATGCATTTCCCAAATTGCAATTGCTCCGCTGTCCCTAAATAAACTCAATTTCTGGTAATTCCAGCTTGCCTCAGTTTACATCTTTATTTAAACCAACAGCAGTGCCATCCTGAAAATATTTTGTTTTGTATCTGAAATGTAATTTAATAACACTGCCATTATTCTGAAAGGAAACATAGTACCAAAACATTCAGAGGAGAGAACCATTAAAAAATCCAAACCAATATTCTGTTTATACCTCTTTTTTAAAACATAATTATTTTTCTAGAAATATCACTGACACAGTGAATTTAAAAAAGCTAGATTTATTTTTTATTAAAATTTAAGGAATATTTTGTAAGTAAAAATATACTTGCCAACTAACCAATGTTTTTAATAAAATATGAAATTTAAATTATAAATTATTTTGAACATTAACAAACTTTATATTAACTATATCTTCTTATTTGCTGTATTGATGCTCTGGCATTTGGAGCTTCCATCTTGAGGAGGCACATTACCCCTCCCGCACCCCATTAGCTATTTCCTGGAGACAGCAATGGACTCCTATGGGAGTGTAGTTTTGATATACAAACCAATCTACCAGCCACACCCAATTTCCTACATAAATCTCTCACACTCTTAAGCCAATAATCTCCTGTCCTTAATCATATCAGGGGCTTGTACTGGACAATTAGGAACTACCAGAACCCATGAAATTAATAACAACAACAAAAATAATAATAATAATAAAAAACAACTATCCAATCCTAAACATACTCAGGGACCTAACCTATTTGCCAATTCCTTCCTGCAAAAATCTCGTTAAAAGCCAGGCCGTGTTCTCCCTGACTCTCTCTGCCTCTTTCCCCATGTGCCCTTGCACACCTACTGTGCCTCCTTTTTCTAGAAATCTGTGCATATAAATTTCTTTCTTCATGACAGTTATTTTCATGTCTGTGTGTCTTACCACACCTGATACATAAATGTATACAAACATAAATGCCAGGTCCAAATCTTCTAACAAAGTTTTAAAAGAAATGAACAACTATGCATTCCTGAAGAACAAAATTTCAAATCAGTAATGTATTTCTCCATTTTCATGTCACTGGCACTGTCCCTTTAGTTCAGAAATGACAAGCTGTAGGTAATAAATTATTATTTGATAATATGTTATTTCTCAAAATCTTCAGACAGGAAGCAAACTCATCCAATTTAGTATAAGATTTTAAAATTAAACCTTTTTCACAAATCAAGACTGTGATGCCAATTCTTATCACCAGGATATTTTATTGTTAGCTTTTATTAATTCCTAAACCCATGTGGAAGAACTGATAACAATAATTCCTTATTTGAAATAACTTTCTTCACCGAGCAAATTCCAATAAATAAGGAGGCAGTTTCTAGTTTATTTTTTAAGTCTGGTTCTTAGATCTTAAAAACAAAAAACAAAAAACTCAATGCCAATTTCAGAGTTATAAAAATTTAGTTTTTATGTATTAGTTTCTTGTCTCTATTATAAGGTACATCTGAAAGTTTAAGCGTCACATAGAGATAAATAGAATCTAGGAAGATGTAGCATGACATAAATCCAAGCAGAGAGGAGGGGTGGGCAATACCAAAATTGATATAATGCCAGAGCTTTATACTCCAAAATACTGTTAAAAAAAAAAAATCACTCTAAGGTGAAATGTAACTTATGCTGAAAAACAGACAACACAAAATAAAAAATAAAAGATTAAAAAAACAAGACAACAAGGTGCCAAATGGAGTCTCTTATTGCTAAGCTCCACATTACCAAACTGAGACATAACTTAATTACAGTTTTGGCTCTCCCAGAAATGTAATGTTGAACCAGTCAATCAGGAATGAATCACCTAATTGGTACTAGTTAGGTAATATGCCTGACAGACCCCAGCCAGGAATAGGAAGGGAACTTTGTAATAACTAGCCCATTTTGTTGCCTACTACAACCTTCTTGTTCCCATTCCCTTTTGCCATTAAGTCTTTTCATTTTATTCAAGTTGGAACTCCTTTCTATCTCCTATATTTGATGCTGTCTGATTTAAGTCAATTTTTGCTTAAATAAACTCTTAAAAATTTTAATAGACCTGGGTGCCTGGGTAGCTCGGTTGGTTAAGCATCCAACTCTTAATTTTGGCTCAGATCACGTTCTCAGATTCATTAGATCAAAGCCCCACTTCAGGCTCCATGTTGGGCTTAAGATTCTCTCCCTCTCCCTCTGCCCTTCCTCTCTCTCTCTCTCTCTACCTCTCTTCAAAAAAAAATTAATAGATCTGTTTCTCTATTAGCACTTCTACTGTTAATCTGTCCATATTCATATAAATCTGCACAGAATTCATGCTAATTTTGTGTGTATTTTATCTTTATGTTAATTTTGTATATATTTAACAACATATCACATAAAGCAATTAAAAATAAACTGGCTTTTATTAATTAATATTTCAGAGAATTATTTTATTCAAGCTTTTTGCATGCAACTTGTCATTAGGATCTTTGCTACCATGGACTCTTATTTTGAGTTGTATTACATCTTTAGTTCTGCCTTAAATTGAGATACAGCAATATTTAAATCTGTCTGATACTGTAACTGGAAATTCTATCCTAATCTATAGTATCCATTCACTTTAAGTGATCCACACAACGTAACCACTTACTGTATGTCCTTTGGAAGTCATCTTTTAAAAAGCTAGATTACGGTGACTTTTTACACAACTCCAGGATCATTTCTCCAGGAATAATTACTAAACCTGGGTAAGTATGTATTCTCCTCCTTTTTAAAATCTGTTTTAGTTGGGGCGCCTAGGTGGTTCAGTGGGTTAAGCCTCTGCCTTCGGCTCAGGTCATGATCTCAGGGTCCTGGGATCAAGTCCCACATCGGGCTCTCTGCTCGGCAGGGAGCCTGCTTCCCCCTCTCTCTGCCCTACTTGTGATCTCTCTCTCTCGCTTTCTGTCAAATAAAATAAATAAAAACATTAAAAAAATAAAAGTAATATAAAATCTGTTTTAGTGATTTCTGTAAACATCCCAACTAGCATTATCTATACTTGTTTCAAGCTAATGTGTTTTCTCCAAAAAGTTCTTTGTTATTCAAAATAATCAAAACATCTTTAATACAGAAACAGTTAACAACTTGAGTATAAGACCACTCCTTTTTTTCTGGTAAGTTTTTTGTTTTTCTTTTTTTAAGATTTTTTTTTTTTTAATTTATTTGATAGACAGAGATCACAAGCAGGCAGAGAGACAGGCAGAGACAAGAGAGGGAAGCAGGTTCCCTGCTGAGCAGAGAAGCTACCCAGGACCCTGGGATCACGACTTGAGCTGAAGCCAGAGGCTTTAACCCATTGAGCCACTCAGGTGCCCCTTTCTTTTTTTTTTTTTTTAATTTCTTTTCAGCATAACTGTATTCATTGTTTTTGCATCACACGCAGTGCTCCATGCAATACATGCCCTCCTGAATACCCACCACCAGGTTCACCCAACCTCCCACCCCCCGTCCCTTCAAAACCCTCAGGTTGTTTTTCAGAGTCCATAGTCTCTCATGGTTCATCTCCCCTTCCAATTGCCCTCAACTCCCTTCTCCTCTCCATCTCCCCATGTCCTCCATGTTATTTGTTATGCTCTACAAATAAATGAAACCCTATAATAATTGACTCTTCCTCTTGACTTATTTCACTCAGCATAATCCCTTCCAGTCCCAACCATGTTGCTACAAAAGTTGGGTATTCATCCTTTCTGAAGGACGCATAATACTCCATAGTGTATATGGACCACATCTTCCTTATCCATTCGTCATTTGAAGGACATCTTGGTTCTTTCCACAGTTTGGCGACCATGACCATTGCTACTATAAACACTGGGGCACAGATGGCCCTTCTTTTCACTACATCTGTATCTTTGGGGTAAATACCCAGCAGTGCAATTGCAGGGTCACAGGGAAGCTCTATTTTTAATTTCTTGAGGAATCTCCACACTGTTCTCCAAAGTGGCTGCACCAACTTGCATTCCCACCAACAATGTAAGAGGGTTCCCCTTTCTCCACATCCTCTCCAACACATGTTGTTTGCTGTCTTGCTAATTTTGGCCATTCTAACTGGTGTGAGGTGGTATCTCAATGCCATTTTAATTTGAATTAGTGATGATGAACATTTTCTCATGTGTCTGATAGCCATTTGTATGTCTTCATTGGAGAAGTGTCTGTTCATACCTTCTGCCCATTTTTTTATATGATTGTCTGGTTTGTGTGTGTTGAGTTTGAGGAGTTCTTTATAGATCCTGGATATCAATCTTTTGTCTGTACTGTCATTTGCAAATATCTTCTCTCATTCCGTGGGTTGCCTCTTTGTTTTCTTGACTGTTTCCTTGGCTGTGCAGAAGCTTTTGATCTTGATGAAGTCCCAAAAGTTCATTTTTGCTTTTGTTTCCTTTGCCTTTGGAGATATATCTTGAAAGATATATATTGAAAGATATATTGAAAGATATATTGCTGTGGCTGATATTGAAGAGGTTACTGCCTATGTTCTCCTCTAGGATTCTGACAGATTCCTGTCTCACGTTGAGGTCTTTTATCCATTTCTAGTTTATCTTTGTGTATGGTGTAAGAGAATGGTCAAGTTTCATTCTTCTACATATAGTTGCCCAGCTTTCCCAGCACCATTTATTGAAGAGACTGTCTTTTTTCCACTGTATATTTTTTCCTGTTTTGTCGAAGATTATTTGACCATAGAGTTGAGGGTCCATATCTGGGCTCTCTACTCTGTTCCACTGGTCTATGTGTCCATTTTTATGCCAGTACCATGCTGTCTTGGTGATCACAGCTTTGTAGTAAAGCTTCAAATCAGGTAACGTGATGCCGACAGTTTTGTTTTTCAACATTTCCTTAGCAATTTTGGGTCTCTTCTGATTCCATACAAATTTTAGGATTATTTGCTCCAGCTCTTTGAAAAATACCGGTGGTATTTTGATCGGAATGGCATTAAAAGTATAGATTGCTCTAGGCAGTATAGACAATTTAACAATGTTTATTCTTCTGATCCAAGAACATAGAATGGTCTTCCATCTTTTTGTGTCTTCTTCAATTTCTTTCATGAGTGTTCTGAAGTTCCTCGAGTATAGATCCTTTACCTCTTTGGTTAGGTTTATTCCCAGATATCTTATGGTTCTTGGTGCTATCATAAATGGAATCGATTCTCTAATTTCCCTTTCTGTATTTTCATTTTTAGTGTATAAGAAAGCTACTGATTTCTGTTCACTGACTTTGTATCCTGCCACATTACTGAATTGCCATATGAGTTCCAGTAGTTTAGGGGTGGAGTCTTTTAGGTTTTCCACATAAAGAATCATGTCATCTGCGAAGAGAGAGTTTGACTTCTTCATTGACAATTTGGATACCTTTTATTTCTCTTTGTTGTCTGATTGCTGTTGCTAGGACTTCTAATACTATGCTGAACAAGAGTGGTGAGAGTGGGCATCCTTGTCGTGTTCCTGATCTCAACGGGAAGGCTGAAAGCTTTTTCCCATTGAGGATGATATTTGCTGTGGGTCTTTCATAGATCGATTTTATGAAGTTCAGGAATGTTCCCTCTATCCCTATACTTTGAAGCGTTTTAATCAGGAACGGATGCTGGATTTTGTTGAATGCTTTTTCTGCATCAATTGAGAGGACCATGTGGTTCTTCTCTCTTCTCTTATTGATTTGTTCTATCACATTGATTGATTTGCGAATGTTGAGCCATCCTTGTAACCCAGGGATAAATCCCCCCTGGTCATGGTGGGTTCTGGTAAGTTTTTAAGGAAAACATCCTTACCCTAATTTGGGACTATATAGGATAATATGGGATAGTAACTGCTTTTTTACAGATCAAGAGTGTAAAGCTGAAGAAAACCTGGCTGACTCAAGCTTAGAAGATCAGGAGAGCAAGAAACAACCCTCAGACCAAAGTATGAAAAAAAAAAAAAAAAAAGGCAGTTTAGATGCCAGCCCAAATATGAATATACAGAACAGCAGAAGGAAACAAAACAAAATCATTATCTCACATGGATTATACTTCATTCCCGTCTTTTAATCTAGCACAGTTTGGGGATCTGGACCTTTTTTTCTTGTTGACTGCTTATATTAACTTATTTACAATAATACTTATTTCATGTTATTGTTAATATAAACTATGTAAGTATCATTTTTAGTAGTAATATAACTTAGTTACTATTGAATAGTCTGGTTATTTCCACTATTATTCCAAGTAGATTATTGCACTGACAACTGGCTAATTATTCAGAATGTAATCAAATATATATTATTTGGACATAATCAAAATATAAGCCTCCACAGACCCAAAGAAAAGTTCCATGAAGTCTCTGGGTTTTTTTCTATTTTGTTCACTGCTGTATTCCCATGCCTCTGAGACACTCAGGAAGCACAAATATTGAACTGCAAGGCCAGTTCAAGAGGACATAAACTCAGGTGCATGTAATAAACAAGGAGAAGCTTTACAGTCAGAAAACTGCCTTCCTCATGTATGGGGCCCAGGATGGAATCAGAACCCAAGAGTGCCAGGACAGCATTAGAGTTGAAGGAAAGTATGGTCTGGAGCTAAAGGAGTGACCTGAGGGGGTCCTTACCCATACACAAAAGTAAAACTTGAAAGCAAATACTATGAGGAAGTGAAAGTCCCCTAACATAGAAAAGTTGATAAGTATCCAAATGGCATTCGAAGGGGCAAGCAAGCTAGCCAAAGGGCTCAGTAAGCCATACTTACATAATTCTCTATCCTATAAGCTCCTTTATTTGCTGTTTCTATTTCCTCTCCCTCTTTCAGTAAGAGATTCTGTTCAAAAATTCTCGTATTAACTACATTAATGTAAAATGTAATTTCACCTCTCTTTAGGAATCAGTAAGGGCATCCATGAGCTAGATGGCAGGGAATCAGGACCAGAACAACTCTAGACCCAGCCTCAACAACGGCGCACATCTGCTCAGCCAAAGGATGGAAGGAAACAGAATTTCTTTTAGAACCTGTGTCCATCTGCTTATGTAGTAATAAGCCATCGAGGTTGTGATTCTACCTCTTCTGCCCTGCTTCTCTCTCCATGGCTTGTTACACTTCTTCCTCTACCCTTGAATTATAGATAGTATCAAGAATCGATTAGTTCTCAGCTCACTGCTCTTCTCCCTTAGCATTCTCTGCCTTTTAAAATGTAAGAGCTTGGGGCACCTGGGTGGCTCAGATGGCTAGCATCTGCCTTCAGCTCAGGTCATGATTCCGAGTCCTAGGATTGAGGTCCAGGTCTGCTTCTCCTTCTCCCTCTGCACTGACCCCTACTCCTTCTCTCTCCCCTTTCTCTCTCTCAAATAAATAAATAAAATCTTAAAAAAATAAATAAAATGCAAGAGCTTGGAATAAATAGTGTTCCAAAAGACAAACTGGTACGGTGGCAAAAGCATCCTAAATGAGTTAATACACATAAAGTGTTTAAAATGGCACCCAGCACATAGGAAATATTTAGTACAAACTAGATGATATTACTATTACTATTAGGAATCAATCTTTGCTCTTACTTACTATATAATTTGGCAAATAATTTTGTCTCCGAGCCTCAGCTTTCACCTACTACTTTAGAAAAACTGATTAAAAGTCTACTTTTTTTTCCCAGTTTTTGTACTAAAATAAAAATTTGTAATTAATTTGGATTCACAATAATGTAGGTAAACAAGATGTTTACCTCCCAAGGTTGCTATAAGATTAAAATCAGAGGGGCACCTAGGTGGTTCAGTTGGTTAAGTGCCTATCTTCGGCTCAGGTCATGATCCCGGGGTCCTGGGATCAAGCCCCATATAAGGCTTCCTCCTGCTCTGCAGGTAGCCTGCTTCTCCCTCTCCATTTGCCCCTCCCCTGCTCATGCTCTTGAACTCTCATGTCTGTGTGCTCTCTCTCTCGCTCTCTCTCAAATAAATAAATAGAATCTTTAAAAAAAAAAAAAAAAAACTTTGTGGTTATTTTGTTTTAGATTTAAGTTGATAATTTCAGTATAGTATTCATATATGTCTATATCTTTAGCTATATCTATATCTAAATAAAATAGTTTTTCATACTGTTGTTGATCATCTATTTCATCTTCCTGTTCTCTTATTAATGAGATAAGATTTTGATACATCCTTATTGTGTATATGTGTAAAAACTATGTGTTTCACATTTTTAAAATTATAGCACTGATCATCAATAAAAATAATTGGACCAAAAAAAATAATTGGGGAAAAAAAAGAAAAGAAAAGATTAAAATTAGAAAGACTACATGAAAAAGTAGCTGAAAACTATAAGATGGTATTTGAAAGTGGGGCTCTACACTGATAATTCCAGGTGGCCAGACCTGACATCTCTCCAGAGCTTCAGTCCACCTCACACTTCTGTTGAGTGGGAAGTACTAGTCACATAGAGCCCACCATTAATAAAAGGAGAAAGATGTCAATGATTTAGTCAATTCAGAAGAAACTGCCAATCAGCCAGACCAGACATCGTATTGTGGTAACAGAAAAAGGGGAGAAAACAGAAAACTCTAGACCAGTCTGTATCCTCTTAATTACAAGCATGAAGGAGGCCAAATACAGAAGAAATCTTGCCAAGGAGAGTTAAAAGTCTCGAGGCTACATGATAATGACAACATATAAGAAACTTTGGTTAATAACAACATAACGAGAAAACAAATACAAAATAAACCACAGCTAGAAGCAGTTCGCATATAATCTAGCTAGCTGCCATAGGGGGAAGGGTGAGAAGGTGTCTCAGGAGGAGTCTAGAAGAGATGTATGTCTCATGTAAAGAATGCAAAGGAAGAGTTCTGGATGATGGGCTAACTTGAGACGCTCTGCCCTATGCTTCTCCGCAGACAGTGGCCACGTCACTACAATAACAAACCATGAATTACACATCCACAATATTTCACCATGTGAACCCCCTGCCTTCTCATTCTGAAAGGCACTGCCAGGAAGAAGGAAACCTGGACTGAGGAAATAGATTCTCTTTTTCCTAAGATCCTGTATGGGATCTCAGAGCAGCCTCCTCTAGGAACTGTGTCTACCATCCCTGGAAAGCTGAGTCTGCCCAGAGAAGCAGAGAAGAGTCAACAATTTCTAACTGTCTGACAGATGTCTCATGTTACACATTCAACATGTCAGAATCATAGTGATTACCTTCCCTGAAAAGCTAGCTTTTGAGAGAGAATTCCTACTTTGATGTAATATTAATCTCTCCTGTCACTTTAGAGTCCTCACATGTCCCGTATCTTTAGTCTCCAAGACTATAACAAGGTTCTTAAAGTCTTATGCATCTATCCCTTCCTTTCTATTATTACTATCACTTCTCTAGAGCAGGTATGATTGCTTTAGGAATTAGCTACTGGTCCTGAACAGCCTACCCACCTCAACAGGAACTCATATCCTCTAACAGACTCCAAGTAATTTTGCCGTATTTATCTTCCTAAAGCACTTTTCTGATAGCACTGTTGTCACTACTGTCCCATTATATGCCCTCCCCTTCCCCCAAACAAAACAAAACAAATCTTAAACAAGTTCCCAGTGTGACTAAATTAAAGGCTGTAATTCTTTAACCCAGGAGTCTGCAAACCTTTTCTGTAAAGGACTAAATAGTAA
This sequence comes from Mustela lutreola, assembly GCF_030435805.1. Classification (NCBI taxonomy): domain Eukaryota; kingdom Metazoa; phylum Chordata; class Mammalia; order Carnivora; family Mustelidae; genus Mustela; species Mustela lutreola. The sequence continues at coordinate 2,656,292 of NC_081307.1, forward strand.
ATATTTTAAGTTCCATGGGCCATAACATCTCTACACAAATAGGTGACTCTGCCCTAGTAGCAAAAACAACCACAAACGATGGTAAACTAATCCATGGCTATATTCCCATAAAACCAGTATCCAGTTATTCCCTCTTTTCCAACTATGTCTTCCTCATTACTCATGGCCCCACTCAAATTCTATTCCCTGAGCTCCTCCATGCCTAACCCAACTCCATGATCATCCCCTCCCTTTTACTCTTAAAACATATACTGCCTGTACTTTTCATTGGATCCTTATATTTTCATTATTTCATACTGCTTTCCCTACTTTTCATCTCAAATTTTCTATATCCTAGATACTGTAAAAGTTAAAAGGTATTCATTAATTCTTTACCAAGATGATGACAATGTTAAGTTACACGGCAATCCATGGATATATTGACCCAAAAGGGGACCAAGTCCCCTTATTTTTAACAATTACAGCAAGTGAGCCCTATACAGTAAATAAAGAAATTTTTTAAATCGAAAAAAGGAAGTATAAATTGACCCTTTTGGCCTTTCCAGTACAAAGTACATCTTACAAAAAACAATGACAATATTGATTCAGTAACTGATCTACTTAAAAGAAGTTATTTTACCAATAAATATCTTAATAGTGTTGTTGATTTAGGATAATAGTTATATTTGTAGCACTAGAAAATATAATCCTTAAACTTGTTTTTCTGTTCCCCAAGTCTCAGAGAAGCAGTTCTTAATTATTTGCTATCATGGACCTCTTAGAGAAAGCTATGGACCCTCTCCCAAAAAGAAACATTCAAATGGACATTTATATAAACTCTGTATAAAATGTCTGGAGGGCTCACAGACCCCCTAAAGTTAAGAAATCCTCCCTTAGAGAGTTTCATGTTAGACATTCACAGCTCTTACTCACTCCCCTAAGAAACTTTCCTTTTAGTTCAAGTCATTCAAAGAATTTTCAATGCACCAAAGGATTTGTCGATATTTTTTTTTCACATTGTCAAAGAACAAACTATTATATCCAAATCAGAAGACGTCAAAGATCATAAACAATGGAAATGGAAAAATATATAGTTACAAGCAAATGGATGAGAGGGGAGAGGAGAATACCAGCAATGACTTGCAGATTTCAAACTCACTTCACTGCTTGCTAGGAAAGCTCAGATGGCCTAGAGACACATCCACCACACCCAGGTTTCCTCCGGCCAACACATATTACTGCTAAACCTCAAACATCAGAAGTGGCAGTTTTATGTCCTAAAACAGCAACTCAAGAAAAACTGCCATTAGCAACTAATTGTAAAATATCTCTTTAAAACTCAAATTCAGAGATAAAAATGAGTTCCTAAAGATCAGTGTAATAACACACTGTGAATACAATAGCAGATAAATAAAACATATAATAATATTCATGACACATAGTGGCTGAATTATAATTTTCTTTCACTTTGTCTTCTTTTATAAGATAAATTCATTAAATATATTGCTAGATAGGATTTAACTTTTATGTCTTTAGCAAAACTCGGCACAAGAGAATGAGCGCAAAATATCGCAAAAACGTAAATTTTAAAATTCAAACATAAAATAATTAAAATCAAACTATTCGTAGAAGTAATTCACCTTGAATATAACAGGTAAACTGATGACTATGGAATTTCAAAAATAGTCACATTCCAGTCAAGGTAACAAGGTGTAGTGTAAGTCTCATTTAATGAAAGAAAAACTTGTACATAAATGCGTGCCTTTCAGAATGACTGATTCAAAAGCCGAGGCAGGCTATAAGGTACAGAGTGGACCCTCAAAGAAACAGACAAACTCAAAGGGAATAAGTAAAGCTTCTCAGGACACAGACTTCAAATCACAGCTTTCTAAACTGATATTAAAGGCCATGATCAGACCCTCATTCACCCTTCCACTTGAGGCAGTATTCTACTGTCCTCCATAACATCACTCTCATCTTCTCCCACAACAAAATGTTCTCCCCATTCTTTCCACATACTCAAATCCTACCTGTCCTCTAAGACACAGAACACATCTGCATCCCTCCAAGAAGCCTCTGATGACTCCTTCATTCCCCACTCTATTCTCTCCTCTCCTGTATATAATATGATGACCCCATATCCCTGATTTCCCACACTGCTCCTGATCTCGACAGTCTGTCTCCTTTTAGGAGTGTATGCCTGTCTCTAGCAGGATCTTTAACATGGAATTAGTCATCTGTTCATGAGATTTAAGCCAATTATCTGGCACTTAAATACATCATCTTCTATTTAATGACTCTGAGCATGAATATCATCTTGCTTGTAAGTTCATCAGTTTTTATAAACACTGATTAGCAGTACTGAGTATATAGCAAACACTCAATAAATATTTGCAGAGATTATTTAAATGTATTAAACAAGAGAAACTTATTTCCTGCCCCTATTTTCTTCTCTTACTTTTAATTACCTCGATATAAGAACCAAAGCTACACAAATCTCAGTTCCCAGCACATTTTAGGGAACTTGCCACCACAAAGAAACTCTAATCATTTTTCCTTTAAAAGAATGGGGTCTCACACTTCTTTTAAAAATTCTCTTTACTTTCATCAAGACTAACTCAAAGTTCACCATATCAGCTGTTCCAAGGACAAATGAAGAGAACGTATTTTAAATATTTAACAATCTGTCATCAAAAGGGCAAGCTCTCTAAACTGCTTTTACTAATATAGTTAGCTGGATTTTACATTGAGCCATCCTTGTTCATTTGCTAGGGCTGCCCCCACAACCTCACAACAGGAATCTTTTTGTAAAATTGTTTGCAGGTCTCCTGACACACTGAAATAAACAATCTATTCCTTAAGATTTGCCCCTGGCCTTGTTAGCACCACTATTTTATCAAGTCAATGAATACAGACTATATACTAGAACATATGAAAAGTACAGACATAAGGAGGGAAAAAAACTGTTGGGGGGAAACAAAACTAAGCCATGGATGAAAAGGTGCTTAGTTTTACTTACTGCTATTCTGTACTTTGTCAAGAAATCTCTAATTCTATAGTGTTGAAAGCAAAGAGAACAGTGTTTTTATGTATTTTTTACTTCTATCACATTCCTGGCATTATAATTTCCCTCTGGATGAGAAAGGTTGGGTTAGGTTGCTGAATCAAGGAACTGAATGCAAGGAAAAAGGGGCAGGCTAGATGCTCCAATCATAGTGGATAAAGAATTTAGACATTTAGGTATCCTGAGACACAGAAGACTGCCCCAGTAAGAATTTGATTTCTTCCTAATTTAATGGCCCTGTCATCAGCACCCTAATGCTGCCAACAGAAAGGAACATGCATTAAATAATGTGATGCCTTAGGCCATATCTTCTTTCCCTCCCAAAGGAAAATATAAGGAGGTATTGCACTGCATCAACACCTTTCAAAAAATAATGAGCTCTATGAAACCTAAGAAAGAAATCCTACAGACCAACAACATAAAAATATTTTAAGAGGAAAAATTATGCCTTCAAATTATATTTCACACAATAGCCCAACCGGTGAGACAGATAAAAGAGGGGATGCCTTTGGCTGACTGGGATGGGGCATGGACTTATATAACCACAATCTCCTATTCCCCAAAACCTTAGGGAGACATAAAGATTTTGGTTTCCAGATTAAAAAGAAAAAAAAAAAGTGAACCAAAAAAGTTAGTTTATCTAGTATCATACCACCCATTGATGACAGAGTCAGAATTACAGCCCACTTTCTTTTTTTTTTTTTTAATTTTATTTATTTGACAAAGATCACAAGTAGGCAGAGGCAAACACAGAGAGAGGAGGAAGGAGGCTCCCTGCTGAGCAGAGAGCCCAATGTGGGGCTCGATCCCAGGACCCTGGGATCATGACCAGAGTCGAAGGCAGAGGCTTTAATCCACTGAGCCACCTGGGCACCCCTACCCACTTTCATACAGAATGGCATTCAGGGGGTATGGTGGCACCTGACTCTGTTCTCCATAGAAGTGTAGGGTATTGTGGGAAGACTCAGGCTTTGAACTCAGGTTGGCATACCAGTCCCATCGTTCCTTGTTGTGGAACCTAAGGTTAAATTATTTAAACCTCAGTGAATCTCATCTATGAAATAAACTTGGAGTGCAGGGGAGGCACACTAATATCAGGAGTCGTTTGAGGTTTAAACTAATACACAAATTTTCTAGTAGAGTATCTGTTACATAATAAGTGTGTAAAAATGTTCACTCAGGATGGAACCCCCCCAAATTAAGAAAAATATCCTACTCATGTTATCAGCCTATATCACAATTTAATACAGAGCAAAACAAGTGCAGCAACCAAAAACCCATCCATTAAGGAACAGTTTAGGACGTTCCACATTAGTCTTTCAATTATTTTTTTTTAAGATTTTATTTATTAATTTGACAGAGAGAGATCACAAATAGGCAGAGAGGCAGGCAGAGAGAGAGGAGGAAGCAGGCTCCCTGCTGAGCAGAGCGGGGCTGGATCCCAGGACCCTGAGATCATGACCCGAGCCGAAGGCAGCGGCTTAACCCACTGAGCCACCCAGGCGCCCCTAGTCTTTCAATTATTACATATCCAATAATATTGACTTCTTTGGAAGTTTTTGCAAAATTTATATACAAGGGGAAAAAACAGCATTCCAGACTGGGTTTCATACATTATTTAAATGCATCTTATATTCAGGCAATATTATTATCAACAGCCTACCAAAATGTCCATCTGAGGGTGTAGCTGATTAGCATTTCTATTTCAAAAACTGAAGTTTGTTTTTTGCCATAAAAATTCTAAAACCTTTAATTTCATAACATCAAAATGAGATTAAGACACAAAGATTTAATGTGTATTTGTACACCACTGGAATTTTTATAAACCTCCAGATTAGATTAGGCAGAAAGAACAAAAGCATACTAACTGACCTTCAAAATGAATCTGCAAGAAATCTGCCTGCAGAAAAAGCAAAACAGCACTTGTGACCCTCTGCTGAAAGTGTTACACATTTTGTCCACCAGAGGGCAGTGTTGTCTCACTATTAACAGAACTGTGTGCCCAGTTAAACTCAGGGATAAAATCCTATTTTCAAAAAATTCTTTCCAAGCTTTTGGGGAAAAAGGTTTCCTAATGAGGAAAACCTGGAAATCTAACACTAGATATATGCAATTAGGTTAAAATTATATCATAAAAGATGGTTCCAGTTTTCAAAATTATTTTGTGCCTATGAATTAATCAAACCTCTAGGTATAGGACTATCCTAAAAGGAACGAAGACTCACTATGTCCAGTTCCACCTAGCCAAGCTTGCTGCAGTTCTGACTAGTCCTTAATCCTCACTCAGCCTGACACTATAAAGCTCAAGAAGGTGGTGGGCAGTGGCAGGTAGAATAACGTTTATCAAATATTTTAAACCATTTCATGATGCTTAGGGCATACTGGTCCTTGTTATTAAACATCTACCCCACCATACCCATAAAAATACTCTTCACTTCGCAGTAAATATATCCATAATTTTAGCTTGAGAGATTCAGTCTCTATCCTGTCTCAGTGACAAAAGCCCAATGAGGGCTGCCAAGGGTTTAGGGGCACAGAATATGCAAGACCACTTCTAGAGGTCTTTTCAGGAAAATAGCAACCAACTACCCTGAGTGATTTTAACAAGTCACAGGATCATGAGGTTTAATCTAAACAACTTTACACATACATATATATACTATGTGATACACAGAGTTGTCTAGACACACACACAGTTAACTCCTCATTTCTAGACACTTCAGTCTTGATCTTACTAGATTCATCTACGGCATGAATTACTCCCTTATTAAAATCCTTTCCGTCATTTGCGAAATACCTTTCCGTTCTGATTTTCCTTTAAACACCACTCTCTCACCCTGACCTTTAAATTTTTTTCTCTTCAAAGTGCCATCTTTTCATTTTGTACATGCTTCCCAGGCAATCCTATGCACTTCCAAAACCTCTTCTCTCTGGCCCAGACCTGTATGCCCACCTGCCCACCAGATCTCTCCATCTGAGTGTGCCATAGGCATCTCAAACTCAACACATCCAAATGTCACCATTCTTTTCTTGCCGCCCACACCTTCTCCTTCGAACCTGCGTTGTTGAAAGGCACAACCATCTCCGCAGCCACCCAAGCAGAAGCCACTCAGGGCCTCCCTCCTCTTCCTTTCCACATCCACTCAGCAGGAGCCCCTCCCTCTGCAGGAAACCTCTGCTCTTCATTCTCCGCCGCCTTAGTCCCTTCCTCCGCACAGATCCCTTGCATTCCCACGGGACTCTGCAGCAGGGCACTGGTGGCTCACCCCCGGCCCATTGGTCCTCCTCCCTTACCAACAGATCTCCCAATTTTTAGCCGGGCACGTGGCCACTTGGAATGAAGATTACACTTTTGACTTCCCCTGTAGCTACAACACCACGTTATAAACGACGAGCTCTAACTGAAAATGTTTTGTGGTCCTGTCCCCCAAATATCTTTGAATTACATATAGCACATGCCCCTCTACCATTCCAGTGCTCCTCCTGCACCTTCCATCTCTCATGGAATATGGCCGAGCTCAAGCAACCACATCAGACGGTGAGAAATGTTCAAAGGCTACCAAACCAGAGAGTCCAAAGGAGTCAGGATCATCTGACTGCAGCATCAACATCTGAGCTCTAAATCATCAGTGTAGATTCCTTCCATGAGAGAGAAGAGTAAACTTTTGTCTATGTCACTAGTGTGTGTGTGTGTGTGTGTGTGTGTGTGTGTGTATGTGTGTATGTGTGTGTGTGTGTGTGCGTGCACGCGCATGAGCATGCACCTTCCTAACATGGTACACAGCCAACAATCTCACCTTTCCATAACTGCAATCCAATCTCTAGGCTACTTCCTGTAAATCCCAAATGTGAAAAATTAGTCCATTATTTTAAAAAATCCATTCTATATAAACTCCTTAGCATGATATGTGAAACAGTTCACAACCTGGCCCTTGCCTTCCACAGGCCTTCTCCCTCATTCCTGCTGTGCTGACGCCAGCTGCTCTCAACAGTCCGCAGTGTTCACAGTAACACATCTTTGCATTTGCTCCTTCCTGTTGGAAACGTCTTTCTTCTGAGCACCCACTCCACCTGACCCTCAAAAACCCTGCTTGGATAATCACCTCCTGAGAAGCCTTCCCTCCAGTCGATCTTAAGTGTGCTTCCAATCGCCTCCCAAACCTCTCTGTTCTTCCTTCCACTATAGCAAGTAGCACACTGTGTTGGAATCATATTAGTTGTCTATCCCCCATGGGACTTCAGTCAGACTCTATGCTTTATTTCTGTATCTCCAGCCTAGCAACTACAGATACTTATTATATGTTGAAGAAGTAAAAACCCAGAAGTGACTTTACTTGCCTTGAAAAAAGTTTCTGGCATCTGGTACCTAACACAAATGAAAATCCAGACTTCCTGATTCTTCGCCCAGGCCTGTTTCCAGTGCATCAGCCTTTCCCCAACTGTGTTCCAATAACACCCATGTAGGGAAGTTAATAATGTTAATAGCATGTGGGTTTCCAGTCACTCCACATGACTTTCAGTTCCACTAACCTGTCAAAGTCCTTCCACCCTGTCTCCCCACCCTGCTGGCTACTTTCCACCCAGAAGATCTTCTCCCTCAGCCTCTCCCTCAGTCAGGGTCCCCTTCTCCATCCAAGAGCCACCAGCCCCAACCCAGGTAGGACTCTACTCTCCCAGTACTTTTTTAACAATCCTCTAAACTTCAGCTTAACTGTATCCTGAAACTCACAAATCTCTACAATTTTCTTTATTCTTTCTAAAAACAGAGTTTTCGCCTCTCAGAATTTTTTATTTATTTGACAGAGAGAGATCATAAGTAAGCAGAGAGGCAGGCAGAGAGAGGAAGGGAAGCAGGCTCCCTGCTGAGCAGAGAGCCCAATGCGGGGCTTGATCCCAGGACCCTGAGATCATGACCCAAGCCGAAGGCAGAGGCTTTAACCCACTGAGCCACCCAGGGACTCCTCGCCTCTCAGAATTTTTGAGCACCTGCCCTTTCTTTCTGTTTTTCCAAGATTACCTAGAGTGGAACTGTACTTTATCTGTAAATCTGCTCAGCCTCTCAGGACACAATCCCTCACAGCTGAAATTCAGCTACAAAGAGTAAGTTGAGCTCTTCCTGGGCTTTTGCTTCTCAGCACTGTTGGCTCTACCATTTCCAAAAAGGCAACTGCTCTCAGTGATAGGAAAAACCCAACCCAGCAGGAGTTTTGTATCTATACTCTATCTCAGAAATCTCTTAACATGACCTTCTACACCCTTAGGAAGGAGCGTAACCCTCCCTTCCCCTCTCATCAGACACCCTATCGTTACTGCACTCGCCCCTCAAGAGCAGGACGGCTCACCGTGCAATCTGATAACACCAGAGTATCAGTCACCCAGGGCATTCATTACAGTACTAGGTGTTCAGGTCATGCACCAAAATCAGAATTACTTGGGGGGGGGGGGGAGGGAGTTCAAGAATCCAAACTGTTTTTTTCAGCTTTACTGAGATATAACAGATAGTAAAATAGTAAGATTTTAAAGCGTACAAGGTGATATTTGATATATGTATGCACTGTGAAAGGAAGTATTTGAGGTCTTACTTTTTATGATTTTATTTATTTGACAGAGAGGGATACAGTGAGAGAGGGAACACAAGCAGGGAAATGGGAGAGGGAGAAGCAGGCTTCCCTCTGAGCAGGGAACCCGAAGCGGGGCTCGATCCCAGGACCCTAGGATCATGACCTCAGCCAAAGACAGACGCTTTAACAACTAAGCCACCCAGGAGCCCCAGTACTTGAGTTTTTAACAAGCATTCCAAGCATCCAAGGTTGTCAATATACCTCTGCTAACAAGGCAGGGCAGGCTGGACAAAACAGGGGCCACAGAATTCCCAGAAACTATCACATGAAGCCTGAAGCAGCTCCCTTCATTCATCCTAAATGTATAACACAAAGAATATCATCTAAGTATGTCATGAAGTGGGAAAGGTTTGCAGGGTTCCTAGAATTTGTAGAGAACTATTAAATCAGTATTTCTAGGGGAGATTCACAATGACCATTTTCAAAACTTCCACTGGGCAATCTGATGCGCTTAAGAAGCATTGCTTTAAAACAGCAATTCTCAGAGAGATTGGGTGGCTCAGTCAGTGAAGGATATGACTCCTGATTTTGGCTCAGGTCACAGTCACAGGGTCATGAGATCAAGCCCTGCAGGCTGCTCTGAACTCAGTGCAGAGTCTGCTTTAGATTCTCTCCCTCTCCATCTTCTTCTTCATCTCCCCCTGCCCCTCCCCATACTTGCCTGATGTTCTTTCTCAAATAAATAAAATCTTTAGAAAAATTTAAAAAAGCAATTCTCAACTTCATAAGATCAAAAATGCCTTTAACTTTATAACAAATATTTTACAATGCCTCCTTTATTATTATGAAGTGACATTCAAAAATAGCAAAACCTGCCTAAATATAAAATTCAAACTAATCAATAATTTATGGAATGTGGTACATTCATGACTTTCATTATGTAAATGCATAGGTTAGGCAAATGCTTGCTTGCTTCTAAACACAGAGTCACCCGGATGGGAAGGCTCAAGCAGATAACATGTGTGTGGAACTGATGACTCAACAGCCATGAACACCACCTGTGAGACATGGTATTTTGAAACGGTAAGTTTTAGTAAACTTCCAAACTAAGTAAAATCTTTCCTTGGTTCACATGATAGTAACAGTGCTAGAAAATTCAGGGATATTTAAAATAATGCAAAAAACATTTTGTTTATATGTCGCAAGTCCAGGCATGTCTGGGTGGCTCAGTGGGTTAAGCATCTGCCTTCAGCTCAGGTCATAATCCTGGGGGCCTGGGATCGAGCCTCATACTGGGGAGCCGGCTACTCCCTCTCCATCTGCCTGCTGCTCTGCCTACTTACGCTCACTCACTCTGTCAAATAAATAAAATCTTTAAAATTTGTTTAAAAACAAATAAGGGGCGCCTGGGTGGCTCAGTGGGTTAAAGCCTCTGCCTTCGGCTCAGGTCATGATCCCAGGGTCCTGGGATAGAGCCCCGCATCGGGCTCTCTGCTCCGCAGGGAGCCTGCTTCCTCCCCTCTCTCTCTGCCTGCCTCTCTGCCTGCTTGTGATCTCTGTCTGTCAAATAAATAAATAAAATCTTTAAAAAATAAATAAATAAATAAATAAATAAATAAAATGTTTGAAAAAAAAAAATATGTGCTAAGTCCAGATCATTAGAAACGTGTTTTTCCCCAACATGAACGCCCAGTAGGACATTCACAGTCAGGCAGCAAGTGGAACAATTCTTCCTCCTGCAGTACTATCCCACATTCGATTATAAGATGCCTACCATCCCTGGTGTTCCCCATTAAATTTCATGAGCCAACCCTCACCCCAATCACTGAGACAGTTAAAATCATCCCCACATGTTTCCAAAACCACGTCCTTAACATAACCATTCAAGCTCCTCAAGCAGCAAGAACAGAGGCAGTTGTATCAGGCCGCAATGTAATTTGCCCTCGTACTCCCGTCTTACATTATAGTAACTCCAGAATCTCTACCTCATTCCACCCATACATTTCCCAAAGCAAATATTTCCATAAATACTAGCAAAACAGGAATTGCTGATGAAATTCCTCATGAATGAACAACTATCACGGACATGAGAAAACTTCATAAATTCTTTAAAAACTAATGCACACTATTTTTTAATAATCTAGTCATGTTTCCTATTGACATTACTTTTTAATTTCAGAGCTGTCCTCTCATTTATCTGATGATCTTCAAACTGGCAGTGATTCCTAAGCCCTACAGCTTTGGGTTTATATATAGCTCAAGTAATTACCTTTTTAAATACAGCAATTCTTTTAAGTTTTTATTTAAATTCCAGTTAGTTAACATACAGTGTAAGATTAGTGTCAGGTGTACAATATCGTGATTCAACACTTCCCTACATCACCGGGTGCCCATCACAGGTGCCCTCCTGAATCCCCATCACCTATTTAACCCACAATCCCATCGACCTCCCCTCTTGTAACTATCAGTTTGTTCTTTATAGTTAAGACTATTTCTTAGCTTGCCCCCACCCTGGTTTCCCCCTTTGCTCATCTGTTTTATTTCTCAAATTTCACATATGAATGGTATTTGTCTTTCTCTTACTTATTCGGCTGACCATAAGACTCTCTAGCTTCATCCACATCATTGTAAATGGCAGGAATTCATTTTTTTTAATGGCTGAATCATATTCCACTGTATAAAGATACCACTTCTTCTTTATCCATTCATCAGTCAATGGACACTCGGGCTGTTTTATAATTTGGCTATTACACATAATGCTGCTATAAACATGGGGGTGCATGTATCCCTTCAAATTTGTGTGTGTGTTTTAATATTTTATTTATTTATTTGAGAGAGAGAGAGAGAGAGTGAATGAGAGAGAGATCAAAGCCGGGGGAGAGGCAGAGGGAGAAGCAGGCTCCCTGACGAGCAGGGAAGATCCTGGTATCATGACAAGAGCCAAAAGCAGACACTTAACTGAGCCATTCAGGCTCCTGAATTAGTATTTATAATGCCATAGTTCTTAAGCCTGTGTATCATAATCATCACCTGGGGAGCTGTTTAAAAATTTAGAGATGCCTGAGTGCCTTGCCCACGCGTTTGACTGCAGAGGACAGGAGAAGGTGGGGCCCAGGAATCTTTGTTCTCTTTGGAAGGTCCACAGGTGATTTTCATGCCAGCAGGCCCAGTTCCAGTTTTGTGCCTCCTGAAACTTACACAACCTGAGGTGCTCTCTTTAAGAGAAGAAGAAAAAACCGCTATGTCTCTCAAGCCCTTGGAAAAGTCCTGTGCATGAGCTTCATGGTTTACCACTGCTGATGCTAATCATGCTTGCAAACTACCACATAATGAATCATTATCACAATACATGACTGAACCTGTCAAGTCTCACAGTAAGTGTAGTAAATAAATCTTTATGCTCTCTTAAAGCAGAGACCATAAGCCCAAAATGCCTACAAGCTTCAGGAGATAACAAACGGACAGCAGGCAAAGTAGGAGATAACACAAGAGGGCTGCTGACTGGAGCTCCAGAGGGGCCAGCTGCTGTTTGGCATCAGGGCCCACTCAGTGTTGCACTCTCCAATTTTTAACAGAAGACTGAAATCTGGGTTTTTATAGGAAATCTCTCAAATTTTAAAAGTTAGCTCAAGTTTTAAATAAAACATTGGCTAACCTAAATAAACATGAGTGAAAGATATAACCTCTGCTTTACAAAATAAAAGGGAAAAGACAACTCCTATCTAAAAATAAAAGGAGGGGGCGCCTGGGTGGCTTAGTGGGTTAAATGCTCTGCCTTCTGCTCAGGTCATGATCCCAGGGATGGAGCCCCGCATCGCATGGAGCTCTCTGCTCAGCAGGGAGCCTGCTTCCCCCACCCTCTCTCTCTCTGCCTGCCTCTCTGCCTACTTGTGATCTCTGTCAAATAAATAAATAAAATCTTTTTAAAAATAAAATAATAAAATAAAAATAAAAGGAAACTTAAGACTGGACAGTTGATTTAAGGAAGATGCAGGGAGATGCTGCTAAAGGCATACTTGGATCCATCTCAAGGATCTAAATTTACTCTAAAACATCCTAACAGCACTCAACGAGTTCCTTAAGTCAAGAAAAGACTCTTTCTCTAATATAATACACACAGAGAGGAATATCCTTAAAAATGAATCGCTAAAAATGAATCCTTAATGGCTCCTAAGTGCATGAAAAAAGTCTGACCTCGACGACATTTGGTGCCTTATGTTTAGCAAGGTAAAAGCGCTTTCCTAAATGACTGTGTTGTACAACTGAAAGTAATGTAACATTACGTGCCAACTACAATTAAAAAAACAAACAAGCCTCTCTTTTCCAGTTGAGATGTACTGTTCGAAAGTTGATCATACCATACTCTCAGAAAGAGTCAAATCCTGTTCAGCTTTTCAACAGGTGCTTTAAAAATATACAATGAACACTGGTTCAAAAAAAGTGGATCTCCTAGGCAAAACTAAAATACTGTACTGAGTAGAAGGTAGGAATAAGCTTTTCAGCACACGCTGCTCATTGATTTTTGCAATACTCCTTAGCTATCTCAGTCTAAGAGATGCCAGGCAGTTCTGAGGAGACAGCTGAGGCTATCAGTGCTATGTGCACATGTGTGGACCTAGCAGGGAGAAGATGGAAGCGCTAGACTATCATCACCCAAAACCCCAGCCAAAGAGAAAGTTCACAGTCCCTTCCTAGCCCACTTCACCTAGCCAAAACAGATTACTAAAAACTACTGCCTACCAAGCAGGGTCTGCAAAATAGCTGAAAAAACAGAGGACATCTGGATATCTGGCCAATTTAATAAGGGCCAAGGATTGGCAAGTTAATCCAACATATACTTGTGTATCATAGTGTAAAATCACTTTTCTGCTTCCCATCATGGGTTGGAAGGAGGTTGGAAGTGGAAACTAAATAAAATGTGCCAAAGACAGAGGATTTACCAAAGGACTTGGCATAAAATTATAAACCAACTTGTATCTGTGAAGAAGACAAGAAAATAATAGAACAGAAGACCCTAGAATTAGTGGATTTGTCATTTGTTACTTTGTATATCTGTGGTTTTCTACACCAACCCATATAATGTACCTGTATATAAAATACACATAGAACCCTTAAAACTCAAACATAAAACGACAAACCAACTAAAAACTAGGCAAAGGATCTGAATAGACATTTCCCCAAGGAAGATATAAATAAGTCAATAAGCATATGAAAAGATGATCAACATCATTAATCATTAACGAAATGCAAAACAAAACACAATGAGATTCTACTTTACATCCTCTAAGGATGGTTATAATAAAAAAGGATAATAATAAGTGTTGACAAGAATGTGAAGAAATGAGAACTCTTATACATAGCTGATGGGAATATAAAATAATATAATCGCCGTGCAAAAATATTTAGAAGTTCCTCAAAAGGTTTAACATAGAATCACCACATTATCCAACAATTCTATTTCTAAGTACATACCCAAGAGAAATGAAAGCATACATCCACATAAAAACCTATACCCACATGTTTATAAAACCGTTATTCCTACTGGCCAAAAAGTTCAAGCAACCCAAGTATCTATCAAACAATGAACAGATAAATAAAATGTAGTCTTATCATACAATAAAATATTATTCTGCAATTTCTTATTATGGAACAAAGTAGTGATACATGCATGGATGAAAACAACACAGCAAGTGAAAAAAACTAATCACAAAAGACCACATAATGATTTCAGTTATATGAAGCGATTAGAATAAGCTAGAGACAAAAAATAACTTATTGGTTGCCTACTGCAGTGGGGAGGGGATACAGAATGACTGCTAGTTCATGTAGTCTTTTCTTATTAGGATGATGAAAATATTCTAAATTAATTGGTGTGATATATGCACAACTCTGGAACAAACAAAAAACCACTTAACTTCACACGTTAAGCGGGTTACTTATGTGGTATTATGTATATATCTCAATAAAGCTATTAAAAGGCAGTACCATTTCTGGGTATATATCCAAAGGAAATGAAATAAGTATTTCAAAGTGATATCTGCATCTCCATGCTCACTGCAGTATTTACAGTAGCCAAAACATGGAAAGAACTGAAGTGCTCATCAACAAATAAATGGATAAAGAAAATGTGGTATAATGTGGTATATATAATGAAAGGAAGATCTGTCATTTGCAACAACATGGATGGACCTTAATGGCATTATGCTAAGTGAGACAGGACAAGCACATGATCTCACTTTTATGGAGAATCTAAAAAAGTCACCTCCTAGAAACAGAGTAGACAGGACTAAGGGGTGGGAAATGGGGAGATGTTGGTCAAAGGGTAAAACTTCCAGCTAAAAAATCAAGTAAATTGTGGAGATTTAAAGTACAATACGGTGACCACAGTTAACAATACTGTATTGCATACCTGAAATATGCTTAAAGAGTAGATCTTAAATGCAATCACTACCACCAAACAAACAAACAAAAAAAAAAAAAAAGAGAGAAAGAAATAGTAACTGTGAGATATAGATATGCTAACTAAATGTGGTAATCACTTCACAATATATACATATATTAAGTCATCACACTGTAAATATTAAAGTTACACAGTGTTAATCTGACAATTAAATGTCATAAAGCTGGAGAAAAAAAGAATTCTTTGGGCTTCTGGGTTACCATGATAGACAAGGACACAAGTTTGCCTCTTCTCCTTTTTTTTTTTTTTTTTAAGATTTTATCTATTTATTTGACAGGGATCACAAGCAGGTAGAGAAGCAGGCAGAGAGAGAGAGGGGGAAGCAGGCTCCCCGCTGAGCAGAGAGCCCGATGTGGGGCTCGATCCCAGGATCCTGAGATCATGACCTGAACTGAAGGCAGAGGCTTTAACCCACTGAGCTACCCAGGTGTCCCTCCTTTTCTAAATCCTATTAAAATAAAAGCAAATTTCAAAAGAAAATAATGTTAACGATGCTGAAAAAAAGAGGAATATTACTAAGCCAGAAATTTTAATGAGTTTATCAGACTGAAAGGGATGGATGGGGTTATAACTACAAAATAAAGCAGAAATCACAACCAAGACCCAATCCAGAAGGCTTCAGATATGCTAATGGTAATGCCTCAGAGAAGCTAAAAGCCCAGGGTTGACAGATGTCCATATAGGTATGGATAAGCAGAATGAGAATGGGAAGCAGAACAGATGTCACTGTGATTAACTGAAGAATTAACTACAGAACGGCTTCCTATGTTGGTCCCTCTCCCACCACCCTCCCTACCTAGAGGCTTGCTGGCATCAAAGACTTAGCTTGAATATAACAGGCAGCACACCCACCTCTACCCCTATACCCGTCCACAAATCTCAATGCACCAATATTCTTCTCAGCCCTTCTCTATACACAAGGAAGAGGCCTGTTGGGGATGCGTTCCACACACACAAAGAAGTTCTAGCTGTCATATTTGGAAACTCAGTCTTTTACTCATGCGTATGAATGGGGGGGAAAAAAAACAACTCCAACACACATTTAAGGAAAATGTGGCTTCCAAGAGAAGCTCCAAGATTGAATAAAATAGAACTGACCCTGGATGAAGTAGAAATTACAGAAACAGAAGGTAATCTTAGAAAAACAATTCTAATGAATTCTTTAGAGAGATTAGAAATAATAATGTATACATAAAAGAACAGATAAAATGAAAACTGAGTGATCAGAGATTGGGAAAGAGCTTTTGAAATTATAAAATAGAATTATCAAAGTGAAACTTCTATTAGAGAGAATGGAAGGTAATATTTTAAAACAGAAGGGAAAAATTAAGAGACATTGATAATAATCTGTATTTTTTAATTTTCTATAACTTATATTTGGTTCTTGTTCAAATATGTATGTCTAATTTCACATTTTCCTCTTTCATCATAATGGTGTCTCTTCCTTCTTTTATCTTTTAAACAACCAATTTTACAGTTTCACAATACTCCATCTCTGGTACTTTGAATCTTGATTCCCTGTTTTTGTGAATATGGACTTCCCCTCCTTCCATGCAAGTTCCTTCCTTTTTGCAATTTATACCATTTTAATGTGAGTTGATTAATGTTATGGATTACTGGTTTATTTATTAATATGAGAGTTTTCTGTGTCCTGAGCTATGAAACAATCCCTCAGTGGTTTTGCATTTACTTTGACAATAATTTGTGGGTTTTCGCTAGTCTGTGAAACTGAAAACTAAAGGATACCTCATTTAAAATAGAGTGGGGAGGCCAGAACGGGAGCTCTCATGCCCTACTACTGTCAACTGCAGATGCCAACAGGAAGAGAGGTATTGTGCTTTCCCAACAGGAAGAAGCCTACTTTATGAGTTCCGCAGGAGAAAGGAAGAATTTCTCACTGGCCAGCAATAAACTCAACCAATAATACCACGACTCAACCTATGCCAAACTGTCCACCAACCTAAACTCTTGCTTCCAATGGACTTCTGTTCAAAGCAGCTCCTCCCATCTTCCTTTCTTTCTATAAAAGTACGGTTCCTTTCCTTTTATCTTTGGACTCCTACATTTTGCCATACTTTGCATGTCCCAAATTGCAATTCCTCTGCTGTTCCTGAATAAATGGATCAGTAAAGAATACAAGAGTAAGATTCTTCTTATATTAACTTCTAAGAGTTAATATAAGAAGTTGATCTTCTTAGCATCCCACAGGCCCTTTTACTTCCTCACACACTTCCATAACTCACTTGTGTTCTCCCTGTAAGTTGAGAACCAGAGTTTCACTCTTCTTCAAAGCCTTTCTCAATTATTTCTTCCTTCCTGATTTTGATAAAAGAGAGACCAACCAACAGTGGTTATCTGATACTGCCTTACAAACACTTCAAAAAACACACTTTCCTAAAATGAAGCCAACCTTCTGTTAAAGTATACTTTATCTGACTAGTTTAGAAAAGCCATGCTGGTCATCTATGTGAGGCAACCTAAAGAGGAAAAGTGTGGTAAGTGGAAGTCTGATCATTAGCCAAACACTAATTAATTAATACAGGCCTTATGGTTAGCTCCAGATGAGTCTCCTATGATACCTCTTTCCATCTCTCTGAAGTTCAATGCAACTCCATTTGTATTCCAACAGCTGACTGGAATGGAAGAGGAGAGCCTACCTCTGGTGACTCACAGCCTCATTAAGTCACAGCACAAGTGATGTCACACATAGCAAGAGCCTTTCAACAATCACCAACTACTGTTCTCGCCCTTGAGAAGTTCCTGAACGCTGCAGCTCCCAGAAAGCAGGCGAACAAAGAAACCCAGTGAAGTACAGTCATCGCTTTCCTTTCACTACACTGATGAACTAGATCTTAATTCCAAGTCATCGTCCCACAATTCACATGTTCTCCTGTACCCCATCCAACACCCTAAGCCTTGTCAGTGATTCAAAAATCCCTGCAATAAGCTGTAGTTTGCAAATAATCTTGACTTGTTTCCCCTAGAACCTCCCACCTACAACTCCTGTTAAGTCCCTGCTCAATGGCAAAGTCTAAGTCTTCTCTCCCTGTAGCGGCGACACTTTCCTTGGGCCTAACTGGGGATCACGAACCAAGTGACTTTACCTGGTCTGAATATGTCATTACTAGGGTATCACCCCTCAGGTGATGGCATGTGAGTATTACTGGGGATGCATCCATTTCTCCAGCAGTATGCTTCTGGAGCACCTACTTTAAGTCACTTATTTAATCACTTTTTTTTTTTTTAAAGAAAAAAAAACCTTTGAGGGAAGAAGTATGTCTATCAAATTCAAATAAAACACTGTCCTATTCTCTTACTTTACCTTGCAGTATTCTGAATCCGGGCAGTGTTGTGATGACAGATGACTAGTCTATGTAAAGAAATTTCAACAGTGTTTTGAAATGGGAAAAAAAAAAAAGCCATAATTTTTTGTAAAGATATGAAAAGATATGTAAATATATGAAAAGAAAAAGAAAAAGAAATGAAAAAGGTATCTTACAACCCTCCTGTGGTAAGCAACAGCTTCTGCTGCTCTATTCCAAATTCAAGATCAATCCATCTTGATTTTCCACTTCCTTCTACACACCTGGATAATGTGCAAACTCTTTACCTTGCCTTAGAAGGCCCTCCATGATTTGGCCCCTTTTAAAATGATTATCTTGGCTGGTCCGAGTGCAGTGGTGTTTACAATTAAAATGATTATCTTGCTAAACTTATCTCTCTTTATATACTTTGTTAGCCAATCAGGCTAGTCTCCTTCCTGTCCTTCAAGCAATTTTTATCTTCTGCCACCATACCCTTGCTCATACCATTCCCTCCAATCTGAAATGCCCTCCCCCCAAATCCTCCTAATCAGAACACTAGTTGTTTCTTTACAAAAAAGTTCAACTTCTACCTCTCCAGGAAGTCAGAGCTAGAAATGATTATTCTCTCCTCCTGGTCACTTACACATCTGTTTCTCCCTGACCAAAGAATAAGTTCCTAAAAGGAAGAACTCTATCTGTACTTCTTTGCTTCCTCACAGTGCCCAGTACAGGTGACTACACTACTAAGTGTTCTTTAAACATATTTATTGAATAAATGCATGTATACTTTCATACCTGCAGAATATATCACCACAAGAAAAAAATAACACTAACCATCTTTACCAAGGCAAATAAAAACAGGTTTAAAATGTCATTAAAATGTCATTCTGATTTGCCCCAGGTATACAGGTATACTCAAAACCTATACATAAGAAGAGCCAAACTCATCCACCAAGTCAGAGAACTATGAAGACTTTTGATATTATCTCTAATATCAAATTAGTGAAGCAAAAATCATTTTTTAACAAAGTCAAAAATAACAGCACAAAATCACAATGTGACATGCAAAGGTAAAGCTATGTCAAGAAGGAATTGTGTGTGTGTGTGTGTGTGTGTGTTTTAAGAAGGAGTTTTAACCCACTGAACCACCCAGGCGCCCCGAGAAGAAGGAGTTTTAAATAGTCTTGGACGAATCAGTATTCCCTGCCTGAGAAATAGTGAACAGATGATTAAGTGCCCCAAACCTCAAGCCCAGAATAGTTAGATATTTATGCTGAATGATAAACAGCAAATTGGGGCATTCTAATAAAAGCAGAATGATTTTTTTTTTAAATAATCAAGCTAGTTTATACTTCCTTAAGAGTTTGCAGCTAATGAAATCTAATAAGTATTCATTATTAAGGTAAAAGAAATTCTTAAATGAATGCAAATGCACTACATTCTTGCTATCCCCCAATATTATGAGGTCTATCACATAATCCTATCCAACACAGAAGTCCAAAATGCAGTTATTATTTGATTTTTTTTCAACTGGACAACAACTATTATTGGGTCAGATTCCTTGTCTACCCAAAACAAAAATCAATGTCAGACAGTGAAAGAATTGAGGAAAGTCAAGACTGTACTTCAAAGGTCAGGGACATAGTGTTGACGATGATGATTACAGTAAATAATAACATCAGCAAACACTTTCATAGCACTTATTACATGCTACATGTGGCTCTTAGATCTTTATATAGGTCAATTTACTTAAAACCTTAAGAGAATTCTGAGACATATGTAACTATTTTATCTATAACCTATAGAATCTCATTTTACAGATGACAGCACTGAGGCACAGAGAGGTTAGCCTACTCAAGGTCACAAACTTCATAAGCTACAAGGCCAGAATTCAAACACAGGAAGTCTAGCTCCAGAGCCCAGATTCCTAAGCACAGGCAGGATCCCTTTCCTAGCTAACTCCCCAGACACATTAATATCCCTTTTATCATTACTGAGTTTCTCCACCCTCATCCCTACCTTCCCACCTCTTTGAAACCCGCTCACTTTAATTATTCTTTAAAACAAACTTTCTAAGAAATACTGGATGTGATTCTTGTAGCCTGTTCTGGGTACTTTCAAATCAGTTCTTGGTCTGAAGAATTTTCAGCTTCTGAGATAGCAAAGTTCAATAGCACTTCACATCTGTTACCTGCAGGAGGAGGGTCAGGAAACACTTACTAGTATCTGGAGGATTCTCTTCAGATCTGCCAAATAAGAACTCATATTTGGCCTTGGCAACACTCTGGGAATGCGCTGATGCATTGTTAACCCAAACAAATGTCTCTGCCTGCAAAATTAAAACATAACAAAGACATCATTTAAAATATATCATAAAAATACATTATAAAGCAAACCAACCACAAGATAATGGTTAGGCAATAATGACATATCTACTTGACAGAATGATACAATAAGCCATTAAAAATGAAACATGAAAAAACATAACACAACAAAAAACAAAATACAAGATGATCACTGCAAGATTACAATTATATTGAAAAATAAATATACATCAATTGGGAATAAGATAAATATGAAAATTTTGCCTTGATGGGAGGGCAGAACTATGGTACAATATCTTTTTTTAATTAAAGTATAAGTTTCAGGTATAAAACATAGTGATATAAAATGTTCACCACAATAAATATAGTTACCACCTGCCATCATACAAAGTCATTCCAACAGTATTGACTACATTCCCTATACTGTAACTTTCAACCCCATGACATGTTATAACTGGAAGTTTGACCTCCAAATCCCCTTCCCCTATTTAGCCCATCCTCCTACTCCTCTAGCAACCACCAGTTTGCTCTCTACATTTATGTTCTCTGCACTTATCTCTATTTCTGAGTATTTTTATGTTTGTCTGTTCACAGATTTTGTTTTTTAGATTCTACATATAAGTGAAATCATACGGCATTTGCCTCTGTCTGACTTACTTCACTTAGCATAATATTCTCTAGGTCCATTCACATCACGGTAAATGGCAAGCTTTCCGTCCTTTTTATGGCTGCGTATTATTCCATTGTACATATATACCACATCTTATTAATCCATTCATTTGTGGATGGGTACTTGGGTTGCTTCCATATCTTGGCTATTAGAAATAAAACTGCAATAAACACATAGGTGCATATACCTTTTCAAATTTTTTTTGTTTTGTTTTGTTTTTAAAATTTTGTTTATTTCACAGAGATCACAAGTAGATGGAGAGGCAGGCAAAGAGAGAGAGGAGGAAGCATGCTCCCCGCTGAGCAGAGAGGCCGATGCGGGGTTCAATCCCAGGACCCTGGAAACATGACCCGAGCTAAAGGCAGAGGCTTTAACCCACTGAGCCACACAGGTGCCCCTCAAATTAACGTTTTTGTTTTCTTCTTCCAGAGCAGGGTTCCTGGATTACATAGTACTTCTATTTTTAGATTTTTGAGGTGCCTCCCTACTGTTTTCCATAGTCGCTGCACCAATTTATGTTCCCACCAACAGTGCATGAGGTTTCCCTTTTCTTCACATCCTCACTAACACTGTTATTTCTTGTCTTTTTTATAATAGTCATTAGCCATTCTGTCTGTGGGAGGGGATGTCTCATTGTGATTTTATTCTACATTTCTCTGATGATGAGTGATGTTAAACATCTTTTCACATGTCTCTTGGCCATCTGTCTTCTTTTGGAGAAATGTCTATTCAGGTGCTTTTCCCAATTTTTAATCAATTATTTGGTTTTTCTTCTTTTGTCTTCTTTTAGGAGTTTTTTGGTTCCAGGTCATACATTTTGGCCTTCTATCCATTTTGAGTTTATTTTTGTGTATGGTGTAAGAAAGCGGTCTGGTTTCATTCTTTTGCATGTTGCTGTCTAGTCTTCCCAACACTGTTTACTAAAGAGATGGTCTTTTCCCCAGTGTATATTTTGCCTCCATCATAAATTTATTGACCATATATGTGTAGGTTTATTTTGGGACTATCTTTCCTGTGCAACTGATCTACGTGCCTATTTTTGTGCCAGGACCATACTGTTTTGAGTACTATAGCTCTGCAGTATATTCTGAAGTCTGGAATTGTGATACCTCCAACTTTGTGCTTCATTCTCAAAATCGTTTTGGACATTCAGGGTCCTTTATGGTTCCATATAAATTTTACGATTGTTTGTTCTAGTTCTGTGAAAAGTACTATTGGTATTTTGATAGGGACTGCACTGAATCTATAGACTGTTTGGGGTTAGTATGGACATTTTAACAATATTAATTCTTCTAGTCTGTAAGTGTGGTCTATCGTTCCACTTATTTGTGTCATCTTCAATTTCCTTCATCAACATCTTAAAAGTTTTCAGAGTACAAGTCTTTCACCACCTTGGTTAAATTTATTCCTAAGTATTTTATTCTTTTTCTGATGTTACTGAAAATGGGACTATCTTCCTAATTTCTATTTCTGCTAGTCCATTATTACTGTATAGAAACCCAACAGGATTTTGTATATTAATTTTGCATCCTTGCCACTTTACTGAATTCATTTATCAGTTCTAATAATTTTTAGTGGACTCTTTAGGCTTTCTCTATATAATACCACGTCATCTGCAAACATTGACAGTTCTACTTCTTCCTTACAAATCTGGATGTATTTTATTTCTTTTTCTTAACTGACTGCTTCAGCTAAGACTTCCAGTTGAATAAAAGTGGCGAGAGTTGACATCCCTGTTTGTTCCTAGTCTCAGAGAAAAAACTTCTGATTTTTCACCATTGAGTATGGTATTAACGGTGGGTTGGCAGAATTTTTAAAATTAAATTTGTTACTTTTCTGCAATTAGAAAACTGTATTTTATTTTTAGATGCATTATTTTCCAAATGATTATCATTACCCCACACCTCAGAGCAAGAATATTTGTGCATAGGTTCTACTAAAATATACCAACAAAAAGTGGTCTTTCCCCAAAAGAGACCATAATTTTTATATAATCAGGAACACCATTCAGCCAAACAGGAGGCACAGAGTAGAAGTGATCCCGTTTGTACTAATCCCACTTATACTAACTGTCATCTCACTTATACTAATTGTCCTAAATTAAAGCATCTGTCCCAACACTCTTTGGAATTCCTTAAAGTCCCCTATTTGAAAGAAAAGCTACAAAGGTAATTGTGAAAGTGGTTCACATCATGATTCTGAATTCCTATAACCGTCTTCCTGGTTGCTTTAGGCAACTACCAAAAATCAGGAATGCCTCCCTTCTCTGGTCTAGGATTGATTAAAAATAAGTAACAAGGCAGAAACTGGAAAACACAGAGAAATCTGACCTAGTTCATTCAAGCAGCCATTTTTCTGCCACTTTACCCTGAATTCAAAAATCAGCCAGGATCCAGCCACTGACTGCCCCACTGTTTCCACCCTCTAACTGTGAGACATCTTTTCTCATATCTGCGTAGCAGACTTGACCATTCACTTTAAGAGAGAGAAACACAAAAGGTTTTATCGGCAACCAGGCAACTACTTCAAAGAGGGAGATTTTATGATTTCTATTATATTCTTTGGAGCAGAAATGACTGACAGTAATGATGGGGTTATGATTGATTCCATCATCCTGCTGCAGAACAGTTCAATGGGCAGGCTTCTTTTTGCTCTTTAATACCAATATCAAAGAGCTAGCTAGTACAATTTTGAGATAACAATTTATTTCTTAAAATATCTCTACAATCACTTAATGTTCATTATGTGTAAAATTTATCTTTATGGTAAAGGTGCACACTCCTCTTGGAGTTACATGCTTGATAATCACAGGCTGTTAACCAACCTTTTCCCCAGCACAGAGGAAATATCAACATTTTGGTGTGTTTAGGGAGCTTCAGACTGGTAGAAAAGGAATGTGGTACCCTAATTTAGGTTGAGTGGTTAGGGAAGTCTCTCTGAGGAACTAATGTTTGCAAAGATGAGAAGGATGAGAAAGCCCCATCATCTAAGCAGAGGGAGAGTCAGACACAACAGCTAAAGCATGAAAGGAAAAGGCTACTCAAATGATTGAAAGGCCAGTGTGGCCACAGAATAGTGGGTAAATGGTAAACTAGAGAGACCGACCAGGAAAATAACACAGCAGAAAGTAAAACTGTAGAGGAGACAGGGGCCAAACACACAAGGTGTTGTAGGTCAAGGAAAGGTTTAATGGGAAGCTAGTAAAGGGATTGAAATATATGGAAATTCACTAACTTTTTTTAAAGATCATTCATTTAAACTTTTTTAAAATAGCATATAATTATTATTATAAGAAAATGGATTTAAATTAGTTAAGAGGAAGCAGACACCTGTTAGGGGTCCAGAGAATATGGAAAGTTAGAGTAGAACGATGGCAATAGAAATAGGCAGAAGTCAATGGATTTTAAACATTTTGTAGGGAGGATCTACATAAATTTTTTGATAAATTGGGTTTAAGGAATGAGAGACAGGGAGAAATCAGGGGTAATTATAATGAACAACATTTACTAACCACTCGGTTCCAGCAAATCATTGCTCTAACACAGCAGAGAGAAACTTATCATGCCTGACTCCATATTGCTTCTACTTCCCTTGGT